>NC_139017.1:2500-2402500 GCF_964374135.1 Grampus griseus
TAACACTAACCCACGCCCTCACACGCACGCTCCCCCTAAAGCGTTGTCGTACCCTCACCTGGAGCCTAAACCGTCCCCATCCCCTAACCCTAACCCTAGCCTGAACTCTAACCCTAACACTTCCCCGAAGCCTGACACTCACCCGTCCCCTAATCCTAAACCGTATGCAAACACTAACCTGCACCCTCACACGCACGCTCCCCCTAAAGCGTTGTCGTACCCTCACCTGGAACCTAAACCGTCCCCGTCCCCTAACCCTAACCCTAGCCCGAACCCTAACCCTAACCATTCCCCGAAGCCTGACCCTCACCGGTCCCCTAATCCTAACCCGTACGCTAACACTAACCCGCGCCCTCACACGCACGCTCCACATAAAGCGTTGTCGTACCCTCACCTGGACCCTAAACCGTCCCCGTCCCCTAACCCTAACCCTAGCCCGAACCCTAACCCTAACCCTTCCCCGAAGACTGACCCTCACACGTCCCCTAATCCTAACCCGTACGCTAACACTAACACGCGCCCTCACACGCACGCTCCCATTAAAGCGTTGTCGTACCCTCACCTGGACCCTAAACCGTCCCCGTTCTTTAACCCTAACCCTAGCCCGAACCCTAACCCTAAAACTTCCCCGAAGACTGACCCTCACCCGTCCCCTCATCCTAACCCGTACGCTAACACTAACCGGCGCCGTCACATGCACGCTCAACCTAAAGCATTGTCGTACCCTCACCTGGACCCTAAACCGTCCCCGTCCCCTAACCCTAACCCTAGCCCGAACCCTAACCCTAACCCTTCCCTGAAGCCTGACCCTCACCCGTCCCCTAATCCTAACCCTTACACTAACACTAACCCGCGCCCTCACAGGCACGCTCCCCCTAAAGCATTGTCGTACCCTCACCTGGACCCTAAACCGTCCCTGTCCCCTAACCCTAACCCTAGCCCAAACCCTAACCCTAACCCTTCCCCGAAGCCTGACCCTCACCCGTCCCCTCATCCTAAACTTTACGCTAAAACTAACCTGCGCCCTCCCACGCACGCTCACCCTAAAGCGTTGTCGTACCCTCACCTGGACCCTGAACCGTCCCCGTCCCGTAACCGTAACCCTAGCCCGAACCCTAACCCTAACACTTCCCCGAAGCCTGACCCTAACCCGTTCCCTAATCCTAACCCGGAAGCTACCACTAACCCGCGCCCTCACACTCATGCTCCCCCTAAAGCGTTGTCATACCCTCACCTGGACCCTAAACCGTCCCCGTCCCCTAACCCTAACCCTAGCCTGAACCCTAACCCTAACATTTCCCCGAAGCCTGACCCTCACCCGTCCCCTAACCCTAACCCGTACGCTAACACTAACCTGCGCCCTCACACGCACACTCCCCCTAAAGCGTTGTCGTACCCTCACCTGGACCCTAAGCCGTACCCGTCCCCTAACCCTAAACCTAGCCCGAACCCTAACCCTAACCATTCCCCGAAGCCTGACCCTCACCCGTCCCCTAATCCTAACCCGTACGCTAACACTAACCCTTACCCTTACATGTACGCTATCCCTAATCTGTTGTCGTACCCTAACCTCTATCCTAAACCGTCCCCATTCCCTAAACATAACCCTAACCTGAATCATTACCCTAACACTTACCCTAATCCTAAACGGTACACTAACACTGACCTGTACCCTAACACTTTCGCTCATCCTAAACCATTGTCGCATCCTAAACCATACCCGTTCCCTAACCCTAACCTTAACCCTAACCCTAAACCTACTTATAGCACTATAACTCAGGAAAATTAAAATAACAAGAAACAACCACCCCAAAGTTTAGGGCTGCTCTGTTTACAAGAGTCTCGACTACGGTACAAATTAAATATCCTTGAAAGATAGAAATGGATAAAGAAGTTTTCATACTTACGTACAACGGAACATCACTCAGCAATGAAATCAATGTCGTCCGGCCCGTACAAACATAATGAATGGATTTAGGTACAATGATTCAAAGGAAATAAGTCACACAGAAAAAGAAACTTATCATAAGATATCACTTATAGAGGGAATGTAAACTTGGCTACAAATGAACTGAATTACAAAACAGAACAGAGTCTCACATTTAGAAAACAAACTTATGCTTTCTTAAGGGGAATGATGAGTTGGGGTGCTACGTAAAACCAGAGATTGAAATTAGCACAGATACTATTCCGTAAGCCAAATATGTAATAGACGAGATATACTCCTTGCTCAATGAATTAGACTCAACACCGCCTATTCACTGCAGAGGAATATATCTGACAATAAGAATATTAAAACATATGTATTTATATGTCTCCGTAAGAGAATCAAGTGTGTGTAGAACAGTATACACAGCCATGAAAATCAACTAAACCCCATTATTAAAATAAATTTCTAAAACAAAGACAGTGAAGGAGAGAAAGTTCTTAAATAATTCGTTCAGGGCTTGTGATGAAACTTGGATTTACCACGTCTACACCCACAGCTGGGTGAGACATAAGGCAGGACATTTGGGGCTGAGAGGATTGGTGAGGTTCGGTGAGCAAATGGAGACCCTTTGAAGTAATACTGTATGCTACCCATTCCATGGGTCCCAACTCTCCTGGTTTAAGGGATTCTTCCTAGAGCTAAAACATGCATGGGAAACCCAGAGGATTGTACACCATGTGATCGGGCAACGTTTCTAAACCGCATCTCATTTTTTGTCCCTTGGTACACGGGTTCGCCATTCCAGATGCTTTACTAAAAATCTCCCCACGTGGAGAATCTGTGCCTTAAAACTCCTGTTTAGCACAGTTAGCAGTTTCTGCAGAGGTTGAACGGGAATAGGGAGAACCAATGAGAGACTAGCTGTAGGTGTTTGGACGGTCACATTTCACTCTAATTTCCCACCAGGAAGAGGAATTAACAAAAGGCTCAGCGTGCCGTGATGAAACCAGATTAGGGCCTGAAGCAATCCTGCGGTTTTGCGGCCAGCTCACAAGAAAGCGAGTTGAAGAAAGGACCTTAGGGGCACTGTAATTCATAAACCTGCAGAGTTATAAATGACAGCTATCGTCCAAAAATATACTGAAGTAAGGCTGCAAAGAGGACTTGAAAGCACGGCACAATTGCAGGAAATATATTTCAGGAGGTAGATGGAAACTTCATTAAAACATATGAAAAGCAACAGAACTTCGACAATGATGCACTTGGCCAAAAAATGCACATGCGTTTTTTCCTGAATATATCCAGGAAAAAACGCATACGGCCTTTTTTGCCAACCAAGGAAGCGTGCAATGGAAATCCGCACTACAATGAAGTCTCACTTCCCACCAGTCAAATGGGCCATCTGAAAAAAGTGTAAAAACCAGAAAGGCAGGACAGGCCATGGAGAACAGGGAGCCTTGTTATGCTGATGGGCGGGATGTAAATGGCCAACAGCCACTCTGGAGAAGTGTATGGTGTTTCCTGAAACCTCTAAAAAACAAAGCTACAGAGACTCGGGCACTTCCACCTATGGCCCTATAGCTTAGGAAAATTAAAATCAACAAGACTCAGCCACCCCAAAGTTTAGGGCTGCTGTGTTTACAAGAACCTCGACAACAGAACAACTTAAGTATCCCAGAAAGCGAAAAATGGATAAAGAAGTTGTGGTACTTACATAGAATGGAATATCACTCTGCAATGAAATCAACGTCATCAGGCCCGTAGCAGCATAATGAGTGGATTTAGGTAAGATGATTCTGAGTGAAATAAGTCACACAGAAAAAGAAACTAGTCATAAGGTATCACTTATAGAGGGAATGTAAACTTGGTTACACATGAACTGAATTACAAAACAGAACAGAGTCTCACATTTAGAAAACAAACTTTTGCTTGCTTAAAGGGAAAGGTGAGTTGGGGTGCTGCATAAAACCAGAGATTGAAATTAGCACAGATACCGTTCCATAAGCCAGTAATAGACAAGATATACTCCTTGTTCAATGAAGTGGACTCAACACCCCCTATTCACTGCAGAGGAATATATCTGACTAGTAAGAATCTTAAAACCTATGTGTTTATATGTCTCCATAAGAGGATCAAGTGTGCATCGAGCGGCATAAACACAGCAGTGAAAATCAGCTAAACCCCATTATAAAAATAAATTTCAAAATCAAAACACAAAGACAGTGAAAGAGAGATAAATTCTTAAATAATTCGTTCAGGGCTTGTGACGAAACCTGGATTTACCACATCTACACCCACAGCTGGGAGAGACATAAGGCTGGACAGTTGGGGCTGTGAGGATTGGTGAGGTTCGGTGAGCAAATGCAAACCCTTTGAAGTAGTACTGCGTGCTACCCATTCCATGGGTCCCAACTCTCCAGGTTTAAGGGATTCTTCCTACAGCTAAAACATGCGTGGGAAACCCAGAGGATGGTCCACAGTGTGATCGGGCAAGGTTTCTAAAACGCATCTCATTATTCGTCCGCTGGTACTCGGGTTCGCCATTCCAGACGCTTTACTAACAATCTCCCCACTTGGAGAGTAAGTGCTTGTAACCTCCTGTTTGGCACACTCTGCAATTTCTGTGGAGGATGAACGGGAATAGGGAGAACCAATGAGAGACTAGCTGTAGGTGTTTGGACGGGCACATTTCACTCTAATTTCCCACCAGGATGTAGAATTAACCAAAGACTCAGCGTGCCATGCCGGAACCAGAATAGGGCCTGAAGCAATCCTGTTGATTTGTGGCCAGCTCACAGAAAGCGAGTTGAAAAAAGGAGCTCAGGGGCACTGCAATTCACAAACCTGCAGAGTTATAAAGGACAACTATCGTCCAAAAATATATTGAGGTATGGCTGTGAAGAGGACTTGAAACAAGGCACAATTGCAGGAAACAGATTTCAGGAGGTAGATTGGAATTGCATTTAAAGCATATGAAAAGCGGCAGATCTTCGGCAACGATGCACTTGGCCAAAAAGTGCGTATGCGTTTTTTCCTGAATATATTCAGGATAAAACACATACGCCCTTTTTGGCCAACCAAGCAAGTGGGAAATTCAAATCTGCACTACAAAGAAGTCTCATCGTAACACGTACCCTAACCCTATCCCACTACCGTACCCTAACCTGTACCTGAGACCGTACCCGTTCCCTAACCCTAACCCTTACCGTAAGCTGTACACAAACACTAACCTGTACGCTAACATGTACCCTAACAGTAACACATAGCCATACACTAAACTTTATCCTTACCCTACCCCATATTCTAACCCTTTCCCTAAACCGTACCATAACCCGTACCCTAATCCTAACCCATCCCCTAACATTAACCGATAACCTAACCCGTACCCTAATCCTAACCCATACACTAACACGTACCCTAACCCTAACCCGTTGTCATACCCTAACCTGTAACCTAATCTGTACCCATTCCCTAACCCTAACCCTAACCCTTACACTATCCCGTACCATAATCCTAACCTGTACACTAACACTAAACCGTACCCTAACACTTACCCTACTCCTAACCCGTGGTCATACCCTAAACTGTACCCCAAACCATACCCGTTCCCTAACCCTAACCCTAAACCTTACCCTAAACCATACCTTAATCCTAACCCGTACACTAACACTAAACTGTACCCTAACACGTACCCTAAACCTAACCCTTTGTTGTTCCCTATACTGTACCCTAAACTGTACCCCTTCCTTAACACTAAACCTAACCCTAACCCTTACCCTAACCCATACCTAACACTAACCCATACACTAAACCTAACCATAACCCTGAATGTAAACCATACCCTAATCCTAACCCATACCCTAACACTAACCCATACCTTAACCCGTACCCTAACACTAAACCATAGCCATACCCTAAACTGTACCCTAACACTAACCCATACCATAACCATAACCCTAAACCATACTCTAAGCCGTACAATAATCCTAACCCGTATCCTAACCCTAAACCTTACCCTAAACCCTAATCCTTACCCCTGGCTTAATTTTGTTTTTTTGTATTTAAAAAAATATTTTCTTGGGTTAAAACAAACTAGCAGAACAACAAAATAGGGGGCTTCGCTGGTGGTGCGGTGGTTAGAATCTGCCTGCTAATGCAGGGGACACAGGTTCGAGCCCTGGTCTGGGAGGATCCCACATGCCATGGAGCAACTAGACCCATAAGCCACAACCAGTGAGCCCTCGCATCTGGAGCCTGTGCTCTGCAACAAGAGAGGCCGCAATAGTGAGAGGCCCGCGCACCAAGATCAAGAGTGGCCCCCCACTTGCCACAACTAGAGAAAGCCCTCACATGGAAACTCAGACCCAACACAACAAAAATAAATAAATAAATAATAAACTCCTACCCCCCCCCCAGAAAAAGAAAAACAAAATAAAACAGAAAGTAATCTGAGTGTCCCTCAAAAAGCTAAGTCTGAAATAGCTGGTACTTCTGTTCTATGGACTGTTATGTAGCCTATAAAAAGTGTGAGAGCTAAATCTGTTTTTCTACAGTGAGAAGCATGATATTCCAGATGTATAGAACACCTGGATAAAATGAGAACTCTACACATTTATGTTGGTCGTTTCAGTAAATGGGAAAGGATGACAAGTGGTAAAATATTATCTTTTCCTTTAATTTTTTAAATTTCACTTGTTACAAAGAACTTCAATTATAATTGTACTTTAAAAAAGTAACAATGGAAATTTAAAAGAAAAAATATATATTGTGTGTTCAGTTACGTTTCATAGAATTATGAACTTCTCCACCCTCTGGCCATTACCTGCAAAAGCAGCTTTAAAACCTATGCTAATTTTCACTTCATATGAACAAGTCCTGCAGGGCTGTAAAGGAAACCTGCCTTCATCATGTTTTGCGGGAGGTAAAGGCCAAAGTATTTCAAAATGTGGCACATATTTCAAGAAAACCATTTGAAGAACTAAGCTGTAATAACCGTTTGAAAAATAAAAGGACATGCCTGAAAGCTCAATTTCAAAGGATTATGAGACACATGCAAATCCAACCACACAGAGGTATCAGCTCACACCATTCAGAATAACCATCAGGAAAGAAACTACAAATGATCAATGCTGAAGAGGTTGTGGAGAAATGCATACCCTTAATTTGAAGTGGGACGTAACCTGGTAAGAGTCACTAATGGGAACAGGGTGGAGGTGCCTTTAAAAGGTAAACATTGAGCTACTATATGATCCAGCAGGCCCACTCCTGGGCCTATAACATAAGAAGACATAATTGGAAAGACACAAGCAGGCAAATCTGCACTGCAGCAGTATTACAATAGCCAAGACATGGAAGCAACCAAAAGTCCATCAACAGATGAGTGGACAAAGAGGAACTGTTACATGTAGAGATGGAATATTAGCTCGGGAAAAAAATGAAACAATGCCATTTGCAACACCATAGATGAGTCTAGAGGTAACCATGCAACTTGTAGTAAGCGAGAAAGCGAAAGACACCTAACGTATATCACTTATAGGTGTTACCTGAAAATTGATAACAATGAAGATATTTCCACAGAGAAAGGCAATCACAGATTCATTGAACAAACTTATGGTTCCCCAAATCGAAAGGTGTGAGGATTGGATACATTACAATATTGGGGTTAACATAGATATAGAAACACATGTGAAATATATAATCACCAAAGACCTACGGAATACCAAGAGAAGACTACTCAACATTGTGTCATAACCTACCTGGGAAAAGGTTCCAAAGAAGAATAGATATATGTATGTGTGTGAAAGAACCACATCTTGCACACCTAGAACAAAAAAAAAAACCATTGTAATCAAATTTGCTGCGATAAAAAATAAAAATTAAATTAAAAATATGAACAAGAAATAATGAGACATAAACTGAAAGGAATTTTTCCTGGCACATCCCATTCTAATTTTCAACCTAGAACAGGACTTCCATTAAGGCTCTGTTGCCCTGGTAACCAGATTTGGTAAAGGAGAAATGCTGCCGCCTTGTGGCTGTTTCACACAACAGCAGCTTTAAACCAAGAGGTAATGTTCACTTAATATTCAAAATATGTGCAGCACTGTAAAGGACACCGGGCCTCAAAAAATGTCCTGGGGTCGTAATCGACCAGAAAATTCAAAAGACGTCAACATTTCAAGAAGACAATGTCAAGAGGCATATTTTACGCACATTTTGTCTTTTCTTTTTTTTCTCTTTAAAATAAAAGGAAATTGAAAAATGCGCAACATCAGCAATGAATAAAGCCATGCAAATCCAATTAGAGAAATGTTCACCTCACAGCCGTCAGAATGTTCTTCAGCAAAAAGTCTACAAAAAATAAATGCTGAAGGGGTTTCAGAGAACTGTGTACCCTCCAGCTGCTGGGGGGATGTAAACTGGTAACAGCCAGTAGTGAGAACATAATGGAGGTGCGTTTAAGGGTAAAAATTGAGCTACCATGTGATCTGGTAGGTCCTTTGATGTGTCTATCACCTGAGCAGAGCAGAATGGAAAAGACACAGGCTGGCAATCCTGTACTGCAGGAATATTTAACATAGCCAAGACTTGGAAGAAACCAAAATGTCCATCAACAGAAAAATGCACAAAGAGGAAGTGCTCCATGTAAACAATGGAATATTAGCCATGGAAAACAACGAAACAGTGCCGTTTGCACCACCATATAAGGACCTAGAGATAATCACTCAAATTAAAGAAAGAAAGTGAAAGACAGATATCCTATGACATCACTTCTAGGTGTTACCTAAAAGTTGATACTCATGAACTTATTTCCAAGAGAAGGAAAAGCATGGATTAAGAAAAAAAAATTATGTTTAACCAAATGGAAAAGTGTAAGGAATGTGTGAATTAGGATATGAGGGTTAACAGACATGTACTAATACATATGAAATATATAATCACAAAATACCTATGGAATACCAAGAGAGGCCTAGGCAACACTCTGTAATAACCTACACGGTAAAGAATGCAAAGATAAATGACAGATACATTGATATAATGAACCAGATTCTGTACACCTAGGAGAAACAAAATATTTTTATCAAGTTTGCTCTGATAATTAATAAAAATTAAATTTATAAAACAAACAAGAAGTAAGGAGATATAAGCTCTGGGGGATGTGCTCTGGCACATTCCACTCTAATTTGCAGCCTACTAACACGATTTCCAGGAAGGCTCTGCTGCCCAAAAACCCAGAGTTGGAAATGTAGAAATTCTGCTGCCTTGTGGCCGTTTTCCGCAAGAGCGGCGTTAAGCCCACAGCTAATGTTCTCTTAACATTCACAAGGACTCAGGGCTGCAAAGGACACCTGCCCTAAACAACTGTGCTGAGGTAGGGAATGGACAATAAAATTCAAAACTGACAAATTTTTCAAGACGATAGTATGAAGAGGTAAGTTTGACTCACTCTCTTGTTTAAAAAAAGGAAAATGGGTGAAAGCTCAACCTCAGGAATTATTAGACTCATGCAAATCTAATGTACAAAAAGGTTTCAACTCACACCAGTCGACTGACCATCAGCAAAAGGTCTACAAACAATAAATTCTGAAGGGGTTTTAGAGAACTGTATACCCTCTAGCTGCTGGTGAGATGTAACGTGGTAAGAGCCAATAATGAGAACAGAAAGGAGCTACGATTAAAAGTAAAAGTTGAGATACCATTCGATGCAGCAGTCACACCACTGGGCCTCTCACCTGAGAAGACCAGAATCGAGAAGACGCGGGCTGCAAAAGCTACACTGCAGCCTTATTCACAATAGCCAAGACAGTGAAGCCACCAAAATGTCCATCAACAGATGTATGGATGAAGAAGAAGTGGTCCACGTTCACAATAGAATATTAACCATGGAAAACAATGAAACACTGCTATTTGAGGTGCCATAGATGAGCTTGGAGATAATCACAGAATATGAGGTAAGTCAGAAAGCAAAAGACCTATATCCTATGATATCACTTATAGCCGTTATCTAATAACTAACACAAATGAACATATTTCCACAGAGAAAGACACTCACAGACTTAGAAATTAAGTATGCTTATCTAAAAGGAAAGGTGGGCAGAATGGATAAATTAAGATTAACGTTACCATACGTATACAAATACATATAATAAACATATATCAAAAAGACGGACCATATAGCAAGGGAGGTCTACGGAACACTGTAATATTTTACATGGGAAGAGGATCTGAACATGAATAGACATATATATTGTACAAATGAACCAGATTGTGTACATCTGGACAAACAATATCTAATCATTACCCCGATTAAATAAATTTTAAAAACCAAGATGTAATGAGACATAATCTTATGGGTGTTCCTCCTGGCACATTCCATTCTAACTTAAAACCTAGGACCACGACTTCCAGAAAGGCTCTGCTGCCCTAGTACTCAGATTTGGGAAAGGACAAATGCTGCCTCCTTGTGGCCGTTTCCCACAACAGCAGCTTTAAACCCAGTGCTAATGGTCACTAAATATTCACCAAACTTGCAGTTCTGTAATGACATCTGTCCTCCAAAAAAATCCTGGGGTCGAATATCCACCAAAAATTCAAAAGAGGGCAACCTTCCAAGAAGAGAGCTTCAAGAGATATATTGTACTCACACTTGATTTTTAACAGAAAGGAAAAAGGCGTGGAAAATGATGAATTTTAGGAATTTTTAAAGTCATGCAAACCCAAATTACAAAAACCTATCAGGTCACAGCAGTCAGATTGGCCATTAGCAAAAATGCTGCAAACTATAAATGCTGAAGGGATTGTGGAGAAGTTCGTACCCTCGGTTCTAAGGGAGACATGGTAAGAGCCACTAATGAAAACACAATGGAGGTGCTTTGAAAAGGTAAACATTGAGCTACTAGTCAATCAGTCACACCCACTGCTGGGCCTATCACCTGAGAAAATGAGAATCAAAAAGTCACAGGCTGGCAATCTTGCACTCCAGCAATATTTAATATAGCCAACACTTGGAAGCAACGAAAATGTCCCTCAACAGAGCTATGCACCAAGAAGTGGTCCATATACACAATGGAATATTACTCCGATAAAAATATAAATTAAATTTAAAAAACAAACAAAAATAAGGAGACATCAGCATTTGGGGGTTTATCCGGGCACATTCCACTCTAATTTATAACTGAGGAAGACCACTGGCCGGAAGCTCTGTTTCCCTAGTACCAGCATGGGGAACAAAGAAAGGCTGCCGCAATCTGGCCGTTACCTGCAAAAGCAGCTTTAAAGCCTCTGCTAATGGTCACTTCATGTGAACAAGTACTGCAGGGCTGTAAATGAAACCTGCCCTCAAAATGTTTTGAGGGAGGTAATGGCCAATAAATTTCAAAATGTAACACATACTTTAGAAAACACTTTGAAGAGCTAAGCTGTAATCACAGTTTGAAAAATAAAAAGGACATGCCTTAAAGCTCAATTTCAAAGGATTATGAGTCATATGCAAATTCAACCACAAAGAGGTATCAGCTCACACCAGTCAGAATATCCATCAGCAAGAAAACTACAAACAATAAATGCTGAAGCCATAAAAAGAAACGAAATTGAGCTATTTGTAATGAGGTGGATAGATCTAGAGTCTGTCATACACAGTGAAGTAAGTCAGAAAGAGAGAGACAAATACCGTATGCTAACACATATACCTGGAATTTAAGAAAAAAAATGTCATGAAGAACCTAGGGGTAAAACAGGAATAAAGACAGAGACCTACTAGAGGATGGACTTGAGGACATGGGGAGGGGGAAGGGTAAGCTGTGACAAAGGGAGAGAGAGGCATGGACATATATACACTACCAAACGTAAGGTAGATAGCTAGTGGGAAGCAGCAGCATGGCACAGGGAGATCAGCTCGGTGCTTTGTGACTGCCTGGAGGGGAGGGAGGGTGGGAGGGAGGGAGACGCAAGAGGGAAGTGATATGGGAACATATGTATATGTATAACTGCTTCATTTTGTTGTAAAGCACAAGCTAGCACACCATTGTAAAGCAATTATACTTCAATAAAGATGTTAAAAATAAATAAATAAATAAATGCTGAAGGTGTTGTGGAGAAATGCATACCCTCAACTTTAAGTGAGATGTAACCTGGAAAGAGCCACTAATGAGCACAGAATCATGGTGCATTTAAACGGTAAACCCTGAGACACTATATGATACAGGAGGCCCACTCTTGGGCCTATAACATAAGAAGACAGAATTGGAAAGACACAGGCAGGCAAATGTGTAGTGCAGCAGTATTACAATAGCCAAGACATGGAGGCAACCAGAAAGTCCATCAAGAGGTGAGTGGACAAAGAAGAACTGGTACATGTACAGATGGAATATTATCTAGGGAAAAAAATGAAACAATGCCATTTGCAGCACCGTAGATGATTCTAGAGGTAATCAGGCAAATTGTACTAAGTCAGACAGCAAAAGACACATATCCTATAATATCACTTATAGGTGTTAGCTAAAAATTGATACCAATGAAGATATTTCCACAGAGAAAGGCAATCACAGATTCATTAAACAAAGTTAAGGTTCACCAAATGGAAAGGTGTGAGGACTGGATATATTAGGATATTGGGGTTAACATAGATATAGAAACACATGTGAAATATATAATCATCAAAGACCTACGGAATACCAAGAGAAGACTACTCAACATTGTTTCACAAGCTACATGAGAAAACAATCTGAAGAAGTATAGATACATGTATATGTGTAAAAGAACCACATCTTACACACCTAGAACAAACAAAACATTTTAATCAAATTTGCTCTGATAAAAAATAAAAATTAAAAAAAGAACAAGAAAAAAAAGAGAGAAAAAAGGGGAAAAAAAGAACAAGAAGTAATGAGACATACACTTAAGGGACTTTTTGCTGGCACATTGCATTCTAGTTTACAACCAGAACACGACTTCCATTAAAGCTCTGTCATCACTAATAAAGCAGCTTTATAAGCAATGTTGAAGGTAGCTTAAAAGAATTCTCACTAATTATTGACAGTAACAAGAAAACAAACAAAAGTAAAAATCTCACGGCAAAAAGTATACATAGAGTAAGGGTAGTAGATCAAACACTTATTAAACTTCTGTAAAGAATAAAAGACAACAGTAGTAATTTTTTTAAAAGAGAGGGCCCAAATAAATCAGAACTGAAAGAGATGATGTTACAAGAGCCACCATAGAAATACAAAGTATCCTAAGATACACACAGGGTAACTCAGGGCTCAGACTGGACAGAGCCCACTCTCCATTCCCCTGTACATGACTTACAGGAGCCTCAGGAATTGAGGAGGGGGTCCTTGAGGAGAGGCACAAGATAGAAGATGTTAGGCATTAACATGACTGCATTCATTTTAAACATGCCTGAACTACATTCACATGAGATGATTTTGTCCTGTTTGTACATCAGCACCTCTAGTCGGAACTGCAGATCTTTGGTTTCACCACCTCTATGACAGCATTAGCTTCACCTGCTGTGGACCGTCTCCTATAGGATTTCTAGAACCACAAAACATCGAAGCTTCACAGGACCCAGAGTCTGTGCGACTCCACTCAGAGTCTCAACTGCACTCAGAGACTCAGAGTCTCAACAGAGACTCCCCTCTTGGAGGACACACACAAAGTAGTGTGCACATCAGGACCCAGGGGAAGGAGCAGTCACCCCATAGGTGAATGATCATACCTAGCTGCTAGTTTTAGAGGGTCTCCTGCAGAGGTGGGGTGTGGCTGCGGCTCACCATGGGGACAACGACACTGACAGCAGAAGTTCTGGGAAATACTCCTTGGCGTGAACTCTCCCAGAGTCCACCATTAGCCTCACCAAGAGCAAGGTAGGCTCCAGTGCTGGGTCGCCTCAGTCCAAACAACCAACAGGGAGGGAACCCAGCCCCATGCCTCAGCAGACAAGCGGATTAAACTTTTTATTAAACTTTTATTTAATCCACAGACAAGCAGATTAAAGCTCTGCCCACCAGAGCAACACCCAGCTCTACCCACCACCAGTCCCTCGCATAAGGAAGCTTGCACAAGCCTCTCAGATAGACTCAATCACTGGAGAGCAGACAGCAGAAGCAAGAAGAACTACAATTCTGCAGTCTGTGGAAGGAAAACCACATTCACAGAAAGATAGAGAAAATGAAAAGGCAGAGGACTTTATACCAGATCAAGGAACAAGATAAATCCTCAGAAAAACAACGAAATGAAGTGGGGATAGGTAACCTTCCAGTAAAAGAATTCAGAATAATGATAGTGAAGATGATCCAAGACCTTAGAAAAATAATGGAGGCAAAGATCGAGAAGATGCAAGAAATGCTTAACAAAGACCTAGAAGAATTAAGGAACAAACACCTAGAAGAATTAAAGAACAAACAAACAGAGATGAACAATACAATAACTGAAGTGAAAAATACACTAGAAGGAATCAGTAGCAGAATAACTGTGACAGAAGAACGGATAAGTGACCTGGAAGACAGAAAGGTGGAAATCACTGCCATGGAACAGAATAAAGAAAAAGAATGAAAATAAATGAAGACAACCTAAGAGACTTCTGGGAAAACATTAAATGCAACAACATTCGCATTATAGGGGTCCCAGATGGAGAACAGAGAGAGAAAGGACTCGAGAAAATATCTGAAGAGATTATAGTTGAAAACTTCCCTAGCATGGGAAAAGAAATAGCCACCAAAGTCCATGAAGCGCAGAGAGTCCCAGGCAGGATAAACCAAAGGAGAAAAATGCCGAGACACACAGTAATCAAATTGAAAAAATTAAAGACAAAGAAAAATTATTGAAAGCAACAAGGGAAAAATGACAACATACAACGGAACTCCCATAAGGTTAACAGCTGATTTCTCAGCAGAAAATCTACAAGCCAGAAGGGAGTGGCATGATAAATTTAACGTGATGAAAGGGAAGAACCTACCACCAAGAGTACTCCACCCAGCAAGTATCTCATTCAGATTTGATGGAGAAATCAAAAGCTTTACAGACAAGCAAAAGTTAAGAGAATTCAGCACCACGAAACCAGCTCTACAACAAATGCTAAAGGAACTTCTCTAAGTGGGAAACACAAGAGAAGAAAAGGACCCACTAAGACAAACCCATAACAATTAAGAAAATAATAATAGGAACATACATATTGATAATTACCTTAAACATGAATGGATTAAATGCTCCAACCAAATGACACAGGCTCACTGAATGGATACAAAAACAAGATCCATATATATATGCTGTCTACAAGAGACCCATTTCAGACCTAGGGACACATACAGACTGAAAGTGAGGGGATGGAAAAATATATTCCATGCAAATGAAAATCAAAAGAAAGCTGGAGTAACAATACTCATATCAGATAAAATAGATTTTAAAATAAAGAATGTTACAAGAGACAAGGAAGGACACTACATAATGATCAAGGGATCAATCCAAGATATAACAATTATAAATGTATATGTACCCAACACAGGAACACCTCAATATATAAGGCAACTGCTAACAGCTATAAAAGAGGAAATCAACAGTAACACAATAATAGCAAGGGACTTTAACACCTCACTTACACCAATGGAGATCATCCAGACAGAAAATTAATAAGGAAACACAAGCTTTAAATGACACAATAGACCAGATAGATTTAATGGATATTTATAGGACATTCCATCCAAAAACAGCAGACTACAAGTTCTTCTCAATGGTACACGGAAAATTCTCTGGGATAGATCACATCTTGGGTCACAAATAAAGCCTCAGTAAATTTAAGAAAACTAAAATCATATCAAGCAGCTGTTCCGACCACAATGCTATGAGATTAGAACTCAATTACAGGGAAAATAATGTAAAAAACAAACACATGGAGGCTAAACAATACGTTTCTAAATAACCAAGAGATCACTGAAGAAATAAAAGAGGAAATCAAAAACTACCTAGAGACAAATGACAACAAAAACACGATGATTGAAAACCTATGGGATGCAGCAAAAACAGTTCTAAGAGGGAAGTTTATAGCAATAAAAGCCTACCTCAAGAAACCAGAAAAATCTCAAATAAACAATCTAACCCTACACCTAAAGGAACTAGAGAACGAAGAACAAAACCCAAAGTTAATAGAAGGAAAGAAATCATAAAGATCAGAGCAGAAATAAATGAAATAAAAACAATAGCAAAGATCAATAAAACTAAAAGCTGGTTCTTTGAGAAGATAAACAAAAATGATAAACCTGTAGCCAGACTCAAGTAAAAGAGGGAGAGGACTCAAATCAATAAAATTAGAAATGAAAAAGGAGAAGTTGTAACAGACACCACAGAAATACAAAGCATCCTAAGAGACCTCTACAAGCAACTCTATGCCAATAAAATGGACAACCTGGAAGAAATGGACAAATTCTTGGAAAGGTATAACCTTCCAAGACTGAACCGGGAAGAAATAGAAAATATGAACAGACCTATCACAAGTAATGAAATTGAAAGTGTGATTAAAAATCTTCCAACAAACAAAAGTCCAGAACTAGATGGCATCAGAGGTGAATTCTATCAAACATTTAGACAAGAGCTAACACCCAATCTTCTCAAACTCTTCAGAACTTTTCAGGGGAAGGAACACTCCCAAACTCATTATATGAGGCCACCATCACCCTGATACCAAAACCAGACAAAGATACTACAGAAAAACAAAATTAGAGACCAATATCACTGATTAATATAGATGTAAAAATCCTCAACAAAATACTAGGAAACAGAATTGAACAACACATTAAAAGGATCATGCACCATGATCAGGTGGGGTTTATCCCAGGGATGCAAGAATTCTTCAATATACACAGATCAATCAATGTGATACACCATATTAACAAATTGTAGAATAAAAATATGATCATCCCAATAGATGCAGGAAAAGCTTTCGACAAAATTCAACACCAATTTATGATTAAAAGTCTCCAAAAAGTGGGCATAGAGGGAATCTACCTCAACATAATAAAGGCAGTATATGACAAACCCACAGCAAACATCATTCTCAATAGTGAAAAACTAAAAGCATTTCCTCTAAGATCAGGAACAAGACAAGGATGTCCACTCTCACCACTATTACTCAACATAGTTTTGGAAGTCCTAGACACAGTAATCAGAGAAGAAAAAGAAATAAAAGGAATACAAATTGGAAAAGAAGAAGTAAAATTGTCACTGTTTGCAAATGACACGATACTACACATAGTGAATCCTAAAGATGCCACCAGAAAACTACTAGAGCTAATCAATGAATTTGGTAAAGTTGCAGGATACAAAATTAATGCACAGAAATCTCTTGCATTCCTATACACTAACAATGAAAGATCAGAAAGAGAAATTAAGGAAACAATCTCATTCACCATTTCAACAAAAAGAATAAAATACGGAGGAATGAACCTACATAAGGAGGTAAAAGACCTGTACTCAGAAAACTATAAGACACTGCTGAAAGAAATCAAAGATGATATAAACATATGGAAGTATAAACCATGTTCTTGGATTAGAAGAATCAATATTGTGAAAATGACTATAGTACCCAAAGCAAGCTACAGATTCAATGCAATCCCTATCAAATACCACTGGCATTTTCTACAGAACTAGAACAAAAAAATCTTAAAATTTGTATGGAGACACAAAAGACCCCGAATAGCCAAAGCAGTCTTGAGGGAAATTAAAAGAGCTGGAGGAATCAGACTTCCTAACTTCAGACTATACTACAAAGCTACATTAATCAAGACTATATGGTACTGGCACAAAAACAGAAATATAGATCAATTGAACAAGATAGAAAGCCCAGAGATAAACCTACGTACCTATGGCTAACTCATTTATGACAAAGGAGGCAAAGATATACAATGAAGAAAAGACAGTCTCTTCAGTAAGTGGTGCTGGGAAAACTGGACAACTACACGTGAAAGAATGAAATTAGAACACTCCATAACACCATACACAAAAATAAACTCAAAATGAATTAGAGATCTAAATGTTAGACCAGACACTATAAAATTATTAGAGGAAAACATAGGCAGAACACTCTATGACATAAATCACAGCAAGATCCTTTTTGACCCACCTCCTAGAGAAGTGGAAATAAAAACAAAAATAAACAAATGGGACCTAATGAAACTTCAAAGCTTTTGCACAGCAAAGGAAAACATAAACAAGACGAAAATACAACCCTCAGAATGGGAGAAAATGTTTTCAAATGAAGCAAATGACAAAAGATTAATCTCCAAAATTTACAAGCAGCTCGTGTAGCTCAGTATCACAAAAACAAACAACACAATCCAAAAATGGGCAGAAGACCTAAATAGACATTTCTCCAAAGGAGATATACAGATTGCCAATAAACACATGAAAGGATGCTGAACATCACTAATCATTAGAGAAATGCAAATCAAAACTACAGTGAGGTATCACCTCCCAGCAGTCAGAATGGCAATCATCAAAAAATCTACAAACAATAAATGCTGGAGAGGTATTTACTGGAGAAAAGGGAACGTTCTTGCACTGTTGCTGGGAATGTAAATTGCTATACCCACTAGGGATAACAGTATAGAGGTTCCTTAAAAAACTAAAAATAGAAGTACCATACGACCCAGCAATCCAACTACTGGGCATTTGCCCTGAGAAAACCATAATTCAAAAAGAGTTATATACAACAATGTTCATTGCAGTTCTACTTACAATAGCCAGGACATGGAAGCAACCTAAGTGTCCATCGACAGATGAATGGATAAAGAATATCTGGCACATATATAAATGGAATATTACTCAGCCATAAAAAGAAACAAAACTGAGTTATTTGTAGTGAGGGGGATGGACTTAGAGTCTGTCCTACACAGTGAAGTAAGTCAGAAAGAGAAAAATAAATACCGTGTGCTAACAGAGATATATGGAATCTAAAGAAAAAAGTTTATGAAGAACCTAGGGGCAGGACAGGATTAAGGACACAGACATAGAGAAAGGACTTGAGGACACGGGGAGGGGGAAGGGTAAGCGGGACGAAGTGAGAGAGTGCCATGGACATATATACACTACCAAATGTAACATCGATAGCTACTGGGAAGCAGCCACATAGCACAGGGAGATCAGCTCAGTGCTTTGCGACCACCTAAAGGGGTGGGATGTGGAGGGTGGGAGGGAGATGTAAGAGGGAGGGGATATGGTGATATATGTATATGTATAATTGATTCACTTTGTTATACAGCAGAAACTAACACTCCATTGTAAAGCAATTATACTCCAATAAAGGTGTAAAAGGAAAATAAAAAAGAAAGAAGCCCAGAGATAAACCTACACACCTATGGTCAACTAATCTATGACAAAGTAGGCAAGACTATACAATGGAGAAAAGACAGTGTCTTCAATCAGTGGTGCTGGGAAAAATGGACAGCTACATGTAAAATAATGAAATTAGAACACCCTCTAACACCATACACAAAAATAAATTCAAAATGGATTAGAGACCTTAATGTAAGACCGGACAGTATAAAACTCTTAGAGGAAAACATAGGAAGAATACTCTAACATAAATCACAGCAAGATCTTTTTTGATCCACCTCCTAGAATAATGACATAAAAAAGAAAACTAAACAAATGGGACCTAATGAAACGTAAAAGCTTTTGCAAAGCAATGGAAACTACAAACACAAAAAGACAACCCTCAGAATGGGAGAATATATTTGTAACTGAATCAATGGACAAAGGATTAATCTCCAATATATATAAACAGCTCATGCAGCTCAATATTAAAAAAACAAACAACCCAATACAAAAATGGGCAGAAGATCTAAATAGACATTTCTTCCAAGAAGACGTAGAGATGGCCAAGGAGCACATGAAAAGCTGCTCTACATCACTAATTATTAGAGAAATGCAAATCAAAACTACAATGAGGTATCACCTCACACCTGTTAGAATGGGCATCATCAGAAAATCTACAAACAACAAATGCTGGAGAGGGTGTGGAGAAAAGGAACCCTCTTCCACGATTGGTGGGAATGTAAATTGATAGTCACTATGGAGAACAGTATGGAGGTTCCTTAAAAAACTAAAAATAGAATTACCATATGATCCAGCAACCCACTACTGGGCATATACCCAGAGAAAACCATAAATCAAAAAGACACATTCACCACAATGTTCATTGCAGCACTATTTACAATAGCCAGGTAATGGAAGCAACCTAAATGCCCACAGACAGACGAATGGATAAAGATGTGGTACATATATAAAATGGACTATTAGCCATAAAAAGGAATGAAATTGGGTCATTTGTAGAGACGTCGATGGATCTAGAGACTGTCATACAGAGTGAAGTAAGTCAGAAAGAGAAAAACAAATATTGTATATTAACGCATATATGTGGAACCTAGAAAAATGGTACAGATGAACCGGTTTGAAGGGCAGAAATAGAGACACAGATGTATAGAACAAATGTATGGACACAAAGAGGGGAAAGCCATGGGGGGGGTGGTGGGAGGAGTTGGGAGATTGGGATTGACATGTATACATTTATATGTATAAAATAGATAACCAATAAGAACCTGCTGTATAAAAAATAAATAAAATAAAATGAAAAATAAAATTTTTTAAAAAACGGAAAAAAGTTATTCCCTTCACATACATGTATTTATATGAATGAATTATTTCCATGCTTACATCCATAACAACAAAAAAGAGGAATAAAACCTACCTTGAAACAAAAAAGAAAAAAACAAAACAGAACCCACCAGTTATACAGATGAGAACCCTATCAGGGCACTTGCTCCAGTGGTAGACAATTCTGAAGTTGGTCAGAGGTGGGGAATCGTCTCGCATGCAGCCAGCAGCCCCCCCGCAAGGAGTGTCCTCATTACAAGCCTGGGGGACCGTGCCGAGGCATCTGTGAGTAAACGTGAGATGAGCCCCAGGCCAGCTGCTGCTGAACTGTTCCCAACCTTCCCAGGTAAAACACCTGAATATGTACAAGGACTTGAAAGCCTAGAGGAAGGGCCATGGAGCCACACGAGTGACAGCATGCCGGCCGACTTGGTGCCTGCAGGCCAGCCAGGATGGTCCTGGCCCTGGGTGCTCTTCTGGAAGATTTCCATTTCCCTGCCTGAGATACCCGTCCTGTCCCTGCCCCCACTGCTTTTTTCCTTCCTCACCTCTGCCCAGGGAGAAATTCCAGCAGCAGGTATGGGTGACACATCCTCTTCTTTAGCAGGTGGCAGCCTGGCAACTGCTGCAGAAAATCCAGCAGAGCCCCACTCACACTGGGCCACCCACAAAGCCGTGGCCTCTCACTCCCTCCCACCAGCCCAGCCCCGAGACTGCTGACAGGGCAGAGAAAATGGCGTCAGGCACGGCTGCAGGGGCTCTTGCTGCCTGGAGTGGTGTTTATATTGATCTCAACCCAGGCACACCTGGGGAGGGCTGGCCGGCATGGTAAGGCTGCCCAGCTCAGCCAATCATCACCCCTCAGGGGCTCACAGTTGCAGAAAATGGAACTTGCTGAACCGGCCAGGTCCAAGGAACAGGTGTGGGCTCCTGAGAGTCAGGATAGACAAGGGGCTGCAGCTTTGGCTTGTTTTCTAATCATTTTATCTGGCCCATGAGTGGGAGACAACTTCAAGAAAACCCTCTCCTAATGAGAGGAACCCAGGAGTCAGGGAGAGGAGGGGTGGGTGGTGGTTGGAGACAGAGGCCTGGTGCCCCGGGTGCAGTGGAAGTCTCTGGAAGACCAGGTGGAGGGAGGTCACACAGAGTGATGCCCAGGGTCACAGACCTGTCGCAGCTGCTGTTTGTTAGTTCAAGTCCTGCTCTGAGGTGCTCTGTGTCAGCTCTGAGTGACAGGTGAGCTGGGGGTGCTCTGCAATGAGGGATATGTGCATGGTTCCTGTGTGCCCAGCCCTGCCACGGTACCTGCAAGAGTAACTCTGTATCCGGGGATTGGTCTGACTATGAGAGCCCCATGGGCTGCTGGGGACCTGGTAAAGGATGTCAGGACAGTCAGTGAAGCCACCGAGGATATACCTCCAGTTGCTCCTAATTCCTACACCCTGCTGGTCATTCTACCAACCACCAGGACATGGTATTCTGTATTAGTCTTCAATGATGCCTTCTTTTGTATTCCATTAGTCCCAGAGTCACAAGAAATTTTGGCTTGTGAGTGGCAGGACTCAACATACAACTAAAACAATACTTCCGGGCCGTCTTGCCCCAAGGGTGCAAAAATTCCCACACCGTCTTTGGGGAAAGCTTAGCTAAAGACCTAAAAGTTCTACCTCTGGAAAAGGAAACCCTCCTTCAATACGCAGACGACATTCTGATCGCCAACCCTACTAAGGAGGCCTCTGAACTACCAAGCCAATAAAGGATAGAAGTTGTCCAAGAAAAAGCTCAAATATCACAGACTGCGGTGACCTGCCTGGGCTTCATTCTCACAGAAGGTCGGAGAAGCCCATCCCAGGAAAGGGAAGAAACCATTTTCAGCCTTACCCCTTTCTAAAACTAGAAGACAGCTTAGGGGTTCCTGGGGAGGGCAGGGTTTGCTGCTTCTGGATCCCTAACTACAGTCTACTAGTTGGGCCTCTATACGAAACACTGAAAGGAAAAGATGATGATCCTTTTGAATAGAATCCAGAAGTGGCCTTTCAAGAATGGAAAGAGCAGTCAATTCAGACCCTTGCCCTGGAACTCCCTAATTTAGCTAAACCCTTTGACCTTTACATTCCCGGTGAAAGGTGAATCACCATTGGAGAATTAGTGCAAAAACTGGGACCACTTGAAATGGAACAATGCAAGAATGCCATCCAGGTAGGATAAACTACGGTCACCAAGGGGCTTGGCCCACTGCCGCATCTGGCCAAGATACTGGCGGTATCTAAAAACCTGGAAATCAGCAGCCCAAAAGGCCACCTCCCTCCTAAGGGAAAAGGACCCCACGTGGTGATCCTAACCACCAACCATGCCCTGAAGTTGCAGGGTTCGCTTCGTGGGCACACCGACCTCGAGTGAGGAGACCCTCCAACTCCAACATCCAGAGAGATAACCAGGGGCAACAGGGCACCATGACGACTCGTGTGAACATCACTTGACCTGGAGTTTCTCTCATAAAACAACAAGAGTGTGTCCCAAAAGAGTAGACTACTGCTTGCAGGACTTACTGCACCCAGAGGGGAGCTAATAATCTTGGCGGGGGAACCGTATATCACACTGTCACCATAGAAAAGCCTACAGACACCGTGATGATGGTGGCCAATAAGTCCGGCTGGACTCCTGTTTACTTCAAAAGGCTGTTGACTCAGTGGCCATCATGGTCCTTGATCACCACTGACCCTGGACTGTCTGGGAGTTGAGCGGGCAGGGCTCTGACACCTGGTGCTGTTTGTACGTTAATTCAGGGGCCTAATTGAAGAAAGTACAGACTACTGTTCAGAGCATCTAGGCTGGCAGAAACGGTCAGCCTAAGGAGGCCGAAAAAATGTGGGGTGGGGTGAAACCAGCCCCCACAGCGTCTCTGCACATCTCTTTCCTGGACCCTTAAAGGTCATTAGAATCTATAGCACTTCCAATGCTGGTGCTCAGGTGGACGAGCAGGGAGGCAGGGGGCCTGGGGACAATCAACGTCACCTGGAGGCTGCTGGGGAGAAGCTCTGACCCTCGCCCCCGGGTATTAGGGCTCCCAACTCAGCACTCAGCAGTTACAGAAGAAGGGTCTGCACCCTCAGCACTCCAAGAATGAGGAACGGGACAAAAGGCAGAGGAGGGGTTTGTCCCCAGCAAAGCCCATTAAAAATCCCTGGGAGATAAAAATAGAATCTGGGCAATAAAGTCAAGTCTAACCTTTTTTATCCTTTGTGCTTTGTCTAATTTCACGTACTCCTAGGGTCTCGCATGCAGAGGTTCCACACCCGGCACTTCAGACCAGATTTCCTAGTGCAGAATGGCTGGGACGACACCTCAGCTCCTGGGGCCCAGTGCAGACTCCGTGATATAGAGCCTGAGCTGCAGCCAACCCAGCCCTCGAGAGCTCCGCCGCCTCCCTCCCTCCCACTGACTCTGACAGGATCTCTACACAGCAGCCCAGCCCACAGCCCACGGGGTAGTGCATGCTCTCACCTCTCCATTCTCTGATCAAAATATAAAGTTTCCTTTGCTTGTGAACCAAACTCAGTCTCGATCTGTTGGCCCCAATGACACTGGGCAGGGGGACACTTGTTGGGGTCCACTCTGGAGGATCAGTAACAGAAATTGAGACTATTGTAACCTCAATGAACAGATGTGTGAGCCAAACTGTAGTTAACATAGAACAGGTATAAGGCTCGGGTAAAATAAGATGTTTCTAACACTTCCATTTGATATTTCCATCACTTTTTATAAGCAAGTTCAGTGAAAGGGTTTGTCTTATTTGTCAGGTCAATATTAGAGAAACGAAGTGATTTCTTTCCAAGGATGTACATCTAATAATCTTGGTTAAACCTTCAATCTTGTTTTAAATGCTTTTCCATTGAAAATGATACCTCTCTTTCAGCTCCCCCATTTCTGAGAAGTATAAAATCTTATAATTTATTATTACCAAAGGGGAAAGGTGGGAGGAGGGATAAATTAACAGTTTGGGATTAACACATACACACTGCTATGTATAAAATAGATCATCAACAAGGAACTACTGTATAGCACAGGGAACTACACTCAACATTTTGCAATAACCTATAAGGGGAAATAATCTGAAAAAGAATAGATATTTTTATTGACATCATCTATCAATGACAGTTAAAGTGTAACCTAAGGGAAGCTGGTGGTGAGTGCTTCTGACCCTGAAGACTTCAATCATCTAAAGTTTGGACTCTGCCTACTTCCCAAGGCCCTTAATGAACATATGTGTAGCCGTAGCTTAAAAAATTCCCCAGTTTGGGTTTCGGGGAGACACTGATTTTGAAAAAGCCCTGGTGTTCTCCTTACATGAATGGGACTCTTCCTACTGCTAAAACATGTCTGTCACACCCAGAGGATAGTATACTGTCTGATCGGGAAGAGTTTGGAAAAGGCATCTCATCTCCTCATCTCCTGGTGCTCGGGTTCACCCCTCCAGCCTCTTTACTAACAGTCTCCCCACTTGGAGATGTCAGCACTGTCAACATCCTGTTGCGTACAGTTTGGAATTTGTCCAGAGGATGAAGCGGAAAGATGAGGAACAATGAGAGACAAGTCCTAGGTGTTCAGACAGGCACATGTCACTTTAATTTCCAATCAGGAAGACGAATTGACCAAAGGCTAGGTTTGCCTATGGAAACAGTAGAGGGCTTGAGGAAATCCCACTGCTTTGTGGCCAGTTCCCATAAACACAAGTTGAACAATGGAACTCAGGGGCAGTAAAATTCACGAAACTGCAGAGTTGAAAATATCTATCACTGAAAAATGTCTTGAGGAAAGTCAGAGAAAAGGACTTGTAAGCAAGGGAGAATGGCAGGAAAGGGATTTGAGGAGGTAGAAAGGACTCGCCATAAAGCACAAGAAAAGGGGCTGAACATTGCCAACATTGCAGTTGGCCAAAAAGGGTGTATGCGTTTTTTTCTGTATATATTCAAGAAAAGGGCATACACTTTTTTAGCCAACCAAACAGGTGGGCACTGGAAATCAATACTACAAAAGATATCACTTCGCATCAGTCACAAGAGCCATCCTCATAAAGCGTAAACAACAGAAATGCAGGACAGGGCAAGGAGAAGAGGGAGCCCTGTGAGACTTATAGTGGAAATGTATATTGCCAACGGCCATTCTGGAGAAGTGTATTGTGTTTACTAAAGCATCTAAAAAGTGAGCTACAGAGCATAGGGCACTTGCACTCATGGGCGTATATCTTGGGAAAAACAAAAATCGAGAGGACACAGGCACCCCAATGTTTACCCCCTCTCTGTTTAAAAGATCCTCGACTAGGATATAACTTAAATGTCTCTGGAGAGAACAAATGGATAGAGATGTGGTACTTAGGTAGAGTGGAATATTATTCAGCCTGGAAATCAATGAAATATGGCCAGTTGTAACAACTCCGGAGGAGTTACGTATGATCTTTCTAAGTGACATAATTCAAAAAGAAAAAGACACATATCATAAGATATCACTTAAAGGTGGAATCCAAAATGGCTACACATGAAATAAATTACAAAACAAAAACATAGTCAAATATGTAGAAAACACGCATAAGGCTGCTAAACGGGAAAGGTGGGGAGGGGTGAGGCATCATCCAGGAGGTTGAAATTAGCAAAGATACCATTCCAAATACCAAACTGATAATCAACAAGGCCTACACGGTAGCTAAAAGAACTGCACTCAGCACACTCAAGTCACCGGAAAAGAATATATACGACTGGTAAGAATCTGAAAAAGAATTTACTGATGTCTCTCTGTACGTGAATCAAGTGGATGTACAGCAGCAAGAAACAGAGCTTTGAAAATCAGCTGTAACCAATATAGTAATAAATTGAAAGAAATAAACGACAGAGAGACAGAGAAAACCTCTTACAACTTTTCCTCAGGGATGGTGATGCAACATGGATTGAACACATCTAGACCCACAGCAGGATGAGACATAAGGCTGGAAACTGTTCGCGCTAAGAGAAATGTGAGGTTGGGTGAGGAAATGCACACCCTTTAAAGTAATACTACCTGGTACCCATTCAATGGGTCCCAAGTCTGCAGGTTCAAGGGATCTTCCTACAGCTAAAACATGCATGGAAAACCCAGAGGACTGTACACCATGTGATCGGGAGATGTGTCTAAAATGCAGCTCATTTATCCTCTCCTGGTGCTCCTGTTCACCATTCCAGCCACGTTACTTAGAATCTCCCCACTTGGAGAATCAGCACATTTCAACTTCTGTTTCACACATTTTGCAAATTGTGAGGAGGATGAACGGGAAGAGGGGGAACCAATGAGAGAATAGTTGTAGGGGTTTGGACGGGCACATATCACTCTAATTTCCCATTAAGAATAAGAATTGAAAAAAGGCTCTGCCCACCTCGCCCGAGCCAAAATAGGGCCTGAAGCAATCCTGCGGGTTTGAGGCCAGCTCACAAAAGAGCAACTTAAAAAATGGAGCTCAGGGTCACTGCAATTCACAAACCTGCAGAGTTATAAATGAAAACTAACGTCCAAAACTATGTTGAGGTAAGGCAAAGAAGAGGATCTGAATGCAAGACAGAATTGCAAGAAACAGATTTCAAGAGATAGATTGGACTCGTCTTTAAAGCACATGAAAAGCGGCAGAATTTCGACAATGATGCAGTTGGCCCAAAAGGGCGTATGCGTTTTTTCCTGATTATATCCAGGAAAAAACGCATACGCACTTTATGGGCAACGAAGCAAGCAAGCAATGTGAATGTGCACAACAAAGAAGTCTCATTTCCCACCGGTCAAAAGGGCCATCCTAAAAAATTGTAAAAACCAGAAATGCAGGACAGGCCATGGAGAACAGGGAGCCTTTATACGCTGATGGGCAGTGTGTGAACTGCCGAGAGCCACTCTGGAGAAGTGTATGGTGGTTCCTAAATCATCTAAAAAACAGAGCTACAGAGCATAGGACACTTCCAATCATGGGAGTATATCTAGGGAAGTCTAAAAATCAACAAGACACAAGCACACCACAGTTTAGGGCTACTCTGTTTACAAGAACCTCAACTTCAGTACACCTTAAATATCCCAGGAAAGAGAACAATGGATAAAGAAGATGTGGTACTTATGTACAATGGAATATCTCTTCACCATGAAATCAATGTAATAAGGCTAGTAGAAGGATAAAGAGTGGATTTAGGTCCGATAATACTACTTGAAATAAGTCAAACAGAAAAAGAAACATATCATAAGATATCACTTATAGAGGGAGGGTAAATATGGCTGCACAAGAAATGCATTACAGAACAGAACAGTGTCTCACATTTAGAAAACACACTTATGTCAGCTTAAGGGGAAAGGAGAGGTGGGGTGATGCATAAAACCAGAGTTTGAAATTAGCACAGATACCGTTCAATAAACCAAATAGGTATTAGACAAGATCTACACCTTGCTCAATGAACTGGCCTCAACACACCCTATACACCGCAGAGAAATATATCTGAGTAATAAGAATCTTAAAACCCATGTATTGATATATCTCCATAAGGGAATCAAGTGTGTGCAGAGCGGCACAAACACAGCAGTGAAAATGAGCTAAACCCCATTATAGAAATAAATTTTAAAAACAAAACGCAGAAACAATGAAAGAGAGAAAAATTCTTACAAAATTTGCTCAGGGGCTGTGAGGCAACCTGGATTGACCACATATAAACCCACAGCTGGATATGACATAAGGATGGACACTTGGGGCTGAGAGGATTGGTGAGCTTCGGTGAGCAACTGCCAAAAGTTTAATGCAATACTTCATGCTACTCATTCCAAGGGTCCCAACACTCCAGGTTGAAGGGAATCTTCCTACAGCTAAACCATGCTTGGGAAACCCAGCAACTGGTATACCATATGATCGGGAAAGGTTTCTAAAACGCACCTCATTTTTCCTCTCCTGGGGCTCCGGATAGACATTCCAGCCGCTTTACTAACAACATCCCCACATGGAGAGTCAATGCCTTTAAGTTCTGCTATCGCACAGTCTGCAGTTAGTGCAGAGGATGAATGGGAATAGGGGGAACCAGTGAGAAACTAGCTGTAGCAGTTTCAATGGGCACATGTCACTCTAATTTCACATCAGTAAGAAGAATAAACCAAAGGCACAGCAAGGTGCCCCAGAAGAAGAATAGGGCCTGAAGGAATCCTGTGGTTATGAGGCAAGATCACAAAAATAACAGCTGAAAAAAGGAGCTAAGGGCCACTGCAATTCAAAAACCTGCAGAGTTATAAAGGCCAACTATTTTCAAAAAATATATTGAGGTAAGGCTATGAAGAGGCATTGAAAGCAAGGCAGAATTGCAGGAAACCGATTTCAGGAGGTAGACTGGAATTGCATTTAAAGCATAGGAAAAGAGGCAGAACATTGACAATGATGCACTTGGCCAAAAAGGGCGTATGCGTTTTTTCCTGAATATATTCAGGAAAAAACCCATATGCACTTTTTGGCCAACCAAGCAAGCTTGCAAAGAAATCTGCACTACAATGAAGTCTCACTTCCCCCCGGTCAAAAGGGCCATCTGAAAAAAAGTGTAAAATCCAGAAAGGCAGGACAGGCCATGGAGAACTGGGAGCCTTGTTATGCTGATGGGCGGGATGTAAATTGCCAACAGCCACTCCGGAGAAGTGTATGGTGTTTCCTGAAACATCTAAAAAACAAAGCACCAGAGCCTAGGGCACTTCCACTTATGGTCCTATAGCTTAGGGAAATGAAAATCAAAAAGACACAGCCACCCCAAAGTTTGGGACGGCTCTGTTTACAAGAACCTCGTTTACGGTACGAGTTCAATATCGCAGAAAGTGAAAAATGGATAAAGAAGTTGTGGTACTTACGTACAATGCAATATCACTCAGCAATGACATCTATGTCATCAGGCCCGTAGCAGCATACTGAGTGGATTCAGGTATGATGATTCTAACTGAAATAAGTCACACAGAAAAAGAAACATCATAAGATATCACTAATACACGGAATGTAAACTTGGCTACACAGGAACTGAATTACAAAACAGAACAGGGCCTCAAATTTAGAAAACCAACTTATGCTTGCTTAAGGGGAAAGGTGAGTTGGGGTGCTGCATAAAACCAGAGATTGAAATGAGCACAGATAAAGTTCCTTAAGCCAAACATGGAATAGACAAGAGCTACTCCTTGCTCAACGAAATGGACTCAACACCCCATATTAAACGCCTGAGAATGTACCTGACTAGTAAGTATCTTAAAACCTATGGATTGCTATGTCTCTGAAAGAGAATCAAGCGTGTGTACAGGGGCATAAACGCAGCAGTGATAGGATTGGAGAGGTTCGGTGAGCAAATGAAGACCCCTTGAAGTCATGTTTCATGGTACCCATTCCACGGGTCTCAACTCTCCAGGTTTAAGGGATTCTTCCTTCAGCTAAAACATGCATGTGGAACCCAGAGTATGATCAACCGTGTGATCGGGAGACGTCTTCAAATATGTCTCAGTTCTCGTCCCCTGGTACTCGGGTGCAACATTCCAGAGGCTTTACTAACACTCTCCCGACTTGGAGAGTCAGTGCCTTTAAACTCCTGTTTGGCCCAGTTTGCAATTTCTGCAGAAGATGAACAGGAATAGGGAGAACCAATGAGAGACTAGCTGGAGGTGTCTGGACGGGCAAATTTAACTCTCATTTCCCACCAGGAAGAGGAATTAACCAAAGGCTCAGCGTGCCGTGCCGGAACCAGATTAGGGCCTGAAGCAATCCTGCGGTGTTGCGGCCAGCTCACAAGAAAGCGAGTTGAAGAAAGGAGCTCAGGGGCACTGTAATTCACAAACCTGCAGAGTTATAAATGACAGCTATCGTCCAAAAATATACTGAAGTAAGGCTGCCAAGAGGACTTGAAAGCGGGGCAGAATTGCAGGAAACCGATTTCAGGAGGTAGAGTGGAATTGCATTTAAAGCATAGGAAAAGAGGCAGAACGTCGACAATGATGCACTTGGCCAAAAAGGGCGTATGCATTTTTTCCTGAATATATTCAGGAAAAAACGTATACGCCCTTTTTGGTCAACCAAGAAAGCTTGCAAAGGAAATCTGCACTACAATGAAGTCTCACTTCCCCCCGGTCAAAAGGGCCATCTGAAAAAAGTGTAAAATCCAGAAAGGCAGGACAGGCCATGGAGAACTGGGAGCCTTGTTATGCTGATGGGCGGGATGTAAATTGCCAACAGCCACTCGGGAGAAGTGTATGGTGTTTCCTGAAACATCTAAAAAACAAAGCAACAGAGCCTAGGGCACTTCCACTTATGGTCCTATAGCTTAGGGAAATTAAAATCAAAAAGACACAGCCACCCCAAATTTTGGGACGGCTCTGTTTACAAGAACCTCGTTTATGGTACAAGTTCAATATCGCAGAAAGTGAAAAATGGATAAAGAAGTTGTGGTACTTACGTACAATGCAATATCACTCAGCAATGAAATCTATGTCATCAGGCCCATAGCAGCATAATGATTGGATTCAGGTATGATAATTCTAACTGAAATAAGTCACACAGAAAAAGAAACATCATAAGATACCACTAATACACGGAATGTAAACTTGGCTACACAGGAACTGGATTACAAAACAGAACAGGGTCTCAAATTTAGAAAACCAACTTATGCTTGCTTAAGGGGAAAGGTGAGTTGGGGTGCTGCATAAAGCCAGAGATTGAAATGAGCACAGATAAAGTTCTTTAAGCCAAACATGGAATAGACAAGAGCTAATCCTTGCTCAACGAAAAGGACTCAACACCCCATATTAAACGCCTAAGAATGTACCTGACTAGTAAGTGTCTTAAAACCTATGGATTGCTATGTCTCCGAAAGAGAATCAAGCGTGCGTACAGGGGCATCAACGCAGCAGTGATAGGATTGGAGAGGTTCGGTGAGCAAATGAAGACCCTTTGAAGTCATATTGCATGGTAACCATTCCACGGGTCTCAACTCTCCAGGTTTAAGGGATTCTTCCTTCAACTAAAACATGCATGTGTAACCCAGAGTATGATCAACCGTGTGATCGGGAGACGTCTTCAAATATGTCTCCGTTCTCGTCCCCTGGTACTCGGGTGCAACATTCCAGACGCTTTACTAACACTCTCCCGACTGGGAGAGTCAGTGCCTTTAACCTCCTGTTTGGCCCAGTTTGCAATTTCTGCGGAAGATGAACAGGAATAGGGAGAACCAATGAGAGACTAGCTGGAGGTGTCTGGACGGGCAAATTTAACTCTCATTTCCCACCAGGAAGAGGAATTAACCAAAGGCTCAGCGTGCCGTGCCGGAACCAGATTAGGGCCTGAAGCAATCCTGCGGTGTTGCGGCCAGCTCACAAGAAAGCGAGTTGAACAAAGGAGCTCAGGGCCAGTGTAATTCACAAACCTGCAGAGTTATAAATGACAGCTATCGTCCAAAAATATACTGAAGTAAGGCTGCCAAGAGGACTTGAAAGCGGGGCTGAATTGCAGGAAACCGATTTCAGGAGGTAGACTGGAATTGCATTTAAAGCATAGGAAAAGAGGCAGAACGTCGACAATGATGCACTTGGCCAAAAAGGGTGTATGCCTTTTTTCCTGAATATATTCAGGAAAAAACCCATATGCACTTTTTGGCCAACCAAGCAAGCTTGCAAAGAAATCTGCACTACAATGAAGTCTCACTTCCCCCCGGTCAAAAGGGCCATCTGAAAAAAAGTGTAAAATCCAGAAAGGCAGGACAGGCCATGGAGAACTGGGAGCCTTGTTATGCTGATGGGCGGGATGTAAATTGCCAACAGCCACTCCGGAGAAGTGTATGGTGTTTCCTGAAACATCTAAAAAACAAAGCAACAGAGCCTAGGGCACTTCCACTTATGGTCCTGTAGCTTAGGGAAATTAAAATAAAAAAGACACAGCCACCCCAAAGTTTGGGACGGCTCTGTTTACAAGAACCTCGTTTACGGTACAAGTTCAATATCGCAGAAAGTGAAAAATGGATAAGGAAGTTGTGGTACTTACGTACAATGCAATATCACTCAGCAATGAAATCTATGTCATCAGGCCCGTAGCAGCATACTGAGTGGATTCAGGTATGATGACTCTAACTGAAATAAGTCACACAGAAAAAGAAACATCATAAGATATCACTAATACACGGAATGTAAACTTGGCTACACAGGAACAGAATTACAAAACAGAACAGGGCCTCAAATTTAGAAAACCAACTTATGCTTGCTTAAGGGGAAAGGTGAGTTGGGGTGCTGCATAAAACCAGAGATTGAAATGAGCACAGAGTAAGTTCCTTAAGCCAAACATGGAATAGACAAGAGCTACTCCTTGCTAAACGAAATGGACTCAACACCCCATATTAAATGCCTAAGAATGTACCTGACTAGTAAGTATCTTAAAACCTATGGATTGCTATGTCTCCGAAAGAGAATCAAGCGTGCGTACAGGGGCATAAACGCAGCAGTGATAGGATTGGAGAGGTTCGGTGAGCAAATGAAGACCCTTTGAAGTCATATTGCATGGTACCCATTCCACGGGTCTCAACTCTCCAGGTTTAAGGGTTTCTTCCTTCAGCTAAAACATGCATGTGGAACCCAGAGTATGATCAACCGTGTGATCGGGAGACGTGTTCCAATATGTCTCAGTTCTCGTCCCCTGGTACTCGGGTGCAACATTCCAGACGCTTTACTAACAGTCTCCCAACTTGGAGAGTCAGTGCCTTTAAACTCCTGTTTGGCCCAGTTTGCAATTTCTGCGGAAGATGAACAGGAATAGGGAGAACCAATGAGAGACTAGCTGGAGGTGTCTGGACGGGCAAATTTAACTCTCATTTCCCACCAGGAAGAGGAATTAACCAAAGGCTCAGCGTGCAGTGCCGGAACCAGATTAGGGGCTGAAACAATCCTGCGGTGTTGCGGCCAGCTCACAAGAAAGCGAGCTGAACAAAGGAGCTCAGGGCCAGTGTAATTCACAAACCTGCAGAGTTATAAATGACAGCTATCGTCCAAAAATATACTGAAGTAAGGCTGCCAAGAGGACTTGAAAGCGGGGCTGAATTGCAGGAAACCGATTTCAGGAGGTAGACTGGAATTGCATTTAAAGCATAGGAAAAGAGGCAGAACGTCGACAATGATGCACTTGGCCAAAAAGGGCGTATGCCTTTTTTCCTGAATATATTCAGGAAAAAACGCATACGCCCTTTTTGGCCAACCAAGCAAGCTTGCAAAGGAAATCTGCACTACAATGAAGTCTCACTTCCCCCCGGTCAAAAGGGCCATCTGAAAAAAGTGTAAAATCCAGAAAGGCAGGACAGGCCATGGAGAACTGGGAGCCTTGTTATGCTGATGGGCGGGATGTAAATTGCCAACAGCCACTCGGGAGAAGTGTATGGTGTTTCCTGAAACATCTAAAAAACAAAGCACCAGAGCCTAGGGCACTTCCACTTATGGTCCTATAGCTTAGGGAAATGAAAATCAAAAAGACACAGCCACCCCAAAGTTTGGGACGGCTCTGTTTACAAGAACCTCGTTTACGGTACAAGTTCAATATCGCAGAAAGTGAAAAATGGATAAGGAAGTTGTGGTACTTACGTACAATGCAATATCACTCAGCAATGACATCTATGTCATCAGGCCCGTAGCAGCATAATGAGTGGATTCAGGTATGATGATTCTAACTGAAAGAAGTCACACAGAAAAAGAAACATCATAAGATAACACTAATACACGGAATGTAAACTTGGCTACACAGGAACTGGATTACAAAACAGAACAGGGTCTCAAATTTAGAAAACCAACTTATGCTTGCTTAAGGGGAAAGGTGAGTTGGGGTGCTGCATAAAACCAGAGATTGAAATGAGCACAGATAAAGTTCCTTAAGCCAAATATGGAATAGACAAGAGCTACTCCTTGCTCAACGAAATGGACTCAACACCCCATATTAAACGCCTAAGAATGTACCTGACTAGTAAGTATCTTAAAACCTATGGATTGCTATGTCTCCGAAAGAGAATCAAGCATGTGTACAGGGGCATAAACGCAGCAGTGATAGGATTGGAGAGGTTCGGTGAGCAAATGAAGACCCTTTGAAGTCATATTGCATGGTACCCATTCCACGGGTCTCAACTCTCCAGGTTTAAGGGATTCTTCCTTCAGCTAAAACATGCATGTGGAATCCAGAGTATGATCAACCGTGTGATCAGGAGACGTGTTCAAATATGTCTCCGTTCTCGTCCCCTGGTACTCGGGTGCAACATTCCAGACGCTTTACTAACACTCTCCCGACTTGGAGAGTCAGTGCCTTTAACCTCCTGTTTGGCCCAGTTTGCAATTTCTGCGGAAGATGAACAGGAATAGGGAGAACCAATGAGAGACTAGCTGGAGGAGTCTGGACGGGCAAATTTAACTCTCATTTCCCACCAGGAAGGGGAATTAACCAAAGGCTCAGCGTGCCGTGCCTGAACCAGATTAGGGCCTGAAGCAATCCTGCGGTGTTGCGGCCAGCTCACAAGAAAGCGAGTTGAAGAAAGGAGCTCAGGGGCACTGTAATTCACAAACCTGCAGAGTTATAAATGACAGCTATCGTCCAAAAATATACTGAAGTAAGGCTGCCAAGAGGACTTGAAAGCGGGGCAGAATTGCAGGAAACCGATTTCAGGAGGTAGACTGGAATTGCATTTAAAGCATAGGAAAAGAGGCAGAACGTCCACAATGATGCACTTGGCCAAAAAGGGCGTATGCGTTTGTTCCTGAATATATTCAGGAAAAAACGCATACGCCCTTTTTGGCCAACCAAGCAAGCTTGCAAAGGAAATCTGCACTACAATGAAGTCTCACTTCCCCCCGGTCAAAAGGGCCATCTGAAAAAAGTGTAAAATCCAGAAAGGCAGGACAGGCCATGGAGAACTGGGAGCCTTGTTATGCTGATGGGCGGGATGTAAATTGCCAACAGCCACTCGGGAGAAGTGTATGGTGTTTCCTGAAACATCTAAAAAACAAAGCACCAGAGCCTAGGGCACTTCCACTTATGGTCCTATAGCTTAGGGAAATGAAAATCAAAAAGACACAGCCACCCCAAAGTTTGGGACGGCTCTGTTTACAAGAACCTCGTTTACGGTACAAGTTCAATATCGCAGAAAGTGAAAAATGGATAAGGAAGTTGTGGTACTTACGTACAATGCAATATCACTCAGCAATGACATCTATGTCATCAGGCCCGTAGCAGCATAATGAGTGGATTCAGGTATGATGATTCTAACTGAAATAAGTCACACAGAAAAAGAAACATCATAAGATATCACTAATACACGGAATGTAAACTTGGCTACACAGGAACTGGATTACAAAACAGAACAGGGTCTCAAATTTAGAAAACCAGATTATGCTTGCTTAAGGGGAAAGGTGAGTTGGGGTGCTGCATAAAACCAGAGATTGAAATGAGCACAGAGTAAGTTCCTTAAGCCAAATATGGAATAGACAAGAGCTACTCCTTGCTCAACGAAATGGACTCAACACCCCATATTAAACGCCTAAGAATGTACCTGACTAGTAAGTATCTTAAAACCTATGGATTGCTATGTCTCCGAAAGAGAATCAAGCGTGCGTACAGGGGCATAAACGCAGCAGTGATAGGATTGGAGAGGTTCGGTGAGCAAATGAAGACCCTTTGAAGTCATATTGCATGGTACCCATTCCACGGGTCTCAACTCTCCAGGTTTAAGGGATTCTTCCTTCAGCTAAAACATGCATGTGGAACCCAGAGTATGATCAACCGTGTGAACGGGAGACGTGTTCAAATATGTCTCCGTTCTCGTCCCCTGGTACTCGGGTGCAACATTCCAGACACTTTACTACAACACTCCCGACTTGGAGAGTCAGTGCCTTTAACCTCCTGTTTGGCCCAGTTTGCAATTTCTGCGGAAGATGAACAAGAATAGGGAGAACCAATGAGAGACTAGCTGGAGGTGTCTGGACGGGCAAATTTAACTCTCATTTCCCACCAGGAAGAGGAATTAACCAAAGGCTCAGCGTGCCGTGCCGGAACCAGATTAGGGCCTGAAGCAATCCTGCGGTGTTGCGGCCAGCTCACAAGAAAGCGAGTTGAAGAAAGGAGCTCAGGGGCACTGTAATTCACAAACCTGCAGAGTTATAAATGACAGCTATCGTCCAAAAATATACTGAAGTAAGGCTGCCAAGAGGACTTGAAAGCGGGGCAGAATTGCAGGAAACCGATTTCAGGAGGTAGACTGGAATTGCATTTAAAGCATAGGAAAAGAGGCAGAACGTCCACAATGATGCACTTGGCCAAAAAGGGCGTATGCGTTTTTTCCTGAATATATTCAGGAAAAAACGCATACGCCCTTTTTGGCCAACCAAGCAAGCTTGCAAAGGAAATCTGCACTACAATGAAGTCTCACTTCCCCCCGGTCAAAAGGGCCATCTGAAAAAAGTGTAAAATCCAGAAAGGCAGGACAGGCCATGGAGAACTGGGAGCCTTGTTATGCTGATGGGCGGGATGTAAATTGCCAACAGCCACTGGGGAGAACTGTATGGTGTTTCCTGAAACATCTAAAAAACAAAGCAACAGAGCCTAGGGCACTTCCACTTATGGTCCTATAGCTTAGGGAAACGAAAATCAAAAAGACACAGCCACCCCAAAGTTTGGGACGACTCTGTTTACCAGAACCTCTTTTACGGTACAAGTTCAATATCGCAGAAAGTGAAAAATGGATGAAGAAGTTGTGGTACTCACGTACAATGCAATATCACTCAGCCATGAAATCTATGTCATCAGGCCCGTAGCAGCATAATGAGTGGATTCAGGTATGATGATTCTAACTGAAATAAGTCACACAGAAAAAGAAACATCATAAGATAACACTAATACACGGAATGTAAACTTGGCTACACAGGAACTGAATTCCAAAACAGAACAGGGTCTCAAATTTAGAAAACAAACTTATGCTTGCTTAAGGGGGAAGGTGAGTTGGGGTGCTGCATAAAACCAGAGTTTGAAATTAGCACAGATACCGTTCCATAAGCCAAATATGTAATAGACAAGACCTACCGCTTGCTCAACAAAATGGACTCAACAATGAGGTATCACCTCACACCTGATAGAATGGGCATCATCAGAAAATCTACAAACAAAAATGCTGGAAAGGGTGTGGAGAAAAGGAACCCTCTTCCACTATTGTTGGCAATGTAAATTGATACAGTCACTATGGAGAACAATATGGAGTTTCTTAAGAAACTAACAATAGAATTACCATATGATACAGCAATCCCAGTACTGGACATATACCCAGACAAAACCATAAATCAAAAAGAGACATTCACCGCAATGTTCATTGCATCACTATTTACAATATCGAGGTAATGGAAGCAACCTAAATGCCCACAGACAGACGAATGCATAAAGCTGTGGTACATATATAAAATGGAATATTACTAAGCCATGAAAAGGAATGAAATTGGGTCATTTGTAGAGACGTCGATGGATCTAGAGACTGTCATACAGAGTGAAGTAAGTCAGAAAGAGAAAAACAAATCTTGTATATTCATGCATATATGTGGAACCTAGAAAAACTGTACAGATTAACCATTTTGCAAGGCATAAATAGAGCAACAGATGTAGACAACAAACGTATGGACAACAAGGGGGGAAAGCTGTTGGGGGGGTGGTGATGGGAGGAGTTGAGAGACTGGGATTGACATGTATACATTTATATGTATAAAATAGATAACCAATAAGAACCTGCTGTATAAAAATATAAAATAAAATTCAAAATTAAAAAGAAATAAAATTTAAAAAATAAAACAGAAAAAACAATTATTCCCTGCACATACATGTATTTATATGAATAAATTATTTCCATGCTTATATCTGTAAATACAAAAAAGAGGAATAAAATCTACCTTGAACCAAAAACGAAAAAGAGAAAAAAAACACAGAACCCACCAGTTCCACAGAGGAAAACCGTATCAGGGCACTTGCTCCAGTTGTAAACAATTCTGAAGTTGGTCAGTGGTGGGGAATCGTCTCCCATTCAGCCAGCAGCCCCCACGCAACAAGCGTCCTCATTGCAAAGCTGGGGCACCGTGCCGAGGCATCTGTGAGTAAACGTGAGCTGAGCCCCAGGCCAGTTGCTGCTGAACTATTCCCACCCGTCCCAGGTAAAACACCTGAATATATACAAGGACTTGAAAGCCTAGAGGAAGGGCCATAGAGCCACACGAGTGACAGCATGCCGGCCGACTTGGTGCCTGCAGGCCAGCCAGGATGGTCCTGGCCCTGGGTGCTCTTCTGGAAGATTTCCATTTCCCTGCCTGAGATACCCGTCCTGTCCCTGCCCCCACTGCTTTTTTCCTTCCTCACCTCTGCCCAGGGAGAAATTCCAGCAGCAGGTATGGGTGACACATCCTCTTCTTTAGCAGGTGGCAGCCTGGCAACTGCTGCAGAAAGTCCAGCAGAGCCCCACTCACACTGGGCCACCCACAAACCTGTGGCCTCTCACTCCCTCCCACCAGCCCAGCCCCGAGACTGCTGACAGAGCAGAGAAAATGGCGTCAGGCACGGCTGCAGGGGCTCTTGCTGCCTGGAGTGGTATTTATATTGATCTCAACCCAGGCACACCTGGGGAGGGCTGGCCGGCATGGTAAGGCTGCCCAGCTCAGCCAATCATCACCCCTCAGGGGCTCACAGTTGCAGAAAATGGAACTTGCTGAACCGGCCAGGTCCAAGGAACAGGTGTGGGCTCCTGAGAGTCAGGATAGACAAGGGGCTGCAGCTTTGGCTTGTTTTCTAATCATTTTATCTGGCCCATGAGTGGGAGACAACTTCAAGAAAACCCTCTCCTAATGAGAGGAACCCAGGAGTCAGGGAGAGGAGGGGTGGGTGGTGGTTGGAGACAGAGGCCTGGTGCCCCGGGTGCAGTGGAAGTCTCTGGAACACCAGGTGGAGGGAGGCCGCACAGAGTGATGCCCAGGGTCACAGACCTGTCACAGCTGCTGTTTGTTAGTTCAAGTCCTGCTCTGAGGTGCTCTGTGTCAGCTCTGAGCGACAGGTGAGCTGGGGGTGCTCTGCAATGAGGGCTATGTGCACAATTCCTGTGTGCCCAGCCCTGCCACGGTACCTGCAAGGGTAGCTCTGTATCCTGGGAGGGGCCTGACCACGAGAGCCCCGTGGGCTGGGGTGGGGGTGGGGTACCTGCCCAGGTGAGCTCCATATTCTGGGATTGGTCTGACCAGGAGAGCCCCATGGGCTGCTGGAGACCTGGTAAAGGATGTCAGGACAGTCAGTGAAGCCACCGAGGATATACCTCCAGTTGCTCCTAATTCCTACACCCTGCTGGTCATTCTACCAACCACCAGGACATGGTATTCTGTATTAGTCTTCAATGATGCCTTCTTTTGTATTCCATTAGTCCCAGAGTCACAAGAAATTTTGGCTTGTGAGTGGCAGGACTCAACATACAACTAAAACAATACTTCCGGGCCGTCTTGCCCCAAGGGTGCAAAAATTCCCACACCGTCTTTGGGGAAAGCTTAGCTAAAGACCTAAAAGTTCTACCTCTGGAAAAGGAAATCCTCCTTCAGTATGCAGACGACATTCTGATCGCCAGCCCTACTAAGGAAGCCTCTGAACTACCAAGCCAATAAAGGATAGAAGTTGTCCAAGAAAAAGCTCAAATATCACAGACTGCGGTGACCTGCCTGGGCTTCATTCTCACAGAAGGTCGGAGAAGCCCATCCCAGGAAAGGGAAGAAACCATTTTCAGCCTTACCCCTTTCTAAAACTAGAAGACAGCTTAGGGGTTCCTGGGGAGGCCAGGGTTTGCTGCTTCTGGATCCCTAACTACAGTCTACTAGCTGGGCCTCTATATGAAACACTGAAAGGAAAAGATGATGATCCTTTTGAATAGAATCCAGAAGTGGCCTTTCAAGAATGGAAAGAGCAGTCAATTCAGACCCTTGCCCTGGAACTCCCTAATTTAGCTAAACCCTTTGACCTTTACATTCCCGGTGAAAGGTGAATCGCCATTGGAGAATTAGTGCAAAAACTGGGACCACTTGAAATGGAACAATGCAAGAATGCCATCCAGGTAGGATAAACTACGGTCACCAAGGGGCTTGGCCCACTGCCACATCTGGCCAAGATACTGGCGGTATCTAAAAACCTGGAAATCAGCAGCCCAAAAGGCCACCTCCCTCCTAAGGGAAAAGGACCCCACGTGGTGATCCTAACCACCAACCATGCCCTGAAGTTGCAGGGTTCGCTCCGTGGGCACACCGACCTCGAGTGAGGAGGCCCTCCAACTCCAACATCCAGAGAGATAACCAGGGGCAACAGGGCACCATGACGACTCGTGTGAACATCACTTGACCTGGAGTTTCTCTCATAAAACAACAAGAGTGTGTCCCAAAAGAGTAGACTACTGCTTGCAGGACTTACTGCACCCAGAGGGGAGCTAATAATCTTGGCGGGGGAACCGTATATCACACTGTCACCATAGAAAAGCCTACAGACACTGTGCTGATGGTGGCCAATAAGACCGGCTGGACTCCTGTTTACTTCAAAAGGCTGTTGACTCAGTGGCCATCATGGTCCTTGATCACCACTGACCCTGGACTGTCTGGGAGTGGAGCGGGCAGGGCTCTGACACCTGGTGCTGTTTGTACGTTAATTCAGGGGCCTAATTGAAGAAAGTACAGACTACTGTTCAGAGCATCTAGGCTGGCAGAAACGGTCAGCCTAAGGTGGCCGAACAAATGTGGGGCGGGGTGAAACCGGCCCCCACAGCGTCTCTGCACATCTCTTTCCTGGACCCTTAAAGGTCATTAGAATCTATAGCACTTCCAATGCTGGTGCTCAGGTGGACGAGCAGGGAGGCAGGGGGCCTGGGGACAATCAACGTCACCTGGAGGCTGCTGGGGAGAAGCTCTGACCCTCGCCCCCGGGTATGAGGGCTCCCAACTCAGCACTCAGCAGTTACAGAAGAAGGGTCTGCACCCTCAGCACTCCAAGAATGAGGAACGGGACAAAAGGCAGAGGAGGGGTTTGTCCCCAGCAAAGCCCATTAAAAATCCCTGGGAGATAAAAATAGAATCTGGGCAATAAAGTCAAGTCTAACCTTTTTTATCCTTTGTGCTTTGTCTAATTTCATGTGCTCCTAGGGTCCCGCATGCAGAGGTTCCACACCCGGCACTTCAGACCAGATTTCCTAGTGCAGAATGGCTGGGACGACACCTCAGCTCCTGGGGCCCAGTGCAGACTCCGTGATATAGAGCCTGAGCTGCAGCCAACCCGGCCCTCGAGAGCTCCGCCGCCTCCCTCCCACTGACTCTGACAGGATCTCTACACAGCAGCCCAGCCCACAGCCCACGGGGTAGTGCATGCTCTCACCTCTCCATTCTCTGATCAAAATATAAAGTTTCCTTTGCTTGTGAACCAAACTCAGTCTCGATCTGTTGGCCCCAATGACACTGGGCAGGGGGACACTTGTTGGGGTCCACTCTGGAGGATCAGTAACAGAAATTGAGACTATTGTAACCTCAATGAACAGATGTGTGAGCCAAACTGTAGTTAACATAGAACAGTGTATAAGGCTCAGGTAAAATAAGATGTTTCTAACACTTCCATTTGATATTTCCATCACTTTTTATAAGCAAGTTCAGTGAAAAGGTTTGTCTTATTTGTCAGGTCAATATTAGAGAAACGAAGTGATTTCTTTCCAAGGATGTACATCTAATAATCTTGGTTAAACCTTCAATCTTGTTTTAAATGCTTTTCCATTGAAAATGATACCTCTCTTTCAGCTCCCCCATTTCTGAGAAGTATAAAATCTTATAATTTATTATTACCAAAGGGGAAAGGTGGGAGGAGGGATAAATTAACAGTTTGGGATTAACACATACACACTGCTATGTATAAAATAGATCATCAACAAGGAACTACTGTATAGCACAGGGAACTACACTCAACATTTTGCAATAACCTATAAGGGGAAATAATCTGAAAAAGAATAGATATTTTTATTGACATCATCTATCAATGACAGTTAAAGTGTAACCTAAGGGAAGCTGGTGGTGAGTGCTTCTGACCCTGAAGACTTCAATCATCTAAAGTTTGGACTCTGCCTACTTCCCAAGGCCCTTAATGAACATATGTGTAGCCGTAGCTTAAAAAATTCCCCAGTTTGGGTTTCGGGGAGACACTGATTTTGAAAAAGCCCTGGTGTTCTCCTTACATGAATGGGACTCTTCCTACTGCTAAAACATGTCTGTCACACCCAGAGGATAGTATACCGTCTGATCGGGAAGAGTTTGGAAAAGGCATCTCATCTCCTCATCTCCTGGTGCTCGGGTTCACCCCTCCAGCGTCTTTACTAACAGTCTCCCCACTTGGAGATGTCAGCACTGTCAACATCCTGTTGCGTACAGTTTGGAATTTGTCCAGAGGATGAAGCGGAAGGATGAGGATCAATGAGAGACAAGTCCTAGGTGTTCAGACAGGCACATGTCACTCTAATTTCCAATCAGGAAGACGAATTGACCACAGGTTAGGGTTGCCCATGGAAACAGTATAGGGCTTGAGGAAATCCCGCTGCTTTGTGGCCAGTTCCCATAAACACAAGTTGAACAATGGAACTCAGGGGCAGTAAAATTCACAAAACTGCAGAGTTGAAAATATCCATCACTGAAAAATGTCTTGAGGAAAGTCAGAGAAAAGGACTTGTAAGCAAGGGAGAATGGCAGGAAAGGGATCTGAGGAGGTAGAAAGGACTCGCCATTAAGCACAAGAAAAGGGGCTGAACATTGCCAACATTGCAGTTGGCCAAAAAGGGTGTATGCGTTTTTTTCTGTATATATTCAAGAAAAGGGCATACACTCTTTTAGCCAACCAAACAGGTGGGCACTGGAAGTCAATACTACAAAAGATATCACTTCGCATCAGTCAGAAGAGCCATCCTCATAAAGCGTAAACAACAGAAATGCAGGACAGGGCAAGGAGAAGAGGGAGCCCTGTGAGACTTATAGTGGAAATGTATATTGCCAACGGCCATTCTGGAGAAGTGTATTGTGTTTACTAAAGCATCTAAAAAATGAGCTACAGAGCATAGGGCACTTGCACTCATGGGCGTATATCTTGGGAAAAACAAAAATCGAGAGGACACAGGCACCCCAATGTTTACCCCCTCTCTGTTTAAAAGATCCTCGACTAGGATATAACTTAAATGTCTCTGGAGGGAAAAAATGGATAGAGATGTGGTACTTAGGTAGAGTGGAATATTATTCAGCCTGGAAATCAATGAAATATGGCCAGTTGTAACAACTCCGGAGGAGTTACGTATGATCATTCTAAGTGACATAATTTAAAAAGAAAAAGACACATATCATAAGATATCACTTAAAGGTGGAATCTAAAATGGCTACACATGAAATAAATTACAAAACAAAAACATAGTCAAATATGTAGAAAACACGCATAAGGCTGCTAAACGGGAAAGGTGGGGAGGGGTGAGGCATCATCCAGGAGGTTGAAATTAGCAAAGATACCATTCCAAATACCAAACTGATAATCAACAAGGCCTACACGGTAGCTAAAAGAACTGCACTCAGCACACTCAAGTCACCGGAAAAGAATATATACGACTGGTAAGAATCTGAAAAAGAATTTATTGATGTCTCTCTGTACGTGAATCAAGTGGATGTACAGCAGCAAGAAACAGAGCTTTGAAAATCAGCTGTAACCAATATAGTAATAAATTGAAAGAAATAAACGACAGAGAGACAGAGAAAACCTCTTACAACTTTTCCTCAGGGATGGTGATGCAACATGGATTGAACACATCTAGACCCACAGCAGGATGAGACATAAGGCTGGAAACTGTTTGCGCGAAGAGAAATGTGAGGTTGGGTGAGGAAATGCACACCCTTTAAAGTAATACTACCTGGTACCCATTCAATGGGTCCCAAGTCTGCAGGTTCAAGGGATCTTCCTACAGCTAAAACATGCATGGAAAACCCAGAGGACTGTACACCATGTGATCGGGAGATGTGTCTAAAATGCAGCTCATTTATCCTCTCCTGGTGCTCCTGTTCACCATTCCAGCCACGCTACTTAGAATCTCCCCACTTGGAGAATCAGCACATTTCAACTTCTGTTTCACACATTTTGCAAATTGTGAGGAGGATGAACGGGAAGAGGGGGAACCAATGAGAGAATAGTTGTAGGGGTTTGGACGGGCACATATCACTCTAATTTCCCATTAAGAATAAGAATTGAAAAAAGGCTCAGCCCGCCTCGCCGGAGCCAAAATAGGGCCTGAAGCAATCCTGCGGGTTTGAGGCCAGCTCACAAAAGAGCAACTTAAAAAATGGAGCTCAGGGTCACTGCAATTCACAAACCTGCAGAGTTATAAATGAAAACTAACGTCCAAAAATATGTTGAGGTAAGGCAAAGAAGAGGATCTGAATGCAAGACAGAATTGCAAGAAACAGATTTCAAGAGATAGATTGGACTCGTCTTTAAAGCACATGAAAAGCGGCAGAATTTCGACAATGATGCAGTTGGCCCAAAAGGGCATATGCGTTTTTTCCTGATTATATCCAGGAAAAAACGCATACACACTTTATGGGCAACGAAGCAAGCAAGCAATGCGAATGTGCACAACAAAGAAGTCTCACTTCCCACCGGTCAAAAGGGCCATCCTAAAAAATTGTAAAAACCAGAAATGCAGGACAGGCCATGGAGAACAGGGAGCCTTTATACGCTGATGGGCAGTGTGTGAACTGCCGAGAGCCACTCTGGAGAAGTGTATGGTGGTTCCTAAATCATCTAAAAAACAGAGCTACAGAGCATAGGACACTTCCAATCATGGGAGTATATCTAGGGAAGTCTAAAAATCAACAAGACACAAGCACACCACAGTTTAGGGCTACTCTGTTTACAAGAACCTCAACTTCAGTACACCTTAAATATCCCAGGAAAGAGAACAATGGATAAAGAAGATGTGGTGCTTATGTACAATGGAATATCTCTTCACCATGAAATCAATGTAATAAGGCTAGTAGAAGGATAAAGAGTGGATTTAGGTCCGATAATACTACTTGAAATAAGTCAAACAGAAAAAGAAACATATCATAAGATATCACTTATAGAGGGAGGGTAAATATGGCTGCACAAGAAATGAATTACAGAACAGAACAGTGTCTCACATTTAGAAAACACACTTATGTCAGCTTAAGGGGAAAGGAGAGGTGGGGTGATGCATAAAACCAGAGTTTGAAATTATCACAGATACCGTTCAATAAACCAAATAGGTATTAGACAAGATCTACCCCTTGCTCAATGAACTGGCCTCAACACACCCTATACACCGCAGAGAAATATATCTGAGTAATAAGAATCTTAAAACCCATGTATTGATATATCTCCATAAGGGAATCTAGTGTGTGCAGAGCGGCACAAACACAGCAGTGAAAATGAGCTAAACCCCATTATAGAAATAAATTTTAAAAACAAAACGCAGAAACAATGAAAGAGAGAAAAATTCTTACAAAATTCGCTCAGGGGCTGTGATGCAACCTGGATTGACCACATATAAACCCACAGCTGGATAAGACATACGGCTGGACACTTGGGGCTGAGAGGATTGGTGAGCTTTGGTAAGCAACTGCCAAAAGTTTAATGCAATACTTCATGCTACTCATTCCAAGGGTCCCAACACTCCAGGTTGAAGGGAATCTTCCTACAGCTAAACCATGCATGGGAAACCCAGCGGATGGTATACCATATGATTGGGAAAGGTTTCTAAAAGGCACCTCATTTCTCCTCTCCTGGGGCTCTGGATCGACATTCCAGCTGCTTTACTAACTACATCCCCACATGGAGAGTCAATGCCTTTAAGTTCCTGTATCGCACAGTCTGCAGTTAGTGCAGAGGATGAATGGGAATAGGGGGAACCAGCGAGAAACTAGCTGTAGCGGTTGCAATGGGCACATGTCACTCTAATTTCACATCAGGAAGAGGAATTAACCAAAGGCACAGGAAGGCGCCCCAAACAAGAATAGGGCCTGAAGCAATCCTGTGGTTATGAGGCAAGATCACAAAAATAAGACGTGAAAAATGGAGCTCAGGGACACTGCAATTGAAAAACCTGCAGTGTTATAAAGGCCAACTATTTTCCAAAAGTATATTGAGGTAAGGCTATGAAGAGGCATTGAAAGCAAGGCAGAATTGCAGGAAACCGATTTCAGGAGGTAGACTGGAATTGCATTTAAAGCATAGGAAAAGAGGCAGAACGTCCACAATGATGCACTTGGCCAAAAAGGGCGTATGCGTTTTTTCCTGAATATATTCAGGGAAAAACGCAAACGCCCTTTTTGGCCAACCAAGCAAGCTTGCAATGGAAATCCGCACTACAATGAAGTCTCACTTCCCCCCGGTCAAAAGGGCCATCTGAAAAAAGTGTAAAATCCAGAAAGGCAGGACAGGCCATGGAGAACTGGGAGCCTTGTTATGCTAATGGGAGGGATGTAAATTGCCAACAGCCACTCTGGAGAAGTGTATGGTGTTTCCTGAAACATCTAAGCAACAAAGCAACAAAGCCTGGGGCACTTCCACTATGGTCCTATAGCTTAGGGAAATTAAAATCAAAAAGACACAGCCACCCCAAAGTTTGGGGCTGCTCTGTTTACAAGAACCTCATCTAGGGTTCAAGTTAAATATCCCAGAAAGCGAAAAATGGATAAAGAAGTTGTGGTACTTACGTCCAATGGAATATCATTCAGCAATGAAAGCAATGTCATCAGGCCCGTAGCAGCATAAGGAGAGGATTTAAGTACGATGATTCTAAGTGAAATAAGTCACACAGAAAAAGAAACATCATAAGATATCACTAATACAGGGAATGTAAACTTGGCTACACAGGAACTGAATTACAAAAGAGGACAGGGTCTCAAATGTAGAAAACCAACTTATGCTTGCTTAAGGGGAAAGGTGAGTTGGGGTGCTGCATAAAACCAGAGATTGAAATGAGCACAGATCCCGTTCCATAAGCCAAATATGTAATAGACAAGAGCTACTCCTTGCTCAACGAAATGGACTCAACACCCCATATTCAACGCATAGCAATATACGTGACTAGTTAGAAGCTTAAAACCTATGTATTTATATGTCTCCATAAGAGAATCAAGTGCGTGTACAGCGGCATAAATGCAGCAGTGAAAATCAGCTAAATCCCATTATAAAAAGAAATTTCAAAGGGGTACCTGTGGAAGATAGTGGAAGAGTTAGACGCAGAGATCACCTTCCTCCCCACAGGTACACCACAATTACATCTACACGTGGAACAACTCCTACAGAACTCCTATTGAATGCTGGCAGAAGACCTCAGACCTCCTCAAAGGCAAGAAACTCCCCACGTACCTGGGTAGGGCAAAAGAAAAAAACAAAAAACAGAGACAAAAGAATAGGGATGTCACCTGCACCAGTGGGAGGTAGCTGTGAAGGTGGAAAAGTTTCCACACACTAGGAAGCCCCTTCGTGGGTGGAGACTGCGGGAGGTGGAGGGGGTAGCTTCGGAGCCACAGAGGAGTGCATAGCAACAGGGGTGTAGAGGGCAAAGCGGGGAGATTCCCGCACAGAGGTTTGGTGCCGACTGGCACTCACCAGCCCAAGAGACTTGTCTGCTCACCCGCTGGGGCGGGCGGGGCTGCGAGCTGAGGCTCGGGTTTCAGTCGGAGCACAGGGAGAGGACTGGTGTTTGCGGCTTGAACATATCGTGAAGGGGTTAGTTCACCACGGCTAGCTGGGAGGGAGTTCAGGGAAAAGCCTGCACCTGCCGAAGAGGCAAGAGACTTTTTCTTCCCTCTTTGTTTCCTGGTGCACGAGGAGAGGGGCTTAAGAGCACCGCTTAAAGGAACTCCAGAGACAGGCACCAGCTGCGGCTAAAAGCCCCAGAGCCGGGCGCGAGCCGCAGCTAAAAGCACCTACCCCAGAGATGGGCGGGAGATGCTAAGGCTGCTGCTGCCGCCACCAAGGGGCCTGTGTGCGAGCACAGGTCACTATCCACACCTCTCTTCCGGGGAGCCTGTGCAGCCCGCCACTGCCAGGTTCCCGGGATCCAGGAACAACTTTCCTGGGAGAATGCATGGCGGGCCTCAGGCTGGTGCAACGTCACGCCGGTCTCTGCCACCGCAGACCCGCACCGCATGCAGTGCCCCTCCCTCCCCCCAGCCGGAGTGCACCAGAACCCCCGAATCAGCGTCTCCTTTAACCCCGTCCTGTCTGAGCAAAACACAGACACCCTCCAGCGACCTACACACAGAGGCAGAGCCAAATCCTATGCTGAGCCCCTGCGAACCGTGAGAACAAAGAAGAGAAAGGGAAATCTCTCCCAGCAGCCTCAGAAACAGCGGATTAAAGCTCCACAATCAACTTGATGTACCTGCATCTGTGGAATACATGAATAGACAACGAATCATCCCAAATTGAGGAGGTGGGCTTCGAGAGCAAGATGTATGATTTTTTTCCCCTTTTCCTCTTTTTGTGAATGTGTATGTGTATGCCTCTGTGTGAGAACTTGTCTGTATAGCTTTGCTTCCACCATTTGTCCTAGGGTTCTATCCGTCCATGTTTTTTTTTTATCTTTTTTCTTAATAATTTTAATTTTAATAACTTTATTATACTTTACCTTCTTTCTTTCTTTCTTTCTTTATTCCTTTCTTTCTTTCTTTCCTTCCTTCCTTCCTTCCTTCCTTTCCTCCTTTAGACAACGAATCATCCCAAATTGAGGACTTGGTCTCTGAGAACAAGATTTATGATTTTTTCCCCTTTACCTCTTTTTGTGAGGGTGTATGTATATGCTTATGTGTAAGATTTTGTCTGTATAGCTTTGCTTCCAACATTTGTCCTAAGGTTCTATCCATTTCCTTTTTTTCTCTTCTAAATAATTATTTTTTAATTCAATAACTTTATTATACTTTATTTTATTTTACTGTATCTTCTTTCTTTCTGTCTTTTTTCATTCCTTCCCTCCTTCCTTCCTTCCTCCCTCCCTCCTTTCTTTCCTTCTTGCCTTATTTCCTTCTCTGCATATTTCTTCCTTCCTTCCTTCCTTCCTTCCTTCCTTCTCCTTCCTTCCTTCTTTCCTTCCTTCCTTCCTTCCCTCCTTTCTTTCTTGCTTTCTTCATACTTCTAGTAATTCTCTCTACTTTTTCTCCTTTTTATTCTGAGCCATGTGGTTGAAAGGCTCTTGGTGCTCCAGCCAGGAGTCAGGGCTCTGCCTCTGAGGTGGGAGACCCAACTTCAGGACACTGGTCCACAAGAGAACTCCCAGCTCCACATAATATCAAATGGGAAAAATCTCCCAGAGACCTCCATCTTAACACCAGCACCCAGCTTCACTCAACGACCAGCAAGCTACAGTGCTGGACAACCTATGCCAAACAACTAGAAAAACAGGAACACAACCCCACCCATTAGCAGAGAGGCTGCCTAAAATCATAATAAGTCCACAGACACCCCAAAACACACCACCAGACGTGAACCTGCCCACTAGAGAGACAAGATCCAGCCTCATCCACCACAACACAGACACTAGTCCGCTCCACCAAGAAGCCTACACAACCCACTGAACCAACCTTAGCCACTGGAGACAGACACCAAAAACAACGGGAACTATGAACCTGCAGCCTGTAAAAAGGAGACCCCAAACACAGTGAGATAAGCAAAATGAGACGACAGAAAAACACACAGCAGACAAAGGAGCAAGATAAAAATGCACCAGACCTAACAAATGAAGAGGAAATAGGCAGTCTACCTGAAAAAGAATTCAGAATAATGATAGTAAGGATGATCTGAAATCTTGGAAATAGAATGGACAAAATGCAAGAAACAGTTAACAAGGACCTAGAAGAAATAAAGATGAAACAAACAATGATGAACAACACAATAAATGAAATGAAAAGTACTCTAGATGGGATCAATAGCAGAATAACTGAGGCAGAAGAACGGATAAGTGACTGGAAGATAAAATAGTGGAAATAAGTACTGCAGAGCAGAATAAAGAAAAAAGAATGAAAAGAACTGAGGACAGTCTCAGAGACCTCTGGGACAACGTTAAATGCACCAACATTCGAATTATAGGGGTTCCAGAAGAGGAAGAGAAAAAGAAAGGGACTGAGAAAATATTTGAAGAGATTATAGTTGAAAACTTCCCTAATATGGGAAAGGAAATAGTTAATCAAGTCCAGGAAGCACAGAGAGTCCCATACAGGATAAATACAAGGAGAAATACGCCAAGACACATATTAATCAAACTGTTAAAAATTAAATACAAAGAAAGCATGTTAAAAGCGGCAAGGGAAAAACAACAAATAACACACAAGGGAATCCCCATAAGGTTAACAGCTGATCTCTCAGCAGAAACCCTACAAGCCAGAAGGGACTGGCAGGACATACTGAAAGTGATGAAGGAGAAAAACCTGCAGCCAAGACTACTCTACCCAGCAAGGATCTCATTCAGATTTGATGGAGAAATTAAAACCTTTACAGAGAAGCAAAAGCTGAGAGAGTTCAGCACCACCAAACCAGCTTTACAACAAATGCTAAAGGATCTTCTCTAGGCAAGAAACACAAGAGAAGGAAAAGACCTATAATAACGAACACAAAACAATTTAGAAAATGGGAATAGGAACATATATATTGATAATTACCTTAAATGAAAATGGACTAAATGTTCCCACCAAAAGACACAGATTGGCTGAATGGATACAAAAACAAGACCCTTCTATATGCTGTCTACAAGAGACCCAATTCAGACCTAGAGACACATACAGACTGAAAGTGAGGGAATGGAGAAAGATATTCCATGCAAATGGAAACCAAAAGAAAGCTGGAGTAGCAATTCTCATATCAGACAAAACAGACTTTAAAATAAAGACTATTAGAAGAGACAAAGAAGGACACTACATAATGATCAAGGGATCGATCCAAGAAGAAGATATAACAATTGTAAATATTTATGCACCCAACATAGGTGCACCTCAATACATAAGGCAAATACTAACAGCCATAAAAGGGGAAATCGACAGTAACACATTCATAGTAGGGGACTTTAACACCCCACTTTCACCAATGGACAGATCATCCAAAATGAAAATAAATAAGGAAACACAAGCTTTAAATGATACATTAAACAAGATGGACTTAATTGATATTTATAGGACACTCCATCCAAAAACAAATATTTATGAAACAATATGATAAGCGTGTATAGAGAGATAAGCATAGACAGAAATGGGAGAAGGGCTGAAACTGAAGGATTCTACTTTTGAAATATACCACAGGCAGGCACATTTCCTATGGATATTTTATTGCAATACTCTTTTGAGTTAGATGCTCTCAGGGTTCAGCCTGTAGGAATATGATGATGATGATGATGAATATGATAGGATGATGATGAATAAATGATAATAATGATGATTGGTTTCTGAATTAGAGATAAACACCCAGCTCCTGTTGGTTGTCCAAGATGCTGGAAGCCCAGATTTGCTTCCTGCCTCTGACATCTGACCTGATCCCTTGGTCTAAGGCTGACAACCCCGTGATTCACATTATCCTAGGTCACCTCCATATGTGCCCGATCATTCAGGGTCTTGAGGAATGCAGGTTCCTAAGCCATTTCTCTCTTGTTGGGAGAACTGACAAACCAGGGAAAGAGTGGAGTGTTTGCTGGTAATTCTAGGAAGCCTTCTCCAGGGGCAAGCATTTGTATTCATTCCAATTCCTGTCCTCCACCTTTTAAAAGCTTTGATTCTGAGTGACGGAAATCTAAGATCTAAAAGACGATGACTTTGGCGATAATGTTGGTTTGGACAATCACTTAAAGTGCTGGTGTTCCATTCCTCACAGTAAGTTGGAGATGGATGAATAAAATGGTCTTGGATTCCAGTGACCAGGAGCAGAGCAGATGCTCCTTTACACGTGTCCTATCAGAGTTACTTAGAGCTCAGAGTTGGGAAAACTGACCCAGTGATGTTACATTGCTCTTCTGCAAGCTTTTACCTCTCCCATCTTACTCCCTCTTTACTTTCCTGCTGGTGACTCTCTAGATGTTCTATTCCGACTGCTACAAGGCTGTTGAAGATGGATGGTTTTAAGACACATTCATCCTGTGACACAAATACTTCTGGCTTCCATTGGGACCAGTCATAGTACAGAGTCACATTGCAAAACAACCAAAACTAACATTTTAAAAAGCATGCAAGTATAACTGATTCACTTTGTTATAAAGCAGAAACTAACACACCATTGTAAAGCAGTTATAATCCAATAAACATGTTAAAAAAAAGCATGGAAAACATATGTAACTTTATAGAAGTCTCAGCCTAAGGGCATTATGATTCAGAACACACAGCCAAATTTCTAAAGATCACCAGAGACGTCCACCTCTGCAGTGCCACTCGTACAGGGTGACAGCTTCAGCTCCACCTCCGACCCCCACTCTCCACCCTCAAAACCTTTTAAACTCTTACCTGAAGCTCCCTGGCTCGTCTCTGCCTCACAGCCTTTTCCTTTCAGGTTTCTTCCTAAAAACAGCTCCTGCTTCTGCAGCATAAACCTGCCTGGCCTTTCCTTCTTCCTGACCTCCATCTTGCCTCTCCAGGCCAAGGAAAACAGGCACAGCTGTGAAGGCTCATTTACCTTTGTCGTCCCTTAATATTTATGTCCTCTGAATATTTTGTCTCTGTCAGAATCCCCTTAAGGGAATTCTGCCGTTCCCTTGAGCAAAAATCCCTCTAACTTGGCTTTTCACAGATACTGAATGTCCTCCTGAAGTTTCTCTTCAAAGCGGCTCTGCAGACGTTTTCTGTAACGGACCAAGTAGTAAATACGTTTGTCATTGCAGGTTTTAAGGCCTCTGTTGCACCTACTCAACTCTGCCATCGTGGCAGGAAAGCAGCCACAGGGGCTATATACATGAAGGGTGGCTATGTTCCAAAAAAATCTTTATTTGTAAAAACAGGCTGGCGAGTCCCGCTGTAAACACCGCTTCTCAACTGTAGCTGTGCATCACAATCACCTGGGGGGCTTTTTAAACTCTTGGCACTCTGGCCACGACCCAGACCAATTAAATTACGATCTCTGCGGGCGAGACCCCAATGTCAGTATTTTAAAACTCCTCAGGTGAGTCCAATTGTTACCGAGTCCAAGCTCACTCTGCTCCCAGCAAGACAGGCCAATAAATCGTAGACGAGGTGTTGATGCAAGGAAGACTTTATTCGGAGAGTCGGCAGACCGAGAAAATGGCAGACTAGAGTCTCTGAAAAACCATCTTATGGGGTCAGGATGCCAGTTTCTTCTATAGCACACAGAGCGGGAGGAGATGAGGAAGTAGAGTAAAAAGGCTATACGTTTTGAAAATATCACCTGGAACGGCCAGCCTCGGGGAGGGGATGTGTTAATTTCTTCTTGCCTGTAACCATTCACAGGTGGAGGGGGTCTGGATGTTTCCCTGAACAAAGGCACTTTGGTTGAACATTCAGGCAGAAGGGAAGAGTTCCCTGAGGCAGGCCACTATGTCCAGACAGTATCCTTTTAGTGAACAAAAGCAGTGGAAAGCAAAGGTTAAAGTAAAAGAAACAGATCCAGTATGTAGGCAGATTTGGCTCTTCTCTGTTACACAGTGTGCAGCCAAGGTTGAAAACTTCTGTTCTAAAATCTCTCATCAGTCCTGTATCCCACCTGGAGGATCGCATCGATATTAACCACCCTTGCCCCGACGATGGCCACGTGGGGTCTCCTGTGAGTAGCCTCACTGCTTGACCCTATGTTAGAGTTATTGAAATTCCTTGAACAAGAATAGGTGGGGCATTTTGGGGTTGTTTGGATAAGCTAAATTTAACTATTCACTCTTTTCTAAACTGAGAAATATCAATGCATTCAACTGACACTTCCTTGTTCTACAGGCTACATTTAAAACTGTGATTTTAACAGAATTGTCTCTCTCGAGTGATATTAAAAAGAACTTGGTGTTTTCTGCCAGTAAATCAGAAATTCACGCCTGAGTCCACAGCTGTGCTTCTTTTCAAATCTTCCAGAGCACGTCTGAGCTGGCCCCAGTGGAGGACTGGATTAGGTTAATACTCCCCTATTTTCATTAGAAGCCAGGTTCAAGCAGACGAAAATGCTGTTTAAGTCATTCTGAAGTTCACTTGTCCACGACCATTTCACTTGAAGTACTGCACTTCCTAGAGACAAACGCTTCGTGGATGGGACTTCATAGTACCTGATGTATTGCTTCCCTGCTGTCATTGAGGAAAGCCTTGCAGCTGGCCATTGCCCAGGAGACGGATCAGCTGCTTTCCCCTTCCTCGGAAGCCATGGACTGTCATGAACTTACAGTGTCTTCGGAATATTGACCTAACAAGAAGGCACTTCCGTCCGATTTTAGAGCTAGTAAAAACACTTTGTCCAGTATGGATAGGATTATGAGGGTTAGGGGAGAATAAATGCCTGTGCACGTCCCTTTCCCCTCCTCTTACTTTGTGGAACACATGTTGGCTCATAGACTTTGGGCTGAGTCCCTGCAAAGCCCGCTCATGGCCTCACATATGATTAGCTCACGGCACACGCCCTCCTTGGTCCCACTGGGTTGACTCCAAAAACGCTATATGAGTTTATTAATGCAGGCTCAAGGGCGGCTAAGGATCCTTGCAAGAAAAGAGGGCAAATTCAAGGTCTTTTGGTATCTCAAGAGGCTTTCTGGAAAATTTCTCATAAGGGCAATGACTCAAGGTGGTCCTCTCCAAATTTTCAGTTCTTTCCACGGCAGCGCTGGGAGGAACTTAAGAACAGTGACCTATTTGGAAGGTTGGCAGGGTCTCAGAGATATGTCGGCAAAGGAATTCATCTTATCTTGAGAAAGTATTGTTGGTGCACATAAGCAAGGTGGAGGGGATCTGATGGAGATTAGGGCGGGAAATAAAGCCCCCTGACTTGTGAGCGTTCCACTCCCCACCCCCACCCCCGCCCCTGCCCTTGGCACTGCTCTTGAGTCCTTTGGATTCCCAACTTGAGTGGTCTTGTGTAGACCTAGAATCGGACTGGGCATTTTACAATGACTAGCTCTGACTTGAGTGAAGAACTGTAATGCAAGTAGGAAAAAAGTATGCTGCAGGGGGTAACAGGTGCCATTAGTATCTTTGCACAGAATTTTCTAGAAGACCCACTTTGCTTAGTCAAGGTCTTCTTGTGGCTTGTGGGAGGGCAGAAGTGTCTAGACACATGGCCACACCCAGAGAGAAGCAGCCCCAGTCTGTTATTGCCTCCCCAGAATCCAGCATAAGACAGATTCTTTCTGGCCCTGACCAAGTTCCTTGCTCAGTGCCCGGGGATGCTGAGGCCAGATCCAGAGTGTTAGATGTGTTGGCACAGGATGGCCTGTCTTCACAAGGAGCTTACCAGCTGCCTAGAGAATCCACACAAAACATGAATGACGTCATTTAATAAGCACCAGCATTACTGGACGAATAACAAAACTAGGAGGCAGGATCCCATTAAAATCAGAAAGAGAACAAGGAGCTCTCCCCCATTGTATCAGTTAATACAACTGTAGTACAGATATAGGAACATTATTATTGAAAATGAGAAAACAAAAAGTATTATATGGAGATGATATGATTGCCTATCGAGAAACCCCAAGATAATTAAAAACTGGTTATCTTTATGGATGTTTAGTAAAATGGCTGGTTGAAGATACGTGTATTAAAGTAACAAGCTTTCCTGCCCTCCGCAAAGTAACAAAAGAATATTGAATACGTGAGGTTTTGCTCCACCTCAAAATATCCAGATATAACCTTAATGTTAAAAATGAATATATAAGGAATGTTGCAAAATTTACTGAGAGAGTTCAAAGAAAAAAATATGTAAAATCATAAAAGTAAAAGAATATATACCCATATAATCAGGCGAGAAGAATGAATATTATAGAAGCATGTTTTGTCCAAGTTAGCGTATTGATTTAACACAATTCCAAGAGTAACTACTTGAGCTGCACTGCTAGACATTAAAGCATAATACAAATTTAAAAAAATTATGTCAGTGGATCCTGGTTCAATACTACCTTTAGAAGAAGATGCATTATTTTATTGCTCTACTTTTTGTGTGTACACACACACACACACACACATTTAAAAAAACTGTAGAAATAGAAACATCATGACCCTAGCATGAAAATGGATATATTCATCAATGGAAACAAAGCAAATGTAGAGAAAGAATCCTGATATATATGGGAAGATAACATATAATAAAGGAATTATCACAAGCCAGTGGTCAAGAGATAATTCATCAAAGAGTTAAAAATAATTGACTGGAGGAAAAGTGTTAGATGTCACGTCATACAAAGAACAAATGCAAATGCTTTTAACGATTGCAAAAAATAATGAGAAGTGTTGATAGTTGACTGAAGTGGGGAAGGACCTTCAAAGTATAAGTCAGAGAGAGAAGTAAAAAGGAATAAGATTATCATAGAATAAGGAAATAGGATTATTTCCTTAAGAAAATAAGAAAAGGAATAAAATTATTATATTTGACTATATAAAAGATATAATTTATTTATATCAAAAAGATTATGGCTTTATAATATATGTCTATAATTTCAAGTACAGTTTTTCCCAGCACTGAATTAATATTTTAACTTCTAGAATTCAATTAATGTTTTATATCATAAGACTAGAGCAAAAAAACTATATTTTTCTCAATTAATAAAAGAATTCAACAGAAGTAATTGTGATAAAAGCTTCTAGCAGACCAGGAATAGAAGAGAATTTCCTTTACCTGACAAGTTATATCTGTTATCAACCTTTCTAGCAGGTATCATACTTCATCAGAAACTTTGGAATCATTCCCATTTACATCAGGATTGAAAGAATAAACTCATTGGTCAATTTTGCATTGGAGGTTCTAGATAAGCAAAGAAATAAGATGTCTAAGAATATTTTAAAAGGAGATAAAACAGTCCTTATTTATAAACAATATGTTTATCTCCATAGAAAATTCAAGAGAATTTACAAAAAACTTTTAGACTGGTAACAAAGTTTGGCAATGTGCTGGGTACAAAACCAACATACTAACATTTTTGCATTCTTACACATAGCAGTAACCACTTAGAAAATGTTTTCAAACAGCGTTCTCATTTTTCATAGCTACAAAAAGTATGTTTCATAGTTACAATACCTAAGAATAAATTTATACAAGATGTGCAAAACCTTTTATGGAGAAAATTACAAAAGAGTACTGAAGAATGTAAAATTTGATCTGAATATATGCAGAGATATAGCAGGTTCATGAAGAAAATACAAGATTAGGAAGACGACACTTGTCCCCATATTAATCTATAAATGCCATGGAATTAAAATTAAAATCCCAACAGAGTTTTCTATAGAGGTTGACAAGCTGACCCTAGCGTTTGTATAGGAGAGAAACGAGACCATAATAGGATTCTCCAGAGAAACAAAAGCAATGGGACACAAAAGAAGATTTATCATGTGGAATCGGGAACTGGCTCATGCAATTATGGAGGCTGAGAAGTCTCGTGATCTTCTGTCTGCAAGCTGGAGGCCCAGAAGCGCTGATGGTTTAATTCCAGTCCTGGGAACTAGGGGAACCGATGGCATAAATCCCAGTCCAAGGGCAGGAGAAGACCGAAGTCCTGACTCAAACACGCAGGCAGGAAGGAAAAAAAATCCTCCCTTCCTTTGCTTTTTTGTTCTATTTAGGCCCTCAGTAGACTAGATGATGACTGTCCACATTGGGGAGGGCAATCTACTTTATTGAGTTCACCAATTCAAATGTTAATCTTATCCAGAAACACCCTCACGGACATACCCAGGAATAATGTTTAATCTGGGCACCCCATGGCCCAGTCAAGTTGACACATAAAATTAACCATCACAAAAGCCAAGACACAGCCAGAGAGCTTGCTCTACCAGATACCAAGACTTACTAATTAACTACTTATTAATCGTAATGTAGACAGCATGCTATTTGAGTTGGACAAAAGAGACCCCAGGCACATGTAGAGACTTGATGCTGGACAGAGAGGACCCTACAAATCAGGACGGAATGTATGAACTAGTCAAGAAGTGAGTCTGGGAAAATTAATTATCCTTCTGGGAAGAAAATTAAGTCACTATCTTACACCTTGCAAAGACAAATTGCAGGCAGATTAAATATCTAAATGTACAAAAGAAACCACTAAAACACCTGGAAGAGAATAAAGGAAAATCTCTGTATGACCCTGAATAAATCTTGAGGATTCCATAGACAAGCACAAGAAAAAAAAAACCCTTAATTAAGGAAAAGGTAGCCAAATATAACTACACTAAAATTATAAACTTAAATACAATGAAAAACCATCTTAAACAAAATTTAAAAGGCAAGTCATAGACAGGAAGAAGATATTGAGTGCATATAATCGGCAAATGTTAGTATCTAAAATATGTAAAAATATTTTTATAATTCAGCAAGAAAAAGACAAATGCCCCCCAATGGGCAAAATATATCAAGAAGCAAATTCACAGAGGAGGAAATCTGAATATCAAATAAATGAAAAGTTGCTCTATCTCTTTAGCTATGCAGAAAATGCTATCTCATAGCCAACAGATTGGCAAAGTGAAGAAAAAGGAGGTTTCATATACATTGTTGGTGTAGCTGTTACTTGATAAATCAGGATGGAGAAGAATTTCTCACCCCACCTTTGCAGATCTGTAACCTAGAGAAGGTCTCTGACCTGTGCATGAGGAAGCACACATCAGATTGTTTTTTGCAGCACTGTTTATGATGGTGAAAAATGGAAATAGCTTAAATGTTCATCAGCAGAAGAACAGGCAAGTACATTGTACTATATTCAGTAACAGAATATTATAGAGCAGTTCAAAAGAGGGAACTAGAACAACAAGGGTAAAACTCATCAAAACAATGAAAGAATGGGCGAGCTGCTGAATAACATCCCATACGACGCCACTTTCAAAACTATCGTCTTATTATGATACATGCACATATGGTAATATTATAAAATATGCAGAAGCTTGATACCAGATGGGGTAATCACTACAGAAAGAAAGGGAATACATCAAAAGGTGGAAATGGAGAACGTAAAAGTGTTAACATCTGATAGACCCGAGTGTTGAACATGTGGCTGGATGTCTGTTATACCACTCTCCAGATTAATATACGTTTGAAGCATTTTATAACAAAATGGGGAAATTGTTGCCTGTACTTTGTAAATTTCTTCCTGCTTGTAGAAAGTTTATGGTAATAATCTTATTTCCCCTAAAACATTTGCCATCACCTTTGCTCCAAAACAACAGCTATTACTTGATTTCTTATTCTATGACCTGTACAACTGATAGTTTCTCAATCTTATATACAGTAAAAATAAAAACATCTTTAGAAAACTTTACTGTTCTTATTTACCATGATATAAATTCTAAGCTAAAAACTGTGTCTTTGCTGTGCAAACACAATTTCAAATATGTGTGCCTTCCCTCTTCCAGCCCTCAGCTCTACAAATTGTAGCTTCTAAGTCTGTCCTGCCTAGAAATTCCACGGCCACCAGTTCATGTGGCCCTCCAAACACCATGGCAACATAAGTGTTTAGGAAGCTCTGGAGTTGTCCTTATCCATCAATGGCCAGAATTACAACTGGAGAATTATGCGCTCAGCAGTCTATGGAACAAAACTAATTGATTCCGTGTATGTTGTGTGAGCATAAAACATCTTGGACATAGTTAATGCATAGCTTCCATCTGGCATTTTTCATATTATGTAAAATTGTTATGTCAGCAACAGATGGTAGAGCTAAGTGTTAGGAGATCTTACTTATGTCCAGCTCTCAGGTTTGCAAATCTGAACATTAAACAGTTCACAGGTCTGTGGAAATGCATTAGGTGTTAGATTTTCTCCTGTTGCACTGTCTTGCAAAATATTAGTTTCTTGTTTCTTTCTCCTTCCCTCCTTCCTAACAATCCTTGATTTTCTTTTGATATCCTCATCTGAGCTCCTGAGATGACTCCTCCACTATTAGTTCAGCAAACCCTTGGCACATGTTTTCGGTAAATTGAAGAAGGACTTACAAGCTGGTACGAGTGAAGTGTTCATATCTCTGTCTCTCACCTGATGTGGCCAAAGAAGATGCTAGACATGATTTCCTCCAGTAGCCATTTAGTCACCATGAGGAAACCTCAGATTTAGGATGAAGCTGGTGTTGAGGACAGTGGAAAGGAGACTCAGAGAAAGCATGAGTCTTTAACATTATCAAGTTGTCAATTACCTATCACCTGCCCAACCTCTGGACATGGTTTTGGTCAGGTGAAATATTCTCTTGTTCAAGTCTGTGTGAGTCAGGGTTTCTTTTACTTAGAGCCCAAAGCACCTTGATAAAAGATGGAGAAACTTTAATATTCATTCATTTAGAAGTCTCTTGTTATAAAATTCATGAAATACGGTTGATCCTTGAACAAAGCAGGGGTTAAGGGCATCAATCCTCTGCACAGTTTAAAATACACACATAACTTATAGTTTGCCCTCCACATGCACAGTTCCTCTGTATTTGCCATTCCGTATCTGAGAATTCACCCAACTGCTCACAGATCATGCAGTACTGTAGTATTTAGTATTGAAAAAAATCTTAGGGAATTCTCTGGTGGTCCAGTGGTTAAGACTTGGTGCTTTCACTGCCCTGGGCCTGGGTTCGATCCCTGGTCAGGGAACTAAGATCCCACAAGCCATAAGGCGTGGCCAAAAAAAGAAAAATATATCTGTGTGTAAGTAGACTCATGGGGTTCAAACCCATGTTCAAGGGTTAACTGTACAAAGAAACGGAACCGTAGACCTGGATCAAGAGCATTTAACTTCCTGTTTCCCCACTTGGAGGCTACTGTGTTCACTGTCATTCATTTGCAAAGCCGGAGCTCTGAAATCCAGCCTAGGACAGAAGGCTGGATTTACAGGTCTTACAATTGTTTAGCACTTCACAGCTTTTAAAATACTCCCATATATATGACCACCTCATCAACCATGTGAAGACGGCTATGTAGGCATTTTTTAAAAGTACAGGTTCAGGGGAGTTCAGTGACATTATCAAGGGCAAACAAGTTAGAAACAGATCTAAATTCAGGACAACTGAATTTTCTGCTGAGTCTTAATGACTCTTCAAATATTACATATAAATAAGACTTTGTGGAAGAAAAAACCCTATCAATACTTAATTATGTGATAATAAGTGTTTTGGAAATTGTAATGGTCAGGATGGGATAGGTTATGCTGCAGCAATAAATGCCCCCAAATGTCAGCCGCTTACAACAGCAAAGGATTATTTCTCATTGTTGGGAAGAGTTGGGTTGGTCAACACCTCTGCTCCATGGGGTCCTCACTCCAGGCCCCAGGCTGATGGAATTATCTCCATCTGAATCATGGCTGGTCATCATGGCAGAGAAAAAGATGCATAGCAAATGACATGCTGGCTCTAGAACCTCTGCCTGTAAGTCATACGAGGTGGGTCCACTCTCATTTCATTGGCCAAAGTAACTTATACAACCAAGTGTGACATTAATGGGGTAGAGAAGGATGATCCTTCCCTGGAGAGTGCTAGTGACTATGAACACAGAAGACTTTCCATATTTCCAATGAACTTCTTTTCTAATTCTGTGTCCCTAGACCCAATAACATACAGACTTAAGAATGAACATTTCACAGGGCTGTGATGTCACTCAGGGTTGGATGTAACTCATGATTGATGTAGGAAAATGTTTCTCAAAGTGCATCCTCAAGAACACTAGTTGGGTGAGACATTGCTAAATAATGGCTTGCATGGTCTTATGATTTGGGAAAACACTACATACCAAATTCTCCATTATAACTTGGCAATTGATGGTAGTATGTTCAAGTCTCTGAGAAGTCTTGCAAAATGCTGGACTTTGTTTAATCTCAAACCTTCTAAATCTAATTCATCATGGAGCTTTTAATTTTTCTTAACTTTGTTTTGTGTAATACCTATTGACATCCCATAGCACTTTGTTCCCTGGCTACACTTTGGGCTAGCTTGCTACAGTAAAACTGGGCTTGTGGTCAGGTCCAGGGTTTTAGCTCCACCTCTTTCACCAAATAGCCATGTGAACTTGGCACACCATTCATAATTCTTTAATTTCCACACTTGTTAAATGGAAATAACATTTCCTGTGAGCCTCTAGTGAGATCATTAATGTGAAGACTCCTTGAATGATACAGTGTTTTACACATGCCAGGAACCAGCCTTGGACAAATATTTCAAGATCTCTCTCTTCTCTTTGCACTGCCCATGAACCCATGTCTTCGAGCCTGTGTCAGAATGGGGATAAACCATCAAACGGGCTTGATGTGAGCTGTATATCATAAGCTTATTTTTACAGCTCAGCTGTAAGCGTCAAGCCCTCCTCTCCCTGATGGCTCCCAGATATGAACCATATATAAGATAGTATCTGGGTACATGCCTTGTAAACTACGATACAGATTCATTAATTTATGAATGAGACGTTTTCCCTTTATTATGTATTAGTTCTTTTCAAGATTTTGTTAAACAGTAAGTTGCCTTTCAAATGCTATATTTATTTCTGAATTCAATAAGGAGTCCTCTTTGGGCATTTTGAGAATACACATATACATACAAGCACATTTTCATTCATTCATTCATTCTTGCAGCAAGCAGATATTGAGGGTGTATATTTATATATGTGTATACATACACACACATATACATACATATATATGTACACACACACACATACATATACCTAGTTTTATCTTCCCCTAAATTTGAAGTGGATTATAAATCCAAGGTGCAACAAAAGATAAATAATTTGATGAAAAGGGGGAGAAAAAATTAATTAGGGGTGGAAGAAATAAAATGAGTCCAGAAGCAATTCGGCTCCAACCCCCATAGATTCCATAAGGTCCTGCCCTGATGTTGTAGCCATTGGACACAAGCTTGACTTGGAGCTATCAATGGCAATACAAAGACTAAAACACAGTCCACTGCAGATCTCCTTCAAGAAAAGCTGGGAATGCAAATGATGATTTGCTATATTCCAAGTTTTAACTGTTGACAGCTAATTTAAATTCGTTTAAAAACTGTGCACTGAACAAAGTATTTGTGAAAGCTGAAATCTAACGCATGGGTCTCAAGTTTACAATCTCAAGTGCCTGGGTTGGGGGAAGGTGGCTTTCACACGGGGAGAGGCACGGATGCCGGGGCCCACTCTATCAAATGGATGCAGCACTGAATCTGGAGGAGGGGGAGTGCTATGATCTGAATTGCGTCCCCCTTGAATTCATACATTGAAGCCCTAATTCCCTACGTAATTGTATCTGGAGATGGGGCTTTAGGAGGTAATTTAGGTTAAAGGAGGTCATAAGGGTGGAGTCCTAATCCAATAGGATTGGTGGCTTTATAAGAGGGGGACCATCTCTCTCCCTGCGCATGCACTGAAGGAAGGCCCTGTGAGGACACCGTCTATAAGCCGGAAGAATGCTCTCACCAGAACCTGACCCTGTTGGCATTCTGATCTAGGACTGCCAGCTTCCAGAACTGTGAGGAAATCAAGTCCTCGTGTTTGAGCCAGGCAGCCTGTGGTATCTTGTCATGGCAGCCGGGCAGACCAACACCGGGAGCTTAGTCTGCTTTGCTGGCCCCTGTGAGGGATGAGCTCCTGAGTCCCTCAAGGCAACCCCCGCAATGGCTCATTCATCTCTTCAGGATTCTGGAGACATGCTTTGGCAGGAAATGAAGAGGAGAGAGAAAGACTTGGGGAGAGTCTTCTATTTGCAGGCTGGGCTCCCAGAGGAAGTGACACAGGCCAGCCAAGACGAGCAGCAATAAATGCCTGGATTTCGGAAGACATGCGACAGGAGGCTCCTGTCCCCAACGCAGCTGCTGCTCGAGGTGTATTTCGTAGTTGGTATAAACTTTAAGAACCTTCGTAGCCTGCTTTGTGGTTTAATGGCATTTGATAGCCCAATTACCAGTCATGCCCTCCTCAGGGTTTTAGACAAGCAAAGGAGATTTTGTAAGAGAGAGGAGTTAAAGCCAGAGAGAAAAGCAAAAGCCATGGTGTCACTGCTCATGGGGAGGCTGCCTTTCTCTTCTATTTGCATCTCCCCAAGCGGGTACCAAGGGAAGCCTCCAAATGCCCGCTCCCAAAGGGAGCAGCTCTTTTTGTGAGCAACGTCACCTTAAGCTACCAGGGGAGCATAATACATTGTCTCATCAATTTGTGCATCTGGAACTAAGTCCTTTATAAAAGTGATGGAAAAGTTACTTTCACATGAGTTCCACTGAGGATATAATTAGTATTTGATGATAAATGAAAATTAGTCCATGCAAACTACAGATACCATTCAGAAGCCTTCCAATACATCTTCACGTTATATGACTGGACTTTTCAGACTGAAATGAACTGACCCCAGCCTACATTTCCAAGGTCTTCTGCTTCTTCTTTTCTCCATTCACTTTTGGTTACAGACACCTGGCTCTTCAAATATACCTGTGAATACTACCAGATATGTTCCTGGAAGGCAGCTTGTCATCAGATTTCAAGCAGGATTCTAAATCTAGGTTTGCGGATGCAAAGCCCAGCTATGACCATTACTCCGTGACTTTGGCCAAGTTACTTAATATCTTTGCGCCAATTTCTTTTATCTGCAATGTGGGGATGACATTAATAGTACTTACCTCCCAGGGAGGCTGTGAGGAGAAAATGAGTTAATATTTGTAAAACTTTTGCCACATTGCCTAGGAGACGGTAAGTTTTATGTGCTTAGTAAATAAAATGCCTCTTTGCCTTGTACGTGCTTTTCCTGCTGCCCAGATGCTTATCCTCCACTTTGTCAGACCCCACCCTACTCCTATGACTTTTTTAACAGCTTTACTGAGGTGGGACTGACATGCAATAAACCACACATATTTAAACTTTAGACATACGCAAATTCACGGTTACCAAAGGGGAAAGGTGGTAAGGGGGAGGGACAAATTGGGAGTTAGGGATTGACATATACACACTACTGTATTTAAAATAGATAACCAACAAGGACCTAGTGTACAGCACAGGAAACTCTACTCAATATTCTGTAATAACCTAAATGGGAAAAGAATTTGAAAAAGGATAGTATATGTGTGTGTATAACTGAACCACTTTGCTGCACACCTGAAAGTAACACAATAGTGTAAATCAACTATACTCCAATATAAAATTAAAAATTTTTTTAAAGTTTTGACATGTATACGTTCATGACCACATTACCCCAATCAAGATAATAAACATATCCACCCCCCCAAAGGTTTCTCATGCCCCTTATAATTCCTTTCTTCCCTCCCTGTCCCCTCCTCTCCCACACCTGTCAGTCTGCTTCCTGTCACTATAGATTTGTTTGAATCATCTAGAGTTTTATAACAATGCAATCATAACATAGAGCCCTTGGTGTCTGGCTCTTTTCACTCAGCATAATGTTTCTGAGGTTCCTCCATGTTGCAGCCCATATCAGTAGTTAGCTCTTTCTTATTGCTGAGTAGTCTTGCACTGTATGGATAGGCTATGATTTCTTTATTGGCCACCTGCTGACAGACACTGCGGCTTTGTCTCTTTGTAACAGTTGTTTTCCTGGTACCTTGAACACTGCCTGGCACATAGCAAGTACTCAATAAATAATTTTAAACAAATGAATGGAAGAATGTCCTTCTGATGTGCTTCAACTTGTCCTTGAAGCTCAAGTTAGTGCTGCCATGAATATTATGCAACCATTACAAACTATGTTTTCAAAGAATATTTCATCATATATAAGAATGCAGATTGGGACTTCCCTGGTGGCACAGTGGTTAAGAATCCACCTGCCAATGTAGGGCACACAGGTTCGAGCCCCGGTACGGGAAGATCCCACATGCCACGAAGCAACTAAGCCCATGTGCCACAACTACTGAGCCTGTGCTCTAGAGCCCGTGAGCCACCACTACTGAGCCCATGTGCCACAACTACTGAAACTCGCATGCCTAGAGCCCATGCTCCACAACAAGAGAAGCCACTGCTATGAGAAGCCTGCGCACCACAATGAAGAGGAGCCCCTGCTCACCGTAACTAGAGAAAGCCCACGTGCAGCAATGAAGACCCAATGTAGCCAAAAATAAAAATAAATAAGAATGCTGATTGATGATAGTAGGTTAGGTCATAAAAGGCAAAGCCCCAGAGTGTATAAAGGCATAGTATGCATGGAGAAGGACTCTAATATAAAAAATATCAGCAGATGTAATCTCTTTGACTTTCCTTTTAATACTTGCCATATTTTCCAAAATTTTGACAATGAAAATAGACAAACCTTTTTTCAAAAATGGAATTTTATTATTTTTAAGAATAATCTGGGGCTTCCCTGGTGGCGCAGCGGTTGAGAGTCCGCCTGCCGATGCAGGGGACACGGGTTCGTGCCCCGGTCCAGGAAGATCCCACATGCGGCAGAGCGGCTGGGCCCGTGAGCCATGGCCGCTGAGCCTGCGCGTCCGGAGCCTGTGCCCTGCAACAGGAGAGGCCACAACAGTGAGAGGCCCGCATACCGCAAAACAAAACAAAACAATAATCTGCTTAAATGTTACTTCCTCCATGAAGTCTTTACCATCTCCCTCAGGCAGCATCAATTACTCCTTCTGTTGGCAACATGATATGTATCAGTCAGCTCTTGCCAAAGTAATACTGCCGAAGAAGTCACCCAAATCTCAGTGATGTACAACTATAAGCCTTTATTGCTCACTTTTGGATCTGCAGGTTGGCTAGGTGGGGGGTACACTGCTTTGCTTCAGGCAGGGTTTGACTGGGCGTCTGATCTTCTCCTGATATGGCTTCTCCTGGAAGAGATGAGGGCAAACACATGATGCCTCTCAAAGCTGAGGCTCAGAACTGGCTCACAGTCCTTTATACCCACATTCCATGGCCCAAACAAGACACACGCCAAGGTCACGTCAATGGGGCAGAATGATCCCTCCCATGGAGTTGGTGGGGGTAGGAGGCTACATACTTGCTGAACAATAATTTAATCTACCACATGAGAGAAGAAAAAACACGGTTTGGGGGTCTTTAAAACTTGGCTTTGGAAGCTGGCTGGACCAAATCAGGGCCAAGTGCTTTGGGGCAATTTATTTAAGCCCTGTTTCCCCTTTTGCTAACTGGAGATTATAAAATGCTTGGAAGAGGGGTTGTGAGCTTTGAACATGATAGCTGTGTGGTGACCATGGATATGCACCAGCCAGAGTTCCTTCTAGAGAATCTGCTGCTGGGAGCCTAAGTGTTGCACAGCCTCAGCTCTGGATCCTCCCGTGGGTTTGCACTGAGGCTGTGCTTCCCCTAGGCTGCAAGTGGGCAACAATGAAGCACAGCAGAGACAACCTTTCAGGCCCACTGCTGGGGGACAAGAGACTCCTCTGATGGGAGATGAGCTTGAAGATGACCCATTGATATGGCCCAAGACTTCGTAGACTGCACCGCCGCCTGAGGGCGCCCTCCCCAGCGCGCCTGCTCCCTTCTCTGCCTCCTCTCACCGGCATCAGACCTGTACCGCGGCCGGAAGACCCCCCTGGCCTGCTACTGTTTCCTCCACTCCATCCTGCACAAGGGTTTCCCCAATATGCCTCTAGCACGCTTCACTGATCATTTCCTCTTGGCATCCAAGGTCCTCGACTGACACAGGAGGACCTCGACTGACACAGACTATCAAGTACCTAGAAAAGGGCCTAAGAACTATATATATATATATATATATATATATATGTTTTTTTGTTTTTTGGGTTTTTTTTTTTTTTGCGGTACACGGTGCTCTCACTGTTGTGGCCTCTCCCGCTGCGGAGCACAGGCTCCGGATGCGCAGGCTCAGCAGCCATGGCTCACGGGCCCAGCCGCTCCGTGGTATGTGGGATCTTCCCAGACCGGGGCACAAACCCGTGTCCCTTGCATCAGCAGGCGGACTCTCAACCACTGCACTACCAGGGAAGCCCAATATATCTTGTTTTTAAAATTTTTTTTAACATCTTTATTGGAGTATAATTGCTTTACAATGGTGTGTTAGTCTCTGCTTTTATAACAAAGTGGATCAGCTATACATATACATATATCCCCATATATCCTCCCTCTTGCATCTTCCTCCCACCCTTCCTAAAACACCCCTCTAGGTGGTCACAAAGCACAGAGCTGATCTCCCTGTGCTATGAGGCTGCTTCCCACTAGCTACCTATTTTACATTTGGTAGTATACATAAGTCCATGCCACTCTCTCACCTCGTTCCAGCTTACCCTTCCCCCTCCCCATGTCCTCAAGTCCATTCTCTACGTCTGCGTCTTTATTCCGGTCCTGCCCATAGGTTCCTCAGAACTTTTTTTTCTTAGATTCCACATATATGTGTTAGCATATGGTATTTGTTTTTCTCTTTCTGACTCACTTCACTCTGTATAACAGACTCTAGGTCCATCCACCTCACTACAAACAACTCAATTTTGTTTCTTTTTATGGCTGAGTAATATTCCATTGTATATATGTGCCACATCTTCTTTATGCATTCATCTGATGGTGGACACTTAGGTTGTTTCCATGTCCTGGCTATTGTAAATAGAGCTGCAATGAACATTGTGGTACGTGACTCTTTTGGAATTATGGTTTTCTCAGGGTATATGCCCAGTAGTGGGATTGCTGGGTCGTATGGTAGTTCTATTTTTAGTTTCTTAAAGAACCTCCATACTGTTCTCCATAGTGGCTGTATCAATTTACATTCCCACCAACAGTGCAAGAGGGCTCCCTTTTCTCCACACCCTCTCCAGCATTTACTGTTTGTAGATTTTTTGATGATGGCCATTCTGACAGGTGTGAGGTAATACCTCATTGTAGTTTTGATTTGCATTTCTCTAATGATTAATGATGTTGAGCATCCTTTCATGTGTTTACTGGCAATCTGTATATCTTCTTTGGAGAAATGTCTATTCAGGTCTTCTGCCCATTTTTGGATTGGGTTGTTTGTTTTTTTGATATTGAGCTGCATGAGCTGCTTGTAAATTTTGGAGATTAACCCTTTCTCAGGTGCTTCATTTGCAAATATTTTCTCCCATTCTGAGGGCTGTCGTTTCATCTTATTTATGGTTTCCTTTGCTGTGCAAAAGCTTTGAAGTTTCACTAGGTCCCATTTATTTTTGTTTTTATTTCCATTACTCTAGGAGGTGGGTCAAAAAGGATCTTGCTGTGATTTAGGTCATAGAGTGTTCTGCCTATGCTTTCCTCTAAGAATTTGATAGTGTCTGGCCTTACATTTAGGTTTTTAATCCATTTGGAGTTTATTTTTGTGTATGGTGTTAGGGAGTGTTCTAATTTCATTCTTTTACATGCAGCTGTCTGGTTTGCCCAGCACCAATTCCTGAAAAGGCTGTCTTTTCTCCATTGTATATTCTTGCCTCCTTTATCAAAAATAAGGTGACCATATGTGTGTGGGTTTAGCTCTGGGCTTTCTATCCTGTTCCATTGATCTATATTTCTGTTTTTGTGCCAGTACCATACTGCCTTGATTACTGTAGCTTTGTGGTACAGTATGAAGTCCAGGAGCCTGATTCCTCCAGCTCCGTTTTGCTTTCTCAAGATTGCTTTGGCTATTCGGGGTCTTTTGTGTTTCCATACAAATTGTGAAATTCTTTGTTCTAGTTCTGTGAAAAATGCCATTGGTAGTTTGATAGGGATTGCACTGAATATGTAGATTGCTTTGGGTACTAGAGTCATTTTCACAGTGTTGATTCTTCCAATCCAAGAACATGGTATATCTCTCCATCTGTTTGTATCATCTTTAATTTCTTTCATCAGTGTCTTATAGTTTTCTGCATACAGGTCTTTTGTCTCCCTAGGTAGGTTTATTCCTAGGTATTTTATTCTTTTTGTTGCAATGGTAAATGGGAGTGTTTCCTTAATTCTCTTTCAGATTTTTCATCATTAGGGTATAGGGATTCAAGAGATTTCTGGGGCTTCCCTGGTGGCGCAGTGGTTGAGAGTCCGCCTGCTGATGCAGGGGACGTGGGTTCGTGCCCTGGTCTGGGAAGATCCCACATGCCACGGAGCAGCTGGGCCCATGAGCCATGGCTGCTGAGCCTGCACGTCCAGAGCCTGTGCTCCGCAACGGGAGAGGCCACAACAGTGAGAGGCCCGCGTACCACAAAAAAAAAAAAAAAATTATGAGGCCCATCAAATGTATCCAGAAACTTGTAAGAGTTCAATGTCAACACCCTAGTTAGAGACACAATCCTGTCTTTGACGAGATAACTGCAAAAAGCCATGGTAAACAAAAAAGTGATGAACAAAATGATAACTGACCTGGATACCTACATATCCTTCTGTCATTCCTAAGGAAAAACACACGTTATATTTAATCTCTAAAATCATAAGGGCTAATGCTTACTAGCATTGGTTGGGACAACATTTCTTACCTGAATACCTGCAAAAAAGGATGGTAACACAACAGTTAGGAACAATATCCACACTTCCCTAGATATCTGAAGATCAGATCGTCTGTTGTGTGCAAAAGGCCCACCTTATCACTTATCTGGATGCAAGCGATGTCCCTTTCATATCATTATGAGGTTCATCATGACCTCTCAACAGGAAACTGGAAAACACATTGTGACGAATGTGTCTATGGACCCACCTTTACTACCTGGACCCTGAAGATAACCCTGTCACTACCACTCTTGCAGGATTCATCAAATCTACCTGGAATCTTGCAGTAACTCCAAGGTCTAGGCCATTGCTAGACACAGCATTACCCTTTGGATGCTCACCTGCAAAAGAAAACCATGATTACTACTGTGACACGCAGCTGTATGAGAATTACCTGGATATCTGCAAGTCTCTCAACAATTACACAAACATAACTTTTTTATAAAATAAAGAACAGGAGGATAACATGGCTTCCAGAATTGGTGAGACACTATCAATTCTTACCTGAAAACCTAGCCCTCAAAATGCCATGGCAAAACAGGAACAAATATCACTTACCTAAGCATATGAAGACTGGATGGTCTCTATGGGGTGAAAGTGCCTATCATCACTTACCTGGATAACAGAAATGTCTCTGAAAACAAACATTGTCAGGTTCACCACAATCTCTTGACATGAACCTGAAAAAGGTATTATGATATATGTGTAAAAGGACACGACTTGTTCTAACATGACACCTGCAAAGAACATTCACTACTTTCATCATTATGAGAACATCAGCTCTAACTGAATACTGGCAGTAAGCCCAGTCAGGAATATTCTCAGGTAAGCTGACATTTCTTAAGGGAACACATGCAAAATTTCCATGGTCACTACCATGGCTGGGGCCATCATGCTAATTACATGGTTATGTGAAATTACTCAACACTCACAGAGAAAGACAAAAAGTTTCTTTAAAATATAATAAATGAAAACTCCTGGTTTCTAGAACTGGTAAGGGATCCATCATTTCCTATCTGAACGCCTGCAAGGAAATCATGGTAACAAGCGTGAGGGATATCATCATCACTTACCTGGCTACCTGGAGATCAGAAAGCCTGTGCTGTGGTTGAGGCCCATATCGTCACTTACCTGCATCCCAGCCATGTCCCACCATCCACGACCAATGTTAGGTTCACTGTGATCTCTTGAAGGAAACGTGAAAGACATGTTTTGAAACATTTGTTAGGGGCACAGTTTTTTCTACCAGGACACCTGCAAATAATCTTGCTCACTTAATCGTTCAGAGATATATCAACTTTACCTGGATACTTACAGTAATCCAAGGTCGATGCCAAGGTTGGAAAACTGTCATTTCTTGACTGGACACCTATACAAATCCTATGGGTAGTACTGTGGTGGGGAAAATCATGATAAATACCTGTATACCTGTAACCCTTGGGCATTCCTAGTGTTAAACATAAATTTTCCCTAACATATAAAAAGTGAAAACTCATGGTCTCTAGATTTGGTAAGGACTACCTGTTCATTTCTTACCTGAACACCTGCAACAAAGTCACGGTGACAAGCAGCACTGACACCCGTCATCACTTACCTACATACAGGAAGACTGGATGGTTTAGGCCCACGCCATCACTTATCTCAACACCAGCGATGTCCCGCCATCAACTGCCATAGAGAGGCTCGCTGCCTGATCTCTTGGCAAGCCCTGAAAAACACAGTGTGAAAAATGTGCTTGGTACAGTGTCTCGTTCTACCTGTGCACCTGCAAATTCCCTTGTCATCTGTATCATTTTGGGACCATTCAACATTACTTGGATACTTGGAGAACTCTGAGGTCAAACCCTAGTAACACACACCTTCCTCCCACGAACAGCTACTTGCAAATATCCCACGGTTAATAACGCAGTTAGAACAATATGACAAACTACCTGGATGCTTGCAATCTGTCCACCACTACAAGTGAGAAATACACATTATCTCTGTACAAGAATACAGTAAAAATTACCACTTGCTACTATTACTAGGGACAAATTAATTTGGCTTACACTTGCCAAAAAACAAGGTAAATATCAGATAATTACATAGATATGTGAAAATAAGCAATCCTCTAATGAGTTAATGTCACATCTCATACCTATGTACCACCAAAGACCTGAACAGAATACCTGCAAAAAACAAAAATAGGGGAGCACAAGTGTTAGGGACACAATCATCACTTACTCATATGTGTGAAGATCACATGATCTGGGCTGTGGTTTAGGCCCAAATTATCACTTACCTCAATACCTGCTATGTGCCTTGTTACCTGCTGTTGATAGGTTCACTGTGATGTCTTTACATGAAGCTGAAAAAATTGTGTAAATTGTGTTTGGTATACATCTTATTCCACTGGGACACCCACAAATTCCTTGTTCAATTCTATCATTTCAAGACACATCGGCCTTCCATGGATAACTGGATATCTGAGATTAAACGTTAATAAGACATATCTTCCTCTCTTGAAGGGATGCCGGCAAAAATCCCAGGGTGAATAACAACCACTGATGGGCAGTATGAGAAACCACCTGGCCATCTACTGATCCATCTAGCACTCTGTGTATATAAAACCCATAAACCCGGGCTTCCCTGGTGGCACGGTGGTTGAGAGTCCGCCTGCTGATGCAGGGGACACGGGTTCGTGCCCTGATCTGGGAGGATCCCACATGTCACGGAGCGGCTGGGCCCGTGGGCCATGGCCGCTGAGCCTGTGCGTCTGGGGCCTGTGCTCCGCAACGGGAGAGGCCACAACAGTGGCTGTGTACCACAAAAAAAAAAAAACCCCCCCCCCATAATCCCTAAACAAGAATACAGTCAAATATCCTGCTCACTGGTATTGTTGGGGTGAATTTAATTTCTGAACTGCATACGTGCCAAAGCCATACTTAAAGTAGTCTTGAAAGCATCATCATTCACACATATGAAAATAAGCTTTCTAATGAGCTAAAGTCACATAACCTAATACCTGCATATTAGGAAAGGACTTAACAAAACACTTCCAAAATGACAGGATAACACTGTGTTAGGGAAATCATATTCATTTACCCAGATATCTGAAGATCACATGGCCTGTCACCTGCAAAAGGCGCACACTATCACTTACTTGGATAAAAGCCATGTCCCTTTAATGATCATTAAGAAGTTCTCCATGATCCCTAGACAGGAACCTGGAAAACACATTGTGACAAATGTGCCTATGGACACAAGTTTACTTACTACCTGGACCCTGAAGATAACCCTGTCATGACCATCACTGCAGGACTCAGCAAACCTACTTGGAATCTTGCTATACTCCAAGGCCTAGGCCACTGTTACACAGACCATTATCTCCTGCATTTACACCTGCATGGAACCTTGGTTAGTACTGTGACTCATAGCTCTACGAGGATTACATGGATATCTGTCACTCAACAATCAGATGGTTAAATATCAAGTTTTCTAAAATATAAAACTATAGGATAACATGGTTGCTAGATGTGTAAGGTGTCTACAATTTCTTACCTGACTACCTGCAAAACAGTCATGATAACAAGAAGCGTGAAGACACCTCAGCATTACCTAGATATGTGAATGCCGATCGTCTGTGTTGTGGTTTATACACACATCATCATCACTTACCTCCACACCAACACGCTGCAATGTTCACCACCACTGATGCGCTTACTGTGATGTGTTATCCTGAATCTGCAAAACAAACTGCAGTAAATGTAGCTGGTACACATGTCATTCTACCTCTATACCCCCAGATTCCCTTGGTCACTTCTGGTATGATTTTGGTACACATCAACACTACCTGGACACTGGCCTGCAGACACTGGGGTCAAACCCTAGGAAGAGACACCTTCTTCTCAGAAGGGCTCCCTGCAATAACCCCTGAGCTAGTAATGCTGTGATGCCAACATGATAAATTACAAGAATCCCTGCATCTTTCATTAGTAGTTAAGTACCTGTTACCTCTAAAGAAGGACATAAGAATCTTATGAGTATTATTAGGGACGTATGAACTTCGTAACCACATATATGGAAAAAACTAGGTAAATTTAAGAGTCTCAAAAACATTCATTTTGTAAATACTGATATTGGGAATGTCTCTGAGTTATCGTCACGTCATCTCATACCTGTTCACCATCAAAGACCTTAACAGGATCCCTGCAGAAAACCACGGTAACACTGTGTGAAGAGACCGCATGCTCACTTACCTAGGTGTCTGAGGTCAAATGACCTGTACTGGGGTAAAAGCCACTTTATCAAATACCTGTCAACTAGCAAGGTCCCATTCATGAGCACTGTTACGTCCACTGTGGTATCAGAACTGCTGGAACATGTAAAATCATCCACGGCAAATGTGTTTAAGGACTGAAGGACAACACTTGTGTGACACGAAAAAGAAAAAACCCGAAGAAAACAACAACAAAATCAAACAAATCAGTGCAAGAAAAAACGGCACCAGCAAATAATCTTAGTCACTTACATCATTCAGGGAACCATCAACCCTATCTGAACCTTTCAGAACTTCAATGTCAACATCAGTGCTAGAGACAGATTTCTCTGAGCACCTGTAGGAATCTCATGGTCAATACTGTGAATCCGAACTAGGATAACTTAGCTGCCACCTGCAGATGCCTCTGTCACAACTGAGGTTAAGCACACGTTATATGTACACTCTAAAAAAAGTGGCTAATGCTACTATCACTGATTGGGAAACATAATTTCTTAATTGCATACCTGCATAAAAACACAGGAATAGAAACACTAGGAACACCATCCACACTTTCCCACGTATCTGAAGATCAGATGGTTTGAAGGGGGCTAAAGGTCCACGTCATCACTTACCTCAATACAATCAAGGCTTGTTATCGATCATTATGATCTTTACCAGGATGTCTTTGCAGGAACCTGAAAATCACACTGTAAAATATGTCTATGGACATGCCTTTTCTACTAGGACCCTGCAGATAACCTCATTCACTGCCTTCCGTGCAGGACCTGCCATCAGCTCTCCCTGGGTTCATGCAGTCCTCCAAGGTCTATGCCACTGTTAGAAACTCCATCCTCTTTTCCCTGCTCACCTGCAGAAACGCCACGGTCACTACTGTGCCACACGCTCGGTCATCATTGCGTTCATACCCGGGAATCGCTCAACACTCACAGGGTTCAAAATAAATTCTCAAAAATATAAAACAGTAGGTTAATATGACTGCTAGGATTGATAAAACGCTATCATTTCTTACCTGAAGACCTGAAATGAATCACATGGGAAAACAAGTTTAGCCAATCAACACCACTTACCTAGAGATGTGAATGCAGGATGCTCCGACGTGGCGAAGGTGCACATCATCACTTACATGGACACCAGAAAGGACCCCCTATAACAACCATTCATTTTATCTTGATCTCTTGACGGGACCCTGAAAAACACAGGCTACAGGTTCAAAAGGACAGAACTCGTAGCAGGACACCTTCAAACGACCTTAGACATTTCGTTCACCATGAGAATATCAACTCTACCTGAATACTTGTAGTACGCCAAGGTCGAGGGCATTGTCAAATATGACAGCATTTCATCATGGGGCACCTGCAAAGTCTCATGGTTACGAGCATCATGACAATACCCGAATATGGCAAGTGCTCATCACTCACATGGCTCATTAAAAATTTTCTCTAAAATAAGATAAATGAAAACTCATGGTTTCTAGAATTGGTAAGAACAGTCATTTCCTACCTGAATACCTGCAAAGAAAAATGGTAACAACAGTTGTTAGGGAAACTATCATAACTTACCCAGCTATGTAAATATCAAATGACCTGTGCTCTGGTTTACTCCATATCTGGTTTAGTCCATATGGTCACCTACCTGTACACAAGCAATGTCCCCCATTAATGAGCATTGTTAGTTTAATCAAGATCTCTTCACACAAACCTAGAAAGGTAATATGAAATGCCTGTTAAAGGACACAACGTTTTCTACCAGGACACCCACAAATAATGGTGGTCACTTCATCATTAGGAGACGCATCCATCTACCTGCATACTTGCAGCAATCCAAGGTCAACACCAACATCAGATAAAATGTCCTTCTTTGACTGGACACCTGTACAAATCCTATGACTAGTACTGTGATGGGGAACGCCATGATAAATACCTGTATTCACATAATACCTCAGCTTTCACACGGGTAAAAGTGAACATTTCCAGAAATAGAACAAATGAAAACTCATGGAATCTAGAAGCGGTAAAGACTATCATTCCCTACCTCGATACCTTCAAAAATCATGGTAACAAGACATAGGAGGACACGTCATTACTTCCTTAGGTATACGAAGGTCAGAGGGAATGTGCTGTGGTGTAGCCCCGCACCAGCACCTATCTCCACACCAGCAATGACCCACAATAACTACCATTAATAGGCTCACCAGGATGTCTTGACGTGAATCTGAAAAACACAGTGTGGAGTATGTTTGGGGCACATAAATCATCCTACCTCTAAAGCTGTAAATTTCCTTGGTCCCTTGTACCATTTTGGTACCCATCCCCATTACCTGGCTAGTTGCAGGAGTTCAAGGTCAATTCCTGAGAAGAAACACCATCTTCTCTTGAAGGGATACCTGAAAAAATTCCCAAGGTCACTAACTCAATGACGGCAATATGATAAACTACCTGGATCACCTGCATATCTGTTCATCACTACAAGTATTAAATACATGTCATCTCTAAACAGAATACAAAAAAATCTCATTTGTACTAATATAATTAGGGTCAAATTAATTTCTTAACTACACACATGCCAACAACAAGGTAAATATTAGAGTCTCAAAAATTAATTACACAGATATCTAAAAATCAGAATGTCTTTAATGAGTTAACATCACAACATCTCATACTTGTATACTAATAACTGAAAACAAACATGGTAACACGAATGTTTGGGACACAATACTTACTTACCTTCATATTGAAGATCAGAGGGTCTTCACTGTGGTAGGATCCACTTTATCACTTACCTGGTTGAAAGCAAGATTCTGTTAGCAACCACTGTTATGTTCACAGTGATCTCGTGACAGGAACCTAAAAAACACATTCAACAAATGTGTTTAAATATACCATTTGTGGGACTTCCCGAGTGGCGCAGTGGTTAGGAATCAACATGCTAATGCAGGGGGACACAGGTTCGAGCCCTGATCCGGGAAGATCTCACATGCCGCAGAACAACTAAGCCCGTGCGCCACAACTACTAAGCCTGCTCTCTAGAGCCCAAGAGCCACAACTACTGAAGCCCACGTGCCTAGAGCCCGTGCTCCACACAAGAAAAGCCACCATAATGAGAAGCCTGAGCAACACAATGAAGAGTGGCCCCTGCTTGCCGCAACTAGAGAAAGCCCACAGGCAGCAGCAAACACCCAACGCAGCCAAAATTAAATAACTGAATTAATTAAAAAGAAAAAGATTAAAATTTGTTCTACCAGGACACCTGCACCTAACCTGGTTTACTTCCATTATTATGGAACACATCAACTCTACCTGGGTACGTGTGTTAATTCAGGTCAACAACAATGTCGGGTAAGACTTTCACCTCTTAACTGGACACCTGCAAAAAACCGATGGTTACGACTGTGGTGGCAACTTCAAAACACTTACAAGATATGATCAACCTACAACATTCACAGGGTTAAATATCACTAGCCTCTAAAACGTAAAAAACGTGAACTCATGGTTACTACAATTATTAAGAACTTTTAGCATTTCTTACCTGAATACCTGCAACAAAATCTAGCTAACAAGATGTGTTAGGAATGCCATCAACACTTACCTACGTACACGAAAAACAGATGGTCTGATCTTCATGTACGTAGGTATATGAAAACTGAAAGCTAATGTTTTAAGAACTGGAAAGGAATCTGTCCTTACCTGAATACCTGCAAAGAAGTCATTGTAACAAGTGTCAGGCTCACACTCATAACTTACCTACGTATGCGCAGGTCAGATAGCCTGTGCTGTGGGTGAAGCCGAGATCGTCACACAGCTGCCCCCCAACAGTGTCGCCCGTTGACACCAATGCTAGGTTCAGAGTGATGTCTGGACAGTAACCTGGAAAAGACATGAGATATGGCCTTCCTACCAGGACACTTTGATTATGTTATCATTATAAGACGCATCAACTCTATCTGGTTACTTGCAGTACTCCAAGGTCAACACCAAGGTTGGAAAGCCATAGTTTCTTGACTGACCATCTGAAAAACCCTATGGGAAGTAGTGTGGTGGGAAATCCATAAAAAATATCTGCATATGTGCAATCCCTCGACACTTAAGAGTGTTAAACTTTCTCTAAAATATAAAAGGGAAAACTACTGTTTTCCAGATTGGCAAAGACACTATTATTTCTTACCCTAATCCCTGAAAAAAACCCCATGGTAACAGGAAGTGTTAGGACACATCCTTACTTACTAAGATATCCGGAGGTCAGAAGGCCTGTGCTGTGCTTTACGCTCACATCATCACTTACCTGGACACCAGCAAGGTCCCATCTGCAAATCCATCTCTCACTACTGTGTTGAATACATATTACCTCTAAAGGAGACTACTAAAAATCTCATCCCTACCGGTATTATTAGGGACACATTAAATTCCTAACAGATCACATGTCAAAAACAAAGTCAATATGAGACACTGAAATCAGACATTATGTAGATATCTGAATAGAAGAACGTCTTGAATCAGTGAATATCACATGATCTCATACTGGCATAACAAGCAAAGATAGTAACATGATACCTGCAAAAAAAAAAAAGACATAAACACAACTGTTAGGAACAGCATCCTCACTTACCTAGATATTGAAGATCACAAGGTCTGCAGTGTGGTTAGACGCACTTTAACACGTAACTGTTTAAGTGTTACGCTAGTAACCATAAGGTTCACCCTGTTCTCCTAACAGGAACCTGATGAAATACATGCAACAAATGTGTTCAACACACAACTTGTTCTACCAGGATGCCGGCACCTAACCTTGTTCACCTCCATTATTAAGGAACACATCAACTCTACCTGGCTCCTTGCATCTGTTCAAGGTCAACACTGTTGTCAGGAGAGACCAGTGGCACCTACCTGGGTACCTGCAAACATCTTATGGATACGACAGCGGAGAGATGTCACAACAACTACCTGGAGGTGAACAACTCCTCAATACTTACAGGATTAAACAAATTCTAACTAAAATACGAAAAGTGTAAACTCGTGTTTACTAGAATTTGTAAGGACTCTTAGAACTTCTTACCTGAACACCTGCAACAAAATCACGCTAACGAGAAGCGTTAGGAACGCCATCATCACTTACCTACGTACGTGAAGAACACATGGTCTGTGATGTGCTTTAGGCCCACATCATCACTTACCTAGATGCCAGCAACGTCCCCTGTTATCTACCACTGGTAGCTCACCATCGTGTCCTGACAGGAGTGTGAAAACACATTTAGGAAATGGGTGTGATATCCATAACATTCTAGGGTACACCATCACATACCCTTGGTCACTTGCATACTTTTGAGACTCATCCAAATTACCTGGATACTTGCAGAAGTCTAGGCCTAAACCCTAGTAAGAGATACCTTCTTCTCTTCACGAGGTATTTCAAATTCCATGCTCACTACTGTGGGGATGAACAATAGGATAAATTACCTGGATACCTGCATATCCCCTTATCAGTAGGAGGGTATCAAATGGTATTGTGAAACATGAATACAGTAAAATATCATGTTTATTTGTGTTGTTAGGGACAAATTAATACCTTTACGGCGTACAAACCAAAAATAAAGCTAATACAGTCACTGTAAGTTAAAATATAAAGAGTCCTCAAAATACCATTAATTACATACATACCTGAAAATAAGAAGGTCTAATGAATTCATGTGACATCACGTACCTTTACACTAGCAAAAACCGTAACAGGATATCTGCAGGGAAAAAAATATGGGAACACTGTGTTCGGGGTTTGGGACATCATCCTCACTTACGTAGACATCTGAAGACCGTTGGTCTATACTCTGCTCTAAGTTCCGCAGTAACCTTACCTGGTTACTGGCAGGGTCCCATTAACGACCATTACTAGGTTCAGCGCAAGGTCACCACTAATATAACATGAAGAAGCACATTTGACAAGGGAGTTTACGGCAAAAAAATCGTTTCACCTAAAGACAAAAATAAGAAAGCCTACCTGTCATTAATTCTGATTATTTACATCATTAGGGGAATCATCAACACTATGTGGGTCCTGCAGGCACTTCAAGGTTAACACCACGGTTGGGCACACGATCATCTCTTGTCTGAGTACCTGTGAAAATTTCATGCTCAACGTGCTGGTGTGGAACAACAGGATAACTTACCTGGATTCCTGCATATCCCTCCATCACTGCTAAGGTGAAACATACATTCTACCTGAACTCTAAACTGATTAGTAGCATTGGTTGGGACAATATCATTTAACTGACCTCTTTAAGGAAAAAGCATAGTAACAGAAAAGTTAGTAAACCATCCACACTTAACCTACCTGTCAGATGGGCAGATTATTTGTAGGATCCTCAATACAGATAGATCTACATCGTAACTGACCAGATGAGAGCAAAGTCCCGTCATTGAGTATTATGAGGTTTATCATGGTCTCCTGACAGAAACCTGAAAAACAAATTGTGACATATGTGTCTACAGTATATCTTTTCTCCCGGGACACTTCAAATAACCTTCTCCACTTCCACCACTGCAGGACCCATCAACTCTACTTGAACTCTTGTATGACTGCAAGATCTATGCCATTGTGAGACACCATCATGTGTGAACTACTTACCTGCAAAAATACTAGGGTAACCTGTGTGACCTACAACTCCATTTTTATTACATGAATACCCATGGATTGCTCAACACTCACATGTTTAAACACACATGTCCTCTTAAATATGAAAAAGTAAGATGTTTGTAGCATTGGTAAAAAAAACACAATTGTCATTTCGACCTGAATATCTGAAAAGAAAACACATGGTAAAACAAGTCCAAGCAATCAACATCAATTAACTAGATACACGGAGACCGGCGGGTCTCACGTAGCGAAGGGGCACCTCATGACGTAGCTGGATACCAGAAATGTCCCCCCTTAACGACCACTGTCAGGTTCATTGAGGTAACACGACAGGAACCTGAAAAATACATCGTGATGTATGTGTAAAAGGATGCAATTCTTCTTCCAGGACACCTGCGGGAACCTTGGTCACTGCATCATTATGAGACCATCAACTGTAACTGAATACTTGCTGTATCCCAAGGTCTAGACCACTGCCAGATAAGACAGTGTTTCTTTATGGGACACCTGCAAAGTTTCCATGGTTACTGCTGCGCTTGAGGACATAATGTTAATTACCTGGATATGGCAATGCATCAACTCTCACACGGTTCAACAGAAATGTTCTCTAAGTTATGAAAGGTGAAAACTACTTGTTTTCAGAATCAGTAAGGACTCTACTGCCTTACTGATTTAATTTTCTGCCTGAATACCAGCTAAGAAATTGTGGTAACAACAACCCTGAGAGACGCCATCATCCTTTAGCTGGCTATCTGGAGATCAGAGGGATTGTGCCGTGAGTTAGGCCCACATCATCACTTACCTGCACCCTTACAGTGTCCCCCGTTAACACCAACGCTAGGTTCAAAGGGATGCCTTGACAGGAACCTGAAAAAGACATTCAGAAAGCTCTGTTAAAGGACACAACTTCTTCTCCCAGGATATCTGCAAATATCCTTATGGAGTACACCAACCAAGCCTGGATGTTTTCATTAGTGAAAGATCAGTACTGATGTCAAATAAAATCATCATTACTTCGCTGGATACCTGCAAAAAATCTGTGGGTACTACTGGGGCTGGGGACACCATGATAAATACCTAGACATGTGCCATCCTTCCACACGCACAGGGTTAAACACAAACTTTTTCTCATACAAAAAGTGAAAACATGTTTTCTAGAGTTGGTAAAGCTCTATCATTTCGTACCTGAATACCTGCACGAAAAAAAAGAAATCATGTTAATCTGAGTGTGAGAACACATCATCACTCACCAAGATATATGAAGGCCAGACGGCCTGTGCTGTGGTTTAGGCCCAGGCCATCACTTACCTCGATACCAGCAATGTCACATGTTAACTACCACTGGGAAGCCCACCTAGGTATCTTGACATGTATCTGAAAAACACATCACGCAAAATGTGCTCAGTCCACACCTCATTCTACCTGTGCACCTGCAAATTCCATTGATCAATTCTATCATTCACGGATGCATAAACATTATCTGCGTAACTGCAGAAACCTGAGGTCATACTGTAGTAAGAGAACCTTCCTCTTTTGAAGGGATACCTGCAAAACTCCCATGGTCAGTATCATGGGTATGGAAAATACAATAAATTACCTGGAAACCAACACAATGGTGTAAAAACATGATCTCTGAACAACAATAGACTAATTTCTCATGCTATTAGGGACAAACTCATTTCTGACATACTATATGCCAAAACAAGGTTAATTTAAGAATCTTCAAACTACCATTAATTACCTACCTATTTCAAAATAAGAAGGTATCTAGTGAATTAACGTCACATCGTCTGCTACGAGTACACGAGGCAAAGAACTTAACGGGAAACCTATAAAAAAGCGTAGTACACTGTGTTAGAGACACCATTCTCATTCGCCTAGATATCTGAAAACCTAATAATCTGCATTGGGGTAAGACTCACTTTATCACATACCTGGTTACTAGCAAGGTCCCACTGACAACGGTTATTTTCTTCATTATGACTCTACAATGAAGGCTAGAAACTTGAGAGATGCATTCCACAATTGTGTAAAGGACATGCTTCTTTATATGCAAAGTCAGTAGCATTGCAAATAATCTTGGTCACTTCCATCGTTAGGGGAAGCACATACACTACCTGGATTTTGGAAGCACTTTAAGGTCAACACCACTGTTAGGCGCACTATCATCTCTTCTATGAGTACCTGTAGAAATCTCAACGTTAATATTTCAACAGTAGAAGAAGTTACCTGGACCTGCACTACCCTCTGTCACTATTTAAACGCGCGTTCTATTAAACACACGTTCTATCAAAATTCCAATAAAAAAGGCAAACACTTACGAGCACTGCATGAGACAATGTCATTTCTTAACTGAATACCTGCTAGAAAAACACCAAAACGAGACCATGGTAATAGAACAGTTAGGAACACCATCCACACTAGCCTACGTATGTGACCATCAGACTGTTTGAGGCAGCTGAAGGCCCACGTCGTCACTTACCTGGATACAAGCCAAGTCCCATTAATGGTCATTTCGAGACTCACCATGACTTCAGGACAAGAATGAAAAGAACGCTTTGAGACAGATATGTCTGTGCACACACCTTCTCTACTAGGACACTGCAAATCACCTTGCCCACTGCCATCACTGCAGGCCCCATCAGTTCTCCCTGGACTCATGCCGTACTCCAAGGTCTATGCCAGAGTTAGACACACCGTCATCAATTCCCAGCTCACTTGCAAACACGCCGTGCCACACAATTCCATCATCATGACCTGGATACCCACAACCTGCTCAACGCTCCCACGACTAAACACAAATTTTCTCTAAAATGGCAAACAGTAGCGTATCGTGATTGCTACAATGGGTAAAATTCTATCATTTCTTACCTGATTACTCAGCAAAGAGACACACATGGTAAGTAACTTTACTCAATCACTGACACTGACCTACGAATGTGAAGAGCAGACGGTCTGATATGGTGAAGGTGCACATCATTACACATCATGACTTACCTGGATACCATAAATGTCCCCAGAGAATGACCACTGTAAGCTTCGTCTCTTGACAGGAACCTGAAAAGCACATGATGATCTATGTGTAAAGGGACACAACTTGCTCTAGCAGGACACCTGCAAACCACCTTGGTCATGTCCACCATCATGAAATCAACTCTACCTCAATACTTCCAGGACACTCTGAGGTCAAGGACACTGTCAGGTAATAACGGTTCTTTACAACATACCTGCAAAATTTCCATGCTCACTACTGTGGCTGGGATATCACGAGAAATACCTGATATGTGTAATCCCTCATGACACACAGAGTGCAAGATTTGCTCTAAAACATGAACACTGAAAGCTAACGGTTTCAAGAATTGCTAAGTAATCTGTCCTTACCTGAATACCTGCAAAGGAGTCATGGTAACAAGTATCAGGCTCACAGTCATCACTTACCTACGTATGCGCAGGTCAGGTGGCCTGTGCTCTGGGTGAGGCCCACATCGTCACATACCTGCCCAGCAACAGTGTCTCCCGTTAACACCAACGCTAGGTTCAGAGTGATGTCTGGACAGGAACCTGGAAAAGACATGAGATGTGGCCTTCCTACCAGGACACCTTGATTACGTTATCATTATAAGACGCATCAACTCTATCTGGATACTTGTAGTACTCCTAGGTCAACACCAAGGTTGGAAAGCCATAGTTTCTTGACTGGACATCTGAGAAACCCTATGGGAAGTAGTGTGGTGGGAAATAATAATAATAAATAATAAATATCTGCATATGTGCAATCTCTCGACACTTAAGAGTGTTAAACTTTCTCTAAAATATAAAAAGGGAAAACGATTGTTTTCCAGACTGGCAAGGACCCTATTATTTCTTACCCTGTTCACTGGAAAAGAAACCCATGGTAACAGGAAGTGTTAGGACACATCCTTACTTACTAAGATATCTGGAGGTCAGAAGGCCTGTGCTGTGCTTTACGCTCACATCATCACTTACCTGGACACCAGCAAGGTCCCATCTGCAAATCCATCTCTCACTACTGTGTTAAATACATATTATCTCTAAAGAAGACTACTAAAAATCTCATCGCTACTAGTACTTTTAGGGACACATTAAATTCCTAACTGATCACATGTCAAAAAAAAGGTCAATATGAGACACTGAAATCAGGAATTATGTAGATATCTGAATATAAGAACGTCTTGAATCAGTGAATATCACATGATCTCATACTGGCATAACAAGCAAAGATAGTAACATGATACCTGCAAACAAAAAGACATTAACACAACTGTTAGGGACAGAATCCTCACTTACCTAGATATTGAAGTTCACACGGTCTGCACTGCGGTAAGACGCACTTTAACACTTACCTGTTTAAGTGTTACGCTAGTAACCATTAGGTTCACCCTGTTCTCCTAACAGGAACCTGATGATATACATGCAACAAATGTGTTCAACACACAACTTGTTCTACCAGGATGCCTGCACCTAACCTTGTTCACCTCCATTATTAAGGAACACATCAACTCTACCTGGCTCCTTGCATCCATTCAAGGTCAACACTGTTGTCAGGAGAGACCAGTGGCACCCACCTGGGTACCTGCAAACATCTTATGGATATGACAACCGAGTGATGTCACAACAACTACCTGGAGGTGAATGACTCCTTGATACTTACAGGATTAAACAAATTGTAACTAAAATATGAAAAGTGTAAACTCGTGTTTACTAGAATTAGTAAGGACTCTTAGAAGTTCTTACCCGAACACCTGCAACAAAATCACGCTAACGAGAAGCGTTAGGAATGCCATCGTCACTTACCTACGTACATGAAGAACACATGGTCTGTGATGTGCTTTAGGCCCACATCATCACTTACCTAGATGCCAGCAACGTCCCCTGTTATCTACCACTGGTAGCTCACCATCGTGTCCTGACAGGAGTCTGAAAACACATTCAGAGAATGTGTGTGATATCCATATTATTCTAGGGTACACCATCAGATTTCCTCAGTCAACGGTATCATTTTGTATCCCATCAACGTTACCTGTGTACTTGCAGAACTGCAATGTCATACCCTAGAAAGAGACTCCTTGCTCTCCTGAAGGGATACCTGCAAAAATTCCAGAGTCAATAAAGCAGTGGTCGACTATATGATAGATCACCTGGATACATATATGTTGCAGGATCATTCCAAGTGTTAAATATACAGTGCTTCCAAATAAATAATAACATCTTATTCTTAGTAATATTATTGGGGACATGTTAATTTCTGAACTGCATACATGCCAAAAACAAAGTAAATTTAAGAGCCTTGAAAACATTAATTATGTAGAGATCTGAAAATAAGAAAGTCTCTAATAAGTTAATGCCACATCATCTCATATCTGTATACTAGCAAAGACCTTAACAGGATACCTGCAAAAAAAAAACCAAAAACAAAACCAAAGTATGGTATCACCAGTGTTAGGACACCAACAACACTTAGGTGGATATTGAAAATTAGATAGTCTACATTGTGGTTAGACCCACTTTTCAGTTACTTGGTTATGAGCAAGCTTCCATTAACAATCATTCTCAGGTTCACTGTGTTCTCTTCACAGGAACTTGAAAAAACACATGGATAAAATGTGTTTAAGGACCCAACCTGTTCTACCAGTACACCTGCACATCACCCTGTTCACTTCTATTATTACCTAACACATCAACTCTACCTGAATACTAGCATTAAATCAAGGTTAATACCATGGTCATGAGAGACCATCATTCTTCACTGGACACCTGCAAAAATCCTATCCTTACCAGTGTGGTGAGAAACTCCAACTACCAACACGATCAATCCCTGAACACTGACACTGGTAAACATAACTTTTCTGTAAATATGAAAGTATGAACACATGGTTACTAGAATTGGTAAGAACTCTATCATTTCTTACCTGAATACCTGCAAAGAAATCATTCTAACAAGAAGTGTGAGAGACACTTCCTATCACTTACCTAAGTATATGTAGATCACATGATCTATGCTATTGTTCAGGTCCAAATCATCACTTACCTCCATACCTGCTAGGTGCCTTGTTAACTACCATTGAAATACCTGACAAACGTGTTGTGGGAAATGTTCAGTACATGTCCTGTTCTACCTGTACACCGAAAACATTCCCTTGGTCAGTTGTATCATTTTGTAACTCATCAGTGTTAGCTGGGTAACTGCAGAACTCCAAGGTCCAACCCTAGTAAGAGGTACCTTCTTTTTTTGAAGGGATACCTGTAAAAATTCTATGGTCAATATCGCTGTGATGGACAATGTGATAAATTACTTGGATACTTGCATATCTATTATCACGAGTATAAAAAACACATTATTTCTAAACAAGAATACAGTTAATGCTCTTGCTTACTAGTGTTGTTCAGGAAGAATTAATTTCTTAACTGTATACATGCCAAAAGCAAGGTTATTATAAGAATCATGGGAACGTCACTAATTAATTACCTAGATGTGTGGAAACAACTAAAGTCTCTAATGAGTTAATATCCCATAATATCATACGTCCTTACTAGCAAAGACCTTAATGAGATACCGGCAATAAACATGATAACAAATATGTTGGGGACATCATCCTCACTTGCTAGATACTGAAGATCAGACAGTCTGCATTGTAGTAAGACCCACTGTATCACTCACCTGGTTACTAGCAATGTCCTGGTAATGACCACTGTTAGATTCACCATGATTCCTTGACTGGAATCTCAAAAAAATATACATGACAAATACATTTAAGAAAACAACTTGCTCTACAATGACACCTGCAAATAATCTTGGTCACTTTCATCAATGAGGGAACCATCAACCTGGCAGTACTTCAAGGCCAATAATGTTCTTAGAGACACCACCACCTCTCTGCAGGGCACATGTAAAAATCTCCCGATCAGTACTGTGGTATGGACCTGTAGGGTCCCTTACCTGCATATACCTCTAGCACTACCTAGGTTCAACATACATTATATTTAAATTCTCATCCTGTAAGGTCTAATGCTTACTAGATTTGGTTGAGACAGTGTCACTTCTTACCTGAATATCTTAATAAAAAAACATGGTGCACAAATGTTAGACACACCATCCTCACTTACCAAGGAATCTGAAGATCAGACATTTGAAGGCGGCTTAAAGGCACATCATCAGTTACCTGGATATAAGCAAAGTCCCTGTTAACAATCACTTATGAAGTCACCACGGTCTCTTGACTGGACCCTGAAAAATACATTGTGACAAATGTGTCCAGGGAGACACATTTTCACCTGGATACCTTAAATGACCTTCCTCATCCATCACTGTAGGACCTATCGACCTACCTGATATTTGCAGTAGTCCAAGTTCTACACCACTGTTAGAGACGCCATCAACTCTTCACTGCACACCTGCAAATATCCCATGGTTACTACTGTGACATCATCCGCATTTACCTAAACCTGGAGATCACATGATCTGTAAGGTGCTTAAGGCTCACATCATCACTTACTGGGATTCATGCAAAGTCTCTTGATGATGATGATGAGGTTCACTATGATCTCTTGACTGCAACCTGAAAAACACATTGTGACAAATGTTTTATCTACGGACACACATTTCCCACATGAATTCCTGCAAATAACCTTCTTCACTTCCACCACTGCGGGACCCATCAACTAGATTTTTGCAGTATTCAAGGTCTAGCCATATTTAGCGACACCATCAACTCTTGACTTTACATCTACAAAACCCCATGGTTACTATTATGAAGCAGAATTCCAGGATAGTTACCTGAGTAAATGCAGATTACTCAATACTCACAGGGTTAAACATACATTTTCTGTGAAATATAAAACCGCAGAATAACACGATCACTAGAACTGGCAAAACATTATCATTTCTTACCTGACTACCTGCTAAGAACTCACACATAAAACCCATGTAAGTGATCCAACATCATTTACGTGGATATATGAAGATCAGATGGTCTCTGATATGAAGATCATCACTTACCTAGATATCAGAAATGTCCCCCTGTTAATGACCACTGTTTAATTTATCATGGTATCTTGATAGGAACGTGAAAACTACCTTGTGAAATATATGTTAAAGGACACAACTTTTTTTCACCAGAACATATGCAAATAACCATGGTGACTCCATCATTACAGAGCATATCAAGACTATCTGGATACTTGGATTAATTCAAGGTCAATACCATTATCAGATAACATCATAATTTCTTGCAAAACCCCTATAAAAATCCCATGATTACCACCTGGGGGCGGGGATGGGGAAGACCATAATTACCTGGATACGTACAATACCTCAGCGATCACAGAGTTAAACATAATTTTTCCCTAAAATGTAAGATGTGGAAACCAATGGTTATAAGAATTGGTTAGGAATCTATCATTTATTACTTGAATACTTGTAAAAATCATGGTAACAAGAAGTGTCAGGGATATATCACCCCTTACCTATATATATGAAGACCAGATGGTCTGTGCTGTGGTTTAGGACCAAATCATCACTTACCTTGATATTCCATGTTCACTATCATTTATAAGCTCACCACGACATCTTGACATGAATCTGAAAAACACATCGTGAAAAATGTGTTTGGTACACATCTTATTCTACCTGAACACCTGCAAATTCCCTTTGTCACTTATACGATTTCAGGACCCATCAATGTTGCCTGCATACTTGCAGAAGTCCAGAGTCATATCTTAGAAAAAGACATCATCCTCTCTTGGACGGATGCCTGCAAAAATCCCATGGTCGAGGACTTCCCTGGTGGTCCAGTGGTTAAGACCCCATGTTTCCACTGCACGGGGTATGGGTTCGATCCCTGGTCGGGGAACTAAGATCCCGCACGCTGCATGGCGCGGCCAAAAATAAATGAATAAATCAATCAATCCCATGGGCAATTACGTGTGATGGAGAATAAGATAAATTACTTGGACGCCTGCAAACCTATCACTGCGAATGTTAAATACACATTAGTTCTAAACAAGAAGATAGTAAAATCTCATGCTTACTAGTGTTCTTATGAACAAATTAACTTAACAGCATACATGCCACATAAGAGGTTAATAAAAGAGTTTCTATAACATCATTCATTTCTAGATATCTGAAATAAAGGTCTCCCATGGGTTAATGTAACATAATTCCGTATTTGTATACTATCAAAGACTGTAATGAGATACCAGCAAAAAAAACATGGTAACACAAATGTTAGGGACACCATCCTCACTTACCTAGATACTTGAGGATCAGATCTGAGGTCTGTATTGTGGTAAGACCCACATTATCTTTACCTGATTAAGAGCAAAATCCCACTGATGTCCACTGAGAGCTTAACTGTGATCTCTTAACCGGTACCTGAAAAAAATTTAACAAATGTGTCTAAGGACACAACCTCTTCTACCAGGGTATGTGTAAATAATCTTGGTTATTTCTATCATTATGGGACACATCAACTAGACATGGATACTTCCAGTATCCCAAGGTTAATACCATTGTCACGAGGCCATCATTTGGTGAATGTACACCTACAAAATCCCCACGTTACCTCTGTGTTGTGGAACACCATGACTGTTACCTGAACACATGCTCACTCAGCACTCTAATGAATAAATATAAATTTTCTCTAAAATATAAAAAAATGAAAACCCATGGTTTCTAGAATGGTAAGGACTCTACATTTTCATACCTCAATAGCATGCAATAAAATTATCTTAAGTATTATTGATACCATCATCACTTACCTATCTATCTGAAGATCAGATGGCCTGGGCTGTTGTTTAGGCCCTCATTATCACATACCTTGATACCAGCCATGTCTCACATTAAGTACCGATTATAGGCTACCCCCGATCATGGTTACTAGAATTGGTGAGGACCCTATTATTCTAAACGGAATAGCTGTACCAAATACACGGTCAGAAGGTGTTAGGGACACCATCACCACTTACCTACATTTCTGAAGGTCAGATGGCCTGTGCTCTGGTTTAGGCCCACATCATCACTTACCTGGACATTAGCAGTGTCCCCATTAATGAGCACTGTTAGGTTTACCATTATGTCTTGATAGGAGCCTGAAAAACATATTATGAAGTACGTGTCAAAGGACACAATTTATTCTACCAGCGTACCTGCAAATAACCTTGTTTACTTCTATTATTATGGGACACATCAACTCTACCTGCATATAAGCAGCATTCCAAGGTCAGCATCATTTTGGGGGTAAGACCGTCATTTCCTAACTGTATACCTGCAAACATCCCATGGTTACTACTGTAGGAAAGAACACCATAATTACCTGTAGACTTGTAACCTCTGGACACTTGGAAGGTAAAACAAATTTTCTCTCAAAATATAAAATGTAAACACTCATGGGCTCTAAAATTGGTAAGGACTCTATCAATTTCTTACTTAAATAGCTATAATAAAAACATGTTAAGTGTTAGGGACACTATTGTCACTTACTTAGATATCTGAAAATCAGATGGCCTGTGCTATGGTTTAGGCCCACATCATCACTTACCTGGACACCAGCAAAATCCCTGTCAATGACCATGGTAAAGTTCATCATGCTTAACTGACTGAAACCCGACAAACACATTGTTACAAATGTTTCTACTTACACATCTTTTTTCTCCTGGATACTTACTGTATTCCATTGTTTGCACCTTTGTTAGTAACAATATCCTTTGTTGACTGGACACTTGTAAAAAACCTAGTGAACAGTAAGGGCTAATTCTTAGTAGTGTTTATGAGAGCACTAACTTTTCTTACCTGATATCTGCAAAAACAAAGCAAAACATGGTGACACAGATGTTCGGGACACCATCATAATTTACCTAGATTTCTGAAGGTCAGAAGGGCTATAGCGTGGTAAGACTCACATAGTCACTTACTGCATCCAGCAAAGTGTCATTAACCACCATTGTTAGGGTCACTGTGATCCCCTGACTGGAACCTAAAAGAAACACACTGTGACAGATGTATTTAAGGACATAACGTTTCCTAGCAGGACACTGGCAAAGAACTTTTGTCACTTCCAACTTTATGGGCACATCAATGCTACCTGAACACTGGCAGAACTTCAAGGTTAACACTGTTGTTACAGGTACCATCATCTCTTGACCTTGTACCTGTAAAAATCTCATGGTCAACACTGTGGTGGAGAACGTTATGCATACTTACCTGGATACCCTCAAATCTCTCATCCATTCCTAAAGTTAAACACACATTATCTCTAAACTAGAAAACTGGCTAAACTAGATCTCACAGTTATCAGTGTTTGTAAGCCCCGTATCATTCTTTTATCTGAATATTTGCAAAAAACATGGTACTAACACGTGTTGGGGACACCATCATCGCTTACCTAGATTTCTGAAAATCAGATGGTCTATATAATATTTAAGGTCCATGTCATCACTTGCCTGGATTCCATGATCTTCACCATTATCTCATGATTTGGAGCCTACAAACACACATGATGGCAACTATGATTAGGGATACGTCTCCTACATGGACCTCAAAAAATCCTATGATCACTACTATCATTAGGGGAATCATGATCTCAACCTGGATCCTTTAGTTCTAAGGTCAACACTGTAGTTAGAGACACCATCATCTCTTGACTGGGACCTGAGAAAAACACATGGTGGCAACCCTGGTTAGGAAAACGTTTTTCCATCTGGGCCTCTGCTAATTCCATCTGTCAATTCCATTATGGCAACCACCAACTCTACCTGGATGTCTAGAGATTTCTAAGGTCAACACCGTAGTTTTGGACACCATCTGCTATTTACTGGATACCTCAAAAATCCCATGGTCACTACTACAGTGAGGGCGCTGTGATATATTATCTGGATACTTACAAGTATCTTTGTCACTACTAAGTTTTAAGACAAAATCAACCCTGAACTAGAAAACAGTAAAATCTGATGGTTGATATTTTTGTTAGGGACATTAAAATTTCTTACCTGGATACCTACAAAAACACATGGTTTAGGGTGTTCTGAAGATGGCGGAAGAGTAAGACGCGGAGATCACCTTCCTCCCCACAGATACACCAGAAATACATCTACACGTGGAACAACTCCTACAGAACACCTACTGAATGCTGGCAGAAGACCTCAGACCTCCCAAAAGCCTCAGAAGCAGCAGATTAAAGCTCCACAATCAACTTGATGTACCTGCATCTGTGGAATACATGAATAGACAACGAATCATCCCAAATTGAGGAGGTGGACTTTGAGGGCAAGATTTATGATTTTTTCCCCTTTTCCTGTTTTTGTGAGTGTGTATGTGTACGCTTCTGTGTGAGATTTTGTCTGTATAGCTTTGCTTCCACCATTTGTCCTAAGGTTCTATCTGTCCGTTTTTTGGGGTTTTTTTAATTTTTTTTCTTAATTATTTTTTAATTTAATAACTTTATTAGATTTTACTTTATTTTATTTTACTTTATCTTCTTTCTTTTTTCCTTCCTTCCCTTCCTTCCTTCCTTCCTCCCACCGTCCCTCCCTCCCTCCCTCCCTCCCTCCTTTCTTTCATTCCTTCTTTTCTTCTTTCTTTCTTTCTTTCTTGCTTGCTTCCTTCCTTCCCTCCTTTCTTCCTTTCTTTCTTCCCACTTCTACTAACTCTTTCTCTCTACTTTTTCTCCCTTTTATTCTAAGCCATGTGGATGAAAGGCTCTTGGTGCTGCAGCCAGGAGTCAGTGCTGTGCCTCTGAGGTGGGAGACCCAATTTCAGGACACTGGTCCACAAGAGACCTCCCACCTCCACATAATATCAAAAGGCAAAAATCTCCCAGAGATCTCCATCTCAACACCAGCACCCAGCTTCACTCAACGACCAGCAAGCTACAGTGCTGGACGCTCTATGCCAAACAACTAGCAAGACAGGAAAACAACCCCACCCGTTAGCAGACAGGCTGTCTAAAATCATAATAAGGCCACAGACACCCCAAAACACACCACCAGATGTGGACCTGCCCGCCAGAAAGACAAGATCCAGCCTCATCCACCAGAACACAGGCACTGGTCCCCTCCACCAGGAAGCCTACACAACCCACTGAACCAACCTTAGCGACTGGGGACAGACATCAAAAACAACGGGAACTATGAACGTGCAGCCTGCACAAAGGAGAACACAAACACAGTAAGATAAGCAAAATGGGAAGACAGAAAAACACACAGCAGATGAAGGAGCAAGATAAAAACCCACCAGACCAAACAAATGAAGAGGAAATAGGCAGTCTATCGGAAAAGGAATTCAGAATAATGATAGTAAATATGATCCAAAATCTTGGAAATAGAATAGACAAAATGCAAGGAACATTTAACAAGGACCTAGAAGAACTAAAGATGAAACAAACAATGATGAACTGCCGGGGACCAGCCCCAGCTGGACAGGTTTCACCCAAAGGGGAGACGGAGTCGGCGTGGACAGAGCACAAGACACCTCAGAGGATGCAAGGATCTGACAAATTTATTTTTCACGATTCCAAAGTATTTATACTATAAAATAATCTCATTTTCAATCTTAACAACCTCATTCCCATGCCAAAAAATCTCTTACACAAGCCATAAAACAAAAGTAATTTACATCAACAGATTACATCAGCAGGTTAAACAGGTTAAATAATCTTCTTATCGCTTATAGTCTCTTTCATCCCCTGTGGCCATAAAACCTCCCCGCCACCATACCCAAGTGTTTCCTAACATATCTCTAACTCCCCAGGAGGGCCAAAACCCATTCAATTTGTCTTCTAAAGTAAGCTTTTGCCACACAAATGCTCCTATTGTATTTCCCTGAACCCAACGCCCTGGCCTGGGAGTGGGGATTTCAGGTGTAGCCATTAAGGGAGCCGGAGTAATCACAATCTTTTTTGGTTTTACCCTAAGTTGGGGTCTTTCCCTAAACCCTCCATCAGAGCTGGAAATATTTCCCAAAACTAATAGCAATCCCATAAAAATCACCTTAAGCAAAAGCAGGAGGGAACAAGGGGAACCACGCAGAGGAGAGCTTTGCTTCTCCATATTTGTATCTGACAGTACCAGCTTTGCTTGGCACTATGGGTCTCGTCCGTGCTGAGACTCAAAGGCACTTCCTATACGGCTCCCGGCAATGAACAACACAATAAATGAAATGAAAAATACTCTAGATGGGATCAATAGCAGAATAACTGAGGCAGAAGAAAGGGTAAGTGACCTGGAAGATAAAATAGTGGAAATAAGTACTGCAGAGCAGAATAAAGAAAAAAGAATGAAAAGAACTGAGGACACTCTCAGAGACCTCTGGGACAACATTAAACGCACCAACATTCGAATTATAGGGGTTCCAGAGGAAGAAGAGAAAAAGAAAGGGACTGAGAAAATATTTGAAGAGATTACAGTTGAAAACTTCCCTAATATGGGAAAGGAAATAGTTAATCAAGTCCAGGAAGCAGAGAGTGTCCCATACAGGATAAATCCAAGGAGAAATACGCCAAGACACATATTAATCAAACTGTCAAAAATTAAATACAAAGAAAGCATATTAAAAGCAGCAAGGGTAAAACAACAAATAACACACAAGGGAATCCCCATAAGGTTAACAGCTGATCTCTCAGCAGAAACCCTACAAGCCAGAAGGGAGTGGCAGGACACACTGAAAGTGATGAAGGAGAAAAACCTGCAACCAAGATTACTCTACCCAGCAAGGATCTCATTCAGATTTGATGGAGAAATTAAAACATTTACAGACAAGCAAAAGCTGAGAGAGTTCAGCACCACCAAACCAGCTTTACAACAAATGCTAAACGAACTTCTCTAGGCAAGAAACACAAGAGAAGAAAAAGACCTACAATAACGAACTCAAAACAATTTAGAAAATGGGAATAGGAACATACATATCGATAATTACCTTAAATGTAAATGGACTAAATGCTCCCACCAAAAGACACAGATTGGCTGAATGGATACAAAAACAAGACCCATATATATGCTGTCTACAAGAGACCCACTTCAGACCTAGAGACACATACAGACTGAAAGTAAGGGGATGGAAAAAGATATTCCATGCAAATGGAAACCAAAAGAAAGGTGGAGTAGCAATTCTCATATCAGACAAAATAGACTTTAAAATAAAGACTATTTGAAGAGACAAAGAAGGACACTACATAATGATCAAGCGATCGATCCAAGAAGATATAACAATTGTAAATATTTATGCACCCAACATAGGAGCAACTCAATACATAAGGCAAATACTAACAGCCATAAAAGGGGAAATCGACAGTAACACAATCATAGTAGGGGACTTTAACACCCCACTTTCACCAATGGACAGATCATCCAAAATGAAAATAAATAAGGAAACACAAGCTTTAAATGATACATTAAACAAGATGGACTTAATTGATATTTACATAACACTCCATCCGAAAACAACAGAATACACATTTTTCTCAAGTGCTCATGAAACATTCTCCAGGATAGATCATATCTTGGCTCACAAATCAAGCCTTGGCAAATTTAAGAAAACTGAAATTGTATCAAGTATCTTTTCCGACCACAACGCCATAAGACTAGATATCAATTACAGGAAAAGATCTGTAAAAAATACAAACACATGGAGGCTAAACAATACACTACTTAATAACGAAGTGATCACTGAAGAAATCAAAGAGGAAATAAAAAAATACCTAGAAACAAATGACAATGGAGACACGACGACCCAAAACCTATGGGATGCAGCAAAAGCAGTTCTAAGAGGGAAGTTTATAGCAATACAAGCTCACCTTAAGAAAAAGGAAACATCTCGAATAAACAACCTAACCTTGCACCTCAAGCAATTAGAGAAAGAAGAACAAAAAAACCCCAAAGTGAGCAGAAGGAAAGAAATCATAAAAATCACATCAGAAATAAATGAAAAAGAAATGAAGGAAACAATAGCAAAGATCAATAAAACTAAAAGCTGGTTCTTTGAGAAGATAAAATAAATAAACCATTAGCCAGACTCATCAAGAAAAAAAGGGAGAAGACTCAAATCAATAGAATTAGAAATGAAAAAGGAGAAGTAACAACTGACACTGCAGAAATAAAAAAGATCATGCGAGATTACTACAAACAACTCTATGCCAATAAAATGGACAACCTGGAAGAAATGGACAAATTCTTAGAAAGGCACAACCTGCGAAGACTGAATCAGGAAGAAATTGAAAATATGAACAGACCAATCACAAGCACTGAAATTGAAACTGTGATGAAAAATCTTCCAACAAACAAAAGCCCAGGACCAGATGGCTTCACAGGCGAATTCTATCAAACATTTAGAGAAGAGCTAACACCCATCCTTCTCAAACTCTTCCAAAATATAGCAGAGAGAGGAACACTCCCAAATTCATTCTACGAGGCCAGCATCACCTTGATACCAAAACCAGACACGGATGTCACAAAGAAAGAAAACTACAGGCCAATATCACTGATGAACATAGATGCAAAAATCCTCAACAAAATACTAGCAAACAGAATCCAACAGCACATTAAAAGGATCATACACCATGATCAAGTGGGGTTTATTCCAGGAATGCAAGGATTCTTCAATATACGCAAATCTATCAATGTGATAAACCATATTAACAAATTGAAGGAGAAAAACCATGTGATCATCTCAATAGATGCAGAGAAAGCTTTTGACAAAATTCAACAGCCATTTATGATAAAAACCCGGCAGAAAGTAGGCATAGAGGGAACTTTCCTCAACATAATAAAGGCCATATATGACAAACCCACAGCCAACATCATCCTCAATGGTGAAAAACTGAAAGCATTTCCACTAAGATCAGGAAAAAGACAAGGTTGCCCACTCTCACCACTCTTATTCAATATAGTTTTGGAAGTTTTAGCCACAGCAATCAGAGAAGAAAAGGAAATAAAAGGAATCCAAATCAGAAAAGAAGAAGTAAAGCTGTCACTGTTTGCAGATGACATGATACTACACATAGAGAATCCTAAAGATGCTACCAGAAAACTACTAGAGCTAATAAAGGAATTTGGTAAAGTTGCAGGATACAAAATTAATGCACAGAAATCTCTTGCATTCCTATACACTAATGATGAAAAATCTGAAAGTGAAATCAAGAAAATACTCCCATTTACCACTGCCACAAAAAGAATAAAATATCTAGGAATAAACCTACCTAAGGAGACAAAAGACCTGTATGCAGAAAATTATAAGACACTGATGAAAGAAATTAAAAAGGATACAAACAGATGGAGAGATATACCATGTTCTTGGATTGGAAGAATCAACATTGTGAAAATGACTCTACTACCCAAAGCAATCTACAGATTCAATGCAATCCCTATCAAACTACCACTGGCATTTTTCACAGAACTAGAACAAAAAAGTTCACAATTTGTATGGAAACACAAAAGACCCCGAATAGCCAAAGCAATCTTGAGAACGAAAAAAGGAGCTGGAGGAATCAGGCTCCCTGACTTCAGACAAAGCTACAGTCATCAAGACAGTATGGTACTGGCACAAAAACAGAAAGATAGATCAATGGAACAGGATAGAAAGCCCAGAAATAAACCCATGCACATATGGTCACCTTATCTTTGATAAAGGAGGCAGGAATGTACAGTGCAGAAAGGACAGCCTCTTCAATAAGTGGTGCTGGGAAAACTGGACAGCTACATGTACAAGTATGAGATTAGATCACTCCCTAACACCATACACAAAAATAAACTCCAAATGGATTAAAAACCTAAATGTAAGGCCAGAAACTATCAAACTCTTAGAGGAAAACATAGGCAGAACACTCTATGACATAAATCACAGCAAGATCCTTTTTGACCCACCTCCTAGAGAAATGGAAATAAAAACAAAAATAAACAAATGGGACCTAATGAAACTTCAAAGCTTTTGCACAGCAAAGGAAACCATAAACAAGATGAAACGACAGCCCTCAGAATGGGAGAAAATATTTGCAAATGAAGCACCTGAGAAAGGGTTAATCTCCAAAATTTACAAACAGCTCATGCAGCTCAATATCACAAAAACAAACAACCCAATCCAAAAATGGGCAGAAGACCTGAATAGACATTTCTCCAAAGAAGATATACAGACTGCCGACAAACACATGAAAGAATGCTCAACATCATTAATCATTAGAGAAATGCAAATCAAAACTACAATGAGATATCATCTCACACCAGTCAGAATGGCCATCATTGAAAAATCTAGAAACAATAAATGCTGGAGAGGGTGTGGAGAAAAGGGAACACTCCTGCACTGCTGGTGGGAATGTGAATTGGTACAGCCACTATGGAGAACAGTATGGAGGTTCCTTAAAAAACTACAAATAGAACTACCATATGACCCAGCAATCCCACTACTGGGCATATACCCTGAGAAAACCATAATTCAAAAAGAGTCATGTACCAAAATGTTCATTGCAGCTGTATTTACAATAGCCCAGAGATGGAAACAACCTAAGTGCCCATCGTCGGATGAATGGATAAAGAAGATGTGGCACATATATACAATGGAATATTACTCAGCCATAAAAAGAAATGAAATTGAGCTATTTGTAATGAGGTGGATAGACCTAGAGTCTGTCATACAGAGTGAAGTAAGTCAGAAAGAGAAAGACAAATACCGTATGCTAACACATATATATGGAATTTAAGGAAAAAAATGTCATGAAGAACCTGGGGTAAGACAGGAATAAAGACACAGACCTACTGGAGAATGGACTTGAGGATATGGGGAGGGGGAAGGGTGAGCTGTGACAAAGCGAGAGAGAGGCATGGACATATATACACTACCAAACGTAAGGTGGATAGCTAGTGGGAAGCAGCTGCATGGCACAGGGATATCAGCTCGGTGTTTTGTGACGGCCTGGAGGGGTGGGATAGGGAGGGTGGGAGGGAGGAAGATGCAAGAGGGAAGAGATATGGGAACATATGTATATGTATAACTGATTCACTTTGTTATAAAGCAGAAACTAACACACGACTGTAAAGCAATTATACCCCGATAAAGATGTTTAAAATAAATAAAAATAAAATTAAATATATTTGATAGTCCAAAAAAACCACATGGCTACGATAAGAGTTTGGGACAGCATCATCACTCTTCTAGATATCTGAAAATCATATGTTCTCTAATGTGTTTAAGGCCCACATCATCTTTTACCTGGATGTTAGCAAAGTCTCACATTTACTCCATTAGGTTCACCATCGTCTACTGACTGGAACCTGAAAAATTCCATGGTCTGTACTGTGGTGAGTGACACCATGATAACTTATCTGGACAGTTACAAAATACTGTGAAGACCACTTGGTTAAAGCCCACATTCTTTCCTTGTCATATTAAATCCCATGGTTACTACTGTGGTAAATTTCAACTTCATTTCTTTACTGGAACCTGCAAAAAATCATGGTGACAATCTTAGAGATATATCATCTCTTACCAGAACACCTGAAAAACCCATGGTCATTGCCATGATTTAAGTCACCATCATTACTTAATGGATACTGAAGGGTAGCAGAGTATGCAACCACAAAATAGGCTTCCTTGGCACAAGGATTATTTTGAGCTTGTCATTTTGAGAAACTGAAGACATAGAAGCTCTAAAAGCAGGGTAGAAGTTACCCTTTTGTAAGGGAAATTTACATTAGAAAGGGGGCTTGCACCAGAAAGAGAGCTATTACTGGAGATCACTTTTTCACCTGAGAGACTTATCTTCATGGCAGGGCAAACTTTGTTTACCATCTATTTCTTCTTCTCGGCTTCCTGTAAATCGCCTTCCTCCCCTTGGAAACCCCAGACGCCTGTCTCTTCCCTTAGCTCAGGATGGTATGTATATAAGCCTCAATTGCCTGGCTGCTTTTTCATATATCTTTGTGGGGCTCCCATATGTACATATGTGCATATGTAATTAAAATCATTTGTTTTTCCCCTGTTAATCTGTCTTTTATTACAGGAGGGTTTCAGCCAAGAACCTAGAACACTAGAGGGAAAATGTGTTTTCTTCCCCTACAATACCTTCGTAGTCCCATATTCACTCTAGGTTTACCATCAGTTCTTGACTAGATACTTGCAAAGTACCTTGGTTACCATAGCGGTTTACGACACATCATCTTTACCTGGATAAATACAGAAGCCTGTAGTCTTTATTAGGTTTAGAAAAACATATCTTACACGGAGACCTACCAATTATCCAGATAAATGCCATTGTTAGGGACACATCATCTCTAACCTGGGTAACTATAAAGTATCTTGGTACTACCATTGTCAGTTATACATCATGTCTTACCTGGACACCTTCAACCCATGGTCGTCACATTTTTAGGGACACCAACATCTCTAACCTGAATACTTGCAAAATCCCTTGCTCAGTACTGGGGTTAGGATCACTAACATGTCTTGACTGCATATACCTGCAAAATCCCATCATCAATTTCATGGTTAAGGACACCATCATCTCTTCACTAAACCCCTGAAAAATCCCATGGTTGCTTTTGTGGTTAGGTTCACCATCATACCAGGACTACCACAAAACACCATGTTCACTAATGTGGTAAGGGACACGACTAGCTTCTACCTGCCTACCTGAGAAATCCCAATTTCAGTACTGTATTGATAGTTAAGGCCACTATTCTATCTTAACTGGATATCTACAAAATACCATGGTCACTCCCATGGTTACATCGATCATAATTTTGTAGGAACATGTTCCTAGGTAGGAACATCCTCACTTCCTACCTCGCTATTTACAAAGTCCCATGGATATAAACATAGTCAGGGTCTCTGCCGTCTTTTTACTCTCCATCTACAAAATCCCATGGCACTAACATAGTTAAGGATACCATCATTTCTTCCCAGGATTCCTTCAAAATACTGTGGTCACTACATTGGTGACAGCCACTGTCATCTCTTACCTGAACAACTGCCAAGTCCTATGGTCACTGAACCTCTTGACTAGACATTCAAGGCTCTTCATGTCTGACTCTGCCTGCCTCACCAGCCTCAGCCCGTCATCCCCTCTCATCCTTTATGTGAACGTTCTAAACCGTTGAATTTCCCTGGTTACGGGCAGTAGAATTCTCAAGCCAGCCCTTACCATCTAACAGGAGCTGATAATTGCCATCTCTTGGCAACTCAGTGTTCAGCAGCCTTGAAATAGGCCATGGTGGAGTATTTACACCACAGAAACTGGCAGACGCTACACATCAGGCCCTTTCTTCTAGGCATTCACCAGGATGTACTGATGAATAAAGTAATAAATGAACAGACGGAGGCACCACTTAACATGACAACTCAATCTTGCTTTCTCATGAATCTGATGTGACTTTTGTGGATGAAGGAATGTGTCAGTTTATTCTACATATGCCTTAACATTTATTATTTTTCCAAATTTGTATACTTAATGAAAAAAATGGACAAACACATTTCAAATTACTTAGTTTATACTAATGTTGAACTCAGTTTATACAACATTAATGTATATTAATGTTGATCAGGGACTTACTGGATCTCAATATGTCCAAAGTTGACAAATTTGCAAAAAACCCCAATAGTTAAATATTATTACACCTAACCAAAAAATTATATATATATATATATATTATATATATATATAATTTAATATATGTATCACCCCATTTACCAGAGCAAATCTTTTATCTCCCTTACCACTAAATTTCTTATTGGGCTTTTCATGACAATCTAGATTTCTATCAGTAACCATATTTGAATTTCATAAAGTTCTTAGTCACCTTTCCTTCGCAAATCAAGTGAAATGTCAAGAGAGAAGCAGCAATCCACACGCCCTCATTTTAGGCCCACAGTGTGGGAACAATTTTATGGTGATTCTTGGGGGAAAGAAGCCCCACGTGATGGCTGCAGTTCTGACGGCTGTGTCCTTCAGATTGCCCAGAGGCTAACAGCAGCAGAATGCAATTAGTAAAGGCTCCACTTCTCATGTTGAGGTTGGTTTCAGCTGCAAACTTCTTTATTTCTCCTTGCACCCTCACTTTTCTGCAACCCTTCCGGATAACAGAAAACTGGTAAGTTAAATGGACCACAGAGATGATAAACACTACGTAAAACTGATAGACCGGGGCTTCCCTGGTGGCGCAGTGGTTGAGGGTCCGCCTGCCGATGCAGGGGACACGGGTTCATGCCCCAGTCCGGGAGGATCCCACATGCCGCGGAGCGGCCGCTGAGCCTGCGCGTCCGGAGCCTGTGCTCCGCAACGGGAGTGGCCACAACAGTGAGAGGCCCGCTTACACCAAAAAAGGAAAAAAAAAAAAAACTGATGGACCACCAGGCAATTTTCCTTTTATAAAGAAAACCTTCTATTTCTTAATGATTATTCTTAGCTACTAGCCATTTCTACTCACCAAGATCAGCCATCACCCGTGAGAAACGATACTGGTGACAAATTAATGCAGCAACCGGGGCACAAAGGGTCCCTGAGACCACCTTTCTGTCTACTAAACCTACATCCCACCTAATTCACTCTTTCCTTTTTCAAAGTGAAAAAGATGATCTTCTTTGCTAGTACTGTAATGATCTTGTTACATGCACTGGTTGAATTCATATGGAATTATTTCCTGCCTTGTAGGAAATTAAATGTGCTTTAAAATTATAATGTGCTACCAACTGGGTTTTTATGTTCAAAACTCCTGGGGTCAGATTCATGTGGGGCTCTCCCTTTATATTTTGACACTAGGAGAGAAAACGCTTTACAGTCAGATCTATTACCAGTATGAAAGAGCAACTGAAGAGCTTGCCTCTCTGTGTTTATCAGCATCTACTGGGCAACAAGAGACAGCTGGGCCCTGCTGTAGGCAGAACAGAGGGCAAAGTCTGGCATTTGGGCTTCCAGCTATGGCACTTCCTGACTCAGCAAGGACCCTTGTCTTTGCAGCCTTGCACCCTCTCAGGCCATGACTGAGATGACTTCCAAAGTGAATTCTGTATTTTATATATCTCATGTCTTGACTATTATCTCTGAATACAATCACAATACTATATAGCTGTTATTATACACATGATATATATTATATCATACATATTAGTATAAATCCTAATAATAACTTTATTTTATGTAAGCTTGGAACTCCAGGGGTTGATACTAAAATTACTATTACTAAAATTACTATTTTGGTTCTTAAGGTGCTAAGAACAATGATAACATGTATGGGGGGATTCCCCACACCAGCTGGGTGTCCCACAAATTTAATTCAATTCTGACCCTAACTACCAGGAGAGAGCATCAGATCCCACAGGTTAGGGATTCAGTCTCACAACACTGTTCCCCACCACCACTTCAGATGCCAATTGCAAGTCCAGACTGTTCTCTGTACTTCTGACAGAAGTACTTCTCTGTACACAACAGAGAACCCACAACCCCCTCCTTGTGTTTGATTAATTTGCTGGAATGGCTCACAGAACTCAGGAAAACATTTTACTCATTAGACCACTGGATTATTATAAAAGAATGTACCTCAGGAACAACCAAATTGGATGAGAGGCAGAGGTCAAGGTATGGGGAAGTGGCACAAAACTCCAAAGCCCTCTCCGAGCGCCCCACTCTCCCAGCACCTCTACAGGTTCACCAACCCAGAAGCCCCCCAAATCACATCCTTCTGGGTTTCTATGGAGGCTTCATTATACAAGTATAATTGACTGACTCACTGGCCACTGGTGATTGATTCACCCTCCAGCCCCTCTCCCCTCTCCCTTCCCTGGAAATCAGGGGGTAGGACTGAAAGTTCCAACCCCCTAATCAAGGTTGGTTCCCCTGGCAACCTGCCCCCCTCCTTAGGAGCTTTCCAAAAGTCACCTCAAGAACACAAACCCAGTAGTAGTGGAAAGGCCTTGTTTTGAATAACAAGACACCCATTTCACCTTTATGGCTCTGAAGGGATTTCAGGAACTGAGGACAGGAGACCAGATATTATAACAAAAGACACTCTCACTTACTCTTTTCACTCAGGAAATTCCAAGGGTTTGGGGAAGCTGTGAGCCAGAAACCATGAACGAAGACCAAATCTATATAAATCTCATAAATCACAATTCCACAGTACTTTTTTAAAAATCAAGAGAAACCAAATAGATACACAAACAGAACAGGTTGCCACTTCTAAGCATACTATTTATCTTAAAAATGAAACTCTATTTATGAATTCTGATTACTTAACTTCATTATCCTTTCCCTTTTTTTAAGCAGACACCAAACAATTAGATGTTCTAGGCCCAGTAAAAAATATCAACATCACTGTACATGGATTTGTATATCATTTAACAGATATTTATAAAACCCAGCATTGTTAGTGTCAAATGACTAAACTAAATTTAGTAATGAATCTGATGCCCTTTATTCAAGGGAAAACAATCCATGGAGTAGGGGTACAGTGCCTCACAAGCAGCAGACTGCTCTTCTTGAGGGATTATGGGCAAGAAAGAGTTTTAGAGGCTACTGGAAGAGGCAACGTGCAAACAGCACACAGCTGGCTAGGAGGCTGTGGATCTCCTTACAAGACGGGCAATCCTATTGTTACGGAATCCAAGCTCGCTCTGCTCACCACACGACAGGTCAATGAATCGGACACGAGGTGTGATTCAAGGAAGACGGCTGACTAGTCTCCGAGAAACCCTCATATCGCGGTCTCGATGCGGGTTTCTTTCATGAAATCAGAGAGGGAGAGGCAGTGAGGAAGTAAAGTAAAAGGGCCATCAGTCTTGCAAAACATCTCCTGGAATGACAAGCCTCAGAGGGGATCTGTTAGTTTCTTGCAGCCATTCACAGGCGGCAGGGTCAGATTATCTCCCTGAGAGAAGAACAGCGGAGGCGCAGGGTTCCCTGAGGCAGGCCATTATGTATGATTATAATAACAAAAGCAACGAAAAGCAAGGGCTAAAGTCAAAGAAACAGATCCAACATGGAGTCCTATTTAGCTCTTCCCTGTTACACTATTTTCTAGGGTAAGGTAAGCGACCTAAAGCTGAGTTGGAGGGCTGTGACTGGTGTGTGTTAGGTTCCCTTGAGAGGTATTTCTCCTAAGTGCAGGCTGACTTAGGGTCAGAATTGTGATGTGGGCCGTGCCGCTGGCGTGGCCTCCATTTTGTGGGCGCCGATATACGCATTGACCTTACCATTAGATGTAACAGAAAGTCAAAGATGGTAGTATTTCTTTTTTGTTGTAGAAGTTCGGTGTTTGGTGCTATTCAAGAGGACAAAAGTACTCTTGTCTGTTTGTTTGTTTTTCGGTACGCGGGCCTCTCACTGTTGTGGCCTCTCCCGCCATTGCGGAGCACAGGCTCTGGACGCGCAGGCTCAGCGGCCATGGCTCAGGGGCCCAGCCGCTCCGCGGCATGTGGGATCTTCCCAGACCCGGGCACGAACCCATGTCCCCTGCATCAGCAGGTGGACTCTCAACCACTGCGCCACCAGGGAAGCCCTAGACTACCAATTTTAAGATGCAACATCTTTAATACTAACTTTCTGAAGAGAAAGAATATTGTCACCTTATACCAAAATGTACCCTGATATATAATAAAGGAAGAAAAATGTGTATCTTGGAATTGAGGAAATATGTAAATTCAAAAGGAGAAAAATCCATATGTATAAAGACATTTACAGCAGTTATTAATAATTTTTTTAAAAAACAGCATTTGCATCCAATAATAAGGAAATGATTAAATAAAGTATATATATATTATATATAAATACAATGGAATGTAACATGGTTATCAAAAATTTATGATAAAAGTGAAAATCAAGGGAAAGTGTTTCTAAAATAATGTTACAAAACGCATAAAATTTTTAAATGTATAATATATATATAGTTTGATGAACTTAGAAGCAATATATCCATATGGATAAAAGTTTGAAAGAACTCCAAACAAATGCAAATCATTATGTTGTTGAGATACTGGAATTATGTACATTTTTAAAATGTCCTTCATATATTTTAAAAACACTTTAATCACAAATAAAGGTTTTACAAACATTCCCATCTTAAGTCATTCTCTTCCCTGTTTTTCCTTGGGTCCAGTTTTCTCCCCTCCTTGGCAGAGTGAGTAATTTAGATATTTAGCTGGGCAGCCAGGAAGAAGCCACGTTGTGATTTTTGGTAATGACATGTAATGTGTTTACACAACCACTTCCATTTTGTTTCATGAGTAAAGAGTATAATTATGTAGACACCGAGGGCCAGAGCCAAACAAGCAATCACTGGTCTGTACCCAAGAATCCTGCCCTCACTTTCCAGGAAGGGAAGGGGCTGGTAAGAATGCAGCACCCTGGTCACTGGTAACAAACCTCAGCATCTCTGCTGGTATTTCTCTTTCCTCACCTGGTGCTGCACCTTGGCCAGAATTCTAATCTCCGTCTAAAAATTAATTGGAATTTCCTGTTTAGAATAATAAGAGCCCTGAAGAATTTATGTCTTGTTACATTAGAGCATGGAATAAATCTATATGGGTACATCAATCAGTGAGTTTACATATGTGATCTGCCTATGAAAACTCAAACTATGAACATCCAAGACTTAAGCAGGCACGATATCTATATTTTAGGGCCAAGAGGCCCCTCTCATTTTCTCTACTTTTTCCATCTCTTGCTCCATAAGCCCACCCAAACTGGCTTTGACTCCAACCACTGCATGGAAATGTCTCTCATCAGAATATTAATAACATCCTGATTCTACATTTAAAAAAAAACTATTTTTAAACATTTTATTTTGAAATGATTTCAAGTGTACAGAAGATGTGCAAAAATAACACAAAGCTCCAGTACACCCTTTACCCAGCTTCCCCAGTTAACGTTTAACTACACTTGCTTTCTCTCTCTCCCTCTTGTGTGTATATAGTCGTTTCCCCAGTGACACTTCAGTATTTCCTAAGAACAATGCCATCCTGTAACGTAACCACTGTGCAATTCTTAAATTTAGAAAATTTAATGGTGATACACAGTACTATTATCTAGTAGGTATTTCTAATTCAAACTTACCTAAGTCTCAATAATTTTTCAACTGAACCAAATTATTCTTATCAATAGATTTTTTAAACCAAACAAAACGGGTTAAAATTTGAAATTTTAAAAACATTTGCAGTGCTTTTAGACCATATTTACAATAATTATACTGACTTCCCAATTTAATTGACTTTTACACTCACCATCAGGACTTCTACCATGCAGTTTTACTTCAAAAGTCTTCATTTTGATTAACCTTTCATTTACAGTACACACATGAGTGAACTTTTTCAGAGAGGGTTGAATCTTCAGAGCCCGTATATAAGAGAGATTTCTGTGGCTTTCACCCATGACTTGACATACTATTATTGAGTCACAAACAGCCTCCCCCTTCAAAATATTACATATGCTGTCTTGTGTATGCTGTTACTCTGACATGCAGCAGAAGCCAGATTTTGTACTTTGTGGATAATCTTTTTTCTAAAAAACGATGACATTCTTCATCTTTGAAATTTAAAACGTTAGCTCTTCACATCTAGGTACTGAACAATTTTCGTCGATTTTGTGTTGACTGTGGTAGGGACTTCTCATCTGAAGATGAAACATTTTTCTTCGGCTCAAGAAAACTATTCTCTTCTCCAAATACTGCTTTTCTTCCATTGGTTCTCGAATTTTCTTTTAGACACTGGATCTCTAGTCTCTGGGTCTCTTATCTGTTTTTCTTAGGCTGCTACCTAAGATAGGTCTTAAGATAAATGTGTTTATATTTTGAATTTGAATCTTCCAAACAGTTCATCTCCTGGCCAAAGCTGGAGCGCCCCATTAGCAGTCAATGAGAACAGCAGCTATCTTTCCCTCCCTTCGTGTGCAAGTCACAGCGGGTGGTAAAGTTTTTGAGGTTCTTTATTTTGTAAAACTGGGTGCTGGGCGGGGAGGTGGGGGTGCTAACCAAATTTCTTTGGAAAAGGAACTTTTGGTTGCTTTTTTTTTTCCGCAGTACACGGACCTCTCACTGTTGTGGTCTCTCCCGTTGCGGAGCACAGGCTCCGGACACGCAGGCTCAGCGGCCATGGCTCAAGGGCCCAGCCGCTCCGCAGCATGTGGGATCCCCCCAGACTGAGGCACGAACCTATGTCCCCTGCATCGGCAAAAGGACTCTTAACCACTGCGCCACCAGGGAAGCCCTTTTGGTTGCTTTTAACAGATGTGTCCACCAGCAGTCCACTCTCAGCCACATCTGCGTAGGTCAAACGGATGAGTTCGCGCAAGCGCACAGGGAGAAGATCACGCAGGTCGCGCACACAAACTGCGGACTCTAGTCGTGCAGTGCCCGGATGTCTCGCGTATAGTTGAGGCGCGCGCAGGCGCTGGAAGTGGCGAGAGGAGGGGGCGCGGGGACGTGACCCAAGTCTGAAATCTCCAGAGCCCATCAGTTACTACCCAGTTGTAGCAGCTACACCTCAGTAATGTTTTTGTTTTTGCTTTTTGCGGTACGCGGGCCCCTCACTGTTGTGGCCTCTCCCGTTGCGGAGCACAGGCTCCGGACGCGCAGGCTCAGCGGCCATGGCTCATGGACCCAGCCGCTCCGTGGCATGTGGGATCCTCCCGGACCGGGGCACGAACCTGTGTCCCCTGCATCGGCAGGCGGACTCTCAACCACTGTGCCACCAGGTAAGCCCCCAGTAATGTTTTTTAATAGCAGTTCCCCTCTCTCCCAATCCAAGACCCTATCCAGGATCACACATTGCATTTTATTGTCATATCTCTTTAGTTACCTTTAATCTGGAGGAGTTCCTTACCTTTCTTGGTCATTTGTGGCATTGACATGGTTGAAGAACACAGGGCAGTTGTTTGTAACATAATGGGGGTTGTGTGATATTTTCTCATGATTAAGATCAGGTTATGGATTTCTGGCAGAAGAATTTCTTAAGTGATGCGGCATCCTTATCAGTGTATTGTATCGGGAGACATTTTGGTGTTGACTCATCATTCGGTTAAGGTGGTGACTTCCTGGTTTCTCCACTGTAAAAAAAAAAAAGTATCTTTTTCACATTTGCAATTAATATGAACTATTAATAAGGAGACACTTTGAGACTGTAAACTACAGTGTACTTTTAGTATTTGTGCCACCTAGACACTCCACAGTTACTTTTATCACAAGTCCACGACCAACCTCTTTAGCTTCACCTCTGCTTTGCTCTCCTTTATAAATTTAGCTTTTAGCTTTTGATATCATTGTCCACCTAGATACCACAGCTGGAAACCTCAGGCATCTTAAACTTCTTCTCCCTTACACCCAAACAGCTAACAAATAAAATACTGATTTCTGTCTCAAACCTCTCCCAAATCAAGTGCCTCCTCTACTTCAATATTTCAACAGCCTCCTAATTGGCCTCTGTGCTTCCAGGGTTATCTCTGTTCTAGGCCATCCTCCGTGCTATGCCTAGAATTATTTCCCCTAAACCTAACACGATCAGGTCACTCACTGCTCTGCTTAAAATCTATCATCTAGGGCTTCCCTGGTGGCGCAGTGGTTGAGAACCTACCTGCTAATGCAGGGGACACGGGTTTGAGCCCTGGTCTGGGGGGATCCCACATGCCACAGAGGAACTAGGCCCGTGAGCCACAGCTGCTGAGCCTGCGCGTCTGGAGCCTGTGCTCCGCAACAAGAGAGGCCACGATAGTGAGCGGCCCACGCACCGCAATGAAGAGTGGCCCCTGCTTGCCACAACTAGAGAAAGCCCTTGCACAGAAACGAAAACCCAACACAGCAAAAACAAATAAATAAATAAACTCATACCCCCAACATCTTAAAAAAAAATCTATCATCTATGATTATCTATTTGTTGGCCACCCTCTTACACAGAAAATAAATGTTCAAGATTTATAGACTATCATCCAAGGCCCTATAACTTGGCCCCCAGTCTGCCTCTCCAGCCTCCTATTCTGGTACTCCCCAGTTTCCCCCTAAAGTCTAGCCCAAATGAACTCATCATTCCCCAGATACTTCAGGTTCATTAAGAATCTTATGACTTGGTCCCTGTTCTCTCAACTTGAGATGCCCTTCCTTGGTTTACTCCTATCACACTCTCACTCCTCCTTTCTAGACCTCTATCAGATATAATCTTGTATGTGAAGATTCTCCTGTCTCTTTCCTCATGAGAATTAGTCCCCCTCTGCCCAGACCTATAAGCTCCTCAGTTATCAAGACTGTTTCACATTCAGTCTTGTGCCCCAAGCACCTAGACAATTCATAGTCACTATTTAATAAATGTCTGAGTGAGTAAACAAAAGAAGAGTGAAGCAGACAGCAAGCCTAAACACTGATCTGAAGGAATGTGACACTGAATAGAAAGCTTTGCATATAACTTGTGAAAGTTAGATATACTTGTATCCCAGAAACAATAAGGTACTGTATCAAGCCTCAACTGCATGACAGTTTCCATTTCTACATGTACTGAGGTATGCTGAGAAAATTTCAAGCAGAGCCCAGATTGGATCCTAGTTGTAAAATAGAAATGCTGTCATTGCAACTGACTGCGTCATGTCTTGGGGGCCTGAGAAAGTTACAATTCCAAAATTGCTTAATACTCTGCGTTTAGTTATTAGAATAACCTCTGCCGTTCCTAAAACATTAATTAGAATAATGCATTTCAGTTGAGGGGGTCTTTTTTTTTTTAACCTTCTGTGTTCATGAAAAAGGAAGGATGTTATCATTAACAAAGTTCTTATCAGAGATTTATTTCTACAAGCATTTTTCAGGTGACATTAACATGCCAGTGTGGAGTATTTTCTACATAGTAAACAATGAAAATATAATACTGTTATTGGGGGAACATAGCAATTTAGTTTTAAAAGTACAGTATAAATCTTTATGAGTTAAGGTAAAACTATGGTATAACATGTAAGTCCAAAGCCTCAGGGGCTTAAAAAAATAGAAATTTCTTTCTTTCTCATGTAAGGTCCAAGAAAGGTATTCCTGATAGGTGGGCGACATTTCTCCAAGTGGGAACGCTGGTACCCAGGCTGTATGCATCACGTGGCTCTGCTGTTTTCAACATATGGCCTCCAAGGTCATGAGACAGTGGGAAAGAGTATGAGGATGGTGCTTAGAGAGTTTTAATGGGCCAGGCCTGGAATTCACCTGCATTACTTCTGTCTGCATTTCATTGGCCGGGATGCAGTCACATGGCCACACCTAACTGCAAGGGCAGCTGGGAAATGTGGGTGCCCAGGAGGAAGAGGAGAGGGGTTTGTTCAACAGCTAGCTAGTCTATGCCAAGAAGGTCTGGTCTTCTGTGTGTAGCTTAATCAATTCCTGAAGGCCTAGTCAGTGAAAAGCTACAGTCATAATTATGAACCCACACTGCAAGACTTAATTGTCAAAAGAAAAACCTTGGGCTTCCCTGGTGGCGCAGTGGTTGAGAGTCCGCCTGCTGATGCAGGGGACGCGGGTTCATGCCCCGGTCCGGGAAGATCCCACATGCCGCGGAGCCGCTGGGCCAGTGAGGCATGGCTGCTGGGCCTGCGCGTCCGGAGCCTGTGCGCTGCAGTGGGAGAGGCCACAACAGTGAGAGGCCCACGTACCGCAAAAAAAAAAAAGAAAAACCTTATTGAATTCATGCATGGCACTTACTAAAGCATGAAACCAAGGGATGAAAACAGAATGATTTTTTAAAGTTCATCCTGAATTGGATAAAAATTAAATTAAATAAAAACATACTTGTTTATTGAGACTTGCAGCTAACTCAAATTTTGCTGTCATTTTAACTCATGCCTCAAAAGCCTGCAGGGTTGATCTGTACCTTGGGTACTAAGAAATGCTATGGCATAAATAAATGTTGCTACTTAATGCTTGACAAAGGCAGCCTGCCCAAAGAAAGTCACTCAGGTGGAGGCAAAAAACGTGATTGTGACTGAATGACTCAGCTTGTGTGGTGGTGAATCACAACCCCAAGGAAAGAAGGGCCTGTGTAGGAGCGGAGTTGTGTGATTAAGCTAAGAAGTAGCTGGCTAGCCCTGGAACAATCTGAAGGCTTTTTGGGTAAACGTAGAGCCAGCGTTCTGAGGAAAAAAAGAAGGGTCTAGAAAAGCAGGCCTTATATAGCGGTAGCCAAATGGAGTGAGAAAAGGTGGAACAGAACTGGGTCTTTTTTGCCTGTGTGTCGTGCGGAGCATAGCCATTGAATTTCTAAAGCTGCAACCACCTCTCTGTTTATGATGAATGAAGTCAGGAAATCTCATGGGCTGTACATTAATGAGAGGAAGCATTTGGAAAGTCATCTTATTTCCTCTTCTAGTGTCATCTCCAGATGCCTTTGTGTGAGGCAAGTTAATACGGCAGCCTTTCCGGGAAAAGGGAGCCATAATACCAGCGGCCATTACTGAGCAGACAGCATGGACCAGGGACTCTACTAGGTAATACCCCCTTTCTCCACTGCAGATGATGATTGTTTTTGAAGGGAACTTGCTAATTTTACTTATTTTTATATTTTTTTCTGATTGTGCTAAATGAATAAGATACATTGAACCCCATTAAAAATAGCAATTTTGAAGGGAAAGTCCCCTTCCTTCTCTGAAAGTGATGGGAGGTGATTTGAAAAAGATTTGGATTAAGCAGTTTTTGCTATTCCCTGGACTTATATTCTAAAGAATTCAGTAGTGACAAACACATTTTGAAGAAAGTTACTTCCCAGGCTCTAGGTATTTATTGATTTTGTACTAGGCACTGAGTTTATAAGAGTAATTGCATGGTCACTGCTTGCCTGGAGTCTTCATTTGGGGGAGGAAAAGAAGTGGTCCTTTTTTTGGAATCACTAGGGGAGTTTTTAAAAATGCTGATGCCTGTGTCTCATCTTTAGAGATTCTGATGTAATGAACTCAGGATGTGCAGCCAAGGCTGAGACCCCTTGCAGATGGACACGAGCGAAGTGTCTGGAGCACAGGGCAGCAGGATTCACTGGCTGGGGGGTGATAGGACGTGACAGCTTTGAGCTAAGATGTGAAGGATGAATAGGAGTTTCCCAGGCACACAAATCAGGTAAGTTATTTTGAGAAATGTCACGTGTGAAGGTCCAAAGAGAAGAGAGAGCGTGACATTTTGAGGGTGTTGCTCTTAATGAGTATTGCTGGCAGGTAACATGTGATGGGGAAGGGTCGAGGGAGATGAGTCAGAAGGCAAATCACAGAGACTTCCCTGGTGGTCCAGCGGCTAAGACTCCTGACTCCCAATGCAGGGGGCCCGGGTTCGATCCCTGGTCAGGGAACTAGATCCCACATGCCACAACGAAGTTAGGCTTTACTATCATTCAGAGCCACCAGAACATCATATCTTCACATTTAAAGTATACAGAGGTGTGTTAAATATATTACTTGTTTAAAATTCTTTTTCATTGCTGCTTTTCTGTGTCACTTGCTGTACAATGTTAGATGAGCAGAGTCACCACGGTAAAGTGGGAAGAATGCTGAACACGGCCCAAAGACAAACATTTCGTTCTGAACAGAGGCCCACGTAGCTGCCTCGCACCAGTTCTCTGTGCCTCAGTTGCCCTGTCCCTCAGGCTTGCTTTCAAGATCAGAATGAGATGAGGTATTGATACAAGAAAGGCTTCACAAACTGTGCTGTCCTACAGTTGCTGTCCCCACATCACCGCTCTCTCTCCTTCCATGCCTGCTTGGCATATTCACGGGAGACTGTATTCCTCTGTCTGCTTCCCGCTTCTTCTCCAGGACCTTCTCTCTGCTCGATTGCCCATTTTCCTTTCCTACCTGTCCTTCAAAGCCCAGCTCAAAGTCTAACATTTTCATGACGTCTCTGCCTTATGTGTGTCCACTCCTTTCTCTCTCTTTGGACTCCTTTTGTCCTCGTGGTTCATGTCATACTCGTTTGCTCAATGGTCCCTGTTTGTTTTTCCCTTCAAGTAGGTTACAAATTCCATGGAAAAAAAAGGTGTCTTTCTTTGGGGGGTGGGGTATTCCACCATCTTAAAAAGGACATGGTAGGCATTTCATGCATAATGTTGATTTGCTTGGGAGTTTTTTAAAAAGAATGAACAAAAATCAGTGGTGTGCTGGTAGAAGTCCTGATCGTTTGCTGATTCCCTTGGTGTAAATACTTCCATCGTGGCTGATTTCAAGTTACCAATATGATGTCAATTAACTCACAAAATTCCTGAACATTTTAACAATTAGTTCTTATGGGCCAGTGTGAGCTGGCTCTGGTAACTCACTAGACAAAATGTTATAAATAAGAAGTCCTTTTTAGGTGCTTTCACTGCCAAGGGCCCGGGTTCAATCCCTGGTCGGGGAACTAAGATCCCACAAGCCGCATGGCATGGCCAAAAAAAGAAGTCTCCTTTAAAAAAGAAAATGTATTTTATACTTTCATCCTTCTGTCCCCAAGCACCCAGTACAATGCTAGAAAATAACAAATACTGAATAAACGTTTGTTACCTTTAAAAAAAAGTAGTCCTTTTTTTCTTTTTTTTTTTTTTTTTTCAGTACGCGGGCCTCTCACTGCTGTGGCCTCTCCCATTGCAGAGCACAGGCTCCGGACACGCAGGCTCAGCGGCCATGGTTCACAGGCCCAGCCACTGCGTGGCATGTGGAATCTTCCCGGACCGGGGCACGAACTCGTGTCCCCTGCATCGGCAGGCAGACTCTCAACCACTGCGCCACTAGGGAAGCCCAAAAGTAGTCCTTTTTAAATAAACATTATAACCTTCTTCCTGATTCATAAGAAAATACGATACTTGACTGTGCAAAAGTCATTCTGTTATTTCCTAATCTCCCAAAAGAAGGTTGGATGTGAGCATTTTTCAAGAAGTAGATTCATGTGGACAGATGCTAGAAGCCAGTGCCTAATTTTTCTGAAGCATCTTGCTCTGTCTGTCAAGTATGGCAAATACCATAAAGTGATTCATCTGTATCATGTGTGACTTGATGTCACCTTAGTTAAAAATGCTACTTTTCTAACCAGAGCTGTGCTGCAATTTTAATTTTAAATATGAAAAATGTTCTGCAGTGGAAACTTTATTTCCAACCTGTTGAAGCTTTGGGTAGAAGGCTCTTAATCAGTGAGGTGCATGAGAATGGTCTTGAAGCTGTAGGACATTGGTCGGAGCTTGAGGGTGACGTGGGAGGGCGGTCAGGGCACCAGGGAGATTTCCAAAAGAGAAGCGTGCCATAAAGCAACCAAAGATCTTATATATCCCTTGAATGTTTTGAGAGATTACGTACTAAAGTCTCAACAATATGCTTAAAATCTTACAGGAATCATCTGGCTGGCAGAAAAACACATTCTCTTAAATAACCATATGAAGTTCATTTTAAAATAATTATGTCTATGCAGAGAAAGCAAGCTGGTTGAGCGAGGTCAGAAGAAGCTTCTCTAAAGCCTCACATAAGATTCATCTAAGATGTAATAAATTGGGACTTTTTAACCTAGCCTCAAAAGCCAGGTCTTTGGAGGCTTACTATCTCTAGGTCACAAAGAAAGAGCAGGGTGAAATGCACACGAGCATCTGTACAAAGGCCATATTAAGAACTAGTTGCACAGGGAGATCAGCGCGGTGCTTTGTGACTGCCTGGAGGGGTGGGATAGGGAGGGAGGGAGGGAGGGAGGGAGACGCAAGAGGGAAGAGATATGGGAACATATGTATATGTATAACTGATTCACTTTGTTATAAAGCAGGAACTAACACACCATTGTAAAGCAATTATACCCCAATAAAGATGTTAAAAAAAAAGAGAAATAGTTGAACTATGCAAGTTCTAGCTGAACCCTAATCCTTTGTTTTCTAACCAAGGCAGAACTAGGAACTGACCTACATACCAACCATTTATTTTCTTTAGTTTCCTGAATTAAAAGTGAACTCACTGTACAAAAGTGGCTAGTTTCCACAGGAGGGAAAAATCAAGGGAATGATACAAATGGTTTGCATTCAAAGGACCTCTGTAACCAATGAAAAGCAATTCTCTGGGACTGCAGAACTCAAAATAAATAAAGTATGTGCGTACTTATGCTGGAAATCACAAGGGTTTGAGATGTTGAAGTTCTAACTAACAGTTATTTCAGAATGTGACCCTATTTAGAAATAGGATCACTGCAGATGTAATTAGCTAAGATGAGGTCATACTCAAAAATCTTCAACAAAATACTGGCAAACCCAATTCAACAGCACATTAAAGGATTATACACCATGACCAAGTGGGATTTATTCCTGGAATGTAAGAGTGGTTCAACATATGAAAATTAATCAATGTAAGTGTAACACGTTAATAGAATGAAGGACCAAAGGGTGGGGGAGAAAAACCCACATGACCATCTCAAATGATGCAGAAAATGCATTTGACAAGATCCAACACCTTCCATGATGAAAACAACATACTAGGAATAGAAAGAAACTACCTCCACATAATAAAGGCCATATACGAAAATCCCACTGCTAACATCATATTCATTGGAGAAAGGCTGAAAGCTTTTCCTCTAAGATCACAAACAAGGTAAGAAAACCTGCTCTCACCACTTCTTTTTTTTTTTAATTTATTTTAAACTTATTTATTTATTTATTTTCGGCTGCATTGGGTCTTCATTGCTGCACGCGGGCTTTCTCTAGTTGTGGCGTGTGGGGACTACTCTTCCTTGTGGTGTGCGGGCTTCTCATTGCAGTGGCTGCTCTTGTTGTGGAGCACGGGCTCTAGGCGCGCAGGCTTCAGTGGTTGTGGCACGAGGTCTCAGTAGTTGTGGCTCGCAGGCTCTAGAGCATAGGGTCAGTAGCTGTGGTGCACGGGCTTAGTTGCTCCACGGCATGTGGGATCTTCCCAGACCAGGGCTTGAACCCGTGTCCCCTGCTTTGGCAGGTGGATTCTTAATCACTACGCCACCAGGGAAGGCCCTTCCAATGCTATTTTGAATAGAAGTGGTGAGAGAGGACTTCCCTGGTGGCGCAGTGGTTGAGAATCCGCCTGCCAAAGCAGGGGACATGGATGGGTTCAAGCCCTGGTCCGGGAGGGCTCCACATGCCACGGAGCAACTAAACCCATGTGCCACAACTACTGAGCCTGCTCTCTAGAGTCCGTGAGCCGCAACTACTGAGCCTGTGTGTCACAACTACTGAAGCCTGCACACCTAGAGCCCGTGTTCCACAGCCAGAGAAGCCACTGCAATGAGAAGCCCATGCACTGCAATGAAGAGTAGCCCCGGCTCGCCACAGCTAGAGAAAGCCCGCGCACAGCAACAAAGACCCAATGCAGCCAATAAGTAAATAAATTTAAGAAAAAAGGTTTAAAAACAAACAAACAAACAAAAAACCCAAATAGTATTGCAAATCCCAGCCAGAGCAGTCAGGTAAGAAAAAGAAATACAAGGCATCCAAATTGGAAAGGAAAAAGTAAAATGATCTCTGTTTGTAGATGACATGATCTTATATGAGAAAACTCCAAAGATTCCATGCCAAAAAATATTAGAATAAATGATATAGCAAAGTTGCAGGATACATAATCAACACACTAAAGTCACTTGTGTTTCTATACACTGACAGTGAACATTCTGAAAAGGAAATTGAGAAAAAAAATCCATATAAAATACCATGAAAAATAATAAAATATTTAGGAATAAACTTAACCAAGGAGGTGAAAGGCTTGTACCACTGAAAACTAGAAAACATTGCTGAAAGAAATTAAAGACACAAATAAATGGAAGGACATTCTGTGTTCATGGGTTGAAAGACTTAATATTGTTCAGATGTCAATACTGTCCAATGTGATCTACAAAGTCAATGTAAGCCTTAACAAAATCTCAAGGGCACTTCTTGCACAAATAGAAAAATTCATCTCAGACTTTATGTGGAATTTCAAGGGACACGGAGTAGCCGAAACAATCTTGAAAAAGAAGTGTAAAGTTGGAAGTCTCAAACTTTATGACTTCAAAATGTATTTTAAAGCCATAGTAATCAAAACAGTGTGGTACTAGCATAAAGACTGATGTATAAACCAATGGAATAGACAGTCCATAAATAAACCCTCATATATACAGTCAAATGAATTTTGACATGAGTGCCACGACCAATTGATGAGGAAAGGACAGTCTCTTCAACTAATGATATTGGGAAAACTGGATATGCATATCCAAAAAATGAAGTTGAACCCTTATCTTACACCATATACAAAAGTTAACTCAAAGTAGAAATGCAAATCAAAACTACAATGAGGTATCACCACACAACAGTCAGAATGGCCATCATCAAAAAATCTACAAACAATAAATGCTGGACAGGGTGTGGAGAAAAGGGAACCCTCTTGCACTGTTGGTGGGAATGTAAATTGATACAGCCACTATGGAGAACAGTATGGAGGTTCCTTATAAAACTAAAAACAGAACTACCATACAACCCGGCAATCCCACTACTGGGCATATACTCTAAGAAAACCGTAATTCAAAAAGAGTCATGTACCACAATGTTCATTGCAGCTCTATTTACAATAGCCAGGACATGGAAGCAACCTAAGTGTCCATCAATAGATGAATGGATAAAGAAGATGTGGCACATATATACAATGGAATATTACTCAGTCATAAAAAGTAACGAAATTGAGTTATTTATAGTGAGGTGGATGGACCTAGAGTCTGTCATACAGAGTGAAGTAAGTCAGAAAGAGAAAAACAAATACCGTCTGCTAACACATATATATGGTTTCTTAAAAAAATGGTTCTGAAGAATCTAAGAGCAGGACAGGAATAAAGACAGAGACATAGAGAATGGACTTGAGGACACAGGGAGGGGGAAGGGTAAGCTGGGACGAAGTGAGAGAGTGGCATGGACATATATACACTACCAAATGTAAAATAGATAGCTAGTGGGAAGCAGCCGCATAGCACAGGGAGATCATCTCAGTGCTTTGTGACCACCTAGAGGGGTGGGATAGGGAGGGTGGGAGGGAGATGCAAGAGGGAGGAGATATAGGGATATATGTATATGTATAACTGATTCACTTTTTTATAAAGCAGAAAGTAACACACCACTGTAAAGCAATTATACTCCAATAAAGATGTTAAAAAAAAAAACTACAAAGAGGTACCACCTCACACTGAAAACAGTATGGAGGTTCCTCAAAAAACTAGAGTTACCATATGATCCAGCAATTCCACTCCTGGGCATATACCCAGACAAAACTATAATTTGAGAAGATACATGCACCCCTGTGTTCATAGCAGCACTATTTATAATAGCCAAGACATGGAAACAACCTAAATTCTGATCAACAGATGAATGGATAAAGAAGATGTGGTACATATATACAATGGAATACGACTTAGCCATAAAAAAGAATGAAATAATGCCATTTGCAGCAACATAGATGGATCTAGAGATTATTATATTAAGCAAAGTAAGTCAGAAATAGAAAAACAAATACCATATGATATCACTTATAGGTGGAATCTAAAATACAACACAAATGAACAAATCTATGAAACAGAAACAGACTTACAGACATAGAGAACAGACTTGTGGTTGCCAAGGGGGAGAGAGGGTAGGGGAGGCAGGGATTGGGAGTTTGGGGTTAGCAGATGCAAGCTATGATATATAGGATGGAAAAACAACAAGGTCCTACTGTAGAGCACAGGGAAGTATATTCAATATCCTGTGATAAACCATAATGGAAAAGACTATGAAAAAGAATATATAGGTGTATAACTGAATCACTTTGCTGTACAGCAGAAATTAAACGCAACTTCGTAAATCAGTTACACTTCAATAAAATTCTAAAAAATTAAGTCAAAATAGATTAAAGACCTAAACTTAAGACTTAAAACTATGAAATTCTCAGAAGGAAACAGAGGGAAGAGCTTCAGGACTTCATATTTGACCATGATTTCTTGGACATGACACCAAAAGTACAGCAAACAAAAGCAATAATAACACAAATGGCACTATATCCGACTTAAAAACTTCTGTGCATTAAAGGACACAGTCAACAGAGTGAAAAGGCAATCTACGGAGTGGGAGAAGATATTTGCAAATCATATATCTGATAAGGAATAAACATCTAAAATATATGAAGAACTCCTAGAACTCGGTAACAACAAAAAACTGAAATAACACGATTAAAAAATGGTCAAAGGACTTGAATAGACATTTCTCCGAAGACAAATGGTCACCAAGCATAGGAAAAGATACTCCACATCACTAATCATTAGAGAAATGCAAATCAAAAACACAATGAGATACCACCTCATACCCATTATGATGGCTAATGTAAACAATCAAACCAGAAAATAACAAGTACTGGCAAGGATGTGGAGTAACTGGAACCCTTGTGAACTGCTGATGGGACTGTAAAATGGTGCAGCCACTATGGAAAAGAATGTGACAATTCCTCAAAAAACTAAATATAGGACTACTATATGAGCCAGTAATCTCACTTCTGGGTATATATATTCAAAAGAATTGAAAGCAGGGTCTCAGAGATTGCTTGCTTCTGAGGGAAACGAACTGCTATATTCTGAGCAGGCCCGTGGGAGACCTGCAGCTTCTGGCCAAAAGTCCACAAGGAGTTGAGGCCTGCCAGTAACTACCTGTGTGAGCCTGCAAACCAATCTTCCAGCCCCAGTGAAATCTTCAGATGACTGCAGCCCTGGTCAACAGCTTGACTGCAACCTCAGGCAAGTGTGGGAGGCACCACCCAGATAAGGTGCTCTTGAATTCCTGATCCACAGAAATGGTGGAATAATAAATGTTTCCTGGTTTAAACTAAGATTTCGGGGAGTTTGTTGTGTAGCAATAGAAAACCAGCAGATAACCCTAACATTCGGAATGGAATTCATGATATTCGTACATAACTACAGAGAACATTCAAACATAACTACAGAGAACATTCAAACATAACTACAGAGAACCACCCCTGCTTTTCAGCTGTTTTACATTTATGCGGAAAAGAAGGAGTTCATTGTTTAAAGTGCTTTTTAAACGTACATAAGCATGGCTGTTTCTTATAGTGGTGAGAATGACATACATAGTCAAATATCAGAACTAGAACACGCAGAGGATTATATGCAGTCACTTCAGAATGTGACCTCTGGTACACGAGGGATCAAAATAATGTATTTTGAATAACTGAAAAATGTTGACCTCATATACCCTAGCGGTATTTTCGTTTCATATTCGAGCTATTCAGATGATAGGCTGCGTTCACTGGCATCCCATGCTCCAGATCACAGAACATTGCCTCCCCTCATGATTGGGAAAATTCTGTTCGATATTTCACTGCAATTACGATTTTCAGGAATGACAAGTGCTGAATAATTATGGGAAAATTGCTTTAATACGCTTCCATAAAATTTACATGTTCCCAAGCCTGGCCCTTGTTGAGACTGTAACCCCCATGCTTGAAGATGTGTAGACACATGTTAAAGATCAAAAAAAATCTAAATATTTTATAAGATTTCTTTGAATACTTTGGCTGCTTTACAGCGTCAGGCAGAGGGAAATGAGAATTCTGTGAATTATCTAGTCAGCCAATTTTTTTTTGTTTTATTTGTCCCGAATTGTCATTTTAAAAAACATGGAATGTATGACTCCTCCCTAAGATGAAAGGTTGGAATAGATGCTAGATAATTTTTAAGGTCCATTTTATGTGTCAGAATGTAAGTGTATCTAAGAAGTGACTTGTGGGGCTAAAATGAGGCATCTTAGGGCTAGTCTAGGAGCCCTCTGACCAGCTAGTGTATGGCCCTCTGGGGAGGGGTCAGCTCTCTCTGAGTAGTCAGAATGGAAAGTAGACTGACCCGAAGTAAGATACAAGTTATCCTGATAAGGATGGAGTCAACAATAGGAATGTACTAGACTCTAGGCTCTTTGTTGGGGTTCCACAGCAGGGAGGCTGGTTTTTCTGAGCAAAGATCAAACGGAAGCCTTGGGCAGAACCCTTGGTGTGTGGCCAATCCACGCAGGAGTCCCAAAGCAGCAACAGAAATGTGTGTGTGTGTGTGTGTGTGTGTGTGTGTGTGTGTGTGTGTCTGCACATGCATAGGAGCGCCTTTAGGGACCACTTTATATAAGCACACAGATCTCAATGAGGGGACAGTAAACCCTGGACAAGTTGGAAGGGATGTTTCCAGGCTCCCTTGTACTGATATGTGGCATGCTTGAGGAATCATAACAGAGAAGTGTCCGTCAAGATACAACTGAGAAAGGAGGAAACACACCAGTTACTTTAACAGAGATAATTTAATATAGGGACTCGGGGAAAAAGGACTGAGAAGAGAAGGAGGCAAGACTGAGGTAACACAGAGGTAGTCACTGCTACTTGGAAGCAAGGCCCACTCCTAGGCCTGCAGGAACAAATGGAAGAAAGTGACATTATCAGAACCTAAAGTCTATGAGCAGAGGCTTGCAGAGCTGGGACCAAGGCCTCCGGGGAGGCAGCTACCAGTTGGCTGGGGCTAATACCTTTAAAGAGCTGGAGAATAATACTGGAAATTGGAACCAATTGTTACTGGAAGCAACTGCTGCCGTGGCAACGAAGCATGGCTGGGATGACACTGACAGGACCAGCAAGCAAAGGGGAAGAATTCCTGGCCTGGCCTCCACCTAGCACCCCTTCCTGGCAGAGCCCAACAGGGAGACAGACGGCAAACGGGCAGTGACGTTTGCAGAGTTCCAGCCCCAGCATCAGCGCGCAGAGTCTAGAAGGGAGGGCTTGAGACAGTACAAAAAAGAGGGGGCTGTGGTCCTAAGTGAACCTAGGAGGAAAGAACAGCAGGATTGGCACTGCTAACAGAGTAGCAGGAAGCCATGGAATAGACACTCATGGGAAAAACAGGTAACCCATGGATTGGACCCCTGGGGGCAGCAGAAGGCACAGGGGCCAGGGGGGTTCAGGCCTCAAGTTTGGGTTTGGACGGGGCTCAATTTCAGCCACTGTTCAGTGAAAAATTTTGTGAGAGAGCAGGGTAAGGCTTCATCCATTTACCTAGGCCATTAAGAAAAAGAAATTGCTGCATTTAGGTTTAGCTCAGAAAATAATTCAGAAAAATTTAACTTGCATACATCCAATGGTGTTGGAATTTAGGTGTTAAAATGCTGTGAAAAATGATTAAGAGTTTCCTGACTTGTCACTAGATGAAATCGGAAGTTGATGTCTACTTGTATTCTGGATTTGAGGGAACGGGGTTGGGTGAGTAGGAACTAACAGAACCTCTGAAACATGTATTACACCTGTATTTGCATTTGTGTGAGTGTTAGTGTACGGGTCAGGATTAGGCTACGAGTTAGGGTGATGGTTAGGGTTAAGTTTAGGGTTAGGGTTAGGGAACGGGTACAGTTTAGGGTACAGGTTAGGGTACGAAAACAGGTTAGGGTTAGGGTACGTGTTAGGGTACGGGTTAATGTTATTGTACGGGTTAGGATTAAGGTACGAGATAGGGTAAGGTTTAGGGTTAGGGTTAGTGTTAGGTTTAGGGAACACGTACGACTTAGGGTACAGGTTAGGGTACGACAACGGGTTAGATTTAGGGTACGTGTTACGGTACGGGTTAGTGTTAGTGTACGGGTTACGATTAGGGTATGGGTTAGGGTAAGGGTTAGATTTAGGGTTAGGGTTAGGGAATGGGTACGGTTTAGGGTACAGGTTAGGCTACGTGTTAGGATAAAGGTTAGGGTTAGAATTAGGGAACAGGTACTGTTTAGGGTACAGGATAGTGTACGACAACGGGTTAGGGTTAGGGTAGGTGTTAGGGTACGGGTTAGTGTTAGTGTAGGGGTTAGGGAACGGGTACAGTTTAGGGTAGAGCTTAGGGTACGACAACGGGTTTGGGTACGTGTTAGGGTACGGGTTACTGTTAGTCTATGGGTTAGGATTAGGGTACGGGTTAGGGTTACGGTTAGGGTACGGTTTAGGGTACAGGTTAGGGTACGACAACGGGTTAGGGTTAGGGTACGTGTTAGGGTACAAGTTAGGATTAGAGTACGGTTTAGGGTTAGGGTTTGGGTTGGGGAACGGGTACGGTTTAGGGTACAGGTTAGGGTATGACAACGGGTTAGGGTTAGGGTACATGTTAGGGTACGGGTGTTAGTGTACGGGTTAGGATTAGGGTACGGGTTAGGGTAAGCGTTAGGGTTAGGGTTAGGGAACGGGTACGGTTTAGGGTACAGTTTAGTGTACGACAACATCACCTTTTGGGGGTTTATCCGGGAACATTCCTCTCCAGTGTATAACCGAGGAACATCGCTAGCCGGAAAGACTTTCCCTAGTTACCAGAGTGGGGAAAGCAGAAATGCTGCCGCCCAATGGCCGTTACCGGCAACAGCAGCTTTAAAACCTGTGCTGAGGGTCACTTCCTATGCACAAGTACAGGAGGGCTGTAAATGAAACCTGCCCTCAAAATGTCTTCAGGGAGGTAATGGCCAAAACATTTCAAAATGTGGCACATACTCCAAGAAAACCATTTGAGGAGGTAAGCTGTACTCACAGTTTGAAGAAAAATAGGACATGCCTGAAAGCTGAATTTCAAGGGATTATGAGACGCATGCAAATCCAACCACAAAGAGGTATCAGCTCACAGCAGTCAGAATAAACATCAGCAGAAAAACTACAAACAATAAATGCTGAAGGGGTTGTGGAGAAGTGCATATCCTCAACTTTAGGTGGGACGTAAGCTGGTAAGAGCAACTAATAAGAACCGAATGGAGGTGCCTTTACAAGGTAAACATTTGGCTACCGTATGACCCAGCAGGCCCACACCTGGGCCTATAACCGAAGAAGACACAATTGGAAAGACACAGTCAGGCAAATGTGCATTGCAGCAGTATTACAACAGCCAAGACAGGAAGGCAACCGAAAAGTCCATCAACAGATGAGTGGACAAAGAAGAACTGGTACAGGTACGGATGGAATATTAGCCAAGGAGACAAATGACACAATGCCATTTGCAGCACCGTAGATGAGTGCAGAAGTAATTACGCGACTTGTAGTAAGTCAGAAAGCGAAAGACACATATCCTATGATATCCCTTATAGGTGTTACCTAAAAATTGATACCAGTGAAGATATTTCCACAGATAAAGGTAATCACAGATTCATTAAACAAACTTATGGTTCACCAAAGGAAAGGTGTGAGGATTGGATACATTAGGATGTCAGGGTTAACAGAGATATAAAAACACAGGTGAAGTATATAATCACCAAAGACCTACGGAATACCAAGAGAAGAGTACTCAACATTGTGTCATAATCTATTGGGAAAAGGATCCAAATAACAATGGATATGTATGTGTGTGTGTGTGTGTGTGTGTGTAAAACAACCACATCTTGCACACCTAGAACAAGCAAAACATTGTAATCACACTTGCTGTGATAAAAAATGAAAATTACATTTACAAAACGAGCAAGAAGTAGTGAGATATAAACTTAAGGGGCTTTTTCCTGGCACATTCCATTCTAATTTACAACCTAGAACACGACTTCCATTGAGGCGCTATTGCCCTAGTAACCAGATTTGGTCAAGGAGAACTGCTGCCACCTTGTGGCCGTTTCACACAACAGCAGCTCTAAACCCAGTGCTAATGGTAACTTGATATTCAAAATAATTGCAGGCCTGTAAATGACACCTGCGCTCTAAACAAATCCTTGGGTCGTAAATCGAGCAAAAATCTCAAAAGACGTGCATATTTCAAAACAAAAACTTCAAGAGGCATATTTTACGCACACTTTGTATTCTCTTTTTCTTTTTTTTTGTTAAAAAAAAGGGCATGGAAAAATGCTCAACAACAGGAATTAATAAAGCCATGCAAATCCAGTCTACAAAAACGTTCACCTCACAGCCGTAAGAAGGATCATCAGCAAAAAAGTCTACAAAGTATAAATGCTGAAGGGGTTTTAGAGAACTGTGTACCCTCTAGCTGCTGGTGGGATGTAAGCTGGTAACAGCCAGTACTGAGAACAGAATGGACGTGTGTTTAAAGGTAAAAATTGAGCTACCATGTGATCTGGTAGGCCCAGTAATGGGCCTATCACCTGAGTAGACCAGAATCAAAAAGACACAGGCTGGAAATCCTGCACTGCAGCAACATGTACCATAGCCAAGACCTGGAAGAAACCAAAATGTCCATCAACAGAAAAATGCACCAAGAAGAAGTCGTCCGTGTACACAATGGAATATTAGCCATGGAAAAGCATGGAACAGTGCCGTTGGCACCACCATAGAAGGATCTAGAGATAATCACCCAACTTGAACTAAGAAAGAAACCAAAAGACAGGTATCCTATTACATCACTTATAGGTGTAAAACTTGATACCCATGAAATAATTTCCAAGAGAAGAACACTCATAGATTCAGAAAACCAAATTATGTTGAACCAAAGGGAAAGGTGTAAGGAATGTACGAATTAGGATATGGGGGTTAACAGACATGTACTAATACATGTGAAATATATAATCACAAAATACCTATGGAATGCCAAGAGAGGTCTACTCAACACTGTAATAACCTACACGGGAAAGGACCGAAAGATGAATAGATCGATACAGATATAATGAACCAGATTCTGTACACCTAGAACACACACATTTTTTCTCAAATTTGCTCTGATAATTAATAAAGATTAAATTTAAAAACCAAACAAGAAGTAAGGAGATATAAGCCCTTGGGGGTTTGCCCTGGCACATTCCACTCTAATTTGCAGCCTACTAACACGATTTCCAGGAAAGCTCTGTTGCCCAAAAACCCACAGTTGGAAATGTAGAAATGCTGCCGCCTTGTGGCCGTTTCCCGCAAGAGCGGCTTTAAACCCATAAACCCACAGCTAACGGTCACTTAACATTCACAAGGACTCAGGGCTGTAAGGACACCTGCCCTCAAAAATTGTGCTGAGTCAGGGAGATCAGCTCGGTGCTTTGTGACCGCCTGGAGGGGTGGGATAGGGAGGGTGGGAGGGAGGGAGACGTAAGAGGAAAGAGATATGGGAACATATGTATATGTATAACTGATTCACTTTGTTATACAGCAGAAACTAACACACCATTGTAAAGCAATTATACTCCAATAAAGATGTTTTTAAAAAAATTGTGCTGAGGTATCGGATGGCCAAAAAAATTCAAAACTGGCAACTTTTTCAAGGAGATAGTATGAAGAGGTAAGTTTTACTCATGATTTTTCAAAAAAAGGAAAATGGATAAAAGCTCAACATCAGGTATTATTAGACTCGTGCAAATCTAGCCTACAAAAAGGTTTCAACTCACGCAAGTCAACTATCATCAGCAAAAAGTCTACAAACAATAAATGCTGAAGGGGTTTTAGAGAACTGTGTACCCTCTAGCTGCTGGTGGGATGTAAACTGGTAACAGCCAGTAGTGAGAACAGAGTGGAGGTGCGTTTAAAAGTAAAAATTGAGCTATCATTCGATGCAGCAGGGCCATCGCTGGGCCTATCACCTGAGAAGACCAGAATCGAGAAGACACAGGCTGCAACATCTGCACTGCAGGAGTTTTCACAATAGCCAAGACACGGAAGCAACCAAAATGTCCATCAACAGATGAATGGATAAAGAAGAAGTGGTCCATGAACAAAATGGAATACTAACCATGGAAAACAGTGAAACACTGCTCTTTGAGGCACCACAGATGAGCCTAGAGATAATCACAGAACATGAAGTCGGAAAGCAAACAACAATATCCTATGAAATCACATAAAAGTGTTATCTAACAACTGACACAAATGAACATATTTCCACAGAGAAAGACATTCCCAGACTTAGAAAACAACCTATGCATATCTAAAAGGAAAGGTGGAAGGAATGGATAAATTAAGATGAAGGTTTCCATATCTATACAAATACATATTAAATATATATATCAAAAAGACCAACCAGGGCTTCCCTGGTGGCTCAGTGGTTAACAGTCCACCTGCCCATGCAGGGGACGCGGGCTTGTGCCCCGTTCCGGGAAGATCCCACATGCCACGGAGCGGCTGGGCCCGTGAGCCATGGCCGCTGAGCCTGCGCGTCCGGAGCCTGTGCTCTGCAACGGGAGAGGCCTCAGCAGTGGGAGGCCCGCGTACCACAAAAAAAAAAAAAAAAAAAAAAAGACCGGCCATATACCAAGGGAGGTCTACTGAACGCTCTGTAATAATTTACATGGGAAGTGGATGTGTACATGGATATATATAATGTACAAATGAACCAGATTTTGTACACCTAGAACAAACAATATTCTACTCATTACTCCGATTAAAAAATTTAAATTAAAACAACGAACAACAAGTAATGAGACATAAACTTATGCGTTTTTTTCCTGGCACATTCCATTCTAATTTACAACCGAGGAACACGACTTCCAGGAAGGGCTCTGTTGCCCTAGTAAACAGATTTGGGAATGAAGAAATGCTGCCGCCTTGTGGCCATTTTCCGCAACAACAGCTTTAAGCCCAGGGTTAATGGTCACTTAACATTCACAGGTAATGCAGGGCTTTAAATGACACCTGCCCTGAAAAAATGTCCTGCGGTCAGGAATGGACATTAATATTCAAAACAGGGCAAACTCTCGAGAAGACAATTTCAAAAGGTAAATTTGCTCACAGTTTCTTTTTATTGTTTTTAAAAAGAACATGAAAAAATGTTCAACATCAACAATTACTGGAGACATGCACATTTAAACTACAAAAAGGTATCACATTACACTAGTCTGAATGGCCATCAGAACAAATGTCTGCAAACAATAAATGCTGAATAAGTTTCCGAGAGTGGGTACCCTCCTATGCTGTTGCTGGGATGTAAACTGGTAACAGCCACTAATCAGAACAGAATGAAGGTGCCTTTTAAAGGTAACAGTTGAGCTACTATGTGATCCTGCCAAACCACTAATGGGCCTATTAGCCGCGAAGACCAGAATTCAGAAAGACACAGGCACCCAAACGTGCACTGCAGCGCTATTTACAATAGCCAGACATGGATGCAACCAAAATGTCCAGCTACAGATGAATGGACAAAAAAGAAGTGGTCCATGTACACAATGGAATATTAGCCATGGAAAAGATGAAACAATGCCTTCTGCAGCACCACAGGTGAGCCTAGAGATAATCATACTACGTAAAGTAAGTCAGAAGGAGAAAGATAAATATTCGATGATATCATTTACTGGCGTTATCTAAAAATTGATACCCATGAACATATTTCCACAGAGAAAGACCCATACAGACTTAGAAAAAGGTGAAAGGAATGGAAAAATTAGGATGTTAGGTTAACATACATTTAATAATACATATAAAATAAATTATCAAGAAGGACCTATTGGATGCCAAGGGAGGTCTACTCAATGCTCTGTAATGACCAACATGGCAAAGAATCTAAACCTGATTAGATATATGTATACGTATGAATAAACCAGATTCTGTACACCTAGAACACAACATTGTAATCAAATTTATTCTGATAGGAAATAAAAATTAAACAAGAAGCAATGTGACAGAAGCTTTTGGGTATTTGTCCTGGCACTTTCCACTCTAATTTACAACCTAGGAACAGGAGTTCCACTAATGCTCTGTTTTCCCTGGGAATCAAGATGAGTATGAATAACTTCCGCTGCCTGGTTGCCCTTTCCTGCAACGACAACTTTAAAACCAATGCTTATGGGTACTTAATATTCACAAGGACCGTAGGGCTGTAAATGACACCTGCCATCAGGGAATGTCCAGGGGTAGGTAAGCAAAAAAAAAATTCAAAAGAAACAAACTTTCAATGTCCTATTTCAATAGGTAAATTTTACACTGTTTAAAAGAAAAACACTTAAAAAGATGCTCTAATTCGTGTATTATTAGCAGCATAGATATCAAAACTACAATGGGGGATCACTTCACGTGAGTCAGAATAGCCATCATCAAAAACTCTACAAACAATAAATGCTTGAGAGACTGTAGAAAAAAGAGAACCCTCCTATACTGTTGTTGGGATCTAAGGTGGTAACAGCCACTATAAATAACAGTATGGAGGTGCTTTACAAGGTAAAATTATAGCTACCATATGATCCAGCAATCCCACCCCCAGGTGTATAGCAAGAGAAAACCAGAATTGGAAAACACACATGCGCCCAATGTGCACTGCAGCACAATATACAATGTCTAAGACATGGAAGCAACCCAAATATCCATCAGCACATGGATGGATAAAGAAGTGGTACATGTTCACAGAAATATTACTCAGAAATGAAAAAGAATGAAAGAATGCTGTTTGCAGCATCGTGGATGGACCTAGAGATAATCATACTAAGTGAAGTAAGTCAGAAAGAGAAAGTCAAATATCATATGATACCACTTATAGGTGAAATTTAAAAATTGATACCAATGAACTAATTTACAAGAGAGAAACAGGAACTTTCCTGGTGGTCCAATGGTTAAGAATCCATGCTTCCATTGCAGGGGGCGTGGTTTCGATCCCTGGTGTTGGGAGAACTAATATCCCACATGCCTTGCAGTGCAGCCAAAAAAATAAAATAAAAGAGAGAGAAACAGACTCACAGACTTAGAAAACAAACTTATGGTTACCCAATGAGAAAGGTGAGGGGAAGGAATAAATCAAGAGGTTGGGAAAAACATTTACACACTAATACATGGAAAATAGATAATCAACAAGGACCTGCTGTATAACAAAGAGAAATCTGCTCAACACTCTCTAATAACCTATATGGGAAAAGAATGTGAAGATGAATAGACATATGACTATACGTAACTGAACAAGGTCTGTACGCCTACCACAAGCAACATGTTAAATCAACTTTACTCCAATAAAAAAAGAAACATTAAATTTAAAAAAACAAGAAGTAACAGAGCACAAGATTTCGGGTGTTTGCTCTGGCACAGTCCACACTAATTTACAATCCAGGAGCCTGTCTTTCACAGTGGCTGCGGTTACCCAAGTAACCAGAGAGGGGCATGAAGGAAATCCTACCGCTTGTACCCATTTCCGCAACAGCAACTTTAAAACATGTGCTTATGGGCACTTCATATGCACAAGGACTGCCAGGGTGTAAATGACACCTGCCCTTAATAAATGTCCTGTGGTAGTTATCGAACAAAACTTCAAAACAGTCAGACTTTCAAAAAGCCAATGTCAAATGTAACTTTTTCTCACAGTGCTTAAAAAAACCACATGCAAAGATGCTCAACATCTCGAATTATTAGACACATGCAAATCAAAACTACAAGAAGGTATCACCTCGCACAGTCAGAACGGCCATCATCAAAATGTTTACAAACAATAAATGCTGGAGTGGACATGGAGAAAAGGGAACCCTCCTATGCTGTTGGTGAGATGTAAGCTGGTAACAGCCACTATAAAGCACAGTATGGAGAAGCCTTTAAAAAGTAAAAATAGAGCTACCGTATCATCCAGCAGTCCTGCTTCTGGGCATATATCTGCAGAAAACCAGACTTCAAAAAGACAAATGCGGGCTTCCCTGGTGGCGCAGTGGTTGAGAGTTCGCCTGCCGATGCAGGGGACGCGAGTTCATGCCCCAGTCTGGGAGGATCCCGCGTGCCACGGAGCGGCTGGGCCCGTGAGCTATGGCCGCTGAGCCTGCGCGTCCAGAGCCTGTGCTCCGCAACGGGGGAGGCCGCAGCAGTGAGAGGCCCGCGTACCGCAAAAAACAAAAAAAAAAAACAAAAAAAAATACCAAGTCAAAAAAAGACAAATGCACCCAAACCCCAACATGCACTGTAGCACTATTTACAATAGCCAAGACATGGAGGCAACCGAAATGTCCACCAACAGATGAATGGATAAAGAAGTGGTATGTGTACACAATCGATTATTACACAGAAATGAAAAAGCATGATCATCTCTAGGTCCATCCCTGTTGCTGCAAATGGCTTTATTTCATTCTAAGTGAAGTAAGTCAGATAGAAAAAGACAAATATCCTATGATATCACTTACAGTGGAGTCTAAAAAATGATAGAAATGAACTAATTTATAAAACAGAAACAAACCGACAGACTTCAGATATCCTTTAGGGAGAAAAATTTTTTAATCAGTTACCAATCATTAAATGTCAACCTGAAAAAATTAAGCAATAAATAACATTGTAAAGGTATTAATTCTCCTCAAATTAGCCTATACCAGCCATTAGCAAACTCAACCTGGAGATCACATCCAGCCTATCACCTTCTTTTGTAAATTAAATTTCATGAATGACCCACAAAAAAACCCACAATGAGACGTCACGTCACACCTCTCAACATGGCTATTATTCCAAAGTCTACAAATATGAAATGTTGTTCATGACGTGGAGAGAAGGGAATCCTAGTACACTGTTGGTGGGATTGTAAATTGGTACACCCACTATCAAAACAATGTGGAGGTGCTGAAAAAAGCTAAAAGTAGAACTATCGTATTAGCCGACAATTCCACCGCTTGGTATATGTGCCAAGAAAATGAAGACACCAATTTGACAAGATACATGCATCCCAGTGTTCATAGCAGCATCATTTACAATTGCCAACATATGGAAGCAAACTAAATATCCATCAACACATGAGTGGTTAAAGAAGATGTGGTATCTATACACAATAGACTATTACTCAGCCATTAAAAAGGATCAAATTCTGCCACTTGCAACAATGTGGATAGGCCTAGAATATGTATACCTCCTTAAATAAGTTAGAAAAAGACAAATACTCTATGTTCTCACTTCTCTGTGGAATCTAAAAAATTCAAGAAAGGAATGTATATAACAAAATAGAAATAGACTCACAGAGAACAAATTAGTGGTTACTGGTAGGATGAGTGAAGTGGGGAAGGAAAGACAGTAGTTTGTTTCTCTAAATCCAATACCCCTGTGTATGAACTAAACAAACAAGGATATATAGTACAACACAGGGAAATATAGCCATTATTTTGTAATCACTTTAGTGGAGCATTATCTATAAAAATATTAAATCCATATGTTGTACCACTGAGACTAATGTAATATTGTAAATCAACTATACTTCAATTTAAATAATCCATAGGGTGGCTGAATGGATTAAAGAAAGTTCAATTATATACTGTGTACAAGAGATTCATGTTAACTTTAAATCCATATATAGCATAAAATTGAATGATTAGAAAAAAAATACTCCATAAAAATCATACTTGCCTGACTAGTATATTATCAGGCAAAAAAGACTTGAAGTCAAACCTCTCAAAGGAAAGATGGTTATCATATAATGATAAAGGGATTAATTCATCAAGAAATTATGACAATTATAAATATGTATGTATCCAGCATTGGAGTCTCTCAACATATAAAGAAAATATTAACCCACATGAAGGGGAAAATGTGCAGAAATAAAATAATGGTAAGAAACATCAATACCCAACTTTCAACACTGTATAGATCATCCGGACAGAATATCAATCAGGAAACACTGAACTTGAACACACTTGATATCAAATGAACCTAACAGACATATACAGTACATTCCACTCAACAGCAGCAAAACTGCCATTCTTCTTCAGTACACATAGAACATCTCCTACGGTAGATCCTATGTTAAGCCACAAAACAAGTCTTCAAAAACCCAAGAATATTGAAATCATATCAAGGATCATTTCCAACCACAGTGGTATGAAACTGAAATTCAATATTAAAAGGAATAATTGAAAATTCAAGAACACTTAGAAATTGAACAAAATAAGCTCCTGAATAGCCAATGCATACAGGAATAAATCAAAAGGGAAATTTTAAAAAGTATCTTAAAGCAAACAAAATTGGAAACACAAAGTACCTAAATTTATGGAATACAGGAAAAATAATGCAATACAAAGAGTTATGTTTACAGTAATAAATGCATATATTTTAAAAGAACTCTTGAGAGGGGATTAAGATGAAAGAGCAGGAAGATACTGAGCTCCGTTCCTGCCACGTACACACCCAAATTACTACAACTTACATGGAAATTATCTCTGAGAATGACCTAAAGACGAGCAAGGAAGGTTTTCCACAACTAAAGATATAAGGAAGGAGAAACCACAAGGCTGGTAGGAGGACCGGAAACACAGTCTAGTTGGAACCCACACCTCAAGCACAGTGACCCACAGCTGGAAGATATCACAATTGCATCGGTCCTCCCCACGGAGGGAAGGGTCTGAGCCTGTCATCAGGCTGCTCAGCCCAAGAAGAAAAGAACACAGCAGGTCTGGCTTTGAAAACCTGCAGGGCTTACTTTCAGGAAAGCTGGAGGCTAAAGAAAACTGAGACTTTGCTCTCATACGTCACACACAAATCTCACACGTTCTCAGTCCCTGTGCAGAGCCAGTAGTGTGAAAGACATCTGGGTCAGACCCACTTGCTAATCTCGGAGAGCTTCTTGGAAAGGCAAGAGGCAGCTGGGACTCCCACTAGGAACTGAGACATTGGCAAGCAACATTTTAGAGTCTTCCCTGGAACTGATTAGAATCAGGAGCCTGCCCCATTTACCACCATGACCATAGCACTCCTGCACCAGAGGCCCCACAACCAGACACACTGGGGGCCTACCCTGTCCACCTATGCACCTGGAGCACCACACAGCCACCCATAATGGAGGGCTGCCTTGGCTATCAGCACACCCACGGCAATCACATACTGCAGGGGCTCACAGCCATTTAGGCCAGGGTCCAATACCGCCTACCAGCTTGTCCACAGAAGTTAGCTCTGCCGTAAGAGAAAGGTGTGTGCAGCCCACACAGGGGACACCCCTGGAGCATGTGGCTCTGCTGGCCAGAGGACAATGTGCTGCTGGGCCCTATCAGTCATCTCCTACATAAGGCCAGTTCTCTGAGACCCGGGAATGTAACAACCTGAACCTAATGAGTAAAAATGCACAGAGAATTAGGATACATAAGGAAATAGAGGAATATGTTACAAATGAAGTAACAAGACATGACATCAGAAAAAGAACTGAATAAAATAGGGATAAGCATTCTACCCGATAAAAAAAAGTGTTCACAGTAATGATTATAAAGATGCTCACCCAAGTCAGGAGAAGAATAGATGGACATAGTGAGAACTTCAACAAACAGTAACAAAATGTCAAAAAGAACCAAAGAGCTGAAAAATACAGTAAATGAGATTAAAACACACACACACACGAGGGAAGCAACATTATATTATATGATACAGAAGAACAGATCAGTGAAATGGAAAACAGAGTAGTGAAAACCACCCGAGCTGAATAGCACAAAGTGAAAAGAATTAAGACTATAGGTAAAGGGACCTCTGAGACAACATCAAGAATATTCACATGAGCATCACAGGGGTCCCAGAAAGAGGAGGAGAGAAAGCGGCAGAGAACATATTAGAGGATATAGTAACTGATAACTTTCTTAACCTGGGGAAGGAAACACACATCCAGGTCCAGGAAACACAGACTCCCAAAGAAGATGAAGACAGACAGGTCCACACCAAGACATATTTGAAAGTGCTATAAATTTAAGGTAAAGAGGGGTCATAGAAGCAGTGAAATAAAAGCATCTAGTTATGTTCAAGGTATTCCCATAAGACTGTCAGCCACAACTACTGAGCCTGTGCTCGAGAGCCCACGAGCTAAAAGAGTAAAGATATCAGGATGCCCTTCTCTAGATGAATTCATAAGCAAATTAGGGCACAAACATGTCAAGGGGAGCAGAACACACCACCCCAAAATATGTCCCTTTGACAAAAGCATTATTTTGGGCTGATTAATTTGAAAAACAGCCAACCCAGGAAAATCTCTGAAAACCAAGTAGAAAATGTCCTTTTATAAAGTAAATTTACATTTGTTAAGGATATCTCCATTTTTAAGGGTGTGTCCCTCTCTGGACCAGGAATTGAATGATGACTAAGTATTAACGCAATCTTGTCAGTGAAAGAGGCCTGGATGTAAATCTGCATAACAACTGCACCCTTGTTTACTGTGCTTTGCCTAATAACCTCCCTTAAATGGCTTCCTTCATTCCCTAAAATCTTTCTTTTGCTCTGGGCTGAAGATGGCACTTAAGGGAATGGCTTGGGCCGTTTCAGGGAGTGACTCAGTTTTCCTGGGTATCTGTCACGTATACAAGTAGGTATGCATGGTATAAATTAAACTTCCGATTCTTTTTCTCCAGTTCATCTCCCTTTCATTACAAGGGGGATCTCGAGGAAGAACAGAGAAGAGGGAAAATTATTTTTCCTCTCATATACATGCCATGCAATAGTATTCAGAGATATAAAGGAAGGGACCATCAACCCGTGTAAAAATAAATAAAGAAATAAAAATAAAGATGAATCTAACACTTACATTGCTAAGTGAAAGAATCCAGTCTGAAGTGCTACTCACTGTATGACCTCATTTATATGATATTCCAGAAAAGGCGAAACAGACATGTTTGGGAAACAGTTTATGGAACATGTGGTTGAAACAGTTCACATGATACTTTAGAGCTATGAATTCCTGCCACGATGCGTTTGTCTACACCCACAGATGTTTACAACCCAATGAGTAAATTATAATCTATTCAAATGTAGTTACTTAGGATATGGAAGCGTCAAAGGCTGGAATACACCATGTAACAAAGAATCTAACTGATTTAGAAATGTATGAAAAAACTCACTGTGGGTAGTGGGACAAATGGGCTGACCTAAGTCCACTATGGAAATGAACATATCTGTAGACCAAAGGCAAAATGCGCCATACATACACAGTGGACTCAGAGTTCTTGCCCACGGTGGGTAGCAGCTAACAGTACTGAAATTACTGTATCCACCATCGAACGGAACAAGCACTGAATTTAATAAATGACAAATGGTGGCAGCCAGGTTTCTTACCACTGGAGTGGGAAGTCACAGACAAACAAAGGGAGAAGGTTACAATATCCATGTCATAACAGATCAGGCTGGAGACATCAGTATAAACTCTCTTTAGCCTGACAGAGGTACACATAGCTCCCCATGGAAATTTTTATAATTACGTGTATAATGCATAGGCTGGGATACGTGCATATACTTCCAAGCATTGTCAGCTGAGCAAATTAGCTACCACAAGTACACTTTTAATATCATTCTCTAATAAGAGGAACAAGGGCTCTGTGAAGAAAGGGCTGAGTCAGTAAATACGTGAAGCAAGATAATCTTAAAATATCAGAAAGTAAAGAAATACCGAAAGAAAAAAAAACACAAGAGAAAAATTGTGTAAGGGACTTCCCTGGTGGTGCAGTGGTTAAGAATCTACCTGCCGATGCAGGGGATATGGGTTCGAGCCCTGATCTAGGAAGATCCCACATGCCGCGGAGCAACTAAGCTCGTGCACCACAACTACTGAGCCTGTGCTCTAGAGCCCGGGAGCCACAACTACTGAGCCTGCGTGCTGCAACTACTGAAACCCACGTGCCTAGAGCCCGTGCTCTGCAACAAGAGAAGCCACAGTGAGAAGCCCGCGCACCACAACAAAAAGCAGCCCCCACTCACTGCTACTAGAGAATGCCTGTGCGTAGCAACGAAGACCCAACGCAGACAAAAATAATTTTAAAAAAAGAAAAAGAAAAAGAAAAATTATGTAAAATGAAAACAGGAGCAAATGGAAAAAGCTCTCAACAGCCAAAGCAAGAATTAACTAAGCAGTCTAATAACGTAGTGCTGGATTATAAGCAAAAGTTTACAATAATTATTCATGTATCCACGCTGGTAAAAATAAATTACATAGTTTTTGATGAATGGTGTTAAACAGAAATCTCCTATGCAGAAAGCTTCTAAACAATTCATATAGACACTCAGCTGTCCATCAGGGATGTGAAGCTAACCCCTCTCTCCTCAAGTGTGGATTCTGCATTATGACTTCTTCCTAAATAAGACACACAGGATGGACATGGGGAAAAATTAACTTCATGGGACTTCCCTGGTGGCTCAGTGGTTAATACTCCATGCTCCCAATGCAGGGGGCCCGGGTTCGATTCCTGCTCAGGGAACTAGATTCCACAAGCATGCCGCAACTAAGAGTTTGTATGCTACAACTAAGGAGCCGGCGAGCCTCAAATAAGGAGCCCGCCTGTCGCAACTAAGACCTGGCACAACCAAATAAATAAAATAAATTAAAAAGTAAAATAAATTTTAAAAAATGAACTTCACTGTGGGAAAACTTGACAAACACTACCTCAGCTAGGTGATCAAAGTTGAGAATTTCCCTTGATCAAAGTGAGAAGTTCCCTTGAGAGCCTGTTCTCTCGCTATATAGTGAAGAAGAAGCACTTCACCTCTGTGATTTGCTTTTTCAAAGGCAAGTCTAATCACGACCAAAACACCAAGCAAATCCCAGTGCAGAGCAGTCTATAAAATACCTGAGCAGTCCTCCTCCACACTGTTAAGTTCATGGAAACAAGGAGAGTCTGAGCAACTGTCAAAGCCAGGAAGAGACTAAACAGACATGACTGAGGCAGGAGACAGACGGACCCCCCAGGGCAAACGGTTTGAGTTAATTCCCTGTGAACCAATACTCCGAGATGGGAATAACAGACAATTGAGAGACGAGGCTGGGCCCTGCCCAGATAGAAGATAAGAGATCACATATTCCTCATTCTTAAAGTCAGGAGACCTCCCCAACTACATGTGCAGAAAGGCTCCCAGGAGGTCAAAAGAGAAGTGATGCTAAGGGGCTAAGTCTACCCATAGGCCTCTTCGGTAGAATCCATCTTGGCTAAGAGATACACATGCATGCATGGGAAGATCCCAAGATACACCAAATAAGGACTCTGAACCAGGCAAATCAAAATGATTGGCCAAAGGAAACATGGAAGAAATGTCCCATAAAAGGGATTCAAACTGCCTCTAGGGCACAACTCTCTCTCTGAGACCGCCCATGTGTCTAGCCACACGTACTCTATTCTTTTTTTTTCTAATAAATACTTTACTTGTCTCAATACTTTCCATCTTTCTGGGAATTCTTTTCTGCAAAGCCGTAGGGCCAGGACCTTGTCACTGACCACTGGTCTAGTGGCTAGGATACGGTCCTCTCACCGCCGCGACCCGACCTCAATCACTGGCCGCGAACCAAAACCCTGCTTCGAGCCGCTGCAGGCCGAGGCCACCCGAAATCATGATGACCACATGGGACAAGGAAAGGTATAACAAAGGGAACATGAATATGGACTTGAGTTAATAATAAATTATCAATATTTGTTCATTATTTGTGATGATTCTGTAGATAAAGATGGGAAAAATTAAAAGTCAAATAAGAAAAACCTATTGTAACAAACTGGAAATCGAGAGGAAATGGGTGATTTCTTTGTAAAAACACATTACCAAAATGGACCCTAAATTAAGGAAAACACAAAAAGATCAATTAACCATTGAGGAACCTCTTCCCCTACTGGTTATCCTATCACTGTTCCAGGCTTTCCCTCTCTCGGGACAGGGAAGGAGCAGGGACAGAGCTGTTTGGCAGCTCCCCTAATATCTGACCCCACCCAGTGTCTTCACCTCCCCCAGCCACGCCTACCCAGTGAGGACACCTGAGAAAGGACCAGGGATTATTGATTCAGATGTGTCAACTAGGAATTTTTCTTTTCCCAGCGACTGGACACACTTACTGAAGTAAAATAAATTAGTATTTATTGTAAGGGTAGAAATAAAGAAATACTTGCAAGTGGCAAGTTGAAGAATGTGTTTGGATCTGGCAGGTCCAGTGGCTCACACTGTCTCAGTGTGACCTTGCTTCTCTCCAAACCTCTGTCCCTCTCAGTGCCTTTGGGGGACCCCATTCACAGGCAGGCTCTCTCACTGCCCTTGGGCCAACAGCAGTTTTAGGCTGACAACCACTCACCATCCATTTTCCGAGAAAGTTTCTCCTTTTCTTGGGTTCCAAGAAAAATCATGGTTTTAAATGCCTTTGGTCTGGCTTGGGTTGCATTCTTATCCTTGACCCATCACCAGAAAATGGAAAATGGGACTGGCTAGATGTGGGCTATAAACCCATCTTCGAGCTGGGTGCAACTTGGGGTCATCCTTCTGGAACTGTCTGGACTGGAAGCAGGGGAGATGTAATTCCAGAAGGAAAACTCAGGCACTAGACTTGGGCATGAGAACAGATGCTAGCTGGGAGAAAGCAACAGATTCTACGTCAATCACAGCTCACTGCACAGCACAGAATCTGACACAAAAGGAATAAAGGGGTTCACTTAGGGTCAGGGGCTGCAGCGACTCATCCAGGGCTCTTAACTGTCCCTCCCAAGACTGCAAGAAGTTCTTTCACTTGCTGAAAAGGCAGGAATTGGTGGTGGTAAACTCAAGTCTCCTGCATTGGGCATCAGGTCCTCACATCTCAGAGGCTGGCCCAGAACAGCCCATGTGCCGTCAGAAGACACACACACCTCATTCCTGCCCCTGAGAGGTAGGAGCCCTTGAGCTATGCCATCTCCCTGGCCATATCAATTGCCCATCCCTGAAAAACAATACTGCTCCTTTTCCACTTTCTTCTCTCTCCTTTACTAAGGGAAGAAACCAAATGCTAGGGTGGTAAGGAAACTCTTGTGCAATGAAGAAATGGGAGGCTCGAGAATTATTCCACGCCATGGAACCCATAATTGGCAGGCTTTCCCGAGGCCACGCGGATGCATATGGCTCTCCAAGACAATGGCAGTGGCAGTGTAAACCTCACACTGGGAGGTCCAGTTGCTCCCATATCTTCGATTCTTAATGAGTATGAATGTCAAAAGTTTCCTACAACTGGAAGGCCAAAGGATTGCAGGGCCATGGTCTGCTGCATGGGTGTGTGTCAGGGCCACACTCCAATGTCTAGAGGATTATTACCTCTCTTGGCAGCCTGTGAGGCCGTGAGCGGGAGGCCTTCTTCTCAGCCACATGCATGTTGGTGGTTGAAACTTCTCAAAGGAATGTCTACACTGCCCAGGTAGCTCTTAAATTGCCTGGCATCATGGTCAGCTCCGTATCTGTACATGAGGGCCTGACAATGCCCAGGCTGGACTGAGCTAGAGGACCACAGATGCCTGCCTGGATAGTCAGAGGTTGAGGGCTGTCCTGCCTGAGACTTGATCATCTATTCATGCCCACTCAGATGGGACAAAGGATGCCTCCAGTGCCAGGAGGGCCCCAGCAGCCCTCAAGAAGGCAGCATCTGGGGGCTGGCAGGTCACTGCACCCAGTCCTGTATAAATCCACACATGTCCACTGAGTGTCCTCCTGTCTGGGCTGTGCTGGAACCTGGGGTTGCCCAGGCAGAGTAAGGCCAGCATCACCCTTCCCAGGTAGGAGGGCAGAAGGAAACCATGCATGGCTTCTGACACCCTCCCCAATCCTTGACAGAGGTCGAGTTGGATACGAAACAGTCCAAGACAAGAACAGACATTTCATTCTTCTCTCAGAGCTCAGGACTGGGGGAGGGGAGGCCAGAAAACAGTTATTGGCCTCAGCTCCCTGACTCCTGTTTGACACTGGGCAAATCCTATCCATCTTGGAGGCCTCAGAGGGGAGAAGGGAAAGGCAATGGAGGCCAGTTATGCTTAAACCTAACCCTAACCCTAAAGAACCCTAACCTCTAACCCTAACACCCTAACCCCACACCCCGAGACCCTCTACCCTGACTCTCCAACCCTGACCCCTGACCCCGATCCCTAAACCCTGACACTGACTCAAACCCCAGACCTAAACCCTAGCCCAGTGGATACCGAGGGATGACAGTATTCTGGAATAAACCAAGGGATTCATGACCTTGCATTTAGCAAGTTTCTTAGATCTGACACTAAAACACACGCAATAACAGAAAAAATAAACTGGAGTCCCTCAAAATTACAAACCTTTGTGCATCAAAAGAGGCTATCCAGGGACTTCCCTGGTGGCTCAGTGGTTAGGAATCCACCTGCCAAAGCAGGGGACACGGGTTCGAGCCCTGGTCCAGGAAGATCCCACATGTCGTGGAGCAACTAAGCCCGTGCGCCACAACTACTGAGCCTGCGCTCTAGAGCCCGTGAGCCACAACTACTGAAGCCCACATGCCTAGAGCCCGTGCTCTGCAACAAAAGAAGCCACCGCAATGAGAAGCCCACGCACCACAACAAAGAGTAGCCCCTGCTCGCCGCAACTAGAGAAAAGCCCACGCGCAACAAAGACCCAAGGCAGCCAAAAATAAATTAATTTTTTTTAAAAAAGAAATATATGGAAAAAACTCACTGTATGGGGATGGGGTAAGAGCTGCTGACCTAAGTTACCTTTGGAAATGAATGGAATCTATAGACTAAAGGCAAAATGGACTGTACATAAACAGAGGGCTTTATTTTATGAAGTTCTTTCCAGGGTGTAGTAGCTAACAATTCTGAAACCTCTGCACATGTAATCTGGAAAGGAGCAATGCGTAAATAAATGGCAAGTGGTGGGAGCCAGGCTCCTTGCTGTGGGAGTGGGAAGTTACAGATAAGCAAGGAGAGAGCCTCTGCCCTCGTAATCATGGATCTGGGCTTCCTGGAAGGATACTGACTGGCGGGGGGAAACACACACATCTTCATGCTGGGAAGACCCTGAAGACATAGGAACTTCACACCCCATCTTTCCACCCATACCTGCTGGAAACATTCAGCCCTCCATAATCAGTCAATTGCAGCATTTAAGACATTCTCACCCCCAGGCAGATAAAGGAGCATGAGGGTCTTGCTTACCTCTAAGCCGTCCCAGAATCCAGGCCTTGGGGGTGGAGCCAGGTTGGGGGTTCCTGGGCCTCTGACCAGCAGGTGAGAGGAGGGAGGAAGACCGGTCCTGAGGACAGAGGTTCCCTCAAGTCTGTGAGCCCAGGAGCCCCGATGGGGTTCATTCCAAGTGAGGACATGGGCGGGGCCTGCAGTGGTTCTCTCTTCCCCCTGGCCCCTTTGATGAAGCCATGGCAGCACTGGGCCCAGACATCTCAGGGCGGTGTCTCAAACTCTGACACAGCAGTTTTACAAAGGAACAGGAGAATGGAGCTGAGCCCCTGACGGCCACTCCTTTCTGGCTCTGAGTTGCTTCCAACAGGACCGCAGTCACCTGCACATAGTCTGCTGTGACCTACCTGCCCCCACTGGCCTTTCCTCTCCCTCCCTGTGATGATTCCAGTGACATCTCCAGCCTGGACCCCTCTCCCAGGCCAGATGCCTCTGTCCAGCCACTGCACCCCCATCTCCCCTTGGGGGCTAACAGGGCCCTCAGAGGACTGGGATCCTGCAGCTCCCCACACCCAGGAGCAGCCCCACCTTCCCAGGTTGCTGAGCCCAGGCACCGGGTGTAACCGAGCAGGACCCTAGGGGCCTTCCCAGGACAGACCCCTTCCCCATATCCTCTGCTGTCGCTCCTCTCTGAAGTACCTGGATAACAGTGTCTGATGCACGCTTCCTCCACCGCCAAGTGGAAGGAATTAACTACTTGATGATCATGAACAGCTAGCCCCGGAGCTTCTGGCGCCTAAGAATTTATAATGTTAACCACCTGTTACCTCACCACCAGCCAGAGAGTTGTGCACCAGCTGATCACACACCCTGCGGCCGCCCCCCTCCTTAAACTGGCCTTTAAAATGCTTTGCTGAAATCCCTCAGGGAGTTTGGGCTTTTAGAGCACAAGCCAACTGTCCTCCTTGTACTGGCGCTTTTACAATTAAAGCTGCACTTGCCTTCACCACAACTGGCGTCAGTAGATTGGCTTTACTGCACTCGGGCAGGCAGACCCAAGCGGTTCGGTAATACTGGGTCCTCCCAGGCTCCCGCTCTCCTTGTGCCCCAGTGGCTGTCAGCTCCTCCTCCGGAGTCTGTGGCCGGTTCCCACACTAATTCCGCTCTACGCCCACAGCCCTGGCCCAAGCCCGATCTTGTGCCTGGTTCCTCCATCAGGCCTGACAAAGCTCCCTGCCCGCACGGTGCGTCTCACATCCCACCCCAACCTGGTCTTTCTGAAGCATAAACGAGACTGACTCTCTCCTGCCTGTAATCCCCCAAATGTTTCCCCACTTTCGCTAGGGTATCTGCCGGGAGAGACATCTGCCAAGGCCCTGAGAGTCCTCGGCATCCCCACTAGGCTGCTGGCTCCTGAGTTCCCTGACAATGAGCACCTCAGCAGGCCGGGCGACACGGCAGGAAACCCCAGAACTGCTCACCTCAGGACGGGGCAGGCACTGCCATGGCCTGATCAAAGAGAGCAGAGGAGGTGTCCCCAGCTGGGACACAAACTCTGCACGAGTGGCCTCTCCTTGAGCCATTACATCAACTCGTGTGACTGGAGGGAAGGAAGGACTGAAGCACACTTGGTTCCTAAGGAGGATGGTATAGGCTCAGTCACGTCCCTCCAAATTCACATGCTGAATTCCTAACCCCCAGGACCCCAGGATGTGGCTGTATTTGGAGATGGGATTTTTAAAGAGGTGATCAAGGTAAAAATGAGGTCACAGTGTGGATCCTAATCCAATAGGATTGATGTCCTACAAGAAGAGATTAGGACACAGATAGGCACAGGGGGAGACCATGTGAGGACGTGAGGAGAAGACGGCTGTCTAAGCACCAAGGAGAGAGGCCTCAGGAGAAGCCAGCGTGCACACACCTTGATCTCCGACAGCATCCAGGGCTGGGAGATAGGTCTGTTACCCAAGCTGCCCTGTCTGTGCTATTTGTTACGGCGGTCCTGAGCAGACTCACACGCAGGGTAACTCAGGGCTCAGACTGGACGGAACCCACCCTCCATCCCCCTGTATGTGAGTTACAGAAACCCCAGGAACTGAGGAGGGGGTCCCTGACGGGAGGCACAAGATAGATTTTAGGCATAACACGACTGCATTCACGTTAAACGTGCCTGATCTACATTCACACGAGATGGTTTCGTCCTGCATGTACATCAGCAACTTCCGTGTGAACTGCGGACCTTTGGCTTCCCCACCTCCACGGAGAGCATTAGCTTCACTACAGGACTTCCAGAACCACGAAGCATCGAAGCTTCACAGGACCCAGAGTGTGTGCGCGAGCATCCAGGCGACCCTCACGGCAGAGCCGCGCAGCTGCCCATCAGAACCGATTTCCCTTTTACCTGTTCACGGCTAACCCGCACCTCCCAGGCCTCCCACCCCTTGCAGCTGGTGCGCAGTGTCTTCGTGTTACCAAGGGGTAGGGGTGGAGGTGGTGAGGGCCTTGACCAGCCTGCATCCTAGGACGGAGGGCATGATGCCCACCTGGTTACCCCACCCTGCTGGTTGGAGCCCTCACCTTGGAAGCAGGGAGGAGAGGCAAGGGGGACAGAGCCTGGGACCTGACACCCACCTGCCCTGGACTCTCACAAGAAAGGGACAAAGATATCTTGAGCTTCGGCCCATATCTGGGAGACACTCTGTTTTAGCAACGAAGCAAAGTGCTTTTAAGGCACTTTTAAGGTGCTTTACAAACCCCTCCCCAGCTGTCACAGAAAGTCAGGCTCAATCTCATCACACTTTTCTCAAACCCCAACTCACGGGGAGACCACCGCTCAGGTGATGGTGCTTCAGAGCAGCCCCTTTAAAAGACCCCTGGAGTTCAGCTCTCCCAGCCCTGCCTTCAGTTTAAGGGAGACGTTTCCTTGACAACCTTGACAACCCTGCTCAGTTTCCTTAACAACCCAGCTTGGGAATCCCCCGAAGTCGTCTTCAAACATTCCTATCTAGGCTGGATGCGCCTGAAGAGACAGTGCTGTCATCACTGCCAGAGACCGGTTCCCCCAAGCCCGTAGTTATTGGTTACATGATGCTATCGATGATGAGATCCCAGAAGAGCCAGCTTTGCAACATAACCACTTCTGGACTCGGCACTGGGTCCCTTTCCACGGACAGAGTGGAGTGGCTGTTTCCACGGGCCCCGTGGTGGAAGAGCTCACCTAATGCAGCCAGGACTTCATCCTCTCCAGGTGATTCCAGGGTCCTCACTCTGCCCAGACTCCACCCACGTGGCTGCTGTCTGTGCCAATCTATACGGGACCTTGGTAATCTCCTAAAATGAGGGGTATTTTATACACAGATAATGGGTTGAATGCTGGCCCCAAAAGATGTGTCCCCCCCAGAACACGTGAACAGGACCATATCTGGGAAAAGGGTCTTTGTATATGTAGTTAAGGATCTCGAGGTGAGGTCATCTTGGGTTAGGGTGGCCCTCAATCCAATTGAGAGCGTCCTTATGAGAGACAAAAGAGGAGAGACACAGACAGAGTAGAAGTCACGTGAAGACAGAGGCAGAGACGGGAGGGATGCAGCCACAAGCCTGGGGATGCCTGGAGCCCCCAAAAGTGGGAAAACGCAGAAAGAACCCTATCCTGGAGCCTCTGGAGGGACTTCCATCTTGAAACACCTTGATCTCAGATGTCTGGTCTCCAGGACTTGCGGGGGATGAATTTCTGTTGTTTTAAATGACCCAGCTTGTTGTCATTTGTTACAGAAGCCACAGAACAGTCACACAGACCCTGCTCTGTAGGATCCTGGAAGTTCAGGTCTCACTGAGGCCAACAGAGGCTGGATTGCAGAACCCTTAGAGTCAGCATTGGGGCCCAGAAAACCTAAAGCAGAGGCTGGACACCAGAATGTTGAGGGGTCAGTCGGAAGCCCATCCCTGAGGCTGCCGGCTGCACGCGGCCTCCCCAGGTCTTTACGCCTGTACCTGTTGGGGACAAGTATTTCCATCCTGATTCAGGACCTCTGATGTCACCATTCACGTTGCTAATTAAGAACCCACCAGTTCCACAGAGGAAAACCGTATCAGGGCACTTGCTCCAGTTGTAAACAATTCTGAAGCTGGTCAGTGGTGGGGAATCGTCTCCCATTCAGCCAGCAGCCCCCACGCAACAAGCGTCCTCATTGCAAAGCTGGGGCACCGTGCCGAGGCATCTGTGAGTAAACGTGAGCTGAGCCCCAGGCCAGTTGCTGCTGAACTATTCCCACCCGTCCCAGGTAAAACACCTGAATATATACAAGGACTTGAAAGCCTAGAGGAAGGGCCATGGAGCCACACGAGTGACAGCATGCCGGCCGACTTGGTGCCTGCAGGCCAACCAGGATGGTCCTGGCCCTGGGTGCTCTTCTGGAAGATTTCCATTTCCCTGCCTGAGAAACCGTCCTGTCCCTGCCCCCACTGCTTTTTTCCTTCCTCACCTCTGCCCAGGGAGAAATTCCAGCAGCAGGTATGGGTGACACATCCTCTTCTTTAGCAGGTGGCAGCCTGGCAACTGCTGCAGAAAGTCCAGCAGAGCCCCACTCACACTGGGCCACCCACAAAGCCGTGGCCTCTCACTCCCTCCCACCAGCCCAGCCCCGAGACTGCTGACAGGGCAGAGAAAATGGTGTCAGGCACGGCTGCAGGAGCTCTTGCTGCCTGGAGCGGTGTTTATATTGACCTCAACCCAGGCACACCTGGGGAGGGCTGGCCCGCACGGTCAGGCTGCCTAGGTCAGCCAATCCTCGCCCCTCAGGGGCTCATAGCTTCAGAAAATGGGCCTTGCTGAACTGGCCAGGTCCAAAGAACAGGTGTGGGCTCCTGAGAGTCAGGATAGACAAGGGGCTGCAGCTCTAGCTTGTTTTCTAATCATTTTATCTGGCCCATGAGTGGGAGACAACTTCAAGAAGACCCTTTCCTAATGAGAGGAACCCAGGGGTCAGGGAGAGGAGGGGTGGGTGGTGGTTGGAGACAGAGGCCTGGTGCCCCGGGTGCAGTGGAAGTCTCTGGAAGACCAGGTGGAGGGAGGCCACACAGAGTGATGCCCAGGGTCACAGACCTGTCGGAGCTGCTGTTTGTTAGTTCAAGTCCTGCTCTGAGGTGCTCTGTGTCAGCTCTGAGTGACAGGTGAGCTGGGGGTGCTCTGCAATGAGGGCTATGTGCACGGTTCCTGTGTGCCCAGCCCTGCCACGGTACCTGCAAGGGTAGCTCTGTATCCTGGGAGGGGCCTGGCCACGAGAGCCCCGTGGGCTGGGAGGGGGGCGTGTGTATGCGCATCCTCTTTGTGCAGCCGGCACAGAGTTGCTTAGCAACTTCCCTGTGGGCAGTGCTGGGATGAAATGAGAACCAGGAGATGCCACGGGGCCCCTGAACCCCTGTCCATCTAGAATGATGAGGTCAGCAGGCAGGTGCTGGCCACTGTGCTGCGTGAGGGAGGCCCCACAGGTACCTCTTGTTCATCCACCTGACACCACAGAGGCTTCCCCAGGACAGAGCAGACAGCCTGCCTCGGGCGGGTGGGAGCTCCTGGTGACCCTGCAGGGGACATGGGAGGGACGGACCAGGCAGGAGGGAGTGGGAGCCCAGGCAGAGCCATGGGGCTCGGGGCCGAGGGGGCCTTTCTGGGTCTGAGCTGGGAGTGGACGTGCAGGTGGTGCGTGTGATCCAGGAAAGCTGCCTTGGTGACGTGAGGCTGATCCTGCTTCAGTGACAAGCTTCCGGATGATCCCAGAACAGGACAGTGAGACGGATCCTGTTAGAAGAAGGTAAGTGAGTCCCCCCAAGAGGAGGCTCTGTGAGCTGGCCCCGGGAGGGGGTGAAGGGAACAGGCGTGGAAGCTGCGGGGAGTGGGCAGTCCCCCTGGGCGGGCGGCGGGTGCAGACCCCACTCCGTGGTCCCACAGCTGTGCTTCCGGCTGGATTACCTGGCTTCTCGGAGCCTCAGCTTCCCGGTCTGCTCGTGGGGTGATGGTAGCATGGACTGACTAGTGATTTGCTCAGAACAGGGTAGGAAGGGGTCTAGTGGAAATTCCACAGAACACCGTCAGTGTGGGAATCGCAGGCCCTGTTTCCTGTATGTCTGTCTTCAGGATGGGGAGAGAGCAAAGCCGAGCAGACTGGCAGCAGAGCCTGGGGACGGGCTCCGTTTGGTGGGTCCCCCTGTTTCCTGAGTCTCGGAAGGAGCAGCTCCAGTGGGCAGTGGCGGCTTCATCCCACACCTGGGAGCATCCAGACCTCAAGGCCCAGCAGCCCCGAGCCCTGTGTCTGGGCCCCCGGGAGGCAGGCGGGACAGGCCGGTGTCCTCCTCGGCCCTCTTCCTGCCCAGAAAATTTGGGGTCCAGGCCGTCATTAGGGAGAAGCAGGGATGGGGGTGTCCCACGTGGGAACAGGACACGGGGCAGCTTGTGCATGTGGACGTCCACGCCGGGAATGGGGGTCGGTGGGACGCGGGCACAGGGAGGGGCAGGTGGTGGGCCTGAGGAAGCATGGCGGGGCTGGGTGTCCTGGGGAGGGTACAAGCTTTGTCTGTGCCGGGCCTCAGACTCCCCGGGGCTTCCCTCCCCTGGTCACTGGGGAGGAGGGGCCGAGCAGCGTTGGTGGAGGGACCCCTCGCGTCCCCAGGCCCTGACAGCATCAGCCCTCCAGGCTCTGGGTCGGGGAGCCTGAGGGGCACAGGCCCAGCTGTGCCCGCAGGGAGGCCTGGAGGGGTCGGGCGGGAAGCACGGATGTGGTCTCACCTGTGCAGAAGCTCCCGAGCCAGTGTCCAGTGGGAGCCCTTACCTCGCACGTGGGTTTCAAGTCCACGGCTCAGATCAGCTTCTAGCCGCTTGGTTTGTTTTCTAGACACAAAGTCCTAATATCTCCTATGTCCCCTGCCCGTGAAAAGGCACGTCTGATCTGGCACCAGGTGCTGCCTCTGGTCCCTCCTGACTGGACGCCCAGCAGCCAGTGTCACCACGTCACGACTGTCAGGGGTGTCAGGCGTGGGGGGATGAGAGCACACGGTCCAGGCCCATGAGGGGCCGTGCCGTCCACGGGGCCGGTGCTGTGGCTGTAGGTGTTCCCCAGCCCGCGGGCAGAGACCACCGTCCCCTTACAGACTGTTACCAGGTGAAGTCATGTGCACCCTGCTCGGGCCCCAGCCTGCGCGGCGCTCTGCCTCAGCGGGGAAGGTTTCCTTTTTCCATGTGGGTTCAAGTACGCAAATAACAGAACCAAAGCCGAGACCAACACAGCATAGGCTCTATTCAGTGGCCAAAGAATGGAGAAGCGGGAACTAAGTTCACAGATCATCTTCTCGCCCCCCTGGAGAGAGTGGTTTAATTTTAAAGAGTAAAGACAAAGGGAGGAGGAGTGAGGCTAGTGGTGGGATGAAGAGGCCTTCCGGGGAAGGGGCGGGGCTTCTTCCAAGGGGCTGGGGTACCACCTCCTTTTACCCGTTTCTGGTCCTTCATGTCTAGTCATGGCCGCCGGTGGGTGTGTCACCTAATATGCAGATATAGTAAATTCAACACGTGATGAGACTCGGGGTCAGTTGGAGGTCACATTCGTTGCCGTCTTGGTCCCAGCTGGTTCCATGTTTGTTTGTTTGTTTGTAGCTTCCTTTCTTATCTCTGGACCCCTTCACTTAAACACTTAGGTGAACTCCTGCTGAAGGTGGGGGTGCAGGACAGCCCTGTGAAAGGTGGGTGCACGGGGCTTGAGCAGGGCCTGGAGCAGCTCTGACAACAACAGGAGGCTGAGACGGGCGGTCAGTCTGACGCCCGCACTGGGGCCTGTGCTCGGCATGCGGAGGGGGTCAGCCGGGGGCACGTGTCAGGGAAGGTTCTCGGTGTTTACACAGAAGATGTGAACGTGGGTCCAGATGCAGAGCTGCCTGCGGACGCTGCTACAGAGCCCCCTGATTCTTTCCTGAGAAAACTGGTGGGGGGCATTCAGGCAACAGGGCAAACTGCTTGCTCTGGGTTTCTTGTGGGGAAGTGGGGAGATAGCAACAGGGGCTCAGCCTGCATAACCCCAGAAGCCCTCCCAGGACAGCCCCAGAACCACTTCTGGAATGGCAAGCAGAAGTCGGTCTTCCACCTACTAGACGTGGAGGAAAGGGCTAGGTCTGCAGGGCCGCCCTCACCTTCAGGTACCGGCTGGGAGGCTCACAGGACCCAGCACATGCTTGTGGCTTGTGTCCTCACAGCTGAGATGGGTCACAGCACACAGTAGGGATGCCCGGGGGGGGAGGACCCCGGCTCCGGTCACCTCGTGACCCTTCATGCCCCCTTCTTCCCTCGAGGGTCTCTAGGGTGTCTCTTCCCCCAGCGACGAAGGGTAGAACCACGACAGTTACCCGCACCCCCGTGCCCCCAGGGAAGCTCATTAGAGGCTTGGCACCCGGCTGGGGGCTGGTCACGTGGTGTTGCCTGCCCTCACCCTCCAAAATGCCGGTGCCCAGAAGGGGAGCCGGGGTTCAGCATGAACCACATGGTTTGTGCAAACAGCATGGGCGCAGGGGGCTTCCCCTAACGGGAGGCGGGAGGGTTTAGATCAGGCCAGGGAGCTGCTCACCAGCTGCATTAGCTTCCCAGGGCAGCTGTGACGAACGACCACAGAGCTCAGAGCAACAGAAACCTGTCCTCTCTCAGTCCTGGAGGTCAGACGTCTGAGATCAAGTTGTCCCAGGGCCGCCCTCCCTCTCGAGTCTCCAGGGGAGGGTCCTGCCTGCCTCTTCCAGCTTCTGGGGGCTCCAGACGTCCCTGGGCTTGTGGCCGCATCCCTCCCGTCTCTGCCTCCGTCTTCACATGGTGTCTCCTGTGTGTCTGTGTCTCTCCTCTTGTCTCTTAGAAGGACACTGTCACTGATTCAGGGCCACCCGGATCCAGGATGACCTCATCTTCAGATCCATAACTAATTATACCTGCAAAGACCCTACTTCCAAATAAGGTGCCATTCTCAGATTCGGGGGGGGATGACATGGATATAAATTTTGGGGTGACCCCCCCCATTCAACCCACCATAGCACCCAGTTCCCAGATGCCAGCCGACCTTCCTCAGGACAGCATCAGGCTGGTGATGTTCTGTCTTTCTGCACGGAGTTGTCTCTTGTTTCTTGTGGTAACAGTGAGGTTGGGTGGGGGGCACTTCTGGCTGACCTCCCGGTCATTCCAGGGACCATGCTGGCGTGTGCGGCGAGCCGCCTCCGACCAGCAGAATGACGAGTCGCCACACGCAAGATTCTTCTCGTATCACACTTTATTGGAGCACAGCTTGGTTAAAGAAAAGATGGAAGGAAGACCCCGCAATCCTATAGCAGTCTGCTTATATAGGGATTAAGAACATGTGTCGCTCTGTGATTGGCTTTCGCTGATGGTGCGACTTGTGAGCCAGCATCGGATAGGTCGCTACTTTAAAACCTCATTAGTATACTTAGCGCAAGCGCAGTGGCCACAGGAAGGATGGTTCAGCTTGCTTCAGCTTCCTGCTGCGTGGCAGTTAGCTGACCGCGCCCTACAGGTGTGTCCTTCCCGGGAGGGTGCGAGCACGGCCAGGGTTCCCTGGGAATACTCCACACTGACCGCTCGGTGGTCAGACACCTGCATGGGCTGGACCGGTCCCCGGCACCTTCTACCACATCCACAGCCTGGTGGACTCTGTGCGGGCCTATGACTGTGAGGTATGGACTGGCAGGGTCGGTGGGAACCCTCCTGCCTGCCACGAGGCCTCCAGCCCACCACAGACCCTCCAGTCCTGCCATGGACATGCCCATCACGTTAACCCCCAAGAGGGCTTCTGGGAGGGGTGAGAACTTGACCATGAAGAAGACAGGGCAGGCCCTAACTGCAGCAGGTGGAGGCAAGTACTGGGGGTGCTTGGCCATTTGTCCCCAAAAGACCCCGAATATGGGCTCTGACTTGATGGGTCCACCTCCACCTGGGCTCACCTGGGGGGTCACTGTAGGGAGAGTGTGTCCTTGGGTGATTTCCAACTCTCCCCACATCAGCCTCACTCCCTGGGCCCCCCTGGCCCCATTAATAGTCTTTAAATAGTGTCTCTCACCCATCAGGCCTGCGTGGGAGATTTTAATATTGTGCGGGAGTCCAGCGACCAGCGCCCATGTGTCCTGTGTGTCTTGGGAGGGGAGGGAGCCTCGCTCTCACATTCCTGCCCCAGTGCACCTGGGGTCGGGGGCAGCAGACCCAGGCTCTGTTCCAGCAGAAGCTCCCTTTCTGTGAACAAGTCTTCCCCCACTCCCTTTATCCTCACTGGGGGCTCAGGAGGCCACAGCATCGGGGCACCTCCAGCACCAGGACGCCACCCTAGGGAATCTCTCAAGAGTAGGGACCAGGCCTGCAGGCGGAGGGGAGGAGGGAGCCAGCCGCTTCAGTATCCCCGGGGCTAGGAAGCCTCCTACGCAGGAGGGCCTTGGACTCAGCTTAACTACCACCCAGTGTCTCCTACCCCTCCCCTGGTAGGGGACCCTTCAGATTCCAGGGCCCCAAGATCCTCCCCACCGACTTCTGACCCCAACTGCAAAGTCGGGGACCCAGAGACCCCCTCCGTGGCTTTTTTCTTGGAGGCTCCCAGAATTCCCTGAAGCTGTTATACTCAGGGTTTATTATGGTGAAGGATGCAAGTTAAAATCAGCGAGGACAGGGGCATGAGCAGGGTCCAGGCTCCTCGGCTGTGGCAGCCCAGGGAAGCCCACCTGAGTCCTGAGGTGCAGGGCTTATTGGGTCTGTCAGGTCGACGTGAGGGACCCAGGAAGCCCCACCAGGCCTCATGCCATCAGCACAGACCAGCCTGGAGCGAGGCCCACGGAGCACAGACACTCCCGTCAGACTCAAGGTGACCTCCCGGAGCCAGGAGCAGAGGCCCGGCCTCTCTGTGGGCAGATGAACCCACACCGCACGGGCCCTGGTGCAGTGCCCGTTCCATGTGGTCAGCACGGGTGCGCACAGGTCAGCCAGTGTCACTGTTCTTCAGCCTGTGACCGTTGACCACACTGTCCCGCTCTGCTCACAAGAGTGAGGCCAGTGGAGGGACAACAGGGGTGGGAACAAAGCCAGGTCACGGTCCAGCTGGGTGAGAAATGGTCAAATGAGCGAGAACCCGGCTGCCCTTGCCTGGTGAGCCGAGAGTGGACGTCCGCCCTGTGGTCGGTCTGTCTCCCCACATCCCGCAGGAGGGCTGGTTTTCCTGCACCCTGGGGCAGGGTCATGCCTGTGTATACAGCAGGACACACAGCAGAGCATGCAGCAGACCTGATGCCCGCCCTTGCCATGTAGTTGGGGGCTTGGTGAGGGTGGAACAACCTGACGGGATATGGGGCCGACCCTGGGGAAGATGTTGGGGTGAAATGTTTGGAGCTTCCAGAGGGAACATTCACCTGTCCCCATGGGAGGACTGAGGACACAGACCAAGGGTGGGCAGGCGGGGAGCCCAGGGAGGGTCCTGGACCATCCATGAGGCAGGACCAGGGGTGTGGAGCTAGGGTTGGGGGCGGTGGGGATGAGAGGCTGATCGCCAGACAGTGAAGGGACGGACCATCCGAGGCAGGGGGAAAGATGGAGACCGTGCCTGACGGGAGGACGGAGAGACCAGCAGGTGGCGCTTTAGGCGCGGGATCAGGGCTGCTCCCTGCAGGGTGGCGCCCGAGCCCACACCGCTGGAAACCACCCGGTGCCCAACCAGACACCCAGAGGATGGGGGACCGTATGGGCGGGAAGAGATTGGAAAAGTCACCCCATCTCCACATCTGCTGGTGCTCGGGTTTCCCCTCCAGCCTCTTTCCTTAGAGTCTCCCCACCTGGGGAAGTCAGCACCTTCAACAGCCGGATGCATGGCTTGGAATTTGTCCAGGGGATGGAGGGGAAGGTGGGGAAGGAATGAGACAAAATCCCTACACGTTTGGACAGGCACATGCCACTCTAAATTCCAATCAGGAAGAGGAATTTCCCTAAGGCTCAGGTTGCCCCAGTAACCAGAATGGGGATTGAAGCAATATTAAGGAAAAACCCTTACACCTTTCTGGGCCAACCAGACATGCAGGAAATGCAAATCAGCACTACAAAGAAGTATCACTTCCCACCAGTCAGAAGAGCCAACCTCACAAAGTGTAAACACAAGAAATGCAGAAGAGGGCGTGGAGAAAAGGGAACCCTGCTAAGCTGATGGTGGGAGTGTAAATTGCTAACAGCCACCCTGGAGAAGTGTATGGTGTTTCCTTAAAAATCTAGAACATAGAGCTACAGCACATATGGCACTTCCACTCATGGGCGTATACGTTGGGAAAACCATAAATGGAAAGGACATGTGCACCCCAACGTTTAGGGCAGCCCAGTTTGCAAGAGCCTCGACTTGGGGGCAACCCAAATGTCCTTGGAAGGAAAATAATGATAAAGAAGATGTGGTACTTATGTACAATGGAATATTACTCAGCCATGAAATGAATGAAATAAGGCCAGTTGAAGCAGCTCGCATGGGACAATATAGGATCATAGTGACATAAGTCAGACAGAGAAAAAGACATCATATGATGTCACTTATAAGTGGATTCTAAACATGGATACAAATGAACTAACATACAAAACAAACAGAGTCACAGATTCAGAAAACACACTTATGGCTGCTAAAGGGGAAAGGCGGGGTGGGGGGAGGCATAAACCAGGAGGTTGAAATGAGCATAGATACCCTTCCACAGGCAAAATAGGTAATCGACAGGGACCTACTGCATAGGACATAGAAGTTGACTCAACACACTGTAATCACCAGAGTAGAATCTGTAAGACTGGTAAGAATCTGGAAAACAATACCTAGATGTCACTCTGTAAGTGAATCAAGGGCATATGCACTGGAGGGAGACACAGCATTGCAAATCAGCTATACTCCACTATAAGAAAAAAAAATAATTAAAGAAGACAGAGAGAGGGAGTGAGAGAGAGAGAGAAATTCTTAGTAAATTCTTCAAGGGCAGTGACCGAACCTAGTGTCACATCTTGCAGACGCATAGCTGTCTAGGCCCCTAACAGTGGACACTCGTGGGGCTGCATGACCTGGTGAGGATGTGCCAGCAAATGCAGCCTCACTGCAGCTGTACTGCCCCGTCATCACTCCATGAGCCCTAAATCTCCAGGCACAGGGAGCCGACCTACAGCTAAAACACGCCTGGGACACCCAGAGGGTGGTGGACCATCTGGGTTGGAAGAGTTTGGAAAAGTCACCTCATCTCCACATCTCCCGGGGGTGGGGTTTCCCCCTCCATCCTCTTTCCATAGAGTCTCTACACCTGGGGAAGGAGGCTCCCTCAACAGCCGGTTTGCACATCTTGTAATAATTCCGGGTGATAAAGGGGAAGCAGCGGGTGGGGAAGGAATGAGACACAAGCTCCAGGTGATTGGACAGGCACATTCCACTCTAACTTCCAATCAGGAAGAGGTGTTTCCCAAAAGTTCAGGGTGCCCCTGACACCAGAATTGGGCGTGAAGCAATCCTGCTCTTTTGTGGTCGGTAACAACAGTGTGAAAATCGGTGCTCAGGGTCACTGCAATTCACAAAGCCTGCAGCGATGTAAATGACACCTAATGTCGAAAAATGTCTCGGGGTACTTAAGAAAAGGACTTGAAAACAAGGCCCAGTTGCTGGAACATGATTTCAAGGGGTAGATTGGACTCGCCATTACAGCACAGGAAAAGCTACTCAACAACACCGCCGATGATTCCGTGGCCAAAAAGGGCTTAAGGAGTTTTCCTTAAAGCCGCATGCACTTTTTGCGCAACGAGACAAGAGCGAAAAGTAAATCAACACTACAAAGAGCTATCACTTCACACCACTCAAAATGGCCCTCCTCACAAAGTGTAAAAACAAGAAACGTGAGAGAGGCAGTGGAGAAAAGGGATCCCTGCTACCCTGATAGTGGGAATGTACATTGCTAACAGCCATTCTGGAGAAAGGTATAGAGTTTCCTAAAAAAATCCACAAAATAGAGCTACAGAGCACACGGCATTCCACCCCTGGGTGTATATCGTGCGAAAGCCATAAATCGGCAGGACACGGGCACCCAACCTTTAAGGCAGCCCCGTTTACAGGAGCCTCGACTTGGCAGCAACCTCAATGTCCTTGGAAGGCAAAAATGGATAAAGAAGATGTGGTACTTCTGTACAATGGAATATTACTTAGCCGTGAAGTTAATGAAGTAAGGGCAGTTGCAGCAACTCGCATGGACCTAGATAGGATCATACTAAGTGACATAAGTCAGACAGAGAAAGAGACTTTTCATACGATATCACTTATAGATGGAATCTAAAAATGGATACAAATGAACTAATCTGCAAAACACAGAGACCTAGATTTAGAAAACTCACTTCTGGCTACTAAACGGGAAAGGTGAGGTCAGGAAAGACCTAAACCAGGAGGTTAAAATCAGCACACATACCCTTCCACAGACAAAATAGGTGATCAACACGGAGATACAGTATAGCACACAGAACTCGACTCAACACACTGTATTCACCGGGAAAGAATATATAAGACAGGTAAGAATCTGGAAAAGAATACATAGATGTCTCTCTGTAAGTGAATCAAGTGGATGTACACCAGAAAGAAACACAGCATTCAGCTATACTCCACATTAAAAATAAAGAGAGAGAGACAGAGAGGAATTCTAAATAAATTCTTTCAGGGGCCACCACCCAACCTGGTGTCACGTCATGTACACCCAGAGCTGGCTAGGGTCGTAAGGCTGGACACTCGTGGGGCTGAGCGACCTGGTGAGGATGGGTCAGCGAATGCAACCCCGCTGGAGTGGAAGTGCATGTCCCCGCTGCATAGGTCCCTAATCTCCAGGTGCAGGGAGCCTACCTACAGCTGAAACATGCCAGGGACACACAGAGGGTGGTGGACCGTCTGGGCAGGAGGAGATTGGAAAACTCACCCCATCTCCACATCTCCTGTTCATGGGGTCCCCCCCACAGCCTCTTGCCTTGGAGTCTCCCCACCGGGGGAAGTCAGCACCCTCAACAGCAGGTCTGCGCTGCTTCGAATTTGTCCAGGGCATGAGAGGGAAGCGGGGAGAGGAATGAGACACAAGCCCTAGGTGTTTGGAAGGCACATACCACTCTAATCTCCAATCAAGGAGAGGAATTGCCCGAAGGCTCAGGTTGCCCCAGTAAGCAGAATGGGGCCTGAGGCAATCCTGCCGCTTTGTGGCCGGTTCCAGAAACAAGTTGAAAACCTGTGCTCAGGGGCACTGCAATGCACAAACCTGCAGGACTGTAAATGACACCTAGCGTTGAAAAATGGGGTAAGTGTTTGAAAAAGACTTGAAAACAAGGCAGAACTGCAGGAACCGTATTTCAAGAGGTAGATTGGACTCGCCGTGAGAGCAGATGAGAAGCTGTTCAACATCGCCTACGATTCGGGCGGCCCAAAACGCCGAACGCCCTTTTTGGCCACCCAAACCTGGGGAAATGCAAATCCACAGTAAAGAGGTAGCACTTTGCGCCAGTCAGAACGGCCACCCTCACAAACTTAAAAACAAGAAATGCAGGCGATGGCGTGGAGAAAAGGGAGCCCTGCTACGCTGATGGTGGGAATGTAAACTGCCAACGGCCACTCTGGAGAAGTGTACGTTGTTTCCTAAAAAATCCACAAAATAGAGCTACAGAGCACACGGCATTCCACTCCTGGGCGTATCTCGTGGGAAAACCATAAATCGCCAGGACACAGGCACCCCAACTTTTAGTGGAGCCCTGTTTACAAGAGCCTCGACTTGGAAACAACCTTAATGTCCTTGGAAGGTAACAATGGATAAAGAAGATGTGCTACCTATGTACAGTGGAATAATTCTCAGCCATGAAATGAATGAAATAAGGCCAGTCGCAGCAACTTGCATGGAACTAGATAGGATCATACTAAGTGACATAAGTCAGACAGAGAAAGAGTCTTATCATATGATATTACTGACAGGTGGAATCTAAAAGTGGATACCAATGAATTTACAAAACAGAAACAGAGTCACAGGTTTAGAAAACAAACTTATGACTACCAAAGTGGAAAGGTGGAATGGGGCTAGGCATAAACAAGGAGGTTGAAATTAGCATGCATATCCTTCCATAGAGAAAATAGATCATCGATAAAGACCTACTTGCATAGCACAGAGATCTCGACTCAGGACAATGTAATCCTCGGAAAAGAACATACCAGAAACAAACACACAGATACAGAAAGCAAACTTGCGGTTGTCAAGAAGGGGGTGAGGGAAACATTGTGAATTTTGGAGTAGCAGATGCACACTATTATACATAGGATGGATAAACCCAAGGTCTTACTATATAGCAGAGGGAACTATATTCAATATCCTGTGATAAGCTATAATGGAAAAGAATATATATATATATATATATATATATATAACTGAATCACTTTGGTTCACAGCAGAAATTAACATAACATTGTATATATGCTGGAAAGGGTGTGAAAAATAGGGAACCCTCCTGAACTGTTGGTGGGAATGTAAATTGATACAGCCACTGTGGAAAACAGTACAGAGATTCCTTAAAAACTAAAAATAGAACTACCATGTGACCCTGCAATTCCACTATTGGGCATATACCCTGAGAAAACCATAATTCAAAAAGATACATGTACCACAATGTTCATTGCAGCTCTATTTACAATAGCCAGGACATGGAAGCAACCTAAATGTCCATCGACAGTTGAATGGATAAAGATGATGTGGCACATATATACAATGGAATATTACTGATAAAAAGGAACAAAATTGAGTTATTTCTAGTGAGGTGGATGGATCTAGAGTCTTTCATACAGAGTGAGGTAAGTCAGAAAGAGAAAAACAAATACCGTACGCTAATGCATATATATGTAATCTGAAAAGTGGTACTGACAAACCTAGTGACACGGCAGTAATAAAGACACAGATGTAGAGAAAAGACTTGAGGACACAGGGGGCAGAAGGGGAGGCTGGGACGTAGTGAGAGAATAGCATTGACATATGTTCACTACCAAATGTAAAATAACTAATGGGAAGCTGCTGCATAGCACAGGGAGATCAGCTCGGTGCTTTGTGATGACGTAGAGGGGTGGGATAGTGAGGGTAGTAAGGAGGCTCAAGAGGGAGGGGATATGAGGAATATATGTATACATATGGCTGATTCACTTTTTTGTACAGCAGAAACTACCACAACGTTATAAAGCAATTATACTCCAAAAAAGTATTAAAAAGAAATTCAACATTGTAAATCATCTATACTTGAAAATATTTCCTAAATGTAAGTTTTTTGTGTGTAGGTACCACAAGTTCAATACATAAATTATGTCAAATTGATTACATTGTTTTTCAAAGTAAAGTATTTTTGATATTTTACATCAGCTTCATAATATAAATGCAGAAAAACTATATCATTTTTTTCTTAAAGTTCAGAAGTAGCCATTTTGCTCATTCTGTATACTATAAACCACTAACTTTATTAAAAACGGATTCGTGACCTCTTCCCCCCAAAGAAATATTTCTCCACTCTCGCAAGTTTAATAGAATGTTCCACTAGGTACTGACTTCCCACCTTAGAGACATGAGATTTGCATCCTGAAATCTCTTTCTTGCAAAAATGCCCAATTCACATCCAAGCATTACAGAAAGGAAACGCTTTTTTACAGATCTCAAATTCCATGCAACTTTACTCAAGACACCAGGTAGTTTTAAATTATCAACACTCACTTGAGGTCTTTAAAAATCAACAAAAACATAATTTTGTGTTCTCTTTCATTTATTCTGGTTCTAAGTTGCCATTTCTAAATGAAAGTATTTAAGTATGTTCATGTCACCTTATAACATCCTATTTCAAATGACTACCGTCTGTCCAAAGATGAAATATGAGGAACTTATAACTGGGCTCTCCAAAGTATTACTCTCTGAATCTGTCTTACCCTTCTGCTGAACTCCACATGGTTCATTATTCTCTGAGAATAGTCGTTTTCTTGTATGGCCATCTCACATGGTGTTTCATTTCCCGTACCTTTTTGCTACAATTTTATGCCTAGTTTATTTCTGGGAAAATGCATTATTTCAAATTGATAATTATAGACATAAAGACTTCTCTATAATTCCCTGATTGTTTCAAGAACTCCTTTTTTTTTTAATACCTAGATTCTGAGGCTCTCCACAAAGCATTACTAAAATTGCATCTACATAAGTATCTATATATTAATCACACAATAATGCATTTACAATTGTATTATGATTTATTGCTAATTTTGGAGGATAAACGTAGCTGTCTTATTTACCACCCTCTTGTAAATCACTTTACTATTTGCACTTAGGACTTGAAAGAGAAGATAAATAAACTGAAGAATATGCAAATACAATTTATATATTTCTCATAAAATTAGGCGATTGTCTAAGCTTTATCCAGAAAAAAAGAAGAGCCCAGATATTCTGCAGGCATGATACTTGAGAACGGAGCGTCTTACAGCAGGAAAACATACAATAATCCATGCAGCAGAGTTTACCTGTGACCAGCTGGGGTTAGTGACCCATGCATTCCTTCATGAAACATATCAGTAGTGGAAAACGGACTTTGTCAGTTGTGGAAATAAGTATAATGAAATATTGTAGCAGGTCATGCTCAAACATTCAACACAGGTACAATCAAAATTATACTCAATTCTAGTAAATCTAAGGCTGTATCTGTTACTTTGCCTTTAACTATGAAATGTCAGAATTGACTTACAAAAAAAAAGGTGTTTGTTTGTTTGTTTGTTTTAATTACGGTCTTGGTAAGACATAGCCCAGCACTGCTAATGTGACTTAGTGATTCTCTCATCAGGAAACACAGTTTCTACTTCCTTGTTTATTCTCCACATCCTGTAGTAAGTAAAGTTTCAACGAAAGATAAATCTACATGGTGAAAAGAAAAGAAAACTTACATGTGTTGATAAGATCATTTCTGACAGGTTTTACCACCTGTCAGTGTTTCTGGCGATGGACACAAGCCAGAGTTTGTGACATTTTCACTGATGTCATTCCCCTTGATCCTCAATGTGAAAGTGGATAAAAATGTTTTCTATGTTTTCTTCTTTAAGAAATTAATCTCTCCTGATTAGAACATTTCAAGGTCTCTCCCTGTGCTAATTTAGTAAGGGTAAAAGAGAAACAAGAAAGAGCAAACTATGCAGGAAGCAATATATAGGATTCCTTTACTTAATGTATTTATCTGATATACCCAAATATTGAGAAATACAGATCCATTTCATAATGGTCAAGGAAAGAGGAGGAGGGACCTCCATGCCAACAGTATATATAAAATGGAATCAATATTGCATAAGCTCCAGCTTAAGCTTGGCTACAAGGTACTAACTCTTCTCATAGAGAAGCAATAACTCTCCGTCATTTGAAGCACACTGAGGACTCAGACAGCTGGACTCTGAGGGTGTAGTCTCCTCACTCGAATTCTGTACCTGCATCACAGAGCAATGAAATATTCCCAAAGAATTATTAAGGATGAGGTGGGAGGCCGAAATAAGAAAGATGAATCCACAGTCTGCCCTACCATCTGTTCTGCGGGATATTACCACCATCGTGGCCCAATATGACCTTCCCACTTTTCTCTGGGCCTCCCTACGTTCCACCTCCAACCTCTCATTATATCTTACCTACACTTGGAAACGACTCTAGTTTTTCCACTGATCTTTATCAACAAGTAATCCAAATAGCAACTGAATGTATAACCGCTTAGAAATCTCAGGTCTGACACAGTAATCCATGACCTTAGAAGTCTAAAGTTTTCCTAATTCTCTTTATTATTTTTTTCCTAATTTCCATGTACTTACACTCTCAGGGTCTCCACTGTTCTCAAGTTCGTCTTCCCTGCAAAATCTGTCAACCTAGACATAGACTTAAGGACCACCCTCTAATTATCCCATAGGGAATCTAGTTTTTTAAAAAGCGTCAGCAAGCCTTATGGACTTTATTAAAGGTTCTTTAAGATGATACATGGCGGCTTCCCTGGTGGAGCAGTGGTAGAGAGTCCGTTTGCCGATGCAGAGGACACGGGTTCGTGCCCTGATCCGCGAAGATCCCCTATGCCACGAAGCGGCTGCGCCCGTGAGCCATGGCCGCTGAACTTGCGCGTTCGGAGCCTGTGTCCACAACGGGAGAGGCCCCAACAGTGAGAGGCCCGCGTACCACAGGAAAAAAAAAAAAAAAAGATAGCGCATGGGAGATAGCAGTACACCCATAAATATCTATTTAATACACCCTCAGAGTAATAGTTTTTTTTATAAAGTCTCTTCTGGCCAATGAAACTCTCAGCTCTTCTTCTTCAACATAGGCAATGTCTCACCCTTCTGACTGCTCTCTGCTCTACCCCAGGTCCACTCCTTTTCCTGATAGTACATTCTTTCCCAATTTTTTATGTTGGTAAAATCAAATAACATAAAATATAACATGTTTATTATAAAGTGCACTGTTCAGTGATATTAAATACATTCACATTATTGGGCAACCAACATCACCATTTATCTTTCTAACTCTTTTCTATCTTTTAAAATGGTAACTCTATATCCTTTAAACATAACTTCCCTTTTTGTTCCATAACCACCTGAAAAGCATCATTACCCTCTCAATTTCTATGATTTTGACTACACTAAGTGCCCCATATAACTGAAATAAGTAGTTGTATTGTTATGACTCGCTAAAAGTCACAAAAATGGCATTTTTGGTAGCTAGATTTTCTCAAGATTCATCCATGTTGTAGCTTATTCCTAGGTCTTTTCATTCTTAAGACTGAATAATATTCTATTATATGGGTATACCACATTTTGCTTATCCAGGAACTGGTGGATAAACACTTAGGTTCCTTTCATATTTTAGCTACTGTGATTATTACTGCTATAAACATCGGAGTACAAATATTTCTTTAAGACCCCGATTTCAATTCCTTTGGGTATACCTCATAATAAAATTCCTGGATCATGTAGTAATTCTATTTTTCAATATCTGAAACATTACCATACTGTTTTGCGAAGCAGCTGCATCATTCTACGTTCCCACTGACATAGCACAAGGGTTCCATTTTCCTTCACATCCTCACCAATACTTGTTTTCTGCTTGTGTGTGTGTGTGTGTTTGCGTGTGTATGCACGCACACAAGTATACAAACATGCATTTAGTGATACGGAGCATCTTTTCAAGGGCTTAGTCATTTGTACATCTTTTCTTGAAGAACCATCTATTCAAGTCTTTTATCCATTTTTGAATCAGGGTGTTTGCTTTTTGTTGAGTTGTAGGAGTTCTCTGTATATTCTGAATAGAAATCTCTTGTCAGATAGATGGCTTTCAAATATTTTCTCCCATCTTGTGGGTTGCCATTTTATTCTGTTTACGTTTCTTTGATACACACCTGTTAAAAAAAATTATGTACTGCAAATTGTTTATTTTTCCTTAGCTGTGGCTTTGTTGTTCCTTCGTTTCATATTGAGGGAAACACTGCCAAACCCAATGTCATGAAGCTCTTGTGTCCTGTGTCTTCTTCTAAGACTTTTTCTCTTATTAGGTCTTATATTCAGTTTCTTGATACATTTTCAGTAATTTTTTGTATATAATGGTAGCTAAGGGTCCATCTCCCTTCTTCTGCATGTTGACAACAAGACTTCTCAGCACCCTTTGTTGAAAAGACTACCCTTTCTACTTTGAAAAGCTTTGGCAACTTGTCAAAAATCTTGGCCATATATCAGGGTTTATTTCTGTATGTTCTATTCTGTTCTATTGGTCTTGAATAAGGGAGAAAATAGTATAATCTATCCAGGTTGATGAAGAGCATAAAGACAGACCAGGACTGAGAATTAGAAGGGCAATATAAAACAGCAGGGAGTAAAAGACAGTGTGAGAGAACATCTTGTACTTGCAAGTTCATGGAAATATGATCATGCTAAAACCACTAAAAGCCTGACTTTGAACAACAGAGTAAATGTTTTAGCAAGAAACATAACATTTCCCCACCTCTGGGAAATATAGTACGGGCATAAAGATGAACCACACACAAATATATTAAAAAAGGGAAGGGTTTTCATGGTGTGAGAATATTGTGGCATTTGAAATGCAATTTAATTCTGTTCTGCCACTGTCTCTAAAATTTATCAAAGTGTATATACAAGCAATTCCAATTCTGGTGATGTGTTTGACAGGTTTATATCTGAACTTCAGCAGACCAGTAAATGTATATTCATAGTAGGACTATTCCCTAAAGCAAAAAAAAAAAAAAAACCTGGAAAGACTATAATTCACTTTGTCAACACACATACAGATGTAATGATGGTTAACAGTCCAAAAACAGAGGGTGAGCATGGGTGCAAGAGGTTAATCCCCAGGCTGGGGTGGGGTGCAGAGTTTGAGGGTAACAGGTAGAAAAGTATTTTGTCATATCCTTGATTTTTGAGTTATGGAAATTCACAGGTCACTACCTTCATTCCAAAATGAATGAACGCACTCTTCAATTTTTTAAAACAGACAAGTAAACATGAGTTATAATAAATTTCAAACTGTCACAAATCAAATAGGATACTATGAAAAATTACATAATATGATTTAAGAATGAAGTGGAGAGATTGTCCAAGATGGTGGTGTAGAAAGACCCAGAACCTTGATGCCTCTCATGGGCACACTAAAGTCACAACTATTTACAGAGCACCAACTGATGAAAAAGGATGGGACCTAACATAAAACATCTTTTACAGCTAAAGACAGAAAAGGACACCACAACAAGACAGGAAGGAAGGGCGAAATCTAGTATAGTTAAGACCCATACCACCAGATGGGTGGTCCACAAATGGGAAAATAATTACAGTTTCAGAAGTGTTCCCAGGTAGCAAGGGGTATGAACCCAACATTGGGCTCCCAAGCCCAGGGATCCTGTGCTGGGAAGAAGAGTCTCTAGAAAGTTGGGCTTTGCAGACCAGTCGGGCTTATTTTCCAGAGAGCCAGAGGACTGTGGGAAATGGAGGTTCCACTCTTAAAGGATTCCCACAAAATCCCACATGCTCCGGGAATCAGAACAGAAGCGGTAATTTGAAAGGATCCCGGGTCACACCTACCTCCTGATCTTGGAGTCTCCCGGAGAGGCAGGAGCCAACTACAGCTCACCCTCAGGTCACAGACAGTGGCAGCAGCCATTTTTGGGAGCTCCTTCTACCTCGTGGACACTGGTACCAGCAGCTTAAGTTCAGAATCCTCCCGCTAGCTTATTAGCCTCGGGACCTAGCCCCACCCATTTCCACCAGTCTACAGACACAAGTACTAGCATGCTGCAGGCCAAGCAACTAACTGAGCAGGGGCACAGCCCCATCTACCAGCAAACAAGCTGCCTTAAGTCCCCCTCAACGCACAGCTGGCCCTGGACATGGCCCAGCCACCAAAAGCCCCAGGACCAGCCTCCACACCTCAGTGCACAGGCACTAGACCCAGGACCCCCAGGACCTTCCAGCCAGAGACCCTGGATCTCAACTCCACCCACCAGTGGGAAGGCACCAGCCCCAGAATCCCTGGTCACTCCGACAAGTGAGCCTGCTCTGGCCTTGGAATCAGCCTCACCTGTCGGCAGGTGATTACTGCACAGGGACTGGATGGAGCTTTGACCTACCCAACAGCAAAGCTGCTCTAGCCTTGGGATCAGCCTCATACACCAACAGGTACACACCAGCTCCAGGAATACCACAGCCCAGCAGCCTGTGTAACCAGGCCACTCAATTGCAGGCCAGAAACAGCCATGGACTCAGCTGGGTCCTGACCCTGCCCATCAGAACGCCAACACAAGTTGTGGGATACCCCAGACCCTGCAGATAGCTGTGTCAGGAACAGCGATCCAACATCAACTCTGGGACTCCTGGGCCCTGCAGCCAGAGCTCAGGACCTGTGTCTTCCTCCCAGAAGCCAGCATAGCCCCAGGAGCAGTGACTGGGCACTAGCCCTGATATCACCTGGACTGCAACTCTACCCATAAGTGAACCAGCACTAGATTTGGTGTCCCCCAGCACTGTGCAGCCAGCTGCCTTATGATTTAGTCCCAACAAGCAGCACAGACAGCCTCCATACACGGCAGAGCCTGGAAAACCAGCAGTCTGTGGGCAGCCAGGCCTACCAGACCACCCACAAGAGTCAGCCCACCACAACAGAAGAGCCCAAGCAGTCCACATAGGGGGTACAACTAGAACATATAGTCTAGTGACCGGGGACAGTGGGCTGCTGGGATACATTGGACCTCTCCTACAAAAGGCCACTTCTACAAGGTCAGGAAATGTAATGAACCTACTACATACATAGCAATAAAAACAGCAAGTTAAGAAAAATGAGGTGACACAGAAACACGATCCAAATGAAGGAACGAGATAAGAACCCAGAAGAAGATCTAAGTGAAGTGCAGATAGCCAATCTACTCAAGAAACAGTTCAAGGTAAGGGCTGTAAAGATGATCAAAGAACTCAGGAGAAGAACCGATGACCAGAGCAAGAAGTTAGAATTTTTAAAAAAAGAGTTAGACCATTAAAGAACAACAAAACAGAGATGAGGAATACAATAACTGAAATGAAAAATACACTAAAAGGACACTACTGTAGACTAAATGATACAGAGGAATGAATCTGAAAACTGAAGGACAGAGTACTGGCCCTCACTGAAGATGAACAGTAAAACAATAAAATAAAATGAAACGAGGAAAGTTTAACAGACCACTGAAACAACATCAAGTGTACTAACATCTGCATTATACTGGTTCCAGAAGCAAAAAGGAAAGAGAAAGGGGTGGAGAACATACCTGAAGGCATACAAGCTGAAAACTTCCCTAACCTGGGAAAGAAAACAGACATCCAAGTCCAGTGAACACAGCAAGGCCAAAACAGGATGAACCCAAAGAGGACCACACCAAGACACATTGTAATTAAAATGGCAAAAAAAAAATAAAGATAAAAAAGACACTATTAAAAGGAGCAAAGGAAAAACAATACAAACATGGGAACTTGCTTAAAGTTATCAGCTGACTTTTCAGGATAAACTCTGCATGCCAGAGGGAATGGCATGGTATATTTAAAGTCATGAAAGGGAAAATCCTATAACCAAAATTACTCTACCCAGCAAGGCTCTCCTTCGGATTTGATGGAGAGATCTAAAGTTTTACAGACAAGCAAAACTAAAAGAATTCAGCACCGCCAAACCAGCTTTATGAGAAATCTTAAAGGAGCTTCACGAGGTGAAAAAGAAAAGGCCACAACTGAAACATAAAAATAATGAAGGGAAAATTACTAAAGGCAAAACCTCATTGGTTAAGGCAAATATATTCAGTAAAGGTAGTAAATCAACCATGTACACAGCTAGTAGGAAGGATGAAAGAAAAAAGGAATAAAATCATCTATATCCACAATAAGAAGTTAAGGGACACACAAAGCAAGTAGATGTAAAACATAATGTCAAATTCAGTAGCTGTGGTGAAGGAGAGTAAAAATGCAGCTTTGTTCATGTGCATTTGAAATGAAGGGATCAGCAACTTAAAATAATCACACACACACACACACACAAAACTGAAAGAAATCCAAACATAATATTAAAGATAGGACTCCCCTGGTGGCGCAGTGGTTAAGAATCTGCCTGTCAATGCAAGGGACAAGGGTTCAAACCCTGGTATGGGAAGATCCCACATGCCGCGAAGCAACTAAGCCCGCGAGCCACAGCTACTGAGCCTGCGTGCCGCAACTACTGAAGCCCGTGTGCCTAGAGCCTGTGCTCTACAACAAAGAGAAGTCACCACAATGAGAAGCCTGCACACTGCAACAAAGAGTAGCCCCCACTCACCACCACTAGAGAAAGCTCGTGTGCAGCAACGAAGACCCAACACAACCAAAAGTAAATAAATAAATTAATTAATTAAAAATATGTATATTAAAGATAGTCCTCACATCACAGATGAAGGGAATAAAAGGGGAAGAAAGGAACACTGAAGAAATGAGAAGACAGAACAATCAACCAAGACGGTGAATTTACTGAGAAACAGTCATTCTTTCTCCCTCTTCCTTTTCTTTTCCTCCTTTTCCAGGTCTCTTTCAGTTCCAATCGAGAGAAGTCTTGAGAGTTCTGAGAATATTTCTTTGAGGGCTTCAAATCACCATACCTACATCCTCTGTCACAACTACACATACAGGAACAAAAATAATCCTCTGCTATCTACTGTGTAGGAGGGATTCATGCAAAATAAACTCCCACATGGAGACCGACAGGTGAGTTTTCCACCTGTTCTTTATAATGTCCTTCCATTATAGTGAATCCCACACATTATGAGGCAGAAGCGGTTATGTGGACTTTTCCTTGAAGTCAAAAAACTTGCAGTCATTTCAAGTACCTGGTGATCATAGGGTACAGCCAGGGAGGGTGCCGTCCCCCTGGGGGGGGGGGTGGATTGGCGCCCGCACCTGCGCACCCTCTGATGTACAGCTTCTGGAGAAACAAAGGGTGGTCACAACGCAGACAGCCTGTCAGGCTGCCGGACCACTGGGCAAACCGACCAGCCTGGAAGTGCCCCATCGGATGCTGAAAGCAAAACTCTGTCCCCCCTGTGAAGCCAGGCATTTTGGGCCAGAAGGTCAGAGGAGACCGGTAATCAACTCCTCCTCTCTGCTCACCTCCTTGGGTTACATCAACCCCATCTCCAAACCCAACTCTGATCCTGGGGTGCCAAAGTGGGAGCCGCAGGTGGGCTCTGCCAGCGCTTCTGTGCCCTCTGGGGGCTGTCTGCTCTAATGGCAACTCTCAGCCTCTCCTCCCCGCTCCTTCCCTAGTCCTGGGGGCTGCGTGGCTTCTTGCAGCTGCTGGCCTGATTTCATTCCTCTTCTTCCTCTAATTGCAATGAAGTGTCCTACAGAGGTTTAGAATCTCTTGGAGAAGGAAGATCTTTTAGTCAATACACCTTAACCGTGAGAAGTTGGTTTCAAGAATGAACCAGAAATATTGTATTTTTCTCCTGATGGTTCCAAGGAGAGACAGCTCATTTTCTAAGTCATAAGAATAACCAAGTTATAAATATGATATTCCGCGCCAGAGATGAAAAAGAAGTTCTTAGCACCCTGCCTCATGTCATATGACCGGGATTTAAATCAATCAGCTGCCACTTTTTTTTTTTTTTTCTGGCTGTGTTGGGTCTTCGTTGCTGCATGCGGGCTTTCTCCAGTTGTGGTGAGCGGGGGCTACTCTTCATTGTGGTGCGCGGGCTTCTCATTGCAGTGGCTTCTCTTGTTGAGGAGCACAGCTCTAGGCATGCGGGCTCAGTAGTTGTGGCTCGCGGGCTCTAGAGCGCAGGCTTCAGTAGTTGTGGTGCATGGGTTTAGCTGCTCTGCAGCATGTGGGATCTTCCCCGACCAGGGCTTGAACCCGTGTCCCCTGCATTGGCAGGCAGATTCTTAACCACTATGCTACTAGGGAAGTCCCCTGCCACTGGTTTTTAAATCACATGACCCGACTTTAAATCCATCAGCTGGACAAAGAGGAGCCTGAACCAAGATGGCAGAGCAGAAGGACGTGCTCTCACTCCCTCTTGCGAGAACACCAGAATCACAACGAGCTGCTGGACAAACATCGACAGGAAGACACTGGAACTCACCAAAAAAAGATACCCCACATCTAAAGACAAAGGAGAAGCCAAAATGAGACGGTAAGAGGGGTGCAATCACAGCAAAATCAAATCCCATAACTGCTGGGTGGGTGACTCACAGACTGGAGAACACTTATACCACAGAAGTCCACCCACTGGAGTTAAGGTTCTGAGCCCCATGTCAGGCTTCCCAATCTGGGGGTCCAGCAACGGGAGGAGATTCCTAGAGAATCAGACTTTTAAGGCTAGTGGGATTTGATTGCAAGACTTCGACAGGACTGGGGGAAACAGAGACTCCACTCTTGGAGGGCACATACAAAGTAGTGTGCACATCGGGACCCAGGGGAAGGAGCAGTGACCCCAGGGGGAACTGAACCAGACCTGCCTGCTAGTGTTGGAGGGTCTCCTGCAGAGGTGGGGGGAGGGTGCTGTGGCTCACCGTGGGGACAAGGACACTGAAAGCAGAAGTTCTGGGAAGTAATCCTTGGAGTGAGCCCTCCCAGAGTCTGCCATTAGCCCTACCAAAGAGCCCAGGTAGGCTCCACTGTTGGGTTGCCTCAGGCCAAACAACCAACAGGGAGGGAACCCAGACCCACCCATCAGCAGTCAAGCAGATTAAAGTTTTACTGAGCTCTGCCCACCAGAGCAACACCCAGCTATACCCACCACCAGTTCCTCCCATCAGGAAACCTGCACAAGCCTCTTAGACAGCCTCATCCACCAGAGGGCAGACAGCAGAAGCAAGAAGAACTACAATCCTGAAGCCTGTGGAACAAAAACCACATTCACAGAAAGACAGACAAGATGAAAAGGCAGAGGGCTATGTACCAGATGAAGGAACAAGATAAAACCCCAGAAAAACAACTAAATGAAGTGGAGATAGGCAACCTTCCAGAAAAAGAATTCAGAATAATGATAGTGAAAATGATCCAGGACCTTGGAAAAACAATGGAGGCAAAGATCGAGAAGATGCAAGAAATGTTTAACAAAGACCTAGAAGAATTACAGAACAAACAGAGATGAACAATACAATAACTGAAATGAAAAATACTCTAGAAGGAATCAATAGCAGAATAACTGAGGCAGAAGAACAGCTAAGTGACCTGGAAGACAGAATGGTGGAATTCACTGCTGAGGAACAGAATAAAGAAAAAAGAATGAAAAGAAATGAACACAGCCTAAGAGACCTCTGGGACAACCTTAAATGCAACAACATTCTCATTCTCATATAGGGGTCCCAGAAGTAGAAGAGAGAGAAAAAGGACCCGAGAAAATATTTGAAGAGATTAGAGTCAAAATCCTCCCTAACATGGGAAAGGAAATAGACACCCAAGTCCAGAAAGCACATAGAGTCCCAGGCAGGATAAACCGAAGGAGAAACATGCCAAGACACATAGTAATCAAACTGACAAAAATTAAAGGCAAAGAAAAATTATTGAAAGCAGCAAGGGAAAAATGACAAATAATATACAAGGGAACTCCCATAAGGTTAACAGCTGATTTCTCAGCAGAAACTCTACAAGCCAGAAGGGAGTGGCATGATATACTTAAAGTGATGAAAGGGAAGAACCTACAACCAAGATTACTCTACCCAGCAAGAATCTCATTCAGATTGGATTCAGATGGAGATATCAAAAGCTTTACAGACAAGCAAAAGCTAAGAGAATTCAGCACCACCAAACCAGGTTTACAACAAATGCTAAAGGAACCTTTCTAGGCAAGAAACACAAGAGAAGAAAAACACCCACAAAAACAAACCCAAATCAATTTAAAAAAATGGTAATAGGAACATACATATTGATAATCATCTTGAATGTAAATGGATTAAATGCTCCAACCAAAAGACACAGAGTGGCTGAATAGATACAAAAATAAGACCCATATATATGCTGTCTACAAGAGACCCACTTCAGACCTAGGGACACATAGACTGAAAGTGAGAGGATGGAAAAAGATATTCCATGCAAATGGATATCAAAAGAAAGCTGGAATAGCAATACTCATATCAGATAAAATAGACTTTAAAATAAAGAATGCTACAAGAGACAAGGAAGGACACTACATAATGATCAAGGGGTCAATCCAACAAGAAGATATAACAATTATAAATGTATATGCACCCAACATAGGAGAACCGCAATACATAAGGCAACTGCTAACAGCTATAAAAGAGGAAATCGACAGTAAACACAGTAATAATGGGGGAGTTCAACACCTCACTTACACCAATGGACAGATCATCCAAACAGAAAATTAGTAAGGAAACACAAGCTTCAAATGACACAATAGACCAGATAGACTTAATTGATATTTATAGGACATTCAGTCCAAAAAGAGCAGGTTACACTTTCTTCTCAAGTGTGCACGGAATATTCTCCAGGATAGATCACATTTTGGGTCACAAATCAAACCTCAGTAAATTTTAAAAAATTGAAATCATATCAAGCATCTTTTCCAACCACAACGCTATGAGATTAGAAATCAATTACAGGGAAAAAAAGTAAAAAACACAAATACATGGAGACTAAACAATACGTTACTAAACTACCAAGAGATCACTGAAGAAATCAAAGAGGAAATCAAAAACTACTTAGAGACAAATGACAATGAAAACACGACTATCCAAAACCTATGGGATGCAGCAAAAGCAGTTCTAAGAGGGGAGTTTATAGCAATACAAGCCTACCTCAAGGAACAAGAAAAATCTCAAATAAACAATCTAAACTTACACCTAAAGAACTAGAGAAAGAAGAACAAACAAAACCCAAAGTTAGCAGAAGAAAAGAAATCATACAGATCAGAGCAGAAATAAATGAAATAGAAATTAAAAAAACAGGAAAGATCAATAAAACTAAAAGCTTGTTCTTTGAGAAGATAAACAAAATTGATAAACCATTAGCCAGACTCATCAAGAAAAAGAAGGAGAGGACTCAAATCAATAAAATTAGAAATGAAAAAGGAGAAGTTACAACAGACACCACAGAAATACAAAGCATCCTAAGAGACTACTACAAGCAACTCTATGCCAATAAAATGGACAATCTGGAAGAAATGGACAAATTCTTAGAAAGGTATAACCTTCCAAGACTGAACCAGGAAGAAACAGAAAATATGAACAGACCAATCACAAGTAATGAAATTGAAACTGTGATGAAAAATCTTCCAACAAACAAAAGTCCAGGACCAGATGGCTTCACAGGTGAATTCTGTCAAATATTTAGAGAAGAGCTAACACCCATCCTTCTCAAACTCTTCCAAAAAAATTGCAGAGGAATGAACACTCCCAAACTCATTCTGTGAGGTCACCATCACCCTGATACTAAAACCAGACAAAGGTACTACAAAAGAAGAAAATTACAGACCAATATCACTGATGAATATAGATGCAAAAATCCTCAACAAAATACTAGGAAACAGAATCCAACAACACATTAAAAGGATCATACAACATGATCAAGTGGGATTTATCCCAAGGATGCAAGGATTCTTCAGTATACGCAAATCAATCAATGTGATACACCATATTAACAAACTGAAGAGGAAAAACCATATGATCATCTCAATAGATGCAGAAAAAGCTTTTGACAAAATTCAACACTCATGTATTATAAAAACTCTCCAGAAAGTGGGCATAGAGGCAACCTACCTCAACATAATAAAGGCTATATACGACAAACCCACAGCAAACATCATTCTCAATGGTGAAAAACTGAAAGCATTTCCTCTAAGATCAGGAACGAGACAAGGATGCCCACTCTCACCACTATTATTCAGCATCGTTTTGGAAGTGCTAGCCACGGCAATCAGAGAAGAAAAAGAAATAAAAGGAATACAAATTGGAAAAGAAGAAGAAAAACTGTCACTCTTTGCAGATGACATGGTACTATACATAGAGAATCCTAAAGATGCCACCAGAAAATTACTAGATCTAATCAATGAATTTGGTAAAGTTGCAGGGTACAAAATTAATGCACAGAAATCTCTTGCATTCCTATATACTAATGATGAAAAATATGAAAGAGAAATTAAGGAAACACTCCCATTTACCATTGCAACAAAAAGAATAAAATACCTAGGAATAAACCTACCTAGGGAGAAAAAAGACCTGTATGCAGAAAACTGTAAGACACTGATGAAAGAAATTAAAGATGATACCAACAGATGGAGAGATATGCCATGTTCTTGGATTGGAAGAATCAATATTGTGAAAATGACTATACTACCCAAAGCAATCTACAGATTCAATGCAATCCCTATCAAATTATCAATGGCATTTTAAATTGGTATGGAGACACAAAAGACCCCAAATAGCCAAAGCACTCTTGCGGGAAAAAAATGGAGCTGGAGAAATCAGACTCTTTGACTTCAGACTATACTACAAAGCTACAGTAATCAAGACAATAGGTTACTGGCACAAAAATAGAAACATAGATCAATGGAACAAGATGCAAAGACCAGAGATAAACCCACACACCTATGGTCAACTAATCTATGACAAAGGAGGCAAGGACATACAATGGAGAAAGACAGTCTCTTCAATAAGTAGTGCTGGGAAAACTGGACAACTACATGCAAAAGAATGAAATTAGAACACTCCCTAACACCATACATAAAAATAAACTCAAAATGGATTAGAGACCTAAATGTAAGACCAGACACTATAAAACTCTTAGAGGAAAACATAGGAAGAACACTCTTTGACATAAATCACAGCAAGATCTTTTTTTGACCCACCTCCTTGAGTAATGGAAATAAAAACAAAAAGAAACAAATGGGACCTAATGAAACTTCAAAGCTTTTGCACAGCAAAGGAAACCATAAACAAGACAAAAAGACAACCTTCAGAATGGGAGAAAATATTTGCAAACGAATCAATGGACAAAGGATTAATCTCCAAAATATATAAAGAGCTCATGCAGCTCAATATTAAAAAAACAAACAACCCAATCCAAAAAATGGCCAGAAGACCTAAATAGACATTTCTCCAAAGAAGACATACAGATGGCCAAGAAGCACATGAAAAGCTGCTCAACATCACTAATTATTAGAGAAATGCAAATCAAAACTACAATGAGGTATCACCTCACACCAGTTAGAATGGGCATCATCAGAAAATCTACAAACAACAAATGCTGGAGAGGGTGTGGAGAAAAGGGAACCCTCTTGCACTGTTGTGGGAATGTAAATTGATACAGCCACTATGGAGAACAGTATGGAGGTTCCTTAAAAAACTAAAAATAAAATTACATATGATCCAGCAATCCCACTACTGGGCATATACCCAGAGAAAACCATAATTCAAAAAGACACATGCACCCCAATGTTCCTTGCAGCACTATTTACAATAGCCAGGTCCTGGAAGCAACGTAAATGCCCATCGACAGACGAATGGATAAAGAAGATGTGGTATATATATACAATGGAATATTACTCAGCCATAAAAAGGAACAAATCTGGGTCACTTGTTGAGACGTGGATGGATCTAGAGACTGTCATACAGAGTGAAGTAAGTCAGAAAGAGAAAAACAAATATCGTATATTAACGCATATATGAGGAACCTAGAAAAATGGTTCAGATGAACCGGTTTGCAGGGCAGAAATTGAGACACAGATGTAGAGAACAAACGTATGGACACCAAGGGGGGAAAGCCGTGGGGGCGGGGGGGGTGCTGAATTGGGCGATTGGGATTGACATGTACACGCTGATGTGTATAAAACTGATGACTAATAAGAACCTGCTGTATACAAAAATAAATAAAATTTAATTTAATTTTTTTAAAAGTTACAGAACTCTAAAGGTGATTTTACCATGTGTAAATTATATCTTAATTTACAAAAGGGAAAAATCCACAGTGAGATACCAGCACACATCTGCTAGAATGGTTAAAACCGAAGGACTGAAATACCAGGTGTTGCCAAAGATGTGGATGAGCGTTGCTGGTGGGAATGCAAAGTGGTGCAGCCAGTCTGCAAAACAGCCTGGCCGTTTCTTACAAAAGTAAATCTGTACCTACCACACAAACCAGCCGTCCCACTCTTACTTACCCAAAAACTTGCCCATGAATTTTTAGAGTAGCTTTATTCATTGTAGCCAAAAGCTGAAACAACTCAAATGTTCATCAGAAGTCATAAAGAGATTAACATAAATAAATTGTAGACAAGGCAAACTATACTGATATAAACCGTATCAGTGGTTTTCTGGGACTGGGGATTGGGGGGGCCAGGGGAGGACAGAGATTGACTGTAAAGGACCACAAAGCAGCTTTCTAGGGGGACAGGACTGTTCTATATCCTGAGGATGGTAACGGTGGTTCTATAACTGCAAACATTTGTTAAAATTCAATGAACTGTATGCTAAAAATGGTTTGTAAGTTATATGTCAATAAAGCTGACTTTAAAACTAAAAAAATAATAATAAATTATTCTCTTCAAAATGCCATGGTTTAGGCACAAGTTTAGAAAACCATCCCTGAGAAATACAGATGTAGAGAAACCTAATTTATCATAGAGATGGTGCTGCAAATGCCTGGGGAGAGCAAACAGCACGAGGATGCGTAGTCATCCACATGAGAAGCTAGGATGACTGAAACCCTAACACACGTTCCTACTGAAAACTCCATCCTGCAAAACTCCATCCTCCTGTGTGTTCTTCTCCAAGAAGAACACACAGGAGACCATCATTATGACCTCAGAGCTGGGGGGAGGGGAGACGATGTGATACTATTCGCAGCGTAGTAAAGATAGGTCAGTGGAACTACATAGAGTAAAACTAGCCTCAGGCTTACACAGTTACTGGATTTTGACAAGATGCCAAGGTAATTCAGAAGGCAAGGGAAGCTGTTTTCCAAAAATGGTGCCGAAACAACTGGATATCAGTGCAAAAAAAATGAACCTCAACCCCTACCTCACTCCATATGCAAATATGAATTTGAGATGAACGCAGACCTAAAGGTAAAAACTAACACTATATTCTGCACAGTGAAGGAAACATCAACAAAATGAAAAGGCAGCCTACTGAATAGAAAATGTTTATTTGCAAGATATTTATCTGATAAGGGGTTAATATCCAAAATATATAAGGGACTCACTGAACCCCATAGCAGAAAAAACTAGCCCAATTAAAAGTGGACAAAGGACCTTTATAGACATTTCTCAAAAGAAGACATACAAGTGACCAACAGGTACATGAAAAGATACTCAATGTCACTAATCATCAGGGAAAATCAAACCAAAACCACTATGAGATATCACCTCACTTCTGTTAGAATTGCTTTCACTAAATTTTTTTTTTAAGGTAAGCGTTGGTGAGGATGTGGGGAAGAGTGAACGCTTGTACACGGTTGGTGGGAACATAAATTAGCACAGCCATTATGGGAGTTCCTCAAAAAATTAAAAATAGAACTAACTTCTGATCCAGCAATCCCACTTCTTGGTACTTATATATCCAAAGGAATTGGAATCAGGTTATCCAAAATACGTCTGCGCTCCCATGTTCACAGCAGCACTCTTCACAATGCCAAGGCAGGAAACAACCTAAATGTCCATTGACAGAGGAATGGATAAAGAAGATGTAGAAGATATAAAGGTATACAGTGAAGTATTGTGCAGCCTTTAAAGAGGTGGAAATCCTGCCATTTGTGACAACATGGATGAACTGGGAGGACATTATGCTAGGTGAAATAAGCCAGACACAGAAAGACAAACATTGCATGATCTCATTTATGTGTAAAATCTAAAATAATGAAACTCAGAGAAGCAGAGTAGAATGTTGATTGCCAGGGGCCGGGGGAAGGGAGAAGTGCGGAGATCTTATCAAAGGATGTGAAGATTCATAAGATTTGGGGATCTAATGCACAGCAATGTGACTATAGTTAACAATGCTGTATTTTATACATGAAATTTGCTAAGAGGGTAGGTCTTAAGGGCCTTAAGATTAATAACAAAAGAAAGAAAACAAAAGAAGAGAAGAGAAGAGAGAGAAGGAAGGAAAGAAGGAAATGGTAACCATGAGAGGTGATGGGTATGTTATTTAGATTGTGGTGATTATTTCACAATGTAAGTGTGTATCAAAATATCAAGTTGTACCCTTAAAACATATATAATTTTTATTTGTCAGCTGTACCTCAATAAAGCTGAGGGGAGAAACAAAAATTGTAAAGCTTCTAGAAAGAAACATAAGAGAATATCTTTGCAACCCTGTAGTATACAATATTTCTTAAACAGGGTTTTAAAAATCACTGACCATAAAAGGAAAAAGTAATAAATTGTACATCAAGGTTACACATAACTGTTAATTCAAAAAAATGTTCTAGATCTTCTCTAACCATCCTAACTTCAATACAAAACTTTTAATAGTTTTTGTTTGTTTGCTTTTTTGTTTTTTGGTTCCCAGAGGAGAAAGAGGGAGGGAAAAGAGAGCAAAAATTGGGAGAAGATTCAAAGTGGGGAGGAGAAAAGTTTTTAGTTCAAAAAGTTATGCCCTGTTAGAAGGCTACAGTTTTTAGATAGATGGCCTTGTCAAAACAACACTATTATGGATAAAGAAAATGTGATAAAGAAATAGATAGGGGCTTCCCTGGTGGCGCAGTGGTTCGGGGTCCGCCTGCCTATGCAGGGGACGCGGGTTCATGCCCCGGTCCGGGAAGATCCCACATGCCGCAGAGCGGCTGGGCCCGTGAGCCATGGCCGCTGGGCCTGCGCGTCCCGAGCCTGTGCTCTGCAACGGGAGAGGCCACAACAGCGAGAGGCCCGCGTACGAAAAAAAAAAAAAAAAAAACCATAAATGAAGGGACTTCCCTGGTGGCATAGTGGATAAGGCTCCGCGCTCCCAATGCAGGGGGCCCAGGTTCGATCCCTGATCAGGGAAGTAGATCCCACATGCATGCCGCAACTAAGGAGCCTGCCTGCTACAACTAAGACCTGGTGCAACCAAATAAATAAATATTTAAAAAAAAAAAAACAACATAAATGAGGAGATTTGTAGTCTTTTTTTTTAATATATTCTTTTTTGTTTTAATTTATTTTATTTATTTATCTTTGGCTGTGTTGGGTCTTTGTTTCTGCACAGGCTTTCTCTAGTTGCAGAGAGCGGGGACTACTCTTCACTGCGGTGCGCGGGAGTCTCATTGCGGTGGCTTCTCTTGTTGCAGAGCAGGGCACTAGGTGCGCGGGCTTCAGTAGTTGTGGTGCGTGGGCTCAGTAGTTGTGGCTCGCGGGCTCTAGATCTTAGTTGCTCCGCAGCATGTGGGATCTTCCCAGACCAGGGCTCGAACCTGTGTCCCCTGCATTGGCAGGCAGATTCTTAACCACTGCGCCACCAGGGAAGCCCTGTAGTCTTTTTTTGGTTTTGAAATATTTCCTAAATTTAAACTTATGAAAGAAATCTTTGAATATAACTAATTGTCTCTCACTGGGATATTTATTCTCCCAATTCATTAGAAACAGAATAACATCATGGGATACCATGTATACATCTAAGAGAGATAAAAATTCCCATGTTCCATGCATTTTGTGTTGACCAGTAAAATGAAAGCAAAGTCTTAGGGTGAGGTTTCCATTTAAAAATTCCAATAAGGGCTTTTTCAGCTGACAAAAACCTTTTTTGCATTGGCCTGGTAATTCTTTACCTTGTTATTTTGCCATGGCTCTCAATCAGACGCTATGTATATATTTGTTCAGCTGTTCTAGTTGTCTTCACTGAGAAGTTTCAAATTACCTAGATTGCTATTCTAAAAAAACTTTTATGTACGACTTGAAGAGATCTTCAAGACACAACCGTTAAATGCAAACACTCAGGCTTCAATACAGTAGATTCATTACAAAATTATTAATTAATGCACATTTCTGTTCAGTGTAATTACAAATAAAGAAACTACAGAAGATTCTGTTACTGGTGGTTTGTCTGACTATGAACCCTATAAAAACTCTCCTGATTAAAACAACTAAATATGCTACACATAACACTTAAAAGCCATTGTTATGTGGATCACTGGAATGAAAACAATATGAGAAATTCTCAGAGACCAAAAAATTAAACAAAACTAGGACTCCAGATAGGTAAATAAGGCCTGAAGCTGGCTTTTGTCCTGAGGGAATTAGTCAAGTGCCTGTGACACTGGGCTGAGCAGGGTGCAAGGGACGGGAAAAGGTCAGGATAACCTAGGATTTCAAGATACGGGAGACAACCACGTAAAGACGCAACAGCAAGGGCTGCACATTCAACAGAGAGAACTAGGGAAAAATACACACCACTGAACGGGACAGAAACAAAATCTACTAGAGGGGAAAATACCTCCCCTGATATTCCCAAATACAAGCTGTCCCTTGTGTAGATTTGCAGCCACCTGAATCAACACTACGAGGTGATCTCAGAAATCTCCAGCCAAGATAATATTTTCAATTGGCCACCACTCAAGTTGGTAATTTCCACCAAGATGCCCGGAAAAGGCAAATACAAATCTTTTGAAGCATTTAGGACTCAAAGAATCCTCACAAAGTTCTGAAGAATAGAAGCTCATAGTAAAAAAAAAAAAAAAAATCGCAAAACACACAAGGAAATAAGACACCATAGTGAGAACCAGAAGAAAAAAAATCATTATTGTATTAACTTCAAATATTAGGTTAAAATATTCACGTTAAATTTCTAGGATAACTCCAAAGGCTAGAAAGAGTGTTTACTGCCAAAACCAGAGAGAGGGAGAGAAAAAAAAAAAAGTAATGAGAAAGAAAAGAAAAATTCAACCAGGTCTCCTGAAAGGCAAAAAGAGAGAGAGAAAAAAGAAAAGTAGAAGATACTTGATGTAATAGCATAAATTCATAAATATAAATATTACCTGATAGATGAAAATGAACCAAACTCATTAGCTAAAAAAGATTGTCTTAATTTAAAAAAATATACAGCTTTTCCTATTTATAAGAGATAACAGAAAACCTAATAGAGAGATAACCTAATAACAGAAAAGAGATAACCTAATAACAGAAAAGCTGGAAGAAACAGCATGGAAAAAAGATATACCTGGCTAATACAACTAAAATAAATGATATCCGACAAGACAGACATTAAGGGGGAGAAAAAAAGAGGCATCACCAGAGATAAAGAAGATCGAGACATATCTTAGGGGTTGTTTGATGAAAGATGAACCTTATTAGGGAGCTAAAACAATGTATTTAACTGTAGACTTTACCTCAAGGAGACAAAATTATTATTAACAAAACACCCAAGGAGAAATTGCTAAATTCACCATCGTAGTGGGAGATTCTAACATATCTCAGTAACTGATAGATCTACAATGCTCTCCCCAGCCAAAAAACAAAATTAGTAAGGTTGGAATACAATCAACCAGCTTGATCCAATGGGCACATATAGAACATTGCATCCTTTATAATTTTTTTAAAGGCATACATGGAACATACATGAAAATTGACTGGGAAGCATCTCAACAAGTCCCAAAGAATTGAAGCGACACCCCAAGTTCACTGACAACAATACAATTAGCTTCTAACCTACCTGTTTTCTAAATTAATGATGAAAAGAAAGATTTTTAAACCCATATATTTTAACATACACACATATTTCTAAATAATTCATAAGCTAAAGAAAAATAGTAATGGAAGTTAGAAAATATTTAGAACTGAACCATAATGGAATTACTAATAGGAAACGTTGGGTCATGCGGTTAATCCTGTTCTTGAAGGAAATTTATAGGCTTAAGTGAAAATAAGTGAGACTATAAATTATAAAATAAAGAAGACTAAAAATTAAAAAGGTAAGCATCCATCATAAGAATTTAGTAAACTAGAAGAAACAAAAAGCAATGAAAATATAAGGAAAGAAATCTTCAATATAGGCTGAATTTAATGGCATATGAAGAAACATAATGAAGAGAAAGAAATGGCAAGCCACGCAGTGGGAGGAGTATTGTAGTACATAGAACAAGGAACGTCCACCCAGAAATGTATAAAGAACTAGTACAGATGAATGAGAAAAAGGCAGGCAACCCAGTGGGCCAAAAACTTCAACAAGGAACTTTGCAAAAGAAGAAGCGTTTCAAAAGGAGCTCATCTCATTTCTCCTCAGGGAACAGCAAATAAAAATTTAAATGGCTAAAACTAAAAAGACTGAAGTGCCACATGTTGGAAAGGATGTATCAGAGAACAAGGATTGGTAAACTATGGCCCATGGACCAAACACAGTCCACCAACTGCTTTGCAAACACAGCTGTATCGGAGCACGGCCATGATCAACTGTCTATACATTGTCTAGGACCGCTTTCATGCTGCAAGGCCAGAGTTGAATAGCAGCCACAGAGGCTGTATAGTTCACAAAATCTAGACTATTTACTGTCTGGCCCTTTACAGAAATATTTGTCAACTTCTGATGTGGAAAAGCAAGACTTCTCATCACTACTGGTGGAAGTGCAAACCGGCCCAATCACTTTAGGAAACTTTGCAGAATCCACTGCATCAAATATCGTGCACCTGACGATGGGGCAATCCCATTCCTAGGTAAACACTCATTCAAGTACCTGTGCCCCAGGAGACATGTACGACAGCGTATACAGGAGCATTATTTGTAATGGTCACAAATTGGAGGCAACCCAAATGAACGTCAGTAGTACACCGGGTAAATAAATTTGATCTAATCATACAACGGAACACTACTCAGCAATGAAAATGAATAAACTACTCTCACAACAATACGGATAAATCTCACAAACATAACACAAAAAAGAAGCTAGATACAAAAGACCACATACTGTACGATCCCATTTATATAAATTCCTAAAAGAGGCAAAACTAAGAGTCACCTCCACATTATTTGAGGCCAAAACCCAAGTCTTACCTACTGTGGAAGTTTCTCCCTACAGTCACTTTGCTCAAAGGAGAAGCCAAGAAGAAAGTCACCTAAGAGAAAAATCAGTGGGACACAGAGACAATCAATGTCCTTCAGAGTCACATATATAGTTGTTTTAATCAGGAGAGTTTTTATAGGGTTCATAGTCAGACAAACCACCAGTAACAGAATCTTCTGTAGTTTCTTTATTTGTAATTACACTGAACAGAAATGTGTAGATTTTTTTTGCATTAATTAATAATTTTGTAATGAATCTACTGTATTGAAGCCTGAGTGTTTGCATTTAACGGTTGTGTCTTGAAGATCTCTTCAAGTCGTACATAAAAGTTTTTTTAGAATAGCAATCTAGGTAATTTGAAACTTCTCAGTGAAGACAACTAGAACAGCTGAACAAATATATACATAGCGTCTGATTGAGAGCCATGGCAAAATAACAAGGTAAAGAAGAATTACCAGGCCAATGCAAAAAAGGTTTTTGTCAGCTGAAAAAGCCCTTATTGGAATTTTTAAACGGAAACCTCACCCTAAGACTTTGCTTTCATTTTACTGGTCAACACAAAATGCATGGAACATGGGAATTTTTACCTTTCTTAGACGTATACATGACTGAGAAGGGTGGTTGTCTCAGGAGGCTGGAATTAGGGGGCTCTTCTGAGCCTGGAGCTTCACCACGCATTGTCCAGTCTGGTGAAGACCATTCTGAGCTGGCCTGGAACATGGCTGGATGGTGGCGGATGGGGCCACGTGCAGGCCTGGGCAGGAATCAGGTGACTTCTCTGGTGGGTAGGCTGGAGGTCAGTGCTCGTCACCTAAGCAGTGTCCTTTGGGTCACTTGGGGGTGTCTCTCTGTGTCCAAATCCAGACTGGAGAGTCTGGACGGCCTCCCAGAACAGTCTCTGAGTACTTTTCTGTGGGTCTGTAAGGGGTTGCGTATCAGCTTATTTGAGGGATTTTGGCAATCCTGGATGAGGATCTACTACCTGTTTTTGTAAGTAAAATTTTATTAGAACGTAGTAACTTTTATTCATTTACGTATTATCTATGGCTGCTTTCATGCTACAACAGCAAAGCAGAATAATTGTTACACAGGCCGTATGCCACCAAAATATTTACCATCTGACCCAAACAGAAAAAGGTTGCCAACTCAGACACACACAGAGCGAAGACCATGTGAACGCACAGTGAGAAGAAGACGGTTATCTACAGGCTAGGGAGAGAGGCCTCAGGAGAAATCAAGAGCAAACGTCAGGGTTTCCCTGGTGGCGCAGTGGTAGAGAGTCCGCCTGCCGATGCAGGAGACACAGATTCGTGCCCCGGTCCGGGAAGATCCCACATGCCGCGGAGCGGCTGGGCCCGTGAGCCATGGCCGCTGAGCCTGCGCATCCGGAGCCTGTGCTCTGCAACGGGAGAGGCCACAACAGTGAGGGGCCCGCGTACCGCAAAAAAAAAAAAAAAAAAGAGCAAACGTCAACCAGGCTGGGAACTGGGTATGAGAGGGAATGGGCATCTCGGCCGATGTGTGGCTCCTGGCCCTCAGCATCTGTTACCGTCTCCTCCTGTCCCCCGCCTCTGCTGCCAGCAGGGCTCAGCTCGAATCTCTAGCCGGGCATCATCACTGTCTGCAGAGAGTCATTGTAGCAGCTGACATCTGTTGAGTGTTTTGTTCTATGACAGGCCACATGTTAAGCACATTACATGCCTCATAGCACTTATCTATCGGTAGACAGGAATCAGAAAGAAGTTGAGGAAGTCGTCCAGGTTCTGATTCAGTCCAGTCTGCCCCCAAAGCCAGGTCTTTGGCCCCGGGGGCTGGAGAACCCAGATCCAGATGAGAAGCTTGATCTGGACCCAAAAGGAGCTCCTGAATGAGCCTGATGGCATGAGGGCCTGGCCATGTGAGCAAAACCAGTCACGGAAGCAGGAAATGAAGATGCCACTGTCATTCCCGAGGAGACTTGGCCAGCCTGTGAATCCTCTGGTTGAAAGTCTGCCCTTTGAAGAACTAACGTGACAACACAATGATCAGTTTCAGGCCCTCCTGCTCTACTTTGAGCTTGTCTCTCTCTGAACGCCAGATTCCTCCCTGCTAAGCAATTTGCAGACTTGGAGATTTCCAGTTCCAGCTTGGTGTGGTTCTACGTTTGACAGGACTCCCTCCCTGTTCGACGCTAAGTGGTCTTAGTAGCAGGAACAGAAGGCTGGGGAGGAGGGTCTGGAGCTGCAGCCCCTCCTTGTAGGAGTACCTGGCAGCCGAGTCCGGAGGAAAGAGGTGGGGCGCGGAGTGACCCCGCCCCTACCGGGCCCCGCCCAGCCATGCCCCGCCCCTCCATGCCCCGCCTCCTGCCCGCCCCGCGGCGCATTGTGGGATCTGGGCGCTGGCTGCGAGGTGGAGGACGCGGCTCTTGAAGATGGGGTTGCAGACGGTGAGACCCTCGCTCCGTATCCCGCACCAGGGGACTCCGCCCCTTCTGGTTCCCGGCACTCAGGTCCGGACCAGGGGCTCTCACCGCCGACCCCGCCCCGCAGGGCTTTACACCCGCCCTGGATGCCGGGGTCTCGGTACCGCACGCTCGGGCTGGGGACCCCACCCAGGCTGCCCCCTGAGCTCGGCTTGCTCCTGCGCTGGAGTTCGGGGTCGCCACCCGGGGTGCAGGTCGTAGGGGCCCGTCACCGCCCACGCCCTGGGCTCTTCCCCGGCGCGACGGTCACGCTGCCCCCTCTGCCCGCAGAGCCCAGTCCTGCTGGCCTCCCTGGGGGTGGGGCTGCTGACTCTGCTCGGCCTGGCTCTGGGCTCCTACCTGGTGCGGAGGTCCCGCCGGCCGCGGATCACGCTCCTGGACCCCAATGAGAAGTACCTGCTGCGACTGCTAGACAAGACAGTGAGTTGTGGAGTAGCGGAGGGGACCTGAGTTCCGCTCGGCTGTGGTTGGGATGCCCCGGGGAGTTGGCGACACCAGACCTGCCTGGTGAGACGCTTGTCATCCATCCTCCAGACCGTGAACCACAACACCAAGAGGTTCCGCTTTGCCCTGCCCACCGCCCACCACGTTCTGGGGCTGCCTGTGGGTAAGAACTGCGGCGTGGGCTCCTTTCCCTGGTATTCTAATAGGGTGAGCCCCCTTCTGGGGTCTCCTGAAACGCGCTGCTTCAGTCTTGTGCCTCCCCACCCCATCACCCTTTCCACACCAGGCTGCGTATCCTCCAGGCTGTGAGGTGCCCTGGGCCACTCTAGGGTGTGGCTTCTGTGCCCCCAGACATCTTCAACTCTCAGCAGTCCTCCCTCCTTCCTGCAGGATTTGCTTATATCCCCGCTGAGCAAGCACTAATCTTTCCCCCATTGCCCAGACCCTCAACTCACTGCTAAGGTCCTGGGCAGTCATTGATAAGAATCTCAGCAGAGGGGAGTTTATGAGGGATCCAGCTGGGGGCTCAAAGGGGTGAATCCTCCCTGCTTGGTTGCTCACTGGGACCCCAGCACGGAGCAAGACGCTTCTGTCCTCTCAAACCTCCCAGATTATTTTGAAAGGTAACAGGAATGCAGCACCTCCACAGGAGTCCTTATGTAGCTCTGCACGTGGTCCCCAGGCCAACATGTCTACCTCTCTGCCCGGATCGATGGCAGCCTGGTCATCAGGCCGTACACTCCCATCACCAGCGATGAGGACCAAGGCTATGTGGATCTTGTCATCAAGGTAAGAAGGTTGGAAGGAGCCCCAGGAGCCCCTTATCCTCCTCCCTCTGGGACCTGTAGAAACTTCCAAGATGTGTTTGATAGGAGGAGATGCGTGTCCTTTGTGGACATGAAGGAAGTATGTGGAATGGGAAGAGAGAGCATGTGTGTCATCCCTGCCCTGCTTCAGGCAGGTTCAGTCAACAGGGGGCTCAGAAACCAGGGACATTCCAAACAAAGTACTTTCCATTCTGTCTTATCAGGTCTACCTGAAGGGTGTGCACCCCAAATTTCCTGAGGGGGGAAAGATGTCTCAGTACCTGGATAGCCTGAAGACTGGGGACATGGTGGAGTTTCGGGGGCCAAGTGGGTTGCTCACTTACGCTGGGAAAGGTAACGGCCTAGCTCCCACGTCTCCGGTGCCCGGCGTCCTCTCCACACGGTGTGGTTCTGTGTGTCCATGTGTGTGTGTGCACGTGGGTAAAGGCCAGCTGCCCCTCCTGTAAACACAGCCCTGACGTTATAGAAAGGCGTGTTCCTCAGCCCCTCTTGACACAGGGATCTGTTCTCCATCCACATGAATTCACCCACTGTGACAGCCCTGGAGATGACTAATGCAAACGCGGGCCTCTCTTTCTCTCTGCCCCTCAGGCCGAGCTATGCAGAGAGCCAGAGATTACGTTCAGCCCTTCCAGTGGGAACAGCTGGGTGCATTAGCAAGCCTGGGAGCTGCTCTGTGCCACTTGGGAAAATAGATTCACACCTGGCCTCATGCCTGTCGCCCTGAGCAGGGAGTGACCCTCTGTGGGAGTTAGCTTATGACTCACTGTGTGTTCCTAAACTGACTCGCAGCTCATAATATGGGACAGACAGTCCTGGCCCCATTGCCCCTGAAGTGTCTTGTTGTCAGGGCTGGCTCAACACCTAAGCTCCAGGATCAGATTCCACAGCAGCTGCAGAACTGGCCTGGGACGTATTTTCGATTTTGCATTTGTTTACTTAGTTTCCTGAATTGACTGTTCTTTCACCCCTCTCTCCACTCGACTTCTCAGGGATGTTTAGCATTCAGCCCAACAAAAAGTCTCCACCAGAACCGCGAGTGGCCAGGAAACTGGGAATGATTGCCGGCGGCACAGGTTCTTGTCCCCTGCTCCCTCCCACCATTGTGACTGTTGCCGTGGCAGCTTCCAGGTGACCCTCAGAAGGTTTGGTAATCATGGCCAGACTTAATCAGGGCATTCCCAGCAATGCCTAGAGCTCCCCAGTTGCTGCAAAACAAAATCATAATGAGGTAGAAACCCCCCAAAATCTATTTTAACTGACAGAATGAGAGAAACAAATCATGTGGGCTCTCCGGAGACCTCAGATGGAATGAATCTAATAAATTTTAGGTGAGAACAGAGAAGCAGCTAAGAATAGGACAGTGGAGAAGACAGAAAATTAACATTGGACATTTCCCTATGTTAGACACTCTGCTGGACTCTGTATGTGTCTATGACATAGGTACAAGCCTTCCCATTTTACGGATGGGAACACAGAGGTTCAGAGAGGTTGAATCATTTCCACATGGGTAGAGGCAGGGTTAGTGTGCAGCTCTGCTCAGTTCCAAAGCACGTGCACTTAACCTGCATGTCCAGGGCTCCAGGCATCTCAGCATTGAATCAGTAGGTACTTGCAGTCATCTGTGATACTGGAGCCTTAGCCTCCAAGGGACTTCCAGAGAGTCTTGGATTGGTTCCTTAGAAGGATTTCAGCAATATGAATTTATGTGAATTTTGAGCACGTGACCACAATTCACCTACAAGATATGAATTTTAGTGAGTTTGGGGTAAAGGGCCTATCTGTCCAGAAACGTAGGTGCTGTGAAGACACGGGGAGTGTAGAGAATTAGGACACAAAGGAAAACAGAGTGAAGGGGTGAGTGAGTAGAATTAAGATGAAAGGGTTGGGCAGCTAAGGAGCAGGGATGGGGAGGGTGGCCACCGCATCTCACCGTGGGGCATCTGTGTGCAGGAATCACCCCAATGCTGCAGCTGATCCAGGCCATCCTGAAAGACCCAGAAGATCCAACCCAGTGCTTTCTGCTTTTTGCCAACCAGGTTGCGTTGCTTTTCTCAGTCCTGGGACTTCAGAGTTACTGTGTGGGGAGAGGTATGGTACCAACGGGCAAAACGAGCCCAGTGCCTGGCTCAGCCTCTGGCCAAGGCCTCCCTGCGGGTAGAGGGTCCTCTTCCACAATAAGGAGGACAGAGCACTGAGCCACATTCCCTCCCTGGCCCGCAAGGAAAGAAAAAAAGAAAACATTTAAGGAGTCTAGTCCTGAGTATAGAAACTTGCTCCTTGAGTCTCCTTTGTTAAATATTCTGTCTTTATTCCTTCATACTGTGTAAATAAAGGCTGTTCCCCTCTCCCTCCCCTCATCCTAGCTCCCTAAAACCCTTGCTTATTCCCTAGAACTTCAATTTTCTTTTTCTTTCCTGGTTGGAAAGTTGTTACAGCAGAGAACTTTATGTTGTTGTGCTTAGGAACCTGAGAAGGTTCCTAAAGACTTTGCTTCTCCTCTTCATTTCAGACTGAAAAGGACATAATCTTACGGGAGGACTTAGAGGAGCTGCAGGCCCGACACCCCGACCACTTTACGCTCTGGTTCACTCTGGATCACCCCCCAGAAGGTACCCTCCCCATTTCTGGACATCCCCAAATCAGGGCCTCGCCCATCTGTGGGTTCTGGTTTCAGTGAAACCGACCCTGCCCGACACTGCCAAACTCTGAGCTCATGGACACAGTGGTCTCCTGGACTCTTCCCCGCGGTTCCTGTTTACCGGTGGGTGCAGGGCTGGCCGTGCCGCTGAAGCTGGCTGAGTAGACCCGTCCAGCTGCCGCTACAGCTCTGTACCCTCTCAGGAGCCTTTCTGGACTGCCACCACCCCACCCCGGCCCCGCACTGCACCCCACTGCCAGCATGGATCTGGAGTGTCATTCTCTCCTCTCCCCATGCAGATTGGGCCTACAGCAAGGGCTTTGTGTCTGCCGACATGATCCAGGAGCACCTGCCCGCCCCAGGGGAGGATGTGCTGCTGCTGCTCTGTGGGCCACCCGCGATGGTGCAGCTGGCCTGCCACCCCAACTTGGACAAACTGGGCTACTCGCAAAGGATGCGGTTTACCTACTGAGCATCCCCTCACTTCCCTGGTCCCACTGCCGGCACTTGCCCCCAGTCAGCCCTCAAATGCTATAAGCCCTAGATGCCCTTCCCGACAGTGTCAGCCTTTTTGTCTTTCTCCGGAGCTGGAATCTGGATGGTCCCTGCGGGAACAACATCCTTATAGCCGTGGAAGAGGGCCAAAGCCGAGTCATCTCCTGGAAGGCTCCCCAGTCTCCCTGTGATGAAACATCCAGGTCAGGCTCAAGGAGCAGACTCTTCCATGGGTCAGAAAGAAGGGAGCATGTACATTTGTTCCCAGACTGGCTAGTTCCTTCGTGGCATCACACTCTTCTTTGTGTCTGTGGTTAGAGCAACCTGTTTAATGGGTTTGATTGAACATTTGGTGCTTAACCCATAGCAGACTGTGTGTGCGGTGGGGGGTGCAGACTTAGAAAGCTAATCTTTTAGAGGCAACAGGAGAGGAGGAGATGGTCTCTTCAGACCTCAGAGAAAGGGATCTGAAAGATGTGTTTGTGTGTCTGTCTCCCTCTGCCCCTGCCGAGGCTGGAGGGAAAGGGCTCCCCACGATCTAAGACTGTTACTGTGGCAGAAACCTCTGGCTTATGCAAATAAATGGGGCTAAGGCCCTTGTGTTCTACCGAAGCGGTGGTTGTGTCTGGGGTCCTTTTTTCCAAGGCTATTCACGCCTGAGAATCTTGGGAGGAAGGGTTTCCCAGCACAGAATTTCCCCCGGGTCTTCCAAAGAACCTTTGAGCGGTTGTACCCTGTGCTGAAATGTGAGCCGCCACCAAACTCCACACTCATCTTAGCAGCTGTCTCTGCAGAGCCAGAAGCTCAGCTTCTCCCTGGAGAACTTCTAAGGTGGAGGAAGGAGAATACAAGTGAGAGGGAAGCTTTTGGAGCCCAGGTGCTGTGAAGACCCCTCACAGTCGTCCTTGGTTTGGCCACTCCTTCCCTCCTTCCTTCTCTTGGCCCTTTCTTCACTGCATTTATCCTTCAGGGTACCTGGCAAATAAGTCAAGGTATTGTCTTTCTATTTGGAAGAGAAGCCTTGTCCTTTAAAAAGTAACCTGACACCACCAGCCCTAGCCAGACTGGTTGGTGCCTGGACAGAGTTGGCCCCCAGGTACATCTGTCCTGACCGCCCTTCTCCTGCTCCAACAACCTGGCCCAGTCCACTCCCTCCCAGCGTCACACCAGAGCCACCTCTTCAGATCTTCTCTTAGTCACACTGGAACAGAACAATGCATCAGGTCAGGAGGAATGTCGGCATTGTTTTTCTGCATGGAACTGTGTACTGCTTCCCCTGGGGCCCCTGGAAGAAAGGCTTATGGACGCTCCCCAGGGTAGAACCATCACTAAATTGTGTTACTGGTATTCCATCAGACATGTCTTGATCAGCTGGTGTGTGTGTGTACTGGGCTCTGTGAGACACACTCGGCTACCTCACCTCCAAAAAGGAAAATCTTGCCTAGGGTTGTTGGGCTCACACAGTGAAGCAGCCCAGCAAAGAGAATTTCCCACACAGAAGCTCATTCCTTGTCTCGCACGGGTTCCTGCCTTATCCACTCAATATACAAACATTAAGGACCTGCCACATGCCAAGCACTGTGCTAGGTCCTGAGGATTCAACCATGACCAAGACTGTTCTTAGACCCCAAACAACTCATCGTCTAGAGTAAGACAGCGATAAATAATTACAACACAGTGTGGTTAATACAAGGTGCAGATGGGAAGGGTTTGGAAAAGATTCTGAGAAGGAGGAAGAGAAGAAAAAAAGTTTTTTAGTTAACAGCCTCGTAGCAGGCGCTGTGCTAAATGATTGTGTAATTGAATCCTTATTATAATCCTGTGAGTCTGAGATTAAGGATATGCAGAAGGTCATACAGCTGGTCAGTGGCTGGCAGAGCCTGAATATGAAGCTAGGATGGTCTCAATCCAAAGCCAAACCTAGAACTGGGAATTGTAAGTTGCTTGGATCCTTTGGCAGAGAATGGGGGCATGAGCAATCCAACAGAAAGACCAGCATGTGCAAAAGCCTGAGGAGCAGAAGAGAAGTTCACATTTGGAGAACCAGGCAAGTTCATTGAGGCCCAAATGCCAGAGGGAAAGTGGAGGAAGACGAGGCCTGGGAGCAGGTAAGAGCCTGGTAACGCCATGCTGAGAAACACACTCAGTCCTGTGGACAGCACACGTTTCTGAGGGTTTTATACAGCGGGCAGCACATAATAGCTAAGGTTTGTGAAGAATTTACGATTTGCCAAGCATCAAACTAAGAGCCTGCATAAATTATCTCAATCCTGACAAAGAGCCCGTGAAACAGCACTATTTTATTCCTGTTTTTCAGACGAGGTACTTATGATGTGGAGCGTTCGGTAACGTGCTCAAGGTGAGAGCCTGGCCAGGGACAGAAGCCTGGGTCTATGTGACTCCAGAGCCTGATACGCTTTTAACCAGCACCAGAATTAATCCCACTGCCCTGAAGCAGCCATACAGGATCATACTAAAGTACCTTCTCTCTGCATCTAGAATAGACTGGTCACGTACCAGCCTTGGGAGAAGTGAGAAGTGTCAGTCGCCTAGGCGAGGGCTGCAGCACCCCGCGGTCGCCCTCTGGCCGCAGCGGGAGCCCGGGGCGGAGCAGGGAGTCCCCGAGGAAGACCAGTCAGCGCCGCCGCGCTGTTTCTAACCAGGAGCCTGCCTGCCTCGTGCCTCGCACACGACTGGCGCTCAGTAAATATTTACGGAAGGGAGGGAGGAGCCATGAGGTTGAAAAAGAGAGATTAAGAAGTGCCCAGCCTAGAGGACAAGGTGCAGGGTAGGAAATTCGGCATTCCTTCGTAGGGTTCGGTCTAATTCCCTGAAATTCCATCCCCATCACGCGCCCTAGTTTGCAACTTGGGGGCGTGGTCCCCGCAAGGCCTTGAGAGGGGGGTTTTACGATTGGAGCAGAGCGAGGGGGCGGGGCCCGGGCGCAGGAGGCGGGGCCGAGGGGAGAGGACCTGCGATTGGGACTTGAGGCACCGCCGAGCCGCGGAGGGGGCGGGGGCCGTCAGGAGGGGCGGGGACCCGCGATGGGGAGGCGGGGCCGAGGGAGCGGGCCTGTGATTGGGACTGAGGAAAGATTGTCGGGCTGGAGGGAGTGGGGCTAGATGGAGGGGCGGGTCCCGCTCGGGGCGGGGCTGAGAAGCCGGCCTGTGACTGGGCCTCGCTGAGGCCAAGGGGGCGGAGCGCCCGTGAGGACGTGACGCTCCCGCGGAGGTGACGCCGTGCGGTTGCGCGCCCCTTCCGGCGCGGGGAGGGCGCAGAAGATTCGGGCCGCTCGGCCACAGGCCGTCTCTAGCGCCGCGGGATGTAGCGCGGGGTCCGCGGCCCCGAGCAGAGCCCGCCGCCCGCCGTAAGTTTCCCGGGGCTCCGCGGCGAGCGGGTGGGAGGGCGGGGGTCGACCGGAGCGCGAGGACCCCCGGGAGCCTCGGCGTGGGCCTGAGGCGGCAGCCGTGGAGCCGGCCTGCCCGGGCGTCCCGAGGGCTCCGAGGGCCCCGAGACCCCCGCCCGAAGCCGGCCGCGCCTCCGGCCACTCCGCGTCGGGTGTCCACGTTCGTGGTCCCTCCCGTGCGCGCCGCGTCCCCCGCTGCCAACAGCCGCGGTGGCTGCCGTGCCTCCCAGTCGTCGGGGTGAGACGTCCGGATTTGGGCTCCGACTCGGGCCCGCCAGGCCGGAGCTGAGCCTGGTCCCAACGCCGCGCGAGGCCAGCGCGGAGGGGCTGCAGGCCTGGGTCGCGGAACCGCCTCTCGGCTGGGAGTACCCGCCTGTGGTGGCCTGAGGAGCTCCAAGGTTCCTAGACCGTGAGTGTGCGCCCACCTTGATGGGGGAGAAGGGGATGTTGGTGGACAATTTGCCTTTGTTTAAGGTAGTCCCAAAAGCTGCAATGTGAGCAAAACCTAAAGTACGTTAGGGAAAAACGGAATTTCATTCTCTCAGAAATCTCTCATTGATGCCATCCTATGTTTGAGATTTTTGGTCAAGCCTTCGAGTTTGAAGAAAATAGGTATGTTTCTCCTCGGTTTCTGGTGCTACATTGGCGAAAGGGAAACTGACAAGGCGAATTTCATTTACATAGTTTCAGGTGTCAGAGGAGCAACAGGAGGCTTACTAAGTACTTAGCTGGATTAACCAGTTTCCCCCCAGTATGTAGAAGAAAGGCTAGAAAACACAGCAGGGACTATATAGGCCACTGACTTAACTCAAGCGAACGCTATAATGGCTGGTTCTTTTCTGAAACGAAGTGATCTTGGGATCTGTCTCCAGCTTTTCTCTCTTAATAGGGGTTGCGGCACCGGTGATGGAGCAACTGTTGTTCCTTAGGTTTTTCAGCATCCATACAGTACTAGGAACTTAGGCAGGGTGGTGTCAGACAGGTTGCAGCGTCAGGGTAATAGTTCGCAATTTGCAGCCACTAAGTTTCTTTATCCCAGGAGTAACTTCTGTGTTACCTTATAGTGGTTGATACTTGGGGAATCAATCTTGTTCCCTGTGAGCAACGTCTTAGGGTTAGACCTCCACAAAACTATACCTAACTTCTGAGTAGAATCTGAAAGCATTCCATGCTCAGTGGCCAAGAAATTACATGATCCCCAGGGGATAAACAAATTGTAAGCAAACACTTTGCCTGCAACTAGGAAGGAAACTCAGACAAGGGCGCAGCCTTAACCCGGTAGGCTCCCCATTGCTAATGGATAAAGTGCACCACCGTAGGTGGGCTTTTAGGCTGTCTCCAGTTTCTTAAGTCTGGCCTCATTTTACCTTTCCAAGACTTCCTTATGGAAGGTGGATTATTCACTGCCCTGGGGACTTTGTTCTTTCAAGCCTGCCTAGGTTCATAGCACTACCCTTCTGGAATGCCTGGATCGCATCTTTACTTATCAAGATCCTTTCTTAAAATCTTCCACCATACCTTTCCTGATTATTCCAACTAAAATTGAGCTTTTCTTCTGAATTCCTCCAGCACTTTATGGCATTTAGCCTTGTAGTGGTTTTAGTAGAAAACAGAAGTTACTGCCTCCTCTTAAAATAGAGGCCAGCAGCCATGCGAAGCCACTAACTGGTCTCTTTGCCTTCTCTGTAGCCGGACAGTGCCACGTGTGTTGTGTATAATCAATAGTATTCGCAGGTGGATAAAAGACATTTGAACTTCGTTCTCGGCCCGAAAGTTTTTTCTTTATTTTTCCCTAAGAAATCTCCTTGACTCCTTTACTATAAAGCCACACGGAAAGTCTTTAACACGCTTGCTACAGTCTCCTGTCCCATCTACTTGTGATCATGCTGGTGAACTAAACAGTCATCTTTAAATCCAGAAGCTTTATTAACACTAGTGGGGTATTTTCTGGTGCTGGTACTCATCAAAGTTGTTACATTTTGTCCTTAATGTCCATTTGTCCCTCATGGCACCCGCTGGACTTTGTTCCTCTCACTGAACTCAAAGTTGATTCCCTTTTCCCGCTCAGAAATGTTGGGGACGTGATTAATGTTCATAAAGTTTTAGCTATCTTGGATTGAAGAGATCCTTGAAAGTGCCCTCTAGGCAAACTGATTCCAAGTGATTGGCTTTTAGACGTGCACCTAGTTTGCTTTTGTTTCATCGGGGCTTTCACAGTATAAAGTTATCACTATAATGTGTAACTATAGTGGCCATATATGTGTAATTTACTTAAAAGCCAGGTATTAAAAACAAGGACTGGTACGAAACGCCTTCATATTCCTGTATACTTTACTTTTTTTCTTTTTGTCATGGCATTTGAAAAGCTTACCTGTCTCTGGGATCAAAAAAAACAGACCCCTTCTGTTGGGATAGCTTTATCTGGAGAAGAGCTACAAAGAAAGCTACGTTGTGATTTTTCGCTGCAGACTCTAAGTCAGTGACACTGTGATCAAATAGGAAAGCTGAGGCTCCCTTACTGCAATTTGATAGTTTTCAAACATAAGTCTTTGCCTTGACTCATTTACCCCCCAGCAGTGCTATGAAAGCACCTTCCCTAAGAAAGAGAGCAGATAGAGGAGAAGATGGCTGTGTTCTTTGTCTTTACTGCTAGGCTAGCCTTGCTTTAGAACAATGTGAGTCATGTAGGCCTAAGATGGAGCTTACCCATGGAACCTCTGAGCGCCCAGAGACCCCAGATTAAAAACTCCTAGAAGAAGTTTTGTGCCTTTGACTCCAGGGAAGGAGTGTGCTGTAGCCTGGAAAACTTGGGAACTGGTTCACAAAATAAATGTCTCCAAAAGTGTGAGCTAAATAAACTCACCAGTAAATGCTGGCAGTTAAGAATCAGTCCTTTCCCTAGTTTGGCACCAGATGATCTTAGTTATAGGAGCACAAGCGCCTCCCCGCCTCCACAGCTTTATTCTCTAGTGTCATAGGGTTATCCAGCTGGAAAGCTTAGTGGTAAAGATTTATCAGCGTGAGTTGAAGAAATCCCATCAAAAATGCACTCAGTGCAGTCTGGCCCAATTATAATTGCTATATTGGGTGTGGCGAGTTTGAGGGAAAATGTGTTTCCTCTAAAATAGGTAAGGATAGGAAAGCTAGTAGAAAGCTGAAGTACCTTCCGCTCTCCTGAGGTTCCCAGAGTCAGTCTTAACACTTTAGGGGCGGAGGCTGGTGGTATATAGTAGAAACTGAAACGCTTGCTTGCAGTAATTCCCAGCTGTTTGTGAGTGGCCCACTCTGTCAAGTGATATTTTCAGGTCCTAGCATTCATCATTGGCTTTTCTTTCTTGCCACACCTCCGACCCCTCTCTCTCCCTTTCCTGTCCCTGTGTTGTTACAGTTTAGAAGACCCAGCTGGACAGTGGACTTTGCTCACTGTGGTGACATGACAGCACTCAAAGTAACTGAACTTAGTGTGTGGCCATCCTAGTTTAGGGGTTCTCCGTCCACTGTCCTCCTGGAGCAGTGCAGTTGTATCACTGGTTTTGTACATATCACAGATTACCTTATGCCATCTGATTACAGGCTCTTCCAAGACAATGACTTAACTTGTTCAACTTTGTATTTTGCACAGTACCTTAAAGTGCCTTAGGGTGCTGGCCCTAAATACATTTGTTAAGTATTCAGTGAATGTGTTGGCTTACTCTGGGGAGAGGGACAGGAGGAAGCCCTACAAGCACAAGTCCATAAACCCTTAGCTAGCAACAGAAGCTAATAGGTCGTATGCTTCTTGCCTGGAATGCTGCCTCATTCATTCATTCATTCATTTTGAAATACGTGTTCTGACCAAAATCAGGGATATGTATAAATTTGTGATCCATGTAGTGTTGTATCCCAGAACCCGAGAATATCTGTATCTATATATCTGGCTTAAGCCTTAATGGCCACCCCTCAAATACTGGCAGCAGTATTCTAGAATAGCTGAGTATATTCCCCTTTTCAGACTTCTCCAAGATGCCCAAAGCTATTTATGTTTTTGCCCCAGTATAAATTATTTCTTATTTAAGCTGTTTATTCAGTAGTACTTCACTTTGAGGAAATATGTTTTGTGGTCAGCTTATTGAGAAAGATTTCCCAATGTTTCTGCTTACGTGGGTTGCCTATCTCTTGAGGTTTCAGAGGCCTCCAATTTCCTGTTCTCCTTGGGCTCAGTTGTTGGCTATGACTATGGGCTGGCGTCTCTCTTGTCAGAGTCTTGCACATTTGGAGGAAGAGGAACTGCCTGTGTGTTGACACCGAAGACAGGTCTGCGTGCACTGAGTTATGGGCGTCTGTTCTCTTGAACCAGCTCTGCCAGTAGCTTTCAGCTGTGCTTGGTGTGTTGAGCGTAGCATGACTGTTTTCAAACTTGAGGATTGCCCTCACCTGACTGCATATATCGCATGATAATCCCTGAGAAGGAATTGAGATCACTGTTGGGTAAACAAAGAACTGGTACAAGATGCCAAAGGTGGATGTCTGTGAACAGCCACCGGGGAAGGACACGGTGCGCAGGGCTGTGCTGACTGCCCATAGGAAAGGTGTGGGTTGCCCGAGCTTCCGTTTCCTCCCCGTCATGCAGCTCGCCCCGAGTGCAGGTGTTGCCTGGCTCTCTTTGCACTGCCCTGTGCTTTTCGGGGCTCAGGTGACCCCAGTACAAGAAAATGTGGATATTCTGGCTCCTCCTGCTGCGAGCAGGAAACGCCTTTGTTGCGGGGCTGGAAATCTTGGGGCACTTTTCCCCTCCTTTCCATACGCCTTCATCTCCCTGGGACCTGATTAAAGACTACTTCCTTACAGGATCTATGTGCCTGTCTCAGGTCTCTGAAAAACTCGTCTGAATGGGGCGTAGGTCATCAGCTATGGCTACTGGGACAACTCGCTGAGCCGGTTGTTTGGTGGCAGAGGGCAAGGCTGGGCTGCCTCCTGCCTTCAGCCTCCCACATCCAGGCAAGTTATTGCTGCTGTGAGGGGCGGCTGTGTGGAAAGCTTGCTGTCCAGGTGTCGAACCCGGGCTGTGATCCTATAAGAGAAGTAGTAGACCTGGCAGAGAAACTAACCACTGGGCACCTAGCCCACAGCCGAGTTCCTTTTGTGTGCGAGGCACACGTGTCAGCATTTGTAGGTAAGGCCCACCGAGTTCAGTCGGCAGTTAGCTCACGTCTAAGCCGGGGGCCTCGCAGCGGTCACAGCAGGTGTCGGCCTCCTCGTCTGCCTCCTGAGTCTCAGGGCCAGGACTTTGCAGGGCAGACTAGCTCTGGGGCTGGTGGGCTAAACTCCGCTCCGTGCGCGTGGGAGGGACTTGCGGGTGGGTAGCTGCTCTTCTGTGGTGACCGTTTGGTGCAAAAAACAAATCCTTTGGAGGCAAGCAACTAGGTTTTCAGCCTTATCTTTAAGATTAGTGAGGTTCCAAGTAAAGGGTGATAGTTAAGAGGAGAACAAAAGCACTTAACTGGCCTCTAGGACTGGAGGGGCTGTGAGTCCAGGGGCTGTGTCTTAGTCCCTGTGTATTGTGTTTGGTGTTTGTGTTTGCTTTCAGTGTCTTCCATCACAAGGAACTCTCTGCCCCCTGGGGCCGAGAGACCCCACCCTTTCCCCAAGCTGAAGCCGCAGAGCATTGAGGTACCAGCCAGATGTCTTCTCACAAAGGACCTGTGGTGGCCCAGGGCAGTGGGGCTCCTGCCGGGAACAGGGAGGCGGACACAGTGGAGCTGGCTGAGCTGGGCCCCCTGCTAGAGGAGCAGGGCAAGCGGGGCGTCGCCAGCCCAACCAAAGTAAGTTGTCCCCCCAGGGCCCGCCTCTCCCCTGTTGGTCTCCCAAAGGGACTCTCCCTACCCCAGTCCTCATCACGCTGTAGTGTAGCTCTTTTTATCTGTTTTTCCCACTAAGCGGTTGCTTATACCCCAGTGCTTAGCACAAGACCTGAAATCCTGCAAGTGGCCAGTGCCTGTCTGTGGTTGAAGCAAGGAAGCAGTCAGGCAAGATTAGGCTTCGTATAATGAACAAACAAAAACCCCGGTAGCGAGTGAAGTAAGCCAGAAAGAGAAAAACAAATACTGTATGCTAACACATATATATAGAACCTAAAAAAAATGGTTCTGAAGAACCTAGGGGCAGGACAGGAATAAAGACGCAGACGTAGAGAATGGACTTGAGGACACGGAGAGGGGGAAGGGGAAGCTGGGACGAAGTGAGAGAGTGGCATGGACATATATACACTACCAAATGTAAAACAGATAGCTAGTGGGAAGCAGCCGCATAGCACGGGGAGATCAGCTCGGTGCTTTGTGACCACCTAAAGAGGTGGGATAGGGAGGGTGGGAGGGAGATGCAAGAGGGAGGAGATATGGGGATGTATATATATGTATAGCTGATTCACTTTGTTATACAGCAGAAGCTAACACAACAGTGTAAAGCAGTTATACTCCAATAAAGATGTTTAAAAAAAGCCAACGTGTAGCTTTGACAAGGTGGAAGTCTCTCTCATAGAGAGAGAGTCTTGGAAGTAGCCGCCACAGGCTGGTATGGACGCTGCACCCGGGAGGCACCTGTCCTGCTCTTCCATCTCATTCTTACTGTGTCACCGAGGGGCGGGGCTGGGGGAGCAGGGCCCACCCTTCCTGAAAGCACCTGGCAGCGCTTCATGCACATCGGTGTGGTCTTTTCATTTTGCCTGAGCAAAGTTGCAGTAGCATTGCCACCCTGAGTGAAACCAAGGACTCCGTTACGGAGGGGGAGACGGGTCTGCATCAGTCTGTGTCGCGAAATCTAAGAGGACGCATCACAGGGGAAAGAACAGCCGGGAGGAGGAGCCGCTGTCCGCACACGGCCCGGAGCCTCTCCTTGGGAGGCGAGGGCTGTCGGACTGCATGCTGTGTGTCAGGCTTCTGTGCAGCTCAGGAGGGCCTGCAGCTTCTTTCCGGAACCAGTTCTGAGGCCCTGCTCCTCCTGGGAGCTGCTGTGGATGCAGAGTTTCAGTCGCCGTGGCACCCCCAGAGCCAGTGAACAGAGAACTGCACAGATTTAAATTGTTAGGGGAATCTCTGAAACTCCGTCTTTTTCATTCTTTTGAGCATTCAGTGATCTGGAAGAGAGAAATATTCGGGAAAATGGAGCAAGTTCAGAACCGCTGTGTTAGCGATAAGGGTGGGCTTTTGGGACTTGCAGAGCATGTAGGCCTGGTGCGCTAGTCCCATGTGCCTCGGGTGCCAGTCTCCATCCGTCTGTCCCCCATGTGCTGCGTTGGGCTTTCGCTCCAGCATTTACGGAGTTGTAAACTCGTGCACTGTCATGCCGTAGGAGAAAAGGCCACAAGGCCAGTGTGTGGGAGAGACGCTGGGCAGAGAGCAGTGAGTTGGGGTTTCTCTGGATCGCTCACTCTGGACTAGGGAACTCCTGGGGTGTGTGTGTGTTTCCTTCGTTCCTGCAGGCCGAAGAAGAGCGGGCACGCGCAGTGCCTCAGGAAGAGGAGGAGGAGGTGCGGGTGCTGACGCTGCCCCTGCAAGCCCACCATGCCATGGAGAAGATGGAGGAGTTTGTGTACAAGGTCCTGTCCTGGAATGGGGAGGGCAGGCTCACCTGGGCTCCCCGCACCTGGCGGGCACGCCCTGGGGGGAAGAGCTTTCGCTCCTGTGCGTGGGCTTGCTTTCCTTTACGGTGAAGTAAATCAAGGGGAATCTGGCTAAATTTTTACTGCCTACTGTGTTGGCGTTGCTCAGAATATATTCTAAAACAGGAGTTCTTACCTGTTTTTGCTATTAGTCCCTTTGGCAGTCATCAAAATGTTAGAATGTGATATAGTAACACGGCACCTTTATTAATACGTTAGCTATGCATGACAAGCTATAATGTATTTTATTAGAATTTATCATTTCTAAGTGGTAATCAGTAGAAATAATATTTTGATATCTGCAAAACTAGTGTATGAAAATATCTGTGATTTCTATTGGTGACAGGGTCACAAATTCTAATACTAGACTTGCTCACACTTACAACTGGGGGAAATGTTAAATTTAGTTAGAAGTGATTGAAAATAAAAATTTTTTTCCATCCAAATTTCCAACACAGTCCATTGTCCATACGTCCCAGGTTAAGAAGCCCTGCTTTGAAAAGTCATAGGCTCAACCCAGTGAGAACGTAGTATCTAAAGGGGGGAAAGGATGGACAGGCGGCCACCAGAGCCTCCGGGGGCAGAGGGCAGAGGGGTAAATGTATATTTTTAAAACCATATATATAATTTCTATTTCCTTGTTTTCATTCACTACATCTACTGAATTTTAAAACTCAAGTAGCTGAAGGGAGGTCCTGCCATATTCTCTTTAAAGACTGAGAAACACTTATCTACTTACCTAAGCGTATCCAGGTGAACTATCATGACACAGAACAAAGCCATTCACAAGTCGTCGGTCCTGGGGCGACCTCGCTCGTGCTGTGTCTTGGCTTCTCTGGCCTCAGGCTGGCCCCACCGTTCCCTGGGCCCCTCTGGAGCCAGCCTGACGCTCTCCTTCACCCCTTGTCCTTGGGGCGGCTCGCGTCCTCGGGGCCCCGCTCAGAGAGTGTGTGGTTGCAGGTCTGGGAGGGGCGCTGGAGGGTCATCCCATACGATGTGCTCCCCGACTGGCTGCAGGACAACGACTACCTGTTGCACGGCCACAGGCCGCCCATGCCCTCCTTCCGCGCCTGCTTCCAGAGCATCTTCCGCATCCACACGGAGACCGGCAACATCTGGACCCACCTGCTTGGTGAGTGGTATGGGTGGAGGATTGGACTTTCTGTCTCCTTAAACGCCAGCACTTGTACAGCCTTTGTCCATGGGAAAGAAAAGCAACGTTGTTGTGACAGTTTGACAGCTGGCATCGTGCCTTTAAACTACCAGTGAGCTTGCTGGGCCCTTCGTCGCTGGTCTGTAAGGCGGGGGTGGGGGGGCCTAGAAGCGGAGGAGATGACGTCCTCTGTGGTCAGAACCATCCCCGGTGCAGGCAGCTCCTCCCACTTCACAGTCCCCGCGGTAGAAACAAAACGCCAGCATTTCAGAGGATGCTCTTTCTGTCTGGGTTTGTGTGACGGGTGCCGTTTTCTCCGGAAGTTGTCGACTGCGGTGCCCACAGCTCAGCCTGTAGCTTTAATGCTGGCTTAAATCATCACACGTTCCCTTTTTCCTCAGGCCTCTTTTCTCTCCGTCCTGTAGGTTTTGTGCTGTTTCTCTTTCTGGGAATCCTGACCATGCTGAGACCAAACATGTACTTCATGGCCCCCCTTCAGGAGAAGGTGGTGTTCGGGATGTTCTTCCTGGGCGCAGTGCTCTGCCTCAGCTTCTCCTGGCTCTTTCACACCGTCTATTGTCACTCAGAGAAGGTCTCTCGGACCTTTTCCAAGTGAGTGAGAAGAACGTCGGTAGGGACACCTTGTGATCCAGGTCCTGGCAGCGTCCTGGAAACTCCAGCAACTCCTAAAGATTCCCTGATGTGCCAGAGGAAGGGCTTTCTGTTTTGCTGGTATAAGAGGATCAGGAAACTTTTCTCTTAAGTCCTTCATGAGAAGTTTCACTGCAGCCTCCTTAACAGATGGAGCCCAGTTGTGGGTATATTTTCTCCCTGTGCAGTGCTGCCCTTTGTGAAACTTGGAGTACCAGTGGGCTGCTCTCTCGGACCGAGTACCCAGTCCTGTCCTACCTTCCTGGTGGCCCAAGCCGTTCAGGGCGTGGCAAAGTTTCTGTGCTCCGTCCTGCTGGAGCTCCGACCCACCGGTCCAGTGAAGCTTATCTTTGCTGCCCGCCTATTGCTGGAAGCCCCAGATGTCCATCCTCTAAGGCTCTCCTTATTCCCCAGTTCTGAGCCTGGAGTTCTGTTTGTTTGCTTTTTTTGTTGGTGGTGGTGGTGGTTTTGGAGGTGATGGTGAGTTATTTTGTTTTTCTCAGTAACACCAGTAACAAGAATACATTTTTATCTTTAAGAAGTCGACTAAAACAGAACAGTACACCTTAATAATACTCCCAATTTAAGGGTTTTGTTTTTAGAACTCAACCTATCCGAACTGGGGAATACTCAGAGCCCTTCCTGCGTGGAAGCTGGAGACTGGCTGGAATATGGTGGAATTCCTGAATTTAAGTATCCATGAGGGGGATGTAGCTGTTCACAGCCAGGGGAAAGGGATACAGTTCAGACTTTTCCACTGCAAAATAGAAGTGCTTGACCTCATGGGGTTTTGATTCAGGATATAGGACAGATCGTATGGGAAGTGAGGGGCTGGGGGCGGTCACGTCTGAGAGCCGCTGGAGAACAGAAAGCCCTAGGAGCTCTTCACTTCTCCCACCGCTCCGCTCATTCTGTGGCTTTTTTCAGGCTGGACTACTCAGGGATCGCCCTGCTCATCATGGGGAGCTTCGTGCCCTGGCTCTATTACTCCTTCTACTGCTCCCCGCAGCCACGGCTCATCTACCTCTCCAGCGTCTGTGTCCTGGGCATCTCTGCCATCATTGTGGCCCAGTGGGACCGGTTTGCCACTCCTAAGCACCGGCAGACAAGAGCAGGTGGGTCGGAAGACAGAGCGGAAACCTCATAGGTATTTGGACCTTGAGTCCAAGGGGTCAACCCTGGGCCCTGACCTGTGTTTAGAACTGACCTGTGTTTAGAACTGATCTGTGTTTAGAACTTTCAAAACAGCGTGCATTTTCAAAGCTCAGTTCTCCCCCAGGTTTCATACTATTTCAGTAAAATGTTAATAGGACAGATAATTACCAACCTGGTCAATGAGCTACAAGTATAGAAATGACTGCTCTTATATTTGGTTTGAGGAAGTTAAAAAATGTACAAAGCAGTCATTTTAGTAACCTGAGGGTCGCTGAGCTCAAACCAAGGGGCTAAAATTAAACCACCCAAAGTTATTTTACTAAGGAATGGAAGGCTTGGCTTGGTAAGTAAAATACCTTGGGCATAAACACTGTTACCAAGTAACATGATGGCTGTGAGCATAAACATCTTCCTGTTGTCTCATCCAGACTCAAGCTTTATTACTCGCAGCAACACATCGATTAGCACTAGTCTTCGGTCCCTTTAGACTTAACATCTGCTGTGTTTTAACCTTCATTTAAAATAATTAAGTATTCATCAAGTGCCGACCATGTGCCAGACTGATGCTTTACCAAGGCCGTCTGCAGAAACGGAGAGGCAGTCCCTGCCCTGCGGTTGCGTGTACGGCCGTGGTGTTGAGCCGGCACCCATTCTGTCCGTCCGTTTACTTACTTTGTGTCCAGTGGCCACTGACGACTTCCAGTCTGGGTCTCTCTGTCTCCTCAGGAGGTCAGGGTCCTGACCTTAATGGGAAACCTGTCTTGCTCCTCCCTGGCTGGCAAACTACCTGAGGCCTCACCATGTCGGTTCTGTACCCAAGGCAGCCATCAGGAAGTTCTGACCTACATGGTCGCCTCGGCTGCTTCACGGATAGTGAAGAATGTGAGACGTTTGTTCTTGGCGCTCCTTAGGAGGGAATAGCTATATCAGCATCTACACAGCCTTCTTCCCATTCTGAATGTTAAAGAAGTGTCTGCTGAGTGTTCTCCATCTTGCGCTAAATTTCCAATAAACATGTACTGTTCACCAGAAAGTAGCTCATCAGAGTGAGACAGCAGTGCCTTCCGAGCGGTACTGTTTCCATGCCTGACGCTCTTGTGTCTGCTTTGTTCAGGGGTGTTCCTGGGGCTTGGCTTGAGCGGCGTCGTGCCCACCATGCACTTTACAATCGCGGAGGGCTTTGTCAAGGCCACCACGGTGGGCCAGATGGGCTGGTTCTTCCTCATGGCTGTGATGTACATCACCGGAGCCGGCCTTTATGCCGCGCGGATTCCTGAGCGCTTCTTCCCTGGAAAATTCGACATATGGGTAAGAAACGACACTTCAGTGGGGCCTGTGGTGGTGAGACCGGCCCACAGGTAGAGCTCGGAGTCAGAGGCAGTGAGAGACATGGGTCAGGTAGTGTCTGGGGGTGCACACGAGTTCCTACATGCATGTCCATGCATGTAGGTGGGAGAATGGCGGGGAGGGGAGTGACCGATAGTAACATTTTGGCGTATCCCTGACAGGGCTTAAAAATTTTTTTTCTCCAACAAATCTATCACTTTTATGATGTAAAAAACTTTAGGGAGGAACGAGGAGAGGCGAGTGCCTTCTCCACTGCCTCCAGCCTTCCGTGCCATCACCCTGAGGCCCCTCTCTTGTGTTCCTGCAGTTCCAGTCTCATCAGATCTTCCACGTCCTGGTGGTGGCAGCCGCCTTCGTCCACTTCTACGGGGTCTCCAACCTTCAGGAGTTCCGATACGGCCTGGAAGGGGGCTGTACTGACGACTCCCTCCTCTGAGCCGCCCCGCAAGGGCACAGCAGGAACTTCCCAAGTGCTTTTAAAATAACTTCTTTGCTGAAGTGAGAGGAAGAGTCTGAGTTGTCTTGTTTCTAGAAGAAACCTCTTAGAGAATTCAGAACCAACAGAGCTTCAGCCCACTTCACACTCACCGGGCAATAAACTCTCCATTCCCTCGCTGAGAGCAGTGGGGATGGGCAGACGTGGCCGCACGCCCCTCGGTAAGGCGACTACTGTCCCCTCACAGAGACGGGGCTTTGAAGCTCATGTTGAGAGTTTACCCCTCCTCCAACCGTTCTGGGGAAAAATGATGGACTGGGACTCTTCAGAAATTCTGTTTCTGGAAGAAACTGTCCCTCCCTCACCCCTGTCTTGACTTTGTAACCTGGCTTATAACAGGCCATCCGTTTTTGTAGCACACTTTTGAGAAACAGTTACAACCTCGTCCATCTTTCTAGGGCCTGGACTTGCTCACACAGCAGGAAGAGCAAAGCCACCAACTTTTACACAGCTGGCTAATCATGGAAGTGTGTCCAGGCTTCAAATAACTTGAGTTTTAATGTTTTCTTGGCAGAGTAATGTAAAATTAAAGTGGGGAAAGATATTTAATATTTAATACTAAGCTTTAAAAAGAAACCTGCTATCATTGCTATGTATCTTGATGCAAGGACTATGATGATAATAAAAGAGTACAGAAGACACTTGGCATTCAAAGATTTAACATGTGTGGTCTCAGCTATTTGCAAAGGATTAAGTCCAAAGGATTAAAACCAGTAAAATCATTGCGGATTCTGCTGAGGCACAAATCTGAATCATAGGTATTGACAGGCTGGCGTGTGCGGGCCAGCGAATGAGCCTAACTGAACTCCTAGCACGTGCTGCTCCAGGCCGCTTTACGTGTCTCCACTTAGCGCACAGACATTTCCTGGAGAAGCTGGTGTCGTGCTGCAGTAGAGTTCAGTAATTAGAAGATACCGGGCTTCCCTGGTGGCGCAGTGGTTGAGAATCTGCCTGCTAATGCAGGGGACACAGGTTCGAGCCCTGGTCTGGGAAGATCCCACATGCTGTGGAGCAACTAGGCCCGTGAGCCACAACTACTGAGCCTGCGCGTCTGGAGCCTATGCTCCACAACAAGAGAGGCCGCGATAGTGAGAGGCCGCGCACTGCCATGAAGAGTGGCCCCCGCTCGCCACAACTAGAGAAAGCCCTCGCACAGAAACAAAGACCCAACACAGCCATAAATAAATAAATAAAATTTAAAAAAAAAAGAAGATACCTGCCTTGTGAGCATCAAAGGTCTACTACATGATATTAATACTCTAGACTTTAGTTCTTTTAAAACTGCCCTGATTAAGGTCTCTTCAAGAGGTTATTCCATGCCTTTTTGTGCCTTTGCAAATTTTCCCCAGCCTGACAACGAGTTCTGTTCATTGGATGCAAAAGGCCTGCAGTAGTCACTTCTGAGCTAGTGTAGGCATTGGACGGGAATCTTTTTTTTTTTTTAATTTAATTTCTGGCTACGCCGGTCTTAGTTGCAGCACGAGGGATCTTCGTTGCAGCATGCAGACTTCTTAGTTGCAGCATGTGGACTCAGTTGCAGCATGTATGCGGGATCTAGTTCCCTGACTAGGGATCGAACCCGGGCCCCTTGCACTGAGAGCGTGCAGTCTTACCCACTGGACCACCAGGGAAGTCCCCACATGGGAATCTTATTGAGTTGCAGAGTTGGGTTCACTTTAAGGGTCAAGTTTGTACAACTAGGAGAACAAGTGATCCTTTTAAAACTAATCCAACTAGGCCAACAAATCTCTACCTCCAGTGGTAATCAGGGAAGTGTAAATTAAAACCAAACTGATAAACCATTTTACTCCTACCAGATTGGCACAAATTAAAAGTCCTAAGACTGAGTGTTGGTATGGATGTGAAGCAGACCAGATGCTGCTGGTGGAACCATAGGACCACTTTGGACATGGTGGAGTATACATGTTACAACATTCAAACATTACATGAAACAATACAATGTGAGATGCATCTGATATCTATCCTAGGTTACTTCATTTAAAAAATGCTGGTTCTGGGGTTTCCCTGGTGGCACAGTGGTTGAGAATCCGCCTGCCAACGCAGGGTACACGGGTTCGAGCCCTGGTCTGGGAAGATCCCACGTGCCGCAGAGCAACTAAGCCTGTGTGCCACAACTACCGAGCCTGCGCTCTAGAGCCCGCAAGCCACAGCTACTGAAGCCCGCGCACCTAGAGCCCGTGCTCCGCAACGAGAGGCCACCGCAGTGAGAAGCCCGTGTACCACAATGAAGACTGACCCACTGCTCGCCGCAACTGAAGAAAGCCCGCGCACAGTGACACAGCCAAAAATAAATTTTTTTTTAAATGCTGGTTCTGACCCACTAAGTTTCATAACTCACCAATGGGTCACAACTCACATTCTGAAAAACATTACCCTTGAGAAACTCAGCTTGTACTAACAGATTCATTGTAGCTTTGCCTAGTAGCAACATACTGCAGACAAGCCAACCATCCAGAACTTTGAGTGGAAAAATAAATCTTGGTTTATTCTTATGATGAAACACTATTTAGCAGTGAGAGCTAGTTACAGTGATGACAACATGGTTGAATCTCAAGATTCAGAGGAGGGAGTGGGGCTGCTTGGAGTAATATATCTGGTGTGATTGCACTGATGTACTGTTCAGAAATGTGCAAAGTTAATGATAGCTTAAGGGTATAAACGGTAAATACTTTAAAAAAGGAAATGTTAATTCAGAAAAATGGTTACCTCTGAAGGGGAAAGGACAGGGTAACATACTGGATATTTCTAAAGTAAAGCTTATATTTATTAAATTGGAGGTGCATACCTGGGTATTCTTTATACTGTCATCACTTTTTCTTGCATATATAATAAGTATATCTGTTTAATACAAAACATTTTTAAATTTAAAAAAGTACTTAGGGAGCTGATAGCAGAAGTCTCAAACTGCTGACCTGCAGGCCGCAAACATTCACAAACGTGACCTGTTTGGAAACAGTCAACCTCGGCCCAGTAGCGGCTGTGTCTTTACAGAGGGCTGCACTCTCAGGTTCATCCTCGGCCCTACCCAGCAGTGTGGTCACCTGCTTGGCCCCCGGAGGCATCTGAGTTTGCAACCACTAGTATAGAAAGAACTGGAAGGAAACAGACCACATCTGGTCCAACTCCATCCATGTTGTGCTTGAGGAAATATGAGACCCCCAGCAATTGGTGAGACCCCATGTGTATGTGCTCCATCATCTTCCAGTAGACAGGACCAGGGAAACAGTCTGAGCGAGACATCTTCTTTGATGTCTTGAGCATCTTCTTTGTACTTTTCATGTTATTTTGTCTTTATTTTTAACCCTGTTAAGTAGGTGGTATTATCCCATTCCACAGATGAAGAAATTAAGGCCCCCAAAGGCCAAAACTTTTTCACAAGATGACAGGATTGCAGTATCTGAATCCAGATCATTCTGACTTAAACCCCAGGTTCTAAAGCCTCAGATCATTTAAAAATCCTGATTTCACTATCCCTTACCTTTACCAAAACTGCTAACTAGCAGCAGGTGAATATTACCTTCTTTCTCTAACTGCATGCTATGGTTCATTCACTTCCTAAATACTTGTTGAGGACCTGCGGTGTGCCAGGCAATATAGGAGAAAAGTAAGTGATGACAGAAACATTGATAAGTTTTGATTAAAGAGAGGCCAAGAATAAAAGCTAAGAATCTGACTCTGTCCTCTTCCTATCAATAAGTAAACAATTAGGGAAGAGACTAATCTGTAGCTATAGAACATCTATTGTCTTGCAATCTAAAAAAGGTTCAGCACCTTTGGAGAAGTTTGGGAGAAGTCCTTGATGTAAAAGCGGTTCACAGAGGAGTCCCATCTCCCCCAGAAAGTGCCTTCCTTAGTATCTGTGTTATCACTGGTCAGGGGCAGGAACCAGCCCTTGGGAGGCATGAGGTAGGCCTGGGTGCAAATTCATGATGAATTTCAAAGCAGCAGCTGGGCCCCTGCTGTGATTACATTCAGTAATTAAGAGGCACATTCTCATTTCTGCCATACTCTGGTGGCACAAAAATGCAATGCACTCTGCCTAGCTGGTTTAGAGATTTGACCTATATTCTACGTACCTGATCTAGAGTTCCACAGCACATCCCCGTTTTCCCTTACTGAAACCCTTCAGTAGCTGTAAACACCCAGAGTCATCCCTGGAGTCCAAACAAAAAGGCAGGGCAATGTGTGGAACCTGGGTGATTTGACTCACCTCATGCAGACACAGCCCTCCAACAACGGACTTAAGAAACTCAGAATCACTCTGGGCTGTAGCGTACTGAGTCAGATGTCCAAACGACTCGAAATATTCTCACTTGAGGACTGTGTTCCCACAACTTAAGCACTCAGAACATGCTAGGGCTGTACCCTTGAAGAAAACAGAAGCCTGAACTAGTTCCCACAGTGTGCTGGCTTTCTTGCTAGCAGTTTCTCCATCTTTTACTCTCAGGAAAAGGAGTGCGCATATTCTAAACAAAGCCTCTTTTATTAAGTTCCCTCTCATATTTGGAAAAATTCAGTTTAGCAGCCAGGAATTAGGCAATATCATTAAAGCATCTGGGTGCTATTCTGCAACCAGAAAACAAGGTATTATTTTTATTTAAATTATACATATTTTTAATTCACGTGATGCAAAATTCAAAAGGCATAAAAATATACAGAGGAAAAAATCTCCCTCCCGCCCTGTCTCCCAACCAACCAGTTCCTCTCTCCAAAGAAACTAATGTTACTACTCTATTTTGTATTATTCCAAATGCAATTTTTATACATATACAGGCAAGTATGACTATTTATATTTCCCCAACCCTTTTACACAACTAATAGCAAAGTATGCACACTTTTCTCAACTTCATGGTACTGAACTGTATGGATGTACTATACGTTACTGAACCAGTCCCCTACTGATGGGCGTTAAACTTGTTTTCAATACAATCTACAAACAACCTTGCACACACATCATTTTACATGTGTGTGAATGTATACACAGGATAGATTTATTAAAATCGCTGTTAAAGGATATCTGCATTCATCACATTTTGGTGAACTTTTCCAAAATGCCCCCCATAAAACTTGTACCAATCCTGCACTCACAATATGTAAATCAGAGAATTTTAGATCAGAGATACGATATGAGAGATGGAAACACTACGTAAAATTAGACTGCTACCCACTTGGCTATAGTTTTATTATCCCTAAAGAATCAAAGGCCCCACAGAGGAAAACAGTACAAACACAACTGGTTTGGACCTTCACATGAACTGAATCAAGGAACCTCATTCCCTTCTGAGCTACTGAGATAAGTGCGCCGAAATCAATCAGAAGCTCCGCATCCAAGAGCTGTGAAAGGCAGCAGAAGCGGAATAGGGAGATGAGGACTCCCGGGACTTCTAAGAAGATCCTTCGCAATCTCCCTCGCAGTGTGCAGCTTCTAGAGACCGCCAGTTCCTTCCACTTAACTGTCTCGGAGTGCAGAAGCAGAGGAGAACCACCCAGTGGTGATGACAGGCCCGACTGGGATGCAGAGAACGCTGAAGTCCATGGTCGAAGGACTCAGAGGATTTTCACCACAGCGATGGTCGGCCCGAAAAGGCCATTGTGGACAATGGAAGTGAAGAAATTGGAAGCCTCCGTGGGTTTTCTCGATGTAAGAGGGCTCCTGAATACCTGTCAGGTAAAACACGCCCTGCAGTCAGCCCCTTAGCTTAGAAAGCTCTGGAATCCTCTCAGTCCGCCGCGCCTCGCGGCCCTGGGGAACATCGTCTCAGCCGGTCACCTGGCTGGGGCTGCACCCAGGCCCTCGCGCCCGAACCCCCCTCCGCCCCCAGTTCCCCGCCCCCAGTCACCCAAACCCTCCTCGCTGCTTTCTCCAGACTCGCAGAAGCCGGCAATGCACACCCGCGGGTCACGTGACGTGGCCACTCACGTGACAGGACGGGCGTGACGTCATCACCGCGCGCGGCCGCCGGGACCGCGCCGGAGCCTCCGGGTCGGGGCGGCGGCGCTTGGGTTCTTCCCGGGCCGCCCGCTCGCCCCGCGCCCAGCCCACGGGCCGGAGCGCAGGTGAGTGGCCCGGGGGCGGTGGCCGAGGCCCTTCCCTCCCGCCCCTCCCACCGTCGTCCCCTCCGGGCGAGGAGGAGTCTACTGGCGTGCAGCGCCCCGACCTCCGCCTGCAGGCTGTCGGGTAGGACGGCATCGCTCCTCGCCCGCCGGGAAGGCGGCCCCTCCGCAATTCGACGCCGCCCAAGGCTTTCGCGGCGCAGCCGCTCCACCGGGAGGCTGGCGGGAGCCCTGGGCCAGGTCACCTCTGGGCGGAGGGCGGAGGTCGAGAACCCCGGGAGGGAGACCAAGCCGCGTTGGGGTAGCGTTGGTTTGACAGGCCGAGCCAGGTCGTAACCCCCCGAGAAGGTCTTCACCGTAAAGGGGGGAGGGGGGGGTCTGTGCAGACCTTTCTCACATCTCCAGAGTTGAAACTAAGTTGACTTAAGGAAAATCTTTTTGAAAATCATCTTATGCTTTGATGAATCACCTTTTCTGTAAAATGGGTCTTGCGGAGTGGTTGGAGCGCTCATAGAAGAATAATACGCTAAGTATAAACAGGAGTAGATGAGAATTTAGGATCTCGTTTTTCCTATTCATATGAAATTATGGTTGTGAGTTGTGGACTCTTGAAAACCATAGATTGATTTTATTTTCTTGGATCCTTTCAGAAAGTTTTGGATTCCACATAAGACAGACTCTCTTAATAACCACCCCATTTCATTCCCCAGAAATTGTCCTGGAAGCAAATAAACAACAACAACAAAAAAATAGTGTGACTAAAGCCTGTCAACAACCACGAAAGTACTTCTTACATTGATTCTTTTTTATATGTAACCTGTTGATATTACTGAGTTCATTTAATTGATGCATACAGGTGAACTTTACAAGTGACTGGCTATGGCCGTAAAATTAGTAGTAGAATTTTGATAGGTTTCTATCCTAGTAAGTCTCTCTCTCTCAGTATAGAAGAATTACTGCAAATATTGATTTGTTAATGCTGATTGATGTTTACAAATAGAGTAGGGAGACCCTTCTATAGAAGAGCTTCAGTAGCTTAAGAGAAAGTTCATAAATAAGCTTGCATGGTTTCCATTATTCAGTATAGGTATTGGGTCCTCATCTGAAGTTTCACTTTAAGAAGAAATCCAGATATAGTTGGAAGTCATCATAAATAATTATTTGTGTGCTTCTTTAGAAAAAAGTTTATTTTTACTGATACTGGCCTTTATTGCCCTAGGTTGAATATGCAGTTTTTCTTTTCTTGTGTTCTATTACTAACCATTTATTATACACTTGCTAGGAGAGAAAAAAATATATAAAACAGGGTCCCCACCCTCTAAATATTTACCTACTTAATCTACTTAAGGGTTAGGGTTATATTAAAAATAGCGATGTCACACTGTTAAGAAATTTTATCTTCTCACTTTATCATGTGAGACAGCAGCCTTGTGAAGATAGGCAGGAAATGTATAGTCTCTTTCTACTTACAGTACAGTTGCATACTGATTACAATAAATGTCAAGTGGTTTGGACACTCGATGATAATGGAATTCAGAGGAAGAAGAGATCATTTTTACTCGGGGTAATTAGTGGCTAGATTGTGTTGGTAATACCAGGAATAGGAGTGCTTCCTACTTGTGGATGTTTGAGTCTGATGGAGCCTCCTTAATTTGTAAAGCTAATTGAATATATTTAGTTTCTCCAGTCCTTCAAATATGCTCATTGTTTTTTGTTTTTTTTTTTCTCTCTTGTACCTGCAGAATCCAAGGATCCCTTTCATTCTCTCTCCATATTGCCTGATGGGAGGCATTATGGCCCCCAAAGACATAATGACAAATACTCATGCTAAATCCATCCTCAATTCCATGAACTCCCTCAGGAAGAGCAATACCCTCTGTGATGTGACACTGAGAGTGGAACAGAAAGACTTCCCTGCCCATCGGATTGTGTTGGCTGCCTGCAGCGATTACTTCTGTGCCATGTTCACCAGTGAGGTAAGTGGTGAGTCATCTCCTCACAAGTGGAACCTCACACATGTCACTTCACAGTTGTCTCATTTCACTGAATAAAATAGTAGAAGTCTGATGTAATAGTGAATTTCTATAGTATGGTGTTAAATGGGCCAACTCTGGATAAGATCTGCCACTTAGTTTTCTCATCTCTGAATGAGGGATAATAGTAATACACAATAGCATACGGTTACTGTTACAGTTACTTGAGAAAATTACATATGACGTGCTTAGAACAATGTCTAGCATGTAGTAAAACAAATACCAACTATTGGATTTTACTTACTGCCTTTTTAATTTAAATTTATTTATTTATTTATTTTTGGCTGTGTTGGGTCTTCGTTTCTGTGCGAGGGCTCTCTCCAGTTGTGGTAAGCGGGGGCCACTCTTCATCGCGGTGTGCGGGCCTCTCACTATCGCGGCCTCTCTTGTTGCGGAGCACAGGTTCCAGATGCGCAGGCTCAGTAGTTGTGGCTCACGGGCCTAGTTGCTCCGCGGCATGTGGGATCCTCCCAGACCAGGGCTCGAACCCGCGTCCCCTGCATCGGCAGGCAGATTCTCAACCACTGCGCCACCAGGGAAGCGCTACTTACTGTTTTTTAAATTTGTTTTCCTTCTTCTAAAGTTTAATATTTTAAAGTGAATACTGGGGAAGAGGGAGGGGGGAAGGAAAGAGGAGTGAGCCTCAGTCCTCATCCCATTCCTTCTAACAATATGTGGAGAAAATCAGTCTTCATTCTACCAGTGAAGGCTTTAGAGTAATTGCAAATGAGAGGGAGAGGGCTTAGTGCCTGACTCTGTGGGTGTTTGAAGTATCACCTAGAAAAATATGCTGGCTCTGGAGCACAAGCCTTTAACAAGGGAATTAGAAACAGGTTGGCTTGGCAAGAAAAGAGGTAGTGCTCTCAGAGTACTAGGAAAAAGACTGCCTTAGTAATTGCCTGGCCAGACAGCTAAGATGTGAAGGAGGCTGCTTGGTGAATCGTGAGGGACTCAGCTGAGCAGAGGGGACCACTGCAGACCTCAGCTCCCAATATCTCAAGTCTGATTTTTTAATTTTAAATAAATTGTCTTCATTTCTTTTTAAGCTTGAATGGTGAGTACACCACTTGATTATATCATTTATCTCTACTTATATGTATGGCTGACATATTTCATTACAGTAACACTTTTTAAAAAATCCTCTCAACCACCAGGGTTTTATCAGTGCAGATGTTGCTGCTGACCTGAGTGGGAGAGATCGTGTCACGAGAATGTCAGTAACTGCCTTTTACGGGCAGATGCTGTGTTAGGTGATTGTCGCCTCCCACTCACCCCAGGGGTGGTTGTTACCATCTCATTTTGCAAATGAAGAAATAAGGTCTCAGGTGCTAAATGCCTTATAGCTTGTAAATGGTAGAGGGGATTTAATCCTAAATTAACTTAGCTTGATTCTGATTTTGCTGTTCTAGTTGTAAAGCCAGAGTCGTGTGTGCTGCTGAACCAGCGCTCAGTCACATGGCTGGTAGGGAGAATGCGGAAGCCTGACACGTCGCCCCAGCAGACCCAGGCTAATTTTTTTCTTTTAATATTTATTTATTTATTTATTTTTGGCTGAGTTGGGTCTTAGTTGCTGCACGTGGGCTTTCTCTAGTTGCAGCGAGCAGGGGCTACTCTTCATTGCGGTGTGCGGGCTTCTCATTGCAGTGACTTCTCTTGTCACGGAGCACGGGCTCTAGGTGCGTGAGCTTCAGTAGTTGCAGCACTTGGGCTCAATAGTTGTGGCTTGCGGGCTCTAGAGCGCAGACTCAGTAGTTGTGGCTCGTGGGCTCTAGAGCACAGGCTCAGTAGCTGTGGCGCACGGACTTAGTTGCTCCGCGGCATGTGGGATCTTCCCGGACCAGGGTTCGAACCCGTGTCCCCTGCATTGGCAGGCGGATTCTTAACCACTGCGCCACCAGGGAGGCCCCAGGCTAATTTTAAAGTGACCCTGTGCAGGGCGACATTACAGACCCTGTCCTGTACGGTACCCCAAGGAGCACCAGAAGTGGTGATATTTATTTAACTGGGCAAATGTCATGGCTGCCAGCAGGAAGCACTGAGGACTCGGACTGCTGGCTGCTCACTACATGTTGTGCATCCTGTCTTCACTCTTTCTCTGCACATTCAGGAATTAGTGTGGAGTTCTGTAAAAGAACTCTCTTTTATTTTTTTTTCTCACCAGTGATTATTTTATAGTCTTTCTTTAAAAACTGACATCAGGCAAGAAAGTGTCAAATGGTCTTGTCTTTTTCAACTGAAGTATAATTAACCTACAACACTATGTTTGAGGTGCACAACATAGTAATTCATTATTTCTATACAATATAAAATGATCACCGCAACAAATCTAGTTACCATCTGTCACTGTTCAAAGGTGACAGAAGGGGAAGCCGTATGTAGATATCCAGGGTTTGAAGTATTATTCACTTTATTCCTCATGCTGTACGTGTCATCTCTGTGACTCATTTATTTTGTAATTGGAAGTTTGTACCTCTTAATCTCCCTCATCTGTTTCACTCATCCTCCTATCCCCTTGAGGTTTGTTTTTTTTTTAATTGAAGTATAGTTGATTTACAACATTGTGTTAGTTTCACGTGTACGGCAAAGTAATTCAATTATACATGTGTGTTGTATATTCTTTTTCAGATTCTATTGCATTATAGTTATTGCAAGATATTGAATATAGTTCCCTGTGCTATAGAGTAGGTCCTTGTTGTTTACCTATTTTATATATAGTAGTGTGTATCTGTTAATCCCAAACTGCTAATTTTCCCTCCCCCCAACTTTGGTAACCATAAATTTGTTTCCTGTGTCTGTGAGTCTATTTCTGTTTTGTAAATAAGTTCATTTGTATCACTTTTTAAGACTCCATACAGAAGTAATGTCATATGGTATTTGTCTTTCTCTGTCCGATTTACCTCACTTACTATGATAATCTTTAGGCCCATCCATGTTGCTGCAAATGGCACAATTGTTTTTATTACTGTTTTATGGCTGAGTAATATTCCATTGTGTGTGTGTGTGTATACATATATACACACACACAATATATGTATACACACCACATCTTCTTTATCCTTTCATCTGTTGATGGACACTTAGGTTTCTTACATGTCTTGGTTATTGTAAATAGTGCTGCTATGAACATTGGGGTGCATGTGTCTTTTCAAATTAAAGTTTCCATCTTTTCCGGTTACATGCCCAGGAGTGCAATAACTCTATGTTTAGTTTTTTAAGAACCTCCATACTGTTCTGCATACCCTTGCATTTAAGTTGTTTAAAGGACTGGTTCCAGAGACCTGGATTTTTTTCTTTAACATCTTTATTGGAGTATAATTGCTTTACAGTGGTGTGTTAGTTTCTGCTGTATAACAAAGTGAATCACAGCTATACGTATGTATAGCTGAATAACAGCTATACATATACATATATCCCCATATCCCCTCCCTCCCACCCCTCTAGGAGGTCACAGAGCACAGAGCTGATCTCCCTGTGCTATGCAGCTGCTTCCCACTAGCTATCTGTTTTACCTTTGGTAGTGTATATATGTCCATGCCACTCTCTCACTTCATCCCAGCTTCCCCTTCCCCCTCCCCGTGTCCTCAAGTCCATTCTCTACGTCTGAGTCTTTCTTCCTATCCTGCCCCTAGGTTCTTCAGAATCTTTTTTTTTTTTTAGATTCCATATATATGTGTTAACATACAGTATTTGTTTTCATCTTTCTGACTTACTTCACTCTGTATGACAGACTCTAGGGCCATCCACCTCACTACAAGTAACTCAATTTCGTTTCTTTTTATGACTGAGTAATATTCCATTGTATATATGTGCCACATCTTCTTTATCCATTCATCTGTTGATGGACACTTAGGTTGTTTCCATCTCCTGGCTATTGTAAATAGAGCTGCAATGAACATTGTGGTACGTGACTCTTTTGGAATTATGGTTTTCTCAGGGTATATGCCCAGTAGTGGGATTGCTGGGTTGTATGGTAGTTCTATTTTTAGTTTTTTAAAGAACCTCCATACTGTTCTCCATAGTGGCTGTATCAATTTACATTCCCACCAACAGTGCCAGAGGGCTCCCTTTTCTCCACACCCTCTCCAGCATTTACTGTTTGTAGATTTTTTGATGATGGCCATTCTGACAGGTGTGAGGTAATACCTCATTGTAGTTTTGATTTGCATTTCTCTAATGATTAGTGTTGTTGAGCATCCTTTCATGTGTTTGTTGGCAATCTGTATATCTTCTTTGGAGAAATGTCTATTTAGGTCTTCTGCCCATTTGTGGATTGGGTTGTTTGCTTTTTTGATATTGAGCTGCATGAGCTGCTTGTAAATTTTGGAGGTTAATCCTCTGTCAGTTGCTTCATTTGCAAATATTTTCTCCCATTCTGAGGGTTGTCTTTTTGTCTTGTTTGTAGTTTCCTTTGCTGTGCAAAAGCTTTTAAGTTTCATTAGGTTCCATTTGTTTATTTTTGTTTTTATTTTCATTTCTCTAGGAGGTGGGAGAGACCTGGATTTTAGGTTCAGTTCTCTTAGTAATTCTGTGTGAACCCTGGTGACCATCTAACCTCACTGGGTTGTCTGTAGAACAGGGTGATTGAACTTGATGGCTTCTTCGTTCTCTTCCATCCCTAAATTGTTCCTTAAATGTGGTGCAACTGAAAGAGCACAGGGTGAGGCAGGAGGCCTGGCTCTGATCTGTCGCTTATTAGTTGAGGCCTTGGTTAAGTCACATAACTTCTCTGAACCTTAGATCCTTTATGTCTTAAAGGGCAGTAATATCGGACCTAACTGCCTTACCAGGTTGCTGTGAGAATCAGATGAAATAATAGTAAATGAGAGGCACCCTGAAAAGTTGTAAAGCAAATATTAATGCGAAATACTACAGTTACTCTAAGTTATTACATAGTGATCTCATTTATATAGTTAAGCTATTTGGCTAATGGGAATATAGTTTATTGACTAAGAAATTCCTGACATAAATGTACTCATGTTTCTGTTTGTAAATACTGTGTTAAATGTTAGTAAAATGTTTTTCCAAAATAATGTACTGGTGACTTTTTGTATTGTTAGGGATTTATTTTGTTCTTGGCTTTGGTAGGGAATACTTTCTGATTATTATTCTGGGCTGATGATAAAGACATTTAGTTCATAATGGACATGCCCTGGAATTTTGTAAGTAATTGGAATCTCTAAACTAAGATTACAATCTAATAAAATTTTTGTAAGGTAATCAGTTTTCAGATAGTTTACTATCCTGTAAAACTGAAGATTTCTACCCTTAGCTAAACCATTTTCTATGATTATCTGGCCTCAACTATACTCATAACTCCAAGGATATAGTCTAGACTAAATGTACCACCAGTAATTCGGTAATCCCAAAAGAGAGTCAACCCAGTATTTGAAAAAGTATCAAACAATCCTGTTGTCTTCAGTGGCACAGCAGAAGCCCTCTCAAGATGACCTGCGTGTTGTCTAGGGACAGATAGGACAGTGCTGGCTCATCCTGGAGGGTCTGGAGCTGCAACTCCTGGGGTATCTACAAGCATGAAATCTCAGCGAAGTTTGTATTTCATCTCAGAAGCTAATGGACACTAGTGGCATGCTCATGGCAACTTTTGGTTCTATCTGGTGTTACGTCTGTATTTGTTTTAATATGAAAGCAGCATTTAAAATTATTCACAAGTAAAATTAATATTCCAGGAAGGTGTCATCTCTGTATCTTCTTGGGTTACACATAGCTCCCCCCCATTTGAAAAGCTACAAATATATGCCGTGTTTGCTTTGTACAAATCAAACAAAATAGTCGATCTTTTTTTTTAGATCTTTCAGCACGTAGACAAAAATAGGATTTGAATTCCCAAAGCATAAAATTTCTAATCTGATTCTTAGGCGTTGAGCCAGGGTTCCTCCTTATATTCAGTTAATATTGTTAATGTCCCTTCCAGCTTTTGTATATGAGACTCTGCCTTAATCTTGTGGAATTATAACCACCATGATTTCATACCCTTTGAACTTTCAGCTTTCAGAGAAGGGGAAGCCGTATGTAGATATCCAGGGTTTAACTGCCTCGACCATGGAAATCCTGTTGGACTTTGTGTACACAGAGACCGTGCACGTGACGGTGGAGAATGTCCAGGAACTGCTCCCTGCAGCCTGCCTGCTTCAGCTGAAAGGTACAGATGCTAAGTTGTTCGTGCCACAGTGACCCTGGAGATGTTTAAAATTCGTGATGTAAACTTAATCGTGAAAATTAAGGAGACAGACTGTGGGCCTCATGTTTACTGCCCATGGCACAGAAGTTGAGATTTCAATTGCGGTATAGAGTAGCCTCCAAATGTGAGTCTTTGGCTCTTTGGGAGAGAGCATTTACTTTTTGTTTTTAAAAAAGGGGAGGAGGGGATAATAGATGCCTTTCCTTCCATGTATGTGCACAACAGTCCTGCAGGGAAACACAGAAAACTGATACGCGTCGTTGCCTCCGTGGAAGGGAACTAGATGGCCAGGTGGGTAGGGAGGCTAGGGGGACTATTCATATAAACCCTTCTGTACCTTTAGTTTGTTGAATCATTTAAATTATCTATTAAAAATTTAAATTGGGGCTTCCCTGGTGGTGCAGTGGTTGAGAGTCCGCCTGCCGATGCAGGGGACACGGGTTCGTGCCCCGGTCCGGGAAGATCCCACATGCCGCAGAGCGGCTGGGCCCATGAGCCATGGCCGCTGAGCCTGTGCGTCCGGAGCCTGTGCTCCACAACGGGAGAGGCCACAACAGTAAGAGGCCCGCGTACAGCAAAAAAAAAAAAAAAAAATTAAATTGACACACAAAAATGAAAGTGTAAAGTTTTCACAGGATTAGAGATGATCCCCCTTCCAGTTCCCAACCTGTCTGTCCTAACCTCCAGTTCTGTTTCTGTTATTTTCAGTTTTTGATACATGATTGAAACAGTGTGAAGTTTTTGCATTAGTGCACAGCTCCAACATTAATTTTATACTCTGAGCTTTTCAGTTAGACAAATGTGAGATTGTTATCCGTATCTCCTATTTTTCCTTCACCGGAGTCTTTTAGTAAGTTTTCATGTGGAGTAGAAATTAGGTACACTGTGCTAAATTAAGCTGATTTTATAGCTTGATTCCCAGGAGTTTTGTAGGCATGTTTGTTTAATTGTGGCGGTGTCCACAGAAGCAATTCGTCTTGCCGTACTTGTTCTAATGCAGCAGCAGACATTTGTAAAGTCCTTGCAGAAGGCCACACAGCACATAAGACAAAAATAGGATTTGAATTTCCAAAGCATAAAATTTCTAACCTGATTCTTAGGTGTTGAGCCAGGGTTCCTCTGATACAACGTGATGTTGTGATCCAAGAATATAGGCCCATCCACCTGGCCGAGTGTCCTCAAGGACTCACTGTTTTTGTCTGTTCTAGGCGTGAAGCAAGCCTGCTGTGAGTTCTTGGAAAGCCAGCTGGACCCTTCTAACTGCCTGGGTATCAGGGACTTTGCGGAAACTCACAACTGTGTTGATCTGATGCAAGCAGCTGAGGTTTTTAGCCAGAAGCATTTTCCTGAAGTGGTGCAGCATGAAGAATTCATTCTTCTCAGTCAAGGAGAGGTGGAAAAGCTCATCAAGTGTGATGAGATCCAGGTACAGACTTGGCTTGGCATTAGCTCTTGTCAGGACTGGGCCAGAAGACCAGAAAGCAAGGCGGAGTTGTTGTACTTCTGTAGCAGGGCCCATATTAAGCTCTGAGGTTTCATTAAATGTCCCTGAAATTGCATGCCAAACGTATTTGCCTATTTACGGAAGGGAGTTCGCTACCTCCCTCAATGAAATTTGTGATCCCAGCGGTTAAGAATCACTATTAAACAGTATGGAATAAGCATTTTAAAACATTTACCAAGAATATCTTCCTGTATAGCCGTCGCCATGCCAGGTGCTGGGGAGCCAAGAGTGCGTAAGAGACAGTCTTGTTTCCAGAGAATTCACAGTGTAGTAGTGGCGACAAACAGGAAGACAAAAATGATGACTGAGTGTCAGGAGAATAATGAGCCTGTTCAAGGCGAGGAAATTCCATAGAGGAAAGAAGAAAACCTTCTGGATTGAAACGGGATCGTAAAGGGAGCGGGTCAGAAAGGACGGGGCAGCAGGTTGGAGATGGTGAGCCAGAGGCAGCTCATCAGCGCCCGTGGGAGGAGAGGGCCCTGCAGACCGGGCGTTGAAGCGATAGGGTCCCGCCTCCGTGTGCGAAGCGCCCAGGGACGCGGCCCAGCAGGGAGCGAGCCTTCGTCCTCCGCTGAGCAGAGCGGGGGTGGGGGGTGGGGTGCTGCGTGTGGATCTGTCGTTAGGCTGGGAGCTGCAGTGAGTGCAGCGGGGGCTGTGCGTGTCGCGGCAGCCAGGCATTCCTCTCCAGGGCTCCAGCCCTCTGGTTAGGAGCTTCTGGAAGACACCTAGCAGAGCCAAGTGCTGGGGAGGAGTCCACCTGTTGGGTTTGTTTTCCCCAGTGAGGAGACATTCGATTCTCTAAGGAGGCGAAGAGTTATTTTTTTTTTTTTTCCTCTCTCATTCTGAGATAATAATGAGAAACGACTTTAAACGTTTACTTATTTATTTATTTATTTGGCTGCGCCGGGGCTTAGTTGCGGCATGCAGGCTCTATCTAGTTCCCTGACCAGGGATCGAACCCGGGCCCCTACGTTGGGAGCACAGAATCTTAACCGCTGGACTGCCGGGGAAGTCCGGCATTTGTAAATCTTGTTCAATTCTCAGAACTGGGTCCATTTTTCAGAGGAGGAAACTGGCGCTGTGATTAGTCACCACCCTCACACAGCTGGGAGGGGCAGGACTTGTGCCGCCCATCTGCATCCACAGTCTGTTCTCTTCACCACGGAGCTGTGAGCTGTGTTTCTATTTGACCAGATCTGGAAGTAGTCACAGCAACCATTTATTTTAGAACAGTGGAGACTGGGGGATAAAACCGGATGGAACAGGGAGGGCAAACAACTGACCTCTGCAGAAGCCGGGATGAGCTCTTTTGTACGGTCTTCCTTAAGTGTCCAGCGAGACTGGCCTTTGCTTTTTTTCAGCAAATGACATTTTTTCTCTTTCATATACCAGCCAGAAGCAGGAACCAGATGTCTGGCCCTGGGGCTAACGCTTCCTCTGGACCATGTAAAACAATAGTACTTGAAACAATGGAGGCAGCATGTCACGTTGTTTAAAACAGCACGGGCTTCAGGGTCACGCTGGGGTTTGGGCTTGGCTGTGTGACGCGTGTCCCCTAACCGCTGACCTTCAGATCCCTCTCCCATAAAATGTAGATAACAGTCGTACTTACTACGTAGGGCTGTTCTGAGCGTTAAATAAGAATGTCAGTGCCTGATACATAAACGAAGTCTCTGGGAAAATTTATTACGGAGACTATTTTCTCCATAGTGAAGCATTAGTATTGGGGGTTTTTTCTTCCCAGTTTAGCTGTTTCTCTGCAATTCTAGTTTATTCTGTCCTCAGTAAGATCAAGGATCTCTACTCATGATTGAAAAACCCATTTTAAATGGATATATCTAATTTAAGCCTAGAATGTGTCAGAGTCTAGCATGCAGCTGTTCAGAACTATTAGCCTGTCATCCTTGCCTTTAACCAAAGTTTATCTAAAAAATCATGACCACCCTTCTGCACCCTCACCTGCATGTAAACCGTGAGTAGGCTGGGTTAGTTTGACCTCCCATAAATTTGCTTACACAGATTCTGTCATCACTGTCGTAGTCTAAGCATCATCACCTTTTGCCTGATGGACCAGAGTAGCCTCTAACTGGCCTCCCAGCTCTTAGCCCTTCTAAACCGCCCTCCCGTGGCTCTCGGAGTAATCTTTACCAGACATCAGTGTGGCCCAACACTGGCCTACTTGAAGCCTGTTAACGGTTTAGAGTGAAATCCCGTCTCCTGATGCTCTGTTTACTTCTCCAGCTTGACGTTTTTCGTCCCCTCCCTCATTCATTCTGCCACACCAGCCTCTGTCGTTTCCCAAGCTGTCCAATAGAAAGTTCTGTGAAGGTGGAAAGGACCTGTGTCTGTGCTGTCCAGTTCACTGGCCACTAGCTTGAAATGTGGCCAGTGTGACTAAGAAGCTGAATTTTTTTTTTTTTGCCACGTTCATTGCTATTAAGGACAGACTTTGGGGGTTTTGGGGGGGTTTTTTAGCCACACCACACGGCTTTCGGGATCGTAGTTGCCCGGCCAGGGATCGAACCTGTGCTCCCTGCAATGGAAGCGTAGAGTCCTAACCACTGGACCGCCAGGGAATTCCCGAAGCTGAATTTTTAATTTAACTTCATTTTAATTAATGTAGATGTAAATAGCACATGTGGCTCATGGCTACTGTGTTGGACGGTGCAGTTGTAGGGCTTTTCCAAGTGCTTTCTGTCTGCCCCGAGGCTAACTGCTACTCTTCCATCAGGTTTAAACCTATTGCTCCTGCAGGGAGGCATTCCCTGTCCCATCAGCCTAAATGAAGAAATCTCATGTTATTCTGTCTCATAGCCCCTGTACTTTTCCTATGTGGTACATAATGACAGAATGGGATTGTTCGTTTTTCTGATTTAACAATTGTCTCCCCACTTAAGAGGAAGGTTCATGTCTGATTTGTTCACCATTGTATAATTACCCTCCACAATTCCTGGCACTAGTAGGTGTTTGGTAAATCCATCAAATGAATGAACATTCTGAAACATTTTCTGTATTTTCAGCTCTTGAGAGAAGTCCACAGAGTGATGTCTTTGTCTGGGCACTGTCACACTCTGAAAGTTATCTCAGAACAGACACACTCCAGGGGCTGATGGAGGGACACAGGCCTAGTCCTCAGGTGTCAGTCTCGGGGAGGTACTAGGTGTTACTGTACCTTGTGCTTGTCCAGGGACGTAATGTATGTTTTCTAGGGTGTGTCTTATCCAGTCTGTCCTATGTAGCTTAGACCTAAGTTCCCCAAATGATTAATTATATGTGTCATCTCAAATAGCATGGTGACTAATACAGAGTAGTTGCTCAAATACTAATTGACAGTGTTTTGCAGACCCTGCACTCTTTACGATGCCGTAAGGGAAGTTCCTGCTCACAGCCTTGGCTGAAGGGTCTGAGAGTGAGCACGGAGGTCCTTAGACAACACCTATGAATATAAGTTATTTTAGGAGCCAGTCTCGGGGGCTTCCCTGGTGGCGCAGTGGTTAAGAATCTGCCTGCCAATGCAGGGGGCACAGGTTCGAGCCCTGGTCCGGGAAGATCCCACATGCCGCGGAGCAACTAAGCCCGTGTGCCACTACTGAGCCTGCGCTCTAGATGCCGCGAGCCACAACTACTGAGCCCGCGTGCCACAACAACTGAAGCCCGTGTGCCTAGAGCCCATGCTCCACAACAAGAGAAGCCACTGCGATGAGAAGCCCACGCACCGCAACGAAACCTAGCCCCCCGCTCGCCACAACTAGAGAAAGCCTGCGTGCAGCAACAAAGACCCAACACAGCCAAAAATAAAAATAAAATTTTCTTTTTAAAACAAAGAGCCAGTTTCAAGTAGGGCAGCAGATTCCCCCTTCCCCTGCTGAAGTTTCAGAAATGACAAGAAAAAAATTCAGGAATGGGGAAAATTCTGAATTAAAAGCCGATTTGTGACTGATGGTCTATTAGGTACTCTCTCTCTTAGGTTTTTTCCACCGAATCTGACTATAACTCTCTTCATGATATCAGCAAGTTGTGTCTGAAATGATTGTTTTCCCAAGAGCCTACTTATTTCTGGGAGATGGGAAATAACGGTGGCGGGAATGGGGCGGGAAGGAAAGGGAAGCGAGGTTACAGAGCAGCCCCACCATGTGGTCACGCACTCGCAGGTGGATTCTGAAGAGCCGGTCTTCGAGGCCGTCATCAACTGGGTGAAGCACGCCAGGGAGGGGCGGGAAGAGTCTCTGCCGGACCTGCTGCAGTACGTCCGTATGCCCCTGCTGACGCCCAGGTACATCACGGATGTCATAGATGCCGAGGTGAGCCACACAGGACCCAGGGCGGTGGGCGTCTCTTGTAGCTTCATGTCGTGAACTCAGAACTGGTCACCTCAGAGGAGGCACGAGCATCCTGGGAAGCATGTCCTGGGGGGCCTGGGGCGGGGAGTCTGCAGGCGGTCACTTGGCCGGTCAGTCTCCTGGCAGAAATGAAAGTCTATGGCTTAATTTAATTTTGTGCTTTGTTGTCTTTTCATTTTACGTGCTCCTCAGTGTTTTGCATAAGCAACATCAGATGATAAATTTTGTCCCCTTCTCTGTTAAACAGAAATTTTTCCAAATTGCCTTGGAAAAGATGCTTTGCTCACCTAGTCTCTATTTTTGACTTCTGGTGAGGCCAGCATGAAAGGAGTTTGATGCATTTATTGGGTTGGCCAAAAGGTTCCTTCAGTTTTTAAGTAAAAATAAAAGACACATTTTTCATTTTCACCAAGAACTTTATTGAAAGACATATTCACCGTTTTGTTCCACTACCTTCTGCCGTTTTTCAGGCAACTTCATAATTCCATCTTCCCAAAACTTTTTATATTTTTGAGCAAAGAACTGTTCCAGATGCATTTTACAGTATTCCAGGGAATTGGAATTTTTTCCATTAAGAGAATTTTGTAAAGACCAAAATAAGTGGAGATCCGAAGGTACAATGTCTGGCAGGTGAATCAGAACTTCCCAGCCAAACTGTAACAGTTTTTGCCTGGTCATCAAAGAAACATGCAGTCTTGCGTTATCCTGATGGAAGATTATGTGTTTTCTGTTGACTAATTCTGGATGCTTTTCGTCGAGTGCTGCTTTCAGTTGGTCTAATTGGGAGCAGTACTTGTTGAAATTAATTTCGTTTTCCGGAAGGAGCTCATCATAGAGGACTCCCTTCCAATCCCACCATATACACAACATCACCTTCTTTGGATGAAGACCGGCCTTTGGTGTGGTTGGCTGGTGCTTCATTTCGCTTGCCCCACGATCTCTTCCGTTCCACATTGTTGTACACTATCCACTTTTCATCATCCGTCACAATTTAAAAACGGAACATTTTTGTTACCTTTCAGTAGAGAATCGCTTGCGGTAATACGGTCAAGAAGGTTTTTTTCCACTTAATACTGAGCCCAGACATCAAAGCAATTCACGTAACCAGGCTGGTGCAAATGATTTTCAATGCTTGACTTGGATATTTTCAGTACGTCGGCTACCTCCCGCGTGGTATAACGTTGATTTTCTCAATGAATGTCTCGATTTGATCACTATCAACTGGTCTCCCAGACTGTGGAGCATCGTCCAGTGAGAAATCTCCAGCACGAAACTTCGCAAGCCACTTTTGACACATTTGATTAGTGACAGCACCTTCTCCATACACTACACAAATCTTTTTCTGCGTTTCAGTTGCGTTTTTAACCTTTCTTGAAATAATAAAGCATGATATGCCAAGAACGTTGCTTTTTTTCTTCCATCTTCAGTATTAAAATGGCTACAGAAAAATTCACCAATTGTGATAAGTGTTTTTTAATGCACGCTATGACAGCTGTCACAGTACAATCTAAAAATACTGTTTCAAATGAAGTTAAAGTCAGCTAAGTGCTACTAGAGCCAGCTTAGGAGAAAACCGAACGAACTTTTTGGTCAACCCAATAATATCAACTTGGATCATATCGTGTTTGTTTATAAGTGTTTCTCCAGCCTGAGATCTCGGTGGTGCGTTTTCTGACCTTCACCATGCACATTACCTGGACGCTACCCTGGGGGCCGCTGATTTGTAATGTGTAGGTGAGGCCCAGACAGGTGCCTGCTTCTGGCCCAACCCTGGTCTCTTTGGAAGTTAATTATAGACACAGCTTTGCAGTCGTTTGCATTAGAAAAGATGCCTGTGCTTAGTGTCACATCTCAAATTCTTTGCCTCCTGTTTGTAATTTCTTCCTTAATAGTCCACTCACATACCCCACACATACCTTTGAATCACGTAACGTCTATTCAAAAAATCTTTTTTTAATCATTCCGGAAGCCCATAGCATAATTATTACCAGCAGCCCTCCTGGAACCACAGGGCTTTGGAAACTGGTTTTCTGTGTTAAGAATTTAATTCTTTATATGTGCCATTTATGCTTTTATTAGAGGTGGTCCTGCAGCTCACTCTCCTACCTGCTGTATTTCAGCCTTTCATCCGCTGTAGTTTACAGTGCAGGGACCTCGTTGATGAAGCAAAGAAGTTTCATCTGAGGCCTGAGCTGCGCAGTCAGATGCAGGGACCCAGGACAAGGGCGCGTCTAGGTAAGCTGGCATCTTGTATTAATTGTGTCAATTTGTACAAGTCCCTTTACCACCCGGAGCTTTCTTTCCTATAAACCAAGGATATCTTCCCTTCTATTTCACATAACTCTTTGGAGGATTACATGAGATAAAGTGTGTGAAAGCACTTCATAAATTGTCAAGTATTATGCGACATAAGTTACCATTGTTATTTCAGTATATTTGGAGCCTGTGAATTAGAAATATCTCAAATGCCATGTAGTGAGTAAGTGGTCTGCTTCCCCCACCTCTGCCCTTCTCCACGTGAAGAGGAAGGGGAAGCAGCAGCGTGGTGAACTGCAGAGGAGTCCAGGGTGGTCAGAGGCAATGGCATGCAGTGGTCAAGGGCCTGGACTCAAGCCAGACTGTGGGTTGGGTGCAGGTCCCCATTTACCACTTGCCAGGTGTTCGGCAGGAAACTCAGCCTCTCTGTGTCAGTTGCCTCATCTGTAAAATGGGGGCCATCATAGCTCCTCCCTTGAAGGTTGTCGTGAAGAGCAAGTGAAAGGCTCAGAACGGCTCTCGGCACACGTGAGTGCTGTGCACGGAGGCTGTCATGTTAGCAGACAGACCTGGGTTCAGATCCCAGCCCAGCCAGTGACTGGCTGGTTGTGAGCCTGGGCAGGGTGTCCACTTGTCTGAGCCGATGCTTCCGCCTCTGAAATGAGGACGCTAATGTCTTATCACACTGGTTATTGTGGAGGCCCAATGACATCACGCATGTAAGATGCCTGACATTGCAGCTGGCATGTAATCTGTGCTCAAATGTTACGTCATTTCCATTTCACTGTCCCAGGATCCTAGATACTGTATGTAATAGCATTTCATAGGTTATAAATTACTCTGTGTATATGGGGTGGTATCTTGTTTTTATCACTTCCTATTTTTGCTCTTATCTGACTGTGGACTCATGTGTGCTAAGGTGTTAATTGATAATTAAGCCTTTCATTGATAGATTTAAGTAGAATGATGATTTATCTCATTTTTTAATCGCATAAGTAGTACATATCTGTAGAAGTTTTAGAAATACAGAGAAGCAAAAAATAAATAAATGAGTCATCCATAATTGCACCACCCAGAGATACTACTTTTTGTTATTGTTGTTTTTAAAGGGATACTGTTCTGTTAATTCCTGGGAGATGACAAAATGTGATCTGTATCGCTTGTTATATACAGAGATATGTAATCAACACAAGATAAATGGAAAAAATACAAAAGGAAATTTTTTTTAAAAGATTGAAGGGCTAAGTGAAAAATCATGAAAATATTAGAAGAAATTATACGAAAATTATTTGATTAACTTCTGGGTGGGAGCCTTTTTTTTCTATTTTTAACTGTGGTAAAATATACATAACATAAAATTTACCATCTTCTCCGTTTTAAGTGTACAGATCAGCGGTGTTAAATACATTCACACGGTTGTACAACCCGTATCCAGAACTCTTCTCATCTTACAAAACTGAGATTCTGTGTCCATGAGAGAGCAACCTCCCTTCTCTCTACTCCTGTTTTTTAACTAAAACAGAGAAACCTAGAACTCTTCAAGGTTACTTGACTGCATCAGTTTTTTGGGGGTTTTTGTTTTTTTAAAATTGATGGCAAAAGACGTAAAGTCAAGAGACGGGGACTGGGAGAAAATATACTCAATATGTATGACAAAAGGTTAACATTTCTACTGTAAAAAGAACCCATATGTATCAACAAGAAAAAGAGCAGTGACCCCACAGAAGGCGGCACGGGAGGTGCACAGGTAGCACACAGAGGAGGACGCGTGAGGGAACACCGTGCACTTAAAAGATGCTCCACTAGGAGGTCTGGAACCACAGATCAGAACAAGGTAGTCACTGGAGTTTAAAATGAGCACACCCTGTGTGTCCCACCTCCGGGAATCTGTACTGTAGAAACAGCGTGTCAGTACAGAAATAAGCACATATGAGGAGAGACATGTGCATAAGGACGTTTACTGTAAATTGCTAATGTACAGAAAAGAATGAATACAGCCTGAACGCCAGGTAAAGGGGCATTAATGCTTGACTGAATTATAGCACAGCTGTACCATGGAATGTCACGAAACTGTTAAAAGCATTGAGTCAGATACACGTAAGATTAATTGTGCACGCTGAGTGGGGGAAAAGAAGGAAGCAAAACCTGCTACATATGTGTGTTTGCCTGAGCGTAAACAAACGATATGTATACAGGATAAACACTAAACCTTTAATAAAGTGAGATTGCGGGGGAATATTAACTACTAGTGTTTTGTTTCTATACCTCCGTGTTATTACCATAAGCTGACAGAGAAGATAACAGATATATATTCTGTAAGTAGCAGGTGAGCCGGTGATGTAGAGGAAAGAATCTGGCACTAGGAGGTAAGACATTTCGCTCACTTTGATGTTTTCCTCCCGGTTCTGTTAGTCTGCTAACGTGCTGTTTGAACTTGGACAAGTCCTTCAGCTTCTCTGGATTACCATTTCTTCTTCGGCATATGAAAGGAGTTAAATTCAGCCACTAGAGTTCTTTCCAATACAGAAGATGTGTTTCTTTCTTGTAGAGCCAGAAGTGTCCCAACCAGTACATAATCGCTTGTTAAATCGAACTAAGTCCAATAAAAATTTGTGTGAACCACCAAACCCAGAAGGTCCTTTAGAGTGCATTTCCTGCTTTTCTTTGAACAGGCAGGAGAAAGCTCCTACTTGCTCGGAGAACTTGCTTATTGTCCTGACCTTGAGGGATTAGAATATGACTCTACACGCCCTCATAGTTTCGAGGTCATTTTCTCAAAAGTTCTAGGAAGGAAATAATGAAACTGTTCCCTATGAGATTCTTAATTTAGCATCTCCACGTTAGTACCTGAGAAGTAAATTGTTCCAGCCATCCTGTCCTCTGCCCGTCTCTATTCGTAGAGGTTGCTAAGTCAGTTACCAGGATGATGGCTCTTTGCGTACAGCATAAGGAAATTAAATATACACAGCTGAGGAAAAATAGCATGCCAGATAATGTGTGGGGATTTTGTTTTAATTGTTAATCTTACCCATTACTCTCTCATAAAAGATGTAATAGAAATTGTAGTTCCTACTTTGTCACTGGCTTCTTTTCTGAGCACGTGGAAATGTCGGTCCCTGAACCTGTTCTTAGCAGTCCTGCAGCCTGTCTGCACTTTCCTCCAACAGAACACCCCAGCGCACACACGTTCCCCTCCCCCCCCAATAAAAAACAGTGACTGGCACTGTCGGGAGGCCTGGGTGTGAGTAATGTGCCTTTTCACACTGCTCTTACCAGGTGTTTTAGACACATTTTCCTCATCATAAAGATAAAAATCTAACTTGGCAAGTGCCCCATTCCTTGGCAGAGAACAAACAGGCTTCCTTCTGGTCAGCCCTTCCCCTGGCTCTTTCTCACATTAGTAAGTCTGCTGGAGTAGTGGTCCGAGCGGAGGGTCCAAAGACAGTGAAACCCTAGGAGTTCCTCTGAGGGAGGAAGACTTTCTAGGCACAAAGCAATAGAAGAAGTTGCAAAAGAAAAGGCCAGTGTACCTGACTAAATAAAAATCATGTACAACATTGTAAGACAAATCAGGAAAATAAATCTGCTGCAGCCACAGCAAAAGGTTAAAGTCACTTGCATGCAAACAGCTCATAAAAATGCACACAAGAAAGAAACACTAGAGACTTGAGTGTGCGGCTCATAGAAGCGGAGTCCTGCTAAATAAAAGGGGCGAGATTCAGCCGAAGTAGTTATAAAGTCTTAGCAGTGCTAAGGCAAGAGTTAAAACAATAAATACAATTTTTTGCCTACCAAAGTATCAAAGAATAAAAAGACAATACCAGTGCTACAGAGAGTAGAATGGATTGGCGCCTTTAGAGTGTTGGTGGGTATGGAATTTGTTTCAACCTCAGTATCTTATAATATACATCCAAAGACTTCTTTAAGGTTCATGTTCTTCACTAGGCAGCCCTCCCATTACTGTGTTAAGAAAATGACTGGGAAAAGTTTCATATTCAAGGATGTTTATCATAGGATTATATGTGATTATTTATAACCCCAAATCATGAACTCCTGAAATACCTAAGAATATTAAAATCATATATTAAAGGATTTTGTTAATATTTTGAGAAAATGAAATAAAAACAGGACGCACTACAGTATGGTCCCATTTATGTTTTATAAATATTTAGAAACAAAGCTGGAAGGAAATAATCTTATGTTTTGCTGTGTCTTTGTATTGTGGAATTATAGCTAAATTTTTTCATAACACTTTCTTTTTAAGCTTTTTAACAGTGAAAATGTATTTTATATATTATATGTTTTATAATCACAAGACATAATATTCTTAAATCTTTTGAACCAAAGGGTGGGTAACATGTGAGTGAGGATGACAGTCATACTAGCCCTTGAGTTATTTTTTAAACTTTTTAAAAGAAAATCATTTTTGTGTTAGAAAAAGCTACACAGGCTAAACAGACATCAGAACTGACTAAAATGACACGTTTTCAGTGTTAAAACACTGGCCCTCTTGTCCTTATCAAAAGCTCTGTCGGCACTGACATGAACTCCGGCCGCAGTGGGGAAGTTAAACTCACGTGGCAGGCAGTCTTTCAAAACACAGGATCTTTCAGGGAAAGTAATGAAAATAGGCCTTCCTTGCAGAGAGGTTTGGACACCCCAGCTTCTAGTGGTCTAGGAGCCCCAGGGTTCAGAGCCGTAAGTCGCTGAGCGACTTACGCTGACACCCTGCCCACGTTCCTCTGTGGATGCAGGTTACCAAGACGTTTACTGAGAAGCCTGGAGCCACGGGAGCACTATTGGTCCTCCAGAGTTTGAAATTAAAGCTGAAAATCAATGGTATTTTTTTTAATGTGCGAAGCATAGAAAATCCCCTCGGTTGTTGTGGGTGCTTTCGGGACTCATCACTGTCTCACCTCCTCTGCTCAAGTCAGAGGGGGAGAAAGGGGCAGATGGCGGGGAAGTGCTGCCAACGCAGGCCCTGGCCTGCCCCAGCTTGGAGGGATTTCAGAAATAAAATCTGCATCATACAAAAGGGCCCTTTGTTCAAATGCTTTGTTTTCTAAAAGAAGATGGCTGCTCACGTTGGAGAAGGGGCCACATACTTTATTTGGCAAGTTCACAGACAGGTGCCCTCTCAGAGGGGGAGGTTAAAGTCCGTGCTTTATGTGTGGGTTTAAGAAAAATTTCAAACATGTATAAAAACAGAATAATATAAGGATTTCCCCCATACCTATTGTCCAGTTTCAACAATTATCAACTCATAGCCTATGTATTTTGAAGCAAATCCCAGACAGGATAAACTTCCATCCATATATATTATGCTTTTGTGTGTATCTCTAAAAGATAAGAAACACACAGCCAAGTATTTATCTTCATCAGATATCAAGTACACATACACACTTCCTCAGTTTTCCCGTAATTGATTTTTCTTTGTTTTTTATACTTCAGTTGCTCCAATCAGGATCCAGACAAGGCCCACACGTTGCACTGAGTTCATAGCACTCTTTTGTCTCTTTTATTTTATTTTGAAACTATTTTTTTCCACATATTTTTTGTTGGGCTTTATTTATTTATTTTTGGCTGCGTTGGGTCTTCGTTGCTGCACGTGAGCTTTCTCTGGTTGCAGCGAGCTGGGGCTAGTCTTCGTTGTGGTGCGTGGGCTTCTCGTTGCGGTGCGTGGGCTTCTCATTGCGATGGCTTCTCTTGTTGCGGAGCCCGTGCTCTAGGCGCACAGGCTTCAGTAGTTGTGGCACGTGGGCTCAGTAGTTGTGGCTCGCAGTCTCTAGAGCGCAGGCTCAGTAGTTGTGGCGCGCGGGCTTAGTTGCTCCGTGGCATGTGGGATCTTCCTGGACCAGGGTTTGAACCCGTGTCCCCTGCATTGGTAGGCAGATTCTTAACCTCTGTGCCACCAGGGAAGTCCTCTTTAGTCTCTTTTAATCCATAGTTTTTTCCCTCCTGCTTTGGTTTCCCTTTGCAATTTATCTGTTAAAGAAACCTGTAGAATTTCCCACAGTCTAGATTTTGTTACTGCATCCAAGTAGTCTCATTTAACACATTCTTCTGTCCCCTATATTTCCTGTAAACTGGTGGTTAGACTAGACGCTTGATAAGATTCAAGATTCAGCCTCAATTTTTCTGCGAGAATACTTCATAAGTGATGGTGGCGTGCTTCCTGCTGAGTGTTCTGAAGCGGTATGTGAGCTTTCCCCTGACGGTCATAGCCGCTGTGGATGACTGTCACAGCCGTGACTTCATTAGGGGCTGGTCTGTATTCCTTGTCAGTTTAAAGGTACTGCATTTGCTCTTTCAAGTCCAGGTCAACAAAATGCCCTCCTGGGGACTGAATTTCCCTAAATGCTCCAGATAAGTGTTCTCTCCAGTAGCACAATACACGGGGGATTTCCTCAAAAGAAATATTATCAGAATAAGATTATCCAAATAAGTCCTTAGGGGAAAGGGGACGATACAAAAGCTATCAAAATGCCTTGTTTGGGAAAATAGTAGAGAACAAGACTCCCTTTAAAAGCCTAGTCTTATGATTACCTGGCAGTTTTGACGAATTAGGAGGGAATGTGGTCGTATAGTTGGCTAATTTGGAAAAATAAAAGTCATGGAAAAGATTTTTTTAATCTATCATTTGGTTCCTAAGCCACAACGCTCAACTTTTTGGGGACAAGGTTAGGAGAGCATTCTTTGCCATGGCAAAAAATCTCCCCTTTTGAGTTTTACGGGGTGAGAAGGGCAGAGAGAGCTCCTCCAGCCTCCAGCCTGCACTTGGAGCCTGTTGTGAAATCAGCCAGAGTTGTCTAGATGGGTTGAAATGGTGCAGGGTGTGTTCACGCTTGCCTTCCGGAGTTTTAATGTTGTCCAGAAATTTAAATTTCAGAGATTCAGGTTCTCAGGAAGAAATAATTTCCTATTAGGCAGCCTTATGATGAATCTCCTATTTCAGATGGCTTCTCTGGGCTGCAGAGAACAAGGTATCCTAGCCCTGTTTCTCCTTCTCCTTCCCTGTGAGGAGTTACCCAGCAGCGATGGGGAAGTGACCTCTCTCCTTCTCCCTTGTCCTCAGGAGCCAACGAAGTGCTGCTGGTGGTCGGGGGCTTCGGAAGCCAGCAGTCTCCCATCGACGTGGTAGAGAAGTATGACCCCAAGACTCAGGAGTGGAGCTTTTTGCCAGTAAGTAGTGGTGGAACCAAGCCTGGGGAAAGAGCTTCAATGCAGTCCCTGGCTCCAGATCATAACGAATCCAGCCCTTAGAGTAGAAAAGCCTGGTAACAGCATCGTGTTCCTTACAGCAGTTAGTTTCAGTAGTTAGTTATTGACTAATTAGACATAAGAAATATTAATGACCCTGTGCCAAGTTACACTCAGCTGGCCGCCACCATTCCCACGCCTTCCCAAGCTGCCTGTGCAACTCGCAGGGTGCTACCCTCGTGCCCTGTTAACCTGAACACTGTGTTAAACTGTGCTAAGCTGAACTGGCATCCAGTGGAACTTGGAAGTTTGTATCTCTCTCCTTTGGTGTGTCTCTGTTTCAGTGCTGAATGAACAATAGTAATTCTGAGAAAACTTGGAAATCTTTTGATCATTTCTCGTAACTTTTCGGGTCTTCAGGTCCTGGCCCTTAGATAGCACTGTGGTAATAGCTTTCTACTTTATGGAAGGATACCGGTCTTTAGCCCAGTGCCTTATGGAATAGAGAGGAATCGGATACTGGATAACAGAAGGACATTAGGTCCTTTGGAAGCCTTGGAAGGAGGCAAATGTACAGAAGGCTTTAATCTGTAAGAGCATCACAACAAGCAAGAGGTTTTCATCCAGACAGCAGATGAACCTCTGCTCAGAAGGCTTCACAGTGGCAGGTGAAGAAGCAGAGGTGCGCAGATAAAAACAGGAAGGACAACAAAAGGTGAGGCCTAAGACTGGCATGACTGAAATGACAGAGGCACCTCTTCCCTCCTGAATCCTAGAGCATCACTCGGAAGAGACGCTACGTAGCCTCAGTGTCCCTCCACGACCGGATCTACGTGATTGGCGGCTATGATGGCCGTTCCCGCCTCAGCTCAGTGGAGTGTCTAGACTACACAGCAGACGAAGATGGGGTCTGGTATTCTGTGGCCCCTATGAATGTCCGACGAGGCCTGGCCGGAGCCACCACCTTAGGAGGTAGGCTGGTGCACAGGGCAGTGTTTGCATTTTGGGGTGGCTGGATCGGGGTTCATACCTCTCTATGAAATGTGGAGGCTACTGGTAAGATCAGATACGCCTTTCTGCTTTCAGAAATACCCATGGGTGTTTCAACGCTGACAACAGAGTTGGTAAATCAAGTTCCACTGTGCTGAGTGGGGAATTGGCACTAGTTGTATTTTTGCAAATTCCCATCTAGTCTTGGAATGTTTCTGAAGATTCCATCTTACCCCATTCTTATTACATGTCTCGATTGTGCTGTCCTCTTTAAAAAGGACTTAATTGACTTATCCCTTAAAAAAACACTTGTTTTTGCCCCCAAACATTGGAAAGAGTTGTGGGAGATTTGTAGAGAAAAGAGTTACTAGAAGGCTCTCGTTCTCTAATAGCTGTGACTTGTTCATTCTGAGCAGATATGATCTATGTCTCTGGGGGCTTTGACGGAAGCAGGCGTCACACCAGTATGGAGCGGTATGACCCAAACATCGACCAGTGGAGCATGCTGGGAGACATGCAGACGGCCCGGGAAGGCGCAGGCCTCGTGGTGGCCAGCGGGGTCATCTACTGCCTAGGTGTGCGGGCTGGGACGCGGGGAGAACTGATGGGCGGCAGCCTCGGGGTGGGATCCTTTTTACCAGAATGAAGTTCGTAGACTTCCTTCCACTAAAACCCTGGTCTGCCACAGTATATTTTTCATTAACTGGGATTCTCCTTTTCATGGAAGCAGAAAACAGGGTACTGCCAGATTTCTTTTTGGATTATTGGAACCCTTGAGGGAGAACTGGAACTAAAAGACTTAGTTGAAACACTCGAGAAAGGCAGAATGGGAATGGGCATCAGGACTTACCATTCTTTCTGGAGTGGGGTCTGCTTTGTCTTTCAGGAGGATATGATGGCTTGAATATCTTAAATTCAGTTGAGAAATATGATCCCCATACAGGACACTGGACTAATGTCACACCGATGGCCACCAAGCGCTCTGGTAAGACCAGTCAGATCTTGGGGGGCAACAGACGGAGCTGTCCAAACCTTGTATGTGCAGTGAGGGTGCAGCCACAGGCCAGGCATCGGACCAGGGCTGCAGCCCCGTCTTCACTGGAGACAGAGGGGAACATGAGTCAGGTCCATTCTCCTCCAGCCTGTTGTCTCTAAATACAGTGAGACTAAAGGCAGCCTAAACTTTGACTAGGGTACAGTTTGAGGGCGAAGGCTTCCTGTCTTACTCGTTTTTTGCATCTGGGCCCCTCCCTGCATCCTAGCAGCCAGTCCAGCTCTGTGCATGTGGTGCACACTGCCTGAGGGAATGTGCGTGTGCAGCGAAGGGGCTTCCTGAGCCCCCAGGCTGGGGTAAGGTAAGGAGAGCACCCTTCCTCTGGGCAAGATGTGCTCCAGAGCCAGTCACAACTCCTTTCCTCCCTTTATTGCCTTCTTTTTTCCACTTCCTTCTTTTCTGCTGATAAGGGTTGGGCTGTGAATTAACGAAGGTGAAGATGACAGCCAGTTCAAGAGGGTTTACAGGCGGGTAACCTGTGCAGGACTAGATTCTTCCAGGCCTGTCTGGCCCCGTCCCCATCCCTCGGCCATTCTGGAATTCAGCTAGCCGTCAGTGACAGTGTTTTGTTTCTAGAATTCAGATCCTGAGCTTAGCAGTATTCATTTGCTGTACCTTTTCTTCCCCAGGTGCGGGAGTAGCCCTGCTGAATGACCATATTTATGTGGTTGGGGGATTCGATGGTACAGCCCACCTTTCTTCTGTCGAAGCGTACAACATTCGCACCGATTCCTGGACAACGGTCACTAGCATGACCACCCCGCGATGCTACGTCGGGGCCACGGTGCTTCGGGGGAGACTTTATGCAATTGCAGGGTGAGGGTTAAACCAGGCATCTAGAGTGGTGTGATCCGAGCCGCATCGGGGGTGGAGATGGGGTTTGGTCCGGGAGGGAGACGCCTTGTGCGGGAGGGGGCCATGCGGCTGCAGAGCTCAGTCCCGCCTCTTCCCCCTCAGCTACGACGGGAACTCCCTGCTGAGCAGCATCGAGTGCTACGACCCCATCATCGACAGCTGGGAGGTCGTGACCTCCATGGGAACCCAGCGCTGCGACGCTGGCGTTTGTGTTCTCCGCGAGAAGTGACCGGTCCGACACAGTTGGCAGGGAACCAAGGATCCTTTCCAGAATGTCTGCTTCTCACTGTGTGCACAGGGTGATTACAGGCACCAGTGCCGCGATGATTGTGCTTATTTGACGCCCCTCGCACTGGTGGTTTTCCCTGAGGAGGGTGGGCTGCAGACCCTCAGGGGAGGAGGCTGCACACTGAGTGGGTGTGGGAGGCCAGACCACCTCTCCTCCCGGCCGCGGGGGCACTCTTCCCTCGTTTCTGACTCAGCGTGCGCTTGGGAGAACATACATTTAAGTTGTGCCTCGCGTGTTGCAGAGAATTAAGGTATGAGCGCAGCGCCGGGGTGTGGGCGGTATCCAGCCTCGATCATTGGAAGGGTACCAAGTCTTGTTTCACAATAATAAATATCTTTCCTAGTCTACAGGTAGCAGGGGCAACACAGTTCCGATCTGGAGGGAAACAGAGGAAAGAGCCCTGTCAAAACTTTGGGGGCCTGGGGACAGGGGGACAGGGTTGGCGTCAGAGCTGGGTGTAGAGTGTGGGAAGGGAGCTGGACGTGGTGGGATGGGAGTGAACCTGCGACAGCCGGAAGGCTGAGGAGGGAGTGTTATTTGAGGGTCTTTCCGTGGTCCCCTGGGCCCTGGGGACTGAGAGAGTGACAGAGCCAGCACATGTTGGGTGAGCAGAGGTGGAGGAGAATGGGCCTTCAGTGGGCCAGGGATAAACCAGAAGTTCCTGTGATTTCACAGTAGTCCTCCCTGCCGTGACTCATCTATACGGGGAAGGTCTTCCTCTGTTGAAGCAAATGCTACTCACTCCACTGTTATGCGTCCATACTGTTTAGAGGGGGTGGGGGAGGGGCGGGGGGGCAGCTGCCTAGAAGTTCAGCTGCCTCATTACTCCCTCATTCTTTTAAGGACATACTTCTGCTAAGGTGTGGTTTTTACTGCTGTGTTTTGTACATGTAGTTCTTTGCTATTAGAATCCCCCTTCCCTGTCTTTAAAGTGGATTTTATTCATCCCAGGACAGAATAATCAACAACAACTAAACTCCTTTTGTTAGTTTCGGTACCCACTGTCCCTCCAAGGCTCCCCTGTGCTGTGCAGTGACATTCCTGCTCTGTGGGTATTGGGAGTGTGGGGACGTGATCACCTAAGGAAGGATGCATTTTCCCTTTGCTCTGAAATTCCTTTTTTTCCTCTTTCCCTGAGTTGTACTGACCTCAAGTTCATTTGTTTGTATTTTTTTTAAGAAAATATTGAAAATCAGTGGTCTCAAGTGCCTGTCTTGCAGACATTTTGGGGGACCAGGTATAGGGATCAGCTGCAGGTCCTGTCTCTTCAGCCCGTTCACCTGTGTGTTTGCCAACTAGCTCTGCTGTGTCTCTGTTAGACAGGTAAGAGATCTCTGGAGACTCCCATCAATACAAGGTTAACTGAATTGCATATTCACGGACTCTCACAGTTGGACTTTACTTAGAAACCACAGGGGATAAAGAAGAGGCAATCTTGGGCTCGTTTTGTAACCACTTGAATTTTAGGGTTTTAGTCGCCCCAGTCCTTTTTCCGTTTGCCTCGATTTGTGCCACAAACAGCTGTTTGTCATGCAAACAGCTATGCGGAAGGCTTGCAGAAATGCAAAAATCTTGATACTCCCAGAGCAAAGGGAAGGGGGAGCCAGAGAGGTTCAGCAAAGAGGCCGGCCGGCCTTTCTCTAGCAGAGGGATTGTGCCTGCCGATTAAATCGAACTGTGAGACATGTGACTTGTTCTCTCAGGAAGAGACCAGGGGAGGCAGAGGAGGGGAGGGGGTGAAGAACCCATGGCTCTGGGCTCTGGGCTGTCTTCACGGCTGACTTCAGAGTTTCAGACCAAATTCCCAAATAGTTCTTCGATGGCAGCCACAGCTGAATAGCCCCCTCCATCCCTTTCCACTCTTTCCCCAATCTTCTGTGCTTTCCCCTGCTCATGGACCTACACACAGCTACCCCTTATTTGGTGGTTCCTCCTGTTTTTCTAGCTCCCGTTAACTGGCAGGCAGCCACTAAGTTATGCAACCTCTGAAAGCTAAAGCTACCTTCATCTTGTGTCACCTGTCACCTCCCCCACAATACAGACATCCGATTAGTTTTTAGGTTGTACATGAGTTTAATTTTTCCAAATCCATTCCTGTGTTTTTTTCCCCTATCTTTTGCCCAGACTCATGGAGCACCGTCTCCTGATACCCTTACCTCTACTCTTCTCTTGCTTTCCAGTCTAGCCCCTCCATTTTGTCATCAGTTATCTTGCTAAAGCACGGACAGGGCCATTACAATACGAAACATACAGCACATTTTCAGTAAATACCAAACAGATATTTCTGGCCTAAAAGTCCATAGATTCCCGTTGTCCATGTTATAAGGTTTGAATTCCTTAGCATGACATTAGACCCATGGTGATCTGGACTCACGGCACCTTTCTGAACTCGCCTCCTCTACCACCCTCACTCCCCCCAGGTATCACGTGCTTCATCCACAGTGGTCTTAACCATTCCTAAATCTGTTCTCACCCTCGTGGATATATTACACCGTTCCTTCTATCTGAAATAATCTTGCTGTCCCGGCAAAATCCTAGTCACCTTTTAATGCCCAATGCAAGTGTCACCTAGGTAAAGCCTTTTCTGACTCCCCATGTGGAATTACCCCTGATCTGTGCTTCCATTTACTTTGTTCCCTGGATCGTCTTTATCACATGTCCTTGGGTTTGGGTCTGTCTTCCTGTTTAAACTGTGTTCTCCAGTACAAAGTGCCTATCGTCGTAGTATCCTCAGGGTGTAGCATGTTCTGTAATTGCTCAGCCAATGTTGAATTGATGAAGGACAAAGAGGAAGAAGAAAAACGTGCCGCCGACAGGGGGTGCTGGGTAGATGAGACGTTTCTCAGGTGGCTTGGCTCCCCTTCTATCTGCCTCCCCTGCCATCTCAGGAAGGCCACGCCTGCCGCTCTACAACTAGTAAGCTAGACATCCGAAGACGAACCGGAGAGCGTGAGACACAGCGTAACGACCCAGCAGTGGCTCTAGGGCCATGCCTGGACCCGTGGGCCCTGGAAGGCAGCCTTTCCGACTTCTACCGCTTCACTGCGCTACGACCGACCCATAGGGAAACTGGGACTCGAGACGTTTCTGGAAGCGCGTCAACACCACGTCTTGCCACGTAGTTAGTGGTCCGTATGATGAGAACAGAGAGCAGCAACTGAAGCTTCCAGGCGCCTGCCTCCGCCCACAAGGCAGGTGTCCCTGTAGGTCGCGTCCCGTGTGAGCCACTGCGGCTGAGATTTGCTGATGGGGGTCTGACCCCAGGACGTCCCCGTCGTTCACGGGACTAAACGCACACCTGGACTGGCTCAGGTTTCACTCAGTGTAAGGGAAGCCCAACGCCCAGGTGAGCCTGGGCAGAAGCTCTCACATCCCAGGAGGCATCTGTCACGAAACCACGCCGGCCGCCTGGGCGGCGGCGAACGGCCGCGCCTGCGCACTGGCGTCCAGGGCCGGGAAGCGGCGCCTGCGCTGAAGGAGCGCCGCCGCGACCGCGCCTGCGCGGTACGAAGAAGTCGCCCTGAGACCGCGCGTGCGCGTCGCCGCCAAGGGCCCGGGTAGAGGCCATGGAGCCCGCGGCGCCGCCGAGCGACCTGGTGTCGGCGGAGGGCCGGAACCGGAAGGCAGTGCTGTGCCAGCGCTGTGGCTCCCGCGTGCTGCAGCCGGGCACGGCGCTCTTCTCCCGCCGGCAGGTGAGGGGACGCGGGGGGGGGGGAGGGGCGGCGACACCGGGTCCAGTTCGGCTTGGACCCGGACACACGACCGGACACTGGCGCCCCGGGGCCGCGCCTGCCGACCGCGGGGTCCCGACGCCGGGCCTCTGCAGACCGACCTTCTAGGGAGCCTGAGTGTTACTTCCTCAGGCTCAGGTGTCGGTGCCCTTCGTCCAGCTGTCACGTTCCGCAGCCTCCTTCCCACTGCGCCGCCACGCCCCGCCCCGGGAGTGGGCGCGGAGTCCCGGGGGGGGGAGTGGGCGGGGAAACTGGGGGGCGGTTCGCAGGGACTGGGCGGGTGGGCACGGGGTGGGGAGGGACGGGACGCGGGGGCCGTCCTGGGGGCGAGGCCCGAACCCTCAGAGCGCTCGCTCGCTCCCGGGTCTGTGATCCCCGTCGACGTCGTGAATCACTAGGAGTGTCGTTCACACCGCTGCCCAGACCCCGTGTCCCGCGCCCGCTGCCCCGAGACTGCGCGCGCGGGAGGGAGGACACAGACTTTGGAATATTAAGTAAATGAGGGAGTGAAGTTCTCAGTCCGTGAGACTAAGGGTTAGAGCAGGCGGAGCGAATCCGTGTGTCGCAGGCGCCATCGATCACCCGACGTGTCCTTTTTTTTTAAGTCTTGTGAACGGTTTCTTTATAAAATGTTCAGACCCCCGACTCGGTCCTTTGTGAAATCTCACCTGCAGTCTGGGGCAGAGGAGAAAATTACAGTCACAGAGGAAAGAAACACCAAAGAGCTTGATAATGTAGGGAAAGGGTGATGAGTTAGAGAAGGGAATAGTTGCTTTCTTACCTTTTGAGGGAGAGGGCAGTTGGGGCAGGAGAGGGGGGTGGAAGATGAGATTGTGGGAGAGAAAGGATAGAGCACTGTTTGGGTGAGAATGAGAGCAAACCGAGACATTATTCTCAAACTAAGCATGCACCTAACATAGGACCCAGCAAGTGTTCTCTGGGCCTTTATCCCTGGCGGGATGAAAACATGTTCACACCAAACCTGTGCACAAATGTTCACTGCACCTTTATTCCTAAGAGCCGAAAACCAGAAACAGCCCAGCAGGCATTCTGCTGGTGAATGATGCCACACCACGGGCACCACAACTTGGATGAGGATTAATCTCCCGGGAATTATGCTGAGTGAAGAAAGCTGGTCCCAAAAGATTACTATTGTGTCATTCCATTTATATGACATTTTTGAATTTTAGAAATGGTCAACAGATTAGTGATTGCCAGGGTTTAGGAAGCGGGGGCGGGTCAGGGGTGTTGGCAAGTGTGGTTATAAAAGGGTAGACGGATGGTGGAGATGGTTGCGATGGTTGCACAATAATGTGAATGTACTTAATGGCACCAAACTGCCCACTTAAAAATTATTTAGATGGTACAGTTTATGTTATGTATAGTTTATCACAGTGAAAAATCAGGAATTAAAATGGAACATGCCTCAGGTGTGTTGGGCAGTGTTGTTCTAGTTATTGCTGCATAACAAAATCACCCCAGACAGTGACTTAAAACATGAACGTTTATTTTGCTCACAAATTTGGGGGTTGGCAGGGCCCAGCTCGGCAGTTCTCTCATTCATGGTGTTTCATGGGGCAGCAGTTAGAGGGGTCATCTCAGAAGCTTGCCCACTCCCATGTCTGCCTGTGGACTGAGAGGATTCAGGCACCTGGGACAGGCTGTGATGGGCCGCTCCTCCCGGTATCCGCCAGGAGGCCGCAGGGTAGCCATGGTTCTTCCAGGGTCACCAGGGCTCCCAGAGCAACTGTTCCAAGAGCAACCTGCGAAAGTGGCCCAGCCTTCCCTAACCTAGCCTGTCCCACCCACCTTGGCCTGCCCAGGCTCAAGCGGAGAGGCATAGTCTCCACATCTTGGAAAGGTTGTCAGAGAATTTGTGGACATTTGTGTGGTTTTAAAACCACTACAAAGGACTTCCCTGGTGGCGCAGTGGTTAAGAATCCGCCTGCCAGTGCAGGAGACACGGTTTGAGCCCTGGTCCTGGAAGATCCCACATGCCGCGGAGCAACTAAGCCCGTGAGCCACAAGTACTGAGCCCGCACACTGCAACTACCAAAGCCCGTGCGCGTAGAGCCCGTGCTCCACAACAAGAGAAGCCACTGCAATGAGAAGCCCGCGCACCCCAACGAAGAGTAGCCCCCACTCACTGCAACTAGAGAAAACCACGCGCGGCAACGAAGACCCAATGCAGTGATAAATAAATATATATATATATATATATATATATATATATATATATATATGAGATGGGTTCTTTCCCCATGTCAGTATTTTTAAAAAAATAATAATAAAAAATAATAAAACCACCACATGTACTCACTGAAGGGGGAAAAATTACAAAAAAGGTTAACAGAAGTTTACTTTGTACTGTGACAGTTTTTATTCTCATCTATAGTACAGCATGTTTGCCAAGTTCTCTATAATGAGAATGTATTTTTACAAAGAGAAAGAAAATATTTTATTTTTTAACGGGTACTGTTAATAGTTCTTGAAGAAAGCAAAAGAAGTTTCAGTGAGACATCAGCAGAATCTCAGCGTCGTGGTGTTCGATGCGTCTCAGAGAGCTGGCCGGGATCAGGGGTGCTGGCCGGGGCCCTGGGGCACAGCTAACCCACCTCGTCAGGGGTCTGGCGACTTTGGCTCCCAGACAGCCGAGTTGGCCACCTCAAATTAGGTATTAATTTCTAGATTTCCACCCCAGTAGTCTGTCCAGAAAGCCTCATTGTGTCCCACATGATACATCCCACAGCGTGACCCTAGCGTTGTCCTCTACTTTGTTGAGATCCAGGCACAGATACACAGACGAGTGCAAATACATGGGTCTGACTTAACAGGATTTCAGTAAAAATGGGCATGTTGAGGAAGAGCGGGAACAGGACCCAGTGTGACTGACCCCTTGAATGAATGGCTAGTAATAGTCCTGCCCTTTAGTCACTAATCAAATGGGAGACAGCAGAAGTGGCCTTATGCACTGCAAACGGGGACAGTGTGGGGGATTCGTGCTCCTTTGCTAGACATGTCCTGAGGGCTAACGCTTATATAGTCTTTGATTTTCTCCCCTCACATTTCACTCCTCTTGCATTTAGTTAAGATGTGATTTCACACCGACAGTATAGGAGGTGGCTGGAAATGTACCTAGGGACGTTTAGGCCCACAGAAAATTACTCAAAGGACAGGAATTCAGGTTTTCTGGTTCCTGAATTTTGATTCCTACCTCTCTTTGCCTCTGCCTGTTCCCATTTTCACTCAGGGTAAAACAAAGCATTAGGGACTCATTTAACCATCAGATGAGGCAAAAAGAGTGGCTGGAATGACAATATAACAGGAAGAGGGACTATCATATTTTATGATGTCCTCAGATGAAGCCTCAGGTGACACAGCAAAGGGAAATGCACAGATGTGTTTTAACAAGCCGAGTGCTTGGAGGACAGGGAGGGGGAATGTCCTGGGTCAGAGCTCCCTCCTCCCTGCCAGGGATACCCTACCAGCGTCTGCAGGCCTGGAGTTCAGAAGTGCGGGCTCCAGGGTGTTTCACACACTGGCGGCTCTTGTGGCCTCCTGACGTTCTCATCCCCACCAGAGCATTGATGTCGGTCGAATTTTTAAAAAACTTTTTAAATTGTTTGCTTTTGTCCTCATTGCCAATGCCAGGCTAGCACATAAAGGCCGTCCTATTTTATTAGAGTTTGGGGGTGCGTTGGAAGTGAATCATGGGGTGGGAAATACTCCGCGCATTGGCGGCAGCCATAGGGTGGAGCAGGGAAGGAGCTTGGCTGACGTGTCCTGCAGTGGGCGGGGCAGCTGAGGCGTCCGCTAACCATGTGGAAGAAGTCAAAGGGATTGCATGCGTGCGTGTGTGTGTGCGCATGCTTTCTCCTCGTGAATGGGAGATGCAAGGGTCCTAGAGATAATATTCCCAATTCTAGAACTAGATTTTCCTTTTTAATGTTCCTTTTATAAGATAAACCCAGTATCTTCGTAACACCAGTGGTGGAATAGCGTGAAGCCGGACATCCTGTGTTCACCCTTGTCCCAGATATTTGCGTTCTGCTCTGTGTCGCTTGCTGTTCCCGGCAGTGGGGATGTGGTAATGAACAGGAAAAGTGAGCTGGTGGAGGGAGCCCCCTGGTAAGTAACTGAGCCAGTAAACTGATAAGATGATTTCAGAAACGACGAGTAGGAAATGGAGCAGCATGAGGAAATTTGGGGGTGACGAATATGCTCGTTATCTTGATCGTGGTAAAGCTTTGTTGGTGTGCGGTATACGTGTGCCAGAATGTGTCAGATGTCCACTTTGGATCTGTGCAGTGTGCGTCAGTTATGCCTCAGCCGAGCCACTTTAACGAATACACATGCAGTGGGCAGCATGGGAAGCTCGTGCAGGTTGTCCGGTTGGGGGAGACCCTGAGGAGGCCACGTGGGAGCCGAGTGTCCGGGAGGAGCTGGCCCTGGAGGGTCCGGGGGCAGGGGCGGGGAGGAACAGGCTGGTCCTGAGGACCCAGGGCGTCCCGGTTACCGCGGCAACCAGGCAGCGCCTCTCCCCCTTCTCCTGAGAGGCGGGCGAGGACCGGGGCAGCCTGGGGCTTACTGCCGGGCGCCTGGGCTGGGGGAGCTTCGGGGGCCGGCCATGCGGAGTGAGCAGGGCTCTGCTGTGTTCTGTCCACGCAGCTCTGCCTCCCGCCCATGAGGAAGAAGCCGGCGCTGGCCGACGGCGGCAGCCCTGAGGGCGACCTTCTGCAGGACCACTGGCTGGTGGAGGACATGTTCACTTTCGAGAACGTGGGCTTCACCAAGGACGTGGGCAACATCAAGTTCCTGGTCTGCGCAGACTGCGAGATCGGCCCCATCGGCTGGCACTGCCTGGACGACAAGAACAGTTTCTATGTGGCCTTGGAACGGGTTTCCCATGAGTGACTGAGGGGAGGGGACTCAGCTCCACCCCCACTATAAAAGCTACTCCCCACAAGGACGGCCGCGTCGCCTTCTCTGCACTAACGTCAGTCACGGGCGTCAGCCCGCCCCGTCCAGCACGCGTCCACGTGCTTCCTCACGGCCTCAGCGCCGGCCTCCTGCTTAGTTCACAGGCGTTACCGCCTTTGCTCAGCCCCCTTTCCCCCCGGGTTTAGGACACGGGGCGCTTCCACAGATCTGCTCCCCTCCCGGCCTCCTGCTGTCCTGTACCCTGGGGCTCTCACCCTCCGAGCAGTTATGCAAACTTTTAGCCGTGATGACACGTGACGGATGGTGCTCATGAGGTGCTGACGGTTGAAACCCGCCTTTTTCTCATTCAGGAAAGTGCACGGACGTCTGTTGTGTGGCTAACTTTATTTACAGTAATTTATTCTTTCTAAAAGTAAAACATTTCCCAACTGCAGTATTTAAACCACTAATCAGAAATACATTCCTTTGGACATGCCTCTAAGACCACGTTTAGGGGCCTCTCCTCTAGGCTGACAGCGACTTTATTGTCAAGGTGGGTGTGGCCACTCTTCCCTTCAAATCTTGATGTAGTTTTTCTTTGTGTTAGCTCCGCACTGCTATATATAGCCTGTAAGCTGAAAGTCAGATTTCCAACCCCATCTGTCAGCTACCCCGAGGAAAACTGAGCCCTGGCTGTGTTCCCAAGATCTCCTGGAGTCAGCGGAGAGGGCAGGACATAGGGGGCGGGCCTTTGCCGCATCATACATGACTTCATTGGTTTGTCTTACGTGGACTCATATAACTCTCTGCTCCTAGGACAGACTTCTTAAGTGGATGGTGGCCTCATTACTGTATGCGCTGGGCGTGGTCCTCACAGATTTCTGATTCAGTTGGAATCTCTAGACTAACCCAGAATACAGACTTTCCATCCAGATGCCTCTCTTTGTAGCTGTGGGGTTGCTCTGACAGTTTGATGTTCAGTACAATTCTCAGTTCTGTCATTTCTCTTCTGAAACGACTCACCATCTCAGAAAGAATCTGTGAAACCAGGTTCCAGGCATCCTCCCATCTTCCGTGCCTCTAAGGCTCCGGAGACCTAGAATGCAAATGAGGGCTAAGTGGACACCTTACAGGCATTCCTTCGGACCTGTTTTCCAGTTGCTTCCTCCCTCCTTCTCCCCAGAACTTGGTCTAAGGGACCCCCAACTAAAGTGCGGGCCTTGGGCACAGTTTTGCCACCAACCTCCTCCCCTAGAAAGGTGGCTTCCGTCCCCGGCCGTAGCCTCACGAGCTCTGGTAGAAAATGAGAGAACTGTTTTCTAGACGGATGGTCAGATGTCCATGATTATGGCATTTGCAGAAAAACTGTGAGAATATCCACTCAGGTCAGAAGGAACAAAACCACGTAGATGCCTCTGGGGACATGTGGCCCCTCATATCATGAGCCAAAACCTGGGCAAGGCGTTTTTTAAATTAGACTTTTACTTTTCTTTCCTTTTTTAATCACAGAAATAGCAGATAAATACAAAAGTAGATATACGGGGATATGTGTATATGTATAGCTGATTCACTGTGTTGTAGGGCAGAAACTAACACACCATTGTAAAGCAATTATACTCCAACCAAGATGTTAAAAAAAAAAGTAGGTATAAAAATGTTTTTAATCATTCATATTTTCACCATGCAGAGATTGCCGACGGTAGTGTGGTGTTATGTTCTTCTCAGTGTTTTTCAGTATGTACTGTATAAATAAACGTAGGGTTTTTAAAACAAATATGAGATCATGTGGTACTCTCATAACTTGCTTTTTCCATTTAACAAAATACTGACTTCCCACGTAGGTGACGTCCATCTCCGCCGTTGTATTTCTGTACTGTAATTTATTTTACAGTCCACTGTTAGATTGTCTCCAGCCTCTCCTAAACCATGTGATATAAGGTGCAACCTTGTGGCTGAATCTGTCCAGGCTTTTCTACTGTTTCCCCGGCTGCGTCAGCAGCAGCGGGCTTGCAGGGTGTGTGCGTCTTCACGGCTCTGCTGACTGACGCGCACAGCTCGGAACGGCTGTGCGGCTTTACCCTCCTCCCCAGCAGTTCCTAACACTGGGTATTTATTGTCTTAAATGAATATGTTGATACTTTAATAGTAGGAAAAATAGCGTCTCATTGTTTTAATTTGCATTTATTTTATTTCTAATGAAATTTTTATATATTTACTGGTCACTTGTGTTTCGTTTCTTGAGAATTCCCAAACTTTGTTCCTCCAGTAGCCAAAATATCAAGTTGTTATTCTGCCTTTTCAGGTTGATTTGAAAGAAATAAAGGCATTTAAACAGTGACAATTAGATTCTTGCACGTCCTTGGGAAGAATGTATAACTGGAAACAGAGATGAGGGCTGAAACCTGCGCCTTAGGATTTACCCTGGGGTCTGTCGGCTGAGGAATCAGCCCTTCGGTGTCTGTCGTGGAATGAAGGTCGTCTCCCTGCCCCCCACACATGGTGGGCTCTGGGGAAAGCCTTGTGAGTCAGGTCGCTGTGTGCGCCGGGGCACAAGGCTGTGAGTATCGAGGCTGCAGCTGCAGTGGGGGAGCAGTTGATTTTTCCAGGGCCTTCCTGTTTCGACACAGAATTAAAGGTGGACAGCGGTGTACTGACACTTTACTGCTGTTAGCGCACTGTATGAGGCTCCTCAGAACTCCGCCATGTGGCTATGAGGACCTCTGCTCCCAGTACTGGTGGACTGACCATCCCAGTGAGGGCAGCTCGAAAGGCTGGATACGTACTTTAAAAGTCCGGAGGCATCAGGGCGCTAACACAAGTTTGGAGAATTACTGGATCTGGACCACGGAGAAGATGGAGGCCCCGGGCAGTGGGCTTAGCGTAATGGACGCTCTCCTCCTGGGGGTGTTTCCCAGCTTAGAGGAGGCAGTTCAGAGGGTGATGGGTGGTCCTGACGGCCTTGCAGAAGGCAGGGACAGGGCCTGTCACAGGGTGTGGACCAGGCGGCCTGCCCTCACTTCGGGTTGGTGCCCTCGGTCCTTTGCCCCCGGAAGCAGGGCAAGGCAGGGTGGGGAGTAGAAAGTTTCTAAGATGGATTGCAGCTCAGCCTCAAAATCTCAGCCCTTGAAATTGGATTAAGGTGATCCCAAGTGGTCGTTGCCCCAGGCCTTTGGCATGAGCAAACAAAAACCCTCTCTAGAGGAAGATGTCACCATCCTAAACTTCAAATTCTTTCTGCAAACAATTTTGCTAAGACAATATACTGAATATAATAAAATGTAACCAAGCATATGAGACAAGATGATAAAACCAGTAAAACAAAAGGCCATGGGAACAGGCCCACTGAGGCTGGGGAAACAGGAGCTTTCAGAGGTAGACGGTAAAGTAACTGCTTACTCTGCAAAGGAGATACCAGACATGTGAGAAAAAAAAAAAGTGAATTCTAGAATCTAAAAAAATCCAAAACCAGAAGTGAGAATTCACCGGAAGGTTTTAATAGAAGATTAGACACAGCTGGAGAGAGAACTAGGCAACTGGGAGCTGCCAGTAGATTTGCAAGCCCGCAACGCAAGACCTCATACGGCGTTACCCAGAGAAGTTGAAGGAAAACAAGCAAATTCACAGGGCCAGAAAACCACAGCCCAGATCCATTCAAGCTGACATCTGATTTATTGAGATTCGAGAGCCTGTGAATTAAGGATGGTTTTTGCCTACATAAAATTCTCAGTTTTGCCTCTTAGCCCACAAAGCCTAAAATATTTATCTGGTCCTTAAAGAAAAATTTTGCCAACTCGTGACTAATTGTAAAGATGTTGACTTTTCCCCAAACTGATGTATATAAATTTAATAAAACCCCAATCAAAAACCCAACAGGTTTTGTGTGTGTGAAATTCAACAAACTGATTCTAAAAGTTATATGTAAGGGGACTTCCCTGATGATCCAGTGACTAAGACCCCAAGCTCCCAATGCAGGGGACCCAGGTTTGATCCCGGGTCAGGGAAATAGATCCCACATGCATGCCACAACTAAAGATCCCGCACTCAGCGATGGAGATCCCGAGTGCTGCAACTAAGACCTGGCACAGCCAAATAAATAAATATCTTTTTAAATAAAGTAATAAAATAAAATAAAAGTTATATGTAAGTGCAGAGGACTAAGACTAGCCAAGACGGTCAAGGAGAAAAAGCAGATGCGAGAGTTTCTCCTTTGGAGAGACAACCAGACGGGAGAGTTTCTCCTTTGGAGAGACAACCAGACGGGAGAGTTTCTCCTTTGGAGAGACAACCAGACGGGAGAGTTTCTCCTTTGGAGAGACAACCAGACGGGAGAGTTTCTCCTTTGGGGAGACAACCAGACGGGAGAGTTTCTCCTTTGGAGAGACAACCAGATGGGAGAGTTTCTCCTTTGAAGAGACACCACAGTTTGTCACAAGGGTAAAACAAAATCTCCCAGAAACAGCACCATGCATATGGATACTTGATTTATAACAAAGATGGGGGTCGTGATCTGGAAGGGCAGGGTCAGGAGGGCTTCTGCAAGGTTGGTAACGTTCTAGTTTTTAAATATCTGCATAGTGGTTATGTCATAAATTAAGCTGTACATCTTTTGTGCGCTTTTCTGAACACGTTATATTTTCATAATAAAAAGATTTTTAAAAGAAAGTAACTAATGGTCCTATACAGAGCCCACTTTTGTAAGCAATTCAGTCATTTGAAAGCAGGAACCACCTGCACAGCCTTGTCACTGGCTCAAGAATGATGAGCCTGGGCATGGCCCTGGTGTCTCCCTGGTACCCTGATTGTTCACCAAGAGGATAATCTTGTTCCCACAAAGGCTCTCCCTCTTCCTTTGCCCCTCCCCTGCCCAGGCTCACCGTGTTTGTCATTTCAGTTACATGTCATTTTGTTGCTACATGATGGGGGAGCACGGGGCAGGGGTGCCGAGAGGAAAAGGATGCAGACTTGTCAGGATTCTTCAGATGGCTTGAAAACTAGAGTTGACCGTGGGCCTTCCCCTCCAACCTTGGGAGTATTTTAAATTCCTGGAGCTGAGATGAATGTGTGTGTGGGGGTGTGTGTGAGAAGAAATCAAGGAACCTCATCTTACATGGAGTGGGGAGGCCGGAAGGGGGGCCTTTCACGCTTGTGCTTGCATCACCAGCAGGAAGAGGGAAGATAAGATGTTGCTTTTTTCCCTCTGGTACAAGGGAGGGCATTTTTCACATAGGCAGTTTATCTCCTGCTTAAAAAAAAAGGGAAGGAAAGTCCCTCCCTGCCCAGTGGTGGTCCCACTCTGACCACCCCTGGCAGCCAATGAGAAGCCTCACAGCCTCGGACCCCTGTTCTTCCCCTGTGTCCTGTTCAGAACACATGTCCCCAAGCTCCTCCTAAACCTGGTGAAAGCACGTCCCTCCGCGCTCTCCCAGCTTACCTGCGATTCACCACAGCTTGCCTGTCCCAAGTCTAAATTCTCTGCCATTCCTGAGTAAACCCATTTTGCTGGTAAAATAACTGCCTCTTTTATTTTTCAGGTTAACAGGAGATATAGAGAAAGGGAGGAGGAAAAGTCAGAAATAAAAGTCTAAACTTGGAAATAGTCTAGATAGTAGAAATAAATCCAAATACCTTGTAAAAAGGACTAATTTTAATTGGTGTGATGTAAAGAAGCATGGTGTCAAGGAGGCGGTGTCATTTCCACAAGTAACACTGAGGATGTCACTGTTTCAAATGTATTTATAATCCCTGGGTCGGAGGGGCTCTATCCAGTTGGGGGATGGAAGGACTGTAACTGGGTGACTCTGCCAGCGGGTGGGATGAATGCCAAAGAGGCAAAGGCAGAGACGATGGTGTTGAGTTCATGGCCAGGCAGCTTCACTCTGATCATTGAAGTGCCCACCTTCAGCAGGACACCCCGTGAAAATTGTTTTGTTCAAGGCAGTGACAGGCAATAGGTTACATCTGAGCTTTGTACACATGAGGTTTCAAAGCACTCACTTGAATGTCCACCCACACATTCTCCCCTTATCCCTTGACCGGAACATCCACTTTAGAGTTGGCAGCCTCAGAAAACCCCACAGTTGAGACCAAATGACACTTTTCAGAGTTCCAGGTTCAGCTGGGCACCCTGGACTTAAGCCACCTGAGACACCTGGGCATTTAGTTTTTTGGGTTTTTTTAAATTAATTAATTTATTTATTTTTGGCTGCATTGGGTCTTCGTTGCTACAAGCGGGCTTTCTCTAGTTGTGGCGAGTGGGGGCTACTCTTCGTTGCAGTGCGCGGGCTTCTCATTGCGGTGGCTTCTCTTGTTGCAGAGCACGGGCTCTGGGCGCGCAGGCTTCAGTAGTTGTGGCACGTGGGCTCAGTAGTTGTGGCTTGAGGGCTCTAGAGCTCAGGCTCAGTAGTTGTGGCACACGGGCTTAGTTGCTCCGTGGCACGTGGGATCTTCCCAGGCCAGGGCTCAAACCCATGTCCCCTGCATTGGCAGGCGGATTCTTAACCACTGCATCACCAGGGAAGCCTGGGCATTTATTTTTTTTATTTTTATTTTATTCTTTTTGTGGTACGTGGGCCTCTCACTGTTGTGGCCTCTCCCGTTGCAGAGCACAGGCTCGGGACGCGCAGGCTCAGTGGCCATGGCTCACGGGCCTAGCCACTCCGCGGCGTGTGGGATCTTCCCGGACCGGGGCACGAACCCGTGTTCCCTGCATCGGCAGGCGGACTCTCAACCACTGCGCCACCAGGGAAGCCCCCTGGGCATTTAGTTTTAAAATATTTCAGGATACTTTCAAATGACATGGCTAGTGTCTTGTGGGTAAACAGGTGCAGGAATCCAGGGGCACTGGTGGGTGACCCTAACTTTGTCTTCCTGAGCTCTACCAGCAGGAAGTCATTACCGCTGCAGGTTTTCCAAGGCAAGAATCCAAGCCTCCAAGCCCGACCCCCATACACTGGGTGCAGTCACCTGTCCACAGGAGATGACAGGTGCGTGAGGTCCTTTGGACGGCGCTGCACAATGGTGAGGGTATCATTGCGGGGGCCCCAATCATCTTTTAAAACCAGACAACAGGGCTTCCCTGGTGGCGCAGTGGTTGAGAGTCCGCCTGCCGATGCAGGGAACACGGGTTCGTGCCCCGGTCCAGGAAGATCCCACATGCCGCGGAGCGGCTGGGCCCGTGAGCCATGGCCGCTGAGCCTGCGCGTCCGGAGCCTGTGCTCCGCAACGGGAGAGGCCACAGCAGTGAGAGGCCCGCGTACCGCAAAACAAACAAACAAACAGAAAAAAAAAAAAAAAAAAACAGACGACAGCCAGCCTCTCACACTACAAGATGGACCAGCGAGTTTCACTTAGGTATTTAGAAGTAAAACTTCATCTCAGAGGTCCCTCAGTTGACAGCTTGGGGAGAGGGAAAACGTGTGTATGCCCTTCATCATGGAAAAATACGAAACCACTACTGGGGGAAAAAAAAGTACATCTGTGTACTGTCTAAAATGCTTCTCTGATCACATCACTCCTCTGATCAAAACCCCTCACTGGGGACTTCCCTGGCGATCCAGCGGTTAAGACACCGCGCTTCTAATGCAGAGGGCGAGGGTTCGATCCCTGGTCAGGGCACTGTGATCCCACATGCAGCGTGGCCGCAGCCAGAAAAAAAACCCCAAAAACCTCAATGGCGCCCCATCGCCGGTGCAATGATGTGCATACTCTCCCGACTAGCATCCAAGGCCCTTTCCATCTCCAGCCACGAGTCCTCTTGCATCTGCCTCAGGCAGCCTGGACCCCTCGCCCTTTGGGGGACTGAAGTCACCTGAACTGGAGCAGGGGCCCCAGTCAAAGGGCAGGTAAGGTTTTTTTTTTTTTTTTTAATTAATTGATTTTTGGCTGCGTTGGGTCCTCGTTGCTGCGCAGGGGCTTTCTCTAGCTGTGGCGAGCGGGGGCTACCCTTCGTTGCTGTGCAGGGGCTTCTCATGTTGCCAAGAAGGGCTCTAGGCGCGCGGACTCAGTAGTTGTGGTGCGCGGGCTCTAGAGCGCAGGCTCAGTAGTTCTGGCACACGGGCTTAGTTGCTCCGCTGCATGTGGGAATCATGCCGGACCAGGGCTCGAACTCATGTCCCCTGCATTGGCAGGCCTATTCTTAACCACTGCGCCACCAGGGAAGCCCCCAAGGGCAGGTAAGTTTCAGTCACCAGCACCTGCGATGCTCTCCCCACAGCTGTCTGCCACCCCTCCCCCAGCCACATTCTGTCCCGCCTTCGAACCTCCCCGCACCTGGTTCTCATCACAGCATCTCTCCCTCTCTGGTGGTTGCGCACCTCAAGCCTGCACCACCCTCCGGTTACGCACTTTTCCGACAGGTCTGCGGTGTTACCCTAAGATAAAAACGGAACGAAGGCTCTGGCCAGCGCTTCAAGCTCTCAGCCCGGCACACAGGCCACCGGGGAAGTGGGTCGAACTGGCCAGAGGGACTCGACGCTCGCGGCTTTCCCTCCCTTGGGCTACAACCTGCCCAGTGACCGGCGGGGCGGGGCTCTTTCATAATCGGCCGCCCAATAGCGGCGCGAGGGGGCCTCGTGTGGGCGGGCAGCGCGAGAGCGCGGGGTAGGGGCGGCAAGGCGGCCGCTGCGGGGAGGTAGACCCTTCTAGGCAGCCGGTGCCTGGGTTGGGGGCGCCGCTCGGGGTAGCGCGTCTGCTTTGAGGTTCTCGGAGCCCGCGGTGCGGGGCTGGGCACCGTCGGGCGTCCGCAGCGACTGCCCGCTGCGCGGAAAGGCGTGTGGCGTGGGACGCACGCGCCGAGGAGCCCGAGCGCAGCGGCGGGAGTTCGCGGGACCTCTCCGCCCCCGGGTGGGCGGGGCTCCCGCGGGCTGTCCAGTTCCGAGCCGGCTCTTCTGCACTGCGGCCCGAGGTCAGAGGCGCCCGACCTTTGGCCCAGCTAACCAGGGTGTTCCCGGCGGCCCTCTCTCCGCCGTCGGTGCCCAGGACGCGAAGTCCCTCCGTGGAACGAAGAGCCCGGGTGTCTCCCCGGGTCCCGGCGCCTCTCGGGAACCTGTGATCCCACCCCGTGCCGAGCCCCTGCCAGGGCCCTGAGGCCGTCCTGAGGGAGCTCCTAACTAAACGGTTGAACGGCTGCGGGTGTAGACGATCCGACCAGCTCCAGCGGGCTGCGCGCAGGACCAGAAGCGGGAGTCCGCCGGGCTCCGGACTCGCTGGAGTGAGGAGAGCTGACATGGGGGGTGAGTCTTCTGCCTCCGCGGTGACCCCCGGGCAGTCCTCATCTGGATTAGCTCTTCTGCACTGCAGGGGACCGCGACAGGTGTCCAGAGTAGGGGCACAGCCCCCAAAAGAGGACCGTGTGGGCGAGCTTTCAAACCGGCTTCACTCCAGAGCCTCTGCCTCTGTTAGCCCACGGCCCTGAACTCAACCCTCTGCCCCTCGGGGTGTAGGGGTCACAGGGTGCCGGCGTGGAGACCCCTCTCCGAGGGACCCGGGGCTAGAAGCACGCAGGGCTCTGGGCCTCCCCAGCCGCTCCGACCCAGCAGACAGGGAGGGGGGCCAGGGGGTGCTGCTTGGTGTCGGTTTTCTTTAGTTCCTGCCCCTGGAGACCTCAAGCCCTGAGCGCATGAAGAGAAAACGAGGGCCTTAAAGCAGGGAGGGGGGCCTGGAAAGGGAGTCCAGTCTCTGGGTTTCAGACTAGGTAACGCACTAAGAGGCGTCAGACTCCTGGAGAATCTCAGGCCCCCCTCCTCTCCCCACGCCCTGCTCGGATTCCGCCGCCCCTACCTCCACCCGGGGGCGGGGCCAGGCGGGCAGTGCCAGCCCGAGGGCGCCATGCCCAGGCACACGGCCTGGGGACCTAAGAGGCCCCTCACCACCCTGGCCAGCCCCGCACAAAGCTGCCTCCTCTGTGGACCTGGAGCCTGGAAACTCTCTCTCCTACCCTCAGACTCTTGAGCATAGCGTGGCCGAAGGAGAACATTCCCAGGGGCCCCTGCTCGGCCTGAACTGAGGCGGCCCTGGTAGGATGTGCCGCCAGCTCCCGGGGTCCTGGCCGTCTCCCTTCTGCATCTGGATCCTCCTCAGTTTCCTGTTCCTGGAAAACCCTCCCCGTCTTTCTAAAGACATGTTGTAGGTGTTAAGCTGTGGCCTGGGCTTTCTACATTAGCCTGTGTTCTTATCCCAATCAAAAGTCAAGTGAGGGGCTTCCCTGGTGGCGCAGTGGTTGAGAGTCCGCCTGCCGATGCAGGGGACGCGGGTTCGTGCCCTGGTCCGGGAAGATCCCACATGCCGCGGAGCGGCTGGGCCCGTGAGCCATGGCCGCTGAGCCTGCGCGTCCGGAGCCTGTGCTCCGCAACGGGAGAGGCCACAGCAGTGAGAGGCCCGCATACGGTAAAAAAAAAAAAAAAAGTCAAGTGAGATCTCCCTAAACACCCCGATTCCTCACCAAGCAGGATGAGGTGTCTGTGATCTGAGGGACGGCTGGTACGGGACCTCTGAGTCCCCCTCCCTGCCCAGGCAGGAGGCAGGACTGGCTGAGAAGTGGGCCTCGGGTCCCTCACGCCCTGTGGTGGGCTCCACCTGGGGGCTTAGCCGCACAGTCCTCGTGCCCCGTGTCCTTGTGGGGGATGGACCTCGCTTCGCCTCTGGATGGGGTAAAAATTGGCATTTACAGGCACCCACCCTGAGCCGCTGGCATCTTGTGAGGAAGATGCAGCCAGCAACTCTGCCCGAGGCCACCGCACACAGGGAAGGAGATGCTCCAGCCAGTGCTGGACCAACTGGACATTGGTGAGTGGACCATGTGCCCTGGGCACCTGCAGGAGATCAGCATGTCTGGAGCCTCCTCTCTGGCCCAGGAGGCTGGATGCATGTGGAAGCAGAGGAACCACAGGATGTGGGCTGTGGCCGGTGCCAGTGGCATCCACATGCTTCCTCTGGCCTGTCTGTCCACTCGGCTTCCCCTGGGGCTGCTGTGTGTCCCGGGTGTGGATCAGGGACAGAAGCCTGAGCTGCCAGCCCTGCCCTGAGACTGTGGACACAGGCCATGCCGGCTGGCTCCTGGCTTTGCCGTCTGACTGTCTGATCCGAGCCTCCTTTGAACTCTGGTCCGTGTCTAGCCCAGCAGGTGGGAGGAATTGGCCGTGATGCTCTGCTTGTTCTTAGACTCCTGAGCAGGGCTTTCCAGGTGAGAGGGGCTCCTGCTTACCTTCTAGCCCATTCTCCAGGTCACCCCATCCCCTGCCTGAGGCCTGGAGAGCCAGGGGTGGGGCCGGCTGGGAGCCAGCAGTTGGTACCGGACCTTTAGAGGCGTTGTCCAGATACCGTCTGCTGCTTGGTGACCTGAGGACATAACACACCCCTAGGCTTAGATCTTTCTTAAAAGGAGAATTTTCTTTTTTTTAGTCAACAACTTGCATAAAACCTGCTTTTTCTTTCTTTCCTTTTCTTTTTTAAAATTTATTTTTACTGATATACAATAGGCAACATTCTATTAGTTTCAGGTGCACAACATAATGACTTGCTTGGTACGTGTATGTATTGCGAGTAAATGGAGAATTTTTATACTGTCACTACTGTGTGTCTGCTGTAGATTGGTGCTTTTCTAGTCCAGGGGGCACCAAGGGCGCTTGTTAAACCTGCAGGTTCCTGGGTTCCCATCTGAGGCGGGGCCTGGGAATCTGCATGCTCTACAAGGTACCCCACCCCCACTCTACCGCAGCAGGGTGGGTGGCCAAGCTCTGACGACATGCCCTCTGTCCCCCAGCCCTCATTTCCCCTACCTCACCTCCCCCATCACTCACTCACACACACACACACACACACACACACACACACACACACGGCACGGCCTTCCACGTCATATGTCTCCCCAGGACTCCAAGCCCCTGTGGGCATTCTCTTGTCACCTCTGAACAGGTGAAGCAGCATAGCGTGAGAGAGAGGGATGGGGATTTCTATATCTTCTCTGGCTTGTTCTCTAGGTCCATACATTTGTCGTTATCGCTCACTGCACATATAGTAAAGCATATGCACTTAAGTGTAAAGTATGCTTCAAAGTCTTGTTTTTGACATACAGAAGTGGACGCAGTTGTATTAGGTCACAGCAGTTTTCTAGACAGAAAAGGGCCCTGTCTGGAGAAGAGGGCTGGGCAGGTGATGTGCCGACTGCATCCTTACGGTGTTGCTCCCGCCTTGGATGGACCGGGGCACTGGCTTCAGGGTTTCCTGTTTCCTGACAGCTCTGGGGGCGCTCAGGCCCCGAGTCCCTGCTGGTGGCAGTGGCTTTCTGCTGACAGGACAGGAGGTCCAAGTTGAAGTTTGCTACTTACCGGCCCCCAAGTGTCTACAGCAGTTGTAGAACCCTTCCAGCTCCATCCCGAGCACCCAGACTCTGTCCTCATGGTGGGCAATGAGATCATCCATGAGGCCCCGACCTGGACACCGAGTTCCCCACCTACACCAGCCTCAACTGGCTCATCTCTGCCTCCCTGCTTTGAGGATGGCCTGACCTGGACCTCACGGAGCTCCAGGTGCCTCTGGTCACTGACTCACCCGTTGTCTTGGCTGCAGAGGCCGACCAGAGGAGCTCTCAGTGTCCGAGATCTCCAGTGCCTGCTTTGAACCCTCCAGCCAGAGGGTCGAGTGCGGCCCCCGCCATGGCAGATCCACAGCGGAGACCCGGTGCCCAGGATGGGAGCTGCCGTGGCTATGGTCAAGGGCAGGCACCTGTCCGGCTGGGCTGGTGTCCCATGGCTTTCAAGGCAAGTGGGAATGAAGGGAGGGATTGGCGGCGGCCTGTGGACCCCCTGAGCGGGGCAGGTCCCGGAGAACTGGAGGCATGAAAACAAACACACTAGGGATGGGAGAGTCCTGCAAATTCAGCTTCAGAGGCTGTCTTTCACTTAACAGATCCCACCGTGTCTGGAACCCAGGTCTTTGGCCTGTGCCACAGGGTCGAATCTATCTGAAAGTTTGCCTTTGTGAAAGGAAAAGTGTTTCGTGCCTGTTAGCCTGGCAGAGAGGCACCCCCGGGCCTGCCAATCAGGCTGGGGCGAGGGCCTCACCGGTCACATGCCGGGGACACACCCGCTCACTGTGGCTCCCACAGGGGCTGGGGCGGGGTGAGGCGGCCGTGGGGGTAACAGAAAGGCCTCCATTCAGATAACGGACAACACAGGGTCAGAGGTCTAAGAACACGTCTCTTCCTTTTGAGTAATTGGTTTCCCCTCCACCCTCTCATCAGTTCACAGTCCCAGAGGGAACCTGGCATTAAGACCTGGTGCAAGTTTTATGGGTTTTCTTCCAGGGTGAGACTCTAGCAGCTGTGGCGTTTAGGAAACAGGCAGCTTTGCCACCCTGTTACCCTGCTGCCCGCGTGAGCATATGAAGGGAGGGCAGGCAGGGCTCCTGATCATAAAGGTAACAATGAAGAGGTGTCTGTAGCTCAGCACGAGGGCAGCAGGGCAGCGTGTCTGGGAGGCTGCACGTTCAGAAAGCTGTGGCTTCTCGGGGCGGAGCAGCTGCCCTCAGGAAGTAGCACCCTTGCCGTCCTCAGAGGCTTTGAGGGGAAGATGCCCTTTTTTTAAAAAAAATTTTTTTTTATTGAAGTATAGTTGATTCACAAGGTTGTGTTAATTTATGCTGTACAGCAAGATGATTCAATTATACATATATCTATCCTTTTTCCGATTCTTTTCCCATATAGGTCATTACAGAGTGTTGACTGTAGTTCCCTGTGCTATACAGTAGGACCTTGTTGTTTATCTGTTTTATATACAGTAGTGTGTATCTGTTAATCCCAAACTCCTAATTTATCCCTTCCCCACCATTCCCCTTTTGTAACCATGAGTTTGTTTTCTATGTCTGTGAGTCTGTTTCCATTTCGCAGATAAGTTCATTTGTGTCGTATTTTAGATTTCACATGTAAGTGACAGCATATGGTATTTGTCTTTCTCTGTCTGACTTGCTTCACTCAGTATGATAATCTCTAGGTCCATCCACGTTGCTGCAAATGGCATCATTTCATTCTTTTTTATGGCTGAGTAGTATTCCCTTGTGTGTATGTACCACCTGAAGTTGCCCTTTTTTTTTTTTTTTTTTTTTTTTTTGCGGTACGTGGGCCTCTCACTGTTGTGGCCTCTCCCATTGCGGAGCAATGGCTCCGGACGCGCAGGCTCAGCGGCCATGGCTCACGGGCACAGCCACTCCGCGGCATGTGGGATCTTCCCGGACTGGGGCACGAACCCGTGTCCCCTGCATCGGCAGGCAGACTCTCAACCACTGCGCCACCAGGGAAGCCCGAAGTTGCCCTTTTTTAAAACACATTTCCTGAATAAGAAATGTATTTATATATTCTGAACAGAACAGTGTTTAAAGTAGGTTAAGTTTAGATCCAATTGGAGATTGTCACAAGGTTTTATATTTTTTAAACTATTAATTTTCTAAACTACAGGAAAGTGGTGAGACTAGTGTAATTAATGCCCATATACCCACTACCTGGATTCAATATGAGTCTACTGTGTTTATTTTGCTCTGCTGACCCACTTAAACTCACTGATAGCTATTACATAACACACAAATCTTTTTTGTGACTAACGAAACTAATGATACTTCCCCAAATAATACCTAATCAGTATTCAGACTTTCCCAGTTGCCACAAAATTTGAGTCATTTTTCAGTCAGCATATAATCGAGGACCAAGTGTTGTATTTATTTGTGTCTTAAATTTTTTGCCATAAAGCAGCCACCCTTTTTCTGGACTGTGATTTTGAAGGGACTCGTCTCGCCGTCTTGAATGCCCCACGTTCTGGAGTTCCGTTCCCTGGTGGTGGGCAGCACGTTGCTCTGTGCCTCCGTTTCTTGCAGGCTGGCAGACCAACCGCAGGTGACCGCCCTTCCCAGTTATAAGAACCCTTGTACAGACAACTTCCAGGGAACACAGACGCAGGCACTAGTGCTACTTGCTGGTTCTCCTTAGCTCGACATCAGCCACCAGCCCCGCGGTGGCGCCGGGAGACAGCGGAGTGGGGCGGGGTCTGCATGGTCGGCTGAGGCCCCAGTCACGCCCCCCCCCGGTGCCCAGTGTGTGGGTGCCAGGGGGGAGGACAGGAGTCCCCTGAGGACCTGGCCGCCTTGGAAGACCGTGAAGAGGGGCACAGGGTGGGAGGATGGCGAGGACGAGAGTGAGGACCCGGATGTTAAGCCGTCTCTCCGCACTTCTGCATCCTCCGTCCGCTGTTCCCACGCCCCGGGCGGGCGGAACTGTGATGCGGGATTCCGCCGGGCAGTGGGCCGTCTCCAACCTTCCAACGCCCTTGCCCTCCTTCCAAGGTAGCGCAGGGTGGCCTCCGCCCGCAGCGGCGCCCGTGGTCCCGGGTGAGCCCCACGGGTGTTAGGACCGGCCTCAAGGAAAGGTGAGCCGCGCCGCCTAGGGGCTCCGGCTGGAGCTGCTGCGGGTGCGCCTGCCCGGGAGCCGAGGGAGAGCGTCTCAGTCCCTGGGCCCAGGAGATTGTCCCCGCGAGGGCAGTGGAGGCCACTACCCCCGTGGGGCAGTGTCCCCTGTGCACTCGCAGGCCGGTCCGCGAGCGTCTTACCACGGCTCCACCCGACACCTTGTTAAGGCACGGCGTCCAAGAACCAGGATTCCAAAAGACGAGACCCTGAAGTAATTTACAAAGTGCCCATGAGCCTCTTACGCGAGGAGGTCTATAGCTTTTATTCTCAACGAGGTCCCCAAAGAGAAAGGAACTACTTTTCTAGGGTCTGTGGTCCGAGAGATCAGTGTGTTGTCAGTGCAAGGGCACGGCAGGAGGCAAGGGCTGGGCGACGCCCTGCCAGCGCAGCCCGGGGTCCAGGCGGCCTGAGAGGCCCCTTCGGCAAGGGGCGCGGGGTCCTGTGCTCTCGGCCTGGGGCTCCTTGCTCTGATTTTTGGACACCCACTTCTGGCCTATAGCTCAGGATGTGTGTCTGCGCCAGTGAGCCCTGGGGCTGCCTAGGAATGTCACTGGAGGCCTTGCCTTGGGTTCAGGGGACGAGATACTAGCGTTAACCTAGGAACTGACCCCAGCGTCTGTGAGCCCTGCCTGATGGACCCCTGGGAGGGGTTTGCTGAGAGGATGGTGCCCAGCCCCACCCCGTGACCCCCAGGGGGCCCGCACGTGCGTGTCATGGGGGCTGTCAGTCCCAGGCTGTGGGTCTGGCCCCCCAGCTTCCTCTGTCCCCACAGGTCTGGGGGCAGAGGTCTGACAGTCCCCGCTTGACCAGGCCCTCAGCCTATTCTACTGGTTTGTCTTAATCTTAGAAAGCCCAGCTCTGGCCCTGGCCTGGGTCTTCCTTACCTGCACCCCTTTCTTCCATTTTAGGGAACAGAGTCTCCCTTGCTAGAGGTGTTAACTTTTTTTTTTTTTTTTTTTTATCTTTGGCTGCGATGGGTCTTCGTTGCTGCGCGCAGGCTTTCTCTTGTTGTGGTGAGCGGGGGCTACTCTTCTCTGCTGTGCAGAGGCTTCTCATTGTGGTGGCTTCTCTTGTTGTGGAGCACGTGCTCTAGGTGCGTGGGCTTCAGTAGTTGTGGCGTGTGGGCTCGGTAGCTGTGGCTCGCGGGCTCTAGAGCGCAGGCTCAGTAGTTGTGGCGCACGGGCTTAGTTGCTCCTCAGCATGTGGGATCTTCCCGGATCAGGGCTCGAACCCTTGTCCCCTGCCTTGGCAGGCGGATTCTTAACCACTGTGGCACCAGGGAAGCCCCTAGAGCTGTTAACTTTCTACTTAAGAACCTTTTAACCTCCTGGTTCCTCTAGGACTCTGGGGGCTGGGATTGGAGGGGCAGTTAAGGAACAAGAGGAAAGGGGGGTGGTCAGAGAAACCTTCCCTGGGGACACGTCAAGGATCTGGGTCTATGTTGGGTGGGTCCATCCAGCCTGCTCTGCTGGAATCTTACCTGGACACCAACAGCCGACATTCTCTTTCCTCTCTTCCTTTCTCTGCTTTTTCCCTTGCTGGGCACATGAATTCATACACATCAATGTTAGCAGTCCTTCTGTTTGTTCAAAGCACCAAGGAGAGCGACCACCCCTCATCACACAGGAGCCCAGGCAACGGGAAGGAGGAAAGGCCAGGGAGGGTCAGACACGTCACCCTGCACCGAGCCCCCCCCCCACCAGCCCCTGCCGCGGTCCCGTACCAGATAGTGAGTCAGTCACTGGTGGGCAGAGCAAGCCGCGTGACTCACCTGGATAAAGTCCCAGCTGCCGTCTCCTCCTCTCGTGGCCCTAAACTGGAATAGATGTGAGTCATGCTCTTTTCCCACCTCCCATCCTTTTCAAAGTCTTTAAATAAGCAGGGAGGATCTTTGTTAAATCTGTACTGGACCCCACCTCCAAGACCCAGCTGGAGCCAAGTCCCTCGGTCCCCAGGGAGAGCCTTGCCCGGGTTCCTTTCAAAGTAGGGAGCCCTTGGCAGGGTGAGGATGGAAGGAGAAAGCATTGCCTTCGGAGTTGTGGCCCGAACTGGAGATACCTGAAGCCAGTAGGTGCTCTGCCTAACGCGTGAGCGTGAAGTGACCGCTTCCCCGGCGGGGCTGGGATTTTCTCAAAGCTGCTGTTACTGGGCTGCAGTTGGAGCTCTAGGACCGCGGTCCTGGCCACAGCAGAGGTCCGAACCCAGGAGGCTTCCTGCAGGCACCACCACCTCCCCTGACCCGGCCCCCGGGGGAAGCTGGTGGTTCTCCTGCTGATGGCGCAGGGCAGAAGACGACAGGGAATTAGCCCCATACCTGCGGGAAGGCTAGAGCACCTGGCCCGTAGCCCAGGCAAAAGCGAAAATTCCTGCGCTGGGAGACCCTATGGATGGGGCGGGAGGCGGTTCCTCTCTGTGGTGCCCGGTTTCAGGCTGGCTCCGCACCTGAGCTGTGCCCGGGTGCCTGAGACCACAGCCTTTAGATCCGACCCCTCTCAGGGGTAAGTGTCTTCTGTCGGACACGTTAACAGGTTTCCGCACGTATAAGGTGAAAGACAGGCTCCCGGGTGGAACTGTTCCTTTGTGAAGCTTTTAACAGTCTGCCTAGTCTCATTTCCCCGCCTCCTCCCCCGGGACAGCTGCGATGTGAGAACCTGCTGGCTCTGTCCATCCTTAGAGCTCCGGTGAATTGCATGAGAACTGTGTGGATGAGCCTGGAGGGCACGGGGGGCCCTGGCCCAGCCCAGGGGAGGCTTCCAGGAGCCGGGTGCTGAAGGTGGCAGAGGCGGGTGTAGGAAAAGGTGCGGGAAATGTGGGCACACTTATGCTCAGGTGATGCTGAGTCGTTTGTAGCTGAAACTCGAGGTGGAGGAAGAGGCAGCTAGAGAAAAGCTTACAGAGCTGGATGACCTTGGCTTTGCATTTCTTTCTCAAATATTTATCGAGCATTTCTACGTGCCATGGATTTTTCTAGACGCTATAGGGAACCAGTGGGGAACAAAGGAGTTTAACTTCCTCCTGTATGAAATCTTCAGGTGCCGCACTTGGGAAGAACCTGTCCTCAGGACAGTGGTTCTCAGCCTGCGGTGAAGCCGCGAGATGTTTTAGGTTGTCACACTGGGGCAGATGGTAGGTAGAGACCAGGGGCGCTGTTCTACACCCTACAAAGCACAGGACAGGTCCCCACCACAAGAATGACCCCTCCCCCAGGTGTCATTAGTGCTGAGCTGGGAAGACCTAGCCTCAAAGGATGGCTTGGTGTTTGCAGGAGGGGAGCTTTCGGGGTGGGCAGGTCTCCACGCACGGGCGGTGAAGGGACAGAGGCAGCTGTAGTGACCAAGGTGGTGAATAGGCTTCACTCGGAGCAGTGAGGTGGGGGAGGGCGGGGCTGGGGTCACGGCACTTGGTGGCCAGATGACGTGTCACGTGGAGCGGAGCGTGGTTGACTTTAGATTCCTGCCTCGGCCCTCACGCGATGCTGTCCCTGCCATGTGGTTCCATCTGGATTTGGAGATGGATTCAGCTCTGGACGTTGTATGACTCCCCTGAGGCTGCCATAACAGAGTCCCACAGGCTGGGAGCCTTCAACCACAGAAGTTAATTTTCTCACCGTTCTGGGGGCTGGACGTCCACCATCAAGGTGTCAGCAGGGTTGGATTCTTCTGAGGCCTTTCTCCTCGCTTCACAGACAGCCGTCTTCCTCCTGCGTCTTCCCTCTGTGCCTACGTCCTAATTCTCTCTTCTGTAAGGACACCAGTCATACAGGGCTCACCCGATGACCTCAGTTTGTCCTCATCACCTCTTTAAAGGTCCTGTCTCCAAACAGTCCCATTCTGAGGTGCTGGGGCCAGGGCTTCAGGGGGTGTGGAAGGACAGAGGGGACAGTCGGGGTGTGGCTGTCCATAGCGGGAGAGACGCCCAGCCACGAGAGGAGAGCCACAGACGGCTAGAGCACAGGATGTGTTCTGGTGCGGAGTACGAGGCTCAAAGACGCGGTGACAGCTGGGTGCTTGGACAGGTGCGTCTGAAGGTGGGAAGTTGGACTTGCTGGGAGAAGAATTCATTTTATTTACCCACATGAATGCAAGACACGAGTCAGACAGTCTTCAAGACTTTTGATCTTCTGGGGGGAGGGGAAGAAACACCCGCAGCGAGATGACCCCCCCAGCACCCTCAGGGCCCATGACGTCAGCTCCTCAAGCAGTCCACGTGGCCCCACCCCCCGAACCCTGGGGCCTCAACACAGCCACTACCAAGGGGTCCCTGGCACAGGGGCTGCGACACCTGCCGTTGGAGTCTAAGCTTAGGAGGGAAGAAACAAAGTCAGGGGAGGAAGCTCTGTGAACAGGCCACAGTACAATGTGACTGTGAACCTGGGCAGACAGTCCCTGTGGGGTTGACTGAATGGGTTTTCAAGGCTGCATAGGAGTTGACCAGGCCGATTGGAAGGAATGAGGCAGAAGGCACAGCCTGACATCTCAGAACTACACCCAGCTTTCCCTGGAGGAGCAGGGCAGAGTGGTGAAAAAAGGTGAAAACTACGGAGCAGGCGGTTCACGGGAGAGGGACCTCTGCCCAGACAGGAGCCCCCTGGTGAGGAATGAGGGCCCCGGAGGCAGGGCCTAGTTGCGGCGAGCGGGGGCTACTCTTCTTTGCGGTGCGCGGGCTTCTCATTGCGGTGGCTTCTCTTGTTGCGGAGCACAGGCTTCAGTAGTTGTGGCACGTGGGCTCAGTAGTTGTGGCTTGTGGGCTCAGTAGCTGTGGCTCGCGGGCTCTAGAGCGCAGGCTCAGTAATTGTGGTGCACGGGCTTAGTTGCTCCGCGGCATGTGGGATCTCTCCGGACCAGGGCTCGAACCCATGTCCCCTGCATTGGCAGGCGGATTCTTAACCACTGCGCCACCAGGGTCCCTGTGTGGGTGCATCCCACGAGGCACGTGGCCAGCTCGGAGCCAGGTGAAAGGTCTCGGGGCAAGGTGAGGGGGAGCTGTGGTGCTCGGCTGTGGGCAGAGAAGGGCAGTGACCCCACCTGAGACCTCAGGAGTGCAGGGGTTAAGGTTCAAGGGGCGGTCATAAAGGTTGGTCCTCCCTGTGTCCCTGACACCTCAGCCCCACCTCACCGTGAGGCCAGCTCATCACCCGGGGAGATGCAGCTGGTGACCTAAAACCTGCTCAGAAGGACCCGGCAGGACCCAGCCGAGGGGCGTTGTGGGCCCCCCTGGGGTTTCCTCCCCTCTGCACCCCCGTCCTCGGGAAGAAAGCCCGGTGAGCATGCTGCTGGGAGGAGGAAGTCTTTCCTCGGGTCTCTCCTTCTCTGTAAACTGAGGGGTGTGGACTAGATCTCCAGCTGAGGACACCCCTGTGTCGCTCTGGACGAGGATGCAGAACCCAGGCAACGGGGGAGAAGTTGAAGGAGGGCTCGTCTGCGGTTCTTCCCAGCAAGTCCAGGCCACTGCCGGCCTCTCCCGGGAGGGGCGGCTTTCCTGCCATCGGAAGGGCAGCAGGCGAGTCCCGCGCAGGATTTCATGCAGCAGCAGCTGGTGGGGAGGCGGCAGACCCTGGCCCGTTTGGCCATCTTCTTCTAGAGAGCAGCTCGGGGGCAAGAGGCCCCACCCCTGGTGGCCGGGCCCCTCGGTGTGGATTTTATTAGCCCTGAGCACAAGTCACATCTACTTGTTGCGTTTAAGGCTCTGCAGAGGTGTGAGGGGCCACGTGGGAATCCAGCAGTGTTACTCGTGCTTGAGAGCACACACTCTGAGGCCGGACTGGCCAGATGTGAGTCCCAGCTTTGCTGCTCAAGAACTGCGTGTGGCCCCTGTCCAGTCGCTGGGCCTCAGTTTCCCATCTATAAACTGAGACCGAAACAGTAGGACCCGTGGCTGAGGGCTGTGGGGAGGATTAAATGTCTAGAACAGCACCTGGGGCACCTCGAGGGTCCCCGGTGTTGGCTGTGGTCAGCGTGGCCGTCAGCAGAAGCCCGCCCCCAACCCCCGGGACTGATCTGAGGGGTCACCTTCCATCGGTGCTCTGCACACGATGAGACTCTGTTCTGATTCGAAGGACTCCCTTCTTTGTGCTGCCCTGTAGCTCTTCCTTTCCCCCAAATTAAGCGCTTTTGAAGACACTTGCTGTCTGGTTAATTATCCCGATTTGTGCAGCTGAGGCCTCTCGCCAGCCGTGCTCAGTGTCCGGAGCTGCGCGACTGGCCCCGAGCGTCCGGGCTCATGGCACGAAGTGGCTCCCGGCCCCTCCCGCTCGCGCTCTCACTGCCAGACACGCCGCCCGCCCCCGAGCTCCCAGCAGCTTGGACGTAGGTCAGAGGGGCCATTCATTAGGTACAGGCAGAGCTCTGTCCTCATTCCCAGCCACTCCGCCAGCAGTGAGACCCGAGTACTTTATCGGAGTGATGGGCCGGCGCTGGTTCCTGGCAGAGGGGCCTCCGACAGAAGGAATGCGCGTTAGTGACCAGGCTGCGGGCCTGAGGCTCGTGGCACTCGTCTCACGCCTTGTGACAAGCCACCCCAAATCTGGTGCCGGGCAACCACCACCGCGTATTCGCTCAGGACTGTGTGAGCGGGCAGGGCTTGTGGAGGTGGCCGCCGCCCCCCTGCCCCCCAGGTAGGGTGGGCGGGGCCACCTCCACTAAGGTGGCTGGACCGTGGCGTGGCCTGGGCCTCCCTCCCTCTGCCAAGCCTCTGGGTCCAGGGCCCCCCCCCTCCAGCAGGGGGACACTTTGTTCACGGACGGCCGCTTCCAGGGGGTGCACGGAAACCAGGGGGACTCGAAGGACCCAGGCCCAAGGCCCAGGTTCAGCGGGACGTGTTACACGCCGAACACCATCCCCCCTCCCCGCGGCCAAACCGCATGCTGAGGTCCTAACCCTCAGTTCCTCAGGACCTGAACGTCACTGGAAGTAGGGTCTCTGCGGATGTAACTGGAGGAGGGTGGACCCCGAATCCGACCTGACTGGTGTCCATATGTAAGGGGGAGTTTGGACACAGACACGTACAAAGGAGAAGGTCCGTGAAGATTGGAGTTATGCGCCCCCCGTTACCAGATCCTAGGAAGGGGGCCTGACAACCCCTCAACCTTGGAATTCCGGCCCCCAGAACTGTCAGACAATGAGTTTCTGTTGTGTAAGCCACTGGTTTGTGGCGCTTCGTGACCACAGCCCAGCAAGCTAATACCGAAGGGGAACGACGGCCACGCTTGATGGGAGGGGTGCCCTCCGCGTCCAGGCTGGGGCACTGCGGTGGCTATGTTTGCAGACCCCCTGCTGCCTCCCGAGGGCTTGCCGGCGGCCGTGGGGAAGCCGTCCCTCCTTCTCATCCTAGAGAAGACGTGCTTCTTCATTATCCAGCTTTAAAACTTTGTGCCTCCCTGAGGGTTCTTTCGCCTGGATCAGAATCTCCTGGAGGGCTTGTCCACACAGACTGCTGGTCCCACCGCCAACAACTGTCCGACCCAGCAGGTGGGGGCCTGACGCTCTGCCCTTCTGCCAGGTTCTCTCAGGAGCACACGGGGAGCGGCCTGGAGGGCCTGGCGTCAGGGTCACTGGGGCTCGCCTGGCGTGGTGTCCAGGCTCTGGTGTTGAGAGAGCTGAGCTGGGGGACAAGCGCTGCTCCCGGGGCCCCAGACCACGAGGGGCCTGCGCAACGGGACCAGGTCAGGGCACACCTTTTTAGAAAAACTTTCCTCAGTGACACACACAGCCCAAGCAAGACAGAGCTTTAATAAAACAAAGAGAAAAGTGTTGCCGGGAGTTCCCTGGTGGTCTGGTGGTTAGGACGCGGTGCTCTCACTGCCGAGGGCCCAGGTTTGATCCCTGGTGGGGGAACTAAGATCCTGCAAGCCACGTGGCAAGTGTTCCTGACTCCCCGAGGTTACAGACCTGACTGCCCTGCAAGTCCCTGTGTCCTCCTCCCAACACTCTGGACCTGCCTCCGGTCCCAGCCACCAACAGTTACAGGCCAAGAGAGGGCGGCGCTCACTCCTCGAAGCCAAGAAGAGGGTCCCTGCCTCGGACGCGGCCTCGCAGGGGCCCCATGTGGGCACCGGGCCGCGCCCTTCCCACTGCGTCAGCGCCTTGTGGGCCAGGATCAGAGTCACCTGAACCGACCCTGGCCTGACAGGGCCAGCGTGTGGGTGGGAAGGAGCCCCGAGGACGCCGATGGACTCTAAGGGAAACGGATCCATCGTGCTGACACACTGCCGAGGTGCTGGACGGCCTGACACGCAGGCAGTGATTGCGTCCCTCGAGGTTTCAGCTCCTTGGGGAAGTGGCATTCCTGTTCCTCAGGTGCGGAAACTGACTTCCAGCCAGGACAGGCCCTGCTCCTAGGTTGGCAGGGAGGGGAGGGAAAGCCTGGAGGTTGGCCGACGGGGCTAACCTGGCAGTGGGACCTGACGCGGTGTGTCTCTTGAGACTGACCCTTCACACGTGCCGCCTTCATTTTCTCCCTCCGCAGCCCTGAATGTCTTCGTCCTACAGATGAGACCACTTGGGATCACGGAGGTCCAGACCCCACCCCATGCTCCTGCCCCGCAAGGGAGCTGCCCCAGTGCCCGGGGAGCAGGGAGCCCTGGCTGCCCTGTCTGTCAGCCCTCTGGGTGACGGTACTGCTTCCAGGGACCCAACCAGATCCTAAAGCAGCCCAACCAGAAAGAGGAGGTGCGCGCCCTGAGGCCTTTTGGTGGGAAGTCTGCCCCTCCCCGCCCACCTGGGGTCAGGCAGGCAACACAGTGGAAACTCCTACCTGCCCGGGCCTGCGGAGGCTCCCAGGAGGGAGGGAAGGAGCTCAGACCTGTAGTAGGAGCCCCGGGATGCGCCAGCAGGGAGCCCCCCAGACACTGCCTGGGAGTGAGTGGAGGCCTGGGGTCCTCCTCTGTGGGGGTGGGGGGAGCTCGGGGTGGGGAGAGGGCTCGGGGCTCTACATGCTGAGTCTTGGCACCCAGACTGAACGGGCAGACAAGCTGATGCACCTGGGGGTCTGGCACCTGTCTCACAGGTTTGATTCCCTTTACCCCTCGTGCCAACGCCGTGTGGCGGGTGGAATCCTCGGTTAGAGTGGGGCGACGGCTCCGAGGGGTTAACGACGTTTTAAGATCTCTCATCTCGGAAGCGGAGCTGGGGCTAAAACCCAGGTTTGGTGACAACAAAGCCTCCGTCCGGGTTTTCCATTGAGGCTGGTTAACCCGTGGATAGAGCCCAAGGCTTCAGGAGAAGGGAAAGTTTGCACAGGTGCCTGGCACCCCTTGGGTACTCAGTAAAGGTTTGGATGAATGAAAAGCTGGAAGCAAAGGGTTGCCGCTGGGTCCTGGACTGGGGCCGGCGTGGGGGAATGGAGGCAGTGGGCTCTCCCCAGCTCCCTGGTGATGGGTGTCCAGGCCTCCCCAGTCTCACCGGGAAGCCAGGTCCTGTCCTGCCAGGCCAGCACTTGGGAGCAGGAGCCCAGCTCCCAAGACACAGAGGCAATCCATGAGGACGCAAAGCAGAGGATGTGGCAGGCGTGGAGGGAGGGAAAAGGTCAGCAGGGACTGACCTGAGGGGAGCCCGACAGGCTGCTGAGGGACCACTCGGAGGGCGTGGGGGGCTGGTGGGAACTTTGATTCCTCCCCACCCGCACCGAAGCCCCACCTAACGACCAAGATCCCCAAGAAGCGGGGAGCTTGCTGTGAAAATTAGCAGAAGCCTCAATGAAAAGAGAGTCAGGAGGCCATCAGGGGATTGCAAAGCCCAGGAGAAGAGAGCCTGAGCGGAGCACGGGCTCTAGGCATGTGGGCTTCAGTAGTTGCAGCCCGCGGGCTCAGTAGTTGTGGCTCGTGGGCTCTAGAGCGCAGGCTCACTGGCTGTGGCGCACGGGCTTCGTTGCTCCACGGCATGTGGGATCTTCCCGGACCAGGGCTCCAACCTGTGTCCCCTGCATTGGCAGGTGGATTCTTAACCACTGCACCACCAGGGAGCTTCCCGTCTGGCAGGAGCTCAGCCAGCGAGAGGCCTCCAGCCTTCCCGACCTCCCTGCCCCTGTAACAGAGCTCTCTCCCTGGTGTGGTGTCCTGCACGGGGCTCGCCAAGGCGGCAGACCCTTGGGCCCCAGAGACACGGCGGGGAGGGGAGGCCCTGGTGGGACCTCAGGCCGCTTGCTTGCATGCTTCCTTCCATTTCCCTGTCTGAGGACACCGCACCTGTTGGCTGTCACCTCCTCTGGGAAGCCTCCCCTGATCCCTCTCCTCTGCCCCTTTTAATTAATTAATTAATTTATTTATTTATTTATTTTTGGCTGCATTGGGTCTTCGTTGCTGTGCGTGGGCTTTCTCTAGCTGTGGCGAGCAGGGGCTACTGTTTGTTGTGGTGTGCGAGCTTCTCATTGTCCTGGCTTCTCTTGTTATAGAGCATGGGCTCTAGGTGCAAGGACGTCCGTAGTTGTGGCACGCGGGCTCAGTAGTTGTGGCTCACAAGCTCTAGAGCGCAGGCTCAGTAGTTGTGGCGCACGGGCTTAGTTGCTCCACGCCATGTGGGATCTTCCCGGACTAGGGCTCGAACCTGTGTCCCCTGCATTGGCAGGCAGATTCTTAACCACTGCACCACCAGGGAAGTCCCTTCTCTGCCCCTTTAATGCAGTATTTCACTTGTCTCTCTCTCTGGACTAGAAGCTCTTCAAGGCCAGAGTCCACAGGCTTTTACTCTGTCCCTGTGCCCGGGGCCTGACATGTAGTGGTCAGTCAGGAAAAGTTTGGACATGAGGCTAAGCGGCAGGCCTAGACTGGGGTGGATGGGAAAGTAGGAGCTTACAGCAGTTGAAGCACTTTGATGGGAGAATGAGCAAGCTTGGGTAAAAGCATTTTAAATAAGCAATTCCAGGGGATTCTGATGCAAGTGGTTCATAGACCATTTTTTCAAAGCACTGTTTTAGGATTTTGAGTTTATGTATATAAGGTAACCATTGCCAGAAACACATACAAGCTAAAGAATTTGGTGTCAGACGTGCTGGGCTGAGGTGACAGTTAAACCCAAGTGGAGAGTGTCGTCATCAGCTGGACACGGGACTCGGAGGCTCAGATTGGACACCCCAGAGGGTGATGTCGACGTGGGTGGTGCCTCAAAGTTCATTGAGGTAAGGCTCTGACCGTGATTGAAAGTCATCAAAGAAAGAAGATACGGACAGAGTGAAAGACCTCGGAATTTTCCCACATTTAGGGATGGCGGAGATGGAGACCACGACTAGTCAGAGAGGTAGGTGGAAAAACAGGTTAGTTTATGATTGATTGGTGAGAAGAAAGCTGAGGGCTGGAAGGAGGAAGGGGAGGGAGTGCCTGTCCCGAGCCAAGTTCTCATCGGCTGCCTATCCTGACCCCCTGGCTGCCCCACCGGGATGCCTGGGGTGACCCCCGAAAGCACGAACAGCCACTCCGCTCTCCTGCTCAGAACTGCTCCGTGATTCTCTGTTGCCACCAGGGTGTTCTAAACCCTTTCATTTGCTTCTACAACTTTTAAACAAACAGCTGCCTTATTGAGATATAATTCACATGCCCTAAAATTCACTCTTCTTGAAGTATACAATTCAACAGTTTGTAGTATATTCGCAGAGTGCAGCCATTACCACAATCAATTTTAGCACATTTTCATCACCCCCATATGAGTCCCTTTGGACCTGCTTATTGTGAACATTTCATACAAGTGGAATCATATACTATGTGACCTTTTGTGACTGATTTCTTTCACGCAGCCCAGTGTTTTGAAGGTTTGTGCGTGTTGTAGCGTGTATCAGTATTCCATTCCTTTTTGTAGCTGAGTAGTATTTCATTTTCATCATCTGATATACCACATTTTGTTTATTCATCCATCAGTTGCTGGACATGTGGATTGTTTCCACATGTTGGTTATTATAATGCTGCTATGACCATTCATGTGTAAGTCTTTGTGTGGATATATGTTTTCATTTTTTCATTCATTTTCATTCCTACAGACCTAGGAGTGGAATTGCTGGATCATATGGTAACTCTATCTAACATTTTGAGGATTGTTCAGTGGTTTTCCAAAGTGGCTGCCCCATTTTACAACCCCACCATCATGTATGAGGCTCCAATTTCTCCACACCTCGCCAACACTTATTTTCTGTTACTTATTTATTTATTTTATTTATTTATTTTGGCTGCATTGGGTCTTCGTTGCTGTGCGCGGGCTTTCTCTAGTTGCGGCGAGCAGGGGCTACTCTTCACTGCGGTGCACGAGTTTCTCATCGCAGTGGCTTCTCTTGTTGCAGAGCATGGGCTCTAGGTGCACGGGCTTCAATAGTTGTGGCACGTGGTCTCAGTAGTTGTGGCTCGCAGGCTCAGTAGTTGTGGCGCACGGGCTTAGTTGCTCCGCAGCATGTGGGATCTTCCTGGACCAGGGCTTGAACCCGTGTCCCCTGCGATGGCAGGTGGATTCTTAATCACTGTGCCACCCAAGAAGCCCTTATTTTCTGTTTTTTAAATAGCTGTCCTAGTGAGTGTGAAGTGTTATTTCACCGTGGTTTTGATTTGCATTTCCCTAATGACTAATGATGAGTGTCTCTTCACCTGCTTATTGGCCATTTTTGTATCTTCTTTGGAGACATGTCTATTCAGATCCTTTGCCCATTTTTAATTGGGTTATTTGTCTTTTTATTATTGTGTGTAAGCTTGCTTTATATATTCTGGACACCAGTCTCTCATCAGACATATGATTTACAAATAATTTCTTCCATTCTGTGGGTTGTCTTTTCACTTTATTGATAGTGTCCTATGAACCACAAAAATTTTAAATTTTGATGAAGTCCAATTTATCTATTCTTTGATGGCTTGTGCTTTTGGTGTCATACCTAATAATCTATTGCCTAATCCAAGGTCACAACGATTTACACCTGTGTTTTCTTCTAAGCGTTTTATAGCTTTTAGCTCTTACAACTAGGTCTGTGATCCATTCTGAGTTCACTTTTAATACAATGTGAGGTAGGAGTCACACTTCCTTCCTTTGCACATGGGTATTCAGCTGTTCCACCACCACTTGTTGAAAAGACTATTCTTTCCCCCACTGAACTGTCCATGGTCCTTTGTAAGCAGGTCTTTTCTTAGTCCTGTGGCCTCATCTTCTGTCCCACCACTACTCCAGCTTGCCCTCCATCGCCAGCCCCACTAAATGATTTTTTTCCCCAAACGAGCCAGGTTTCTTCTCACCTCTGGCCCACTTCTCTACATGCTGTTTCTTTTACTGGAAAATTTCCCTGACCTTCTTTCCTCATCACCTGGCTATCTTCCCCAATTATCTGGCAGGTCTAGGCTTACACGTCTTCCAAAAAGCCTTTCCTAAGCTCCCAATAAAGTTTCAACACAGGTCTGTACTCCCCCAAGGACCCTGTACTTCTTAACCCCAAGAGGAGCTTTTTTGTCCCTGGCACACAGTGGGGATTCAGTCATTCTGATGAATGGATGAAGCCCAGAAGTCAAGGAAGAAGACTGATTTGTACTGTGTACCTGCTGCAGCGAGTGAAGGAGAATGAGATCTGAAAACAAAAATGCCACTAGGTTTTGACTATTTTTGTCTTTACAGATAGGAGTTTCAGCAGCGCTGGGATGCAGAAGCCAGAATGCAGAATGCGGAGGAGAAAGTGAAGCTTCGGTTACAAGCTGTTTGTGCCCGAGTTCGTTTGTGAGGGAAGAAGGGAACTAGACTGGCGCCACGGAACAGCTTAAAAGGACAGAGTCAGGGGCTTAGTTTTATTGGTACGCGTCCATCTGCTGCATTCCAGAGCCTCAGAGAGTTCGACTTCTGATGAGAGGCCCTTCCTTGGCTTCTTATGATGGAAATTCCAGGGCCTGGCCATGATTTCCCCTCCTGCTACCCCTCACCCCTGGCCTCTAACTATGTGCGAACACACACACCAACACCCTGTATTTGTGCTGATCTCAGCACCCCAGGGATAGATTCTGGGAATGACCAAGGCCTTGTCCCAAACTGGGCTAAGCTATATCTAGCCCAGAAAAGGACAACCTATGAGAGTCGCTTGTTTGGGTAGGAAAAGGAAGGAACAGGTCTAACATCTCGGCGGCACCAGAAGAACGACCACGTCTTCCCTCTCTGCCCCTCATTCCCTGGCATCCCCACCCCGCCCCCGGGTCACTCAGATAGGCTAGAATGACAGAGCTGCAAGACTTTAAGTTTTCTTCGCCTTACTGAGTTATCTTCCTCCTGAGCTGCCCCCATGTCCCTGGCATGTTCCTCCCAGAGGTCGATGTGCTGGATGCTGAGCCCACCCACCTGGTTAGCGTTCGCCACCAGCCTCACGCAGCTCACCTCGTGCCCCACGCTCTGTGGAACTACCTCCTGATCCAGCTGCCCTTCCAGGAGGTGGCCCAGCAAGGCGAGGCTGGTGCAGCGCTGCGGTGTCCCCTCGGGCTCGTAGCCCAGCTCCACCTGCCCCTTCTCCAGGGCGTGCTTGCCATCCACGATGGTGCCCGGCAGTACCTGCACCCTCCTCAGGTCCGCTGGGTGGTTCAGGATGACAGTCAGGTGGTTCCCTGCGCTGTGGGCCCAAAAGAAGGACTCGTCCAGACTGTAGGCCTGCCAGGGGAAATGGACCTCAAAAACCTTCACGTCTGTGAACACGGCTCCTGGTGGGTTGCCAGGGGCTTAGGGGCTCTTTTTCTGCGTGCCCGAGGCCTTCTGGCTGTGTCGTTCGGCGCATGGCAGGGGACTCGGTGGCAGAACAGGAACGGTCTGCAGAGGATCGGCTCCTTCTGGGCCAGGAGGGTGCGGAAGTGAGGGAGGAGCCTGGCGAGGGGCTTCTCCCCGTAGAAGAGGAGGAGGAAGTGGGCCAGCACCGGGGGTCCCCGCTGCGGAAGAGCCTGCCCTGGAAGCCCAGGTTGGAGAACTCCAGGAGCGCCCAGGGCTGGGACCCCAGGGTGTCCGCTTTCCACTGAACGTGGTGATGAAGTTGGGGGCGCACAAGGTGCCGTCCTCCAGCAGCAGGAAGTACTCCGAGAGCTTCGCGGCGCAGCTCATGAGGAAGGCGTGGTCCGTGGTCCGCTGGGAGTAGGGCTCCTGGCGAGAGGCCCCGCCCCGACGCCGCCCTCGTAGGGATGGGCCTCTGGCGGGGCGGGAATCGGCGCTGCCCCGCCGAGACCTGTGGGCTGAAGAGGCTGGAAATGCGGAGGCCGGCCTCCCTGAGCCAGGCCAGGCCAGGCCAGCGCCCGCCAGGTGGGCAGCAGTGTGTACGGGAGGCCGCTGCGGTCCGACCGGGGCCTCGAGCAGGTGCCGACCGTCAGCCACGCTGGGGCGGCCAGCTGCGCGGTCAGCGTGCAGGCAGGCCGGCTGGATGCTCTGCGACACCAGCAGATGCTCTTCCCGCAGATGCTCGTCCCGCCCTCGCTGCTCGGCTATTTCCCACCCCAGGGGGCAGGTTCAGATCCTCGCTACGCAAAGCGTGGGCGTTAGTCCAGCAACATCGCCCCGTTTGGAGGCTTATTAGACGTGCAGGATCTAGTGAAGCAGAGTCTGCATTTTAACGAGGTCGCCAGGTGCCTGAGCCGGGGTGCTGCGTCCTCACGGGCCTCTGAGGCTTCTTTGAACTGGAATTTTGTGGCACATGGTTTAAGTACTCAATAAATATTAGCTTTTTTTTTTTTTTAATTTTTGTCTGTGCCACTCCGCTTGTGGAATCTTAGTTCCCCCACCAGGGACCAAATCTGTACCCTCGTCAGTGAACGCGCCGGGTCCTAACCACTGGACCGCCAGGGAACTGCCAATATTAGCAATTTTTATAGTCATTATCATTCCTTTTGGTTTTACCCAGCTCATCTTCCCAAAGCTCTCCTTTAAAGAAGATCTACTAGAAAAAGCCCTTCTCCTGGGAGTCAGGAGTCCAAGACTATTGTCTCAGCTCAGCCACTGACTATGTGGCCTCCAGCGGGTCCCTGTACCCCTGAGCTTAACACTGGGTGAACTGGACACGTGGCCTGAAGGCCCCCTCGCCCCCCAGGGTTCTCTCACGCCGTGATCCCACCCTCCTGGAGCGGCCGCGTTACCTCTTCCCTCCTTCCCCCTCCACACAAAGGCCTTGGCAGGGAGAGGACTGTCTGCCGGGCCCGATGCCCCCCACCTTCCCCCCTTCTTCCCTCTGAGCCCCTTCTTCTCCTGATGCTTCTTCCCCCCTGGGGAGCCCACTCCCCTCCTCGGAACGCACTCTTCTTTCTCTGCTGGATTTTTTCCAAATATTTGAAGGTGAGATTCTGCCAGTCTTCTAGTGGTTCCAGACCCTTCCTTCTCCTATAACGGCCCTCCTGCGGCCTGGGCAGAGGCAACTCCTGGTCCTCCTTTCATAAAAAGAACAGGGTTTAACCTCTACTGGTTTCCCATGAGCCTTTCCAGGGAAATAGCAGGTCAGTCTCCCCAGGGCAAGCCCAGCACATTCTCAGGATGTCTGACCACCGGCCAGAGTACCCAGGGCTCAAGCAGTATTTGCTGTCTTCCTTGCCTTAACAGATATGGGGGGAACGCAGCTTCTCTGTGGGCCAGTGGGTCCGGCCAGTTGCACACCCACCCCCTCGGAGTCTCCTGCTCTCCGGTGAGAGGTACAGGGCATTTCCGAGACGCTACCTGTCCACACCCACCACACACCCGTAATCCCCACAGTGAGAGCAACGCTGCTACTTGGGCTTCGATAGCCATCCTGTTCTGGTCGTCTTCAATTTCCCTGGGGACTTTCAGAGTGAACGAGAGTCACAGGAACCCACCGCCCACCAAGGTGACGCAGCAGCGCCGGACGGAAGCCTGCATGGCAGTTCCTACAGCAAGAGGGCAGGAGGGCAACAGGATGGCAGGGGGTGCTCCCTGGTCCATGCCTCCACCTCCCTGACTCCTGGGAGCCTGGCCCTCCCGACGGCCCTATTCCAGCCTTCCTCTCACCATGGTTAACTCACTTCCCAGGCCCGCCTTTCTGCCTGACCTGGGAACCTGAGCCTTCTTCCCGCCCTCAAGAGGGGAGGCCACCTGTCCTGGGACGTGTGCTGCCTTCTCTTTGTAGGTTTGTCTGGAGATTCCACTTCCCCAGGGCTCTCCCTGCTCAAATGATAACAGTCTGCTGGGCCTTCAGTGATGAGGGCCCTTTATCTTAGAAAGATGGTCACCACCCACCCCTACTTTTTTATTTTTTAGTTTTAGTTTTTTTGCGGTATGCAGGCCTCTCACTGTTGTGGCCTCTCTCGTTGCGGAGCACAGGCTCCGGAAGTGCAGGCTCAGCGGCCATGGCTCACGGGCCTAGCCGCTCTGAGGCATGTGGGATCCTCCCGGACCGGGGCACGAACCCACGTCCCCTGCATCGGCAGGCGGACTCTCAACCACTGCCCCACCAGGGAAGCCCCCCCTACTTTTTTAAACAAAAGTCAAACAATTTATTAAAATAGCTGAACTTGAAGTGTTGCTAAGTGCTAAGCAATTTGGTGCCTTTCTTACTTCTTGTAAAGGGCGTCCTTAATTTATCCCAATCCTTAATCTCATTCACAGACCTTGATTAGAACATGATTCTGGGACTTCCCTGGTGGCGCAGTGGTTAAGAATCCATCTGCCAATGCAGGGGACACAGGTTCGAGCCCTGGTCCGGGAAGATCCCACATGCCGCGGAGCAACTAAGCCTGTGCACCACAACTACTGAGCCCACGCCCTAGAGCCCATGCTCCGCAACAAAAAAAGAACATGATTCTGTTAACTCAGAGTAAAAAAAAAAATCCTTTTGTGAGTGGTGGGCTGCTGGAATTCAGGCTGGCTCAGACTCAAAAGCACTTGTGGGCTGCTTTTTCCCTGTTAGTGTCTTTTCTCCGGAGAGAATGTGATTTTCTGATTGTTTCTAAATGATCAGAGGAAAGGCTCTGATATACCTTGTCGCCCACTCTTGGTCATTTGTCTGCCTAGTCAGGACACAAAAGGAAAGAAATCGTAGTAATTTCTATGCCCCCAAGGCTATACTATTCTCTAATTTCCCCATTTGCATGGTTCCCTGCCAGTTTAGTATTTTGGTAGAGGTTACCATGCTTCCCTCCCTTAACCATTTAGCCTTTTGATAAGAGTTACAAAAACAGTACTTATATATGGTAGGAAGGCTTAAACTTTCCTTACCTGGTTTCCTTAAGTCAGATAGGTCATTCAGATACAAACCACTACATGTAACAGAAATACGCTTCTTTTTTCTAGAACATAAATACATGGATACAAATACTGACTGAATAAAAGGCTCTACAACTATAGCCGGAGGAATTCACCCTCAAGGGAACAGCCCTGTCCCCTCTACCCCTCCTGTGCGGTTTACCTGTCACACCAGCGGGAGCGCTGCCCTCGCCGAGCCCTGAGTTTGACAGGCTCCTGGGAGACCAGGAGAGAGAGAAAGAGGAGTTGGGGTGCTGAGGACCCGCACAGCGACTGGGCCCCTCCCCCCAGCTCTCCAGCCTTGAGCTAAGCTCCTCTGTGACGTTGCTCTGTGTCCTGCCACCGGTCCCATCATCAGGGCTACACCCGGCCAGGACTTACCTGTGGGCGGTGCTTACTTGAGAAGCACGGAACTGCCCCCCAGCATGCCCTCCCTCTACCCCGTCCCTCCCGCCCTCGGTGGTTGGCTGGCTGCCGACTCTCATTCCCTCTCACCTTCTGACTTTGTCACCCCTGCAGTTACCCTTTTTCACTTCTGCGACGTTGCCACTTCTCCCGGTCTCCTGGACCATTCCCGTCACTGTAAAAAGGACGTCTGCTATCTTCCGGTGGGTAAAAAAAGCAAAAAGCAAATCCCTCCCTGAATTCATGTTCTCTCCAAATCCTGCCCCGTCCCTCTGCAGCCCTCAAGAGCAACACCCCTGGAAAGCTGTGTCGTCATCATCAGTCTTCGCCGCCATTTCCTCCTGCATCTCACTCAGCCCCTTCCTCCCTGAGACACCCTTCCCGCGCAGCGCTCGCCAGCCTGGCCTTCCTTCCCTGGTTCTTTCCCTGGCTTTTCCTCTTCCCAGCCAGTGGCTGTCGAGCGTCCCAGGGTTCTGACCCAGTCCCGTGGCTTTAAGTGCTGTGTACATTACAGGCGTGTGCATACACGTGTGTACATACATACACATATAAGGTGTGTGCATATCTACATATATCCTTTCATATATATGTACGTTTCATATATACGTGCACGCGCACACACACAGACACACACACACACATGCACACACTGAGAACTCCTAGGGCTGATCTTACCTCCAGCTTTGGCCTCTGTCCTGAGCTCCAAATTACCTGACTCTTCACCACCTCCTTTTGGGTTACAGGTATCTCAATTTTAACAGAGCCAAATAGAATTATAGACTCTTCCTATTTCCCAAATCTTTTCCTCCCCAAGTTTTCCCCATCTCAGTAAATAGCACCACCATTTTTCCAGCTGCTCATGGGAAAAATCCTCAATGCCTCTCTCTCCTTAACACTCCACGTTCAATCTACTCAGTCCTGTTATCTTTTCCTCCAAAATGCATCCGGAATACGACCCTTTCTCTCCATCTCTGCTGCTACAACCCGAGTCCACACCACCATCATCTGCTGCCTGGACCACTGCCACCACCCAACTGGTCCCTCCTCTCCACCCGTGTTCTCCTGCAACCTTCCCTCCACACGGCAAAGAGGTCTTTTACATTGTAGACCGAGTGATATCCCTTCGCGAACTCCAGACCACAGCCTCCTGGGTCCTGCGTGACTGGCCATCTGTCTCTTTGACTCCATCTCCCGTCCTCCCCCACTCCCCGCCCCTCCTCCCCCTTGGGGGAGGGGGCATCCCTCGGACAAACCAAGGTGTTTCTCAACTCAGGCCTTTGCATTTGGTCTTCTTAGAACTTTCCTCCGGAGACTTTCCGAGAGCCGACCCCTCCCAATACCCACATCGGAGCTCAGACGTTCTTTCTCCGGCCTCCAGTCATCATGGCTAAAGTCGCCTCCCGCCACCTCTCCCGTCCTCCCGTTGCGCTACCACGCGTTCTGTTTTCTTAGCATTTCTTGCTACCAGAAGCTATCCTCCTTGTGTGTGTCGCTGTCTGTCTCTATCCACTAGGCTGATGGCCTGGCCTTTGTTTTACCCAATGCCACATCCACAGCACTTCGCACGGCACCTGGCCCAGAGAGCGAGCTCAACAGGTGTGTATTAAGTCACTAGTTATCGGGATGACGCGATACGGTGAGTGGTCATCTCCCTCTTCCACACACATGTGCTAGGTGCCAGGGACACAGCAGTGCCAGGAGGACCGGGCAGTACAACAGAGGAGGGCAATACGTGTGCGATGGTTAAGAGCTCAGATTCTCGACGTAGACCCCGACTCGGGCCAGAATGTGCTTCTGCTAAACTTCCTGGCCAGGTGACCTTGGCCGAATGACTCAGTCTTTCTGAGCCCCAGTTCCTCATCTAGAAACTAAAGATAACGATGGCTACTCTCAGGTGTTCTTATGAGGATGAGAAGAAATCCTCCACAGGAAAATGCCCAGCATACGGCAAACACTCAATAAATGTCAGCACTTTTGTGCTAACAATGACTGTTTTTCGAACACGGAGACCAGCGATGCCTTCCTTTCTGTCATATTTGAGACGCCCATCTCCCTTTATTCCTAAATCCCCACCCAAATTTTTACTTTTAGACTCTTAAACAGACGCACAGCACTTTGAGAACACTTCTGCATCTTGGCACCTCATTCGCACTCCTCTGAGGGCCTTAGAGGGGGCAAACAGTGGAGGAAGAGGGGAAAATAGGTATTTTTTAATTGAAGCACAGTGGATGTAAAATGAAAATAAATACTAAACAAGCCCTGGCAGGTCCCTCGGCAGCAGCGCAGATCGGGGTGAGCCGTCTGAGATGCTGTTGCCATGGTGTGTCCCAGGTGTGGGCTCCAGACTTTGCTGCAAGTTAGAGCTCTCCTTCCAGCCTAGAAGCATGAACTTGAGCCCCGGCAGGGAGGTGGGGAGCTGGGCAGGAGCTCACTTCTAGCCCTCAGCATCTCTCTCTGGTGCTCCCTTGGTAACCATTGTTCTCCCTGAAGGTCAGCAAACTCATCATCCCACCAGCCTCTCCAGGGAGGTGGCTCCACGCAGAACACACTCGGACCACAAGCATGTCTGGTTGGGCCACACACTGTTTTTTAGAAATTTGATTGAAGATTGAACATCTAAAAATCAGGAGAGATTGCATAAATAATTAGACTTCTGGCTTCTCTGGAAAATTGCAACTTGCTGCCACCCTGGCCTGAGCAGTGATGGCCCCGGTCGCCGGACGTGCATTCTCTTCTTCAGAGTCCACCTGGCTGGTTTCTCTCATTTATTTCTGTCCCCTGAAGGCATTTGAGTCTTTGGCCTTTGCTCTAAGTCAGGTCTTGGGAGACTTGAAGACTATGCTAGGTCCTGGTCTTATACTGGGCACCTGAAAAGATGGGGCACAAAGTGACCCCTTGAGTTGAAGGGCTGTGGGCAGAGGTAGGAGGGAAATGAATAGAAGATTGCAGCCAAGTGAATGATAAACAGTACAAAACAGACTGAAGAGATAAGCAATAGGGATTGATCTTGTATGTGATGTGGACAGCGTTCTGGAGGATGTAGGGGAGACATGGCAAGGAGCAATGGCCAAACCTTGAGGTGAGGTGGGTGTGAAGAAACTACTGCAGCTACATCTTCTTGAAAGCTAGCAAACAACAGGAAAAACTAACCTCCAAGCAGCATTTCTCCAACTGAGGGTCAGAATCCATAACAGGTTACAAAGCCAACCTCATGAGTCTCAACCGGCACGTGCGTCACTGTATAAGGTCAAGTATTGTTTTGTGAATCCGTTAGAATGTAAGTGAAGGTATTATAGATGACAGTCCAGAAAGTGTGAAACCAGCGTGGCTTAGAGGGGAGAGAATGGACACATGTTGGCAGCTGCAGGGCCAGCTGGTGGTCAGATTTGGGGTGGGGTTTCCATGTTCTCTTTCCTCAGCTTGGTGTTTAGGGAAGATCACAGGCTCCAGTGTTCCCATTCCAGTCCTAGCTCTGTTGTTACCTGTGTGATTTTGCCTAATAAACTCTTCTGAGTCTCAGTTTCTCCATTTGAAAAATGGCGACAGTATCACCCATCTACTTCACGGGGTTGGTATGTCCCATAGATTATGAATTACTCCCCAGCCACTGGTGTGGTCCTATTCCTGGTCGCACAGTATCTCTAGGTGTGCAGATAGCATCCCTTCCTGCCAGCGGAGAGAAGAAAGGGACTCAGCGTTAGGATTTTGTGTCAGACCCTGTGCCGGACATGTGACAGGATTTGGTTGAACGCTGGATTTCAAACGAGCACGGTGGATTCGGGAGTGCTCTGGCAAGTTCAGATATAATTAGTGTAGAAGTCCTTTTATTCCTGTTGCAAGACTTTCATCCTGGATGCAGAGAATTTCAAACATTCCAACCATCCAAGGCCCTAGAGCATGCTGAGAGGGGTCCTCAGTCCAGAGACCTTCCTTAGGGGTGACAGTGGCGGCTGCAGTGTGAACAAGGAACTTGAGTTCTTCTCTCTGCCTCTCACCTTTTCCCAGCAGAGTCCAGAACCTCCAAAGTGGCCCAACCTGAATGGGAGGAAACACCCCGAAGGGAGTGTGGGTAACGCTGCTACCCTGCCCCAGCCCTTTGGGCAGGGCTGGCGGCACCAGGACTGAGGCTTCCTGGGGAGGGACCCACACACCCAGGTAAACCAAAGTCCTGATCCTGGATCCCTTTGGGCTGAGCCAGAGAGAAGGGGTCCCATGACTGGAGAGGAAGAGAGGATGCTCCCAGGGACAGAAGCCCAGGGATGAGACCCTTGTCTCCGTGGGAGCTGATCTGCAAGGGCAGCCCCCATAGCTGCGGCTGGGGCAGAACCGGGAGCACAGAAGTCCCACCAAAGAGACGTGCAGCAGAGCAGGAGGGGTTGCTGGTTCCAGGGAAATAAGCAGGGCGGGGGAGCTGGGGAATGTCAGGGGCGCATCCCAGTGCGTGCCCCCCCCCCCCCACTGATCTGTTGTGAGACCTCTTCCTGCTTACCCTGGGCAACCAGATTCTTCTCCTTGTCCGGTCCAAAACTCCATCCTCGGCCAGACAGAGCCACAGACACTAAAGGCCATTTCCCTTCCCCTTCAACAAACGTGTGGAGCTCCTACCACGTGCCTGGTCCCGGGCTGGAGGCCGTGACTCCCTCCCTGCAGCGGTTTACAGTCCGGTGGAGACCCTTGCCTGTGTACGGCACGAGGGCAGGGATGGCAGTGGAAAAAGACAAATGCCTGGTTAAAGGAACAGGAATAGAGAGACGCCGTGGGAGTGCACAAAATAAAGCAAAACACGGAGACCACCAAGGCGGCAGCTCATCCTGAGATCTCAAGGTCTGTGGGTCTGTCTCCACAGGGGACATCTGACACCAAGCATTCGGGCCCCAAAAGGGGTGGGAGAGGACGACAGTGGACTAGAGGGAGGGGCCGAGCTGGATCGTGAGGAGGCTAAGGAAAGCCCTGTGCGTCGGTGAAATTAGAGGAAAGGAGAGGAGAGAGGAGGTCCAGCAGCGTTGGGGAGGGATGAGCGCTGTGCAAAGGACGCTCGCAGAGACCGGGGGCCGCGCGGAGGGCAGACGCACGCCCACCCCGCGCGCCAGGAAAGCAGCCGGAGGCGGCGGCGGCCTCGGGGCGGGAGGTGCCCTCCACGTGCGCTACGTGCCGCGCGGGCCGCCCCCTTCGCGGCCGCCGGGGAGCCGGCCTCCCCACTCCTGGAGCCCAGTCCGGAGGTGGGCGCGGGACCAGGTCGCCCCCCCAGTTTGCGAGTCTGCGGCGCCCGGAAGGAACGCGGGGGCGCCCCATCACCGGGCGGCCGGCCCGGGGTGCAGGATGCAGAGCCAGGGGCGCGGGCCGGGTGGGGTCGGGCAGGCTGTTCGGGAGGCCTGGGGGCTGAGCGGGCAGGAGGAGGATAGAGACCCCAGGGACGTGTGCGAGGCTCCGGGGCCGCACACAGGCGGCGGCTGGAGACGGAGCCCGGCGGGGCGGGGTGTCGTCCCGGGTGAGGAGGGGTTCCTGGACACGTGGCACCCGGACAGGGCTCGGTTACGCTCCGGCCGCCGGGACTGCCACCCACCGGCCGCGGCACCGGACGCGGCCGCGACGCCGGCCCGCCCCTGCCTCGCGGCCAGCTGCCCAGAGAACCGGACCTCCGACCGAGAGCGCAGCACAGCCACTGGGGAGCCCTGCGGCCGCTGAGCAGACAATGAGGCGCGTGCCCCGCCCCCAAGCGCCGCGCCGGCCGGCCAATCAGCGCCCACGCCGGCCGGCCAATCAGCGCGCGCGGCCGGGCTCTTTAAAAAAAGAAGGACCGGCGCGGCGCCGCTGTCAGCTGGGTGGATCCCTCCGCGCATGTAAACACACATCATAAAGGGCCGGGAGCGTCTCCGCCTCCCCGCGGGAGGAGCGGCCGCGGGCGCAGCGCCTTTTTCCGGAGCAGCTCTATGGTCCCCTCGCCGCCCGGCGGCCGACCCTCTCTCAGCGTCACGACGCGTCCGCGGGGAGCCGACAGCCGCTGCGCCGTCTGGAGCCACGAAATCCCGTGGCTGGGGTTGCTACCGGAAGTTGGGGACGCGAGGCCGGGAGGGGCGGGGGCGGCCCGCGGGCAGCTGGGGACTGGAGAGTTTTCTGTGGGTTCGCTGTCCTGCATCACGGTTGTAATCCGTACGTGTCTAGAGTTTTCCTCAAAGTTATGCCTACCTGGCTTGGCGGATGCCAATGCTAAGTGTGAAAATAGTCTTAACGTTGCTCCTAGGAAAGAGCACATGACAGGAAATCAAGTCTAGCGAGACCCTCTAAAGCACAGACCGCCCAAGGCAAAGAGCAACAACGAGGATTTTTTCTCCCCAGCGTTTTACTGTGAAAAAATTTGAAAGATTCAGCAAAGTTAAAACCATCTTTTGCAGCCGACTCCTCTATCCCCCGCACCTAGATTCTAACTTGCTATCTCATATCCTTCTTACACCGATGACTTTTTCTCTACTAGGATGCCAGCTGCCCTTGGCCTCAGTCTCCATTGTCATGGCTTAGGTAGGTCCCAAAGCCCTAGACAAATAAGGCCTGCCTTCTCCAAGGACCTTTCGGTTTACTTAAGAGTTTACTGAAGAGGAGCTTTCTCCCCTCGCCGGCCTTTTAGTCGAAGAATCCTCAAGGATGAGATCTGTTTACTCCAGGTGAATCTAAAAGCAGGGCTAGAACTCTGTTGACACCTACCTACGAAGGAGGCCCTGGCAAACGGTCCTTCCATGGGTTTGGCTGCTTTCTGGATAAAAGAGGCCTTTTTAAATGTTGAAGTCCTACTTTTTGAGTTCTCTCCCCTTTTCTGGGGAAGGATATTACCTGACGCCCCCCCCACCATGTGTCAAAATTGTTCTTACCTCTTAAAGTGCCTTCATGATCTGCTCTGCAAAATGGGGGTAATAGCAGTGCCTCCCAAGCGGGGTGGGAGTGAAGCTTCAAGGAGCGAATATACCACTACACACAAGGCATTTACAAGGATGTCTTACACACAGTAAGCATCAGATAAAGAAGGGCTCTCATTCAGGCTAATCACTCCCAGATTTACATCTCCACTTCTGATCTCTCCCCTTCTGATTTACACGCTGAGCCTGTTGGGTATCTCCAACTGTCCCAGACACCTCAGACTCAACATGGCCAGAAGTGGACCCACGAGCTCCCTCCCCAGACTGACTTCTTGTTCCCCAGCGATGCCAGTGGCCGCACCCACTCAGGCATGTACCTATACCCCTGAATCGCTCCTCCCCAATTTGTCACTTTTATGCTCTCCATTTGCATTCCTCCCTCCTAATGAATAGCATCACTGCCTTAATTTAGGCCCCATCATTCCTCATCTGGATTATTTCAAGGCTCCCGCTCTTCTCATATCCAGCTTCGCCGTGTATTGCTCGCGGACCACACTTCCCTGCAACACCCTACCTTCCAATAAGTGAAGTCTCCACCACTTGTTAACCTAGGAATTTGGGCAAATTTCTTAATCAACCTATGCCTCTCTGTCGTTATTTGTAAAATGGAAACGAGTACCTGCCTCGTAGGGTTGCTGTGTATATTAAAGATTAATCATGAAAGCACGTGGCACAGGGCCTAGGAGATGAAGTGATCAGAGTGTTAGTTTATTGTCCTCCTAACTGTTGTCTCACCTACAGGCTGTTGTCACGTTCAAGCTCTTCCCTCTACCTGGAAAAGCCTCCTCCGTCCCCGACACCCTGCGCCCCTCGGGGTCTGACCAGGTGTCCTTGCACTTCCACCACGGCGCTTCCCACGGGGCGGGACGGGACGGAGCGTACACCCGTGGGCCCGGCTTTTCCCCCAGACCTGTAACTTCCCGAGGGAGGGAAGGGGCTCTGGCACGTAGTCAGTGGTCAGTGGGTGCCGGGTGGGCTGGACCGTGAGGACGAGCTCCGTCCCCCGGGGGCCGCCCCGCCCGGCCCGGGGGCGGGCGCTCAGCACGGGCCGGGTGGGGGTGGGGTGGGACTCCTTTTCCTCGCCGTGGCGGCGGAGGCGCACGGCGTGGCTGGCGCGGCGCGGCGTCGTCGGTCGGTGTCGGAGTCGGAGTCGGAGTCGGAGGAGCCGGAGTCTGAGGAACCGGATCCGAGGCTGAGGAGAAGGAGGGGAAGAGGAGGAGAAGAAGGAGGAGAAGGATTAGGAGGAAGGCCAAGGAACCGGAGGAGGCCAAGAACCGTCGCTCAGCCGCGTCCGCGGCGCCGCGAGGATGGAGGCCCCCGGCCCGCGCCCCGCGCCGGCCCTCGGCGGCCCCGGCCCGCTGGGCGAGTTCCTGCCGCCGCCCGAGTGCCCGGTCTTCGAGCCCAGCTGGGAGGAGTTCGCCGACCCTTTCGCCTTCATCCACAAGATTCGGCCCATAGCCGAGCAGACAGGAATCTGCAAGGTGCGGCCGCCGCCGGTGAGTCTCGAGCGGGGCTCGCGGCCGGCCGGCGGGCGGCTGGGCCTCTGCGCGGGGCGAGGGGACAGCGGACGGAGCGCGGCCGGGGTTCGTATCCGGACGGAGAGGCGGCAGCACCACCACCGGCACCGGGGTCGTGGCCGTGCGCCGGAGCCCGCGGGGCGGAGGGCGGGCTGGCGCGGAGGCCCCCGGGCGCGGGTGCGGCGGGTGCGGGGCGCCGGGGGTGCGGGGTGCGCGCCCCGCGAGTTGTCGCGAGGAGGAAAGTTTTCAATATGGCGGCGGAGCCCCTGGTCCTTTGTGTGGAGGCGGCGGCGGCCCGGGCGGCTTCACCTGGCGCCCCACCCTCCGGCCCCGGACCCCCCGCCCCGGCCCGGACCCCTGGCGGGCCCCCCGGGCCGGGGACTAGGCGGGGCGACGGAGCCAGACGGGGGCACCGCGGGCCGGGCCGAGCGGACGTGCTGAGGGGGCGTGAGCGTGGGGTTCGGGGGGCGGCCGCCCAGAGGCTCCCCGGCCCCCGCCCCGAGAGCTGCACGCGGCGGGCGGTGTCAGCCCCGAAGGCGGAGGCCGCCCCGCGTCCCGACCCGGAGCGGAGGCCCCAGCGCAGCCCCCTGCCCGGGTGGGCGTGAGGGTGGGTGTTCCCGAAACGGTCACCAACGGCTGCAACGTCGGCGGAGAAGCCCTGCCGGCCCCTGCCCCCTCCCCTCCTCCTTTCCTCCCCTCCCCCCTCCCCTCCTCTCCCGTCACTTCCCCTCCCCCTCCCCCAGCCCCCGGCCGCAAACTCCGGACCCCTGGGCTGTGCCCACCTTTCGGACCGGCCGAGGCGGCCTCAGCAGTTGGATGGGCCGGGACCGTTGGCCGGAGGTTTAACTGCTTTTCCGACAGTTTGAGAAGCTTCTCCCCGCTCTGCCCCCGCTCCCTCGGAGGAAGCCCCCCCTCCCGCCCCTTTCTTTCTTAGGCTTGTTCTTTGTAATGACGTTGGAGTTGAGGGGTTCTGTGCGTAACCGCTCAGCCTGGAGAGCTGTGTCGAGGGAGATCCCGACTGAGTCTGTCTGATCCCAAGTCCCCCCTCCCCCCGAATTGAAATGCGGACTCTATATTGGAGTTTTTCTTGGACTAGTTTGAAATGGAGGTGAAATACCTGTCTCCGGGAATAACTGGTCAGTTAGGATGGGGGAGATGATTGAGAATAGACGCCTTTCTCTCAAGAAGTAGACAAGGTTGATTGTCGTTGCTCAAGGGAAGTGCGTGTCGGTTGGAGCGCAGAGGCCTGCAGAAGTTGTGCGGTGATTGGGGCCAGGGTTTTAGTTGTGGAAGAACAGGGCATGGACAGGTAGCAGCGGAGCTTTGTGTCAGCGTTAGGGACGGGGACTGTGAATAGTCCGCGTTCGCATCCATGGGCGTCCGTTCTGAAACTAGGCAACTTGAGCAAGTTCTCGGTAGCCCAAGTGTGCAGTCGGTTCCTGGGGGGGAGTTGTCCTCCATGTTGGTATTGTGGTGCACTAGGGCTGGGGTAAACCCTTTATCTACTTTCTTTTCCTATTCCTTTTGTCGGGTTCTTTTCCTAGAAAGATAGTGTTGCTCTGGTTAGGTTTGGCTACTCAATTCAGCATCTTGGCCAGAATATTAATGGTAAGCTCTGCAAAATGTGTGATCTTTCTGCCTTTCCCCATTCTGAATGTCAGACAGACGTGATGGCCACCATTTTGTATTGAGAGTGGTACTTACTACAGCCGAGGAAGGGTATTAAAGAGGCACAAATAAATAATCCACAAACATAACCAGTGCTCTGTTTTGGAGACCTCCTTTGTGTGGAGGAGGCTTCTTCCTCCTTTGTTTAACAAACTCCTGTGCCAATTGGAAAGAGTTTGGGAGTATTTCTAGTTGATATAACCGCAAAAAGGGAAACCTTTCCAGAAGTTGTAGCTCTTGAAGAAGGGTCTTGTTGGAACAAAGGGATCTTAAGAGATGGAGATGTAAACAAGTCTTTGTTTTAGAAACCGTTTTCTTTTAGAAAGCTAACTGTGAACAAGTGGTTTCATATAGTTGAAATAAAGCAACAACAAACCAAGAGATAAATATTTTCCATGGCGATAGCTATATAATGCCCGTGTTTCTAGATGATTTGTTACCACTAAGTTTTTGGAATACAAGTGACTGTATTAAAATGGGGATTGGGTTTATTGGTATTTTATTTCTCGGAGATAAGGGGAAGAATTACAAAGCATTTCTATTTCCTTTTGTCCTTAACTTTGCATCTTTAATTAATGGTACTTAACGTAGCTTCAATTTATAGCTGCTTCTTAGTGATGGTTCTAAACTGCTTTGCTACTGAAACTTGAGGTTCACAGAAATTTGTTAATGAAAATATAGTAAGATAAGTATGATAAAAGGTAATAAAATCAAGAAGATGTTATTCAGATCCTGAGTTATAAGTTTAAAGAGGGTAGTAAACAAACCTATTTTCAAATTACATCAAGTATGTAGGATAACTAGGCTTGTTTCCTGGACTTTTTTTTTTTCCAATTTACAATTAATCTGACTTCTGGTTTGTTACCTTTAGATGCAAATTTTCATTTCCTTCTTGATGTACTTAGATTTCTTTTTAAGGACAAATTTTCCATGTCACTTTGTGGTATTTGTGGATGATTAATTTTAGGGGTATAACTATTAGGCAAAAATAGTGGACTGCTCAGTAAATACTTTTCTCAGTCTCTCGAGTTTGATAGGAATATATTTGATGGCTTCAGTAATTTACTCTGTTGCTCTCAAACATGTAACATTTGGCCATAGATAGGCAGATTCCACAAATTTCTTCTCTGGAGGTGTCCAGACGTTAGAGATTTAAGTCAAACCCCAGATGGCACAATAGACACATTTTTCAACTTTAACTTCCTGTGGTCATTAGTTTGATCCCTTAGGCTTCATAGCCAAAGTGTAAAACTTTCAAATGTTCTAATACAGTCAGTGTCTTAATCCAGTCAGTGTCTTTGATTGAGCCTGTTGGTTCCGCCCTTAGAACATGAAGGAACTTAAATATACTTCTCTTTGTACGGGGGGGGGGGGGGGGAGGTGTGAGTGATACAGAGCTCTTTTACTCTCATTCCAGCCCATCATTCTCCCTAATGTTAGGTTTGCTTGACTGTGGCCTAATCCTCTCTGTTGTTTTTCCAGTTTCTTTGGTGTCATGAAATTTTTCTCTAGTTGTGATTCCTTGCCACCGTAAACCTTTTAATATTTGGGGGAAAAGCTTATCAATAGAAATATCCTTGAGCAAAGGAAGAACTTATAATTACTTTTTTAAAATAACAGTTTTGTTCAGACATAATATGTTTACCATACAATTCATCAATTTAAAGTGTGCAATTCAGTAGTTTTTAGTATTTTCATGGAGTTTTACAACCATCATCACAATCAGTGTGTTAGAACATGTTTATCACCCGCAAAAGAAACCCTGTACCCAATTGTAACTAGTTTTTAAAGAGAAATTTAGAACTATACCTCTCAAAAGAAGAACTTTTTTTTCTCACTTGGTAGGAGGCTGGATTAAGTCCTGCAGTTTTAGTTTAAGTGCGTCTGCCTTAAAGTAAAAACAAACTTCATTTGTTGTAGCCTTTGAATGGGTGATTGGCTAAATTTGACTTTGCCAGTGGTAGATTGGTCACACTCACAGACATCCATCTAGCTGTAACTCTTAGTGAACTAATCAACAAGTTAATAATAGACTCTTAGAATGGAATGTGAGTGATATTGCAAATATATGAGACAGCTTTAGGTTTACATCCCCACCCCCACTGGAAAAGTTTCCTTTCCTGTGGTTGTAGGATTTGTTTTTAAACATGCAGTCTAAACCTTTTCTAAAGAGCAGAATGACTAGAGAATTGCCTTTGAAGAGTCTTAATAAATGTTCTGATTTAAAGCTGGGGTGTTGAGTTCATTATTGAGAGACACTGATAAGGAAAATTAGAGAAAATGATCAACCCTCGGTTTCATTCTTTGTCTCTAAGGTCCTTAATTTTTTTTATTTCCGATTGACAGATCAGTAGTAAACTCATTTACTTATTTGTTTAGTTTGGGAGACAATAACAAAGTTCAGGATGCTTACAATACTTTAATATAGGCAGACAGAAATCTGCCAGTGAGAGAATTTTCTTTTAGAAAGGCAAAAATATCATTGTGAACTATTCAATTTAAAATAAAAACAAAAAGGAATCTGGTTTGTGTGCTGTAAATGGGAGCTTTTTGCAGGCTTTGGTAACCTCTCGTTGTTTTAATTGGGCCACATTAAAGTTTGGTTGTAGAAAAGGATAGAGGGAGACCTCATGCCCCCAAATGAAAGTGCTGATTAATTAGGTTCCTGGATTTAGGTTCCACGAAGCCTACTTGTGTATCTCTTGGCAAAGGCCATCTATGGGTTTAAAAACCAGTAACCTGGAAAGACCTTGCTTTCCTCATTGTACAGTCCTTGCATTGAGCTGGTGGTGTGATTTTTCCTTTCTAAGAGAATTAGATATTCTTTGGAGATTATGCTAATATACCTGTTTTATGTGTAGAAGATCACTGCAGTCTCAAAAAAATTTGTTTTAATAATGTGGAATAAATGTTGGGAACTGAAGGACTGACTATACTTTCAGAAAGTTCTAAGTTTGGGTCCCTTGAAGAGGAATCATCAGAAGCACACCAGTGAGTCTCTTTGGGGTGAGTGGGTCCGTGCCATATCACTGGGCCACTCTCATTTACTTTCGATTACTTAGGGTTTGAGAAACTAATAACTGGATTTTAAAATCTGAGTTGTGAGAAACTTGTCTAAGACATGAAAACTGTATGCAGCTTAACAAGGATTTCTTAAGTATTTATCAACTGCTGTGTCCTAGCATGGGATTAAAGAGAAAAATGAGACATTACCTTTGTACACCTAAAACAAATTCTTCTAAAAATGCTTTTTCTGTCATTAAATATTAGATGAGTTCAGTGGTGACTTTGCTTTTTCAGTCTCCCAAGTTTATGAAGACTAATGGGGAGAAGCCGCCTCTAGGGCAGTGGGACATTTCTGTTTCGTAACTGTAAGATGGAAGAATTTGACTAAATGTATTCTTGCCTTTTAAAATTTTTTTTAAACATTCAGAATTTTAATTGTAGACCATTCCTCTTAAAGCATTATTGCCATATTATGCCTTTGGACATGGCCTAGAGTCATCCCATCTGTTCCTCTGTTTTATTTCTTTTAATCATTTAAGTTTTCTTTCTGGACTTAAGACCAGTTACTTTGCTCTGCTAGAGGCTTCATTTCCAGGGTATAAATGACATTTTTTAAATTATGAAAATAATTCAAGCATACACAAAAGTGTAGAGAATATAGTCCCTTTACGTATTTTCCTGGGTGTAAGAGGACGGAAAGCAGAGCAGCAGTGTTGGAATTGAGAGCAAACTAGTGACCTCAGGTGTAGAGAACAACTTGGCTTAGCTTTTGTCTTATTCAGGGTGAGTGAGATTTGGGCAATTAGGAATGAGGTTTCTAGCCTTTAGTGAGAGATGGCCACTCTTTGCCTAATCAGGATGGGGATTGGATTCCTCAGTCTTTCCAGGGCCTTTGTTGCTTTGTGACACGTTTGTTGGAGCCTGTGTGGGAACCTGACCGCTGTCAGGCCAGCTCCTGGATGCAGAGGCGTGGTGGTCAGAGGTGGTGGTTGGAGGTGGTGCCTGTCGCTCCCTTTTCTGCCCTTGGTCCATTTTCCTGTCTGACGTCATCTCAGCAGCATAGAGCTGGAAGTTGGGGGTGACCAAGAAGTAGAACGAAGTCCCTTCTGGAAAAGGAGTTTGAAGGAAATGAGAGTCAAAGGGTCTAATGAGTGGCTGGTCAGGATGTCATTAGGTTCACTTTACTGTGAAGATGGTGGTTCCACTTCCAGCCTCGATGATGCAGTTCCTGTTTCAGCAGAATTGCTGATGAACACTTAGGTAGCCTCAGATGTTCAAAAGAAGTGAGTTAAAAGTCAAGCCATTGAAAAATATTTTCTGTAAATAACCCCTTAACGTCTAAGCACTCTCCTCCCCAAATAATAACTTCATTTTTCAGGAACTAAGTTAAACATCACTAGGCAGAAGGTGACATAATAAACAGGTTTTTTTTAAACTTGTTGATTCCATTTCATTTGGAAATGTTATTTTACAACTGATGTAAATTTTAAGAAATATTTTGCAGGGATAAAAATAAGCTTTATCAAGGGGAGTGTATGTGGATTTTTATTTTTTCTATTACGTAAAAGAAGGAGTCAGTGTTTCTAAATTTTTTTAAATGAGTGGGTAGAGTCTTGAATCTAATACCATCATGACCTTGGACAAAGTTATTTTTTTCCAGTGTATGCCTTCTTATCTGCTATAAGGAGATCTGACACTGACTTAGAGCTGTTGTCCAGATTAATTGATGGATTGCAAGGAGCTTAAATTCCAAAGCTTTTACTTGCTCGCTGCTAAGAAGGGTCTGGGGACAGATTTAGAGAGACGAGGGTTAGTGCCAAATACATATCCCTCACTTCTCCTACAGTGAAGGGATTTTTAAAAGTGAAACTTGAAAAGTCAAAAGCCCAACATCAAAACTAGAATATACAAAGTGTAAATTCTTCTGTTGGTTAAGATGAAGCTTTTCTGTACCTGGATGTTCTTTTAAATTAGTTGAAATAAAAAAGTTTTTTCAGGTAGAGCTGTTATAAATTATTTCAGAAATTTTGCAGTGTATGTGTGTTATACAGGCAGGAGGTTGGTAAGCTTTAAGAAGTGTTTAAAATTATTTAATTTTCCCTAGTGTGGGAAGGCTGTGATGCTGTGGAAGCCCTGCAGATGGAGAGCATTATATTTTGTCTAACATAATTTAAATAGTCCCAATTCTTGCCTGAAGGGTTAGTAGATTGAGTCTTTAATAAGTTGCTTGTAAAATGAGGAGAAAAGTAGAAGAGGTGTCAGGGAAAAGGTTTATTTTGGTCTTCAGGACAGAGCCCGATTATATTTATTCTTTTACTAAGAAGTAGGCAGACTTTTTTTTTTTTAAAATCTAATTAGAGTTTCTATATGATCATACAGATTTGGATTCACCGTGGGGTTTTTTTAGTTTTTTTTTTGCGGTACGCGGGCCTCTCTCGGCTGTGGCCTCTCCCGTTGCGGAGCACAGGCTCCGGACGCGCAGGCTCAGCGGCCATGGCTCACGGGCCCAGCCGCTCCGCGGCATGTGGGATCTTCCTGGACCGGGGCACGACCCTGTGTCCCCTGCATCGGCAGGCGGACTCTCAACCACTGCACCACCAGGGAAGCCCCACCGTGTTTTTTTGTTCAAATATGTTATGGGATCTCATAACATTGCTTCTTAGGTGGACCCATATATATTGTATTTCTACTATTGTGGCTTTTTTGTTTTTGTCTTGAATCAAGCAATTCACTCAATACGGTTTTCTGCATGTGTTAAAACACTGTCTAGTGGTGTACATACGAAGTTTTAAAATCTTTAAATGTTGAAAGTGTTTGTTTAATTGCGAGCACGTAGCTAGGCTGAGCTTCTCTTCCCAGCTATGTTCCTTGTGTGGCCCTAGGCAGATTTTTGTGCATTCCTACATTAATTCTTGCCACCTCAGAGCTTGATCAGATTGTAGTGTTAGAGAACTAAGTTTAAACCTGAGTGTGTTTTTAGCAGTTGGCTGAAGCTTTTGTTAAGCATGCGTTCCTATGAGGCATACAGATACCTGAACATGGCCATCTACTCCACTGCTAACTCCAGAGACAAAGGACAAATCCTGTCAAAACCACATAATTTCAAGGTCTTTAAGGCAAGATCCTCCCAATTTTCTGTGCGGTTGTACCAACTCATCATTTGGTGATATTTAAACCAGATGGGAACATGTCACCCTTGCCAGGCTTTAACTTGGACGGGGAGAGTGAGGATCTCTTAGGATTTGTATACTGGTGTCTTTTCATTTGTGGGACAGGGGGTGAGGCCATGGAGATGAGCAAGGTCTAGAAAGAATTTTGGGACTATAACCTCCATTTTGTAAAATTCCAGATATTCCAAGCTTTTTCCTCTCCCAGAGAGGCTCTTATGCAATATTTTGGACAAATTGAGAACAGCCACCAGATTTTCCAGCGGAAGGCTGGCTTCGGGGATTTGTGTAGGGTGTGAGTTTGGGGTTTTTAAAGATTGTACTTAATGGCAGCCCATTCTGCCATTCTTTCTATAAGTACTTTTTTTTTCTACTGCTAACCTTGTGGCTTTTCCTGTCTTCCAAGTGTAAAATACATCCTTGACTTATGGTAATAGATAATTGCTCATCAGATTTTTTTTGAGGGGAACAGGGTTTAAAGTTTGATTTAGGATCCAAGGTAATTTGTTTTTGGCGGTTGGTATTAGCTAGCTAGGACGTGAAAACTTGCAGAGAATAGGGATTTCATGGAAAAATCGTGGAGCAGGAATCCAAACATTTGGCTTCTGATGTGTGTTCCATTATCTTCATGTTATCCTTGAGCTTCCAGCCTTGAGGTTGGAATTTCAAGGTTTTATTCCATTAACCTGCCTTTTTTTGTTTGTTTTAATAAATTTATTTATTTATTTATTTTTGGCTGCCTTGTGCTGTGCGTGGGCTTTCTCTGGTTGTGGCGAGCATGGCTACTCTTATGTGTGCAGGCTTCTCATTTTGGTGGCTTCTCTTGTTGCGGAGCACGGGCTCTAGGCGCGTGGGCTTCAGTAGCTGTGGCATGTGGGCTCAGTAGTTGTGGCTCACGGGCTCTAGAGTGCAGGCTCAGTAGTTGTGGCACACAGGCTTAGTTGCTCCGTGGCATGTGGTATCTTCCCAGACCAGGGCTCGAACCTGTGCCCACTGCATTGGCAGGCAGATTCTTAACCACTGCGCCACCAGGGAAGCCCTAACCTGCCTTTTAAAATGAGGATAATTCTGGCCCTGCTTTACATGATGAGGCATAAAGAGGTAAGTAAACATGCTCAAGGTCACCTGACTGCTAAGTGGAGGAGCCTGATATGAGCCCACACAGTACTCTTAACCATTATTTATATTGCCGATATCCACATGAAATTGGGATTACATGAGACGGCAGATGGAAAATTATGAATCTTTTTATTCTTTTTTTTTAAATTGAAGTGTAGTTGATTTACAGTATTGTGTTAGTTTCAGGTGTACAGCAAAGTAGTTCAGTTATATATATGCTTTTTCATATAATTTTCCATTATAGGTTATTGCAAGCTATTGAATATTGCTCCCTGTGTTATGCAGTAAACCCTTGTTGCTTATCTATTCTATGTATAGTAGTTTGTATCTGTTGATCCCATACTCCTAATTTATCCCTCTCCGACCCTCCCTTTCCCCCTTGGTACCCCTAAGTTTGTTTTCTCTGTCTGTGCGTCTGTTTCTGTGTTGTACATAGATTCATTGCTGTTATCTTTTAGATTTCACATATAGCTGATATCATGTATTTGTCTTTGATTTACTTCACTCAGTATGATAATTTCTAGGTCCATCCATGTTGCTGCAAATGGCATCATTTCGTTCTTTTTTATGGCTGCGTAATAATCCATTGTATATATGTACCACATCTTTATCCATTCATCTGTTGATGGACACTTAGGTTGCTTCCGTGTCTTGGCGGTTGTTAATAGTGCTGCTATGAACATTGGGGTGCATGTAGCTTTTCAAAGTGTGGTTTTCTCCAGATACAGGCCCAGGAGTGGGATTGCTGGATCCTATGGTAACTCTGTTTTTAGTTTTTAAGGAACGTCCATACTGTTCTCCATAGTGGCTACACCAATTTACATTCCTACCAGCAGCGTAGGAGGGTTCCCTTTTCCCTTTTGTTAACTTAGTTCTTGCTGCTAAGGTAGGATTTTTTTCCCCCGCCTGTGCTGTGCGGCTTGCAGGATCTTAGTTTCCCGACCAGGGACTGAACTGAACCCGGGCCCATGGCGTTGAAAGAGCCGAGTCCTAACCACTGGACTGCCAGTGAATTCCAAGGACAATTTTATAGATAAAGTTCAGTGTTCTTCTTTCTAATATGTGGTGGGCAGTGGCTCCTTTCGTAGATCCCAGAAATTAGCTGGGCTTTTGGGGAAGGAGAGTGTGATCTTCCTTTGCTTCTTTCTGGTTATCCTAACGCACTGAAGGAAAATCAGTACTAGAAAGCTGCCCTTATGTGATAACAAAGTACAGTACCATTTTATTTTGTCTGCTATAGTTGCCTGTAAAATGTAATTATAAAATTTTAAGTAAACCGTGTGTCCTTATTTTTTAACTAAACAATGTGTATGAGCTTGGCCATTCCATATACTTTTGGTTGGTTGGCTCATTTGTGTGGAAACTCCTGGCTCATCAGTTTCAGTGACCACTTAGCTTCAATTGGTAGAATATGGAAGAAGCTCCTCTGGCCGTTGGAAAGCTCAGCTAGGTTTGAGAACTACTAGTTTAGGTAATTCCCTGATGAGGTTTAGGCAGCTGTTAATATAAGGAATTTTCTTACCTGTTGACTTTGAATTAATAGAAATTCTCAGCTCCACTACAAGAAACTAAGGAATCCTTTCCGTCAGCTCTGGTGAATGAAGAAATGGATTGGGTCCTTGGGGTTGGTTATGGGTTCAATTCAGTACATTTATTGATATGTCAGTAAGTGCCAGGAATTGTGTTAAGGTTCTGCAGTTTACAACTTTGACTTAAAGGAACTCATAATCTGCTGGTGAGAAAGATCAGTAATTAGATTATATAGTAGGATGTATGCAAGTAATGGAAACTGCATATAGAATGGTTGAAGATAATAGGGTTGGGGGAATATGGAGGTGGGTGGAGTATGGGGAGAGGGGGCTGCCTGGGGGCATCTGGGAAAGCATTGGGTTAGGGAGGAAATAGGAGTGTAGAATGAGAGTGAGGGTCATGAGAACTCGCAGAAACACCAACATTTAAGGAATAAAGAGGATCTAGTTGGAGGCCGCAGGAAATGTGCAGGGAAGCCAAGGAGAGAAGAAAGCTGGTTTGTTGAGCCTGTATTTCAGACTTACATGACTTTTTGGTGATGGTTTTCTTAAGTCTCAGCTGTAGACACAGCTGTAAAATCCTCTATTTAAAATCTGGGAAAGTAGGTAATAGAAGAGTTTTTATAGTGTGTCCCATTGATACCAGGCAGCCATTCAAATGAGGACCAGTTTTATCAGGCTGGAACTTCCTCATATTTTAGGTTAAAGTGGGTCATCTTTTAAGTCAAATTGATTATTATTATTTTTGGCCGTGCCGCATGGCTTGCAGGATCTTAGTTCCCCCACCAGGGATTGAACCTGGGCCCTGGCAATGAAAGCGCAGAGTCCTAACCACTGGACCTCCAGGGGATTCCCCAAATTGATTATTAAATGTGGCAATAAATGTGAAAGAAATAAGATAGTGCTCTCTCTAAAACAGTAACACTGAGATACATTATAAATTTATTTTAAGAGTTTTGGACATGAGATTTATTTATCTACCATCCTAAATTGAGCTTGCCTGTGTAATAGTACACCCTTTTATCTTTCATACAGGAGATCTAGCCTTGAAGCATGGTCAGAATTAGAGTATACTGAATAGACTATCAGGTTGTCCTTGTGTAAATATTAGATGATCTGCAGTGGGATAAACAGAGCCGCTTCCTAGCAATTCCAGTTCAGGTTCAAGCTTCAGTCTTTTACTTCAGATAGGCTATTAGGGATCATATGTGTTCTAAAATTATTTCCACTTTTATTGCTAGACGTATAGTTAATGTTATCTTAATTGCAGCAGGACTGAAGAGCTGTTAAATTTGCTTTTAGTGAAATGTATGGCTTACTATTTGTTTCTTTTTTGTTTGTTTTTTTAGTGCAGTTGCAAATGTGTCTTGAGATGGAACATCAAACAAAACAAAGATTTAGTATCTTCTCTGAGGCTCAGGCTGATTTTTAGTGTCACTACTGTCCCTTTCCTGACTTTGAATGTCCAGGAGTGACCACCAGTTTGTAAAGTACTAAAGGTGTAGAGCAGCAAGCGTTTACAGATCTAATGAGGCCTTAAAGTTAGGGTGTGGGATGTTTAACTTTCCCTGCCCTTGGTGCCCAGGTGGGTTTGGGTGTTGCTGAGTGAAGGTTGAGGGGGCAGAGTTCAACCTTGTTCCTAAACCCCTTCCCCAACAAATCTTTTTTTTTTTTTTTGACAAATCATTTTTTTAAAAAAAATATTTATTTATTTTTGGCTGCATTGGGTCTTCTTTGCTGCGCGCAGGCTTTCTCCAGTTGTGGCAAGCGGGGCCTACTCTTCGTTGTGGTGCTCAGGCTTCTCGTTGCGGTGGCTTCTCTTGTTGTGGAGCATGGGCTCTAGGCATGCGGCCTTCAGTAGCTGTGGCATGTGGGCTCAGTAGTTGTGGCTCTTGGGCTCTAGAGCGCAGGTTCAGTAGTTGTGGCACACGGGTTTAGTTGCTTCGTGGCATGTGGGATCTTCCTGGACCAGGGCTCAAACCCATGTTCCCTGCATTGGCAGGCAGATTCTTAACCACTGCGCCACCAAGGAAGCCTGACAAATCATTTCTTGAACCTTTCTGAAGTATGTAATCTTTTCTTAACTTTAGCAGTCTCAGTTTTCTGTCAGAAAACTGCCTTTTCCTCACTGGGATCCTAGGTATGAAAGAAAACAATCAAAACTACTTACTAACTAATTTCCTTGCAGGGGGGGAACCGTGGCACTGTAGCTACTTGATCATAATATGGTTTGGTGTAGGCATATTGAAGTAACGTTTGCACCAGTTATAATTGCTGTAAGGGAGAAGGATCTGAAATTTCTTCTGGACTCGTTCAGTGACCATAAGATGTCTGTGAATGGCCTGAAATGAATAATGCTTTCCTGTTAACTTTTCATGATTGACCATCATGTTGTCAGCCCATTTCAGTGGAAGATGATTTGTTCTAGGGATTTAGCTTTCTTAGAATCCTTCCTTGTGAATTTTATAAATTTTTTAAAAAATAAATTTATTTATATATTTATTTGGCTGCATTGGGTCTTCGTTGCTGCGTGCAGGCTTTCTCTTGTGGCGAGCAGGGGCTACTCTTCATTGTGGTGTGTGGGCTTCTCATTGCGGTGGCTTCTCTTGTTGCAGAGCACGGGCTCTAGGTGCATGGTCTTCAGTAGTTGTGGCACGAGGGCTCAGTAGTTGTGGCTTGCAGGCTCTAAAGCGCAGGCTCAGTAGTTGTGGCGCACTGATTTAGTTGCTCCGTGGCATGTGGGCTCTTCCTGGCCCAGGGCTGGAATCTGTGTCGCCTGCATTGGCAGGTGGATTTTTAACCACTGTGCCACTAGGGAAGCCCCCTCTGTGAATTTAAAAGGATACTTCCCTTATAGGCTTGATGAGACTTTTGGGATGTGCAAAAATCTGTATGAATCACTCCAGGTAACTTTGGTAGCTATCTATTAAGGACATTTTGGAAGAGTAAGATGGCCTCCATGTGATCTAGTTATTCCCTCTTACTGTTTATAAACCAGATTATACTTAGCTTGTTCGTACAGAGGGGCCGGGGAGGAAACTATTTCTTTGAGGTTTGAGAAGCAGTATCAATGGGAGGACTGTTTTATATCAATGTTTTCATATGGCTTTAACAATAATAAATTTAAGTAATTTAGAGGCCGTATAAATACAGATTATCATTTCCAAGATTTATTAAAAGTGGTGGAAAAGGAACTTATTGGGACTAATGCTTAATAAGTAAACACCATGACATGCCTCTTATGTATTTATTTATTTATTTATTTATTTTTGGCCATGCTCGGTCATAGTTGCAGCACGCGGGATCTTTCATTGCAGCATGTGGGTTTAATTGCCCCACGGCATGTGGGGTCTTAGTTCCCCAACCAGGGATCGAACCCACATCCTTTGCATTGGAAGACGGATTCTTAACTACTGGACCACCAGGGAAGTCCCGACATGTCTCTTTTTTACTGGTGTATTTTCATTTACTAATAGATGGTCCATAGAAACAATGCTTTGCCTTCCCAAATACTTAATATTCAGAAATTAAAACAGTCTTTTAAACAAGAAGTTGTGTAAAACTGAAAACTGGCTCTTACCAAGCCCCACCTATAGGAGTTAAAACTTTAACAAATGTTCTTATTCCTGGTACTTATTATCTTAGTACAACTATCAAAAGTCCGTGTATGTTTGCAAATGATTGCATTGGTATTTTCAGGTTCTTTTTGGTGGTAGGACTTTAGGGAAGAATGGGTTGCCATATGCTTTTCTAAAAACGTTGGCATTACACAAGCAGGTCAAGAAATCATTGTTAGTGAATGGAGAAAACACTTGAAGTGGCCGCTTTTAAAATCTGTGTGGACAGAGTTCTCTGGAGGGGCAGATTGGATGGGGAACCCTGTAGGGGTCTGTTAGTTGTTTCCAAGGTTTGGGCTGAGGACTTTTGGAGAGTTCACAGGACCTTTTCAGCAGGTCCGCGGGAACTTCCTCTTTTCAACAAAATGTTTATCTGTGACCAGCTTATCTTCATATATTTTAACCAAAACAACATATACAACAACTGATTGACAGCAGAAGATATGAAACTCCAGCTTATTTCTATTAAGCCAGACATTAAAGAGATTTGCAAAATAAAACTCTTCTCACCAATTCTTTGCTTATTATTAAATGAATTTTTTAAAATGTCTTTTAATTTCTAATGCAATAAAAATGAATGGATAGAACCCATCTGAAGCAAAACTCTTCGAAGCCGTCAATTTTTAAGAGTTTAAAGGGGACCTAAGGCCAAAAATTTGAGAGTTGCAGTACTAAAAAAGGAACTTAACTTCTGCAAAGGCTTGAATAGGAATAAATCTAGGACCTATGCATAAGCAGTTTCTCTTTGTGCTCAACCTTTGAAGAGGATATTATAACACCAGTAGAGGGTTTGGTAAAAACTTCCCTTATTCACCTATCTGTTGCTTCTGTGAAGTGAAAATTTTAAAGTGTTTTCAAAAAGGCAAACAGTAAGTTTTTCCACATAGCCAGTAACAACTGAACTGTCGAAGTGGGCCTTTATGGTCTCATTTTGTCAAGTTTAAATTTTTTTATATTAAAGATATGATTGTGTTTCATTTTTTGAGAGCGCTCTATTGGAATCAGAAGAGTTTGGAACACAAAAGATAAAAATTGATCCAAATGATTGACTTTTTATTTTGAACTGTTTTAGATATACAGAAAAATTGAGAAGATAGTTGAGTTCCCATATACTTCTCACCTCATTTCCCAGTTTCTTACCATTCTGCATTATCAGTATGACACATTTATTATAATCAGTGAACCACTGTTGTTATTAACCCAAGTCCATGAACTTACACAGATGAACTCAGGTTTTACCTAACGTCCTCTTCTGTTCCAGGATCTCATTCAGGACACCACATTGCGTTTGGTTGTCAGGGCTCTTTAGGCTCTTCTTAGCTGTGGCAGTTTCTCAGATTTCTTGGTTTTGATGACCTTGACCGTTTTGAGGAGGACTGACTGGGTATATGGGCAAATTTTTTTCTTTTTTTTAAAGGGACATTTATTCTTGCAGTCTTTTCTGTTGGCTGTGGAATGATTTAAACACTAAAGCTGTGGGAGTTTTTGTATTACACTTAACTAAAGTAAACCCTGTGCTACAGTATGAACCTCGCTTGATACAGTTGCCCGTATCTAAATAAGGAGCATGATGTGTTTTTTTGTGTGTGTGTTTTTTTTTGTTGTTGTTTTTTTTTGCGGTACATGGGCCTCTCACTGTTGTGGCCTCTCCCGTTGTGGAGCACAGGCTCCGGACGCGCAGGCTCAGCGGCCATGGCTCACGGGCCCAGCCACTCCGCGGCATGTGGGATCTTCCTGGACCAGGGCACGAACCCATGTCCCCTGCATCGGCAGGCGGACTCTCAACCAGTGCGCCACCAGGGAAGCCCGCATGATGTGTTTTTACTAAAACATTGTTCTCTTTGTTTCCAAATTCTTGTCACCGGGTTTCCTTCATTGGCAAATTTTTAGCAGAGCTTTTTTGATTTTATATTTTTTAATCTTTAGCTTTACAGAGACATTTAAAATTAATTAGACTTTTTACTTGTTCAGTAACATTTATTGAACATCCATAGCACTGTTCTAGGAAGGTAGTTTTCATTTTAGATTCTTCCTTAATAACCATTTTTACACTTCTCTATAGAGGCAGAACACGCCATCATTAATAAAAGGCAGTCTCAGGCAGGCATCTGCAATCACTGTGATCATGTTGATTTCTTTTTTCCTGTAACTGCAGTATGTAAAATGTGACCCTGAATGGAGCTGAAACAAGCTTCCTAGAAGGTATAGATATTTTGTTTATAATGAATAACATTGGAAAGTAAAGGAAATAGCCTAAATGTCAAATACTAAGAAATTTTTTAAGTATCAATACAATGAAATGTTAATGTTCCCAGTATAGTAATAAGTAGAAGGCAATATAATTTTTTTTGGTTTGAAATTATGAAGATAAGCATTTTGGAAAAAATACTGGAAGGACGTGTAACAAAATGTAACAGGTTTTTCTCTGAGATTTTGGCTCATTTTTTCTTCCTTATATGTTTTTTCTGCAATTTCATCAGTAAGCGTTACTTTTGTATTAGGAAAAAAGTATCAGGAAGTTTTATGTAGTGGATATACAGGAAATGGCTTGGTCAGTATAAAATACTGATATGGGACCGTATGTAGGCTTGCCCACTAGAGTGTTGTTTTTTGTGTTACAGAAGCTGAATTCCATTGCCACCCTAGCAGCTCCTCTCTTGGCAGATCCATGCCTCTACCCTTGGATTAATAAACCTAAGACAATCTTATAGGAAGCGCTCTCTTTTTTTTTTTTTTTTTTTTTTTGCGGTACAATGGCCTCTCACTGTTGGGGCCCCTCCCGTTGCGGAGCACAGGCTCCAGACGCGCAGGCTCAGCAGCCATGGCTCACGGGCCTAGCCGCTCCGCGGCATGTGGGATCTTCCCGGACCGGGGCACGATCCCATGTCCCCTGCATCGGCAGGTGGACTCTCAACCACTGCGCCACTAGGGAAGCCCTCTTTTTTCTTCCTTTTTTTTTGGCCACACCACGCGGCATGTGGGATCTTATTTCCCCGACCAGGGATTGAACCTGGGCGTAGAGTCCTAACCACTGGACCGCCAGGGAATCCCCTAGGAAGCTCTTTAAGCATGGAAATATGACAGTACATTCTCTGACTTTAAAAAGCAAGATGCATGTATCTCAATGCTGGAAAAAGAGTACAGCAAAAAAATAGATTAATGGACCTTGAGTAGTATATATTAATGAATTCTATCTTATACAGATTTATAATGAAGATTAGAGAATCAAAACCACTGTGTTAAACATAACCAATCAAAAACAAAAACAAGGTTGCAGTAGGTTTCCTGGAAACTACAAAGCTTTGCAACATGAACATTCCCTAATCATTGTCTTTTTTTTTTTACCATTTACTTTGTAAATGCCAGGCACCTGTCTAAAGGCTTTGCCCCTATTATTTTATTTAAGCCTCCTGGTTTCCCCTTTTTACATGTACGTAAGGCACAGGAAGATGAACCTAGTTCAGACCCACACAGTAGAGTCAGGATTTGAACCCAGGCAATGTGACTGAGAGCCTACCCTCTTTAACATCTGTTCTACTGTACAGGAGGTGGTAAAGGGCACCACTGTGCCTTAAAACTCAGCACTGAAGAAATGACAGATGAGGATGATACAGGGGAGCCCTTTTTTGTTTTTGCTTTTAATTTTATATGTTTATTCTGACTTTATTGAGTTAAATGTATAAAATAGCAATGTGTACACAGAGGGATTTAATACATAATATATATAATTATCTTTAAAAAGTCAGGATGCAAGTTAAAACAAAAAGTTATTTTCTCTCCCAAATATACTGTTATTTCTTTTTTAAAAAATGTTGCTTTTGGGCTTCCCTGGTGGCACAGTGGTTGAGAATCTGCCTGCCAATGCAGGGGACACGGGTTCGAGCCCTGGTCTGGGACGATCCCATATGCCGTGGAGCAACTGGGCCTGTGAGCCACAACTACTGAGCCTGTGCATCTGGAGCCTGTGCTCCGCAACAAGAGAGGCCGTGACAGTGAGAGGCCCGCGCACTGTGATGAAGAATGGCCCCCGCTCGCCGCAACTAGAGAAAGCCCGCACGCAGCAACGAAGACCCAACACAACCAAAAATAAATAAATAAATTTAATTAAAAAAAATGTTGCTTTCTTCTTTTTTTAAAGGGAACTTTATTATATATTTATTTATTTTTGGCTACATTGGGTCTTTGTTGCTGTGCGCGGGCTTTCTTCAGTTGCGGTGAGCGGGGGCTACTCTTCCTTGCGGTGCGCGGGCTTCTCATTGCAGTGGCTTCTCATTGCAGAGCATAGGCTCTAGGCGCGTGGGCTTCAGTAGTTGTGCAGGCTTTGGTAGTTGTGGCATGCAGGCTCGCAGGCTCTTGAGCACAGGCTCAGTAGTTGTGGTGCACGGGCTTAGTTGCTCCCCGGCATGTGGGATCTTCCCGGACCAGGGCTTGAACCCTTGTCCCCTGCATTGGCAGGCTGATTCTTAACCACTGCGCTGCCAGGGAAGCTCTCTTCTTTTTTAAAGGTTATACTCCATTTATAGTTATTGTAAAATGTTTGCTTTATTTAGGGGAACTCTTTAACCTGTGTTGAAATTGCTATGATGAAAAGTGCTGGTTGGCCACTAGATGCTAACTAGAGTTAGGCTGAAAGGATGGGGTCCTTAAAGGTAAACTTCAGAGGTCAGTTGCTCCTTGAAAGTTGAGGTTGCATTCACTTCTTGTTAGAGGAAAATTACATTTCAGTGGTCAGAACTTAATGTCATGTAATACTTGTTATTTTTGCTTTATAATAAAACAAACTTTACATTTGTAATTTCAGTTCTTACCATAGTCCTGAAAGTAGCTATTGTTCGTACTTTACAGATGGAAAAGTTGAGATTCCTGAAGTGGTGGTAAGAGAAACGAATCGCAAATTCTGGTCTTATGACTTTCAGTGCGTTGCTCTTTTTTTTTTGGTCCTATACTAATCGCCTGCTTACCTTCTGAGGAACAAGTGTCTTATCCATTATTAATATGCTTGGTTAAGTAAAAAGAGAAGGGATTGAAAGAAAGTGGGTTGGGGTAGTGAGATAAGAACCTGAAGGTGCAAAATTTTTAAAGGAAAGCCGGACATATTCTCAGGACCTTTGTTTGGTTACAGACCCCTTTGAGACCCTGGTGAAAGCTGTGAGCCTTCCCAGAAAAATCCACATACACTCAGTTCTATTTACAATTTAAATGCCTAGGCTTTAGGGTATAAAAGTGTGGTTCCATAGTCTAAAAAGGAAATCCTCAAAATAAAGTGTTTTTACTAGTGGCTCACTGAGGACCGGAGATCTTAAACAGGCTTTGAACAAATTGGTGGCTAATTAAAGCTGCTTGGGGCCAAGTCTGCCCGGAGGGAAGTAAGAAGCGGCACTAGCATTCTATTTACCTTTTTGGGAAGACTTGGAACGAGGCCTTTTGTATTGCAGAGCTTTCCTGACAGACACCGCCTTCAGTGTTGTCAGGAGCCGCATAGGTGCCTGGGGGTTCGTAAACAGTACGTCTGATCTTGTCATTTATAAGTGGGAATTTATACTGATTATGCTGTGCCGTGTACTACCTCTTCCATTTGTGCAGGTGTCTTAAGGATATCTTACTGACAGACCATTTAATTGATGAGAAAGTAGTCTTTTAAATTGTATTTCATATATGTGTTACTGAAATCTTTATTAAGGTTGATAAATCTTAGGCTCAACAGAAAGCTTTTCTAACTTGCCTTAAAATACTAAGATAAATTCTTTGTTTGGATCCTTAAAAGTTTCCCCGAAGTTCTGTGGTAATGTTGATAACACAGAAACTATAAGAACCTGTATTAACAACACTGAGTTTACCTCTGCTGGCATTGGATTAAAATCCTGTGAGTGCATTTATTCAGTGATGACTGGGTTTGATAGAATATACGCAATTAGAAAAATGCTTTGGTTCTTAATTCATGTTATTTGTAAACTAACCAGAATGTGCTTTTGAGGCTGATTTTTAATTGGTTTTGTCTGCAGGGAATCAGAGAACTAACTTGTAGTGAGCTCTGTAGAGGGTATACTTTCTTGTTTTGCTGATCATTAGGTCTTAAAATGATGTCAGCCTCTAGAAAGATTAAAACAGTATTCCAGTATGTTAAGTATGTGGATGCTAACAGTGGATCATTTACAGAGTGAATTTTCATGGTGTTTTTGAAAAATCTTTAGCATTCGATGAAAGTTATTTTCATACTGGCCAATTTTATAACTTCAAACATTTCTCTCAGTTAAATGTGTGGTAACTTACTTTTGCTTGGTTAGTGCTAGGACTAAGGAAAATGTTTACCTGGTGTTTCTCAGGCCTCTCTGAGGGTTTTTAAGCGTCGATGGCCTACTTAACTGCTTTCCCAAGGAATATGTTTTTTAATGCTCAGGAAAATAATTGAGCTTTTAAATAATATAGCTGTACTTTTATTCTGAAAGGGTTAAAATAAAACCATTTTAAAGTTTTTAAAGGAAATTAAGATGAATTTTAGCAGGGAATTTACATGGAACTCCTTGCAGTCTATTATCTTGTTTGTATGGAAATGCTGTTTTTTTTAAAAAAAATTATTAATTAATTAATTAATTTTTGGCTGCATTGGGTCTTCGTTGCTGAGTGTGGGCTTTCTCTAGTTGCGGTGAGCAGGGGCTACTCTTAGTGGCGGTGTGCGGGCTTCTCACCGTGGTGGCTTCTCTTGTTGTGGAGCGTGGGCTCTAGATGTGCGGGCTTCAGGAGTTGTGGCATGCGGTCTCAGTAGTTGTGGCTTGTGGGCTCTAGCGTGCAGTCTCAGTAGTTGTGGCGCACGGGCTTAGTTGCTCCACAGCATGTGGGATCTTCCTGGACCAGGGCTCGAACGCATGTCCCCTGCATTGGCAGGCGAATTCTTAACTTGTGCGCCACCAGGGAAGCCCTGGAAATGCTATTTTTATGTTAGGAAAAAAATGATTTTATGAACCATTTTATTGGTAGAGGCTAAAAGTTTTGGTTAGATTACATGATATCCCTTTTAGATACTTAAGTGTCAAACCAAAAATTATCACGTTTCTAAATGGAGATTTTCATTATTTATTTGACTACTTAATTTGTTTTTTTGACTACTTAATTTGAGGATTATATTCCTGTTTGAAATTTTTCACTTCTTAGAGGCTTTAATATGGTCTCTTTCCTTCTCTGATGACTTTTTTTTGTTGTTACCTCTTTATTTACTTTTTTTTTTTTTTTTTTTTTTTGTACGGTACGTGGGCCTCTCATTGTTGTGGCCTCTCCCGTTGCGGAGCACAGGCTCCGGACGCGCAGGCTCAGCGGCCATGGCTCACGGGGCCCAGCCGCTCCGCGGCATGTGGGATCTTCACGGACCGGGGCACGAACCCGTGTCCCCTGCATTGGCAGGCGGACTCTCAACCACTGCGCCACCAGGGAAGCCCTGATGGCTTTTTTTTTTTAATTAAAAATCTTTTTATTGAAATTAGTTGATTTACAGTGTTGTGTAAATGGCTTTTTTCTGCATGTAGAAGTCATGGCCCAAAGAGGCCAGACTTTGCCAAGAATATCTTTGTTCTAATATGACAGTGAGCATTGCAAATAATATGTAATCGTTTTATTGGAGTAGAGCTTTACAGCTGACAAAGTCTCAAAACCGAATGACATTTATTCCATTTTCTCTCATTCTTTGTAACCAGAGGAGGAGACAATTTGCAGTGATCTGTGTTTAATGAAGGAATGATCTACTGACACAGTTTTAGTTTTAAACGTATTATACCCACTGTGTGAACTTCCTTAGTGACAGATACATAGTGTTTTCACTTTGATGTTTGATTTTTAGGATTTATTTTATTTGAAAATGGGTTCAGGCTAAAACAAGTATAAATTAAATAACATACATACATACAAAGACACAGCTCACCTTAATTTATAAAACTTTAATATGTAGACTTAAGATGAGATTAATTTTTGTATCGTATTTTGGGAGTAGAAGGCATATTTGATTCATTGGAGGATATCATTATACATTACTCATAAATCTTAATCTATAAAAATTGCAGGTCATTTGGACAGTATGTTAATCATTTACTTGTATATTCTGACACATTGTCTTTGATATATTTTTGGTCTAACCTTCAACCCAGATCAATTCATTTCAGAAAGCCTACAGCTTCTATAAAGTATTAGAAAGCAAAGCTCTGAGCAATATCAAGTCTTCCATTAGCCTGCCACAGAATATTAAGAAGCGATGGGATTTCCTTCTGCTACGTTGTATTATGTATAATTAAACACATTGCTTTCTTTATCTTTAGTTATCAAGGTAAACAAAAATCACTGTAATCATTTTGACCCAGGATGGTGTAGGTAGTAGTTTTTTAAGTTTATTAGCAGTACAGTATATCTTTAACTGGCATTTAAACATTAGCCATAGTCTTTGTTGAAGAGGCTGTATGACAGCATTAGGCACTTGAAGTCCTGATCTGTCATTGACTTCTTAAACAGTATTGCCATTTTTTCTTTTCTTTTTTTTCTTCCTATTCTTTTTTGGGGTGGTAGTAAATAGCTTTGTACCAATTTGTAATCCGCTTTTTTCCTTTGAAAAACAATTGTAAAATTTACTTTTTAACATAACGTTTAATCAGGCATTGCTGGTGGGCATTTTTACTTAAGTGTTTGTATCACAAAAACAAAACCTGTTTTACTTTTAAACTAAAAGCAGTGATAAACTCCAGCAGTATAAACTTGCAGTAAATAACCTCTTTCCCCCTTCCTATTACAACAGTCTTTAAAATTTACATATGTTAACACAAATTTCCATGTTTCAGTTTTTTACTCATCCACTGTTGGCTATCTTTCCATGTTTATAACATCTAGGTATTCTTTATTACTGCTGTAGAGTATTTTATTGTTATTTACAGATGTACCAACATTTGTATTAACTTGTTCTCTTACTCTAAAATAATTTATTATTTAATAGGTATTACTTAGTGTATTTAATATATTTCCGATCGTATTTAAGATGGGTAAGGAAGCAAAAGAAAAATCACCTATAATCCTACCAAAGACAAACCGCTGTTAACCATTTTGCTGTCTCTTTCCAGTGTTTTGTTTTTCTATTGCACAGCCTGTTTTTCTTTCTTTCATAAAATATATATAAGGAAAATTTTCAGTGTCAATAGAGCTATATAACAGCATGAACGTTTTTGTCTTAAAAAATTATGTTGAAATATTAAAATACTGAATAATATAAAATATACCATTGTAACCATTTTAAGGGTGCATGCAATTCAGTAACATTAAATACATTCACAGTGTTGTACAACCATCACCACTGTCCGTCTCCAGAACCTTTTCATTATTCCAAACTGAAACTCTACCTATTAACACAGCATAATTTTTATGCCTTTAAACTATTCTCTTATCATGAACATTTAAGTTGTTTCCAGTTTTCTCCACTTACAGACAACAGTCCATACACATTCTCCTTCCTGTCTGTTTTCTCCTGATAGCAATTCTTCCAAGAACCTGTATCAGTAGATATGTTAAGGGTGATTCTTAAAATTGGTTTTGGATGTCAGTTTTTTTCTTTTCCCCCCACAGAAGAACTTATCCTCAACTTTATAATAAAAGTTAATGTAGGGCTTCCCTGGTGGCGCAGTGGTTGAGGGTCCGCCTGCCGGTGCGGGGGACGCGGGTTCGTGTCCAGGTTCTGGAGGATCCCACGTGCCGCGGAGCGGCTGGGCCCGTGAGCCGTGGCCGCTGGGCCTGCGCGTCCAGAGCCTGTGCTCTGCAGCGGGAGAGGCCGCAGCAGTGAGAGGCCCGCGTACCACCAAAAAAAAAAAAAAAAAAGTTAATGTAACTGGGTTACATATATTAAAATACAGTCTGTAGATAATTTGACATTAATATAGCTATTTTGTAGGAGGAGAGATACTTATGGAATAGAGGAGTCAAAGTCTTTTTTTGCCTGAGTTGATGATTTTTCAACGGCAGTTGAGGCTCAGTGACGTTGTTGGTTGGAGGAGTGCTAGGCGGGGTGTGTGCAGAATGTGTCATTTGGAGAAGGATCGTCATACATATTCTGCTGTTCTGGTGGAAAAAGAGTTAAGAAACTACTGCCCTGTGTTCTGACTCATTAGAGATAACATGCTTTACTTAACCAGGGTTTTAACTTTAAAACCATTTTTTAAATGTCAGAATTATAAATTTTTCTAATGAAAACCTTTGCTTCTCCACTAGGATTGGCAGCCACCATTTGCATGTGATGTTGACAAACTTCATTTTACCCCACGTATCCAGAGGCTGAATGAATTGGAGGTAATGTCTTAACTACAATGCTGGTTGCCTGTATTCCAGCGGGGGCTTCTTTGAAAGAGGCTGTGTCACAAATCTAGTGGTTTCAGTGAAGCGAAAACATGGCTAGTAACTGATAATCATGGTAAAACAAATGGCGATAAGCCTTTGCAACCAACCCAGTTTCATTAAAAACACTGATTTTTGTCAGTAATTGCCAGCCTATTAATTAATAAATGCATTTAAATCCTTCTCAATCTAGGTGACAACCAATAGAGTTTAGGTTTTGAAAGGCATGTGCTTTCAGAACCATTTAATGGAAAAGATTCTCCAGCTCTGATATTCTTCCAAAATACATGTCTTCAATTAGATTTAATAACACACTTTACTTTTCCTAGGAGGAGTGAATAGCACAGGGGATTCTCTAGAGAAGAGGTAGTATTTCTTCTTTAGTCTGTGGGCGACTTAAGCCCTAAAGTGCTGGGTGAATAAGGCTTGGGTATTGATAGCATAGAGGTTCATTGTTTATATGAATGTTTTGCTAATCTGATTTTCATATTGAACCATGTTTTGTTTTTCTATACTAAACCAAACATTCTTAACTTAAATGGCACATATGCCCACTGGAATTCTGTGGGCATTGGCAGTAGTAGCATCTAGTGTATGTATTTTCAAGTATTTCAATGTATTTTCATGTTGAGCTTGAAAGATGGGGAGGTGGGTATTAACTTTGACGTGGTTGGGAATTTCTGAATATTGATCTCAATTTTGGTCTTGTGCAAGATAAAAGTCTTAAAACTGTCTGACTTAATTTCACAATGAGAGGAAAGAAAAATGACAAAATTTTAAAAAATGACTTGTAGGTGACATTAATAATCTGTTAAGGGAATAACATTTAAGAAAGTTTCTGGTTTTCTGTTATCTTTAAGTTATCAGGACTTTAAAGATAAGTGGTTCTGTTGTAAATCTGCTTTTAGATTTGTGTTTGAGCAAATCAGAAAATTGGTATTCTTAGAGAACAAGACTTTAAAATACCCAAACTGTAAAAGGACGAAAGGGGCATATAGAATCTTACTTATGATACTCCATAAATAAAGCACCTCTCAGGTCGCCTATTTATGTTACGAGAGGACTTACTGAGTGTGTAACTACTACTTACCTGGCACATGGTAGGGGCTGAATTAAATTTTTGTTAACGTATAATTATTTAACCAGTTTTATTCTGTATATTTTGGGGAAGTTTCCCCTATTGAATTCATAAGTGGTATTGCACTTAAATAGTCTAAGGATGAAAATATCACATGCACAGGTAATAGACAGGAGCTTTATAATAAGCTAGGTAAAAGTAAAACTCAGTTCTTTGTCATTTAGGCTCAAACTCGTGTAAAATTAAATTTCTTGGACCAGATTGCAAAGTACTGGGAATTACAGGGAAGTACTCTGAAAATTCCACATGTGGAGAGGAAGATCTTGGACTTGTTTCAGCTTAATAAGGTAAAAGCCTAATGACCATCTTTCTCATTGAATAATTTTTCTGACAGCATGAATTTGATCTTCTTTGCCTTAAAATAAGAAACTTACTGCTTGAAATATGTAAAATAAATTCTTCATTTAGTTTTGTGATTAAATTGATCTCTGCTTGTCTGGTCTGAAAGCCTTATCTCGTGAAATATTTTGCTGCCACCTGTTTTTTGGTAATTTTTAAACTTCGTAATGGTCCTCTTAGATATTCCTGTCTGTTTTATTGTAGACAAGACAACAGAGGCTTTCAGTGTCCAAGTTGACCAACTGAAAAGGCTGAGTTATAATTCTTATCTTAAAGTTCATTTCAGTCTAAAGCCTGCATTATTTCCACCAGACATGCTGCCGTTCTTGCTACTCCTCAGTTTACTAGAACCTTTTCTTTATCAGAGATTTCATTGCTAATTTAATTCTTCCTCATGGAAGATCTTGGCTGCTTTGGGGAACTGAGAAGTAGCTTTTGGAGGGGTACAAAAAGTTTATGGAATATGCTGTTAAAAGCAGTGTTTAAAATTTCTAGTTTAAAATTAATAGTGCATATATATATATATATTTTACTTGGAAAATGTATTTTTAAAAGATGACCACAGCCAAAAACTAATTTCCTTTGCTGTTTTATTTAACAGTTAGTTGCAGAGGAAGGTGGATTTGCAGTTGTTTGCAAGGATAGAAAATGGACCAAAATTGCCACCAAGATGGGGTTTGCTCCTGGCAAAGCTGTGGGCTCCCATATCAGAGGGCATTATGAGCGAATTCTCAACCCCTACAACTTATTCCTGTCTGGAGACAGTTTGAGGGTGAGTGGGGCTAGCCTTAACCTGTTTTATTTCACTGCTTATTGGCACATGGTCTTTGGGAGGAATGAAAAAGCCTTGATTATGGGTGGAAGACTTGCTTGGAAGACTTTTGTTTTATGGATTTTTTTCCTCCAATGTTTTAGTTCTGTTTTGAGAGCAACCATACTAAGAAGGTTTGGAGTGAATAAGGTTACAGAGGAAATATTCTTTTGTTATCAAAAACTGAAATCTGTATTAACTTTGCTATAGATGTTCCTTTCTTACAGCAGTTGGTTATTACCTACTTGTTGCGGCTTATGCTTTTGCATTCGCTTACTGTTTAAAGTGTATTCCTGGTGGTCACATGAAAATACAACATGTGAAATAACTTGCCTGCCTGCTCTCTTTTGCCAGCTGAGGTCTCTGAGGTCTCCAAGGAGATTTTCATAGAATGTTGACATTGGTAGAGAGTAGGGGACTCAGTAATGCTGGACAGCTCATGGAGCCCTCTGCTAATAGTTCGTATGTAACTGTGTTTGTTTCCTTACAAAGGTGGTATTTGCCAAATTATTCAGATAAAAACATTTGTTCTAATTAAAAGCAAAACAATATTATAAAAACTTCCCACTTATTTTAGGCCCTGGTAGAAAGCAGAATGTCATAATTGTTTACACCCTTTGAGATATTCTACACTAGAGCAGTGAGCCCTGTAATTTTAGAAATTGTTACTGTGCTATAGAGAGGGAGGAAGATCACAGCATAGTTTCCGAGGGTAAACCTGCTAATCAAAACTCTGTCTTGATACAGACATACCATCTGGAATGCTTAAATCCTATAGGTTTTCGTAGCATTGTGTTTTTCTTTTCTCTCTCCCTTGATTCCAGGTGGGCTTTCTTCTTAGCCTAGAAAATGTGACTAATACTCAGAAACTTGTTTAAAGAAATGTGCACTGTGTGAATGTTTAGTGAACCCATGGATGAAATTGTTTAAAATGTTGTATATGGAGCCTTTATGTCTCTGTTTTATAGTCAGATCTACATACAGTTGCCCACAATAGATTTTCTCCTTTGAACCTTCTTATCTCGGTGTAGAAGTTAGAAGAATAAAGGGAGAGAGAGAGTCTCTCTGCTTTATGGGTTTAGAAATAGCTCGTCTGTATACTTAGAGAGGCCCTAAGTTTCATAGTTGAAAAGTGGGTAAGCATTTATACAATCATAGTCTGAAAGGAACAGGTATTCAAAGATACCGTTTACAAACATTACATCTACAACACAGATAAATATCTGTTGAAGGGCCTACTGATACATGTTCACTGTGGAAAGTATAAAAACAAAGGAAAGTATGATGAAAATAAATCCCTTCTAATCCTCTCATCTGTTTTTTCTTTCAAGGCTATTTTTATGCACATATACACAAATTGGAAGTGTATTCTTTACATATACAGTATTTTTCCTGCTTAACGTGTCACTGTATATTTTTGAAGATACAGGTCTTTTGGGTTTTTTTTTTCAATTTATTTATTTTTGGCTGTGTTGGGTCTTCGTTGCTGCGTGCAGGCTTTCTCTAGTTGTGAAGAGCTGGGGCTACTCTTCGTTGAGGTACTCAGGCTTCTGGTTGCGGTGGCTTCTCTTTTGCAGAGCATGGGCTCTAGGCATTCGGGCTTCAGTAGTGGCAGCACACGGGCTCAGTAGTTGTGGCTCGCAGGCTCTAGAGGGCAGACTCAGTAGTTGTGACGCACGGGCTTAGTTGCTCCACAGCATGTGGGATCTTCCCAGACCAGGGCTCGAACCCGTGTCCCCTGCATTGGCAGGCGGATTCTTAACCATTGTACCACCAGGGAAGCCTGAAGATACAGATTTTAATGACTCTGTGTCATTCCATTTTTATACCCAGAACTTGATTTGATTTCTCCTGTTGCTGAATTCTTTTTTTCTTTTTGGAATTTTATTTTATTTTTTATACAGTAGGTTCTCACTAGTTATCTATTTTATACATATTAGTGTATATATGTCAATCCTAATCTCCCAGTTCATCCCACCACCATCACCCTATCCTGCCACTTTCCCCCCTTGGTGTCCATACGTTTGTTCTCTACATCTGTATCTCAATTTCTGCCCTGCAAACCGGTTCATCCGTACCATTTTTCTAGGTTCCACATATATGCGTTAATATACGATATTTGTTTTTCTCTTTCTGACTCACTTCACTCTGTACGACAGTCTCTAGATCCATCCACGTCTCTACAAATGACCCAATTTCACTCCTTTTTATGGCTGGGTAATACTCCATTGTATATATGTACAACATCTCTTTATCCATTCGTCTGTCAATGGGCATTTAGTTTGCTTCCATGACCTGGCTATTGTAAATAGTGCTACAATGAACATTGGGGTGTAATGAACATAGGGGTCTTTTTGAATTATGGTTTTCTCTGGGTATATGCCCAGTAGTGGGATTGCTGGGTAGTATGGTGATTCTGTTTTTAGTTTTTTAAGGAACCTCCATACTGTTCTACATAGTGGCTGTATCAATTTACTTTCCCACAACAGTGCAAGAGGGTTCCCTTTTCTCCACACCCTCTCCAGCATTTGTTATTTGTAGATTTTCTGATGATGCCCATTCTTAACTGGTGTGAGGTGATAACCACATTGTAATTATGATTTGCATTTCTCTAATAATTAGTGATGTTGAGCAGTTTTTATGTGCTTCTTGGCCATCTGTATGTCTTCTTTGGAGAAATGTCTATTTAGGTCCTCTGCCCATTTTTGGATTGGGTTGTTTGCTTTTTTAATATTGAGCTGCAAGAGCTGTTTATATATTTTGGAGATTAATCCTTTGTCCGTTGATTCGTTTGCAAATATTTTCTCCCATTCTGAGGGTTGTCTTTTTGTCTTGTTTGTAGTTTCCTTTGCTGTGCAAAAGCTTTTAAGTTTCATTAGGTCCCATTTGTTTCTTTTTGTTTTTATTTCCATTACTCTAGGAGGTGGATCACAAAAGATCTTGCTGTGATTTATGTCAAAGAGTGTTCCTCCTGTGTTTTCCTCTATGAGTTTTATAGTGTCTGGTCTTACATTTAGGTCTCTAATCCATTTTGAGTTTATTTTTGTGTATGGTGTTAGGGAGTGTTCTAATTTCATTCTTTTACATGTAGCTGTCCAGTTTTCCCAGCACCACTTATTGAAGAAACTGTCTTTTCTCCATTGTATATCCTTGCCTCCTTTGTCATAGATTAGTTAACCATAGGTGCATGTCTTTATCTCTGGGCTTTCTATCCTATTCCATTGATCTGTATTTCTGTTTTTATGCCAGTACCATATTGTCTTGATTACTGTAGCTTTGTAGTGTAGTCTGAAGTCAGGGAGTCTGATTCCTCCAGCTGCGTTTTTTCCCCTCAAGACTGCTTTGGCTATTCGGGGTCTTTTGTGTCTACATACAGATTTTAAGATTTTTTCTTCTAGCTGCATAAAAACTGCCATTGGTAATTTGATAGGTATTGCATTGAATCTGTAGATTGCTTTGGGTAGTATAGTCATTTTCACAGTGTCGTTTCTTCCAATCCAAGAACATGGTATATCTCTCCATCTGTTTGTGTCATCTTTTTTTTGTTTGTTTGTTTTTGCGGTACGCAGGCCTCTCACTGTTGTGGCCTCTCCCCTTGCGGAGCACAGGCTCCGGATGCACAGGCTCAGCGGCCATGGCTCACGGGCCCAGCCACTCCGTGGCCCGTGGGATCTTCCCGGACCGGGACACAAACCCGTGTCCCCTGCATCGGCAGGCGGACTCTCAACTACTGCGCCACCAGGGAAGCCCTGTTTGTGTCATCTTTGATTTCTTTCATCAGTGTCTTACAGTTTTCTGAATGCAGGTCTTTTACCTCCTTAGGAAGGTTTATTCCTAGGTATTTTATTCTTTTTGTTACAGTGGTAAATGGGATTGTTTCCTTAATTTCTCTTCCTGATCTTTCGTTGTTAATGTATAGGAATGCAAGAGATTTCTGTGTACTTATTTTGTATCCTGCAACTTTACCAAATTCATTGATTAGCTCTAGTAGTTTTCTGGTGGCATTTTTAGGATTCTCTATGTATAGTATCATGTCATCTGCAAACAGTGACAGTTTTACTTCTTCTTTTCCAATTTGTATTCCTTTTATTTCTTTTTCTTCTCTGATTGCCGTGGCTAGGACTTCCAAAACGATGTTGAATAATAGTGATGAGAGTGGACATCCTTGTCTTGTTTCTGATCTTAGAGGAAATGCTTTCAGTTTTTCACCATTGAGAATGATGTTTGCTGTGGGTTTGTCACATATGGCCTTTATTATGTTGAGGTAGGTTCCCTCTGTGCCCACTTTCTGGAGAATTTTTATCATAAATGGGTGTTGAATTTTGTCAAAAGCTTTTTCTGTATCTATTGAGATGATCATATGGTTTTTCTTCTTTAGTTGGTTAATATGGTGTATCACATTGATTGACTTGTGTATACTGAAGAATCCTTGCATCCCTGGGATAAATCCCACTTGATCATGGTGTGTGATCCTTTTATTTTTTAATTTTTTTCCCAACTTCATTCATTTATTCTTTTATTCAGTGGTTGAACAAATATTTATTAAACATATATGTATGAAGACCCTGTTAAATAGTTTAAGCACTCTGGGGTGAATAGAGGCATCAACAGATACAATTCTGTCTTTATACAAGTTACAGTCCAAAGGGATGATTGTGCAATAACCAAACCATACAAATACATAATTACCAGCTGTGAGATCTTGTACCAGTTACTCAAGCATACTAAGGTTTAATTTCCTCATCTGTAAAATGTGTCATTAATAGTGTCAACATTATAGTGTTTTGTAGGGAAATGAAATGATAAAATGCATATAAGATACAACACAGTGCCTGACATATAGGTAGTGAAAACTACCTGTAAGTTTTCAACGAACAGTCACTATAGCATTCTGCATGTGAACACTAATTGAGAGTAAAGATATGGGACAAATTTTCCTTTTCTAATTCTTGTAAGGCCACATATCACGCATCCAGAGGAGCGCTGGGGACCCTCGTGGAGCCTTGTGTGAAAGATGGTGTTCTTCAGTTCACCTGCTCTTCCTGACTTTTATTCTTTTATTTTCTGTTGTTTTTTTTTCACACACCACACTGTATTTTATTTTTACAAGAGATATATCAACTGATACCAAGCATTGTAAATGGATGACCACAACAGGAGTAACAATGATTGCAATTACCAAACACGAAACACACTCACACTATGTCATAATATTGACATTCAGTTCAGGAATCCTCAACTGTAACAGCTCCTTTACTTTGCTGTGAAAATTGATCTGTATATTTTTTGTCTCTGAGTCCTTGTGGGATTTTTTTTTTATTCAAACAGAAAGTCATAAAAATTATAATCATCCTCATCAGTTCACTCAGTCCCATGTAATTAATTGTTTTTTCATATTGATCTTTTGTTAGCACTTTTATGAATTCATCAGTTTTCCGTTAGAGTTCTGAAAATGCTTATTCATTCAGTTCAGCAGTATAGTCAGTTACCAGAAACCTGTACTTGTCAGTCTCTTCCATGAATTCCTTGAAGGTGAAACCCTTTTATAGGAACATTTTTGCAAAAGCATCAGAGTACACCCAGAACTGTCTGTAAATGACAAAAGACTTAAAAATGACCACGGTTAAAGATTTGATGAAAGTTCATAATAATGCAATTGACAAGGAAATTTAGTTATTTGTGAGATGTACATTTTAAAGTAGTAACTAGAATTATGACTTATAACATTATACCAGAACATACAAGATTTTTAGAAATTTCATGTAATGTCTGAAACATTTATATTAACATATTTCCATACAAATAACCCAAAGAAAGTTTAGTATAAGTTTCCTGTTAGTTTGTTTGTTTTCTTATACTGCAGGTTCTTATTAGTCATCAACTTTATACACATCAATGTATACATGTCAATCCCAATTGCCCAATTCAGCACACCACCATCCCCACCCCACTGTGGTTTTCCCCCCTTGGTGTCCATACGTTTGTTCTCTGCATCTGTGTCTCAACTTCTGCCCTGCAAACCGGTTCATCTGTACCATTTTTCTAGGTTCCACATACATGTGTTAATATATGGTATTTGTTTTTCTCTAACTGACTTACTTCACTCTGTATGAGAGTCTCTAGGTCCATCCACGTCTCAACAAATGACTCAATTTCCTTTTTATGGCTGAGTAATATTCCATTGTATATATGTACCACATCTTCTTTATCCATTCATCTGTCGATGGGCATTTAGGTTGCTTCCATGACCTGGCTATTGTAAATAGTGCTGCAGTGAACATTGGGGTGCATGTGTCTCTTTTTTTTTTTTTCTGTATGCGGGCCTCTCACTGTTGTGGCCTCTCCGGTTGCTGAGCACAGGCTCCAGATGCGCAGGCCCAGCGGCCATCGCTCACCGGCCTAGCCGCTCTGCGGCATGTGGGATCTTCCTGGACCAGGGCACGAACCCGTATCCCCTGCGTCGGCAGGCGGACTCTCAACCAGTGCGCCACCAGGGAAGCCTGCATGTGTCTTTTTGAATTATGGTTTTCTCTGGGTATATGCCCAGTAGTGGGATTGCTGGATCATATGGTAATTTTATTTTTAGTTTTTTAAGGAACCTCCATTACTGTTCTCCAGAGTGGCTGTATCAGTTTACATTCCAACCAACAGTGCAAGAGGGTTCCCTTTTCTCCACACCCTCTCCAGCATTTGTTGTTTGTAGATTTTCTGATGATGCCCATTCTAACTGGTTTGAGGTGATAACCTCATTGTAATTTTGATTTGCATTTCTCTAGTAATTAGTGATGTTGAGCAGCTTTTCATGTGCTTCTTGGCCATCTGTATGTCTTCTTTGGAGAAATGTCTATTTAGGTCCTCTGCCCATTTTTGGATTGGGTTGTTTGTTTCTTTAATATTGAGCTGCATGAGCTGTTTATATACTTTGAGATTAATCCTTTGTCCGTTGATTCATTTGCAAATATTTCTCCCATTCTGAGGGCTGTCTTTTCGTCTTGTTTATGGTTTCCTTTGCTGTGCAAAAGCTTTTACGTTTCATTAGGTCCCATTTGTTTCTTTTTGTTTTTATTTCCATTACTCTAGGAGGTGGATCACAAAAGATCTTGCTGTGATTTATGTCAAAGAGTGTTCTTCTATGTTTTCCTTTAAGAGTTTTATAGTATCTGGTCTTACATTTAGGTCTCTAATCCATTTTGAGTTTATTTTTGTGTATGGTGTTAGGGAGTGTTCTAATTTCATTCTTTTACATGTAGCTGTCCAGTTTTCCCAGCACCACTTACTGAAGAGACTGTCTTTTCTCCATTATATATCTTTGCCTCCTTTGTCATAGATTAGTTGACCATGGGTGTGTGGGTTTATCTCTGGGCGCTCTATCTTGTTCCATTGATCTATGTTTCTGTTTTTGTGCTAGTACCATATTGTCTTGATTACTGTAGCTTTGTAGTATAGTCTGAAGTCAGGGAAACTGATTCCTCCAGCTCCATTTTTTTCCCTCAGGACTGCTTTGGCTATTCGGGGTCTTTTGTGTCTCCATACAAATTTTAAGATGATTTGTCTAGTTGCGTAAAAAATGCCGTTGGTAACTTGATAGGGATTTCATTGAATCTACTTTTGCAAAGCAAAGTAGATTGCTTTGGGTAGTATAGTCATTTTCACAATATTGATTCTTCCAATCCAGGAACATGGTATATCTCTCCATCTCTTGGTATCATCTTTAATTTCTTTGATCAGTGTCTTATAGTTTTCTGCATACAGATCTTTTGTCTCCCTAGGTAGGTTTATTCCTAGGTATTTTATTCTTTTTGTTGCAGTGGTAAATGGGAGTGTTTCCTTAATTCCTCTTTCTGGTCTTTCGTAGTTAATGTATAGAAATGCAAGAAATTTCTGTGCAAAACCAAATTCATTGATTAGCTCTAGTAGTTTTCTGGTGGCATTTCAGGATTCTCTATGTATAGTATCATGTCATCTGCAAACAGTGACAGTTTTACTTCTTCTTTTCCAATTTGTATTCCTTTTATTTCTTTTTCTTCTCTGATTGCCGTGGCTAGGACTTCCAAAACGATGTTGAATAATAGTGGTGAGAGTGGGCATCCTTGTCTCGTTCCTGATCTTAGAGGAAATGCTTTCAGTTTTTCATCATTGAGAATGATGTTTGCTGTGGGTTTGTTGTATATGGCCTTTATTATGTTGAGGTAGGTTCCCTCTTTGCCCACGTCCTGGAGAGTTTTTATCATAAATGAGTGTTGAGTTTTGTCAGAAGCTTTTTCTGCATCTATTGAGATGATCATATGGTTTTTCTTCTTTAGTTGGTTAATATTGTGTATCACATTGATTGATTTGCGTATACTGAAGAATCCTTGCGTCCCTGGGATAAATCCCACTTGATCATGGTGTATGATCCTTTTAATGTGTTGTTGGATTCTGTTTGCTAGTATTTTGTTGAGGATTTTTGCATCGATACTCATCAGTGATATTGGTCTGTAATTTTCTTTTTTTGTAGTATCTTTGTCTGGTTTTGGTATCAGGGTGATGGTGGCCTCATAGAATGAGTTTGGGAGTGTTCCTTCCTCTGCAATATTTTGGAAGAGTTTGAGAAGGATGGATGATAGCTCTTCTCAAAATGTTTGATAGAATTCACCTGTGAAGCCATCTGGTCCTGGACTTTTGTTTGTTGGAAGATTTTTAATCACAGTTTCAATTTCGTTACTTGTGATTGGTCTGTTCATATTTTCTGTTTCTTCCTGGTTCAGTATTGGAAGGTTATACCTTTCTAAGAATTTGTCCATTTCTTCCAGGTTGTCCATTTTATTGGCATAGAGTTGCTTGTAGTAGTCTCTTAGGATGCTTTGTATTTCTGCGGTGTCTGTTGTAACTTCTCCTTTTCATTTCTAATTTTATTGATTTGAGTCCTCTCTCTCTTTTTCTTGATGAGTCTGGCTAATGGTTTATCAATTTTGTTTATCTTCTCAAAGAACAAGCTTTTAGTTTTATTGATCTTTGCTGTTGTTTTCTTTATTTCTATTTCATTTATTTCTGCTCTGATCTGTATGATTTCTTTTCTTCTGCTAACCTTGGGTTTTGTTTGTTCTTCTTTCTCTAATTCTTTAGGTGTAAGTTTAGATTGTTTATTTGAGATTTTTCTTGTTTCTTGAGGTAGGCTTGTATTGCTATAAACTTCCCTCTTAAAACTGCTTTTGCTGCATCCCATAGGTTTTGGATCCTCTTGTTTTCATTGTCATTTGTCTCTAGGTATTTTGTGATGTCCTCTTTGATTTCTTCAGTGATCTCTTGGTTATTTAGTAACGTATTATTTAGCCTCCATGTGTTTGTGTTTTTTACATCTTTTCCCCCTGTAATTGATTTTTTTAAAAAACAAATTTATTTATTTTATTTATTTAATTCTGGCTGCATTGGGTCTTCGTTGCTGGGCACGGGCTTTCTCTAGTTGCAGAGAGCTGGGGTTACTCTTCCTTGTGGTGCGTGGGCTTCTCACTGTGGTGGCTTCTCTTGTTGCAGAGCACAGGCTTTAGGCGTAAGCTTCAGTAGTTGTGGCGCGCAGGCTCAGTAGTTGTGGCTCGCGGGATCTAGAGTGCAGGCTCATTAGTTGTGGTGCACGGGATTAGTTGCTCTGTGGCATGTGGGATCTTCCTGGCCAGGGCTCGAACCCATGTCCCCTGCATTGGCAGGCAGATTCTTAACCACTGTGCCACCAGGGAAATCCGCCTCTAATTGATTTCTAATCTCATAGCATTGTGGTCGGAAAACATGCTTGATATGATTTCAATTTTCTTAAATTTACCGAGGCTTGATTTGTGACCCAAGATGTGACCTATCCTGGAGAATGTTCTGTGTGCACCTGAGAAGAAAGTGTAATCTGCTGTTTTTGGATGGAATGTCCTATAAATACCAATTAAATCTATCTGGTCTATTGTGTCAATTCAAGCTTGTGTTTTCTTACTAACTTTTTGTCTGGATGATCTGTCCATTGGTGTAAGTAAGGTGTTAAAAGTCCCCCACTATTATTGTGTTACTGTTGATATCCTCTTTTTTAAAAAATTTTTTTATTATTTTTTTTAAAGTTATTTATTTATTTATTTTGGGCTGTGTTGGGTCTTTGTTGCTGTGCGCAGGCAACGAAGTTGTGGTGAGCAGGGGCTGCTCTTTGTTGAGGTGTGCATGCTTATTGCAGTGGCTTCTCTTGTTGCGGAGCACAAGCTCTAGGCGTGAGAGCTTCAGTAGTTGTGGCTCACGGGCTCTAGAGTGCAGGGTCAGTAGTTGTGGTGCATGGGCTTAGTTGCTCCGCGGCATGTGGGATCTTCCGGACCAGGGCTCGAACCCGTGTCCCCTGCATTGGCAGGTGGATTCTTGACCACTGTGCCACCGGGGAAGTCCCTCCATTTCCTCTGTTATAGCTGTTAGCAGTTGTCTTATGCATTGAGGTGCTCCTATGCTGGGTGCATATATATTTATAATTGTTATATCTTCTTGGATTGATCCCTTGATCATTATGTAGTGTCCCTCCTTGTCTCTTATAACATTCTTTATTTGAAAGTCTATTTTATCTGATATGAGTATTGCTACTCCACTTTTCTTTTGATTTCCATTTGCCTGGAATATCTTTTTCCATCTGCTCACTTTCAGTCTGTATGTGTCCCTAGGTCTGAAGTGGGTCTCTTGTAGACAGCATATATATGGGTCTTGTTTTTGTATCCATTCAGCAAGCCTGTGTTTTTTGGTTGGAGCACTTAATCCATTAACGTTTAAGGTAATTATCGATATGTATGTTCCTGTTACCATTTTCTTAATTGTTATGGGTTTGTTTTTGTAGGTCCTTTTCTTCTCTTGTGTTTCCCACTTAGAGAAGTTCCTTTAGCATTTGTTGTAGAGCTGGTTTGGTGGTGCTGAATTCTCTTAACATTTGCTTGTCTGTAAAACTTGATTTCTCTGTCAAATCTGAATGAGATCCTTGGCAGGTAAAGTAATCTTGGTTTTATGTTCTTCCCTTTCATCACTTTAAATATATCATGCCACTCCCTTCTGGCTTGTAGAGTTTCTGCTGAGGCATCAGCTGTTAACCGTTCCCTTGTATGTTGTTTGTCATTTTTTCCTTGTTGCTTTCAATAATTTTTCTTTGCCTTTAATTTTTGTCAATTTGATTACTATGTGCCTCGGCGTGTTTCTCCTTGTGTTTATCCTGCCTGGGACTCGCTGCACTTCCTGGACTTGGGTGGCTATTTCCTTTCCCATGTCAGGGAATTTTTTGACTACAATCTCTTCAAATGTTTCTTGGGTCCCTTCTCTCTCTCTTCTCCTTCTGGGACCCCCTATAATGCAAATGTTGGTGCGATTAATGTTGTCCTAGAGGTCTCTTAGGCTGTCTTCATTTCTTTCCATTCTTTTTTCTTCATTCTGTTCCACAGCAGTGAATTCCACCATTCTGTCTTCCAGGTCATTTATCCATTCTTCTGCCTCAGTTATTCTGATATTGATTCCTTCTAGTGTATTTTTCATTTCAGTTATTGTATTGTTCATCTCTGTTTGTTCTTTAATTCTTCTAGGTGTTTGTTCTTTAATTCTTCTAGGTCTTTGTTAAACATTTCTTGCATCTTCTTGATCTTTGCCTCCATTCTTTTTCCAAGGTCCTGGATCATCTTCACTATCATTATTCTGAATTCTTTTTCTGGAAGGTTGCCTATCTCCACTTCATTTAATTGTTTTTCTGCGGTTTTATTAGTTCCTTCATCTGGTACAAAGTACTCTGCCTTTTCATTTTGTTGATCCTTCTGTGAATGTCTCTTCTTGCTGAATTATTTGTGCATAAATTTTTATGCCCATTTCTGATTTTTGAAAATAATCCTTAGAGGAAAGGAGAATTAAAATACATATTTTTTTAAAAAAAGAATGGAAAACAGCAATGAGACACCACTACACACCATTAGAATGACCGATATTCAGAACATGACAACACCAAATGCTGGCGAGGATGTGGAGCAACAGGAACGTTTTTCCATTGCTGGTCGAATACAAAATGGAACTGCCACTTTGGAAGACAGTTGGACAATTTCTTAGAAAACTAATAAACGTGCTTTTATCATACAATGCAGCAATCACACTCCTTGGTATTTACCCAAAGGAGTTGCAAACTTATAGCCACACAGAAACCTGCACCTGGATATTTGTAGCAGGTTTGTTATTCATAATTGTCAAAAGTTGGAAGTAAGCAAGATGTCCTTTAGTAGGTGAATGGATAAACAAATTATGGTACAGCCAGATGATGGAGGCTAAAAAACAATGAGCTGTCAAGTCATGAGAGGACAAGAAGGAAACTTAAGTGCATTTTTTTTTTTTAGGATTTATTTATTTGTTTTATTTATTTTTGGCTGCGTTGGGTCTTAGTTGTGGCATGCGGAATCCTTCGTTGTGGTGCATGGGCTTCCCTCTAGTTGTGGTGTGCAGGTTTTTTTCTCTTCTCTAGTTGTGGCATGTGGGCTCTAGAGCGCGTGGGCTCTGTAGTTTGTGGCCCGCAGGCTCTAGTTGAGGTGTGTGAGCTCAGGAGTTGTGGCGCATGGGCTTAGTTGCCCCGCAGCATGTGGGATCTTGGTTCCCTGACCACTGATTGAGCCCGCGTTCCCTGCATTGTAAGGTGGATTCTTTACCACTGGACCATCAGGGAAGTCCCAAGTGCATATTTTTATGAAAGTTAAAGAAGCCAATGTGAAAGGACTGCATGTACTGTATGATTCCAACTCAGTGGTATTCTGGAAAAGAACTATGGAGACGGTAAAAAGATCAGTGGTTGCAAGGGGCTGAGGGCAGGAGTGTAAGATGAATAGGCAGAGCACAGAGGATTGATAGGGCAGTGAAAGTACTCTAGATGATCCTCCACCTTTGTCCAAACTCATAGAATGTACAGCACCAAGAGTGAATCCTGATGTGTGAACTGTGGACTTTGGGTGATGTGTGAATGTAGGTTCATCAGTTGTAGCTAATCAGTTGCTACATCAGTTGTAGCAAATTCTACTACTCTGGTGGGGGATGTTGATGATGGGAGAGGCTGTACATGTGTGGGGACAGCTGGTGTATGGTAAATCTAGGTACCTTCCTCTCAACTAGGCTGTAAACCTAAAACTGCTCTTAAAGAATAAACCCGTAATAAAGGGGGCAGGGGTAGAGTGCACAATGAAGGAACTGTTGCAAAAGGGTAAACTTAGGCCTAAAGTAAGTTTCGGGAAACTTGAGAGAAGTTGTGTGGTGATGTGCTGGATAACGGGACAGAAGCCTCAGTCTTGTATCCCTGTGTTTTCTAAATGTCTTAAGGGATTGCTCTGCCCCTATAGGGTGGTGTCATTACGGTGTGATGATATAAATCACCTCTAAATTCCAGTTTCTCAAACAAAGGTTTAAGAGTTGGCATGCGATAGCATTAAATATAAAACAAACACATCAAGTGTATGTTTTGAATCCTGGTTTGAAACAAAATAATCTCTTCATATATATTCTAAAGAGCTTCTGAGCTTGATTTTATCTTAGTTCTTCAAAGTCCTTATACAGCCAGGCAGGCCATGGGTTACAGAACCATTTAGACTAGTGGGAGATGAGAACCACATATATAACATCTGAATTTCTGACCATCCACTTAATAAAATGTCTGTGATTCAGCTCAGTTCATATCTCCACAATCACACATACTTTCAGGTCTCAATAGAAAGTGTATATAATACACGAAGGAGGTTAATTTAGATGGAGGACAGGTTTTTTTCCCATCTGCATGTTTTCATTGAACATACTCTAAACGCTCAATTGAGGACTTGTTGTGGAGTGGGCAGTGATATTCCATACTAGTGGAGTTGATGTTTCTAGATCAGATCAGTGTGTAGGTTTAATTAGAAGGAGCAGAATATTTAATATTATAGGTTGTGCTCCCAGTGGTAGATTCGTTCTTGTTTAGAGTATCAAGAAATCTATTCTAGTATTTTTTTAATAGTACATATTACTTAAATGTCAGAAATAGATTGTGTTAGATGGTTGCTCTGTATTTTCTTTTGTCCTTCTCCCCATTCTCTGGATTCTTTCTGCAAATGTCAGGAGGAAGGAGCCAACCATGTTAGTGACACTGCATGGTTGTAATGGTGCTCGCAGAGCCAAGAGTTGTAGAAGGTTATAGTTTCAGTGTATCTTATTACAAGTATGGATAATACAGTAGACCTTCAGTGGTTACATTTTGGAGCCTGCTTTTAAAAATGCTTCCTGTGGCATTTGTAGGACCTCTTATAAAGGAGTGGTATTTACTTGAAATTCATATTAGATTCAGTGGTAATATTTTGTGGTCACTGTGTTTTGTTGTATTGGCATTAAATACTCTTTTTCGGTGAGCTTAGAATCAAACTAAAAAGAAAAATCAAAGCAAGAAGAGATTCTTGTATGATCAGAACCAAAGTTATTGCTGTGGGCTATCAACCTTTTTCTTGTGAGTTAGACTTTGTAGGAATATATTGAAGAAAAGGAAAGCTTTAGTAAGGGATAATAGTCACATGATCTGTTTTCTCAATTCAAATGATATCTTTTTGATAATAGAAGGTTGCTAATTATGTTTAAACCTACAGGATTGTAAAATTTAGAAAAATTACTGGATTCCATATTTTATTACTGTAAACATTTTAAAAATGAGATATTCTGATTATGGAAAGCTATTTGGGGAACATACAGGGGGCCTTTCTAGCAGTTTGGGCCTTCACTTAATTTACAGTTGCAAGCAGGGATAATTGTTGGCTCATGGAGACTGCCTCGAGCCTGCTGTGGCCTGTTGTAACCTGATGAGGTGATAGCAACAATTAAATGAATTGAAGCAACACCATTCACCTCCTGAAAAAAAGTCAAGCTGTTTATATAACTATATGTGTGTGTATATGGTTGGTAACTGCAGACTTGTCTTTGTGTTTATTTAGATTTTAAAAATTGCACACCTGTTATGTATTTCCATAAATCATTGTAAAATATACCCTGCAAAAATCCAGTGAAATTCTCTTAAGATTAAAAAAGGGGGAAGGGACTTCCCTGGTGGTGCCGTGGTTAAGAATCCTCCTGCCAATGCAGAGGACACAGGTTCGAGCCCTGCTCTGGGAAGATCGCACATGCTGCAGAGCAACTAAGCCTGTGCGCCACAACTACTGAGGCTTCACTCTAGAGCCCGCGAGCCACAACTACTGAGCCCGCGAGCCACAGCTACTGAGCCCGCGTGCCACAACTGCTGAAGCCCACGCGCCCAGAGCCTGTGCTCCTCAACAAGAGAAGCCACCGCAATGAGAAGCCCGCATACCGCAATGAAGAGTAGCCCCCGCTCACCGCAACTAGAGAAAGCCCATGCGCAGCAACGAAGACCTAACACAGCCAAAATTAAAAATAAATAAATTTATTTTTTTAAAAAAGGGGTGGGGGAGAATTCATCAGTACAGTTGTGTTTTATTTCCAGTGTCTGCAGAAGCCAAACCTGACCACAGACACAAAGGACAAGGAGTACAAACCCCATGATATTCCCCAGAGGCAGTCTGTGCAGCCCTTGGAAACGTGTCCCCCAGCTCGACGAGCAAAACGCATGAGAGCGGAGGTGAGAGCCTCGTGAGGTTGATCAGACAGGCCTCAAGTCCCGGTGCTAACGTGTGTCTGACCCTGGATTTCTCTCATGCACGTGCTCTTCATAGATTGAACTTTACTAACCTCACAGAGGGATGCTGTTTATACTCTGGCTTTTACACTTGGGGGAATTGCACTGTCAGAGGGGTGAGGAATTGAAATCTTTCTAGGTTTATGCTGCCTGGACAGTCAGCTGCTGCATGGTTAATGGTCAGAGGCTAGGAAGAATAGGTGAATAGGCGTTCATTGTGACCCTTGTGATGTTGGGCAAGATTTATTGGGAATTAAGGTTAGTAGGAGTGAAGTTGGAGATTTTTGCTGAAAAGTACTGTTTTTGAGAGGTTACGAAGAAGGTAGTGAAAGCTATTTTTCTCAGACTTCCTGAAGAGGAGTATGGAATCTGTGGCAAACATTTATGCTAAGCCAGAAAATATTCAGGGAGCAAGGGGGCTGGTGATGTAACACACAGATAACATGAGAGTGAAGCCTGAGGGAAGATGAGGAGTGAAAGACTTAAGAAAGACAAGTTGCTCTTAGATTTTTCTGCTCTGAGAGGTTTCTCCTGGAAAGGGAGAAGAGTGTTCTCCCAGTTACCTTGTTCCCACACAGAGCTGGGTAGGTTTCGGGTTCCTTGATGGACATATGAGTATGAAGAGTCAGTGATTAATATATTAGGAACAGTTTAGAACTGGGAAGCCTCATGGCATTAGTTAGGTTTCTGAATCAATAGTTGGGTTATTTAATAATTATTGGTGAGGATGAAAAAAATCAGCCATTTTGCTTTCTGAGGAAATGGATAAATAAGAGAATTACTTTTCACTTAGGTAAGTTGGAGATACGAAAAAATTTAGCGACTCCATTTTTTTGAAGTGAGAATCCCTCAGAATAGGAACATATATGGTTATTTGAAACCCACAAGCAGGCTGCAGGTTTATTCGTCTTAAAGTCAGTTCTTGTTTGAGCACATCTTGATCTTTAAATGTGTAAGACATGCCCAGTGCTGTGGATGCCTAGGTCTGTCTTGATGACACATCATGGTGATGGTATGGCCCTGGAAGAAATCGTGTTAGCAGTAGATATCCTGATTGTGCATGAATGAACACAGGCACAGTTCCACAATGTCACTTGTGTCCCAGAGCAGACAAGGCTTTGCTTATCAACCAGTATGAGCACTTCGTGGACACCAGGTACTGAGACTGGCTCACAGGCTCTCACTGATGAGGGAGCCGTGACTCAGCGGTGTTAGGGGAGCAGTTTGTAGTGACAGTTCACTACAAGAATTAATAGAAACTTGTTGTGGAAGCTGAGTTTTCCTCGAATGCTGTCATACTTTGGAAGAGCCAGCAAACTCTTCTAGGCTGATGAAATTACGTTATTTATGTAACTGTTCAGGATTTGGCTAAGTTTTGTAAGTTGTGAGTAGATGAGAACTGAGGGGCTTCTAGGAGGAAATACACACTGTTCCCAATTTGGGTAGTAACACTTCCTATAAGTCATCCCTGATCCTTTGACTTTTTCCTAAATTTTTGACCTGTTGAAGTGGAGAATACTCCTAACTTCTAAGTTTCCTCATTCATTCCTTAAGTAATAATAATATTAAGGGTGGAATCTCTGCTCTAAGGGAGAGAGTTTTGAATGTCCTGTTAATAGAGAGAATTTATAAGATTATAGGCACTTTGTGATTCCAATTGGATTTTAGAAGATTTCTGTCTTTTTAAAGGAAATATTCATGTATATGACAAATTTTTTTAAGGCCATGAATATTAAAATAGAACCAGAAGAGACAGCAGAAGCCAGAACTCATAACCTGAGACGTCGAATGGGATGTCCAGCTCCAAAGTGTGAAAATGGTAAGAAAGTTCATCCATGAATAGGAAGGAAGAGTGAATAAGTAAAAACAATCATTCATCTGGTAGTTAAGAAAATATTGGAGCAACTTTACATACCAGTCACTGGGTTGTGCCTTGAGAAATAAAATCTTATTAATATCCTTGTTTTCATAATTAGATGACTGGAAAGAGAGATAAACAAATGAATATATGCATATTAGAAATGTGATTGAATTTCTCAACTGTAACTAGTTGCTTTTGAGGTGGCCAAAAAGTTCATTCGGTCAGTGAATATGTTGTTCCATACAGTTCTTGGTGAAAATGAAAAATGTGTCTTATTTTTACTTAAAACCAAGCAAACTTTTTGGCCAACCCAATACTTTGAAATTTGGTTCAGTAGCATTAATTGTAAAGAAGTGATTTGTGAGAAGCATAGGTGCCTTTGACTGAATATCTGATAGGCTTGTTTCAGGCATGGCAGGCAGGCAGGCTTTCTTAATCTGAGTTTTAATTGACAGATGCTCGCCTGGTCACTGCTTGATGTCAGCCACTGAAAGGTAGGTTTGACACTGTCTTGAGAGAAATTCTATATAGGCAGGCACTTAGTAATGAAGAAGTAGTTATTGAAATGGGCTTTTCTTAGTGACTGATGAGTTAGTGGGAAAGGCAGCACAATGTAATGGAAAGTAGATGGAGTTGTAAAAATACAGATCTGAATCTGAATCCTGGCTCAGCCACTAACTAGTTGTATGACCTTAGAGATACTTCTTGACTTCTTTTAATGTCAGTTTTCTTGTCTTTGAAACAGATTGGTTGCAAAGGGTTATATGATTGATATAATAACAATTGATGGAAAGCATTTAGCGCAATACCTTCCGCAGAATAGCTCATTAATTGATAGCTAGTGTTTTAGAAAATTTTCAGTCTTTGAAACCAGGAAGCTAGAGAGGCTAGTAATCTTAGATCATGGAGGGATAATCTGTAACGTGGAGGGGGTGCTGTTGGTGAACAGTCAGTGTCTTATGGTCAAGATCAAGAGGAATTTGCTTTCACCAGCATATGTTATGTCTTAGTCTTTAGAAGAGCATATCTTCGGCTCCCAATTTGAAAGCATACAGACCTGAGCAACATCTGGTATCATATCTTGTGCTTGTATCTTGGAATTTGAATGGTGTGAGAGTTATACGTCACCCTAAAGTAGGCAGCACGGAGCTCCTGAACGTAGTAACTCTGGGTGCTGCTGCGCTGGAGCGAGCAGAGAACTGTGTCCGGGGCACCCCAGCAGCAGGAGGGATGAGCACGGGAGGGAGCTGACGGGACAGAGCAGAGGGAGTGCTGACCTGGACTGCCTCCTACAGAGAAAGACGGGAAAAGCAGCCTCAAACAAGAACCTGCTGAGAGGAAGGAGTGTATTACAGAGAGCGAGAAGGAGAAACCCAGGAGTCGAGCGAAAAAAACCACCAGTGCTGTGAGTCGACATCTTTAAACACTTTTACAGCCCGGTTTATACTTAGTGCCTTACCTGGGACTGCTGGCTCAGTGTCTCACAATGAAGAGACCTTTCGAGGTGGTTTGTAGTATCAGTTTATAAACAGGGAAGCACGGATGCGTCGTGAAATCAGTAGTAACAGCTGGGGGCGTTGACAGCCATTTTTCTGGAGGACGTTCAGTTTAGCACTGAATATTGGTGAGCTCAATCCTATGGAGAATTGTCGATAACCGACTAGCCCACCTCCAAGCGAGCTGAAGGTAGATCAGAAATCAAGATGATGTTTTCCAACTTTACAGCAAGGAAGGATAAGGGAAGGAGTGCGCAGGTAGGAGGGAGGCTAGGGCCTAGCAGGGTCAGAGGCCTGGGGAGCTGTTCACTCAGGTGGAAACAAAAAGCCAAGCTCTCTTCCTCAGCCCCCTTCTGAGCACCTGGGAGCAGCTTGATGACAGTGCTTTTGATCTTGGAATTGGAAGTTATTCCAATTAAATGTTCTGTTCATAAATATCATCTCCCTCTGCCCCAGCACAGAAACAAACAAAGCAGTCAGAAAGCTAGCAGAGCCCAGGTTTCTATTTGCTACAACAAAAAAGTCTGCTCCGACTGCCATAATGAAATATCACAGACCGAGTGGCTCAAACAAGCGAAGTTTATTTTCCCACGGTTCTGGAGGCTACAAGTCTGAGATCAAGGTGTTTGAAGACTTGGTTTTTTCCTGAGGCCTCTGTCCTTGGCTTGTAGATGGTCATGTCCCTGTGTCCTCATGGTTTTCCTCTGTGTGTGTCTGTGTCCTAGTCTCTTCTTACAAGGACACCAGTCATACTGGATTAGGGCCCACCCATATGACCTTTTTAACGACCTCTTTTAAGACCCTGTCTTCAAATACAGTCACATTCTGAGGTACTGGGGGTTAGGACTTCAACATAGGAATTTTGGGGAAACATGATACAACGCATAGTAGGTAATGACTGTGTAGTTTTATTACTGTGTATTTGGGGGAACTTCTTAACTATGACTAATTAGAATGTAAAATGGTAATTTAATGTGGTTAGTTAACTTCAGTTTTGCCATGTTAAAAGGAAACTAAGTTTTGTAAAAACTGTAAAATCTTTGCCTTTTAACATGGCAAAATTGAACTTTTCCTTTATTAGTTCTGTTTTTGGTTAGGTGGATAATTTATTGCCTAACATGTTATTCTTCTAGAAGACTATCTTTCTGTAAGCTACTAAAAGCTGGATATTTAAGTAACAAACTTTAATTAAAACACACAATTGAGAAATCTTGGAGATCACTCTTCAGAGTTGGGAATGCATGAGATATTTTGAAATATCCCATAATAGAAGGTGAAACATTTCTATTTAACATGTCCCTTATAGAGGGTGAAACATTTTCACTTGCAGCATATTGGAGAGACTAGATTATGCCTCAGATCCATTTCATTCCTAGAGTTTCACAGAATCAAACAGCAGCTCATGCCCCTGTGTTCTGTGCCCATTTTCATGCTGCAGGTTGACCTGTATGTCTGCCTCTTGTGTGGCAGTGGCAACGATGAGGACCGGCTTCTCTTGTGTGATGGGTGTGATGACAGTTACCACACCTTCTGCCTGATCCCGCCGCTCCATGATGTTCCCAAGGGAGACTGGAGGTGTCCTAAGTGTTTGGCTCAGGTCAGAATTAATAGCAGAGGTGGCATTAGAAAATTTCCTTAAGAAGGTGTTTTCTTCACCTTCCGGTTTTAGATTTGGCAATTGATAATAAGGAGTATCATGACAAAAATTGGGGTGGGCCTGAATAGGAAAGAGGTCTTGGAAGTGAGCTACGCAGCTATGCAGCAAGCTGAGAGTCAGAAAAACATTTTAATAACTACATTTTTAAAAATTTCATTTAAAAAAAGCATTGCATGCTCTTTGCAAAAATTCTTAGGCACTGAACAACTTAAAAAATAGATAATTTCATAGTCCATAGATAATCACTGTTAATATTTCGATGTATATTCATCCAAGTGGAAATTGCACAAATGGAATTACACTACACAAGTAATTTTAGTAAACATATATAATTTCTCATATATACATATATATGTGAACCAAAAGTAAATATACATATAAATAAATATCTTTCCTTTTTCTTTCTTTGTGTTTTGACAGGAGTGCAGTAAGCCACAAGAAGCATTTGGCTTTGAACAGGCAGCCAGGGACTATACCCTCCGTACTTTCGGGGAAATGGCAGATGCGTTCAAATCTGATTACTTCAACATGCCAGTCCATGTATGTACATATATAACTGCTTCAATTTAGGATTTTAATAACTTTTGGGGAAAGGTATATCTGAAGACGTTTGAGTTGGCCCTTATCTCTGATAGTCAGTCATTGTCTTGCACAATGAAACCTTTAATTTGTTCGGTAGTATTAACATTCCACAGTACTTCAAAATGCATTCTAATTTTTCATTTGATTAAAGATAGGCTTTTTGAGACAAATCATATAACGACAGTAACAGAATACCAATGAAAGGAAATCACCAGCAATCCTTTCAGCTCAACAAATAAAATTCAAAGAAAACTTTGCAAAATTTATTGAATGACTCCTGTGTGCCAATCCATGTGCTGTGCCCTGGGGGCACATTTACCTCTTGTTATGTTGTCATAAGTTAGCACTGTAAACTTTAGGATTTTATATTTATTTATTTATTTGGCTTCGTCGGGTCTTAGTTGCAGTGCATGGGCTCTTTGGAGCACGGGGCTCTCTCTAGTTGTGGCACGCGGGCTTAGTTGCTCTGCAGCATGTGGGATTTTAGTTCCCCGACCAGGGATCGAACCCACGTCCCCTTTATTGGAAGGCAGATTCTTAACCACTGGACCGCCAGGGAAGTCCCTAAACGTTAGTATTTTAAATTCTCCTTTATTCCCTTAGAAGCATAAGCATGCTTCATTCAGCATTTACTATTCCATCAAATGAGTACACTAAAATGAATGGTTTCCTACCATACTTCTGGATATTTAAGCTGTTTTTCCTCACTAGCAACAAAGTGCTATAGCAGACATTGTATGCATCTCCTTTTGGGGGGGGGCGGGGGCTGTGTTGGGTCTTCATTGCTGCGCGTGAGCTTTCTGTAGTTGCGGCGAACAGGCACTATTCTTTTTTACGGTGCATGGGCCTTGCATTGTGGTGGCTTCTCTCGTTGAGGAGCACAGGCTCTAGGCTTCAGTAGTTGCGGCACGTGGGCCCTAGGGCACACGGGCTATAGTAGCTGTGACGCGAGGGCTCTAGAGCGCAGGCTCAGTAGTTGTGGCACACAGGCTTAGTTGCTCCACGGCATGTGGGATCTTCCCGGACCAGGGATCCGGGAACCAGTCGGGATCTGGTTGTTGAGCCCACCTGTGTCCCCTGCATTGGCAGATGGATTCTTAACCACTGCGCCACCAGGGAAGTCCTGTATGCGTCTATTTAATTGGATTATTTTCTTAATATTTATCCATTTTTTTTCCATCTAATAGCTGTATCATTTACGGGACCATAGCAGTGTATGAGTGAACCTGCTTTGCCTCACATCACTAACATTAACTGTTAAGTTACTTAAAATGTCCCCTTATTTAACAGACTTATAAATTCAAGTAATATTCCCTTTGAATTTTCAGTTCTTTTTACCCCTCCTGCATTACATATTATTTCCCCATATGTTCGCTTAACCAGTCCTGGTGCCTCTTGTATTTGTGGTTGGCTTTTTGCACTTTGAGGGACAGGCCTCTGGCCTCATATCAGATTAGTGCAGATCCTAAGCACTCAGCCTGGCCAGCCCTTTACACTTGGGCCTGCAGCCGCAGAGTTGTTGCACCCTGCCTTTTCCTGGTGACTGCCCACACTACTCTCCGCAAGGTCTAGTGGAAAGAGTGAGAGGGTGGACTCAGGTGATGTGTTTGAACGCATTTCAGAGGATAAAGCATTGTTCAAATACAGCTAAGCTAACTACTGTTACTAAACAGAAGTCAACCAGGTTGTATATTAGATTCCTCAAAACAGAAAAACATCTCCAGTTCTTAAATCTTAGCACTTTGCTTTCCTTGAGTCCTTTTACAGTAGTGGCCAGGTTGTTGATAGAGGAACATGAATTCTTAGTCAGCTCTTGGTTATAAAATTCCTTTTAGAAAATGAGGTTCATGTCTGAATTGTCGGGGGCCAGTTGAGGAACACTTGGGACGTCATGTACAATTCTTCCTCAGGCTGCTATCCTGGGATTCCTGTCACTTAGCCTGTCTAGTCAGATTGGTCACCGGCAGTTTGTGAGTGTCTGAGGAGAGTCACTCTCTTTACTTCCTTGTTTTGTATGCAGATGGTTCCCACAGAATTGGTTGAGAAAGAATTTTGGCGACTGGTGAGCACTATTGAAGAGGATGTTACCGTGGAATATGGAGCTGATATCGCCTCGAAGGAGTTCGGCAGTGGCTTCCCGGTTAGAGACGGGAAAGTGAAGCTCTCGCCTGAGGAGGAGGTAGGTGTGGCTGTGAGCATGTGGACTTGCGGGGGCGCCGGCGGGACGGGCAGGGGGCGCCTTTAGAGCGAGCCCACTGTTGATCCAGAGGTCATCACGCTGGGCTAGTAGCAGCTGTGCTACAACACGTATGTCACTTGGAACTTGAGATAGTCATGGAAATTTGTTGGTTGGCTTGAAGTAATTTATGATACTTTCAGCAAATCCTTAATTACCAGATTTTTAATGATTTCAAGAATAGCAGAAAGAACCCATAGAAGAATTCTAGTCCCAACTAGATGATAAGGGAGAATCACTTACCTCCCTTCGACTTCCGATTCTGTAACTTTGGTTGCTCGTTCTGAAGAAAATCTGAGGGATTGGAACCAGATACACACACATAATATAGACACACACACACAGACACACACACACAAGTCCATTTATGTAAAGCGCAGAGCTGGGCAGAAGTAATCTATGGGCATCCAGGAGGTAAGCATAGTGGCCCCCCCCCCGCCATTCTTTTTATTTTGAAGGAGACTTTTCAGCTTGCTTTTTGAAACCAGCAGAGTTCCAAAATGTTAGCATGATAAAGAATTTAAGTATAAAGTATAAACCTTTATTTATACTTTATTTATAATGTCAAGATATTCTCCTTATTTTTAGGAATATCTTGACAGTGGCTGGAATTTGAACAACATGCCAGTGATGGAGCAGTCTGTCCTCGCTCACATCACCGCTGACATATGCGGCATGAAGCTTCCTTGGTTGTACGTGGGAATGTGCTTTTCTTCCTTCTGTTGGCATATTGAAGACCACTGGAGCTATTCCATTAACTACCTGCACTGGTAAGGGGTTCCAGAGAACCTACAGATGGTATGCACGCTGAGTTGGAAAACTTACCCACCTCTTAGTTGTGACACATCTCTTAACTGAGTCTGAAGAGTGATGAGGTTTTTTTTTACCATAGGTTTTTTTTTTTATTTTATTACTATGGGGCAGGTATCCTAACAATTTAAGACAAAGGTTCTTAAGAATCCATAGGAAATCCATGAAACCCTGCACTTGCACATGAGTTTTCAAGTATAACAGGCTTCTGGGGAGAAGATAAGACAGCTTTTCACTAATTGTCAAAGAAGTCTTTACTCGCAGAAAGGTTAGAAAGCACCAAGTTGCTTTTACTGCGGAAACCCCTTCCCGTTCTGTGGGCTTGGTGGCCCAGATAGCCCTTTGGGCGAGGAGTGGGGCATGGGGCATGTGGGTCCTCCAGGACCTCGGGACTGACTGCTCCTGACGGCCTGCTGAGTTCTAGCATCACTGTGCACCGTAGGTAGAATGCGCCCCATCCGCGCGTGTCTGTGTGTGTGTGTGTGTGTGTGGTGGGCTGGGGCGGATATTTGGGCTTTCTAAGCTTTTATTTCACATCTGTTTCCCTCCCCTCCATTTCCCTTGCTTTCTGAGTACAAAAATATTTGAAGATCTGTAACTCACTTAAATTCCCACACAGGGAATTTGAGGATGTACCACAAGAAAGAGGGAGCTGGCCTTTTACGTGCCGAGAGTCAGTCCTGCTTCCCCAGGCAATTGCTCCCAGCTGTGAAATGATGTTTACCATACCTCACAGGGATGTTACAGATTAATTGGTTGACAGTTAAATGTGCTTTGAAGAGGAGCTCTTTAGAAATGCTAATCGCCTTACTTAGAGTTTGGTTTAACTCGCTGTCAGGGCGGAGAGTTGCCATCCCTTGCTAGTTGCTGTAGGAAATTGTGGTGACCACATACCCTGTAGCTAACATAATACCTTATATTCTTAGAAATGCTAGATATCTACATTTTCTGAAGGGTCAAGGGTCAGGGAAAATGGGAGGGAAAAGAGGGACCTCAGATGGGAAGTCTCATGTTTAAACTTTATCCTTGAAGAGGGAAAATGTATTACATATGTTCAGATCATATTTCTGGTGATACTTCTTCAGTTTGAACATTGCCTTACAAAGCAGGATCTAAAAAGTAGGAACTGGTTAACCATCTTGTTTGCATTGGTGTTTGCTGGTTGATTTTGTGTATGAGTTGAAGAAGCTACTGAAATTTCATGTAAATTTTGAGATTGATCTGCTTTTACAATCTATTTTAGGGGTGAGCCAAAGACCTGGTATGGAGTCCCAGGGTACGCTGCTGAGCAGCTGGAGACGGTGATGAAAAGGCTGGCCCCGGAGCTCTTCATCTCCCAGCCCGACCTCCTCCACCAGCTCGTCACCATCATGAACCCCAATACCCTGATGACTCACGAAGTGCCTGTATGTTTTGGGTCAATCCTCCTGCCACCCAGGCTTAACTCCCCACTTCTCTTTTTCCCTGTTGCTCACGTTTTTATGAAGCTGATTTGGCTGTGTAGAAACAGCTGTTTGGTGTCATTTAGTACAATATTGCATTAAGCCAGTGGGACTGGATCCTCAGACACCATAGAAAGCTGAGTTGTTGCAGCTGATGACTAGATTGCTGAGCAGCCTTACTTTGCAATAGTGACTGTGAGGCTGTCTCTTCCTTTCCTTTCTGGTGTTCAGTTCAGAGTACATTCACAGGTTGTACACCATCACCATTCCTGCATTCTAAACTATAACTTTTGTTTATAACTTCAGACCTTCAACACAGCAAAACAAAAACCGTAAAAAATAAGTGTTGTTAGTATAAATTAGTTTACTCTGAAAATGGCTAGGTTCTGTTATTGATATAATTAGATCTAAACTCTTGTGTCAGAATCCTTCATACTCCATCCCTACTTTAGAAAATAACTCATTGAATTTACATGGTGACATGCTTGGTGGATCGTACATTCTCCCTGCTGCCCCTAATTAAGCTTAAGAGAAAATTTATTTCAGTGTCTTGAGCTTGGATTTCAGGGTTCCCACTCTAGACTGAAAGATGCTTATTGGTGCTTTTTCCTATGAGGTTTTTCTACGAAGTAACAGTTATTTTTGCTTAGTGGCTTCCTTTCGGAGGAAACTCTGAAGGCATTTTGGGAGGCCAGATTGAGATGTATGAAGTTGAAGAATCCATCTTAGTTAGCTCAACCAAATGTAAATGATACATTTACAATGTTAAGAGGAATTCTTGATCTTGCGACCTTCATTTTATGCTTTTGGGTTCACAGGCCAGTAAATGGGGGCAAATGGAAAGGAATTTTCTTTGAGGGATCATAAAATATTCATGGGCCAAAGCTTAGAAAATAAGGACCAATAGTCATCAAAATACCACCATCTCCTCGTTGTTGGCATTTTCCATCTTGACCCCCCCCACCCCCGCCCTACGTTGATGGGTCTTTCTGATCTGTTATGAGTCGCTGGCTTTAGAAGAGACCTCTCGCCCTGTTCTTTAATAGTTGAGCAAACCACGTGGGGCTAGACTCTGGACCTAGAGAGGTAGGTGAATGAACTCGTGCATTCGGGAACTCACAGTGTAAGGGAAAGACAGCGTTTACACAGATCACGGAAGAGTGGTGTGGTTTGACAGTGGTGTTGACTCGGGGGCTGAGCCATTAACTCTGAAAGGGCTGGAAAGGGCTCCTAATGGCGTTTGAACCAAGGCATGGGCTCTGAAGGGGAGTTCGTGTGGCAGAGAGTTGAGGAGGAGGCCCTCCCGTTGGAGGGCTGGAGGGCTGGAGGGCTGTGCTCCTGCCGCTGTTGCCGACTGCAGACTTGGCCTGTCAGAGCCCGGAAGGGCGTGTTCCAGCACAGGGCGGAGCCTCAGCCCGAGTTGCACGGCCTTGTGGCCTGGGTGCTGCTTGAGAATTGGCATTTCCAACAAGTTCCCAGTTGCTGTTGCTGCTTTTGGAATGGGAACTACATTTTGGAGAACCGCTGGTGGAGAGATATGTATTGAAAAGACATCTAATATTATTACTATTATGTAGTAGTTCGTTCAGTCTGAGGATTTTGTGCCTAGAGCAATATAGGTGTTTTTCGGGTAGAGGGAAAAGGGGAATTGCTGGTGGGAGGTAAGTTTGAGGCCCAAATGAAGAAGATCTCTGTGTGGAATGAGATCCTTGAAATAGAGTGGAATTTCTTCAATTGGTGGTAGGAGATCCTATTTCAGTATGATAATATTTGGAAAGATGTGTCCTGATCCTGGATGTAGCCAGATTTTTGTGGTGTAAGCTGTTTTCTCTTGAGATACTTATCAACCTGGCAGTCTGGGGAACTACTCCATCTTGTGGCAGAAATGAATATCTTTAGGTAATATTCAGCCATACTTTTTTCCCTACCCTTTCTGGAGAATCATCTGATAGTCTATGTCTAGATTGTCTTTCGTGAGGATGTCGCTGAAAATCTCCAATTTCTGTCTCCTTAGGTTTACCGAACTAATCAGTGTGCTGGGGAGTTTGTGATCACATTTCCAAGAGCCTACCACAGCGGTTTCAATCAAGGTTTTAATTTCGCTGAGGCCGTTAACTTCTGCACTGTCGATTGGGTGTGTAATTAGGACCTAGCAAGCCTTTTCACATTTACCGTTTTTCCTGCAGAAATGGTATAGAATGCTTAGAAACTGTCATGTGTCTAGTTGCTTAAACCAGTTGCTGCTGAAATGGCAGGTCAGCCAGCTGTGTACCTTCCCAGCAGGAGAGGCCCTGGCCCTGCAGTGTCAGCCAAGACCTGGTGAAGAGTCTGCTGAGCGACGTTTTGGCTGAAGCTTAGTATCTCATTGCAAACTGATAACAACCAGTTCCAGTCTTAAGACTGTACTTTATGCAGCACTGGCTTAAATTATCCAAACACAGTAAATTTTAATGACATTTGGTTTCAGGTAGTTGTAAAGTGGAGTTTTTATATTAGTATTAATACTTTTCATTTGCCTAAGAACTACCTAGTTTAAGTGGGTGTGGTGTTAAATCTAATAAATTATGACCTTCAGTGCCTTTTTTTTTTTTTTTAAATAATACTGGGTTGGCCAAAAAGTTCCTTCAGGTTTTTCCGTAACATGTCAGGGAAAAACCCAAATGAACTTTTTGGCCAACCCAAAATAGTTGGCCCAATAAAATAATACCCAGTAGTAATACCTACATCTATAATTGTTTTCTGTTCTATAGTTTTTAGAGCATTATTGTTCCCTGAAGTAGATTAACCACACCAGTTCCACACAGTTGTTTCAGGAAATGTGTAAATTCATATTTCCAATTAGATTCTACATTGTTGTAGACATTACTGCATTATTAATACATTGGGTTTTTAAACCAGATTTTAATCAATGTACCTAATTTGCCAGATCCTTGAGGTGCAAAGATTTTAAAAGGTCCAAGGCTTGTTAGAGTCTAGTTTTAGGATTGATATATGATATCAATATATGACCCAAGATGTGATATTTGGTAATTGATAATAAAGGTCAGGAGTCTTAGGAAACAGGAAGGAGAGAGATGAATGTCACGTGTCCTCCCTGTCTTTTGGCACAGCTGCCCTTAGGCCGACAGTGCGTAGAGCATTACCGCCTGCTGCACCGCTACTGTGTATTTTCCCACGACGAGATGATTTGCAAGATGGCCTCCAAGGCGGACGTACTAGACGTTGTAGTGGCATCAACTGTTCAGAAAGACATGGCCATTATGATTGAGGACGAGAAGGCTCTAAGGGAAACTGTTCGTAAATTGGTAAGGTTTCTGGAACCCCAACTGCATGTCATTGGGTGTTACTTAGTAAAGTTCTTATGCACTTTGAAACCATTTTAAGGAAACTTTTCCTTCATTTCCTTTAAGACCATTCTAATAGATGTATATTGACGTCTCATTGTGCTTTTACTTTTCATTTTTCTAATGGCTAATGATATATTGAACATCTTATCATGTATTTATTTATACCTGCACATGTATCTCTTGGGTGAAGTGTCTGCTCACATGTCTTGCTCTACCCCTTTTTCATTGGATTGTTGGGAGACTTCTCTTTATTCTAGACACCAGTCCTTTATCAGATAAATGTTCTGCAAGTATTTTCTTCCAGCTAGTGGCTTGTCTTTTCATTCTCTTAGCAGTGTCTTTCAAAGAGCAGAAGTTTTTCATTTTGATGAAGTTCAGTTTATCAGTGTTTTCTTTTCTGGATCTTTCTCGGCGTGTCCTTCTTAAGAAATCTTTGCCTGACCAAAGGTTTTCTCATGTGTAGTCATCTAGATGTTCTAGGTTTAGATTTTACATTTAAGTGTTGAATCCTCTTAAGTAATTTCTGTTTATGGCAAGGTGTGGGTTGAGATCATTGTTTTTGCATATGGCTGTCTAACTGTTCCAGCAACATTTCTTGAAAAGACTCCTTTTTCCATTGAATTGCCCTGGCACCTTTGTTGAAAATTAATTCACACATGTGTGGAGCTACTTCTGGACTCTGTTCTAGTCTGTTAGTCTGTGCATTTGTCCTATTGCTAATACCATATGGTCTTGATTACTGTAACTTTCTAATAAGTTTTGAAATGAGGTAGTGTGAGTCCTCCAACTTTGTTCCTTTTAAAAATTGTTTTGCCTATTTTAGTTCTTTTGCTTTTCCATATAAAGTTTAGAATCAGCTTACTGATTTCTATCAAAAAGCCTGTTGGCGTTTTGATTGGAACTGCATTAAACCTATGGATAGTTTGGGGGAGAATTGACATCTTAACAATACTGAGTCTTCCAATCCATGGACATAGTCTATCCCCTCATTTATTTAGGTGTTCTTGATTTCTTTCAGTATTTTGTAGACTGCAGCACACAGATTTTACACATATTTTCTTGGATTTGTAATTAGGTATTTCTTATTCTTTGGTACTATTATGAATGGTACTTTAAAATTTTTTTTGATTTCCAATTGTTTATTGCTAGTATTTAAAAATACAATTGAGGGCTTCCCTGGTGGCGCAGTGGTTGAGAGTCCGCCTGCCGATGCAGGGGATGTGGGTTTGTGCCCCGGTCCGGGAGGATCCCACATGCCGCAGAGCGGCTGGGCCCGTGAGCCGTGGCCGCTGAGCCTGTGCATCCAGGGCCTGTGCTCCGCGACGGGAGAGGCCACAACAGATACAGTTGACTTTCCAAAATTGACTCTGTATCCTACCTCCTTGCTAAATCCAGTAGTTTTTTGTAGATTCTTTTGGGACAGTCATATCCACAAATAGTCACATTGATTTTTTTTTTCTTCTTTTATGTGCCTCTTTAGAATGTTGGCTCCGTGGAGCTCACCTTGAACCAACAGCTCACCTTCCCCTGATATTGTACAATTGGGAAAACAATGCCCAGAGGGTTTAAGCGTCTTACCAAGGTCTTTGGAACTTTGAGCACGCATAATTTTTTTCCCAGATGTAGAAATTTACAAATTAAAATTGGGTGAACTGGGGCTTCCCTGGTGGCGCAGTGGTTGAGAGTCCGCCTGCCGATGCAGGGGATACGAGTTCGTGCCCTGGTCCGGGAAGATCCCACATGCCGCGGAGCGGCTGGGCCCGTGAGCCATGGCCGCTGAGCCTGCGCGTCCGGAGCCTGTGCTCCACAACGGGAGAGGCCCGCGTACTGCAAAAAAAAAAAAAAAAAAAAAAAATTGGGTGAACTAATATGATTCATTCTCAACCAAAATCCATGGAGTTGATCCTTAATCTTTAAACAAAATTTTAGCCATCTGCATCACAAAGTCCTTTTTAACGACTAATTCCAGATTAAAACCAAAATTCTTTTGTTAGGTTTTCCTTACTTTACTGATTAGCAGGAAGTGAAATGGTCAAAAGGTTGAAATACAGAATAAAAGAGTAAAACAAAGGAGCCTTGATGGTTTATAAACTGACTTAATCAGACTCTGGCATTCTCAGAGTTAGATCTGGATCCAGTTCCAGATAAGGAGAGAAAGTGGTACAAGTTTGATTTTTCCATAACAAAAGGTATATCCTAGAAGGGCTAGATGTCAGGTGGTACAAAGTACAGTAGAAACTTCCTGATTCGGGCTTTCCTGGTGGTGCAGTGGTTGAGAGTCCGCCTGCCGATGCAGGGGACAAGGGTTCGTGCCCCGGTCTGGGAGGATCCCACACGCCACGGAGCAGCTGGGCCCGTGAGCCATGGCTGCTGAGCCTGCGTGTCCAGAGCCTGTGCTCCTCAACGGGAGAGGCCACAACAGTGAGAAGCCCGCGTACTGCAAAAAAAAAAAAAAAAAAAAGAAACTTCCTGGTTCAAGACCTCATTTATCTTGACAGTATCAATTGGGAAATTCCTTGTTACGATTACAGTCTCTGTTGCACAGATTGTCGAACCTTTTCCAAGAACTTCCCATATAAGAGGCTAATAGACCACTCAGCGTCTTCACATTGACAGTTCCTGCACGGTAGTCTTTTTTACCTGCCCCATCTTCTTTCCTTTCATTTATATTTGTTCTTTTTGTGGATTCTCCAGCAACATTACTCTGAAGCCCTGTATAGCATGTTCGCTGTAGTAGAAAGTATATGCATTTCTTTTGCTCTTATCTAGACCCAAAATATGGACAAGGCCAATTTGGAGTAGAATAAACAGCTAATCTCCGTAGTTTTATGGGCCTGTTAATAACTGTTCTCATACTCAGATCAAAATGGCCAAACATAAGGACCTACCGTGTCCAGAAGGGGTTCTCCCTAGATGGGTGAAATAGATTAACTTGCCCACATTTGCTAGGTCCACACACATTTTTTAAAATTTATTTATTTTTGGCTGTGTTGAGTCTTTGTTGCTGTGCGCGGGCTTTTCTCTAGTTGCGGCGAGTGGGGGCTACTCTTCGTTGTGGTGCATGTACTTCTCATTGCGGTGGCTTCTCTTGTTGCGGAGCACGGGCTCTAGGCGCGCGGGCTTCAGTAGTTGTGGCTCGCAGGCTCAGTAGTTGTGGCTCCCAGACTTAGTTGCTCCGCGGCATGTGGCATCTTCCCGGACCAGGGACGAACCCATGTCCCCTGCATTGGCGGGCGGATTCTTAACCACTGCGCCACCAGGGAATTCCCCCACACATTTTTAATCACGCACTCTCTACTCTCTACTTTGGTAAGGCTCTTTTTTTTTTTTTTTAATTTAAGCTCAACTATTACATGTTTGTCTTGGGGGCTGATGGATTGTATTATCCTTTGGAGATCTCTAAAGTACACACTTTATTCTAGGGAGTAATTGATTCAGAAAGAATGGATTTTGAGCTGTTGCCAGATGATGAGCGTCAGTGTGTAAAATGCAAAACCACATGCTTCATGTCTGCCATCTCCTGTTCTTGTAAACCTGGCCTGCTTGTTTGCCTGCATCATGTAAAGGAATTATGTTCCTGTCCTTCTTATAAATATAAACTGCGGTGAGTAGGAAGAATGATTTTTTTTCTATGGAAAACACTAAATCCTTAGTGTAAAACATCGGATTTCCTCCAAACCCCCATGTCTCAGAGCTAAGCCTGCTATTCTGTTTCCAGGTATAGATACACTCTGGATGATCTCTACCCCATGATGAATGCACTGAAGCTTCGAGCAGAATCTTACAACGAATGGGCCTTGAATGTGAACGAAGCTTTGGAGGCGAAGATTAATAAGAAGAAAAGTAGGTGGTATATAGAAAGTGTGACTTAGTGATTGGCAAATTGGGACTGATTGTAACATAGCCAACTTGAAGTTATCAGCAAATGGATTACTTGAAGCAGCCTGACTTAGCCCATCTGTCCAGCCAGGTTTGGACATTTAGCAGAGGTTTTAAAGCCAAGAGTGAAGGAGGCATATGTCCTTACATCAAAGTGAAGTCTTGATATATGAGTTTTGCAGGATCGTGTATTTAACAAATATCGTATTGTTACCAAATAACCTTTACACCTCTTTGTCTCAGAAATAAAAGTATTTCACATTTTATATGGACCTTTAGAAAAGGTTTTTGTTTGTTTTGCTTGTTTTTGAACTAGATCTCAGGACAAAGACAGCATATCATTAAATTAAGAGTCTGTGAAATGCTGGTTTATTACTTCTTAGTTCTAGTCAAAGTCTCTGTCTCTTGTTATTACATTTGAAAGTTACTGCTTCCCTTCAAAGCGTTTTCATTTGCTTTCCTTTCTGTCGCTCAGCAGGTGACTCTTCCCTCTCCTGTTTAGGGGTGGGTGCAGGTCACTGTCTCTGAGCCCACCAGTTTCCTGCCAGGTGCAGAGTAAAATGCAGGAGGAAAAGGTGGTTCCAGCCACAAGAAGAATTGCATTTGCTCTGTTTTGACAAGGCAGGGGTTCTTTGTTTCTTAAACATTTTCACATTGAAGGGCAGCTCTAGGCACTTTTTAAAGTATTCCACTCTCAGCCAAAAAAAAAGAATAAATTTATTAGAGGTAAAGCATTGCAAATATCCATAGGTAAGAACTGATCAAATCGAACCTCCCCCTCTATATTTCATACCAGTATTTCATACATAATGATCACAGAAAAGGTGATCTTTTCTTTATTCCTAGGCCTCGTCAGCTTTAAGGCTTTGATTGAGGAATCTGAGATGAAGAAATTCCCGGACAACGATCTTTTACGTCACCTCCGCTTAGTGACACAGGACGCGGAGAAATGTGCCTCTGTCGCCCAGCAGCTGCTTAACGGCAAGAGGCAGACGAGGTGGGCACTGTGCACGCCCTGGCTTGGGCTCTTTGGCAGCCTGTTGTGGCTGGTTTTACCCATGACATTGGAGTCTGGGGCTGGTGGGGAACCTGCTCTCATACAGTCTCCTTGGGCCTTTGTCTGTCTAGGTATCGATCTGGTGGAGGGAAATCCCACAATCAGTTGACAGTGAATGAGCTCCGACAGTTCGTGAGCCAGCTGCACGCCCTGCCCTGTGTCCTCAGTCAGACGCCACTGCTGAAGGTACCTGGATGGGGAGGTGGGGGTGCCCGCCTTCCTGTGTTTTGTACACAAGCCCAGGTCACATGATCAAGTTGTCTTCCCCTGTGGTTAATTTGTACATTTATTTGCAAATGCTTTTAGTAACCCGTTGAGTGGTACGTGTATATAAAGAGATTGTAACAGGCCTGCAGAGGAGAGAGAAGGTTGGAAATTTTTACCTTTCACAGTGACCACCAGCTACTATAGTTGGTACAAGTCTCTCTTAGAGTCACTTGTGTAACTGTCAGTTGGCTTATGTATTCATTACCTTGTTTACCTGTATTGTTGCTAGAATCAAGTGAAATGGCAGAGGGTCACGTTGAACATGCACTGAAGATTCTGAGTTTTCAAGAAGCCAGTTACTGAAAATATTGTTTTGATGCAACAATCTGTGTTTTTTAAGGATCTCTTGAATCGTGTAGAAGATTTCCAACAGCATAGCCAGAAATTGCTCTCTGAAGAGATGCCCAGTGCCGCTGAGCTGCAAGACTTGCTAGACGTCAGCTTTGAATTTGATGTTGAGCTTCCCCAGCTTGCTGAGATGCGTGTCCGGCTGGAGCAGGCCCATTGGCTGGAGGAGGTGCAGCAGGCTTGCCTAGACCCCAGCTCCCTCACCTTAGATGATATGAGACGTCTCATAGACCTGGGGGTGGGTCTGGCCCCATATTCAGCTGTGGAGAAGGCTATGGCACGGCTTCAAGAACTGCTCACGGTATCAGAGCACTGGGATGACAAAGCCAGGAGTCTCCTCAAGGCCAGGTAAACAAGCACGCCCATGCCTCTGCCCGGGGAAGGCTGGCACTGCGTCCGTCCGGGAGCACGGAGCATGGGGAGTAGGGCGGCACGTGGGCACAGTAACTGAGCTGTGTGTGCAGAAATAGCTGAGCTGTTCGGAGCTGCTTTGGAGCTTGGGCAAAAGAATATTAATTTCTTTCCTTGCGTAACCGATTGTGAAATGAATGGTTCAAATGGAAATACCTTTTCTAGAGTCGGTTTAATGAAATTTCCCTGGACCTCGAGGATAACATCTTTGAGAGAAGAAAGCATTTACAAATAAGTGGAACTGTTTAAACCCACAGTTAATGAAAAAGATCCCAAGGAGTCTTAAAGAGAAACATCTGAGAGTCAGTGTGCACTGTCTTTAAGATGAAAATGGTGCCGTAATTCTCCACATTAGTGCTGTTGCTTTGTGACCTTATCTATACGCGAGAGGTGGGCTGGATTCAAGCTAACCATCTGAGGGGAGAAGATGATTCCCTCCCTATTCTTGCTTTCTGTCTGACAGATCTTTACTATTCCAACTGACAAGATAAAGTACAAGAAATACCTAGGTTCCAGACATTATTTTGTAATCCTAAAATAGTGGTCATTGAGCAGAGAGTACAAAAGTTTTGGGTTCTGTGCTTTTGGTATGTTGATATCCTGGAGATTTTTCATTTTCTTAGTGAAGCTGTGTGAGTCTTGATAGCGTATCTAGTTTAACATAACGTAAATTATCCCTAAGTTATCTTTTGCAAGTGGAAGTTTATGGTTATTCCAATGTCAAATCAGAAATAAGTAGAACTTAAATGCTTCACTGAGTTATTTGCTATTCTGAATTTCCTTTGAAGTGATTTTTCTTTTTTGTGGCAAGCGGGGGCTATTCTTCGTTGAGGTGCGCGGGCTTCTCATTGCAGTGGCTTCTCTTGTTGCAAAGCATGGGCTCTAGGCGCACGAGCTTCCGTAGCTGTGGCGTGCAGTCTCAGTAGTTGTGGCTCACGGGCTCTAGAGCACAGGCTCAGTAGTTGTGGCGCAGGAGCTTTGTTGCTCCGCAGCATGTGGGATCTTCCTAGACCAGGGCTCGAACCCATGTCCCCTGCATTGGCAGGTGGATTCTTAACCACTGTGCCACCAGGGAAGTCCCTGAAGTGATTTTCCTATTTTCTCTGGTAAGTAAACCACGAGAAAAGTGAGCCACAGTGTAAAAGCTGAGTAGTGTCATTTGCTTTTGTAGGCCTCGGCATTCATTGAACAGCCTTGCTACGGTGGTTAAGGAGATCGAGGAGATCCCCGCGTACCTGCCCAATGGTGCGGCTCTGAAAGACTCTGTGCAGAGAGCCAGAGACTGGCTTCAGGACGTAGAGGCCCTGCAGGTAGGTTTACAAAATGTCCCGTGTGTGTAAGTGCATCTGTAAAGAGCAGTAATGTAAACACTTGCAAAGGGGAATATGTTGGATCTCACTACACAGGTTCAGTGTTTGGGTTGGCCGGATTACTGATTCTCTTCAACCTTGTGTAGATGCACTTAACCCACCCCATCTACTGTCCTGACTAGTTAACTCAGTATTTAAAGCTTAGGTAATTTAACCAACCTTTTCTGGGAGCTTGGGACCCTCCCATAACAGACTTAATTACTTGGTTGGGGTTGAAGAAAAAGAGCTAAAAATGAAGTTGTGGGAGAAACACAGTTTCTAACGTCTGACAAGTACAGCTATCTCTTGCTGGCTTGCCAACTACTTGGAGTTTACATAATGAAGAGTAGCAGATTCAGTGAGTCTTGATACATGATTACATGGCCAAACTAGGCCCTCAGGCCCAGGACTTTCACCAAGTAATGACTTAAATGTGCTCCATACCTACAAAAGCAGTGAGATGAGCACGTTCTAAAGTAACTGTCCAAAGTAATCAGCACTGAGTGTCTGTGCCCCTGTGCTAGATGTTGTACTTGCTAAGACTTACTTATAAGTTAAAATAGAAAATTAAATTCACTTGTAACATTATTAAGGTATAGACAGAATATATTCTATGTTCTTCCCAATTTTCAGCTGGATAACTTCATTTGAAAAGTGGTTGGTGGGAGTGTCTTCCTTTTTCTAACGATCATAAACCAGTGGGTCTTACGGTCCTATTGAGAAAAAAGATCTTGGAATTATTTAATGGGATAGGTTTTTAAAATTTTAATTTATATTGTTCTTGAGGCTCAAATTCTGTTTTGTTGAAGCCATCAGATTCTAGGAATAAAATACCATCTGGTCTTCTGAATATCTATGTAATTTTAAGTGGTGCTAATTAACCAATTGCTAATGAGAAATGCCAAACAGGACAGTTTTAGCCACGTGTTTTCAACAAAACATCTGGACATCTATTCTTGTTAATAGGGAAGAGAAGATACATTGTTTGATAAATATTACATAATTAAGGGGTGACCCCAGCCCGCCAAAGAAAAAACCAAGGAAAGTGTTTGCTGTGTACATAAACTTCCCCAGTGAGGTTTTTGATGCAGGCTCTTGTCTGTGGTTGTTGGAACTGTAGCGGGTACAGTCACGGTCCCCCCTTCCACTCATGGTTGCTGGCAGCCAGAAGGTGAGGTCATGACGACGAGGAGAGGTGAGCATATGAAATCAGAAGCAAGGACACATGTCTGGGTGGGTTTGCTCCCTTCATGTGCTGTAATGTATGCACTGCTTAGTACGGTGTTTGCAACAATGTCCATAAGGACGAAAAGCAAGTTTTGCTCCATTCCTGAAATAATAGCCTGGTCTTTCCTTGCGTCATATATTTAAGGACTAGTAGAGAGGTGTGACCAACAACAAGGAACCTCTTCGTGTTTAGTGGATTATTTATTTTAAAAGGTCATCCAGTATTCTGCTGTTCACTTAGGGAGTACTCCATATGTTTCTAAATGGAATACCATAGGCATAGCATATAATTTGTGAGTCACCTTTTTACGCATCCAGCAGAATACCTATGCCCTTACAGTTTCAATCCTGTGAGAATAAATAGAAGGCCCCCAAGGTGATTCTTAATGAATAATAAAGTTGGAGAGCCAGTGGGCTTTCACAACTCATTTTTTGTTTCCTCAATAATCTATACTGAGTTACTGTAATTCATCATTGGTGAGTGAATTGGAGTAAAATATTTGTTTTGTTGCTTTTCTTTCTCTAAGTCAGTATGGAAATCCTTTGAGTTATTACAAATTTACATTTCTGTTGAATTTTTTTCACACCATCCATAGGGACCAAAATGACAAGTGAATTGACAAGGGCATAAACAGTCTGAACAAAGGGAGCACAGTATATGCCAGGTCCAAAGTTGTATCCATGGGCCCAGCACAAAGTAGGTTCTTCCTTGTCGAGTGGAAGAACCCACACTGCTCCACCTCCACCACCATCGGTCAGCTGGCAGGTTTTGTCAGCACCCGTCCGTGAATTTAATATGTTGAAATCATGGGGTAGGCCCGGTCCGACTGGTACTTTTCCCACTTACATAGAAGTAATTTTTTTCGCCTTGATTTATTAGGCTGGAGGACGTGTGCCAGTGCTAGACACACTGATAGAACTTGTTACACGAGGACGATCTATCCCGGTGCATCTGAATTCTTTACCGAGACTGGAGTCACTAGTAGCTGAGGTTCACGTTTGGAAAGAATGTGCTGCTAATACATTCCTGACTGAGAATTCGTCCTATTCTCTCTTGGAGGTAAGTTTGCAGTTAGCCCACCTACAAGACCTTGGGTCCCCTAGCCTGGCAAAACATGTAGTCCCTCACACACAGAGGTGGCATCACTGACTGATCTATGCTCTAGGAGTTACTTTTCTCAGTGGAGCCAGGGAGATTCTTCTAAGTTTCTACTGAAACTTTCAATTGAAACTTAGAAGAATCTTAAAATGTTTTCTGCATATGTTTAGGGATAGCATTCACTGTCTAAGGAAGAAATTTTCCTCCTTGAAGTTCCTCAGTTTGTTGAAATTGGACGTTTAACCTTGGCCATGCTTCACCACTTGCTTTTAACAAGCGCAATAAAAGATCTCATCCACCTCTCAAAGTACTATAGTTGCACTTCTTGTGTTTTTTGGTAAGCTGATGCTGGTCACACATTATGACTGGGATCATTCTGTATCACATTTTTTTACTTACTGTTTGATTGAATCTGGAATCAAAGTCTGTCTTTTTGTGAGATTTCCTTCTTTCTTTCCTCCCTCTCTTCCTTCCTTCCTTCCTTTGTAGAAGAGAGTTTCTGGCTTCAGGGAGGCATGTTACACAGAAAATACTAAGAAACTCACATCCTTCCCACTCCTTAGGCTTTTATTTGGTGACTTACTAATGCTTCATCTGAAATCCATTTTACCGGCGGTGGTGCTTTGTCCACATTAGGTGCTGTGTCCTCGATGTGATATTGGCCTTTGGGGATTGAAGAGGAAGCAGAGAAAGTTAAAGGAGCCCTTGCCAAGTGGCAAGAAGAGAAGCCCCAGAGTAGAGAGTCTGAGTGACCTGGAGAGAGCTCTGACTGAAAGCAGAGAGACTGCTTCAGCTGTACGTACTGGGGTTTCTCCTCCTCTTTTCTCCATGGGGGAGGATAATCTCTAACTCTCTCTTACTTACTGGTCATATTGGGAAGGCAAGTAGAAGACTAACTTTAAAAGTGCTCCGTTTTACCAGAGCGGCCTTGGGAGAATTGTCATTTGTAAAAGTTTTGAATGGAAGGTGCATAGTGGTGCAGAGGACTCAGGGAAGGCCTCCCAGATTCAGAAATAGTCTTTCCAGTGCCCAAGGCTTGGTCCAGGGATGCAGGTTCAGGACACCCAGGCTAACGGATATGTGAACTGCAATGCCAACTTACTAGTTTACAACAAGAAATACACCTAAAAGGGCACTGGATACTTGAGTCTGACCTGCATTTAGCATACGCCCTGTTGATTCAAAGATTGTATCATCTTCAGGAAGGTGAAGCAGTATCTAGCTAATGTTTAGTGAGCAGAGTATCAGAACAGAAGAAGACAGCTATGTGATCTGGATGCTTTTTGAAAATTAAAAAAAAATTTTTTTTTTAATTGAGCTATAGTTGACCTGTAATATTATATTAGTTTCAGGTGTATAGTACAATGGTTCAGTATATGTATATACTGCAGAATGAGCACTGTAAATCTAGTTAATATCCATCACTACACATGGTTGCAGTTTTTTTTTCTTGTGATGAGAAGTTTTAAGATCTACTCTCTTGGCAACTTTCAAATATATAACATAGTATTAATGCCTATAGTCATACCATGCTGTACATCACATCCTCAGGACTTATTTTGACCTTTTGATCCTCTTCACCCATCTCCCCCACCAGTTGCCTTTGGCAACTGCCAGTCTGCTCTCTGTATCTGTGGGGTTGTTTTTGTTTTGTTTTGTTTTGTTTTTGTAGATTCCACATACAAGTGAGATCATGCAGTACTTGTCTTTCTCTGACTTATTTCACTTAGCATGATGGTCTCAGAGTTCATGTTCTTGCAAATGGCAGGATTTTCTTCTTTTCTGTGGCTGATAATATTCCATTGTATATACATACCACATTTTCTTTATCCATTCATCCATCAGTGGACATGTAGGTTGTTTCCATATCTTGGCTATTGTGAATAATGCTGCACTGGACATGGGGGTACAGATAATCTTTTCAAGTTAGTGTTTTTGTTGCCTTTAGATGTATACCCAGAAGTGGAATTGCTGGGTCATATGGTAGTTCTATTTTTAGTTTTTAAGGACCCTCCATACTGTTTTCCACAGTGGCTGCGCCAGTTTACATTCCCACCAATGGTGCACGAGGGTTCCCTTGTTTCCACATCCTGACCAACACTTGTTATTTCTTGTCTTGTTGATGACAGTCATTTTAACAGGTGTGAGGTGATAATCTCAGTGTGGTTTTGATTTGCATATCCCTGATGATTAGTGATGTTGAGCATCTTATCACATACCTGTTGTCCATCTGTATATCTGCTTTGGAAAAATGTCTACTGGATCCTCTGCCCATTTTAATTGGATTTTTGTTTTTAGTAGTGGTGATGCTGTCTTGTTTGTTCTATTGAGATGTATGAGTTCTTCATTGATTTGGGGTATTGACCCCTATCAAATTATAATTTGCCAATATTTTCTGCCATTCTGTAAGTTGTCTTTTCATTTTGCTGATGATTTCCTTCCCTGTGCAGAAGCTTTTTGGTTTGATGAAGTCAGACTTTCAGGATGGTTTTGAAGGCACAAAGCATTGTCCATCCCAGAGCAGGAACATAGCTGCTACTGGGCCTGGGCTCGTCCTTGGTCCAGGCACCTTCTTTATGGTCTGATCCTTCGTAGCTGCCTGACCTCTCTTGTGATTGACATGGGATTGCCCTGATGTGTTTGTGTATTTTGACACAGACTTTCTTTGGCATGTTTGTCCCTTACTTCAGGCTCTAATCAGATGCGGCTGCCTGAGCATAATTCTGGTGTTTTCAAGGTGCTACTTTCCACTGTTATGTGGTTCGTTTTTGTAAAGACACTGTCTTGATCTTTGCTTGTCTGGTCTTGCTGATCTAGTCTGTGAACCTCTGTACATTACCTGTTGATCACTTTGTGATCACATAACCCGTATATGCCGCCTGTACATTGTTTTTGGCTAGAAAAATAAGTAGGTTTCTTAAATATACCAAAGGTTTGTTAGGTGGTTTACTTCTGGATCTGTTTCTTCCCTAATCCATCATTCATACATTTTCTTCTCTCATCCAGAAGAGTCGATCTGGCCTTAGGACTCAGCTTCCTCTTCTGGTGAATCGGGATGGATCTGGTGGTGGCTGGATCCGATCATCGAGAATGGTTTAACTATGACAAATTAACGTTTTAAGGACTTGCTTATAGGAATAGACTTGGGAAGGGAATGGTTCCTGCAGCCTGTAGTTTTTATTTCTAAAGGGGAAGGCTCAGTTTTAAAGGCCTATGTTTACCCCCTGTTGCTCTGTATTTCTCCTTCAGTGAAGTATTAGCATTTTGGTGGTCCAGCCTTCCGCTGTGGAAGATGGATGTGTTAAGTTCGAGGGGGTAGTGACTAACTCTGACATAGCTAGTGATTTGAATTGGTCACCCTTAGGCAGCTTTTACTTCATGGTGCGAGGTGAATAAGTCTGTAATGCCTGGACTGGTTTATGTAGTGGGCGCCTGGTCTGTTCACGTAGAAGTCCCTTGTATGGGCAGCTTGCACGTACTGGTCAGAAACATGTTCAGTGTCACTTCAGCTTTTTGTTGTGAAGCTGATTATGTTTGTGTTTTCAAGTCGCTTATACAGATAAACTGAACTCAGAACTTTGCTGAGACATGGCTCTCGTTTTAACAGAGAGAAAAGACTTTATAATGAGTATACTTGCCACTTTCTGCAGAAAAGCAGCTTGCTTTTATCTCTGCCCTAGTGATCTTACAGCGTGTGAGTGTGTGTGTGTGCATGTGTGTAAGGGAAGTCTGGTGAAGTGGTTCTGTTTCTTTCGTGAGGGACCCAGCTTCACTACACACAGTTCTGGTGTCCAGCACACATGTAAGGTGTAATGTTAAAGGCAGTAAGAGACACAGGTTACTACGGCTGTTTAACAGACTTTCTCATCTAAAGTGCCTTTCTGGAAGAACTCAAAAGCTACTGGAACTGAAAACAAATCGAAAACCTCAGAAATTAGTACACCCAGACTGTGAAAAGCCTGTATCTTTCAAGAGAGGTACATTTTCTAAGAGAGAAATGTGTGAGGAATTTGGACTTGGAAGAATGGTGTGTGTTAGGTAGCTGCTCACACTGAGGGTTTGCTGGGTACCAGTCAGAGCGTCTGTCACACAGCCCGTGTCATCGTCGTGGCGGCCCTGTGAGGTGGGCACTGTTACCGACTCTATACGTGTGGAAATTTAGCCACAGTGGGATGTTGTTGCCCACCTGACTTAGTGAGGCAGGCAGAGTCTACTCTGGAGCCCGGTGTTCTTAGCCACCAGGACCCTAGTTTTAGGAGAAGGCTGAGTTCTCTGTGACATTGTCCCTGATTGTTTTCTCCTTTCTAGATGGCAACGCTTGGGGAAGCCCGCTTACGAGAAATGGAAGCCTTGCAGTCTCTCAGACAAGCCAATGAGGGGAAATTGCTGTCGCCAGTCCAGGATGTGGAGATGAAGGTCTGCCTGTGTCAGAAGGCCCCAGCTGCCCCCATGATCCAGTGTGAACTCTGCAGGGATGCTTTCCACACCGGCTGTGTGGCAGTACCCAGTATTGCGCAGGGCCCCCGGATCTGGCTGTGTCCCCATTGTCGGAGGTCAGAGAAACCTCCATTAGAGAAAATTCTGCCCCTGCTGGCCTCCCTCCAGCGTATCCGAGTTCGCCTTCCCGAGGGAGATGCGCTGCGGTATATGATTGAAAGAACCGTGAACTGGCAGCACAAAGCCCGACAGCTGCTCTCGTCAGGTAACCTCCAGCCCACGCAGGAGCGGACGGGCTCAGGACTGTTATGTGGCAGACGGCAGGCCGCAGCAGGACAGGCGCCAGAGACAAGCAAGGTGAGCCGCAACGCTCCTTCGCTGGTTATCGGACTCAGCTCTGTGCCTTCTTCCGGAGCCGGTAGCTCTGGTGGTGCCGCCGGTACCAGCGCCCGCTTTACCTTCGAGGGTTGCGCGCACCTGCCGCGTTGCCTCAGTTCCCTCTGCTCCCGATAGCCGGGCACGCGTCCTGTGGAGCAGATTTCACCTCTTCGTATGCGCATGGGATTTTTCCATTGATGTGTGGGAACCAGATGTGTTTCTTTGTTTTTGTTTTCGTCTTTTTTTGCGGTACACGGGCCTCTCGCTGTTGTGGCCTCTCCCGTTGCGGAGCACAGGCTCCGGACGCGCAGGCTCAGCGGCCATGGCTCACGGGGCCCAGCCGCTCCGCGGCATGTGGGATCTTCCCGGACCGGGGCACGAACCTGCGTCCCCTGCATCTGCAGGCGGACTCTCAACCACTGCGCCACCAGGGAAGCCCCAGATGTATTTTTAATATACGTGTATTTTAAAATTCTTTGCTTGGCTGTTTTTTTCCTGCTTCCTCTCGTGTAAGTCACCGAGGAGAAAGGGAAAGTGCCTCCTCCTGTCTCTGGTTGCCTTTTGAGGAAGAAGAGCTTTTGATGTGTCTTGAGTGTTAGTAAGTTGCTTCAGAGCAGAGGCGGTGGGTTTCATACCATCTGTGGTCTTTCTGCCAAAGCCAGATTCCCCTGAGTGTCACTGGGACGGCCGGGCTTCTGTCTTCTTCCGTGGGAGACAAGGAGTGCAGCCAGGCAGGCAGTACTCAGGCCTCTCATAATGTTAACCTGGTGACTTCCAAGTCTGGCAGATTCTCTTGCAGATACTACGCGTCCCTTGTGCTGCACCAGCAGAGATGTGTGAAGTGTAGGAGTTGAAGGTCATACAGATTAGGAACAAGGACAGAAGATTGGTCTCTGTTGTATTTGTTTCCTTGTCTTTTTAAGTTCTCCCCAGGCTTCTGAAATACAGTGCCTGGCACTTAGCAAACGATGTGTTACATTTCTGTCTCATAGTTGAGTTGTGGGTATTTGGGCAGCCTACGCTGGAGACATTTGTGTTCCTTACACACGATGTGCTAGGAGTTCACCTATGTTAATAAAAGGGAAAGGCACGGCTGTTATTTACTTAGTAATTTGTGGTCAAAGGACTGTTTCTCCCAGCTCCTCTCATAAGCTCTGGTGAAGGTGGTGACGTGGGTGTGAATGCTTTCTGGCAGTTCCTCAGTTGGTTTACCCAGAGCGGGTACACATCTGTGTCAGTCGGGTTATAATCTTCAGAAGGAGGATTACCTAGAGATTAAAAGGCTGTGTGATCTGTTGCCACGCAGAGAAAATGACTTACTTCCCAGTGGTGCTCTTCACCTCTGCAGTCAGTCCAGGTACAACCAGGAAGACCAAAGGCTTGGTGGATATGAGTTGGTTTGGCCAAATCTGAGATGCCAGGAGACTTCTTTCAGTTTGGGAAAATCAAACCTTTCTCTTTGCTGGTTGCTGCCTGATAACCCAAGCTACTTCTCTTGGGGTGGTGGGAGTGGCTTCAGCCCTGGAGAAGCCTCACTGTGCGATGTTCTCCTTCCGCCAGCTATCTCAGCCTCCTGCCTCCACGTCCTTCTCCTTGCCCGGTGCCTGGGACGGCAGAACCTCATATTTACACTCTCCCTTCTCTGCTGGACGGAGCTGTATCCCCCTCCATGGTCTGTATTTATTATTATCATCACCATTATTATTGTTATGATTTTGAGGGCTGAAGAGTAAAAAGTGATGGTGCAGTAGGTTTTTGTTGCAGATAAACTAGGAACCATTAAAAAGGATTTTATCCTCATATGTAGGATATGGATTACTATGTATTTGCAAGGTAGGAGAAGAATCGTAGTTAAAGGCTCATAAATGCAAAAGAAACAGAAAGGAAGTCTTTATATCCGTTGCTTTCAGGGATGAAAGGGTTCGTCCCATGCCAACTGATAATTAAACACCAAGCATCTTGGTCATCAGATGCTAAGCCATGGGTTCCCTTGTTGCTTCATTACTTAGGAGACTTGAGGGGGCTCTAGAGACCCTGCCTCCTTCCTCCTGTCCTTCCCTGAGGGCAACTCTCCCCCATGAGTTGTGCCTGGAACCTTGGGCCCACTCAGAGTGCCCAGGCCCTGGCTCTTCTGTGCTTCTGTGAAAGCAGAGGTATCTCCCTCCTGCATCAGCGGGAGTCCTCCTAGTCACTGATGGACTTACACAGTCCAGTTTGGGCCTGCTATGCTGTGGCTCTGGGCCTGTGGAGTGAACCTCACTTGAAGGGAAAGGGTGGTAATGGGAGCGGTGGTCTTCCTCCACTCATGTCTCAGGTGGGTGTCACCGTGATCCGGTCTTGTCTCCGACAGGTCTAAGCCCAGAAGTGAGTGAGCTGTTGATGGAGGCCCAGCTGCTCCAGGTGTCCCTTCCTGAAATTCAGGAGCTCTACCAGATGCTACTCGCAAAGCCCAGCCCCGCGCAGCAAGCTGACCGCAGCTCTCCAGTGAGACCCAGCAGTGAGAAGGTGGGCGTCGGGGTCTGGGCGGCAGCGTGCTTCGGAGTGTCATCATCCTTCAATAGCTCGGGGACGAGATGCTGTCTTTGGTCCAGGAAAGGATGCAGACCACCTGCCCCACAGCCCTGCTCCAACGGCTGTCACTGAGCACTTTGGGCTCACAACCTGGATTTTGATGCTGGTTTTTAAGCCACTGTGTGAAATTGTGTTTTCTTTTTAGCAAGGTGTGCTTCTCATCATTTCCATGTGTTAATAGCTAGAAGCAGGATTATTTTTCTTCAGTAAGAGAATTACTGTAGAGATGAAAATGTAATTATAGCTGGAAAGGCCTTTGGGATAAAGCCTTCATTCTTGGAGTCAACATGTAACAAATGCTTTAACTCTTCTAAACCGAACCCAGCAGCTGGTGTGAGGACCAGGTGACTAGACCAAGGGTACCCTTTTTTTGTTTGTTTGTTTTTTGGGTATTTTTTGGCCACACCACACGACATACGGAATCTTTAGTTCTCTGACTAGGGATTGAACCCATGCCCCCTGCAGTGGAAGCAAGGAGTCTTAACCACTGGACCGCCAGGGAAGTCCCAAGGGTGCCCGTTTTGAGTGCTGACGTACTTGAAGGGGATAACTAATAATGTCCTGTTTCTTAGCAGCGTAAGATGCTGCTGCTGCTGCTTCCTGTGAGTGAACTTGCTGACCTGTAACATTTAATGCCCCTGAGAATGTAGTCAGATAGGGAGGAATCTCACTGAAAACAGCATGAGGGCAGACGCTGGCATTTAGGATTTGTTTTTCATTATGACACCAAATAGCGTAGCACTGTTATCAGTTGTGTTCAGTTAATGCACCTTCCTCCTATAAGGGGTGGAGATGTGCATAAAGAAGCAAGGTATTGCCTTGGTTCCTTAGCTGTCTGTGGGTTAACACCTAGATAGAAAACACTCTGTGGACGTCAGGGACTTCCTCGTGGGTTTGGCCAAAAGAATGTGGCATCTCCCCTCTCCCGGAGCTGGTTGGCTAATTTGAAACGAATTGTGTCTGTGACATTTCTGTTTTCCAGTGTTGCTTTGGTAGACTAAACAGTGAAGTTAGGTGGTCCTGTAGGATGTGAAGGGGGGGGGCGGTGCAGCACGTGTCGGTGTCGATGGGGAGCACCCGCTTCTCGTGCAGCCAGTTCTTGGCATCACTGGTTTTGGCGAGGGGCTAAATGGAGTTTGCCATCTTCCACCCAGAGTGACGGCTGCCGTGGGAAGCGAGACGGAGTCAGCGGCCTCGAGAGCAAACTGAAGAGACGCCTGGAAAGAGAAGGTCTCTCCAGTGAACGGTGGGATCGAGTCGCCAAAACGCGGACCCCTAAAAAGAAGAGGATCAAACTGAGCCACCGCAAGGACACGAACAGTTTCAAGTTAGAGCGGGCACGTGGCCATGAGCTGGTCCCTTCTGCCGACGCTCAGTCCCTGCCCGCAGACGCGTCCTGCTCGGAGCACGAGGACTCTGGGGACGAGGACGCCGTCTGCCCGGCCGTGAGCTGCCTGCAGCCGGAGGGAGACGAGGTCAGTGAGGTTTGGGCCGCGGAGGACGTGCGTTCCCTTAACTCAGAAACCCTGTAAGCTGCAGCTCGCCTGGCCGGGTCTCTCCTGCTTACCTGCCTTGAGCCCATCTGAGTGGATTGCTCACCCTCCCCCACTGGTACCTCTGCTCTCACATCGCTCCTGGGTCTTCTCCCTTTTCTTGAAGAAACTCTTCCTCTGCCCTTTTTCCTTTTCCTGCTCCTCCAGCTTTCACCGCCCAGCGCTAAGAAGGTGGGAGGGATGCTGCTGCCACGCCCTTTGCTTCCTTGTCACAGGGCGGCGCTGTCTTAGCCCCAGAGCAGTCACCACTTGAAGACTGGCTTTGACTCGGTCGCTTGGGCTGCTGTGCCCGAGGTCCCAGTGCTGGGGCAGTTGCCTGCCTGGTGTCTGTCGGGCCTGTTCTCCCCCTGAAAACCCCGTCTCCCTGCTCTCTGTAACCAGGTGGACTGGGTCCAGTGTGATGGCAGCTGCAATCGGTGGTTCCATCAGGTCTGTGTTGGCGTCTGTCCCGAGACGGCCGAGGAGGAGGACTACGTGTGCGCGTGCTGTGCGGCGCCGGGCGCGCCAGGCCGGAGCTAGAGCAACGGACCCTGACTGTAACTCAGGACCCGGCCAGAGGACTCCTCCAGGGTCGCAGCAAAGCTGCAGGCCTGGCACTCAAACCAGCCTGTGAACGGTGCTATTTCTATTCCTTACGGGATCATTTTTCCAGAACTCTTTGAAAAAAAGAAAAAAACGACTAAAAAAATTTTTTGACACTTTTTGTATTTTTTTCCTTAAGAGCCGTTTGTGATTGTTGAGGTTTGAAATGCTGACTGTTTTTTGCAGGGGTTCCCACCAATGTGGAAGGATTGGAGCTTGCACCTTTCATGTACAGCATTAAAATCTTACCTCTTTCTGGGATTTACCGGCTTAAGAGTCCAACTCAGTTTCAGTGCCCAGAAGAGCACCAGAAATTCCAGTAAATCCTCATTTGAGGAATTTCTCTCTTGTTTACTCTGTTACCATATTGGGGAGCTTAAGTTTTTCACTTTTGGGGGTCTTGTTTGTTTCTTTTATCCACTTTTCTTTTTTCCTGGTAGACTAGGTTTATTTATCTAAGCAATAACTTCCATGTTGGTTTCAGTGGCTGGAATTAAAACAAAACAAACTTCCAAACAGTGTGTTGGTGCTTTAGCATCTGGTTGATGTCAGAACGCAAACGTCTAGTTTCTAGTGTCACTGGTGACCTAGTGACATAGAAAAGAGGCTGCTCTGTAAGTACCTGCCACAGCTGTATTTTGGCTTTCTCCTTGCTCCTTCCCTCCTCGCCTGTTTTTTTGGTAGCTTGTATCAAATGTTGCAGTTTATATTGTGGAATAAATCCTTGGTCCTAATATAACATTAAATGCTGGTTATTTAGAGCCATTAGCCTACATCTGCTTCTGCCCCTCCACCTGTGGGCTTTGAAGAGCGGCGGGGTTGCTTGCTTTTGCCTCTGCCCAGCCAGGCTACAGTAGCGGTGGCTGGTAGCCTGCAGACATTAGGGGATTCTTTTGTATCCTGCTCTGTTCGGTGGGCCATATGCCTCCAGTCCCCACTCACAAAGACCCCTCTTTCCTCCCGTCTTCAAGGAATAGAACCTGTCTTAAAAGCCATGCTATTTTTAAATAAGCTTTCTCAGAATGTTGGCAAATCATTCCAGTCCTCAGATCGGCCCTCCTCGTGGGAATGATGTCTTTATTATATTTGAATTGACAGGGAAACTTAGTGTAGGGTTGAGATGTCAGAAGGGGAGATGTTAAGGAGAGTGCACCCTCACACAGAGCTAGGAGGGTGTGGGTCGAGGAAACACTTCTGAACACCCAGGCTCTGCCCTCTCACTTTCCTTGCTATATCTCGCTCTCTCTCTCACTGTTGTTACTGGTCATGGATGGCTCACAGCCTTTCTCTGCCTTTTCTTTTAAAGGACTCTGTTCTGCAGTGGAGAAGACATTCTGGTGAACAGACTCTTGCTTGCTGTTTGCTATCCTGTTGCTAATAATACCTGTTTTCCCTCCATTATATAGCCATAAACCTGAAGATGGGTAGAAACAGTGGGTCTTTAATAAAACAACAAAAACAGCAGTTTGTGATGTAGCAGAGATTTAAATGTGTACTGCCCCCTTTTATGCAATTCAGATAATTAAATCTCTTTAAGAATGACTTTGAATCGTCTGCAGTTTTCCCAGAGTTGTCATATTTCTCCTTGTCTGATGGGCTTCTGGGGCCAGTGGAGAAGAGCAATCTCCAGAGTCCGATCTGGAGTGGCAGGGGTTTTGGCCTTTGTTTTTTCATTGACGTGTAGTTGATTCACAACGTTGTGCCAATCTCTGCTGGTTTCTGGCCTTTTTAAGCACCCCGATTCTTAGACTCCCCGACATTGGGGCACGATGCTGACTCTCCCAGTTCCACGGAGAACATAAGGTTAAAGGGGACTTTGCTCCTGGAATAAAGCCTTTGCCTGTAGGGAGGGAGCTTCTGCCCATCTGTTGTGCACCTCCCCTGCCCCACGAGCTTTTCTTCTTCACCTGGAGGGTCCCTGACAGTAGCACCCTTGTGCTGAAGAGTCTCTGCCCCGGTTAGGGGGGGGTGGGCAGGAGTGTGTGTATGTAAACCACCTCCCACCCAGGTGGGGCCATGGTCTGTTACACACGTCGATACTGAAGTTAAAGGCCTGTCACGTGCCAACAGTTATCCTGCTAGTGAATGATGACGGCTCTCCTGGAGCCTCCATCCTACCTGCACGCCAGCACGATGTGGAAACACGAACCCCCGATGGACGCCTTCTGTGAGGGACCCACCGAGACCCCAGAGTGGGGTGTGTTATCTACAAACCGTGCTTGTGCGTGTGAGCTGTGAGGCTGACCTGTACCCTCGTGGAAGCACGAGGCAACACGTGCGAGACGGTACCACACGCAAGCTGACACTGTTCCGTCCCGGGTCTTGCAGCTGCGTGAGGTGTGAGGAAGAAAGGGCTGAGTGAGATTGGAGCCTAAGCCAGGAGGGCACGTGGGTGAAGAATCTGGTGCCCCCACCTCAGTGCCGTGACTGCTGTGTTTGTTTTTCCTCCCAAATCAGGCTGTAGGATTTCTCACCGAGCGCAAAGGGCTTGCCTGTGTGTCGCCTCTGTCCTGCAGGAAGCCTGGGATTTGGACGCGCTGTAAAAGGAAGGTCTGCTGCTTTACCGCTTCGTTTCAGCATCCTGGGAGGAGGGGCTTGTTTACCCCTCTCAGAGCGAATCTGAAGCCAGAGATGCCACCTGAGGTTGTGGCAGTTGGTAGAAACCTGCTTTGTTCTGCCTGCACGCTCTAGTAACGAGAGGCAGAGGTGTTCATGAGACTTGAGGTCTTCGGTGGAAGCATGGGTCCCTGGGCAGGGGTAAGCCTGCGGACAGGATGGGTGTCTCCTGGAGGGCTGAAGCCCGGCCCCCCTGTCCCTCTGGTTGGGCTCTCATCATGGGCCCCGCCGCTGCTTTAATCTCACCGCCCTCTCAAATGGAGACCCGCTTTCGGCTTGCACCAGGCTTTCGTGCCTGTGGGTGTTTTTCTGGGCTCAGCCCCACCTGGGGTTCCTGACACGTGACACAGACTGGGGTGGACTGTCGATGCCACGTACCTGGGACAGGAGGCGGAATGGCACAGCAGGGATTTTAACCGTCGTTGCCTGTTGTTGTTCAGTACCTGTGCCTAGTCTGTGCTGCGCGTTGGCCTCTGTTAGAATGGTCCTTCCTCGGCGTAAAGATGCAGAGAACACAGTTCCTTTCTGCTGAACTTCACCTGCTGGGAGGAAGAGCCGAGGAAAAGGATGAAGAGCCCGGTGCCTTTCCTTGAGCACCGGGGCGATGGCTCCCATCTTCCACCCTCTCCAGCCCAGCACATGGATCCTTTGAGGCCCTCAACTTCTCTGGGCGGTTCCGTGGGACAGAGAAGCTGCCTGGACCTCGTATGAAGTCGTACCATTATAAATCCACTTCCAAAGCATGAGTCCATCTGTAAAGTGTACCTTTCACTTTTTCCAAATTTTTGTAAACATTTTCGTGTTTCAAGATTGCTTACATAGGAATACATCTTCACCTTTTTATCAGTTAGGATGGAACCTTTAGATGGTGACCCAGCTCCCTCTTCTGTTCTGGGCTACTTGTACTAGGATGAAGGGTGGCGAGCGATGTGCTCTTAACTTTCAGGAGGACCCGCTGCGTTGGATGGAAGAATGGGATTGCGAGGTCGTTGGAGCTGCTGCAGGTGAGTGGAGGCCAAAGGACCCTTCTTTCTGTTTCCCTTGAATGGGAGCACAGAGAAATTTTAAATGGCCTTTATCAGGGAACAATGTTATTTGCTCTGTTGAAAAGAAATGCCCAAGACACCCTCTCCCCGCAAGGAAATGTGGGGCTCCTGCAAGCTCCCCTAGCCGGATGTTGGGGTCGGGGGGAGTGCGGGTTCAAAAGCACTGGCTCCTGTCTGCCGGTGATCCTGGTAGGAACATACACAGGAGGAGGCCCCTTCTGCATAGGGCCGGAACAGGTCGTTGGACAGTTCATCAAAGAGTCAGTTAACAGATGAAAAAAGATATGCTTACCTAAGTTGTATGTCCATCCACTTAAACTAAAATGGAGAAAAATTAGTTTGGAGAGGCAAGGGCTTTTCTTTACAGTAATCACATGCATTGTGTATGATTTTTCAGTTTCGGCTTCCTTTAAAATGGATAAAGAATTTAGACATTGTGAAGGAATTTGACTTTAGAATTCAAGATACTTACGTTCTCCAGTCTTTTGTTAGAGTTTTCACCTGTACCTAATTTAACAGCAACTTTTTAAAGCAACTCAATCTAGTTTTTATAAAAACAGCTCTTCACACTCATAGGTTTATGTAATAATCAAAACATAATGGCTACAACAGACTGACTCGTGGGCAACTAGGAACAGGTGAGACCGGAAGAGGGCCGACTTCGGGCCAGGGAAGACCCGAGCCGGGAAGAAGCTGCCGTTGGCCAGTCGGGCATCTGCTGTGTTCACAGCTACCTGGTCCAGCTCTTGCAAGACTTCATAAGCTCCTGGGAGATAGCTCGGCGTCCTCTGGGCGGGGCCGTCCTGACCTGCCGGCCGGGTGCGGCCCACCGGGGCTTCTGTTCTCAGCGCGGGTGGCGAGCATCCCTGTCTCACGGGTGTGAGAGCTGAGGGGTGGCAGTCCTAGGAGCGTGGGCTTTGGAATTGGATGAGCCTGGTCTGGCTCTATGCCTACTCTAAGTGAGAGCCAGCCTCGGGGCTCTCAAAGATCGGAGCGTGCTGCCCGGGGCCGGCGAGCCTGTTGCACCCCTCTGCCCGTGCCCCACTGTTTTCTGTTCCTAGACAGCAGGGACTAGAGGGGGCAAGTGTGATGATCTAGGTCACTGCCATCGATGAGTCATCTGTGCCTTTGTGGCCCTGGTTGTGAGGGGCTTTTACGTTACAGAGATGCCTTGAAATCTAGCCGCCCCCCAAATTCCTCACTAAGTTTCCTTTTCCCCACAGATATCAAGGACAGCGGTGTGTCTGTGATGGTGCTTGCCTTACTGTGCCTCTGCGTGTTCCCCGTGAGGCCAGGGTCTGTTGGGCACGGGCCTCCCAACCTTGTTGTGCTCGAGACATTGACTAGCTGAGGTCGTAGTGGTCGTGGGTGCCCAGCCCGTTTCCTGCTCTCTTCATTCCCACCCCCACCCCCCGCCCTCCAAGAAACTTCTCAAGGAGGGAGAGTGAGCAAGTTAGAGGGCACTTGTTGCTGCATGAAGGGCAAGCAGTTCCCAGAAAGCAGAGCAGACGGAGGCGGGAATGAGGCAGCGTGCCTGGGAACGGGGCTCTCGGCTCAGCGAGACCCTACCGCCGCCCAAGGCTCTGTCCCTGGAGCCCTGCTCGTGGGTGCGGGCGGAGGTTTCCCTGGTCGGATCGGCCAGGAGAGGAGCAGAGTGGGCTCAGGCAGTCTCTGGCCGCCTTAGACGTTACCAAGGCTCCAGCCCTGCCTCGCATGCCCCCTTCCCCAACTTCAGTCTTCGGGAAATGGGGAGGGAGGGATTGGGGACCGAGGCCCTCGGTGCAGGGATCACAGTTTACAGGATGACCACAGGGAAAGGCTGGGCCGGCAGAGGACTGAGCTGTGCTGACCGGGAGCCTCCCAGCTGGTTCCGGACTCCAGAGCCCCGAGCAAGCATCGTGGGGGTGTGGCCTGAGCAGGACTGCGGGGGCACTCATGAGCCGGACCCCAAGCCTGTGTCCTAGAAATAACGCAGCCAGGCCTTCCCACTGTGCCGAGACCGCTGCACGGCACAGCGCTTTACGGCGGCCGGGTGCCGTTCTTAAGGCTTTACCCCCGCTCCGGAGCTGACATTCCCCCTTGGGTGTGCGGCCATGGCCGGAATTTTGATGGCAAATTGTGCCCTTAATCCTGAGCTTCAGAATTGGAAATAGGGAGCAGGTGGGTATCAGTCGAGGGAGGGACGTCCAGGTTCCTGAGGAGATTGTGCCTCCGGCCCGGCTTTCCTGTCCTAGCCTGAGCTCATGGCAATCACAGTTCTGGTCGACGACCGCAGTCTCTGAATGCGCCGACACAGTCGGGTGGCCCTCAGGACAATCCTGCAGGAGCGTCTCGCGAGCGGCAGAGGGCGGCAGAGGGCCGGCGCCGGGCCGCTTTCCTAACAGGTCCCTGAGCCGGGCCGCTGCGGCCCCTGCTGGAGCCCTGCCTGGGCCTCTCCGTCCTGCCTCTACGCCAGCGGCTGCAACGTGGAGCATCTTAGAGGTTCTGCTCCGTTTAGGGGAGACTGAGTCGTGGACTTCAGATGGGCAGTCAGGCCTTCTACCCAAGCTGCTGCTGGTCCCAGTTCTGTGCCCCGCGCGAATCTTGTAGATTCGGGGCCCACAGAACGTGGTTGCCGTCCCCGAGCACCTCAAGTCCAGTGGGGGAGGGGCCTGTGTAAACAGATCTTTAGGATTTCTTGCTCTCATGGGCGTCACAACTGTGACGGGGTCAGAGAAGAGCTGCCCTTGGGTTATCTCACTACAAACTGGCCGTGTGGCCATGCTGAGGATGAAGGCCTGGCCCACTTGACTCCCTTCCCCGCCCCCCCACCCCCGACCCAATTGCCACCCAGTTCCCACCTAAGGGAATCAGAGATGCTGACTGCACGTTGTTCTGGGGAAGGGGCAGGCCTTGCCTCCGAGTGGGACCCTTGGGTACAAACTCTGCTCATGTGAGTAGAGAAAACACCTTCAAGGACGCCCGGTGTGGCCAGAACAAGATGTATGTGTGGGGCGAGCAACGACGAGAAATAATAAAAGCCGACACTTCATACATGCTGGGCACTCTCTGAAAGCCTTGCATAAAGTGACTCAATCTCCGCAGCCTCCCAATGAGGTCAGTACTCTCGTACCCATTTCACAGATGGGCAACTGGATTTCAGAGAGGTTAAGACTGAAGGCCATCTAGCTGGTATAGAGGAGCGAGCATTCAAACCCAGACAGTCTGATTCAAGAGTCTGGACCCGTACAAACAAGATGGAAGGCCTCTGTGTATCCTTGAGCCTAGCGTTTGGGATGTGTGGCTCCCCAGAGCAATAAAGAATTCCTAAAAACTCCACAGCAAAGTTTCTGATGCCCTTAAAGGCTGTGGGTTTTCTTCCACCACCAGTAGGGTGCAGCTCACAGAAGCCTTACTTTTAGAGAACTGAGTGACCTTTTGTTTTTCGCCTTAAACTTGTTTGGCTAATTCAAGTTGGAAATGCATTTCAGCTGCCTCGTTAAGGTCTGGGTATCGGCTGCTTCAGGATGCAGGCCTGGGTTCCGGCACCCTGCCCTTAGGGGCTCCTGGGGTGGGCAGAGGCACATCACTTGGGATGGAGGCCAGGCATAGCCATTGAGATCCTGGCAACGAGAGCAAGTCAGCGCCAGGGAACAAGGCCTTTAGCGATGGGAGGGCCGTGGCTTCCAGGTGACTGGCCTGACTGGCCCGGCCTGAAGCAAGGGCTCTGTGGTAGCAGGGCCTTATCTGGGCAGAAGTCCACAGTCAACACCCGCAGCCCAGATAAAGGACCCATCAGGCCGTGCCGCTTGTGAGCTTACACACGTACGCACACATACACACACACGAGAATGACATAAGAGTGACGTACTCCCTGGCTCCGATGGAGCCCCTTCTGAGCCGGGTGTTTGGACCCCCTCCATTGATCCTCCCCTCATTCGCATGAAGTGAACTCACTTGCTAAGGACCCAGGCCTGTGGGAGGCAAGCTGAGATTTGAACCCAGGCGGCTGGGCTTCAGAACCCAAACTGGCCGGCAACACACATGCGGCCCCCTTTGATAAGCCAGCAGGGGAGGGGACCAGCCTGGGCCTCCAACCACCTGACATGAGTGGCTTTTCTAAACCACAAACTTGACCAGGTTCCTCCTGTGTGTAGACGCCTTCAGTGGTCTCCGTTCTCTTCTGAAGAAAATCCTAACAGCCTGGTGTAGAGCCCAACCACCGTGGTCTTGCCCTCGCGTCTGACCTTGCACAACCCCCCAGTCCTAGCACACGTGGCCCCCGGTGGGGCTATTTTCCTGTCCCTAAAGCATCAGAACAGTAGTTGCCTGTTGTCAAGGTCCTGCTCAGGGTTTCTGAAGTCTTTTCTCAGTGGTGACAGCAGTGCCTCGGTAGGTGCTGGAGTCTCCATCTGACAGACTCGGGGGCTGAGCTTCAGAGAGTTAGGAGACGCGCCCCTGGCCATGCGGCTTCCTGTCCGACCCCCCAGTTTAACTGTCCACCTGACCCACTGCTGCCATCTGGCCTGGAGGCACTGGAAAGTCACTTGGTCAGTCACTGCGGGACCCTTGCCGTCCCCCTGGGGGTCTCTCTCGGGTTCCAGTTGGTGCACGTGGCTTCCACCGTCTTCTCTAAGGAGGCCATGAGCCCTGGGCGGCGTGCAAGTGTTGGCCTCCGTGCCGCCAGCCGCTGGCGGGTGCCTGATAGACAACATCCTTAGTGATGGGAGAGCTCTGACTGGACAAGATGAGGCACGCGAATGAGGCTGAAGTCGAGGTTTTGCTCCAGATTTGCACCCGAGGCCCGGAGAAGGGTGGCTGGTGGCCCTGGGACACCCAAGCCGGCCCTGTGTCCATCGAGGCCTCTCCCCCTGCTGTCCTCTCCTCTAGCTTCCGGTGCTCACCTCGCCGGGCCCCACCAGGCCGCTCTGAGACACGACCTCAACACAGAGAGAGTTCATGGACGCGGGCATGGTAAAGGGCCCGGGTGAGTTATTCAGAAAATGTCTCAACTGATTTGCTTTTCACCCCCTCGATGGTCAGTGTCCTGAGAGCCATGGTTGCCCTTGGGAAAGAGGAGTCGTCCTGCCCGCTGTGGTTTCCAGCTCGGAGCACGTGCCCTGCACACGCCGGGGGGCATGCCCCTCTGTGCAGAGCCCCTCCTGCATTTCTGGATTCACTGGAAGAGGGCCGGGGGGTCTGGGGAAGGGGCAGCCTAGTCCAGGAGAAACCTCTCCTCTCCTGGAGGAGTGAGAACCCGGGCTCAGAGGATTTACCTGGGACACAGGACTGACTGGAGCTTCACCGAGGAAGGAGGAAATACAGTGATAAAATCCGGTGTTTAAAATTATTACTCCCTTTGACTCTGAGAAAGAAGAGAAATCACGTTCACTTTCAGCCAAGTTAGGGGATGGAAGAATGTGAAAAGAGGAAGGCCCCATGATGTTCACTAGGTCCTTCGATCTGATGAGAATCTGAGATCGTTATCTTTGTGACTTAGTTTCTTCTCTATGCCAGGTATGGTCCTGAAAACCGTAAGATGCCCCCTCTCTGGCAGTGTGAAATTAGAGATGAGAAGGCCTCCTCCACCCTCCCCATTCTGTAGTATTTAAAAGTTTCATTGGACTCACTTTTAAAAATTGTTTTTATTTTGTTCATTGCATGGGGAATAAACAATTATAGTTCACTTAATCAGCTTCCTGGAGGAGTTGGCCTTCACCGGCTTTTTTGGGTTTTGGGGGTTTTTTAAATTAAAATGTAAGATATTATGTGAATTGTATGATATTTAACTTTATCCATGTTTCATTTTTTGGCCCCATCTAATGAGTTAATGTCTTCTGTATTAAAAGCATTTTTATGCAATAGCTAAAATTAAGTGGACTTTAGTGTGAAATATGTTGATGTAAGTAAATTCAAAATACATTTAAGCTTGGTATGTCTACGAAATCAGATTAGATGAAGGTCGCCAAGACCTGAGTGGCAGGAATTGCACAGAAGTGTTAGAAGCCTTCACTCTCTTACAAGCAGGAAAGCAGGTGTCTCAGTGGAGAGCTTCACCAAGGTCTGCCGAATTGTCAGGAACAATGCAAACTGCTCCCGAGAGTGACAGGATGGGCGGGGCGGGCGGGGGTGCCGCGGGAGGATGGGAAGGGCAGGGTTGGGAGCGGTTTATGTTGGGAGGGGTGTGAAGAGAAAGCAGAGCCCGGGAGCTGCCCAGGCCCTGCGGTGTTATGGCGGCTCTGGCTGTGTTCTATCTGCTCTGATGGCAACAGCAGAGCTTTGACAGCTTCGTGAGGACAAAGACATCACCAGAACAGAGGGCGGGAGCAATCCAAGTGCCAGCAGACCTGTAAGAGAAGAAGATGGGCAAAAATGGGATTATTTAAGCAGATCAGCGGCCGGTGGACATTGGGGCAGGGAGTCTGGGTCCCCGGGGAGAGCCTTGATGGGGGAGATGCTGCTCTTCCCTCTGTGCCCTGTCTCCGACCTGGGAACAACCAGAAATGAAACAGCAGGAAGCTCTTGTCCAGTAGAAAGTGGAGAAGCCGCGTAACCGGGGGCTTATGGGCTCTTTCTCCCTGGAGAACTCTCAAAACTAGGCAGCCCTCCCCCATCTTCATGGGTTCAAATGGTACTGCACGGAGACAGAGGGATTGCCTTGGTGGCCTAGTTGAGCAGCAGTTCAGAGACGGTGGTCTAGGACGACCACGGACTCTTCTTTCAAAGGATAAACAGTTGAAAAGGAAGTATCTAATAACTGGCGGGTGGGTGGTGGACATCCCTCCCACCCTTTCCTTTTCTAGCCCCTGAGCCCCGGGGAGTGGACGCCAGGGGTGCTGAGCTCCCAGTCAGGTTTGTGGCCGACGCTGCTGGTCCTGATGAAGTAAAAGAACATGGAGGCCGTGGCCAGGGACACCACATTTTTCGTGTAACTAGATTGACCATAGCCTTGACTCTCTAAATAGTCTGGGAGGCAGGCTGGCTCCCTCTGCCCCAGGTCCCCGGGCTCATTTAACAGATGCGGGGCCAGTAGGCGACACAGGTTTTGAGTGGAGTGGTGGGCGGCAAGGCGGCCCAGTTGGCCTGGCCGGGTTCTGTGGCGGAAGACCGCAGCCCTCTCTCTGGCCTGCGTCCTGCAGATTCACCATCAGCTGGGAAGAGCAGGAAGGAGTGACCTGAGCCTTTTAGGGAAGCAGCGGGGTCCTGGGACGCACTGGCTGAGGTGGGTAGCCTGATGACACCCTCCCTCGTGGCCGCGGATTCAGACTCCACTCCCGGCTTCGTCCTCTGCCCCTTGCCCGGTGAGTGGGGGTGACCTCCAGGCCTTGGGCGGGCACAGCTTCAGTTTCATTTAGGATCCCCCAGGCCTTCCATCCCCTTGAGGCAAGCTGGCTGGGATGGCCTCCATGTTCTACCTCGTATTATCGGCCAAGTGATCTGGAAAAGCCCTGCTTCTCTCCCCGCCTCCCCCCTCCCCTCTCCACAAAGCTTACCTTCTCTTTGCTTCCCGCCTACTGCGGTATTCCATCCCTCACTCAGTAAGTATGTACTGAGGACTGACGTCAGGTCAGGCGCATTCTGGCGGGAACCTCTCTGGGCATCCCTGGGAGAGGCAGGTGCCCGCAGTCCTGTTGTAAAGTTGACTGGAAATGAGCTCGTGAATATTCAGATAGTCGCACCGTGCTGCCAGGAGCTCCTGGCGCTGGCTCCTTCCCGCTGCCCGGGAAGGAAGAGCTCCACTTGGCGCTTGCCACCCCTGCCCCTTCTATCCACCACGGACAGTCTGCGGCTCCTTGGCCAAAGTACCATCGGGGGCCGTTTCCTCCCTGCGAACCGCCCTCGTACCCACCTAGAGGGCTGTCCTTGGCACTGAGAGGCCAGCGCGTGTGGAAACCCCTGTCATGTGGTGAATGGTCATCCGCACTCCCTCTGGGTCCTCCTCCTGCCCACCCTCCCCGTTCTCTCACCTGCCCCAGGCACCTTTAACTTCTCCCAAGCATCCTCCCCTTCCTCCCCAACCCTTTAGGCTCAGAAGCCCCTCCCTCCAGGTGACAACTGCAGGTAGAGGTGGCCTTACGAGGAGGAGGAGGAGGACGGCGAGGAGAGGGGCTTAGAGATCCCAAATGGCTACGGGGCTCCTGAGGCCAATAATGGAGCCTCGAGCTGCAGTGGGCTGGGGAGGCTGGGGCGAAGGAGCTGGCCCTACGGAGACAGCCCATCTCGGGCGGGGACTACGAGACCCGGTTCCGGTTCGACTCTCCCTGACCCTGAGCAGCAGCCGTGACCTTGAGCAGGAAGTGGGGAGGGGGCGGGCTCAGAGGGACTGCGCGAAGGGGTACCCGGGTCTGCTCAGAGCAGGCCCGCCCCTGCACCTCCTCCAGACCGCCCCGCTCCTCCTCGTCCTCCGCCCCTCCTCCCGGACTCCGCCCCTCCTCCCGGACTCCTCCCCCTCCTGTCAGGTCTGCCCCTCCTCCCGGGCTCCGCCCCCTCCTGTCAGGTCTCCACCTCCTCCCCGGACCCCGCCCCCTCCTCCTGGTCCCCTCTCCCTCCTCCCCTTCCCTTCCCCCTCCTCTGGGACCCCGCCCCCTCCTCCGACCCCGCCCCCAGCCTCCTCCCCGCACTGCAGCGCGCACCACGGGTCGCGCGCCTCCCTGGCAGCGGCGCAGGCTGCAAGCTCAGCAAGTCTTGCGGCAAAGACACTCGGGCCGAGTTGGGGCCGGGGCGCAGCGGGACTCCGGGCCGGGAGCGGACGCCCCCTCGGCCGTCGTCTGCAGCCCGCCGCGCCTCACTTCGGGGATCCGGGTCTCTCCTGGCTGGCCACCCCGGTGAGTCGTACCCCCGCGCCGTGGGGGGCACCGGCCTCCGCCTCCGAAGTTTCTGCTACTGAGGCGAGGGGCCTCGGGTGGGGTCTGCTCCCGTCGGTGGGTGGGGTCGGGGAACTTTGAGGCCAAGGGGGCCTGGCGCCCGCCCCGTCCTTTGGGGGGAGTTTGCACGCGTCCGGATGAAGCTTCGTTTGGGGAGCTGGACCCGAGCGGCGAGCAGTCGGCTGCGCTGCCGGTTTGGGGCGGGAGGAGGGGGCAGGTTTCTGCCCTGGGCACCCCGGGGCGAGCTGCAGGGCAAAGGGGCGGCCGACGTCCCTTGAACCCCCGGCCTCTGCGCCCCCCGCCCTTCCCGCGTCTCCGGGACACCCTCACTCGCGTCTCGCCCACCCCTGCCGCCTGAGCGGTCTCCAACGGAGGTTCTCTTGCCCCCGCCTCAAGATTTGGGGACCGCCGGCCCCGCCGTCGTGGGGGCGGGGGGCGGGCGGGGAGCGTCCTAGAGCTCCGGGAGGCGGAGACCCTGGATGGGGAGAAGGCGAGGAGGCAAAGTACGGGGATTGTCTGGAAGTGAGGGTCCGGAGGAGCTGGGACAAGGGCCGCGAAGGGGATGGAGGCGCCCCTCACCTCCTCCAAATCTCATGACTCAGCAGACCTAGGACGTCCCGTCCCACGGCAGCCCTCCGCCCCCGCTGGGCGCCCAGACCCACCCACCTCCTGGGCTCCTTCATTTACTCTCCCGCTTGGGGTTCCCCCTTCCCCTGCCTCTATTCCCTCCCCGTCTCAGGACACCGGGTGCTTATTTTTTAACTAAAAAGATAGGTGATTTATCGTTTCTCCTTCCCCCTTTTCATTCCCACATTCCACAGGTGCCTCCAGGACACCCCCAGCCCATGGTGTGTGTGTGTGAGGGGGGCCGCCAAAGCCCCATCTCTCCCCTCTGCAGCATCCTCCCCCCGCCGCTGTTAGGGTAGAGGATTAAGTACTCACTGCTGCTTTCTCCTGTGGTGGCTGAGAGAAAGCGGCACAAGGACAGAGGAGGCGGCGGCCCAGAAGGGGACACTGCAGTGGGGAGAGAGGGCTGCCCAGATTGGAGTGGGGTGGGCTCAAGGCCCAGGAAGTCCTTAGGATCCAGGGCTACCCAGAAAGACGGGAGGGTGGGCTAGGGTCCGACCTGGAGAGCTGGGGGGCCCCCTCCCCCCACCCCACCCCTGCTTCGGCCCTGGGGGGAGGCTCCCATGTATAATAGATGGTCCTCGACCCACCCATCCAGCTCCCCATAACCTGGGCACTTCATCAGAGGGTGTGACCGTAAGAACAGGGCAGCCTTAATCCTCCCAAGTCATCTCCCCCTGCTTAGGTCCGACAAGTCCAGTCTCCAGGCTGCTAGAAGCATCTCTGTTACCACCAGAGAAGCCAAAGAGCCGTGCCCAGTGCCCCTGCAACCCAGGCACAGGGGCCGGTGGGAGGGGCAGGGCAGCTCTGATGCAGTGGGACGTGCCTGGCGTCCTGGTGAGCAGCGGCCTGGCAGGCACTGCAAGCTGCGGCCTGTGTCTGGGCTCTGGGGGTGAGTCAGCGCCAGGGGTCCTGGCCCGGCACGCTGCAGCCTGGCCCAGAGAACCTGGCCCCAGCCCTTCTCCTCTCCACGGCCCCAGGGAATGACCAGTGCTACCTGGGTCCTCACCCCAGGCTCCGCGCTGCAGGTGAACTTCCCCTGCCCTGCTGGCTCTTGGACAGATGACTCTGGGGGGCCCGGCTTTTTCTGGGCACCTCTTGGGCTTGAGGCTCGCCCCCTCCCCTCCCTGCCTTGTCCAAGGAGGAGCTGACGCAGAGGTAAGCGTTCCACTTCTAGCCTCTCGTGGACCGGGCACTCCGTCCCTGGGAAGTAGAGCCCAGCCTGCTGTACTGAGAGTCTGTTTTGTTCCGCAGTCCAGGACTTTTTTCCAGGCAACAGTTTTTAGGTGGGGGGGATTATGCAAATACAATTTTCATTTTTTCAGCTTTGGGACCTGATACCCACCGATCAGGACCAGGGAAAGAGAAAGGTGTTAGTGTTTGTAAACATTGCCCTTTCCCTACAGAAGAGCTTGCAACTGGCTTCATCTCATAACTGGTGTTGGTTTTATCCCTGGGCAAAGCGCGCCCCTAGTTGCAGACCTGGCAGGGGCAGGGAGACCCTTTCTGGAGCTGGGCCAGGCTCTCCTGACTTTGTACTGCAGCCGGAGGGCATCCTCCCTTTCACCCTCAGGCGGCTTCCAGGCAGATGCCACAGGGCTGTCCCTGGCACAGCAGAGACCTGCAGAAGCCTCTTCCCTGTCCTCTCCAAGCCAATCAATATTCCCCAGCCCCAGGCAAGTGCGACCTCTACTGGCCCCTCTGTCTCCTGCTGGGCGCTCAGCTGGGTCCCCTCAGGTAGAGGGCAGCAGGTGTGTGGACTGGGAGCGGGTGTGGGGACGGTGGGGATGGGGGGGAGGAGGCTGGGGCTCCTGGGCTGGGACAGTGGGACTCGCCGCCCCCTCCCTGGACGGAGCGTCCTCACGGGTGGTCCAAGGCTGTAGATGAGGAGGGACTGTTTCACCTGGCGCTGCGGTTGGGTAGTTGGACTTTCATGATGTAGGTTCTAGCTGAAGCTGGGCTCACTTTTCTTGAGCCGGACAACACAGGGTCCAGGGTGATGGGGACACTCTTTCAGAACCGGAATGGCAGCCAGAGGGAAGAGTAGCAGGTGCTCACTCAGTACGGGGGCGGTGTGGTTGACATAGGAGGCAGCGAAGCATAGAGGCTGGGAGCCCTGCAGGCCTGGGTTCAAATCTCCTGGCCACTAATTACAGAGTGTGATTTTATGAATTCAACAAGTGCTTGTTGGTGAGCCCTGCTATGTGCCAGGCTCTGTTCTAGTCACTGTGGATGCCACGGTGAGCACAGCAGATGGAATCCCTGGCATTTTGGATTTTGCGTTCCTTGGGCCCGAGGCAAGTCACTTAGCTGCTCTGAGCATCACTCAGCCGTTAGTTTCTGAGAGTCTGCTATCTGCCAGGGGCTATGCTAGGCAGTGGAGATTCAGCGGGAACGAAACAGACCTGCTTCCTGTCTTCATGGCACTTACGGTCTAGTGAGTAACACAATTAAACAGATAATTACATAGGTAATTAATCACGGCTGTGACAGGTGTTAGGCGCACGTACAGGATGCTTGGAGAGCACATAATGGGCTAACCTGACCAGGTCTGGTGAGCTCCATCCATAAAACAGAGGTGGTAACACTCACTCCACAGTAACTGGTAACTGTTAACATAGCCCGCTGGACAGATAAAATTCTAAACTCTCCACGTGAACAATCACTGCACAGACAGCGGGTTGATATCCGTCATCCACTTGGTCAGAGGAGCTGGGGTCCAGTCCTGCGCTCTCAGTGAGGAGGAAGCCCGCGCGGAGCTAAGGGGCTTCCTGGAGGAGTGTCACAGTGGATGTTTATTTGAGGCCGGGTGGTGACTGGAGCCAGATCGCCTGGGTTCCCTCGGGCTCTGCCACTCACCCCGACTGTGGGCAAGTTAACCAAACTCTGTTTCTCAGTCTCCCCATCAGTAGAATGGAGATAAAACTCACACGTGTGACACAGGTTCTTGGTGAGGATCCAATGAATTAATTCCAGGAACGTGCTTGGAGCAGTGCACAGGACGTGCCGGGAGCACTGTGGAAGCGCTTTTATCATTATTGTGTTGCCTCCTAGCGCTTAGATGGCTCCTTCTGGGTTCCGCAGCTGGACTGGGCACTTCCCCCTTGGCTTTTCTTAAAAACTCAAGGGAAGGAGCAGCTATAGCTTCCTTGGGCGCTCTTCCAGCGTTTCATCCATCTGACTTGCAGGTAGCTATTTATGCCTCCCCAGCCGTGTCTTACCAAAGCTTAATTTTGGGGAAGGATGTGTCCCAGCATTCTTCATTTTCATCCCTGCAACTGAGAGTTCAGGGTAGTGGCCAGAGTGATGGGTAGATTTGGATCCTGGCCAGTCATTGTGAGTCCGGACTGCAGGGAGCCCCTGGCCGTCAGCCCCTCCCCGAAAGACGTCTGAACTTCAGCCAGGGGTCCAAAGTTACACACCAAGGAGGATCCCCAAACGCATGGGACGCAGAGGTGTCCTGAAAGCTCCCTCTCCGGATACTCTCCACCAGAGTTCCTCACCTATCTGGCCGTGGGACTTTCTGACCGAACACCAGGGTCCGGAGGTTGGATGCTAGGTCCCTTCCAGACCTGGCCGCTCAGGAAGGTGGGGTACGAGTTGCCGGGGCCATTATAATGGTTACTGAACCTCAGAGGGTTTGGTGCTACCGGGCAGCCCCCAGATTGGGGGTCGGGCAAAAGGAGAAGAAGGAGCCTGACTGCCGTTTTGAAGTCAGGACAGACTCATCTCTGGCTACTTGTCTGGGGCCTTGGAGCTCAGCGTTCACCGTGGGCAGAGCCACAGTGGCCGGCATGGCCGGGGGGACACGGAGCTGGGTGCCGACCCGCTGCTTCATCAAGCCCTCCTCTCCCTCAGTCCATCCCTTGTGACGAAGCCTTTGCATCTCTCGTCACTGCGGTCCTCAGAACAGCCATCCCTGTCCCGTTTCACCATGAGGAGGCAAAGGCCCAGGGAAGTTATCTGACTTGTTCAGAATCTCACACCACCGAGGGGCGTCCTGGGGGCTCTCCTCCCCTCCCTGCCCCTTCCCACCAACTCCGCCTGTGGAGCCCTCGACAAACACGCTCACGGGTCCTCAGGGATGAGGCCATTCATACTCTGAGCACGAGCAACAGATGTTTACCAGATGAGGGGGTGCCCCCTTGGCAAAGTTGAGTCGGCCTCCTTTGCTGGTGCTGGGTTTTCGTGGGACTTGCCATGGGGCTTGGGCAACCTCAGGAGCGCCTGCCCTGAAGGGGGCGGGGGGAGCCGTGGTGGGTGCGCCAGAGAGACGGTGGGGCCCCGGCCTCAGTAGCCTCGTCTGAGTGGGATGCTGCCTTGGCACCAGAAGCCTCCGCAAGGTCCGAATTCTCTAATTGCAGGCTTCCTCTGCCTCCCAGCAGCAGCAGGACATAGGCCTGGGTACACGCGTGTGTATACACGTGTGTGCACGCATACATGTGTGCGCATGCATGTTGGGGGCCGTGGGGACCGACTGGATAGAGAGGGGCTCCTTGGAAAGCAGAGGGAAATGGGATCTAGTTGGTGTCTGACTGCTCGTCCTTCACGTGCGGGCTTGAGAAGGCAGGATCCTCGAGGAACTCACAGCCCTGCTCCCGGCCTGGCCGGCGAGGGCGGCTAGAGCCACCCACAGGCTCTGCTTTGCTCCCTTCCTTCCACTCCCAGTGCAGATGGGCTAAGACCTACTCCTAAAAGGTGCCGGCGCAGAAGGGAGCAGCGTGGGAGCGCCTCCGCAAGGCAGGGCGTGGCACCTGGGGGCTGGGCCTCCAGGCGCTCCTGGCCCAGGACAGCTGCCCCCCAAGGCCGGGTTTCCTCTGACTGTGGAGCCCTCTGTGCCCTCCACCAAGAAGCTGGGAAGCCTGAACCCCATCGCTGGGCACCCCGGGACCGGGCTAGGACCGTGGCCGGGCATGGGGAGGCTCCCCTGAGGTCTTTGTGGGGACCAGGCGCCTCTGAGTGGGACAGGGCGTCCTCAGCCCACGGAGCGCCCTAGCAGGGCTTCCCATAACTGGGCTGATGCCGTGGCCCTGGAATTTAGCACTTAGGGAATATTGCAATTAGAGCATAATTCACCCATGCCACGCACTTAGTACCGAGGATAGCGGCTGTAACTGTGAGCCTGGCGCTAGGGGGATGGGAGCAGAGATGAACGGAGGAGTGGGAGGGGCTCTGAGACTGAGGATGGGGGGCCGGAGGCACTTAACCCTCCCCACAGCCCAGCAGAGGCAGGGGGACGGAGGCCAAGTCACGGAAGCACACCCCAGGCTCCTGCATGCCCTTTAGCTCAGGCTGCCCGGCAGGGGCAGGGGGGTGACAGCGGCAGCTGGTCGCTGGGGAGGCGGGGGGCAGATGGCCCTGCACCCAGCTTCCTGCTCGGTGTGGAGAAAGAGCACACTTGGCACCGACTGCGGCGGGTGTGCGAGTGAGAGGGGCTGCCTTGCACCTTCAGCTCTCAGCCCCTGTCTTCCGCTTTCTCCTTGTAGCCCCTTCCTCACGCCCGCTCCTAGGTTCGGGCTCCTCTGAAGCGCAGATGCTGTGCTGTCGGCCCCAGGTGGGGTGGGCACGCGTGTGTGGCCTGGGGCCCGTGGGGCTGCCTGTCTGTCCCCTCCCGGAGCAGAGGTGACATCCCCAGGTCAGCCTTGGACTGCAAGGACCCTCCCCGAGGGCGGGAAGGTGTGCGTGGAGTGTCTCCTCCTGACCTTGACTCTGGTCTGAACTGATGGCCCCGAGTCTCGGGCGTGTCCTTCTTTTGGAAAGTGACCGAGGGAGCAACTTTCCTGCTGTTTGCAACAATGAAGCCCTTTGTGACCTTTGTGACCTCCTGTGTGTGTTTGCACAAAAGCCAGCACACCGTCCTGCATCTCTGTCCTCCTGGGGCTGCCTGGCTCCCCCTTCACTGTCAGCTGTGGTCCCTTGTGCCCACTGACGTGAGCCCACCTCAGGCCCAGTGATGGGGTCAGAGGTCAGAGGCCAGGCCCTTGGGTTCCCTGTACGCACCTGGAGGGAGGGGTGCAGGGAGGGTAAACAAGAACCTGGGGGCCGAGTGCTTGGGCTCCCAGGAAGGAGGGCTGGGGGCTGACGCCCAGCCCCACCGCCAGGACCCAAGGAAGGTGGAGGTGTGGCCGGCTCGCTGTGAGCAGAAAGCGCGGGGTTAAGTGACGAGAGGGGACAGGGCTGGCTCTCCCAGTGTGACTCTCCCACGGGGAGGAAAAGGCATCCCTTTAATGAGGCTGCCCTGGCCCTGCAGGGAGGGAGCACAGATCCATCCTGGCCCTGTGAGGGGAGCACAGCTAAGATTGGATTAGCTTTTTGATGCTGGGACCTGGGCGCTGCTGGGGGCAGGGAGGGGACAGGGCCCAGCCCGCGGTCGGCAGCCGCCCTGAGGTCTGAGGCTTCCTGGGGAGACCCGGGCCCACCCTCAGCCAAGCAGGGCTCCCGCTGGAGGAGCAGCAGGGGCGCCCAGGGGTCACGGTGACAGAAGCCAGGTCCCCCCCCTGCAGAGGCTGGGAGGCGTCCCCAGGCTCCCCCCAGGGGTAGGTGGCGAGCGGGGGTGCAGGGGGGTAGGGAAGGCAGATCCAGCGCCGTGGTCTCCGGGGTGGGAAGGACAGGAAGTCTTGCCGTCTGTTCCACGGCTTCCGGGCTCTGGCTCTGAGAGGCTGGGGTCAGATCATCCCGGGAGGGTGAGCAGAGGGCGGGGAGGCCTGGAGGCTGCTGGAAGGGCTGCCTCGGGCAAGGGTAGGTGTCTGCACCCGCGCACTGGGCCGTGTGGGGCCCCACGTCCTGCTCTTCGCGGCCACACCAGGTGAGTGACGCGCTGGCACGTGGCTGCTTCCGACTCAGCCATCCTGGGCTACACCCGCCGTAGTCCAGGAGTGGGGAAAGACCAAGACAGGAAAAGATGGGTTCCGCCAGCCCCGGATGAGAAGGGTCACTGGAGTAGTTGGTCCCTTCCTGAGGAGGGTGGTGGGCGTTCAGACCCTGGCCGTGTCCCGTGGGGTCTTCCAGCTGCAGCGGGAGTTCTTTGCTCTCCAGCTCTCCTCCCCTCCGGCTCATCCTCCTTGTTCCCAGGAGCTGACGGTGGGCCCTGGGCTGGCACTAGTGGGCAGAGAACTCAAGAGTGACTGGAGGTGCTCAGAGGATGGCAGGGCCTCCCTAGGGCGGGTTGGGACTCCCAGGACTCTCAGTTCTGGGGCCCTGGGCTCTGGCCCTTAATGAATGAGAGAGATCCGAAGCGGCCCCCTTTCCAGAGAGCAGTTCCTTCTTGTCTGGGGTTTGCGGCACTTCCGGGCATGTGGCTCAGGGTAGGAAGGAGCCACGATTTCACACAAACACTCAAGGCACACCTGCTGTGCACACACGGCTGGCAGCCTGCCCGTGGGCACGGGTTCCTCTCTCTCACATCCTTTGGAAATTGAGGACGAAATTGACCCTGAGGCCGTATGTCCAGGCTGCAGCTCCTCCTGGAGGGCGTCGCTCAGGGGCTGCAGGGGCTTGGTGCGGGGTGGGTGAGATGATGTGTCTGCGTCAGGACCTGGCGCCCTGCCCCGGTGACAGAGGTGTTTGGGGAAGGAAGAGGGGGGAAAGGCACGTACGAAAGCGTGTAGACTCATTCCCTCCTTCCAGCAACTTGAAGCCTCGCCTGCAGCAGGGGCCTCTCAAACCAGCCCCCAGTGTCAAGCATCCTTTCTGTGCTTGAGTTCTCCAGGGAAGGAAAGTCACGACATTGCCTGTCCTCCGTCCTCAGTGTTGGAGCTGGTAGAGAAGCAGGGCCCCCGGCCTCACAGCCCCTCCCTGTGTGTCCCTGGCCAGGCCTGCAGCCCCTCCAGCCTCCCACTCACTCGTTCATTCCACCCACGAGCAGGCACTCTGCTGGAACAGAGCCTACGGGTCCCTGCCCTCGCGGCCCTTACAGTCTGAGGAGGCAGGACAGTAAACAAAAGATGGGGGGAGGTGTCAGGTCCTCTTGGAAATGAGTTTTTGAGCATGAACTGTCCCTAGTTCTTGTCTCTTGATGACACATGTGGCTAACTGTGCAGTTGTCACACTCAGTCACATGGAGCCCAATCACACCTTTGCTCTCTTGTCCTGCTGTAATAGAAATATGGCTTCTGAGAAGTGTATTAGTTGCTGGTGATGTGATTGCTGGGGTGGGGGGGGCTGGGCTTGGGGGTTAAGGGAGGCCAGGATGTTTCACGTTTCAGACCCAGAAACAAGGGTGGGAGATAGGCTCCTCCAGGGCTTCTTCTCAGGGGACCCTGGGGCAGTGCTGTCCCTGGAAATGGGAGGATCAGATGCGCTCTCGAGGGGGCTTTGTGTCCTTGGACTTTTTTGTTGTCGTTACCCGTGGCCACAGGTTCTCCGTGTGTATGTGGGTCGGGGGGGTCCGTGCCCCACTTCCAACGAGGGAGACTCTCCACATCTTTAAAAATGATTCACGATGTCAGAAAGGCAATAGGATTAACCTAAAGTGTGAAGTATTTCAAGTGGATGCAAGAGGAGTTTCTGAACAATAAATGTTGTTAGACATTGTGACAGAAGACCGAGCAGGTGGTGAGTCCTCCCTCCCAGAGGAGAGTCTGGGCCAGGGTAGGTTCAGGAGAGGGTAGACTGACCACCACAACTGCCTCCCTCCTAGGGTCTGTGTGGGGAGAGCTACGTGCCGGTGTCACCGTGTTCAGTGGGTGCATCTCAGTGTGTGTGTGGGGAGAACAGCGTTGGGCGAGAGGGGCTTAGCAGGGTGAAAGCCCCCTTCATCCGTGCTGTGACGCTATCTCCAGGGTAAGGGGTGGTGTGCGTGGGTGTGTGTGTGTCTGTGTGTGTGTGTGTCTGTGTGTGGACTCGTATCAGGAGACTTCAGTTGTGAGAGTCAAACCTGCAGGAGAACTCGCAGATGCTCCCACCACCTGTTCTGCCCATTTAAATCCAGGAGGCTGTGCATGAAACGGCTCTTTTGTATGTGGTCCATTCACACATGTGGAATGTTTGCCCTGCAACAGGCCACCATCACTCAACCTCAGTAGTGAAGGGACAGTGGAGAACCAGGTCCCTGAGGAATACAGCTTCTCGGTTTTTCAGCAAGGACTCCAGGCTGGGGCTCAGGATAGACTCAGCCCCTTCTTTTCAACACAACCCTGATGTTGTTCCAAATGTTCCCAACGAGTCTCAGGGTTTATGCTAGAAACACATAAACCTAATCTGAAGTTACTTTGCCACCAACAGAGGACGGGTGGACAGTGCATTAATGTTTTGACACTCTGCCCACTAGACTCCAAGGACCGCACCCCAGAAGGGTCACGGTCACGGTTCTGGACTTTGGACGTGTGACATTGAAAGATCCTGACACCTGACCTCCAGCTTCTTGGCAGGACCCTTCAGAATCCCCCCACACCCTTGAAAGGTTCTCCTGTTGCATATCCTCCACATTTCTCTTGTGAATTCCTTCTTTGAAAGTTTCCCCTTGGGAACCCTGGGACTCACCAGATCAGTCCTGTTTTCTCACTTTTAACTTCTCTGAACGGACCGTATCTCAGCATCTCCGCTCAGGTGCGCACGCCCAGTTCAGGTGACGAGCAGAGGTGGGTGTTGGAGTGCTGCGCTTCCCCGTTCCCATGCTCTGGGACATCTGCCTGTTTATCCCCCCTCCTTGCAGAAGGATGGACCCGCCCTCGGCGCCCGCAATGCCAAGGCCCGCGCGGCGCGGGGCGGCGGCGGTTCAGCACCACGGACAGAGCCCCGCGCGCCTCAGTTGATGGAGGGTCCCGGCTGCGTCCTAACCTTCGGCGGAGACAGAGGCGGGGGCGAGGGGACAACCAGTGTGGTGGATACTGTTCCCTCCCTTTGAGACCGTGGCCGAGCCGCCTTTTCCCCCTGGATCCCACTTCTTACGATAAGATGGGGGCACGGGCTCCAAGCACCTCTGCCGTGAGCCCGTGTCTGGGACTCCTTTAGCAGGAGGCCTTCAGGAGCAGTTTCACGCGCGTGGCCTGGGTTGGGACGGTTAGCTTGTGGGCGTTAGGGACACACGACACACGACATCAGGCCCTGGAATCCGGCTGCGGCCTCCCAGTGTCAGCGACTCGGTCCCTCTGGCCCTTATCCTGACGCCTCACTGCCCACTCCTCTCGTGCGGACACCAGCCTGGGCTGGTGGGAGGGGCAGGCTTTTGCGGGGACCCAGCAGGAAGCGAGGCTGGGGTGGGCCTCCCTGGAGCGGGGGCTGCACCAGGATTCGAGACTGGTGGGTCAGAGCGGGCGTGAGGGCTGAGCTGGGGGCCGCCTGCAGACGGGGTGGGGCGTGGCCGGGTAGGAGGGGGCGGGACCAGCTGCCGGGGCAGGTGGGCAGGGGCTGGCGGCTCTCCAGAGCTCTAAGGGCCCTGTAGCTGGGCAGCGCTGCTTTCCGGCCTCTCGATTCATCTGAACAGGCTCATTCCTCTGCTTCCAGAGCTCAGGATGCCCTGAAGGTGGAGGAGATCTCTTCCGCCTCTGTTCCTTCCCTTTCTCTCCTTCCCCACCCACAGCTCCACCTGGACCACCACATACCTTCCAAAATGGATAATCCACGCCCTCCCGTGTCCCTGTCTAGTGCACATGGCCAGGGCAGAAGGTGTAACTGTCATCCCTTGAGTCATGAGAGGCAGGCAGCCCAGGTGCCACCCTCCTCATGGGGTCACTAGGACCCTCCAGGACTCACCTAACAAAGGGGAGAATCCATGCAATAGTCCGGTTACCTGCTGTCTCCCCTTTGGTGCCTTTCCCTGCAAACTCCGCTCAGATATGCCAGTGCCTCCTTGGTGTCCCTGCCACCCAGGCCTCCCCTCCCCTGCGCCCCCCGGGCTGTATTTGGGGCAGTGCTTCCTCGTGCCATTCATAACACCGGGTGGACGGCTGCCTTCCTTACCTGTGGGCAGAACCAGGTCCGGGAGTAGGGCAGGGCAGGGACAGTGAGGCAGATCCTGGCAGAGAAGACAGCTGGGCGCACGCATGGGTACAGTGTTCTTGTGGGCAGGGGCCCTGGGGGAGCAAGCTGGGCGCCTCGGCCTCACTGCTGCAAGCTCCAGGCTCTGGTCCAAAGGAGAACTGATTCCCCGTCTCATCTCCTGCTGGGCCAGTGAACAGCAGCTGATCCACAAAGACTGACCGTGACCCACTCTTAGGAAGGCGGTCAGCCAGGACTTGCGCTGTGCTGGGTGTAAACTAGTGTCGTGTTTGGCGCCTGGCCCTTGGAAGATGCCGAGTAAATGTTTACTGGGCGAATGCTGACGGGAGGGCCTTGTCCGCGGGTGGGTTCAGTGGTTGCGCTGTTGGAGGGCCCTGCAGCACTGCTGGCTCGGTCCTGAGGGCCTGTCCTTTTTGACTTTTATTTTATTTATTTTTTAAAGATCTTTTTTTTGATGTGGACCATTTTTAAAGTCTTTATTGAGTCTGTTACAATATCGCTTCTGTTTTATGTTTCCGTTTTTGGCTGCGAGGCATGTGGGATCTCAGCACCACCCCCTCCTCCACCGACCAGGGATCGAACCCGCACCCCCTGCATTGGAAGGCGCAGTCCCAACCACTGGACCAGCAGGGAAGTCCCTCCTCTTTGACTTTTGGAGTCCAGGATGCTGTGACCTCTCCTTGCGGAAAGGAGACCTTCAGGATGGGACCGGGGCTGGGCTGGCAGTGGGCGTCTTTCTGGGGACACGGAGCCTGGGACCTTTTGTGCAGGCACCTCTGCCACCAGACATGCCTGTCAACCTTGACAGAGAGCAGGTCTCTCTGCTTCTTGGTTCTTGGAAATCCTTGCTGTGAGGCTCCTGTGTGCCGGCCTTAGCTTGGCCTGTGACGTGCTGGCCATGTGTTCAGCGGGGTGATAGCCATCTGACTATCGTGTACACGTTCCAGAGGTGGGCGCTCGTGAGACCCCGGGTGGGCGGGGCGGGGGGGGCGGGATGGGAGAGGTGATCGACTGCCTTTGGGGGAGTGGAGGTAGGGTGGCGGTGGGACCCGCTCCAGCGGCTCCCGGGCTGCGTGCCTGGCTCTGGCCCTGACATGGATGAATAATTGATGGTGACTGATGGACCACTGCTCCTGTATGAAAGACTGAGCGGGGCTGGAGCAGGCTGGGGTAATCAGATGTTTCCCGCTGCCCTCCTGGGACGTGTGGGACTCCTGGCTTTCCCTGACTCTCAGAGCCCTGGGGTGGGGGGTTCTTCCACGGGGGGAACGGGGTTTTGTGCAAGGGGGCCGGTGGGGCAGCCTTCTCAGGGTGAACTTTGCGGGGGAGGGGCAGGGCCCAGAGTCCTTAATTCTGGGGACAGGACTTGCCTGCTTTGTGGGGTGTCTCTGCTGCCCAGTGTTTGGAATGTCAGTGAACTGGTGGGCAGCGGGGCAGGGGGCAGGCAGGCAGCCCCTGGGGTGTCTGCGAGGCAGTGGGACACTGAGGGTGGACAGTCCTGGAGAATGGCCTTCTCTACAGATGAGGAAGGACACTCAGAGGATTTAAGTGATTTGCCTAAGGTCATATGGCTGGTGGGTAGTAAATGATGTCATTGGGATCCCGGGATAGAATTACAGCCACAGCGACTGAGAAGGCTGGCTGGTCCCTGTGGGGGATGGGAGGATGGGAATGTGTGTGTGTGTGCGCGCGCGCGTGTGTGTGTGTGTGTATGTATGTGTGTGTGTGTGTGTGTGTGTGTGTGTGTGTGTGTCGGGCAGAGTCTGCTGTGCTCGGAGTGTGTGCTCAGGGGTCGGCACCAGCCTCCTCCCCCCGCCCCGCCGCTGCTGATCAGCTCTGCAGGGTGCACAGTACAGCAGAGACCGTGTTTAGGGAGGAGCCTGGGCCAGGATTTGCGCGGGGCCTGGCTCCATGGTGGGGATGAGGGAGAGCCTTCCCCGGTGGAGCCTCCATGGCCCCCCGCTCTGTCAGTGTGGGGTCGGCCCCCTTGGAGCTGCTCCCATGAGCGTTTAACCCTCTACGGAGTTGCAGGCCACAACCAGGGCCTGCACACCCTGACTCCCCGTTTGATCTTCCCTGCGTCGCGCTGTCCCGGCTCTCCCGTCACTGCCGGAGGCGGGCGAGGGCTGCCTGCGGACACTGCTTCAGGCGCAAAGACTAACTCGGCCCACACTCGCCAGTTCTGAAATACTCTGAGAGATGGGCCGGTTCCTCTGGCCATCTGTTTCCATGTCCTGCAAGCTCCTTCCGTGGTCGAGAAGTTTTTCCCGGGCTCCAGCCCGCGCCCCCCTGTTGCAGCCGCCTGGGTCTGCACTTCCCCCACCCCCCGCAAGCTCTCCTGTAACGTGGCGGGCAGGGGAGACCGTGAGTGATGCTTGCTCGGCAGAGAGGAACATGTGATTGGGGATTTGGGTGCAGAGCCAGATCCCTCGGTAGCTCTCTCATTGCCAGCCTGACGCACGTCTGCCCTTGCTACCTGGGCGCCGTCCAGTAGAAGGTCTCCCAGGACTGTGCCCTGCTTGTGCCTGTGTCCTCCGTCAGGGTGGGCAGAGTGTTTTAGTGACAGGGTCCTCCTCGCTGGTGCCAGGGGTGGAGGAGGAGGGTGCAGGCAGTGCATCAGCCCACTTTACAGACGGGGCGACCGAGACTCACAGCAGCGTGGCCAGAGTTCACGATGCAGGTGGGGGGGGGGTGGACGCACGTTGGTGTTGTGCCCTGAAGTCCAGCCCGGGGTCCGAGGGGTGACAGGGACCAGAGGCTGTGGCCACGAGCTCTTGCCCACGATGGCATCTCTGTTGTCCCAGCCTCTGCCGCGGCAGGAGGGGCACTGACTGACCGGCGGCCGTCTGGGGCGCTGTCCCCCCTCCGTGAATGTGCCCTCAGGGTTGTGATGGCTGAAGAGACAGCCGTTCTCCTTATTTCAGCTTCAGTTCAGTGTCTGGTGCAAAGGACTTGGCAAATAGGAAGGCACGGGAGTGGGAAGAAAGCATAGCTTTGATGTCTCAGGTTCCCAAAGGGAAGAATTAATGGCATGGAAGAGGAGCTATTCTTTAAAAACAAGCCAGCGAGGCTGTTTCTCAGAGGTGAGCCCTTCCTGTCTGTGCAGGCAGGCCGGGATGTCACCACCCTCAGGCTCTCTCTCCAGTGTCGGGTGGGGGGCCCCCCTCACAGTCCCCTTCTCTGCCCACCAGTCACTCAGCCCCCAGTCCAGCTGAAGGCCCACAACCCGCACAGCGGGGCCGTGCTCTGAGCTCCTCTCTGCTCTAGGCAGGAGGGCGTGACGGGGCGGCATCTCACACCCGGCACGTGCGGGACTGCGGGGGCCGGGGACCTTCTCGAGGACACGCAGCCGGCGGGCGGGGTCCTTGCCAGCCTCGCTCATTCGTGTGGCCGACGTTTTAGTGGGGACTCGGCAGGGGGCAGGCGCTGCCAGGCGCTGCGTGTGTGGAGGTGTCAGACACGGTCCCTGCCCCGCGCCATGTCAGGACGGTGTGTCGAGATGAACTCCTACGGTAAAGTGGTGAAAGGAGGGGCTGTCAGTTCTGCCCAAGGAAGTCAGGAAGGCGTCCTGAAGGAGAGCCGGAGGGGGTCACAGAACAAAGACTGCAGGGGCTGGGGGCGCAGCTGGGCCGCGTGCGGGGCCAGGGAGTGGCCGGGGGGTGTGCGGGCGGAGGGCCAGGGCTGGCGGTCAGGGGTGGTGGGCCTCCGCCTGCCCCGCCCGGCAGAGTGTCGGGAATGGGTTTCAGGGTAACTTGTCCTCGGCCTCGTGGGGGACCTGGTAGTGGGGAGCCCCTGCCCCAGACCTTGGCCCCTCTTTTTTTGGCCGTTGGAGACCCAGGTGGCAGGGACTCCACCCTCGAGAAGGAGAGAAGTTGTCTGTTTTCCCTGAGACCCTGTCTGTCCGAGGTTAGGATGGGAGGTGGGGTGATAAGGAGAAGCCAGGCTGAAGCAGGAGGGCGAGAAGCGAGGACCCGGGGAGCACGTGCTAACGGGGACCACGGCCACGTCCCCCGAGCTGGTCCTCTCTCCGGCCCCAGGGGCACCCAGCACTTGCCTCGGACCCCGTGAGACTGTTTCCCGATGACCTCATTCCCTCACCTGACCTGCAGGGAACATGCTTTCTGCCGCGAGCCTGTTTCCTTAGGTGATGGAGCTGGGAAACGTGTGTTCATTTTTCCCCTGAGCTGTGACAGGCGATAGGAAATTTGCCCTGGAATGTGCTTCAGTGTGGACTGAAATAAAAGACCTGGTGCATTTTGCAACAGAGCATTAAAAAGGAGAAACGCAGGCCCCTCACCCAGACACCAGCTTCCAAGGGTACGTTTCCCCGAACTTTCCTCTCTCCCTCACGTGGCATCCCTGCCTGCGGGTGAGGTGGGGCAGTGGGGTGAAGTACATGGGAAAGACTGTGGACGTTTAAGAAAGGCTGATTCCGGTGGGCCCTCGGGGGCAGAGACACCAGGGGACCTGGGCCTCCAATTTCCAGAATGATGGCGGCATTGGGAGTATGGAAGCATGGGGTGCTGAATGCCTGGACCTGGATAGGTGGGTGCCAGTGACTCCCCGCGTCGCCGGTGGATTAATCGCTAGTGGACTTCCTGTTGGCGTGAGCAGCGGCGGTGAGGATGGGGGCCTGGGGTGGAGGGGGTCACTAGTGAGATCAGTCTCTCTCAACACATACCCCCGGCCCCACCTCTCATAACCTCTAGACACACTTTGCCCAGAGAGTGAGTGATGCCACCAGGTGAGCAGAAACGGCTCTATTCTCGTTTACTTCACGCTTTAGGAGGTAAAAGTGCTGTCTGTCCCACAGTTACTTCCTGGGCAGGCGGTTTGCTGGGAGAGGGTGGGATCCCAGGAGCCAATGGCGCCAGGGCTCTGTCTCCCTCCTGTGCAGGCTGGGCCCCTGGGCACCGCCCCCAGCCCCCAGCCCACTGCTGCGTTAACGCGGCAGGTCACCCACCCCCCAACCAAGTGCTCTTTCCTGGAGGGTGTCAGGGCTGGAGGGAGGGGTCCAGCTAAGATGCTGGGAGCTGGAGAGGGAGGTGGAGGCTCTGTCACACGTGTGAAGAAACGTGTGACGCTCAGGAGGGGCCGTACGTCCAGGGCCGGGTGACGCCGGAGAGAAGGTGCCCCGGAGAAGCTTCTGCACGTGCTCTCCTTTGAGAGACGTTTGCCTGACCTACAACATCAGTCCAGGAGAGTGCACAGACTGCCAGCCCGGTTGGGTCACAAACGGAACACGCCTGCGCCACCTGCAGCCAGACCAGGGGACAGAGAGAGCATCCCCGGCGCCCCACGGTGGGCAGGGATTCCGGGCATCTCCCCAGCCTCACTCTGGCACCATCGACTAGTTCTGCCTGGTTTTGATCTGGAATGACGCGGCCCCCAACGCCCTCACCTGTGACGGTCTTCTTTCACGCAGAGCTTCGCCTGCGACATTCACGGTCTCGCTGCCCGTCATTCGGTTTATTTCCTCGCACGGCAGAGTCGTGTTTCGTCGTCCATGCGCCTCCACTTACCCGTCTGTCTACTGTTGATGACCTTTAGGTAGTTTCCAGTCTGGTGCTGTCATTAACCTGCTTTCTATGTTTTTAAAAAACATTTATTTATTTATTTATTATTTATTTGTCTTTGGCTGCGTTGGGTCTTCGGTGCTGTGCACGGGCTTTCTCTAGTTGCGGTGCGTGGGCTTCTCATCGCGGTAGCTTCTGTTGTTGCGGAGCACGGGCTCTAGCTGCCTGGGCTTCAGTAGTTGTGGCGTGTGGGCTCAGTCGTTGTGCTGCACGGGCTTGGTTGCATCCACGGCATGTGGGATCTTCCCGGACCAGGGCTCGAACCTGTGTGCCCTGCATTGGCAGGCGGATTCTTAACCACTGCCCCACCAGGGGAGTCCCTCAGTATCTTGTAACAACCTATAACCTGCATTTAGAAGGGAAAACTCAACACTGCCGAATGATAGCCCCGTTTCACAGGGTAGCTCCCTTGACTTTCTAATGAGCAGTATTTTCATTCATCATTATTATGGTGACTCATTTTCTCATCTAATAGATGATGGCTCTCTCATCTCCTTCATAAACATTGATGAATTTCTTTCAGTATTATCATCAGTACTTACTCTTGTAAAAGTCTGTTCGGCAGTTCTAAAGGAAGCACATTCTGCTGGAACACGTGGTCCTTCACGCTCGGGAGCCCCCACTGCAGAGGCCCTCCTTTCCGCGTGCTGCGGCTCCCCTTCCGCGCAGGCGCTAAGCAGAGGCCCCGCCCAGGCCCTGCCGGCCAAGGCCTTTTCTGGCTGCGTGGGTCCTGAGCCTGGGCCCCGCCCCACGCTCAAAGCGCTTGCTATGCTTTTGATAAATGCCTTCCTCTTGCTGCGACCCGGCTGTGTGCGTCTTGTGTTTCATGGGCGGTTATGCATTTTCCCCGAATACTCTTGCCAGTTTCTCCTCCTGTCCCGCGTTCTTGCCAAGCCTTGGTGTCTTCGATTCAGCCGTCTTCGGGTGGGTGTGTGTGGTCTCTCCTTTGATTTGCTGGTGACTGAGCGGTGGAGCCCCTTTCCGCGCACTTGCCGGCCTTCCTTGGAGTGCCTCTTGCCCCCCCAAGTCTTCTCCTCGTTTCGCTACGGGGTCACCTGTCTTTTCCTTACTGATTCGTGGACAGCGTCCCTACGTCTCCTGAAGGCGGGGGCTGTGATCCTTCACGTGTGCTTTTCTTCCTGAGGCGGAAGGGCTGGGAAGTCCGGAGGCCGGGATCTGCCTGGTTACTTGAGTATTCCCTGGTTCCTGCCCTCGCCTGCTGGGTCAGGTTCCTGCCTGTCCTGTGTGTGGGCTGGTCCCTGCTCGCCGGCCTTCCCCCCCACCTGCCCCCCCTTGAACCGTGGGGGTCCAATGAGGCCACCCAGACCCGCCCCCCGCAGGCTTTCCCACTTCTGGGCCGTCGCTCACTAGGAGCCGTTTTGGGTTTGCACATCCTCGCCCCACCTTCAAGGCTCAGACGAAAGCCCGCTTCTCCTTGAAGCCTTTTCTAACGCTGACGCAGCTCCCTCGGCCCTTCCTGTCTGTTTGCGTCCTTTAGCAGCTCACCCTCTTCTGCCGTGACCCCTGTGGCTGTGTGTCGCACTGTTTGACTTTCTGTACTTGCGCCCAGTCTCCCGAGCTGGTGGTGCCTCTCTGGGAGCCCGTTTGGGCCGGGAAGGGTGGGGCAGCCGGAGTCAGGTCACAGGGCAGCTTCTGCTCCTCCTGCCCTCCCTGTGCGTGCCCCCAGGTAGCCAGCATGCCCTGCACGTCACCTACTGTGCGCCAGCTCTGTGCGAGCGGCCGGGCTGATGCAGCGGGAAGTGGTTCCTGCCCTGCACGGGGGCCGTCTCAGCGGGGAGAAGGGATGGGGGCCCAGAGAGCCAGGGGGTGGTGTCAGAGCCTGAGGGGCCCCCCGGCTGCAGCCCCTGCCGCATCAGGGATGCTGCACCCAGAAGGCCCGTGGTTGGCTGGTCGATGGGCCGCTGACGAGGGCACCATCTGAGATGTGACCCTTCAGCCAGGCTCACAGCTGCCCTCCAGAAAGCTCGGCACCAAGGACCCCACTTCCCACTCCACGGCAGGCAGTGCTAGGAGATGGGGCGTAGCTCAGCCCTCACGTTGCCCACCGCTGGACGGAAGCAGTCCCCCAAGCAGCCACCTGAGGCCTGCCGTCCATACCCGAGGTCAGGGCGGCATCCCTGCCCCCGCTCTGGGGAGGGCCCATCCTGCTCTGGGGACCCTGCCCCGGCTTTGCCCTCGTGGCCAAGGTCCTGTGGTCTGGTCTGAAGCCCTGGAAGCTGATGGGCTCTCGGTGGGGCCTCCACTCGACGTCCCGAGTGGACCGTGGGGTCCCCCTGTGGAGGGTGGGCACATCTCTGGCTCCCGCCCCAGGGCCCTTCCTCTAACTCCCCGGGGCCGCAGGGCCTGAGGGACGGTCCATGGCCTTGGAGTCAGGCCAGCGGGCGGGTGGCAACAAGGGAAGTCGGGCCCCGATGCTCGGCCGTGGCCAGGGGCACGTGTGTGCGTGTGTGGCCAGGGACGTGTGTGTGGGACGCGGTCCCCAGGCACCGGCTGGACGGCATGGCCGTGGCCCTGGCCTTGTGGCACAGGAGCGCTGTGAAACGCTACCTTTGCGAGGGCTCTCCTCCTGCCCCTCAGAGCGCCCTGCAGCCTGGGGCCCCCAGCGGGCACACAGCCCTGGATGCCGCCCCTCCGTCCACCTGCCCCTGTGGCTCGTCCGTCCTCAGGATCACTTGGTGGACGGCACCAGGCGTGTCTGACGCGGGCAGGGCTGAGACTGGGGTGCGGGATTTGGGTACGCCCCCACGGGACGCACTCCTCGGTTCCAGCAGTGACACCCCGTCGCCACTGGCTCTGCGGGTTCGTTGACCCCAGAGGTACGTCCCCAGCGCCGAGTGTCCAAGGGGCGGAGCCATGTGTTCTGCTCTCGTGTTTCAGCAACAGTCACACGACGGCCCACATTAATCAGAATCCTCTGGATTTTCAGGTTTGATTTTAGGAAGCTCTGTATTTAGCCAAAATGTATGGAGCCCCATATGTTCATGCTGGATTCTGAGACACGGGAAAAAGGGCCACCGCGCTGCTCTCAGGAGCCCGTATCCTGGGCAACGGCGTGAGATGAGGTTCAGGTCGTGCTGAGGACACTCTGACTGGAGCTGACCTTGAAGGAGGAGTAGGGGTCACCTGAGGAATCGGGGCGTCCTGGGCGGAGGGAGCCCCGCAGGAGAAAGCAGGGAGGTGTGAGCTGCACGCAAGCTTGCAGGAGGCGACGTGAGGGCTGGGAGTTGGGTTTTACCCATCGAGGATGATGACGGGTGAGGTGGGCCCAGATGTGCGTGTTAGAAAGTTTTCTCTGGCAGAGACGTGCTTCCTGGTTAAAGGCGAGCGGCAGGGAGACGGGGTTGGGGGGTGGCGGTAATGGGATCCAGGTGAGGAGCGGTGAGGGCCTGGGCCTCTGGGGGTGTGCCTGCACTGGGGGCTGATTAGGAGAATAATGCCCCAGACCTGGTAGCGGGAGAGGGGAGGAGAAGGCCGGAGATGAGCCCCGAGCCCCGGACCAGGCGATGCCGAGAGCTGAAACAGAAACGGAGGGGGAAGGTGGACGCGACTTGAGGGGTGGGGAAGAGCTTGGCTGTGGCCATCGGATGTGGGAGGGGGCGCGGGAGGGGGCGCGGGAGGGGGCGCGGGAGGGAGTGTGGGAGGGGGCGCGGGGTCTTCACTGTTGGGGCATCTCGGGAGCGGGGCAGGGAGGGAAGGAGAAGGGGTGGCGGTGTCAGCCCCAGGAGTACAGGCCGAGGGGGGCAGGGTGCAGGAGGGCAGGAGACGGGTGCTGCGCCACAGCAAGGACGGGGGTAACGGGCAGCTGAGGTCAGACGAGAACTATCACTTCGGAGGCCGCCAGGCCGCCGGCGCCAGGAGTCGGGTTAGCGTGCAGATGGGCGGGGCGTGCGTGGGCGCGCGTGTGAATTCATGGATGGGATGCGCTTGAGCGCGTGCGCACGGAGGAGGTGGGGCCCGGGCCGGGCAGGAGAGAGCCTGGGGAGAGCGGGGAGCGGGCTGGGGGACGGTGCAGGTGGCGGCTCAGGAGAGAGGGGCTCGGGCAGAGAGGACGCCGGAGATGGCGATGCCGTGATGAGGCGGGTCCGGGGAGCCTCAGAACGGAAGGAAAGAGGGGAGAAGGGGTGCAGACACGTCGGGAGGAACAGTCTCTGCCTCCCAGTCACGGACCCTAAATCCGGATTCACGCGGTCACAGAATCAGTCTTCACCGGCTACCATATTAAAAGAAATTTAGAAAATTAAAATAGCAGGGAAATACAACAAACATCCATTTTCACAGAATGAATGTCTCGTCAGTTTTTTTCCATATTTTAAAAACAACACAAATAATATACCCATGCTCTCTTCCTTCACAAGAATGTGCGGATGGACGGAAAGCATCCTGGGTAAGGCACAGTCCCCGCTGGAGCGTCCCCTCCGGTCCTGTCCCTGTGACCGCCCACGGAGCGTGGCGGGCTGGCCTTGGTATCAGTTACAGCAGAGGACCTGCTAATACTGGGGAGATGCCAGGTAACAAACCGCCCTGATTCCGTGGCTCCGGCGACAGCAGTGACTGCCTTGCTGAGACTCTGACACCTGCGCGGGGACGGGACGGCCCAGAGGGTCCACTTCGCATGGCTTCATCACGTGTGGCGAGTTGGCGCTGCCGTCCGCTGGAGGTGGGTGACGTCCGTCCCTCTCCGGGCGATGGTGGCTGGGTTCCGAGGGCAGGTGTACCGGGAGACCAAGGTGGAAACGCACTTCGTTATCTAACCGTCGCCATGTAGCGTCACTTCCGCGTGATCTGTCGGTCACAAATCCACCCTGTTTCGAGGGGAGGACAGAGGCCTCTCTCAGTGTGGAAGTCACGTGGAAAGAGGAGGTTGATGGGAGACGGGCTGCCGGCTGTGTGTCCACAGCCTTTACCCAAATAGCGTTTTGTAGTCCGTGTTCTTCGTCTGCTTGCTTCTCCTGCTTAGCATCTCGTCATGGGGTTCAGAACTGAGCTGACTCCTTTATGCCTGTCAAGTCTAGTTCAGGTCCAGGCAGCCAGGAAGAGCGATTAGCAGCAAATCCATGAATTTGGCTTCAGCTTAGCCTTTTATCATTAAGGCCAAATGCGAGCCTAGTGAAAAGCTTTTTTTTTTTTTAACAATTTTTAAAATTTTATTTATTTATTTTTGGCTGCGTTGGGTCTTCATTGCTGCGCGCGGGCTTTCTCTAGTTGTGGCGAGCGGGGGCTGCTCTTCGTTGCGGTGCAAGGGCTTCTCATCGCGGTGGCTTCTTTAGTTGCAGAGCACTGGCTCTAGGCGCGCGGGCTTCAGGAGTTGTGGCTCGCGGGCTCTAGAGCGCAGGCTCAGTAGCTGTGGCGCACGGGCTTAGTTGCTCCGCGGCATGTGGGATCTTCCCGGACCAGGGCTCGAACCCGCGTCCCCTGCATTGGCAGGCGGATTCTTAGCCACTGCGCCACCAGGGAAGCCCAAAGCTTCTGTTTTGATGAGAGCTGTTATATCCAAAAAGCTGAGCCTGGTTGTCTGGTATGAAACGCAAGATTCATGCCACTTGTTTAAAGCATTAGTCTCAGTAAGAAAAGGCCGAGAGAAACGTAATCAGTTGATATGAGTTGAGGGAGGGTCTGTGTGCCAGGACTTGGAAGGTGGAAAAAAAATATAAGGCAGGTTCTCGCCCTGGAGAAACCAGCAACCCGTCGGGAGAGACACACCAACCATGGGGGTGGCGAGAGCTTGTCAGCTGAGTGGCGCTCAGAGCGGGTGGGCCAGGTGGGCTTCGGGAGGGATGTTCTGGGCCCCCCGGGCCACAGGGTTCTCATCCGGCCTCCCTCCAGTCCCCAGAGCCTCGAAGTGCGTATCGGGTGCAGGGGGTGGGACTTGAGTGGACTCTGCATGGGGGGAGGGGGAGGGGCCCCGGCTGGGTCACGGCTGGAGCAGGGCATGTCGCCTGTCGGGCTGCAGGGGTGGGAGGGGCAGAGGCCCCTGAGGGACTGGTCCTTGGGGTTGTTCAGGGTCTGGTTTCCCGTCTGTGAAGGAGGCCGAGGCACTGCCCAGCACGGCCCGTGACGGGGTGGGACTGCAGAGTGTCTGGACAGGGCGAGAGTGACCCCTGCTGAAGCCAGGCCCGGTGACAGGCGGCCCGAACCTCAGCCTAGTAGCCCTCACCCGGCCCTGTCGGTGCCCTTCGGCTGTGTCAGCCCGGCCGACTGCGCAGAGGCCGGAGAGGAATCCTGGGGGTCAGAACGTGTTTCATCAGGACCACAGTCCTCCTGCTTGGCGCTCAGACCCCGGCGAGTGGACGCGCACACGTGAGGGTCAGGCAGTGCCCGGTGTCCTTCTGCGCCCGCTGTGCCCGCAGCCCAGGAGCCCCTGTGCAACCACGTCCCCGGGCCGGCATCCAGAGCCTCGCGTGATTTCACGTCCGGTCGTGTCCCTGTCCGTGAGCTCAGTGGGAGCTGGGCCTGCCGCAAGTCCCCACCGTCGGCTGGAGCGTCTGGTGGGTGCCCCGGAGGGTCTGTTGAATGAATGACTGAACTGAAATGTGTGGCAACACGGCTCATTCTCATTCACACGCCCCACAAGCACGGCGTTCACTGCCTCTTACTTTCCCCAACGTGTGTTGTGTGGTCTCACGTACAGAGTCCCGGGGGTTGGCGATAAACAGGCAGCAGCTCTCTGTGCAGCCCGCATCCGTGGGAGACGGGACAGTCAGGAAAACCTCGGACGGGCTGAGTGCGCCGAAGAAAGCGAGACGGGCAGGGACGGGGCTCCAAGCTGAAGGCCGGGCCCCCGAGTCCCTGCGCTGACCCCCGACCTACACCGGGCCTCTGCGGGTGGTGAGGCCCTGGGGGTTGGGCCCCGTGCTGGGGTCAGTGACTTTATGAGAAGGGAGCCCTGGAGCCCCCCGCCCCATCCTCACGTGAGGATACTCAGGAGACGCCGGCTGTGAACCAGGACGCGGGTCCTCACCAGACGCAGAATCTGCCGGGGCCTTGACCTTGGACATCCAGCCTCCAGCCTGTGAGAAATCAGTGCTGTTGACTAGCCGCCGTCTGCGGTGTCTTGTTACAGCAGCCGGGGAGACTGAGACCCCGGGGTGGTCACAGGGCCTCGGGGGGGGGCCCTGAGAGCGACGGGTGGTGCCGTGGGACCAGAGCAGCACGTGCAGGGCAGCGCGAGGGGGCCGAGCTCAGCTCGGAGGGCAGGGCTGGACCGTGGAAGGCCTTCGAGGTGGGATTTGGGAGATGCGATTTCAGACTAGGAGCTCTGGGAGAGGTTTGGACAGAGGCAGGATGATCTGGTCCACGGTGGGTCGTACGGCCGCCGGGTGCACAGGTAAGGACTTGCGCAGTGGTGGTGGCACGTGCACTCAGCCTGCAAGCTCGGCTCCTGTATTTACACAGAATACAGATAACACGGTCCATGGAATTCTGCGTCCTTCCACACAGGTGTCCCTGTGCTCGGCAGGCCAGCTGACGCCGGGCCCGTGCGTAATTAAATCCACCTGGGTGCCCGCACGCCCGCCCGTCCCCTCGGGACGGCAGAGCAGCGTCGTGGCCGCGTGAACGTGTCCCCACGTCACCCCACCCTGCGCCGCCGCCCGGCACCCGAGTCGCCCATCCAGGCTTCTAACGGCAAACGCGCTCGGAACTCGAGGAGGAGCCGTCCTCTCTGTTGGGCCTGAATGTGCTGAATAAACCTCCCCACCTCGAATACGTCTTGTACGGATGTAGAAAATGCATTACCGGCTGAGAGACGAGAGGTGGCTGGAGACGGTGGTGGGAACAGAGCAGTAAATCTTCGAGGGGCGGCCGGCATCTGGGCTCCCTGCTCACCCAAGAGCGGGGCAGGGGCCAGGCGTGTGGCGACACTGCTCCCTTGAGGTCACCCCAGGGCAGACGGCTGGAGCCGACGTGTCCCAGCGTGAGGGTAGGTCTTCTTGACACAGAAACAGCCACGTCATTCGATGCTAGTCGAGTCCAGACTCACTGCAGACTGCTCTTGGAGTACGTGGGCAAGATGATCTGGTTTTTGGTTTGTTTGGGCCTCATTTAGGCACAGATTACTGATTCTTTCCTGGAAGGTAACTGAGGTTTCAGGCCCATGATTTTGTATGATCGTTTGGGCCGTCATCACCCGCTTTTCTTTTAAATTTAATTTATTTATTTGTTTTTGGCTGCATTGAGTCTTCGTTGCTGCGTGCGGGCTTTCTCTAGTTGCGGCGAGTGGGGGCTACTCTTCGTTGCAGTGTGCGGGCTTCTCATCGCGGTGGCTTCTCTTGTTGCAGAGCACGGGCTCTAGGCGCGTGGGCTTCAGGAATTGTGGCTCGTGGGCTCTAGAGCGCAGGCTCAGTAGTTGTGGCTCATGGGCTTAGTTGCTCCGCGGCATGTGGGATCTTCCCGGACCAGGGCTCGAACCCGTGTCCCCTGAATTGGCAGGCAGATTCTTAACCACTGTGCCACGAGGGACATCCCCAACACCCACTTTTTAACTTATGCGTTCCAGCCCTGAAGCTGTTGGGCCACACAGGCCTGTCCTGGAGGCTGTCCTGCTCTCTGTCCTCCGTCAGTTTCTAAGCCAGCCTGAGAAGCACCTTCCCCCTTTCCAGAGGTTTGTTACAATGATCAGGGACCCAGGCCCACCACCTGCCGTCGGGGGACCCTTACGTTTGTTTCTGGCCCCAGGTTTCCTTTGCTCTTTTTAACTCTGCCCACCCCACCCGCAGGCCTGGGTGTCCAGCAGGGACAGGGTCTCGTCAGCTCTGTCCCAGCAGCTCCTGGACATCAGGAGGCACCTGCCTCTCTCCCACTCTGCACCTGGTCTTCCGGTCTCTGTTTTTAGAACTGTCTTCTTTGTTTTCTCTCTGATATGTCTAGATGCACGTTTATTTTATTTTTTCTACTTGGGATTTGCTGGGGTTCTTGAATCTGTGCGCTGATGTCTTTTCTCAGCCCTGAGCATCCTTTTCGACCTTTCTGCCCCGTCGTCTGTCTTTCCTCGCTCTAACTCCAGTGACGTCTACGTCTGCTTCACAGTCTTTTACCCTTCCTAGGGCGTTGGCGAGTTTTCGCCGCTGTGCGCCACGCCTTCTTCTGCGCTGTCTCCCAGTTCGTTCGTTTCCTCCTGAGCTGCGTCAGACCTGCAGGGAGCCCTGTGCACCGGGTTTGATTGTATTTAGCAGTTACAGCCTTCGTATTTAGGGTCGGCACCTGCGAATCCTGACCCCCTGGCGCCCTGTGGCTCTCCTGTCATCTGTCCTTCCTGACAGCCTGCACTCAAGGCTTCTGTTTCCTTTTGCACCTCATCTTCAGTTTTTTGCTGAGCATCGAGTGTGACAAATCGTTTGCTCTCTTCCCCCAGAGAGGATTTTTGTTTGCTTCGGCAGGTGCTGGGGGCATTCCTCAAGCAGGCACCTTAATTCAAGTTCAGGGCTTGGGTTTCCATCACCAGAGGGTGAAAGGTCAGAGCAGAGGTCCGTCTGGTCCATTCTGAAATGCACATCCGTGATGAGGCGTTTTTATCAGAGTCCCTGCCGGGTGGGCCCCACCCCAAGGAGGCTGCTCAGCTGATTTTCCTGCCAGACGGTGGACGGACGCTCTCAGGACAGAAGTGCCTTTACCTCTGGACTCCCAATGCCAGATTTCAGCCCAGTGTCTCCTTCTTACCTTGTTGCATCTTGGATACTTTTAAGATGATGGTTGTGTTACATCACACTTCTCCTAGCTGCCTTCGAGGAGGGTTGATCTTAGCTGCCTAGTTTCCCTTTACTGAGAGGGGGTCCCTCTGTTTTGTCCTGCACACACACGGCTGCCTCGGCCTGAGGCACACCGGGCTGGCATCTGGAGCTGGGGGTTTGTTGCAGACGCTGCTCTGCAGCTCGGAGCTTCTGGTCCTTGTTCTCCCCAAAACCTCTTTCAGGTTTTCTTCAAGAGTCGGAGGAAGACCACGTTGCGCTCGCTCCGGCTGAGGGCTGGCCCGGCCGTGGAAGCCGCGGGGAAGTGAGGGGGCGGCACCCCTGGGCTGTGCTGCACTGGCTGCTTCTCTAGACCAGCCAGTGGCCCGTGGGTGTGACCTGTCACTAGTCCCGACTGGACTCGCCTCGGCCAGCACTGCCCACGCGAGCAGATGGTGGGGAGGCCTCGGTGTGGCGCGTGTGGACCCGCCTGTCGCACCAGTGGCTGCGTGACCTGCTCAGGGCCTGTGCTGAGCAAAGATGAGGGAGCTGGACAAACCGTGATGAATTTCAGTGCAGAGCCGCGACCCCGGGCCGCCGGCTGTGCCCCCCTTCACCCTGCTTCCTTGACAGCTGCGTCCAAACCGGAGACGCCAGGGGCTTAAGGCACCAGCACATCCCACCCACACTGTCCAAGGCAGACGAGGCCGTTTGGCCGGTAGAAATGCTCCCGGCTCGAGAGTGCAGTAATTAGTCCTGGCAGGAACTTCATTGATCTCCATTTAGTGGCTGGTGTAGTTGCCCCGCCCCCCGCCTGACCCCTTCCTTCTACTCGTAAATGGCTCGGGAAGAATGTCCTTCCTGAGATGGCAGCTGGGGATCTGGGGGGTCTGCGGGTCTTCAGCTACGGGGGTCTCAGGAACCTAACCCCAGTGTCAGCCAGAAGCTCCCTGGTGTCAAAGGAAACTTGGCCAAAGAGCTTTTCTGTTCCCTGCAACCCGCCCGCCTGGGTCTGGGGGTAACGGCGCCCCTGGGCCCCCTCTGTCTGCCCGCAGAGCCCCAAGGTGGGGTCGTGCAGGGGACGTGCCAAGCTGCAGGGGCTGTGTTCTAAGTCCAGGCTCACATGGAGCCCTGAAAGCCCTGGCTGTGACCCCGGCTCCCGGTGCCAGGCTGGTCCCTGGGCCTCCGTCCTCCTGGGCTGCTCGGCTGTAGGCCCCTCGCCGAGCCCGCGCGCTGCATTCCCTGGAGCCCCTCCCACGGCTGCGGGGAAGTGTCACCAGGCCACAGCGGGGCCTGGCTCGCGCCCTGACCTGACAGGCAGGGGCTCCCGGTGACGCAGAGCCACGCCCGTGAGACACCCGGTCCTGGGGGGCTCCACGGGGGGCGGTGCCGTCCTTCGACCTTCCCCCAGGTCAGGGGCACCTCTGAACCCTGTGACCCTTACAGTGACTCCACCTGTGACGTCTGTGTCGCCTCCACTCCCAGCCGATGGAGCACAGACCAGACAGAGGTTCGGTACGACCCAGGTGCCGTTTCTGCACTTGTGTGAGACGCGCCATGAACTTTAGAAACACTTTCACAGGTACGATTACCTGTTTACCCCACACACCACATCTGAGAGTTTTAGACCACGTTAGGAAGAAGATTTAAAGCGCATGCGAGGAGTTTCAGCCACAGTTCCTGTGCGTGTCTGAGTGTGCCGTGCACGTATGAGTCAGGAGGCGTGCGCGTGGCGTTTGCTTACACGTGTCCGTGGGTACGACTGCACTGTTGCTGGACCCTCAGGGCACTGCGTCCCGGAGGGCCCGAGACCCTGGCCTCTGTTCTGCTCCCGCTGAGCTGTCCACCCCGTTCGTGGCGTCGGGGCCCTGACAGCGAGGGGAGGGCCCTGCTCTGCGCTCAGGTCATTACCTCGTGGGGCTTCTTGGGAAACCAGAATACACTAAAGTGTCAGTGCCTCTCTCGGGCCAGACCCGACATTCACACACACACACACACACACACACACACGCTGTGCTGGTTGCCTGCTGCCCTGAGACCCACTCCCCACCTGCCCTCTTCTCGGCCTTGAAGGCGGGGAACTACATCTCCCAGGCTCCTTTGCCAACTGGAACCTGGGCATGTTCAGCTCTAAGGTAGGCGCTGGCAAGGCTGGAGGCTGAGGCTGGAGGCTGAGGCTGGAGGGCGGGGGGAGGCCCCTCTCCCTTTGCTCAGGAGGCCGCTCCGGCAGCCACCTGGGTGTCCTCTGTGGCTCTAGTTCCTAACAGGTGGTCCAGACTCTGGCCCTCATCGTCCCCTCCCCGCCCCCTGCCCCTGCAGCCATCCCTCTGCCAGCTGGAGAAGCTGTGCTTTCCTACTAGCGCCTCCCTCTGGGGGAGAGTTTCCCTGCTTGGCTCCTGCCCCCACACTGTCCCTCCTCTTGGTATTAAGCGTGAGACATAAAGTAGACGCAGGTTCCCAGGGAGGCCTGAGCCATCGGGCTGCTCCGCGGGCGTCAGTCTGCCCCAGTTTCCTGGATGGGAAGTTCTCTGGGTGAAGAGAATTTTACCATTTCCCCTAGTAGCTTGGATTAGATTCTGCTGAAACAGCCAGTGAAGCTGTCAGATCCCTGGGGAAATTTAAGTTAAATGAATTGTTTGGCATCGTAAGGACCAGGGACCAGATAACCTTTTTTTCCTGTTGAGAGCTGCTGACAAAACTGACTTATTTTAGTGAGCTCTTTGAAGAAACACATTGGTGTCCCATTTATCTGCTTCTTAAATTAGGAATTGTGACCACGAAATTCTACTGAATAAGCACAACGAGTAATAAAAATATAAATGTTGGACTGATGACCAATTAATGTGGAAAAACAGAACAAGGGATGGTGTGATGGGTGTGAAGACAGACGGGAAGGGAGATAGAGCAAAGGGGGTGGGGGGAACGTGCTTGGAGGCCGTAATGAGCGGAAAGGAGAGAAATGAAGGAAGACGTGACGTGTGATGTTGCCAGGCCCCTGCTGTGACCAGTCAAGACGCCCCATCTGGACACATTTGGGGACGTTTAACTCTGGCTGTGGTTGCGGACTCCACCTGAAGGCCTGTGATATGGGTCCCCAAACAGTTCCACCAGCCCGAGGCAGAGCAGGCTCTCCTTACGCAGCGCAGCCTGGGGAGTGCTGGTCTCCAGTTCACTGAGGGCAGGACGGGCTCTGGGGCCCAGGAGAGCCTGGCTGGATTGTTGCTCCCACCCCCGCAGAAGGCGGGCTCTCCCTGGCCTGTGGGTTTCTGCTGCTGCCCGGTGCTAGCCATTCATCCAGCGCCCGGCCTGAGAACATTTCTAAAACCCCATCACTGCTCTACCACCCTGTGAGCCAGCGCTGCTGCTGGGCAAGTTGCGTCCACTCCTAAACACTGATTAAATGCTTGTTCTGTGCCAGGCCCTGGGGGTAGGAAGAGGACTAGTGTCAGTCCTGCAGCTCAGGGGCTCCCAGTCTGGGTGGGGGATGCATTCAAGGACAGAGGTAAGTGAGGAGCCCGGAGCCGGGAAGTGTGAGGGGGAGTGGGCACAGCAGGGGATGCACCCACCCACACAAGTGTCTCTGAACTGCGTCCGAAAAGTTACATCCCACCCAGGGAAGCAGAAGAAGGAGACGGCAGGTGCAAAGGCCTAGAGGTGAAAGAGAGCCTGCGTCTAGGATTTACAAGATGTTGAGGAAGCCGCAGTGTAGAGGGCACACAGCTGTGGCTGGGCCGGTGGTGCTGGGAAGGAGAGTTGGGGTGAACATGAGATGAGTGGGTCATGGCAGAAATCTAACCTGCAGCCAATGGAGCCTCGAGATCCAACCATCAGTTTATAAGAACTATGCTACAGGGACTTCCCCGGTGGTGCAGTGGTTAAGAATCCGCCTGCCAGTGCAGGGGACACGGGTTGGAGCCCTAGTCCGGGAAGATCCCACATGCCATGGAGCAACTAAGCCCCTGTGCCAGAACTACTGAGCCTGTGCTCTAGAGCCCGCGAGCCACAACTACTGAGCCCGTGTGCCACAACTACTGAAGCCCACGTGCCTAGAGCCCGTGCTCTGCAACAAGAGAAGCCACCATGATGAGAAGCCCGCACACGGGGCTTCTCACATGATGAGAAGCCGCACAACAAAGAGTAGCCCCCGCTCTCTGCAACTAGGGAAAGCCCGTGTGTAGCAATGAAGACCCAATGCAGCCAAAAAACTAAATAAAATTATAAAAAGAGCTATATGACAAAGCTACGGTAATCAAAACGTTATGGCACAGGCATAAAAACAGACACACAGATCAATGGAGCAGAATAGAGCCCAGATATAAATCCACATGTATGTGGTCAATTAGTTTACAACAAAGGAGCCAAGAGTATACAAAGGGGGGAGGACAGTCTCTTCAATAAATGGTGTTGGGAAAACTGAACCCTTATCTTACACCATATACTGAAGTCAACTCAAAATAGACTTGAACATAAGACCTGAAACCTAGAAGAAAATATAGGAGTTAGAAAAAAAGGGCAAAATTTGAGACAATCAGGGAAGTTTGAATGTGGATTGGGTGTTAATACTATTAAAGAACCTTACTGTGCTAGGTGTGATAATGGCCAGATAGTCATAAAAAGATATATATATATTTTTAATTTTTTAATTTTATATTGGAGTGTAGTTGATTAACAGTGTTGTGTTAGTTTCAGGTGTGCAACAAAGTGATTCAGTTATACATATACATGTATCTATTCTTTTTCAAAGTCTTTTCCCATTTAGGTTATTACAGGATATTGAGCAGAGTTCCCTGTGCTATACAGTAGGTCCTTGTTGGTTATCTATTTTAAAGATAACAGTGTGTACGTGTCAATCCCAAACTCCCAGTCTATCCCTCCACCCCACCCTTCCCCCCGGTAACCATAGTTCGTTGAGAGATATTTTTTAAAAAGGCCTTTTAGTTATACTGAAGTATTTATGGGAAAAAATAACATGATATCTGGACTCACTTTAAAATACTCCAGGAAAAAAAAAAAAAAAAAAAAAACAAAGCATGAGGGATCTAGGCAAACAAGATTGGAAAATGTTCATAAATGTTGGAGCTGGGGGCCAAGCACAGGAGGCCGTTCTTTTTGCTTCTGCATGAGTTTGATGATGTCTGTAATAAAATGTCTTTGTGAGACGTTGCCTGAGTTTTGAAGCAGAGCAGACAGAGGCCCGAGGTGCCGTGAATGGGCTCTGGGAATCCTGAAGGAGGAGCCCGTTTGGAGGCAAAGCTGGGGCACTCGATGGGGAGAATTGTTCTTCTTGCCAAGGGTGATGCCCCTTGTCGTGGAGCAGAAGGATGCCTGAGTTCTGTCTCTCGGTGACCGTGAAGGGTACCCCCCATGCTGGGCTGGGACCTCGACCCCATCCCTTGCCCCACATCCCATATCCTCAGTCTCAGGAAGGAAAACTTCAGGGCATAGAACCTGAGATGATGCTGAGGAGGGTGGCGCAGGAGCCTGGTTCTGTAGAAGGAAGGAAAGTGTTCACTGCACTCTCACCGCAGGCAGGCGCTCCCGTGCATAGGGGGATTTAATTTTCATAATAACCCTGGAAGTATTTCCATTTCCACTAGGGCAAAACCCAAGACAGCCAGAGATAAGCCGAGAGAGGTTAAGCAACTCGCGCAGGTCCACACAGTGACTCGGGTGGAGGACAGGCTCTCCGGGGACTCGGAGCCTCTGCTGCTGCCCCTTCTCTGGGAAGGAACGAGCCACGTGTCCCTCCACCCCATCACACAGACCTGCTGACCCTGTGCACTTATGTGGACCGTCTGTGTACCTTCTGTTTACTCCTCCAACCTTATTAAATGGCTGTTACTGACCCTCTCACAGATGACGATCTGGGGCTCAGAGTGGTGACCTGACTTGCCGCGTCTCCTCAGATGGTCAGTGGCTGAGCCAGCGGTCGAAACAAGCGGTGTGTGATGCCCAAGCTGCGTCTGTCATCTCCGTGCACAGTGTCTCCAGTGACCTGGCACCTGCCCAGAGAAGCTGGGGGCACCACCGGTCCATGTCCTGGGGCAGCCTGGCTGTCCTGTCCCTGAGTGGGTGAAGGGCAGCCCTTGGCCCTGACGTGCCCTTGAAGGGCTGCTCTGAACATCGCTGCTAACCTGAGGGTGTGAACTTTCTGGCGCCTTGCGTGCAGAGCCCTCCCCGAGGCAGGCCCAGGTCCACGGAGGGGGTCAGGAAGCCTTAGGGAGCAGCGAGGCCTCGGAGGCAGGAGGAAGACACCGGAACCTGAGGATCTGGGCCTGGCCCCAAATCTGCCGCCAGCCTTTTGCCACTCCCTGTGCCTGGGTGCCCTTCCCATGCCATGTGCTGGTGTGTTTCCCGTTCTCCCTAAGCCTTCGCCCAGAGCCCTGGCCCCTCTCTGTCCTCAGTGCACTTCCTGTGCTGTACCTGCTCTCCCTAAGCCTTCGCCCGGAGCCCTGGCCCCTCTCTGTCCTCAGTGCACTTCCTGTGCTGTATTTTGGCAGTTGTGCTGACCACGTCTTGGTCATCCTCGTGTGTCCGATGCGCAGCACGGCCTCGGTACCTGATAGACTCTCAAGGTGTTGGGCGAATGAATGAATGAGGGGTGAATGGAGGAAATGGACTAGATTGTGACCGACCCAGAGCAAATCAGGCCCCGCTCGGAGCCTGTCGCCCTTCTGCAGGATGAGGGGGTTGGGTGCTTTCTGAGCTCCACGGCGTGGGTGGGGGAGTGGCCTGCGCCTGCAGCCTGTTCTGGGAGCAGAGGCTGGATGCGGGGCGACGGGAAGAATCGAGGCCATGGCCGAGCTTCCCTGCCTGGCGGATCCAGGGAGCGCCGTGTTTGGGGGAATTGGCCCGTCCTCACACGTAATTATAAGGCATAGAATTATGTAAAGGGACAGGGCTGGATCGGAGGAAAAAGTACTTTGTACCTGGCAGTGACGGTGAGTGCGCTGGGGAGGGCCATCCCCCTCTCCAGACAGCTTCTCCTCCTGGCAAGCAAGGGCAGCCCAGGAGGCCCATTCTTGCCGCCTCCTGGGCGGGGTGGGGGGCAGTCAGCCTGAGCCTGCCCTTGGGTTTGGAGCTGAGGGTCCCCGAGGGCATGTGGCTTCTAAGGACCATCACTTCCTTGGCCTTTTTCTGACAAGGGGGGCTTTGCACATGTCAACCTTGGCCCCTAGTGTCGTGACTTGTGGAGAGTAGGCTCGCAGAAGTGTTGAATGAATGAGTGAATGAGTGACCAAATGAATGAGTGAATGAATGAGTGAGTGAATGAATGAATGATTGAGTGAATGAGTGAGCAAATGAATGAGGAGAATGAACGAGTCCACGTGTCAGTGAATAAAGAATTACGCGGGCCATGAGGGTGAGGGGTATTTTTGGCCCACGGTCTGACCCCCAGCCCTAGAAAAAGTCTGGAGCCGGGGGGCGGGGGGGCTCGTGAGTCCCTGACTCGAGGAACGTGGGTGCAAAGGGATGGGACGCAGCAGGAAGAACAAAGCGCTGGGGACTCTCTGCGGAGAGGAGCCAGACTGCGGTGGGCTGGGGACAGGGCCAGGGCTTGGACGTGGTGAGGACCTGGGCTCGCGCCCGCACGCTCCCACACCCGCGGGCTGGGGACCATCTTGTCCTCTGCTTCTCAAAATGTCATAATCCCCCGGGTGCCTGAACTCAACCTACTGAATGGGAATCTCTGGGGCCGGGCCTGGGGATCTGCATTCACGGAGCTTCCAGGAGAGTTTAATGCACATGAAAACCTGGCAGGCGTTTGCCTGAAGCTGCTGAGGTGGGGCGTCCAGGGGTATTTGCAGTAAACAGGAGGCATGACTTGCTGAGGGCACAGGTGCGCTCGGCCTTTTACCCCTCCCAGCAGCCCGTGACTGTGGCTGATTCCATCCCTTTACAGGTGGGGAAACCGGGGCTCTGGGGTCAGTGAACTTGCCCTGGGACCCACGGTCAGAAGGCAGAGGAGGGGGGAACCACAGTCCAGGCTCGTCAGCATTACTCTGCCTACGGGGTTCCCTCTGACTCCCGGTGGGTGTCCCCCCCGACGGCTGGCCCAACCCCCTTCCTGTCCCGAGCTCGGGGCAGAGAGCTGTCACTTGCGTCCACAGCCTGTGCCCTGGTGGAAACACCTTGCAGAGGGCAGTGTCTCCCAGGCAGAGAGCTGGCTTGTTTTCATTTAAAGACCTACTGCCCCTCAGGGCCTAGAGGCACCTCCTGCCAGGCCCTGGGAGGCTGGTGGCAGCAGGGAGAGGCTCTGACCTCCTAGCCCGGAGCTCTGCGTCACCGGCTGTCACCTGGGTGGCAGATGGCAGACTGGCAGTGCCTCTCCCTGGGCTGTGCCCAGATTGGCCTGGCTGCCCCCGAGCTAGAGCCATCTGTGCCTGAGAGACCTGCCGTCAGAGGAGAAGGGCAGACGGGACCTTGCAGCCCCTCCCGGTCGTGGGGAGAGAGCTCAGGGCACCGAGAGCTTTACCTGCCCCCCGGGGGGTGCCACTCACCCAGCCATGGGCAGCGGCCGGAACCACAGTTCTTCCCCCGGCCCTTTCCTTCTGCTGCTCTCCGTCTCCTTGGGGCCGCTGGGGAGAAGGCAGGGTCTTCCCGTTCCACTGGCCCGGGTTTGGGTTTGTTTCCGTAGGTGACTGAACCCATCACCTTTTTAATTGGGAAGGCAGAGCTGGATCGAAAAGTTCCCTTAAAATGAAACCCAAGAACAGGAGGAGAACAGAGAGGCAGAGTGTGTGCAGAAAGTGTGTCATGTAGTGGGCAAGGGGAGGCGTCCCTTCCCCCCAGAGAGCCTTGCAGCAGATTTGCTATTTGACACAACAAAGGGGGATGTTGTCACCCCCCCCAAAAGAAAGCTCATTCAGAGCGAGAGAAGGAGGGTGGGGTGGTGGGAGGGGGTCGAGCCCCCTGGATCTGAGGCGTCTCTGCATGTGTGATGGAGCCCAAGCCAGAGAGGCCTGGGGTCGGCGCTAAGAGGTGCTGCAGTCCGTGATCCCTGAGGTTCCCCTGGCTGCGCCCCAGGCCCCTCCTACTTCTTCCACAGAGCCCAGGGCAGAGCTGCTTGCCCGAGGGGGGGCAGGAGCGGCTGCCAGGTCCCGGAATCAGAAGGGCTGACGCGTCCCCAGGCAGCGTGGCCACCCCTTTCTGGAAGCACTTGGCTGCATTTTCCGTGGGAAATGAGGACTTTTAGGGAAAAAAAAAAAACGAACGAAAAAGCGTAGCACTGCATTGCAGAGCCGATGCGACCGTGTGGGCTGCTCCTGCCTCAGGCTCGCCCTCCTGTCCTCGTGCAGCTCCAGGGGCCTCCTGGCCCTGAGGGCCGGGGCAGGACCCGAGGGACAGAGTTGGAGTGTGCAGAGTGGGGAACGGGGGCGGGCCTGGGCGGGGGGCGGCTCCCGGGGCTCTGGCCTCCGCCGCCTTCATCCCAACACCCGTGGGTCCCCATCCTCGAGGGCGCTTTTATTTTTTGTTAAATTAATTAATTAATTAATTTTTGGCTGTGTTGGGTCTTCGTTGCTGCGCGAGGGCTTTCTCCAGTTGCGGCGAGAGGGGGCCACTCTTCATCGCGGTGCGCGCGCCTCTCACTGTCGCGGCCTCTCTTGTTGCGGAGCACAGGCTCCAGACGCGCAGGCTCAGTGGTTGTGGCTCATGGGCTTAGTTGCTCCGCGGCATGTGGGATCTTCCCGGACCAGGGCTCGAACCCGTGTCCCCTGCATTAGCAGGCAGATTCTCAACCACTGCACCACCAGGGAAGCCCCCTCGAGGGTGCTTTTAGCTGAAGCCTGTCCCTTTAGCTGAATCTCCTTGCTCACCATTTCTCCCCTCCAAAAGGAGCCAGGCAGCCTCGGTCATTCACCCACTGCCAGCCCCCCCGAACCCCTCAGAACTGTCGGGGCTAAAGGGCCCGCGCCGCCATCTAGGCTCAGCTTTTTGGGCCAACAGAGATCCGAGGCCCCCAGCGGGGACATGCCCTGACGGGGTCAGTCAGTGAAGGGGGGCAGAGCTGGTCCCAAGCAGAGCCCAGGCTGGTGCAGGATGTGGCTGGGGACCCACTGGTTGGCTGTTCCAGGTGGCCAGTGGGTGGGGCAGCTGGGCTCCGACGCCACATATGGGGTCAGCACGATTGGCATCGCCCCAGCTTCCCTGGAGCCCTGTGCTCCCCACCCTCCAGAGGCAGAACCCACCCTCAGCTGCTGGCCCGGCCCGGCTTCCAGACCAGCTTCTGGGCTGGCCCCAGGGAAGGGGCGGGCCTGGGGCACCTCCCACCTGCCGCCCCGGGATCCTGTGTGGGGTGGAGAGGCGAGCGGGGACCCACCAGGGTTTCCGGGTCCCTGCGTTGACTGCCTGCTCCCTCCCTAACTCCTCCCCAGGGCCCCGTGGTACCCCGGCCCCCAGACAGAGGGAGGCCCGGGAAGCAGGCTCTGGGCCTTCCTGCAGGGAAGAGACTCCTGGGTCCAGAAAGATGCCCTCCAGTCCTGGGCGCCTCTTGTGGTCCCCTAAGAACTGGGACACGCCTCCTGTGCAGTGGGTCTGGACTAGCTCCGCTCAAGCCTGGGCCTGATGCACCACTGACCGTAAAGAGATTGGCCCTGCCTCCATCTAACCTTGATTTTGGGCGAGTTGGCTCACGTTTAGGGTGGGTTGTACCCCTCTGTACATCCCGTTTCAAGAAGGACACAGACATACTGGGTCTTGTCCAGAAGAGTTTGGCCAGGATGTGAGAGGCAAAGGAAGACACTGGAACAGGAGTGAACCTGACCAGACACAGGCATCCAGGGAGGCCCGGCAGCTGTTCTCAGAGAGGCAGGATGACCGTCTCCTGGACGGCTGGACTGACCAGCAGAGGAAGCCACAGCGAGACAGATTTCAGTTAAGATAAGGAATCCACTCTAATAGCGCTTAACGATGTGAGAAGTGGGCCACTGGCTGCCAGCATTGTGTGAGCAGAGGCTGGTCCATCGGGGATGCGAGCAGGTCGGGAGTAGGTCGGAATGGAGGTGGTGGCTGGCTGATGCCGCCCTCCCTCTGGGCACGGGCCGTTCTTCTGGGGAAGCAGCCCTGGAAGTGAGAAGGCGTCCAACACTGATACCGGGCAGGGCTTTGCTTCTCTGAGCCCCAGCGTCCTGCTCCGGAAACAAGGGCAGGGATGTCTGCCTCCTGAGGGCCGAGAGGGACGTGGAAAGACAGCACGAAGCTGGCGGGAGCCCCCACCCCGTGCCTCAGCTGACAGCGATGTTTGCTCGTCACCGACGGCTCGTGGGCACTTGGTCAGCTGTTGGTTTAACAACAGATAAAGGAAACGGGACCTAAGTGAGTCCGAGATGGAGAAGCTGAACGGACAGCCTTGTGAAACGGGGTGCGTGTCCCTCTAGAAGGGTCGCCGTCTCGGGGGTCCAGGCCCCTCAGCTTCAACCCCCTCCTCTAAGTGATGAGTCACAACAGGTCTTCAGCCCGGACCCCTCCTTTGAAGCCCGCCTGCACCCACCTGCGCATTAGAGTCTCCACTTGGATGCCTCACAGGTGGCCCAACACCCACCTCATGCTCTCACCCACCTGCCTACGCCTGGGCCGGCTCCAGGTTTCCCGTCCCCTCTGTGAGTGCCCCCACCCCCACCCCCGCGCCTCTACATCCAACCCTTCACTCTCCTCCTCCGACATCCCGTCACCCGGTCCGGCCACGGCCACCTCTTTCCCGGGTCCTGCAGAAGCTGCTCACTCTGCCAGGTTAATTTCTGGGCAGCCTTCAAGCCTCAGCGCAGGCGCTGCTTCCTCCAGGAAGCTGTCCTTGATCTCCCTGAGAAGGCCCTCTAATAGCCCTATGGCACCATTCCACTCTCTGTCACAGTTCCGACCTTAGCGAAGGTCTGCCGTGTGTGTCTGTGGTTGTACGATCAGTGCCGGGTCCCTAAGTGGACTGAACGCCCCATGAGGGCACCCAGAACCCAGCTTCCCGGGCTTCCGGATCAGAACCAGAAGAGGAGAAAATCCACAGAGGTGGCACCGCGGAGGCCCGGTGAGGTCTGGCTCTCCAGGAGCAGCGCTGCCTCAGCACCAGTCTGCCCCCCGCTCTGGAGACTGAAGCACGAGTTTGCTGGGGGTGCGCTTGGCCCTGTCCCAGTCTCTGCACCCGGCCTGATCTCTTTGTCACCCCACGTGAGGTTAAGGGTCAAGGCTCATGACGCCCCACCAGGTGCCGGGATCTGTGCTGCCTCAGGGGTTTACGGTCTGAGCCAGTGGGGTGGTGCAGGAAGGTGTGCAGTGCTGGACGCGTGTGCACAGGACCGTCAGGGGGCAGCGACGGCGTCTGGGCCGCGAGGGGAGCCAGACAGTGAGAGTCAAGGCGGAGAGTGGGCACTGGGAGGCTGTGTGGCAGAAGGTTCAGGAGAGTCGGCGCTGGGCGCGGGGCCGCAGGAGCTGGGAACGGTGCTTCGGGTGGGTGCAGCCGGAAAGGGTGACACCAAGGTCCTCGGGGCAGCAGCACGGAGGTGTGAGGCCGTCGTGCCGTCAGGAGGTGCGCGCCTCCCGGAGATGCTGGCGGGGGGCTGACTGCATCACCGGCTTGGGAGGAAGCCCCAGGCACCGCGGAGCTGGGAGGTGTGGCGGTGCGCGTGCGTCCAAGGCCAGCTCGAGCCGCAGGCACTGTGCTTCCTGTGTGTTTCCCTCGGGGAACCGGCCACGGATGTTCCTTCAGGAGAAGAACCTGGAGCTCAGTGTCTCGTTCATTCGAGCCCCACCGGGAACATGAGGCAGGCCCGGCTCTGCAGTCGAGGTCTTTCCATGGAGGGGTGGGTCTGCGGCGGGGGCTGGCGGTCCTTCTTGCCAGCTCCTCAGGTGACTCTGGTGGACGGAGAGGCGGAGGACCCCTGCGCTGCAGCGAGCTCCCGCCGTCCCACCGTGGGGGAGACTCCTGTCACCACGCACTTCGTGCACTGTGCTCGCGGAGGCCGAAGGCACAGAAGACAGCCTGAGCGTCAGCGTTGGTCTGGGACCATGTCCCGCGGAAGCCAGACGCCAGCAACTGAGGGAGACGTGGGAGATGGAGCTGAGGGGCTGTGTGGTGGGTCCTGGGGGGGCAGCGGAGACGGGGGCTGGAGCCCTCGCGTGTGCACGGCCCCAGCGCTCCATGCTCTGCCGTCACCACCACGCTGACACACGCCTGCTTCTCCCCACAAGCCAGGCGGGGGGCGCGGAGGGGCGGCACCCCTTCCCCAGCATCGCCTGCAGCAGCTCAGCTGAGGGCCAGGGCCAGCGAGCAACAGGCAGACCCGCAGGTAGGTCAGGGCCAGGGCGTCGGGTCGGCTGGGACTCTGCTGTTGCCCTTTCTCAGGAGCTACAGAGATCTCTTTCCGCTCCGATGCTGCCACAGCCCAGCAGCCTCTCACCCAGGGCCCCAGGTCCGGCGTGCCTGGAGGGGCAGCTCTGTGCCTTACAGGCTCTTAGCGGGCAGAGACCTCGCCGGCATCTGTGCACTCTCGAAGGGGAGGGGCCGTCAGCTCAGTGTCTTCTCTGGTCGACCGTGATGTGCTGTCTGGTACCTGAGTGTCTGCTGGTCACTTCAGACGCAGTGGGGGGTACGGTGGCTGCAGTCCACACTCGTGACTTGGGAGGAACGCTGCTCTGTGCTCTTTCCTCAGGGTCGGAATCTCTGGTGGTGGGAAGGCAGGATGCAGGTGTAATAACTGATTTATCTTTTCCTTAAAGTAGATAATGGCTGATTTGTCAATACAGCTTTCCTTTGGGGGAAAACCCCCAGAAAAAACAAACAAAAAAACAACCGCTCTCCCGGCTGAGGTCGGTGGGGATGGACACCACTTCAGACTCCACAGTCAGCTTGCGTGGCTTAGTAAAGATGTGCCTTAACTTTCCAATTCTGTAAAATGGGTAGAACGATATGTGGCTAGAAACTCGCACCCGAGACCTTTAGGAAAGAGAAAGGAGATGGTTTGGGGGCATTTCACAGCTGCTCAGACCTGAGATAGAAGCTATTAGAGAAAGAAGCACTGAGGTGGTGAGAACTGACCAGCCTGAGTCCAAGTCTGGGACCAAAGCTGGTTGCTGTCCCTTGTTAGGTTACTAACATCTTCAGAGCAAGTGTTTCTCCATGTTCTATGAATCAGTGTCTTCCAAAGGCACATCTCCCATCCAAACCCCCTTCCTGAGGTCCAGGCCACGTTTCCAAGCGCCTCCTGGATATTTCCTCCTGAATCTGGCCCTGCTCCCCACGTGGACTCCCAGCTCGTACCTCCCTAGACCCCTGCCCACCGTGCCCCTGCTTGTAATGAACGACCTCATTCCCCTTCCAGTCACCAGCCAGACCCAGGAGCCGTCCGACCCCCGTGTCCCCTCACCCCATCCAGTTGCCCAGCGTGGGGTCTCCCCCTTAGCCTGGCGGGGTCGTCTCCCCTGACCCAACAGCCCTGCTGCCCGTGTGGGTCAAAGCTGGTCCCTTCAGCCCGGCCGGGCCACACGAGTTTTCCTGTCTCCCAGTGCACATAAAGTTATGTTTACACCATCCTGTGGCCTCTTCAGTGTGTGGTGGCAGGATGTCTAAAAACACAACGTGCATACTGTAATTTAAAAATACTTTGTTGGTAAAAATGCTAACCATCACCTGAGCCTTCAGCTACTCTCGTAGGAACATCAAAGACCACTGCTCACAGATCATAAGTACAACACTAATGAAAAAGGTTGAAATATTCTCAGAATTACCAGATGTGACACAGAGACACAGAGTGAGCAAAGGCTGTTGGAAAAAAGACACCGATGGGCTCGCTCGTCTCGGGGGCTGCACGGACCTTCTGTTAGTGAAAACGCAGAGTCTGCGAAGCACAGTAAAGGGAGAGGGCCTGTGTGTGAACCCCCCCCCTCCCCCGGCTCTGCCCGGTGCCTCCGCCTCCATGCTTGTCAGCACTCGGTGCCCGCGCCCTGGCTGAGCACCTCCCCTTCCCAGGGAGTTCCCATGGCTCCGCCCCCTCGAGGCACCCTCCTCCCGGTCCAGGCCTCCAGGTGGACAGCTGCCCTGAGCCCGTGCCCCTTGCTCCATCCTGATGCAGACCCTTACGGGCAGGGGTTGTGTCCCAGCTCTGTCGGACTGCTGTTTACACACCCCCAGTCACAGGAGTCAGTTATCCTGGCTTCCCGAACTCTCTGGGAAGATCCTCCGAGCTCAGACCCAATTTCTTTTCCTCTTGGGGGTCTCTCCCAAACTCGGTGGCCTGCATGTCTGGCCTGAGTCCGGAGAGACCTTGGAATCGCTCCCATGCCTGGGAGAAGCCTGTGTGGGAGTGGCCTTTTGCGCAGCGGGGGCTGGAACTGGGTTTATGGCCGCCGGTGGTCCTGGGCATGTGGGAGTGGCCTTTTGCGAAGGGGGGGCTGGAACTGGATTTGTGGCCGCCGGTGGTCCTGGGCAGGGGGAGTGGCCTTTTGCGCAGGGGGGGCTGGAACTGGGTTTATGGCCGCCGGTGGTCCTGGGCATGTGGGAGTGGCCTTTTGCGAAGGGGGGGCTGGAACTGGGTTTATGGCCGCCGGTGGTCCTGGGCATGTGGGAATGGCCTTTTGCGAAGGGGGGGCTGGAAATGGGTTTATGGCCGCCGGTGGTCCTGGGCGTGTGGGAGTGGCCTTTTGCGCAGGGGGGGCTGGAACTGGGTTTATGGCCGCCGGTGGTCCTGGGCAGGGGGAGTGGCCTTTTGCGCAGGGGGGGCTGGAACTGGGTTTGTGGCCGCCGGTGGTCCTGGGCATGTGGGAATGGCCTTTTGCGAAGGGGGGGCTGGAAATGGGTTTATGGCCGCCGGTGGTCCTGGGCGTGTGGGAGTGGCCTTTTGCGCAGGGGGGGCTGGAACTGGGTTTATGGCCGCGGGTGGTCCTGGGCAGGGGGAGTGGCCTTTTGCGCAGCGGAGGCTGGAACTGGGTTTATGGCCGCCGGTGGTCCTGGGCAGGGGGACCTGAACCCTGGCTCTGGCACTTCCCAGCTACGGGAACTGGGCAAATCCTTTGCATTTTTGAGCTTCGGTTTTCTCAGCTGTGAGCTGGGGACAAACACCCGTTTTATAAGGTAGCTGTAAGGATTAGGTAGGACCCAAGTGCCCACACCCCGTCCAGCTTACAGTTAGGAATGAGGGGCCTAATATCGATCAGCGAAGCAGGTGGCGGAGGCGGGCAGGGTGCAGCCTCTGAGCAGAACATCAGAGCTCATACCCTGCGTCTTCTGCTCCCTTGCTGTGCGACCTTGGGCAGGTTGCCCTGTGACCTCTGTCTGCCTCTGTCAAATGGGAATAAGAAACATTAAGCACACACTCGGTGTGTCTCCTATCATCACCATCTCAGAACCCGAACCTGTCCACCTGCTCCTCCAGGAAACCTCCCCACCCCCGCCGGCCTCACCTGGCCAGCGTCCCAGGAGCCTCCGCAGGCTGCCCGGCGGGGCGCCTCTCTGCTGGGCGGCCGCTTGTCCACTTGCGGCTGGGCTGTCTCGTGCCCCCCGAGACACTCTCACTCTTTCAGAGAGCGAATGAGAACACTCAGGGGTGAAATGCTCCTTTCGGGGGTAGGTATCCCAGCAGGTGGCCGGGGCCCTGCCCTGCTTCCCAGGTCACCGGGTCAGAGGAGGTCAAGGGCCAGCCACTCTCCCCCTGCTGTCGGGCCCCTCCCTCGGGCCCTCAAGCCCTGTCGTGGGGTCTGGCTCACTGTCAGCTGCATTCCTTCTCTCTGACCATTTCTTCATCCGAGACCCCCATTTAACGGGTGGCAGATACGCCACCCGTGCCTGGAGCCCAGCTGTAGACGCAGTTTGTTTCCCCAGGTGCCGCTCGTTAGCCCCACATCAAGTGGATGCAAATAAATTCTCGGATCAGGGGTGTCAGCAGACTCCTCAGGTTTGACGTGGCCCATCCTGCACCCCTTGTGTCACGACATACGAACCGCCTGGCACGTGGAAAGGCACTCGGTAAACAGGAGCTGCTTTTCTGTCTACCCATCTGTAGAGATAATATAAAAAAGAGCTAACACTTACTGGGCACCCGTCACATCCCAGACACTGTTCTAAGTTTTTTAATGTTTTTTTACTCATGCAATATTCACAGTGATTGTATGAGGCACAAACAATTTTTGTCCTCATTTTACAGAGGAGGCACAGAGAGGTTAAGTAACCTGCCTAAAGTCACACAGCTGCTAAGCGGCAGAGCCAGGGTTCACTCCCAGCGTCTGGCTGCGGAGCCTATGTTCTTAACCCCGACAGCATCCACCATGTGGCCGGGACGGCAGTGAGGGTCCCGTCCTTCAAAGTCTGTGGTCCCAGACTGCTGCTTAGATTGTCCAGTGAAGCCCAGGGGGAGGAAGGGAGGAGGGAGGGGGAGGGCCACCGTTAGCACGAGTGGTGGTTACGGCGGTGACTGCAGGATTTAGAAGCTCTTTGCAGAAACCCATTTGCTATAATTCTGGAAGGAAGAGCTGAGGATCATTACTTTGTCTGGACAGGTTTGAAGTGGGGAGGAACTCGGTCAAGAGGCTTTAGAGAGGCCTCTTCTCCCTTCCCTCCCTCCTCCCTCTCCCCTCACTGAGCTGGCCGGGCTGGGGGTTGGGGGAAGTTTCTAGCCAGGCCACCGTGGCTACTTCCCCAGGGGACCAGCTGTGGGGTGTCAGGCCATAGGGCTGGGGAAGGGCCGTCCACCTCCCTGGCAGCGGCCTTCACGAAGGCCCAGATCAGACAGAAAGGAGGACATGGAAGGGCAACAGGAAGCCAACCCAGGGAGACGACCAAGGCCCCTGGGGCCCCCTCCTGACTGCCCCCACCCGATCCTGCAGGGCTGGCCTCAGCCCAGGTCTGGGGCAGCTCGGGGGTCTCTGCAGAGGAGGCGCCAAAGGACCCCTCCAGAGGCTGGGGACGCGGATTTCACTGGACGTGGCTTTCGGGGAGATGCTGACGCAGAGTGTGACAGAGGCCACCCTGCCTCCCGGCTCTGCCACCGGGGCTCCACACCCGGGCTGTGCTGGCACCCGAGGCCAATGCAGGGAGAAAGCAGAGAACCCGGCTGCCAGCACTGGAGAGGCCAGGCCTGGGCGGGGAAGGAAGGAGTGGCTGCAGCCGCTCTCTGCTCATCCCGGAAGCCGGGGGCCGACGTTAGGGTTCAGGAGCCGCTAAGTGAGAGGGGGCTGGGGGTCAAGGAGAGCAGATATATTTGGTCCCTGGGGAGAAGGCTGGCAGTAGAGCGACGTGTCCACCCTCTGTTCCTTCTTTACCAGCAGAAGCTGACACCGTGCGCCAGCCACGGCATCGCGCTGGTCTCTGTACGTACATCACTCCTTGAATCCCCACAGTAACTCTGATTTAGAATTAGAGTTAGAATCCCTGTGGTGCAGGTGAGAAACCGAGGCTTAGAGAGGTTGCCCAAGATCACACAGCATCCGAGCGGCAGTGCCAGGATTCCAGCCTCAGAACCGCTAAGATTTATTGAGGTCCTTCCCACCTGGAGCTCACGGTCTGGGGACGGGGAGATAAGAACAAGAACAGGCGACAGGTGCTGCAGAGGAGAAGCATGGTGCAGGGGAGGAGGCGTCGGGGAAAGACTGGCAGGATGAAGGGGGTGGTGGGTGACAGTGTGGGTGGAGGGGACAGCGTGGCCAGAGGTTCTGTGTGTGGCAGGAAAGAGCACAGCCCTTTAAGGACCTGCAAGGGGATCAGTGCAGCTGGAGCACAGAAGGCAAGCGTGGCAGTGCCAGGTGAGGCTGGGGGCTGGGTAAGGGCCACATCTAGTGACGTGCACCGGAAGCCGACGGGGGAAGACAGGGTAGCAGGGGCAATGGCGGGGGGGAGGTAAGGAGCCCCCGGGAGGAAGAGGCGCAGCTATAGCTGTGCACTAGCCTGTGTGGACCAGGGGAGGGCCAGTATGTGGGGTCACGGGACCCGACTCCGTGCCGAGTGAGGCACGGAGACGGGACCTTGGGAAGCCTTTGGGCACTTCCTGTGCCACAGTGGAGGGAAAACCTGTCCCGTCCTTGCCTCGCTGCCTCTGGGATTGTTGAAAAGACTCAAGTGAAATCAAGGCTGTAAGCCGTTTTCACCGCCGCCCCCCCACGCCCCGGGAGAGGGGTCCTCTGGTGCTTGAGAGGCTCCAAGCTGCCTCTTTTCAAGGGGCCTCGGTGCTCCCACCTCCCCGTCTAGATCCCGGCCCTGCCTGTGCACATGTCACCTGACCCTTCAGAACCCCAGCCCCCAGCAGAAGGGTGCAGTGGAGGGAGCGCAAACCTCAAACACAGGTACCCTCCGGAGGAGCAGACAGCCCTGCCCAAATGCTTTGTTTTCCCATCATGAGACCATTTTATCAATTCTTGGACCATTTTACTGGAGGCAGCTTTGAGTGAGGCTCAGGGATCTTTTGATCCATTTTACCAGAGGGAGCCATGAGGGCCATTTCATCCATCCCCCTGCACCCAGCAGCATGATTGTCCAATCATTAAGCCACAGGCTTTCTAATCAAGCAGGATGGCATCCCGGGACCCTGGGCATCAGGAAATCCCAGTGTCTGACCTGAGTCCAGCGGCAAAAGATGCTTTTGTGGGATTTCAAAGGAGAAGCATTTCCTTCTCCAGGGAGAAGCAGAAGAGGGACAGCCAGGTGACAGGTCCCCCCTCAGTGTGGGAGACCCGCAGCTGGGGTGTGGGGTGTGGAGAGGTGGGGGGAACCCCCTGGTGTCCTCCTGCGGAACAGCTGACCTTGAGCCCTTGACCCTCAGGAGGAATGGTGAGGGGTCAGCAGCACTGACTAGAGGGTCTCGGGCATCAGTCCTGTCCCCCTCTTCCCGCCCACGTGCCCCTCAGCCAGGTATGCGGGTGGCACACGCCCTCTGCCACGCTGGCAGCCTGGAAACGCCGAGTCAGCGTTTTCTGCAGACCAGGGTCCGTGCCTGGCTGGCTCTAAAGGGAGGCTGCAGCCCAGCGAGAGCAGCGGTGCCGCCGCCGCACTGCAGTGGCCCGGCTCCCAGCGATGTGGCTGGCGGGCTGGGGACGCAGGGAGGAGGGAGACAAGGGGGGTTGCAGGTACCAGGAATTCCAGGGGTTCCTTGCTCTGACTCCGCGGAGATGAGGAGCCCCGAAGCCTGAGTAAGGCCTCCCCCAACACACAGGATTTGGGGGTGTCACTTCCTGGGTCGAACCCCAAACTTGATCCAGGATTCTGAGTATGCAGACCGGGAGCAACCGGGGAGGAGCTGCTGAGAGCGGAGGGGAGGGGGGAAGGTGGGGATGGGGGCCGCCTGGCGCCAGCGTTAAGTGCTGCGCGGCTGAACTGGGGTCCTGAGATCTGGGCGGTGGGCGCTGAGGGCCCAGTGTGGGGTTCAGGAGTGAGACCAAGGCACAGAGGCGACCCCGGGCTGGCGTCCTCCCTGCCCGTCCCGCCTTGTGGGTGTGGGGAGTACCTGCCTCTGTTCAGGGGGCCCAGGCCTCGCCTCCTCGAGAGGGAGAAGCGGTGGGTTCTCATGAGGGAGCCGGTCCGGGATCCTGTGCCCCAGACGCTTCCTCCTCCCCCGCAGGGCCCCTCCGCCCGCGTTCTCTCCTCCCCGAGACGCGGGGGGCGCGGGGGGGAGAGCCCTGGGCACCAGTCGGGACTCCGTGCTCGGACGGGTGCGGGGGTGCTGGGCCGGGGCTGTCGGGGCTCTTGGGCCCGACGCCCCGCCTCCCCCGCCCCTTTTGTCTCCACCGCTCCTCTTCGCCTCCCTCCCTTTTCTTTTCTTCCTCGACTCAGGAAAACCTTCATCCGTAGCCCCCGAAGCAAATCGGCTCCCTCCCACCCGTTAGCTGGTTCCCGATCGCGGGGAGGCCCCCCGCCCGCCGTCCTTCCCAGCCAATCCCCAAGCCCGTGGGTGGCGGGGTGCTGGGGGGAGTGTCGCAGGGGGCGCGCGGCGGGCGGGAGCGCCTCCGCAGCGACGGGCTCCCCGAGGGGCTCTGGGGTCGCGCGGCCGGCCCCGCTCACCGCAAACTTCTCCCCCTCCCCGCCCACGCCCCCGCCTCCTGCCAGCCACCGCCCCGGCCCGAGAGGGGGCAGGATCGCGGGGCGGGGACCTGCGCTACGGCCGGCGGGGGTCGCCCTCGGAGGCTCGGCCCGCGCCGCGTGCTGGCGGATGTGAGGAGCATCTGATTGGCCGGCGGGCGCGGGGCAGGTGTTACTACTGCGGCGCGCGAGGGAGCGGGCGGGCGGAGCGGAGCCGCAGCGGCCGGGCACCGGGAAGGCGGAGAGGGGCCTGGACTCCGGGAGCGCGGCGTCCTGCCCGCTGCCCTCGCCGAGAGCTCGGGCTCACCGCGCCGGAACGTCCCCGGGTAAGAGCGGCCGGGCGGGGCGGCCGGGGCCGGGGGCGCGGGCGGATGCAGGCGCCCACCTGGGACGCCCGGACTCTGGGCTCGGCGCTCGCGGCGGATGAACCGGGTGCGGGACGGGGCTCCGGGAGTCCGCTTGCGCCGGAATTACCCTGATGGTCCCTGGGGAGGTGTCCTGAATTATCCCAGGAACCCCTCTCCGAGAGCCGCGGGAAGGGCGCCGCGGGGGGCGGATGGAGTGGGTGCGCGTTGGAGAGTGAGTGCGGGCGCGGGACCCCCGCGGAGACGGTGAGGGAGCGGGGCGCGCCGGGGACCTGGCGGAGCACGGAGCTCGCTTCCTTTCCGCGCCCCCCGCCAGGCCGCGGCCGTCCGGGCCGGGGATGGGCGGCGGCGTCTTCCGCCCCTTCCTCTCCACGAAACTTTTTCATGCACGAGCCAGCGCGCTGCCCGGTACATCGGGGGAAGCAAGGACCCCAGGATCCTGGCAAGCGGCGGAGCTTGGAGAGACCAAGGAGGGGGTGGGGAAGGAGCAGCAGAGCAGTAGGAGAGCAGGCTCTACTCATTCTGCTGTGTGACCTTGGACGAGCTGCTGCACATCTCTGATCTCCGGGTGATGGGGTGCGTGGTTCCCCAGTGGGGAGCGGGGACGTGTGGGGGCAGGGCAGTGGGTGAACAAGCCCACGGGCGCACCTGCCGGGCCTGGGCGCTTAGAAATGAGTCGTCTTTGTTCTCCCACCTGTCTGCGGCAGCTCCGCGCTCCCTTCCTGAGGGCGGCGGGGGTGGGGGGTGTGGTGTGGAGCTGCGCTCGCAGCGTGCCTGGGGGGAGTCGGGAAGCTTCCATACCAACCCCGCCTATGACCTTGGACGGCTCACTTATCCCTCTGGGCCTCAGTATCCTCATCTGGAAAATGGGGGTTTGGAGTTCATGGTGTCTGAAGTCCCCTTCAGTCCTGGCCCGCCCGCAGGTGAGGTGAGCTCAGCACATCCCTTCTGTGACCTAGCCTCTGGGGAAACTGTAGCTCCCTTCTCCAACAAGGCAGCAGGGCTGTGAGACTCAGAATCTCCCACACCGCCCACCCTCTTTGTAGGGGCAAGGCCTCTCCTGGAGAAAAGTCCCAGTGCTGGACAGGAGGCCTGTGGGTTCAGGGGGTGTCAGGGGCCTCCCAAGGTCACGCTTGTGTCCAGGATGAGGTGGAGGTTCTGAAAGGTCTGCACCGTGATGGCCCGTAGCACCCCTCCGTGCACCTCGCTGCCCTTGCCGGGAGAGTCTAACCTGACGCCTCCTGGGGGTGCCTCTGGCTCTGCTCCAGTCGAGATGCGCAGTAGCTTCTCACTGAGCCTCAGGGTGCTGTGGTGAGGGTCCTGGTTTAAGATAGGAGGCCTGAGTCTGATTCCACGTGCTGCCTCCCATTTGTGTGACCTTGTGTGACCTCGGGCAAGCCCGTTTCTTGCTCTCCTCGCCTATACATGGAAGGGGTTGAACTAGGTGGCTCCCCGGGACCCTCCCAGCCCTGCAGTCCTGTGGCTGCAGTTCTGGGCTGGAGTCTGATCGTAAGAAGTGGGCTTGGCTGGGTGGTGGGGCAGGTGGCCCTGGAATTCCCAGTGCACATCTGTCTGCAGAGTGGAGACAGCTGGAGAGAATTACTCGGTACGAGTGGGCCACTCGGTATGAGTGCGCGCCCCCGCCATGCGTCCTCGGGAAGCCCGGGCTCACTGGTTAGTGGCTGCGTGACCTTGAGCAAGTTACTCTATGTCTCTGAGCTTCAGTTAGTTGTCGGACAAAATGGTAACAGCTGTGGTGTTTTAGGTTGGCGTGAGAAGTAAATGAGAAACACATGTACGGCGCTTAGTCCCGTGCGGAGCCTTCCAAGTCCCGAGCCCGCAGCCACTGCCGATGAGAAATACGAAGACGTGCGGGGAGCGGGGCCAGGGAGGTGGGGGTGGGGGTGGGGATGGACTGGCGGCGTGATCTCCCTGCAGCTTCCAGAGCGTCTCTGCAGAATGGCGACAGCGGCGCTGCCTGCCTCTCCCTGTCTCTGTCTCTGTCTCTGTCTCGGATCATTCGCGTGATTCTGCAGCAGAAACTTCACGGGAAAGAAAGAAAATGCTGGACTTCCCTGTAATGTCGCCTCTTTTCTGCTGGTTCCCCGGCCCCACCTCCCGCCACACCTCCCATCCCTTCTGCGGTTACAAGATGGGCTTCACTCCATCCACCCCCGCCCCCAGCCTTGGAGGAAGGAGCCGACTGGAGCCGAGAGGGGGTGAGGCTGGCCCCCTGGACTGACAGCCAGAGCTCATCTGCACCCAGGGCTGCAGCGGGAGAGTGGCAGAGGCACCGGCCCTGCCTGGGGGCGCTCTCGGGACCCTGGGGTGTCAACACGGGTGCGCTGGTGGGTGAGTCGTGGGGTTCCCATGGACTTGCCGTGTGACCTTAGGCAAGTCACACCCCTTGGGCCCCTGTTTTCTCAACTGCAAAGTAAAAGGTTGGTTTAGATGCTCGAAGGGCCTTCTTGCCTGTGACCCTGTGGGGTCTGCCTTTGCTGAGGCTGGGGGCGGGGTGTGTGGGAGGTTTGCGGAGTCACGCGGGCACTGCCTCTCACCACCCCTCTGTTAAGGTCCTGCGACAGCCTGCGAGGAGATGATGACATCTCCTCAGCAAGAATGCTGGGGCTTAAGAGCAAAGGCTTTGCAGACAGACAGGTTCAAACTCCTGTCTTGGCTCTTTCCATATTAGCTGTGTGAATTGGGGCAAATTACTTGACGTAACTGAGGCTCAGTTACGTCATCTGTGAAATGGGAACAATGTTACCTACTTCTTAGGATTCTTCTGAAGATTACACGGGAATAATTAATGTAAAACTTCTGGGATGTGGGGAGTTCTTAGTGTGCATTGAGTGCTGCATGAGGAATGGGCTTTTTGAGGTTCTGCGTCATCACAGAGGGGACTCAGGCTAGCGGAAGGGCGGGGTGGAGCCCACCGTCCCGCAGGTGTTGCCATGTGCAGCTGCTGAGGAGCCCCACCTTCCACCATCCTGCTCTCACTCGACTCTGCCTGGGGCTTCAGGAGCTGGTTCTCGTCACAGGGCCTTGGGGGGCAGGGGCTGCCGGCGGAGGCCAGTCTGCAGAGAGGAACTGGGAGGCTGACAGAAGCCCCTGGTGACAAGGATACAAGGCAGAGGCCCGACAGCCTCCGCTCAAGGTTAGTGGTGAGGAAAAGGCTGGCAAATAGGGCCTTGGAGAAAAGGCATCACCGCCCACGGGCCACGTGAGGTGAGTGGACCCCAGCCTGGGGCGCCGGAAGGGACCCTGGGGGTCATCTCATTCAGTCTCTGACTTTGATGGTGGGGAAGCTGGGCTCAAAGAGGGGGAGTATCTTGCCCAGTATCACACGGCATCCGAGCACCAGTGACAGGGCTGCACCCGCCCTGTGGACGCTCAGTCCGGTGCCCTTTCCACTCTCCCCGTGAACCACGGAGCAGTTACCTTCCATCTCTTCTAAAATCAGAGCACAGGGTCAGGGGCCTTGACTGAAGCGGAAAGGATGTGAGATCATCAAATCCAACATTCCCAGGTCGCCGGTTAGAACACTGAGGCCCAAGAGAATGCAAGGGTCGGCCTGAGGTCGCCCAGAGCCAGAGACGCATATGCTCTGAGGCCCGAGGTCTGCCAGTGACACCAGCTGCTCCTCTGCTTCTCTTGGGCCTGACAGGCTGCACGGCAGCAGGACAGCCAGACGTGGAAAAACAAACCCCACGGGCTTGGGCAAGGGAGAGAGGACAGAAAGGCAGAAACACTACTTCCAAGACCCAGATTTCCTCTCTTGGCTTTGTCTCTTGGCCTGGCTCTGCCGGCCCTTCTGAGCTGTTCCGTGACAGCCTCCCCGCCCTGTAGAGAGGAGACAATAGCCAGCCCGCTGGCCTCGGTACCGTCCGTGACACGAGTGCAAGAAAGTCAATATTTGCCCAGTGGCAAAGGAAGGGAAATCTCGTCCGATTTGGGACGAGAGTGAGGGGAGTGATTCTGCAAAGCGAGGTCGCGGCGCCCGGGGCCTGCGGCGTCAGCACTCGGCTTCTAAGGCAGCCTTTGGACCCACCGTGTTAAATCACCCTTTGTGTGTGTCTCGGAGAGCCTGCACCCCGCCCGCGGCCTGACCCCCGATACATTTCCCTGACTGCTTGCAGCTGGCGCCCGCCCCCCCCCACCCCCGCCGGCTCCCTGGAGGAATGGACTCCTGCAGAAAGGCCTCGGAGCAGATGGCCCCCCCGAGCGGGGCTCAGGCTCGCTCCTTATCTGGCCCCTGAGCCCAGGGAAAGATGTGGAAAAAGCCCTTGTGGGGTCAGGAGAGGCTGTGCCTGATTTTTTTGTCCTGCCTGTGTTTTGTTATCTTTTTGTTTTCCTTCTCTGCATCCTGCTTGCTTGTTCTGTGTCCTGAAGTTGGGGAAGGGCCTGCGGGGGAGGAGGGCCAGAGCCCGGAGCCTTTCCTCCACGGAAATGCAGTTCTTGAACCCACGGCAGCTGCCGGCTGCTACGGTGGCTTTTGTGGTCGCCTGGGATCGCACCTTCACAGGTTAATGAAGGGAGCTTTGGGAAGCAGAACGCGTCCGGGGCGAGGCCCTGGGGCCGCACTGGGCGCGGGAGGGGCTGCGTGCTGTGGGAATCCGCCAGGCGGGAGGCTGTGGGTGGATCCACCAAGCCCCCTTCCTCTCTTGGGAATGCTCTGGCTGTGCTGCCTGCCCCAGAGGGCCCACGCCACGTTCCTGGTGGTCAGGGCTGCCACCCAAGGCTAACCCTGGTCCCCTGGCCCCCAGACGATCACAGGGCTGGCGGTCCCCGGAGACCGGAGAGCCAGGGTGATCGATGTCCCACGTGGACCTGGGGCAGCGGCAGGGAGACTGAGGGAGGGCCCCCCGCCTTCCTCCCGCCTTCCCCACAGCCAGCCCTGCGACCTGGTCTGATCAGCCGTCCGGCAGCAGCAGGGGCAGCCTGCAACCTGTCCGCCGGGACCCCTAGTGCACAGCCCTGGGCGAGAGCGCAGCGCAGAGCGGACTCCCTGCATCTTCCGGGGCCCTGGCCCGTCGGGGTGGGGTGTGTGGGCCTGGCACGTCACAGGTGCCTAGCACTGCCACCCAGGCGCCAGGCGTCTTGTCCGGATCCCACCTCCTGCAGGGCTGTAACTAAGTTACTGAAACACTGGTCGCCTCAGTTTCCTCATCTTTAAAGTGGAAATGAAATAGTGTGTACGCCGTACGGTAGATGAGGATTCAGTGTGTTAATATTTATGTGAAGCTCTGAGAACGGTAAGAGTATGAAGATTTCGCTGTTGTTATTGTGGTGCTTCTTCAAACCGGAGGGACACTTGGTAGATAGAGAAGCAGCGTGGGAGCCTGGAGGGGGGGGGCGGTGAGGCAAGGCTGTGACGGTATTTGGCCAGAAGGACCCGGCATCCAGTGATTTCGCTGTGCAGTTACCGCGCGTGGCCCCGGGCAAGCTGCGTTTTCCTGCCCCTGGACCTCAGTTGTCCCCTCTGAAAGGTGGAGAAGGGTGACCGCCTCCCTCGCGTCCCCCAGGGTGCCCTGGATGACGGTCTGAGGCGCTGGCCTCCTCCCGTCTCACCTCTGACCCAGGCGGGCTTCCTGGTGGAGGCTCTGGCCGGTTGCGCTGTCTACAAACAGCCCCAGCCCCAGTGCGGCGCTCTGCCCACAAGGGCACGCGGGTGCTGGGTGGCTCCGGGCTGAGCCCGCCCTCTCCCAGCGTCTGCACCTCCTCGGTCGGCATGCTCCGGGCAGGAGTGTTTCTGGACGTGGTCCCCGGTTGTACAAGCAGAGAGTTGGGGGCACGTCTCCTTCGAGCTGGGACACCAGGTTGGTGACCCTGAGATGGGCGGGGGGCCCTTCCTCCTCCCCCGCGGCCAGGCTGCGTGCAGTGCCAGGAGGCGGGGGTGGGGCAGACGGTGGCTCGAGGCAGGTCCAGGGCCCTGGTGGACGGCACCCTTGTCCCCTCCCTCACCTGCCGCCTTCCCTCCTGCCTGCTGACGGTATTGGGCAGGTGATTAGGCCAAGGGCCTCTGCTGAGGACGGCAAGTGACAGGCTGAGTGGCGCCCGCCGCCCCGTAGTCCTCTGGCTGGTCATCGGGGTGAGGGGCAGGTATGGAGAGGAGAGGCTCCTTTAAGTCTTCGGAGCTACTCAGGGCCTTGGAAATGTCGCCTCCTCAAAGCCTCTTCCCAAATATCATTTTCCAGGAGCCCTGGAGACGAGTTGCTTTGCCAAGGTCACCTCCAGGGTCACCTCGAAAGCGAGCACAGCCCCCAGAGCCCACTGCGTTTCGTCCGCCCCACCCCCTGGCTTCCTAAAGAAGGTGTGGGGCTTTGGCTGGAGTGTAGGGTCCTGGTCGGGTGCCTGTCTCCTCTGACCTTGGCCATGACCTTAGCTCCCATGGAAAGTCCTCCCTCAGGAAGCTGGAGGTGTGATGAGAGAGCTGGGAAGACTTCCCGAGGGGCTCCGTGGGAGAGGAGGAGTGAAGGCTTTTCCCAAGGCGTTTGGGAGTCAGGCTGGATTCGGGCTCGGGAGAAGCTTCGGGAAAGAGCCCCGGACTCGGAGTTCAGTACCACGGAGTCCAGAGTCAGACCCTATAGCCGCCTGCCCAGGCTGCGGGCTGATGCTCGAGCTCTCTCAACCCATCACCCTCCTCAAAACTGTGATCGAAGCCCCTTACCTTACAGGGGTTGGTAGATTTCTTACTTTTACAAACGGCCTCGCTGGGATCTAATTTACGCACTGTACGGGCCGCTCAGCCGCAGCGCACAGTTCAGTGGGTTTCGTGCAGTTACAGTCGCGCATCCACCGCCACCACCTAACTTCAGAACATTTCTCACCCAAAAGAAAAAGTGTAAACGTTAGTGGTCACTCCTGTTCTCCTTTTCCCCAACCTCCAGCCAACGGATAATTTGTCTTGCGTCTCTGTCAGTCTGTCTCCCTGGACGTTTCACATAAATAGAATCGTTCATTACGCGGTCTTTTGTGACTTGCTTCTTTCACTTACATGTATTTTCAAGGTCCAACCACATTGCCTCATGTATCAGTCCTTCATTCCTTTGAATTGCTGAATAATACTCCGTTGCAGGGAGGGACCGCAGTGTACTTATCCATGCATCTGTTAATGGGCGTTTTGGTTGGTTTTTGAGTGTTGTGAATGCGGGTGCTGTGACCATTCGTGTAAAGGTTTTTGACAGGACAAGTGTTTTTATTTCTCTTGGGTACTTACCTAGGAGTGGGATTGCTGGGTCAAATGGTATCTAGTCTGCTCTCTGCATCTGTGGGTTCTCCTCCACACCTGAAGGTTCAACCAGCTGTAGATTGAAAATATTTGAAAAACATTCCAGACAGTTCCACAAAGCAAAATTTGAATTTGCCACATGCCAGCAACTCTTTGCATAGTATTTACATTGTATTAGGTATCATCAATAATCTAGAGAGGAGTTGAAGCCTGCCGGAGGATGCGCTAGGTTATACACGAACACAGCCCTGGTTTATATAAGGGACTTGAGCGTCCTTGCATTTTGAGGGGTCCTGGAAACCACTTTCCATGGAGACTGAGGACAACAGTACTTAAAAAAAAAATTTATTTATATTTTTATTTATTTATTTAGTTGCTCCGGGTCTTAGTTGAGGCAGGCAGGCTTCTTAGTTGCAGCATGCGGACTCTTAGTTGCAGCATGCGTGTGGGATCTAGTTCCCTGACCAGGGATCGAACCCGGGCCCCCTGCATTGGGAGCACGGAGTCTTACCCACTGCGCCACCAGGAAAGTCCCAACGGCACTTATTTTTAAAGCTGCTGTTTACTGACCCTGTTCTGAGTACTGTATGTGGACAGCCTCCTTCAGTTATCACAGTTCTCTGTGAAGCAGGTACTATTATTATTCCCATTTTATAGAATAAGGAACCTGGCGCTCAGAGGTTCCAAGGATACTTGCTGGGGAGCCAGGCTTGAACCCGACACGCTGGCCTGAGTGCGTGGGAGTGTTCCCTGCCCACCACGTGGCTCTCCTGGGAGGTGGCCAGACCCCTGCATCCTCTGTCCCCGGGTGCAGTTTTAGGGGCTCCTGTGTCCCCCCAGTATGGAAAGCCTCCCACATGCTCTTAAGAGGCAGAGAGGACCTTCCACCTGGGGTCGGGGCGAGGGAGGCATCCCAGCTCTGACTCCCCTCCTGACTTGGAAAGAGATTTCCCTTCTCTGGGCCTCATTTCCTGCTGTGCAGCAGGGGCTGGGGTACCAGATCCTGGGCTTCCTTCCAGGTCGTACCTCCCGTGGAGATTCTGCGCAGTCTTCCCAGCAATGCTTCTCCCACCTAGTGTGCCGACCAGCCAGGTGGGGGCTGAGTGCGGGGGCAGGAGGAGGGGGCACCCCAGCCGGCTTCTGAGGCTCGGCCCTCCTTCCTGGGCTGGGCCCGTTTGTGGGAAGGTGCTGTGCACACGGTAGGTGCCCAGTGTGTGCTGGCCGACTCCGAGTCAGCCGGCCACGTCTGGCGACACCGGGAGAGGCAGCAGCGGCCGCTGTGCATCTTCCTTCTGCATGTCCGCGTCCTGCAGCCTTTCCCGGCCCTCCCTCCGCTCCGCATTCCCACTTCCAGAACCTGCTGGTCAGAGCTCCTCCTGGATCCAGGCCAGAGCTCCTCCTGGATCCAGGCGCTGTGTCCCGAGCCTTTAACCCGCAGAGGGACCAGCGGCGCCTCTGGGGAAATGCCTTCTGCGAGCTGGCAGGTGGCGGTGAAGGGTGCGAGTGGCGGTCTCCTCCAGAAGCCTGCGCGCCGGATGGAGAGGATGGGCTTCTGTGGCAGCCCAGACCCGGGGGACCACCGGAGTGTCTCTGGGCAGGCGGCTGGCGTGTCCCTGGGTCTCGGCTCTTTCCCTGCCTGAGGCCGGGGCAGTCCTGCAGGCCTGGCCTGCCTGCCCCGCAGCTCTTTCCACTGAGTGTGTCCAGTCTCCAGGGTGGCCTTTCCCGCCTGTAGTTGCTGAGCTCCCCCCTCACGCCGTGCCTGTGCCTCCCACTGTTTTTAAGCTCCGTGGGCCCTTTGTTCTTTTTTTTGGCCGCCACCCAGCTTGCAGGATTTTAGCTCCCCGACCAGGGATCGAACCCGGGCCACGGCAGTGAGAGCGCTGGGTCCTAACCACTGGACCGCCTGCCTGCCCCGATGCACTCCGACACTCACCTTTCCCCTCACGCACTCGGGGGGCTGGGCCAGGGCTCCCTTTTCTCCTGCCAGCACCCCCTCCACCGTCCCTCCATTGGCAGGAGCCCGGCTGGTCCCCATCTAGTCCAGACTCCGCCCTGTCTTGTGGCCCGCTCACCACGGGGTGGCAACATGAGACGGAGCCCAGGCCCCAGGGCAGCCACCACCCTACCCTGACCCCTGTTCAAAACCCAGAGATGGCACAGTTCAGACCACCAAGTCAGTAAATGGTGTCATCAGGCTTTATCGGGCATGTGAGGACCAGCTGTGAACTGGGAGCGTTCAAATTCAAAGACTGGCGGGAAGCTCGGGCGGGATGCCCCAGGGTGGCGCATCTGGTGCCGGGAGAGCGTTCACCCTTCACCGTGGTTGCCCATTGCAGCAAGGTTTCCAGACACCAGGGGACTGGTCGAAAGTGACAGCAGGTACACCGCAGTAGAGACAGGCACACAAAGTTTTTGGGTTGTCTGTGCCTCTGAAAGTTACGTTTACACCAGACTGCAGTCTTTTAAGTGCGCAATAGCGTCATCTCTGTAAAAACAACATACGTGCCTTGATTACAAAACACTTTATTGCTAAAAGATGCCCAAACACCTGCCCTAGTAACATCAGAGATCACTGCTCGCGAATCCCCTCAGCAAATATAATAACGAAAGTTTGGAATATTGTGCAAATTCGCAAAATGTGACACAGACACAAGCGAGCAAGGCTTTCAGGAAAATGGTGCTGATGGACGCGCTCCGCGTGGGGCTGCAACGACCTTCGGTTTCTGAAACGCACGCTATCTGCGAAGCACGGTAGGGTGCGGTGTGTCTTTGTCTCCTGCGGCCTTTAGGGCGATGGCTTGTTTCTTTTATGATTGTCAGAGGCATTTACAAGAAGTAACCTGGGTTAAGGTTTGCTTATGTTCATGAAATAAGCTAGATTTACTTTTGCTTACGTGGCTTAAATGGTTTTGTCTGCTCAGGGAATTTCTGAAGTCTAGTCTCTGTTTTGTATTTAATTTTAACACCGCCAGGCTGTCCCTGCAAGAGTAGTGATGTTATAAAGAGAACCGTTGGGCTCCCCAAAAACTGGGTGGCAGCTTCCTCCTGAGGACAAGCTGCTTGGGGAACCGGCCACTTGGCAGTAGGGGTGGGATGGAAGTGTCAGGGATTTAGAGATGTGAAGGGTTAGAAAGGGGGCCTTGAAATTCATCTAGGCCAACACTGTGTCGCTCCCTGGCTCATGCCAGTAGTGGTCTATCCTCAGCTTGAATACCCCCAATGACAGGGCACTCATTACCTTACAAAACCAACGTCCCGTCAGGATTTCGGCAAGTGCTGGGGCAGAGATTCTCCCCTCACTCTGAGCCTGAATCTGTGCTCCCGCACCGTGAAGCGGGGGGCCTCTGGGGAAGGTCAGGCCCCCAGCCCTTGGTGCTGCTGGAGTTGCAGGAGAAGCAGAGGAAGCCGCAGGGCAGTGTCTGGGCCGGGAGAGGCGTGGTGGGATCCTTCCCTCCACGGGGACCTTGCTCGGGGAAGGGGCCACCACGAAGAGCGAGATGCTGTTAGGAGAGACCGCGTTGGGTGCCTGGAGCGTGTGGGACAGAAAGCTAGAAATACGGAAACGGCAGACACCCCAGGTCACCAGCTCCAGGGACGCAGTCTGATGGGGGCCACGGCCAGGACTCGGCGATGGCGGGGGCTTCACCTAGTCGGGCCTGCCCTGCTGACCCCCCCCGGTTGACTGGGAGCCAGGCCTCGCCTCCCTGACCCTGTGACCTGGGGCAAGTCTCTGCCTCCTGCTGGGTCTCGTGGCCTCGGCCACGGATGTGCCGTGTGTGGACCCTTGGAGGCGGCGCGGTGGCCGAGCTCTGTGGGGGGCGGTGTTCCCAGCAGTCGCAGGGAGGGGATAGTCCTCCGCCCACCTCCCTTCCCCTCCTCTGCCCGGGCAGGGGGCTGCGGCCCCGTGGCCTTCAGTCCCAGCTGGGCCAGGGCAGTCTCTTCCGCGTGCTTGCAGGTGGCAGGGTAGAGGACGTTCCCGTGAGCGTGCACCTGGAGGCCTCCGTGTCCTGGCCCAGGGGGCTCTGAGCAGCGCGTCCCAGCGGGCGGGGGCAGCGTCCTGCTGTGTCCTCCCCACGTGGGTCAGCTGTCCCCCCTGCCTCCGGGGGTGGTGGCTCTGAGCCCTCCCATCTTGTTCTGTAGTTGTCAATGGCCGTCCCTGCCAGGTCTGTCTCTGGCCTGGAACTGGTCAGCCCCTTCCACGCCTCCCAAACATCCCGACTCTGCGCCTCTTCCAGGAAGCCTCCCGGGTGGTGCTGCTGGTCTCGCTGCCTTTGCCCCATGGTCCCTCAGCCGGAGCCCCTGGCACCACGGGGGCAGCAGGGCTGGGGTGGACCAGACCGGGCTGGGGTGCCGGCCATGCCCCCCAGCTCACGGCTCTTTCTCTCCTGCATGTTCTGTCCTCTTCTGATCGAGGTGCACAGAGTGCACGACTGAGGGGTCCGCACTCCTGTGCAGACACCCAAGACGCCCGGAGGCCCCCACGTCCCCTCCCATCACTGCTCTCCACGCTCGCCTGTCACTGCAGCTGAGGTCTCATTTCCGCAGCCCCCCCACCCCAGTTCTCCTCTCCCTCGCACCTCCTTTATGGGCCCTGGTACCCAAAGCCCATCCCCGGCTTCCTTCTCCCCGTGACTGTGCTCCTAGTCCCCTTGGCACCTGTGCCAGGGACTTCCAGGGCGCCAGCTGCCGTGCCCCCCACTCCCAAGCCACACACCTGCCCGCCGGCTGCTGGGCTACACCACCTGGCGGGTTGCTGGCGTGGCGAGGGTTCAAGGGGGATGTCCGGGGCGTCTGGGCGGCCTGGCCTCACCGCGTGCGGTCCTGTCATCTGAGGGTGGACTGGGGCCTAGAGAAGGAGCCGACTCTGCTGCTTCCCTGGGGAGGGTGGGGTCGGACCCCTCCACCCACCCAAAACAACTTGAAAGCTCGAGCAGGCAAGACAGAGCCGGACGGCACGAGTGTCTGGGCAGCTGGAGGTGGGGGAGGGGGGTGGAAGACTTCGCAGTGTCTGGACACAGGTGGGGAACAGCTGGGACAGGGCGACGGCTCAGGAGAGAGGACCTGGCCCAGAGCGGGGCCCCGGAGGGCGGCCGGGCTGGGGCTGGGGCTTCACCGGGAGAGGCCCAGTGTGAGCTTGCCCCGGGCCGTGGCGTGGTGGTCAGGAGAGGCCTTTCTGGCCCTCCCGCTGGGCCGTCTGGGCTGCGGGGCTGACCTCCCGTCCTCGGGGACACTGCTTCCTAGGTTTGCATCCACAGAGTTCTTAGTCGGGACTTTCCAATTGGGATTCTGCTGCATCTTTCCCCTCCTCCGGCCTGTTGGCATTCTGAGGACACGTCTGGCCGTCCTGGTCCCCAGGTCAGGCAGGAGGAAGCTGGCTTCTTCAGGGAGGATGATCGTGTCCTGGGATTCGCACGAGACGGTGAGCTGTCAGGGGTATTGGTGGAAACAGGCATCTCTGTGTGAAGAGTGAAGGGCATGTCTTTTTTTTTTTTTTTAATTAATTATTTTTATTTTTGGCTGCGTTGGGTCTTTGTTGCTGCGCACGGGCTTTCTCTAGTTGTGGCGAGCGGGGGCTACTCTGTTGCGGTGCGTGGGCTTCTCGTTGCAGTGGCCTCTCGTTGCGGAGCATGGGCTGTAGGCGCACGGGCTTCAGTAGTTGTGGCTCCAGGGCTCAGTAGTTGTGGCTCGTGGGCTCTAGAGCACAGGCTCAGTCGTTGTGGCGCACGGGCTTAGTTGCTCCGCGGCATGTGGGATCTTCCCATACCAGGGCTCGAACCCGTGTCCCCTGCACTGGCAGGCAGATTCTCAACCACTGCGCCACCAGGGAAGCCTTGGGCATGTCTTTTCCCCAGGGCCCACCAGGCGTCTGGGAGGAAGGAGGCCCTCGTGGAAATGGGGGGGACAGACTGCATCCTCCTCACTGACTCCCCGCCCCACCGAGGGCAGACAGGGCTCCTGGCTCAGCCCCCGTGCTCAGCCTGGTTGCTCATCTCTGAAGTGGGCCAAGCACTGACCTCACGGGGCTGAGCGTGGAGAGAAACGCAATGTGGCCCTCGTGGGGCCTCCCCCTGCCCCCGCCCCGTCCTCCCACAGTGGGACCTGCTGGCTGGGGAAGGAGCCCTGGTGGGGGGGCTGGGAGCTCAGCGTCCACGCCCTCAGGGAGGCCTCCATCGTGGGGAAGAGGCCCTCCTGCTGCGTGCCCACCAAGGCCTGAGTCTGGATCTGTGGAGCTGCTGAGGGGCTGGCCGCTCAGCAGGGAGCCTGCAGGCACCTGGGGGAGTGAGTGAGAGTGAGGGTCAGGTGGAGGTTGGATTTCCAAACAGTCAGACGTCCAGGGGTCCTTCTCAAGGCTGGACAGGGCAGACGCCGCCGCCCTAGGTAATCAGGGAGGTGGTGCTCACGCCTCAACCCCCCGACTCTCTGGAGGCTCTGAGCTGCCCTGCCCCTCCCCAGGAGCGCTTGCTTATCTTCCTCCTGTTGGGCCATCCGGGACCACAGGCCCGCCCGCCCAGACCGTGGCCGCTCGGCCCCAGGGTGCGTGGGTCTGGCCTTGACGGGCCTGCCTCTGCTGCGGGTCTCCCTCTTCTCCCTGAAGCACGATGCTGGTTGCGGAGGGGAGAGGGCAGCGCCCGGTGGACCCCACCTTCTCAGTTACCTGCTGCCAGGCCCAGGGGGCTGCTCACACGAGAGGCTGCCACACGGGCAGGAGTGACCAGCCTGAGGAGTGGGCAGAGCTGGGAGGGAGGGGCGCCGGCCTCAAACTCCCACCTGCCCCTCCCAGCTCCCCTGCTTCCTGGACAGAGCCGCCTGGGCTGCTGGGCCGCACCTGCCCCCTCGCTCTGGGGACACAGGGTCAGACGATGCGCATGTGTGACGCAGGGGACTGAGGAAGGGCACGCGTGTGTCCTGGGGTCCACTTTGCACCCAACGCACACGCGGCTTCATCTCAGCGGCTGCCCCAGGGACGGTCGCCTGCCCTGCGCGGAGCTGAGGGATCAGCTCTGAGACAGAGCCCGCCTCCGGGGCTGCCCGGCTGGGATGGTCTGGTTCCACGGTCCCCTCACTCCCCACCTCGTGCTGCCCACAGAGGTGACATCGTCAAGCCCGGGGCCCCTGGGAGGAGGGATGCCGCTCTGCAGAGGGTGGAGGGAAGGGGGCAGGTTTCCTGGCACCTTCGGAGGCAGAGGCCCCTTCGCCCGAGAGATGGGCCAGAGGTGACAGTGACGCCAGCGGATGCGGGTGGCCCGCGGCTCTCCCAGCCCCCAGGCGCTGTGTTTGTGCCATGTGACCACCCAGGGGCTCCCTCATCAGGGTGTAGCCTCTCGCCCCAGGGCGCCTCATGTTCCCACGTTCGGCCATATAACACGCATCACAGGGTGTTCACACGTCGCGCATGGTGTCACACACGTGTCACACACATGCCTCTCCGGTTCCCCTGCTGAGGCCCCTCCCAGGTGGCCCTGGGGCCTCCGTCCTCCTGTGTGACCTGCGGTCCCGCCGTGTGTGTATGCGTGTTTGGGGGGTAGGGGATGGCGCCCAGGCTCCACCGGATGTGGAGGCCCCGCCTGCCAGGCTCCACGCGGGGGATCCGTGAGGGGATCGGCGGTCTTCTCAGAGCCTGTCACCCCCGTCACCCCTGCCCGCTGCTCTTCCCCCCCCACGGCATGTACACACCCCCACACACCACACACACACTGTACACACACCACACACACTTCACACACCCCACACACACTGTACACACCCCCACACCACACACACACTGTACACACCCCCACACACCACACACACTGTACACACCCCCACACCACACACACACTGTACACACACCACACACACACACTGTACACACACCAACGCATGCACACACACTGTACACACCCCCACACACCACACACACACTGTACACACACCACACACATTCACACACCCCACACACACTGTACACACCCCCACACACCACACACACACTGTACACACACCACACACCACACACACTGTACACACACCACACACACACAGTACACACACCAACGCATGCACACACACTGTACACACCCCCACACACCACACACACACTGTACACACCCCACACACATTCACACACCCCACACACACTGTACACACCCCCACACCACACACACACTGTACACACCCCCACACACCACACACACACTGTACACACACCACACACACACTGTACACACACCACACACCACACACACACTGTACACACACCACACACACACTGTACACACCCCCACACACCACACACACACTGTACACACCCCCACACCACACACACACTGTACACACCCCCACACCACACACACACTGTACACACCCCCACACACCACACACACACTGTACACACCCCCACACCACACACACAGTGTACACACACCACACACACACTGTACACACCCCCCACACCACACACACAGTGTACACACCCCCACCACACACACAGTGTACACACACCACACAGTACACACTCACACACACCACACACACATTATACACACACCATACACACACTGTACACACCCCCCCACACACACTGTACACACCCCCACACACCACACACACACTGTACACCCCCCCACACCACACACACACTGTACACCCCACACACACCACACACACTGTACACACCACAGACACGTACCACATACCACACACCACACATACACACATATGCCATATGCACACGACACAGACACACCTCACACACACACACACCTCACAAACACACACACTCTCTTACGCTCACATTAAAAGGCATTTGCTTTCAGCCCAAACCCTCGTCCCAGCTCCTTTGGGGGGGCCGTGTGTAGCAGACCTTGTGTGTCAGAGCCCGTAACGTTTAGCCAGGAAGACACTGTGTCCATTTTTAATGGTTTTCACTGAACACGTCATTGTGCATCTGGAGGAAGGATAATGGGCCGTGGGGCTGCGGTCCTGTGCGCAGGGCGGGTTTGTGCCGTTGGGTTATCACTGCTCAGTCGGGGAGTGGGGCTGCCCCTCCTGCCCGCGTACACAGCACGAGGTCGGGTGCCCCTGGGCCCCTGACACTCGGGGGGCCATACCAGGCCCAGCCTTGCTCCCCGCTCCTTCCCACAACCTGCATCCGGCAGCCTGTGGTCCTCATGTCCACGGACCCCCCTCAGTCACCCTTCGTGGTCCACCCTTCCCCACCTGCTCGCTGAGACCCTGAGGCCCATGAGGGCGCCTGTGGGTTTGGGAGACACTGTGGGTGCTGGGTGGGGTCGGGCTGTGGTCCTGCTGGGCCCTGACGGGGTGTCCCCGCCCCCCGCCCCCTGTGCCCGAGATAGTGGCTGTGGTGCACCTGGAGGGGCGTGCAGCCTTTCCCCGTGTGATGTTTCACACATGGGTTCTGGACCGCGTGGTGTGCAGGGTTCCCCGGGCTCTTGGGGTCCGGGTTCTGCTCATCTGTGATTTGTGAATCCTGCACCCAGATTCCAGGTCCAGGGAGAACAGCCCGTGGCAGATGTGTGGGGCCTCACGGGAGCTTTCTCCTCTGACCATCCTCACTTACGGGCGTGCAGGCGGAGGCCTGGGATTTGCTCATCTCAGCCTGGATGTGGGGGAAGGCAATGGCGCGTGGCTGGAGCCGGAAAGATTGAAGTGAGACGCTGGGAGGGACTTCCCAAGGCTGGGGCCCTGGGGCTGGTGCAGAGCACACTCTGCTTCTCCACGCGGGCGGTGGCCTGGCTCCAGGTACAGGTGTCCACGGCCGACCCAGGCAAGCACGCGAGGAACTCACAGAAATGGGCAAGTTATTTTCAAAGTGAGCTAGAAAATTAATTCATTCAAATTTTAGTCTCCACCTCCTAGGACCAAATGTTGGACTGAAGCATGGGTCCAGAAAAATAAAGACAAACTTATCCTTAAGTATCAACCTTCTTAGCCGCTGGCTTCAGCGAGACGCGTCTTGTTGGTTAACCAGTTTCCATCTCATTCCTTTGGCTTCTGCGAATACAGTGTCAGCAAAGATGGAATCTCCTCAGCTCTCCGTTATCCGTATCGATGGAAGCCGGGCCTGAGTGCGTGGGGGGTGTGTGTGCATGTGGGTGTGTGTGTGCATGTTGGGGGGTGTGTGTCAGGGTGTGGGCACCTGTGCCCTTGGCAGGGGTGTGGGGTAGAACTTTCTCGTCTCCCACATGGGGTCAGGCTCCATTTAGGGGTCGTGCTCCTCTGGGAGCACGCGGAGGGGCCCAGAAGCAGCAGGTGGGCGTCAGCGCGAGGGGAGGGGGAGGGGGAGATGGGCGCCTCCCGCGGCTCCCTCTGATCCGGATCCAGGGCCTGGGCCCCTTGAGGGTCTGGCCGAGGCGACCGTCCCTTTGCTTTCGCTCGGGGACACTCGGGAGAGGTTCCTTGTGGGGTCAGGGTGGGGAGCGGGGCTGCGGCCCCTCGTGGGACCGACTCCCGGGGGAGATGCAGGGTCCGAGGGCCTGAGATAGACGGTCAGAGAGCCGAGTGGCCACCTTGGAGAGATGGACTGGACAGACAGACGGATGGGGCCCTGTTCCTGCCGTGGAGGTGGGGGGGCTGGAGGCTTAAGCTGTGGGGGATTGAGGCCCAACCTTCACGCTGACTCAGCTGTCTGAGCAGAACAGCCTCGTCGCGGGAGGGGCTGATGCCGCGCCCCCCCCCACCCCCAGGAGGGCAGGTGAGGACGGTCCAGGCCGGCACAGCCCCGGGGGCTTATTTTCCTTCCAACACCCAGCCTTGGGCCCGCACTTCCCCTGGCCCGACCCTCGGATCTCGGGGTCTCAGGGCCTCGTTTTGCGGAGCGCGGCCCTAACCACCTGCCTCGGGGTGGGCGGCCCCATTTCCTCCCTCCCTCTCTCCCTCCCGCCGAGTGGCTGGCGGAGGGGGGGCGCTGTGGCAGGTGACCCGAGTCTTCACCAGCCCCACCCCGTCCCCTCTCCTGCGCATGCGCTCTCTGCGGGCATCGCTGGCTAATGCTCCAGTTCAGACTTCACGCTTCCTGCGCGGGAGCCGCGGGAGACAGCTTCACCCGTCACCCTCAATCCTGGAGCCGTGCCCAGGACTGCGGCCTGAGCCCCCAGGGAGGACCACTTCCCCTCGTCCCGCTGTGCTCCTGGGGCTGCGGGTCCAGCGCCGCCCCCGGCAGCGCGTGCTGTATGCCCTTGGACAGGTTACTTCACCTCTCTGGGCCTCTTCCCCACAGGGGTCTTGAGAACTGCGGTCGAGCATCTTTGCTTCCTTAGCTTCTGGTGGAATAAGCGGGGGTGAAACCCCCACCCCTAGGCTTATCCGGAGGGAACGTGAAGCCTCGGTTCTTTGCTGGAGAAATGGCCGGTGCTTTCCCAAACATTCCTCACTGGGTAAGGCTGACCCCATCTTGCCGCTCCTGACGGGGAACCCTCTGCCCCTCAGAGGCGCCGGAGGCACAGTGTGCAAGGGCTGGGGCTGCTTCTCTCTCTTTAGGGTTTGAGCTGGACCCTGGAGGCTGTGAAGGAAGCCTCGTGGTGCTGGGGAAGGGCCGGCAGCTCGTCCAGCCCCTCGCGGGGCCACAGCCCGCGCAGCCGGGAACAGGCCTAAGGCCCCGCCGGTCAGGACGCTCGGATGGCCCAGCTGGGATGGCCCAGCCCCGCCGCTCCCAGGGGTGCACCCCCCCCCGTCACGACAGGCTCCCCAGGCCCGTTGCCCCCCTGCTGGGGTGGCGCCCCTGGACCCGCCCGGGGGCCGTGGGGGCAGCCGAGCCCTGCCCACCCTGTGACGCGAGGGTCTGTGCTGCTGGCTCGCTCCTGCCCGCCCCACACGCGTCTGCCGAGTGCCCATCGCACGCCAGACGGCGAGACACCTGCCAGGGCAGGGCCGCAACGTTTTCTCCCGAGGGCCAGAGAGGAAACATCTCAGGCTCGGCCGCACACCTCGGTGGCAACTACTCCGCTCTGTTGCAGCGGGAAGGCCGCCAGAGAGGCCACGGCCTGGGCCCGCGTGCCGGGCCCCAGGGACGGTTCTTCCCGGGAAGCAGCCGCGCCGGGTGTGGTTCACGCAGCCGAGCGCCGGCCGGGCAGGCGAGCGCAGCCTCTGCTCAGGCCGCCGCAGGCTGTGTGCGGGGAGAGGCCGGGTCTCGGGCCGGAGCAAGGGGAGCCGTTTGAGCCGAGCGGAGAAAAGCAGTCACTCAGCGACGGTGGGCGGAGGCGCCGGGTGGCGATGGAGATGGGGGCGAGGGCGCCGGACACAGACGACGGGCCTGAAGGCCACCTTCACGGGCAGCTGCGGTCCCCGGGGCGGCGTCTAAAGGTGGCAGGATGAGATTCACGTTCTAGAAGGTTGCTTTGGGGGCAGGGTGGGTGCGGGGCCGAGTGCGGGGAAGGTCGCGGGGTCACCGAGGCCTGGCAGAGAAGGGGCTTGAGGCAAACGGAGGAGTCGGAGTTGTGGCCGAAACCAGGGTGCGGGGCCGGTCGGGTGGCCATCGCGGGCCGTACGGCGCGACAGGCACGCAAGTGTCCGCGGGGTCTGGTGACCTCTCCTCACAGCCGCGTGGTGGGGTGAGGGGGCGAGCCCAGGGGGGACGGAGGGGGGAACCGGAGGTGGGCGTGAAAAGGAACACGGGTCAGACGGTCCCCTTCAAACGCGAGAAGGTCCTCGGCTGGGCAGGGGTCGCCGCCGCCGGCCTGGGCGGGTGGGTTTTGTGAAGTCTCTCCGGCAGTCCGCGAGGCCCCCCCCCGCCCCCGCGGCAGCCGGGCCCTCGTGGAGGGCGGGGCCGGCAGGCTCTCGGCGCGAACCCCACCCACCCGCCCGTGGGGGCCCCACCCCCCTGACCGGATCACCCCGAGGCCCCGCCCTCCGTCACACTGAGCCTTAGATCCACACGTGAGTTTGGGGGTCGCGGGCACTCAGTCCGAGCCGGGCAGTTTCAGGGCTGGTGTTTCGCCGGTGAGTCTCACAACAAGACAGAGAAACAGGGTGCAGGGACCTGGGAGGACGTGAGCCGAGGGGCTAAGGGGCCCCTCCGAGGCCAAGGAGGTTTCGGGGGGTGTCCAGGCTGGGGGCCGGCGTTTGCCGGGTGAGTTTGTGGCCCACGCAGAGAGCAGAGGTGAGTAGGAGCCGGGCCCAGGCCAGCGGGGCCTTTTTTCTGAGTGTGAACAGAAGCCCCGGGGGCTTCACGTGGATCAGCCCGGCTGCCTGTGGGGATTAGACTGAGTGGAGGACTGTGGAAGCTTCCAGAACGTAGCTGTTGTTCTTGGCTGAACTGGAGGACGTGGTGAGTGGAGGAGGGAGTTTGCAGATGCTCCGGCTGGGCGGAGAGGGCAGGAGGGGCTGAGGACCCCAAGGCTTTGGGCGGGGCCCGGCGCTGCCCCCGCCCCGCCTCCACCGGCGTCTGGCTTCTCAGGGTGTGTGTTGTTCCCCTGCTCTTCGGGCAGCTGTGTCCTCAGGCCCCAGGCCCTGGGATCCACGGGTGTGCGGCCCCTGCTCCCTCCCAGCAGCTGTCAACTCCCCACCCCCGCCGCAAACCCCCGGGAACGTTGTCTGATCTTTCATAAGAACTTGGGGATGACAAGACATTCATTTTGGCTGTTTTTGACGCTTTTCCCCTTCCCTCTGGAGCCAGGCTCCTTTCCAGCCTCTTTTACTCACTTTAGTCTAAGTGAAATTTCCAAAATGTAAATGTGAACACATTACCCGCATCCTTAGACTCCTTGCTGTGGCTGTAAGGTTGTGCGCCTGGTCCTGCGGGCTCACCTGCACCCGTGCCCCCTCCTGTGGCCATGCTGGGCTTCCTCAGGCTCTGGGCTCCCCGTGATGCTGCCCCCACCCCTGGGCCTTTGCATGTGCTGCTGCTGCCTTTCCTCTTTGCCTGGAGGCCCCCCATTCCACCACCAGTTGCTCAGGAAAGCATTCCTGCTCTCCCAGATTAGGTCAGGTACACCCCAGGACAGACTCACACCAGCAAGGGTCTCTCCTTTGTGCATTTCTCACAGTTACAGTTTTACATTCATTTGTGCGCAGTTATGTAGCATCCAGCTTATAAGTCCCACATGGGAAGTGGGATGGGGGTTCAATCAGTTTTTTTTTTTTTTTGGCTGCATTGGGTCTTCATTGCTGTGCACGGGCTTTCTCTAGTTGCGGTGAGCGGGGGCTCCTCTTCGTTGCGGTGCGTGGGCTTCTCATTGCAGTGGCTTCTCTTGTTGCGGAGCACAGGCTCTAGGCGCCCAGGCTTCAGTAGTTGTGGCACGCGGGCTCAGTAGCTGTGGCTCGCGGGCTCAGTAGTTGTGGCACGCGGGCTCAGTAGCTGTGGCTCGCGGGCTCAGTAGTTGTGGCACGCGGGCTCAGTAGTTGCGGCACGCGGGCTCAGTAGCTCCGAGGCATGCATGTGGGATCTTCCCGGACCAGGGCTTGAACCCGTGTCTCCTGCATTGGCAGGCGGATTCTTAACCACTGCTCCACCAGGGAAGCACTCAATCAGTTCTTTGTTGAACGAATGAATGAATAAATACCTCCCCCATTGTTCTCTCTGCTCTGTACCCGGCGTTCCTACCCTCTCTGGGTCCACATCATCTCTGGCTGGACTGTGAACTCACCCCTTGCGGGCCCCCTGCCCCAGCCTCACCCCCTTTGCTCCACGTGGAGCTGTCGTTGCCCTTTAAACAGATCAGGCCACTCCTGTTGGGGACGTGAGTCCGTCCGAGCCCCTTTTCCTGGACCTCAAGGCCCCTGGGATGGGCTCTCCAGCTGACGTCCTGGTCTGTGGGGCCCCCTGAGCCTGTGGCACACGCAGCACCGTCTGCCCTGGTCGATTCTTTTGTTTCATGATTCATGTCACTCGTCCTGTGGATTTGGGAAAAGGTTCACGTCCGGTAGGGGTCCCTCTGCTGTGCCGAGGCCACTCAGGCCCTTCGAAGGGGCTCCTGGATTCAGATCCGACCACAGTTATCGAACATCATCTCCGTGCCAGACACAATCAAATTTATTCTTTTAATTTTCACAACAGTTTTGAAAAGTGGGTATTATTTTCTGCCATTTTTATATGAGGAAATCGAGTTGAGAATGGGATTTGTTTGGAGTCATCTGGCAAGCGGTAAGCATCCCGGGATCACAGTCTGCCTCTCTCTGCCGGGCTGCCTCTTGCCCACCACAGAATCCAGAACCAACGACCATGCGGGCTGAGTCTGACGAAAGCCTGCAGCTAACGTTGTACTTGGTGGAGAAAGACTGAAGACTCTCTGAAGATCAGGAAAGAGAAGGATTCCCCCTCTCACAACTTCTATAACACTGCACGGAGGTTCTTACCATGGCAGTTAGGGAAGAAAAAGAAAGAAAAGGCATCTGGATTGGAAAGAAAGGTGTGAAATTATCTCACTTTGCATGATCTTGTAGATGGAGAGTCCTAGGGAAGACACACCACACGCACGTTCCACACACACACACCACACAGTATCAGAACTAGTAAGCCAGTTCAGCATATGGCAGGACATGAGATCAATACATGAAAATCTACTGCATTCATATCTGTGAGCAGTGAACAATCTGAAATGAAATTAAGAAAGCAGTTCTGTCTACAGCAGCATCAAAGAGAATCAAATATCTAGAAATAAATTTAACAAAGTGTAAGACTTTATTTATCCTGGGAACTGCAAAACAGTGTTGCAAGAATTTAAAGAAGAGCGTAAAGGGAAAGACATTTGAATATTACGTTGCTAAGATAGCAGCACTCCGCAGATTGGCCCACAGATTCAGCGCAATCCCTATCAAAATCCCAGGTGGCTTTTACAGAAATAAACAAGCTGATCTTTTTAAATTTTTTTTTAATTTTTATTTTATTTATTTATTTATTTATTTTGAGGTACGCAGGCCTCTTACTACTGTGGCCTCTCCCGTTGCGGAGCACAGGCTCCGGACGCGCAGGCTCAGCGGCCATGGCTCACGGGCCCAGCCGCTCCACGGCACGTGGGATCTTCCTGGACCGGGGCACGAACCCGTGTCCCCTGCATCGACAGGCAGACTCTCAACCACTGAGCCACGAGGGAAGCCCCAAGCTGATCTTTTTTTTTTTTAAAAAAAAAAAAAAAGCTGAACTTAAAATTCATATGGAAATGCAAGAGACCCAGAATAGGCAAAATAATCTTCATGAAAGAACAAATTTGGAAGACTCACACTGCCTGATATAAAAACTTAACTACAAAGCTGCAGTGATTAAGACAGTGTGGTATTAGCATAAGGATAGACATAGATTAATGCAATAGAGAATCCAGAAATAATCCCTCACATTTATGGTTGGTTAATATTTTACAAGGGTATGAAGACAGTTCGGTGGGGAATAACAGTCTTCGCAACAAATGGAGATCCATACACAAAATGCATTCACGAAAATGAACTCCAAGTGGATCATAACTTGAATGTAGGAGCTAAAACTACTAGGCTCCTCTAAGAAAATATAGGAGTAGATCTTTGTGCCCTTGGGTTATGTGATGATTTCTTAGATATGACACCAAAAGCACAGGCAAGAAAAGAAACAGGTAAATTGGGCATCATCAAAATTGAAAACTTTTGTGCTTCAAAGGATACCATCAAGGGACTTGCCTGGTGGCGTAGTGGTTGGGAGTCCGCCTGCCGATGCAGGGGACACGGGTTCGAGCCCAGGTCTGGGAAGATCCCACATGCCGCGGAGCAACTAAGCCCATGAGCCACAACTACTGAGCTCGTGTGCCACAACTACTGAGCCCGTGTGCCTAGATCGGCAATGAGAAGCCACCGCAGTGAAAAGCCTACGCACTGCAATGAAGAGTAGACCCCGTTCACCACAACTAGAGAAAGCCTATGTGCAGTGGCGAGGACCCAATGCATCCAAAAATATATTATAAAGAAAAAAAGGACACCATTAAAAAAGTGAAAAGATAACCATAGAATGGGAGAAAATATTTGCAAAACATACATGACAAGGAACTGGTATCCAGAATATGCAAAGAACTGATACAACTCCATAATAAAGAGACAAATATTCAATTAAAACATGGACAAAGGATTTGAACAGACATTTCTCCAAAGGAGACATACAAATGGCCAATAAACACATGAAGAGATGCTTGACATCATTAGTCATCAGAGAAATGCAAATCAAAGCCACAGTGAGATGCCACTTCACCTCTACTAGGACGGCTATAAACAAAAAGACATGTAATAACAAGTACTGTCCAGGATGTGGAGAACTTGGAACGCTCATACAATGCTGGTGGGAATGTAAATCAGTGCAGCTGCTGTTTAAAAAAATTTTTTTTGAAGTATAGGTGATTTACAATGTTGTGTTAATCTCTGCTGTACAGCAAAGTGACTCAGTTATACACATACATATATTCTTTTTCATATTCTTTTCCATTATCGTTTGTCACAGGATATTGAATATAGTTCCCTGTGCTCTACAGTAGGACCTTGTTGTTTATCCATCCTATGGATAATAGCTTGCATCTGCTAATCCCAAACTCCCAGTTCTTCCCTCCCCCTCCCTCCCTCCCACTTGGCAACCACAAGTCTGTTTTCTATGTCTGTGAGTCTATTTCTCTTTCGTAGATAGGTTCATTTGGGGCATATTTCAGATTCCACATATTGGTGATGTCATATGGTATTTGTCTTTCTCTTTCTGACTTACTTTGCTTAATATGATAATCTCTAGGTCCAGCCATGTTGCTGCAAATGGCATCATTTCATTCTTTTTTATGGCTGAGTAATATTCCATTGTGTGTATATGTGTGTGTGTATATGTAGGAATGTTGGGGTGCATGTATCTGTTGAATTATAGTTTTGTCTGGATATATGCCCAGGAGTGGGATTGCTGGATCATATGGTGACTCTATTTTTAGTTTAAGGAACCTCCACACTGTTCTCCATAGTGGCTCAGTGCAGCCACTTTGGAACATAGTTTGGTAGTCCTTTAAAATGTCAAATGTGGTTACCATATGACCCAGAAATTCCACTCCTAGGTATTTACCCAAGAGAAATGAAAACATGTCCAAAAACGTGCACAGAGATGTTCATTGCAGCATTATTCTTATAGCCAAAAAGTGGAAATAACCCGTGTCCATAAATTGATGAGTGGATAAATAAAATGTGTTATCTATGCAGTGGAATATTACTCAACCATAGAGAGGAATGAAGTGCTGACACCTGCTACGACATGGATGACCCTTGAGAACACTACGCTCTGTGGGAGAAGCTGAACACCAAGGCCACCTATCATATGATTTCATTTGTATGAAAAGTCAGAATAGGGGAACCTGTACAGATAGGTCAGTGGTTGCCTGGGGCTGGGAGGAGGGTGGGAATGGGGAGTGACTGGTAATGAAGTAGGGCTTCTTTTTGGTGGAAATGGTCTAAAATTAGATTGTGGTGATGGTTGCACAACGCTGTAAGTATACTAAAACCACCAAACTGAACACGTTAAATGAGTGAATTGAATGGATGTGAATTGCGTCTCAAGCCTTCTTAGAGTCGGGCGGCGGAATCCTGGTCAGTGAGGTGGGGGTGAGGGAGATGGGGCTGAGCCCCTGAGGCCCGGCGGGCTCCACCTTCCCTTTCGAGATGGATTTTAGGATCAAGGCTAGTTTACCCAGCCCGTAACAAGAGCTTACTAAACTGCTCGGCGAGTGTGAGCGGGGAGAATGCGCCTGCGTCACCCTGTGGTCGGGGCGGCTTGTGCCGGCCGTGCTGGCTCCCGGGCAAGGGCTCGGGTTCTTAGAGCAGGGCTGGAGCTTCAGGGCCCCTAAAACTTGCCCTCAGAAGAGCTCTGCGTGTAGGGAGAAGCACAGTGCGAAAAGCCTCGCTTTTACCTTTGCTGTTTGCATCCTGCTGTGTGTTTGATGCTTCTAGGAGATGTGCTTTTTGTCCCATGACCTGGAGCACCTCAGGTGTGCGCTGCTGTCCAGACACCCCCTGGGCACCGACTGTGCGCCGGGCAGAGGGATGCTCGTGTTGCCTGCGTCTGACCTCACAGGGCCTGTGGAGGAGGCTTGTACCCGCATTTTGAGAAGCAGAAATAGCTCGGTGGGGAGGGGAGGGTTGGGGGAGCAGAGTTTAAAAACTCGTAAGAACGTTACCTTAAATGAAGACCAGCACGATAATACTTTTACCAGCAGGAGCTTGCAAACCATCTAAGCATCAAATACAGCACTACCGCGCAGCAGGGCATTATTTAGCTACTTGATAACAAAGGAAGTTTTTTTTTGTTTTTTTTTTTTTGCGGTACGCGGGCCTCTCACTGTTGTGGCCTCTCCCGTTGCGGAGCACAGGCTCCGGATGCGCAGGCTCAGCGGCCATGGCTCACGGGCCCAGCCGCTCCGCGGCATGTGGGATCTTCCCGGACCGGGGCACGAACCCGCGTCCCCTGCATCGGCAGGCGGACTCTCAACCACTGCGCCACCAGGGAAGCCCACAAAGGAAGTTTTTAATGATAAAGGAGAATGCTTGTGACAAAATTTTATGTGAAAAAAGGGCAGAATACCAAATTATATATAGTATGATCGCAACATGTAAAACACCCTCAGAGAAAAATACCGTTAGAAGCTTCTCCAAGGACGCTAACCTGTGTTATCTCTGGAAGGTAGGATCCTGGGGAATGTCTCCCTTAGTCTCCTTCCCTCCCCCGTAAACCTGGATGGCTTTTGTTATTAATGGGCAGCCCTGGTTTGAGTAGGAAGTTGATGTGCCGCTGTGTAGAGGGGGCAGGGCTGGCAAGGGACCCCGACACCCCGGGGAGGAAGGGGCTGCGGGGGTGGACTTGGGTGCCATCTTCCTGGAGGAGAGATTGAAACCCACCCTGGGTGGGTGCGGAGGGAGCCTGAGGCACGGAGGTGAGGAGGGTGGGGGTGCCGGGCGCTGTCACGCAGGGAGGAGGCGGCTCGAGAGTCCTCGCTGCGCCCGCGCTCCTTCCTGGGTGGAGTGCTTGGGTGCAGCCCGACGCAGGAGAGCCGCGTGCTTTGCAGGCTCTCGGCTCAGGTGACTGGTTCGAACCTCAATTCCAGGACTTGTGAGCTAAGTGGCGGGGGCTGCCTAGGCCCTGGGCCTCTGTTTTTGCATCTGTGAAACGGGCTGGTGCGTGAGTCTGGGGAGAAGCGGCTGGTGGCCCTGTGGTTGCTGCTTCACGGTGTTGCTACTGCTGGAAGTGCCCTGGGACTTAAAGGGATTACGACTAATACAGTCTTTTTAAATTTTTATTCTTATTTATTTATTTTTAAACAGGGACTCATATATATATATATATATATATATTTAATTTTATTTATTTTTACCTGCGTTGGGTCTTCGTTGCTGCGTGCGGGCTCTGTCTAGTTGCAGCGAGCGGGGGCTACTCTTCATTGCCGTACGCGGGCTTCTCATTTCAGTGGCTTCTCTTTGTTGCGGAGCACGGGCTCTAGGCGCACGGACTTCAGTAGTTGTGGCTCGCGGGCTTAGTTGCTCCGCGGCGTGTGGGATCTTCCTGGACCAGGGCTCGAATCTGTGTCCCCTGCGTTGGCAGGCGGATTCTTAACCACTGCGCCACCAGGGAAGTCCCAGCTAATACAGTCTTTTTTCTAAAATTAATTTTTATTGGAGTAGAGCTGATGTACAGTGTTGTGTTAGTCTCTGCTGTACAGCGGAGTGGATCTGTTATACACAGTCCACCCTTTTCAGATTCTTCTCCTGTATAGGTCGTTACAGAGTATCGAGCAGAGTTCCCTGTGCTGTACAGCAGGTTATTATTAGTTATCTATTCTATATATAGTAGCGTGTATATATCAATCACAACCTCCCAATTCATCCCACCCCCCTCCCACCCTATTAGCCATAAGTTCGTTTGCTACATTTGTGACTCTATTTCTGTTCTGTAAATATGTTCATTTGTACCATTTCGTAAGAGTCCACATATAAGTGATATCATATGATACTTGTCTTTCTCTGGCTTCACTCAGTATGACAATCTCTAGGTCCATCCACGTTGCTGTGAATGGCATTATTTTGGTTTTTTATGGCTGAGTAATATTCCATTGTATATATGTACCACATCTTCTTTATCCATTCATCTGTTGATGGACATTTAGGTTGCTTCCATGTCTTGGCTATTGTAAAGAATGCTGCAGTGAACATTGGGGTGCAGGTATCATTTCAAATTATGATTTTCTCCAGGTATATGCCCAGTAGTGGGATTGCTGGGTCATATGGTAGTTCTATTTTTAGTTTTTTAAGGAACCTCCACACTGTTCTCCATAGTGGCTGTATCAATTGACATTCCCACCAGCAGTGTAGGAGGGTTCCCTTCTCTCAACACCCCCTCCAGCATTATGGTTTGTAGATTTTTTGATGATGGCCATTCTGACCTGTGTGAGGTGATAGCTCATTGTAGTTTTGATTTGCATTTCTCTAATAATTAGTGATGTTGAGCATCTTTTCATGTGTTTGTTGGCCATCTGTATGCCTTTGCAGAAATGTCTATTTAGATCTTAACCCCATTTTTTGATTGGGTTATTTGTTTTTTTGATATTGAGCTGCATGAGCTGTTTGTATATTTTGGAGATTAATCCCTTGTTGGTTGCTTCATTTGCAAATATTTTCTCCCATTCTCTGGATTGTCTTTTTGTTTTGTTTATGGTTTCCTTTGCTGTGCAAAAGCTTTAAAGTTTAATTAGGTCCCATTTTTATTTTCATTCCTCTAGGAGGTGGATCAAAAAAAATATTGCTGCGATTTATGTCAAAGAGTGTTCTGCCTATGTTTTCTGCCGAGAGTTTTAAGGTACCCAGTCTTACATTTAGGTCTTTAATCCATTTTGAGTTTATTTTTGTGTATGGTGTTAGAGAATGTTCTAATTTCATTCTTTTAAGTGTAGCTGTCCAGTTTTCCCAGCACCACTTATTGAAGAGACTGTCTTTTCTCCTTGCCTCCTTTGTCATAGATTTATTTACCACAGGTGTGTGGGTTTATTTCTGGGTTCTCTATTCTGTTCCATTGATCTGTATTTCTGTTTTTGTGCCAGTACCATACTGTCTTGATTACTGTAGCTTTGTAGTATAGTCTGAAGTAAGGGAGCCTGATTCCTCCAGCTCTGTTTTTCTTTCTCAAGATTGCTTTGGCTATTTGGGGTCTTTTGTGTTTCCATACAAATTGTGAAATTTTTTGTTCTATTTCTGTGAACAGTGCTATTGGTAATTTGACTGGGATTGCATTGAATCTGTAGATTGCTTTGGGTAGTATGGTCATTTTGACAATATTGATTCTTCCCATCCAAGAACATGGTATAACTCTCATCTATTTGTGTCATCTTTGATTTCTTTCATCAGTGTCTTACAGTTTTCTGAGTGCAGATCTTTTGCCTCCCTAGGTAGGTTTATTCCTAGGTATTTTATTCTTTTTGATGCTGTGGTAAGTAGGATTGTCTCCTTGATTTCTCTTCCTGATCTTTCATTGTTAGTATATAGGAATGCAAGAGATTTCTGTGTATTCGTTTTGTACCCTGCTACTTTACCAAATTCATCGAGCTCTAGTCGTTTTCTGGTTGCATCGTTAGGGTTTTCTATGTATAGTATCATGTCATCTGCAGACAAGGACAGTTTTACTGCTTCTTTCCCAATTTGTATTCCTTTTATTTCTTTTCCTTCTCTGATTGCCGTGGCTAGGACTTCCAAAACTATGTTGAATAATAGTGGCGAGAGTGGACATCCTTGTCTTGTTCCTGATCTTAAAAGAAATGCTTTAATTTTTTCACCATTGAGAATGATGTTTGCTGTGGGTTTGTTGTAATGGCCTTTATTCATAAACAACAGTCTTTAGCTTTTGGAAGAGCCTCTCCTGGCCCGTGGGCAGAGCCGTCTGCACTCGGGCCCGTGGGATGCTCATCCTATCCCCTTCACCCATAGCCGTCCCTCTGCCACCATGAGGAACATCTTCAAGAGGAACCAGGAGCCCATGGTGGCTCCCACCACCACCACCACCACCATGCCTGCTGAGCCCCTGGACAACTCCACCGAGAGTGGAGGCGCCAGGGAGGGCAAGGGGGACCTGTTTGCCACGTTGAAGGACCGATTCTTCAATGAGATGGTCAAGCTCCCTCGTGAGTATCGATCTGTATGCAGCTTGGGGGCGAGGGTGGGGGGGTGCACCATGGGGGTGTGACAGCTGCGATCTTTCCTAATGTTTGGACTCGAGGCTGGATTATTTGGGGATCCCCTTCAGGAATGGGGGGTAGTGTGGTCTGGCACTAATGAAGGGAACAAGGGGGTTTATGTGCCCTACCCTCCAGGGGGGATAAACGTTCTTATACTTAGAAATCTGTCAAAAGATGGAACCAAAAGAAGATAGATAAAAAATTATGAAACAGAAATCACTATTCAAGTTTTCCAGTCATACTTTAAAACTACTTTATTTTGCAAGATAGATAGAAAATAAAACCCCCTACTGCTTCCTGGATTTCTGGTAAAGGCTGTGGGGAGAAACCCGAGGTCCGGATTCGGGGAGCAGCCCCACTGGTGGGAGGCGGTGCTTCAGCACCTCGGAGAGCAGCCCCGGCCGGCCCGCGGCCCGCCCTCCCCGCACTTCCCCAAACCCGCGGGCCCTCCGAGCCCGGCCTCCTGGAGCAGGCTCAGCCCTCTCAGGACTGCGCCTGAGGGCCGGGCCTTCCTACCCCACCGGGGTCTGATGAGGACCCTCCCATCCTTCGTGTAAGCCGCAGTTCCAAGGGTCAAAGTCGTTAGATCTCAGCAGAGCCCAGATGGGGGCCCCGTGGTATGCGCCTGGCTGCTGTCCCTGTCACAGGCTGTCCCCGCTGGGGCGGCAGAAAGGGGAGGGCACCGAAGTATGCAACTTAACGTGGGTTTACAACGCGGGGTGCGGCAGCAGGGCCGGGCCCCGACCCAGCTTTCTATCCCTGAGGGGTCAGGGCTGCCCGAGCGCCGCTGACCCCATCTCCCTGTGGGCAGTGCCCCCCTGGGCGCTGGGCGCCATCGCGGTGCTCCTGGGCCTTCTGCTCCTCGCCTGCTGCTTCTGCATCTGCAAGAAGTGCTGCTGGAAGAAGAAGAAGAACAAGAAGGAGAAGGGCAAGGGCGCCAAGAACGCCATGAACATGAAGGACATGAAGGGTGGCCAGGTAGGCGGGGCCGGGTGACCAGAGGCCCCTCGATGCTCTCCAGGTGGGAAGAGCTCGCTCAGGTCAGCAGGGACTGTCCCTGACTGACCCGAAAGGAGGCCGTTGGGACAAAATGCTGGGAAGAGAGACCCCCCGCCCACCAGGAAGCCACCATCGTGTGACCCGGTTTCCCACCGGCAGGGCTGCTGGACCATGTCCTCATTGTGGGGCCCTGTGGGTCCGTCTCTCGTCCACAAGGACGTGGCTCTTCTCCCCATCTTTCAGGGAGCAGCCTGGAAGACGCCCTGATGTACCTGTGTCTCCTTTTAAGTTTGCAGAGGCCCCGGGCGCCTCACTTTCCCCATGTTTGTTCTGGGAGGAATTTCTTGCTCAAGGAATCAGTGTGGAGGGAGGAAGGAGGGCTGATCTCAGGAGGTCAGCCAGGGGCCGTGGCCTTTGAGTTTGTGCGTGCACGTGCACACGTGTGTGAGAGCGTGTGTGAGCACGCACGTGGACGTGCGTATGCGTGTGAGCCTGGGGGGGCCCCGGCCCTGCCATGCGGCTGGTCTGAGCTGCAGGATTTTCTTACCACTCTCTCCCTTCTCCTCCCACCTGTGGACTCGCCTGGCCTGGACGCCCGGCCTGCACGCCTGGTACGTGCTGCCCACGTGGTGGCCTGAGCTGGGGGCGGGGCGGGGGTCACAGGGAGGCTCCGCCACTCAAGAAGCCGCGTGGCATCTGGGCCGTGCTGGCCCCGCAGGGACAGGGCCGGGCTGGGGGCTGAGGGGAAGCGGGGCCCGACGGAGCCCCTCCAGCTCTGGGTTGGGGTCTGCACGGGGGCAGGCACCCCGCCTTTTCTCCCTTGACCCTCCCTCCCCTCCTCAGCCCCCCAGGACGATGACGACGCCGAGACGGGCCTGACGGAGGGCGAGGGCGAGGGTGAGGCCGAGGAGCCGGAGAACCTGGGGAAGCTGCAGTTCTCCCTGGACTACGACTTCCAGGCCAACCAGGTGTGCGGGGCGGGGGCGGCCCCCAGGGCTCCACGGGGCGGGCACCCCGGCTGTAGGGAAGAAGGGCTGTGCTACCCGCCGTCCACGTGCCGCCCTCCTCGGGCAGACCAGTCACCTCGCGGCGACCGTCTCCCCCGTGTTACTCCGATTCCCCGGGGAGGGAGATGGAGGCCGACTTCCTGTCCGGCACCCACCTGCCCGCCCCCTCGGGGCTGACCCGGCGCCCACTCACTCCACAGCTCACCGTGGGCGTCCTGCAGGCCGCGGAGCTGCCCGCCCTGGACATGGGCGGCACCTCGGACCCTTATGTCAAGGTCTTCCTCCTTCCAGACAAGAAGAAGAAATATGAGACCAAAGTCCATCGGAAGACGCTGAACCCCGCCTTCAATGAGACTTTCACCTTCAAGGTGACAGGCTGGCCCGCTGCGGACCTTCCCCTGGTCCTGGGCTGTGGCTGAGGCCCAGAACCAGCTCGGCCTGGACCCGAGCCCGGGTGTCCGCAGACTTGGCAGGTGTCCTGCAGGGCCCCCAGAGGCCCCGAGCTGCCCTGACCCCTCCATCCTGCCTGTGCCCTGCAGGTGCCCTACCAGGAGCTGGGGGGCAAGACCCTGGTGATGGCCATCTACGACTTTGACCGCTTCTCCAAACACGACATCATCGGGGAGGTGAAGGTGCCCATGAACACCGTGGACCTGGGGCAGCCCATCGAGGAGTGGAGGGACCTGCAGGGCGGAGAGAAGGAGGAGGTGAGGGCAGGAGAGCTTGGCGGGTCCGCCCCACGCCCCCGGCTCTGTCTGCGGACGAGGGGGCACCTCAGGGGGACAGGACGCGTCACTCGTGTTTCTTCCGCAGCTTTGGGCCCACTTAGGGCCGGCGACCCACCTGGGGACCACATTCACCCACAGGGAGAGCCCACATTGTTCTAGAGGATTCTCAGCAAGGGGGGGCCTGTCTTCCTAGAAACTGCCACAGCACGCACGCACTCATTCGCCACATATTTATTGAGCACCTACTGTGTACCAAAGCCCCCATTTAGCCCCCATCCCTTCCCAGCACCAGCCGGGCGTGTTGGCCGAGTCCATGCAGTTCGCCCGGAGGAAGGGTCAGCACCCTGACCGGGCTGTGGGTGAGGCGGCCAGCCTGGGTCCCGAGGCCCGCCTCTGAGAAGCCTCGACTGTGCCGTGGCGCCGGCCGAGCTCTCGGGCCCAGGAGCCCCCTCTTGCTAGTCACGAGGTCCTTGCCCTGTGACGCTAACACAAGGAAAGGGATGCCGAGGGCTTGGAGGACCGCAGCTCGCTCTGCAAGTGGGATGGCTGTGATCAGGAAGGGGGGCTCCCCGCATCCCCTCTTCGTCCCCCTCCACCACCTGCCAGGCTGGGGAGGGGCCCCGGCAAACCCCACGCCGCCAGCAGCCTGTCCTCGGCACTGCAGTGTCCACCTGTCACGGCCAGGGCTGTGCCACCCCTGGCCGAGGCCCCGAGGGGGTCAGCTGTGCTGGACACAGGCGCTGCTGCGCTGACCGCGTCCCCTTCCCCCGACAGCCGGAGAAGCTGGGTGACATCTGCACCTCGTTGCGCTACGTGCCTACGGCTGGGAAGCTCACCGTCTGCATCCTGGAGGCCAAGAACCTCAAGAAGATGGACGTGGGTGGCCTTTCAGGTGTGTGCGTGGCTTCTGGCCGCCATCGGGGGCACCTGCCAGCCGGTCGCGGCCCAGAGCCCTCGACCTGGATAGCAGGCCTCAGATGCGCAGGACACACAGGCTGTCTGAGCGGCTTTGGGTCCTCAGGGCAGGACGGGGCGGGGAGCCCCGCTGAGAGCTGCCTTTCTGCTGCTCTCCCTGTGGGCTCTGGAGGGAAGGGGTCAGGGACGTCACCCCCAGGTGAGGCAGGGACAGGGAGGGCAGGCGGTGGGAGGGCTCGGCCTTACGCGGGCCCTTCTACCGGGGGCGGGGGAGATGGGGGTGGCCCTGCCTTGGAAGGGGCTCTGGGCGGGGCTGGGGGGTGCAACTGCCCGGCCTCCTGAACTGCTCAGGTTCCCGCCAGCCCAGCTCTGTCCCTGAGCCCCCGTGTGACCTCGGGCAGACGGGTGCCCTTCTCTGGGCCTCGTTGCTCATTGACGAGGTCGGGATGATGGGATGGGGTGGGTCGCTGACGTGCCCCCTGCCCAGGACGGACACCACCAAGTGGCCCCCTGGCTCCTCACTGAGCGCCGGCCCGTCCCAGCAGAGCCCCGAGCCCCAGGCGGCCACAGCCATGGCGGGTCCCAGAGGTGAAGCCTCTGGCCGCCCTGGCCCGGAAGCTGGCTCTGCCGTCCCTGGGCTGGCGGGCCGGGCGCGTGCTCAGGGCCTCGCCGGCTGCCTCCGCACAGACCCCTACGTGAAGATCCACCTGATGCAGAATGGCAAGAGGCTCAAGAAGAAGAAGACGACAGTGAAGAAGAAGACCCTGAACCCGTACTTCAACGAGTCCTTCAGCTTCGAGATCCCCTTCGAGCAGATCCAGGTGCTGGGCTGGCAGGGGTGGACGTGGGGCGGGTGGCCTCCCCCACTGACTGCTACAGACGGCCGGCCGGCCATGCCCGGCACTTCCCAGCCCGCCCCTTTTCTGGGGAGGTGAGCGGGAGCTGCTCACAGACACCTCCTTTTGGCCGCGAGGTGGTGGCAGGGCGTGTGTGTGGAGAGGCTGCAGCCGCTGAGGCGGTGGACGCCCACCTGCCCCTGCTGCCCCTCCACCCCCCAGTCCAGGTCACTTCCTCCGTGAAGCCTGCCCTAACTCACCAGCCGGACGTCACTCCCTCTGAGGTCCCGAGGTGCCTCCTGCTGGCCTCTCGGGTGTGACCTTTGTCACCTTGCGAGGATGCGTCTGCCCTTCTGCTCCCAGGCGCTCAGCACGCTGCCGGGGGCCTGTGTTCAGTCGTTGGTAGAAGCGAAGAATGCGTCAGAGGCACGGGCCCCACCTCTGTGTGCCTGCCCGCCCAGTTAGAGCTGGGGAGGGAGGGGCCGGCCGCCGGGCCCTTCTCCTGCCCACTGCCCTTCCCTTTGCCCCCTGCAGAAAGTCCAGGTGGTGGTCACCGTGCTGGATTACGACAAGCTGGGCAAGAACGAAGCCATCGGCAAGATCTTCGTGGGCAGCAGCGCCACGGGCACGGAGCTGCGGCACTGGTCCGACATGCTGGCCAACCCCCGCCGGCCCATCGCCCAGTGGCACTCACTGAAGCCCGAGGAGGAGGTGGACGCGCTGCTGGGCAAGAACAAGTAGGGGCCGCGGCCAGAGCCGCTGCTGCCTCAACTGGGCAGCCCTCGAGGCGTCCCTGCCCACCCGTGTGCGGCCGTGCCCTCGCTCCTCTGCCCTCGTCCTCTTTCTAAAGACCCCCTCCCTCCAACGGCGGCTGAGGAGGGCCCCTCGGAGGTGAGAGAAGCCTGGCCCGTCGTCGCCCCGGGAGCTTCCTCGCTGCATGCCCGCCACCCTCCTCCTCCAAAGCTCCGCCCAGCCCTTACCCCGAGGGAGGCTCTCTCGGCAGAAAGTGGTGGCATTTTCTGTTTTCTGAGCGTTCCGGACCAACGCAATGGCAGCACCTCCTGACTCCTGACGGAAGGCAGCCAGCGGCCAGGGATCCGTGCGTGTGTGCGCATCCCCTGTGCTCGTGAAGGGCCGCGGACAGGGTGCCTTGTGGGAGCAGAGGGCTTAGAACCCTGCTCAGACTGGGGAACTCCCACGCTGTGTGGGAGTGGCTGTTTGTTTGTTTGGGAGGCGAGACGGGGAGACTGGACTGTGCAGAGCCAGGACCAAAGCCCGGTGCCGGCGTGGACCTCCTCCTGCTGCCGGGGGCTTCCCGGGACACCACAGACCTGAGCTATAGGCTAGACTGGCTGGACTTGAACGGGGACTGTCCATCCCGCGACCTCACCTTGCTGACGGGTGATGTCAAACCGCAAAGAAACAGAAGACCCGCTTCCCAGAAAGGCCAAAATGAAACTGCCGGGCCTTTGCCCTTGCGGTGGGAGACCCAGGTGTCGGCTCCCTTTCTAGGACGGAAGCCAGCAGTCACTGGCATCTCTTCCCCTCCCGCCTGTGCTTCTCCCTTAATCAAAGTGGAGCTGCGCTGTCTGAAGACACGGTATCCGTTCAGGGCCAGAGGGCTTGAAAAGGAAGGTTTACAGGTTCTTAGCTCCCCTGAGGCCCAGGTAAGGAGGGGAGGGTAGTGGACAGCTAGCTGAGTTTTCCCAGGGGTCCTGCGGGGAGGCCCCGCCCAGCACTCCCGAGGGACTTGCTGTGAATCCCGAGGAGCAGGGCGGCCATTCCGAGCGGTGGCGGAGGACGTGGGCCGGGTTCTGCCCCGCGGTCACTGTGCTCGTTCCCCGCTCACCTCGTGTCCCCAGCATCGATAAAAAGCCATATATACGTTAGTCCACTGTGCACCGAGTCTCCTTCCAAACCTGCAGCCTGGGCGAGAGCATGCGGCCCCCCTCAGCCGCCCTCGTCTCTGCAGCTGCAGGCCCCAGCCCTCTCCTCGGCCCAGAACACTCAAGGCTTCCCAGACCCGGAGCTGCGCCTCTTTCCCAGCACCCGTGGCAGCACCTCCCACCCCGTCGAGCCCCCCTGGCGTCTGCGGGCACCTGAGGCAGAGGGACGTCTCTTTCACTGTCAGAAAGGAGCAGGCATGTGTTCCTGCCCGGCTGCGTTTCCTGGCCGGGCAGGTGGTGAGAAGCCGTCTCCTCCAGGAGCAGCAGCTGGGCAGTGGGGCTCAGGCTTGCCCGTGGCCCTTGGTCCTCAGGAAGTCATTCTTCACTTGATGCCGAGAAGCTGGGACCTGACGAAGACTGTGGGCTGGTCCTAGGGCCCGGGCTGTAGGACAAGAGTGAGGCTTCAGGCCCGGGGGACCACAGGGGGCTGTCCCGGCCTGGATGCCCCCCTGCAGAGCTATGGGATCTGGTGCTTCCTCGGGGCCCCCTCCCCCCAGCCTCCCCCGGGGCCCACAGAGCTGACTTCTCACCCTCCACCTTCACTCTCCCGCCCCTTCCCGACCACCTTCCACCATCTGGGATTCTCGTCCACCCTCCTGAGCCCAGGACTCGCCTCTCTCCCGGCGGGAAGGGGAGAGGCTCCGCAGCACGTCTGCTGCTCTGGGGCTCCTGGGCCCGGAGACGCGGCTGGATTACGGCTCTGGGCCCACCTCGAGTGGGTAGCCTCAGGGGCAGGGAGGTTGAGTGTGGGCACCAGTGCGGAGCCAAGGGGACGCGGGAGGGGAGCAGTGTGCTCCTGGGTTCTGGCCGGTCCTGGCTGGGCCCCTGCCTCAGAGGAGCCGTCTGAGCAGAAGGCATCTACCGGGCCCACAAACTAGGTGGGGAAACAACACTGGTCCCAAGTGTCCTGCACCTGAGGGTCCTTACCCAGTCCACAGAGCACCTTCACTGCCACCAGGCTCGTTTCTGGCGTGTCGGCATCCTGCCCTGAGTGGGCCAGAACTAAGGTTGGCTACGAGGGGTTCTGGAGGCCTCCAGGCTGTGCGTTTTCACTCCCAAAGTCTATTGCAGAGAGGAAAGTAGAAGAGGCGATTTTTACAAAGGGACTGAAACCATGAAAAACGAAACCCGGTGCCACCCAGAAAATGGAGGTGAGGCCAGAAAGCTCTGTTTCCTCCTTCTCCTTGAATAATCATTCCAGAGTGGAACCAACTCCGCCAGGGCTCTGGGCACGTTTCCGGACTTTGGCCGCGCAAGCTGAGGGCTGGGGGAAGCTGGGGGAAGCCCCCGATGATGAGCGACCGGTGCCGGGCCGGATGGGAAGTGACGTTCCGGGTCGCTCGGCTGGGGGAAGGGACAGCAGGGATGCACGCAGCCTCAGGCCTGGTCTTTTTACTTCCCAGGAACCATATGTAGCTTGTGCTTCTAGAATCGGTTTGAGATGGTCTTGCTGGCCCAGGGCTTCAGTGAGGGGTGGGGGTGGGGGTGGGGTCGCTGCAGGTCCCCCACTAGCCCTGCAGTGGGAGGTGGTGGGTGAGCGAACTGGGGGGGCCGCCCCTGGGGTTGGGGAGGGAGGGCGTCCCGCCCCCCACGTGTCTGGCTTCTGTTTCCCTCAGCCCCACAGAGACGCTGTCCCTGGGTCTCCCTCCACTCCATCCCCCTTCCTGCCTCAGAGCCCTGGTTCTGCCCTGGGTGGTGGCAGACAGGGGAGGGTCCCCAGGCCTGATCGTGGTGACCCTCAGCCCCCCAACATGGTTGCCAGATTTGGCGAATAAAAATGCAGGGCACCAAGTTAAATTTGAATTTCAGATAAACAACCAATAATTTCAAAGTGTAAGTCAGTCCCTCCTAGGCGCTGTTTGGGACTCACCCGAAACTCAGGCTGCCCCGCCGTCCATGCTCTGTCTGGCAGGCCAGTCCTGCGACCACTGCTGCCTCGCTCTCACCCCGAGCCTCGGGGCAGGGACAGGTCACCAGGATTCTACCCATTCTTTGAGCTGCAATACTGGGAAGGGGGACACTGTGACTTGAAGACACAAGAACATATTTTTTAAGCGACAACAAGAACCTTCTGAAGCCATTTGAGCCTCACGGAGAGGGTGGTCACCTGTGAACACGACCCCAGTCTCATCCCACCAAGATGCATGTCTCAACTCTGTGTAAATAACCGCATGGCAATGCTGAGTGCCCCCAGCCCCGTTTTACACAACTTGAACTGCTCCTTCGACTCTGTGTGTAAAGTCCTTCCCCTCGCCCTCCCGGCCCCCCTGCCCTGCCACGCGCCGGGGGGGAGTTGGCCTCTGGCCCAAGTCTGACCAGGGGACCGTAGGCAGAGCTGACCCTCGGCGCCCTGCGTCCAGCCCTGTGCCCTGTGTGTGTGTGTGTGGTGTGCCCCCTCCTCCCACTCTCTGAATTCACTGAAAAGCCATACAGGGGCCCCTGCGGGGCCATCCTCCCAGGGCTCCCCTCAGGACACTCGTGAAGGGCTCACCCATCGTCACCTCTGCTCCCAGCCCCACGTTGCGAGGACGGATGGTGTCCAGGTCTCCCAGTGGGGCCCCAGCAGATGCCCCCGCTGGCCCGGCTCCCTCACCTGGTGTTGCGGTCCGACTCCACGTGGGGGGGTGGATGGGCCATGGGGGTACCCCGTGCAGGCGACGAGGGTTCTCAGGAGCTGTTGGTGGCCGGGTCTGTGGTCAGGTCCCCGATGCCGCCCGGGTGGACAACCAGCCCTGCTCACGTGACACTGGGGGCTTGGGGGGCCAAGGGTGGCAGTGGGGAGGGACCCTGGGGGCTGGAGAGCACAGTAGGCCAAGCTCCCCCGCATGCTCTCTCCTGCGGCTGGGCGGCTCTGGCTACGAGGGACCCTCGCCAGCGCCCCGGCCCAGCCCCGGCCAGGTGTCCCATGGGAGGGCGGGAGGTAGAAGGGGGCCCCAGGTCCCGAGCCATCTCGCTGAACCAGGAGGGACAGTAGCCGCAGGCCCCGGTGCAGAGGAACGCCACGCACGGGAGCGACCCCTCCGGCCAGCCCTGATGGGAGGAGGGGGAAATGCAGGGGGTCTGACAGGAGCGCCGCCGAGGCCGCAGGTGGGCAGGCGGGCCCTGTGCGCTACGAGCCAGGCCCCTTGTGCTGGGGGGGTGGCGGGAGCCGGGGGTGCATAGGGCCCCCCTCAGCCATCGGGACCCCAGGACCCCTTCCGAGAAGCCAGACGTTCTGCCCTGGCGCTTCCTCTCCGAGGGCGGGATCCGCTGCTTCTGAAATCCTGGGGTCTGAAGACTGCAAGAGCATGGCGGGCAGGCCCCAGGCCCCCTGGCACGCGCAGCCCCACCAGGACCCCTGCCTTCGCCGTCCCAGGAAGGACCCATGTCCAGCACCCACCCCCCCGCCCCGTGGACTCTGTTCTTGTCTCATCTCTTGTCAACATGTTCTTTTGTAATAAGCGGCATCTCCTTATTAAAGGAATGAGCTGAAAGCACGCTGGGGGCGGTCTCTGGTGGTTCCTGCTGGGCTGGGGAGCAGGAGCCGCCCCAGGGTCCGCGCGGGGGGTGAGGCTGGGGACACGGCTCTTCCCTCGGGGGCTGGAGGAACCAGAAGGCCAGGCCAGGTCCGGCTGGGCGGTGGGCACGTGGGCCCTCAGGGCAGCTGCTGGGGTGGACTAGACCCCTGGCTCCCCACTGCCAGCAGAGCCGGGCTCGGGGCGCGGCCACCGTCTGGCCCTGGGGTGGGGTCAGAGGAGGGACAGTTCCTACAAGCCCTCGGTTAGCTCACCGCAGCCGACTTCTTCAGACGTCTGTGACTCCTGAGGCCGAGGACGGGGCTTCAGGATTTTCTGGAAAGAGACGGTAGGGCAGCACCGCCCCCAGACCTGGAAGGGTGACCCGTCCTCACTGCCATCTGGGGGCCGTCTCCGCAGGGAGGCCCCCGCAGCCCCTCTGCCGCAGGTGGAGCGGGGCGTCCGGCTCAGGGCCAAGCTCCAGGGACGAGAAGGCAGAGCCTGTAAGGTTGGCCTGGCAGAGGCTGGGAATGAGGGGGGCAAGGCCAGCTCAGCACGAGGGCTGGGGAGTCTTCAGGAGGGAAGGGCCGGGCCTCACCACCTCCAGGCGATGCCCAGTCTCCGCTGACTGCCCGGGCCCAGCGGGCACCCAGAGAAGCCCTCACTCCAGACCTGATCCTTTGCCTCCGATTTGGGCCGCAGGCCAGCAGCCGGGTGGCCGCAGGGGAGAAGACGCCTCCCTCCCTCACCTCCGCGACCTCCAGCTCGGTGACGGGGCCTCCGCTGGGTGTGAATGGGTCTGAGCAAACCAGATGGGGTGCACTAGGACGGACGAAGGGCCCGACCCTGGCCCCCCTGCCAGCGGCCGAGCACCTTAGCCTCCAGTGACCCCCACCAGCTGCCTTTAGAGTTCGGAGCCATGGAGCGGTTCCGGCTGCCCTGAACCGAGCGGTGGCCCTGCAGAGACAGTGCTGCACAGAGCAGCGGGCAGAGACCCCGGGAACCCAAGGAAGCCACCTTCTCAGGGCCCCGGCCGCCCGGGGTGAGAGCACCAGTGCCCACCCCCGAGGCTGGGAGCCCCCCAGGCTCCTCCTTGGCCCCTGTGGCCGTCCCTGGGACAGAGGCCCCCAGTGGCAAGGATGGTGACATGAAACTACCACAGGCTGGCCCTATGTAAGGTTCTATAAACCCCATTTCCTAAACTGTGGAGACAGTCACAAAGTTAAAACACAATTTACTTATTTATAAATACTGTTGTGTTTACAGGCATCGTGTAGATGTGGATATTATTATTCCCAAACTTTCAAACACAGAATACTTAATAATACTATATAATAATCAGTAAAACAAGATCATTCATCTCAGAGTTGAAAGGCCACTCAGAATTGCATAAAAATACATTCAGCTCACAAAGCGCATCTGGGTCCCTCCCTAAACCCCTATCCCCACCACGTGTATTTACAACGGAGCCGACTTCAAACGGTCCCTCTGGTGCTTTCTTGGAGGGGAAGTCAGGTGGGGGTAAGGTGAACAGAGACAAAATGCTACCCCTGGAATGGGGGTGTGGAGACCCCAGGGAGGGTCTCACAGCTCTTTCCACCGATCAAGACAGAGGCAGAGGGAACGGAGGGGGACGAGGGGGGACCACGGCGCTGCAGCCTGAGTCAGACTCCCCCATGGCGGGACATGGGGACACAGTCTCACCCTCCCCCACCTGGGGGCCAGCCTGACAGCAGTCCCAGCCTTTCAGGGGTGCAAGGGGACCCCCACCCCTGTGGCCCACCTCCTGCTGTCTTGGCTTGAGCCCCTCGCCTTTCCCTCCGAGCCCCCTCCCCAGAAGAGCGCGGTATGGAGAGAGGACGCAGGTCAGGCTCAGAGGCCAGCCTAGCACCCCACGTCCAGGACCTGCCCCCACCCCGAGTCCTGCTTCTGTGAGACCATCGAGGCTTCAACGAGGCCCCCGGGGCCCTGCCTTTCCTGAACCCGCTCCTGCAAGGCAACAGCAGATGAGCCACTGTCCCAGACGCACCGACACTGCCTGGTGCCCTCCTGAGGACTCACTCAGTCTCTAGCTGCGCAGACGAGGCCAGGCTGCCCATGGGCCCCGCCCAGGCTAGGGCCAAACCTCACCTTCGAGGGGGAAGTGGCACAGCCAGTCAGCTTTGCAACCGGAAGAGTCGGGGCTGATTCGTGGACAATCTCTCCTCTAAAGCACCACCAGCTCCAAGTGAGAAAAGCAAAAAATTAATGGGGAGGAAGATGAGAGTAGGCGGGAGGGTGAAAGGTGTGTTTATTTTGCAAAGACAGGAGCGTCGTGAGGTCACCTTAAAGGGCCACCCAGGAAAAGTTTACTGGGAGCATTAGGGGAAAATCTGGAGAAGTAACAGAAAAGGTCACTCTGGCAGATTCCCAGTCCCAAATGATAAGCAGATTAATTGGAGAAGCAGCTCAGAGAGAAGCCCTCTGGGGAATGGAGGGGGGAAGCAAAAGATATGAGTTAACAGAGTAACACACTTGGATGAAACTGGGTGATGAGACTGCATTTGAAATCTCCATGTAGCAAACACGCATGTGCACACAGGCTAGAAGCAAGAGTGACCCCCAAAGCTCGAAACCTCCTAAGGCAGCGTCAGGCCAACCCTCAGCCGTGTCTGTCTCTACATGTGCTTCCCAAGGAGGGGCTCCCAGGACCCCTCCTCAACCTGACGTCCGACCACGACCCTCACAGGAGCGGCTGCATCGCCTGCTACGCGGCCACCGGCCGGTCCAGATTCTCCCGAGCCCACCTCACCCCCAAGCAGCTGTGACGACGACGGTTCCCGGGGCCGCAGTGCAGCTGACCTACTGCCCAATCTAATCAGAGCACAAGCGATCGGCGGCCATCCTTGACACAGTCTACACACCCATCGGGGGGCCGAGCAAAGCTGAGGGAGGCGGGCCCCAGACCCTGGCCCTCCCCCTCCTCCCCGGGGGCTGCTCGGTCCTGCAGCCCTGCTCAGGGGAGGGACCTCGGCTTGCGACAGCCCCACAAAACTAAAGGCTGGGGTTTCCTCGAGGAAGGCCCTCTGGTGCTTAAGGCAGAGCTGAGACTGAGTGGCCGGTAGGGAGAAACACAGCGGGTCTGCCGTCTGGACGCCAGGAGCCGGGCCCCTCCCATGAGAACCACTCATCCAGAGGCCGTGTTTCCACCCCCGCGGGTTTGCATATTCTCACCAGGCCATCAGGAGGGACGGCCACTACCCTCCAGACTGAATTCACTTTCCCACCTTGACACACTCTTAAACCATCTGAATGAGAAGAAAAGAATTTTTGAAGTTAGAGCAAAAACTCTGAGCGAGAAATGTTCTGGTCTCCCTAGGAATCAACAAACCACAGACTCTCAAGCCAAGAAGGGGTCCTGAGGACCACCGACCCAGCCCCCTTTCACAGACGGCCGCACGGCGGGTCAGGACAGGCGCTGGCCCTGGGCCCCGACGCCCGGTCCTTTCAGCAGCCTCGTTCTGCCGCCACAGCTGCCTTCCTACAAGGTCAGGAGACACACCCTCCGAGGTGCTGAAACCTGCCTTAAAACTCAGTAATGGGGACCACGCTCTGTACTTGTAACTGGGCCACGACAGGGGCAGGACCACCTATGACCGCTGGCCGCCACGTCCAGAGTCAGGGGTGGTGCTGGAGGCCAGGACGCCAGCGCTCACCCAGTGGATGGAACCAGGGGCCCACTCCCTACTGGCCCAGCTGCTGAGTCCCCGAGGTTTTCCCTTCAGAGGCACACGGTGGCCTGGAAGCTGGGAAGCCCCTCTGTCTGTGTCCGTCTGGGTGGGAGAGGCCTGCTCCAGGGCCAGAAACCTGGAGACGGAGACGAGCTGCTCCCCTCCACGCTGGCAGTTCACACACACCTTGGTGGGGTCCACAGGCTTGGAAGTGAGATTCCAGCTGCCTTTTGCCCCGAGTGGCGCTAACATGCACACGATTTGCTCAGCGCAGGGAAGCAGAGGAGCTGACGCCCTGCAAGTGGGCCGAGGAGACAGGCCAGGGCGCGTCCTTCCTTCAGACCCTTCCAAGGCCCAGCCTGGGGCCTCAGGCACGAGGGGGAGAAGCAGTGAGGCTTCAGCCAGAGACTCAGACGCTCAGAGGCTGGTTGTCACTCCCAGAAGTGCGGCCTGTCCAGAAAACGGCTGGCCAAGGCCGACGAGGCCCTCCCCCAGCGCTGACCACCCGTCCAGGCACCGCGGTGACAGGGCGCAACCCCAGAGGTAGCGAGGGGGCCCCTGACCATCACCTCGCGGACCAGCACAGCCTGGAAAGAGACCAGATTCAGAGTCTGTCTCACAGACTTAGTTGCATAAGAGAGAGAGCGCCTGAGATCACGGGCTGGTCCACACCACGGGCTCTAGCCACAGAGCCTGGCTTCCTGAGTGGAGAGGCCTGACACAGAAGGGCTGGAGGGAGGCGCGGGACACAGCCCGACCGGGTTCCGAGAGCCGCCCGCGCCCCCGAAAGGCACAGACGGAGCGGAGGGCGTGCTGCGGCCCCTCTGCCTGGTCTGCCTGATGCAAGAGAGTCCAGGTGACGTCCTAATAATTCAGTTTCCTTTTCCAGTCCTGGCCCAGCACCCAGGGTGTGCCGGAGAGACAGGGTCAAGGCCAAGGCCTCGTGCCTGCTCCCCTCCCCCAGAACAAAGGAAACGCTACAGTGGAAGATATGAAACTTCACTCTCAGCATCCCCCCCACGCAACACCCCCAGCCCCGACGACACAAATCACCCCCGCCCAGGCGTCGCTCCTCGCAGGAAATGGCCGGACATGGAAGGTTTTGCACACTCTGAGAAAGGCGTTTTGCCCCAGGAGACAAAGCTCCTATCCCGAACTGGGACCTTGATCATGGCTCTGGGTTAAAGAGCATGTGACATTTCTGAGGGCCATGGAAGGCGCTGGAAAGAAAGAGAAACTAGACAGAGGTAGCGTATGTTGAGAACGGACCGCTACACACTAAATGTCTCCGGCAACCCCAAAGCGACCTGCACACTCAAACCAGCCGAGGGATAAAGCGCCTACAAAAAGCAAACACTTAAGTGTTAATACTGGGGCATCATCAAGAACTCATGACCCAATTCTGTGCTGAACCCAGGGAGCCACCTGTCCAGGTTTTCGTCCAGAGAAGGACAGCCAAGACGCGGCAGGTGGGAAAAGCAGGGCACGTGGGGACCGACTTCCAGGCCCAGGGCAGCGTCAGCACCTCGGGGGTCCCCAGCCACAGGTACAGCAGGGCTGTCACGTTACAGGGGGACCCTCAGGAAGACCTCAACTCTCATCCAAGCCGCCCAGCTTTCGAGCGATCAAGGCGCAGCCGCCAGAGGCTCCCTGACGGCGGGGTGGGGTCCCTGGGACACAGCCTTGGCCACCGGGTCTCGCCACTCCGAGTCCAGACTCGTTCCTCCTGCTGGCTTCCGAGCAAACAATCGTCTCTCCCCTGGACACGCCCCAGATGCCATCAAGCCCACCACGCTCACAGCACAAGGCATGAGTGGGGGGCCTCAGACGCCCCCACGCCTCCTCACAGCGGCGCCACTTCTCTTCAGGAGAGGAGACCAGGTCAAAGGGAGGTGGGGCAGGCGGGTGTTCTAGCAGAGAAACGCTGCGTGGGGAGGACGGTGGGGAGCTGAGCCCGGCCTGGCCGGGGAGAGGCCGGCGGTACCACTGCCCGGGCACAGCGCTGGGGTCGGTGCTCTGTCCCAGCGCCCACCTCCCGGGGCATGCGCCGCGGGGCGGACGGAGGAAGGAAAGTAAAAGGGCAGAAAGGGAAGAGGCAAGCCCGGTCACCTGAGCCCTGGGGAGAGGGCCAGACACGGAGGGAACGGGCGTTAAGACCAGTCAGGTGCCACTGGGTTGCTGGTAGAAAAAATTCCACCACCACCGGCGGGAGTTAGAGAAAAGTCAGTTCCTGAGAGGCAAGGACAAGCAGGGGCCCCAACGTGGAGTCACTGTCAACTTGGATCTAGTGGCGGCAGCTCCAGAGGCCTCCCCATGTGTGTCCCACATCAGAGCGCATGGTGGTGGCAGCAGGGCTGGGGCCTGGACCAAGTGCTACGTGGACCAGAGGCCCGGCAGCCGGAGGCCGGGTCCACGGCTGGCCTGGCGACCCCCAGGCCTCCACCAGACGGCTCTAACGGTTGAGGGATCGCAGTCGCGCTTTGATGAAAACTGTCTGAACCCCAGCGGCGGGGGCCGGAGGAGGGGACACGGAGGGTGCAGAGGCGGCAACTGGACGACAGCCAGAGAAAGGTCCTCGTGGCTCCTCTTGGCCGGAGGGCGCCGGCGGGGGGAGAGGCGGGGCCAGCGCCGTCCCGGGAAGCCAGCGCCTGGCCTACTTGGACAGCTTGCTGATGACCCTGATGAGGGCGCCGTTCTCGTCCTTCAGCCTCTGGTTGTCGGATTTCAGTTCTGTCAGGACCTGCCGGCGGAAGGGAAAGGCGAGTCAGTCTGGCTGGTGACGGGGACCAAGTGCCCTTCTTCCTGCTCACGGGCTGGTGACGGTACCGCGCGGGGCCACAGTCCCCCCGCGCACACAGCAGGAACAGCCCCTTCCCCGCGTGCCACCCTCTCCTTCTCCTGAACCAGTAACTATTCCAGGGTTTCCTCCCCGGAACTCACCTCTGGTTCAGAGAAACCAGGGCAGCGCCATGTGTGCTGGGGACACAGGGAAGGGTCAGAAGAGGTGATGGGGTGAAGGGAAGGAAGGCGGGAACGCGTGGTGGGGGGCACAGCTCGGCTTTCCCGTCACACCCCCAAGACGACTTAGGGTCTTGCTTCTGGTGCCGTGTGCCGGAACCCACTGAGGTCCCCGCTGGCCGTAGCACATGTGTCCACAGTCAACCCCCAACACCCAGGAGCCCTAACCTAACCTAACCATCTCCCACAGCAGAGCCCTAACACCCAGCCCCCCAACACCCAGGAGCCCGAGCATGCCCTCAGGGGGCTGGGGCTCTGCTGTGGGAGATGGGGGTGGAGACGTCTGTTCTCCCAGCCCGGCCTCCCCGGACCGTCACACTGTGTCGCGCAACTCGCGAAGCGAGGGAGCAGCGGCCCCGAGCCCAGGCTGGGCAAGTGTGGGGTGTCTGACAGCCCCGACGGGTCCCGATGAGGGCACGGCTGGTGTGCGAGCCCTGCTGGCGGCAAGAGAGAGTCAGGTCAGAGGGAAAGTGCTTCTTCACTGTGAAGGCGACAAAAATCCACACCCACATTTGTCTGGGGCGAGTGTCCTCTGGTCAGTCATTCAAACCTACAGGCCCCTCCATGTTCCCAGGGCTACTTCCAGTTCTGGCTCTGCTGTTAGCACCCAGGGGTCAGTCAGATCCCCATAAAGAAAGGAACCGTTCCCTCAGCCTCTCACGGAAGATGCAGGTTAAGTCGCAGAGGGAGACCTAACCTCGTGTGCACAGACCACAGACACACGAGGCACTGGTATGGAGGGAACAGAACATCGGAGCACCAGGACGGCCTCAGGGTCTGTGACGCAGCCATCCTCAGGTCCACAGACGAGGGCCCGAGTCCAGCATCACTAGCGCAGCACGGCACAGCTCCTCACTGACTGCAGAGCTCACCCCTTCCCCGCAGACGCGGTCGCGGGCCGGAAGCCGCGACCGTCATCCGTGAGCTGTGCCGCTTGCGGCACGCCGCTCTCCTCTCTGGCTTTCCATTTTGTACCTAAAGAAGCCATCCCCGCCCTCGTCCCTCACAAAGAGGGGCTCCGTGGGGGCCACAGCTGTGACAGCATGCAGTTAGAGGGCGTTAATCCAGGAAATACCAGAGCAGGTCTGTCCTCTGACCTCTGACCTGACACCGTCGGAGCCTGGCCGGCCTCCCTCTTCTGCCTCCACCCCTTGGCCTCAACTGCCCAGACACTCAAGCCAAGAGGCTCGCAGCAGCCCGCGGGCGTGGCCTCCCTCCTCTTCCCCTGCCACGTGCCCTCCCAGGGCACCCCGGGGCCGGCAGCCTGGGCGCCAGCAAGACTCTCAGGCCGTGTTCCCACGACGGGAGCCCCGGGTGGGAAGAAGCTCTACATGGGGACAGGCCGTGTGTCACCGCTGGCAGCTCGTCAGGTTGGATCTGAACCGCTCCCCTTTAAAAGCATGTACAAACGCACCCTCGAGCCTTGGAGATTTATGTCCCCATTGAGACTCAACTCTTTGGGAAAAACTTGGCCAAGGCACTTTCCCAGCTGCCCGAGCTCCCGCGGCCAGCTCCAGGGAGCGCCAGGAAGGAAGAGAGGGGCGCGGAGGAAGCGTGAGGAAGGCGGGCTCAGGAGGGAGAGGAGGCGGCGGAGGGGGTTCTTGGAGCCGCATGTGAGCACGGGCCAATTACGCACGGACACCCGTGGAGGCGCCGTGCACGACGAGCTTGCGCAGCTTCCCCGCTTCTAAGTGCCCGGTTTGCCGCAGTCTGACAGGAAGGACAAAGAGAACGAAGCAGCTCCTCTCCAACGTCACCTCTTCCAACCTTGGGTGAGGAGCGTGCGGCGCGGGGTCCCGACGCTGCAGCGGCCCCAGGGGGAGGCCGGCCCTCCCGAGCGCCCGTCGGTGGGGACGGCAGCTCCTCCTGGAAGGGGCTGGGTGGCGAAGGCCCAGGTCCAAAGCCGCGTGGTCTCTGAGCAACGCCCACCTCTCAAGGGCCCACAGACACGGCGACGCGCACACAACGGCCCGGCTCCGGGAAGACGGCGCTTGTGGATGCTGGAACCTGACCCCACGGAATCCCCACGCGCCTTCTGTGGGTTTCTCCGTGACCCGGGCGGGCCTCTCTGCGTGGCCCTGCTGAGGAGTCGGCACTGAGGGGCCGCAGGCTGCCCCCTCGCCCCACGCCAGGGCTGCCAGGCGGTGGGTGCGCAGCCGGCCCGGAGCCTGATGTCCTTGGCCTGCCCGCCCCGTACCCTCCAAGTGACCTCGGGCAAGTTACTTCTTCTGTGACTTGGTTTTTCCCATAGGAAAAGTGACTGTTATGGGGAATAAATGAGAAAGGGCGAGTACAGGGCTCAGCACAGGCCCTCAGACGACAGCCGCCTCCAGGGTCACCAGCCCTCCTGATCTCACGCTCTCCCCACCAGGAGGAAACCGAGAAAACCGGGCCATCTTCCGGGGGCCCCGTCCGCCCCAGGTCAAAGCTGGCTCATCTCCTGGCGTGAAGCTTGGCCCTGACGTGCTGTCACGAGGAGGGCCGGCAGGCTGCTCGGGGCCGCGGGCCACCTCCCTCTCAAGTTTCTGTGTCACAGCGTCTCCAGCAGGATATCCGCTCCACCCGACAGTAATTCGGGTGCTTCAGATCTAGTGGGTACTAGTTGCCAGCTACTGACCCCGAAGACACAGCAAACGGGCACAAAGAAGAACAGGCCTGGGTCAGGACTAACTGGATTGTTGCTACAAATTAAAAACTCATATCAGAGAGTGAGACCGCTCAGCAGTGAGGACCCCTCACGCCGCCGCGGTGAGAAAACGAGCCACATCTGCGAGCCTGTCTGCAGACCCACATCCAGGGACAGGCGTCAAGTGCAGAAGATGCATTTTCTGGTTCTCCGGTGAAGACGAGCCCCCGCTCCCCTGCCGCCTCCTCGGCAAGCCCCCTGCTGGCAGTGGGGCTGGGGGTTTGGCCGTGGGAGGGCACATCCCCAGGCCCAGATCTGTGACAAGGAGGAGGGCAACACCCACCAAGAAGGGAGAGGGATGGAAAGACCCAGCAGGGGGTGGACGGAGCGGGGCTGGGTCAGTGCCCCCCCAGCGCTCGTTCTTGTCAGGTCCTGGGGCCGCGGTTCTCAGCCCAGCTGCACAACAGAACCAGCAGGGGAGCTCTGAACAGACACCCGGGCCTTTGCCTCTGAGGGGTGTCTGGCACAAATGTGCTCAATGTGCGGCCCCTGCCCTTGGTCACCGTCACCCCAGGCGCAACCCGACTGCTCCAGGGACTAGGTTGCACTTGGACTGCTGTTGATCGAGACCCTGACCTCCCCCCAGAAACGTGTGCGCGTCCACACACAAGTAGGCGTGGACCCGTCTGGCTGAGTGACCTGCGCTCCGTCTCTAGGGGAAGAGTCTCACCAAACCAACGGCAGCCCAGGCCAGGCCCCGGCCCTGGGTCGCCCCGGCCCATGCCGCCTCTGCAGACCACCGACCTTCACAGGAACCCGCGTGCAGGCTCTGGGGGCCGAGCGCAGAGCCCGGGACCAACAACAAGAGGGAACGTGCCTGGAGTGGAGGAGGGGAGGAGGGGGCAGGCCTAGAGCCCCTGGGGGTCCGAGCCCTCGATGGCCTCCGAGAGTCTGGCCACAACCCGGGTCAGGGCCCTGTTCTCGGCCTGCAGCTGCTCGTTCATCTGCTTCAAGGTCTGAATCTGTTTTAGCTGGTGGAGGTTCTGCAGAGAGTGAGACACGAGGGACAGACAAGCAGACAGAGACAAGACGGACCAGAGGAGAGAAAAGTGGGACAAAGAAATCACGTTGACATTTTGTTGACGTTTTGTTTTTGCTTTTAGTTCGCATGCAAGAAGGGAAAGGAGAGAGGCCAGAGGAATGGGGGGGGGGGGCGCGGCCCAGGGCGCCCGGAGCTTCTCCCAAGTCCAGCTGCTGCCCTGCTCTCCGCTCCTCTCCTCCGCCCCCCCATACTTGGCCCCCTACTCCCACTTGTTTTCTTTCTGTGTCTTTCTATTACCTCATTTATTTCTCATTTAAAAAAATGGAACGAGGCAAAGAAGAGAGGGCCTGTTGTTGAAGTGTTTTCTGTGGGAGGCGCACCTACAGAAGACCCTCTACCTTTCCTGGAAGTATCATCGCCAGGCCTCCTCTGCTGCCCGGACGCCTGTTCCAGGATCAAGAACTGCCCACCTGCCCCCACCTGCTCCGGGAGGGTATGCACCAGGGAACCCATGGCAGATTATACTGTCTCTGCCCGGGTCACAGAGAGGCTGGGAGCTACTTAAAGCTGCCACAGACAGCCTCCTGCGTGGAATCACAGCTCTGCACAAAGGTGGAGGGCATCGTGTCCAACGAAAATGGACCGGTGACCGATACCCTTGCCAGTCCAGCTGTTAGCATGTGTTGCAAATGGAACAGAACAACCCGCCCAAAGCCATGCTTCCCAATCCCCGTGTCCCACGAAGGATCTAAAGCCGTATCCAGGCCTGCTTCCTGTCACTAGTCCTTCCTAAGAGTTCTCTGACCCTGAAGCTGAGGCCACAAGCTCTGGGAGAGAGAACGGTCTTGTCATGCGAACGGGGCTTCACAGACAGAGATGACAATTCTGTGGGCTGTGGTGACTACAGACAGGTCGCCGGGCACCAGAGGAAGTCTCTCCTGCCCACGTGGACAGGAAGGACAGAAATGAAAGATGGGAGGAGTTATAGCTGTTTGGGAGTGAAAGAAGCAAGAAAATGAAAGGCAGCATGAAGATGAAAACAGTGAAAAGGAAAAACAAGCAGAGACAAACGGCTGCATCTCTTTCCCCACAGAGGCAGCATCGCCACCGTGGGAAAAGGGAGGGTAGCCACACAGTTCTGAGCAGCCTGCAGCGGCCGGGAGAGGACAGAGAAGGTCGTGGGGCAGCCTGCGGGACCAAATTTAAGAACCAATGGAGAGTCCCTGACTCTCACCCTTCTTTGGGTCGACACTGGACCGAAGCTTTCAAGGCAGTCACGGTCCTTACGTGAAGCGGTCCTTGCCTCCTGGTAATTAACGTTAAACTAGGAGGACGATTCCGGTGAACTTGTGCACAGGCAGGCAGAGGGGGAAGAATGTGGCCATAAAGGCAGGAAGCTGCCGTGGGAGCGAGGCTGAGAACAAGGCGTGGTGGGGAGGCGGTGGGAGGGCACAGAGCAGGGTGGCCGGGCAGGCTGCCAGGGCAAGGAGATTGAAAAATCCGAGAGCAATCTCATCTCAATCTCCTCCCATGCGCGGGCCTGGGGCAAGGGGAGGAGGCGCCATGGGAAAGCTCTCCGCCCGACGCAGGCATGCTGACCCGCACGCCTGGCGGAGGCTGGGACGCGACCCCGCGCCAGCCCAGCCCGCGTGCGCTTCTCCTGGGGAGAGTCCATAAACACGTACCTTCCCAAGTAAAGACCAGAAAGGCGCAGCCTGTGTCACCACCACGGAGCCCCACACCCCACGCGCGAGCCCACCTTACGGCTCCCGGAGGCGGGGAACAGGCCCGAGTCCCTCTCTGTCCCTGAGCGCCCGGCTCCTCAGGGCTCACTGGAGGCCACAGCCCCTGCTCCCTGTGGGCCACTCCCGGAGGGGCTGAGCATCTGTACAAACTGGACCAGCTCCACTCGCCCTCAGCTCAACCGGACCCGGGTGCGGCCAGCACCTGTGCTGCGGCCGGCTACCGAGTGCCCACGCGTGTCCCCACGACTGCTGTCTGCGTGCAGGGCCCGAGAGCTGACCAAGCATCCCGAGCCTCCTGCAGCCAGCACGCCAGCTTCACGATGCTTGAGCCTGTACGTCTGAAGCCTCTGTCCCCAAAGAGGGTCCAGGTCGGCTGGCGGGCGGCTGGCACGGCCCCCCCAGTCCCTGGGTGGAGCGGGGCTGTCTGCTCACCTGGCCGGGCTTCGAGCTGAGCGAACGTGCTCAGGGCTGAGCCGGCAGGAGCTTCTCCCCCAGGGGTCTGCGACTAGCAATGCAGAACAAGGGCAGCTGACTCATGAAGAAATTTTTTAACTAAAAGAAGATTGGCTTTCAATCAGTATACCTACTGGTATGGGGCCTAGACGGTCATGGCCGGGCTCCGCCTGAATTTGAGGTGGGCCAGCACACGACCCGGGGCTGAGCGGGGCACGAGCTTCCATGTACCTGACCTCCACTGAGGAAAGAAAAGGACTCACGACCTCGTTCATGAAATCTCAGCCCGAGAGGCTGATGAGACAGAGAGAAAGACGCACCTGCCCCAGCCCATGGCCCCAAGGGTGCCTGGCGCCTCTGTACTCAGAGAGGGAATCAGGGGTGGGGGGGAACCCAGCTGCTCCCCCTCGGCTTGCAATCCGGCCCTCGTGTGGGGCTGAATGGATGAGAAAGCACCTCCCGGCTGGAGGGTACGAGGCGGCCTGGGCCCTCAAGGACCCTACAAGGCAAACAGCTCGGGCCTTATCCACGCTCCTGATCAGCGTTTGGGCCATTTCTTAATGAGCATCCTGTTAGTTGCCAACAGATAGTACAACACAAGGCCTTCAAAAATGGAGGAGCCCCTGCACAACCGTGAGCTGTGGACCTGCCATTCAGACCTGTCCAGCCTGCGAACGTGCTCTGAGTGGCAGGTGAGGTGGGCCTAGAGAAACCAGCAGCTGGAGAAGCAAAACCACCAGCTATTTTTGCTTCTGGCTGTTCTTGAGACGTAGGCGGCACTGCCTGACACCGCGTGTGGGCGTCCCGGCACGTCCAGGATGGGGAGCGTGGAGCGCGCACAGGGCTTGCCCCTCCCGCGTGCAGCAGCCACGCAGACCAACAGGATTCCGGGCATTTGACCTTGTTGAGCCCTGAGCAACTTTTTTCAGTAAAGAACCAACCTTCTCAGGCCATGGGAGCAATAAACGTCTCTCGCAGAGGGCTCCTGGCCTGAGGGCTCTGCTCACACTTCCAGGAGCCAGAGGCATGTGTTTCACGGGGGAAGATCCGCCGAGGGAGGAAAGCAGCCAAGCGGCACCCAGCCACCGCGGCGGCCCCACGCGCTGCAGCCCTGAGGCCCGGGTCCATGCACTCCCACATGCACTCCCTCTCCCCTCCCCTGGGCAGCGCAAGTGCGGCTCCCAGGACGCGCTGCCTGATGGTCACCGTCCCCGGGGAGGGAGATGTGGCTGAATATTCCAGGGGCAAGGGCGGGGCAGGAGACCAACAGCAGAACCAGCCTGCCCTCCATGGAGGACTGGCTCCACCCGCGTGCCTTCCTGGCTCCGCTTCCCAGGCTCTCCCCCAGGGCCAGGAGCTGAGGACCTGGCTTCGGACTTTCACCTGTCCCTCCCTCGGGATGAAGCTGCTGCTGAGAAAACCTTACGAGTTCCGCTCAGGTCTGCCTCCAGCCTGATGCACGACATCCCCTTACACCAAAGGCCACGTCTGTCCCCAGAGGGGCTGTGAGGGGCCCCAGGGGCGCCGGGCGAGCTGAGAGCCAGGGTAGGGGCCGCGCACAGGCTCGCCTCGTCCTCACCATGCCCGCACCCCTCACGGGCTGCCCTGACCCGCCCGCAGGCCTGGGTGCAGGCACACGGCAAGCGCGCCTCTCCATACCTTCATCTCCTCCTCCATCTCCGACATCTTCCGCTCCAAGGCTCGCCTCTCCTGTTCAACACAACCAAACTGCTGAACATCTGACAGATTTGGAAAGGAGTCAAAACCCTGCCCCCCACCCCACCCCCCAACTTATTCGGACCCCAAAGCCATGGGGATAAAACTTAGCTGCTTTCCAAATTAAACACAACCGGGGGAGATGGGAACCCATTACATGCCCAGGGTCAAGTCAAAGCTAGGGTTCATCGATAAATCTGAGTTTTCCCAACCCGAGAATGTCAACCCCAGAAAGACACTCTGAGAGGGGTCAGCGGGGGTCAGCAGTTGGCCCGGAGCTGCCCCACCTCGGTCAGGGCCAGCAGGATGTCTGCTCTTCTTAGGGCTGGAGTCCTGAGACCTCGACCTGGGGCAGAGGGTCCTGCTGAAGCTCCCCCTCTGTTCAAAGGGACGGGAAGGGTCCAGAGGCCTGGACCACACGCCGTGGCAGGCGAGCCTGCGCAGTTCCGCTTTCCCAGGGCGACGCAGACGGCCCCCTGAGGACCCTCCCGCCCCGAGCTCTCAGGAGACCGAAGCACCAGCAACCGAACCGCTCTCCAGAGTCAGGCAGAGAGGAGAGACGCCCCCCGGGATGGGATGCGCAGGCGCCCGCCTCCTTCAGCCGGTGTCCTCCCCCCACGCACACGCACCCGCTTCTCCATCTCCAGCACCGACGACCGGTCGGCAGTCTTGTCTTGTTTCTGCTGGTGCAAACGGAAGGAACACATTGTTACTGGAGTGTCTCAGGGCCAGAGGGCCCGTCTAGTCCAGCCCCACCGGGCGCCCCGACATGTGGCCCAACCCACGGGTCCTGATGTCACAGAGACGAAGTCGCCGCCCTTCCGAGTTCACAGAATCCCCACCGGGAGTGGAGGCAGCAGCAGTGCTCCCAGGAGTGACACGGTCACAAGTGCAGAGGCGTTACCACACACACACACACACACACACACCATACACACCACACACACCACACACACACACACACACACAATACATATACACACACACATACACACCACACACACCACACACACACACACCACACACACCACACACACACACACACACACACACACAAAGGCCAACCATCTTCTCCCCCCTCACCGCCCCTGCCTCACCTCTTTCTCGAATCTCAGGCCCAGAGGAAATGAAAGTGCCTTTCCTCCTGTAAAGCCTGAGCGCCACGCACTCTTCTGAGTGACCCCTTCCCGCTCTGCTCCTTCTGTTTTGGGGACCGAGGCTGCGATTTTCAGGGAGGACGGGCTGCCAGAGCCTCTCAGGGGTCCATTCACGGGACCTGCCCTGCTTTGGACAGAACTTTTTCTGTTTTATACACTGGGCTTCCAGGTAAGATTAGAACTTGATTCTGGATCATCTTCTACTTTAATATAAATTTTGCAGAGGAGCTAAAAACATTTAGCCGCCACAGCTACAAAGCAGAGAACAGCTTCAGGGAACGACTCTTAAAAAGGGCAGGGAAATGACCCCTGAGTCCCTTTTGGGCAGAATTTCTTACAATCAATAGATAGTTAATGACGACAGAGTGACTACTTTTATGCCTAGTACCAGGCATGGAAACATTTAATAAGCACAGAAATTACGCTGGTCTTTCTTTTTCAAAAAATTAAGGACTAGCTGGAACTGGCAGTAAACTGGGATTTCTGGCTCCGGTCCTGGGCTCTCACCATCTGCTCTGAAGGTCACAGCCGCGGCCTGTCTACACCACAAGCCTCTCTTCCCTAAGCCTGAGCAGCGCAGAAGCTGTGCCGATTTCACTACTTGGTTCACCTACACAAACAGTTCTCTTCGACAAAGAACTAATTTTGTTCTGCCCTGTTTTAACCCTAACCCCTCCGAGTTCGGGTGGACCTTTCATGGGAACACGCCGTGTGTGCACGTGCTAACTGTTGCCACACGGATGTGTGGGGTCGACAGGCCTCCCCTCCACTGTCCTGCTGAACGGTCCAATTTTGGTAAAGAGCAGAGGCTTGGTCTGTAGCACCACCGTTTCTTCCGAATTCTAGTAACTTGTATTTGGCAAAACTCAGTATATTTCAACACACCCAGCAAAGCAGGTGGCTAGAAAGTCAATGCTCTTCCCCAGAGGCTAAAAGGCTGAGGTTATTTTCAGTGCCCTCTGTGCAATCTGTGTCCCCGGCTCGCGACTCCAAAGCCGAGACCCCAAAGCTCGAAGGATGCACTGTTGGGGCTTCTGCAGAGGAGGGAGCGGGGCGGGCGGGCCGTGGCTCCTGGCAGGACCAGCCCGTGCTGGTTCAGGACCAAGTTGGCCCCGGCCGCCACAACCAGGCGGGGCCCTTCCACGATGACAATGACGGACGGGCAGCTCCCAGGACAGGCCCACTCTGCGCTGGCCGAGCCCTTCAGGAAAGCGCAGCCCCTCGGGCGCCAGCACCCCTGCCTGCCCGGGGGTGTTGGGAAGGCACTGGCCCAAGCCCCACATGCTCACTGCCGTCGATCCCAGCGCTTTCGTCTCTGCTTTTGGATCCCACCCTGGGGTGGAACCGACAGCCAGCTCTGGTCTTCATCTGAGCTTCCCGGTGACAGTCCAAATTCTCATCCCCAGGCCTCCAGGCGGCTTCCTGCTGACCCAGCAATAACCCAAGACAGGGCTCGCGCCAGCCTTCAGTGAGGGTCTATCTCCCTGGCGGTGAGTGCACCGCCCGCTCTGTGCCACTACTGAAAGCAGGCCTGGCAGCGAGAGGAAGAGCTTTATCTGGTTCCTTGTTCCGGCACAGGTGCTGCAGGACGGAACCCAACGTCCCAGTGACACCTTCGTCCTGGGTTTGCTGTGACCAAACCACGACCGACAAGGCAGGAGGCACACACTGCCCACGACCAAGCCCTGACGCTGGCCCACGCTCTCCGCTAAGAAATGAGCAGATGACCCGTAAGAGTAATTACTAGCACTCGGGGGCCAGGAACGGTCCACTGGACCATCAGTTTCCAATTTTAAGTTCAACGCGGTGTGAACCCCAAACCAAATCTCTGGGAGGGGGAGGGCTGACCTGATTACCTCGCCCCCTCCCCTCTCCCCCTCCTCACCTGGGCCATCTTCTCAAGCTTGGATTTCACGTCTGCCAGCTCGAGCTGGGCCTCCTGAAGTTTTGTCTTCAGTTTCTGGTTTTCGGTCAGGGCGCTCTCGTAGAGCTGGGGGAGGGAGAGGAGGGAGTCAGGTCCCCACCCTGTGGGCGGAGCAGGAAGACAGAAGGGCCCAGGGACAGAGGATATTCAGCCAAGGGCTCTGGCTCTCCTGCCGCTGGAACCCTGAGGTCCCAGGTGCTGAACACAAATGATGCTCCACTGCCAACAGTGTTACTGCCCAGGAGGTGGGGTGGGGCAGGGAAGGCCGTCCACCACCTCCAGCAGGGAGGGCATGCGCATGGCTTAAAGACGTGGCTCCCACACAAAAGAGGCTTCCTTTTGGAGCCGCCCTCCTAATAGTCTTAAAACTATTTTTAAGATAGTTAAAAAATCTTAGCCAAGTTCTGTTCAACAAAACATTTTCTTAACAAAAAAGTTTTTTCCTGGCATCTTAAGCACTTGAAAGGGCAGGTTTTTGAGCCGTCCCTGGAGCTGGGTTCTCTCCCTCAAGAACCAAAGGCAACCCAACATAAAATGATGGAAACCCCCCAGACCAGACTGTTACTATTTACCGTTGCCGAGAAGTATCTGGTTGACGTTCACAGGACCTCATTAAAAGCACGTGTTTGTTAAAAATATCAGAGTCCATCAAGTGATTCTCCGGGCCCAGGCAACCAGCATTACTCTTATTTCCCTTTCCACAATTCTTAACCCTTACTTTTTCCTACACCTCTAAATATCTGACTTAGGCACATTTTTACTGCACTGAGAGCAATACGTGAAGGGGTCTTCATTCAGCTGGTTGAGAGGGGGGTAAATGTGCTGGCCGTTAGCATCTGTCGCTGGAGCACCTTCCCTCCCGCCTCTCAGCAAGGAAGAGGCAGGAGGGTCGAGTGGAGGGGACCCCTGCGCGGGGACCCGGGAGCCCCCACCTTTCTGTAGTCCCTGCTGCTGTCTTCCCCCGCGCGGCTGCTCAGGGTGGCCAGGCGGGCCTCGCGGGCCTCCCGGCGGGCTCTGGCCGAGGCCCGCTCGCTGCTGGCGTCACTGCCTCCCAATTCCAACCTGTGGGAGACACAGTAAAGGTACAAGTGGCTTCCGAGAACGAAAAGGTGGAGGGAGGTGATGCTTAAGGGCGGTGGGCGCCTTTCCTAAGATGTGCTTGAGCACTCTGGCCAGAACAGGCCCGGGCCTCCCCGCCTGCCGAGGGCACTGCTCGGGGGAGGAGGCCAGCACCCACCCAGCATGGAGCTGACTCGGGAGGTCGGTGGTGTGGCTGTGTGCCGACGGCAAGCGCAGAGCTTCTCAAATTAGCTTAGGGCCAAACAGCTTCCCTCAAGAGCATGCTTTTAAACGCAGAAGTTTCTGGGATCTCAGTGGCTCTTAGAAAATGGTTCCAATGAAGTGCCAATGAGCCAGAAACACACGGGCCTGGAGCTGCAAGCAGGGGTGGGTGAGGGTGGCAACCTGGGCTCAGCAGGCCGGCTGGACCCCCAGAGGTGTCGGGGGCGCCACCCGGTGCCAGGACAGCTCGCGTTGCACCCTCTCCTCTGGACGCCACACCTGTGACAGGACTTCATGTCTCGTAGCGACTGCACTTTCGGGGCGGACGGTGGCTTCGTCCCAGTACTGACTGGTCCATGAGTCAAGGGCCTCTCAGCTGACCTCCTGCTTAAGTGGACGGATGACTGGCACCCTGGTCCTTCACACTGGCTCCTCGTTTTCTGGCACTCTGCTCTTTCCAAGCTAAAAGGCGGCCCACGGAAGGGCCACGTGCAAACCAGCCCTCTAGGGCTCTACCCCTGAACCGGGCGGTGTGAAGAGCCCCAGCTGTGGAGCTTCTGCCCGCGTTCCTGTCCTGCAGGGGCCACGCGGGGGTGGGGGTGGGGGTGGGGGTGGACTAGGTACCAGAAGAGGCTGAGCAGGGGTGGGGGCAAAGCTGCTGATGACACCAAGGGCTGTCTTTTCCTCACAGAGGTGCTCAGTCCTACAACATTTTCTACTGCATTCTTTTCCTTCTCATAGTTAAAAAATCTTTTGTAAATAGAAATCTCTTTATTGACTTTCCTGATTGCAAAAGCAATACATGCATGTTGAATAGTTTAAGCATTGGAACTAAGGTGTCTAAAATAGAAAGTGAAAGTCACCCCACGGTCCTGCCCAAGGAACAATCTCTACCAACAGTTCAGTTCATATCCTTGCAGGATGTTAAACAGGGATGTCAAAATAAATATTTCTGTAAATAAAACCAGAGAATACCTTCTGTGGTCTCTCCCCTATACCTACGCACTCACGACTGCAGGCATCTCACCATGTAAGTAAAAACACATTTGCCTCGTTAAAAAAAAATGACTGCGTAGCCTTCCACTGTATGGCTGTATGACAGTTTAATCCTCTATTGATAGACACATATTGTTTGAAATTTTTTAGCTACTGTAAATAATGCTACAATAAGACTTGTCTGTAAATCTTAGTGTATTTGTTATTTTCTTAGGATAAAATCTTAGCAGTGGAACTGTTTGGTCAAGAGATAAATAATATTTTAAATGCAGATATATATGTTACCATACTGCCCTCTAGAGAGGTTTAAAACTTTTCAATCCAATAGGAGAAATATCTTATTGTTGTTCATTTTAATGCTTTAAAATCATTATGGAGGTTCAATACCTTTGATTATTTACCTTAGTTTCTGAAGGGCCTATTCATAGCCTTTGTTAATCTTTGCCTCATTATATTGCAGGAGCATCCTACATACACGGGAGCTTTTAAAACTATCTAACATAGGTTGCAAAAAATGTTTTTCCCTACTTTCCTTTTTGTCTCTTTTAATAGCAGAGATTTTAAATTTTACGTAATTAGAATGATTCTTTCTCCACTGAGTTGGAAAGTCATACATGACTTTTGGGGGCTGTCGACTGTGTTCTAGAATCTCACTGTTTTAACTGCTACAGTTTTATAGCATATTTTGAAGTCTGCAGGGAAATTTATTTTCACAAATGGTCATTATAATGTAACAGAGTTCACAAGAAATTAACTGTAGCAAACAAAACACCACTCTCCACCAATTTTGCAAAGCGAATTTTCTGCTGGGTTAGTTGGAAATTATATTTATCCTAAGCTGGTGCTTGGTGAGAGGGCAAGCAAAGGAAGAATACACGCAAGTTTGTAAATTTTAAAATATATTAATAAGGTAGAACCAGCTCAATTATTAAACAAATTATGAAACTCATTTGCCCTATGGTATCCTGTAACTACATCTTCCCAATCTCCTCTTAATTTCTTCATCAGAGGAACAGTGGAAAATGGGAGATTCAAACTCTGGCTCCACATTCTCTATTATTTTATAATAATGAAATAACGCGAGCTTTTCTCTAGTTGCAGCGAGCAGAGGCTACTCTTCGCTGCAGCGCATAGGCTTCTCATTGCAGTGGCTTCTCTTGTTGTGGAGCATGGGCTCTAGGCGCGCAGGCTCAGTAGTTGTGGCTCACAGGCTCTAGAGCGCAGGCTCAGTAGCTGCGGCGCGTGGGCTCTAGAGCGCAAGCTCAGTAGTTGCGGCGCAGGGGCTTAGTTGCTCTGCAGCATGTGGGATCTTCCCAGACCAGGGCTTGAACCTGTGTCCCCTGCATTGGCAGGCAGATTCTTAACCACTGCGCCACCATGGAAGTCCCAGTCTCTATTATTTTATTTTATTCTTCAGCAAGATCAATTTTGTACCCTTAGGTACTAGGTGAAAAATTACAGAGGATCATTCCCCAAACTCTGATATGCTTAACTTTTCAGCAACTGCAAAGCAGGTCTTTGGTTCACTGGATAAACTATTCCTGGGCCCCATGTGGGTACAGGGAACAGTGTCAGGCTCCCTGAACCAGCCAGTCAGGCTGGCCTCTCCTCTGCCCTGAGTGCCCTTCTGTACTTCCATCCCGCCCCTGAGACGGCCTGTCCAGTCATCTGTACGCTACACGAAGGTGAGGACACTAATGTCTCCCTAGCCCTGGCTGGGGGGAGCGGGCACGGTGCTCGGGGAACCAACATGGAGGTGGGATGCAGCGTGACTGGACAGAGGGGCCCGTGCGGGGGCCGAAGGGAGCCGCTTGTGACTGTGGGGCTGTGGAAATGAGACGGGAGGATGGAGAGAGGCTGTTACACTAGGCAAAACCACGTGCAACCACACATGCGTCTACTCACGAGTGTGAGGCAGGCAAGGTCTTACCTAGAAAGTCGTTCATGCTGGAGAAACAAGAGACAAACAAAAAAATCAGCATTAGCAAGGGACTGACATTTATTATTTCCGTTTACAAATGTACTCTTCAAATCAGACATCTCAGCTTCACGGCTGAAGACAGGGGTGCAGCCTCACAGTGTGAGAAAAGGCTCCTCGGCTAAGCGCCCACGCCTGTGCCCACAACTTGCGAGACTTGAGGCTTTGGGAGCACATCTCATTAAACTGGAGTCCAGCAACGTGTGAAATGATCACCCGCCCTGCCACCTACCAAGCCGTCCTGTGTCCCAGGACTGCCTGGGCCTGCGTGACAGGCTGCCTCTCTGGATCTCAGCGTCCATTCTACCCACCTCCCTCCACTCACACCCTCGGCCCTGCCCGTGTGAACACGGTATCCATGGCTGTGGAGGTCCAGGACGGTCCCCACTTCCTCCCAGGTCCCTAGTGAAGGGAGAGGAGAGCGGGGGAAAGGCCCACACCCACCCCTAGGATGGTGGTAAAAAAACGAAAAGAGTAACAAAGTACTGAGATCTCAGAAGAAAGGAGTTTACAGATTTGACCTCTGAGCTCGGCTACCTATGGTCGCTGCAAACAACAACGATTATGCCTTTTACATTTATTTTTAATCACAGATGACCTTTACCCTCTATCTCCACTTTTTTATAAAAAGAACTGAGGCCAAAAAAAACCTCAATTGATTTAAATGTTTTTTTTTTTTTTCCTCCTTTGAGGTGTTAAAGAATAACAAAATCCTCAAGGGCAGACGAAAGAAGGAAGACGAGAAACCAGGCCCGATTACCTAACAGGAGCAGCGAACCCCTGCTCCTCTGGCCGTCGCCTGGGGACACTGCTCTGTTGAAGGTCACACCGCGTGAGGGCCCCACATACCACACCCTGAAGCTGCCCAGGGGGGCAGAGCGCCAGCACTGCTGGCTGGAGGGACCAACCAGGTGACCTCGCTGCAAGGTGGCTTTTCCCCGTGGACTTCTGTCTTGAACCCGGGGCTTCCATTCATCAATCCTCTCGTGGGCTTTTCCAAAACGTCCTCAGCCTAACCTCAGTCTGGGAAGTTCTCTCTCCACAGGCCTAGAGCTGGGCCTTCTTCCATGGATTGTAAAAAGTCCCCCAGGTGACCCATCATGCAGCCCAGGTTAAGCACCACTAACCATGGGCTTTTTAATGTGAAGACGTGTCCCATCTGAGGCGGAGGAATCGGTGAGAGACCGTGCGCTGTGTCTGTAACGTTCTCCTACACTGGAATCGGGCACCCTAAAACGTGTGAGTCTGGGATTCAGGAATTCTCCTGTCTCACATTTATAATATCCCATCAATCACTGCTTTTACCAACATTAACTAAGGGTTGTTTTTCTCTGACTTGAAGACTTTTGTCAAAAAAGAAACTAAATTTTAGCCACGTCTCAAGAATTACTTAATATATAAAAACGTTTCCAGTGTGCTCAGTGGTGCTGAGGTTTCCCCCGGTGGCCATGCCCACCTGCCAGCTCTGTGCTGAGAGCTGGCCTTGGTGGTGCCCGGGGGGGCGTGGGGGGCATTCACAGCTCAGGGGGACTGCCCAATGGGACACGCCCCAGTCCCGTGAGTAACTGAGGCCGAACTCCACCCCAGGCAACGCCAGGGGCCCTACTGAACTGAAGGACCGCGGGGAGCAGGGCCCGTAGGGGAGGCCCCGAGGAGGGGCAGCAGAGAAGCTGTGTGAGAGCAGTGCCGATGGGCCCGTCTGAGCAGCGCGGGGCAGACGGGGAGTCCGGGGGCCCCTTCCCGGCAGAAATGGACGAGAAGATGATGCTCGGGAAACGCGCACACACACACATCCAAGGTCTCCCCGCACCCCCCTCCCTGCGGCTTGGCCACCGCCTCACTCCCAGTGACGCCCTCAGGGCCTGCACTGCTCACCAAACACCCAGCCAACAGCTCAGCCTTCGGGAAGGGGCCTGCCGGCCTCAGCATCGGCTGGGCCTGGGAACCAGTCTCTGTTCTGACATCTAGACCAGCGACTCCTCAACGCCCTGCCAGCTCCGCCTCGCTTCGCAGCTGTGAACGCACCACACTGGCTGCTGCTGGTTAGAGCAGCAAGTTAACTCAGGACCTGGGAGACCGGGGTGGGGCAGGGGGGGGACTGAGCTCACAGGCTCCCGTCCACTCTGTCGCGGCTTCTGGGCAGAACGGCCTTTCTCACGCTCCATCGCCCCCATGGGAGAGCCTCTGTGAGCCTCCCACGCCCTCCCCAGGCACGGAGAACGACCCCTTTACAACCTCGCCAGCTTGCCCCACGCCTTGGTCGTCTTCTCCCACAGAAAGCCAAGCACACCTGTGCCCAGGGCGCAGACGAGGGCCTGACGACGTGACCGACAGACGTGTCTGTTTACCGACTCGGTGGTGCCCAGACTGTGGGATCTCACTTGAGGGTGCTGTAACGTCCTCTCTGTAAGAACGTGATTTGTGGGGGGAGATTTTACTACATGTCCAGCTTTCAGTCTGCCGTGCCGACGCTGGCAGCGGCCTCTCTAAGTGAAGAAAGTTCTTCCTTTCATTAAGGCAGGGAAATCTGGCTTCTCCCAGGCCTCAGTCTGAGCCATTCTGTAGTATCAAAGCGTACTACTCATCTCCACTGACCGACTCCTATCAGAGCACCGGGTAACTAACCTTTCCCACTCGGGATGGCCTGGAAGTACTGCGGAGCTGCTGATGCCATCATCGCACCAGCGGAAGTTCTCAGACACAGGGCAGCATCGCATGCAGTGACACTGAGTGGCCTCCACTGAGGAGGCTGATGCAAGATACAAACAGGCAAAAACTTAAAGACACAGAAAATAGGTTAGCACTGCCACGCAGCAATCAGAAAAAGCCCACGGGGTCCTGGCAGCCCCAGGCAAGCCCTCCCCAGAGGCCAGCCTGGAGGGCGGTGCGTCCTACGGGGGCTGCCCAAGAGCGGCACTCCTATCTCTACCTGCCAGGGGTAACTGAAAGCAAACAGGACAGTCTGCTGTTTGTTGTACTCTTCAGGCATGTAAGATGTGTGTTATCAAGTTCTTTGGGATGAACTTTCATCAGGTGTTGTGACGAGTAGACTGTCACCTGATCCAGGTGTCAGAGGAAACAGGGCTCCCTCCAAGCCCGCCCTCCATCCTTCTAGTACTCCCCCTCCGCGCCGCCCCCCCAAATCCTGGAGCCCTCTGGAACCCTCGGGCTTTTTATCATTGCCTTCAAGGACTCGCCTTAGCCACGTCCCGAGAAGGTGACCTAACTCCTTAGAGAAGAGTGAGAGTCTCAGAAAACAAGATTTGGGGCCATAGAGGTAGCACGGTTGTAGCACTGTAGGTTGTAGAGGTAGCATTGTTTGCCATGAAGCAAACAGTATCATTTCAAAGAAGGAAGACACCTGGGATTTCTGGAGGAGATGGTGTTCTCATCCTAACAGAAATTAGCCTGAGAAGACAGTTCTTGGAGGCCAGAAGGCAAGTGGGTTAAAAGTGTACAGGACCTGGGACTCAATCCCCAGCTTCTGATAAAATGGCTTTGGTATTTAGATCATACTTCCAGAAACTACTGGTTTGCTTGGTTTCTTGATATCCTAGATAATCTGGTGTTTGACGGACAAACAGTGGTTAGATTTAGGGAGAGAAAGTTTGGGTTTCTTGGGTAAAAGGAGCAGAGTGGCTGAACTGGTGGAGACTTAACTTCCATTTTCCCTCTTCCTCCTCCTGTCACTCAAACTGAGCACAGTTCACCGTCACCCGGACACTGTGCCTCAGTCTGAAGAGCTGACTCCGTCCCTGCAGGGAAAGCACGGAGTGGGTCTGGAGAGCAGGGGGCGGGGCAGTGCGGGCTTGCCTACGTGGTCTCGCCGGGGCGGGGGGGCAGTAAAGGACAGCGTCAGAGGCTGAGGAAGGACATCGAAGACCCTCCAGAGCGGAGCCTGAGAGTCGGCCCCATGGGCAGCAACTGAGGAGAAGCCCCAGAACACAGGGCCTGGGGCCCCAGCCAATCTGCGCCCTTCGGAGGCCAGGAGCGGGGTTGCCCTCGCCTGTGTTCTGGGAAAGGCCCATCTCTCCCTGCAAGCTCCCCCCGTGGACGTGGGGCAGCGACTCTCACTCCACTCTCGAGCCGGGTCTGAACGGCGCATCTGCCCATGGTGACGCCGTTTATTTTAGGAGAGGCCCGAGCCTTCTACGCAGCCTACAGGTTAAGAGCAACGTCCCGTGGCACGTGCTCTAGTCAGGACGTCTCAGGAGGACCTTCTGCTTGGAGACTGCTGCTCTGCCGCCACTGAAAACAAACGCCTGATGGCCACTGAGGCCGGGCTCTCTGGTGTGTCTGAGCTAGAGGCAAACGGCTCAGAGAAGGAATTACTTTCACAGCTTTTATGGCCCAACTGGGGGCCACAGACATTGTGAATGGGGCCTGCAGCAGCAGAGACTTTAGAAACCAAAGCGAAAACAGAAAACAGAAAGTAAAAAGAAAGACGAGCCAGACGCACCATAATTTAAAAAATGCTCCAAAACCAAGAAGCAGGCTCCTTCCTCTCATACCTCCTGAATTCTCCCATAACAATCTCATGGGTTGGGGCCTGTTTCTAATAAAAGAGCAGAGCGAAGAGCACCATGAATTCAGATGGAAACCCTGGGAAGGGACGGAACAGGGCTGGCTTTGATTTGTGAAATGTGGAGACTTCTCCGAACACCAGAGACTGGCTAGGAAACCCCCCACGAAAGCTTTTAACGTGAAGTTATCGGGAGTTCAGGAAGGCAGATAATTAAAACCAAACTCTTCTGACCAAGTTTAAAATAAAATCTTAGCTCTGGAAGCTGGGCCCAGGGGAAAGGAACGAGCCACGTCACGTGGCCACACCAAGACCAAAATGGGCCTGACGCTGCAGCGATGGGAAAGCCTCCGGGTAAACCTCCTACTTCACTTCCGTGTTCCTGGGAGAGGCCCGAGCTCTGAGGAGCGTGGGTGTGGCTGCAGTGAGGACCTGCCGCAGACCTGGCCCAGACCTGGACGCTACCTGAGCTCTGGGGACAACCGTTCTACGACGTTTGGAGTTTGAGAATCCTTCCCTATACTCGTCTCAGACGCACTCAGGCTTCCTAAGCCTTCTGCCTGCAGGGAAGAGCCCCCTCATAACGCAAAGGATCGGGGCTCTCGGGAAACTTGGAAGGGCAGCCTAGTGGGCTCCAGCTCTGAAAAGGATCTTTCTGAGTCTTACCGTTCCAGTAATATATCTGGGGGTCCTGAACAATCTGGAGATACACGTGGGGGCGGGGGGGGGATAAAAACTTCCACGATTTACGCAGAGGTGTGACAGTAGGGCACAGTGATGCTGAGGCCTGCGTTAGGTGCTCTTCCCTGTATCTAAAAAATGAGTATTCCCTTAATATCGCCAGACGGCCAATGATATTCATTTTCTCTTGCTGCTGCCCCACCATCGGCTTGGCCGCGCCCTGCTCAGGTTCTCATGGGCAGAACCGGGTGTCTGCTGGCTGGGCTCTCACCGGGAGGCCCGGGGGAGAACCGCTGCCTGTGGCTGCCGGGGCTGCCGCTGCTCCTGGAGGCCCCCGTGTCCTTCCCCACTTCACGCAGTGACACGGGGGCTCCTTTCCACACTCCTCTGCCATCAGCCAAGAAAGCTCTCTGCGTGCAGGGCTGGTGACTGGATCAGGCCCACGTCTCATAAGGTCGGTGACGCCCGCAACAGGCCGAGGGAGGGCCACCTCATCCCATACACGGGCCCTGGAGCCCAGGCCGGGGCATCGAAACGAGCCAGTTTAGAAAGTCCCGCTTTAAAAAGACATGGTCTCGTTTACCTGTAACATCCTCAGAGGAAGGAACATCCACAGTACACGGCCAGTCAGCTGCAGTGGGGTGATTACAGACATTCTGAATCAGAACACTGCTGAAAGCACGACTGGTGCTGGGCAAGTGTGCATCCACCGAGCAGCCGTGTGTGCCAGAGGACACCTCCAAGCCAGATTCTAACAGCATTAAAAGTATTAAGTTACAGCTAACTTCATCTTCCTTTACTCCTCGATTTGTCTTTACCAAGTACTTAATACATACGGGGAAAAACAGGAAAGTCAAGAAATACAGTACTTATAATCCCGTTTCCACTGTAAATATTTCTGAAGAACCTCACTGCCAGATTGTAACGACCCTACCAATTTAATACTGCACGTAGAAAGGAGATGACTGAATGCTACTGCACATATTCTGGTCCATCTCATTGTATTTCAAATGGTAGAAAGAGACCCATCTTCTGCTATATCTATAGACCACGCTGCCCAAACATTACTGGAATTCTACAGCTCTTATTTTTCTATGCAGGCCTGTACCTGTTCTTTATGGATATTCCCAGCTTCTGAAGACTTTCTAGATATTTTTGGGAACTCACAAAATGTACTTATTGTAGAAGGAAATATCGGAACGTACTAAAGTTTCCCTGAAATACCCAAGGCAAGCCCTTCGTGTTTAAAGGCCATCTGTAAACCCCTATGATCCGTAAGCACACTTGCAGACTGCGGTGTCTTCTCCAGGCAGCTTTCGCACGCCAGGTGGCGGTGACCAAGGACGACGAGCTGCTCTAACGCGTGTGGCTCTAGCCAGGGGTCCTGTCGCTCACACTGAACACACACTTTCACTTAGTCTCAGGTCTGCACTGGCGCGCACGAAGTTGCAGGAGCCCCTGACATCGCACAGACGATTCCAAGTGCGCCTGAGCGTGGCCCCCGGGGCTGTGAGGCTCTGCAGGGTAGTGGGTCCCGCCACCCCGTTAGGGCCATCGTCATGCCTCCTCAGCATCAAGCTTTCCAGGCCCACAGCCTGGGAAGAGGTGGATTTGTCACCTGGGAAATATCACTGTCCAGCAGCCTATGTGGGTAGCAGTTATTTTAATTTTATTCAGACTAGGTTGTGAATCAAAACCCTTGCCAAGGGGTTAGTGAGGCTCTCCAGACCTCACCTCTTAAGAGGAAACAGATACTCGGGACCTAAGTAGCGTAAGGAAAAACTTTTTCTGCTAAGTAAGTTCCACAAAAGGTTAGGGACTTCCTTTGTTCTTAGCTTTCTCTCTCTGTTCCCACAGAAACCAAAATATTAACTCACATATTTTAGAGCTGTCGACACACTAGCAAACTGCAACAAGTGGGGATCTGAAGAGCCTTGAGAACACCTGTGGCTATTAGCCCTCACTACAGAAACAGGATTTCACAGTGCACGGCCGACCCCCTCCAGGGGGCCGCACAGGCCAGGAGTAGAGACCAGACCAGGGTCGGCAGTGCACCCCTTCCCTGTGAGGGAGGGGGCCTCAGACAGTGTCCTCTGGGCTCAGATCCCCTCTCTGGTGGGGGAAAGTTGAGCACATCCACACAACAGTGACAGTCATCACCTGAGTGCAGTCAGACACTAGGCTGTCTGGTACACACAGCAGATAAAAAGGGTTGCCAGAAAAGAAAGCCCGACGCTGTCTGGAGGTTTCTGGTAAGGCTTCGTGGAAGGACGACCCTATGAAAAGCATCAGCCTGGAGTCAGAAACAGGGTGGTCGTGAAGAATGACACTGTTCTGCACGACCTGTCCTGTGAGAAATCGGGCACTAGCTGGGACCTCGTCAGCAGCCCAAGTGCTACTGGCAGCTCTGAAAGGTAAAGGACTGAAGCTGTCTTTGCTTCGGCCACTGAACTTGACCTTTTATACCCCCTACGGACCTTGAGTCTTCAGACGCACAAGGTTCTTTGGATTTGGGGGCTAAACTGCACTCCCAGAGCAGAACTGGTGCTGTACAGTGCAGGCCTTAGGGGCAGGAGACACGTGTGCAGGGTGCTTGATTTTTGGCAGGTGAAAGATCCCTGAGATAAGAGAAACCTCAGAAATTCAGGCTCTTCTAATTCAGAACTTGTTATAATGTAACAGGTCCTGAATTGAAGCATACCTTTGTACCATCTGCTTAGAAATTATTTTATAAGTAAATTAATAGCATAAAAAGATAAGATAAATGACCTTACCTAACGGATCTGTTTATGAGTACTTATAAAAATGGCTTTAGAGAACTATTTACTAATACACTCGCTAAAAATGATTTTAGGTGACAACCTTCAAGGGTAGAGCAGATCTTTTCTCCTTAGCAACAGTTCTAATGTAGACACTCAGAAGTAACAAAACTATACCTACTTTTAAATGTTGCAAAATTCTGACTTCATCTAAATTGATTTGTCTCTTTCTAAATTATTCTGTGAACTTTCTCCTTCTTTACAATAGGTTTATTATCGCCATCTCTCTTTTCAAAACAGATTGAATGGTCAGGGATATTAGCAATAACTCAGGAGCTATTTCACGGAGACGCAGTGGTTCCCTGGACCGCTACACAGCTTAGCGCTGCCGGCTCCAGCATCTGCTGGTACATGGGCTCAGACAACTGCTAACTTCCCTCTGCCTCAGCGTCCTCACGGGTAAAGCCGGGGGAATGGTACCCGGCGCGTAAGGTTATCAGCAGGATGAAGTGAGAGTCGCGTGCCTGCCACGGCACCTAGCACAGGTGATGCTCTATAAATACCAGTTCCCACTGCCCACTCCTCTCTGCTGGGGCCTGCTGGCTGCCAGAGGAATCAGCTCAAGCCAACTCTTCCACTCAAGTCAAGGGTTTTGACTGTCTGTAGATTTTGATTATCCAGGCTAGTTCCTACTTACCCTTTCTAACCCACAGGCATTTAAGGGTATTATTCTACTGTCCACATAGTTATACTCTCTCCCAGATAACCAACCACGGGAGGTCGATTCTGGAAGTCCACAGGAGCTGTGACGCTCTGACACAAAGACGCTGCTTTCACAAGGAAGCAGGCGGAGGTCAAAGTCTAGACACGCTTCCATGTCTTTACCCCGTCAGCTCACCGGCAGGACTCCTGTACTGTCGCCCAAGGAGGAGGCTGCGCTTTGGGCTGGGATGAGGCCTAACCCCAGGTGTGGACAGCTGCCACCCCCCGAGTGACACACAGTCAGGACCAGAAACGAAAGCAGCAGAAGGCAGCTGGAAGCCAGCCCGAGCCGCTCCCTCCAGCTCCTGATTCTAACCACCAGCTCCCCCACATATTACGAGGCTGAGGAGGAGGGAGAAGCGATGCTGCATAATCTGGGAACTGCTCAAGTGGGAAACGCTCTCCCCGGTGGCCCCGCCGGCTGTACTGAAAACGAGGACGCCAACCTCTTGACCCAACTGACCCTCCATCTCTGGATTCTCTGGGGCTGCAGCTCATCACTGGAACATCAAGTTGACCACAATACCTGGAGACAGACAGACAAGACTCAAGGCCTCCTGTCGTCCCTCATGTGACCCCGTGGTGACTGGAGAGGAAAAGGCCACGCGCGGGAAGAGCCTTCTAACCTCTTGCTGTTACTCCCCAAGGCTTTATTCCCAGCTCGGTCCGTACGTGACATCTGCTCCTTGGTTTTAATCATAAATATCAGTATTTTCAGCCCATTATTTTCTTCCAAGCTTCGGACCAACTACTTTCTGGTGTCAGTACCGAACCTCCCAAAGTCCCTCTAACTCAGCACATCCCAGCATGAGGCGCCTCTGCACTCGGCACCCTCTGCTTCCTGCCCTGCCCGTTGAGCCGTGTCCTGCCGGTTTCTACCGAGTGGCCCAAACCAAAGGCCTGAGAGTCGCCCTGGCCCCTGCCCGCTCATGGGCTCACCCCGCCCCAGTCCACTTCGAAACAGCTGGAAGGTCCTCCAACCACCGGACAGCGCCTCCGTCCAGGCCCTCACTTCTCACCAGAGGACCGACCTTACCCCCAGGCCCGCCGACAGTCCAGCCTTCAGCTGCCGGAGCGATTTCTCTAACAAGCAAACAGCTCTGATCACAGCAACTTGACCCCAACTTCTCAGTCCTTCACCCACAGGCCAGCTCTCCCAGCCCTCGGAACGACATGCCAAGCCCAACACGAACCGGCCCCTGTGCGTCTCCAGCTGAACTTCTGATCACACCCCTCCTTCACCCTCCGAATTATACATCCTGTCCCAGCCACACCGATCTGCAGCTCTCAGAGTAGTACTCCACTTCCTCTCGTCTTTTTTCCACCTTGGTCATGCACTGCTTGCTTTCACTGTCCGTTCAACAGCCTTATGCATCTCCCGTTGACCGGCCTCCTAAAACAAAGCACCTGGGCCCAATACCTTCATTAGAAGATTCACTTCCCCTTGTTATAATCCTGGAGTTCCCTTCTCATCTCCCCAGCTAGACTGCTGGCTCCCTGAGGGCAGGGACTGTGTCTTTCATCTCTCGATTCCAGATCTAGTACAGGCCTACTTACGTAGCAGATGCTCATGGAACGTTAATCGTGGGAGGATTCAGAACAGGGTAGGTGGCCTTGGTGTTCATCTGCCATGGAACCAGTCTCTGGTGAACGAGCCTCTCGTCCGTGGCTGACCCAGCCCAGCGTCCACCTAGGATTCATGGAACCGTTCCCGGTGGGGAACTGCTTTCACTCCTACAGGTTCCACTACATTGCTTAGGAAGATTCCTTGAGAAAGAGTTACTGCTTACTGACTTTTCTTGAGTGGAATTTAAAAAACCAAACCCAACCCAACCCAACCCAATACACTAGTGGTTTTAATTAGAGAGAAAAAAAAATGGTTAACAGCTTGCACCCTTAGTTAGTATTATTCACCCAGACAAACGCTTCTCATCCCCGGACAACGGATTATAAAGGAATAAAACATGGATTCCAGATTGGAAGCACAAGAGCAGGAGGAGACGAACAAAGGATAAAGGAACAGCCTAAAAGCTGTTGGGTGTTGGCCACAGGAGAGCACAAAGGAGGCAAAGACACGGACTCCACACCAGGGCCTAGAAGGGAGGAGCACCCGTGGGTGAGCTCTCGAGGGCAGCGATCCTGTCCCCTGACTTTCTACCAAATGTACCCTCATTAGTTTGTAGAGCTGGTTATAAAACAAAACAAGCTGGTAAATTTTCCCCTTTATTTACATTAACAGCTGGGGTGAAAAATATTATGTAAACTCTGTGTATTTTCTCTTGAGATGAAAGTCCTAAAGGAATAACAATCCAGGTTACATGGGACAAATGCTACTGATCTTGGTTTATAGATGCAGGCCAAATTCTGTTATCATAAATACCAACCAATTCAAAGAAAATCTGTCTATTTAAAAGATTCCCAGGGTTCAGCTGATGTCCCACTTACTTCAAAACTACTCAGTACAACAAACACCAACTAAGCACTACAAGCTGGACACTCTTAAGTAGTCTGTTGCCTTTTCGATATGCCCTGTATTGAAGAATGCTTTGTTAAATGAGCAAATAATAATTTGAGAAGACTGACCAGCAATTACCTGGCTCTTGCCTTCAAGATGATTTTAAGATGCTAAACCATCTAAATTGACTAGTTTTTAAGTTAACAGAATTTATAAACTTGAGACCCAATAATATCCACAGTGATTAAGAAGCAAGAAGGAGCTAGAGGTGTCTAATACGTTTGTAGTGCAGAATTATTATTTTTTTTATGTTGGAAAATTACATCAAAAGGAAGCTTTTATACAGACGTGTGAGCTTGGCACCTCGTGGAGTGGCTCACAGTGTGAGGAGAGGCTGAGCCTTCAACGCTGCACCAATAAGTACTGGCATGGCGCCCATCAGTAACGAGGGTGACCGCAAGCTGTTCCGCTTCCCCTGAGAAATCAGAGGCGAGCAGGTTTGTCGCTCAGGGAGCACCCCCTCCCCCCCCGCCCCCCAATTTTTAGAGATAAAGAGACATTGGACTAGTGTGAACCTAGTGTGAAAGTCAAAAGAATTGTTTAAAAAAAGTATTTCACTCTCAGGGTCAGCAGAGACCAGAGCAGCTTTAGTGGGTTATGAGGGGTGGGTGGTGGACATCCTCCTTACGGAGGGAGGGGTGGATTTAAAAACGATGTTGAATAGTATAATCTCGTGTTCAGAGAATGACAAATGTTTGTTATTTTTAAACTAGAAACTAGAGAAAGTAAACAAAATCCTTGGCTGGTGAGGACACGTACTGTCTTCTCATGTAAGTGATTATTTCATTAGGGAGGATATTAGTTGCACAATCTCTAGGCAAACATTAGGTTATCACATTATTTAAAAACGGTCATAGTTTTACCAAGTACAGAAGCACTGAATTACATAATATTAAAAGTACCAGATGCTGCTGGGAGTTTAAAGGCATGAGAAGACAGTTTCGGTTTTCCAATTACTGAAAAATCATCCTACCGCTTGTTTTCTCAAGTTAGAAATAACCCGTATGAGCTGCAGTTTACAGGCTGCCCTTTCTGCTTCCTGAACATCTAACAGCAAGGTGTCCAGCAGCCATTAGTTTAAAATTCCCTTCGAGGACGCTTTCCTTACATGGAAGCATTTACTGCTTAGCCCTTTTGACAACACTACTTCTCTTGGTGTGTGCTTTGACCCTGAGGATTACAGAGCCGGCTCCGGCAGCTACAGCTCCTCAGCCGCGCGTGGCCTCTGACAGGACCGGCGCGAGCAGGGGTCCCCCAGGTTCCGTGAGGACGGAGAGAGCTGTTCCCAGCAGACGCACCCCAGCACGTGTGCTGCGAGAGGCCCAGGCGCTTCTGCCCCTAAGGGGGCTCCCAGGCCCCTGTGGTGTGGCTCCCTGTCTGCAGACACAGCCCCCCCATTTCAGCTTCCTGCATCCCCACCACGTCCAGAGCTGCCCAAGCTCTTAACTGTCGGCTTTGACCCTGGCGTGTCCTTAACCTTCAAATATATTTGATGTGAGCTCCGGTGCTGCTGACGAGGAGGGTGGGACCGGATTCTGCCCTCGCTGAAGAGGACGCTACGGAAGGAGCCTCTCCTCTGCGTCCCTCCGTGTCCTCACCTGTGACACGGGGACGGCAACACCCGCCTTGTAGGTGCCTGAGGATTACTCGAGGCGGTGAAAGTCTCAGGCCTGGAATGTGTTAGGTATTTTGGATAGAATGCTTGTGTTTTTATTGGCATTAGATGCTCAGAAGTGTGCCCCAGCCTGCCCTGCAGTGACATCTGTATCACACAGTGCAGGTATAACCCCGCATCTGTCCTGAAGCAGCATCAGGAGGCAGGTAAGACACCACCACCACCCGACGCCCAGACCAGCTCTCAGAGAGCACGCGAACCCGCCAGCACACGAGATGAGACGAGACGAGACTGGACTCCTAGGAGGTACATCTTGGTTCTGTAACCCATTCCGAGGGTCAGCAGCCCCTGAATTAGCCCGTGTGTCTGCCACTCTCTCCAACACTACAGTGGAGTGTGAACGGTCTCTGCAGCACAGGCCCAGGCTGTCTGGACTCCGGGAGCTACAGACGGAGCTGAGGTGACGGCGGAAACCCGCGGACACGGGCACTGAACCTGGGAAGCAGCCCGTCACGCAAGCCACCAGTTTCAGTTCCTATAATCCAAATCCTCAAGTTCTCTCCCACTGCGGCCTCCGTCTAAAAAGTCGGGGGTAGGGGGAGCAGTGGCATGAGGACCGGGCCGAGAAGAAAGCAGCAGCCCCTCTAGAGAGGACACGGGTTCACCCAGGAAGGGAAAGGGGGGCATCCCTGCTCCAGGAGCCAGGGCTACGGGGCTGAACGAGGCTGACAAGGGCTCCTCACACCACGAGGCACCCCCGGTGCCGCCGAGGGGGAAGGGAACCAGGGCCCGCTCTGTCCTGGGGACCCAGCTTGGCGGCTGTGTGCACGGCGGGGGCGCGCTCCCCCGGTGAGAGCAGCCCAGGCCACGTGCAAAGAGGCTGCCACACCCACGACGGCGATACACACACGGGAGAGACCCCGTGGTCATTTACACTGGGAGACAGACACTGAACATGGTATCAAGCCACTCAGAAGAGCCCAGGGCTTCTTCAGGCTTCCTCTCCAAATAAGGAAGCTGTGACCAACCTGCTCCCCGGCAGAGACGCTCTCGCTAACTACGGAGGGGCTGCCACCTCACCCCGCGCGCCCAGCAGGGCCCTCGGCAGCACGGCGGGCTTCCGCCGGCTTCCCACGGGGGACACCTGAATCCACGCGCAATCCACGTCCACAGAAACACGCACTAGATAGACAGGCTGGACCTGCCTGGGGCGTTGCAAACACCCCCAGAGCCGGCTGTCTACAGCCGGGAGGTACTTCTTTGGCTTTTTAAGCGCAGAGGTTCCTGACGGTCACGGAGGAGTAGGACCCCAGTGCCCAGAACGCCTGCCCACCCTGTTCTCTCTTTATCACTCACAGACACACAGGATCACGAAGACGCCCCCGCATGTACACGCCTGCACAAATGCACGTGCAGAACCTGCACACGCAGAGCCTACACGTGCCTGAGGTCACTGAACGTGGTTCCGCAGCCACTGGGAGCTGCTTCTCCTGAAACACCGTATTGACCCATAAAACACAGGAAAGGCACTGACTAAACACAGCCGCGTAAATCAGAGAAAGCCCGTAAGACACGGTAAGGAGGCCTCTACACTCTTCCTGTCAGGCGTTTCACAAGTGGCGCTGAAAAGCTGGAAGGCAGAAGCTGTGTCACGCATTCAAGTCCACTTTCACCTAAGAGGCCGTTAAGAGTCAGGAACAGGAACCTCCTGCCGAACAGCTCCTGGTGGGGCCTCCGTCTCCCTGGCTGCTTCCACACGCCCTGAATCCCCTCTGCCCTGACCCACCCCCGGGGCCCGGCCTCACAGCCCGCCCCCAACAGACCGCAGACGGAGGGAGGGCCGCTTACTCGGAGCGTCCTGGCCGTCAGGGAGGGCGAGCCCGGGGGCGAGTCCGACTGAGGCGTCCTGCTCCGAGCGAGGTCCTTGCCTCGGCCGTGCAGGGAGGACATGGCCTCTCGGCGGCAGAGCCGGTCGGGCGCCCCCAGATCGCGCCTTCGAGCTGAACTGAATCAAGGGTAGAAGCCACCCAGTCAATGAGTCCACAGTCACATGGGGGCCGAGGCGTGTCTCAATCCAGCTCCAGCACAGGCGCTGGGCTGGGCTCTGCTGCCGACCCAGCCCGGCCCCAGTCTTCCCGAAGGGCGCCGCTCACGGAGGTCTGTGCCCCACAGAACCTGGGTCCAGGTTCCGGGACAGCAGGTCACGCCCCGGAGGAGACGACCTCAGATCCCCCGGAGGACGAGCCTGCGAACAGCTCCTGTCTCTTCATCCGGAGGGAAGACACGCAAATCCTCTGGACACCATGCTGCCTCCCCGGAGCCGGGCTCCAGGGCTGAACGGGGTCTGGAAGTGCCCCTGTGACCAACCGCCGTGATAAACGCAACTTAAACAACTTAAAAACAAAACCCAAAGAACAACACATAAATAAGGTACTAAGAGTTTAGGAGAAGGAAGCAGTCTCAGGAAGCCAGAGGAGGCTGCTTTCACATATAAACACGCAGCCCCACACGCTCCCGCCCTCCGACTCTGACATTCCAAATCCTATTCGCTCAGCGAGGAATGCTGGACACCGGCCAAAGGCAAAGATGCACTTTCCACTCAGAATTCGGGTTGCCACTTGCAGGAGGAGAGGAAAGCCCGCCGGCCTCTGGGAATTCAGGGGGGCCCCCTGGGGGCTCAGGGACAAAGCCACCACCCCTGGCACCCACCCCCTCGGCCGGCTTCTCAGACGCTCCGCCACGTGGGAGAGCGGGGACTTTTCCACGTCTGGGTCCCTAAGTAACAAAGCCCAGACAGACACAGCAGTCAAAGCACCTTCAGCCCTTTTATGTCCAAGTTTAACGACACGTCATTCCTGCCGCCCCCTGAGGAAGCCGCAAGTTGAAACTCCGGCCACGGCAGAGGAAGCTCTCCGTGCACAAGAGACCTGGACGGCAGAGCCTCTGAGTACAGTGCTTAGCTGAGTTTTACAAAATGCCATAATCGGGAGGATTGAGATGGGGCCGGGGGCCAGGCGAGGGGAGAGAGAGGAGGGTCAGAAATAAGGAGAGAACAGAGACAGGGGAACTGACTGCACGACCGCAGAGAACGTCAGGAGTTAAAAAGAATGGAATTTATTTGCTTGGTGTCGAAGGGTTTTGGATTTGGCCTTGAAACATCTCAAGTTTAATCTTTTGCACTCTGTGTCATCACTACCCTATCCAACACTTCTAGGCCAAATGCTTTCTAAGCAGATGGGTTTATCCCCAAAGTAACAACTCACTTCTCTCTGGGATCTTGGAAACTCTACCCTGCCCTCCTTTCCCCACATGAAATTGATACCTTTTTCCTTCATATCTTCCCAGTAAGCCACTCTTTTCCCTCCAACTGTCTTGATATCTTCTTTATTCTTATGACCAATTTGTGAAACTGAATCAAGGGAAATGGGGTTGGTCTGAAGAACACAGGTTGAAAAGTTTATAAAGGGGTCCTGATTCACTTCTAATCTAAAAAACTCCTTAGGAGGACTGATGAATTCTACCACAAACCACAATTGTACTGTGTCTAAAAGGCCAGTTATCTTGGGCGTTCAGATCTATCAATCTTATGTTCTAAATCCTACGTATGGGGCATTCCCTGGTGGTCCAGTGGATAGGACTTGGTGCACTTGCTGCCGAGGGCCTGGGTTCGATCCCTGGTTGGGGAACTAAGACCCTGCTTGCTGCGTGGTGTTGTCGAATTAAAAAACATACAATAAAAACCCTACTTTGTAGCCACTACCATCTGTAAGAGTGAGTTTTTCTCTATTAGACCCCTTCACTTAGAAAAGAAATACTGATGTAACATTCCCACAGCAAGACTGGCTCCGGGAAGGCTGGGGTGAGAAGGACGAGAACCCGGTTCACTCCCCAGACCCCTCAAGCAGATGGCAGGAACAATTCTGACGAGCAGTTTCCGGGCTGTCTCTGTGAGGCACGTGCAGTGATTTCATTCCTCGTGGGCAACGGGGGAAGGAATGTAACAGCCTGTTTAGCACTGCTCTTTGTTTCTCTTCACCTCTTACGTCTGCTTCTCGGCGGCACTGACAACGGCAAAGCCCTTCAAGTTGTACAGAGTGTTTTAGCGTGCACAGTCTCACCTGGTGCTCTCACCTGTGCTGAAACGCACTGTCATCTTACAGGCGAGGGGACAAGCTCTCAGGGGCCGCGGGCCTGGGCAGAAGACACACAGCCGGTAAGAGGGCACAGAACACAACGGCCCCTCGAAGGCTCTGAGAAGACCGGCCAGTTCAGATCCTTCATCAGGGAGATGCTGCCTATTTGAGACACTCACAGGAACACGTCGGAAACTGAGGAACGGAGAAAAATTCTCCAGGAAGTTACACCTAAGCTCTTTCTTTTGTTCACTTGTTCTTTTATATATTTATAGCCTTTTTCTCCAACAGGCACTTGTTGTTTCCTTTCTTACTGAAGAGACATTAACTCCCCTGAGAATATCAAAGTGGCCTTCACATCCCCGTGAAGGTGAATGTGAGTGGGAGTGTCTGTGGTCACAGTCTTGCGTCTTCTGGTTATGTCATAATCTAGTTTTCAGGTAGTACCGTGTTTCCAGTACCATTCCCACGTCAGGGAACCCGAGATGAAAACAATGTGCATTTTCCTCCACACTGGCCTGGCACAGAGTATAACATTCTGACCCGGGCACACACATCACAGCCGGGGAGGCTGCTTAATCAGACAAGCAGCATGGAGGAATAGCAAAGGATAACAAAGAATCACCCTCTTCTTTTCTTCCCCAACTGAGGGTCTGGTATATTCTTTCTAAAGTGAAGGTCTAGTAACCAAGGAGCCTGGTAAACGACCTCTCCAGAGTGAGAGCTACGCAAACAGCCATCTGTTTGGAAAATAACCTATTTCCGACAGGCAGGAGAGAACGTTGGGTTCATGTTTTATCTCTTCCAGGTAAGGGAGAGAAAAAAGTTCCTAAACTTTAGGAGGTTCTTTGTTATAACTGAATGAAGAGTTCCAGGCAGACAGCTCAACAGAATCTCCAATAAACATAAGAACCAGCAGACACAGGGGTTCTCCCAAAGTCTCCTCCAGTGGGGTCTTCTTAGTATAGAAATTAATGAGCCAGTTGAGTAATTTCTAACTTTTCCTCTTATATTTTAAATCAAGAAAGTTAAATGTTATGGTTTAAGAGTGATGATGTTTGGTAAAATGTCCCCCAGTGAGGACCCCCAAAGCATCAGTACACCAGCACACTGCCCTGTGGTTCGGGAAGGGTGTGGGCTTTGAGGTCAGGTAGCCTGCGTGGAAATCCAACCCCTACTTAACTGTCTGACGTGATCAAAATGCTTTACCCTCACTGAATCTTATACGGCTCACTTCAAAAACTGTAAAATAATGCCTGTCTTGCAGAGTTATTCTATAATTTAGGCCTAATGTCTATGCAGTGCCGAGCACATGGATGTGCTCAATACAGGGCATTTATCACCAAAGTGCTGACCAACACGCACACGCATCCAGAAAACACACGCAAGGATCTAAATGAAAATCTGAAACAAAGAGCTCAGATTACGGTTAGTAAACAGCTACTGAATGAAGACAGAATCTCCTTTCCAAATGCTTTAGGGAAGAACCTACCTTGTTCCCTCCTTCCCAGTCCTCTTTCTTGGAAGGCAATGCCCTAGTGTAAGGGAAGGTGCAGCCATGAGGCAGGAGCCCGGTCTAGTCAGGGGCCTGAAGACAGTGGGGCTTAGGGCTGGGGTTAGGGGTTAGGGCTGGGGTTAGGGCTGGGGTTAGGTTTCGGGGTTAGGAAGCAACAGGCTCCGCACTGGTGGAGGAGCCTTTGCACAGCCAGTGGCCAGACCACTTTCTAAATGTCACTCTCCGCTAACGGCAATGGGGTTCCCTGGAGAAATGGCTGTTGATTCCAGAGCTGGGGGAGGAAAGCAAATAAGCCTGGGTCTCTTGTGTCAGGAAGAAGAAAAGCACTCAGATGAGGATGGGGGCGTGACAGAAGGACAGAAGGACACACAGACCTGCTTAAGACGCCAAACCTGGGACAGTCAGATCATCAAAATAAATAAGAGTAACAAGTAAAAACCCACTGAGGGAGGGCTTCCCTGGTGGCGCAGTGGTTGGGAATCTGCCTGTCAAGGCAGGGGACTCGGGTTCGACCCCTGGTCTGGGACGATCCCACATGCTGCGGAGCAACTAGGCCTGTGAGCCACAACTACTGAGCCTGCGCTCCGCAACAAGAGAGGCCGCGACAGTGAGAGGCCCGCGCACCGTGAGTGGCCCCGCTCGCTGCAACTGGAGAATGCCCTCACACAGAAATGAAGACCCAACACAGCCAAAAATAAATTTAAAAAAAAACAAACCCACTGAGGGAAACAGGAATTCATAAGCACACTCTAATACAAATAAAGGAATGACAAAACAGAGGAGGAGAGAAAGCTCTTCCTTACACTAGAATGCCTACCAATGAATGTAAAAGGAGTAATCAAATTAGATAAAAATCCCCATTTGGGAAATGTCACTGGAAAATCAGTTCAAGAAAGAAACATTAATGGATACCAAAACTAGTGGGTAAAAGCAGGATGAGAAGCTGGATTTTGCGTAATCTCAAAGTATCACCTCATAAAATGCTAATCACTAAGGAAGAAAATGGGACTTTCCTATGGCAACACCGTCCTAACCAAGGGACTCAGGGTCAGCGCCCCCAGGAGTGGACAGACTGTCAGGGCAGAAAGAGAAGAGCCAAGTGTCACTTCTGAGACGTTGTGTAAAACATGCAGAAACAGGCCAGCTTCTGAGGCAAAGCGGCCCACACCCAGGAGTACACGCAGGCCTCTCTCCTTATAAATGGCAAGGTCGTGAGAACCAAGGAGAGAGGAAGGTCAGACTGGATCCTTCTGCCATGAAGGGTGTTACTGGGACAACTGGTGATGTTTTAATGTGGTCTCTGGGTGAAGGGTTTACAGTTCTTTGTACTATTCTTGAAATACTGCTACAGATTTGAAATTGTTTCAAAGTAAAAAGTTAAAACAACCCACTTCTCTCATCATACCAGGGTATGAGCCGTGTGAATGAGATAACTTCTTTTAACCCCAGAGGACTTCGGAGAGACGGGTCTCGTCACAGAGGGATTCGGCCAAAGGCTCAGCAGAGAACCGGGCTTGTGAGCGGATGCAGGTGTCATCCCGCAAGCAGAGCAGCTCCGCGTGCGCTCCGGAGTGGACAGGCGCTCCCGGCACACGACTCCTTCCGTGCCTCCTGGCTCGCAGTCAAACAGCTCAAAAGACAAGACTGCAGCCAGTGCAAGTCCTCTCCAGTGAGAAGGGCACAGCGGTTCCTAGTCCCCGAGTTACCAAACAGGCAAAGGATGCGTGCTCTGAACCAGATTCCTCCCAGTGCCACACTGCTGGGTCAGGAGAATCTGAAGTCACTACTACAGAAGTCACTACTACAGAAGTCACTACTCCTTAAACAAAATTTGGGGTCTGACAGACAAATACCATCACAAGTCAGGAGAGAAAGCTTTTTTATTATGGTGGCTACAGTTCCCAGAATCGCCGGTGTGTCAGACGGTCAGCATTTCACCACACAGACACTCAGGCCATCCCCGCGGACCCCGCACGTGCCCTGTGGCCGAGGGCACAAATGGAGACTCCTCGCGTGCCCTGGAAGGGCTTCAGCAGAGGAACCAGCACAGCCCTTCCAGCGTCTCGAGAAAGGAACATCTGGGATTCCAATTCACTTTTTCCTAAATGAAGGACGTGATTCCCCGCCTTCCCCAGTGAGCTGACAATTCCAGACCGACTGTGTCCATCATCAGAGGAAGAGCAGACGGCAGCTGCCCCTGTCTTCAGAATCTGTGAGCAGATTACATTTGGGGCATCAAACGCGACAGGATTATTACACCCACAGAAGAACATTTTAGTTATGCTGCTTGCTGTACTTGCCACTCAACAGAGACCACTAGCCTGCAGAAGGGGTCCTGATATTTCCCCAGACTAGATCAAAGTGCTAAATACATATATATTTAAAAACCTTCATCTAGTAAAGATTTTGAGTAAGACAGAGACGGAAGAGTATTTAAGGGAGGAGAGAAGCTGACGGCACAGGTGAAACAACAGACAGGTTAGAAAGAATGTTCACTCTTTGGTTCACGGACAAACTCATTTTTTAATTCCTGAGGGTAGAACATACAGATATAAATGTGTGTGCATAGGAAGAGGGTGGGTATACCGGCAAAACTGTATATGAAATACGAACAACTGCTAAAAATAATCCTCATAATTCGATTGTAAAACCCAAAGAGACTTCACTTTATCGTGCTACATGTAACCTCTCGGAATTGGTCACTTTCAAAATTAAAGTTATCTGAAAGGAGCTTCACAATCTCACACGGTCCCCATCTACATCTTTCAAGTTCTTCTGTTACAAAGAAGAACACAGGACTGCAGAATAAAGTTCTGGCGTGCTCTGGCCAAGGGGGTCAGAAAAGAGCCTCTCTGTTAGCACTTGTGAGCACTGCAGCTGCGCCTAAGCAGGAGACATTTAAGTCAATAAACAAATGTTGTGAGACTTTAGCCAGAAGTGTAAGGCCTAGATTTTCCTGGAGGTCCCTAACCTGAAACCCAATCATCTAGAACTGCAATCTTTCAAGTTTTTTTTTGTGGGGGGGGGGCACAAAGCCAACAGAATGCGTTATCATTGCCCATTTCTTCAGATACAGAAGGGGAGGAAAGTTCCTTCTGGAAGGTGAGCGTGGCTTCCAACAAGGTCTTCAAGGCCCCAAGGGAGTTTGTCAAAAGTTTGGCAGACATTACCCAGTATTTCAAAAATTTTGCTGCTGCTTCCTGCAAATCAACTTTTTGGGGGTAACTAGGTTATAAACTTCTGAGAAGACACAATACACAATATTTTAGTTTAGATTTAGGGAAGAAGGTAATGAGTCAAGTATTAACAAGTAAGAACTATAAATAGTTCAAGATTCCTGTTCCTCCTTTTGGAACTAAGAGTTTGCAATAGAACAATCATTTTCAGGCCTATTTATGAAATATAAGGGCCAAATAAAACATTTGTATTTTTAACCGTCAACTCACCCTTTCCTTCCTTCAACCCATCAAACACTATTGAGCGCTAACTCAACAAACTTACTAAACAAACAAGCTCTTTTCATTTAAAGGAGACCGTGGGCAGCACACAGCCCAGTCAGGAGAAGCTCCATGGGTTTATCCTGCTGTTTTCATTCCTGGGCACCTAGAGGGGCACGAGCTCCGTGGGGGGAAGGGATGAGGGAGGAGCTCTGAAGGAAGCAGCAAGTTCTCTGCCACTCGTCCCCGTCTCTTCCCATGTCCCCATCTTAATCCTCAGCCTTAATCTGCGTGAGGTGAAGCTCTCCCCTCCTCCGGGGGTGGGGGGGGGACAGTGGCGACAACTCACCTCAAGCGACTCTTGCACAGACGCTCCTGAGTGAGGAGGACGTATCTGGGGCCTCACCACAAAACTAACCTCCTATCCTCAACTGCTCCTTTGAAACGAATCCTTCCCGAGAGAAGAGTCAGTCTTCATTCCACACATAAGGACACGCAGAGCAAAAAAGCCATGCAGTCCTTTCCGCTAAATGAAGGGCTTTGGACATGTGCCCTTTATGAAAAACCAACACAAGCTAAAAATCAGAGCGACAAAGCGCATCCGCTACAAGGACGCGAGGGCCCTGAGGCCGAGGCAGGAGCGGGGAGGCGCTGCGCGCTGCCTGGCAGGAGCCAACCTTCGCCACGCACTCCCACTCTCGCACACTTGAACAGTCACGTCCCACTGTCATCAACGTTTAAATCCCAGAAACCCACTTCAGGGTAAGGGATTATACAGGCCTCTTAAGAAAATCTTTCTGCAAGCCTGTCCTAGAACTGGTTTATGGGTTTAGTTTTGCAATTAAATTTAAATTTAGCAACAGCTAAAAAAGGCAAAACGGAAGTGGAAAGCTACCCCCTTTTCGTGTGAGTAACTCACAGCAGCTTTTCCCCACTGCCACTTTTCTTCGGCCACACAGGACAGAACAGCAGGAGAGTCAGAAGGGGCAGCGTAGAACCTCAGCAGAGGCTCTCAAGGGTGGAGGTGGGAGTGGAGGCAAGACCTCCGCAGGGTCCCCTGGAATTATGTGGGGACACGGTGCCCAGGACGACGGGCGCGTGCGGTCAGCGCCCAGTAGGGCAGGGTCGGGAATGCCGACGTCAGACTATGTTTCAGACAGGCCGGCACAATAAAGAAGTTCTCCGCCAGAATGCTCACGGTGCCTCGACGACAAAAACACGCTTGAACTGATCAGAAACGCTAACAGGGCAAATTAAAATCTTTAGCTTAAAAAGTAGCCAAGAGGGCTCTCTATAGGTTACATGGCTGCTTAAACACGGGATGAATAGAGAACAAGAGTATGACTTATCTGAAACTTCTGTTAAAGCTATAACTCTTCAGTAAAGTTCAGAGCTATTCCATAAAGTTGTTTATCTCAATAAGTTGTTTTAAAAAGTCAAGGAGAAAGATGCTGAATAATACCACATTTTTATAGTACCATATAATATTTAATTACATTTTAGAGTAACGTTTAAAAGAAACCCATTTAACGCGTGCAGATATTTGTGATATTTAGATTGTGCTTATAATCAGTATGTCAGGCAAAACATACTACCATCGAGTGGCAGTGTACCTAAAATTCATGCTCAAGTGTTTGGATGAAGACGAAACCTACAACTTAAAAGTTGTAAAATCAGAGAAGCACAACGAGTTATGAGGGGCAGCAGCCTACACAAATAAACTTTAAAAACAAACGTCCAGAAATTCTACTTTAAGTTCAAGTTTCCTGTCATCAACTGGATCTATTTTTTAAATACTTTGGTCATTTTTCTTTTTTTTTTCTTTTTTTTTTTTTTTGCGGTACGCGGGCCTCTCACCGTTGTGGCCTCTCCTGTTGCGGAGCACAGGCTCCAGACGCGCAGGCTCAGCGGCCATGGCTCACAGGCCCAGCCGCTCCGCGGCATGTGGGACCTTCCTGGACTGGGGCATGAATCCGCGTCCCCTGCATCGGCAGGCGGACTCTCAACCACTGCGCCACCAGGGGAGCCCGGTCATTTTCTTTAAAGCCTGTAATTTTGGCTGAATGCTCCACCAAGGGGTAAGGAAAAACAATTATTTCTCATTATTAGCAATGGCAGAGTTTTAAGGGAAAAGGTCCTTCCTAAGAAAAACGATTTATGCATCCGGTTCGTGGAGAAACGTGAATGTTTCAACCGGTCCTCACAGTTGTGGGCTTATTGTTGGTCCAGAACTAAGCCTGCTCCATTCATCTGGGTTTACTGAGAAGACTCCCTCCTTAGCATTAAAAATGTATAGAAACTCAACACCTGTTTTTCTGTAACAGCGCAGATCCTGGAGAAGCCGAAGGACCTTCCTGGCCCCAGAGAACCGCATGCAGGCTTCCTGCCTCAGATGCCACTGATGCCTATGGTGTGACTGCCTGTCCAAATGCTTTGTGAGTCGTTTGGGGCGTCTCTATGTGCTTTACGTCCACGCTCTCAGTTAAAAGTGCTTTAAAACAGCTGAAGGTGGACGATGCCGTTGCACCATTAGGGTTAGTTTCCAATCCTCTCATTTCTCTTATGCTCGAATTATTTTCTTCTGTGCCAAATGAATCCTCCAAATACCCCATTTTTCCTTCTTCTCTTTCTCATTTCCACTGGACAGCAGTTTGCTCCTTCGCTAGGGTTCTGCAGGGGAGGTTTAAGCTTTGGTTCTGGCTAAAAAAATATAGCCGTGACTCAGAAGATGACATAAAAGTTTCTCCCTGTGCCTAAGACACTGGAGATACCCCCCAAAAGTGAATCATTAGAGAGGAAAACTTGAAAGAAAAAGCCTTTCACAGAGAACTGTTTTTGTCCAGATTACGTCTGCCAGTGGCAGGTAAGGAACAGTCCGCGTCCTATGTAGTAGGAAGTGCACTTCACTCCCTACCGTGACGTCACCTGGTAGCACAGCTGGTGCTCTGCCGTGGGGGAGAGCGGGGCGGGGGGGGGCGGGAACAACTCACGGGGCACCTAAGCCGACGGCCCTGTCAGCTCTGTCCCCCCATGGCAAGGCCCACGCATCCCACCCAGACACGCCCCTCAGAGGCAGACAGCGCTGCAAGGTGTGGCGCTGCACGTGCGTCCCCCCAAGAAACACATTCGTGTGTGCGGCGAACGGGACCAGTGTGCGGACCAAACTGACACGGCCGTGGGTGCCTGGTGTTCAGCGCAGGACGCAGGAGAGAACCACGCTCCGTGCTGACGGAGCACACACTGCGTCTAGGGGCACAGAGGGTCCAGCAGAGCAGACGTCTGGGTGTCCCGGGCGCTGTCCTCGGCCCTCAGCGTGACGCGTGTAATGTGACACGGGGGCTGGTCAAGCGGGATGCTGATAACGGTGGTCCTGGAGTCAATCTCTGTACAGTGCTGTTAGCACATGTTTACACAAACTAAAATGCCCCACCCTCTCCACGCCCCAGACCACTGGTGACCCCGCTGTCTCACAAACGTGCGCTTGGTCCTAACACAGATAGACTGACAGTATCCACAACCCATCACTAAACCTGGGATCACAGTTCCGAGGGCAAAGCGAGACTGCTCGAGTCCTCAGGGGGTCACGAGGCCAACGTCCACAGGGGGACCCTCGGGCCACCAGGCGTGACTGGCCAGGCGCCTTCACTGTCCGGTGCTGCCTGGCCTCGGGACGCGCGGACTCTGGCTTGTGGTACCGCCTCAGGCCTCAGCAGCGCTCGCTGTGGCTGAACAACTTGGAGGCAAGACGATTTCGTGTGGCTTCTGAAACGGTTGGTAAAGGACAAATCTCCTTGATGCGCGTTCCTTGAAGGTCTGGTAAGATCTCCCCTCAAATTGGTTCGGGCCTGGTGCCTTTGGCCCAGGGTTGGAGGTGGTGGTTAACGTATTATCCAATTTCCTTTAATGGTTACTGGGCTTTTCTGTTTCCCTATTCTTCTTGAGTAATTTTGATATTTTATATTTTCCCAGAAAAGTATCTGCTTAAGTTTTCATGCCTACTGTCATAATGCTGTTCAGAAGCAGGTCTTATGATTAAACTGTTTTCTAATGCGGTCCCCCTTTCCTTTCCTGATACTGTTCATACCCACTGCCCACCCCACCCCCTCCCCCCATCAGCTTGTCAAAGGTGTATCTTATCCTACAAGTTTTTTCAAAGAATCAGCTTCTGGTTTTACCAATCATCTCTGCGGCTATTTTGTTTCGGGTTCGTTCATTCTGCTTCTTATTTCATCCTTTCTACTTTATTTGGGCGTACTCTGTTCTCTTCCCAGCATCTTGAGTTTGAAAGCTTGGCTCATTTGTTTTCATTCTTTCTTATTTTCAAATATTTTCAACCATATCTCTGCATTTAAGGGTATAGCTTTCTCTCTTTTAACTACTCCTACAAGATCTAATGTGAAGTAATCTCATTCTAAATATTTTCTAATTCTCATTATAATTATCTCCTTAACCCGTGTAGTATTCAGAAGGGAGTTTTTGTTTCCAAAATACTCTTTTCTTGTCCCACCATCTCTATGATCTCGAGTTTGCCCCCATGCCTGTGTCTCCTGCTCCCTCGGGAGTGGCCCTGAGCTGCCCTCCCTGTGAGGGACGGTCCACTGTCTCAGGCCCTCCATGTGCCCCACTCCCCCCTCACCTGGTGTGAGTGCAGAGGTCCACTGTTATGCGACTCTTCCCCCGCTCTCCCTGCACTGCTCGCAGCTAAACCACGACCTCATTTAAACTAGACTTTCTGCCTACTCTGCCACTGTAACTGCGTCACTGAAAGTGGCTGGGAGAAAAATACACAACCGCGCTCACCAGTCTCACTGCAAATTCACTCCCTTGAACCTGGGTGGACTGCACGCTGCCAGGCGCACAGACACCTCCGGGCCACACGCCTTCCTGGGCAGCGATCTCACCCACTGCGGCGCATTCTTCCCTGGCTGCTGGTCCCCTTTCGATTTCACTCAGACAAGAACCCCCCGAGGCCACGCTTACCCACAGTCGCCGGGCCCTCCCCTGCTGCACCTGCCCACGGGCTTGGCGTGCTGATCTGGAGTCGCATCGCAGCTCGGACCCCGCCCCTCGCGGACAGCACTCCACCAGGGCTCTGTGCTTCCTTCCGCCCAGGTCACCATTCTGCTCTGTCCTCGTTTGCTCTCTCCCCACTCATTCCCATCAGCCAGCACGCAGCTACGCCCCCCGTCGCCAAAGCACCCTTCTCTGGACCCCGTCTCCCCTGGAGCTGTCACTCCATGTCTCTGCCCCCTCTGCTGAAAATCTTGTTTTTAAAAAATGACTCTTCTGAGTGTTTCTAACTCCTCTCCCCCCACTGCGTCTGAAAACCACTGCGATCGGCCTTTCTGTCCCACAACGCCACCAGAACTAGTCTTACCAAGGTCCCCGCTGACCTCCACGTTGACACTCACTGGTCAGTCCTTCGTCTTCATCAGCTCGACCCATCAGGAACACTTAATACCATGGTAACCGCTTCCTTCTCCGTACGTTCTTTTCATTGACACTGGAAAGGACACTGCCGCTTCCTGGGTCTCCTCCTGCCCACTGGCTGGTACCCCTGGTTCCCCCGGAGTGGGGAGTGGGCCAGGCTCAGTCCTTGGCCCTCTGTTGTCTAAACTGCCTTTCCATCACCTCACAGTCTCATGGTTTTAAATATCACCCAACCGCTCCACAGATGCCACATATCTGACTGTCCAATCTTCCAGATGGATGTCTACAGAGACCTCAAACTCAACAGATCCCACCCTGAATTCCTGCTTTTCCTCCCCAACCCGTTTCAGCTGCAGACTTCCCATGTCAGCTGATGGCAACTCTATCCTTCCAACTGCTCAGGCCAAAGACCTTGGGGTCAGCCAAGACTGCTCTTTCCCTGACATACTGTACATCCAGAATATTTTTTTCCCCACTGAGGTATATAGTTCATGTACAATATAAGTTTCCAGTGTACAACACAGCGATTTACAATTTTTAAAGGTTACATTCCATTTATAGTTATAATAAAATATTGGCTATATTCCCTGTGCTGTACAATATATCCTTGTACCTTATTTTACACATAGTAGTTTGCACCTCTTAATCCCCTACCCCAATATTCCCCTCCCCCTTCCCTCGCCCCACTGGTAACCACTAGTTTGTTCTCTGTATCTATGAGATGCTAGATCATGTATCCAGAGATAGATGATAGATACAGTGATATCATATGGTCCTTTTCTTTGTCTGACTTATTTCACTTAGCATAATGCCTTCCAGTCCATCTATGTTGTAGTAAATGGCAAAATTTCATTCTTTTCTGTGGCTGAGTAATATTCCATTGCATATATGTACCACATCTTCTTTATCCACTCATCTGTTGACAGACACTGATGTGGCTTCCATATGTTGGCAATTGTAAATAACGTTGTTATGATAACTGGGGTGCATTACCTTTTCAAATTAGTGTTTTTGTTTTCTTTGGATGTATACCCAGAAGCAAAGTTGCTGGGTCATATGGTAGTTCTACTTTTAGTATTTTGAGGAACCTCCATACTGTTTTCCACATTGGCTGTACCAATTTACATGCCATGAACAGTGCAGGGTGGTTCCCTTTTCTCCAGATCCTCACCGACATTTGTTATTTGTGTTCTTTTCGATGACAGCCATTCTGACAGGTGTGAGGTGATAATCTCATTGTGGTTTTAGTTTGCCTTTTCCTGATGATTAATGATGTTGAGCATCTTTTCATGTACCTGTTGGCCACTTGTATGTCTTCTTTGGAAAAATGTCTATTCAGGTCTTCTGCACGTTTTTTAATTGGGTTGTTTGTTTTTATGATGTTGAGTTGTATGAGCTGTTTATGTATTTTGGATATTAACCCCTTATCAGTCGTATCACTTGCCAAGTATTTTCTCCCATTCAGTAGGTTGTCTTTTGTCAAGAGTTTCGTTTGCTGTGCAAAACGAAAGTTTTGTTTTAAGTTTAATTAGGTCCCATTTGTTTATTTTGGCTTTTGTTTCCTTTGCCTTAGGAGACAGATTGAGAGAAATATTGCTGTGGTTTATGTCAAACAGTGTTCCACCTATGTGTTCTCCTGAGAATTTTATGGTTTCCAGTCTTACATTTAAGTCTTTGATCCATTTTGAGTTTATTTTTGCATATGGTGTGAGAAAATGTTCTAACTTCATTGTTTTACATGTCGCCATGAAGTTTTCCAACCACCTCTTATTGAAGAGACTGTTTTTTCTCTGTTGTATATTCTTGCCTCCTTTGTCATAGATTAACTGTCCATAAGTGTGTGGGTTTATTTCTGGGCTTTCCATTCTGTTCCATTGATCTCCATGTCTGTTTTTGTGCCAGTACCAGACTGTTTTGATTATGTAGCTTTGTAGTAAACTCTGAAGTGAGGGAGCGTGATAACTCCAGCTCTGTTCTTCTTTCTCAAGATTATTTTGGCTATTTGGGGTCTTTTGTGTTTCCATACAACTTTAAAAATTACTTGCTCTAGTTCTGTGTCGTTGGTATTTTGATAGGGATTATATTAAATCTCTAGGTTGCCTTGGGTAGTATGGTCATTTTAACAATATTCTTCCAATTCATAAACACGGTATATCTTTCCATCTGTTTGTGTCATCTTCAGTTTCTTTCACAAGCGTCTTATAATTTTCAGAGTGCTGGTCTTTTGCCTCCTTAGATAGGTTTGTTCTTTTTGATGTGATGGTAAATGGGACTGTTTCCTTAATTTCTCTTTCTGGTATTTTGTTGTTAGTGTAGAGTAATGCAATGGATTTCTGTGCATTAATTTTGTATCCTGCAACCTTACCAAATTCATTGATTAGTTCTAGTAGTTTTCTGGTTGTGTCTTTAGGATTTTCTACGTAGAGTAACATGTCATCTGCAAAGAGTGACCGTTTTACTCCTTTCCAATTTGGATTCCTTTTCTTTCTCATTCTTCTCTGATTGCTATAGCTAGGACTTCCAATACTATGTTGAATAAAAGTGGCAAGAGTGGACATCCTTGTCTCGTTCTTGATCTTAGAGGAAATGCTTTCAGCTTTCCACCACTGAGTATGATGTCAGCAGTGGGCTTGCCATATATGTTTCCTTTATCCCTACTTTCTGGAGAGTTTTTTTTTTTTTATCATAAATGGATGTTGAATGTTGTCAAAAGCTTTCTGGGCATCTACTGAGATGATCATATGGTTTTATTCTTCAGTTTGTTAGTGTGGTGTATCACACTGATTGATTTGCAGATACTGAACCATCCTTGCATGCCTGGAATGAGTCCTACTTGATCATGGTGTATGATCCTTTTAGTGTATTGTTGGATTCAATAGGGGAGAAGAAGTGGAGGTGGGACAGGACCAGCGCTCCTGAAGGGCAGCTGGGGGAGGGCAGGGGCTCCCATGCCCAGAGGGGTAACAAACAGGGGAGACAGTCCAGATGGCAGAGGATCAGAAGGGAACATAGCCAGCATTTCCCCTGCCCACTTGGGCCCTGGGGAGCCTGCTGAGGTCCTAGACCTGATGCTCTGCCCACCGAGACCCCCTCCAGCCATGTGGGTCCTGAGGGAGTGAGAGGGAGGGGGAAGGAAAAGTAAAGGCCAGATGGACAGGACCGGCGCCCCTCAGGGGTGGCTTGGAGAGGGGAGGGGTTCCCACACCTGATGGGGCCTACCCACAGTTCGGGGATCAATGGGGACAGGGGGAGACCCTTGGGAGAGTGGAGGAATGTAAGGGAGCATGGCCAGCAGTTCCCCTGCCCACTTGGGCCCCAGGGAGCCTGCTGAAATCCCAGGCCTAATCCTCCGCCCTCGGGGCTCCCTTTGGTCATGCTGAGCCTAAGCCCTGCCCCACACCCTTGCCCAGGGCCCTACCTCTACACACCACACTCCCAGACCCCCTCCAACCATGCTGGGCCTAAACTTCGCCCACACACCCCCAATCCAGGGCCTACCTCTTAACTCCCAAACTCCGCACACACTCCAAGGCAATCAGAAGCCCCCCTCAGGCTGTGCTGCCTTTCCCCACCATGCAGGTCCTAAGCCTAGGCCCCGCCCCATACGTAAATGTTGCTCCCGCCTAAGGCCCGCCCCCACCCTAAACCCCGCCTCTGCCTAAGCTCTGCCCCCCCAAAGCCAAGGCCTTTTCTGGTCTTTTTTTTTTTTTTAATAGATTGTGGCTCTGTTTCACCTTGGTGTTGTTGATTCTTTTATATTTTTCTTTTTTCTAATAAACAGTTTATCTTTCTAATTTTATTTAATTCCTTATACTTCGTTACTGTTCTGCTTTTTTTCTTTTCTTTTTTCTGTTGTGGATCTGTTTTACCTTGTTGGAATTGTTTCACTTATTATTTTTCCTAATATATTTTTCTAAGTTTATTTTATTTCTTATTCTTTGTTATTGTACTACTCCTTTTTTTTTTTTCTCTCTTTTCTTTTGCCACGCTGCCCGGCTTGTGGGATCCTGGTTCCCAGGCCGGGACTTGGGCCCGAGCTCCTATGGTGGGAGCGCTGAGTCCAAACCACTGGACTAACAGAGAAGCTCAGACCCCAGGGAATATTAATTGGAATGAGGTCTCCTGGAGGTCCTCATCTCAGCACCAAGGCCAAGCTCTGCCCAATTGCCTGCAAACTCCAGTGTGGGTGGGATGTCTCAGGCCAAATAACCAGTAAGACAGGAATACAGCCCCACCCATCAAAAAAAAAAAAAATGAGACGACAAAAAATTATGTTACAGATGAAGGAGCAAGGTAAAAACCTACAAGACCAAATAAATGAATAGGAAATATGCAACCTACCTGAATAAGAATTCAGAGTAATGATAGTAAAGACGATTCAAAATCTCGGAAATAGAATGGAGGCACGGATCAAGAAAATACAAGAAATGTTTAACAAGGACCCAGAAGAACTAAAGAACCAACAAACAGAGATGAATAATACAATAACTGAAATGAAAAATACACTAGAAGGAATCAACAGCACAATACCTGAGGCAGAAGAACGAATAATTGAGCTGGAAGATGGAACGGTGGAAGTAACTGCCGAGAAGCAGAATAAAGACAAAAGAATGAAAAGAATTGAGGACAGTCTCAGAGACCTCTGGGGCAACACTAAAGGCACCAACATCCGAATTATAGGGGTCCTAGAAGAAGAAGAGAAAGAGAAGGGGTCTGAGAAAATATTTGAAGAGATTATAGTCAAAAACTTCCCTAACATGGGAAAGGAAATAGCCACCCAAGTCCAGGAAGCACAGAAGAGTCCCATACAGGATAAACCCTAGGAGAAACACGCCAAGACACATGCTGATAGAACTAACAAATATTAAATTCAAAGAAAAAATATTAAAAGCAGCAAGGGAAAAGCAACAAATAACATACAAGGGAATCCCCATAAGGTTATCAGCTGATTTTTCAGCAGAAACGCTGCAGGCCAGAAGGGAGTGGCAGGATATATTTAAAGTGATGAAAGGGAAAAACCTACAACAACCAAGATTACTCTACCCAGCAAGGATCTCATTCAGATTCGATGGAGAAATTAAAACTTTTACAGACAAGCAAAAGTTAAGAGAATTAAGCACCACCAAACCAGCTTTACAACAACTGCTAAAGGAACCTTTCTAGGCAAGAAACACAAGAGAAGAAAAAGACCCACAAAAACAAACCCAAATCAATTGAGAAAATGGTAACAGGAACATACATATTGATAACCACCTTGAAGTTAAATGGATTAAATGCTCCAACCAAAAGGCACAGACTGGCTGAATGGATACAAAAACAAGACCCCTATATATGCCGTCTGCAAGAGACCCACTTCAGACCTAGGGACACACAGACTGAAAGTGAGGGGATGGGAAAAGATATTCTATCAAAAGGAAATCACAAGAAAGCTGGAGTAGCAATACCCATATCAAATAAAATAGACTTTAAAAATAAAAACTGTTACAAGAGATAAGGAAGGACACTACATAATGATCAAGGGATCAATCCAAGAAGAAAACATAACAATTGTAAGTATTTATGCACCCAACACAGGAGCACCTCAATACATAAGGCAAATGCTAACAGCCATAAAAAGGGAAATCGACAGTAACACAATAATAGTGGGAGACTTCAACACCCCACTTACACCAATGGACAGATCATCCAGACAGAAAATAAATAAGGAAACACAAGCTTTAAATGACACAACAGACCAGATGGACTTAATTGATATTTATAGGACATTCCATCCAAAAACAGCAGATTACACTTTCTTCTCAGGTGCACACGGAACGTTCTCCAGGACAGGTCACATCTTGGGTCACAAATCAAGCCTTGGAAAATTTAAGAAAACTGAAATCATATCAAGCATCTTTTCTGATCAAAACGCTATGAGATTAGAAATCAATTACAGGAAAAAAACTGTAAAAAAACACAAACACATGGAGGCTAAGCAGTGTGCTGCTAAATAACCAAGAGAACACTGAAGAAATCAAAGAAGAAATAAAAAAATACCTAGAAAAAAATGACAATGAAAACACGATGATCCAAAACCTATGGGACACAGCAAAAACAGTTCTAAGAGGGAAGTTTATAGCAATCCAAGCTCACCTCAAGAAACAAGAAAAATCTCAAATAAACAATCTAACCTTATACCTAAAGCAACTAGAAAAAGAAGAACAAAGAAAACCTGAAGTTAGTAGAAGGAAAGAAACCATAAAGATCAGAGCAGAAATAAATGAAACAGAAAAGAAAACAACAGCAAAGGTCAATAAAATTAAAAGTTGGTTCTTTGAGAAGATAAACAAAATTAGATAAGCCTTTAGCCAGACTCATCAAGAAAAAAAGGGAGAGGAGTCAAATCAATAAAATTAGAAATTAAAAAGGAAAAATCACAACTCTTACTGCAGAAATACAAAGGATCGTAAGAGACTTCTACAAGCAACTATATGACAATAAAATGGACAACCTGGAAGAAATGGACAAATTCTTAGAAAAGTACAACCATCCAAGACTGAACCAGGAAGAAACCGAAAATATGAACAGATCAATCACAAGTAATGAAATTGAAACTGTGATTAAAAATATCTTCCAACAAACGAAAGTCCAGGACCTGATGGCTTCACAGGCGAATTCTATTAAACATTTGGAGAAGAGCTAACACCTATCATTCTCTAACTCTTCCAAAAAACTACAGAGGAGGGAACACTCCAAACTTGTTCTGTGAGGCCACCATCACCCTGATACCAAAACCAGACAAAGATACTACAAAAAATGAAAATTACAGACCAATACCACTGATGAACATAGATGCAAAAATCCTCAACAAAATACTAGCAAACAGAATCCAACAGCACATTAAAAAGACCATACACCATGATCAAGTGGGATTTATCCCAGGGATGCAAGGATTCTTCAATATACGCAAATCAATCAATGTGATACACCATATTAACAAATTAAAGAATAAAAACCATATGATCATCTCAACAGATGCAGAAAAAGCTTTTGACAAAATTCAACACCCATTTATGATGAAAACTCTCCAGAAAGTGGGCATAGAGGGAACCTACCTCAACATAATAAAGGCCATATACGACAAACCCACAGCAAACATCATTCTCAATGGTGAAAAACTGAAAGCATTTCCTCTAAGATCAGGAACAAGACAAGGTTGGTCACTCTCACCACTATTATTCAACATAGTTTTGGAAGTCCTAGCCACGGCAACCAGAGAAGAAAAAGAATAAAAGGAATACAAATTGGAAAAGAAGAAGTAAAACTGTCACTGTTCGCAGATGACATGATAATATATACAGAAAATCCCAAAGATGCAAGCAGAAAACTACTAGAACTAATCAATGAATTTGGTAAGGTTGCAGGACACAAAATTAATGCACAGAAATCCATTGCATTACTCTACACTAACAACAAAATACCAGAAAGAGAAATTAAGGAAATAATACCGTTTACCATGGCAACAAAAAAAAATAAAGTACTTAGGAATAAACCTACCTAAGGACGCAAAAGACCTGTACTCAGAAAACTACAAAACACTGATGAAAGAAATCAAAGATGACACAAACAGATGGAGACATATACCATGCTCCTGGATTGCAAGAATCAATAATGTGCAAATGACTACACTACCCAAAACAATCTACAGGTTCAATGCAATCCCTATCAAATTACTAATGGCATTTTTCACAGAATTAGAACAAAAAATTTTACAATTTTTATGGAGGCCCAATAGACCCCGAATAGCCAAAGCAATCTTGAGAAAGAAAAACGGAGCTGGAGGAATCACATTCTCTAACTTCAGACTATACTACAAAGCTACAGTAAACAAGACAATATGGTACTGGCACAAAAACAGAAATATAGATCAATGGAACAGGATAGAAAGCCCAGAGATAAACCCACACACCTATGGTCACCTAATCTATGACAAAGGAGGCAAGAATATACAATGGAGAAAAGACAGCCTCTTCAGTAAATAGTGCTGGAAAACTGGACAACTACATGTAAACGAATGAAATTAGAACACTACCTGACACCATACACAAAAATAAACTCAAAATGGATTAAAGACCTAAATGTAAGACCGGACACTATAAAACTCTTAGAGAAAAACATAGGAAAAACACTCTTTGACATAAATCACAGCAAGATCTTTTATGACCCACCTCCTAGAGTAATGAAAATTAAAAACAAATAAGCAAATGGGACCTAACTAAACTTAAAAACTTTTGCACAGCAAAGGAAACCATAAACAAGATGAAAAGACAACCCACAGAATGGGAGAAAATATTTGCTAACGAAGCAATGGACAAAGGATTGGTCAAAATATACAAAAAGCTCATGCAGCTCAGTATCAAAAAAACCCAAACAACCCCATCAAAATATGGGCGGGAGACCTAAACAGACATTTCACCAAGGAAGACATACAGATGGCCAAGAGGCACATGAAAAGACGCTCAACATCACTAACTATTAGAGAAATGCAAATCAAAACTACAATGACATATCACCCCACACCGGTCAGAATGGCCATCATCAAAAAATCTACAAACAATAAATGCTAGAGAGGGTGTGGAGAAAAGGGAACCCTCTTGGGCTGTTGGTGGGTAAACTGATACAGCCACTATGGAGAAGAGTATGGAGGTTCCTTAAAAAACTAAGAGTAGAACTACCATATGATCCAGCTATCCCACTACTGGGCATATACCCTGAGAAAACCATAATTCAAAAAGACACATGTACCCCAATGTTCATTGCAGCACTGTTCACAATAGCCAGGACATGGAAACAACCTAAATGCCCATCAACAGAGGAATGGATAAAGAAGATGTGGTACATATAATGGAGTATTACTCAGCCATAAAAATAAATGAATTTGGGTCATTTGTAGAGACGTGGATGGACCTAGACTCTGTCATACAGAGTGAAGTCAGAAAGAGAAAAACAAATATCGTATATTAACGCATATATGTGGAATGTAGGAAAATGGTACAGATGAACATATCTTCAGGGGAGGAATAGAAACACGGACGTAGAGAACGGACGTGTGGAGGGAAGGGGGAAGGGGAGGGTGGGATGAATTGGAAGATTAGTTTTGACATAAATACACTACCATGTGTAAGACAGATAGCTAGTGGGAACCTGCTGTACAGCACAGGGAGCTCAGCTTCGTGCTCTGTGAAGACCTAGGTGGGTGGGATGGGTGGGGGGAGGTCCAAGAGGGAGGCGATAGATGTATATATAGAGCTGATTCACTTCACTGTACAGCAGAAACTAACGCAACACTGTAAAGCAGTTATACTCCAATAAAAAAAATAAAATAACTGATTCAATTTCATTACTGGTAATTGGTCTGTTCATATTTTCTACTTCTTTTTAATTCAGTCTTGGGAGCTTGAACATTTCTAGGAATTTTTCCATTTCTTCCAGGTTGTCTCTTTTATTGGTATATAGTTGTTCGTAGCAGTCTCTTAGGATCCTTTGTATTTCTGCGGTGTCAGCTGTAACTTCTCCTTTTTCATTTCTGATTTTATTGATTTAGGCCCTGTTTTTTTCTTCATGAGTCTGGCTAAAGGTTTATAAATTTTGTTTATCTTTTCAAAGAATTAGTTCTTAATTTCACTGATCTTTTCTTTTTTTTTTTTTTTTGGTCTCTATTTCATTTTATTTCTGCTCTGATCTTTATGATTTCTTTACTTCTACTAACTTCGGGCTTTGTTTGTTCTTTTTCCAGCTCCTTTAGGTTAGGGTTGTTTATTTGAGATATTTGTTTCCTGAGGCAGGCTTGCACTGCTATAAACTTTCCTCTTAGAACTGTTTTTACTGCGTCCCACAGGTTTTGGATTGTCGTGTTTTCCTCACGTCCAGAATCTTATCAACTCTCAACTCCTATCCTGCTACCATGTGTTCCAAGTCCCCATCATTTCCTGCCTGAATTACTGTAACGGTCCGGCAGCTTCTGCTCTTGTCTCAAGTCTAATCTCAATACAGCAGCTAGAGGGATTACCTTAAAACGTTAAGTCAGACCATGCCACTCCTCTACTCAAATTCCTGCAATGGCTCATTTCATGCAGAGTAAATGAAAAAGGCCTGCAACACCCTACACCCACATGATCTGATTCTCTTTCGTATTACTCTCCTCCCCAGCTTCTTCTATGGCCTTTGCTCTAGCTGATGCCTCTGCCTGGAATACTCTTCCTCCAGATAGCTTTATGGCTAACTCACTCAGCTTCTTCAATTCTTTGCCCCAATCTCAGCCTGCCAATGAGATTTACTCAGACACCCTATTTGATAATACAGCCTGTCCTCTCTCCACCCAATCCCTCACTGTGGCTGCTGTCCACTGCTTGCCTGCTCCTGATACCCCGGGAGAAGATAAGCATCACGAATCCAGGCTCTTTGTCTGTTTTGTTGACTAATGCACTCCACATGCCTAGAACGGTGTATGGCAAACACTGGGCACTCAAGAAATACTTGATGAATGAATGAGAGAATGCTGAGTTTTAATTTAGTGTGGTCCTCATGATACACATGCCATGTGTGCTCTGTATTTATTGGATCAAGTTGGTTAATTATGGCGTTCAAATCCTTTATGTCCTTTAACTATTTTTGTCTGTTTGATATAGTTTCTGAGAGAGGTGTGTTAAAATCTGAAACTCTGATTGTGGATATACTATTTCTTTGTGTTATTCTGACAGCTTCTGTTTTATAAATCTTGAGACTATATTTTCAGTGTCTCCAGTCCATTACTTTATAACTTCTTTGGGATTGTTCCTTTTTCACAATCAAGAAATATCTTCCTGTCATTTGATGGCTTTTGCTTAAAATTATCTTTTTTTTTTTTTTTTTTTTGCAGTACGCGGGCCTCTCACTGTTGTGGCCTCTCCCGTTGCGGAGCACAGGCTCCGGATGCGCAGGCTCAGCGGCCATGGCTCACGGGCGCAGCCGCTCCGCGGCATGCGGGATCCTCCCGGACCGGGGCACGAACCCGCGTCCCCTGCATCGGCAGGCAGACTCTCAACCACTGCGCCACCAGGGAAGCCCTTAAAATTATCTTTGATGGCTATTAATGTTGCCAGATCAGCTTCCTCTTGGTGAGTATTTGCATATATTCTCCCCACCCGCCCCATACTTTTATCTTTTACTGCTAAGTACAACTTTGAAGAGAGCTTATAGTGGAATAATCCAACCTGAGTGCCTCTGGCTTTATAGGTAAATTCATGTTCATCATGACTACTTACACATTTTATTTTGTATTTCCTATTTTCCCCTTTTCTTCTTTTCATCCCCTTTCCTGTTTTCCATTGGATGGAGTGAATGAATCTTAAACTTACCTGTTTTTCCTCTACTGATTTAGGAGCTGTACCTTCTAATTCTGTATGACTTTAATGGTTATTCCTACACAGTAGTTTAACACTTATTTAAGTATTTTTTTTTTCTCTAAAAGTGTGTAAAGTTAATCAGTATCTTTTCTGCTGAAAACAAGAACCACAGGACAGTTTTACACCTTTAACACCACATTATTTCTAGAATTCTAGATCGTGTTTTAAACATTAAAAAAAATAGCTTTATTACCGTATTCAACACTTTGTTTCTTGTATTTCACTTCTTTCTGCATTTATTTTTCTTTTTGCTGAAGAACATTCCTTAGTTCTTTCATCAGTTGGGGTTTGCGGGTTGAGCAGTTAGCCCCTGTGTGTCTGAAAACGCCTTTATTTTACACCTGCTGTGTAAATAAATCACTGCATAGAGCTGTAGGTTCGTAACTGTTTTCCCACAGCACTTTGAAGATACTGTCCTGTTTTCTGGTATCTACCATTGCCAGTTTGACTACCATCCGTTTGTGAATTACCCTTATCACTAATGGCTTTTACTTTTGAAATAATAGCAGTTCAGCTCCCCTAACCTCACCAGTCTGTAAACATTAGCAAATATATCCAAAGTTCAAACTCAAAATCAACTGTAGTGGAGGAATATTCCTGCCATTTGGAAACTGTGTGGATTGAAAGAAATAACGGGTATACTGGAACGTGAGGTACGGAGGGAAGGTGACTTTAAAAAGGTACTAAGCTGGGGGCAGCAGCAGCCTCTGCTGTAAAGCTCGTGTATGAACTCTACCCCTAGTTCCCATACTTGAGTCAACGCGCACGAGAAGAGGGCGCTCTCCCCACCCGGGAGCAAGGGCAGCCAGCCCCTGCGCTGGGGGGCACACCCAGCCCTGCAGGAGGACAGCGGGTCTGGGGGCTCAGGGCTTGCACTCTCTGACACCCAGTCCTTGCACAGCTCAGGTGAAGCCATGCCCCCTTGGGGGCCCAGGTGCTTAATCTATAGAATAAGGGAGCTGGGCTAGAACAGTTTGTAAAGTGCCTTCCAGAAAGAGCTTTCTGAGACCTCCACAGTTTGCTGGCGTATAAGTATGCTGAGTCAGTAGGTTGCCAGGTGAAGGGAGAGGGCCAAGCACTCCTGGAATGAGCCTCACCAGACGCAGGGATCTGTCTGTCTGACCACCACTCTGCAAAGCACACCTGCTGGTGCCTGGTGCGGGGTGTAGACGCAATCTAAGCTTCAAACAGAACACAGCAAGCCAGCCCAGACAAAACAGAACCTCCCCCCGCCCAAGCCCCAGACACGTCCGTCCCTGAGAGCTGAGAAGACACGAAAGTCAATCTCCAGCTGACCAGCTCCAAGTGCCGGAGGAGCACAAGCAGGCAGCACGGCGCGGCTGTACCCAGGAGGTGAGCACGCAGGTCCCGAGCACCACCGAGTCAGGCCTGGGTGCGGCGGCCCGTGGAGAGAAGGAGCGGGGGAGCGGGGCGGGGGGAGGCGGGGGGAGGAGTGAAGCTGGGTTCAGGGGTACATTTCACAGCTTCTCAGAACTGTGACTGTATGTGAGCTGTTCAATTTCAGCGCACGGCGCCAGAAACCACGCTGATCCTGACGTTACGGGGTGGCCCTCAGCCCCTCAGTCCCAGGCAGTGTTCAGATAACACCCCAGAGGGCTTCCCAAACACACAGGCCCTGAGAGGCCCCTGGCTGCCTGCGCCCCGATTCCCCCGCGTTACTCCACGCAGCGGAAACAGGCGACAGTCAGAGAGCGGGATACAGCTCATGACAGCAGCCTACACTCCACTTTGCTTCACTTTCAAGCCTCTACTTTCTGAAAGTTTGTGCTGCCAAAGCATTTAGGAAAAAAAATTACACAAGCAACAGGGGCTCATCAAAGAAGATTCAGAAAATAAAGATGAGTAGAAAAGAGTCGGTCATACTCTGTCCCACCACAGGAACACAGCCACCGCCAACGCACGGTGGCCGTCCTCGGTCTCTGACCCTCACACGTGTGCTCACGTAACAGGTGTACCTGTGGGTCCAGCTCATTCGATGACACTTCATCATGAGCATTTATCCAGGGCGTGACACTGCCTTTGCAACTCATTTCCAAACGGCTGCCTCCTACTCTAGTCTGTTCCAAGGAAACACCCTAAAGGGCTGGCCGTCAGGGGATGGAAAGCAAGCTGTGAGTCACAGCATCCGCCGTGTGCGCGAATCATCATTTACTTAACTGCCACCAGAATACTGGACATTTAGGTTGTTCCCGCTTTTTCCACTATTATAAATCGCCAAGTGGACTCGTTCTGTTCAACAGCACCAAACACACACCTCCCATATAACAGGCACTCGAGTATTTACTGAATGGACAAATGTTTAGAGAGCCACATATATATAACACACCCTGTGGTTCAAATCTCTGTACATAAAGCTTTTTTTTTTCCTTTTTCATATTCAGGACTATTTCCTAGAGATAGACTTCCAAAAATGAAAATTCTGGATCAGCTCAGGGCCTTTGATACCTTGGCAATTTGCTTTCCAAAAAGGAAGTATTAATTTGCATTCCCAACATGAAATACGAGGAGACCCATCTCACTCTCCTCCCACCTAAACTGGCCATTACCTTTTCAACATCTTTTCCTATTTTGGTCGGTGAAAAATAAAATCCTACTTCCTGATGCTCATTTATAGCTTTGAATACTAGTGAGGTTACATACTCCTCCTTAACTTTCTTAACCAGTCTATGTTGAAATAGTTTTCTAATAATCATTACTATCCAAATCAAATTTACCCCTTTAAGGTCAGCTGTAGGTTGCGGTGGAACAACATCGTTGCCAGGAAGTCAAGGGCAGCAGGCAGTTCTTTAAAGGGCTACGGAACACACCACAGGAGCAGCTCCTCAGAGCACCGCGCTACTGTGGACCAGAGGCGGCGAGGCTGGAGTCAGAGCCCAGCCCCTGACCCTCCCCAGGGCGCACCGTTAGCGGCTCTGCTTTGCCTGTGGCACCCTTCTGGGGAGATGATGCAACTGAGGACGGGGAGAAGCGGGGGCTGGGAGGAAGCTTTCTGCTTTGAGGAAACCCTCTTAGATGAGCCAGAACCTCTTAGGGCTGTTCTCCACAGCTGTGCTCTATAAAAGCTTCTCGGTGTGGCGTAAGCAGAACTCTCTCAATCCTGGATTAGGCTTTCTCTCTGAAAGCATCCTGTAAACGAGTAAGCTAAACACAAAAAAGGCAGAAGCACGTCAGAGAAAACAAGCTGGGAGCCTGACGGTGCCAGACAGCCGCCCCCCGCCGACGGATCAATAACCAACCCCTGCCTCACAGCTGGCGTCAACTGTGGAAAGAGCTCCTCCGAGGCAGAGACACTCTGCTTTTCATTCCCTCGGAAAATCCACGTGGGAGCGGGCGGCCAGGAGACAGCAGCAATGCACAGTAAGGAGTGTTGGGGGAGCAGTCGGGGGAAGCATAAAATCGGGCCGTCACCACAGTCGGCCAAGTGATAGGAAGATTAGATCTATTTGAACTCTTCCAGCCTTTAGGAAGATTTTGTTTTTTTAATTGAAGTAGAATTCATTCACAATGTTGTGTTAGTTTCAGGTGTACAACAAAGTGATTCAGTTACATATATATTCTTTTTCATTCTTTTCCATCATGTTTTATCACAGGATATTGAATATACATGCCTGTGCTCTACAGTAGGGCCTTGTTGCTTATCCATATTATATATGATAGTTTGCATCTGCTAACCCCAAACTCCCAATCCTTCCCTCACCAACCCCTCCCCCTTGGCAGCCACAAGTCTGTTCTCTATGTCCGTGAGTCTGTTTCTGTTTCGTAGATGAGTTCATTGGTGTCGTATTTTAGATTCCACAGATAAGTGATGTCATATGTGTCTGTCTCTGTCTGACTCACTTCACTTAGTATGATAGTCTCTAGGTCCATCCATGTTGCTGCAAATGGCGTCATTTCAAGCCTTTTTATGGCTGAGTAATACTCCCTTGTATATATGTACCACGTCTTCTCTACCCATTCCTCTGTTGTTGGACATTTAGGTTGTTTCCATGTCCTGGCTATTGTGAAAGTGCTGCTATGAACGTTGGGGTGCACGTAGATTTTTTTAATCACCAAACTATTTGGGAGCTTTGCCCCCAGAGCAAATGGCTACGAACCAGACACTATTAACCCCAGAAAACTCATCACACGCCCTGCACGCAGTCAGTCACGGAGTAGATGCCGCTGCCCCAGGGCCTGTCCCCGCCCCCAAACTGCCCTCCCGAGCCAGCAATGCCTGCCAGTCACCAGGCCCGGGGCCTCCGAGCGCACCCTCTGTGGGCAGCAGAGTCCTGTGACGTGGCCGAGGCAGGCGTGGGGGCACTTGCTCCCCTTCCCTGCTTCTGGCAGCGGAGCTCCCATTTCCCGTGGGGAAGCTGTTCCGTGCAGCGGCCCGTCTCCTGCCCCGCCCCTGCCACCAGCGCAGCTGCTGCAGCGCCGTGGCCAGCGCCACCATGCTCACCGCGCTGGCTGTGGTCACTCAGCACTCACAGGCGGCTCCACAGGCGGCAGCGCGTCTGAAGAGACGGCCTAGGTGATGGGCGCCCTCGCTTCCCCCAGCCCCGCACCTCCCCACACTCAGCCGACACATCCAATCGCGTGTGGGACGCTTCCCTTCCAGCTCAGCACGACCGAAAGCAAAATCGTCACCTGCGCCCCAAACACGCTCTTCCTCCCGAATTCCCAGCCTCACTCCAGCACGCGGCACACACAGTCACCAAGTCAGAAATGTGAACGACACCAACTGAGCTGTTCTACAAGTTGTCAGAGAAAACATACCTAAACACTAGATCTTGAGGGTAAAATAATGAAGAAGAAACAGACCACAACTTTAAGGATTTTACTTTAATTGGCAAATACAATCTAATAATGATAATCACCGTGTATTAAAGGTAAATTCAAGATACTGAGAAGACTCTAGTCCGGTCGGAGGAGGGATCAAAGGAAGGCTTCTTGGAGGAGGTGGAGCTTAGCCTAAAACATGAATGTGCACTAAAAAGGGAGGGGGAGTCGGAGAAAGAGGCAATAAAGCAAGAAGAGCATTCCAAGGAATGGGAATAAAGAAGCTCAAAGACAGGGGGAAGGAGACACGTGTAGGACCATTATACTAGTAGCTTTCATTTATTAAAAGCTTGGCACTACCTAAAGTAAAAAACATTTGTACTGCTGTTCCTTACATTAAGCCTGTGAGACAGGAACAGTGATCTCATTTTGCAGATTAAAGCACTGTCAGAGTTCCGAGAAGTTAAACGACTTTTCCAAGGCCATACAGCCAATAAGAGGTGGAACTGGCTCTGAACGTAGGTCTCTGGCTCCAAAGCCAGCACCGTCTCCCCCGCCCCTGCATCTTCCCAGCCACCCCACACTCCCGCGATGCTCCCGCCCCACAGCCAGGAAGACAGTGAGTCCTGCCGACTTCTCCCGTTCAGTCCACGCGAAGCACTAGAGACCTATTTCGTTATCTTTCATCTGGATTCTAACAGGCTCTGATTGCTCTGTACATATAAAGTGTGTATGTGACAAAAAGGCAGGTCAGAGCTACTTCGTTTTCCCACCATGAGATCCACCAACTTATCTGTACACGTTCTTCCATTACAATCGGAGAAATACTCTGGGTCTTGTCCAGGGCCAGCCCTGGAATAATCTGGAACGTAGCCACAGGCCCTTTTGTGCTAACTGTGCCCTTTTCCTAAGCAGTCTCACCCAGTCCTCGGGCACTAAATCCCCGTCCTAAGGCAGTGACTCCAGATCCGTCGCACGTCTTCCACAACCACCAGGTTCCTCGGTTCAACGGCCTGTTAGGTGTCTCGATGGGGGCGTCTAACAGGACCGGCTCCTGCCCCTCAGGATGTGAGCATGCCTGCTGTCATACTCCTGCATCCCCGAGGCGCGCAGCCCGACACATGGCGGGCACCCAATCAGTGCGTGCCTTCTGCAGGGCGGCAAGGAGTGGAGGCTGGCTCTGAGCTGTGCCCCAGGGAGTCCTAGGCTTTATGACGGCCTCCCTGGGATGCTAGCAACCCCTAAACGTTCACGTACCTCGAGGACAGTGTCTGTGAAACCTGCCCGTTGGGATTCCCCTGGAGGCTTGTATGATGCAGGCTCCCAGGCTTTCCACCCTCCACCAATTCGGAATCGCGTGGGGAGAGGCTCGAAAATCCATGTCCTAAACAAATGACCGCACTGGTTCTTCCTGAGCAGCTTGAGGACGACGACGGCAGAAGCTCTACCTGTTACCTTCACCCGTCATCACCGAGAACCGCTCAGCTCGCTGGGCGCCAGTACCCAAGCCTGCCCAGAGCTCCGAGTCAAGCACGCCAGAAATAATCTCGCAGGTGCCCGAACGGTATTTCACCGTTTTATTCCTGAGCACCAAAGGTCACCAGTGACCCAAGAGACTTCTTGGACAACAGGCACACGTTAGGTAGACCCGTATTCTCAAGAGAAGGTCTGGTTTTGCTTACTTGGCACAAAATTAATTGTGCTAACCTATCATCAGTTCCCACATCTGATAGGAGTCTTTACTGTGACAGATTACTGTCAGCTTTCATCACTTTTTTCCCTAAAATTGTTGAAGGATCAAAATTTCATTAGCTTCTTTCTAAAAATCCACTCCTTTTAAATATCATTTCAAGTAAAAGCAGGGTCAAAGCTTTGAAGATTTATGTCAACCCCTCTGCAAATCCGCCCCCCCCCCCGCCCGCAATTCTTCCTGCATATATTCTGCAGACTGAAAGTTAACAAGGCAAAAGACAATAAATTCCAGAATCTACTCCTGAGGAATTCAAATGATAACCAGCCGTTAGAGTGACTGACAGCAAGCAACGACCTTTGGACAGGCACCCTCCTAAGAACCTGTGAGTGTCAGGCGCCAACTCGGCTGTGGTCAGAGCCTACAAAGAGCTGCACTTCTCACGTGGCAAGCGACTGCCTGCGTCCAGCCGTGCCTGTAGGTCCCTGGGAGGTAGGAAGGGACGGCTCAGGTGAGAAACGCCGATAAGGGACAGACCGGGAACCCACCATCTCAGACTGTCTCCTCAGAAGGTAAAGACCTGTAACAGAGCAGAGAAACTCCATGTGGACGATACAGAAGACAGACACTCTCCCTCCTGGGCTCCTCCTTCGGGAAGCTTGGCCACGTTTCCTGCAGTGGGACCAAAATCCACCAGTGCCTTTCCGGCTGAGGACAGACGACACGGACGCCTCGCAACAGGTGACTCCCCTGCCCACGAGCTGTCAGTCGTGCTCCAGAGTCAGCAAGATGCGGCATTACCAAAGGAGTGCTTGGATGGGGGACAGTGGGCGCTTGGAGCCACGCTGACGTCAGCAAACTCCTTCTGAGCCGGGAACCTAGAGCAGAGGCTGCCAAACTGGGGCCTGGCCCGGAGGCCGAGTGCAGCCCACCAGCCTGCTTGTGCATAAAGTTTTATTGGAACACAGCCGCGCCCATTCATGACGCACTGTCCACGGCTGCTTTCCCACTGGACAGCAGAGCCGAGCAGGCGCGACAGACCCTGTGGCCGGCAAAGCAGAACACGCTGACGGTCAGGCCCTTCACATAAAGCGTCTGCTGAGCCCTGACCTAGAGCGGTAGGTGCCGAGACCAGGACTAGGCTGGCCGCCCCTCCGCACCCACTGCTGAAGAATAGGCCCGGACACCGGCCCGCCGCCTCCCCCCAGGGCGCAGAATGTGGACCCTCCACAGCAGCCGGGCACTCGGGGAAAGGGAGACCGCAGCACTCGGTGATGACAGCCCCGTGACCGCCACCTTGGTGAAGTACTTCTGAAAGTCCCTCAGCGCCAGGCAAAGCCCCATCTTGACGCATGAACTGTTTCACTTGGTTAAATGAGATCCAAACATGTTATTTTCCTCTTAAAATGCTTCTATAACCTGAAAAATATTTCAGGAATATAACCGGAGCTATAAGCTCCAAGACCATACTAAGTATTTTCATTTGAGCTATTAATTGACTAAAGGGCTTTTTAAAAGTCCCTTCTCTCTTCTCAGTAGCCAATAACGCTGGCATAATTCACAGTGTAAGAGTTTGGGTTGTAAGAAGACAAAAAATGTTAAAAGCACAGGAAAGCATGCACTGCTAAGGCACACCTGTGGGAACATTTGTGTACCTTACAGGGTTACGTTTGGATAGAATATTATGGTTTTTCATGAAAGAAATTCATGTCCCTAAATGCCTGCTCTCTGATTCTTGAGCTTGCCTGACCGAAGACGGAGCTGGAGAAAATGAAGACTGGTAAACTGTGACCATTCACCCCACCACCCTACCCCTCCGGTCCTCCCACAACAACACCGGGAAAGGCGACATCTATCAGTGCCTCAAGCTCAACATTCCTGCTGGGGCAGATCTATAAACACTTCGCTCACTGAGAAAGAGCTGCAAATCCCACACTAAGCTTTCCACCTCGATCATGGGGCTAGAACGCTGGCATTAGCTAAGCCTAAGCCATGGTTAAAGCTCTCCAGCCACACCATCAACAGGAGAAATGAAGACTCCTGTAACTAAGGTAACCCCCAGACTGCACTGAAAGGGGAGCAATTACCCCTGGAGGCTCTCCACGATCAAAGCCAGCACAGACTGACTGAGTGCTCTGAAGACAACCTCACAGGAAGCTGCCGCCACGGTAATGATGGGGTCCCAGGAGTGCTCAGGGCGGGAACGATCCTCTTCTGGTCTTGGGGAAAAAAACTCTTAGGAAACATACCGGCAGGAGATTCACCGTAACGTCAAACAATAATCTCTTTTGAGTGAATGACTTAGACAACTTTTTCTTATTCTTTATAGCGGTATGAATCTCCTTTTATAACAAATATCTTCTACCCACCCCCGCCCCGACTTTGACTATCCTGAAATGAAATTCTTAGATGTAAAACTCAGCTAAAATCACAAAAATCAATAATTAAACACGAAGAAGAAACAAACAGAAAATCATTTATAATGAAACACGTATTTCAATGTGTAAACCTGGGGGCCAGTAATACTGGGAGGTGCCATGGAGCAGCCGGAGGCGTGGACCCCCCCCCACAGGACTGTCACGAAGGGGTGTGCTGTGCGATGACGTCATCGTGCAGAAGGCACTGCTGCCAGGCGTGAGCAAAACCAAGGTGGATATTTAGAACCTCCCTCTGCCAAAAAATGTGAGTGCATACATAAAATCAACTTGGGTTTTGAACTCGGATAACAGAAAGGCTTTTATCTCTGACTGTCCAGGGAGACGGTGAGAAGCCCAGCTGCGGGACAACTGTCTGTTTTACGGGACACACAAGGGTGTCTGGCTTCCCTGGCCCCTGACCACGAAACGCATCCACAACGTCAGCCATCGCGGTGACCCCTAAAAGGACAGCCTCCTCTAGAAATACTCTCTACACTTTTCTGTACTTCGTATATTTTCTATAATGAAACGCATCGCCTTTGTAATCATAAAAGGCAAGTTCCAGCAGAGTTTCAAGCTCACTGGCGTCCCTCCAACAAAGAGACATAAGGTTACAGGTCACTAACAAAAACGGATACCTTAAAGGCAGTCGGAGAAGGAAGAGAATGGAATAAAAGGCAAGGTCAAGAGGTTAACTGTCCTACCCTCAGCAGTTGATAAAGTTCACATCTTTGTATAAGACATTGAGCAAAGCTCAAACAGATACCTTGAAGGTCAATTTATTCTATCTTAAAAACGATTTCTGACTGAAGCAGAATTCACTGATGACGTGGGACAGCGGGTCCAAAAATTACCGGGTCTGAAAGGAATACATGTGTATTTTGATTACTGAGATTTGCTTGGCAATGGCATGACCCAAAATTAATAGAGTCCTTAAAAGGAAGGAAGATGCCAAAAGAAACTTTGTTCTCAAGATGGTTTATACAGCTTGGCTACAGCAAGGCACAAGTATGACCCATATATAGCAAATCCCAGCAGCTGCAGTATTTTAAGAACGACGGTTGCAAAGCAAGAGCAAGTGTGCAGTGAAAGGAGAGGCCGTCCAGTGAGCGTGGAGTCACAGCTGGAGAAGCCCCCTCACGCAGCCTGGACAGAAGGCGCTTCCCAGTCTCTCCACCCGCACCCCCGGCCCCCCGTCGTCACTGCTGGGACCCCGACGGCCTGCGCAGAGAGTCTGCCGAGCCCTGGGGGCTGTTCATGACGGCCCTCTCATTAAATCTATTCCTATGAGCATTATCATCAAATTTCCCGGGCTTCTCCAGCCCGCTCATTCTAGGGACACGCTAACCACCCTTTCCTCCTCTTCTTATCTGGCTGAAGATAAAGAAGCTGAGGGAGGAAAATCTATACTTTACTGTCTTTTCACTCGATGAAAAGGAAGAGTGGCTTGCTTAAAAACAAAGATTACGGTGGCTTTACGGTACACTGTGAAAAATACTACTTTCCTACAGAAATAAGCAACTCCACCCGAGAGCCTACCTACCGCGTCTTTAAACTTAGACTGTTGGTTCTATCTCAACAGCACAGGCTTGTCTGGGACATACTTTACCATATTAGGCAATCAGGCCCCAGAGAGAAGGGAAAGCAAAACAGTCCTAGGCTTTTACCTAAAAGGAGAATGGCGAAGACACTGCCCAGCGGTGGAGAGCGGACAGAAAATCGCTGGACGCCCTCCAGCAGATAAAGGGGCTTCACAAGGTTAAGTAACAAGTTCAAAATCTTGCCTGACAGAGGGGTGAAGATCCAGCAAACAGCCAGACGCAAAACTGTGAAAACTCAGAGCAAGTGGGAAAAAGGGCCGTTATTTACTCGAAGAAAGAGAGTGGGGGGAGTGGTGAAGATCTGTGGGAACACATGCAGAAAAACAGAAACGGGAGGGTGTTTAGGCAGAAGGGTTAAAGCCTGCTTGAGGACACAGAGATGTGCAGGGACTTGTTCTCCTCAGGTCTTCAAAGGGCTCCAAGCAAACTAGGAAACACTGAGCTCTCGGTCCTTCCTTCTCTACTCATTTCTGTCCCTGCCTCAGCAACTGCTTTTAAGATTTATTTCTCAAAACTCATCAGGTTCATTTTCAGAGCACAAGCACACGCTGGAGCCTGAGCTACTTCTCTGACTCTTCAAAGAATCCATTCTTTATGGATAAATTAATAACTTAACTTCAAAATCACATGATTCTGAAGTCAGTGAGAGTATTCCAAAAGCCATTCTCTCATCCAGATTTAGGAACCTACAGATTTGGAAAATAATTTGAGTGGCTCTTACTCATCTCTAACTATTTAAATGCATTAACTCATTTTCATTTTACAACTCTAAGAGGTAGACACTATTATTATCCCCACTTTACAATGAGGAAACTGAAGCATCTCGTCCAAAGCAGTTCAGCGGTCAAGGTGGGGTTGCCCCGGGAGCCCAGCTCCTGGGTCTGCACTCCTAGCCTGTTGTGACAGTACATCACCCAACATGCACGACAGATACAGACTCAGGAGAATGCGGTGCAAAGCCCTAGACACAGCTGTGCTCCCTCTCTCTGGGCCTCCTCAGCTGTGATCTCTAAAATGAGAAGTTTAGGGAATTCCCTGGTGGTCCAGTGGTTAGGACTTGGCGCTCTCACTGCCGTGGCTTGGGTTCAATCCCTGGTCGGGGACCTGAGATCCTACAAGGTATGTGATGTGGGAGAGGGAGGGCAGGGGAGGGCAGGGGAGGAGAGGGCAGGGGAGGGCAGGGGAGGGCAGGGGAGGGCAGGGGAGGGGAGGGAGGGGAGGGGAGGGGAGGGGAGGGGAGGGAGGGGAGGGGAGGGGAGGGGAGGGGAGGGGAGGGGAGGGGAGGGGAGGGGAGGGGAGGGGAGGGGAGGGGAGGGGAGGGGAGGGCAGAAGTTTAGAGCTGCTTTCAGTTCTAAAACCCCAAGCCTACGACCGCCATTGTAGGCAGCACAGGGATAAACCAGAGTTTGGTACAGATGAGCAGCACCTAGAAATGAGGTTTTCAAGGAAAGCCTCTCCTTAAGTGAAATGGAGCGCTAGTTATTCAAAGATGCAATCAACTGAGGGAAGTCAGGTAAGGCAAAGGGAACCAAAAGCTGAGTCAGCTTAAAAGATCATTTGTAGATACGGTTAATTGGTAGAATTCCTCTCCTGTAACAAAAAGTCTTATGACATTCCTGGTCTTCAGAGACCTCCAGACAAGGTCTGCAGAGAGGCAGTAATTTCTGTTTCAGAAGCTGTCAGGGGAGCTCCAGGAACTGGCTCTCCTCCACGACTACACGGCTCTTTCACAAACAGGCCAGGCAGCTTTCACGGGGAACAGCCCTGCACCAGTTGAGAAAAGCAGGTGAAATAATACGCGAACTACCTACTGTTCTGTGTGAGCGTGCTTTGTTTGCCTGACTTTGTTCTGGAAAAGGGGGAAACTGCAGTCACATTCTCAGAGCCAAGTGCTCTGACTTGCCCGTTTCCTGGGCGTCTCTGTCTACACTTGCACTCTTGGTGAGCTGCTCCGATGTCATGGTTCCCGAGACAACCTGCATGTTTGCATCCAGTCTGTACCTCCAACTCCGCCCCTGACATTTCCCTGTGGATGGCGGTCAGACACATCAAATCCAGGGCTTCTAGAGCCAAACCCAAAGGCCTGCCCTTCCAGAGTCCTCTCCATCTCAGTTCATGAAAACTCCACCCTCTCAGGCACTTGAGCCAAAAGCTTTGGTGCCAACCTTGACCCCCCTCTGTTCTTCTCACCGTATACCCAATCCCGCAGAGGTCTTGCTGATTCTAACTCTGAAATACGCCGTGCATATGAAAACTTCTCAGCATCTTCACCACCTGCGATCACCTGGCCCAAACCCCTCGTTAGTCCTGGGTTAGGGTGACATAGAGGGTCTTCTCCAAACAGCAGGCGGAGTCCCCCCAGAATGTGACTCCTGCCCCTCTGCTGCGCAGAGCTCTACACGGGCTCGCACGCCCTGGCACCGACCGCCGGGCTCTGCCGTGGGCTCTCATGCCCACGCCGTCTCCTCACAGGTCCTGCCTGTCCTCCTGCCTCACGGCCCCGCGGGCTCTGTTCCCTCTGCCTGCGCACATCCACGGGGCTCCCCACTCACTCCCTTCACGCTGGGCTCCAGTGCTGCCTTCGTGGCAAGGCCGACACCGACCCCCCCTTAGATGCTCAGCGCCCCCCGCCCTGCACTCCCCACTCCTGAGTCCTGGAGCCACTCCACACGGCTTTTCATCTTCCACACACCGTTTGCTTGGCACGTTCATTTTACTCGCTGCCCGCCTGCTTCACCAGAATGCAGACTCTACAAGAACAGGGCTTTTTGTTCACTGCTGCACCCCTGCCCACAGGCACCTGGAAGTACTTGTTCAGTGAACACACGAGAAGCTTATAAAAGAGAAGGCAGGACAAAATGGGAAATGCATTTAGTGGCTTTTGGTATTAGAGATATTTCTGGGGCCAAATGGCTCCCAAAGCAAGTTTTATTTTCTGTTAAAGCTTAGTTTAAAACCAAGCTTTGCTGGCAAATTTCACTTTGAGCCTCTCTTTGATTTAGTTTGAAAGTCTTAACGTTTAATCGCTTATATCTTCTGCACACTTGACCAAGGTCTCTCCCGACTAGCTGCTACCGGTTATCTACGGCCGGTATCTGAACACCTACTGGTCAACGCTTCCTTAACAGTGTCTCCTATAACCAAGGCCTCTTACAGGAGGGTTAGCCACCAGACCACGGGCTCCACTCCGTACTGGACGCTACACTGCTGACTTTGAAGGTAAAGTGTCGTGATTCTGTTCAGACTGATGCCACCGGATTTGCCTAAAAGCAATAGGGATTCTAGAGGGGGAAGCATTTTCCTATTTGAAGGATGGACAGACATAAGTACCCACCTACTTATGTACCCTCCCTCCATAAGTACCCTCCCACCTGGCAGGAGAAGGCTGACCCTCTACCACTGAACCTGAAACTCTCAGGAGGCTTTCGAGGTGTCCTTCAAGAAGACCTTCCTTTACTCAAGGAGGCGAGATGCCACTAGCAACTCATTTCAAACATGTAACCTGCTCAGTAAAAAACAAATGTAAGAATGGGGGCAGGGGGGAGTAAGCGGTACAATCTACTGGGTAAAAAATAAGCGACAAGGACACATTGCATAACATGCGGAATATAGCCAATATTCTATAATAACTATAAATGGAGTATAACCGTTAAAAATTGTGAACCACTATATTGTACACCTGCAACTTACAGAATACTGTATGTTAACTATACTTTAAGAAAAAAAAAACTTGGAACTTTTAGACTCACCCTCCATCTTCTGGGGGGAAGGTAAAGGGAGTGGAGATTGAGTTAATAATGAATTATGCCCATGTTGAAGCCTCCATAAAAATCCCTAAACTATGAGGTCTGGAGAACTCCTGGGTTGGTGTAATATCCACATGCCGGGCGGGTGGTACAATCACCTCCATGGGGACAAAGCTTCTGACCTTGGGACACATCCACACCTCACCTGACGGACCTCTTCATCTGACTGCTCACCTGCATCCCTTAAAAAAAAGGATGGGGAATGGAGGGCGATGTGAGGTCGGCCCCACCACAGTCCCATAAAGGCTCCCTGACACGGGGCACAGGGCGCTCACCTAGAGCTTTCACGTCCCCAAGTACTTCCTAACCGCCCTGGGCCTGTTCTCTTAACTGTAAAACGAGGTTCCTAACCCAAGTTTCTTCTAAATTCCTTCCCAATTCTAAGATGCCCAAATTTGGGAGGCGGGTAACTTCACTGCATTAAACTGGGCTGGTCAACAATTCCTTTAAAACAAAAGCAATCCGTCTCCCGTTCAGCTTCCTTAGACACCATTCTGCTTGTTCACCATCTTTTCTTTTGACGACTTGCTCCCTCTAGTGATAAATTCAATCATATATCAGAACTGGCCTGGGCAACAGTCTGCTTCAGAGGACAAGAACACGTAGAGGAAACTCAGCGTTAAGCAGAATGAAGGCAGGCCAAAGACGCAAGTGAAGAGAGGACGAGAAGAGCCCAAGGGCCATCAGCACCTGCAGTGTGCCCGTGACTGCTCCAGCGCCTGTGCCTCACGAGCAGTGCAGGGGGCGGCACTTCTGACTGCGGTACCTCCTTCCTCACGTCAAATCCAGACTCAGTTTCTTTTTCACTTAGCAAGATACAGGCTATATTAGGACTTCTGGAGACGGTCACCCGTCTAACGCAGACAACCACGCACATCTGCTCTAAGCACATGGGCTAAGCGGCTGCTAAGACATGAAGCCCTGTGCTCATTGTCGGTTTTCCGGCGGGGATGGTTTTGATTAAAAGCACGCACCGTGCAGGGCCCCGACCAAGCCCCCAGCCTTCTCAGCGTCCCTTGTGTCACCAACAAAGAAATGCATGACTAGCCTCCTTCCTCCCTCCCAGACTGCATGACAAACATCAGGGCCGTTCCTGGCCATCAACCTTACCTGTGTACAAATGTTGGTTACATTTTTCTAGCTTAGGTCCACAAAAAGAAATAAATTTCCACGATGTCTACAGAGATTAAGGTTAAACAACAGAAAGGTTTTCTCAGCCATGCTCTTGTTACTGATGTATGGGTGAGGGGCTGAAGAATCTTCGAGAAGAGGAGAGCATCTGTGCACATCTGCAATCATTCTAGTTCCAACTCTGACTGGAGACAGAGTTTCCTTTCTACCCTTAAAGTAAAGTATTATCACCGACTGATGCCATGTACGCGAGGCTCAAGAACAGGCAACACTGCTCTACGGTGGCGGCAATCGGAAGAGCGGCTGCCTCTCAGGACGGGATGGGGGATGGGGGAACTTTTCAAGGTGACGGAAAAGCTCTGCATCTTGACTTGAGTGGTGGTTACACCACTGATTACAACTGTCAAAACTCATCCAACAGTACACTTTAGGTCTGTGCAGTTCACTGACTGTAAATCTATCCCAATTTAAAATAACAGATGTCAGAGTCTTGGGAAGAGTTAACTTAAAAAACAGTAGATTCCTGGAGTGGGAGAGCAGTTGTGACACAGTCCTGACCATCTTGAGGTTAGATTTCCACAATTTACAGGGACGGGCCTGTTGTTCTGTGGGCCCGTATGGATCCCGGCATCACGCCTGCCAGGACTGGACGAGCGCTCGGGAGAGAACCAGAGTTGCGCTAACACAGGCCGGGGTCAGGATGCTGCTGCCCCTGGGCACCGTGGTGGGCAGGAGACATGCCGGGCGTGCTGTGAGTGCTGGCGCACCTGCACACACTCAGTTACCATTAGAGAGAGGACTGGCCCTTCATTCCTCTCTGAAGACTCACGCTGGCGTCTGCTGGACATGCGGTGAACACTGGCAGATGCCTCGAGCAATAAGATGAGTGGACCATTTTTCAGTCTGACAAATGACTCTATGTCAAATCTCACCAATCAGAAAATCTTTTCTGTAATGGTCATTCAGTGAACTTCTCTGGGAAGCATGGCATCACAGGCACCTTCGTGGCCCTTGCCTGGTGCACCAGGCAAGGACTTTTCACACCAAGTAGCTTAGAAATGTGCAGGCAAAGATTTTCACTGACAGAGACAGTGGCCAACACCAAGCTCTCCTGTGTAACTCCCTCCGTGGAGCTCACCGGCCTCTATGACCCTCTATGGGTGACGGGCCACTTCAGTGCTCTGTAGTCAGCACCCGGGATCTCTCGTTAGGGGTTTTCTAATATAGTTCCCCACAGAGGCTCTCCTGTGTTCACTCTTCATCCCCTGAAGCCTCCCCAAGCCCCTGTGGAATGAAGTCACTGTCGTGTGCACACCCCCCCCCTGCCCCGGGGAGCCTCCACGCGGCATCTGCACCCAACGTCCACTCCTCCCCGTGAGGCAGCCCCGGCTGCTGCACGCAGGCAGCTCTCACCACGCCACCATAGGCACTGCTTTCTGGAGGCCCCTGCTGACTGTTTAGGATCTCGACCAAAATACAGGCGGGTCAATGACATAATATAGCATTTCTACTTCCTCTGCTAAAAACAAATTAGTTTTCATTTTCAGTATGAGTTATTAAACATATTCTGAGAACATACTGTCACATAACTGTAGGGTAGAAAAAAGGCCATCTTCTTACATAATTCCCAATAGAAATGTACATGGAGTCTCAATTCATTTAGTCAAAACCAAACCCCTTCCTTCTTGAAAAATGGTACTAGGGACTTCCCTGGTGGTCCAGTGGTTACAACTCGGCGCTTTCACTGCCGTGGCCCGGTTTGATCCCTGGTCAGGGAACTAAGATCCTGCAACCTGTGTAGTGAGGCCAAATAAACAAACAAAAATGAAACAAAACAAAAACCAAAGAAAAATGGTACTAATGGTACTAGAAAAGCATTAACTTTCTATCACATGTGAGTGGCTTACAGGAACCTGGAGCTTCAGGAAAGCTGGCCTGGGGTGCCCACAGCAGAGAAGAGCTGGGTGCCAGGCCTTAAGGGGTCTGGTTACACAAGAGCCAAGGAGCTAAACCTTATTTCAAAGTCAAATGTAAGCGATTTCTGGACTGTTTACACTATTCACTCTTGTGTTTCTCTCTGTTAGCGTGGAGAGGATGTAGATTCATAAGAAACAGTATCACTCTTCACTTTTCTTCCCAAGATTTCAAAGTACTTTATACCATCCAATAGCACAACAGAGAAAAAGAGTCCGAACTGTGTTAGAACCTGGCAGGAGGCACTGAAAAATGCAGGAAACTCGTTCAAGAACATGGGCATTGTTACACCATTTAAGAAAACGGGGGACTTCCCTGGTGGCGCAGTGGTTAAGAATCTGCCTGCCAACGCAGGGGACACGGGTTCCATCCCTGGTCCAGGAAGATCCACATGCCACGGGACAATTGAGCCCATGCACCACAGCTATTGAGCCTGCGCTCTAGAGCCCACGAGCCACAACTACTGAGCCCGCGTGCCACAACTACTGAAGCCCGTGCACCTAGAGCCTGTGCTCCACAACAAGAGAAGCCACCTCAATGAGAAGCTTGCACACTGCAACGAAGAGTAGCCCCCGCTCGCCGCAACTAGAGAAAGCCTGCGCACAGCAACGAAGACCCAACGCGGCCAAAAATAAAATAAATAAACAAATTTAAAGAAAAAGGAAAGAAAACAGTATACCAGGGAGCACCCGTCCCATCTTGCAGAGGAGCGTCCACCTCCAAACTCTCCCTGGACCCAAGTCTGCACAGAGCCTGCTCTTCCTTCTGTTAACTGTGTGCACGCGAGCAGGGATGAGCCCTACGGGGACGCTGAGCCCCACGGTGGCAGCCTCACTGCTGGTTGCTTACCCACGCTGCTTTCACCTCTTCCGAGACATCAGTTTCATCTTCCTGGAAAGGGAGAAAGAAAAAAGACAAGAGGATCACGGTCACAGGCATCCCTGGAGGCAACAAGGTCAGCCCCATCAATTATGCACCTGGGCAGTGAGGGCTGACGGCCAAGGGCACTGTCACTGATGCTTTTAGCAGCAGCTCAGGAGCACCACTTGCTGTCAAAGAGCCCAATGAACCTGGCAGGAAAAGGAGAATCTTTAAGACAGACGGACCTCACTTGGGCTTTGTCAGTAGCTGTCAGCCCATTTGGTCCTATAATAATCAAACACTTTCGCCTAGTAGTCTCTAACAGGCGACCATCATTGTCTCATTTCTTGTCTCACTGAATGGTCCATCTAATTCCAAATGAGTCACTAGTGACCAGGGACCTGACCTTGGCCACCTGACTGTTAAATGCCAGTGACAAGGCTGAGTGAGCAGGGTACAGACCAGAGGGGAAGGAAAGAACTGAGTGTGTGCTCGTCATCAGGAGGCACAGCAGCCCCGTCTTCATTTAAAAGCCAAAGTCAAGCTGTTTTATAGCACTTGTTCCTTTTTTTCTCCAAAAGAGTAAACCTGAGTCAGACGAAATTCTGAAATGCTCGAGATTCTGGCAGTGCCCCTGAAATACTTGGTTAGCACCTGCACACACACGACGCTGAGGTACTGCTGACTCACCACGGGACTCTCAGGGGCCGCTGGGGGCTGCTAAGTCTGAGCGGCTTACGCACTTGTTATATTTGTTTGCACGGCTGCTGTAAATTCACTGCTTATTTGCTGCCTGCCTCCGTGTGCTCGGCACTGTCCTAGGCCCTGGGCGTCCCAGCCAGAACATTCCTAATGAGTCCCACACTAGTGGAGTCTTTCTTCGGCTGCTCTTTCTCAGGGATGCCTCCTGACAATCTGCACGATTCAGGGCCCCGTGTGGAACTCTTCCTTTTGAGCCCGACACGCAGGACGGCGGGCAGCACAGCGTAACGCGAGATGTCCCAGCACAGACAGCCCACTTACATCCTTCGTCCAGAAGTTGATGCCTGTGCCTCTTCGTCGCTCCTTGGGCCGCCTCCTCTCACGAATGGACAGCCTGTTAGACGACTGATCACCCAAATCTGCTTCTTCGCCCTCTGGTCAGAGAGAAAACAAAGCATGGATCTTAAGAACCTGGGGCACGTGCACTGGAGGAGGGTGCGGTTTCTGAAGCTCGACCTACCGTTTTTGTCCATTTCCTTTGCCCCTGCAGGGCTGGCGGGGGGCTCTGAACTCTCTGAATCAGGGGCTGAAGACCTACCCGTCCGGAGCAGGTAGGAACTGGTGTAGAGGGAGGGTCTCGGGGCAGGAGGCGACACTGGTGTCATGGGTTTGTCTGGTTGAGCCGGAATCCTCAGGCGACGATACACAGGCTGGAACAATCCACATGATGAGATGTCAGAGGTCAAGTCTAACCAAAGGGTAAGGACAGCACGTTTATTAAAAATGGGCTTTTCTGTATCAAGAGGCCTATAAGTAATTAGCCAGATAGGGAAGAGTTCTAGACGCCTGCTCTGAAGATGCTACAGGCTGACAGCAGTCCAGGACAGCTCTTCCTAAACTGATCAAAGGGCACTAGGGGGCACCAACCTTGGTTATAAAAATTCCTTTGATTGTGCACCGCAAATAGGAAGGATGATGGCCTTTTTAAGATGGCGCACTGAAAGGTAAGGTTTGCGTAGGAAACGAAGAAGCTCAGGAATGTGAAGAAACGATGCAGGAGTTATCTGAAGACAGACCAAATCTGAGCGTTCTACCAACTTGCCATCACTAGGCTTACTGACACTTCTGAAAAATTCCCGCTTTCTGAGACTTCCCTGGCGGGCCAGCGGTTAAGACCACGTGCTTCTACTGCAGCGGGCACAGGTTTGACCCCTAGTTGGGGAACTAAGATCCCGTATGCCACACCCCCAAACCCCAAATAAATAAAAATTAAAAAAAATAATTCCCACTTTCCCTTTTGAACTTTTTTTTTCCTTGAGAGTTAGGACAGACACAGCTTGACAATAAACCTTAATGTGGCTTGTTGAACATGCAGAGATAAAGAAATTCTTACTACATGCAGAGATTGTATAAATTTGTTTATAAATTATAGAGACAGAAGCAATAAAATATAGTCAGCTTGGGAGTCTGAGAGAACGTGGCTCCAATTCCAGCTTGAAGGAGCTGTGTGACCTGAAGTACGTGACTTGAGTTTCGATCTCTGCTTCCTCATGTATAAAACAGGGATAATAATATCTTCCTCAGAGAGGGCTGTGAGGATTAAATGAGAATGTATGTTATGTGCTTACAACGGTCTCTAGTATGTAATAAGCACTCAAAAAATAGCCGATAAAACAAATGAAACGAACAACAGAACCTCAGTTAGTTTATGCAGCCTAGCCATTCAAAGTTAGAGCAAGAAGACTTTCTTCTCCTGTAATTATGTTGACCATAAAGTTTATCACCCCAGCTAGGACATTTCTGAGAGTGAAAAGGAACAGTACTGATAATTACCCAGAGATAAAAGCTGTCACTGGAACAATCTTAGGTAAACCAGGAGTTACGATCACCTTAAATATAACCCTATAACTCTGACTACCAACTGCAATTGAGAAATGGACCGTAAGTCAAAACGTCTACCCCAAAGTGACAGCTTGTGGCCGAGAATAAGGGTGCTCTGTGAGTGCTTGGGTCTGCAGAAGTTTGTAGAACAACGTACTAGTGGTGAGGAGGGCAAGCTGCGGAGCCAACGCCTTGCTCCACCTCTGCTTTCTTTTTCTAGTAAAATCTTTTATTTTATAATACTGTACCATCAAATTAAAAGTCAAAATAAGCGTTCACCCAACTGCCTAAATGGTTATTACATATACGTATATATTTGGTTGAAAAGGGAGAGAGAAAAGAGGAATTTGAAGGCTAAAATAAACAAATGGGACCTAATGAAACTTAAAAGCTTTTGCACAGCAAAGGAAACCATAAACAAGACCAAAAGACAACCCTCAGAATGGGGGAAAATATTTGCAAATGAAGCAACTGACAAAGGATTAATCTCCAAAATTTACAAGCAGCTCATGCAACTCAATAACAAAAAAAGCAAACAACCCAATCCAAAAATGGGCAGAAGACCTAAATAGACATTTCTCCAAAGAAGATATACAGACTGCCAACAAACACATGAAAGGATGCTCAACATCACTTATCATCAGAGAAATGCAAATCAAAACTACAATGAGATATCATCTCACACCAGTCAGAATGGCCATCACCAAAAAATCTACAAACACTAAATGCTGGAGAGGGTGTGGAGAAAAGGGAACCCTCTTGCACTGTTGGTGGGAATGTAAATTGGTACAGCCACTATAGAGAACAGTATGGAGGTTCCTTAAAAAACTACAAATAGAACGACCATATGACCCAGCAATCCCACTACTGGGCATATACCCTGAGAAAACCATAATTCAAAAAGAGTCATGTACCACAATGTTCATTGCAGCTCTATTTACAATAGCCAGGACATGGAAGCAACCTAAGTGTCCATCAACAGATGAATGGATAAAGAAGATGTGGCACATATATACAATGGAATATTACTCAGCCATAAAAGGAAACGAAATTGAGTTATTTGTAGTGAGGTGGATGGACCGAGAGTCTGTCATACAGAGTGAAGTAAGTCAGAAAGAGAAAGACAAATACCGTATGCTAACACATATATATGGAATCTAAAAAAAAAATGTCATGAAGAACCTAGGGGTAAGACAGGAATAAAGACACAGACCTACTAGATAATGGACTTGAGGATATGGGGAGGGGGAAGGGTAAGCTGTGACAAAGCGAGAGAGTGGCATGGACATATACACACTACCAAACGTAAAATAGATAGCTAGTGGGAAGCAGCCGCATAGCACAGGGAGATCAGCTCAGTGCTTTGTGACCACCTAGAGGGGTGGGATAGGGAGGGTGGGAAGGAGGGAGATGCAAGAGGGAAGAGATATGGGAACATATGTATATGTATAACTGATTCACTTTGTTATAAAGCAGAAACTAACACACCATTGTAAAGCAATTCTCCAATAAAGATGCAAAAAAAAAAAAAGAATGAAAAAAAAAGTACATCATCATCATCGTAGTAGTAAAGATTTGCTGAACACTTAATGTGTCAAGCACTATACACGTATTACCTCACAAGGAGTACCCTCTATCATAAGCTCTGTTTTTACAAATTAGGAAACTATGTAAAACAAGGTTAAATAAATTACCCAAAGCCATACAGCTAGTTAGTAAGCATACTGCGGTTTGAACCCAAATAGTCTAACACCAGAACATACACAGATAGGCAGACACACACACAAATCAATATTATTATTATTTTCGTCGCGTGGCTTGTGGGATCTTAGTTCCCCGACGAGGTATCGAACCTGGGTGGCCAGCAGTGAAGGCGCCAATTCCTAACCACTGGACCGCCAGGGAAGTCCTTGACCTCTTCCTAGCCGTGCAAAATGCTGGGCAGGTTACTTAACCTGTCACTCCACTGACTCATATTTTAAGAAGGAATAATAATACTTACCTCAGAGGGTTGTTGTGAGGATTAAACAATTTAATACACATATTGAAATTGTTAAAATTGTGCCTGGCATAAACTAAATAATAAATGCTTATACTTCTATTTGCATTTTTTTTATACCAAGATCTCTCTTTTCAGAATAGAAAGACACATTTAGTTAACCAAAAGTATGGTGGTAATCATTTCACAACGTGTACACACATCAAATCATGTTGTAACATTACATGTCCATTACATCTCAATAAAACTGGAAAAAAGCGCATTAGTTAACTCCCAGAGGAAAAAATTGATCACTTAAGGACTAACATCTCTGAATTCTTTCAGTTACACAGGTCTGCCAACTAAAGATGGACGTAAATAGCGTGTTCTATGAGGCGTCCCCTGCAGAGTAGGACAGTTCTGGAATTATCAGTGGGGAAGAGACTCCCCCAGCCACCTGCTTTCAGCACAGAGAGCTCACCTGATCCTCCAGACCCCGGTCCCAGGGCTGGCGGCTCTCCCCAGCTTCCTCTGCAGGGGCTGCCAGGGGCTCATGCTTCTGGGTGCTGCCGTCGAGCCCTCTGGGGCCCACGGGCTTCGGGCTGGGCTGTTCCTGAGCCTGACGCTCTGCCCTCGACCGGCTGAACGTCCTTTCTGCTTCCTGGAGATCCGTCAGGGTTACACCCTGGGAAAATACCGCAAGGTCAGAGAGGTTTCACCCTAACCATGGAATAACGCCCTGTGAATGAGCAGGGAAACTCCGTAAAGATCTAATGGTACCGAATTCCAAATGAAGCTCCCGAAATGTGTGAGGCCGCTTCAAGCAATATACGCTGAAAACAAACACCTCAGTACGCAGAGGCCCCAGGCCTGAGCCTAGATACACTTCAAACACAATACTTGAGCGTTTCCTGCTTGAGTTCCAGAAACAGGGCAGCACTGATGCCCGCCCGCTGCTTCCACACCCATGGTTCTCACATCTCCACCTGGACGCTCCCGACCCCCCAAGAGCACGCAGCCACCAACAGAGACTGTCCAGCAGATACAAGGAAAACTTAAGTTTACGCACAGAAAGAAGAACCAGGCTCAAAATGGTGACCATTCAGAGCCAGGCTAGAACCACCACCAAAACCAAAAACCAAACCCACACAAACAAACACAAAACCGACCCTGAGGGAGCCGCCAAGATGCCAGAGCAGGAAGACCCTGAGCTCGCCTCTTCCCAGGGCACCAGGATAACTATGCACAGAACAACTGCTGCCCAGGCCCGACCCGAAGAGATCGTCTACAGCTACAGACGTACCGAAAGAACCACCACAAGACGGGTAAGAGGGGCGACCCGCAAACGCTGTGGAGGTTCTCCCCCAGGAGCGAGCGGGCTGCTCTGAGCCCCAGCCTGGGGGAGACAAGCCCCCAGAACATCTGGGTTTGAAGGCCAGCAGGGCTTCCTTTCAGGAGTCCCAGAGGGCTGTGTGGGGATAGAGACCCCACTCTTACAGGGCACACACAAAATCTCACGTGCTCCACAACCCAGGGCAGAAGCAGTAATTTCAAAGGAGCCTGGGTCAGACCCACCTGCTGATCTTGGAGAGTCTCCCGGAGAGGCAGGCCTGTGATGTTGGGGACACAGACGCTGTCAGCAGCCACTCTGGGGAGCTGGTTCAACCGCAAGGACACTGGTGCAGGCAGGCACCATCGTGGAGTCCTCCCTCTAGCTTATTACCCTCAGGACCCAGCCCCGCTCATAGCCAGCAGAACACAGGCACCAGGAATGGGACGGCCTCAGGCCAAGCAACTAACTAGGCAGGGACACAGGCCCACCCACCAGCAGACAGGCTGCCTTATGACCCCCTGGACACAGCCCTGCCCACCAGAGGGCCCAGGACCCAGCCCCACACACCAGTGCACAGGCACTAGACCCGGGACCACCAGAGACCTATAGCCAGAGACCCTGGGACCCAGCTCCACCGACCAGTGGGCAGACACCAGCCCCAGAAACCCCTGGGCCCTGGCCCTGCCCACCAGTAAGCCTCCTCTAGCCTTCAGACCAGCCTCACACGCCAATGGGTGGACACCACACCAATGGGTGGACACCAGCCCCAGGACAATCACAGCCCACAGCCTGCCGTGGGAGGACCCAGTCCATCCACCAGCAGGTCAGCACCAGCCCTGGGGCCAGCTGGGCCCCAGCCCTGCCCACCAGCAGGCCAACACAAGCTTCAGAACACACTGGACCCCACAGCTAGCTGTATCACGAGCCAGCCCCAACGATCAGCAGTCTGACACCAGCTCTGGACCCTGGGGCCCTGCAGCCAGACCCACAGGACCCGGCTCTGCCCACCAGCAGGCCAGCGCTAGCCCCAGGGCGTAGCTTCACTCACCAGTGAAGAGGGCGGGCCACAGCCCCACTGACTCTACTCCCAGCGAGCCAGCACTAGCCCTGGGGCCCCCCTGGGCTCCACAGTCGGCCACCTCATGACCTGGTCACGGCAACCAGCAGCCTCCACACAAGGCAGGGCCTGGCAACCAACCAGCCCACCCACACAGTCAGCCCACCACAACAGAATGACCCACGCAGCCCACAGAGGGGGCACCCCTAGAGCACACAGCTCTGCTGACCAGAGAGGAGTGCACTGCTGGGACGTATAGGACGCCTCCTACAGAAGGCCACTTCCCCAAGGTCAAGAAATGTAACCAACCTACCAGATACGTGGAAACACAATGTTATAAACAGCCAGTTAGGCAAAATGAGGCGACAGAAGAACACGTTCCAAATGAAAGAACAAGATAAAACCGCAAAGAACAACGAAGTGAAGTGGAGACGGGCAATCTACCTGAGAAAGAGTTCAAGGTTATGATCGTAAAGATGATCAAAGAACTTAGGAAAGAATGAACAGAGTGAGAAGTTGCAAGTTTTTAACCAAGAGTTGGACAATACAAAGAACAACCAAACAGAGACGAAGAATACAATAACCAAATGAAAAGTGCACTAGAAGGAGTCAAGAGTACACTAAATGATACAGAGGGACAGACCAGTGAGCTGCAAGACAGAACAGCGGAGATCACTGGCACCGAACAGAAAAAATATATACATATAAATAAACGAGGACGCTTTAAGAGACCTCTACGGTGACATCAAATGCACTAACAGGCACATCACAGAGGTCCCAAAAGGAGAAGAGAGAGAGAGAAAGGGTCACAGAACATATCTGAAGACATAACAGTTGAAAATTTCCCTAACCTGGGAAGGGAAACAGACATCCAGGTCCAGGAAGCACAGAGTCCCAAACAGGATCAACCCAAAGAGGACCACACCAAGACATATTGGAATTAAAATGGCAAAAGTTAAAGACAGACTATTAAAAGCAGCAAGGGAAAAGCAGCATGTTATATACAAGGGAGCTCCCATAAAGCTATCAGCTGACTTTTCAGCAGAAACTCTGCAGGCCAGAAGGGAGTGGCACAATATAATTAGACTGATGAAAAGGAAAAGCCTACAACCAAGAATGCTCTACCCAGCAAGGCTCTCATTCAGAGTTGATGGAGAAAGCAAAAGCTTTACACACAAGCAAAAGCTAAAAGAGTTCAGCACCAACACACCAGCTTTATAAGAAATGTTAAAGGTATTTCTCTAAGCAAAAGAAAGGAAAAAAAAAAGAAAACAAAATAAGATCACAACTAGAAACATGAAAATTATGAAAGGAAAAATCTCATCGGTAAAGGCAAATATACAGTAAAGGCAGTAAATCAACCAAGTACAAACCTCCTAGAAAGGTTAAAAGACAAAGTAGTAAAATCAACTATATCCACAATAAGAAGTTAAGGGATACACAAAATCAAAGGATATAAAATATGATGTCAAAAACAGTAATCATGGGGGGAGAGAAGGAAAAATGCAGGGTTATTAAAATGTTATTTGAAATTAAAGAGATCAGCGACTTGTGTGTGTGTGTGTGTGTGTGTGTGTGTGTGTGTGTACACACACACATATACTGCTATACGCAAACTTCATGGTAATTACAAACCAAAAAATCTATAATAGATACATACACATAAAAGGGAAGGAAATCCAAACATAACACTAAAGAGTGTCATCAAATCACAAGGGAAGAGAACAAAAGAGGAAAGGAACAAAAAAGGACTAAAAAAACAATCCCGAAACAGTAACAAAATGGCAATAAGTACATACATATCAATAACTACTTTATATGAAATGGATTAAATGCTGCAATCAAAAGATGGAGTGGCTGAAAGGATACAAAAACAAGACCCATATATTGGGGCTGGCCAAAAAGTTCATTCGGTTTTTCTGTAAGATGTTATGGAAAAACCCGAACGAACTTTTTGGCCCACCCAATATATGCTGCCTACAAGAGACACACTTCAGATCTAAAGGCACACACAGACTGAAAGTGAGGGAATGGAAAAAGGTATTCCATACAAATGGAAATGAAAAGAAAGCTGGGTAGCAATACTTATAACAGAAAAATAGACTTTAAAATAGAAACTGTTGGGACTTCCCTGGTGGCACAGTGGTTTAGAATCCACCTGCCAGTGTGGGAGACGTGGGTTCGATCCCTGATCTGGGAAGATCCCACATGCCGTGGAGCAACTAATCCCATGTGCCACAACTACCGAGCCTGCGCTCTAGAGCCCGCGTGCTGCAACTACTGAGCCCACGTGTTGCACCTACTGAAGCCCATGCGCCTAGAGCCCGAGCTCCACAATAAGAGAAGCCACCGCAATGAGAAGCCCACACACTGCAACGAAGAGTAGCCCCCGCTCGCCGCAAATAGAGGAAGCCTGTGCACAGCAACGAAGACCCAATGCGGCCATAAATAAATAAATAAATAGACAAACAAACAAATAAATAATAAAAATAAAATAAAATAAAGACTGTTACAAGAGAAAAAGAAGGACAGTACATAATAATCAAGGGATGAATCCAAGAAGATATAACAATTGAAAATATATTTGCACCCAACATAGGAGCACCTAAATGAATAAAGCAAATATTAATAGACATAAAGGGAGAAATCAACAGTAACACAAAAATAGTAGGGGACTTTAACACCCCACTTACATCAATGGGCAGATCATCCACACAGAAGATCAGTAAGGAAACTCTGGCCTTAAATGGCACATCAGACCAGATGGACTTAATACAGAGAGAGAATATTCCATCCAAAAGCAGCAGAATACACATTCTTTTCAAAGGCATATTCTCCAGGATACATCTGTGCTATATCATGGAACAAGTCACAGTGCATTTGAGAAGGCTGCAATCATATCAAGCATCTTTTCCAACCACAAGGCTATGAGACTAGAGATCAACTACAAGAGTAAAAACCACAGAGAACACAAACACGTGTGGCCCAAACAAAATGCTACTAAACAACCAATGGATCACTGAAAAAATCAAAGAAGAATTCAAAATATACCTGGAGACAAATGAAATGAAAACAGTGTTCCAAGATCTTCGGGATGCTGCAAAGCAATTCTAAGAGGGACGTTTATAGCAATACAGCCCTCTCAGGAAACAAGAAAAATCTCAAATAAACAACCTAACCTTAACCTAAAGGAATCAGAAAAAGAAGAATAAACGACACCCAAAGTTAGTAGAATTTCTCCTAGGAGAACACATCGGCAGAACACTCTTTGACATAAATCACAGCAATATTTTTTTGGATCTGCCTCCTACGGCAAGGAAACAAAAACAAAAATAAGCAAATGGGACCTAATGAAACTTAAAAGTTTTTGCACAGTAAAGGAAACCATCAACAAAACGAAAAGACAAATGGGAAAGACTGAATGGGAGAAAATATTTGCAAATGATATGACTAATAAGGGGTTAATCTCCAAAATATATAAACAGCTCATACAACTCAATATCAAAAAAACAAACAGGCCAATTTAAAAATGGGCTGAAGACCTGAATAGACATTTTTCCAAAGAAGACATACAGATGGCCAACAGGTACATGAAAAGATGCTCAACATCACTCATCATCAGGGAAATGCAAATCAAAACCACAGTGAGATGTCACCTCACACCTGTCAGAATGGCTGTCATCAGAAAGACCATAAATGACACATGTTGGTGAGAATGCAGAGAAAAGGGAACCCTAGTACACTGCTGATGGGAGTGTACACTGGTGCAGCCACTGTGGAAAACAGTATAGAGGACCCTCAGTAAACTAGAAATAGAACTAAAATAAACTAAAAATAGAACTAAAAATAGTATGATCCAGCAATTCCACTCCTGGGCATATATCTGAAAAAACCAAAAACACTAATTCGAAAAGACACATGCACCCCAATATTCACGGCAGCATGATTTACAACTGCCAAGATATGGAAGCCATCTAGCTGTCTATCAACAGATGCATGGATACAGAAGACGTGAGACACACACACACACACACATATATACACATACTCCACATATGCATACATACGTATATGGAGTATTAGCCACTGGCATGAAATTTTGCCATTTGCAACAACATGGATGGACCTGGAGTGTATCATGCTGAGTGAAAAAAGTCAGAGGACAAATACTGTAAGACATCACTTCTATGTGGAATCTAAAAAATAAAATCAACTAGTGAATATAACAAAAAAGACACAGACTCACAGATATAGAGAAAAAACCAGTGGTTGCCAGAGGGAGAGGGAAGGGGGAGGGAAATACTGGGGCAGGGGATTAAGAGGTATAACTTATTATGCATAAAATAAGCTACAAGGATATATTTACAACACAGGGAGTACAGCCAATATTTTATAACTATAAATGGCATATAATCTTTTTTTTTTTTTTTTTTTTTTTTGCGGTACGCGGGCCTCTCACTGCTGTGGCCTCTCCCATTGCGGAGCACAGGCTCCAGACGCGCAGGCTCAGCGGCCATGGCTCACGGGCCCAGCCACTCCGCGGCATGTGGGATCTTCCCGGACCGAGGCACGAACCTGTGTCCCCTGCATCGGCAGGCGGACTCTCAACCACTGTGCCACCAGGGAAGCCCTAGCATATAATCTTAAAAAATTTTATTCAGTATGATGTACACGTGAAGCTAACAATATTGTAAACCAATTATACCTCCATTTTAAAAATTTTTAAAAAAACCCCACAAGCCCTGAACTAGCTTTTCTCTAACATAATTTTGTAACTGTAGGAATCACACAGAGACATTCCACCAATTAAAATTTTCCCCAGGCTCATAGGAGCAGTAGTACAGAAAAAAAGGAAAGAATGAGGAGACATCTGCAGGACAAGGGGGAAAAGGGTTAGGAAGACAGTGAGTTGATTCTTAACTCAAGTAGTCATATGCTCATGTCCTCAGAAGAGGGAAGTTCCAAAGCCGGAAGGCAACTATTAGCTATTTTGTTCACTCATTCTCTTAATAAAAAGTTACTGCGTTCTTAAGTACTGGAACTACAAAGACAAATCAAATGATTCCTGTACTCAAGAACCATAATCTAATGGAAAAGACATAAGAAAACAGATGAGTGTAATGGAAAGTAAGTATTAAGACAGAAACACATGATCCAGCCTATTCTATTTCTGGGTCTATACCCAAAAGAACTAAAAGCAGGATCTGATGAGATGTTTGCACACTGATGTTCACAGCAGCCAAAAGGTGGAAGCAACCTAAGTGTCCATCAGTGGATGATGGATGAACCAAATGGGGTCTAAACATACAACAAAGTATTATTCAGCCTTACAAAGGAAGGCAGTTCTGACATGTGCTACCACATGGATGAACCTTGAACACATTACACTGAGTGAAACGAGCCAGTCACAAAAAAGACAAAAACTGTGTGATTCCACTCGCATGAGCTACCTAGAGTCAAGGTCATAGAGATAAAAAGTAGAGCGGTGTTGCCAGAAGCTGTGGGGAGAGAGGGAGCTGTTTAATGGGTAGAGAGGTTCCGTTTGGGGAGACGAAAGCTGTTCTGGAGATGGTGGTGCCGATGACTGCACAGTGACATGAATGCATTTAATGCCGATGAATCGTATGCTTAAAAGTGGCTAGAGTATTAAGTTGTATGTTACGTATCGCCTGCCACAGTAAACCAAACCAAAACAAACGCTTGTCTGGCCCTCGTGGGGGTTACATCCTCTGGGGAAACAAACCACCATGAAGCACAAGCAGTAACAGCTGTGGCAATGACTACCCAGGACGGCACCTGCCCGACCCTGGAGGGTCAGGAACGACACAAGGGCACTCGGGGGCTACGCATAGGTCCCTCTCTCAGTCCTCAGCTCTCCTGCTTGGCGTCTGTAGCATCTGAAGCTGCGGAGCTTCCCCTCTTCACTGGAGACTGCCGTTCACTCCCTCGGGTACCATCTCCTGGGTGACCCCTCAGCCCTCTGCTCCTCGGTTCTGCTGCCTGGCTCATCCTCCTCTGCCTCCTTGACGCCCAATCACAGCCTCCCTCAACTGTTGCTGCCACATGCGTGTCATCTCCAGCTCAGCTAAGGAACAGCTTCCCACGGGCCTCCAGGCTTCACAGACCACTCCCAGCAGTTCTCTGCACAGCGACTTTTGCAAGATACAACGTAGATCATATCTTCCTTACTTCAAAGCTTCCCCGAGGGACTCCTCTTTTTTCTAACATCATTATTGAAACACAATCCACATAAGATCCGCCCTTTTAAAGAGTACAACTGGCTGTTTTCTAGTATATTCACAGAGCTGTGCAAAATCCCCATCTAATTTCAGGACATTTCATCACCCCAGAAGGAAAGTAACCCCACACCCTTAGTGGTCACTTCCCATTCCTCCCTCTCTGCAGCCCCCAGCAAATACTAATCCACTTTCTATTTCTCTGGATTTGCCTATTCTGGACATGTGCATACAAATGGAATCATGCCAGGTTTCTTTGACGCAGCATAACTTTTTCTTAAGGTTCGTCCACACTGCAGCATTGGCACGCGTCAGGACTTCATTTCTTTTTATTCCCAAATCAATGGAAATTTGTGAGGGTTTTTTCCAGTTTTGTTAGCTGCTTCATTTATTTGGTCTGTGCAATGACCCCGCTTGGGCCCACTGCCCCACACTCGCTGGGGCACCACCAGCCACAGAACTCTGACCTTGACGCTGCAGGGAGCCCAGGGCTCAGCCCTCCAGCGAACCTGCAAACTCCACACGTAATCTTGGTCTATACAGCAAGTTAACTCTGGCCAGAGATGACACTGAATTTGGGTCTCTCCTGTGAATACTGCTGTTATAAATATCTGTGCAGGGCTTTTCTGTAGAAGCCTGCTTTATTTCTCTTGAGTACACACCCAGGAGCAACATGGCTGGGTCCCGTGGTAACTCTATGGTTAACACTCTGAGATTGTGCCAGACTGTTCTCCTGCAGGAATTAAGGTGTGGGCCTTAAGCACACGTGGAATGATTAGTCTTAGGGAGGGAAGGAGAGAAACCTGCTCTGCGCCTGAAGAACAGAAGCGAGAGCGGGTGTATGGAGCTATGAATTCATTTGATTCTATATAGTGTAAGATTTAACAGGAAAGCTTTCACTACAATGGCTGGAATAAGGAACACATTTTATCACGGTTTAATTGTACTTCCAGTGGAAAGGCACACAGACAAAAAAGGACTTAAACACGGAGGTCACACTCACTTGGGTAGACCTGCGAGTCTGCCGAGCTTGTCTGGAGCGCGCTTTCCGTAACGACTCTGCTTCCTCGTCCCGTACAGGAGTCAGATACGACCTGCGGGGAAGAAGGGTCACAGCAGAGGTAAGGCCCTGGGGGCAGCAGGTGCGTCTGCACACCGAGGGGGTCTCTGTGAGCCAAGGTGAAGTGAGGCCGACTCAACCCGACAGCCTATCGGTGAACATTACATAAGCCAAGACATCATCTGTAAACATATCAGTGTTCGTGCAGAATCACACCACCTGTAACTGTAAGATGAGAACTTTCTTTCCTCTTTCCCATCCTTAGACTTTTTATTTCGTTTCCTGCCTTCGTGCTCTGGCTAGCACTGATGACAGTCGTTTCCCTGCTTCGCTCCTGCCTTCAGAGAGACAGCTTCTGGCCAAGACCCTGCAGACTCTGCTCCTCAGGTGAAGGTAACTCCTTCCCCGCCCACGGGAGTGCACTAGGAGGGGCTTGTTGTTATTAGTTTCTTCGTTTACTCATTCGTGTGTGAACTTTATCATAGGCTTTTCTTCCCTGTATACTGAGATTATCATTTCCTTCTTTCTTCTGTTAATATGCAGAATTACACTGAACAAGTTTTGAATGATAAAACCACCCTAAATGCTTGGGATAAGCTCAACTTAATCATGATGTATCACCATTTATAGAGACTTACTTTCTATATAGATTCAGTATTATTTACTTTAGGATTCCTCCATCCGTGTTCATGCAAGAAACTGGCCTGTAATTTTCCCTTATAACAACCCAGCCAGTCTTGAAATTAAAGTTATGAAAGTTGGGAAGTGTTTTCTCCTTGTCTATTTTCTTTGAGAATCTGTGTAAGACTGGGGTCATTTCCTCCTTAAATAATTGGAAGGGTTCACCAATAGAGTCATCTGGGTTTAGAGTGTTCTTTATGGGAAGGTTTTAAATAAGGGTTGCAATTTCTTTAATAGAATTAGGCCTATTCAGATGTTCTGTTTTGGTAATATTTGTTTTTCAAGGAATCTTATCTACATTTTCATATTCAGTACCACAAAACGGTTCATAATATCCTAAAAATACATTTTAATTGTCACTGTAATACAAGCATATCTCAGAGATACCGCAAGGTCAGTTCCAGACCACCACAGTAAAGTGAATCTTGCAATAAAGTCAGTCATGTGAAATTTTTGGTTGTCCAGTACATATAAAAATTATGTTTACGCTATACTGTAGTAAGTGTGCAATAGCATATCTTTAAAAAACAAGGTACATACTTTAATTTAAAAATATTGCTAAAAATGCTAGCCATCATCTGAGCCTTCAGCAAGCTGTAATCTTTTTGCTGGTGGAGGGTCTTGCCTTGATGTTGCTGGCGACTCGCTGGTCAGGATGGTGGTTGCTGAGGGCTGGGGTGGCCGTGGCGATGTCTTGAAAGAAGACAGCAGTGACGTTTGCCTCACTGACTGACTCTTCCCTTCATGAATGATTTCTCTGTAGCCTGTGATGCTGGCTGATACCATTTTACCCACAGTAGAACTTCTTTCAAGACTGGAGTCAATCCTCTCAAATCCTGCCCCTGCTTTATCAACTAAGTTATGTCATATTCTAAACCCTCTGTTGTCATCTTAATAGCCTTCACAGTATCTTCACCAGGAGTAGAGTCCATTGCAAAAAAACACTTTCTTTTTTTCTTTAAATTTTATTTTTTTAATTGGAGTATAGCTGATTTACAACGTGTGTTAGTTTCAAGTGTATAGCAAAGTGATTCAGTTACACATATACATATATCTATGCTTTTTCAGATCCTTTTCCCTTATAGGTTATTACAAGATATTGAGTAGAGTTCCCTGTGCTCCACAGTAGTCCTTACTGTTTATCTGTTTTATGTGTAGTAGTGTGTACATGTTGATCCCAAACTCCTAATTTACTCCTACCCTTCCCCTTCGGTAACCAGAAGTTTGTTTTCTATGTCTGTGAGTCTATTTCTGTTTTGTATATAAGTTTATTTGTATCTTTTATTTATTTATTTTTTAAGATTCCACATACAAGTGATATCATATGGTATTTGTCTTTGTCTAGCTTACTTCACCTAGTATGATAACCTCTAGGTGCACCCACGTTGCTGCGAATGGCATTATTTCATTCTTTTTTTATGGCTGAGTGATATTCCATTGTATACGTGTACCACATCTTCTTTATCCAGTCATCTGTGGATAGACATTTAGGCTGTTTCTATGTCTTCACTACTGTAACTAGTGCTATGAATAAGAAACCACTTTCTTTGGTCACCCATAAGAAGCAACTCCTCATCCTTCAAGTTGTATCATGAGATTGCAGCAATTCCGTCACATCTTTAGGCCCCCATTTCTAATTCTATTTCTCTTGCTTTCTCCACCAAATCTGCAGTTACCTCCTCCACTGCAGTCCTGAACCCCTCGAAGTCATCCATGAGGGTTGGAATCTACTTTTTCCAAACTCCTGTTAAGGTGGATATTCTGATCTCTTCCCATGAATCACAAATGTTCTTAATGGCATCTAGAATGGTGATTCCTTCCCAGAGGGTTTTCAATTGACTTTGCCTAGATCCATCAGAGGAGTCACCAATCTACGGCACCTATAGCCTGATGAAATGTATTTCTTTTTTCATAAATTTATTTATTTATTTTTGTATGCACTGGGTCTTCGTTGCTGCGCGCGGGCTTTCTCCAGTTGCGGCGAGCGGGGGCTACTCTTCGCTGCGGTGCGCGGGCTTCTCACTGCAGTGGCTTCTCTTTGTTGCAGAGCATGGGCTCTAGGCACGCAGGCTTCAGTAGTTGTGGCAAAAGGGCTCAGCAGTTGTGGCTTGCAGGCTCTAGAGCACAGGCTCAGTAGTTGTGGCACACAGGCTTAGTTGCTCCGCGGCATGTGGGATCTTCCCGGACCAGGGATCCAACCCGTGTCGCCTGCATTGGCAGGCGGATTCTTATCCACTGCACCACCAGGAAAGTCCCCAAAATGTATTTCTTAAACAATAAGGCTTGACAGTTACTCCTTGACCCACAGGCTGCAGGACGGATGTTGTGTTTGCAGCATGAAAGCAACATGAGTCTCATTGCCCACCTCCATCAGAGCTCTTGGCTGACACCAGGTGCACTGTCAACGAGCAGTCATATTTTGAATCTTTTTTTTTCCCAGTAAGTCACAACAGTGGGCTTAAAATATTCAGTAAACCATGCTGTAAACAGATGTGCTGTCATCCAGGCTTTGTTGTCCATTTACAGAGCACAGGCAGAGCAGATGTAGCATTGGGCCCTAGGATTTTCGGAATGGTAAATGAGCATTGGCTTCAACTGAAAGTCACCAGCTGCACTAGCCCCTAACAGGAGAGTCAGCCTGTCCTCTGAAGCCAGGCACTGACGTCCCCTCTCTAACTATGGAAGTCCTGGATGGCATCTTCTTCCAATAGAAGGCTGTTTAACCTACATTGAAAATCTGTTGTTTAGTGCAGCCACTTTCAGGAATTATCTCAGCTGGATCTCCTGGATAACTTCCTGCAGCTTCTACATCAGCACCTGCTGCTCCACCTTGCACTTCTATGTTATTGAGAATGCATCTTTCCTTAAACCTCATGAATCAACCTTTGCTAAGCTTCAAGATTTTCTTCTGCAGCTTCCCCACCGCTTTCAGCCTTCATGGAACTGAAGAGAGTTAGGGCCTTGCTCTGGATGAAGCTTTGTTGTTTCTGGTTTGATCTATCCAGACCACTCAGACTTCCTCCATATCAGCGATAAGGCTGTTTCGCTTTCTTATCATTTGTGTGTTCACTGAAGTAGCGCTTTTAATTCCCTTCAAGAACTCTTCCTTTGTGTTTCCAGCTTGGCTGTTTGGTGCAAGAGGCCCAGCTTTAGGCCTATCTTGGCTTTCCACATGCCTTCCTCACTAAGGGTAATAATTTCTAGTTTTTGATTTGAAGTGAGAGATGTGCAACTCTTCCTTTCACTTGAATACTTAGAGACCCTTGTCGAGTTATTAATTGGCCTAATTTCCGTATTGTTGTGTCTCAGGGAATAGGGAGGCCCAAGGAGAGGGAGAGGGACAGGGGAACCGCTGCTGGATAGAGCAGTAAAAATACAGCATTTGCTGATTAAGTTTGTGGTTTCATATGGGTGTGGTGTGTGGCACCCCAAACAATTACAATAGTAACATCAAATATCACTGATCACAGATATCATAACAAATACAATAATGAAAAAGGTTGAAATACTGTTAGAATAACCAAATGTGACACAGAGACATGAAGTGACCAGATGCTGTTGGAAAAACTGCGCCAAGAGACTTGTTCGACACGCACCAACCTTCAATTTGTGAACAGCGCGGTATCTGGAAGTGATAACGTGAAGCACAATAAAATTAGGCCCGCTTGTACCTACAGCAGTGGCTCTCAAACTGTTTGGTCTGGGGACCCTTTTATATTTTAAAAAATTATTGAGGATCCCCAAACAGCTTTTGTTTATGTGGGGTATTATCTATCAATATTTACCTTATTAGGCAGTAAAGCTGAAAAATTAAACACGTGTTTATTAATTCATCTGAAAATGATAGCCCTATTCATGTTAACATCAATAACTTATCTTTTATGAAAAACAACTAAATTTTCTAAAACAAAAGAATTTAGTAAGAGTGGCATTATTTTACATTTTTATAAATTTCTTTAATGTTGGCTTAATAGAAGAGAGCCCAATTCTCATATACATTTCTGCATTCGATATGCTGCAGTATGTTTTTTTAGTTAAAATACATAAAAAATATCCAGTCCTGCACAGATATGTAGTTGGAAGAGCAAGGAGTATTAGAACAGCTTTTTCAGATAATTGTGGACAGTCTTCTTTGATCCTATAGTCAAACACAAGTGGTACTCTCTTCAACGTTAGTCGCAATGTGGAATCTGAAATGATGTTAACAGAATTTTCATATTCTGTTATGCCGAAATCCAGTGGTCTATCTCGTACTTCGGATGGAATGTCTTACCCAGGCGTGTCTTTCGTAAAATCTCCCAAATGGTGACACATTTCATTACGCAATAGTAATTTTAAAAATCACATTCTTCAACATACGGTTTAAGCTCCTTAACATCAGTCTTGGCAATGATTTTTTGGATTTGACACCAAAACCAAAAATGAACAAGTGGGACTTCATCAAGCTTTTTGCTTCTGCACAGCAAAGAAAATCAGCAACAAAACAAGAAGGCAACCTACTGAATGGTAGAAAATATTTGCAAGTCACGTATCTAATAAGGAGTTAACAGCCAAACTAGATAAAGAACTCATACAACTCAAAAGAAAACAACCTGATTAAAAAAGGGACAGAGGATCTGAACAGACTTTTTCCAAAGAAGGTACAACACAGATGGCCAACAGGCACATGAAAAGATGCTCAACATCACTCATCATCAGGGAAATGCAAATCAAACCGCAGTGAGATGTCACCTCACACCTGTCAGAATGGCTATTAGGTGAGAAATAACAAGTGTTGGTGAGGGTGTGGAGAAAAGGGAGCCCTCATGCACTGCTGGTGGGAATGTAAACTGGTGCAGCCACTCTGGAGAACAGTATGAAGGTTCCTCGAAAAACTAAAAATAGAACTACCATATGAAGTTCCACTTCTGGGTGTTTATCTGAAGGAAACCAAATCACAGTCTCCATCTGTGCTAAATCTGCAGCCCAGTGTTCACAGCAGGACTACTCACCATGGCCAAGATACGGAAACAACCTAAGCGTCTACCGACAGATGAACGGATAAAGAAAATGTGGCGTATATATGTGTGTGTGGATACACTCACGCGCGTGCGCACATGTCCATACATAATGGAATGTTATTCAGTCATAGAAAGAGGAAATCTTGCCATTTGCAACAACATGGATGGGCCTTGAGGGCATTATGCTAAGAGAAACAGAGAAAGACAAACACTGTACGATCTCATTTGTATGTGGAATCCAAAAAACTGAATTCATAGGTACAGAGAACAGACTGGTGGTTGCCAGAGGTGGGGGGTGGGCGAAGTGGGTGGAGGTGGCCAAAAGGTACAAACTTCCAGTTATAAGATAGATAAGTCCTGGGAATGTATGCACAGCAAGGTGACTACAGTTAACAACACTAATGTACTCAAAAGCTGCCCAGAGAGCAGATCTCAAAAGTGCTCGTCACAAGGAAAATACGTGTGGTGACAGATGTTAACTAAATTTATCGTGGTAATCATTTTGTAGTATGCTTACCAAATCATTATGTGGTATACTAAAAAAGATTGTTTTATTTCAATTATATCAATAAAAAATAATAAAAGTTAAAAAAAAAACCCCACATTTTCTAATATTATCTTTGGTCTCAGAACAGTCTTTCCACATTGGGAAGCAGTCAACATATCACCCACAGTGACAGGTACAAGTTTTCCGAAGTTCTAATTTCTGCTTTAAATGTTACAATTGGCAACCAACACTCAGAATGACAGGTTCGCTTTGTTCATTTTCAAGAGAATGTCGGCCACACGCCTACGTCTGAATAACCAGTCTGAGCAGCCACTTTTCAGGAAGAAGTGGTGCTCAGGAGAAGCAGCCAGCCCTCATTTCTCCTTCTCGAACTACAGGTACACTTCTATTACAACTCGCTGGCCACCCTCCAATTATTCACTACACTTTTCCTGTACTCTCTATTCTCCTCTCTCTCTGGGTTTCATTCTGGGTGTTTTCCACTGTCCAATCTAATTAGTTCACAAATCCTCTCTTCAGCTGCTTTACTACAATTGAATTTCTTAATTTGTTATTTTATTTCTCAGTTCTAGCATTTCCATCTTTCCAAACAGAGGGCAGTTCTCTATTGAAATTCCCTATCTTGTCTTCTATTTTCTTGAACATATTAACCGTAATTTACTATGATTATTTTAAAGTCCACATCTGATAATAATCGATATCTGGGTCTGTTCCTAGTGTCTGTATTTTCTCTTAGTCTTTTGTAAATCAGTCTTATTAGGCAGTCTGTCTGGTAATTTTTGAATTAATGCCAGAATTTTTAATGAAAAAATGTAGTAATAACTTGCAGCTCTGGAAGATGTTGTCATCCTCCAGAGAGGATATTCTTTTCTCCGGCTTAGTTAGGCTAAGAAACTGGTTCTCAAACTTTCATTGCATCAGAATCACTTGGAAGGCTTGTGAAATACAAATCTCATGAGGTTCTCCCCTCATAAGTCCTGATTTAGCAGGTGTGGAGGGGGTCTGGGAATCTGCATTTCTGATTAGCTCTCAGGTGACGCTGCTGATGTGGAGACCACACTGTGAAAACCATGGGGTAAGGCAAACCCCCTTCACCCACTTTGAGACTGAGCCACCTGGAAGCTGGGCTTCAGTCTTTACAGAGCTGGCCATGTCTGGTAAGCCCCTTCTGCTGGAAGGCAGCCCTTTGATCGTCCCAGGGGAAGTCTGGGGTGTCCACTGGGGCCCGTTTCTGAACTCTAATTTCTGTTCCCTAAGCACTGAGGGATGGCTGGGAACCTCGCCCAGCTTCTCAGTCTTGTAGCCACTGCCTCACTGGTCAGCCAGCACCTTGGGGGACAAGCACAGCCGGGTGCTGGGCTCGCCTCCTATGCTTTCCTTCTCTCTGGGATCTGGGTCCCTCAAGTCCTCACTTCCTTACCGTCTCTCCAATGCCTTCAAAGACTTTGTTTTCTTATGTTTATCCAGCTTTTCTGCTTATTCTCAGTGGGAGAGTCTGTCTATCACAAGATATGCCATAGCCTGAAACAGAAGTGCCCAACCAGGCTATACGTTAAGAGATTTTTTTCCTCCACGTGGATTAGTAAACTGGAATTGCCATACATGTCTCAATCCACTGTGAGTTCGGTAAGTGTGCCTCTTTCCTTAATAGATTCCTCTTCTCTGGGTGAAGTGGAAAAACCTGAGTCCCCAAACTTGCAAAGCTGTGGACCAGCCTTGGAGTCGGTGAGCACACCGAGGACGAGCCCCTCAGGAAATGCTGCGTGGGTTACCAGCCGGCATCCTCACCCACCACCTCCACCTGCAAACACACAGAGCACCCCACTGCACCACTTCTTGGCTGCTGTCTCTTCTCTGCGTCCTCGACAGACGCCACAGTGAAGCCGCAAGTCTCTGACTGGCTTATCGCACTGCCTGCTCCGGCAAGTTTTACGGAATGAGAGAGACGGAGCTGGTAAAAACAGGTCTGCGGGTGAAATCGAGGGCCTTTTGCCTCACTTGGAGTCCTAAATATTTGAAATCATACATGTTTTTCCCAGAAAAAATTGGAAAACAGATCAACACGTGAAAATAAAAATAAGCTGAATTCCACCACATGAAGATAAGCCCATTTTTATTCTATTACACGTATGCCTAGATTTTTATCTATGTATGTATGTTCTATACCTATATATAATATATTATAGTCTATTTTTAATGAATATTATGTATATTACTTTGTAACCTGTGTCAATATATGAAACTTTTACTAAGTTGTAAGAAAAAAAATCTATAAAAACAAAACCCAGAAAACCCCAGTACTTGAGTTTTAAATGTTTTTGAGGAGGGAAGGAACATTTTCATTCACTTTCATTTACCCAGGTATGGATTCCAAATTCACAGAAGTGATACACCTTAACATACGGTTTCCTGGGGGACACACTGCGTCTTCAGTAGAGCCTGAGCCCTTGTACCTTCTAAACCCAGACAGGGGAGCAAACTGTAGTCCTGGAGCCAAACCTGGCTGCCACATTCTGTAAATCAAGTTTTACCAACGACAGCAGCAGAGTTTAATATTTGCTATGGAGACAAGATGGCCTGCAAAACCTAAAATGTATGTTACCTGGCCGTTTACAGACAAAACTTGGCAACGCCCGTGCCAGACCCACCCACACCCAGCACACCACCTGGGCCTCGTGAGTCTGCGCACCACATGGCTCTTCACTGCCCTGAAAAGACGATGGTCTCGGCCCACAAGGTCCTGCAACGGAGGCACAGTGGCTTCACAGCTATCCCTGCTCTGGCCTCCAGATAAAACTAGGCTAACATCCGCCATGCAGTGACAGAGGAAGGGATTCCGATGCTGAAGTCTTCTAATCACCACGCCTGTCTGCTCTGTTTCCTAGAGGGCAGGAAGCGTTTTTCTTTGTATTTGCTATGACTCTGAGGTTACATGATCAGTGGAATTCAAACACTTAGCAGGGAATTTAAGCATGACTAGACAAAAATAATTTGTTCTCTGCCTCTCAAGTTCATAGTGCTCCTCTACATACTACACAGCCGCTAATTTTATCTTAAGAAGCTGTGCAAAATGCCTAGAGCAAATCATCAATGAACATCAAGAAAACCATCATCATCATAATAAAAGATCTAGACTATCTTCTGACAAGTACAGTGTGGAGATAAAGTACCCTGACATGGGAATCAGACCACCTAGGTTTGAACCCTGGCTCCTCAACTTCCTTGCTAGATGACCCCAGATAAAACATTTAAGCACTCTAAACCCAAGTGTCTTGTGCAGCAAAGGTATTAACAGCTGCAACAGGATTATGAGCAGAAATCAGCAGGGCTGCTGTGAGGACCAGGCGCAAGTGTTCAGGACGGCCTGGCTGTTACTCTCGCATCACCACCACTCCTGCTGCATTGTTTCCATCCCCACGTTAATAGCTCCGCGTGGTGATTTGGGAAAGAAAGAAGGTGCTATAATATCCATCCCAACTAGTCCAATAAACAGTTCCCCTTAATTATTTTCCCAGAAATGGATAATTCATTGGGAAGCAGTCTTAATGCCCATGAAAATATTCTCCATGCAGGTTTGAAGGGCTAAGTAAAATAAAGCTACTTTAACTAGAAGAATGAAAGGAAAATAACCAAGAAGATTTCCAGGGAGAGTACAAAGCTGTTTTCCCCAGAATGATGAGAGGATAATCTCTCATCCAGAACCCACTAACAGGAAACTGGTTTTTGGAATAGCTTTAGAGAGTCCTACATTTAAAATCTGTGAAGACGGAATGGTACTTAAGGGTTAACTTCAAACGGGGCAGGAACCAAGTTGAGTGTATGTCTTTATAGCACTCGGGATGCTGCGGTCATTAATTACCGAATGTCTACTGGTCCTCTACCAGGGCCTGTCATTCCTCGGACTACATCCTGTGTATGAGGTGGCACAGGCACAGGTACATTTCAGGGAGGTGAGAAGGAACTTCCTAAAGATCAACCTGGAAGCACGCAGGGACAGCTACAGGGCAGGGGGATGAGCCAGAGAAGAACAGAGCACGGACCTGCGGCTGAAGATTTTGTGAGTTTGAGGAGTCACATGATCTAATTTCAAGACTTCAGGCAGAGAGGATAAAATCATTCCCATTTTACAGAAGAGCTGACTGAGGCCCAAGGAAACACTAAAGTACCCAGCCAAGGTCACAGCGTTGTCAGGTGAGACCTAAAGGGAGTAGGACTGGTCGCCTGGCTCCAGCACAGCTTTTCTGACATCACACCACACGAAAACGGGCTCTTCACCTAGCGCCACGGCACCCCAGCTGTGTGGATTCGTGCAGCAAGACATTTCTTTTTCCAAATCTACCAATACCAGGAGGGGAGTATTGTCTTATGTTAGGCTTCTCTTAGTGTCCCCTGATGTTTTCCAAAGTCTGCCATCATCAACACTCTTATCTTGGAAAAGGATGCTTTCATATCTCCAGAGGTTGCCATTCACGTGCAGTACGGCCATCCCGGACAAGCTGGAAGGGACAGGTGACAAGAGGGACCAAATTCTCCTGCAGAGGACGCAGCCCACACGGCGGCCAGGCGTTAGTGCGGGTTTACCTCGCCGTCTCTAACTAGGAATGGGTGTTCCTGGGTTCTAGTGTCAGCTTAGCCATTAACTAACAAGAAAGGCTCTTTCTTGCCTTTTAGGGTCAGAGGCAAGGGAGTGGTTTGGTTTATTTGTTTACACCCTTGTTCTAAAGCGGACCTGGGAACGAAAGGAAATGCATACCTGCAGCAATACTTTAAACAGATGAAGAAATGTACGGGAAAGGAAAAGAATGGCCAGATACGGCTGCCGGAAGTCAGGCGCCGATGTACATGTGGTGTCGGGAAGCTCCGCAGGGAGGCCCGAGTGATGCAGGGGCGGCAGAGCAGCAACGGCAGCTCAGGAGGGTCCTGGGAGGAGAAGAGGAGGAAGCCCAGGAAGCCCCAGGCGCCTGCCTGCCGAGGCGGAAGGGCTGGAAGAGCGCAGAGCAGGGGTGGCGGGGAAGAACGGAGGGGCAGGGAAGACTGGAACCAGAGGTCGTGGAAGACACAGGCTCCAGAAGGCAATGGCCCACGACCAAGGGCACGGAGGGTCCGCGGTGCAGGCGCCGGACAGGCGAGGGGGCAGGGCTCCGATTCGGCGGGCTGGAGAGGGGGCGGGAGGTGGGGGACAGAGTGGGGTCAGAGCCCTCCCTCGAGAGCGACAGGGAGAAGGTGGCGGGACAGGCACGTGGGCGGGTGCACCTCTGTCCCCGTCCCCGGTGAGCTCTTGCTGCTCCGTCTGGGAAACACTGTGCGCCCCGGCTCTGGGATCCTTCCCAAGGGAAACTCCCTGCACTCAGCACAGAATGCTGGACCAGCCTGATGGCCGACAGGACGATGCCTCAGTTGGTTTCCAAAAGCCCGGATTCCCCATTCGGATTCCAGAGAGGACGGAAAGCTTTCAATTTACTTTGTTTTCAGAAGTGGTTTCTCCCAAGACAGATACCCACTTCCTTCAAAGAACAAAACATCAAGAGAGCCTAACCCCTGTGCCCACAGTGCCAGCGGACGGTATCCCACGGCCCAGGGGAGACCGGCTCCTCGGACACGGACCGGTGGGGTCAGAACACGTGGGCTGTGAAGTCCCAAAGACCCGGTTTTGAATCCTGGCTTTGCCACTTACTGGCTCTGATTGTGGGCAGGGCCCGTCATCTGAGCCTTTTCTTATATGTATTAAAGAAAATAATATTATTCGTCTCACAAAGGTATGAGGATTAAATGCATCTAGGGAGTTCTGGCGTACGGTAACCACTCAGAACACTAATTCTCTAACCCACTCTAAACCTTTCGCATGTTTGGGGCCACCTGAGATGCCGCCACAGCCCCCCGTCTCACAGGACCCGCCTTCTCCTCCAAGAGCGCAGTACGCCACCTACACAGTCTGCCCTCGAGGGTCTACCCCCCACGCGGCCTCACGGTTTCCAAGGCGTGTACCTGGCGTCCTCAGTCTCGAGGGCACAAGGTAGGCAGGCCTCTCTCGTGTCGTACCTGCAGTTCTTGCACAGCGCTGAATGCGCGAACAGCAGGACAGCCACCTCCTAACTCCACACGGACCGATTCAGAAGTTAAAAGGCAACCTCGACGCATAAGCTGTGCACTCAGCTGGAGAGCAAACCAGGGCTCTTGCCTCGCAGCCCGGGGGGCTGTCACCTGTGCCTGCTGCTCTCACGTGAAGGAACCTCCACCTGCCAGGACACACCTTCTCTGCCTACACTAGAACACCTGAAGTGGAATGGGGCTGGTGTGCTTACCGGCACACGGAGCCAGACACAGAACGGAGTCTTGGGGAGCCAGCCTTCTGCGAAGTGGATCAACAGACGTGCCTCTGCTGCCCCCCTCTGGACACCAGGATCACTACACAGCGGCTTGCTCATCCCCACCCGTTTACCCGACACCTTGCTGAGCAAGTGGGCTCTGTGGTATGAAGAAAACCCAGCAGAAAGAGCACCTCCCGGAGCTCCCGATGCAGGGGTGTCAGCTGGACCAGCCCTAAGGACAGGGCCACAGAAGAACACCGGCAAGAGAACCCTGGCTTCAGCCTGGGGCTGGGGGAACAGGAAGCCGGCAGGGGGGTGAACCTCAGGAGCTCCTACGGTACGAGCAGAACTCTGCTCAGCAGAGAAGGTGGCAGAAGGCTGTCCCAGAAAGAAGGGTCAGCGTGGACATCAAACACCTTCAGGGAACACAAAGTGGCACGATCGCCAAAGGCACACAACACAGGAAGGAGAGGAGGAGCAGGGAGAGAAGAGTCCAGCTCTGGCGGCTGGGCAGCGGTCCAGCAGGCAGTCTCCCCGTGGGGCTGCGATGACGGCCAGCAGCAGGGGCTCCTAAATGCCTGACTCAGCCCCATTTTGAACTGTCTACAATCTGGTCCTCTGAGCAACCAAGATCAATGAGGAAACTTCTTACATGTATGGGAAAACATTTATTACCATTAAGATTCAACCTGATTGGGACTTCCCTGGTGGCTCAGTGGTTAAGAATCCGCCTGCCAAGGCAGGGGACATGGGTTCGAACCCTGGTCTGGGAAGATCCCACATGCCGTGGACCAACTAAGCCCGTGCGCCAAAACTCCTGAGCCTGAGCTCTAGAGCCCTCAAGCCACAACTACTGAGCACCCGTTCCACAACTACTGAGCCCGCGCGCCTAGCACCCGTGCTCCGCAGTGAGAAGCCCACGCACCGCGAAGAAGAGTAGCCCCTGCTCGCCACAACTAGAGAAAGCCCCTGCACAGCAACGAAGACCCAATGCAGCCAAAAATAATAATAAAATTAAAAATAAAGTATGAAAAAAATGAAATAGAAAAAGATTCAATCTGACTGTACAGTTTGTAGTAAGCAAAGTGCTTTTACCCAGACCTCAATGAGTTAGTCTCTTCATTTTATCATTTCCTGTTCAAAGGCCAACTCAAGGAGCGATCTATGCCTTCACATACCTAAACCAGCTTCTCTCTGTAATTGCCCTAAATATCTGACAGTTTTTCCATCTTATTTACTTAAAATATATACTATGTAATACTTAAGCTATAAAGGATATAAACAATACAACCACCACCTGTGTACTACTATCCAACTTAAGTATAACATTACTGATACCAGTTTCCCCTTAAAAAGAGATGCATGGGGGCTTCTCTGGTGGCGCAGTGGTTGAGAGTCCGCCTGCCGATGCAGGGGACACGGGTTCGTGCCCCGGACCGGGAAGATCCCACATGTCGCCGAGCGGCTGGGCCCGTGAGCCACGGCCGCTGAGCCTGCGCATCCGGAGCCTGTGCTCCGCAACGGGAGAGGCCACAACAGTGAGAGGCCCACGTACGGCAAAAAAAAAAAAGAGATGCATGTTTCTACTTCCTGAAATTCTTAACCGTCCTCTGCCACTCTAATCTCTTGGATGGGATCCTTAAGTCAGCGCACATGTTTAAATCAATTAGGAATAGGAAGAAAAACCAGAATAGTTCCCAACTGGTTATTCCAAACACTGCATCTTATTCTTACCATCCCCCACCCCAACCATAGCACCCAAATGGTGTGCGCTACCAGCCAGCTTCCCAAAGAACCACCAGAGAGATGAGGGTGGAGGGCAGAAAGGCGCTCTCGGCCATCAGAGCTGCCAAGCAGACACTCACCTGCGGCTCCTGCCCCTCCAGGCCCAGTGCTCACTGGTGCCCAGCTCGGCACACCAGTCGGCCCGCAAACCCAGAACACAAAGATCAACTTCCTGCGCCTCCCATTTCCATAAAACCGGGAACGGCAAGGACTCCACTGCCAGATCAAACCATCACAGGTGAGAGGTCAAGCACCTCACACACATCAGCCACACACCCATGCAGCAGCTTTCGCAGAAGCCCAATTTGTTGAAAAAGTGCCCACTCCTCCGGCTGTCCTTCCCTAGTAAACACTAGAGCTCGTTTTGTGAGGTGGTCACAAGCGACCATCTTCTTCCAACATGGGAAAATCACCTGGTATGGGGGGGGCTTGAGTGAGGACACAAAATTTTGGTCCCTCCCACATGTCACCAACACTCACAGCTCTGAAAAAAGAACCACTTTATCAAAAGGAGATTAACTGTAAACACATGGCTGATAAGAGCTTTGAGCAGCAGGTGTCCGGTGACTTCTGGCTGTACTCTGAAGTGGCTGGGAGCTGGGGCAGAGCTGCCAGAGGCTCTGTGGCTTCCTGGCTGCCTTTGGAATGCGTGTGTCCTGTGGCGGGGGGGGGGGGGGGGGGGGGGGGGGGGGCTTTTATTTTTTTTTTTTTTATTTTTTTTTTTTTGCGGTATGCGGGCCTCTCACTGTTGTGGCCTCTCCCGTCGCGAAGCACAGGCTCCGGACGCGCAGGCTCAGTGGCCATGGCTCACGGGCCCAGCCGCTCCGCGGCATGTGGGATCTTCCCAGACCGGGGCACGAACCCGTGTTCCCTGCCTTGGCAGGCGGAGTCTCAACCACTGCGCCACCAGGGAAGCCCCGGGGCGGGGGAGGGGGCATTTTTAAGCCGCCACTCCTGAACTGTTAGGTGGTGTGCTGAGGAACTGTGTGACAAACGCCACTGTCTCTGGAAATGAAGAGGGTTCATGTCTCAGTAGCTGTGTTTAGCAACAGAAATACAAAAAAAGATAATAAGCCTTCTAAATTCCAGGCCCTTCCATCTTACTGTAGTAACTCTCAGCAGGCACCAACCAGGTCTTCTTTTCCAGAACCGCTGAGTGGGGCGAAATGGTCCGAGTGTTATTTTTAAACAGCTTTACTGAGATATAGTTCACATCCCCATTTAAGTGTACCATTCAGTGGCTTTCAGTATATTCACAGTTATGCAATTATCACCATAATCAATTTTAAAACATTTTGATCACCCCAAAAAGAGATTCCACATGCAGTATAGTCACTTCGCACTTGGTGTTTTTAAATACAGACCAACAGCATCTTTCCCGCTGGCTAACTAGTGCCATCAGATCTGGCCCGTCATCAACTTCAGGCGCACCAGCACTTTACCCCTGAGAAAGGGAAGCGGTGCCAATCAGGTGTCAATCACACATGCTCTTTTGTCACCATTTAAAAGTTACTTAATTTAATAGTTATTGAAAGGGATCTTTCAGACTTATTTAGACATATTTAGTACCAGCAATGCACATAACCCAGTAGAAGTAACGTGAGCACTGATGACCAAATTCACACACGTGTGGGGATGACAACTGGCAATGATGAGATGTCCCGACGGCGGAGCTTGTGAGACGTGGAAAAAGCGGCCCCCAGAATCAACAACACCCAACGCTGCACGACATGGCATGTGCTCGGTGACAGAACAGCAAAAACTGTCTTCCTAACTATAGCAAGAAAGGAGTCAAGCAAGCATAATCTTTAACAGCTAATGAGCTAACATAATACTAATCATACAAGCAACCCAGAAACCCCCAGCATGGCAATACTTAAGAGAATGTACCGACTGCTACATACATTTCACTCTCTTCCTGTTCCTAGTTAGGAAGAGAGAGAACTATTTATACCAGCAGAGAAAAGCCTGGTAAGTTCAGCACTGCTGCGGTCTCTTAGGGAAAGAAAACACTCGTTTCAGAACAAGAACTGAGAGAGGCTGGAGGAGCTTGGGAACCTCTTCTCTAGAACACCTCCTTGAATTGACAACTGCCTGACTTTAGCTTGGAGACAGGGAGATGAGTCAAACAACTTTAAAAAACCATGACTCAGTGTTTAATTACTTGGTTTAAATTTCTGACATTCCAAAGATGATGCCAAATTAATCTGCTGACAGCTTCACTTAGTGGAATAACTACCCAGCTTATAAAGACCCCAAAGGATTCAAGAAGGTCGACACATGTGGTATATGTGACTCGGCCGTAAAGAGACCAAACAAAGCAAGTCGCATGTGAGCTATTTGGGAAGGACAAATAACTTTAGCTTCTTGTAGAGAAAAACCGTTTTGGCCATTTCTACAAGAAAAGACAGGGCACCAATAAAAAAGAAGGTGTAAAATTCAGGGCTGGGGCGAGAGGATCAAAGGCGGGAGCCCGCAGACTCCAATATTAGCCCCGGGAGTTGTTGACACTGTTGACACTGTTGCTAAGGAAAACCTGGGGCTTTCGGAATGAAGGCAGCCACCACGCCCTGCGACAGCTGCTGCCTGCCCTGACACCCTGTCGCCTTCTGCCAGTTGCATGCCATGTGCCCTCTCCACCCTGTCGTCCGCCAGCCCAGTCAACCCCTTCACAATCGGAGGACGCTGGTGGTTTCTACCGTCCTCAGGAGCAACCCCAAAATGGGATGCAGTGATCAGAGTGCCATGAAGGCAGAGGCTGCCGTGCTCCAGGCACTGATGGAGACGGACTGGCCCCTGGACCAAAACTTTTTAATCCAAAAGAAGAAATGGTTAGTGAGTTCAATGCGAAGGAAAAAGAGGCCTGAGTTATGGTCTCCACTGTGCCTGACTCAAGGTGTGATATCAGGCAAATCACTCCATGCTCGTAGGGCCTCGGCATTTCCATCTGCAAAACAGGGGCATAACGCCTCTTCCTTTCCATCAGGTAAAAGGAACACACTGGTCACAGGGGAGCTTTTCAGGAAAAAAAAAAAAACAAAGAAAAAGAAACAAAATTTTAAAAAGGAACTTTGTAAATCCAAGATTGTGCCCTTCTCAAAAGTAATGAACTTTCAGAGGTCCTGCCCTGAGCTTACGTAACAAAATCACACATTACCTAGAATCCTGCATAAATTATGCTGACTCGCTTGACTCCTGTGTCTACTCTTCAATGACTGTGGCCACCTTCACAGACTTACATCATAATAGAGACTGTTGTCCACAGGATTAATTTTTTTTCAAGCTCATCTGCCCCCCCCACCCCCATTACAATGGCGATTCTTCATCACTCTGGAACTTTGGAAAATACAGGAAAAAAATGAAAATAAAATAAAAATTACCCATCATCCCTCAGAAAAGTCTAGTGTTCACCTTTCCGTGTTGATCACTTTTCCGTGTTGATCACGGTTTGGTACCATAATGACCACTGTATCCAGTCCTGCCTCCTGATGCGTCTGTAATCATATGTGTAGTTCACAGGCTGAGTGAAGGGTCCCCCACTCCCGGAGAGCCGCACCCCACCCCCGGACAGTGCTACACGCGCCCACTCCCCCCTCTTCGAACAAACCCGGCTCAGAAAAGGAAAGTCAGGTGCGCCGGTTCCATGGGAAGACCCACACCCCAATGCACGAGCTCTAGTTACCCCGCAAACAGGGATTCTTTCTGAGATGACTTTTCTGCTGGTCAGGGCTTGCTATGGCCAGTTTCAAGACCCATTTGCCTGACGCTAATTGTTTCCAACGGGACCTGTCAACACAGGCTCCAGGCCTCCATTTCCCAGCAAGAGCCAAAATGCTTCCACAAGGAGCTGGTTACAGAGCAAGCTGCGGCTTCACGAGAAGAATTAGTACCCAGCATGCTCTTTCAGAAGGGAAATTTAGCTGTTTTCAAAACATGTGCTTGTTTTCTTTCAGCGTGTGTTTCTCTGAAGGAGAAACTGAATTAAACGGCTTTAATTCTGTAAAGGCTTAAATGACGTTTTATTCGATCAAGCCATTCCCCGGCTGAAAGCACTCCAGTCCACAGCTCTGAGAGCGGAAGTTCAAGTTTCTCAGCACAGCACAGACAGAAACTACACCATGTGGTTCCTGCCCACCTCTCTCTAGCGCCACAATTTCCAAAGTATTCCCAATGGAGTACCAGTCAGGTTTCTGTGAAAAAACAAAACTAATCGATGGACACAGAAATTTGGCAACTGTGCAAATTCTAACCAGCCCCACGCCCTGGAGAGGAGCGATCCCCAGGTTTTGGAGCAACCTGTGTTTACCTGTGTTTAAGCCGTCGTTTCACAAATCCGCTGGGCCACAGAACACTTTTTTTCTGCATCTAAATCTACTTCACACAAGACACCTGCGGAAACGCTGCACTGGCCTTGCCCTCCTCCCAGTGCCAGGCACAGTGAACTTGTCCCCGAATTTCTCAGGTCCCTCTAAAATACCACCCTCCTGTTACGACCAGCCTCTCAAAACTCAAGCCCAGGCACCTCCTCTGCAGCCCCTTCCCTGCCCCTCTACTCCAGACCCGCTCTGTTCCCACATCGGACACTGTGCTGCAGCTTCTGAGCTGCCTTCCACACGGACACGCTCTAGCTTTTCCCTGACCTTGGATCTGTAACGCCTCTGCACCGGGCACACGGCAGCCTCTCCCTAGACGGCTGTTAGACGCCTTACACACGCAGGTTCCCGTAGCAGCTCTCTACCAGATACCTCAGTGCGTCTGCAACACCTTCTGTCTCAACAGCTACTCCTGATGCACTTACCTCACTGCTCCTCTAGATGCTCGCTCTAGCTTTAGTACAGCTGGTCACTTCTAACTATTGTTACTGTGAAATCAAGTTCATCTCTTATGGCAAGACAAGAACAATTCAAACATAAGCACATCTGCTCTGCCCTCTGGCCCCACTCTCCCCCTTACTGTGCAGGGCGTATCTGCATTTTACATCGACCAAACCTCCATCGGCAGGAACACCTGCTCAGCCACGAAGAGCAGTGTTCTCCCAGCACCAACGAGACAGCGCCTTAGAGATAACCTTCCTTCTTGATGGGGCCACGATGACGCTCAGACGTGGCTTGTGTGACCTGTCAATAAGACGTCATTTCGCGTACAGCCTTGTGTCTCAAGAACTTATGCTACTGTGCCGTGACCTCTAACGGGAGGAACGGTTCTTGGAGCTCGCTGAGATGTTCTTCCGGGCTATAACCCTCAAATCTGGCTCAAATAAAATGCTCCGCTTCTTTCTGAGATCAACTGACTAATCTTTGTCGACATCACCGACTGAAGTCACGGTCTGAGGTTGCTGTCTGCCGCTCGTCTGCATCCTGAGCATCTAGACCCTGCCCGGGAGCTCTCCCTCATGGTGCCTCTCCCTCTCCAGTGTTCACAGTGTTCTGTGAGTTTGTCTCTGGTGGGGACTGCTGTACAGAAATCCGTTGGGCCCCAGGTTGAAGATGTGCTTATCTTCAAGGTATCTCTGAATTTGTTTGTGCCATGATGGCCCCCCAATTTTAAGAGTACAGACCTACTTCCTATGTTAAATTCTTGGCTTGGGATTTCCAAACTATATGGGTAGTAAAATATCCCACAAAAGATTTTTCTGACAACAAAGACTACTGTATAACACAGGAAACTGTGCTCAATATCTTGTAATAACCTATAATGGGGAAGAATCTCAGAAAGGATCTATAAACATATTCTTTAAAAAATAAGGGCTTCCCTGGCGGCGCAGTGGTCGGGCGTCCGCCTGTCGATGCAGGGGACGCGGCTTCGTGCCCCGGTCCGGGAAGATCCCACATGCCGCGGAGCGGCTGGGCCCGTGAGCCATGGCCGCTGCGCCTGCGCGTCCGGAGCCTGTGCTCCGCAACGGGAGAGGCCACGACAGTGAGAGGCCCGCGTACCGCAAAAAAACAAAAAAAAACAAAATATATATATATATACAGTCTTTTTTTTTTTAGGTAAGAAGTGGATTGATTGACTGATTGATTAATTTTGGGGTTGTGTTCGGTTTTTGTTGCTGCGCACGGGCTTTCTCTAGTTGCGGCGAGCGGGGCCTACTCTTCGTTGCGGCGCGCGGGCTTCTCATTGTGGTGGCTTCTCTTGTTGCGGAGCACGGGCTCTAGGCACGTGGGCTTCAGTAGCTTTGGCATGCAGGTTCAGTAGCTGTGGCTCACAGGTTCTAGAGCGCAGGCTCAGTCGTTGTGGCGCATGGGCTCAGCTGCTCCGTGGCATGTGGGATCTTCCCAGACCAGGGCTCAAACCCGTGTCCCCTGCATTGAGAGGCGGATTCTTAACCACCGTGCCACCAGGGAGGTCCCTATATATATTCTTAAGAAAAAAACCTGCCTGGACTCTTGACACATCTTTGGACCGTGGGCAAAGAACTGGGCAGCCCTTTGAGAATTCCAGCTCTACTCAGGTTCTTGGTGGTGGATCCAAGCCTAGCCAGGTCCACAGCCACGCGTCCTACATCCACCCACGGCGCTAAACCAGAGCCTCCAGGCTCCAGGCCTCACTCCACCCTGGGCCACTCAGACCATTCTGGCTTCTGGGGTCTCTTCATTTTTGTCAGCTGGGAGTTCTCTTTCATTCTTCTGAACTGAGCCACCCTTTCGTCTGTTTATAATAGGAACAGGGCCCTGTGGGCCTGTCTGCCGTGCTGCGGGAACCACCTCCTAAACAAACGTTGAGCACATTCACTCTTTTCCGTCTCCTCCAACGACTACCTCAGTGCCAGCTACTGGTCTTCTTCACGCTCGCTCCTCTGCAGGGGTGTCCTAACTGGTCATCTCACATCCATTCCTGTCCATTCTTCCCCTGTCCACTTCGTATGTACTACTGCAACCAGAGTTTAAAAGGCAGAATTTTTTAAAATGTAAGTCACATCAACTTTTTTTTTTGTCTCAAATCTTCTACTGACAGATGACCCAGAAATTCTACTCCTAGGTACACACCCAAGAGAAATGAAAACATATGTTCACACAAAAACTTGTACATGAATGTTTATAATAACATTCTTCAAATAGCTGAAAGGTGGAGACAACCCAAATGTCCCCCACCCCATGAATGGCACACAAAATGCAGTATATCCACGTAACGAAACAGTATCCAGCCATGAAAAGAATAAAGTACTGATGCACGCCACAACACAGATGACTCTTGAAAACACGCTGCTGAGGGAAAGGAGCCAGTCACAGAAGACCACATACTGATTCCATTTGGATGAAATCTCCAGGGCACGCAACTTGACAGAAGCAGAAAGTAGAGGAGTGGTTGCTCAGGCCTCGGGGGCAGGGGGAGACGGGGTGGCGACAGCTGAAGGCTACGGGCTTTCTTTTTAAGGTGATGAAAATGCTCTAAAATTGACTGTGGTGATGGCTGCGTTGAACTGGTGAATTACATGCTGTGTGAAGCACGTCTCTGCAAAGCGGTTCAAAAAACTCTTCCGGTGGCTCACCATGGTTCTCGGCACATAAACCCACAACCTCCTCGCTGGGGGTGAGCTGCATCACGGAGCCCTGCCTGCGCCGCGGGCCTCACCGCAGACGGCTCTGTCCCTCACTCGCTACACTCCAGCCACCATGTCTCCTTCCAGCGTCTCCGAAGGAAGGATCGAGCACTGTCCCCCGCCTTGGTGTCTCTGCGGTGGCTGTCTGCTCTGCCTGGAACGCCTGCCCCTCCCCCTCCCCTGGCTGTTATTTGCCCTGCAGTTCTCACTCGGGCATCACACCCCGAGGGGGACTTTCTCTGACCCCACCCCCCCACCCCGAGAAGGCGAGTCTACGGTAGGCGGATCTTCTGTAAAGCACCACGCACAGCATCTATCACAAGTGTAATCACCCTCGTTCCTCTTCACTAGCGTATACACTTCGCAGCGGCTCAGACCATACTCATCAGCTCATGGCTGTGCGGTCTGGGCTTGTCACAGTACTTGGCAACAGCAGGTGCTCAGCAAATTCTGGAAGGAATAAACGCTGCTACAGATCAACTGACTGAGTCCAACAGCTCTTTATCTAATACGCTCCCAGCTATTTATCTTGTGCCAGCTATTTATTTTATTATCTAATAATTATTATTTATCTAACGAATATCTATACCTATTTTGTGCCATCCCTAAAGTGCACTCATCTTGATATACCACATTCATATTACAATTCATTACTATCTTGACCTAATTCTTTTATTCTTACATTTGCTGCTCCTTGAGGAAATACATCCTAGTTCTATAAAACATGTGGCACACGGCTGGTACTCAATAAATATTTGTGGCTCGAGTAAAACTTCTAAAACAAAAACCACAATCTGTAACAGGTTATTGATCACAGGTTATAAAATGCCCAGAAGACAGCAATCGTTTCTCTAGATTTCTCTAAATAATGGTTCATGCAACTAAATATTTAATAATGCAGTTTGATAAAGAACCTGGTTTACGCATCCTTCCAGGGACCATGATCTTAATGATGAATTTAACTCATTTCACTTGTCTCAGCTCAGAAGGAGTTTTTAAAGGGAGTTTTTTCCCCAGCTAATTAAAGATTGCTTTCGCATTTAGTTTCTAGATGAAACTAACAGTATCTAAGTAACGTCTGAGCTATGAAATACATAGACATTAAATATTGAAGATTGATTTATTAAAACTTTCCTGGCTGTAAGCCTATTAAAAGATGACAACTGTTAGCTCTGCAATCTCTTAGCCCAGAAAATGGAATTTCTTCAAGTTGTACGTAAAGAAATGAAAAAAGAAAGGAAGGAAAGGAAGAAAAACACTCTTTTTCAACTTAACATCTTCCTTCTGTTTCTTCGCAAGATGCAAGTCTTAGAGCTATCTTTATAATAAACGAATGTCTAAAAAGTTTAACTCATTGTACCTTGTAGCTGAAACGACACGCTGCCTTGTTACACATATAGACACTCGGAAATATACACCTCCTTCCTTTGGATATTCAAAATAAAATGAAGTCAAAGTGAAATCTAAATTTTGGTAAGATTTGACCTCTTTTTCTAGTCTTAAAAAAGGGATAATTATGGCTTCAGTCTTTATGTAGATCTGAAACTCCCAAATGGAATGCATTCTATTTTTACCACTTCTTCTAGTGGAAGAAAATGGCCTGCTCTCCTTGGTCACACCTTCCATTGTCTCAGAAGGTTCTCTTAGCTCCTGCCTTAGATCTCTCTGAGGTCCGCTCACGGCTGCTCCCACCATCCCTCCAAGGAGCCTGCAGAACAGTTGGCCACCATCCCTCTACAGTATCATCATGTGCCATCCACTTCCTTTTCTGGTATTCGTCTCAGATTCATCAAAACTGCACATCCTAGCTCCGTTTCTCTGAGCCTTTTATCATATCACTGCTCTTCTCTGCTGCCAGCAGTCGTCGTGGACCACCAGAGCCAAACCAAAGACACTTCTCTCTGCTCAGCTGCTCCGTCACAAAAGGGGGAAACAGTGCCTGACAGCCATCTCTCTCGTAAGACAAACAGAAAGAAGAAATGCCCACAGATCCATAACAGAAGAAGTACCTACGTTAAATAATCAGAAAGAATTAAGATCTCCACCAAAAATCTCCCAGAGGCAAAAGAGAAAACCCACGCTGTAACATGAAGACTCGTTTTCACAGAAGTATGTGCGGCTGGGGAAAACACTTCACGCCCACCCCGCTACCTACTACCTCAAAGCAGAACCCCACAAGTGACATCAGTCGTAACACACCTCCTCCTCTCCCTGGCTTCCACAGAGGAGTCCGTTCCAGGAGTGGAGAGCAGAGCGGCAGCTGTAACCCCATTGGCAGTGCTAGGTGGGGGGCGATTCGTGATCACACAGAGCGGGGTGCCGCAAGAGACACCGTCTACTGTTCTCTCCGCTGCGGAGTCAGCCTGGGATTTGTAAGGAGGCCTGAAATCAAAAGGACACAAGCAGAAAGAGAACGGTCAGGCACGCACACAACGCAGTGGTAGAGACAGAGCTTCGAGGTGGGTTTACCCAGAGAATCTTCTCGCTCAGAATTTGTCTGGGGTTGGTCTGCTTTCTTAATTCTGAGCTCTTAAATCTTAGAACAGTGATTACGCTTTCCGTCTGATATCTTCTGCCCAAGCAGTTATGTTTTACGGAAAATATTTTTTACTTGAGATTAGAAAAAAATTGTTTTTTGATTAGCTATGGCACAAGGCAAGAGAGTGACACATGCGAGAGAGCTCTGAATGAGTCCTGAGCACCATCTGGTCTCCACACACACACAACAGACACTGAAGTCACTTACGATCACGTCACTGCCCTTCAGTCCCGGGCAGTGAGTGCCTGTGGTGGCCTCACAGCGGACGGCCGTCCTCCTGGATCACCCAGATACACTCGACAGACACTCCGCAACCTCACCTAGCTTAGCAACTGCTCTCTTTCCACGGAACCAAATGCCTGATTGTCCGTATTCGTAACTGCAGACAGGAGAGACTGAAACCAAAACTAACAGGATTCTACACGCAACCTTAACTACAGACTTTCCAACAGCAAGCTGTACAATTACATTCATTTACATGAAAACAAGACCTTTGTTTCTTAACAAAGAGTTGAGATCAACCATTGGCTTTCCACCCAAAAAGCTATCATTTGTGATGTCACAGCTTGTTGCTGGGGTAACAGAGATCCAAAATTGATACTCACAAAGATGGAGAAAGAAATGAAAATAATGAATGCTAAAAATCTGGTTTTTTCACCTACTTAGAATTACCAGAATGCTTATAAGGAGCTATAAGCTCATTTTCAAATAATCACATTATTATAATAAGCTTGAAAGAATTAATCAGATCATAAAAACCTAAATATGGTACCTAGATGCCAGTATAAAATTACAACAGTTTTGAAGTGGTATCTAAAAAATACAAGCCACTTCTCCAGAAGCAATTAATAGCTCAGAAAAAAGGTGAAATTTCACATTCATTTTTTTATTTAAAAAATGAAGGCAAATAATTCCTCAGACTTACAAGATGTATGAGCCTATAGGAAGCACTAATAAAATCAGCCAGGAACAAAGCTATAAAATCATTACACTTACCGAAACCTTACATGGAATTCCTTTTAGCTTAATAACATGCTTCGGTCTCTGCAATTTCTTATGCTGGAGAAATGCCAAGGATTTTATTTGTCAAATTACAGAATAGGATTCTTACTATTATTTTGAAGTATATAATTTTACAAGGAGGTTGTTAGGATCCGAACAGAAGAAGCTCCAGAGCAGGGATCGGAGGCTCTGAGTGTAACCTCTCCGATCTCTTCCCTGTAAAATGGGGATAATGCTGCCTTGAACTGCAGGGATCTTGTGATGGTTAAATCAAATGTCTGTGGAACACTCAGTATAGTGCCCACAATAACAGATAAACTCAGTGGAAAGAAAATAGTGAAAAAGCAAAGAGCCCCCAAACGCACAAATCCAGGCTCCAATCCTGCCGTGGTTGTTCCTTCCTGGCCGAGTGACCTCGGGCAGATCATCATATTTTTGGTCTCAGCTTCCTCATCCATAAAATGAGGATAATGTCCCATACACTGGAGGGCTCTTTAGGACCACATGTAACACAGCCAGCTGCCTCACCCATGTTCATGTCCCTTTCCCTCCTTACTAACAGGACCCTATTATTCAAGGCATCAATGTGCCTAGCTAAAAATCCACACTTTTCGAAGTCTCCCTGGTCGCTAGAGGTGGCCAGGGAGACACGAGCAGAAGATCAGTGCGTCTGGGGAAATTCTCAGTTCAGAGGCATTCCCTCTTCGCATACTTCCCCCTTTCCTCCTCCTCCCTGCCTAGAATACAGCCATGATGGCTAGAACGCTAGCAGCTATTTTGGACCATTAGGCAACCCATGGAAATGGAAGCCACAATCTAAACATTGTGAAGCGGAAAGACAGAAGGAACACAGACCCTTTGGTGGCTCTGGAGCTATGTGCCAGCACTGCCTATTTCTGGACTGTCTTAACTGAGAGAAAAAAAATAAACCTTTAAAATAAACCTAGTCAGTATCATTTGGATACACTGTTATGTGTGAGTAAAGCAAGTCCTGACGTAATTCTGTACGGTACGAGCCCCATGCCTGGCACACGCTGGGGTTCAACAAAGGGTGGCCATTACCATTCTTTCCCAGGCCTCGCTCTGAATTAATCAGTAGCCTCTCTGTGCTTCAGTGTCTCCATCTGTGGGGCTAACGTTAACCATGCCTGTGCAAATGGATTGTTATGGGGCCTAGTAAATGTATAAATAATCATACAGTATTGTTAGAAGCAGTCCATCATAAGCCACCCCACCTGGCCAAACAAATGAGCCCCACTTTTGTCAGGAAAAGAAACCCAGTGGCCAGTCGGGCACCAGTCAGGCACCACCACCAGCCGTGTCCTTGCTGCAACACTGGCCTCGATGACATTTTTCATTTTTTTTGTGTCAGCTGTAGAAACAAGACCCAGGGGAGGAGCCCCTGTGCTGCACCCAAAGGAAAATATCTCTGACCACATTCACAACCACAGCTGAAGTTCTGCCCCAGGTTCACATGACACTCTGCCCCTGCCACCCCTCAGATGAGCTAGAAACCAAGAAGGTGTCAGCCGGCAACAGAGTGGAGACAAACACACATCTCCTCCTTCCCACAGTGGGTACCGCAAAACACTCACTGCTGGAAATTCTCAGAAGGGGGCTGTAGGAGGCTTCTGGGACAAGAATTAGCGTCCCTTTCGATTTGGGTTGAATGCCATCTTCCAAAAAGAGTAAACAGAAGAGATTCCTCCTGATACTTCCTGGGAAATTAGTATAAATGACATGTGGGCTGTTTGTAACATGCGATTTAGCACAATAGCTGGGGCCCTTACGTTGTAACCCAGCTGGGAGAGCTACCAGGAGGCAAGGCCTAAGCATGCCCTACGGTTACCTGACGAGCAGCTGCTGCCTGGCCGACACAGGTCAGAGCAAAAGCGTCCTCACTGACTCAGGGACACTCTCCAGGAGTCCGGAGTCTCCTGGCTGGAGCCTCCAGATGTGACTCCAGCGGCCCCCAGCAGCCTTACCTGCGTGGTGCACAGATGCAGCAGTGTCTGCACTGAGTGGAGCGGGGAGCAGGCGGCGGGCTGCCACCTGCCGCCCCAGAGCTGGAGGAACCAATGGTAATGAGTGAGGCAGCAGGAGGTGGGTTGTGATTGGCTGAGAGGTAGGGGCTTGAGGGGCCACTACGTCCACCACAGGACGCACTGCAAAACAGCACACGGTCACTTCCTTCAGGACACGCTGCTCGCCCCCCTCCCAGCACCACCTCCCCACCCAGACTACGCGCTTAAAGGAGGTGGATGGAGAGAGGGCACGACAGCTGGGAAGCGGAGGGGCCCAGCCCAGCTCGAGCAGGGCCCCGGCAGCACGCAGGCCTCTGTCCATCACCCCACAGAGGGAAGGCGCGGGGAGGAGGAGAGATGAAGAGCAACAGGAAGGAGGGAGCCGAGCGCACGGGTGGAGTGGGGCTGGGGGAGGGGAAGACGGGCGGCAGAGGCAGCGCGCTGGAAAGAAGAACTCCAACACCCCCGACAAAGTCACGCAACCCCAGCTGCTTCCCGGAGACAGAAGCAACACTGCAAAAGCTAAAGTGAGCCCGAGAATCTGCAGAGGGTTTGGAGCAGAGACTCAGGATTAAAGAGTAGAGAAGAGGACAGAGGCCAAAACGCCTTGGGAGGATTTCAAGGTTTAGGTCTAGCAAGTAATACTGTACAGGCAACAGAGGACAGCTTTCCCCTGTCTCAGCTGAAGAAAGGTAGGAACCATCTCAACTGCGGCAAAAAATTATTCGGATTAGAATTTTTTAAAAAACTTCTTGACTATAATAGCAATGAAACACTTGAGGCGGGGGTGACCCCAAAAAGCCAGGGAGACTTCTTCGACAAAAGATGCATTTTACTGGGCTGTTACAAAAGGAATCTCTGCCTGAAAAATAAGGAGACTGAAAATGGAAAGTTTCTGAGGTTTGGCATAGTCCAAGAAGGACAAATGTCTATCCACACGTTCTGTTTGAAACAGTGATTGTATGTGATTCTTTCCTTGTGAAAGATCATAAAATAAGATTTGTAAAATAAAAAAGTGCTTTAGGATTACAGAAGAAAAGCTTTGGAAGTCCAAGGTATAGAGCAAGCTGTAGATATTTTCTCAAACATGCTCACATAATTAAGCACGCTTCCCACCCTAAAGAGAAGTGTCCCCTCTCCTCTGTTCACCATGATTTTGCCAAAAGACATCTATGAAACCAAACACTACTCACTCCATCCATCTGCTGATGACTTGGATCCAGAAAGCCACCAACCCTACCACAAAATAACACCAGGCCTGAACATTAAAGATGAAGATGAAGATGCCACCTTCATCTTTCCTAAGTTCTAGAACACTCTTTTCTTAGAGAAGTTTTCTTGGTCCTGGTTTCAGCTTGGATCCAGCTACAAGGAGTAATAAGTTATCTATTCAGACTAAGGCCTCACCCTCGAAGACAAACAGGCAACAGCCTCATTAAAGCCCAAAACACTGAGGCTGTAGGACGAAGCTTCAGTGGCATCAATGAATTGTACTTGCTCCCTTTCAAAGTTGAGCCCTCTCTTACAGGACATATCTGCAGAACTGAAGGGCGTTAAAAGGTGACAGTGGCTGTTTGATTTATGGCACAGTCTCCACATTCCGACATTAACTGGTTGACGAGATTATTCCTATCAAGTGAAAATAGGTTTTGATCCCAAACACACAGTCTGTGGCCAAAGTCTGTGCCTAGGGTAGCCAAGAATCACCTAAAAACCTACTGATGAAAGCTGTGGCATGATGAGGCAGTTGGAGGGGTTTGGTTGAGAGAGTACAAGTGAAGAAAGAATTCAGAGGAAGCAATGAGAATCAGATTCCTCCGCATCAGCAGCGAAGTTCAAATGGAAATATTAATTGTGTCTTATAGCTTAATGGCTCTGGCAAAGGTGCCTTGCTTGCTGGCTGGTACATGGCAAAGAAGATAACTGCAGAAAGGGGTATACAGATGAGAAAAGGGGAAGGAAACCCAGGTACCTTCTCTGCACCAGACTTGCGAGTTTCATATCTTGATGGATCTGAGGGCCATTAAAGTCATAAAAAAAAAACAACAACTCAAGTCCCTAAATTAACAGGCTTCAATATGAAATTTTTTTTAATGCAATTAACATCTGTCCCCATCCTGCCCCCGCTACACCCTACAGGCCCCTCCCTGCCTCCCCCCAAAGCGTGACTTGAGCTGAGGAAGGAGAGCTGGCTACCGGGCAAGGGCGACTTAAATTCAGTCCTGCTCAGAGTCTACCCGAGGTCATATCTGGCTGAAGATTTTACAGGACTGAAAGGACGGAGTATATATTCAGATCTGTCTGTGGGGAGAACTTGGAATTAGCTTACTCTGATTCAGTTAGGGAAAGAAATTAACTTTCATTTAAAATTACTTAAGATGTCACTCCCAAGAAATCTAAGAGCAATTCAGTTCTTGATTCGTTTCTGTGGTGCTAACTGGGTATAAAAAAGGCATGCAATTTACTGCCCATCTGCCCACGGTCAGAGTGAAGGAAACCACCTCCCAGCCTTGGAGCCTGGTACCTTTTCAGGTAGGTTGTCACGTAGGTGGAAGGGGCGGCTGTCTGCAGAGACTCACTCCCCTCCGCTCCGTCCCTCCGCAGCTGGCGGGCGGGGGGGCCACTCCGCACCAGGTGAGCAGCCGACTCTCTGTGGATGCAGGACGGACACAAAACAAAACACTGGCCCCGCCCTCTGTCCAGGGCATGGCATAAACTGGGAGGGGGGCCGGGCAGGCGGAGCGCATGTGGCTGCAGAGACAGCAACGGGGCCCTTTTCAAGAGATAGGTGTTCATACACCTGTCTCCCCGCACAGATGGGGGACTGGTTAAGGCTTCGTGTCTGCCTCCTTTTAGGAACTTCAAAGCCAACCCATCTCAGTAGGTACCAACTGCTTGTGGTGCGGATCTGGAGCCCTTTCGTGAGGAGGCGCCACTTCGTTCCTCAGTTAGAAAGCCTGGCAGGTCAGCCCGGTGTGGGCCGCTCAAAGCGAGCAGAGGCGGGACGGGGGAGGCAGAGAGGACGTGCGCGCAAGTGAAGGAGCCTCCTCAGCTTCCTACACGGGCGACGCCCAGGAGCGGCCCTGGCACCTCTTCCTAACCACAGCTGGTAACCCGGGGAGGTCAGGGCAGTTCTTCCGAAGCTTTAACGCGCCTTTCAACCACCGAGGGGACTTTGTGCAAGCGCCCATCTACTTCAGCAGGTCTGGGCGAGACTGAGACTCTGCACTGCTAACGGCTTCCAGTGGCCCCGGTGCTGCTGGCTGGAGGACCGCACCTTGAGAAGCAAGGCTCTAGCCCAGGCTCTGCTCTGAGATGCAGCGATACCTCAACATTCCCATATTCATTTTAACTGATGAGGAAGACTTTACTTACAAATTAGAAGTTGATCAATTCAATTAAATAACCACATTTTTAGTGTTCCCCAGGGGACAGGCCCTGTCCTGGCACGAGGAGCGCCTGAGCCTCCGGTGGACACAGACCCCACGTGCACAGAGCCAGCTGTGGACTAAAGCGAACCCACACGGGAGGGTCGAGCTGACGGCCCAGCACCGGCAAGGCGCGGGCGGAGGGCTAGGGCTCCGGGATGGGAGGGCGGCCGTGGGGCCCCGGTGCGGAGTACCTGTTCTCCTTCTCCTCCAGGTCGCTGGCGGCGCTCAGCCTCCGCGGCCCCAGTGCGCTGAAAGAGCTTCTGCTTTCTCGCTCCTGTAAAATCAAAACAAGGAACGCACAGGGAAGGCAGAGTTCTGACACAGAGGAAAACATTTTGGGTAAAAAAGCAGAACTTAATATACCCATATAATCTTACTTCCAGATTCAATACCAATTCCAGTTTGAGTGGTATTAAAAAAGGTTAGCATTCAAAGGCTCATTCCCAACTCTCCTCCATTAAAAACCAACATGTAGGGAAATAGTTCTCATGGGAAAAGCCAGGGCCATCAAACAGGAAAGAGCAGCACCTATCACACCAAGCAGCAGCCCTACAGAGACAGGGAGCTTCTGAAGAGCCACAGACAGCAACTGCACTCTCGAGTTCTTCTCCTCAAAATGCAGCCTCGGGTACAAATGGGCCCCAGAGCTAATGCAGCCCACACACCTCGGGCCCGAGTGTCTCCGGAAACCCAGGACCGAGCGAGGGGTCTGTGGTTGAAGGAGACCCAGCCCCAGAGAGGTGCACCGAGCGAGCCCTGTGAACTCTGGAACCAGAGTGAAGACACAGAAACGTGCTCCTTCTGGATGAACAGCAGATGAGAAGTAGCCGGATCATACATCAATTAATGAACAAATGAGACACTAAGATTTGTTTCTCTAAGTGCTACTCTGCCTGAGACTCATTAGGATTGAAAGCCCAACCAAGGAACTCTGCTTCTAAACATAAAAAGAATAAATACTGTTACTGGTTCAGAGGAACCTTTTAGGCCGTATCCAAATCTTCATGCTTCTGACCCACTTTTTTGCCCCAGGTAAGGAGGGTAAGGAAGAATGAACAGAAGGTATATGCCAAAAGGAAAAGGGGTCTCTTTCTTTCTTGGCCAAGCAAGTAATAGCAAGCAAAGAGCTACATGATTAATCAACATGCCTGTCTCCTTTTAAAGACTCTGTACTTCCAGCATCAAATTAGGGACTAGAAAATGTTTTCCTTTGCTCCCGAGGTTGCACTGTCACAGAGGGAAACTGCACCTTTTCTCTGGTGTCCAGCACAGTGGAGATGCGGGGGCTGGAGGCCGAGCGGTGGATGGACGCGCCCCGGTCCCGCAGGGCCTCCCTGGACCTGGCCGCCTCGCCCAGCACGTTCTGGCTGCCGGTCTTCCTGAGGCCCAGCCTCCACGAAGACGGAGACTCATCTCTGGGCTCTTCCGGCTTGTTGAAAAGGCCGGAGAACTACGAGGGACGAAGCAAAGGAAAGGAAGGTCCTTTTGGGTCTTTCCGTCCCCAGCTGAGCTCCGTGGGGCGATGTGGGGCGGAGCAGGGAGAAGCATGCGGCAGGCCAGGCCCGCGCAGGGCTCCCTTTCTCCTGGGCCAGAGACAGCCTAAGAAGCTCCCACCTGGCAGAGCTGCTCGAGGAGTACGACAGCAGGCTGAGTGCTGACCCAGGCCTGGTGACACGCCCCCTCCTGTCCGCTGTGTGCCTGGGGACAGGACACCTCACCTCTCCAGGCCTCAACGTGCCCATCTTCAACCCTGGCAAAGAGCTTACCCCTCTTATAACATGTGGACACTGGGAAACACAGGGCGGGCCAAGGTGTCACTATGTTTCAAGGTCCTGTGATGAGACTGCGGCAAGCTGATGGAAGGTAACACGCACACAGATGCTAAAGGCCACTCCACTCAAATGCTAACTGCTTATTTCAAGACAATGGTTTATTTGACCGAGGGCAGCAGTTCTAAGCATTTCAGATTTCAGCGAGCAGCAAAATTAAAAAAGAAAAAAAAAATGGTACAAGTCACAGAGTTGCCAGTTTTTAAATTTTGCCAGAACAGCTTTCAGAAATGGATTACCATTTCCAGTACCATCATTTCATTAAAAAAAAGAGAGAGAGAGAAGTAATTTTAACATTAGAAAAGAAGGCTTCATGGAAAGCTTCCATTGTCCTTAACCATCTCATCCTGCTATAAACCACAGAAAACATCACAGACTAGTGTCAGCCTGAAGACCAGGCTGGGGCACATCTGGTCTACAGACCAGCAGCCGTGGGCCTCTTCCTGGGCCGTGGGGGGCTCTGCTAGATGCGTCGGTCTTTCTGCAGAACCAGGCCACCTCTACCGCCTGGCACAGTGAAAACGCAACAGAAATGTAAAACCATGCTTAGCTTTTTCTTCTACCCGACCGTCTGAATGGACAGATTTACGTACTCCTTCCAGCGTCAGAGAATCGATCCCGTCAGCTCTTTCTAAGCCACCTGGTTCTGAGGGGAGAAATGTTTCCCAGCATTCTTTTAGGAAAGTAGAATAAGTATGGGTGTGCGTTTGTATCTTTTTTAATTTAGGACTTTTCCTCTTAAAAAAGCAGGCGATTTAGTCACGCGCAGAAGCAGGGGGAGTGCGCAGGACTGAGAGACTGGACGCTCCCGGGAGCCAGCGCGCAGCTGAGCCTCTGCTGCCTTGTCTCCACAAGGACACCAGAATGCCACCTGCACGTTCACGAGGCTCTGGGAAGATCAGTAAGTTAGCATCTGCAGAAGTACAGAGCTGTCCAAGAGCTGCACGCCAAAGAGCTCGGGCCCGTTCTCCTCAACATCGATCCCACACGCTGCGGAGCCGCGGCATCACCGGCGAGGAGCCGGCAGCTTCTGAGCGGCCTGAGGAGGCTGCCGGAGGCACTCACGTATTTCAACAAGTGCTTTCAACCTCTGCTCTCCATTCATCATCGACTATAAGGACTTAACTCAGGAAAGTAAAATGGAACACGAGAAGTAAAAAAAGAAGAGCAGCCATCAGAACAATCGAGGCTGGATGCTGGCTATCTTCCCAGCCCAACTGAGCTTCACATACGCTCCCCTCAACTTCAGATACGAAGAAAACAGGCAACTGACAACACTTCCTTGGTCCCAGGTTACTAGGGCCTGTGTCATCTAAACACACTGTAGCCAAATTTGTTTGGTGATGGCTTTATACTTTTTTAAAATATACTGTGGGCAAAGTCATGGACACAAACATCGTGTCCACTCCTCCAAATCCACGTACTGAAGCCCTAACCCCCAGTGTGATTATACTTGGAGACCAGGTGGTTGTCTGAGAGCCAGGAAGAGCGCCCTCACCGTGAACTGAACCTGCCAGCACCTTGATCTTGGAGTTCCAGCCTCCAGACCGTGAGACATAAGTTTCTATTTAAAGCCACCCTGTTTGTGGTATTTTGTTATGGCAGCTGAGCTGACTAAGGCAGGAATATAAAGATGTGGTACATATATACAACAGAGTATTACTCAGCCATAAAAAAGAGTGAAATCATGCCATTTGCAGCAACATGGATGGACCTAGAGATTATCATACTAAGTGAAGTGAGTCAGACAGAGAAAGACAAATACCACATGATATCACTCATATGTGGAATCTAAAAAAAAGGATACAAATGAGCTTATTTATGAAACAGAAATAGACTCACAGACATAGAAAACAAACTTATGGTTACCAAAGGGGAAAGGAGGGGGGGATAAATTAGGAGTTTGGGATTAACAGATACACACCACTATATACAAAATAGATAAACAACATGGACCTACTGTACCGTACAGCATAGGGAACTCTACTAAGTACTTTGTAATAACCTATAAAGGAAAAAAAATGTGAAAAAAAAGAGATGTATATGTATGTATAACCAAATCACTGTGCTGTACACCTGAAACTAACCCAACATCGTAAATCAACTCTACTCAATTTAAAGAAAAAAAAAGCATGAATGTACCTTTCAGGCCTTTCTAACTGTACGCTACCGCAATAGTGGGAACTATCCAAACGAATTCCAAACTACTCACTCTCCTGGCTGAAGAGGTGGAGGAGATGATCTGCGCTGGTGCTGGTGTCTGCTCGGCGGCACTACTCTTGCTTTCGGAGTTGGAACGGTTGACGATGGCTCCCGGCTTTTTATCTGTTATTTAAGACAAGAGAAGCAACAAGTACAAGTATGAAAACCTTATCCGTGTGTATGTGTACTTTTCAGCTAACAGAAAGGGTTTACCCATTATCAAAACAGATCATTAGGGCCATGTAATGCTGGGATTCAAACTACTATGAAACCTCTGGCAACCACTGTCTCTTATAAGAAAACAGACTCAAGTGGAATTCCTGTCTTGACAGGTGCCAATTCTAATCCCCACATGTATAGCTGACACTATATGTCACATATAAAATTCATCAGTAAGTACATAGTAAGAATCTACTCTGTTTGGAGGGTTGGGCAGGAAAAGCCAGAGAAGGTATAAGATAGACCTTGCTTTCTAGGCAGTTACAAAAAGAAGAGACGTAAGACGTAAAATAATCATGGTAACAACACAAGGTCAAAGACGTCCGGTGCTGAACTGGTTGATTTAAATCAGCAAGTGCTCCGGGGGTTCAGAGAAGAGGCAGATCGTCTGAGGGAGGGAACGTAGGGAAGATGCCGTGGGGGAAGCCGGAGGGCACAGAGCAGCAGGAGGAAGGGCCGGGAAGTCACAACACCCACGTCCGCTGGTCAGGAAAGAGGCAGCCACCAAGTGACAAGGGCTCTTGGGGTCACAACAGGAAATAAAGCCAGAGGGTCATGTAGGACACTGTGGTGACATAAGCGGGAGGGGTCCCTCACGGGGCGCTGATAGAAGTCCCGTCTGCCTGCGTCCAGCGGCTGCTGGGCCTCTGGTCCCTGGACTCCAGAAACACAGCCCCAGGGTATCCCACTCATGAACTACGGGACAGTTTTAAGCCACATCCTAGATGTGGGACACTGGGCAAGTTACTTAGCATATTTGAACTTCGATTTTCTCACTGATAAATCAGGGACTCAAATTCTTGTCTTGTGAGTTGCTGTACAGATTAGAGATAAAATGTTTTTAAGTTGCATAACTCAATATTAAGTCCCTAGAAAACAGTTTATTATTATGAACGTCACTGTCTTTGTGGCTACTGTGAATACTCAAGGCAGTCTTTGAATACAGTCGGAACGTCTCTACCCCCAGGAAATGGACCTCACTGCCAAACCTCACTGACACTGTCATAGGCTGACTCCTGGTGAGTCCACACCCTTTGTAGTACCCCTCATACTGACTCCGGGCTTGGCCCTGTGACTTCCTGTGGCCCCTGGGACATCAGCAAACGGGACACAGCAGAGGCCTGGAGAGTGCGTGTGCGCGGAGCTCGCCCCCTCTGATGATGGCTGGAATTCAGCTGCCGTGTGAAGCAGGGGCTGGCCTGCCTGATGACAAGAGACACACGGCCCATTTGCCCCAGACGTCCCGGCAAGCCACCAGGAAGGGAGAAGGCCACCCCTCAGCCACGAACCAACTCACCACACTCGTGAGTGTGCCGGCACCGCCACACGGACAACAGAGAAGCCGCCCCGGCAGGGCCCTTCCCAAACTACCAACCTGTGACACTGGGTGCGTACAAAGAGTTGCGCTACCTGCCACTAAGTTTTGGGATGGCTTGTTATGCAGCAGTAGATAAGTAACACGTCAAATAAGTAAAAGAAAGGGAAAAACAAATCCAAGTCAAACTGCTTACATTTACCTCAAAATATAATTAACATTCCTTACAACTACGTTTGTACGTAACACACATGGAAACTGTCATTTTATGAGGCTGTACCTGTGGAGGTTTAAAAAGAGGAGACATGCACTCAACAAGGGCCTGCTCAGTGTGTGCATGCGCGCCAGGCGGCACCTGGAGGTTCAGGCACCACCCGCTCCCCACGCCCCCGCCAGGCTGTGCCGAGCACCTGCCCTGCACAAGGCCCGGCGCTGGGCACCAGGAAGGACGCGAAGGTCAGCAGGACACACGCTGTGTCCCAGCGCCCCGCAGCTCGCTGGTGGGGAGAGCAGAGCAGACGAAGAGGAGAACCGAGGTAACACGAACGCTAAGTAGTCCAAGCAACACAAAGGCTCCAACCACAGCTACAGGAGTCAGAAGAGGGGAGGAAACCTCGTAGCTGTGACGACAGGGCTTCGCAAAGGACGCTGCTTTGAGCCAGGCTCTGAGTCAGGAGTAAAATGTCCACAGACAGAAGTGCGCAGGGAAGCCCACAGCCGCCGCCAGCTTCTGAGACTGACCCGCTGGAGCCTCGGTCTCCTCCTCGCTCCTGCCCGGCCTTCCCGACGCAGAAACACACATCCCCTGGGGCCACCCCTCCTCCACCAACTCTATCTCACCTCCCAGATCCCGTATGTAGCTCTTTTCTGACGACCCCTCCCCTGGGGAGATCCTGCCCTTGCCCCCAGCGTGAGCTTTCTGCCCCTGCTACTCCGAGGAGCCCAGATCAAAGTCGGGGGCTCGGGCACTCCACCCACAGCTGTGAGCCCCAAGTCACCTCACCTGCGGTGTCACTTTCCCATTCTAAAAAGTGGAGGCAATAATACATCACCTCAGAGTGTGGGTGTAAGGATTAAATAAAAATGTGTTAAGTGTGTCGCAAATTCAAAAGCTGTATATAGGGACTACCCTGGTGGCACAGTGGATAAGACTCTGCACTCCCAATGCAGGGGGTCCAGGTTCAATCCCCGGTCAGGGAACTAGATCCCGCATGCTGCAACTAAGAGTTCACGTGCCACAGCCCGTGTGCTGCACCTAAGGAGCCCGCCCACCACCACTAAGACATGGCGCAACCAAGTAAATAAATAAATGAGCACTGCACAAATGTGAAGCGTTGCTGTGCTCTGTGAGAGCCGCCCCATGTGTAGGCGTATTTCTGATGTATTCGTGGGAGGAGGTGAGCTCTGTGTCTTTCTATTCCGCCTCCTTGATCTCCACCCTAAAGTGTCACAATAAACCCCCAAACTCAATGCAGTGTTTTGGACTAGTGAACATCATTGGCTGCGTTTCTCTCTCTCACGTGACATGGGCTTTACTCATGTACACGCCTTCCTATCCCCCTACATCCCCGAGATACATTCAACAAAACGTTCAGTGGATGCGGCTGCCTGTCACGTGCCAGGTGCAGTGCTGAGACCTGGGAGTGACACGCTTGGAATTCCCAGCCCAAGGGCGCTGCAACCGAGAGGAATGAGCAGTGCTGGGGGCCACACGGCGGGGGGGGGGGGGGGAGAGCACAGGGAGGGGTCCCTCCTCTGCAGGTTCCTGCACGGGAAAAACCTAGAGAAGGACTCTGCAATCTGGCAGACCCTACAGCTTCTGACGGAAATCATGCAATAAACATCTGATGGCCAGGAACAAGTTCTACAGCACGAATAACTGTTCAGGGGTAGAACACTCAGGCTTGTCTGGGAACTCCAGCGATCCAGCTTGGATAGCACACATCCGCACTTACAGACAACACTGGAAAGGTCAGCTGGAGCTAGACTATGAGAGGTCTTGAAGGCCGGGCCACAGGGCTTGGGACTTACTCTGCAGGCAGAGTCAGGTAGGTGGTCATGGAAGGTTTCTGAACAGGAGTGCAGCATCATCAAGGGGTGTGGGGTGCTTCACCCCAATAGCAACGTGGAGCTGGGCTGCAGGGAACAAGAGATCTGAGGCCTGGGGACGCATCGTGGGTAATTTCAGTAGCCCAGGCAGTGCCCTCCCACTCCGCCAACACCTTGGTAGCTAACATAGTGATCCGGCACAGAACAAGTCTAGATGCTCATTCCAGACAATACTGGAAGCCTAAAACATGTAAGCACTCAGTACACAATACCAATATTACAAAGATGAACACACACAGATTTTGACAGACACTACACTGGCATTTCCAGAGCCAGCTGTGCCTGCTTAGGAACAGCAATGCAAGACTTAGTGAACAAAAGGTCGTCTCCTCCACTACAAACCTAGCTGGGCCCGTCTGTTCTACACGAGCAAAGGGTCTCTAACTTCCTCTGAGAGACGGAGACACGGACAAAGGCAGTGCTCTCCTGCAACTGAGAGAAACCACGTCAGTGAAGGCAGACCCACTTTACAAGAGCTGGGGCCCAGCAACCGAAAGAGCTGAGCATCTTCGTGATGGGCAGCCGGCGAGGGCAGAGTCAGAGGGAAACACAGACTTTACTGTTGACATAAACTGAATGTGGACTCTTTCCTCTAACTTGGTCCTCTCACTGAAGACACTGCATCTTCCCGTGGACACCAGTCTGAAGAAATAACATGCCGGTGACTGCAGGACATGGGCGGGTGAAATCTGAGTTTATCACGAGCTCCCAGTTACCCACGAGGACTACTCTGCGGCAGGGGAACCTCTACTCAGCAAAGCCCCGTGTGTCTCTTTCCTAAGTGTTGGCCTTACTGTGTATCAAAACCTCAGGCTAATGTACAGCCTGGCACTCTGACCATGCCCAGCACCCAACTCTCACCGCTGGGGTTCCTGTCTCGCCATATAACAAACGTAAGGAGCGCCATATGATGTATATCATCAATAAGAGTCATAAGGGTAAATACGATTTTGTTCCTTCTTCAATCCCCAAATCAGGAATTGAAGGAGTGCCACATAATGGGAAGGAAAAAGAAAAAGACTTGGAGGTTCTGTTTAGGGAATCGGTTCCACCTGAGGGCCCTGGCATCACCTGCCTTGTGACAAGCAGTGACCCCCCGTGCTCTGCAGACAGAGGGTCTCGGCATCACCCGCCTCCTTCTCGGCTTCTGACTCAGAAGCCTCATCTTCACCTTCGTCCTCGTCTGAGCTGGAGCTGCTGGATTCTTTGTTTTCATCCTCCATTTCTTGGGGCTTTGGTGTCTCCTCCTCATAGAGCATCTTCTCTTTGCTAAATTAAAGACGACAATTTGAGCGCAACTGAGAAAGGACACACCATTGCCTACGCTCCCTGGGGATCCGGTATGAGAAGGACAAGCCCATGAAGCTCTGTGCGGAAGCAGTAACAGAGATGTATTCAAACCCTCCTTTACGGCCGTATTCTTCTGAATCCTGGGTTTTCTGCTGACTACGGGTTGGTACTGGATTTGAGAGTGTGATAGAAGATCCAGCAAGTTTAACACACAGGAACAGGAGGGCTGTGCATCTTCATGATGAGTGAGCAGGTAAATACTTTTTAATCATTTAACAAATGTTTACTGAGTGCTTCTCACACGCCAGGACCATGCCAGGCGACAGTATGGTGTAAACAGAACAGACACGGCCCCTGAGCTCAGACCTTCTAGGTAGGGAAGGAGTTGGGACTAAGAACCCTTCAGCCGGGAAAAAAGCAATGCACACAGTCTCCGTTAATTCACAAATTTAAAACACGCCCACCCACTCTCAGTGTCCCCCCCCCAAGTCAATGCCACTCACCTCCTTGCCCCTCAAACATTCCCACGTGTTTAAAGATCATTTGGCTACAAACACGGGGTCTCTTCACTGGATAAATTCTCAAGCTAAACGTGTCACACTCAGCAGGGCTCATCCCATTTCTCAAACCCAAATATCTTACTTCTTAAAGAGTCTACCGTGCAACTTGCTGTTCAGGTCCGACTCAATGAGCTTATTCCGTGTCTCTTTTTCACTTCGAAGCTGGAAATTGAGAAAACAGAACAAAGGGAAGATGTTGACTATTGGTAAAAAATCAGCAGCCACGAGAAAAACTAAAATGGCCCCTGTTACCGGACCAACACCAAAGCGGGGGAGAGGACTGGGGAGAAGGGAGACACATCAGCTGTGTGCTGCGTCTCCTTGGAAGATAATGACAGAGGAAGATTCTCATTCAATAAGAGGAAATCCACAGCGTTAGAGCTTCAATGAAAACTGCCCCATCAAATATCCAAACCCAATCGTCCCAAAAAGCCTAGGTGTAAAGGATAAAACGCCAGAAGTACCTCTGAAAGAACTCTTCATGATCCGTATACTGAATTACGTTGGCAACGGTTCTAAAGAAGAAGCAGGTGCCAAATGGGAAATAAGCCCTTGGAAAAAACTGTCCGGTACTTGCTCTAGACAAAATGTACTTAAATGCCTGGACCCCAAAGTTATGCAGGGGGCAAAGGCAGGCACCATTCCCAGTAGCATAGAAATGTTGTTTAGTGAGGATATTACTCATGTACAAAGACCGAACCATGCTGGGTAAAGGATACACGAGAACTCTCTACTATTTCCACAACGTCTTTGTAAGCTTCAAAATTATTTCAGAATAAAAAATTTAAAAAACAACAAACACCTAACCATGCAAATGATCATCTTATATTAGGAAGGCTGCTGCTGCCCAGAAATCGATTCCAGCTGCTCATCAGAGGGGACAACTGAACCGCAAGCTGCGTCTGCGCTCTGGGTCTGCAGCTTTCCCAGCCAGCCCTGAAGAAATGAGCGTCTCCACTCCCCAGTCCAGACGGTGCTGAGCACAGCGGAGGGCAGGACAGCTGATCTGTCCCGTCACTGAACCACACGGGTCTTTCATTCAGAACTGCTCTCAGCTTCTCACATTCTCCTGAACTCGAGCTCACGTGCCCTGAGCCACAGCCCACGCAAAGGAAAACACAAGGAAAGCTAGTGATTTTTTTCTGTCCTACTCTGCTTAAACAGGAGATTCTCAAGGCCCTAATGTGACTGACTTTATCCTCCTCACCTAACTCCTCCTCTCTCTTTCGGGTAGAGTGTGACTCACTCCCTGTTCACTCGAGTATTGGCAGGGTTTTCCACCCTGCAGTCTGGACGAGGGCACCATGCTTCCATGGTCCTCCTGTGCTGCACGAAGCAGAAGGGCACAGACAACCAAACCAGCAAAGATCTAGAAGAAGAGGGAGAAGAGGACTGAATTTTGGATATTTGATGAACGGAATAAACATGAAGCACTGGCCAAGCGCTGGCCAATGCCAAACGTTTTCGTTTTTGTGGGTTTGTTTGCTTTTTAAGAAATATATCCCTCCCTGTAACCAATTTTCTTTCAACGAAGAAGTCCTTTCAGTCAGTAAGGAAAAGTTATGAGGTGTCCTCTACCCCTATTTGCAAAAACTTCTGACTTGAACACACCACGCTCATTTTCTAGAGCTCGAGGGTAACTAGAGTCGTCGTCGCCATCATGTTTGCCTTTCAGCTGCTTGAAGGCTCTAAGATAAGGAGGAGATAGCAAGCGAACTTTAGCAACAACAGTTTCTGGTATATTTTCTTCTAACAGACTCTGCGGATACTTCTGGAGGGAACCACTGCCATTGCTGGAATGCAGGGACGTCCAACTCCACTCTCAGCGGACAAACTACAGCTGGTGTGGCCTGTGGCGTGGACTGTCCCCCCAGACTCACCACGCTCTGCTTCTTCTGCAGCATCTCCAGGTGCTCCACGAGGCCCTCGTCAGCCACATCAAACGGTGTCTGGCCCTGGCAGAGAAAAGGGGCGCCATGACCAATCGGAAGCAGACGCAGCGATCACGGGACTTTATCAGAGAACTAGTGGATGTCCACTGTATGCCTCTGACTCCAGTGACAGCTGCTTCACTGACTAGTCTACTCGACACCGTGGTAATACCTTCATCTATCCCAGAGGAAACACAACAAGAAACAGCAAACCCTAAAATACAGGGCTTTATATTTTGTAAAGCTGTATGGAGGAAATCACCACATTATTTCTAATGTTTATTGCCTCTTGGCAAATGATCAACTGAAATCTCTACTTGTACCTATTCTAAAATGCTCTTGATTGCTATGATAAATTCAACAAAGGGCTCTTAGAAGCCTCAGAAGGAGGTCCAGGGCACGGGTGCACTAAAGACTAAGTCCCAGGAATCACCTCCCTTTAAGTGAGAGAAGGGTTGTCTCTTAGGAAACAGCGCAGTTAAGGACCCTAACCCATAATGTGAGAATGAACCCTGGGTCCGGAGAGATGGGAGGTAGATAAGAACATCTACGAAGTAAAACGCCATGTCTCTGGATTCCTAGAAAACCAGCAGATGTAGGGATAGAAGTTGCAGGACTTCTGTATCGCTTCAAGCGCGGCTGAAGAAGACTTTCAGCCAAACTGCAGGATCTCATCGTTACAACGTTTTTTAACAACTGGATGTGACTAGGGCTCAGCTATTAAGTCTTTGAATTAAAAGTAAAACCAAAGTATTTCACAGTTCACCACAGATAGTGGCCTTGGGCTTCCCCACTGCTCATTTCTGCTACGGGGGAAAATCTTTTTTTTTTTTTCCTGTGTGTTTGCTTTAGGGGCTTCAGCATAAACAGACGCAGCAGAGCGGCTCAGTGGAGCTTGATGTTACAAAGCCAACGTGTCTGCGTGGATAACGGGGCGGGAAGAAGAACTACAGCTACCAGGGATGCCCAAGCCTGGACAGCAAGCCTGGTCACTTAGCAGGGACTTGAAGCCTTTTGTTCCCGAGCCCCGTTAGAGGGTGACGCTCACTAACCAGTTTGCTCCTGACGTCCATGTCACAGAGGGCTTCTGCCAGGATGGAGCACGCCTCCTTCACCCCCCAGTGTGCGGCGGCATGGAGCGGGGTCCAGCCGTCGCGGTCCTGGACATTGAGCTCATAGCCAGCCTGAGTCAAAAGTCTGAGGAGAAACCCCAAACCAGCCATTACGTGCTCGGTGGCAGAGCTCTGTGCCACACCAGCGGCCACCCAGCTGGCGTTTCAGGCCCTGCCCTGCGCCGCCACCCGGCCGCTACGGCCCAGCTCGGCGCCAGCTACTGCCTGAGAGCCGCCACGGGTAAGCTTCAACCACCCTCGGCCAGAGGCCGCGGTGCTCCGTGGCACACCCATGTCCCACCACGCAGGCACCTGAGGCCAGCCAGCGCCTAGCTCAGCTCCGTCAGGGGGTGCTGTCAGCTTTCCAGCGCAGGAAGCGGCTGTCGGACACCTGATTCTCTCACTCTCTCACTAGCTCTCTGGCTGGTCTTCCCCGGACACCACGCTCGCAACTCCGACTCCACGGGAGCATGTGCAGGGGCCGCTCGCTAACGCTAAGGCTACAGCCCAGCTGTGTGCGTGGAGGACAGCGTGACTCTTGAGGCCCTGGCGGCACCGGGCGGACGCAGGCGGCCTACATCGTGGGACTCCAGACGCCGTCCAAGAAACGAGCACGTGAACATGCTGCCAGGCAGAAAGGTGCACCGACACTCACCACACAGACTAGGAAGCTCGTACTGGGTGGAACACGAGGCAGTGAGAGCATCTGGTGACAAGACACATGCGGTGCCACCAGCAGCCCAGGTACTGGGCAAGCCCAGGAGCAGAGCCATACAAAGCGGGGAAGGATGTAAAGGGAAAGGGGAACAGGCAGAGAAGAGCCCAGATTCCTCGTGTACGTGTGACCATCCTACTCCAGCTGGACGCTGCACACTCGAGACCTGTGTCATTAATCTAACGAGTCAAAGAGGACCAAAAGGATGGCGAGTCTGCTCTGTGCTGTGTGTCACCAGAAGGGGAGGTGCCAGGGGTGCTAACGATGAACTGTGGAGCTGGAGGCGGCCACGCAAGGTCCCCTTAGGCCAGTCCAGCTCAACTCTGCCTCACATCAGACCCGTCAGGAGAAGCTAGAGGGCGGTGTGGCGGGAGGAGGGAGGGGAAGAGTACCAGCAAACACAGAAGGAGAGACTGCGCGGCCCAGGAGGGAAGCAGCAAAGAAACGCAGCACAGCTGAAGACCTAATCCATCCCGCGTCCAAACCAACTCCTCTTCTCCCGGTCTGTGCAGCCCAGACCACGTGCGTGGACGTTACCTGAGGACCTCATAGTAGCCCTTGGCGGCAGCCACGTGGAGGGCAGTGGCCCCTGAGCGCGCCTGCCTCACATCCTGTATTTTCCCGCTGTTGAGCCACTGGCGGGCGTCCTGCAGCATCTGCTGTTCCTCTGCCTTCCTCGACTGCTCGAGATCGACCCCTGCAGAAACCAGATCCAGAGAGCCAGCATCATCAAAGGTCCCTTAGATTCAAAACACATCCTAAATACAACCACTAACGGCAGTTAGTCATCAAGTGGGGTCGTCTTCAGATTTATCTTCATTTAGAAGAGCCATGACATTTACAGACTCATCAGTAGTTTTATCAGGGTTAAATCACCAGGTTAAATAGTACTTGATGGCAGATCCATTAAGGGACCATACTTAACAGTGTTTTCAGTTTTAAGAACATAAAAACCAAAGGGAATATTATTTTATATTATAGTATTTGTACAAAGTACACATTTCAAAGTCCTTTTACATGTTATACCATTTTAGCTTCCCCACAATCCTTTGAGGTAAATATAATAGATACTGCTATCCCCACTTAACAGATGAGGAAATAAACATACAAAGGTCACGTGCCTCACTCAAGGCCACAGAACACATCAGAGCTGTCACCAGAACACTGATATCCTAGGTCCCCGTCTTCTCCTCTTTTCCACTCACTACACCTTAGGATTGGTATCAAAAATCTTAGTTTCAGGTATAATATACTTAAAAAAATTAACTACCTCTGAAGTTCATTCCCCTGTGTAGGGAAATACACGGACTGAAGCTATACGCCCCAGAGCCGAGGAGAGGTGATGCACAGTGAAACGTCCAAGGGAATGTGGATTTTGTTTCCCTTTAAAACATTATGGAGGAAATCCCAGGGTGCCTCCCTTTAGCCAACAACTCTCTAACCTCTGTGTCAGTGAAAAGGAGCTGGGGTGGGGTATTCCCTGTTGCATAAAATAATGACCTGTTCCTAGGACAAACACCCCCGCCCAAGGAGTCTCACACTCATTGGTAGGCTTTACCTGTGCATGGTCTGCTCCCCTCCCTCTCAGTTCTTGAATGGGACCCTGGGAACTACCTGAGGATTATCTGTCTGATTTGAGGAGATGGATGGGGGGAAGAGGTAACTGATTTATTTTATTTCTTCCTTTTTTTTTTTTTACAGCTTTATTGAGATTTAATTGACATATAACTTCGTATAAGTTAAAGGTGTACAACACCTATATACCGCATGATTACCACAGCAGTTATTAAATACCTCCATCACCTCACATAATTACCATTTCTTTTTTGTGGTGAGAACATTTAAGATCTCTTGGCAACTTTCCAGTATATAATACACTATTGTTAACCATGGTCACCTGCCGTACATTAGATCCCCAGAACTTGTCCATCTTATAACTGGAAGTTGGTGCCCTCTGACCAACATCTCCCCCACTCCCCAGCCCTTGCAAACCCCCTTCTGCTGTTTCTGTGAGTTCTGCATTTTTAGATTCACATACCAGCAATATCATACAGTATCCGTCTTTCTCTGTCTGACTTATTTCACTTAGCATGATGCCCTCAAGGTCCATGCACGTTATCATATATGGCAGGACTTCCTTCTTTCTCGTGGCTGAATACTATTCTATTAGCTACAGTATAAATAGATATATATACACATACCACGTCTTCTTCATCCATTCATGCATACACTGACACTCAGGTTGTTTCCTATCTCAGCTACTGTGAATAATGCTGCATTGAACACGGGAGTGCAGATATCTCTTTGAAATTCTGATTTCATTTCCTTTGGATATACACTCAGAAGTGGAATTGCTGGATCATATGGTAGTTCTATTTTTAATTTTTTAAGGACCCTCCATACAGTTTTCCACAGTGGCTGCACCGATTTACATTCCCACCAGCAGTGTGGGAGGGCTCCCTTTTCTCCACACCCTCGCCAACACTTGTTATTTCTTGTCTTTTTTTTTTTTGCAGTACATGGGCCTCTCACTGCTGTGGCCTCTCCCGTTGCGGAGCACAGGCTCCAGACGCGCGGGCTCAGCGGCCATGGCTCACGGGCCCAGCCGCTCCGCAGCATGTGGGATCCTCCTGGACCGGGGCACGAACCCGTGTCCCCTGCATCGGCAGGCGGACTCTCAACCACTGTGCCAGCAGGGAAGCCCTGTTTCTTGTCTTTTTGATAATAGCCATTCTAACAGGTGTGAGGTGATTGCTCAATAAGGTTTTGAGTTGGACTTCTCTGATGATTAGTGACGTTGAGCATCTTTTCATGTGCCTGTTGGCCATTAAATGTATGTCTTCTTTGGAAAAATTTCTATTCAGCTCTTCTGCTTTTTTAATTGGATTGTTTGGTTTTTTGCTATTGAGTTGTATGAGTTCCCTATATATTTTGGATATTGACCTCTTATCAGATATGTGACTTGCAAATATTTTCTCCCATTCCATAGGTTGCCTTTTCATTGTGTTGATTGTTCCTTTTGCTGTGCAGAAGTTTTTAGTTTGATGTAGAGCCACTTATTTATTTTTGCTTTTGTTCCTTGTGCTTTTGGTGTAATATCCAAAAAAATCTTTGTCAAGACCAACGTCAAGAAGGTTTTCTCAGAGGAGTTTCATAGTTTCAGAATTTGACTCCATTTTGAGTTAATTTTTGTGAGCATGAAAATAAGGGTCCAATGTCCTTCTTCTGCATGTGATTATCCAGTTTTCCCAACACCATTTATTGAAGAGACTATCTTTTTCCCATTGAGTCCTCCCGGCTCTCTTGTTCAAATATCAGTTGACCGTATATGTGAGGGCTTGTTTCTGGGCTCTGCAGTCTGTTCCATTGGTCTATGTGTCTACTTTTCTGCCAGTACCATACTGTTTTGATTACTATAGTTTGTAATCAGGAAATGTGATGCCTCCAGCTTTGCCTTCTTTCTTTGGCTATTCAGGGTCTTTTGTGATACCAAGTTTTAGGACTGTTTTTCTATTTCTGCAAAAAATGCCACAGGAATTTTGATAGAAATTGCATTGAATCTATATATGGCTTTGGGTTGTATGAATGTTTTAACCATATTAATTCTTCCAATCCATGAACATAGGATATCTTTCCATTTGTGTTTTCTTCAGTTTCTTTCATCAGAGTCTTACAGTTTTCAGCGTACAGATCTTTCACCTCCTTAAATTTATTCCTAAGTACTTTATTGTTTTTGATGCCATTGTAAATGGAAATGTATTTTTTACTTCTTTTTCAGATAGGTTGTCATTATTGTATAGAAACGCAACTGATCTCTGTATACTGATTTTGTATTCTACAACTTTACCAAATTTGTTGATTAATTCTAAGTGTTTTCTGTTTGAGTCTTTAGGATTTTCTATACATGAGATCGTATCATCTGTAAACAAAGACAACTTTACTCCTTGCTTTCTGATTTGAATGCCTTTTATTTCTTTTTCTTGCCTGGATAGGACTTCCCGTACTATGTCGAACAGGAGTGGTGAGAGTGGGCACCCTTGTCTTATTCCTGATCTTAGAGGAAAAGCTTTCAAACTTTCACCACTGAGTATAACGTTAACTGTGGGCTTGTCGTATGTGGCCTTTATTATGTTGAGGGACATGCCTCCTACAATCAGTTTGTTGAGAATTTTTATCACAAAAGGATGTTGTATTTTGTCAAATGCTTTTCCTGCATCTGTTGAGATGATCATATAATTTTTATCTTTCATTCTACTAATTGGTATATCACTTTTATAGATTTGCATATGTTGAGCCATCCTTGCATCCCAGGGATAAATCCCATTTGATCATGGTGTGTGATCCTTTTATTGTGCTGCTAAATTCAGGTTGCTAATATTGTGTTGAGAATCTTTGCATCTATATTCATTGGGAATATTGGCCTAGAGTTTTCTTTTCCTGTAGTGTACCCATCTGGCTTTGTCATCAGGGTAATGCTGGTCTTGTAAAAAGAGTTTGAAAGTGTTCTTTCCATTTCAATTTTTGGGGAAGAGTTTGAGAAGGACTGGTATTAATTCTTCTTTAAATGTTTGGTAGTATTCACCAGGGAAACCATCTGGTCCTGGGTTTTTCTTGTTGTTTGATTACTGATTCAATCTCCTTATTTGTTATTGATCCATTCAGATTTTCTATTTCTTCCTGATTCAGTCTTGGTAAGTTGCACGTTTCTGAGGATTTACCCGTTTCTTCTAGGTTATCCAATTTGTTTGCACACAATTGTTCACAGTAATCTCTTATGATCCTGTGTATTCCTATGGTATCTGTTGTAATGTCTTCATTTCTCATTTTATTTATTTGAGTCTTCTTTCTTTTTCTTAGTCTAGCTAAAGGTTTGTCAATTTGTTTATTTTTTCAAAAAACATAAAAGCTCTTAGTTTCATTCATATTTTCTATTGTTTTTCTGGTCTCTTATTTCAATTATTTCTGCTCTGATCTTTGTCATTTTCTTCCTTCTGTGAATTTTGGGCTTAACTTGTCCTTCTTTTTCTAGTTCCTAGAGGTGTAAAGTTAGGTTATTTGAGATCTTTCTTTTTTCCTAAGGCATGCATTTATCGCTATAAACTTCCCTCTTAGAACTGCTTTTGCTACCTCCCACAAGTGTTGGTAATGTTGTGTTTCATTTTCGTTTGTTTCAAGATATTTTTGGATTTTTCTTTTGGTTTCTTCTTTGACCCGCTGGTTGTTCAGTAGCATGCTGTTTAACCTCCACAGTCTGTGAATTTTCCAGTTTTCCTCCTGCTGTTGATTTCTAGTTTCATACCACTGTGGTCAGAAAATATACCTGGTATGATTTCAGTCTTCTTAAATTTGCCAAGACGTGTACTGTGGCCTGTCATATGACCTATTCTGGAGAATGTTCTGTGTGCCCTTGGCAAGGAGGTTTGTTCTGCTGTTGGATGGAATGTTCTGTATGTCTACTCGGTCCATTTGGTCTAAAGGATAGTTTAAGTCCAGCGTTTCTTTGTTGATTTTCTGCCTGGATGATCTATCCATTGTTGAAAGCAGGATACTATCATTGTATTATTGTCTATTTCCCCCTTCAGCTCTGTCAGTATCTGCTTAATATATTTAGGTGTTCCGATGCTGGGTGCACATGTATTGTATTCACAATTATTACATCCTCTCGATGAACTGAAAGGGGTATAACTGATCTGGAACAGACCAGAATTCCACACACAAAGAGTTAACAGTGCTGCAAAGGTAAGCATACATATGAATGCCTCTTCCAACAGAGTATACTCCTTAATGGAAGAGTCAGAAATTAAAATCAAAACTACTATTAAAAATCCAGTTTATTTTTAAGAAGTCACTTGTAAATTGTAACACCAATCTGAGGAGATAAGGCTGAGTGGCACTTGATGGTAAATTAGGCATAAAGTTCTTCATTTCAATATGACACAAAAACTATACACAGTATTCATACAAGTATTTTCTGCCCTAGAACATCATTATTTTAAGGCAGGGGTCAGCATACGTTCTATTTAGGGCCAGATATTAAATAAATGTTTTCAGCGTTGCAGGCCATTTGGTCTGTCACAGCTATTCAGCTCTGCTGTAGGAGCGCAAATGCAGCTTTGGATAACATGTGAGCAAACGGATATGGCCAGGACTGGCCCTGACTGTTCTAAAGCATCATGTCAGAAAAGGTCACTGGAGAGAAATCTTTTGGGCTCAACTGCAGATTGTGGGTAAAGCGGTTTAACAGAAAGACTACACATCACTATAAACCATGTCCACAGAGTTTTGTGGTGGTTCTAGCAAACGCCCTAAGACCTGTCCTCCCTGCTAACTAAGGAGTGTTATTTGCTACTTTTTTAACTAAAAGAACCCAAAGACCTCCAGTAGCAGAATCCTGACCTAGTCTCTGAAATGGATTCTTCTGAAAATATAAAATAAGTTCTTTCAGAGTTTATTCTTCTAAGTTAGCTTCCTTACCGTGACAAACTACCAAAATAATTTTCATGATTAGTATGGTTAAAGATCATTTCAGAGGTTGCAATAAATACCTCAACCAGCACCACTTTCAGCTCTCATCAAGAGAAAAGATGCAAAGTCATAAGCAGAATTTGGCCGGTACTCAAAGGGACACTGTATCTCATCCTTTCTTTAGACTTCACAGTGTGGAGCAAAGTCCACACCGTGTACACGGAGTAAGACACGCTCATGCCCCTCCTCAGTCTAACCTGCATCATCAAACAACAGTCACGTCGCCTAACTGCACAATGGGTACACAGCCCCAGAATGGAAAAAACAAGGACGGACTGGCCCTCCTTTTGGCATCTGGCCTATTGTTGTGTGAGTATTAAGAGGGTATGTGATGTGGGTAATGATGACTAACGCTGTGCGGGTAGACCCAACCTTCCTATCACACTACAGCGCACGGCCCTGCACAGCAGAGCCTCACCTACCCCCTAGCTTACCTTGCTTCTTCACTTGCTGCAGAAGAAGATCCTTCATGGCAGGCTCTTCTGCGAGGTCAGAGGGGACTTCCCCTTCACTGTTCACAACACCCACGCTGGCTCCATGGTTAATGAAATACCTGTGCAGACAAGATCCAGAATCAAGGTTCTCTCTCCAGTCTAACATCAGCTTACACTCCTATCCCTGGGGTTCAATGCAGAGCACGGCCTCTGTTCTGGAATTTTTAATGTGGTCCCAGATAAGGTATTCCACTGTTAATTTCTAACTCCACTAGCCTTCAATAATTAGGATCAAAAGCTTCCCTATTTCTTGGTAAGAACAATGCCTACAAGCGGGATTTCCTTCACACTCATGTTCCTAACCCCCACCCTCTCATTCCCAGTGGACAGCAAGAGACTCTCTAAATATCACAAGGAAGACATGCAGCCCTAAAGCTCACCCACCATCCCTGGGGTCCAAACACAGGCTCCCAAAAGGACTTACTACACCTGTAATATTGAGAATGAGAGTTCCCAGAAGACACGTAAAGAAGTAATTCTCACAGAAACTTTCCCAATGCCACATTAAGAGTATATTAAGTAGTGTTGGGGCATGAAAACAGAAAAATAAAGGACGAATTAAAATTTTCATCAATCTGCCTAAATTACGTCTTCATAGAACTCTCCCTTCAACCAGCCAGGTATATGAAATCTACACTCTAAGAAGAAACTAAATTACTGAGGAAACAAATTGTTCTATTCTAAATGATTAAATTCTATATTGAAATATAATACTTGATCCTAAAGAAGAAAGGTCTGACAATTTTAATACCTTACATAGATCCTTTTTGATTTTCAAAGTACTTTCACGTAAAATTATATAATGAGTCTTAAACAATTTTATGAAGTAGGCAAGGTGGGTACTATTAGGGGGCAAATGGCAGAGGCTATGCCCCAGTCTTTTGAATTCAAGTCTAGTTCACCTTGGCACTAAATCAAGTTACTTTTGGGCCAGTGAGAATCCCAATTATGCTGGGAGCTCTATCAAATATAAGTATTTAAAGGAGAAAGAAAAACTGTTTAAATTAAACTTCAACGAATCAACAATTCAGTAAGCATGTACTGGTCCCCTCCTGCGTTTAAAGGTACCACTTTTTGGACACTGTAGAAGATCTTAAGAGGATAATCAACGCATGGCCACTGTATTCAAGGAGGCAGAGGAGAATCAACAAAGATTACATCAAGACCACGTTTTTGCTTTCTCATTGCCTAGTACCTAGTATAAATAGAGCTTCAATAAATGTTTTTAACTTACAGATTGATTCCACATATATGAACTCATCTCATTTTCAGCTTTCTCCATCTTTCCCTCACAGACTCAGACAGAAACAAACTCTTTCTCCTCCAAGGCTAACCTGCTCCACGTGTTTTCTTAATTGTACTGAGGCCCGGTCCTCTGTCCATCTGTTGCCCCTCATTTCCCTAATCAAGAGCTCCTCTCTTTTGGTTTCTCCCCTTCAGGACAAAGAGGATGTTCAACTACACCTCCCCAACCCTGAAAAATCAAAATGCAAGTAATATACACAGTAAGCACTCGATAAATGCTTTCTGGATGGAACTGTACCCTCTGCTCCAATCAAACTCGATGCCTCACTGAACCCAGACACACCCCACTGTCGCCCGGTCTCTCCCACAGATTGAGGAGTTTCTCCCAACTGATGAAACACCCTCCCCTTCTCCTTTCCCTGCTAGAAACTTTTCATATCTTTCAAGGTCCACTGAAAATGCCTTTGCCTGTTCTCACCAACCACACATTCCCTCTCCTTCCGTGAACTCAGTCCTCCCCAGCACTAAGTCCGCGCTCCTGTCGTGACACACGCGGGTCTCGATGCAGCTGCCCCACCAGGCTGGAAGCTACTTCAGGGCAACAGCTGTGCCCTTCTCATGGCTATCACTGCCATGAGGTCTGACGTGCTCTTTCCTCTCTTGGCAACCCACAAATACTACGTGAAATAAATAAAACATCTTAGCCACTCTGCTCTGACACCCATTCCATTCTTTACTGGATCAGGCACAATGTCACTTGGGCATACAGGCCCCTGCTTTTCCCTTTTCCGACAAGTTCTTAGACCTATGATCAGGAAGACTCATTTCTAGAAAGTAATCTGGTTCAGAAAGAGATTCTTCTTAAGTAAGGCTACCTTCCTAAACCATTTTAAGGGTGAGGAGGAAACAGGAAAAACCTCTCTAGCTTCACACTTTTACCTGAACAAGAATCCATACCAACCTATGAGGTACGATTTTTTAATTTATTATTATTTTTTTATCTTTGGCCGCACCATGCAGCGTGTGGGATCTTAGTTCCCTGACCAGGGATCAAACCTGGGTCCCCAGGGGCTTCCCTGGTGGCTCAGTGGTTGAGGGTCCGCCTGCCGAGGCAGGGGACGCGGGTTCGTGCCCCGGTCCGGGAAGATCCCACATGCTGCGGAGCGGCTGGGCCCGTGAGCCATGGCCGCTGAGCCCGCACGTCCGGAGCCTGTGCTCCGCAACGGGAGAGGCCACAACAGCGAGAGGCCCGCGTACCGCCAAAAAAAAAAAAGATACAAAAAGAAAAATGACAAAATGATCAAATGCTAATCGTATCTGAAACACTGTTCAGAGGCCCTGAGGTGAGCCAACCAAAATGAGTAGCATAAGCAACGGGGTTCTTTCGTTGTCCAGAAAATGCTGCTGCACAGATGAGTATGTAAAGATGGTCAAGTGGATACCGTCTAAGGGTGACGCACAGCAGAAGGTAAGGAGGGCCGTTCCCACCACCCCACCACAAAGGGGGTCTGGTCCAGCTCATCTTTCCTGGCCAGACTTTCATGTCTGACTAGTAATCACCTGTATGGAAACAGTAACTCTCATCAATTCATTTCACTCAAGGTAATATTTATTTGGGCAAGAGACACTTAAATTGTGAACTTATTTCCAAAGGAACTATGTTCATCCACAAAGATGAGATAAAGAAACCACCGTGAAAAAGCATTTACAATCATCCTCTGTACTCAGTTTCACAAAAGGAAGAAAAAAGAGCCTCCGTGGATCACGCCAACACGAGGGGCCCTAATTCCAAGCGTGAGCTCTGCCTGTTACCTTCCAATGGAGAAAAGTGAAATCCTTGAATTGATGAGATTTGATAGCTCAAAATCACAAACAAGCCACCTGAACAAATAATCAAATATCAATGATGAGGGACTAACATGTTCTATAAATGTTTCTAAGATACAGTTTTCAAGTGAAAATGGAAACCTCTGAGGAAGCCACCTTAACTCCTCAGCATCGGAACGTTGGTGAATGGGTTAGGCTGAGAATCAGAGCCCTCCCGTGAGACCCTGCGAAGGGGCAGCCCGGCGAGAGGAGGCGACTGATTCACGGAACCAGAACGGAGACAGGATAAAACCGCGCTGCTGACTCCTGCTGGCGGTGGGGCCAGTCCAGCCACCCGCTTTTTAGAACAAGAAGCCCAGTCAACACCAGTGCTTCGGCCTGATCTTTCTCTGCCTCTGACCCTGCCGTTGTCTGACTTCCCCCACTGGGCACCCTCCCCCAGGACACCCGGGCAAAGTAGTTTCTGTGGGAGGCCATTCCCAGGCCTCTGCAGAGCTGTTTGCTGAACAGATGAAATGTAACGGAGCTCTAATCCTACTGAAAGTGGCCTTAAGACAAGCAACTGCATCTTCAAAGGACCACAGCATATCATGATTTTATTTAGAGAACTTGCCTTAGCAATCTACACTTACTCTCATGTAGAATACACTCAACTGCCTCATTTTAAAGATGTTTTAAGTGCCAACGTCTCTTTCTATTTAAAAATAACCTCCCTGACCACTCCTTCATTCAACAGACATCTACTTAGTGCCCCTTCCAGCCCAGACACTATGTGGTTGGGATTCTTCTGCCCAGGGAGGGGCCCCGGCTGTGCTGGAGGCTGGTCTCAATGAGGGCTGGGCTGGGGGTGGGGGGGTGTGCGTGCCCCTCGCACCCTTCCTTTGCTCGGACGCTTGTCTCTCACTCTTCTGCTATTACCTACGTGAATTCTGTGACCAGCAGCCAGGCATTCTCCACCTTCATTTGTATTAAGCATTGCTTTTTTTAAAAAAAAACAATAAAACAGGTTTACAAAAAAGTCCAGAAAAATTCTCCAGGCCTGCCCACATGTGTCCAGCTATAGTTGCTCAAAAAGTCAACCCAGGGCTTCCCCGGTGGCGCAGTGGTTGAGAATCCGCCTGCCGATGCAGGGGACACGGGTTCGTGCCCCGGTCCAGGAAGATCCCACATGCCGCAGAGCGGCTGCGCCCGTGAGCCATGGCCACTGAGCCTGCGCGTCTGGAGCCTGCGCTCCGCAACGGGAGAGGCCACGGCAGCGAGAGGCCCGCGTACCGCAAAAAAAAAAAAAAGTCAACCCAGACAGTGCAACAGACAGAAGCCACCTCTGCATATCCCAACAAATATGAATTACCTGAAAATAGAAGCAAACACAAAATTTCAACTAAAAAAACTACAGATTTAGCAGCTATGTAAAACACAGCATCAATTATTCCTTAAAAATAATTCTATTTCCTGCTTTTATAATTTGCGGTAAAGAGAAATTACTACTATTTATGAAATTCAAATCCTTCAGAGTGGAAGAGGAACGAAGGCTGTCCCACAAGCGCCCCACCGGCACAGACACTCACTCCGCGATGTTGAGGTGGCCACAGGACGCTGCTGCGTGGAGGGGCGTCCAGCCCTCGCTGTCCTGCTGGTTCACACTGGCTCCGTTCTCCACCAGAAACTTCACCATGTCCACATTTTCATCAATACAAGCCTGAAAAGAAAAGTCCATCCATTTACTCAGCAAGTGCTTACTGAGTTCTACACCACGCCAGACGCTGCTCTGGGCACGGACAATGCAGCAGCGCTGATGAAACACTAATTTCCATTTCTTGCATCCTGACGCAAGTGTCCAGAGCGTGACTTCTCAGCTTTGTGATCTTATGCAAATCCCTGAATTCTTCCCATGCCTCAGTATCTCAGCTGTGAAACAGGCATAATGATATTTAATCTTACTTAGTGTGCTGTTAGGGTTAAACGAGGAAAGTGACTTCTAAAACTATAAATGGGTGAGCTGTTTCATCATTATAAAAAAAAGAGAGAATGTTAGGAACCACTAATTTGCCCATGAATTTTAAAGGAAAATAGTCACATAGGATCAAATGCAACTTTCTCAGTGGGAAGTTGCAGTTTATCTTCTAGGGTTGCTAAACTATCCCCACTTTGGTGAGAAAGGGTGCAGTGATCCTTCAAACAGAAGAAATGTATTTTCTTTTCACCTATCTTCTGAATAGCCGCAGACAATATGGCAAAGTATGTTTGCAGTTGTGATTGGCTGGGCATCCTTAGCTGCCCAACTCACAGCAACAATGAGAAGGCAGAGAGGCTTTCTGCATAAAGCCTTCCGGCCTACCAGAAGCCCAAAAGGAACAGTCACAAACAGCAGCGAGGCCTGCCAAGACCCAAAGGCCATCTAGACTATCGACAGAGTAAAAGGAGGCAAAAAGCCCACACCGGTAAGAGTGACCATCATCAAGGCTGCGGTGGATCCAAAACAGCTGAGACAATTCAGGACCAGAAACAAATGAGAGTCCTCTTTCTAAAACTTGTCTCTTAACCCCCTCCTTTTCAAAAAGAACAAAGGTTAAAGCTTTAGCTGAGAAACAATTATCTGGATCAAAATGATTTTTTTTTTTTTTTTTTCCGGTACGCGGGCCTCTCACTGCTGTGGCCTCTCCCGTTGCGGAGCACAGGCTCCAGATGCGCAGGCTCAGCGGCCGTGGCTCATGGGCCCAGCCGCTCCGCGGCATGTGGGATCTTCCCGGACCGGGGCACGAACCCGCGTCCCCTGCATCAGCAGGCGGACTCTCAACCACTGCGCCACCAGGGAAGCCCCAAAATGATTTTTATAATGATATTAATACATGATTTGCCTTTTCTGCTGTGTTGACATTTGCACTAACAACGCAAAGACATGGTGGGGAGAACTCCTGGAGCCTTTGCACAAGTCAAGGGAGGCACCAGAGGGTGCGGGTGCTGACTGTACTCTTCCTGGCCACATGCTCTCAAGCAAAACAAAACCCAAAAAAGGCCAGTTTCACTCAAGAGTGACCTTGATGAAGCAGTGAACATTATTAATTTTATTAAACTGTAAGCGTTCGTAATACTGTGTGTGACAAAACAGCAGGCACACATAAAGCCCTTCTCCACGGAACAAAGCACAGCACCCTCCCTAAGCAAAAAGCTCCTGCGCATCTGTTTGAGTTGCAAGATCGACGAGCAGCTTTTCCACAGATGCTGTTTTTCCTCAAAAGAGCAACCGACAGGTAAATTACAATGATTAAGACTTGAAAATGAACAAGGTGAGCCCGTCACTTCAAAGAAAAAAACCTAATATTTGTTGCCAATGATAAAATTTGACCATCCAATTAAAATCAGAATTTTGGGAAACATACCCACTACCATGAGCTTGACAGCTTCCTAATACTCGGTTTTCTGATGCGGTCAATGGGATTATCAACAAATGTGGTCTTTTGATATTATAGACTGAAACGTATTAACATCTGGAAAATGTGCATAACTCAATGAACCCATATTTTCCACATAATCAGATGCATGGTGTGAGAAAATCATGCATGGGTAAAAGATTCATTCAAAATACAAGTTAGACCACCGGATTTTAATATCTCAAAGTAAGAAAAGTCCACTGACATGGTTTCAGATTCCACACTGCAACTAACATTTAAGAAACTACTATATACTTACTGGCGTTTCAGTATACTGCCAAGAAGAATACCCACAGTTGTCTGGACAGACTATTAAAATATTCCTCCCTTTTCCAAATAGACATCCATGTGAAGCCAGATGTTCTTTATGTACTTTAATCAAAACAATGTATCATACACAAGACTGAATGCAGACACTAAGAGATTTGTAAAAATGTAAAACAATGCCACTCTTCTCACGCCACCATGTCAGTGGACTTTTCTGACTTTGCTTTTGTTTTTGAAAGTATATAGCTCTTTCCAATTAAAATATGTGATTTATATGAACATGTAATGGGTTATTGCTATTTTAAATGAATTAATAATAATATTAATAATATTTTCAAGATTTTTCAGTAATATATAACAATACTTATGAACGAAAGCTCTTTGGGGTCCTGAGTAAGTTTTTAGCGTGTACAGGATTCCTTAGATGAAACAGTTTGAGAACTGATGTCGTCAGTGAAATATACCAAGGGATATTTTATGGTGATAATGAGCGACAGTTTAAACAGCAAAAGGTTTTACTGTGGTAAGAATTCAGGCCAGAATTCAGAGGGTAACTACTCCACTTAAGGAGCACCTATCCTACCAAGAGGACTTCAGGAAACCCCTCCAGATAAACCGCGTGTCAATCCCGCTTAGAAACAAAGGATGGATGAAAAGCGGTTGATGCAATCTAGAGGATATTTGATTAGGCGACCTTGGTTACAAAATGACATCTTCACTCATTTCCCCCAAACCATTTGATACTCTTTTTACGATTAGTGAGATTAGCTAAACATCTCAACCTAGATTTGATTTGATGTCACATAATATATTCCTCCAACCCGATCTTTTGAGGCCAGACGACTTTTATAGCCAGTATTCACGACAGTCTCTTTTTCAACAAGCAGCTCCAAAAATTACATTTCTTCTATGATGTTTTCTTAGGTTGATCAATTGCGACAAGCTTTCCCCATTTATACTTCTTTACCAGGTAAAATATTTCATAACTATTCATAACATTATAAACTATTTCATAATTATGATTATCACTAAATCTCTCATATACTGTATGTCTGCCAGTCTATAATCCCACCGGGCAAGATTTAACCAACCCCTTGCAGAGTACCTCACTAAAAACTATTAACACTTTAACTGTGAGGATGGAAGAGGGCATTTAAAAAAAGTTTTTTTTTAATTAATTTATTTTTGGTTGTGTTGGGTCTTCGCTGCTATGCGCGGGCTTTCGCTAGTCGTGTCAAGTGGTGGCTGCTCTTCGTTGTGGTGCGTGGGCTTCTTATTGCGGTGGCTTCTCTTGTTGCGGAGCACGGGTTCTAGGTGCCCGGGCTTCAGTAGTTGTGGCTCGTGGGCTCTAGAGCGCAGGCTCAGTAGTTGTGGTGCACGGGCTTCGTTGCTCCGCGGCATGTGGGATCTTCCCGGACCAGGGATCGAACCCGTTTCCCCTGTACTGGCAGGCGGATTCTTAACCACTGCACCACCAGGGAAGTCCGAGGGCACTTTTCAAAAAGGTGCTAAAGTCCAAGGAGAAGAAAGTGGTTTAGAGGGTAAGTACTCTCTCTGCCCATGTAGTCATAAACTCCTGTCAGGAAGGTCAAATGTGCCATCTTGACCTGTGTTAAGCAGCTGGGTCAACTGCTCCTTGCTTGGCTGCAAATGTATTTGGCTCTGAAAGAACAGCCTGAACACTTAGCCAATGGCCACACCACCACTAGGCAGAATTTTGGAAGCCAGTGTTTTCAAGATGATTCTTCACCCTTTGCAGATGATGGCATCCAAATTCCTGAGGCTAAAATAACCCCAGCTAGTCCAGGTATCAAACAGGAGAAAACCTGTCTTTTCTCTTTCCTCCCCTCTTACGTATCTCCCTTCCTTTTCTTAATCTCCTTCACCCATCATAACTTTAGTTCTCTTCCTTTTCAGTTTCATAATTTCTGTCTATGAATCTTGAATCCTTGATACAGTATTTTTATAAGCATGACACTGTGAGGATGTCCGAGACAATAACAACAAAAAGCTGGCCTAATCTGCGACGTAATCTGACAAAGCATCAATCTCCAAAGAATCATTTCAGAGAAAATAAAGCAGGACAACTGTTAGGTGATTCCCAACACCCTCCACAGAGTGCAGGACAGTGTATCGTGAGAAGCATCAGCTTTGGAGCCAGGCGGACCTGGGCTCGTGCCCCAGCCCTGCCAGCGTGCAGAGTCTTGAGCGAGGATACAACCTGAGCGCCAGCGGCTCACCTGGAGCATGGGAATGCTGCCCACCCCGCAGGCCTTAGTGAGGGTGTAGGAGATGAGCCCTTGGCAGAGCGCGTGGCACTGCTGTTGTCAAGCCCACTGCCCTCCAGCTCCAGCGCCCTTTGGGAGGAAGGCAGCTCGGTTGCAAACGTCTTTGAACGAGCAAGCTTCGGGAGCCTGTTTGTTAATCTGCCTTCAGGAAATTCCCTCCAGGGCCCAGGATCCTGCGGGTTCCTAAGGTCAGGAGCCATAGGACTCAAACAGTACGTCCACAGTTAACTAAAGAGGATCGTCGTCGGCAGACCCGCCAACAGATTTGTAGGACAGTCACTCTCATGACATATCTTGGAGTGACCGATCTCTGTTCTTTGTTTGTTTTTGTTTTTTTCCCCTCCAGAAGAAAGAATATGACTAAAGTCATGGAGGAGAGACAAACAGTCCCTGAAAACCTTCTCAACTAAACAATGACTAAATTTAGACGCCCTCTGCCCACTCTGCCTGCAGCTGTGCTGCTGACTCATGGGGACTAGGCCGGCAGGATGAGCAGACTCGCCATCTATGAAAGCCGCGCCCGGGCCGTGGCCCCCAGCGCTGCGCCTCCACACAGGGCTGCGGGAGCCTTCCCCATACACAGGTCTTTCCTTTTCTTGAACAGGCAAAGAAGGCTAAACAGCTTTCTGCTGTTACTTTTGACATCAGTGGGAAAGCTCTTCTTTGCATTTAACCCTATTCTTTCTGCTGTGGTTTATGTCCATTTCTTTATATTTTCCTTCCCTAAAGACAAGCAGAATATTACTAAAGTAACAACTTGTTCTAAGCTCCTTGAGAGAAAGAGATATTATTTAATTATTAGCCCAGAAAGCTATCAGAAAAATTGCCAGGTAATAATTTAAAGCTTCCTAAAGTCAGCATGTCACAGTTCCCTGGCAATGAGAAGCTACCTCCAAGGAAAATCCTTGATTTTAGCGGTAAAATGGGCAGGAGTACCACAGTCCCTCTACTGTACCTAATACTGCTCTCTCTCCAGCAAGGGCTGATGGTTGACCAGTGCCAGAGCTAATCTGGGAGTGCAGGGGCCACCTTACAAAACAAAGCCTCCTCCGTTCCCAAAATAGCCTGCAACTGTCACCGCCACCAAGCGCCACCGGTCCAAGCGCTGACCTTGCTGCCGTGTCTCGGGACACTGCTCAGACTACCTGCCTGGGCCCAGAACGGCGTCTCCCCAACAAAGGCCCGTCCACCCCAGCACAGGGGACATGCTGACGCTGGCCTTGGGGCAGCGGGACGCCTATTTGTTTGGATTTTTCAGCCCACGCTTGCCTTGATTTCCACAAATCAGGCTGACAAAAGCGCTGGGAGATGACGATGCTCGTAATACATCCCCACTGCATACCTTTAACTATTTTGTCCTTTACAATCCCAAACTTTCATAATTCAATAACAATAATTTACATATAGTGTATGTAACTCAAAGTTTGTATTATTCCCAAAATTATATAATTTCAACTTTACGCTGAAAACCCTAACTGCCTGGAGATAACAGCAAAGAGCCTAATGTCGTTCACAAAAATATTTATCGGCCAAACACCCTGAATCACCTATATGAAATTCTCAAGTCATTGCTAGCAAAGCTAGAATGTAAATTCCACAAGGGCAGGAATCTTTGACTATTTGTTCACTGATATATCCCAAATACCTAGAGCAGCACTGGGCACCTAGTAGGACACCAAAAGATGTCTGCTGAATACAAAGAACGAATGCCCAAAGGCACAGAAAGTCACATTTTCTATACGTTCTGTTGATTCTCGGTTATCTGGACTCACCAAAGGCTTCTCTCCAGACTAATCCCACCAAAATCATGCGGCACATCCAAGTACGGGCTGGGGCTACACTGAGGACGCTGTATATTGATGCCTCCCATACATTCTGTTGTGTTCACAGATCTCCGTTCCTTTGATGCGGTGTGTTGAACAGTGGCCCCAAAAAGATATGTCCATGTCCTAACCCCTGGAACTGGAGAGTGTGACCTGACTTGGAAAAGGGGTCTTTGCAGGTGTAATGAGGTTAAGGTCTTGAGGTGAGACCCTAAGTCCAATGACAAGTGTCCAACTAAGAGGCAGGCAGGCAGGCAGGGGGAGATCTGACAAAGGCAGAAGAGGAGGTGGCAGTGTGCCCACGGGGACAGAGACTGGAGTGATGCGGCCACAAGGAACGCCGACCGTCACCAGGAGCTGGGAGAGGCAAAGAACAGGTTTCTGCCCTGGAGCCTCCAGAGGCAGTGTGGTCCCATCAACACCCTGATTTCAGACTTCTGGCCTCCAGAGCTGTGAGACAATAGATTTCTGTTGTTTTAAGCCACGAAGTTCCTGGTGATGTGTTACAGAAGCCGCAGGAAACTAATATGTCTGGCGCGGAACAGGAAGTCAGAACCTAGAGAGCCTGCCACGTCCTCACACCCTGGTACTAACAAAAGTCACAGCAGCGGGTCACCCTTCTTTGCCAGATGAAAGCTGGTCAAAAAATTAATTATACCACTTCTTAAGATACAGCTGCATTTAACAGAAGGTTTTAGAAGGTTTTCCGATCAATTTTCAGCCCACAGAGCAACTGCCCTGGAAGAGCTGACCAAGCGCTTGCGTTAGGCACGCTGCTGCAGGTGCTCTGGCCGAGGACTGGAGCTGACACTCGGGGGGGGGCAGTGAGTGAGCGGACTCACTCATTCATGGTGAGCCCACTGTGGACACAGCGTGTCTGAGCTCGAAGTCCCCTTGCTCCAGCAGGGCAGCCTCACCGTGTGACAAGAATTCAGACGAACAGATTCAAGGTGATAAAGAAGTCAGTACATCTGGAAATCTCAACCATCAGCAGATCAGCACGAGAAGGCTTTACCTTACTGTAGTTCATACCGCCTGACCCAGTGCTTGAGTCAAACCTTCCATTCCGCCCGTGATACAGTGTAACCACTACTGAAGTGAGAATCATATCAGCAGTCTGCTCCGACAGGCAGGTGACCCAGCCACTGTCAGCTCTGTGTGAGACTCACAGCCCCACTGGCATGGACAGTTTGGCTCCCAGATGGTGAGAACTATATTTGATTATGTACTCAGTGGTCAGGCAGGCTCTGGACACAGATCTGAGGCCTTTCAGGAGAGAGAGCCAACACAGACATCAGAAGGAAAGAATTTTCCATGGAGTGTACACTAAGATTCTTGTTCTCGATAAACTGGCATGCTATCCCCAGACTGTAAGTGTTCATAATTTGGGACCAGAGAACACCTTCCTTCAGTTAAGAGCAAGTATTATACTGTCTAAGGGTTGGCCGTATTCAGATTTCAAAAATATGTTCATTCTGGGTTCTAATAGGACATCCTCAAAGTGCCGCAAGCCCTAACCCTTCTAATAACGTTTCCCTCAACCTTCCCCGTGCATTTAAATGAAGAAAAGCCCATTAAGTTCTCTTACAGGTATCACCTTGGCAACTTCTGTACTATAAAGGCTATATACAGCTGACCTAACTTTTGTCATCAAGGCAGGTTTTTGAAAAGTCAAGAAGAAGAAGATGAAGAAAGGGCCCAGGAAATGAAAGCTGCATCTTCTCAAAGCCCATGGTTATTCTCAAACAGAAGTTTTATAGTTCCAGTCTCCAAATCTCTATCTGTCACTCATTGATAATCTTAATATTGAGGAACAATAAATAAGGCCTAATAATTGTGGTAAATTCCAAGCATGAGTTTCTCTCAGATCAAAAGAGTATATATGGCTAAATCAGCCTGACACTTGTAGAGCAATAAGAAAGCCCTTGGAGAGATTATCTTCTTACAGATTGTGCACATAAGGGCTGAGGCTTACCAAGTCATGAAATGACTCACCTTAACAGACTAGATCAGCAGAGGTTCCCTGGGAAAAGCAGACTATAACAAAGCTGTAGAAGGAAGGAAGGAATGTGGCAGCTGAACAGTCAGCATTACGACTTCGCATTCTATGGATGCAGAAACTAGCCCAGAAAAGTTAAATGAAGTACTTAAGGTCACATACTCAGTTGTGGAATCCCCTAAGTTTTCTACCTACCAATTTAGAGGCACCCAAAACAGTACTCACGGGCCATGCTCAAGATACCACTTGGCCCATGGAACTTTTTTTTTTTTCTGGCTGCGCTGTGTGACATGAGGGATCTTAGCTGCCCAACCAGGGATCGAACCTGTGCCCCCTGCATTGGGTGTGGGGAGTCTTCACCACTGGACCGACAAGGAAGCCGTGTGTGTGTGTGTGTGTGTGTGTGTGTGTGTGTGTGTGTGTGTGTGTGTGTGTGTGTGTGTGTGTGTGTGTGTGTGTGTGTGTGTGTGTGTGTGTGTGTGTGTGTGTGTGTGTGTGTGTGTGTGTGTGTTGGGACATTTTTAATACCTGACACTATCTTCCTAAAAATGACGTTGCTTTAGCATATACAGGGTAAACTGACATTAGTCTAGCTCTGCAATAATTTCATATGAGGAATGTGGCCAACTGGTTGATGTGAGTTGGTCACTCCTGACTAGACTAAATGCAAAACACAAAGATCCCATTTAAAGTGCCTGGGTTACCACTCTGTTTATTAGCATGAAGCTAGATTAGAAACCTCCCTCATAGCTTGGCTACCTGTCCTAACCGCAGCCCAAGGTCCACCCTGCTGCCAGTTGGCATGTAAACTGCTGTCCCATGGAGAGCGATTTTTCTGTTTAACTCCAGATCACTCTGTGCCCATAAACAAGTATTTCACAAGCCACAAGAGTATGGTCTGAAAGCAAGGGCACGGGCAATGTTCCACGCTGTCAAGTAAGCCTCAAAAAAGGAAGGCAGGCAATTCTGGGACCTGAGCTGGGTAAGGAGTAAAAGCCACAAAGAAATTACAGGAAGGTCAGACTCTCAAAGTATAAATCAGTACAGCAAATTTTATTCCTAAAAGAAGACATTAAGCAAGAAGTGATTATTTTCCCAGCATTTTCATCCAGAGTTTTGCATAGGCAAAGCTACTAATATATTAGTCTGTGTCATGTCTTCCCATGGGCAGGGTCCTACACTGCAGAGGCAGCAGGGAACGCAATCACACAACCCTACCAGGTACAGTGCGGTAGTCTATAGTGCGGACTATGGAATTAAGACTGCCTGCAAACCCTGGGACGACCAATCAGTAGCTCTGTGTTCTTGAAACAAGTGGTCTCTGTATGCTTCCGTTCCCTCATCTGCAAAATTATCGTACCAATCACAGTACCTACATCATGGGTCACAGATGAGCTAAGGTACACAAAAGCACTTAGTGCCCAGTATATAGTTTGATGCTATGGAAGTGTTAGCTGCTACTGTGACTATTAACAGTATATTATTATTTTTGTTTAGTCTCTAAGAGCACAAGAAAGGGCAAAAATTATATACTTCATTTAAAATAAACACAAATATAGTATAAACTCTATGTAAGTTCCAATAGATGCCAACAGGCCACAGAAGTCGGGTTCTGTTAGTAAGAAAGAGAAGAAGTAAACGAGAGGTGGGACTAGAGGAAAGGAAGGACGACAAGCCAGGACTGGAAGAACAGCTCACAAGGGGGCTCCGGGCCCGCAGACCGGGTTGTACAAACGTAACAGAGTCGCTGCTGTAGAGGCCCATCAGGTCTGCTGTTAGCACAGGCAGAAAATCTGAGAAGACAGATTTAAGTTGCAGACCTGACACTGACACATCACCAAAGAACAGGTTAAGACTTTATCTTAGTGACGTGTCCCTTGAGCGTGAAGCACTTCTCATTCATTCACGTAACAAACATTTACTGAGGCCTATACTATGCCAGACATAGTGCTTAGGAAGAGAGGCAGGAATCAAAAATGAGTAAGACTTTACCATTTAGTGGTAGAAAAAGTCATTTAAATGATACATGCAAGAGGAATCATACTCTAACATAAAATAAGAGACATGTACAGTGTTAGAGCTCAGAGTACGATGTCACTAACTTTGTCTGGGGGTGACGGGGAGCACCTCCCAAATGGATATTATTCACCCGCGTCATAAAGGACGAGGCATCGCCAGCTGAAAGCGCAGGGATGAAGAGAATCAGAAGAAAGGGAACAGGACATACAAAGATCCAGAGGAGAGGAAAAAAAGTTTTTTGGAATGGTGAGAAGTTTGGCCTGTTTGTACTCAGTCGGGGGGCGGGGCATACATGAAAATCTGAACAGGGCTTCCATCTGCCAGACTGAAGAGTTTGAACTTGACCCTGCAGGCTAATGGGACATGGAAGGAGGAGAGGCTGGTAGGGGAGACTGGCAGCAATGAAGGCCCCGTATCCCCCTATAAAGACTTTAACCTTATCCTGAAGGCAGCAGGGAGGGCCTGAGGTTTTGAAGCCAGGGGGTGAGACCATCAAAACTGTCCGAGAGGGCTTCCCTGGTGGCACAGTGGTTGAGAGTCCGCCTGCCGATGCAGGAGACACAGGTTCGTGCCCTGGTCCGGGAAGATCTCACATGCCGTGGAGCAGCGGGGCCCGTGAGCCATGGCCGCTGAGCCTGCACGTCCGGAGCCTGTGCTCCGCAATGGGAGAGGCTACAACAGTGAGAGGCCCGCGTAACGCAAAAAAAGAAAAAAAAACTGTCCGAGAGAGTGAGAACTGCAGTGGGAACATGAAGCCTGACCCGCCGGCAGGAAAAACTCCCGACGGAGACACCTCTTGGGAACCACAACCGAGGCCAGGGAGGGTGAAGTCCTGAAGGAACGTACTGTCGGTGGAGACAGAGAAGGGATGGGTCTGAGGAGCGCTCCTGAGGCGGAAGGGACAGGGTGGCCTGTCAGAGCGTCAAAGGTGAAAAGGGGTGACACAGGCTTTTAGGAGCTTAGGACCCCGCGTGGACTGTGACACCACTGAGCCAAAACAGGGATTCTAAGCAAGTCTTAGAAGTCTTTTCTGTGCCTGATTCCCAGGCAGCGCTAATTTCTCTCAAGGCCTCAGTGACTGCCACGTGCAGCGGGTACTGCCTGCTGCCCTTCCCCTCTGACACCACCCCCAAGCGAGCCCAGGAAAACCAAGGCCAAGAAGCCTGACCTCGCAGCTTCCCCGGCCCCGCAGCTAAGCCCCAGCTGGGTCAGTGTCAGGAGTGCTGTGGCCCGGCCCTGGCAAAGCATTATTGAACAGCAGCCCACAGAGCTGGGGAGCTGAGGTTACGGATCAGATCTCAGCTGCAGCTGAAATCTCTCTAAAGTCACATGTTAGTGACAACAGCGGTGACTCTACAACCAAGAGAACACCTCCAATTTTTTCTCTAAAGTTTAAATCTCTGGGACGGGAAAGGAGTTGGTAAATTAAAAGCATTTTGTTGGGCCATGTGGCATTATAAAAAAAAGATTTTTCACATTAAAAATTCCAGTTTGAAGCGTTTAGAAAACAAGAACACTTGGCCATGCTGGGGCCAGATTCCCACAAAGCGACGAGCGTTCGGAGCCGAGCAGCAGTTGCCGCCTCCGGGCAGAGCGTGAGCTCCCGACGCCCCGCCATCCCCACTGGGTTCCACCCTGCCCGCTACGTGCCCTAGCCGCTCTCCCCAGGTACTGTATCATGAAAACATTCAAACATACAGAGAAGTTCAAAGAACTTCAACTTCCTCCCAGCCTGTAGCCCACCACGAACCCTGCACTAGACTTGCTGTACCACACACCCACCCCTCACCGACTCAGACCTTTGCCACAACTCCCCGAAACCCTTCACCGTGCATATCATTAACTAGCGCTCAATGCGTGCGCACAGCCTTATTTTTCTTTTGAAGTAGATTCTGCACATGGGGAAAGCACACACCTTATGTGCTTCACTCACTGGGTCTAGACAAACGTCTGCACTCGTGAGGCCCATCGCTGTAGGTGTCTGAGCTGCATCCCTGAGGCATCTGACCCCTGACACAGAGGACTGCTTTCCAACTTGCTCTGACCTCTGCACCTTGGCCTGTGGCCAAGGAAACGCTGGCTACGAGCAGAATCATAGTTGACCTTTCTTAAGGCAGCATCTTGTTTCTGCTGGGCCTTAACAGACCAACTCTGGGTATAATCAATTTTTGTTGTTGTTGTTTTATTTATTAGAAGTATTGTATTTTTTACAATTGAAGTATAGTAGGGAGTTCCTTGGTGCTGTAGTGGTTAGGACTTAGTGCTTTCACTGTCGTAACCCAGGTTCAATCCCTGGTTGGGGGAACTGAGATTCCACAAGCTGCACAACGGGGCCTAAATAAATAAATACATAGATACATAAATAAATTGAAGTAGAGCTGATTTACACTGCTGTGTTAGTTCCCTGGTTTACAGCCAAGTGACTCAGTTATACATATATATATTTATATATATATTATTTTTCAAATTCTTTTCCATCATGGTTTATTACAGGATATTGAATATAGTTCCCTGTGGTATACAGTAGGACCTTGTTGTTTATCTATATTATATATATTAGTGTGTGTATGTTAATTCCAAACTCCTAATTTATCCCTCCCCCCCCTCCCCTTTGGTAACCATAAGTTTGTCTTCTATGTCCGTGAGTCTATTTCTGTTTTGTAAATAAGTTCATCTGTATCATCTTTTTTAGATTCCACATATAAGTGGTATCATATATTTGTCTTTGGCTTACTTAGTATGACAATCTTTAGGTCCATCCATGTTGCTGCAAATGGCATTATTTCATTCTTTTTTATGGCTGAGTAATATTCTCGTGTGTGTGTGTATGTGTACACCACACCTTGTTGATGGACCTTTAGGTTGTTTCCATGTCTTGGCTATTGTAAACACTGTTGCTATGAACATTGGCATGCATGTAACTTTTTGAATTAAGAGTTTTCTCCAGATATATGCCCAGGAGTGGGACTGCTGGATCATATGGCAACTCTGTTTTTAGTTTTTTAAGGATAATCAATTTTGCTGATAATATAAATTCACTATTGGGGCTCAAAGAGAAGGTAATAGCGGTTAAGACTTTAGAAATCGAAATAACTTTTTTTTTTTTTTCCTGAAAGCATCAATCTAAATAATTTAAGAAACACGGCCTATAGTCCAACTCTCAGACTGCTAAGTCCTGGAGGTAAGGCAGTGGAATGAATAGTACAAATCAATAAATAACACAAACATCCCTTGAGGTCACACACACGGAAGAGTTAGACTCCACCCTCTCTGACTAGCTTAGTGGTATTGCCAAGGTAACAAGGAGAGCTTCTGTTTTTTACTTGTTAAGAGAAGGCATTACTAAGCCCAGGAAAAGATCAGGAATAGCAAAAAGAAACCTCATGTTCCAGAGGTAGAATAATGCACAAGTGAAAACCTGAAAAATGATTAAAAATTTACTTAAGTTGAAGACATAGCCCAGCTATGCAATGGCATCCCTTTACGGAAATAAAAATGAGAATTGTCCCTGTCTCCTTTCACGGCAAGTGCTTACTTATCTGTAATCAAACCCCAGGCTCCTGAAGCACTTGGCGGGCAGTGCACCCAGGATTAGGCAACCCTCGCCAAGGTCGGGTAGGTCAGCTGCTGCTGCAGACGTGTTGAAGGTGAAGGGCAGCGTGGGCTCTTTCAACGGTCTCCATCACCTCATTCGTGGACAGGCCGAGCCCAAGCGTGAGCACGGGCACATTCAGGACAGAGGTGGAGGGCACATTTCAGAACAGAAGGGGGGGCAGCACAAGGTACGACACAAGCAGAAGATGCAACACAAATGCCAGAGCCCAGCCCGATCTCTCCACAGCGAAGTTTCCGAGCTGTAAGAGAGCAAGCACCAAACTGTACCCTCCTCCGACCGCAGGGTTGATGGGAGGACATAAGAGATAACAAATACGAAAGTAGATGTTTAAAGAGGTTAGTACGGAAATCCAAGTACTGCTGTTAACACACGGGCTTTGTGTGATTTTATAAAACAAAATGCATTATGAGGCAGTCTGGTGCATTGATTTAGAGCAGGGGATGGCAAACCTTCTCTGTAAAGAGCCCGAGAGTAAGTATTTTAGGCTTTGCAGGCCATATAGTCTCCACAAACACTCAACTCTGCCTGCAGTGTGAAAACAGCCATGGACAATACCAATGAGGGTAGCTGTGCTCCACGAAAATTTTATGGCTACTGAAATTTAGATTCCATATAAATTTCACATCACAAAATATTGTTCTTCTTTTTCTTTTTTCAACCAATTAAAAATGCAAAATCCATTTTCAGCTTGTAGGATGTACAAATCCAGAAAGTGGGCTGGATCTGGCCTGTGGGCTCTAGTTTGCTGACACCCAATTTAGAGCATTGGCCAGAAAGCTTGAGTTCAAATGCCAGCTGTGAAATTTAATGGCTCTAAGGCCCTAGGTAAGTTCCTTCTCTCTGCCTGGGCTACCTTACCTTTAAAAGAAGAAGAACAGCAGTATTTTTCTCACAGTGTTGTTATGAGGACTACCTGACTTCATATGTGTACAGAGGTTGGAACGGGACCAGTCAATGTACCCGCTCACACATGTTGCTACCAGCTATCATACGCCGTTACCATGATGAGTCTCCAAACGTGCCACATTTCCACACACATCTGCACACGCGTTTCCTCTGCCTGGAATGTCTTCCCTGCTTAGAGCTTCTATGTGGTCTCAGTGACCTAGTCCACACATCACCTCCTCTATGAAGCCCGCCTCGCTGTCCCTCCCATCCTAGCAGACTCAGTTACCACCGCCCACGTCTCCAAGCGCCTTGCATCTTATTGTACTTATCGCTGACTGTCAACTTGCCCACCAGGCTAAACTCCTTCCAAGGAGACTGTGACTTACTCAGTGTATCCCCAGGCCTTAGAATAGCACTCTACACACAGAAAGCATTCAATACACATTTGCTTAATGGTACCAGTAACTATTTAGAATGTAACCTAACACACCAAGTTTAACTAGGATAGAAATCTGCTGGTTATAGGACAAATGTGTGACTTTAACTAAATACGAAAACAATTTCTAATATCCTATTTTAATACAGTCCGTCATGTTAACATTCATCCCCAGGCACGTCCAGTGAGCACACAGGGTGTCCTGGCACCGCTAGCACACAGGGTGTCCTGGCACCGCTAGCCGGGAGCAGAAGTGTCAGAGTCCACACGGTGACGATCACAGTACCAGCTTTTAGTCATTCAGAGGTTCATCTCCCACCTCAATCTACACAACGTGATCTGTGTTTGGTACCAGGGGAGAGAGTGGGGTGAACAACGAACTCTGAAATGGCACCAGCGTAGCACTGCATATGGCAAGGAGCAAGAAGGAAAGGGGGAGCCCTTTTCTGATCCTACTCTTAAACTCGTAAGCAAATAGTGATCGAAAGGCGTCTCCAAGGCCACTGAGAGAGGGATGCTTTCTGAGCTCGTCAGCACCCTAAGGGAAACCCAAGCACCACCATGCCACGCCCAGCAGGCCTGGGGAATCTGCCCCTCTGCCCAGACCTCTGCCAGGCAAGCTATGTGCCGCACCAGACACAACACTGCTCTGACGGAAGCACCCTTGTCCCCGGGAATACTGGGCCGCCCAGTGCGCCTGACCGTCTCTTAAAGAAGTCAGAACTGTTTTGGAAGAACAGGTTGGTGGGGGAGGGACTTCAAAGTAACTAAATGATGAACATTTCCTGAAAGGCAATTTAATGTCATCAAAATCAGTCAAATGTTGTAACAACTATGAAAAGAGTCCAGTGAAGACCCAGATCACCATCTACCAGGTGACACTAACATGATGACACATGGAGTAGGAGACTTTCATCTTCTAAGTTGACGTCACATTTCAAAAATCCCAGCTTGTTGCTATGGAAATGACATTACAATTTGTTTGCCCTTGGTTTTTGTGTTTTTGCTTTTTCTGGTGTGTGTATGTGCGTGTCTGTGTTTATATGTATGTGTGAATGTGGTGTGTGTGTGTGTATGTGTGTCTCTGTGTCTAGGTCTCTGTGTGTGTGTGTGTGTGTGTGTGTGTAATGTGTATGTAGGGGAGTGTCTCTGTGTGTGTATGCGTGTATATGTATGTGTAGGTGTGGGTGTGGGTGTGATGTACCGACTTAGAATTGTCAGTTTCTCCAGAGGTCTCTTTCCTTCTTTTAGGCCATGAGATCATATCCTATGAAAATCTGCTGAATTTAAGGAACAGGAAACAACATACAGAAGATATTTCTGTTAGGACTACGCTGAATTCTTGTCATTGTCATTGTTATTACTATTATTATCCATATCATCTTCTTCAGTGCCTGGAAATGGCTACTCATGTATAGTGTCTGAACATTGCTCAATGTGGACACTCTGATGATTACTAATTCTTAACAAGGTAATTCTAGACACATCATATCAACAACTTTTTTATTCCAATAATATATTACTGTAATAAAGCTGATCAACAGGATTGGGTTTTATTGTGTTTTAGAGCCAGATTAATTTCAGTGGAATAATAAGATATAAGTAAATTATAATATAATGCCATTCATTTTACCAAAATATTCAATATTTAAATATATTCCCAGGGGTCTTCTTAACAGTCCTCTAAGGAAGGGGAAGGTTGGCAAATAATGTTAACAATGGTGACAGCAGCCAATATTTTTTGAGGACTCTTTGAAGCTGGGCATGTGGACAAGAGATGGGAAGAGAATGGAGTCAAAAGAAGACCTAGCACCAAGCTTCGAGCCATTCTAGGGTGCACACCTTGAGTCTGGAGTCTTAGACCACTCAGCCATCCTGACGTGCTGGCTGAGACATTCTAGCCTCTAAAAACCATGTAGAAAAGGACACGCAAGCAAGGAAGGTGCAGCCAGAGAAGAAAAGAGAGAAACACTGATCACGGAAGCCACAGAATCAAAAGGCGTCAAGAAGGAAGGAGAGAGTGCTTGATGCTGCTGAGCATCAGGTGAAACAAAGAACAGAAATGTCGGCATCAGGCGCACCCACCGGCCTCAGATGCCCTCAGCACGGAGTGCTTCAACGCAGCAACGAGGCAGAGGTGTGACAGGAATGGAATGACGAGTGAGTGGAAAGGAAAGCACGGATAAGCCTTGGAAAATACAGCTAAGAAAGGGAGGGGAGAGACAGGGTGACAACTAGAGGCTGGGGAGAGGCTGGGCGGGGGGGCGTGTTATTGTACAATGGAAGAGGCCAGCATGGTTAATGTCATTTGGAAGGGTCAAAATAAAAGGAAAAGGTTGAAGAAAGACTGAACAGTGTTTGGTTGTGGAGAAAGGTTCTAAAACGAAGATGGAAGGATTAGATGGAAGAAACACCTTTGCCACTGCAACAGGAGGGAAGGAACAGAGAATGCTGTAGACAAAGGCAGAGTGGTTTGGAGGTGAAAAGGTAAAGAAATTCTCATCTAATTTCTCTGTTTTCTATCTTATCTGTGAAACAGCAGTAATAACCATAACAGTAATGGAAGTGGTGGTGGGAGTAACCATAATACTGTTTATCATATTAAATATTAATCTATTTAATTAATATATTTAGTCAATATATTATAAAATGTACTAGTAATTAAATATTTAATATAATGATTTGAGTTTATATAATTATATTTTATATAATGAACAGAATAGTAATTATTCTAATTAATAAATAGTAATATCAAACAATATTAACCAGTAAATTTTTTAGTACTATGGGTTAAGCACTGTCCCATACATTAATTCATTTAATCCTCCTAGAAAGCTTTTAAGGAGGATATTATTATTATTCTCATTCCTTAAAGGTTAGACAGCTTGCCCAAGGTCACAGGCTGAAAACGAAGATGACAGCATTCAAGCCCATCCGTCTGCCCCTGGGCCTCCTCACTGAACCAGCTCTCAGCCCTGTGCCCCAACAGCCCCGCGTCAAAGCTCTTTAAAGAGCTCTACTTGGGGCAGCGCTGGAGACGAAAGCCAGGTGGGAGATTCTGTGCTAGGAGGCAGAGCAGTAGGAGGCGGCATCAGCTGTGGAAGAGAGAGGACGAAGCCCAGTGGTGAGAAGGGCAGGAAAGCAGAGAGGTGTGAAATGATCTTTTCAGGGAAGGCGTGGTGAGCTGACCAGAGAAAACATAACAGCATTTCCAGACAATGGTAAGGACCTGTTTGAACTTGGTGACCATAAATGTAAAGTGGTAAAAATCTGTACTATTTTGTGATTTTTCCACCGCTTCGGTGGAACCAAAGAGAAATCAGAGACCTGGGTTCATCCAGAGTTAGGACATTACCAGATAAATTCAAACATTTCAGAGATAAAGGAGTTTAGGATTCAGGGAAAACATTACAGAGTGCACACAGAATCTAAGCAAGATAAGGGAAGCTGACGTGAGGAGGGATGGGGGAGGAACTGGGAGTCCCAATAAGAACTGGGTTATAATGGGAGTGACTGAGTCAGCAGCTACCGTGATGGTCAAAAAGCCAGGCGCTTAGAGGAAGAGCAGTCTAGGTGAGAACCGTGTTGGGGGTGACTGGAAGTGGGTGACAGAGCAAGGCGGAGGGATAAGTCACCCAAAACGAGGAAGTTAATAAGAGGCCAGAGTGTCCGATGGTCTGACAGTAACTAGATGGAAGTTATGAGTTGTCTTTGATGAATAAGGGGTGAGAAGATGGCACAGCTCAATGGCATGCGAAATCAAAGGAGCAGAAAGTGTTTTATTGTTACAAGAGGTACTGAAAGTAATGCTCAGGAAGTGATAATGGGGAGGAACATGGCTACCAATCCTCCTCCCTGATCCTGAGTTAGGTGAGATATGAGAATAAAATCACTTGATGGGGCTTAAGTCTATGTCAGCAGTGTTCCTAACTCCCAGCCCAAGGGTCTATCCACTACCAGCTTATACTATAGCCTTTTTCTTCCAACTGATTTTTTTTAAGTAATCCAGTAACATAAGAGTATATTTTTATTGTAAGAATAAGAAAAAATGAAAACTATCTACAGTTTGGTGTATATCCTTCTAAAATGTTGTCTAAACAGTTATATACTTCTATATGGACAGATTTTTCTCTTTTAGGATTTTTTAAAGCATAAATAGGGACATATTATATGTATTTCTGTGTACTTTTCTTTCACAATATTTTTATAGACCTTCCATGTTAATACAGGTCTATGCAGGTCTACCTCTTTTGTTCACAACTGCAAAAGATTGTCACGCTATGAATACATAATTTATTTAACCATTTCCCTATTTATATAAATTTAGGTTTGTTCTAATTTTTTCTCACTAAAGCAACAAATCAAAGAACATTTCTGTACAAACATCTTTCAGCACATGTGCCAATATAAGGAAAGAAAACTTGGGAGCCAAATAATTTGCATATATTTTTATAAATTCTGCCAAACTGCCTTCTGAAAAGGCTTTAACATTCACAAGACAGTGTTTTAAGAGTGCCCAGTGTCTCAACTCCATACCAGAACCCACATTTGACAGAACCAATTTTTAAATTTCTATTAAAGCTTTGACCAAAAATAATGTTTCGATTTGCATTTTTCTGATTAATAATGAAAGTGGGCAGTTTCTCATTTTTTTCAACAGCTTTACTGAAACACAATTCACATACCATACAACACACCCATTTAAAGTACATAATTCAATGGTATGCTTACTTTTCAGCGTTTTGTTTTTTTAAGTATAGTCACAGATAAGTGAATCCATCACCACGGTCAATTATAAAAAGTTTTTGTCATCTCAAAAAGAAAGTCCATAGCCTTTAGTTGTCACCCCTCTACCTCCGAGCTTCCTTCCCCTCAGCCCTAAGTAATGAATAATCTACTTTCTATCTCCATAGATTTTCCTATTCTGGGCCTTCATATGAATGGAATCATACAATACGCAGACTACTGAGCCTACGTGCCACAACTACTGAAGCCCGCATGCCTAGAGCCCGTGCTCCGCAACAAGAGAAGCCACTGCAATGAGAAGCCCGCGCATGGCAACAAAGAGTAGCCCCCGCTCACCGCACCTAGAGAAAGCCCATGCACAGCAACGAAGACCCAACGCAGCTAAAAATAAAATAATTTTTAAAAAAAATCAGTTGATCATAGATAGATGGGTTTCTTTCTGAACTCTCAATTCTCCTCCATGGACCTATATGTCTATCTTTGCGCCAATATCACACTGTCCTGATTACCACTGCTCTGTAGTGAATTTTCAAATCACGAAGTGTGAGTCCTCCTACCTTCTGTTCAAGACCGTTCTGGCTATTCTGGGTCCCTGGCAATTCCATATGGATCTTATGTCATATGTTTGTTAACCATACAAATAGCTGCCCATTTGCAGCCTTTCTTCATTTTTCTTTTGGATGGTTAAATTCTTAAAAATTGCTTGTATGAACTCAAATTCAAAAAGATACACACATCGCCATGTTCATAGCAGGACTATTCACAATAGCCAAGACATGGAAACAATCTAAATGTCCATCAACAGATGAATGGATAAAGAAGATGTGGTACATATATACAATGGAATATTACTCAGCCATAAAAAAAGAACAAAATGATGCCATTTGTAGCAACATGGATGGACCCAGAGATTATCATACTAAGTAAGTCAGAAAGAGAAAGACAAATACCATATGGTATCACTAATCTGTGGAATCTGAAATATGACACAAATGAACCTATCTACGAAACAGAAACAGACTCACAGACACAGAGAACTTGTGGTTGCCAAGGAGGAGGGGGTTGGGGGAGGGATGGAATAGGAGACTGGGGTTAGCAAATGTAAGCTATTATATACAGAATGGATAAACAACAAGGTACTACTGCATACCACAGGGAACTTACTATATTAAATATACTATGATAAACCATAATGGAAAAGAAAAGAATATATACATATATGTATAACTGAATCACTTTGCTATACAGCAGAAATTAACACAACATTGTTAATCAACTATACATCAATTTAATTAAACAAATAAATTTTAAAAATAAAAAAATTGCTTGTATGAAGAATTCATTTCTCTTGATATTAATCCTTTGATCATAAACCTTTTTCCTAATCTGTCATCTGTCTTTCAGATTTTTTTATGATGTCTTTTGTCATATGGAAGTTCTGAGTTTCATTTTGCTCAGGAAGCCCTTTCTCTCCCACCCCTTCTTTCCTAGTTATAAAAATATTCACCTGTATTTCCTTCTTAAAAACAATTTTATATATATGCACGTGTGCGTGTGCACACACACACACACGGTTCTTTGATTCTTCGGAAGTTATTTTTGTGGATGGTGAGAATTAGGGGCTCTAATTTTTCCCCCCTAGTAAAGAACCAACTGTCCCAACACCATTGATAAATCAGTCCATTTTTGTCCTATTAATTTGAAATGCCACCTTTATCAAAATTAAATTCCCATTTGTACTTAAGTCTGTTTCTGGAATCTCTATTTCTTTCACTGATCTATAATATTTATTCCCGTATCAGTACTATAGGATTTCAATTACTTTACTATAGGTACTATGTTTCGGCATCTGGTAGGGCAAGACCCACCTCATTGGGCTTTGGGGAATTTTCCTGGCTATTTCTGAAGACATTCTGATTGACTCTTCCAGATAAACTTCAGAATTATCTTGCCAAATTTTCATGGAAATTTTGATTACGACATGCCAAAGTCTTTATTTAATTAAGAATTAAGCAGAAAGAAACCTTTATCTTTTTGAGACCAAGTTTCACCTTTCTTGCTCTGAACATTTTTTAAAAACTCAATGAGACAGCCTACATAAATAGTACTAGCCCACCCTACTTCCCAGAGCAGCAGCTAATTTTACTTGTTAATGTGCCACACTGACATGGTTAACAGTTCTTAAGGCTGAAAGGCAATTCAAGGTCTTAAAGTAATTTAAAGTATCTGTTTTCAAAGGCTATGGTGAAGGCCAAGAGCAAAGTCATTTTTCCAGGTTAGCCGAGAGGGCAGTGGAAAGACCAGAGCAAATGCCAAAAAGCTTCTGACAGAAAATTGACAACTGCGTGCAAACACAAACATCATCAGCTCCACTTTCTCAGTCAACAGACTGTTTGAACTGGCCTTGAATGTCTCCTAAAACATTCTTCTCCCTGGACTCCTATGTCGCTTCTTTATGCCTTTTCATTTAAAAAAAAAAAAAAAAAGGATGCCATGAAAAGTTGTGTAATTCCATTCTTCTAATTGCAGTTTAGAAAAGGCCTTAGGCAAAGATATGCCTAGATATGTTCTCGTGAAAATGGCCCTCTTGAACAGTATATTATAAAAAACAAATGGCAGTAAGATAAATATATCACCCTTAAAAAACAAACAAAAAACCAAAAAAGTGTCAAGGTGTTTGATACAACAGCACTTAAGCCAATTCTTAATTATTCAGTGCCTTAAGTTTGCCAACAAAGAGAGTCAATGGAACATACTAAATGCACAGGAACCCATTAAAGTATTCATTTGTAGGTACATTTCTGAAATCAGTCATGAGTGGTACTGTAAATAACAGGTCTTAAGACACTCACAGACCCCACAGCCACAGAGCCCCCGCGATCGCAAACCCCCCCATTGCTACAGCCCCTTCCTCCCTTGCAAGAATCATTTTGAATAGTCTCTCCTTACTGAAAAAAAAAAAGCAGCTCTTGGAATCATCATTTAAACCATCACAATACTAACCAGAGGAAAAAGTGGCAATTATTATGATTGAAATAGAAAATACATTGAAAGGATCCAAGGGTTTTTTCCCCAGATGTTCAGTCAGAATTAAAAAACAAAAACACCTAGTGCAACGTATACAACTTCTTCCACGAAGAAGCCGCAGGGAACAAAGAGCTGCTACTGCATGAAATACCTGCTGAGGGAGCACGGCCGCGGGAGAAGATGTACGGGGTTGAGATGAGATGCAAACGGAGCCGCGCAAACGTGAATTGTTGAGACCCGGTTGTCTGGTGCGAAGCCAGGAAGGCTTTCTGCAACAGACGTGTCCAGTCCCCTCTTGATTTCCGTAAAGCTTATGTGAAGTTAGTCACGCACAAGCCCCAAACATCACGCAATATGCTACCTGGGCTTTGACATTTTACAACTAATCACTAAGAATTCTATGCAGCACTGCTGGCATTGTCTGAGAACACCAAGTAATCGATTTGGGAACCGTAACAGTCTTGGCCTGAGAAGTCAATGATATAGAGAACCTGACAACAGCTGGTGCAGATGAGAATGTGGAGCAACAGAGACTTTCAAAGGCAGCTGGGAGCAGTGTAAATTGGTGCAGCCAATAACCCGGAACAGTGCTATCCAGTGAAGGTGCACAAACATCTGATCTTTCACATAAATTCCAGAAAAATCTGTACACACAGAACTGTGTACAAGAAAGTTCACGTAGCATTATGAGTTTTTAAACTGTTTTTACAACTTCACTGAGATGTAATTCACAGACCATAAAATCCACCTGCTTAAAGCTTACAATTCAGTGCTTTTTAGTATATTCACAGAGCTGTGCAACATCCCCATTTACTTCTCAACATTTCATCACCCCAAAAAGAAACCCCACATCCTCAGTAGTCACCATTCCTCTCTCTCTCCAGCCCCCGGCAAATACTAATCTACCTTCTGTTTCTGGATTTGCCTGTTCTGGACAGTTCATACAAATGGAATCAATACATGGCCTTTTGCATCTGGTTTCCTGGTCTTAACATAATGTTTTCATGATTCATCCACATGTACCACATATCAGGATTTCATTACTTTTTACGGCCAAATAATACTCCATTGTGTAAATACACCATACTTTGTGTATCCATTCATCAGTGATGGACATTTGACTTGGTTCACTTTTCGGCTATTATGGATAATGCCACTATGAACGTTCATGTACAAGTTTTTATTTGGACATGTGTTTTTAATTACCTTGGATATATGCCTAGGAGCAGAACTGCTGGGTCATATCGTCACTCTACGTTTAACACTTTGAGAACTACCAGACTTTTTTTCAAGTGGCTGTACCATTTTACAATCCCACCAGCAAAGCATGCGGCTTCAGTTTCTTCTTAACCTCACCAATATTTGTTATTGGCCACCTTTTTCATTAAAACCATCCAAGTGGGTGTGAAGTAATATCTCTGTGGGGTTTTTTTTTTTTTTTTGATGTGGACCATTTTTAAAGTCTTTGTTGAATTTGCTACAATATTGCTTCTGTTTTATGTTTTGGTTTTTTGGCCATGAGGCATGTGGGATCTTAGCTCCCAGGCCAATTTGTTACAATATTGCTTCTGTTTTATGTTTTGGTTTTTTGGCCACGAGGCATGTGGGATCTTAATGTCCCTGACCAGGGATCCAACCCACACCCCCTGCATTGGAAGGCAAAGTCTTAACCACTGGACCGCCAGGGAAGTCCCTACCTCTGTGGTTTTTGATTTGCATTTCAACATTATGTTTAATAGCAAAACAAAACAAAAAACACACATTATTTTGAAAACAACTTACATGTCCATCAACAAGAAAGGTAAATAAATTTTAGTATAATCATATGCTGGTCTACCATGTGACTATCAACGTGCAGATGAATTAACCAGTGCTATGTGAATCAACACAGACGAATCTTACAAATGTAGTATCAAAACTGCAAAAGCACGTAGCAAAGGATGTGTAGGATATGATGCCATTTATATAACTTAAAAAATATGTAAAACAATATTATAAATTATTTGGGGATACATTTATATGAGGTAAAAATATAAAGACATATTTAACTATATCGTTAATAGTTTATTTCTTAAGCTGGTTGGTGGCTACGTGGGTATTTGTTATATTATTTTCTCTAATGTTTGAAAGAGTTTATTAAAAACAGTAAGTTGGGTTTCCCTGGTGGCGCAGTGGTTGAGAATCTGCCTGCCTAATGCAGGGGACATGGTTTCGAACCCTGGTCTGGGAGGATCCCACATGCCGCAGAGCAACTAGGCCCGTGAGCCACAACTACTGAGCCTGCGCGTCTGGAGCCTGTGCTCCGCAACAAGAGAGGCCGCGACAGTGAGAGGCCCGCGCACCGCGATGAAGAGTGGCCCCCGCTTACCACAACCGGAGAATGTCCTCGCACAGAAACGAAGACCCAACACAGCAAAAAATAAATTAATTAATTAATAAACTCCTACCCCCAACATCTTAAAAAAAAGTCTGGCTATTACATCTGGCCCTTCTGCATGCTTTACAATGCTAGCAAATATACAACCAAAGTTAAAGCTCAGGATACAATTGAACATAGATGATATCTCCTAAGACTTCTCAGTTTAATGAGAAAGAATCTTAAAAAGCAACAGGGCGGGCTTCCCTGGTGGCGCAGTGGTTGAGAGTCTGCCTGCCGATGCAGGGGACATGGGTTCGTGCCCCGGTCCGGGAGGATCCCACATGCCGCGGAGCGGCTGGGCCCATGAGCCAGCCTGCGTGTCCGGAACCTGTGCTCTGCAACGGGAGAGGCCACTGCTGGATAGCTCTCCAAAAAAAAAAAAAAGAAAGAAACAATCTATGTATACATCAATAAAAGATAGCATCTATGAGTAAGATAAAAAAACAGGGCTAGTCATTAGTAAAGCAACTAATTGCTTTACAAATTCTAATGCTATCAGTGCAATCCAATTACCCTAAGTGACCATGTGAGACCCTGATAAAAGTGAAACAGTGACTTTCAAAGACTAAATAATAGATACTTCAGGCCTCAGGCCTTCAAGTGTTAGAACAGAGCAAATGTGACTCAAATATGAAGAATTCATATTCAAAAGGAATACACATAATCATTTCTTTGGAGAAGTAAGAGGTCTTAAAAGGGATGCATTCAAGTTCAGGGAAATAATCAGGACAGGAGAAATCTTGGAATAAGTCAGTAACCACGCAGGCTACAGCAAAGCAGAGAGAATGCCTCTACTGACACCATGAAGAGAAGACCAGGAAGGACAGAACCAAGGGACAGGGAGGGTTTGAGAGCATAAAGCTTCAGCGCCCTGCTGTCAGGGGAAGAAGTGGGTGTATCCACTCTCCAGGTGGATAGAAACAAGTACAGTAATCCAAAATTCCATTATGTTCACAGAAACTATTTGAAACACATTTTCCTCCTTATTTACAGGTCACATCAAAACCGCTTGATACATCTCTCCACTGGGGCCACAGCAGCCCTAGGCTGGAAACACTAGGTAAGTAATGAAACTACTTCGCCCCCACCTGACCTTCCACCTGCCACAGTGTGACTCTGAAAACGACTTGACAGACAGCCTGCAAAGCTCGAAGGCTCTGTGTCTCCAAATCTTGATTGTTTGGTAGTTGAGCAGAATATACAATAATTAAATTTATGCATTTGGATGCTGACTTAGAGTCGAGTCAGAAGCTAATTTTTTTTTCCCATCGTTTAAAGCGAAGCATCTTGGGAAATCCCTGGCAGTCCAGTAGTGAAGACATGGCGCGTGCACTGCGGTGGCCCAGGTTCAATCCTTGGTCGGGGAACTAAGATCTGCCAAGCCACGCAGCCAATAAATATATTAATTAATTGATTAATTAAAAATGAAACATCTTGGGACTTCCCTTGTGGCGCAGTGGTTAAGAATCCGCCTGCCAATGCAGGGGAAACAGGTTCGATCCCTGCTCCGGGAAGATCCCACATGCCGCGGAGCAACTAAGCCCGTGCGCCACAACTACTGAGCCCACGCTCTACAGCCCGCGAGCCACAGCTACTGAGCCCGAGTGCCACAACTACTGAAGTCCATGCGCCTAGAGCCCATGCTCCGCAACAAGAGAGGCCACCGCGATGAGAGGCCTGCGCACCGCAACGAAGAGTAGCCCCTGCTTGCCGCCACTAGAGAAAGCCCCACGCGCAGCAACAAAGACCCAATGCAGCCAAAAATAAATAAATAAATAATAAATTTTTAAAAAAATGAAACATCTTATATTTTTATTTATCTTTTTTTGGGGGGGCTGTGTCGGGTCTTAGTTGGAGGGCGTGAGGGATCTTTCGTTGTGGCGTGCAGGCTTAGTTGCCCCGCGGCACGTGGGATCTTAGTTCCCCAACCGGGATTGAACCCGCGTCCCCTGCATTGAAAAGACGGATTCTTGGGCTTCCCTGGTGGCGCAGTGGTTGGGAGTCCGCCTGCCGATGCAGGGGACACGGGTTCGTGCCCCGGTCCGGGAGGATCCCACATGCCGCAGAGAGGCTGGGCCCGTGAGCCATGGCCGCTGAGCCTGCCTGTCCGGAGCCTGTGCTCCGCAACAGGAGAGGCCACGGCAGTGAGAGGCCCGCGTACTGCAAAAAAAAAAAAAAAAAAGACGGATTCTTAACCGCTGTACCACCAGGGAAGTCCCGAAACATCTTTTATTTTAGCAGTAACAAATAAGATCTGAGAAAGCCACAATCCAGGCAATAAGTAATCGTTGGCATTCATGCCTAATTAAATTGTGTTAAGATGGGGCTAAACAGATGCAAAATAGGAATGTTCTGGAGGCACTACCAGAAACTATTAAAAGCAGGATAAGGTAGACGTGGGCCTCCTCATCTGTGGCCAACAACAGTAACCATGAAAATGCAACATCCAGTCAAGGCTTCCAATCAAGATGTGGTCAGGCTTCCAAGCACACGACCCCCAGGGGGTCTGGGAGGGAGGTGGCATTCCATCACCCGGCTCTTCGTGAGTGAGACCCCACAGGAAAGGATGGGACACTTCCCTCTGGTGAAGGTGTTCAGAGAAAGTAGGTAAGATGTTCTCACTCCAGCTAAACTTTTCTCCCATGATTTAGTTGCTTCCCCAAGTATCCCGTCAGAAAAAATTATGATTTCTAAGACTGCGGAGTCCCTCTGCCTTCACATCAGCTTAACAATCTATTCCAAATAGCTGAGAAGGTCCTACAACTTTTTTGAAAATTCAGTTTAGAAAACTGGGGTCTAACTTTATCTAACCTACAGCTAGCTGGACTTTACATCCTTAGGGAATAAGGAAAAATACAGACCTGAGGCCCTGTAGTGACCAAGGACTTGGGGGATAGTGATACTTACATACTAGTCTTATCTCCTCTGAGAGATGGAGATAACTGACCAGAACATAATAGGAAGAAGACTCAATTCTAAACCTCATCAGAGGGACCTCCCTGGCGGTCTAATGGTTAGGTCTCGGTGCTTTCACTGCCGGGGCCGGTTTGACCCCTGGGTCAGGGAACTAAGATCCTGCAAGCCACACAGCACAGCAAAACAAAACAAAACAAAAACCACATCAGAAAATCAAGTTTTTTAGGATTTTGACTTTTCTGTTTTTCTATTTTAGATGCAAATGCACATCCAAGTTCTCTGCAGCACATGATGTTCCTTGTTACCAAGAATCGTGCCCGACAAGCAATAAATGCTCAATAAACATGCATCTAAGTAAATGCCTAGATGAATGAACGACTGAACAACCCCTCTCTCCTTCTTCAGCTTCCGCAATGTACTAACTGGCGCCCGGCTGCCCCTCTGACAGCTCTTTCTCTTCCTTTCCTCAATATGCAAATTCCCCAAGGGTAGCCCCGGGTCTTCTGCTCTCCCCGACACTGAGCGAGCCCATCTTCTTCCAGAACCTTCCCAGGCACTGATTCATTTTTTTCAAGCAGTGTGCTGGGCACTAAGGAGAAAGGATGGTTGAGACGCGCTCTGCGGGCAGGGGCTCGTGGCCTAGCACGAGACAAGGCAAGGATGAATCTGTGGGAGACACTGTCACATGCGGCTGCTAAACCACATCAAGAGCAAGATGCTATGAGAGCAAGAAGGAAGGACACATTCCGACAGGGTTGATGTCACAGAGGAAGTGACATCTGAGCGGAGCCCTGAAGGATTAGGAGGGTTTTACAGGTGTAGAAGGGCAGGGGGGCAACTAGGCAGAGAGAAAAGTGCGAGCAAAAGTTCAGGAGGAGTGGGCGGGCGGGCGGGCAACGGCGAGGGATAACCCTGCAGGTCTGTGAGTGTGGCTGGGGAGCAGAGGGAGAGAAACTGGTGAGACAGGCTGGAAACAGTTTAGATGCCACGTTGTTAGCCTTCTTACCTGCGTTCCAAGGGTTTCAAAACGCAAAGCTGCATCAGAATTGCCTGGGATGCATGGTAAAAATATAGATTACTGGGCTGTGCCCCAGAGCTACCGAATTGGAATTTCCAAAGGTAGGGCCCAGGCATCCGTATTCTAATGAACACTATGGTATATAGTTAGATTTAGCAACCACCGATAATGTTTTAAATTAAAGTTGCATTATTAGATTGGTATTTTAAAGATAACTCTGAAGGTACTACTAAAATGGACTGCGAATGTGCGAAATTAGAAAAAGGCAGACCTACAGCACACTACAGTAATGATGCACTCATTTATTCCACAAACACTCACTCAGAAAACATGCGCCTACAGCTCACAGGAGAGAGGACAGCCTGAACAGGGTCCCAACAGTGTGAACGGAGACATTTAAAAGACAGAACTGGCAAGTCCTGATGATTCAGCAGATCACAGGGGAAGGCGGAGAGAGAGCAAATCCCAGTTTCCGTCAGTGACTCCCAATATGGATAAGCACAGCATAAAGGGTCCCTGGGTCCTACCCCAGACCTACCGAGTGAAGGGCTTTGGAGGGTTGCGCTCAGGAGTTTCTGTCTTCAACACGTGCCCCTGATGATTCTCGTGCGCTCAGTCAGGCAGCAACGTGGGACAGACAACTGGGAACCGATGTCTTAGATGATAATTTCCTCCCCCGAGGACAAGACAGGAGGAACAAGTTTGTGACTGGCATGAAAACAGTTTTGCTCTGGAAATACCAAGACTAAGATAAACCTGAGTAACACATCTAGATCATGATGTCTAGTGGACAGTTAGAAATATAAATCTGGAGTCCAGAAAAAAGATCAACTAGACAGAGGTCAGGGTTGGACAGATCTGGACACCGTTCGTGCATAAGCTACGGATGAGGCCCTGGGAGAGCGGGTAAGGTTACAAATGGAGAAATGATGGATGGAAAAGTGGCTGAGAATGGACATCTGGGAACAGAGTGGGCAGTGGAGGGTTAGAGTAAAGGAAGTGCAGGAGGCTGGTTCAGGAGGTTAGAGAAGGGCTGGGAAAGCAATGCTTCAGAAGCCAAAGGACAAGAGTTTTCACTGATAAAAGGAATCATGTGGACAAAATATTATAAAATGGTCCAAAAGGAAAGAAACTAAGAAGAATGATAAGGTGAGGCCTTTAGGAAGTCTGTGGTAACCTTTAAGAAAGCAGTCTCAGTAGAATGGCAGGAATTAAACTAGAAGAGCAGTTATACACCACTTCTTAAAGAGAATTTGAGGACAAAGGAAAAAAAGATGAATCAGTGGCTTGAAAAAGAGAGAAAGTTCTTTTGGAGGCCATTTTTATTTTTAAGAATGGAGACAACTTGAGGTGTTTTAAAGAAAAGAAGGAGACAGGAAGGGAGAGGCGCGTGGGGCACACGAGAAGAGACGGTGGACCGAGTACATTCCAGATGAGGCAGGGAGGGTGGTACCAGCCTCTAAAAGGAGGCTGGAAGGAGGAATGACAACAGAGAGGGTCTGGAGGGACAGACAGGGGCACTGAACATGTCTTTGTTGTTGTTGTTGAGTAAATGATGATTATGTCACCATTCTTATTAGGAAAGAAAGTGAAGATGTGGCTGGAGCACGAAAATGAGACGCGGCGTCCCTGGGGATGATGAAAACGCTGGCAGGTGGTAACGAAGGCCCAGAGGAAGGCCTTTCACTTCCTTTACCCGATACATATATAAGCACTCTTGGTGGCAGGCAGCGTTCTGAGCACTTCACATACATTAACTCAATTACTCCTCGTAACAGCTCCATGAGTTTGAAAGGCTCATCATCCTCATTCTACCTACGGAGAAACAGGCACAAAGGCTTTAGGGGACTTGCCTAAGCTCGAAAGTGGCAGGACCAGGACTGAAATCCGCACGGTCTGGCCCCAGAGTCCCGCTCTTGACTACTCTGCTGCTTCTTCAATACAACACCCACATGTCTGTAATGCAGCCAAGAGGAAATGGGATCAACTTCATCTTGCGCTCTGAGGAGCTTAGGAAAGCGGGGCCAGGAGGAGGCAGCGTAAGTGCTGTGAAGAGCGCACACTACAGGAAGTTGGGGTCACTTATGAAAGGGTGGCTGTGATAACAGTGGACTTCCCACCAGTCCAGCGGTTCCGACTTCAAAATACGCCTCAGCCCCTAAACTCCTCTCCGAATTCCAAGTGTTCAATGCACCTTAGTGGTCTGGCATCTCACAATCCTCCCTCAAGCTGTAAACGCCTGAAGCTAAGCTCTGCTTCTGCCCTGCATCAGCTTCCTCGTGCCTTCCCCGTGTCTGTCACAGCACAGTGTAGAGAAAAAGCTGCACCAGAGGGGACTTCCTCACCATTTCCCCCAGCACCTAGTTCAGTATCTGGCACACAATGGATGCTTAATAAATATTTGTTGAATTTCAGTTTATTCTCCCAATCTTAAAATTGTCTCCGACTTTGGCTTCACCTGCTTTCTACATCCAGTAAGTCTCAACATCCTGTGTTTTGCCTACATGCCTACTCATACCTTACTGTTCTCTTAACCCCTTTTCACTATTGCTGTAGAAGCTATTCTAATAAGCTACTGTGCATCTTAATTTTTGCTTCTCCATTCTCAATCCAATACAATCTTACCGAATTAATCATTTAAAATACTATCCTTCTCACATTGATCTTCTGCTCTAAAATGTTCAGTCTCTTTATTCAAAAAGCAGTAATGAGATGCCCAACCTGCCAGAAACTGTGCCCTTTCCAATTGAAAGTAACCCCTATTTCCTCAGAACACCCCCACTAATGGTCTATTCATTCCAGTCACCCCATCTTAAACAGCTAGTCATTATTTTCTCATGCAATAATGCCTCATCTCACCCAAAGGCATACAAGTTCTTGAGGGAGGAGGACGTTTCTTTCACTCTTTCCCCTACTGGACGTGCAGCACGTGCGGGGCACAGAGCAGCAGCGCCCAGCATTCAGAAAGAGAACAGACACATCGTCCTTGATGGATTCTGGTTTGGTCCGTTATCCTATTTTATTATTTAATCTTTATATTATATTGAAAAAACTTTAATGATTCTTTCCATATTACTCTACTACATACAACAACTTCCCGGGTAATTTTTATGTCAAATAAAAATAAAGACTAATTTTACTTAATTCACATATAATTTCTAAAAGGATGCAAGTCTTTATCTTTACGTACAAGACCGAATTTACATTCCAATCCCCAAACTGTACTAAAAAAACATCTGTTTTATTCTTATTACAACTCTGATATTTGTACCAATTCATTCAATTTAGAGTTTGCTTCAAGCTGATATAAAAGCTGTAGTACTTCTAATACAGCAAATCGTCTGAGCTTTGCAAACACTTTCTATATCAGAGACACTCCTAACAGCTGCACTTCTCATGTCGACATACTGCTTGTAGGTCAAGGCTCTAAATGCTGCAATATTTTCAGCATCTAAAATCCTGCTTTATGCTCTCCTCCTTGCTCTGCTGGTCTTTAAAATCCGTAAGAACATGATATCCAATTCCTAATTATCTCTAAGACCTAACCAAGCAAAGTTTAACAAAACAAAAAATATCTAAAATAAGAATCAATTATTAAGAAAGAAAATCATATACTTTGCAGCAAAGAAAGTTATAAATAGGAACCCAAATTCCAATTCTGATTATTCTCATTAAATTAGTCTCTGGAACAACTCACTGCCCCTCCCTTGCCACCACCAGCTTCTTCTCATGAATTCATTCACTGAATAAATAGTTATTCCCAATGTCTAAAATTGAATAGATACTATGGTGGATGCAGCTAACATAATGGTGAATAAGTTAGGCACAGTCCCTGGCCTCTCAGAGCTTACAGTCTAGTTAGGGGAAGACAGACAATTAAATGAGAAACTATAAGACTATATGTCAAGTGCCATGACAGGTAAGCTATAAGATACCAAGGGAAAGCATAGGAGAAGCACCTAACATGGGAAAACAGAGTATGGGTAAGCCACGGGGTGGCGGGGGGAATTAGAAGCAACGATGTTGAATCTGAGACCTGAAAGGTGGGCAGGCAAAGAGGAGAGACAATAAGGTTGGGAAAGGGGAGACAAGAGAACACACCATAACTGAGGGAATGAAAGACAATCAATGTAGCTGCAGCACAGAATCCAAAGTTGGAAATGGTGAGAAGGAGACTAGAGAACAGGGCAATGCCAACCACTTAACAGTTTTAAGGGAAGTATGCAATGTTCAGCAACTCTTGGCTGAAGTATAGGAAACAGAGGAAACGAGGAGAAGCGGGGAAACCACTCAGCAGACTATTTCTATTACCCAGGTGAGAGATAAAGGCTTGAACTAAAGTAATGAAAAAGAGACCAAATGAAAGCAGACAGACTCAAGAGACATGTAGGAGATGAATCCGCAGGACCTGATGGCTGGAAGCTCACGAGAGGACCATGTCTGTTTTGTTCCCTGCGCACCCTCAGGCCTAATAAGCACCTAACACACAATAACTGTGAACAAGCGAATCAAGAAAAATAAGGAGCCACAGATGTTACCCAGGTTTCGCATAACAGCTGGGTAGAGGGAGGTGCCATTTACTGAGAGAGGAAACACAGGAACCCGTGAATATGCTGGGTTTGAGGTACCTGTGAGCCATCCAAGGACAGACAACGAGAATGCAGGTGGATGGCCCTTACAAAGCTGAGGAGAAAAACAGATCTTCCTGGAAATGTTAAATCACGGCAGCCTCAGTGGCTCAGCTGAACTACAGTTGATAACTGGCACTTTTCTGGGGGGAAAAGGCACTTTTTTTCTGGCTGTGTTGGGTCTTCGTTGCTGCACGCGGGCTTTCTCTAGTTGCGGCGAGCGGGGGCTACTCTTCGTTGTGGTGCGCGGGCTTCTTACCGTGGTGGCTTCTCTTGTTGCGGAGCCCGTGCTCTAGGCGCACAGGCTTCAGTAGTTGTGGCTCGCAGGCTCTACAGCACAGGCTCAGTAGTTGTGGCACACGGACTTAGTTGCTCCGTGGCACGTGGGATCTTCCCGGACCAGGGCTCGAACCTGTGTCCCCTGCATTAGCAGGCAGATTCTTAACCACTGCGCCACCACGGAAGCCCAGAGGCACTTTTAAAGCATACTATGTGTGACATGACTCAAATACCTTTTAAACTTCCCAGGGTTATTAACTAATGGCTCTAACATCAAAGATATCAAAAAATTAATATTCATTCCTGATCTTAGAACAGTTAGCAAATAATCTTTCATTTCTTGACCAAGGTGATGGTAACTCAGGCCTTTGCTTTATAAAAATCCATTGACTATATATTTTTGTTTTACATATACTTTTCTGTATGTGTATTAAATTTTGCAATAAAAAAGGTTTTTAAAAACCTTAACTAGAAATAAATTGCTTAACCAAAAGAAGCTATTAAAAACAAAGTAAACATCATATTTAATGGAGACATATGACAGACATCCTAAAGAAAGAAAGACAACAGATGGAAGATGCCTTCCATCACTATTATTATTCAACACTCTTTGAGGTTCTGGTCAAAAAATGCAGACCAGAAAAGGAAAGGTTTAAACTTTAGAGTTTTTGCAACAAATGGTGCTGAGGCACCTGGACATCTGCATGCAAAAGAATGAAGTTGGAGCTCTACCTCACACCATATGAAAAACTAACTCAGAATGGATCCAAGACCAAAATGTAGTAACTAAAACTATAACACTCTTAGAAGAAAATATAGATGTGAATATTTGTGACCTTGGATTAGTCAATCACTTCTTAGATATCATATTAAAAGCACAAACAACAAAAGAAAAAACAAATGAATCCGCCTGCCAGGGACTTCCCTAGTGGCGCAGTGGTTGAGAGTCCGCCTGCCAATGCAGGGGACGCAGGTTCAATGCCCCGGTCTGGGAAGATCCCACATGCCGCGGAGCAACTAGGCCCGTGTGTCACAACTACTGAGCCTGCGCTCTAGAGCCCACGAGCCACAAGTACTGAGCCCACGTGCCACAACTACTGAAGCCCACGCGCCTAGAGCCTGTGCTCCACAACAAGACAAGACACCGCAATGAGAAGCCTGCACACTGCAACTAAGAGTGGCCCCTGCTCCCCACGACTAGAGAAGGCCCACACACAGCAGTGAAGACCCAATGCGGCCAAAAATAAATAAATAAATTTTTAAAAAAGCAGCTTAAACTGGTTAGATAATATGAGGAAAACGCCATTCAGAACATCAATAAAACAACACAATACTGTCTGGGCAAACATGCCATCATTATGTAAGATGTTAACACTAGGGGCAGCTGGGTGACGGGTATACAAGCTCTCTCTGAACTAGCTTTGCAACTTTTTTGTAACTCTAAAATCACTCTAAAATAAAAGGTTTATTTAAAGAAAAAGATAAGAACATGACAAAACAAGCCACAGGGAGAAAAATATTTATAATGCATATCAAAACAAGGACTTATATCCAGAAAATATAAAGAATGTCTACAAATCAATAAAAAGACAAAAAATGTTTTTAAGTGCCAAAGATTTGAACTAGACACTTCTCTCTCTCTCTCTCCCCCCAAATGACCAAAAAATACTGAGAAGGTATTCAACATTATTAGTCACTAAATGCAAATTAAAACCACAATGAGATAACAATACACAAATACTAGAATGACTAATATTCAATGACTAAACAACAACAAAAAAAGACTGACATTATCAAAAATTAACAAGGATGCAGAGCAAACAGAACTCTCATTCATGGCTAGGACAGTGTAAAATGCTACGACCACACTGGAAAACTGCACGCTGTTAATAAAGTTAGAATTTTACAACTCTAGGACCCAGCAATTTCATTCCTATGTATTTGCCCAAGAGAAATGAAAACATATGTCTATGAAAAGACTTACAGAACAACATTCATAACAGCTTTATTCATAATGGACACCAACAAAAGAGGAAATAACCCAAATGTCAATCAACAGGAGGATAAGCAAATTGTGGAATAGTCACACAATGGAATACTACTCAGCCATACAAAGGAATGGATAAATCTCAAACACATGTTCAGTTGAAGAAACCAAACATAAAACAGTACACACAATATAATCCATTTTAAGAACAGTCAAGACTAATGCAGAATGATAGAAATCCTAACTATGATTCCCTGGGGAAAGGAGGTTCGAGAGGAACTTCCAAGGATGATGAAAATGTCCTGTTTCTTGATCTGGGTGATGGGCACGTGGTTGTATACACTCTCAAAACCCATCAATTACAGACGTAATATCTATGCATTTTTACTACAAGTAAAATATACCTCAATTTTTAAAAATGAGAAAGTGAGGACAGTTCATCTATCATTTTTAGATAGGATGGCCAGGAAATGCTTCACTACAAAGGTGACATTTGAATAAAGACTCTGCGGAAGTCTAAAGAAAAAAAAAAAGCCAGCCATGGGGATACCTGACGTAAGAGGATTCCAGGCAGAAGGAACAAGAGATGCAAGGCCTTTTAGGGAGAGCAGCAACTGGGGTTCCCGAGAAACAGGGAGGCCAGGGTGGCTGCAGTGGCAGCCAGCGTGACAGAACAAGGGGGAGACAAGTTCCGAGGGATAACAGGGGATGAGCTCACACAGTGCCCGGTGGGTCACAGTAAGGCCTCGTTAAATACCGTGGTCTTCGTCTTAGGACTGACGGAACTTCACCAAGTGCCTCCTAAGAATCAGGCACTGAGTTCAGATAGCTTAACACAAAGCTTAGGTAAGTAGCAAAACCAGGATTACAACCCAGGTATATCCGATTCCAAAGCTCATAATCTTAATCATTTTGTGTACTAATGGTGTACTAATGAATTGTTTTTTCTTTTATATAATTTCATTTTAATGTTATGTTGCTTAGCAGTAAATATACAGATGAATAAGTCAAATGGGAAACCAATACTTAAAAGAACTCTTAGATTCATTTTCTTGGAATGTGAATCATTATCCCATGATGTTTCTATTATATTGAAGTTTTTTAAAGAGAAATACAACCATATGGTATCATCCTTCTTCAAAAGTTCAAAAGGAGTTAGAGAACATTCTGCTTTTTCTTGAAGTTATCTTGCAAACAACCACATTTTCAGAGACAGAGAAGAATATCAAGCAGAAATCTGACTTGTTTTATAAATAAAACATTTCATCATATTTTATTTCTGTTCCGTGCTTACGGCACTCTTTCAGCTGCTCTCCAGGCCTCAGATTGCTCATTTGTAAAAATGACAAAGGTGGATAAGATGTTGTCCTCTAAGGTTCTTTCTGCTATGGTGTCCTGAAACTTGATAATCCTATAACAAACCAATATATATGGCCAGTCCTGCAACTCTGCATTAAAGTGCCCCTCTAACAAGTCTTTTCCCCTAGTGGTAGCCCCCAGAGCTGAAGCCATTACTGACTCTTACCCTTGAGCCAGTGAGGCCAAAGGGAGCTGCAGAGCTGGGAAATCCACAGAAGAGACAGCAAAATGATTAATGATTCGGAAACTGATCTTAAATAAAGGGATGGGTATTAGATCAGAATAAAGAAGACTGGATCAGAGAAGGCTGATTATCTAAAAATATACAAAGGCAAATTGTAGATAATGATCAACACTCTCTCTGCACTTTTCCTATGAACAGGGTAATAGGAAATGGAGTCAACGCTTAACAGGAGCAATATGGACTAGACTCTGTGTTTAAACCTGTGAGTTTCCCAATCCCTGAGGGCAGGGACTATGCCATCTTTGTATCCCAGCATCTACTATAGGATCTGGCATCTAAGAAGTACTCAATAAATACTTGGCCAAAAAAAACCCCAAAAAAACTTAATAAAGGATCATTTAAATTTTTAAAGATCCAAACCACAGAAGTGCGTTATGGAGACAGAACGGGAAATTTCTCTTCTTTTGATATTTTAAAAAAAAAAGAAAAAGAAGATACAGTAATAGCCTTCGTAACAATAATGTAGATACTGACTTATGCTTCAAAGTTATTTCCCATTCAAAACCCTTGAGCCTTGGTGATCCTGTCGGGGACGGGCGTTAGCAAAGAAAGAGCTTAAGCAAGGCACACAGCGTCTCCTTGCACCTGACAACTGGTGCCAACCATGACCATGAGTCCATGCCTGCCACAAATACCCACTGAGCACTGAGAGTCCCAGCAGGAAGACTCTCCTGACGCCAGTCCTGTGCCCAGCGCGGCAGTCGGGAGACGCGAATGGATGGGCCTTTTCACCTGGCCCCTGTGCTGCGGGAGCTCTCCAGCAGGGAAGAAGGCTCTCAGCAGATGAAAAGCAGCTTGGTGACCCTTCAGAACCATTTCCATCACCCCTGGTGATTTACAGTGAGATGAGTCATTCTTCTGACCTCATTTTCCATGCTATATACCCTCAAGAGGGGACAATCTAAACATGCCTCAATACGAGAGGCATGATCACAAAACTGTGAAGCTGCATCCAAAGGACCCAAACATAATGTGTTTGGCACTTTAGAGCCACATCTCATAGCTAGGCCAGCCGACTTTTAAAATGAATGAATGAAAGAATAAAAATAACTAACTAAAAAAAGACACCTGGAAAAATGCTGCAGAGAAGCAGAAAGAGAGTAAACCTGCTTCCCATGAAATGCCCCGTATAAATAAAACACAGTCTGTAAAACAATACACCCTGCTGTGAAATTCCCATTCAACTAGAAGGGCAGACCTCTCCTTGCCGACCAACCCAGTCTCCATTTGAATGTTCCAAATGTCACTTCCATTTTCAAAGATGAGCGCATCATCTGCCCACAGCTGACCGATACACCCAGAATGGACACTCCTCTCTTCCCGCCTCCCCCCTTATAAGGCAGGGCCCTGGGAAGGAAGTCTCTCTTCTCCCCGTACAGCCAGTTTACTCTACTTTTTAGTTTTCTTTGGATCCTTTCCTTCGAAGTTTTCTTTTATGATAAAGCTCAAGGGCTGGTGGTGACATTGGGGGGCAAGAAACCACAGTACTGAACCAGAACTTTGAACAGTATATCAAAATAGGGGGAACTTCAGCTAAGAGTTAATGAAACAGATTTGAAAAGGCGATAAAGTTTACCCCACGGTCATCGTCACTGACAAATCTTTACACACGAAGGCACTGATCTATATTTGCCGAGCCCCACGTCAAGCCGTGCAACAGTCAATACACTACACTGACCTGTATGAGCCACTTTATTCACAAGGTTCACAATTTACACGCTTTGAACCGATATTTGGTATCCCGAGTAGAAGGTCAACACAGGGAGATGTGATGATGATTAGAAGAATGTATTGATTAATAGAATTCAGGTCTAGTCAAGGCTGGCTTGAAACTTCAAAATTCTGTTTAGGCCACCAATGGCCACTAAACCACAAAGAGATAACTTGATATTAGGTACCTCCTGACAGAAGTATATACCACCACCTATGATGTACTCTTGCCAAAAAATTCAAATCTGAATCAGATCAAATCTCTGGATCTTATCATCAGTTTATAGAAAATACAGGAGACAAAGGAACATGTTAACATTATAAGCATGCAGTCAGCAGAATCAAGATTGTGGGAAACTCTACAGTACAAATAATTCAGTTTTTCAACAAATAAAATGCAGAGGAAAAAAAACGAGGAGGAAACTATAGATTAAGAGAGTCTTAAGGTACCTATGAACCAATGCAGACCTTATTTGAATAAACCAACAGTAAAAAAAAAAAAAAAAAAAAAATTCATGAACCACCAGGGAAATTTAAACACTACTGAATACCAGGTGTGTTAATGAAATTGTAATTGTTTTTATTTAAATTCCTATCTCTTACAAATACATATTTACAAATAAAATTATGTGATAATTAGGATTGGCTGTAAAATAATCCAGTATATTGGGGATGGGGAGCGAAGGATCTAAAAATGAAACAAGACTGGGAATGAGTTGACAACTTTTGAGAATTCATTATACTATTCTATTTTTGTATTTTGAAATATTCCATAATTTAAAAGTTTAAAAACGAAAAGAAAGTAGGTCACTAGACCAAAAATTCATATGTAAAAGCCAGGTTTTTCCAGATATATCATGGATATTCAGAGCGTGGCACTGTAAAATATTTTCCGAAAATTGCATTAGAACATGATTCCAACAGATTGCCACAGTATTATGATGTTTAAGTATACTAAGAACTAAATCTTTTCTAAATTCTTACATAAACCCATTCCATAAGTACAATGTAGTACAACACTGCATCAGAAACTACATACAGATCAATTTTCAATATTGAAAACTAAGGCTTCAGTTTTCCAATTAACTTGACTTACGAAACAAATACACACTCTGCGTGCCTGATAAAACTTCAAGCCCCCCAAATTTACTCAAACTGGTTACAATCTAAAATCTAAGAAACATTTTTAAATTATACTTCAAAAGCAGAAAAAGAAATAAATTCAAAGCCAAAAAGAGTCAACAATTTGAGCGAGCTTTGTTTAGTAACCCAAATGTGTTTTCAATTCTTTGCCTTATACAAAACTCTGGGTCGAGATCGTTTATCTGGATTTATTGAACCACTAAAGATTAATTAAAGATCTCAAACTTCCCTCTTCCACCATCTTTAGGAAAACAGGATCATTTTCATCCTCAAGTACAGATGAAAACAGTTGCAAATGCTGATGAATGTAATACTCCCCTCCAACCTCCAAAAGCCAGAATGCTAAAATAGAAAATCACTACATGGGACTTCCCTGGTGGTGCAGTGGTTGGGAATCCACCTGCCAATGCAGGGGACACAAGGTTCGAGCCCTGGTCCAGGAAGATCCCACATGCAGCCGAGCAACTAAGCCCCGTGTGCCACAACTACTGAGCCCATGTGCCACAACTACTGAAGCCCGCGCCTAGAGCCCATGCTCTGCAACAAGAGAAGCCACGGCAATGAGAAGCCCGCACACCGCAAGGAAGAGTACCCCTCGCTCACCCCAACTAGAGAAAGCCCGTGTGCAGCAACGAAGACCCAATGCAGCCAAAAATGAAAGAAAGAAAGAGAGAGAAAGAAAGAAAGAAAGAAAGAGAAAGGAAGGAAGAAAGGAAATCACTACATTGCCAATTTCCTATTATAAATGATAATAGTAACCAGGTATTCTGGAGAGCATTCCCCAAATTCTATTTAGATTCTAAGATGTATCAATTGCTATGTAACAAGAAGCACAGAGTCCGGCACATCTATTCATTCAGTAAATGAATGTGAAAGAATAAACAGCAGGTGAAACAGTTTGCTGGCACTAACCTCCCTGTCACGGCTCCACTAAGGCTGCCTTCCAGTGACAGTGCTAATGAGTGGGAAATGGGCCAAAGCAGAACTGGGAAATAAAATAACCTAAACTAGCTAGTCAGCCCTTCAGTAACAGGAATGCAACCTTCCTGCCTCTAGTGCCAGGTTTAATATCCTAAAATATTCGTAACTCATAAATTATGAAACCTCTTGAACTAACCGGAAACCAGCCTTTTAGGAGTCTTCTCATATACTTTGGGCCCTAATTTACAGCTGTAATCACACTGATGGTAGATCTTTTTTTTTCCCCCTTCCAAAAGTCAACAGAAAGACTAACAAGTTATCCCTAATAGTAAAAATGTCATATAATCTCCATGAATAGTCCTCAAAACACCTTCCCACTGAAACTGCTCTTTCAAAAATTATAAATGACCAAATCTAAGTTTTTTTCAGGCCTCTTCCTCCATTTCCTTTTACATTATTGACCATTCATTCCTGAAACTCCTCAGTATCACTGTGCTTTCTCGGTTCTCCTTTGCATTAGTTTCCTCTTGCTGCTGCAACAAATGATCATAAACTCAGTGCCTTAAAAGTACATGTATTCACCGTCTCACAGATCTGGAGGTCAGAAGTCTAAAGTCAGTCTCACCGGCGGGGCCAGCTCCTTCTGGAGGCTCTGAGGGAGGACTCTGTCCCCGCGCCCTTTTCAGCTGCGCGAGGCTGCCCGCCCGCCTTGTCTCTTGGCCCTTTCCTCAACGGCTCCAGCCTCATTTCTGCCATCACATCTCCTATTACTGACCGTTCTGCCTCCTTTCACAAAGACCCTTCAGATGACATTGGGCTCATCTGGATAATCCAGGCAAATCTTCCCAGCGCGAGATCCTAAATTTAGTCACATTTGCAAAGGCCCTGTTACCAGGTAAGGTAAGAGCCACAGGTCCTGAGGATTAGGTCCTGAGGGGCATCACTCCACCTACCACCTACCCTACAGCTCTAACTGGAACTTCTGCCTCCTCTGCTGCCACCGCATTGTGCTTTTTGCTCTCCTCTTTCATATTTTTACCCCATCCTCTTCACACTCATCGCTTCAACTCTCACCTTTATGCTAATATCCAAGTCTCTCATTTTAAATGTGAGAGAACCGGAGCCCAGATGGGAGGTGATGACGGGCCTTGAATCACACAGATGTCGACAGGATATTTCTATGTGGATGTCTTCAGAGCAGCTCAGTCCAATGCGGGACTGAATCCTATTCCTGTCTGAATAACACAAGTCTCTCAGACTCAGGCTAGAACTGTATTACACTTTTCTCTTCTCTTCTCTATTCTCTCAGCTGGTTCCTTCATCTCTGTCCCTCCATCCATTCTGAAATCCAATTACAGCTTCCTATTCCTAAAACACTGCTATGGTTGGGTTACCTCTCCTGCTCAAACCCACCGTTCTCTACTAAGGATTGCATCCCCCCCATCCCCACCCCTCCCGACACGTCCATCGCGACTCCCCTGCGCCCTCTGCCTACACACCACACCCATTCCTGCCTCTCACCCTGAACTGCCTTCCTCTGTCCCTCCACTTAGGAGTGAATCATAGAATGTACCCCTCTAAAAGGAATTGTTTTTTTATTTATCTATCTCCAAACCAGACTGAGTTCCTTGACGGCAGAAACTGTGCCTATCAGCAAACATATACAGTAGTTCCCCCTCCTTAGCCCTGGTTTCACTTTCCTCAGTCACCTGTTGTCAGAAAATACCAAATGGAAAATTCCAGAAATAAGCAATCCCTAAGTTTTAAATTGACTGCCGTTCAGAATAGCTGATGAACTCTCCCGTCCACCCGCTCCGCCCCACCCTGTCCAGAACACCCAGTCTGCATACACTGCCCACCCGTCAGTAAGGAAATAACAGTACCATGGACCCTTGAACAGCAGGGGTTTGAACTGTGCAGGTCCACTTATAGGCAGATGTTTTCAATAAACATGTACTACAGCACTGGACGATACCCAGGTGGTTGGATCCACAGATGTGGAGCCCTGGCAATGCAGGACCGGCTGTAAAGACACACACAGGCTTTCTCTCGCAGGGTCAGCACTCCAACCCACCCGGGGTACGTACATACAGGGTTCCACACTGCACGCGGTTCCCGGTGTCCACTGGGGATCTGAGCTTAAATAAATTCCAGCTCTGCAATTCATTACCTGTGTGACCCTGGACAGTGTCTCAGTTTCCCCATCTCTGTAAAATCCAGACAATGATAAAGTACATATCTCGTGAGTTCTTCTGAGTATTACTCACGAGTTAACATATCAGAAGAACACAGAACAGTCCCTGGCTCAGAGTAAATAGCATCATAAATAGTGGGAGCTACGATCAGTACTTTTACCACCTACTGCTGCTGCCACTACGACTACTACTAGTATTATAACTGTCATTGGAAATGACTCACCACTACATGACTATTAATATGGCTTAAAAAAAAAAACACAAAGTACTGGTAAGGACGGGAAGCAACCAGAACTCAGACACTGCTGTTTGGAAGCAAAATGGTGGGGCCACTTTGGGAAACAGCTTGGCAGCTTCCTTTAAAGTTAAACGTTCATTACCACGTGATGCAGTTGCGCCACTCCTAGGAATATAACCAAGAGAAATGAAAAATTATGTTCACACAAAAATGTGTACGCAAATGTTTATGGTGGCTTTATTCATTATTACCAGAAACTGTAAATAACCTCAACGTCCTTCAACTGGTGAGCGGATAAACAAACTGTGGTCCATCCATACGTTTCGGAACATCTCTCGGCAATAAAGACCAATGCGCTACAGACACACACAACAACATGGATGAACCTCAACACGTGACAGCAAACGAAAGCAGCCAGATTCAAAAGGCTCCATACTGTACGATCCGTCTACATGGCATCGTGGCTACAGGAACAGGAAACTGAGGAAGGGCTGCCAAGGGCTGGGGGCGGGAGGAGGAGCCGGCCGCGAGCACAGAGCAACCCTGGGCGCAACGAACGTGCTCCGTATCATGACTGTGGTGGGTACACAGCTGTGTGCACTTGTCAGAACTCTACATTTGTAAAAGGTGCATTTTACTGTATATAAAGTACACTTTAATTTAAAATATAAAAATAAGCAGGGACTCAATTTTAATTTACCAGTAAGACCTGTCCAGCCCTCTACCTTTAGCAGAACTGTGCGCCATCTACACACAAACTACAGCTTGGCTATTGGAAAATACTCACTGAGAAGATTCCAAAGCCCAAACGATAGTATATAGCTACTCTACAGGACTTTAAGAATGGGGAACAAAAATTTGGCTAGGGAACAAATACAAGTCACTTGCATCTGTACTCCCCCAACCCCCCCCCAAAAAAAACCACCATCAAAATAAACCTAATTTCCAAATCTGGCTTTGAGTTCCATTATGGCACGGCAACTTGAGACAAATACTCATAAGGCAAGTGGCCAGGTGGCCAACATGTTCTGAAGGCCTCCTATTAACCAATGTGAAGAGGTAAACTACCAAAATGACTCAGGATGACTGTTCTAGATCCACAATAAGAAAGACGCCAACAGGTTTTCTTAATCCCAGAGTACCTTGTGCCCCTAACACTAAGCAAAATTCACCAATATACAGGATAAGTCCCTTCACACATGGAACTATAAGACAAGTAAATAATGAACTTGGAATAAAAGAGAAAAGATTAAGAATACTAGTTTTATTCTAGTTATAAAATAAACAAGTCATCGGAAACAGACTCACAGACTTAGAGAATGAACTTATGGTCACCAGGGAGGAAGGGTGGGGGAAGGGATAGTTAGGGAGCTTGGGACTGACATGTACTCACTGCTATACTTAAAGTGGATAACCCACAGGGACTTACTGAATAGCACAGGGAACTCTGCTCAATATTATGTGACAAGTTAAATGGGAAAAGAATTTGAAAAAGGAGTGGATACATGTATATGTATAACTGAATCACTCTGCTGTACACCTGAGACTATCACAACATTGTTAATCAACTATTCTCCAAAACAAAATAAAAAGTTAAATAAATAAATAAATCACAGGGATGTAATGTACTGCAAGGTGATTACACTCAATAACATTGTAGTGCATATTTGAAAGTCGCCAAGAAAGTGTATCTTAAAATTTCTCATCACAAGGGAAAAAAAACTAACTTTGCATGGTGACTAGATTTATTACCGTGATCATTCCACAGTGCACACAAATATTGAAGCAAATGCTGTGCACCTGAAACTAATATAATGTTAAATGTCAATTACACCCCAATTAAAAAAAGCATACAAGTTTTATCTTATAAGTCGGCACACATACATACTATTTGGAATTGAATTGAACATGTAATCATCTTAGTGTTCTTCTGTCTCACTCTGAATATAAACTGCTCTGTCTTTCTTCCTTCCCTCATCTATCCCTACCTCCACCTCTCTTCCAGGGAAATAGATAATTTTCATTTCCCTGAGGATACAGGGTCAGATTGAGGCAGCTCTAGAATGACAGAGGCTGCTAGGAGTTGAATTCCAGTCTGGGGTGACCCTGAGGGTCCAAACGTTGACTCTAAGACTGTTACAAAACCAACCTGAATTCTGAGTCAAGCACAGTATCATTCTAGTCTCCTAGGTATCCCTCCAAATGAAGACTGATCAGCCTGACCTAGTGTTAAGATACACGTGTACTGACATCGGTGCCCTCCCCACACCCGCATAAACATATGTGCCAATGTAATACACTCTGAAGGAAGAGCGGGCATCATTTCAACAAGTCCCAGAAAACCTCCTTTCCAAAGGCAAGCACTTGCCTCTCAGTACCCTGATAATTTGGTAGATACAGTTCTAAGAGCCTGTACCTGGACCTACAGTACCCAAGATCATAATGCTAAGGATACAAGATAGGTGCTAATAATCGACCTTACAAAATAAATAAACAAATAAAAGGAAAATTTTAAAAGCACCAGCCCACACAGAATTATTAGCCCACATTTCATGCCCTGTAATATACACACATAAATAAAATGGGAATTCCTCTGTGAGCAAACATGTGCTTCCAAGGGTTACATAATCAGATTAACGCCCTTTTCATTGACGGCTCTACATACACACCAAATCTTAATTTATTTGCCCAAGTTTGCTTAGACTGCATCAGTTTCCGAGGCTTTCACCAGAGTAGGCCTAATCTTTGAGACATTTCTTATCCCAGTCTATTTCAAGCATTATTAATAGGCCCCCTGGAGCTTATCTTTGACTCAAGCACCTCGTGGCAGAAGCAAAGGCTGCCAAGAAAGGAGGTCTCTAAGTCAAAAGTAGCATCAAGGCGCCACAACCTGAAGTGCAAAACATCTATTGTAACCCTGTGGGCGAAGAAAACTCATCCCCCCAACATCTTCTGGGAGTTTCTTCCAATGTGCTCAGGTAATAGTCCACAGCTGGTCAGGAGGCTGCGGCCAAAACAAAAGAGATTGGAAGCAGTCATCCTGAGAGCTCACATCACACTTGTACAGCAGGGGGGTATTTTAACTAAGTAATTCGTGGAAGTGTACCACTCTCCGCTTCACGGGACAAGCAGTCATTCACTCGATGGCTGTTCAGCCTCTGGCGGCTCCAGCCTCACATTTTGAAAATAATCTTGTATGTATCTTCAGAGTTCTTCAGACATGGGAGAAACATACTGTAACTCTGCAGAAACTGACTTGTAAAAGGATTCCTGAGCCAATATAAGCCCCTGTCTTGATTCAGGCAAAGGGACGGTCTCTCAGCATAAGGTTTGCTTGATCTCACATCTTCAAGCAGCTTAATCTTTAGCTGAATTTCCTAGTATTGAGTATACCTGGTCAACTCAACTCACCACCAGCCCTGTAAATAGGGAGGAATGCCATAGTGCACTGGCAGGTGTTTCAAAGAAAATTCCACAGCTGTCATCTCTTCCTCTCCTATTTCAGGAGATTGCGGAATGTGAAAGAATATTAACTGAGAGAAGTTGCACTTCACAATCTGGGGTGGTAATTAAGAGAGAAAGAAAGACACTAAGGGGACCAGTCTCAGGAAAAGGCGTCAGAAAAGTGCTTTCCTGGTGTGGGAAGGAGACCTACCAGGAGTAACCTAAAAGTAGGTGCTTTTCTCAGAGCATTGTTAAAATGTGTGTGGTAAGGGCCAGGCTCAGCTGACAGAGTCACCTTAAAAGAAACAGGGCTACTGAGTTATACTCAGAAAACTGTGCTTCAATAAAGAACACGTGGAGACTAGAAACAGGTTTCTACTCCTCTAGCCTCTACGACCCCTTCAAGTGTTTTCTTTCAGAATCTAGACCTCAATCTCCTTATCATCCCAAATACATCTGAAAACTAAAAATTCATCCTCTCAAAGGGCTCAGAAATTTAAAATAATGCACGTGGCTCTCTTGAAACAGAGAAGGACCCTATGGTCTATGCCCCCCATGTCCTCAGCCTGCCTTTTGTCTGTGGAATAACTTTAGTCAAAGAATAAGTTTAATCAGAGAAGTGAGAAAATGCAGAAACAAAGGAAAACAGTCAAAGGAGACCTAATAATAATAGTTTAGTCCTTAAGCATGGTCAAGGACCTTCAGTCCCTCCTCAAGGGCTACAGATAATATTCTGAGCCATATCCTGTGAGCTGTTTACTTTGTAGATACTGAAACCCCCGCCAGCTGGAAGAAGTTAACTACATGATGACCAGGCTGTAGTCATGACCTAAGCTGCCACAATTCTGAGAACCGGCCTCAAGAAATGGGAACAAACCGACCCTGGAACTGAAGCCTAACTGTACTTAAAAACAATCAAGATGACGCTGATCAGACCACCGATGACCAATTTCAAGATGACCGTCAGAGCTGACTGTGCTGTTTCTGCATGTAGCCCCCTCCCTCTGCCTATACATCCCTGAAACTCCCCCGTAAAAGCTCTTGGCCACTGATTGTCGGTGGGGGGAGTCGGCCTTTAGGCAGGCGTCCACCCTCTGCCCCACCCCCCCTCCACTTGCTGGCATCCAAAGTAAAGCAAACTTTCCTTTCCACCAAACTTGCCTCTTTATTGGCTTGCGAGCAGCCGGACCCCACTTTCGGTTACACTCTTTTGTGTCCCTCTTATTTATATTCAGCTCCTTATTAGGTGAGATATACAGCTCTGGAGCTTAAATGTGAAAAATCCATGCCTAAGTGCAACTTCTCGCCCCTGTAATCTCGCACAAGCAACCATTTTCTAAGCTTCAGATTCCTCAACTGTAAAACGGTTATTGTAACAACACTACCTGCCACACCTACTTCAAAGGATCACTGCTGAGATTACATGCAGTAAGACATATAAAATAATTTTTTAAAAGCAAAGGACTACACAAATGTTGGTTGCTACCTTCGGTGGGGCACTGTTAAGAGCATGAAGAAATGCATATAACAGGGTGAAAAGAAGGTTCTTTTATCTGAAAAAAAAAAAAGGACTGCAAACATGGTGAGGACGAATTTTAAGGTACTGGCTAATATGTTCAGGGAAGTGGTATGACGCGAACTTTATTATTTATAAGCGGATTCTCATGCCAACACATCCACTTTGCACAGACAGCAGAAGGAAAACAAGAGATTAAGAGTGGGTGTCCAGCTCTCGGCTCACCGAAATAACTGATGGAGTTCCACGTGGAGAGGGAGGGTGGAGTTAGTCATGACAGCCACACAGAACATGGTTGCATAAGAGGGGGAAAGTGAAGGTGTTCGTACCAAGCACAGAACTAACTGTCAAGTTACCCACAGTTCACAGATTACAGCCCGATCCGGGGCGTGTCATTTCCACAGGGGGCTTTAGGGGAAAAGAAAGGAAGAAAGACTATTCCACGAGCATCAAGCAAACCAGGTGATTCCGCAGGTTGGTTCTCCGCCGGCGCGGGTAACGCTGGCGGGGAGAGCGTGAGGTCGGGGGCTCGCGAGTTGGGCCCGCGGGACACGGAAGCTGCCTTCGAACCATCGCAAACCAGAGGACGCGGCGCGGACCCAGACCCGCCAGCCCCGGCCCGACCCCACACTCGCTCCCGGGAGAACGGAAAGCCGGCTTCCGAGAGGGAACCGGGCAGGCGGCGCGGGCGCGCACCGGGGGACACCGCGCCGACTGGGGGCGGCGGGATGCGGACACTGCCGGGCGGCGGGGACCCCTGCCACGGGGGGGGCGGAAGGCGGCTCGGCCACCGGCCCCGTGCGCTCACCTGGTGCAGGGCGGTCAGGCCGTCCACGTTGGCCGTGTCCACGTCGGCGCCCCGGGCCAGGAGCCGCCTCACCTCGTCGGTGTCCCCGCTAGAGCAGGCGGCCAGGAACACGGCGCCGTCCTCGAAGCGGACCCGCGGGCCCCCGCGCTGAGCCTGCGGCGGCAGCTCCGCGCCCGGCCGGTCGGCGGGCTCCTGCTCCGTCAGCGAGCCCCGCCAGCGCCGCAGCTGCTCGGCCCGCCGTGCCCGCGCCGACTCGGCCCGCTTCCCGCCCAGGTGCTCCATCTCCGCCATCGCCGCCGCTGCTGCGGGCCGCCGCCGCAGCCGCCGCCAAGCGTCTCAGCCGGGAGCGGAGGGCGGAGACCCGCGCGCGGCCATCTTTACTGCTCCGCTGCCCGCGCCGCCCGCACTCCCTCGCGGCCTCAGCACGCAGGCGCGGCGAAGCCCCGGTTGCATCACGGGACTTTGTAGTAGGAGATCCGCGCGCCCCCCTTCCCCCGGGCGCACCCGCGCCCAAAGGGAACTACAAGTCCCTGGATGCATCGGGAAAGAGGCGCGGCCCGGTGGGGGGGCTCCCTGCTTGGCCGCGGACGCGCGGGGTCACCTCTGCCCCGAAGCGGGAGCTGTCCCCCGCCCGAGGCACCTCCGCGGGCTTGTTGGGAGTCGTAGTTTATTCTTGTTCTGACTTACAGCTAATCTCGGCTCCCTAACTATCATGTCAGTCTTTTGAAGTGGAAAAGGGGTCGGTAATTATCCCTACTTTCTATTGGGGAAAACTGGACGGAAAGTACCCGAAACTCTCAAAACCGTGTCCTGGTTGTAAATGCAGAGCTTTATTAACGTTGTAATTTAGAACGCATTAACAGGTGGCCCTGAAGAGATCCTGGGATTGATGCTCGCAGGTGTAGTGGGAAGCGCATTCAAGTTCAGATCTCCTCCCAACAAGTTACTTGACTTCTCCGACCCTGATTTGTAAGATGGGAATAATAATACCTTAGGGAATTCCCTGGAGGTCCAGAGGTTAGGACTCGGCGCTTTCACGGCTGGGTGCGCCGGTTCAATCCCTGCTCGGGAACTAAGATCCCACAAGACCCGGCGCGGCCAAAAAATTAAAAAAAAGAAAAAAAAAAAACTCACAGGGTGGTCGTGTGGAGCGGATAAGATAATACATGCAAGGATATCTAGTACTATCTCTGTGCGTATACCGGTTCACAATAAATATTAATTTCCCTTCTGTCTCCTCCTCTTCTACCCTTTACACGGATCTTAAGTTTACTTGGGAGGCATATGTGGAACATATATCCCGTCTTCCATGATTTTTTTCCCAAAGCTACAAAAAAATACCATGGTGCAAACACAATATTGTAAGTCAACTATAGTTCAATTAAAAAAAAATACCATGCACGTCCTAAATTCCTAAGGCAGCACGCAGGCCATTTTCATATTAACAGTGAACTTGGTTATTAAAACCTGTCAGGTTGACTCAGTAACTTTAACTCCCCAGGGCTTCAGCCCTGGCCAAAACATAACTGTTTTCCATTATGATAGAGAACATATACAATTATTAGGTTCTTTGAACTTTCCTGTATGGTTCAAGTTTTTCATTTAAAAAAATGTTGCAAAAATGATCAGGTCGTTGTAAAGGGAAACTTTACTATGTTCTATCATGTGCCTCAATTTCCCCTGAGACAAGCCAAGAATCAAATGAAAAAGGGACATATAAATGTAAATTATTATGTCTAATAATACTACGTCTATCCATATATGCCTTAATTAGGTATCCTTGAATTCTTTATAAATACTAATTAAGTCATACATCTTTGAGAACTGTGAAGAACAATGTGCATAAAAAGATGTAATACTGTATACTTTATATAGCCATATTTTCCTTGCATTAATTGAGTCACCATAGAACTTCTCATGCCTCATCATCTATTGGAATTAAAAATTCTGTATGAGGTTTACTTTGTAACTTGTCAGCATGGAACCTCTTCGTATTCCAACTCAGCCTCTTGCTGATAATTAAGATTGTTCACAAGCTCTCAAATAGAACTGTCCCTATAGAATAAAAGAAATATTGATATTAAACCAGATAGGAAATAATACTTAGCTAGGAACCTAACCCTCTTCAAGAAACCATTATTAGCTGAACTCTGCTAGTCTGGCAAGGAAACAAGAAAGTAAGAGAAGGGCAAGTTTTCAAATTTCAGCAAATTGCTGAAATCTCAGGAAACAGATCTCTGACAGCAATCCACGTGCACCATTTTAACATTATGATCCTGGTACACAATATCGGCTCAAAAAAAGTATGTATAATTGGACCATATATTTTACATACTGGTTTTCTAATAAGGATTTTTAAACTAGGGTAAAATTTTCATAGATCGATAATGTTATACTTCTTCTGGCTGTATTCTTTTCGCATTCAGAATCAGGAAAGAAGAAACATCTGGTTCCAGTTGTAAAAATAAGCTAAAATTGGCCAAGTCCAAGTCAAATCCATACTTTCCCAAGAGGTATGAACTTAAATCCCAATAGGAAGAATTCAGTCTCAATACTAGGAAGTTCCAGGTAGTACTTCCTTACTGTATCTATTTTACTTGCTTTTTTCCTGAGGTAGTAAGAAAATGATACCCTCTTTGGAGATTTTAAAGAAAAATATAAGTAGTTAAGTTCCTTACATAATTTAAGTGCAAACCTACCTGGAAGGAGATGAATCTTCCAGCTATGTGATTACGGAATTCAGTGATAATTATTATAATCTAATTAATTTAACTAGCTCAGCCAAAAAAAAGTTATGCCACCAAAAATAAAACAACAAATCAATCTGCGTATAATGATTTGAAAAGCTTTTCAAAATTAAAATCATCTAAGTTTTTTTTCTGAAACGTCTTCCCCCAAGCAGGGCTCTCTGAGAGTAAACTTAAACAATAAATTTATACAATTGTTTACTACCATTAAACAAACGTGAGAGTTTAGATTTCCTAAATATTCTAAAGAAAAAAATATTTTATATGCAAGTGAATAAAATCCTGACAAATAATCCTGTGTATAAGTAAAACATAATTTTTATACTTTTTTCTTCCAGTTTTACTGAGATATAATTGACATACAGCACTGTATAAGTTTAAGGTGTGCGGCATGATGATCTGACTTACATACATCATGAGATGATGACCACGGTAAGCTTGGTGAATAGCCATCATCTCATATAGATAACAAAATAAAAGAAAAAGAAAAAGCTATATTTTGTGATGTGAACTCCTAGGATTTACTCTCTTAACTGTCATATATAACATACAGCAGTGTTAACTATATTTATCACATTGGACATTATATGTCTAGTACTTATTTATCTTATAACTGGAATCTGTATCTTTTGACCACCTCCATCCAATTCCCCTGCCTGCGGTAAACCACAAATCTGTTCTCTTTTTCTATAAGATTTGTTTGTTTGTTGAAGTATAATTAACCTATAAACTATGTCAGTTCCTGGTGCACAACATAGTGATTTGGTATTTTTACACATTACAAAACCATCACCACAATTTTTGAACTTTTAAATGTACTAAGTGCACCAGCTATGATGCACATACTCTGTTGTATAAAGTGAGGAAACTTTTATTAAATAATAATTTCCCATACACTTAAAACATGAACTACAAATTAGAATACTCCATTCTCTAAAGCAATGACACCGGTTCAGCTTATGAAAACCTTTCAGCGTGGCCTCTGTTCCCACCAATTAACATACCTCCCTCTGGTGGACAAACAGAGACTGTACATTTAGCCCATGGAGTTCTTTCTGTTTTTCTTTTTTCTTTCATCCAATTCTTTCGGTTTGGCTTCCAAAACTACAGGTCTTTGCTTGTTTTATCATACTATCTCTCCTTTCCACCAGACTCAACATAGTGCCTGGTTTTTCTAAGAGACATTTTTAAGACTCGATTCTCAGAAAACCACCCGAGAAAGTAATCAATTTCAGCTCCGAAGACAGAACTGTAATTGTGACACAGTTACAGTTGGGGTGGAAAATAAGAGAAAACATTGAAGAAATTAAAATAGAAAATATCAGTACTAAAATAAGCAGCCAACTCCAGAATTAAGACAGAAAACACTTCCCCACAATGAGTAAATGCTAACAGTAGATGCGAACCCGACAGCTAACTGGACAGTAACAGGATTCCTTTCTGGTTCGCAGCTCCCCTCGTGGCTCACTCCCACAGCCGACGTGAGGCCCCGGGAGCGCCGCGGACCGTCCTGGAGAGCGCGGGTCTGCGGGGCAGAGAGGACGCCCCACGCAGCGATCACCGGGAGCCACAGCTACCGAACGCAGATCCGGGCTGAACGCACAAATCCCGCAGCGGTCGGACTGTACCGGTCCGCAGGTTTAGGAGGATCGGCCGCCCCTCCCGCGGCCGGAGCAGGAGGCGAGGGTGGGTGAGGCCTCCGGCCGGCAGTGCAGTCCAAACACGACGGACGCTCCTCGCGCGGGAAGCCAGGGCCGCCGGGCCGCGCGCCCCAAGTCGGAACCCGGCTCGAACCCCCAGCCCCTCAGATTCCGTTGAATTGCCGGAGCGCCCTCCGCGGGTGTGACTGTCCTGGAGCGGCAGCCCCTCCGCGTGAAAGACCTTGACCGCAGCCCCTTCTCCAGATCAGATTCTCCCGGTTCCTCCTACCACGCCCATCGCTCGGACAGACGGAGCCAGTCCCGAGCCAGTTCCCGCGCGCCGCGCCCCTGTTCAAAGCGCGTGGGCGTGGCCCGCTCGGAGCCTAGCCAATCGGAGTCCGCACTCCTCCCGGGAGGCGCTCCGGACCAATCACACCCTCGCGGGCGGGAGGCGGGGCGACGCAACTGTCGAGCTCGCGCAGGCGTGGTGCAGGCTGGTCGGCGCCTCTGCACTGCGAGGGGCGTCAGCGCAGGTGAGAGAGCGGGTGCTCCGGGTCTTCTGCCGAGAGGCCGCCCGTGGGGGTCTGCGGGGTGGGGGTGGGGGGCGGCTTTCTGCCTGTCGGGGGACCTTCCTCTTCTCCGACTATCGGCTGTGGAACGGAGGCTCTGGATGTCTTGACAGCCGTGGAGGGCGCGCGCCGCCGGCCTGTCACCCTGTCCTCCGGCCGCCCCAGCCATCTCGCTGCCACCACCACGCCCCAGCGGCCGCCCCCTCCCAGCCCCCGGGCCTCCCCCATCCCTTCCAGGCATGCCCTCCCCCCGGCCGTCCCGCCCCCTCCTCCCTCTCCCGTAGACATTTTCCCTGCCGGCCCCCCACCCCCGCCTCCTCCCTGCTCCCTCAGACGTACCCCTGCCCCCCCCCCACACGCTGTGACTTTTGCATATTTGTTTTATTGTCATTGAATCCCAGTGTCTGCTCACTGAGAAAAAGTGGTAAGGATCAGTATATAAAAATAGTGGTTAATTACCTAGTAAAGTAACTGGTTCCAGAGATGATGGTCTTAAAGGTGTGGCTGAGGAAATTTAGAATAATTTACATGAATGACTGTTGTAGTGTAATTGATTCTATTTAACATATTAATTTGCCTGTAGTATTACTAATTCTGTTTAAATATTTCTGAGTGTGTCAATTGTGGAGGAGCAACAGCCCTGGAGATTAGAAGAAGAACCAAAGGATGCTTTGTCTTTGCACCCCAGTTCAGGAGAGTACCTTGACCCAACCAATACACAAACTTAGTCACCTTTAAACAAATGGTTAAGATAGATGCTTCAGTTTAAGTTTGTGATTATCATAAGTTGCTATCGTCCTCCTAACTACAATCTATGACCACCAGGTAATCTTCTGATTATAATTAGTTTTCCAAGTAGGAATAATTTAGGGAGAGAATATGTGGAGTTAAAAATTTTACTGTAGTTTTACAAATTAATAAATTGACCTTTTAATTAATGTTTAAGCCTTTGTGAGTGAGCTTGGCATGAATTAGTACATCTAAGCCCTATCAAATCTAGGTTTACTAGGTTTACTAGCCAAGTTGAAGTTTTAGACTACAAAACTGAGAACCAGATCCTGAAATGTGACCTTTTCCACATATAAGTGAGTGAGGTCATACAGTATTTGTCTTTGACTTACTTCACTTAGTATATAATGCCTTCAAGGTCCATTCATCTTGCTGCAAATGGTAGGATTTCCTCTTTTTTATGGCTGAATAGTATTCTATTGTGTATACATACCACAACTTTAGCTGTTCATCCATTGATGGATGTTGTTTCTGAGTCTTGGCTATTGTTAATAACACTTAGAACATGAGGATGCAGATATCTTTTCAAGTTAGAGTTGTTTCCTTTGGATGTATTCCCAGAAGTGGAATTGGTGAATCACTTTCTTTCTTTTCATTGCAGAATGATATTCCATTGTATGGACATTCCCCGTTTTGTTTATCCATTCTTCAGTTGACAGACGTTTGGATTGTTTCCATTTTTTGGCTATTATGAATAATGCTGCTGTGACCATTCATGTACAGATTTTTAAGTAGATATGTTTTCAGTTCTCTTGATTATATACCTAGGAGTAGAATTACAGGGTTATAAGTTACTCCTTGTTAACTGTTTTGAGGAACTGGCAGGCTGTTTTCCAAAGCAGCTCCATCGTTTTGCATTTCCACCAGCAACATATGAGGATTTGTGTCTCCACATCCCTCACCAACACTTAGATGCTGTCTTTTTGGTTATTGTTATCTTAGTGGTTGTGAAGTTACAGCTTGTTGTGGTTTTGATTTGCATTTCCCTAGTGACTAATGATGTTGGGCATCTTTTCACGTGCTTATTGAATTATTTGTGTATCTTCTTTGGAGAAATATCTATTCAGATCCTTTGTCCATTTTTTAATCAGGTTGTCTTTTCATTATTGAGTTATTTATATGTTCTGGATACAAATAAGTTCCTTATCAAGTGTATGATTTGTAAATGTTTTCTCTCCTACTGTGTATCGTCTTCTCACTTTTTTTTTTGGCTGTGCTGGGTCTTTGTTGCTGCACGGGCTTTCTCTACTTGCGGAGAGCAGGGGCTACTCTTTGTTGCCTTGCGTGGGCTTCTCATTGCAGTGGCTTCTCTTGTTGCGGTGCGCATGAGCTTCAGTAGTTGTGGCGCACAGGCTTAGTTGCTCCACAGCGTGTGGGATCTTCCCAGACCAGGGTTCGAACCCACGTCCCCTGCATTCTTAACCACTGCGCCACCAGGGAAGTCCCTCACTTTCTTCCTTCATGATGTTCTTGAAGCACAAAAGCTTTTAAGTTTGATGAAATTCAGTTTATTTTTCTTTTGTCTCTTGTGCTCTTGGTGTCATATGTGAGAAGACTTTGCCCAATGCAAGGTTGCAGAGATTTACTCTTATGTTTAATTATTTTTCCATTTTATCTCCTTAATTTTTGCCAGATGTAGAATTCTAAGTCAACAGTTTTCTCTTTCCATATTTTAAAGATGTGGTTCCACTGTCCTCTGGCATGCATTGTCTCTGAGGAGACATTTGCTGCCTTTTTACATTTGTTCCTCTGTACATAATATGACTTTTTTTTCCTCCTCATGCTTTTAAACTTTTTATCACTGGTTTTCTGCAGTTTAATAGGCTGCGTCTTGGTGTTTTCTCCGCGTTTCTTCTGCTTGTGGCTCCATGAGCATTCTGAATTAGAGATCAATAGTAACTACAGCTCTGAAGCTCTTCATGTTTGAAAACGGAGAAATCTGTTTCTAAATAAGTTAAAGAGATCGTAATGGAAATTAGAAAATTTGAGAATCGAGGAATAAACATTCTACATATCAAAACTTTGTAATGCACTGGTACTTAGAAAGCAATGTATAGCATTATATGTCAGAATTGAAAAGATAACTCTATACAAATAAATGTAAAACAATGCAATAGATAAGTTTGTAGAAAAACTTAACTTGCCAAAATTGACTCAAGAAGAAATAGAAAGCTTAAATAATGCTGTAATATTTAAAGAAATTGGATTTGTAGTTTAAAATCTTCTCACATTGAAAACGCCATTACCAGGTATCATTCTGTCAGACATCTTAGAAACAGATAATCGCCCAGACTCTTCTATAGGATGTCAAACTAACTCATTTCAGGAGGCCAGCTTAACTTTGATAACTGATGACGAAATTAGGAAGGAAAATTATAGGCCAGTTTTACCCGTAAGCAATAGTGTTGAAAGTTTTTCCTCTAAGGTTAGGAATAGGATAAGAATACCAGCTGTCAGCTCTTTTCTTCAGCATTGTACTGGAAGTTATAGCCAGAACAGAAGACAGGAAAAAGGTTAGAAGGGAAGAACTGATTATTCATGGATGATATATGTAGAATTACCAACCGCAGACCGCCTCCCAGATAGATTCATCATTAGCATTATTAAGTTTTGGTTAAAAATCTACTGTATTTACATATATCAATAAGAAGTGGGGAGAAAATAGAGTTTTAAAAAAGATAAAAATATAAAGTACTTAGGAATGAATCTAACAAAAGGTAAACTCTTTATAGAGAAAATTATAAAACTATTGAAGAGTGTCCAGAAAGACCTGAACACAGCATGCTCGTGAATTGTAGGCTCACTGCCATAAAGACGTCAGTTCTCCCAGAATTGATCTATGCAGTCAGCGGAATTCCAGTCCAAATCACAGCAGCTTTCTGTGTGTGTGTGTGTTTGTGTGTATATTTGTAGACTTTTTAAACTGTTCTAAAATTCATATGGGAGAGCAGAGGACTAAGAAATAACCAAGGCCTTCCTGAAGAAAAAGAACAAGGGGGAAGAACTCACCTTCCCATATACCAGGTCTTACTAATAATAAGCTACAATTAAAGCAGTGGGGTATTGGCTGAAAGAGAATACAGTTGACCAATGAAACAAGTTCGATAATCCCAAAACAGGGCCATCCGTACATGCATGGAAATTTATGCCAGCATCAGCAGGGAGGGGATGGACTTTTCAATAAGTGGGACTAGGACACTTGGCTTTTCACATGAGGGAAATAATTCAGACTTGGACCCCTACTCACACTATACACACAAACTGATTGCTAGTGGATCAAAGACTTAAATGTGAAAGTATCTAAGTTTGGGGGTAAGGAAAATTTTAATACACAAAAGTGTAAATATTAATGTAATTGATTACATTAATATTATGTATTTGTCAAAAATGTCATGAATGAAGTGTAGAGACGGCAGCAGACTGGGAGGTGGTGTTTGACTCACCTGTGTAGCCAGAGGTAGCCAGAGGGGGGAGTAGGGCTGAGAAGTGGGGAGGGGCTTGTTTTCGATGAGAGAGATGTTGAGCATGTTTGAATGTTGATGGGAAGAAGGAAAGAAGACTGGAAATACTAAAGAAAGATGAAATTGACGGAGTGGACGCTGAAGGGTTGAGAAATACGTGGATTCCAAACTACGTGGAGAAAACCCCAGACCTTGAAGCATTAGTTTATAAACCTCTCGTTGGAGTGATGACTGTCCCCCGTCACTGCCCTTGCTCTCCCCCCACAGCTAGTACTTGACCATCCATTTCTCTGCTGGGCACCTCAGGACGCAGTGGTGAGCAAAGCTAGACCCAGGCTCTGCCTCAGTAGTTAATTATTATCAGTGGAGACAGACATTAATATAAAGCATCTAAAGTTTTTGTAGAAATTTTTGCCTTGTTTTATACTTAATTTTTTTAGATGTGTTTGCTTGAATAGATAACTAGAAGTAAATAGAAAAAACTCAGACTTCCTTCTCAGAATAGAGATTAACATGAGGAGTTTGTCCTTTAGTGAATTGCAACTGTGTGCTAAAAACTGGGGTCACTGTTACTGACCCTTTCGTGGGTGCCCCTTTTCTCCACAGGGATCCCAGCCAGTGTTGAGTGCGGCGCCGGGAACCGTGTGTGGGTGATTCTCCCTGGGGTCATGCAGAGAGCATCCCGTCTGAAGAGAGAGCTGAGCCTGCTGGCCGCGGAGCCGCCCCCGGGCATCACATGCTGGCAGGATGGGGACCGAATGGAAGATCTGCGGGCTCGTAGGTGTCGCACCAGGCGTGACGGGTCACGACCCTGTCAAAGGTCGTGCTGAAGTTTGAACACCTGCGTGTTCTACAGCAGGGGACAACTGCAAGGTCAAAGTGCCCGGCCATCTTTCTACCTAATTTGTTTACATTTATAACAGGTTTCCATGACATTTTTTCTTTGGCCTTTGATTCCATCTTTTACTGATTTGTAAGCCAAGATCTGGGTATCAGCTTTGAAGCAGTGTTAGTACCAAAGCTCACCTCAAATATCTGTGAGGCCAGATGGGAAACATAAGTGTTCAGAACGCTGCGTTCCAGCCAGAGCAGAACTGCAGGTTGTATGTGATCTGAGGCCAGCGTTGTCCACCTTCTGTTTCGATCTCCTGTGTATTCTTTGATTGACACCAACTTTGGGTACACTGGTACATTGCATGGGGACTTGTTAAGCCCTGAGAGAGTTTCTGTCCCAGACCCAGCTGTTCCGTTAGGACCAGACTTCATTAGGTCCATGGGGTGTGGTAATTCAGATCATCTGATTACCTCTTGACGTTTTGTTCTTTTTTTTTTTTTTTAAAGAGATATTAGGTGGAGCAGACACGCCTTATGAAAAAGGTGTTTTCAAGCTGGAAGTTAACATTCCTGAGAGGTCAGTGTGAAAACTATATCCTAAATTTCCAGGGTAAAGCGCAGTTACCGGAAGACAGAGCAGTGTCGTAGGGTGTTGAATGCAGGAGTTCAAGTACCTGGATTTTAATCCTCGTCTTACCATGGCTTAATGTGACCTTGGGCAAGTCATTTCATGTCTCTGGAGTTCGATTTCTTTTTCTTAACACGGAGCTGGATCACATCTAGGCCTCACCCCCACCCCACCCCCTGCCCGTCACTGTAGTAAAATATACATAAAATTGACCGTCTAAACCATTTCTAAGCACGTGGTTCAGTGGCATTAAATGCCCTCACACTGTCATCCAGCCGTCCCCCTCATGCATCTCTAAACCGTTTTTAAGCACATGGTTCGGTGGCATTAAATGCACTCACATTGTCATCCAGCCGTCCCCCTCATGCATCTCCAGAACTTCTTCGTCTTCCCAGCCTGAACCCCCGCATCCATTAAACACTGGCTCCCACGGCACCTGGCAGCCACCCTTCTCTCTGCCTCTGTGTTAAGGCCCCTTTTAATCCAGGTCTCCTGTAAGGCTGTCATCAGGGGAGTGGTAGCTGTAGTGTAGTTTGTGATTTGTAGATACCTGTTCACCAGGCCAGGCTTGTTACAGGTCCTGAGAGAAGCAGCTCAGTAATCACGGGGGGCGTCAGTTCTGAGACCGATGGGGATTTTCCAAATGCAGTGTATAAATCAAAATTGGATCCTGTTTTTCAACACCCATCTGTAAAAAAAAAAAAAAAAAAAAGGGAAAATTGAGGAAATCTGAGTAGTAGATGATACTGGAAAATAATTTTTGTATTTTATTCATAGGTATACTGATAGTTTTGCAGCTCTATAGGAGAGGGACCTTATTCTTAGGAGAGACATGCTGAAGTATTTAGAGGGTGAAGGGGCTTGATCCAGGTGGTGGGTATAAGAGGGTTCTCAGTACTATTATTTCAACTTTTCTACTGTTCATAAATTTTTGTAATAAAATTTGGCAAGAGCAAAGGTTTGCCTCTCAAAGGCTGTCGTCCTAATTAGTCACCAGCAGCTGTTTATAATGTAAGAAGCAGTATTTCAGTAAAACTTCCATACTCTCCTGTGCTTTCAAAGGTACCCATTTGAACCTCCTCAGATCCGATTTCTGACTCCCATCTACCATCCCAACATCGATTCTGCTGGAAGGATTTGTTTAGATGTTCTCAAGTTGCCGCCAAAAGTGAGTGGTGGGAGCAGGGCCAGCTCTCTCGCCTGCCGTGGCCCTCGGCTCTAAAACTTGTGTTAGAGAAGCACGTTCTTAGGGCCGCTGTCTGTCTGCCTGTCTGCCTAGGGCGCCTGGAGACCGTCCCTCAACATCGCGACCCTGCTGACTTCTGTTCAGCAGCTCATGGCCGAGCCCAACCCCGATGACCCGCTCATGGCCGACATCGTAAGCGCCCCCGGCCCCCCGCTCGCGGCCTGCTTTCCCCACGCCCTGCTCTCCATTGGGGAGGCTCGCGTAGCGCCTGCAGCTTGGTTACCAAATCCCTCCTCTCTCCACTGACTCTCTGCTTCCATCTCAGTCCTCAGAGTTTAAATACAACAAGCCCGTCTTCCTCAGGAATGCCAGGCAGTGGACAGAGAAGCACGCGAGACAGAAGGTGGGGTGTCTGTACAGCTGATTGCGCTCCTGTTGTTGCTCTGTTAAGCGTGAGTGTGTCCCTGTGTGTGTAAGTGTCTGTTAGACTTGCCAAGTTCGTACTGGACACTAGGATGGCTGGTTGATCTTCTACCGCAGCCTTCTACATAATTATTCAGCAGATAGCTCAAGCGGCTGGAGGGTTTCCCAGCACCCACGACACCACAGGGCAGCCGAGGTCTCCTGTTTAGGCCAGAAGGAGCTCTTTGCAGGAGAGGGGAGGGGTGGGAGGAGAAATGGACGTGGAGGAAGGGAGAAGGAGAGACGTCCCCGTTTTACGTCCATAGTTCCCTCATTTAACAGAAGGCAGAGTTCAGGAGCAGGGATGAGCACACGGGGGTTTCGCTGGGCTGCCCCGCACTTCAGACTGAGCCACGAAGTGGTTAGTGTCACTTGTGAGAAGAAGTAAAAATTAAACAGTACAGAGGATTGGGGAAGCTGGTTTCGGAGAGAATGTCCTATCCAGGAGGCAGCAGAGAAGGACCTGGGAGAACAGTCGGTGTGAACCTTGTGCTCTGCCCCGCCTGCTCCTTTCTAGGCTGATGAAGAAGAGACGCCTGATAACCGCCCCGAGGCGGGTGACTCAGAAGGGCACAGCGAAGCACAGAAGAGGAAAGCCAGGCCCCTGGGGGGCGTAGAAAAGAAATTCTGCCCTGACGTTTAGGGTGGGGTTTGTCCTGGCCCGTCTCAGTTCATAGGTTCTTTGCCAGCACGGTCCAATTTGCTTACGTTTCTGGAATGTTTTTCTTTGTATTTGATGACATTATCGTTTTTATATCCTGTGAAACAGACCTTGTGTATTTATATGTTCTGCTCTACATTGATTCTCTGAGTGCAGTTTGTTTTATTTAGCTCATACATATGTGTCCCCAAACTTGTAAACCTGGAAAATAAATAATCATCTAGTGTTGAGTGTGTGTTCATCCTGAATGTGTGTCTGGGAGCAGACCGGCCAGAGAGCGACACAGTAAGAATGTGAGAATATCTGGAATTGTTGCCCTTCATTTTGCCCACTCACCAGCATCACTCGGGACACTGAACGATGGACGTGGGGGCCAAATAGCCTCAGAGACAGTGCGGTGGCCGTCACGCTTCCGGGATTCTAGGTGTTCAGAAGTCCTAAACACAGTGTGGGGATAAGGTGATTACCCTTCTGTTAACGTTTCTCGCAGTGTGCACTTTCTGTGACTTAACTTACGTGGCTGTGGTATAACTTTCGTTTGTTCAACAAATAGCGACTGAACACCTGCTGTGTGCCGAGTGTTTTAGAATAATATAATGGTGAGAAAATCAGGCATGGGGTTAACCAGATAATCGTACAGATTTACATGGATTTTCACAGTCCTTTCTGTCTCTAGCTTTATTTCACGGCAAGTGCTAAGGCGCAAGCTCGAATCCCTGCTCGTGACTTTACGGTACACTTGGGCCTGTGCTTATCATTCCGTTTAGATGACGGAGAAAACAGATTTGGGCAGAAGTCGGCTGAAGTGGAACGAGGTGCTGAGTGAGAGCAGATGTTGGGGCCGCCTAGGCAGAGAAGGAGACTGTCACGTCCCGCCTGTATCCAGGCTGGTAGTCCTGTGCCAGGCTGGGCACCGTGCACGCAGAGTGCATGCAGTGAGCAAGCAGTTTCCCTTCATCCGCTGCGGAACCGCCCTGCGCTCGGCAGTGGCCTGCCTTAGAGCACGAGTGGTAGCGACAGACGACAGCGTCAACCGAAAATGTAAATTTCCTCTGTGTCCCCCCGACCCCACTTCATAAATTTCCAACTTCTACATAATTCTTGAACCCATTTCTCAAAATCAGCTACTGTTCTCTTTTTTTTTTTTAAACTTTTTATTTTTTTTATTAATTAATTTATTTTTGCTGTGTTGGGTCTTCATTTCTGTGCGAGGGCTTTCTCTAGTTGTGGCAAGCGGGGGCCACTCGTCATCGCAGTGCGCGGGCCTCTCACTATTGTAGCCTTTCTTGTTGCGGAGCACAGGCTCCAGACGCGCAGGCTCAGTAGTTGTGGCTCACAGGCCTAGTTGCTCCGCGGCATGTGGGATCCTCCCAGACCAGGGCTCGAACCCGTGTCCCCTGCATTAGCAGGCAGATTCTCAACCACTGCGCCACCAGGGAAGCCCAGCTACTGTTCTCTTGTTAAAGCCTAGGAATTAATGTTGTTCCAGGCTTGTCTCCTATACTTGGGCACATTTAAGTCAGATTTGGGGTTTCTAAATGCAATTAGTGTATCAGCCAGGATGCTTGCAGCTGTGAGATCCAACTGGCTGGTGATAATACCCGGGAAGTTCTCTGCCCTATTTACCGGGAGTTGGGGCCAGGGCGGGCGTCTGGACCGGTGGTTCAGAGGCTGTGTCTCTCGCACCTGCCATCCGTCCTCACTGTCCCCTCCTTCAGCTTCTTCCCCTCCTGGAGTGACCACCAGCAGCCCTCAGGGTCGTGTGTTTCTTGTTCACATCCAGCGGCAGTGGAAAAGCCAGCCACTGTGGCAGGGAGACACCAAGTGCTGATGGTGTCGATGGGGGTACAGGCCAGGTGTGAAGCGGGATGGCCTTAGGGGTCGTTGTGGGAAAGGACAAGCCCCCTCGACAGCTGGCCACCACCAGGTCTCTCACCTGCACTGCCATCACGGCCGGTACCTTGTCCCCTGGCCTCCAGCCTGGACCCTCTGCGGTCCATGCTCCTCACAGCAGCAAGAACAAATTCAGATGATGAAAGAGCCAGACTGCATCTCCTCCTAAAACCCTCCAGTGCCTTCCCTCAGCCTCCCCTCCCCCCACACCCTCCGCTCTGCACACCACACTGAGCCGCACTGGCCCCCTCCAGTCTCAGCACGCCAGCCCCTCCGGCCTGTGCCGTCCCCGACTCTACCTGACTACCTGGATGGTCTCAGCCCACGTAGCTGCCTTGGGATGCCCTTGTCCGGCCCCTCGGAAGGAGCCGTGGCCATTACCTGGTGTACCTCATGGCCCTGTACCCGTCTGCCAGTGTGTCCACTCCAAGTGCTGGGACATAGTGGCCACAAGGGCCTTGGCACTGATTGCAAGAAATACCAAAGCCAGGAGTCATTAATTAGAAGCCATCCCTCCATCTCTGGGTTAACAAGTACACGGGACTTGGGCAGAGAAGAGAAGTGAGAAGAGGGAGATGAGGAAGCCCAGCCCCGCCCGCAGCCCAGGGAAGGATGGAAAAGCATCAAAAGCGTGAACACAGGTCCAGGAGACCCTGGCCAGCCCAGGCCCCCAGAGCCCTGCTCTCCACACTTTGGTTTTGTCCTGTAGAAGCGGGGGACAGTTGTGGGGGCTGACCGGGGTGCTGCACCCAGAGCGCCGAGCACGGGGCCGACCCCGCGAGCTTAGCAGGGGCTGGGGGCGGGGACGACGGGCCAGCCACATACAGCCTCAAAGCGCTGCTCGCCAGGACAGGCAAGCTACGCCGTTCCCCCGAGTCGGAGAGGAGATGACGTGACTGATCCCAGAGACACTGCGGATTCCAAGTATCCTCTCCTGCTGCCCCCGCGGCTCCCCAAAATCTAAGTAAGAACAGATTTACCACCCACCATGCGGGCTGAGACTAGGTCTTTACCCTTCGGCTGCGGCGGGAATTCGGCACAGACAAAGCCCCTTTCCCAGCCAAGTTACTTTTCCATCAGCCAGCAGCTCCCCAAGGTTGCCCTGCTTAGGTTGGGGCAGCCTGGGGGAGGGAAGGACGGGGGGCGGGGGGGCCGGGGGGCGCGCTGTGGCTCCAGAACCTGCCCCCGGGCTGACTGGCCGCTGGGAGGCTTGGATCCCACACAGGGAGCCCGGGCAGCTGTGACAGGTGGGGTGGTGGGCGCAGGTCTCTGTGCCCAGAAGCTACGCCTGCACTTTCTCCTTCTGTCCAGTCAGCATGGCTCCTGCCGGGGCCACCGAGCACCCATCCGCCCCAGCTCTCAGCCTCCATCAGGTGACAGGTCCCCTCGGTTTCTCCCCCTCGTGGGCTTGCCTCTCCCCCGACCCCACCTCCCACTGGGCCGGACCTCCGTCCTCCCACCCATCGCTGCCTCCCTTTAAGCAGGACCTTGCAGCTCAGCTTTGGAGAAAGGCCTGCTGAGCCGCTTTCCCCCAGACCCCCCCCCCAGCAGAGGCAGCTGCCCTGGGGGTGAGCTTAGTCCCGGGGTTCTCTCCAGACCCGGAGGTATGTTTGAGACCCCCTGCACACGTCCTCTCTGGGGAGCCCCCAGCTTCCCCCTGCTGACAGCTCACCAGCCACCTTGGCCCGTGCCAGGGGACACTCCTCTCTCATGGCCCAGGGTCCCCGGCACCGTCACCCATGGACCCCTGCGAACCCACAGCCTTCCTGCCGGGCTCCAAGCCCAGGTTGCCAGCCGCCTTCTTAGGAGCGGCTCCTCCGGGGACCCTTCCTCTTCCATGTCAAGTGTGCTCAAGGCTGAGCCGGAAGACAGCTCAGAGCCCCAGTTTCTCGTTGCTTTTTGGATTAAGTAATAACATCTAACATCTCTCAAGTACTTACTAGTGTCATGAACTAAGCTAAGCTCTTTACATGAAAAATCTCCTTTAATCTTTTCAATAACCTTCAGAGCTTAGGTACCATTGTCATTTCCATGTTTCTGATAATGAGACAGAGAAGTCAAGTAAAACTCAGGACTGCGGGCTGTCAACGGAAGGTCTGGGAGTTGAACCCAGGCTGGACCAACTCCACGACCCCACGTACCGACTACACAGACACTGTTCTGCCTTTTGTGCCTCTGCCCCTCGGCCCCGGGCAGCTGTGGGGCCGTCCCTCCCCGACCCGGTGAGGAGGGGGCGTGGATGCTCCCTAAGGCGTGTCCCCGTGCTGCCACCTGATGGTCCTGTGATTCTGTAGCCTCCTGTGAGCTCCCAGGGGAGAGCCTGCAGGGGTCAGGTTCAGGGAGGAAGCCAGGAGGCTGGTCTCCTGCCCCTCCGCCCTCACCCTCCTCTACCCCTCCCCCTCTGCCCCGTGGACCCCCTCCCAGCACCACTCTCCCCACCTGACAGCCCACCCCGCCCACCCTCCTTGCCTGTCCAAAGCCCATTCACGGCTGCCCTCTTCCCCCAGGGCTTGCTAAGAGGTGAGTGGGTTTACTCCAGGCTTTGGGCGGGGGGTGTTGAGAGAGGGGTCTCCTCTAGCCGAGCGACAGATCGCACACTCGCACCCGAGCAAAGGAGTCATCGCTTCACAAACCGAGGGGTCCAGTCACGCTTCCCCCAGGTCCCTGGGAGCCCTGGAGATGGGAGCCCGTCCTCGGACCCAACGCGGTGGCAGAGAGAGAATAAGCCGAGAAGCCGGAGTCACGGCCACCACTGGACCCGGAGCCAAGACCCCTGCAAGCCGCATGCATTAGGGGGCGGTGGGAGCAGTTGCTGAAGTGGAAGCAATGTTCCCAGAAGGAGGAAAGCGGCCACTGGGCCAGAGCAACAGGCATCCCAGGCACAGGCCCACCCCAAGGAGAAAGAAGCCACAGGGCGGAACTTCAGCCACTGTGGTCCCTCGGAGGGTTGCTCCCCAGACAGAGGGGCGGGCACGCGGTGGCCCTTGGTCTCACCGCTGAGGCGTCTGCGGCTCTGCCTCCTCCTGATGAGGCTGTGACAACAGACCCGAGGCTGAGTGTCAGGGTGGCCCTTTTCAGGGACGGGATGGCTTAGCTCCCATCCCCCTGCCAGGCGGCCCCTTGAGAGTAGGGTCTGCTTACATGTACTCGTTTATTTTGATTCGTTTATTCTTTTATACATGAGATACTTTACTGGGCTTTTTTTTTTTTTTTTTTTTTTTTGCGGTACGTGGGCCTCTCACCACTGTGGCCTCTCCCGTTGCGGCTCCGGACGCGCAGGCTCAGCGGCCACGGCTCATGGGCCCAGACTCTCCGCGGCATGTGGGATCTTCCCGGACCGGGGCATGAACCCGTGTCCCCTGCATCGGCAGGCGGACTCTCAACCACTGTACCACCAGGGAAGCCCCACCTTTTTAAAAAAAAATCTTTTGGCTGTGCCCAGCGGCATGTGGGATCTTAGTTCCCCGACCAGGGATCGAACCCGGCCCCCTGCGGCGGAAGCTCACTGTCCTAACCACTGAACCGCCAGGGATGTCCCGGCACTTTTTATAAATTATTTTAAAATTCTTTTAACAGTGTTTGAGTTTGAGATTATTATTCCCACTTTCTACATGGGGAAGATGGTTAACCTGACAAAATTCAGTCAACTAGTAGGTGGTTTAGCTGGGATTAAACTCTAGCAGGGCCCCACAGACACACCAGTCCACACACTGCCCTTCAGGGGACCAGGGTAGGGGCCTGGCCTGAGTGGTCAACCTATGATTTGGCCTGGTGGAGAGAAGGATACCCGGCTAGTCGGATTCTCACTCAACCTCTCAGGACGTTGCCTCGGAAACCCCAAGAGAAAACAAGGCCACCAGCCCAGGAGCTGAAGCGAGGGATGCAGGGTGGGGCCTCGAGGGAGAGCAGGGCTCACAGGGAGGCCCCTGGAAGCAGAATTTATTAATAAACACAGACTATTCGTCAAAAGGAGCTACGAGGTCAAGAGAAGATGTCGTGACTTGTAAGTGGCCTTTGACCCCGCAGTTCCACTTCTGGGAAGGTACCTCACGGGTCTATGACAAGTGCAGTGAAGGACACACCATCCCAGTCTGAAGAGAGGGTGGAGGAGAAGATTCCCAGGGCAGAAAGCAGGCTGAGACGGTCAGCCAAGGACAGAAAAGCAAGCGGAGTATTTGGGGTTCGCAGTGTCAGGAAGGGTCCAGGGTGCTCAGAGTCTGAGGATAGAAACCCCATGGCTCGGGCGTTCTCTCTAACCCAGTGCCAGGTGCACAAAGGCACTTAAATCTGGGTGGGCAGAGTGACACCCCCTAGACTGTGCCCCGATGCCCCAGAGCCCAGGGCACAGGGCACCCTCCTCTCTCAGAACAGCCCCTGCCCCATGCCCACAGACCCACCAAAGAGAAGAGGAGAGGGGCCGGGGGACCCGGGGGATTCACTTCACTGGTGCTTTTTTTTTTTTTTTTTTGCTCTACGTGGGCCTCTCACTGTTGTGGCCTCTCCCATTGCGGAGCACAGGCTCCGGACGCACAGGCTCAGCGGCCACGGCTCACGGGCCCAGCCGCTCCGCGGCATGTGGGATCTTCCCGGACCAGGGCACGAACCCATGTCCCCTGCATCGGCAGGTGGACTCTCAACCACTGCGCCACCAGGGAAGCCCACTGGTGCTTCTTTATCAGAAGGATCCGATCAATATTCACAGCTCGGAGAGCCCGGGGCCCACCCGGGCAGGGTGCACCAGCACAGAGGCCAGAATGGGTCAGGGGTCCCACGGCCGGCGCCGTCCTCACCTACTCGGGCCTGCGGGGAACCGTCGTCAGTCCTCCCCACTCCCCAACCCTGGACGGGCAAAGCTGGGAAGGAGGCTCGAAGCTCGAGGTGGAGGGGGCACGGCAAAGGGAAGGCCCCGCCTGAGGCTCTGTAACTGCGGCCTCGCACCCAGCCCTGAGCTGGGTTTCCTCACGGTGTGGACAGAGCCGCTCAGGACCCTCTGCTGCAGGTGGTCCGGGGAGGCGGGTGGGCACCGTGAGTGTTCCACAGCAGCACTGTCAGAGGCCAGGGCGGCGGGAACCAGCATCTTCACCACCACGGCCCCAGGACGGACTCTTCCCCGTGGGCACCATCTTGGAATATGCCATCAATCCAAGACAAAGGCATCTACATGCATTGAATTATTTGGCTTTTGATGTTGAGTTTAATCGATGATATACCTATCTTCATAATCTTCTACTGATCACAGCGGAGAGAACCAAGGATTGACGCAGACTTGCAGGAAAGCCAGGCGAACACGAAGAGACTTTACTTCGCCTCTCGTGTTGGGTGAACGTACAACATCTACGAGGCTTTTGAATAGTAAAAAGACTTCCTGGCAAACACCTCTCCTCCAACCAAAAGGTGGAGCCCTGGCCAATGCCCAGCTGGTTGGGAATAGAACACAGACAGCGGTGGGGCTGCCCTCGAGCTTACAGCCCTGAAGCCCCAGCCCCTCCTCGTGGGAGAGGCCAATGCAGGTACAGGTCCCACGACTCCTGGGCTCCAACGCAGGGCCATCCTCCCCCTGGCCCACCCAGCAACAGCTCTGACTCCAAGGGGACGGTGGCCGCACAGGGAGGGGCCTGGACAACCTCCCAGAAGTCGAGGCTCCCGAAATCACACCCCCTTTGCTGTCCATCCCTGGGGCGTCTCGGAGAACTCCTTTCTCACATAAGAGTCACTGCTTCTCAGCACCAGAGCAGAGCAACCTGCTTCCAGGAGAGGCCCCGATCAACCCCGGGAGGTGCAGGGACCGGGGTTCTCACGTCACCAGCTGACAAATGAATCCACCACCACCGAGCGCCTGCCGGGGCTGGCCCTGTGCCTGGGCTCTGGGGCTCTTCTGTGGCACCAGGGCAGCACGTCTGGTTTCAGAGCCTGGCCTCTGACTTAGCTGAGATTGAAAATGTGCCGGTTCCACCGTGGTCCCCACCTCATCCCTCCACCCCACCTGGTGGCTTTGGCGACTCCTGTGAGAATTTCCACTTCGGGGGGAGGGCAGGGAGACAGACACTGGGCCGCAGGCCATGTAACTATCAATAGAAGGACCTTCCCAGGTCGTCCTAGGAGCGGAGGCCCTAGGGGGCTGGCTCAGGACCACGACAGCACTCGGGGAGCGCTGGGTCCTGCTGGGTCCCGAATTCCAACTCCCATCCCGACGTGGCAGACATCGGGGTGCCCTGGACAGGTCTCACCCTCTTCCGAGCCCTGGCTCTCACTCCTCATCCTGTATTTGGGGGCAGGGAGGGGGTGCCCTGGTAAAAAGTAAGGGAGGGAGGCCACGGCGGGAAAGGCAGAAGGTCCCAGCCAATCTGGGGCGCCCAGGAGTCCCAGTCCTGGGTGACGCTTCCTGCAACCCAACATGCAACACAAACGTCCCCCCAGGCGCTGGCCAGGGGCTCCCTGTGCCCCCTAGAGGGCAGGGCCTGGGGGCACAGAGGGAGGGGCCAGGCTTGGGGCAGAAGATGGCAGATGGCGAACCACAGGAACCACGGGAAGGCAGCCGGCAGCCAGGGACCCTCCAGCGTATGAGGGCAGAAGCTTCTCTGGTGGCTGGGAGCCCTTCCATCTGCCCGGTGCCGGGGTCTGAGGCTGGAACACAGGGCAACAGCCCGCTCCCCACTCTTTTCAGGGCAGGACAACAGAAACAAGAAGGTCACATCTGGTTAACAGGGTCCAGCTCCCAGGACCGGGCTTTTAAGACTGGTGGCCTCTTCTGATGTCACCAGGTGGTGCAAAAGGGGGCCCCTGGGAGAGACGAGGGCTGGTCTGTGAGGTGCTAGTAGATATTCCACGAAAACCCAACCGGCAAACCAAAACCTATTGTTCAATAGTTTGGGGAACTAGCTTAAAGCAACTTCAACAGACCTCACTGCTGTGGGATTCTCCTGACTCTTTGCCACACTGACGTGCACCCTGAATCTCTAAGAAACGGGCACAATGTCCTATTTTCAGAAACTTGTTTTCACAGGAGTCTTTTGAGCGGCATATTCAGGACCAGCAGGGCACAGAGCACGTGTGCATCCAGTCCCGGAGCAAGGGGAGAAGCCCTGGCGGCCCCTCCTTGGCCCCTGTGCGGTCCCCTGCCCGGCGCACCTGATCCTGGGCCACTCGGGCCCCCGCCCCCGTCACTGTCCTCTGCTCCCCTCATTTACCTTAAGCGGACAAACGTCCAGACCTCTGGTCCTCAGCCTCAGACGCGACAGGGAAGAGGCCAGAGCAGGGCCGAGGGGAACCCAGGCCAAGTACACACGGTGGTGGCCTGGGAGAGCGCGGGCCGGGGGCGGGGCCATCTGGTGGGGTTTATTTTACAAGCAGCGTCCTTCACGGAGGGGGCGGGAGGGGAGGGGCGTAGGGGAACGGAGAGGACGTTTACAAGTGTGAGGCGGAGGCAGAGCCAGACGCCTGGAAGGCCCCGGCCCCCGCCCGGCCCGGCCCCGCTGGCACGGCCCCCTCGGCCCCCCGCGGCTGTCCGCCGTCCACGGCGGGTGGCCGGTTCCCAAAGCGGGTTCCCTCTGGCTCCGCAAAGTGGCTGCCCTCCGGCCGGGAGACCCCGGGCTGCTGGCAGGGGGCGAGGGTCACGGAGGTGAAGCCGTAGGTCTCCAGCCCGGGGGGCCGGCCCGCCTCGGAGGCCTCCAGGATGAACTCCACGTCCGAGAAGGCCACCAAGGCCTGGGTGGAGTCGCAGGAGCTCGGCTCCAGCTGGCCGGCGGCCGCCAGGGCAAGAGGCCCCGGGACCCCCAGGCAGGGCCGCAGCCGCCGCAGGTCCTCCCGGAAGTGGGGGCTGAAGAGCAGGTAGAGCAGGGGGTTGAGGCAGGCGGGCAGGGGCAGCGCCAGAAGCAGCACGGACTTGACGGCCTCGGGGGTGACGGGGACGAGGCCCAGCGCGGACGCCAGGCTCAGGAAGGCCACGGGGCAGTAGAGGAGCCCGTCAGCGAAGGTGAGACGGGCCACGTGGCGCACGGCGGCGCAGTCCCACACGGCCTCCAGCTCGGCCCCGGGCAGCTCGCAGGACAGCCTGACGTAGGCTGCGGCCACTGCCAGGAAGCAGGAGGCGTTCAGCATCGCCAGCGCCGCGGCGAAGCCCAGAGCGGCCGGCCGGCCATCGGGCGGGGCGTACGGCAGGCAGAGCGGGGAGGCCCCGTACTCACCCACGGAGGCCAGTGGCAGGGCGGCCGCCAGCCCCGCCAGCGCCAGGCAGCCCAGGGCCCCCGCGTGCAAGCTGCCCGGGGCCGGCGCCTTCCCACGGGCCCGCACGCAGGCCACGGCCACGCTGCAGTGCACGGCGGCCAGGGTCAGCAGCAGCATGGAGGCCTCGGAGCCCAGCACGGCCAGGAAGCCCACGGCCCGGCAGCCCGGGCCCGACTCCCAGCGGGCGCCATACTCCGCGAACCGGCCGAAGGTCAGCGCGTCCACCGAGGCGAGAAGGCCGCAGGAGAGGCCGGTCAAGGTGTTGGCCCCTGCGATGGCCCCCACCACGAACTTGAATGGGGGCAGGGGGCCGGGCCCGGCTGCGGACAGGCTCAGCAGCACCAGCCCGTTGCAGAGCACGGAGAGCAGCACGGCGGCCCACACGGCCAGGCGGACGCCCCAGCTCTCGAAGAGGTGCTCGCAGGGCTTGAAGGGGCCTGCGGGAGAGAGGACCACGCTCTAGCCTGGGGCCGCGGGGCGGACATGGCCTCATCCATCTGCAGGGCAGCCCTGCAGGCCACCAGGAGTCTCAGGGCTCCTGGTGGGTCTGGGAGAGGAGCAGAGGGGACACAGAAGGAGGGCTTCCTCCACGAGCTGCAGGGGGTGGACGCCAGCCCAGGACACGGAGGCACAGACACGTGAGAAACGCACACGCGGTACAGACTAAGGCAGCACGGACCAGCCTTGGGGAAACATCAGGCAGAGGAGCCCTCCCCACGGAGCAGCGTCCAGAGCAAGGAAGAGACAGGCTGGCCTGGAGGAGCGGCCAGGGCAGCAGCCCTAGGGACAGGCTGGGGCCAACCCGCAGAGCGGCACCCAGGACCCTGCCTCGAGGAGCCTGGCCAGGTGGGCTCTCCCTGGTTCCTCGGCCACATTTAATGCTCACGACTGGGTCAGTGTTGGGGGCAAAGCCTACTGAGAACATCAGAGGGCAGGTGGCCCCTGGGGTTTTCCCGTCTGGTTCTGCACTGGATGGCGGACAGCCTGGCGCTGTCCATCTCTCTCCCCAGGCCCTGTCCTCAAACCACCTTGTAACTTTGGACCTCTGTTCCTTCATCCATCCTGGCCTGGACTCCTGTTCTTCCATGTGCTGCTAGGCGGCCTGGGCACTTGAGAGGATTTGTGACAGCTCTTTTTTAAACACTTTTTTTTTCTGATTACCAAATAATAGATGTCAGTGGTAGAAAAATTGGAAAATGTAACGTGGATTGAAACTGCTTATGATCGCTCCTCAGAGAAACTCATCATTTTGCCATGTTTTCTATCAGTTTTAAGAAATACATATATACATATAGATTTTTTTTAACTAAATTGGGACTTTACTGTAGATCGTTTCTCATTCTCTCTTTTTAAAAATTTATTTATTTGGCTGCGTTGGGTCTTCGTTGTGGTGCGCGAGCTTCTCATTGCGGTGGCTTCTCTTGTTGCGGAGCACGGGCTCTAGGTGCGCAGGTTTCAGTAGTTGTGGCTCGCGTGCTCTAGAGCGCAGGCACAGTAGTTGCAGCGCACGGGCTTAGTTGCTCCGCGGCACGTGGGATCTTCCCGGACGAGGGACTGAAGCCTTGTCGCCTGCATTGGCAGGTGGATTGTTAACCACTGCACCACCAGGGAAGTCCCATAGTTTCTTATTCTCTTTTTTAAGTTAAAGTTTTATCATGCACACTTTCCCATATTGTTACATTACTGAAAAACACGTTTTAGGTGTCTGTGCAGTGAATATGGGCACACCGGAATTTATTTGGCCATTTGTATGTGCTATTGTAAAAGTGAGTGCAAGTTGGATTTTGTCTTTTGGAGCTTCCCCTTTTACATCATCGCTGCTGATCACCGGTTTTCAGAGGCCGCGTGAACACGCACCTGCGCCTCCAGGTGCGCTGGTGCGCTTGTCGCTGCGGGCACTAGAGGGCGCGCTACAGCCGCGAAGCGCGGGGCGCGTGTGCTGCGGGGCCTGGGCGGGGCTGGAGAGCCGGTGAGAGGGACGCTATCCGCTGCCTTCCACTCGTCCGACGCTTCCCGGCCCGGCTCCCGTGGCCGCTGCTGCCTCCGGGGTGGCCTGGGGCTTCACGCTAAACACAGAGGCTGGGCTGGACCAAAGGGGAATTTTCTTTGTTTCCTGACAGCAAGATGGATTTAGCGGAGACTGAAGGAGGCTTCCTCAGCCGTTAAGGAGCGGACAGTGCTGGAAGGAGCCCCCAGGGACACCTGGTGTTTTACGCCCGGGAGAGCTTTACCTACGAGAGGCGGCACCCCTCCTGGGATGGAGTGGGGAGGGATGCAGAAGGGGGCCTTGCAGGGTGCTGCCCTGCTCGAACTCTGCGGGTCTCAGACGAGCCAGCCCCGCACCCGCCGCCTGAGCAGTGGGGTCTCTTCGCTGAGAGAAAGTTCCTCCTGGCTGTATCACCTCTGGCGACTCGTAAATGTCGCTTTGACTCCCCTCCCCTCCCCCGCTCCCGCTGCCCCCAAGCAGCCACCGAAGGGGGGCGACAGCCCCTTCCCCGGGAATGACAGAAGAGGCTGAACTCGTGGAAGAGCGGGGGCTCCTGCAGCGGAGCAGGACGCTGTGGTCCTCCCCACACCCATGTCCTCCGCCTGCCTCTTGTCGCTTTTAACCAAAGAGTAAGTTTAATTAGAGAAGTGAGAAAATGCAGAAGCAAAGGAAAGAGTCAAAGGACTAAATAATAATAGTCATTGAGCAAAGTCAAGGGCCTTCAGTCCGTCCTCAGGGCTGTAGATAATATTCTGAGCCACGTCCTTTGAGCTGTTTTATAGATGCTGAAACCCGCCCCCGCCAGCTGGAAGAAGTTAACTACATGATGACCAGGCTGTAGCCATGACCTAAGCTGCCACAGTTCTGAGAACCGGCCTGAAGAAATGGGGACAAACCGACCCTGGAACTGAAGCCTAACTGTACTTAAAACAATCAAGATGACGCTGATCAGACCACCGATGACCAGTTTCAAGATGACCGTCAGAGCTGACTGTGCTGTCTCTGCATGTAGCCCCCTCCCTCTGCCTGTACATCCCTGAAACTCCCCCGTAAAAGCTCTTGGCCACTGATTGTCGGTGGGGGGAGTCGGCCGTTGGACATGAGTCCACCCTCCCCCTCCCAGGTTGCCAGCCTCCAAAGTAAAGCAAACTTTCCTTTCCACCGACCTTGTCTCTCGAGTATTGGCTTTCAAAAGGCGAGCAGCTGGACCCCACTTTCCGTAACGCTCCTTCCCCAGTCCCTGCCCTCCCCACCCCGAGGCACCCCTCTCACCTGGAACAGGGCTGCACTGGACAGTGGGGTGCGGCCTGGGGTCCTCCACCTCCAGCTGGAGCTCGTCTGGGTCCACATCATCTGAGGGGAGACCAGAAACTGGCTCAGACCCTGGTCTTGGTGTGGGTCAAGCCCCACCTTTCTCCAAAACCCCACCCCTCTGAGATGTTGTCCCGACTCGTCTGCTGGGCACGGGGCCTCCCTGCGGCCCTGCACAGGTGTGTCTACCCTCGGGGGCAAACCTCTGGTCAGCTCCCTGTTATCCGCCTGTGGGCCTCAGACACCGAGTGCCCCCATGTCCTCCCGGGCGGCTGCACAGAGTCAGGGGAGGCTGCCCTGCTGGTGGGGGCCCTCCACACGGGCCAGCCCACCACTGTGACCCCGTGTCCGGCTGGGAGCCCTGCACACTGCAAAGGACAGAGCAGCGAGCGGGATGCGCTCGGAGGAGGTGGACCAGGGACGGTGACGACAGCCGAGCTGCTGAGAGTGTTGGACTCGGAAAAGGCAGGGTGAGGGGAGGAAGGCCGTCCTCAAAGAGCTGCCGGCCTGCAGGCATCACTACACCCCGACGTGCTGATGGTCCCAGGCAGCAGAACCAGCATCAACAGACGCGTCACAGAAGGAGGCAAATCATGATCCAGAGGGAGAAGTTCTGGTTCTTCCTACACAAAGAAGCTCCCACCATCAGAGGTCACGTGTGCTGACCACAGAACCCTGTTGCTGGGCGTTGGGCACAGGCGGGGGGCGTGTGGGGTGGACGAGACGCGGCCCTGCTGTCGAGGAGCCGTGGGCACGCACGCTGCCCCCACGAGGAGGTCACCTGGCGCCAGGGCTGGGGCTCCCCCAGCTCTCATCCTCCAGGCCCCGCGCCTACGGAGTCCTCACCGACCCTCCCCACAGCTGCAGGAGGCAGGCAGCCACAGGCATCATCGGACACGTGAGGAAAGCGAAGACCTTGCCTTGGGTCTCACAGCCAGTGAGCGACAGAGCGGAAGTCAGACCGAGCCTCGCTGGGCCGCAGAGCCAAGGTGGGGGGACGGGGAGACGGTTGGGGGAGCTTTACAGATGCACACGGTGTGCGTAACTGGAGAGACTGGAGCAGGAAGTCTCCAGTGTGAGAAGGCGCTTCTCTACTGTGTTAGCAGGTGGACTAGATCATCTTTAACCACCCTTCCAATTCTAAGTCTAGGCTCTGCGATTCTGTTCGTCTGAGAAAGGCAAATCCCTTGTTAAAGAAACTCCAAAACGTGATTGAATCAAATGGCATTATTTTCCTTATTCGCTCTTGTGCTGTTCCTTAAACCAGGGCCTGCAATCTCCACGGGGGTGGACATCTCAGGGCCCAGAAATTCTTTAAGGATATTGAAATGATAAATGATAACTAAACCAGTTTATAGTTTATAAAGACGAAACTCTCTTTTGCAGCGATAATTCAGCATTGGAAGATCCCCCTCGAGGCTTGCGGGATCTTAGTTCCCCGACCAGGGATTGAACCCCGGCAGTGAGCGTGCAGAGTCCTAACCACGGGACCGCCAGGGAGTTCCTGGAAAGTTTCTGGAGTTGGGTTGGGGTAGGCGGGGGAAACTGCCTCTCCTGGAAGGTTAGGGAGCCGGGCCAGTGGGCTCTCCACCGTGTACAGGCCAGGCCCAGGCAGGCGACCGTTTGTCACACTTGTCCCCGCCTTCAGCTCACATGCCTGCTTCCTGTGTGGAGCCTTCCTCCCACTTAAAGGGTAAACAGCTCAGTTGGGAGCTTTCCCTGGAGGCAGGGAGGCCCTGTGGAGCTGCCCATGGCCTGGGCACTGCTGGGTGGGCAGGGGGCCGGGCTGTGCCCACAGCCTAGCATGCCATCCCTCGCCACCTTTCCTGCTCTGCAGAACGGAGCTCAGCAGTGCCTGGAAATCAAAATGCACGGACGAGGTGCAAGAGCTGAGGCCCGTGGACTCCGTCTGAGGCTGCAAGGTCACAGCCAAAGTGCTAAGGACCGCTCTTCACCGAGGGGGTGTGGGATGTGGCTGTAGCCGCGGCCCTGGCCCCCTCCTAGGCTCAGCAGCTCCTCAGGAAGTGGGGCCCGGCCCCGGTGCCGTTATGGCAATGGCCGCCCACCAGCCCGATGCCCTGTGGTTCTCCCAGACTCTGGCCTGGTGGAGTTTCACGTTCAGGAAGGAAGGGTTCCACTCCTATCCATGCGGAGTGGACGGCAGACACCCAGACCGCCCCAGGGAAGCTGCTGCCCCTGCCGGGCCTCACACTCTCCCGGGAGGGCTCCAGTCCCCTTCGCCTGCCCACGGCGGCCTCCCGGGCTCCCAGCTACACTCCTGCGTGTCCGGCCAGAGGCCCCTCCCTGAGTAGCCACCGTGGACGGAGGGCACACGCGTCTGTCTGCGGGATCTTCAATGCTCCCGACGGCCTGTGGGGCGCGAACGCCGCTCCCAGCTTACGGATAAGAAACGGAGGCTCCCAAGGCCTTGTCCGTGGTGACCTGACCCGTGAGTGGTCTGGAGGAGTTAGAACCTGGGTCCGTCTACACTGGCGTGAATGTTCTTACGTGTTTAGATCTGATCTTTCTGTTTAGCTTCTGCACTGACACATTGTGAAGAGAGAGTTAGAGACTGAAGGGAAACCCCCGAGTCGGGGCCCTTTCCCCTCCCTCCTAATTCTGCTTGTGCTCTGCAACAGGGGGCAGGCCATGAAGACCATCTCTCTGCCCTTCACCAGAGACCCCAGCCCGTAGGTGTCCCCTCTGGCCTCCCCGAGAGGCCCCCGGGCGCCAGGGCCTCTGAAGCCCCTGGTGAGACAGCGGGGCAGACGGTGGGGGCAGCAGTGACCCCCCAGCTGCTCCTTTTGGCTCTGAGACACGGCGTGAAAGGACTCTTTTCCAGAAGCAGGTTTAATTGATTTAGCCTGACCCCGCCTGGCTCGGGCTGATTGGAAAGCGCTGTCTGCTCTGAGGACGCCCGCTGCAGGGCTCGCGTGGCGGGGCGCGGGGTGCCGTGGAGGAGCTGCGGCCCACCAGGACAGGGCTGTCACGTGAGCCACGGCCTGGGGCGCGCCCTGGGGGCCACAGAGGGCTTGGCAGGTGGGAGGCATGCCTGCCGTCAAGGTCAGCGCCGCCCTTGTGTCCCCGGGGCCTGGAGGACAGGCGTGAACAGGGGCCGCCCCTCCCTGGGCCCCCAGCAGCCCCTGCCGGCTCCCCTCGGGGTCCTGCGCCTCCTCCCTCCCGGCCCCCCCACGGCCCCCCGGGTCACTCACAGTGGCTCTCGGCTGCGTCGGCAGGGAGGCCCAGGGGCCTTTTGGGAGCATCGTGGTCGTCAGGGTGAGGGCCCTGGGGCGTCTGTCGGCCCAAGGCCTTGAAGACGCCACGGCACACGCCGTAGGAACAGCACTGGTAGGCGTAGGGCACCTCCAGGGCCCTGGGGGGGGGGGGCGGGACACAGCCACCTTAGCCACGGCCGGGGCTCCGGCAGCCCGCAGCCGCCCACTGCCCCCGAGTGCCCTGCTGGTGGCCTCCCGGGCTTCTTCCTCAGGCCCGCAGCCGCCCTCTGCCCCCCAGCGCTCTGAGTGCCGTCCAGCCTCGTCCTCCCCCATCTACAGGCCTGAGCCAGGCTCCGACGGGGAGCAGCTGGGCCACGCAGCCTGAGAGCTCCGCCCCTCCGGGCGGCCCTCCTCTTCCGCTAGCGAGGAGACAGGGCTCTCCTGGCCCGTCTTCACCCTCGCTCTCCGCGAGGCCTGCGCCCCGCGCCTCTGGGCACGTCAGAGCTGGGTTGGCGCCCTGCGGGTGAGGCCGGACCCCCATTGCTTTGCAGCAGAGCGTGGGCCACATGGGCCGAAGGAGGCCTGGGGTCCTCGGCACCAGCAAGGGCTGAGCGGCTGTTTTCTACTTATCAGCACCCTGGGCTCGGCCCTGATTCCAGGCCCGGAAGCTGCCCAAGCAGGCGGGGGGCCTTCACACCATCTTAGCTCTGTCCTCGCCGGGGTCCCCCAGGGCTGGGACTGGGAGAGGGAAACGCTACGCGGGGATGAGGGGGAAGGGGCCCTCCCCACTCAGGCTGGCCAGACCCTGGGCCTCCAGGCTTTTCTCGGGGTGAGGCCCTGGGCTCTCTCCTGTCCCTCCCGGCCTGGCCACTGCCCTGAGGCAGACCTCTGTAGGTGTGGGGACAGGAAGCCTCACCTCAGTCTGGGGAAGCTGTCCTTGGGGAAGGCCTGGGACAGAGCCCAGTTCCCTTTGAGCTTCAGATGCACCAGGCCCCCAAGCCCGGCCAGGGGCAGTGTGGTCAGCTGGTTGTCCGTCAGGTCCCTAGGACAGTGGATGGTCAGGGTCACTGGCAGTCAGGGGGTGGCTGGAGGCAGACTGTGCTGAAGGCGTGGCCAGTGTGCCCGGGATGGGAGCCAGAGGAGACGAGGGAAGGAAGGCTCGGAGGAAGGAGCACGGATGCCGGGCAGAGGTGGCAGGGTTGCCAGAGCTCCGTCGTCCCCCACTCGTGGGACCTCGGGGGCCGACTACACGGGGCTGTTGGAGGTGACGCCACGCCGTCCCAGCTCCTGGGTAACACAGCCGCTCGGCCACAGCTGCTGGGCCCCGTCTGAGTCCCACCGGAGTCCCTGTCCAGCCCACCAGGGCATCCGCCTGCTGTGCCGGCCCCCGGCCCCCTGCTCTTCTGAGGACGCGGAGGCCAGAGCTGGGACTGAACAGCGCGGCTGTCTGGCCGCACGCAGGGGTTCGGTCGCCCGTTCTGTTTCAGGGCCAGCTTAGTAGCCAGAGGTGAAGATGTGCATGGCTCCCCCTGGAGAAATATCAGAAGAAGCCAGGCCTCCAAACCAGACAGCGCGGCCACAGACCGGCAGCGTGGAAACGGCCTGGGCTGGACGTCAGGGAACCGGGCCCCGTCACCAGCTCCCCGTGAAGCCGAGGCGTGTCGCAGGTCTGCCCGAGCCTCAGCGGCCTCATCTTTCAAAGGGATAAAAATACCCATCCGACCGCTGTGGCGGGAGCAGAGCGAACAGGCGGGAAGCAGCGGTGAGAGTGTGGCCTGAGCCCAGAGAGCAGGGCTGTGAGCGCCGGGGTCCCGGCCCCTTGAGTGAGCACCACCTCCGCAGGCCGGGGAGCACCTGAGAGGCGAGGGGCAGGGCTGCACGGCCTCCGGCAGACGAGCCTTCAGGACACAGTGGAGAACACGCACCCCTGTGCGCGGTGGCCCCACACGCTCCCCGTTCCCGCCCCGGTGGCTTCGGGGCCTGGCTGCCCGGGGGCTGAGGCTGCGCGTGGCGCCGCAGAGCTCGTAGGGGTGGCTCCGGCTCATCAGGTCCCACGTCTGTCCAGGGGGCTGGGAACGCGGTTAGGCTGCAGCCACGTCCCCAGCACGTGTGGCCGACACCCACGCGTGTCCCACCCCAGGCCGGGCCCTCCTGCCCCCGCTGGGCAGCCCACAGGCCCACGGTGCTCCAGCTCCCAGGAGGAGAGGGCAGTGGACACTCACAGCTTGACCAGGGAGCGCAGGGTCGCGAAGGCCTCGGGGTGGATGGACCGGATGGCGTTCCAGCTCAGGTCCCTACGGACAGAGGACGTGACAGGAGGGTACAGTGACACATGGAGGACCCGTCGTTCTTACCCTGGGTCACCGACACATGTGCCATGGTGTGGGCATGCAGGGAGGCTGCCCGGTGGGGGTCCTCACGGGGTGCAGGCGTGCAGGGAGGGGCCCCACTGGGGATCCTCATGGGGCGCAGGCGTGCAGGGAGAGCCCCCCGGGTGCTGGGGTTCCCTACGGGGTGCAGGCATGCAGGGAGGGCCCCCCGGGTGCTGGGGTTCCCCATGGGGTGCAGGCGTGCAGGGAGGGCCCCCCAGGTGCAGGGTCCTCATGGGGTGCAGGCATGCAGGGAGGGCCCCCCGGGTGCTGGGGGTCCCCACAGGGTGCAGGCATGCAGGGAGGGCCCGCCGGGTGCTGGGGTTCCCCATGGGGTGCAGGCGTGCACGGAGGGCCCCCCAGGTGCAGGGTCCTAACGGGGTGCAGGTGTGCAGGGAGGGCCCCCCCGGGTGCTGGGGGTCCTCACAGGGTGCAGGAGTGCAGGGAGGGCCCCCCCATGTGCAGGGTCCTCACGGAGTGCAGGCGTGCAGGGAGGGCCCCCCAGGTGCTGGGGGTCCCCACGGGGCGCAGGCGTGCAGGGAGGGCCCCCCTGGGTGCTGGGGGTCCCCACGGGGTCCAGGCGTGCAGGGAGGGGCCCCTGGGTGCTGGGGGTCCTCACGGGGCGCAGGCGTGCAGGGAGGGCCCCCCTACCCTAGGTACTCACAGGGCCTGCAGGGAGGTCAGCTGGTGGAAGGTGTCAGCTCTGATTTCCCAGATGCGGTTGTGCTGGAGGCCACTAGGGCAGCGAGAGAGGCTGATGAGCCCAGAGGCCCAGACACTGCCCCCAACCCCGACCCCACCACTGGGAGGAAGAAAGGACCCAGCCCGCAGAATCACCAGAATTAAAGGGAGCATGGGGGACGTGGCTGCCTTGGGTAAGTGGTCAGGAGACAAAGCTACAAAGCCGTCCCTGTGGCCCCAAAGGGAGTGGGCTTCCAGGGCTCCCACTGGCCCTGGCTCCCAGCCCAGCTGGCCTCACTCCTCGGGTCCTCCAGACCCTAGTCCAGCAGCAGAATGCAGCCCAGCCCCTGGCGGCCCCAGACGGGCCCAAGCTGGGAGGCAGAGCTCAACAGACTGGCGTCTGAGTGGGAGATGGACCCTGGGCCTCGGCAAAGGTGCAGACCCTCCTTCCTTCAGTGTCAAGGCACCAGGACAGGCCCTCACGTCCCCGACCCTGCCTGGTCCCGCGGCCCAGACATGGAGGGCCAGAGGCCCTGTCATTTGGGGACGCAGGAGCTGGGTGAAGGGAGCTCGGAGAATCTGTGAAGTGGTTTCGGTCCCCGTGGAACCTGCAGCCCAGGTTTCCCTCCCGGACACGATTGTGCACGTGCGTGTGCGCTTATGGAAACCGAGAGCCTGGGTACTTCCAGTCCCCCACGGCCACCCCACGTCCAGCCCACCTGCCCCTCCGCTGGCCCTAATCACTGTCACGTTTCCTGCTGCCTTGACCCCCAAGGAGCCGCCTCGAGACCCCTTTTGGGCACCATCTCATGGGCTGTCACTGCGAGTCATGGCCTGTCCCGGCCTCTGCCGAGCTCCCAGCCCTGACCTCAGGGTCAGCAAGCCCAGGGCGGGGAAGGTCAGAGTGCTTGCTGACCCCGCCCTCAGGCCCAGTGCCCCACACTCACATTTCCTCCAGCTTCTGACACCCGTGCAGGCTGGGCAGCCCCTCGATCTGGTTGTGAGACAGCTCCCTGGGGAGAGGGGGCCGGGCTGGTGAGGGGAGCTGGGCCTCAGGGACACGGCTGTGGACCTCCTCACCCCGGGCACTTCCCTCCAGCTCCCTGCTGGGCCCCTCCCCTCTGCGGGGCCCGGATGGGGCCGCCTCATCCATGTGAAGGCCCAGGGGACCCTGGGAGGGCCCCGGGGGTCAGGAAGCAGGAGGTGAGAGGCGCACAACAAGGCCACACTAGGACGAGCCAGCTGGCCGAGGCTACCCAGGCGGTACCACTGTCACAGTACGGAGCCAACGCCCCTAGGGATCCCCTGGCCCAAGCCCCCATCCAGCTGAGGCACAGAGGGGACAGGACGTGCCCACGGACACACAGCCTGTCGGTGGCAGGCTAGACACCCGTCCAGGGCTGGTCGTGCACATCTTGAGCCAGGGGCTGTGGTCCGTGGTGAGCACCTCAGACCCGAGTGAGACTCAGGGGAGAGGAAACTCCCTGCTCCTCACGGGACACGTAAGGTCCTCTGTGGTCCCTGTGTAGACTCGGGTAGCCTATTAGAGCCACTCTGGGGGGACCTACGATGTGCCGGGCGCTTCCAACCCTCCTAAATGAGCCCACGTTTTGCAGATGAGAAACCGGAGCTCAGAGACACAAAGCGGGAGCTGGGGTCCACCGGCCGGAAGCGGCAGAGCTCGGCCTCAGCCCCGGCCCTGACTTCGAAGACCGAGGCTTTTCCCCGAATGGGAGAGGGCAGCCCAGTCCCTCTCGGGCAGGTCTCAGCCCAGGCTGCCTCTCTCCAGGAAGAGAGTGGCGAGGGGACGGAGCCCAGGGGGGCCTTGCTGGTGGGAGGGCGCGGGAGGCACTCACAGGACACGGAGCCCGGGCAGCTGCTGGCACATCCCCGGGGGCAGCCGCCGGAGGCCCGCACGGGTCAGGGTCCTGCGGGGAGAACGGAGCGGGGCTGGCACCGACCCGGGCCCTGCCGTCCCCGGCCCCTCCCCGTGCCTCCCCTCTGGCCTGACGCTGACGTGGGAGCACAGAGCTGACAAAAGACAAGTGGGGGGCACGGGGCGGGGGGCTGTGGGGAGAGAGAGGAGGAGGTGGGTTGGGGTGGACAGAGGGGCACGGCCGGGCACCGCCTGGCAGGCGGTCCTGCAGCCAGCCCCTCCCGCCCTCCCCTTCGTGTCCCCCCACGTCTCCTGGTGTCACCAGCAACACAGGGGCCGGACCCTGTTCTGCTCCCTGTAGGGGAGGGGGCCATGCGCAGGCCGTGGATGGAAACTCCAGCCCCAGTGGGGCCCTGGGAACCAAGCCCAGAGCCCGTGCCCTGTGCCTGGGGCAGAGAGGATGCCGGGGCATCCGGGGCGGGGCAGTGGGATGCGAGCAGGCTGCAGGGCGGCGGCCTCGGGACAGGGTGCTCTGGGGAGGGCGTGAGGCCGAGGTCACCCTCGGGGAACTACTACTTCCCTCGTGGAAGATCTTCCAGCTCTGGGTGTTCGCGGGACCCTTCTGTTCACTCTCTTACGGTGAATCGAGGGCCTGCTACGCTCTCCCCCCTCCCCCCAGGACAAAGCGGCAACCAGGAGGCACAGGAGGTGGCTGTCACAGCCCTCCTGCCGCTCCCGGGTCCTCCGTGCACCTCAGCTTGTGGTTAGGATCGCCGAGAAACCCCAGGCTGGGAAAGTGGGGGAGAGCAGCACCACCCCCCGAACCACCTGCCAGCCCGGTGGGAGCGGCCATGGGCCCCTCGCGGCCAGGCTAGAAGGCCAGATAACGGGGACCAGACTCTGGGGGCGACGGGGGGCGACGGGGGATTGGGGGGCCAGCGTCCACTCACAGGACCTCCAGACTGGTGGTGCCTTTGAGATCTGGGAACCCCTGGATGTCCGTGGCACCATTCAGAGATCTGGAGATAGAGCACCAGGTGCTGAAGGGGGTTCAGCCCTCAGGGACCCCCCCACACAGGGACCCCATCTTCTGGGGACACCGTCCTTCCCCGACCTCCCTCCGGTGACCCCAGTTGCTCAGGCCCTGGTGGGGGCTGGACGCCTAGCAGGGTCCAAGCTGCCATTTCCTAGGTCAGCTCCACCCAGCCTGGCCCGGACAGAGCCGGTCACCTGGCCCCCAGCCACCTGGCCACCCAGCCACCCAGGCCCAGTGCGCACAAAACACAGGCAGGGACTGTGGGACTCGCCCCGTTTGAAAGGCAACGGCTTGAGTGCTTCCGGAAAGGTGTTTGTCTGCTGGGGTTGCTCGTTGGAGCCGGGAAGCGGGTCTCCCCTAAGTGTCACCTGCCGGGGCTTCCCCCAGTGGTCACCCCACCTCGGGGGACCACGCAGGCCTGCACGCGACAGGAGCCCAGCAGGATGGGTGCCGCCGGATCCTGAGGAGGACCCTGGGCTCGGGCGTGAGCGGGAGAGCCTGGAGTCCAGCGATGAAACATACGCATGGCGCCAGCCTCAGGGGTGAGAGTGGGGCGCACAGGAAGGTGGAGCTTGCGCCCCAAAAGACTCGGGGGCGTCCCTGTGCTGCTGCGTGTAGAGCGCCACCTGCAGGAGGTTTTCTGAAGACGTTGCACTTGGGATGGGAATTGACAGAGCAGGAGCGACGAGGATGCCTTTGGGTGGCCGAGAGTCCCAGGGTGTGGCTCCGGGGGCCCCGGAGAACCAGAACCTTGTCGGGTTGTTGCTCCTTCAGCTATGTGAGCAGGACCCTGACTTGGCGGGACTGGCGGGCGGGGGTGGTGCCAGGGGGCAGGGGGAGGCACCAACTCACAGGGTGTGCAGCCTGGGCAGGTACTGGAACGCCGACCTCCCCACGAACTGGATCGGGTTGTCATAAAAGTGTCTGCAGGAAAGACACCAAAGCCCTTCATTCTCCCTCCCGGAGGCAGGTGTCTCCCTGCACCGAGGCAGGTGTCTCCCTCCCGGAGGCAGGTGTCTCCCTGCACCGAGGCAGGTGTCTCCCTCCCGGAGGCAGGTGTCTCCCTGCACCGAGGCAGGTGTCTCCCTGCACCGAGGCAGGTGTCTCCCTCCCGGAGGCAGGTGTCTCCCTGCACCGAGGCAGGTGTCTCCCTGCACCGAGGCAGGTGTCTCCCTCCCGGAGGCAGGTGTCTCCCTGCACCGAGGCAGGTGTCTCCCTCCCGGAGGCAGGTGTCTCCCTGCACCGAGGCAGGTGTCTCCCTCCCGGAGGCAGGTGTCTCCCTCCCGGAGGCAGGTGTCTCCCTGCACCGAGGCAGGTGTCTCCCTGCACCGAGGCAGGTGTCTCCCTCCCGGAGGCAGGTGTCTCCCTGCACCGAGGCAGGTGTCTCCCTGCACCGAGGCAGGTGTCTCCCTCCCGGAGGCAGGTGTCTCCCTGCACCGAGGCAGGTGTCTCCCTGCACCGAGGCAGGTGTCTCCCTCCCGGAGGCAGGTGTCTCCCTGCACCGAGGCAGGTGTCTCCCTCCCGGAGGCAGGTGTCTCCCTCCCGGAGGCAGGTGTCTCCCTGCACCGAGGCAGGTGTCTCCCTGCACCGAGGCAGGTGTCTCCCTCCCGGAGGCAGGTGTCTCCCTGCACCGAGGCAGGTGTCTCCCTGCACCGAGGCAGGTGTCTCCCTCCCGGAGGCAGGTGTCTCCCTGCACCGAGGCAGGTGTCTCCCTGCACCGAGGCAGGTGTCTCCCTCCCGGAGGCAGGTGTCTCCCTCCCGGAGGCAGGTGTCTCCCTGCACCGAGGCAGGTGTCTCCCTCCCGGAGGCAGGTGTCTCCCTGCACCGAGGCAGGTGTCTCCCTCCCGGAGGCAGGTGTCTCCCTCCCGGAGGCAGGTGTCTCCCTGCACCGAGGCAGGTGTCTCCCTCCCGGAGGCAGGTGTCTCCCTGCACCGAGGCAGGTGTCTCCCTCCCGGAGGCAGGTGTCTCCCTCCCGGAGGCAGGTGTCTCCCTCCCGGAGGCAGGTGTCTCCCTGCACCGAGGCAGGTGTCTCCCTCCCGGAGGCAGGTGTCTCCCTGCACCGAGGCAGGTGTCTCCCTCCCGGAGGCAGGTGTCTCCCTGCACCGAGGCAGGTGTCTCCCTGCACCGAGGCAGGTGTCTCCCTCCCGGAGGCAGGTGTCTCCCTGCACCGAGGCAGGTGTCTCCCTGCACCGAGGCAGGTGTCTCCCTCCCGGAGGCAGGTGTCTCCCTGCACCGAGGCAGGTGTCTCCCTGCACCGAGGCAGGTGTCTCCCTCCCGGAGGCAGGTGTCTCCCTGCACCGAGGCAGGTGTCTCCCTGCACCGAGGCAGGTGTCTCCCTCCCGGAGGCAGGTGTCTCCCTGCACCGAGGCAGGTGTCTCCCTCCCGGAGGCAGGTGTCTCCCTCCCGGAGGCAGGTGTCTCCCTGCACCGAGGCAGGTGTCTCCCTGCACCGAGGCAGGTGTCTCCCTCCCGGAGGCAGGTGTCTCCCTGCACCGAGGCAGGTGTCTCCCTCCCGGAGGCACCGAGGCAGGTGTCTCCCTGCACCGAGGCAGGTGTCTCCCTCCCGGAGGCAGGTGTCTCCCTGCACCGAGGCAGGTGTCTCCCTGCACCGAGGCAGGTGTCTCCCTCCCGGAGGCAGGTGTCTCCCTGCACCGAGGCAGGTGTCTCCCTGCACCGAGGCAGGTGTCTCCCTCCCGGAGGCAGGTGTCTCCCTGCACCGAGGCAGGTGTCTCCCTCCCGGAGGCAGGTGTCTCCCTGCACCGAGGCAGGTGTCTCCCTCCCGGAGGCAGGTGTCTCCCTCCCGGAGGCAGGTGTCTCCCTGCACCGAGGCAGGTGTCTCCCTCCCGGAGGCAGGTGTCTCCCTGCACCGAGGCAGGTGTCTCCCTGCACCGAGGCAGGTGTCTCCCTGCACCGAGGCAGGTGTCTCCCTCCCGGAGGCAGGTGTCTCCCTGCACCGAGGCAGGTGTCTCCCTGCACCGAGGCAGGTGTCTCCCTCCCGGAGGCAGGTGTCTCCCTGCACCGAGGCAGGTGTCTCCCTCCCGGAGGCAGGTGTCTCCCTCCCGGAGGCAGGTGTCTCCCTGCACCGAGGCAGGTGTCTCCCTGCACCGAGGCAGGTGTCTCCCTCCCGGAGGCAGGTGTCTCCCTGCACCGAGGCAGGTGTCTCCCTGCACCGAGGCAGGTGTCTCCCTCCCGGAGGCAGGTGTCTCCCTGCACCGAGGCAGGTGTCTCCCTGCACCGAGGCAGGTGTCTCCCTCCCGGAGGCAGGTGTCTCCCTCCCGGAGGCAGGTGTCTCCCTGCACCGAGGCAGGTGTCTCCCTCCCGGAGGCAGGTGTCTCCCTGCACCGAGGCAGGTGTCTCCCTCCCGGAGGCAGGTGTCTCCCTCCCGGAGGCAGGTGTCTCCCTGCACCGAGGCAGGTGTCTCCCTCCCGGAGGCAGGTGTCTCCCTGCACCGAGGCAGGTGTCTCCCTCCCGGAGGCAGGTGTCTCCCTCCCGGAGGCAGGTGTCTCCCTCCCGGAGGCAGGTGTCTCCCTGCACCGAGGCAGGTGTCTCCCTCCCGGAGGCAGGTGTCTCCCTGCACCGAGGCAGGTGTCTCCCTCCCGGAGGCAGGTGTCTCCCTCCCGGAGGCAGGTGTCTCCCTGCACCGAGGCAGGTGTCTCCCTCCCGGAGGCAGGTGTCTCCCTGCACCGAGGCAGGTGTCTCCCTGCACCGAGGCAGGTGTCTCCCTGCACCGAGGCAGGTGTCTCCCTCCCGGAGGCAGGTGTCTCCCTGCACCGAGGCAGGTGTCTCCCTGCACCGAGGCAGGTGTCTCCCTCCCGGAGGCAGGTGTCTCCCTGCACCGAGGCAGGTGTCTCCCTGCACCGAGGCAGGTGTCTCCCTCCCGGAGGCAGGTGTCTCCCTGCACCGAGGCAGGTGTCTCCCTCCCGGAGGCAGGTGTCTCCCTCCCGGAGGCAGGTGTCTCCCTGCACCGAGGCAGGTGTCTCCCTGCACCGAGGCAGGTGTCTCCCTCCCGGAGGCAGGTGTCTCCCTGCACCGAGGCAGGTGTCTCCCTCCCGGAGGCACCGAGGCAGGTGTCTCCCTGCACCGAGGCAGGTGTCTCCCTCCCGGAGGCAGGTGTCTCCCTGCACCGAGGCAGGTGTCTCCCTGCACCGAGGCAGGTGTCTCCCTCCCGGAGGCAGGTGTCTCCCTGCACCGAGGCAGGTGTCTCCCTGCACCGAGGCAGGTGTCTCCCTCCCGGAGGCAGGTGTCTCCCTGCACCGAGGCAGGTGTCTCCCTCCCGGAGGCAGGTGTCTCCCTGCATCGAGGCAGGTGTCTCCCTCCCGGAGGCAGGTGTCTCCCTCCCGGAGGCAGGTGTCTCCCTCCCGGAGGCAGGTGTCTCCCTGCACCGAGGCAGGTGTCTCCCTCCCGGAGGCAGGTGTCTCCCTGCACCGAGGCAGGTGTCTCCCTCCCGGAGGCAGGTGTCTCCCTGCACCGAGGCAGGTGTCTCCCTGCACCGAGGCAGGTGTCTCCCTCCCGGAGGCAGGTGTCTCCCTGCACCGAGGCAGGTGTCTCCCTGCACCGAGGCAGGTGTCTCCCTGCACCGAGGCAGGTGTCTCCCTCCCGGAGGCAGGTGTCTCCCTGCACCGAGGCAGGTGTCTCCCTGCACCGAGGCAGGTGTCTCCCTCCCGGAGGCAGGTGTCTCCCTGCACCGAGGCAGGTGTCTCCCTGCACCGAGGCAGGTGTCTCCCTCCCGGAGGCAGGTGTCTCCCTGCACCGAGGCAGGTGTCTCCCTCCCGGAGGCAGGTGTCTCCCTCCCGGAGGCAGGTGTCTCCCTGCACCGAGGCAGGTGTCTCCCTGCACCGAGGCAGGTGTCTCCCTCCCGGAGGCAGGTGTCTCCCTGCACCGAGGCAGGTGTCTCCCTCCCGGAGGCACCGAGGCAGGTGTCTCCCTGCACCGAGGCAGGTGTCTCCCTCCCGGAGGCAGGTGTCTCCCTGCACCGAGGCAGGTGTCTCCCTGCACCGAGGCAGGTGTCTCCCTCCCGGAGGCAGGTGTCTCCCTGCACCGAGGCAGGTGTCTCCCTGCACCGAGGCAGGTGTCTCCCTCCCGGAGGCAGGTGTCTCCCTGCACCGAGGCAGGTGTCTCCCTCCCGGAGGCAGGTGTCTCCCTGCACCGAGGCAGGTGTCTCCCTCCCGGAGGCAGGTGTCTCCCTCCCGGAGGCAGGTGTCTCCCTGCACCGAGGCAGGTGTCTCCCTGCACCGAGGCAGGTGTCTCCCTCCCGGAGGCAGGTGTCTCCCTGCACCGAGGCAGGTGTCTCCCTGCACCGAGGCAGGTGTCTCCCTCCCGGAGGCAGGTGTCTCCCTGCACCGAGGCAGGTGTCTCCCTGCACCGAGGCAGGTGTCTCCCTCCCGGAGGCAGGTGTCTCCCTGCACCGAGGCAGGTGTCTCCCTCCCGGAGGCAGGTGTCTCCCTCCCGGAGGCAGGTGTCTCCCTGCACCGAGGCAGGTGTCTCCCTGCACCGAGGCAGGTGTCTCCCTCCCGGAGGCAGGTGTCTCCCTGCACCGAGGCAGGTGTCTCCCTGCACCGAGGCAGGTGTCTCCCTCCCGGAGGCAGGTGTCTCCCTGCACCGAGGCAGGTGTCTCCCTCCCGGAGGCAGGTGTCTCCCTGCACCGAGGCAGGTGTCTCCCTCCCGGAGGCAGGTGTCTCCCTCCCGGAGGCAGGTGTCTCCCTCCCGGAGGCAGGTGTCTCCCTGCACCGAGGCAGGTGTCTCCCTCCCGGAGGCAGGTGTCTCCCTGCACCGAGGCAGGTGTCTCCCTCCCGGAGGCAGGTGTCTCCCTCCCGGAGGCAGGTGTCTCCCTCCCGGAGGCAGGTGTCTCCCTGCACCGAGGCAGGTGTCTCCCTCCCGGAGGCAGGTGTCTCCCTGCACCGAGGCAGGTGTCTCCCTCCCGGAGGCAGGTGTCTCCCTGCACCGAGGCAGGTGTCTCCCTCCCGGAGGCAGGTGTCTCCCTGCACCGAGGCAGGTGTCTCCCTGCACCGAGGCAGGTGTCTCCCTGCACCGAGGCAGGTGTCTCCCTCCCGGAGGCAGGTGTCTCCCTGCACCGAGGCAGGTGTCTCCCTGCACCGAGGCAGGTGTCTCCCTCCCGGAGGCAGGTGTCTCCCTGCACCGAGGCAGGTGTCTCCCTGCACCGAGGCAGGTGTCTCCCTCCCGGAGGCAGGTGTCTCCCTGCACCGAGGCAGGTGTCTCCCTCCCGGAGGCAGGTGTCTCCCTGCACCGAGGCAGGTGTCTCCCTCCCGGAGGCAGGTGTCTCCCTGCACCGAGGCAGGTGTCTCCCTCCCGGAGGCAGGTGTCTCCCTGCACCGAGGCAGGTGTCTCCCTGCACCGAGGCAGGTGTCTCCCTCCCGGAGGCAGGTGTCTCCCTGCACCGAGGCAGGTGTCTCCCTCCCGGAGGCACCGAGGCAGGTGTCTCCCTGCACCGAGGCAGGTGTCTCCCTCCCGGAGGCAGGTGTCTCCCTGCACCGAGGCAGGTGTCTCCCTGCACCGAGGCAGGTGTCTCCCTCCCGGAGGCAGGTGTCTCCCTGCACCGAGGCAGGTGTCTCCCTGCACCGAGGCAGGTGTCTCCCTCCCGGAGGCAGGTGTCTCCCTGCACCGAGGCAGGTGTCTCCCTCCCGGAGGCAGGTGTCTCCCTGCACCGAGGCAGGTGTCTCCCTGCACCGAGGCAGGTGTCTCCCTCCCGGAGGCAGGTGTCTCCCTGCACCGAGGCAGGTGTCTCCCTCCCGGAGGCAGGTGTCTCCCTGCACCGAGGCAGGTGTCTCCCTCCCGGAGGCAGGTGTCTCCCTCCCGGAGGCAGGTGTCTCCCTGCACCGAGGCAGGTGTCTCCCTGCACCGAGGCAGGTGTCTCCCTCCCGGAGGCAGGTGTCTCCCTCCCGGAGGCAGGTGTCTCCCTGCACCGAGGCAGGTGTCTCCCTGCACCGAGGCAGGTGTCTCCCTCCCGGAGGCAGGTGTCTCCCTGCACCGAGGCAGGTGTCTCCCTCCCGGAGGCAGGTGTCTCCCTGCACCGAGGCAGGTGTCTCCCTGCACCGAGGCAGGTGTCTCCCTCCCGGAGGCAGGTGTCTCCCTGCACCGAGGCAGGTGTCTCCCTCCCGGAGGCAGGTGTCTCCCTGCACCGAGGCAGGTGTCTCCCTGCACCGAGGCAGGTGTCTCCCTGCACCGAGGCAGGTGTCTCCCTCCCGGAGGCAGGTGTCTCCCTGCACCGAGGCAGGTGTCTCCCTGCACCGAGGCAGGTGTCTCCCTGCACCGAGGCAGGTGTCTGCTCGCCCCTCTCCGCGGAGACCAGCACGCAGGGAGCCCCTCTCCAGTTCCGCCTGCCAACCCCGTCCTCCCCCAACATGCGTCAGGAGCAAGGACTCACATCGTCTGCAGCAGAGGGTTCCCCAGGAAGGCCTTCTCGGGGATGGCCTTGATGTTGTTGTTATGGAAACCCCTGGGGGATGACATGGGCGTCAGAAGGATGCGGAGAGCCCGTGGACGGGGACAGGGGACCCCAGGACGCTCTCCAACAGCCGGACAGGAAGGCCATGGGCCCAAAGGGACATCAGCCTGGGGACCCCGGTTCCACATCTGCCTGTGACTTTCCCTCTCTGCTCAACGACCCGTGGACAGGAGAGAGGGTGAGCCTGGGCTGAGGGCACTGTGAGAGCCACTCAGGGGAACAGGCTGGGCCCACACCCCAAGGAGGGCAGAACCCTGGAGGCCCCTAGGGGGGAGCTGAGGCTGCATGGGAGGAGGGAGCGCAGAAACAGGGGCCCCTGGAGGAGAAGCGGTCCCCAGATGGAGCCAGGCTTGGCCTCAAGGCCCTGAACTGAGGAGCGGAGCCCCGGGGGGGAGTAGGGGGGCGCAGGGGGGACGCCCGTGACCGTGGAGGAGAAAAGGCGGCGAGGCCCCCCCGGGCATCCAGGCTCTAGAGGCCGGGAACAGTGCATCTGGTTACGGGGGAGGACAGTTCCAAGTAAATGCTGGACCGGAAAGCACAACCCACGCTGAGCAGCCCCCTCTGCCATCCTTTTTTCACCAGAGACCCCTGGTTTCTGAGTGTCTTCCTGGCCTCTGGGACCCGTCCTCCCTCCCCTCATCACTTCCACGCTCATTCACGAAATTCACCTGCAGCCAACGCCCACCCAGCCTGCTTTGTTCGGTCAATGTTCCTGCATGAGTTCGCTCGTGGCACGTGTCTGATCACCGGCTTCGTGGCCGGGGTTGAGCTGAGCTCCGAGGGATTCAGAAGTTTACGAGACAGGAGCCTCTGTCCTCAGGCTGCTTCTCCCAATAGACGTGGACAGACATGCCCCACGCGTGTGCCTTCCTGCTGCTGCCACCCCAGGGCTCTGCTCTCTCCCCCGAGCTTACATCTCCTGCTCCCAGGCCTCTGCACGCCCTGCTCCGGCCACGCCCTACAGACCCAGCAAATCTTCTCCCCACCTTCCCCCTCCACACCCCACTCCAGGGGAAAGGCAGGCCTTGGTGATTCGCTGGCAGTGGGGGCCGTGCAGCCGCTCCTCACGCGGACCCTCCCCTGCGCTGGTCCAGCTCCCCACCCGCTTCGCTTCCCGGTGTTCACACTGTCAGCCGGCTGGACCAGGCGAGGGGGAGGCATGGGGTTGGTGCTAAAGGCCCCGGTGGCCGTGAGAACAGATCCAGTGCTGCCTGGAGGTTTGGGCTCTGGTCGTAAACTTCCACTGCCTTAACTGGTCCCGCTCAGCACCGCGCAGAGCCCGTCCTGCTACACGGCGGCCCCTCCTCCCCGAAGGCTGTCTCCCCACCGGCTCAGCGCCCCTCTGCGTACTCACTGGCCCGCCGGGTCCTCATCTCCACTGGTCCTCCTCCCCCACTGTCGCCTAAGGCCCGTCCACCCTCTAAGGCTGACCTCAGACACGTGAGCCCACAGCGCTCTTCCTGTGCTCTCTGGACACCCAGACCGTTTCAGCTAAGACGACATGATCTAGGGTCGGAGTTACATGCCGACCCTGAGCTGCTCTGTCCTGCCCCTGTACGCTGCATCCTCGACAGGCCTGAAGCCCTAGGGGACGGCTGGTGTCTGTCTCACCCCTGGTTTGCATTTGAGAATAAAACGAGCAGTGGCCGCCCGGGGGTGGGGCAGAGCCAGCTCCGAGGCCTGTGACTGCTGACCCGGGAGGTCGGGACCTCGGGAGGTGAGGGCGTGGGGGGCCCTTGGGCACAGGGGACTCCCCAAACCCCACAGAGGAGCTTACAGTTCCTGCAGGCGGCCCAGCGTCCGGATGGCCACGGGGAACTCGTGCAGCTGGTTGTAATTCAGGTCTCTGGAAAGAAGGCAGGACAGTCGCTGGAGGACAGTCCCCAGGGCGCGTCAGAGGCTCCGGGAAACGGACGCTGGCTCTGGGCTGGCTGGAGAGAGGGGCTGGCAGCCTGCCGGGCCCAGGGCCAATGTCCGCAACACACTTTGGGCTGTTCCTCTCCCATCGCTGCCCCCAGACCTCGGCAGGGGCCTTCCCGGCCACAGACCTGTTTTGCGGGGACACTTAGGGGTGGATAATGGAACCAACTCTCTCCGAACAGCCCCCTGGGCTGAGGAGAGCATCTCAAGCCTTTGGAGACACCAGTGGATGGGGAGGGGGCCTGGGGAGGAGGGGGCAATTTTTAACACCTTGTCACCGGCACGAGGGATTCTGGAAGCTTCCTCAGGTGACCATCCTGGCTATCTGTGGCCTCTGCTCTCTTCTTTTGCAAAAATGGACAGGACATCTTACCTTCTGGTGGGGGCGTGACAGCTAATCTTTATTTTCTCTCACCCTTTTCTGCATTTCCCCCTTTTCTTTAAACAGTGAACATATATCATGTGTATAATCAGAAAACATTGGAGGGACTTCCCCGGTGGTCCAGTGGTTAAGACTCCGCACTCCCAATGCAGAGGGCCCAGGTTCGATTCCTGGTCAGGGAACTAGATCCCACGTGCATGCCGCAACTTAGGAGCCCGCCTGCCGCGACTAAGACCCGGCGCAACCAAAGAAAGGAAGCAAGAGAGAGAGAGAGAGAAAGAAAACATTGGAAATGATGTTGAAAAGCGATAGCAACCCAGGTTGTCGAGGGGAGGGGGAAACAGCGTTCCAATAAACCCTCAGTGGGCATTTAAACGTGCACAACGTTTTAGGCAAAATTTGACAGAATCTTTTCAAATGAGAAGGTTCACACCGAGTCACTCCACTTCCACGAATTCAACCCACAGAAAAGTCTGCAGCCAGGGGTGCAGATGTTTGTAAAAGGAGGCTTGTGGCAGCAGGCGTTGTGCCCTTCACGGCGATGCAGCTAAGGGCGGGAGGAGACATGCGAGCGACCAAGAGCAAAGCTGATCGTCCTCGAGGAGACTGAGAACCCAGCGCCCACACGGCGGGGAAGCCCCGCCGGAAGAGGGGTGCGCATTTTGAGGAGTGGAGACTGGGGGGGGCGAGCACGACAGGGACTTTTAGAGGATGTCCCCCCGCCCCACCAAGAGACTTCAGGACGGATGTCGGCTTTCAAAGCTGTAAAGCTGGCTTCTGTCTCACTCAGTAGCCAGTGCCTCGGCCCTACGTAGGATGTGCCCTGATCTGGGGATGCCATCCTGGCACCTCTACAAGCCGGTGGCTGTGAGCCAGGCTGGGACCTGGGCCCCTTTGCTGCAGTGCTGGCACCTGGACACATCTCTCCTCGAGCCACAAAATACAAAGAAACTGTGTGGGACTAAAATTAACCGTGTGCGTGCACAGCTGGGGCAAATCCTCGACAAAAGATGCGAAGAGACCAAAAAACCCAAGTGCCACCTCTGAAGAGCCGGGAGCAAAGCAGGGGACTGCAGCGCCAGGACAGGGCCACGGGGAGGCCCTTTAATCGGTGACTCGCAGGTGTCGTGGTAAATACGGGTCAGCACGACGACGGCAGACTCCTCTACACGGCAGGGTCGCGACACCTGACAGTCCCCGGGGAGAGACGGGCGCCTGGCCCAGGGGCCAGGGGGGCAGTGACCGTCGAGCTGGGTAACTGGCCCCTGACACGCGCGCAGACGCAACTCCCGGGCTCCGCTCAGACTCCCCTGGTGACCTCGGGTAAGCCCTGGTCTGCTCTGCTCTGCCCTGTCCTTTAGGCAACCAGACACCGTCCCCTCCTGTGTGCACACCTGGACTCGCTCAGAGAGGCCCCCGGGCCGCATGAGGGGAAGGTAAGCCGAGGGCAGGGGGTTTGCAACGCACCTTCCTGAGGCCAGAGGTGCTGCAGGAGTTCGCAGATTCCTGGGGTTCTACAAGGAGCGGCAGAAGGCGCCTGGAAGATCAGGCCGAGAGGGTTGGGGACGGAGGCAGTGGCGGGGTAGGTGAATTGTTTTTCTGACCTTTGACTGTGCGAACGATTCACCCTCCCGTCTCAACGTCTCCAAATGCAGAGCCCCCGTCAACCTGCTCAGCCCATTCTTCAGGAACCCTCCTCTGCTGCCCCAGGAGAACTGGACTTCCCCCGAGTAACATGCGAGCATCTTCCCTCAGAAGTCTCAGTACTGCAGCCTCATCTTCAATGCAAAGGCCCACCGGGTCTGGCCCCAGAGCTTTTGCTCACCATTTCATCTGCCTGGGACACTCCAGGCATCGGCACAGCTACTCCCTCCCTTCCCTCAGGCCTCTTCAGGAGGCCCCCCCGACCCGCTGGGCGCCGTTCCCTTGCCCTGTGTGGTCGATCGGAGGTGGCCCCGGGTCCCATCATTTGGCAGCATAAGTGAATCAAATCTTCACATCGCACACCTTCAACTCACACAACGTCGTCGGGTCGACGACAGCTCAATCAGGCTGCCCGGAAAAGGGGGCCGAGTCCCCTGCAGCCTCGGCATCCCGGCTCCTGGGCAGAACGGGGTGGAAGTGACGTGGGGTCGCCCCGTCCTGAGTCACAAGAGCCCTCACAGCCTCCGCCTCCTCTGGGAGGGCCCTCAGCACGTGTGAGAGCCCGGCTGGCCTCCCGCAGGACAAGGGCCGCGTGGAGAGGGCGGGTGGCCGGCACCGAGGCCCCACGCGCCCCGGCGGAGCCCCAGCGGAAGGCAGCTTTGTGACGGGTCCGCGGAACAGCTCGGCAGAAGAGCGACCCGCACACGGGTTCACGAGAAATCGCAAATGCTGTTTTCAGCCACTAAGCTTGAAGGTGACCGCTATGCGGCGATAACAACGAGATACCCTGCTTGCTTTGTCCTCGTGGAACACGTTGACATCCGACAGATATCTGTTTACTTTCTTCCCACCAAACTGGCATGAAAGTTCCTTGAAAATAGAAACTTTGCTGTTTTCTAATTGAAACCCCACAAGGGTCCTGGCACAGAGCAGCCGCTCAGCGAACACTGTTGTCTGAGTAAGTGAGTCAGCGAAAGGTCTAGACAAGTTGGTTAATGAGAAACATCAATGGAGTCTTACAGGAATCTGGAGTATTTGCGGGGACAGCCTTAAGATGCCGAGGCTGATGTCGAGAGGCATCAGACAGTCCTGAGCGGTACCCTCAGGGTTGCCCGGGGCCAGCGAGCCTGGGACAGGTCCCCTGGGACCTCGCCGTCGTCGAGCCCTTACATACTTCACTGGACTCACGTCCAGCAGCCAAACCGACTGGTTCCAGCCCTCCTCGACGGTTTCTGGTCAGGAATCTTACCAGGGACGGCCTGACAGACAGTGGGCATGTGAACTAAAAGGCTATTCTTGTAGAAAAATGTGGGAGAATAAAAATGGTGCAAATGTCAAGAAGAACGCTGGAAACCACATGCCAAAGAGGTAGCCTGATTTTTTCCAACTGGAGGTCTACACAGGTTCAAGGGTAACTGCCGCGCCCTGCTTCATCCGGGCCGCGCAGATGTCACCTCTGCGTCACCTCCGGTCTAACGGCCCAGGAACGCCCCCGCAACCCTCTCTGCCCCCGAGGAATTCAGTTTAGGGCGACGGGGGTTTGTTGCTGCCCCCAAACACACAGAGAATTCCACTGGGTGGAGCGGGCGGTGCAGAGACGCATGGGAGACACCCCGTCTGGACGGCAGGAAGAGCGGCTGCGCAGGATGTGGCGGGTCCCACAAACCCAACACCAGGGCCTGTGGAGACGGAGATGCACATGGCTGAGACAGGGCTCCACGGGGATGCGGCCCCTGGACCAGGTGCAGGCAGCAGGAGGGATATCAGGGCAGAGAGCATGGTCTGCGGGAGGCGAGGGGTGGGCTTTGGAGAACAAGCAACGCAGTCGGGTTGAGCAGAAGGCACTGTTTCCAGGTGAAGCCGGGGGCAGGGGCCGCGCGCTCCCCGGCCTGAGCCCTGGCTCCAGGTCGTCCCTGGGACAACCTCTCCGGCACCCAGCATCCACCCCAATGACCTCTTGTCCTGCAGCTGCCTCGCCGGGAGCTGCTCCTGTTACACCCTTGTCACAGTCGAGGGAAGTGAGCACAGGAATTAAGGAAGGTTCCTGACCGCATCCAGCCGTTAACTGGCCAAGGCGGAGAGCACCGTGTCCCCCAAACCCACCCTCTTCTCTCCCAGCAGCCACGCTGCCCGTGCCACAGCCCCTAGCCCCGTCGGCCACGTAAATGTATGACACGTGAGAAAAAGTGAAAGTTCAGCTACCCCGGCCACACTTCAGCTGCTTGGTCACGACGTGCGGCTAGTGGCCGAGGTGTCAGAAGCACAGATGGAACCTTCCCACCGTCACGGAAGTGCGGCCCTCTGTAATGGGGCACAGCCAGGTGCGGCACCTTCCCGGCTCCCTGCGGTAGGCCTGGCCACGGCACTGGTCCTCAGAAGACGGGCAGCGGTGACGCCTGCCACCTCGAGAGCAGGGCCTACGAGGCAGCCAGACTGCCCCCTCCACGGCCTCGTCGCCCTTCTGCCAGCTAGATGCCAAGCACAGTGAGGCCCTGGGGATGGCAGGACCCCAAGACGCCAGATCCCTGCGTCACCACACGGAGGAGGGCCACCTGCCGAGGAAAAGCACCTCCTGGGGCTACTGCACGATCCAGAAACTTGCGCTATGGTTCATGCTTTGGTCTACTGGGGACAGCAATTTAGATATCATTCCACTGACCTGGCATCACACCTGGCCTCGAACCTGAGTCTGAAGCCCCCTCTTAGCTACTACACACCTGCCAGAAAGATGCTTCTAAAATGCAAAGCTGACGCTGTCATCCTTCGGAACCCTCAGAAAAGGCTTCTCACGGCTCACAGAACAGCGTTCGGGTGCCTTCCTGGGCTCCAACGCCTGAGCAATCTTTCAGCTCCACCTGCCGTCTCACCCGCGTGGAGCCTCACCCCCTCCTGCGTTTAGCTGTGGCTCTTCTGCCCTCAGCCCGATGCCCTCTCCCCACATCCTCAGCTGTCAAAGCCCTAGTCATCCTTTGAATCCCACCCAGTCCCTGCGGTCAGGATGACTTACTCGCTCTTCCAGAACCGTCCTGGTGTTTTCTCCAGAAACAGGGTCAGGGTGAGACGGGTGATGACGCTGGTGGTGGCGACAATAACGATGATGACAGTAATAGTAATCACGGTGTAACAGTCACGTCCTAGGTGACTTACTATCGTCATTCATCTCATTCCCACGCCAGCCCTTTGAGGCAGGTACTGTTATCACCTCCATTCTGCAGGAGATCAACTGAGGCACAGAGGGAGACCATCCCCGTACCACGGTTCTAGGAAAGGAATTGCCAGGATTGTAGTCCCAGCTGTTGGCATCCAGAACGGGGTGGTCCGGGTACATACTGTCTCCCACGTGAGACGGGAAGCCTGTTGGCACCAGGAAGCAAATGGATCCCCTTGTGGATTTCCCCGAGCCCAGGCACCGGCCACGTGCATGAAGGTCCACTGTCAGGGTGATGGTCTGAGCGCCCTGCGGCTGGCCACGTGGGGCTGCGTCTCGGCCCTCAGGTCAGGCTCTGACCTGCAGGCTCCTGGGGACGGCAGGGAAGGCCTCCCCTGGCACGAGTCTGATTCTTCCGTCGCAGGTGATTTACGATGCCCTAAACTTCAGCTGGAAAACGCATCCGTGGCTGTAGAGCCTATTGTGTTTAATGACCCAGAATCAGCCGGAAGCCCAGGAAGAGTGAATTGTTCTGTCTGCAGCTGGGAAGGGCTGAGGTTAAAGAGAACCCGTTCCCAGCTCCAGCCAGAACTCGCTCTGGAAGCGCAGTTGTCTGTGGCTAATCCTCCCCGTCGTCTGCTCAGCTGTCCCAGCCACATCCAGCCGGGACCGATGGCGTCGTCAGCAAATGTAGCTAGGAAGGCGCCCCCAGCTCCGTGATGTTCCAGGACCCGCAGCCCCGGTTTCTCCTTCCATCGGGCTGTGAGGAAAACAGCCACTCCTGGGAACCCCGGGAGCCTCGCTGTGTATTCGGAGCACAGAGCTGGCAGGATTTTACTGTCTTCTTGTCCAGCCCCGTCTTTCTATTGATCGGGAAACTGAGGCTCGGAGAGAAGTGGTAGATCTCTGCCCGTCAGAGCCAGGCCCTGAAGCCAGTCCTGCTGGCTCCCGGGCTAACATGGGCTCCGTGCTATGCAGAGCGAGTCCCGCTGGGCTCCAGGTAGCAGGGCCAAGGGCAAGGTTTTGGAGAGACTGGGAGAGACGGGGAGTGGAGGGGGAGTCAGGAGGGAGGGAGACGCTCACAGGCAGGTCGAGGCAGGTGACTCCGAGCTGGAGGCTGGGGTCTTCTGTGAGTTCTCTGCTTTGGAGTGAACGGAAGAGCTCCTGCCGTCTGGGACCAGCAGCGTCACCCTGGACCAGTCACTGAACTTTGCTGTTTGCTCCCTCACCTGTAACTCGGACGCCCACCGCACAAGGCACTCTGTTCACCTGGTCCAGAGCCCGCACGGGGGGTGCTCACACGACGCGATCCTCTCCGTCTTCCTTTTCCTGGACACGAGGCTCCAGGAGAGACGGCACACACACAAGCTGGCCTCTACTTCCCACAGCCGTCAAGGAAGATCAATGTCATTAACTGGGTTTCCACTTCCACTTCTATTCTCAAGGCTCATGTCTGTGTTTATCACCAGATCACAGGGAAAGGCATGTGGAGGAATGCGGGGGCCCAGCCCCCCGTGAAACACAAACCCCAGACCGTCGGAGCCACTTTTACCTACCAAGGCTGGTGGGGAAGGCGGCTAAGCGCGGTGAGCACACTACCAGTCCTAACTGCTGAGCCCGGGCCCCAAGGCTGACTCCGCACACTCGGGGCAGATGTCCTGGTGAGCCAGGAGCCAACAAGACTCACAGCACTGCTGTACTGTCTAAACAGCCTGCCGACCAGGCCACCCATTAACGAATGCAGCCATTAGTAAAACTGTCCTCAGTTTCTTTGGAGAGACGGGCATGCCCTCCTTCCCCTTCCCTCTACCCACACCCTCTTCTTTGCCAGAAAGAAGCCCCAGAAAGTCCCTGATGCAGCAGCGTGGCTGATTTTAACGCAGCTGCTGGTCCTGACACTGAGACTACAAGCTGCCTGCCCTCAGGAGGCGCCGGGGATCGGAGAACCCTGGACTGGGAGGGAAGTGAGAGGGAAAGTCCAACCCGCCCGGGGTCATCCCTGGCGTCCCGGTGGCCAGGGCTCCGCCTCTGCCTCGATCCCCTTGCACTGGCAGCCGCTGTCGGGCTGCCCTGAGAATGAAGTTGCCGTCCTCATCCTGGGCTAGAGCATCCCCTTCGCTTCCCACTTGGCCCCCACCCCATCCGCCAGAAGACCACCCATGTGTAACCTAAGTCACGCTCCGCCTCCGGTCCTCCCAAGTTCTTTGGGTCGCGGTTTGTAGACATTGCACATTCTCACCACCCTGCCCAGAAAAGCCTGTCACTCTAAGATATGATACTCAGAGCAGGACCGGGTCCTGTAGAAGTGGGTGGGTCCCCGTGGGCAGCACCGCCTCACCTGGACAACCTGGATGCTGGGCCCATCCATGCAGGACACCGGAGGCTCTGAGGCGCTCCTGGTCACAGCAGAATGCAGCTGGCCTAAAGGCGGGACCCCGAGGTCTGGACCACAGGGCTTGTGGGAAGGGGACCTCGCGTCAGGCAGGGATGAGGGACGTGGGCATTTCTCCAAGTTAGAGAGCTTGGGGCACCTGGGCTACCTCCTGGGCTGTCTGACTCGGCGAGAGGTCTGGGTACGGGTGACCAGAGCTGAGAAGGACCTTGTGGATGAGATGGTCCCTCGCTCCCACAGCTCAGAGGGAGAAGCTGAAGCTCAGAGAAATGGATTTTCCAGGGGCCACAAGCCCATTCGTCTGTTCACCAAATACCTGCCAGGCGTCCTCCCTGTGCCAGGAGCCGTGCCAGGCGCTGCAGGTACAAGAGTGGACAGAGCGGGGGACAGACCACGGATGACGTCGATCAACGAATAACGAAGACTCAGACTGTGGAGAAAACTAAACAGGAAAAGGAGAATGCCGGGAAGGAGTTGCAAAATGGTGGTGGAGGAGGACCTCCCTAGAGAGGTGACATCTGAGCAAAGTCTTGCAGGAGGCAGATCACTGTGGAAGGAACATTCCAGACACAGGAGGCAGCCAGGGCAGGGCTTGGGAGGCGGGACATACCCGGCGTTGGCAAGGGCGAGGCCGGTGGGAGTGGGGCTCGTCACCTGAGGCCAGAGTCGGACGGGGAGACACTGAGCGTTTGGACAGAAGAGAACAGGATCGGATCTGTGTTTCAAGTCCCAGTGGCTGTCGCGTGGGATGCAGACTGCAGAGTGACGAGGATGAGACCATGGCAACAACCCGGGGACAGACTAGGGCGGCCTGGGGACGGGGGCGGGCGTCAAGCGCTCAGACCGTCCCAGTGAGCTGAAGACGGAGCTTGGATGCGGGACGTGACAGGAGAGCACTTGCGTCATGCAAGGTCCAGCAAAGCTGCCTCCGCAGAGCTGGGGACACTTCTGGTGGGGGGGCTCCGTGGGCGACTCCGCTGGCATGTCAGTCAGCACCCAAGTGAGCGTGGCAGGAAGGCCTGTGGACGTGGAAGTCTGGGGTCCAGGAGCCACGACCTCCGTGCTGGAGGCATCGGCAAATCCACGGGACGGAAGAGAGTGGGGCCCGCGGAGGACGCAGAGGGACAGGAGCTGAGCCTTGGGGTCACCAGGGTCAGGAGTTAGGGTGCTGGGGGCAGACACGCCGGAATTAGTGGTAAGTTAAGAGGCACTCGGGACTCCCGGCCTGGAGCCCCGTAGTCACTGTGAGGAGGGCTACGTCTTTCTTGTTCATAAATGTTCCCCCGGAGCCTGCAGTGGGGGCCTGGCACATACTGGACACCCAGTAACATTCACGGAACCGGTGAACTAAAGAAACAGAAGAAGGAGGGTGGCTACCCTCGATGCCTGCCGGTGCCTTCTGCCCACGGGCCCTGGGGGCCAGACCTCAACTTCCTAGCTTCCTCTCCACGGCGTCCACCCGGGAACCTGCTGCCCCGTGGTTCCGGGCCCTCCACCCGCATTGCACACCAGCTGGCCCGGAGGCTGGGGGAGCAGGACCTTCAGAGCCAGCGGGGAGCAGTGATAAGCGCAGTGACCTTGACTGCCCAGAGAGAGGTTGCAGGGGGATCTGCCCTGCTGGGGACGACTATAACAGCCGTCCTGGTTAGGACGCAGAGCAGACCCGTCCGGAGCTCAGTTTTCTGCCTGTTAGAAGTCATTAGTGGTTCTGCGGGAAAAGCCAGAAAAAAAAGTTTTATATGGAATAATAAATTCTTCTATAAGCCACAAACCCCCACTAATTTGCAGTTAATAAACCCACAAATGTAAGAGGATTAAAAACTGGCGAGGAAAGAGTTCCTCAACTCCTACAAGGCTGGCCTCAAGCGGCCGCGGGCCTGACGGGCTGACGTCGGGCCAGAGGCAGGAAACCCTGGGCGCCGGCCAGCGGGCAGCTGGAGCGGATCGACCTGCAGCCCCACACAGACACGTCCGAGTCCTGAGCCCGGGAATCTATGAACGTGACCTCGTTTGGAAGAAGGGTCTCTGCAGATATAATTAAGTTGAGGATCTTCTCAAGATGGCTGGTTTACTGGGGTGGGCCGTGGAGCCAGTGGCAAGGTCCTTATAAGAAGAGGATGCTCGGAGAGGCCGTGTGAAGCAGAGGCAGAGACTGGAGGAAGCACTGACCGGCCCAGGGACACCAGGGGCCTCGGCAGCCACCAGACGGCAAGAGGGGCACCAGGCAGGTTCCACCACAGCCGCTCAGAAGGAAGCAACCCCTCCCACACCTTGACCCTGGACTCCCGGCCTCCAGAGGTATGGGAGAATACATTTCTGTTTTGTTTTGTTTTGTTTTTTTAAAGCCCCAAAGTCTGTGGTAACTCGTTATGGCAGCCACAGGAAACTGATACAGTGGCTGTGCCCTGACTGACCGGGAATTCCTGTCCACCCTACAGAGAAGGTGATCACAGCTCGGGCCACCGTGAGATGACATCCGCGGACAACACTCTCCCTGCTGCCTTCTGACACGGCGCTGTGGAAAAGAAGGGAATGAGGGAGAGAGGGAGGAAGGAAAAGAACATTAATGACCTAAGGGGGAGGAAAGGCACATTGCTGTCTGCCCATCATTAAATGGGACGACAGGCTGGAGAGGCCAACGTAAATTAAGAACCCACAGGGCTCCAGGGCTGTGAATTTCACTCCACGAACTGTAAAATATCGCCCCATTTTCCACGTGTGGAAACTGAGGCTCCTGAGAGCTCAGGTGACTTGCACGTGTCACACGCCTGTGGCAGAGCCAGGGTCTGAATCCAGGTCCACCAACTCAAGTCCAGTCCCTGGAAGGACCTCCGTGGAAAGCTGCCTGGTTGTCCATCCCTGGCCTAAAGCTGACCGTCGGGCCCAGGACTGGGAGGTGGCTGGATGCTTTCGGGACCCAGTCAAAGCCGGTTTAGAGCAGAATCTGTCGGCCTGGGTGGTTTCAGTGAGGCGGAGACAGAGGGACACGCTGCAGCCTTGGCTGCTGGTGAAGTAAAAATGTTCCGCAGAAGCAGACCCCGGGGGTGTCTGCACCAGAGGAGGTGTTACATGGAATGTGCAGTTTGGGACCATAAGGCAGAACCTTCTAATCCCCGTCCCGTCCTGTAGGCCTCCCAGACCTCTGCTGGATGCTGGTCCTGATCTAGCGAGGGAGCTATAGCCTGGAGGTGAGGTTTCTGTTCCTGCCGGGGCCCCAGGCTCCCCTCTGAAGCGGGGAGGTCCAGCCAGCCGGGGGCTCAGTCAGTCTGATTTGTTTAATGAGGTTATAAGGCGGCCCAGAAGCCATCACCCAGGCCCGAGGGAGGTAAGGCGCTGTTGTCCCCAGACGCCTCCTAGCCCAGCCCCTCTGTTCTAGCTGAGTTGCAAACCCCAAATCCCCAGATCTGGGGGGCTGGTACGGGGCGGTGCTCAGGCTGTAATTATGTGTGTTGGGCCTTTTCTTTTCCTTTTGCACAATTTTATTCGCAACCGCAGCTGGGTCTTCCAGGACCATCCGTGACAGTTCTGAACAGCATCCCGTGGTCTCCAAGCGTGATTTCCAAACACTGACCTCAGGGCCCGGGGCGCCTGGCTGGATCCCTGAGACCTCCCCGGAGAAACCTCCCAGGGTTGCTCTGGGTCACGCTTTCTCTTATTTCTCAGCCCAGGTACCTGGGAAGTCCCGTAACTGGTCTGAATTCACGGGAGCTGGCACTAAATGGAGCCATGTATCAGGAGGCCAGAGGCCTGGGTTCCACCATCACTTACAAACTGTAGAAACTTGGGCATCTCACCCCAAATCTCTGGATTTGGTCTGATCTGGAAGGTGGAGGAAACAGTTCTTGGCAGGCAGGGCGCTGGCCCACCTCTGGTTCCAAATTTCCCGCAGGGGCTGGGCATCCTCATTGTGGGAGCAGAAAGGAGGTGTGGGTACAGGATAGAGGCTGTCCTGTCTGCCTCCAGCTGGGCTTTCCTGCAGGGTCTGAACTGGTGAGGGCAGCGCGGTGGGGGGTGGGGGGGGCACGGCAGCCGAGTTCCCACAAGCCTCTCCCAGCGGGAGGCCTGCACCCACCCACCGCCGGGAGCCTTCGTGCTTTGCTCTGCTCAGCGGGAGGGCGGGACAGCAGCCCGAGCCCCGGCCCCGCCCCTGTCCTGATCACCTGGGTGTGTGGGCTGTTTGGGAGTAAAAGAGCGACGCACATGCATGTTCACCTCAGTTACTCCTCCTGCAGGTGAGGGGGTGAAGCCTCCGGCTCTGGTTGACCCAGCTGGCACGTGCTGGCACGTGTAGAACCGGGCGTGGGACCCAGGCAGCCTAGCCTTCAGAGCAGAGGTCACAACAGAAGCCGCGTGGCCATGGGTGTCCCCATGCTATGCTGCGGCCCCGCGTGACCCTGTGTGTGTGTGCCTGCACCTGGCCCCTCCTCCCCAGGTGGAAGGGTCAGGCCACAGATGGAGCCAAACCACAGCTCGGGCAGGAGGGTTTGATGAGAAGAGTCTAAGTGCAGAGATGCCGCCCCAGAGAGACTTGCCCTTCCAGAGAGACGCGCACACAAAAGCTCCAGGGTAACCGCGGGGCTGCAGAGCAGGCCAATTGTGCAACAATTCAAGGTTGGGCTACCTAACCTTCCCCGTTTCGTTCTCCCATTTCATTCTCCCAGCCACTCCCCCCTCTGCATGTGGCTGCCCCTCCGGCCCCCCCAGCGAGCTCTGGGAGATCGAGGATAAGAATGCACTCTCCCCCTTTTCACTGGGAGATACAAAGTTGGAAGAAGAACTCAGCCCTCAGGGGTGGGGCGGGAGGGTGCTGAGATCAAGGCCCCGGAGGAGGAGGGGGTGGGGCGCGGCTGGTCTCCATGGGGTGCCGTCTTCGGGAGAGCTCTGCACAGGGCTCTCCTTTAATCCAGCGTCACCGAGGGTGGGGAATTGCAGATTGGGTCCCGTGGCTGGGAGACTGGGTGTTACTGCCCCCGGGTGGCTGAGGCCGGGCTGCAGTCTTTGTCCCCCGCCCCCCCCCCACCGCGGTGCAGGTCTCTCAGCCTTGGCCTTCCCGGCTGTAAAGTGGATGCAGGCCCTGGGCTTTGTGCAGTGAGCCAAGCACTGCCGCGGATGAAAGGTGAGTGGGCGCCAGCGGCACCGGCTCTGAAGCTCAGCCAGTGCCAGCCGAGCCCAACGCCCTGCGCTGCCACCCAGGGCTCCCTGAGGAAAAATCAAGCAGCGCGCCCCGACCGTGAAGAAACAGCGCTAGTCGAGGTGCCAACCCACACCCAGCGTGTGCCCCCTCCCCAGCCGACTTCCCGACAGAGCTAACAGCCCCACCCTGCCCCGGGCAGCTGCACTGGCCTCCCTGCTGCTCTCTGGGCGCCAGGCAGCTCCAAACCTGCCCCAGCGCTCCGTATCCCCCAGGGAGGGCGGCTGCAGCCCAGGCCTCGAGGGGGTGCTGGCCACCCCCACATCCGGGGCCCCAGGCACCCAGCACACGGCAGGCTTGCACAGGTCACATGTGGCACAGAGACTGGGCACTGGCTGGGGGTTCGGTGGGTTTTCTCGGTTAACCCCCCAGGTGTGCTCCGTCCCCACGGAGGGTAACTCCGGGCGGCCCCGCCAGCTCCCCAGACATCCATTTCCCAGCACGTGACCGAGCCGCCTAGACTGTCCCGTTTAACTGTCTGGCTGCCCGTGACAGCTGGCGGGGGGCGAGGGGGCACGCAGCCCAAGCCACGTGCAGTGGCAAGGAGATGCCCAGCTTTCCTGACCCCAGGCTGGGGCCCCCAGCCCACCGGGCATCGGGTTGAAGGTGGAGAGGCTGGAAGATCTGTGCCCCATCCAGAGAGCCCAGGACAGCCCGGAGCTGTGGTCCCCACCTCCTGTCCGCTTCCCTCTGTGGCCACAAAGGCAGACAGCCCGGCCCCGCGCAGAGGCCCCAGCCCAGCCCCCCTTCTCAGGTCACAGCTTGTCTCCCACGTTTTCTCCTCTGCCGCTTCGGATGCTTGCAAACCCCTCCCCTCAGGAACGCCACTTCGTGTGCTGGGGGGAGGCAGCACCGTGCGTCGCGGGCTCACCCTTGCTGGCCTGGGGTCCTGCTCTGCCCCGTGCCCTCCCAGGCCTGCGGCCGGCGCTAAGGTGCGGCCCCTCCCCTCCCGTGGGCCGGCTGTTGGCTCCAGGGGGGTGCATCCCGCCCGCTCTGCGGGGGCCGCGGGACCGCAGAGGAGGTGCTGAGGGCTTGGGTGCCTTCTGACCGCAGCTGAATTCCAGGATGATCATGGGTAAATAATGTGGCTTTTCCAGAGTCCACAGCTTGGGCGCTGAACGGGCGCCTCCTGCCAGGCTTTCCGCGAGTTAGAGCAGCCGGAGACCCTCCCCCCCGCCCCCCCACCCCGGTCAGCAGCCGCTCTCCCACGGTGGGGGGGCTGGGGGTCACTGCTGCCAAGCCAGTCCCGCCCCACCCCGAGCCCTCCACTTCCAGGCTTAGTATCCTCACTCTCCTCGCAGTTCCATCTCTGTCTAAGATCTCATTGTCCTGGTCTCTCTGCGGGCAGGGCCACCCTGAACTCCCAGGGGGCACAGCCCACCCCCTGAAGGAGCGCGGAACCCACTGGGAGCGACACTCCAGAGAAAGGCCACGCCCCGGCACCCCAGTCCTGCTGCTTCCCCTCCACCACCCCATGCCAGGACTGCTGTCCCCAGCAGGACAGACCCCCCACCCCGGCACTCACAGAGTCTCCAGGTTGTGCAGCCCCTCGAAGCTGTGGGTCCCCAGATGCTCGATGTGGTTGTTATGGAGATGCCTGTGTGGGAGGAGAGGCGGGTCAGGACAGGTGCGTGCTGCATCGGGCTGCGGCGGGGAAGCAGACGCGCTTGTGGGGGAGGCATGGACAGTGACTCCAGAGGGTCAGCCTTTGTCTCCAGGGACAAACCGACGGGCCAAGATGGACTTCGGAAGCCACAATCTCCAAGGCTGGAGTGGCCAGGGGCTACGCCGTTCAGACTTCCTATCGAAGGAGAAAACCGGAGGCATTCCACAGGCCGAGGTGAAGAAGGCTCCCACCAGGCTCCCACCAGGCTTGAGGGGAGAGGCCCGATGTCGGGGCCCCAGCTGGGGCTTCCTCTACGGGACCCACAGCCGCCTGGGTCAGGGGCCAGACACAACTGGGGGAGCCAGCAGCAAACCACTGCGGACAGCGTGTCACTAAAGGGGAGCTTTCCGTTACAGCCGGAGTGAGCTGTGGGCCAGCTCGGAGATGGGGACGGGTGACAGAATATTCTTCCCCCAATTCCTAGTGAGAGGAGCAAAAGCAGCAGAGACAGGCCCCCTGCCCCACCCCAAATACTACCAGCAGCAGCAGAGCAAGGGCAGAGACATAACGTAAATAAACAGCAAAGACCGTGGCCAAGGAAGCGTCCTCGTCAGAAACTGAACTGGTGAGAAAACAGGATCCTGAGGATTCTCCCTGCAGCCCCAAATCTGAAGAGAGGCGGCTGTGGATGTCCTTCTCCCTCCCCACTGCTGGCTTCCCAGGGAAGAGGGGAAGGGAAAGTAAAATGAAGGCTCCGGGCTCCTCATGCATTGAGGAGACGACCTGAAGCCCAAGGGAATGCCTGCGTGGAGGGAGCGAATTCCTGCATTTACCACAACCTGACCCTGCCGAGGGACCACCCTACCTGCACCAGCGCACCTGGGCACCCACAGGCGGGTGGGCCCTCATTTACCCACCGCTCTGGCCCACAAACTACAGCCTTGGGGGAGAGCCGAGGGGGCCGAGGTGATGCAGCTGTCCCAGCAGAAGCCAGAAAGTGAAATCACATGGCAATTGTGCAAACATACAACAGGAAGAGCAGAAGAGAGATGCCCGGGCCCGGTGAAGTCCCAAGCCTAGAAGAAAACTAACGGATGCACGAGCAGCAAGACATTATCACAGCTGCCTTCTGCTGCAAAACTACCCAGCAAAACATTTCAAACACAGCGTTTCTAAGTGAAAGCGAAAATGACATTGTAGAGAAAGGAAATGAATTGAGGACCAAAAATACATCAGTAAAAAAACAGTCAGTAGGGCTTCCCTGGTGGTGCAGTGGTCAAGAATCCGCCTGCCAATGCAGGGGCCACAGGTGGGCTCAGCGACCGGATCCCAACTGGTTCCCAGATCCCTGGTCCAGGAAGATCCCACATGCCGTGGAGCAATGAAGCCCATGTGCCACATCTACTGATTCTGTGCTCTAGAGCCCACGAGCCAAAACTACTGAGCCCGTGCACCACAACTACTGAGCCCACGTGCCACAACTACTGAAGCCCACGCGCCTAGAGCCCGTGCTCCGCAACAAGAGAAGCCGCCGCAATTAGAAGCCCGCGCGCCGCAACAAAGAGTAGCTCCCGCTCGCCGCCTAGAAAAAGCCAGCGCCCAGCAACAAAAACCCAACACGGCCAAAAATAAATAAATAAAATAATAATAATAATGAAAAGCTACTCAATAAGTTTGAGACAAGGAACAGTATAGACACTGCTGGCAGTGGAATGGGTGTCAGAGAAAAAGCCTGAGCTAAAACGGTGAGCTTGGCTGCATGAGAGCGAAAGGCTAAAACAGCTGGAAACTAATCGATGTGAGTTAACACTGGGCTATTGATGTCTCTGAGGGCCAGGATCCAGACATGAGACAAAGACGTATTCAAAATGCAACACAAAAGAAAACTCTCTACAATAAAGAATGAAATCCGCAGGTCAAAGCATACATTGTTTCAGGAAAATTGGAGGCAGAAAATTCCACACTGTGTCATATTCTAGTGAAGCTATTAAAGTTCAAGGATTAGAAAACATCTTCAGGAAGGAAAAGGAAATCACGTACATGGGGAAGAAATCAGACTGGCCTCCAAGACGTTCAGATGGCAACAGGCAGACCCCATCCTACATGGTGCGCAGGGCCGGGGGTCTCGAGAGAAGGGGGTCCTTCCCCACCTGCTCCATGCCCAGGAGGCAGACAGACCCACCGCAGGGGCTTGGGTTTGAAGAGAGAACACAGCCCCGGCCTCTGGGAACGAGCCCCTCCCCCGCATGCTTCCTTCGCTGTCACCAAACTCCCCTTTCCCGCACCTTCCGCTGAAGCTCATCTCCGTCCCCACCCCATCCCCCAGCCCCGCCAGCGCCTCTGGTCCACAGCGTCTCAGCTTCTGACCGTGCAGCCCAGGCCTCCAGACGACGACTGGGTCACCCCAGGCGTCCCGAGCGCCTTCTGCAGGCCAGCCTGTTGGGGCTTATGGTCCAGAGGAAGAGATGAGACCCCACACAGGACAGCACTGCTGTCCAGTTCAGCGCCCCTCGGTCCCCGCAGGGCCGCGCAGAGCAGCCTGACCAAGGCCCAGCGTTCGGGATGAAACGAAGGCCCTCTCCACCCGCTGGTTGCCTCACGCCTCCGGCCACACCCCCGTCCACCCACCTTCTTGACTCTGCCTCTGCGCTTTGCTGCAGCTCAGCCCTAGGTCCTGGACGGCTTTCTCCAGCCCACTCTGCCCTGCGAGGTCACCGGCCGCGGCAGCCTATGTCCCCCGTCCCAGGGCCAGAGGACCTGAAGGGCAGGGGCAATGCTTCTGGGCCTTCTCCTCTCTCAGCATCGTGGGCCCCTGGGCCCCTCCCCTCCTGTGCCCGGTGAGACCCCCGGCCCCTCCTGGATCCGCGGTAGCCGAACTCCCCCACTCGCGCCCCCGACCTTGGCCTCCCACCCTGTGAAAACCTCAAGTCGGATAGATTCTTCCTTCGCAACGTCCCTCAGGGCCACGCCTGATTCCTCCCTAAGCTGGACTTTGCCTCCTAGATCCAGTCTCCCCTGTTCCCGCCCGTTCTTCAAACCAGACTCCCAACCCCCTTCTCGCCTCCAGCCTCCCCTGCCCCACGCAGGCCACAGCCGGACTCCTGCTCTGACTCTGAGCCCGCAGACGCACCTGCCCGGCCTTCTCTCCGGCCTCACTGGCACGCTCGCCTCAGCCAGCAGCCCGACGCCCCCGGGTCTTTGCTGACACCTGCTTGGAGCCCCTGCTCTTCACCTGCCTACTCGAAGCCAACTTTCCGGCCCAGCAGGCCCCCACTTCCCTCCTCCAGCTGCTTTGGCCGCCCTGAGCCCCGAGACGAGCCTGACTCAGCGTCCGGTCCCCTCGGCCTGAGTTAAGGACTCAGCGCTGCTGTCCTTCCCACCAGCATCCTGCTACTGGGACTGGCCCGCCAGCCTCTGAGGCAGCGGCCGGCTCTCCACCCCTGCACTCTGCAGGGCCCCCACGGGGCTCCGTACACCCCCCGCTGCTCGCTCGTCGGGGGCCCATCGTGAGGCCTGCATTTTTCCAGTAGTCTTGTCTCTGAGAGACCTGACGCCGTTTATTCCCAGGGACCATCACGATGTCACGGGGCATCACCAAAGCTGCAATCAGCTGCCCCGTTCTGTTCCGCCGCAGTCAGTACCCCTCACTGGCGCCCACGAGGAGGACCATGTGGCCGTGCTGACGGAGGATGGGGTTCAGAAGGATGCTGGTCCCGCTTCTCCGGTCTCCCAGGACAGAGAAGTAGACAAACTCATGCCTCGTCCGCTCCCTGGTTTGGAGAATCATACCAGATTTCCAAGAGCAGGGGAGGCCTTACGTCCCCACGGCAATTAGGATGTAACCCAAAGCAATTACACGTGACCTCCAAGCCCTTGGCAATTACCCTGTGAACTTTGCACTCCAAAGTTCCCCGGGGGGATGGTGGGGGGAGGACAGAGTTAACCCCGGGCTCCAGTTCCTGCCAGAGATGCTACCTCCCAGGGAATTACCCGTCGGGGCTCTGCTGTCTAATTACAGCGCTGGCTCCTCTCTCCTTCTCCAGGCCTGGGGATGAGGTGAGCTTATCCCACCCCTGTGCCAAAGCACAAGACTGCATCCACCCATTGCCCGACTGTCAAACATGGTGGAAACCATTCAGGAGATTCTGGGCATGCATTCCCATTAGTACAGTATAGTTACAATATTTGCACATAATAGCAGAGGGAATCGCGGCTTAATTCCTCTCTTCCAGCCTCTCAGAGCACTTCTTCTGTCGCCTGGCCTCACAATGGCCCCACAGGATCAACAGGAGATGGTCATCCTCACGTCAGGAGGGGAAACGCAGACCAGAAGGTTCGGAAGCCTCAGGGACACAGCCAAGAGCGAAGCCGTGCGGGTGGGGGGAGGGGCAGCACTCACAGCACCACGAGGCTGGACAGGTTCCGGAAGGCGTAGTCGGGGATGTGGCCTATTCGGTTCAGGGCCAGGGTCACGGCCTGCAGGGCGCGGAGATTGCCGAGGGCCCTGACGGGGATCTCGGTGAGCGCGTTGTCGTCCAGCCACAGGTGGCGGAGGGAGGACAGCCCCTCGAAGCTCCTGTCCGGGACCAGGGAGATGAGGTTGGCATCGAGGCGCCTGGTGGAGAGAGGGGAGGGTCAGTGCTGGGCCAGTGCAGCCTCCGAGGTGCCTGGGAATAAGGGACCCCGGGGTTCACCTCGGCTCCAAGCCGCAGCTCTTGGCCCTTTCCGCCCTGCATTCCCGTCGGTGACGCAAGACTGGACCCACAGCCCGGTTGTGGACAACAGCGTTCCCCCTGCCACGCTCAAGTTCCTCATCTGTGCTGCGGCTCCCTGCTCTGGGGACGCTGTTCTCCCCAGCCCCGTCCACTCTGAGGCCGGATAACAGAGATGTTCCCACCACGGACACGGGGACAGCTCCTCCCTGGACGTGGCCAAAGGAAACACCTCCTCAAAACCACAGGCCGCTCCCTACTGCTCGGCCCTGGAGACCCTGCTCCCCGGCTCAGGGGCCCGGGTGTTGGACGGGGCTCCCTTCTTGGCTGATGGCCTACGGGAGGCTCCTGGATGTCAGAACAGGCAGACGGGTGGTGGACGGTCCAGTCTGTCCACAGCCAGAGGGTCCACGGTGGCAGAGGACTTCTGGTGTGAGGTCTCGACACTCTTGGCGGCCAGCAGGACAAGGAGACAGCCCGCGCCAGCTTTTCACAGCCGTGCCCCAGCCACGATGTCCCTGACCAATGCGCCTCCTGGTCCAGGGCTCGGGCTGAAGCCCCATCACCCCATGCAGCTGGTCCCACAGGGACGAGACAAGCTGGCCTGTGGCCGTGGATCTGCCCCTGGACTTTGCTGTCTTGAGGGGCTTTGCACTGAGGCCTGGTCCTCCGTGCGGGCAGATGGCACCTACGTCACGGAAACGCCAGCCCTCAACCACACAGGCCCGAAGGCCCCGTCACGCTGACCCTAAGGAAGACTGGGCGGTGGCGGAGGTGCCTTTCTTCCGTCCCAGCAGCACGAGCCCACGTGTCGACAGCCGGCAGTGCTTCTGTCTGTTCCCTGAGCCGTTTCACCAGTGTGCCTCCCAGCCCCGGGAGAAACCCCCAGGCTCACCAGCAGGGGAGCTGTGGGTGAACAGGCAGACACAGGAGCCTTGGATGGGAGAGCAAACCGACCAGGACAGGCCCCGAAAGCTGCAACTAGGAAAGATCTCCACCCACATCAGACCTGACCTGACGGCCACAGACCCTTCGGTGAGTGCCTGTCACTCGGTCACTGTCGTCAGACCCTCGATGGTCTGACTGTGCTGGTGACCTGGGGACCACAGGTGGGAACAGGCTCCAGGAGCCTTCCCAGGATGGCCTGGCTCGGAAGGCCAGGGTGGGGCCTGGAATCTCTTTCTAAAGAGTGCCCTAGATGTCTCTATGTACAGACAATTTGCAAAGTGCTGGATAAGCATCGGCTACGAAGAGGACGGTGTCCCCGCCCTTCACAGCTCAGTGGGAAGGTCGGAAGACGTTCCAGCGCAGTGTGATGGCTGGGGAGGCGTTGGGAGTGGCCTCCAGGTGGAGGTGATGTTACGTGGAGACCTGGCCGAAGAGGAGGAATCAGCCAGTGGAGGAGGGCGGTGTGTGGGAAAGAGAGCATCTTGCAGGGGACCCAAGCAGCCAGGCCCAGGCGGGGCTTCAGGAAGGGCAAGGGGAAGCCGGAGGGAGCAGGGCAGGTGCAGCCGGCGAGGCAGGCAGGGCTGGAGCTTGAGGGCCCTGCCAGCGATTCTGTGTTGTGTCAGGGAAACGGGGAGCCAGGGAGGGTCGTAAACAAAGAAGGACGTGGCCAGGTTTCTGGTGTTGAGGAGGGGCCAGCCTGGAGGCGGGCAGATGGGCGAAAAGACAGGTGCTCTGCACACGCACCTCGCCCAGAGAAGGACAGGCACGTCCGTGGGAGCTCGAGGGGTGAAATGACCACTGCAGGGTCCAGACCCCAAAGGGTCCTCTCCTGAAGGAGCCCCTGCTGCCCTGACCGGGGATGTCACGGTGCCGGCCTGGCAAGCCCCCTGGCACGGGGACCGCCCCCGGCAGTTCTAGGAGCCTTTAGCATGCCCAGCAAAGTGCCCCGCACGGGACGCCCCTTCACCTCACGCCCCTGCCCAGCGCGCCACCACAGACCGTCGGAGGCGGCGCCTGAAGCGTCATCCTCATACAGTCGGAGGCCCCGTCCACCAAGCGTGCACTTGCTATGTTCCGGGGCACTGGATGTATCAAGTCATTTAATTTCACAGCCTGTGAGGTTCTCATTCTGCAAATGAGAACAGTGAGGCACAGAGGGGTTAAGTTACTTGCGCCAGGTCACACGTCTAGGAAGCGGTGCAGCTGGGATTCAGGCTCAGGCAATCCAGCTGCAGATAACACACCTCTAACCGTCATGCCGTACCGCCAGCACGCTCCCGCGTCCACACGCCTCGCCGATCCCTGTACCAACCTGGAGCTCCTCCCTCTGCCCCATCCACCGTCTCCCGCACCCCGCACTCACACACCGCCTCTCCACCCCATCGAGCAGGCTTGGCCACACCGGCTCCGTCATCGCCCCCCCCCCCGCAGCGCCCGCCCCTGGCCCCGGGCATCAGTGGTGCAGCAGATCGTCCTCTGGCAGTGTGGTCCACAGACCCTAAGCTCAGCACCACCGAGGAGCTGGTCGGAAAGGCAGAGTCTGAGGCCCCGTCCCAGACTTTCTGCATCAGAACCTGAATTCCAACCTGACTCCCAGGTCATCGGTTGGGTCATAAGCACATTAATGTCTCCCAAGCACCGAGCCAGGCCTTCCAGAGCTTCTGACGCTCTGGTCGGCAGCAGGGACAGCTGGACGGGAGAGGGAGCCTGAAAGGGGAGCCAGACGTTTCGTCCTGTGGTCAGTGCTCGGCTGGCCCTGGGGCCTTGCTCTGCGGTTCAGTCACCCATCACTCCAGGCCCCGGGCTCCAGCACCTGCTCCTGGGTATGTCATCTCCCACACCCTCCACGACACACCGTTCACAGACAGCAGTGTCCTCAAATAAACAGGGGAGCGACTCCCCAGCCTGGGGTTGGCCGAGGGGACCCGGACAGACCTTCCTACCGGGCGTGGTCTTGCTCTGACACCCGTTCCACCGTGGTGAGGCTCTCACCCTCACCTCGCTCCCGTCCACAGAGACCCCAGCAGATGCCCGGAGGCTCTTCATGGGCCTGGGGAGACCCCCAGTGGGGCAGCACCTTGGTTCCAGCTTTCCCAGAGACCGTGGGCAGGAAGCTGAGCCCTGAGTCCCACTTAGACCACATAGACCGCAGCTGCACAAACGGCCTTAAGGAAGGTAGGATTTAGGCCCGGACAGTGGCGGGTGGGGCTCATGAATGAGGGCCTCAGGCAGGGGACACAGGGCCAGTGTGGATGCGAAGCGGGCACGGACTTCATCATCCCTTAGGAGGTCAAATCCATAAGCCCCCCTCCCCGTGGGACACGGGGGGTTGCGCGGGGCTGCAGCCTGGCTCTCGGCCGCTGCCTTTCCAGGGAGCCTGGGTCCCCGAGGCAGGGGTGCTCCCCCTCCAGGGACAACCGTGACCCCGCAGCGTCATTGCTCCCACTTACGAGCCCTCGTCCTAGGCCAGGTCGGTACCAGGCGTGTGATCCGCATCCTGGCAGCAATGCCATGAGGGGCTCTGAGCGTGCGTTTCACAGAGGGACCAAGGTCGCTAGAGAGCTGGGGTTCCACCCAGGTGTCTGAGCCCAAATCCACGTGCCTCACCCCCCGCGACACCAGTCCTGGGGGCGGGAGGAGGGTGAGGACCTGAGCGCCCGGGGAAGCGTCCCGCTGAAGGACAGAGGACAGAGGCGGGTAGCCGGACGCGAGCCGGGACTGGGCAGGGGGGCGGCCTTCACTCGGTGAGCTTGGCGTCTGGGGGCTGCCTCTGTGCGCGTACGTGTGAGCACACACGTGTGCCCTCACACACGCCTGTGCCCGCTTTCACAGGTCACCACGGCCCTGATTAGTCCTGCTGCTGCGCTGGGTGCAGCCCAGGGGCAGGAGGGCTGAGAAGGGCCACCTCTCCCTGGTCGGCCCTCCCATTCACAGGGAAGGGCTGGGCTGGACCAAGGAGAACACCCCGCCTCCGTCCACAGCTCACAAGCTTCAGGCCGTAGGCAGGGGGTCGGGGGGGCAGTGGGGGCTGGGGGAGGCTGAGAGCAGAGGAAGTGTCGGCAGCACCTCCCACCCTGCCCCGATGCTTGGGGACAGGGACGTGCCGAAGGGGGAATCCAGCAAACGGGCAAGTGTTGGAGCTGGGACAGTCGCGGGCGAGGTCGGTCAGGCCTGAGCCTGCGTCTGGGCGGGCCTGGCACAGGTGGGCTCGGCGTGGGCCGCGGACCCAAGGCAGCAGGGCTGGATTTCCCACACAGTAATCCATGTTGCCCACTTCGAGTTGCATTTCGGGTAAATAACAAATCGTTTTCTGTATAAGTAGGTCCCATGCAATATTTGGGACAAGGCCCGGTTAAATTTCCAGTAAACAGGAATAACTTTGTAGAGTAAGTAGGTCCTGTGCAGTACCTGCACCTTATGCGGCAGCTCTCACCCTGGGGGTCCTGTGAGCAGGGACTTGGCTAGCAGCCGGGTCTCCTCACAAATCCCTCATTTAACCTGTTGGGCTGGTCTCCTCAGCCGTACACGCTGACTCCCCGCCCATCCGAGACCACTCGGAGGTGAAATGCACACAAAACGCAGGCTCAGAGGCTGCCCCCAGCTGCCTCTCTAACAAGGAGGCTGTGCAGAGGGGCTGGGGGCCCAGGGAGGAGCTCGGCACCTGGCGGCCTCAGGTCCTCCTGAGGTCAGAGCCCCCTTGGAGGAGGGTCCCCAAGGCGCCCAGAGGGGAGTGCGGAGGGGCCGAGAGGAAACCGAGCGGCACCGGCTTCCACTCCCCCTGCCCCTCTCCTGTGTGGGGCGGCCCCCTGCTCCCAGCAACCTCTAGCCTCTAGGAACCCTCCTGCGGACCCTGCCCAGCCCCTGGCAGGCCGGGTGTCCTCCAAGCAGCCCCCACCCCTCAGTCTGGGTTCCGGCTCCCGGGTCCCGTGCTCGAGGGTGGGCGGGGCGCCCCCTGCTCTGGGGAGGGGCGCAGCTGAGGAGCTGGTCCAGCTCTCTGGCAGGGAGGAAGACGGCAGTTATGCCACGGAGCCCTGGAGTAAAGCCAACAGCCCGAGCTCCCACGGGGGCTGGGCTCCGCTCCCCGGGAGGCTGCTGGCCAGCAGGCACCTCACAGGCCGGTCCGGGCCTGCCTGGGCTCTGGGGAAGCCGCGGAGCCTCTCCAGAACCAAGCGGCTCCCCATGCTCCCCCAGGAGGCCAGGAGGGAGGGCTGGGCCCCTGCTCTCCAAGCCCTGCAGGTGCAGGCAGAGGCCTGGTCCCGCTGACAGAAGGGGAGGGAGGAGAGACCCCAGCTGGGAGCCCGTGGCAGCAGAAGACGTGGAGCTGGGACCCTGCTCACCGACAGTGACAGAGACCGGAAGAGCGGGGGTGCAGACGCAGACCCTGTTCCCTCGGAGCTTGAAGGAGCCTCCCGCCCCACTCAGCTCACCAGAAGGGCCAGGAGCCCAGAGAAGGAGGGAGAATTGCCCGAAGCGGGGAAGCGGCAGGGCTGGACTCAAGCGTAGGGCTTCTTTCCAGCAGCCTGGGTCCCTATAAGGACGGCACCTCTCTGAGCTGCAGGAGGCACACTCCCACTTGGAGACCAAGGTCGCTTACAGCCCGCAGAGCACTAGGGTGACCGAACAGGCCCTCTCTGCAAGTTCTTTCTCTAACCCTTCCTATGTCCTACCAGATCTTAGTCAAACTCAAGACAGAGGGACAGATTCGGGGCTCCTAGTGGGCCATCAGCTGATCCACTTGTTGTCACCAGGTATCCATTCAAAAGGCATCAGGCATGGTACCTGCTCTCTGAGCGCAGTCCCCAGGGAGGGTCCCCTGGTCTATTCTGCTCCAGTGGCTGCAGGGTCTCTCCAACTTTGAGCCACGCCACGTGGAGGTCCAGCGGTTGTAGGACACAGCCCTTAGGAGCGGAGAGGGACTGACACCCCTGAGGCCCAGCGGGCCCAGCAGAAAAGACGAAAAAGAAAGGTGAAAGAAGGTGAAAAGAGAAAGAAAGCAGCCACTTTGGACCCAGTGACCCTGTGCACGAGGCAGCCGTTGACACCGGGGGGCCACCGTGAAGGTGAGGGCTCGGGGACAGACTGGCACCTGCTGAGCCGCAAGGACGTGCCTGGGCCTCCCGCAGGCAGTGGGCCCCAGTCTCCCACGTCAACACCGCCGCCAGTGCCGGCCTCCAGCCTCAGCGGGAGGGCATGGGGCTCCCAGGGGGAAGGCTTGCCGGAAGGGCTCCACCACCTGGGCACCAAGCAGACACGACCAGCTGTCGCCCAGGTATCGCTACACATGGACACTCTCACCGCTCCCTGGGAGACCGCAGCCTGCACGCCCACCCCCCGAGAAGGCCTCTGCGCTCTCCCAGGGCTCTCACAAAGCCACTACCGCAGCCCCCCAACCACCAGGCTCCCCAGATGCCCCTCATCACAGGAGTCTCAGTTCAGCCAGTATCAGTCCCTTAGCCCTCGATTCCATCGGAGTGGATGAACTTCAATCCCGATGGACTGAGACCTTCCATCCGATGGAGTGCACGGAACACACTAAGCGCTCATCAGCGCCGACGGCTAGGCCAGCCCTGGGCTCGGCTCTGGGTTCCAGCGTGAGCTGCACACAGCCCCTCTCTTAGACTACGAAGCTCTCAGACTATTTATTATTTAATGAAGCAACACAAAAACGTCAGCCAGTGTTTCCTGAGAGCTAGTCGCCACCAGGCGCGCTAGCGTTTCACATACACTTGCATGTTGAATCTCCACCCCAGCCCTGTGGAGTTGGAAGCTCGTACTTCTCACCTGGCCTGCAGGAAAGTGGGCTCAGAGGTGAAACCGTGGGTCTGACTCCAAAGTCTGTGGCTCCAAACCCACGGCTGGTACTTGGTCAAGTGAGCCCGTGGAAAACACTCTGCAGCTGGGACCCGCCCTCTGCCTGCGGGAAATCCAGTAAGGCCTCACAGAGGAGGTGACGTTTGAGCTGGTTCCCAGGGGAAGAGTTTTCTGAAGGGCGAGGGGGCGGGGCCTCTGGTCCCCTCTGAGACAGCACTTCCGATGATGCCGGCTGCCGCCTCCTGCCTCCGGGGCACCTGCGGCTCTTGACCACCTGAAGGGAGGCTGGTGCCCCTGAGGAAAGGAGCCTCTATGTTTATTTCATTTTAATTGACACACATGCCTAGCATTCCCTAGAGGCTTCAGGCAGCCAACCCCACCCCCGTGGCCCACAAGCATTTCAGGACGATTAGAATTTTACCACTTGGACACAATTCCTTTTTTAAAGAATGGAAGTTGCCGATAGTGTTTTTAGAAATCTGGCAGACATTATTAGGTAGCCTTTTAATTTCAATGGAGATTATAGCTTTCTGAGAGAAACTTCTGGAACTGGGACACAGACTTGGAATGCAGGGAGCTTTGGGCAGAAGGATGGGAAGGATGCTCAGTGTAGGTGGGAGGAAGGCCAAGGCCAGCTCTGGACTTTTGACCATTACCACGCTTTTCTCTGATCAGACGGGAAGACCCCTGGGGGCATGGGCTGTGTCCTCTCCCTGCAACTTGCCAAGTGGGCATTCAATGCCCAAGTGGGCATTCATCTGTGTGGCTTTTGTTTGTTTTGATGGAGCTTTGAGCGCTTCCAGCACTGTTCATAGGACTGCCTACCGAGAAGAGACCAGTCACAGGGTGAGAGCTGAAAGGGACCCCCGCAACCAAGGAGGAAAGGGGTCAAGGACGGTCAAGGTCACAGAGCAAAGGGAGGGCGGAGCCAAAGAAGGCGGTGGGCCTGGAGCCAGTTTCCCTTCCCTCCTGCCCTGGTCCACTGGGGAGCACACGGCACTCACCCTTCTCTGCCCCACAGACAGGGCCCGGTTTAGCCGCCCAGAGACCCCAAGGGGGACGGCCACTCCTGCCCCGCGTCATGGCCAAGGTCTCGTGAAGAGCTGGGGTCCCACTGCCCGGCCTCCCGGGGTGTGCGCGACGCTGAGTCCAGAAGTGAAAACTCTTGGGGGTTGGAACCCCGAGCACCCCAGCGGGAGGAAGCGTCCTAAAGTGACAGACAGCGTCGGGGGGGCAGAGCGGACGCTGACGTCTAGGCCCCCAGAAGCTTAAAGCCGAGCTTTGCTGCAGGGGCGGGGGTGGGGGTACAGGAGACGGAGCCTTAATTAATCTCTGTGTCCCCCCTCAGCGGAGGGGAGGGTTAGGGCCACACCGCTCACCGCCTCTCCCCACACAGGAAAGTCTGCGTCTGTCCGAGGACCGTGGTTTCATTAGCTCTGATTTATGTCACCTAATGAGATCCTTCCCCTCTCGCTGTCAGCCTCCCAGCAGATCAAAGGGAGGATATTAAGACAAAGCCGATTCCAACCGGTCCTCTGAGCTCTGCTCACGCCCGAGCCACCCTTCCCCTCCACCCACCAGGAGAGTGATGGATGGGTGAGAACCCCAGGAGCAGAGACAGCTTCCTTTGTGCACATCAAAGGTGACACCTGAGCCTTCCTCCAGGCTATTCCGCGTGTTTAATCGGCAGCAACATATAAGAATAATTACCTGCCCTCCGTGGGGGAGGCAGGGAGGAGCCTCCGTGAGCAGCCTTTACCAGCTTCCCCTGAGGACACCGAAGGCCAGCCCTGTGGGTGATAGCCCCAGAATCCGGGGTGGGGACTCCGAAAGGCACCCATCCACGCCCCCGCCTCCCGCCGCCGGATTCCAGACAGCAGGCTGGCTTCCGTGGGCCTTCCTGGGCCGTCTGAGGCGTGGCTGCCTAGGGCCAGGGCTCGGCAAGGAGCGCTATGGCTGCTGGGGGAGGAGGCAGACGACCCGTCCAGGGAGGTGCAGAGATGTCCGAGGTTCCGGGAACACGTGCAACACCCCAGTGTCCTAAAGGCCATCCCACCAGACTCTGCAGCAGCAGGTGCCACGGAAAAGCGTGCCGTGGGGGATGGAGAGAAGACGCCGGTTCTGCGCCCCTAACCCAGGGTCCGGTCGTCCCTCCTGCCGAGGGCCCCTGGCTCCCCGTGGACCAGTGTGGGAGCCGGGAGGCCACAGCTGCGGGGGGTCAGTCCTTTCCCCCCAGCCCCTACCTCCCGCCCCTCCACCGACCCCTGTCCGTCCAGCCATCCACTCAGAACCACCCCCACGTTCTGGGCTCGTCTTCCTCCTGCTCCGTCACCTACGGCTTCCGGCCAACCCTCAACTCTTTAGCTTGGGCTTCAAGAGCCCGTCCCCGGAATGACTCTCGCATCAGCCTCGTTTCTCAGAAGGGCCCCCCGTTCTCCACCTCATCTGGGAAGTATGACTCTCTCTCTCCCCACTTCCTGTCCCGAGTTCATGGTTTATTCACCTCTGCACCTCCGTAAAGGTCGGTGCCCTTCCTTGCACTAGGCCCCCCTTCTCCCCCTCGGGGGCCCCCGACGCCCGTCACCTGCTCGGGCCTCACGGATTGACCCGTGAGCACCCTGCACCTCCACCCGCGCTGAAGCCCTCGACACGGGAGACTAGCCATAGGCCTCTCCCCTGGCCCAGGAGACAGGTCAGACACTCCAGTAGTTCCCAGTTAAAACAGGAAAATGTAACCACCTTCCCACTACGACACCTATGGAGACACTGAAAAAGACGAAACCTTAGACCTTGACCAGAAGCAACACTTAACTAGAATCTGACATCTCTGCTGGCCCTGAGGCCAGTGGAACTGAGGAAAACAGCCAGGAATGAGTGGTTTTCATCTGTTTTGCTCTGTGAAACAGAGGAGCCCCCAGCCTTAGACGGAAGGCGGAAGGCACGTCCCCCCTTCCCCGTTTCTTCGGAATCGCGTTCCAGAAAACTCCACAGCCGCCTCCCCTGACTGTGTGAGCGACGCGTTTCCAGGCAGCCAGGGCTCCAGCCCCGCCCCCGGTGCCCCAATCCCCACTCCTGTGTCCACTCAGAGACCCCGATTCCCGAAAACAACACGGCAGGAGGGAGGGGCGGGGGGAGGGTGGCACCTGCATCCTGGGAGGCCAGGGCCACCGCGCAGGAGGACAGCCTGAGTCAGGCATCTTGAGACAAAGCAGTTCTGGCCGTGGCTCCACTGTGGCATCACTTGCGGAGCCGGTAAACCTCTGGTGCGTGGGCCGGACCCAGAACCCCTGAGTCGTCGGTTCAGGGTGGAGCCTAAGCATAGCGTTGTTTAACATTTCCTCTGGTGCGTCTAACGTTCAGCCCGGGAGCAAACCTTCACACCATGCAGTCCTCGGTGCAGTGAATCAGAGAACCACCCGCTGGGTGAGGTGGAGGCTTCCACGCAGGACACCAGAGCTACGAGCCCCTGATTGGGTGTTGAAAACGGCCTGGGGGTCACACACACCGACCTGCTTCCCATCCGTGTATCTGAGAAGCTGACTGAAACAGCCCTGGACGATGGAGAGCCAAACCGTGGGGAATCCACATTGCCTCCTGGTGACAAACACCACGTGTACATACACACAGTGGACTATTATTCAGCCCTTAGAAGGAAGGAGATTCTGACACCTGCCACCACGCGGATGAACCTGGAGGACACGATGCTGAGTGAAACAAGCCAGACACCCAAGGACAAATACTGTGCGATTCCACTCACATGAGGTCCCTGGAGTAACAAATTCACAGAGACAGAAGGAGGAAGGGTGGGGGCCAGGGGCTGGGCGGGGGGCTGGGGAGTGAGCGCTTAGCAGGTGCAGAGTTTCAGTTTTGCAGGACGGAGGGAGGTCTGGGGATGGATGGGGGCACGGTGACACAGTGACGTGATGCACTTAATGCCACTCAACTGCACACTTGACTATGGTTAAGACGGAACATGTTATGTTATATAGATTTAACCACGATTTTTTTGTTTTAAATTTTTATTGGCGTATAGCTGATTTACAATGTTGTGTTCGTTTCAGGTGTACAGCAAAGTGCATCAGTTATACGTATACATACCTCCACTCTTTTTAGATTCTTTTCCCATATAGGTCATTATGGAGTATTGAGTAGAGTTCCCTGTGCTACACAGCAGGTCCTTATTAGTTACCTATTTTATATATAGTAGTGTGTATATGTCGATCCCAATCTCCCAATTTATCCCCCCCTTACCCCCCGGTATCCATACGTTTGTTTTCTACATCTGTGACTCTATTTCTGTTTTGTAAATAAGTTCATTTGTACCACAGTATTGATAGTTTGTGTATAACTACATCTTTTTAAATAAAATTTTTTAAAAGAGAAAGGAAGTAGTTTAAAGCAACAATTTTTTTAAATTCTGAAGAACATGAACATGTAATAGCATCCTGAAACCCAGGAAAAGATCAAATCTCTAAAAATAACTTATTACTAGACTGAGAATAAAAACATTCTCAATAAGGTACAGGAAATGATGACGTCGGTGAACAGGAACAGACACGCATAGGAGAGAAAAGGCGGAGGCGCAGGAACAACAGCACAAAACGGGGAAAAGGAAGGTAAACTTCAAAGGCGAACTGAAATGTGAGTGGAGCTGGGTGGGCAGGGAAGGTGCAGGAGGGCAAGTTGAAAGAGCAAAATTGGCACACGCGTCCCAGGTGACAGTGAGCGGAGCCAGCACCGCAGAGAGTTAAGCGGCCGTGAGAACAGGATGGGACGCTGCCCCTGACGTCGAACACTGGTCAGAACAACGAGACCAAAGTCGTGAAAACAGAGATCAGCCGAGCAGGAGAGAGGATTAAATCTGAACTTGAGAACTGCAGGTATTCAGAAGATTAACCCACAGCGCACGGAGCAGAAGCACAGCACAGCTATAATTTTCAAAAATTCTTTGCAGCTGAAGAGAATGTATTTTATAAATGTTTATTGTGTTCCAGGCAAACTGAAGGAAAAGTGATTCCTACCCAGACACATTCTGGCTAAACTTTAAATTGTAAAGATAAAGGGAAAAACTTCCATAAGCATTCATAAGGAAGACACATGCTCTTCTCTGAGGAAAAAATGAGGAGGACAACCTCCGAATTTTCTGGCACACCACGTGCCACGGGAGAAACTGAGCTACATCGACAGGATTCTGAGAAAAATACATAATGATCCATGAATCTTATATCCAGTTATTTTGACAATTATATGTGAAGTCCACAAAAATATATTCTCAAATATGTAAGGGATCAGAAAATGCACTGAATGGGATTTTTTTGGGGGCCGGAGTTAGGTGTAGCCTCATAAAATAAAACTAAAGGCCATGTTATAAAACAAATAGATGAGCAAAATATAACAGAAAAATGGACGGGAACTTTCCTTATCAAACATTAAAATACCAAAAAACAAAACAAAACTCCAAACATTAAAATACCTAATTAAACAACCATTTGAGCTTATAAATAAGTACAGCAAGATCGTAGGATTCAAGATCGATACACAAAAATCAACTGTACTTCTACACACCTGCAGTGACCAATCCCAAAGTGAAATTGAGAAAACAATTCATCTTTAGCAAGTGGCGTTGGGAAAGCTGGACAGCTGCATGTAAATCAGTGAAGTTAGAACTCTCCCTTACACCATACACAAAAATAAACTCAAAATGGCTTAAAGACTTAAATATAAGACATGACACCGTAAAACTCCTAGAAGAGAACACAGGCAAAACATTCTCTGACATACACCGGACCAATGTTTGCTTAGGCCAATCTCCCAAGGTAATTGAAATAAAAGCAAAAATAAACAAATGGGACCTAATCAAACGCACAAGCTGTTGCACAGTGAAGGAAACCATGAACAAAACAAAAGGACAATTTCCAGACTGGGAGAGAACATTTGCAAACGATGCAGTCGACAGGGGCTTAAATTCCAAAATATACAAAGAGCTCATACAACTCCATAACAAAACAACAAACAACCCAATCAAAAAATGGGCAGACATTTCTCCAAAGAAGGCATACAGATGGCCAACAGGACGTGAAAAGATGCTCAACATCGCTAATTATTAGAGCAGCAGTTCCCAACATTTTTGGCACCAGGGACCAGTTTCATGGAAGACAATTTTTCCACGGATGGGGGGATGGTCCAGGTGGTAATATGAGCGATGGGGAGCGGTGGGCAGCAGCAGCTGAAGTTTCACTCACTCGCCCACCGCTCACCTCCTACTGTGCGGTCCAGTTCCTAACAGGCCGCAGACCGGTACTGGTCCGTGGCCCTGGGGGTCGGGGACCCCTGTATTAGAGAAATGCAAATCAAAACTACAATGACGTATCACCTCACACCGGTCAGAATGGCCATCATTAAAACATCTACAAACAATAAATGCTGGAGAGGGTGTGGAGAAAAGGGAGCCCTCCTACACTGCTGGTGGGAATGTAAATTGGTACAGCCACTGTGGAGAACAGTATGGAGGTTCCTCAAAAAACTAAAAATAGATCTACCATATGATCCAGCAATCCCACTCCTGAGCATATACCTGGACAAAACCCTAATTCGAAAAGATACATACGCCCCTATGTTCATAGCAGCACTATTCACAATAGCCAAGACATGGAAGCAACCTAAGTGTCCATCAACAGATGAATGGATAGAGAAGATGTGGTACATATACACAAGGGAATATTACTCAGCCATAATAAAGAATGAAATAATGCCATTTGCAGCAACATGGATGGACCTAGAGATTATCATACTAAGTGAAGTAAGTCAGAGACAAATATCATATGATATCACTTATATGTGGAATCTAAAATATGATACAAATGAACTTATTTACAAAACAGAAACAGACTCACAGACATAGAAAACAAACTTATGGTTACCAACGGGGAAAGGAGTTGGGGATAAATTAGGAGTTTGGGATTAACATATACACACTACTATATATAAAATAGATAAACAATAAGGACCTACTGTATAGCACAGGGAACTATATTCAATATCTTGTAATAACCTATTATGAAAAAGAATACATATACGCATATATATAACAATCATTTTGCTGTACACAGGAAACTAATACAACATTGTAAATCAACTATATTTCAATAAAAAAGAAAACAATTCAATTTTCAATAACATCAACGCAAATAGGAATAAATTTAATAAAAAGTACAAAGTCTATACTTTGAAACCATAAAACATTGTTGAAAGAAATTAAAGAATATCTAAATAAATGGAAAGACATATTCATGGACTGTTAAAATGGCAACCCTCCCCAAACTGATCTATAGATTCAACACAACCGCTATCAAACTCCCAGTGGCCCCCTTTTTTTTTCAGAAATTGCCAAGCAAATCCTAAAAATCCATATGGAAATGCAAGGGAGACAGAATAGTTAAAACAATCATGAAACAGAAAAACAAAGTTGGATGACTCACACTTTCTGATTTCAAAACTTACTACAAAACTACAGTCATCAAAACTGGATGGTGTAGGGACTTCCCTGGTGGTGCAGTGGTTAAGACTCTGAGCTCCAGGGGCCCGGGTTCAATCTCTGGTCAGGGAACTAGATCTCACATGCATGCCGGAACCAAGGAGCACGACTGCTGCAACTAAGACCCGGTGTAACCAAAAAATAAGTTAATTAATTAATTAATAAAAAAAAAAAGAAAAAGACTGGATGGTCTATAAGGATAGACATATAGGTCAACTGAATAGAACTGAGAATCCAGAAATACATTCATACATTTATGGAAAATTGATCACAAACAAGGATGCTAAGACAATTCAATGGGTGAAAGAACAGTCTTTTCAAAAAACAGCCTTTGGGGTGATGAAATGGTTTGTTGAACTCTCCATCTGCGTGCAGAAGAATGAAATTGGACCTCTATCTCACACCTTATACCAAATGGACTCAAAACAGATCAAAGGCCCAAAACTATAAGACTCTTAGAGGAAAACGTAGCTATAAATCTGCCTGACCTTGGATTAGGCAACAGTTTCTTCAACAAAACAACAAAAGAACGAAGAAAAAAAAAAGAAAGAAAACACAGATAAATTGGACTTCATCAAAATTAAAACTGTTCTTTAAAGGACACTATCAAGAAAATGAAAAGACAAGACTCAGAATGGGAGAGAAGATATCTGCACATCATACATCCGGTAAGGGACTTGTATCTGGAATATTTAAAGAACTGTTACAAATCAACAACAGAAAAAGGCCATCCAGTTTTAAAATAGGCAAAGGATCAGAACAGAGATTTCTCCAAACAAGATAAACAAATGGCCAATAAGCACATGAGAAGATGCTCAACACCATTAGTCGCTAGCATGTGTAAATCAAAAGCACGACGAGACACCACTTCACACCCACGAGGAAACTATAATTACAAAGACAGTAAGTACCAAGTGTGGACACGGACATAGGGACATTGCTGGCGGGAAGGTGAGATGCTGCAGCCACCTTGGAAGATAGTTTGACAGGTCTCCAAACAGCCGTCCATAGAGTTACCATGTGACCCAGCAATTTCACTCCTGGTTATACACCCGAGAGAACTGAAAACACATCCACACAAATGTTCACAGCAGCATTACTCACAATAACCAAAAAGTGAAAACAACCTAACATCTACCAACTGGTAACAGGTAAACAGATCGTGGTCTATCCACACAGTGGAATATTATTCAGCCATCAAAAGGAGTGAAGTACCGATAGATCCGCGAATACACACCTGGGCAAATGTCGACAACATGCTAAGTGAAAGAAGCCAGACACAAAAAGCTACGTTTTGTACGATTCCATTTATAGGAAATGTCCGGAACAGGCAAAGGCAGAGAGACAGAAGGTAGATTAGAGGTCTCAGGGGCTGGGGTGTGGGGAGCGGAGATGGGGAGTGACAGCTCACGGGGATGGGTTTCTTTTGGGGAGATGACAATGTGCTGGAATTAGAGAGTGCTAATGGCTGCACAAGTTTGTAAACATGCTAAAAACACTCAACTGTCTACTTTTAAAGGGTGAATCTTACGCTGTGAATTACATCTCAAATTTTAAAAGTACTTAAAGCTAAAACAATGACCCCAGTGCTAGGTTACTACAGTCTCGAAGGAACAATAAAACAGGCCCCAACACAATCTGTAAAGATTTAACATATCATGAAGGAAGCGTGTGTTTGTGAGGGTATGTGGTTTCAGAGAGAAATGCAGACATGTTAACAAGCATCGTGTCTGGGAGGTAGAACTGTGGGTGATTTCTATTTTCTTTTTATTTTCTGTATTTTCTAAATTCTCTACAATGAGTCAGAACAAAAACAAACATGTTTTTTAAAAACAAACTGTGTCAGTGTATAATTAAATCCCAGGCTCTGTTGCGCTCGGCTGGGGATGGCGCCTGTGTGGGGTGGGGCTCGGGGAGGGGAGGATTGGGGGGGAGCAGGAGAAGCCTCATTCTCTGCGGCCACTGCTGGGGTCCAGGCTCTGCCCTGCACGGCCTCCTCCAGGCTGCCAGCCAGGCCTGCACCAAGGCTGCCTCCTCCAGGTCCAGCGCTGCCCCCAGCCCCCCAGTTCACAGTCACTTCTCTGCCCAGCCTGCTCCCCTCCCGGCAGGGCTGCCCTTTTCTCTCTGCTGCTCACCTTTCATTCTACCTTCGAAGTCCAGCTCGGGTGCTTCTCCTTGTGGGGCTCTGCTGCTCCTCCAGCCAGGAGGGACCCTGGCATCGTGAAGGTCCTGCTCATCTCAGAAGCCGGCTGCCAGGCCCCCGAGAGCAGCAGCTCTGTGACTCAGTGTATCCTAACGGCCACAGTTAGACCCAGAGGCCGGGGGTTCTCTAAAGCCCTAAAAGCTTTGGGCATTGATTTCGAGGCGTTTTATGTGCGATGACAGTGTGTCCTTTGGGCCCTTGCTCTTGGTTCCAGGTAGATTCATGGCTACGCTGCCAGCCCAGCGATGCCCCTTTTGACTTTGGACCAAACCAAAGGCCGTGTTGTCTGGAAACTATGACAAGATTGACGCAGAAAAGCTCCCGGTTCCCATTTTATGAAGACCTTAGTTTGGACCAACTGGAGATTATCGTGGCCGCGGAGGATGAATTTGGGTTTGCAAGTCCTGATACGGATGTGGAAAAGTTAACATGTCCACAAGAAGCTGCAGGTCACACTGCAGATCAGAAAGATGTACACGAACAAAGTATCAGACCTCTTCTCCGCTGAGAGAGGACAGAGGGTCCTGGGAGCGTCTGGACACGAGAACACATTGGTATTTAAATTCCCCAGGTGTTTTGCCCTTTAAAAGTAAAGCTATGAAAAAGGAGAGACAAAAAGAGAAGAAACTAGCCATCAAACTCCTCACCTATGCAGAAGACTGGAAGGACCTGCACTTCAGATGAGCTCAGATTCAAACCCCAGCTTGTACACTCGTGGCTGCACGGACCTGCTGTGACCATGTCCTAACCTCCCCCTGACGGTCACTCGCTGAAGCTGGTGTCTGACTGGCCTGGTGCGCGTGCTGACCGCCATGGAGGGAAAGCGGTGAGGGCCTCACACTCACTCTGCAAAGGGGCGACCGGCCCCTCAGGAGGACCCCACCTGGTTCTGCAGCAAAGCCTGATGGGGGTGAAGGCCCACCGCTCCAGCCCCCACGGTCCCAGGGTCCCTCACGTGGAGTCTGCCGGCCCCATGGGTCAGTCTAATAATAAGCCTCATCACAGCAACGCCCTGCGCGTGCACTTGGGACCCTTCCGGCAGAACACGGAGCATCTCAGGAAGCTTCAGAGCAGTCATTTTATCATCCCCGGTTCGCAGCTTACAGAACCACGGCTCAGGATGTGCAGACAACTTTCACCTAGAAAGACGTGGAACTGGCTTCCAAAGACAAGCAGCAGCGATTTCAGAGAAAGACCCTGGAATCACACACACCCCTCGCAGCTGAAAGGACACGGAGCCTGCGGGAGCCCCCAGCCCAGCCCACCCAGGGTCAGCAGATACGTGAGGTCTGGCCACTGGCCACGCCCCCCGAGCCTCACCTCCCTTCTCCCTCTGACTCCCAGACTCCAAGTGGCTGGGGCAGTCAGATCCAGGACACCGGTGAGGTCTCACCAGGGAGAGACGGGCCAAGAAGGGTCCCGTCTGCCTGGGTTGGCATGGACCAACCTTTCTCAGAACTCTCCAGACTTGCCATAAGGTCACCACTTAGCATCCCATCCCCACCACATGCCGCCCTGACCCCCACTCTGAAAGAGATCTGTAGATAATACCTAAAGGGCATTTACTATGTCTGCACCCACACCCTGCCCTCCCCACCGATCTTAATTCTGATTATGTTCTCCTCCAGCCCCGGCAGTCAGTAGCAGTTGGCAGGCTCCAGGTCAGCACCAGCAAAGACAAGAGAGCTCTGCCTGGATCCTTCCTGCTCTGCTCTGCTCGGGCCAGGGCCTCCCCTCCTGCCGTCCTGGTTGTGAGAACTGAGGATGCCTGGTTCTGGTACTCAGTGTACTCAGCAGACTCAGAGTCAGATGGAATCAGTCTAGGAGGACTTCCTGGAGGAGGTGTGTTGCATTGATTCAAGCAGTAGAGAGGCAAATCCTGGCAGAAAGGAAGAGGAAAAGCATCCTAGCCTGAGGAACAGCTCCAGCCCACGCTTGGAGGTAGGCGAGGACAGGTTTGGGGAGCTAGGGACACGATGGGGTAAGTGACCTGGCTGGAGTGGGTAGAGAGCAGGTATAGGCACACCGACGTGAAAGCAGGTGTAACTCATAGCAAGACTTGTCCTGCTGGCCCTGAGGTCTGTGGTTTCTGGTCAGAGGAGCAATATTATGAAAGTGGTGCTATCCAATGACTTGGGGGAGCCTTGGGCCCACCCTCACCTGGCCCCTCCGACCCATTCAGCCCCAGCAAGCAGCAGGACTAAGAACTGGGGAGACAGCTGGCTTCCAGCACTGCCACGCCCGGCCCCCAGGCATGCTCTCCCCCTCCGTTTCCCCCCACTCCAGATGTTCGGAGGGAGGGTTTTATCGCAGGCGCAGGTTAGTAGATGTGCAGCTGAGGGGCCGGTTAACAGGGCCAGAGAAGCACGCTGGGCCTGGGGCTGGGGCTGGGGCTGGGGCCGAGGCAGCTGCGGCGGCCCAGAAGGCCTGGGGGCTCCCTGAGAAGGCCTGCAGCCCCAGCTGAGGAGCACGAAGGAAGGGGACTGGGAGAGGGGGTCCAGCCTCCTGGCTCCCGGCTGAGATGCATCGCGTCCAGACTCTTCATCCCCACCCCTGCCCCACCCTGAGCTCCGGAAATTATGACCCTCCTGGCCCAGCCGCTTCATAGAGTAAGGCCCACGTTGCCCACAGGGGCAGGGACCATCCCTAAGTGGCAGGTAATCCTAAATAATGTTATTCTTGGCTTTGGAAGGCATTGCATGGCTTTTTTTTAAAAAAAATAACAAGTTTATTACCCACCTCTGTTTTATCTGGGCAGATCCAGGCGCTAACGTGCAGACCCTGACAGCACGCGGCCAGGGCCCGTGGCAGCGTCCACGCCAGCCTGCGACCGTGCTCTGCTGGCTCTGCCCGGGGCTGCTGTCATTCCCTGACTCCCTTCCAAGCTCGGCCTGCCCTCCGCCTCCCCCGACAGGGCCAGTGGAGGGCAGGAAGGCCCCCAGGACGCCCTCCTTCCTCGAATGCCTGGGTGTTCTGAGGAAGCTTCCAGAGGAAGGCAGGAGCAGCAAGTGTTGGCAGAAAGACGGTCCACTTAAGAAGCAGACACACCTGAGTCTAAATGCCAGCTCCCGTTCTTACCCCGGTTCATCGCTGGCCGGGCTGCCTCACCTCTCTGCCCCGTTCTGCATTCATTTGTTTATACGTTTATAAGCAAAGATGCCTGAGCGCGTGCATGGGCCAGGCACGGTACCAGCGGCGGGGAGTCCTGAGTAAAAGGAGGGACAGTGTCCACCCTCATGAAACTCAGAGGGGACGGAGAAAGGAAGAAAGAGGATGAAGCAGGCGAGCGGGACGCTCTGGCAGTGCGGGGTGGCGGGGCCCTGCGGAGTGAATGTCGGGGCAGAAAAGGCTTCCTGCGGGCTGCACGGCCCCCCCGAAGCCCAGGCAGGGGAGCAGGACACACTTGCTCAGTGGGTCTGCCAGCGGTGGCAGGTGGCAGCTCAGCAAGGAGCTTTGTCCTCAGGGTGTCGGGAGCCACGGGGATTTTAAGCAGTGTGTGTGTGTGTGTGTGTGTGACACGATCAGGTTTGTGTTTTAAGGTCCGTCAGACTCAGAGTGGGGAAGATCGGGATGAGTCCAGCACGAAGTGGGGGACCGGCTGGGAGGCTGCTGCACCCCGGGCAGGGGCGATGGCGGACAGTGATGGCCGCCAAGTCATGGATCAGGAAAGTAAGTGACGACACAGAGGCTGGGGCTGGAACGCCCTCAGGAGGGGCGTCAGGGGTGTTCAGCTCGAGGTCGGCTTGGCCACCCACGCGAGACTCCACCAGCAGCCCACGCAGCAGCCCAGGCTGCAGGCACGGGCTCGAGAGGGACGAGGAAAGAGCCCCCAGGATTCTGACATCGATAGGGTGGCACGGCTGGGGGCCTGCAGAGAAGACTGAGGAGAGGCCCGTCAGGTAGAGGGAGCTGAGACCCCGTGAGACAAGGGCTGGGCAGGGCCGGCTGGGCTTAGCGAAGATCTGGACCTTGGTGAGAACCACTGCGAGGGACCGGGAGACGCAGAGGCCAGCCTGGAGGTGACAAACGGAACAACGTGTGCACTGTGAAGGGGGATCGGTGGCTGGAGAGGCCTTGGAGCAGAGCGTCCGAGATGGCACCAGAGCCCAGGGCCCTGCAGTCCGCGGAGGCACTGGGTGGTACCATCACCTGGAGATGCTCAGAGTAAGCCCCTTCCCACTTCCCCTCCCTCTGCTCCCGCCCTCTCTCTGCCTCTCCTCCCAGTCTCGGCCCAAACTGCGGTGCCTCGGCTCCGAGGAGCGGGATGGGCCAAGGTCACCTCCAGTCCCAGACAGGTGCTGTGTTCCGGCGCGGGGCATCAGGGTGGGGCGCCCTGAAGAAGTCTCCGGAGGGCGGGCGCGGGAGGAGCCGGGAGCCAGACCTGCCCTTTCTCTCGGGGAGACACGGTTCTGTGAGGGGCTGTCCTCTCCAGGGCTGCCAGGGCCCCTCGAGACTCACCCAGCTGCAGACAGCGCGGCACCCCCGCCCTCCCCACCACCCAGACCCCTCCCGAGGGCCATGGAGTCCTCCAGACCAGGTCCCGCCGGAGCGGACGGTGTTATTTCGGGGCAGGCGGGGGGAGGAGTTGGCTCCAAGTCCAAACACGTGTTGCGGCCGGTGAGGGGGCGCCGCCACTTTGGCCAGAGTCCCGGGGGGGCCACATTCCAGAACCACTGATCTTAGCGCTATCTGGCCAGAGAGGTCACAGAGGCTCGTAAAATGATGGTCCCCTTTCAGAAAGGAGCGAAAAAGCATCTGCAGGCCTGCCCCCATCTCGCTGGTGATGCCAGGAGAGTCCCCACCCCTGCCTGGACCCGGTGACCCGCCGCCTCCCCCTAGTACTCTGAGGCCCTGCGCCTGGGCGGGCAGCCTCCACCCTGCGGCCTCTGCGGCGGCCCAAGCAGGAGCCCAGGCACCTGTGGCCTTTTCCGGCTGGTGTGCAGACTCCCACACACCGGCGAGCGGCTGGCCACCACCTGGGCGCCAAAGGCCAGAAACAGGTGGACGATTACTCACAGACTCTCAAAAAAGATCGCCCCTTCCCAGCCCCTGACCAGTCTTCTCTCCCCGGACGGACGGACAGACGGACGGCTGCATGGCCGGGGAGTGAGGGCAGGGGAGCCCCCAGTGGTAGGCTGGCGGCCAGCACACAGACGCTGTCCCCACCTCTTCCTGGCTGGGATCTGGCCACCCCTCACCTCCCTCTGGGCTCTAAGGCTTCAGTGGGATGGAATTCTGAAACGAGGTGGTGAGCTCCCAGCAAACTGTTTACCAATTCTGTGATCAACTCCCTGAACCTTCATTCCTCATCTGTAAAATGGGGACCATGGGACGTCCCACAGAGATGTGTCCCCAGAAATGAGTGAGGTGACATCTGCTGAGCATTAGCCTAGATCCTGGTACCACAGTGGGCGTTCAACAAGCCAGAACCACAAGTGTGATTGTCATTACATACACTGGGCTTCACCATGTCCATCAGCTCTGCTTCACTTGTCTACACTGACTTTACATCACATTCACCTGCCCTGACTTTTCTGTCTCAGAAGCTTAAGTCCATGGAGTATGGGTGGGGATGGGGGTCTAGGTGTGCGATATTCCCACGTCAAAGCACGAGCTGCTGAAAGGCAGGGCCCTTGTTTTACTGTTGAGCTCAGGCATTTCAGGCTTGAATAAGCAAGTGAACAGATGGATGGAAGGATGGACGGAAGGATGGACGGATGGATGGACGGATGCATGGATGGATGGGTGGATGGATAGATGGATGGATGGGTGGAAGGATGGACGGAAGGATGGATGGATGCATGGATGGATGGGTGGACGGATGCATGGATGGATGGGTGGACGGATGCATGGATGGATGGATGGACGGATGCATGGATGGAAGGATGGACAGATGGATGGATGGATGGGTGGATGGACGGATGCATGGATGGCAGGATGGACGGATGGATGGATGGATGGGTGGACGGATGCATGGATGGATGGGTGGACGGATGCATGGATGGAAGGATGGACGGATGGCTGGATGGATGGATGGGTGGACGGATGCATGGATGGAAGGATGGACGGATGCATGGATGGATGGGTGGACGGATGCATGGATGGATGGATGGATGGATGGATGGGTGGACGGATGCATGGATGGATGGGTGGACGGATGCATGGATGGAAGGATGGACGGATGGATGGATGGATGGGTGGACGGATGCATGGATGGATGGGTGGACGGATGCATGGATGGAAGGATGGATGGATGGATGGATGGGTGGACGGATGCATGGATGGAAGGATGGACGGATGCATGGATGGATGGGTGGACGGATGCATGGATGGATGGGTGGACGGATGCATGGATGGAAGGATGGACGGATGGACGGATGCGTGGATGGATGGATGGATGGATGGATGGGTGGATGCAGGGAGGGAGGAAAGGGAGATGGATGTATGTATGGATGGATGGACGGACAGGTGGACACCAGGGGTTGGAGCTCCTCTGCCCTCCACACATACCCAGAACCCAGGCCAGATCTCCATACTGGCATCAGCTGCTCAGGAAGAGGCACTACTGCAGGAGGGAGGAACCTTGCCTCTGTCATCTCCCCATGGGGGGGTCACCCCACTTCTTGGCTCTGCCCGGGGCCCATGTGCGCCTAATCTCAATCTGAGTGGCCAGCTCCCACCCCTGCCCTGGGCGCCCCTCCCAGGTCTCTCAGGCCTAGGCCTGTCGGTGGTCCACGGGGCTGAGGAGACCCACAAGGGCCGAGGGCCACGCTGCTCCTTGGTGGGCCAGCTTGGGCCAACTCTCTCCCAGACCAGCATTTATGGCTGAAAGAACGCTCACAGGATCCCAGGGCCCAGCCCACGCGGACACTCTCCTAGTTCTCCAGGAGCCAAATTACCCGTGTTGAGACCTTCGTCACACGCAGGGGGCTGCCCGCGTGCCCGCCCACCCACCCACCTCGAACCAGCCTCTGACCCAGACGCATGTAGTAATCAACTCCCGGAACCTTGGGGAGATCCAAATACAGTAGCATATAATCATGGGGCCCGAAATAGCCGTGCCAGGGAGGCCATGTGCCACCTCGTGGTCCCTGGGGACCCCTCGGTGGGCCCCACAGCACAGCCGGGCTTTGGGCTTTCTCTGGCTGGCAGGCAAGTTGGGCGGCGCTGACCATATCCACTGGATCACCTGAGAGCTCAGGGCAGCTCGGGGGCTTGTCCATGGCAGACCGGGCATCGCCAGGGTCAGAGCCGCCCAGACCTGGACCATGTCCCACCTCCCGCTGGTGCCGGGCCGTGCTGGGCAGACGCCGCCCCCCTGCCCGGCTGACTCATGGACCGCCACCCTGGCTGAGCCTCTGGTCTCCTTCTGACTCAACGCCCAGCTATCACCCTGCCACTCTCCACGGGACCCTCACCGGCCCTCTGTCCCCCTCACACCCCTGGCTGGGCTGGGTGGTGCCTCCCAAGAAGGTGCGTTGTCATCCTAACCCCCAGAACTTGTGGATGGAAGAACTGCATCTGGAAAAGAGTCTTTGCAGGTGTAACTAAGTTAGGGGTCTCAAGGTGAGATCACCTGGATCATTGGGGTGGCCCTAAAGCCAGTGACAAGTGTACTGTGAGAGACACAAGCAGAGAGGGGCCTCGTGAGGACGGGTGATGTGGCCACGAGGAACGCTGGCAGCTCACAGCCACGGGAGGAGGCTCTGAGGAGGACCCGCCCTGCTGACACCTTCGTCTTGGCCTGCGGCCTCCAGACCGTGCAAGCGTCCGAGTCTGCTATTTGAGGCCGCCCGGGGGGCTGGGGGGTCCTTTCGTCCATAACTGGCTCTTACTCTTCTACGGGCATCAGAATCCACTGGGGTGGGGGGCTCGTGGAAACGCGATTGCGGGCCGCACCTTCAGAGGTTCTGATTCAGCAGGTGCGGGTGGGGCCTGGGAGGCCACGTCTGACAGGTTCCCAGGAGACGCTGGCGCCGGTGCCCAGGGCCCCCGCCCGGAGAACCACTGCTTGACACGGTCCCTCCAGGCGGTGTGAGCCATTCTCTGCCTGGGCCCCTGCCCCGAAGACACCGTCCTTGGCCCCGTGATGCCCTCCTCCTTCCCCCGGCGCTCAGAGGTCTGAGAAAACGCTTCCCCGAGGGACCCCCTCCCATGCACAGCCGGTTCCGCCTCTACCCCAGTGGGAAGCTGCAGCCAGGCTCCCCCAAGCGCTGTCGGTCAGTGGGCTGTAGTGCACAGGCTGCTCCTCGCATGGCTGGGTCGGAAGCGCTGTTTCTGGCGACAGGGTACTAAGGCTCTTCACGAGTCAATGGTTATCAGGCACAAGCAGCCTCACGGCCTCTCCTGAGGAGCGTCTGGGGGTCTGACCAGCACCAGGGGTCTCTAGGGATCCACGGCGATACCAGAGTGTCAGCAGCCTGGGCTACCCTGGCAACCAACACTGTCCATGTGCCAGGGACCGATCGTCTGTGTCCCCTGAAATTCGTATGTTGAAGACCTCACCCTCTTCCATACGATGGAATTAGGAGGCGAGGCATTTGGGAGGAATTAGAGCCCTCACGAGTCAGGAGAAGGTTTCTTTCTGCCCATCTCTGCTCCCCCAACGCGAGGGCACCGTCTGCAGCTCGGAAGAGGCCCTCGCTCACCAGAGCTCCACCACAGCCCCGATCGCAGCCTGCCAGCCTCCAGCTGCTAGAAATAAACAACTCCTGAGCCACCCACCTACGGCACTCTGTTACATCGGCCCAACCGGCCCCACCCAACCCCGGAATCCCAGGGTGCAGACACACACAGGCCAAACCAGCGTCCGTGGGCATCCTCCAGCGGGGCGTACGCTGCAAGGCCAGCCCTGGGAGGAGATGCACTGGAGACACCATGGTCCCAGAGCCCCCGACGGCCCAGTGCCCAGGGCTCATCGTCTGCCTACTCAGTGCCCTCAGCATGGCCCTGGGGGGTGGCTGAGTGTCACGGTATGTGGGTGGACCCTGGGCCAGGCTGCCTGAGCTTTGACCCCGGCTCTGCTACGTACTGCCTGTGTCCCTTCCACCGAGTCCCTGCACCAGCTGTGCCTCAGTTTGCTCATCTGTGACATGGGGTGACGAGGTTAGCGGTCTAACCATCCCACAGAGCCCCAAGGTGAAGTGAGGTGTGAGTACCAGCGGCTCACACACGGAAGGGGCCATAAGTGCTGGTCATCACTGGTCTGGGGGACAGCTGTGCCTCAGAGGAGGGTCAGAGATACGGAACAAGGGGGATCTGCTCAGAAGCCCCCCAGGAAGACCCGCGATCCCTGTCCTCCAAGAGCCTGTGCGCTGGGTGGCATGGCTGGGCCACTTTCCTCCTCGCCCCACAGGCAGAAGACGCGCGTGTTTGCAGAGGGACCACCCACTGTGCCAGCCCCCAGAGACCAAGCGTGCAGCCGTCACAGGTGACTCGGGCACGGGCGCCCCTCCCCCTCCCTCCCCCAGCACAGGCCCCGGTGTGTCTCAGACGGGGCTGCGCTGCTTCTGACGGGGGTCTCGGGCTAGAGTCCGCACCGCCCTGGACGCGTTTCCCCGGCTCGGCAGAGAGCGGCGGTGTCACGGGGCTGCCCTTGTGGTGACGTGCTCCTCCCAGCGTGTCCAGGATGGGACTGTTTTGTTTTCTCCCCTAATTTAATCCTGCCACTGGGCCTTTCTGATTCCTCTCAGGCCCCACCCGGACCAGGCCTGAGGTCTTTCTGGGCTGTTTCTCTGCTCTTCCATGGACTCCCCTGCCACCCCCGGTCCTGCCTCACCCCCACCCAGTTTCTCTTTTCCCCCAGGCTCCTGTGGCTGCCGTGGTTTCTCTTGGCCGTGGCTCTAGCCTGGCGTGACACGTCCGGCACAGCCACACTCGCCCTCCCACAGCGGTCGGGGAGGAAGCAAGTGTATGCAGGGGCCAGGGGGGTGATGGGGGGGCCAAAGAGCCTGGGTGCTACATCGGGCTGCGTGCCTGGGCCCATCCCCTGACCGCTCCCCACACCCAAACCCGCTTCCTGTCCTGTGCACCACGGGACAGAACCTCCATGGACATTCCAGGAATGTCCGTGGGAGTTTGTCCAGGGGAGGCGAGGAACAGCCTTCCCTGGGGACCTGGGTCCCGGGGGCCTGGCTGCCGTGGATCTGCCGCCCCAGGTGCCAGCTCTGACCGCGGGAGGCCCTGAGCCGGTCGGAGCCTCTGTTCCCTCATCTGATGACAGAGACGGCCACTGTCACAGGGGCGCGTGAGGATGGAACCGGATCACATGGGTGTGACGCCGCACGTGGTGCCGGCATGCAGGGCACTCGACGGAGGCCATTCCCCCCGCTCCGCTCAGCCCGGCAGTCTGGGCCTGCTACTCCTGACCCCTCCTGGAGGGAGGGGCCTGAGTCAGCTGGACAGCGTGTCACTTTGATGTAACACCCACCAAACAGAAGCTTCAGGTAGGGGGACGCCCCCCCTCTCCCAGCACATGCACACACACGTGCGCACACACACACACAGGCACATGCACACTCTGATGTCCTGCAGGCAGAGTGACCCGCGCTCCAACTTATCCCAGATGCCTGGTCACCCCACCAGGTACCAGGCAGGTACCACAAACCCAACATGTCCAAAGGGGCCTCGGCGTCCCCCTTGCCCTGTGCCCTCCCTGGCGCATCCCCTGGGATTCACAACTCACCACTCGTTCAACACGTTCTCACTAAGTCCCCACCGCGGGCCAGGCTGTAGCTGACCGGCCCCTCTGTCCACCCAGGTGTCCAGGCCAGAGAGCTGGCGGTCAATACGACTCTTCCTGTCCCTGGGCGCCCGCGTCCGGTCAACACCACCATCCCCAGGAGTGACAGTGGTAGCAGTAGCTCCTTTCTGTCCTATCGAGGGACACAGACCCTTTCACCACCTCCCTTTTACTGAAAAACGAGAAGCACACAGGCCAGGCCACTGCAGGCCTTACAGGGAGTGAATGGAGGAGCTGAGATTTGAACCCAGGCAGTCTGAGCCCAGAGCCCTGACAACCAGCCTTCTTGATATTCCCAGAGCCAGTCCGCTGCTCCTTTAGCCACTGCCCCCGCCTTTCCTCCAGCCCCGTCACGTTCCCTTGGCATAGGAGCCCGGCACCAGCTCCCCGCCTCCAGGCTGTCCTCCTTGACTGCCGCCAGGGTGATCTGCGGTGATGCAAACTCCGGCTGAAGGTCCTGTTGATGGCTCCCCAGGGCCCTGAGCATGAAGCCGGGATCCTGGGCAAGGTCCTCCTCATCTCTCGTGGATTCTGGATCTCGTTCGCTCCTGCCCTTCCACCAGCCCCCAGCCCCCCCACAGCCAGCCAAGCTTGCCCCCGTGCACACTCTCCACGGCCCACTCAGCTCCTTCTCTCCCAGTCTCTGCACGTGCTGTTCCCTCTGTCTGGAATGTCCTTTCCTGTCCCTTCACCCGTTTGACACTTACTAATCCTTCAAGAGGCAAAAAACTCGGCTTTTGCCTCCGCAGCAAAGCCTCAAAAACGTGTGAAATGAACGGGCGGGAAACAAGCTAAATGAACTACATAACAGCTGTATCCCGCACGGCACAGCTGCCCCAGGTCCTCCCCACATCCGCTGCGTACTTGCTCTTCGTGAAACCCCCTGAGGTGTCGGGGGCGGGGGGGGGCAACCGCCCCCCATGGGGAGGCGGGCAGCTGGGCACAGAGACGGTCAGAGACCAGCGGTTCAGACCAGAGCCAGCCGGCCCGCCGCCAGCGGCGTCTTCACAGGACTGCAAGAGGCAACGCCCTCTCGGCGGCCTCAGACCCAGGGGGCCCTGGGCCTGTGTCCCCATCCCCACCCTGACCCCCCGGGCAGCAGGGGGCACGGCCACGGAGGGAGCTGGCCGTCTAGTCTCCCGGCCGCAGGGCCTCCGTGTCTCAGAAAGTGCAGGAAGTGCCTGTGTGGCCCAAGCGTGTAAAAGACAAGACCCTCAGAGTCCCCAAGCACGCAGAAGACGCAAGTCACAGGGAAAACATTAACGTCTAAGTAAGTGTGGAGACGTCCAGTGGAAGTCTTTTCCCCCGTGGAAACCTCTTTGATGCTCTGGACGACATCCCTTCTGGACGCCCCTAGTGGACAGGACAGGAACTGCAGCGTTCCATGGAGGGCTGGACGGGTCACGGGGGCCAGTGAGTCTGGGACGCGGGGAGACGTCTGTCTGAGTTCGAACGCTCCCCCGCTACCAAAGCCCCAGGGTCAGAGCAGGTGAGCTCCTTCCTGACAAGACAGACCCTTCCTGACGCTTCTTTAGGGCAGCAACCTCCAATGCCCACCCAGACTCCACGGCAGAAGGCCAGACATCCCAGGACGGCGGCCCCGGGGGCCCCACCCAGGGAGGTCCCATCCCCACAGTCCTCCACAGGATCTGGGTGCCTTCTTGCCCCGAGATACACACGCACTCGTACACATGACATATGACGATGAGAGCCCCCTGAAGAAACAAAAGCCAGGAGCGCACTGTCGGGAGGGGGGGTGGGGGGTGTAGGGAGGAAGGGGTGCCCAGGCCCGCCCCCAGCCCCACCTCCGACTCACAGAGACTGCAGGCTCCGCAGTTCCCACAGCGCCTCGGCGGGGATCCCTCCCAGCAGGTTGTTCTGCAGCATCCTGTGAGGGGAAGAGGCGGCTTGAAGGACTCCCACCCGCCCGCCTGCCTGCCCGCCACGCTGGAGCCCCGCCTCAGAGCCCAGAGTCCTGTCCCACCCCTCCCTGGCTGGAGGTCCAGGGCGCTGTGCACGGGGCTGGGAGAGTGCCCTAGAGGGACTTTGGGGAAAAGGCCGGGGAGCGGAACGCGGGATCCTCTGGCCGTCTGCTCTGGAAGGACGTGGGCAAATGCACGATTACCTCCCCAGGCCTCAGTTTCTCCGTCTGCAGCCGAGAGGCCGGGTTTTCTTCGGGGAAGGGGAGGATGCGCAAGGCCCAGGCAAGTCTGTCCTTGTGGTGTGTGTGTCTATAGAGACAACTTGAGGCACCCAGATCGGAGTGTCAGCACCATCTGGTGACGCCATGACACATGACCCCACAAAAGCAGGGACATGCCAGCCGGGGGCACGATCCGCTAGGGAGGCTGCCCTCCTGGACCTGCGGGGCAGTGAGTCAGAGAGCGAGAAGGGGAGAAACTGGGGTCTGGGGCCTCCAGGTGGCACTGCTGACCCCAGCGAACCCTGGCCACCAGAGCTGTGCTCAGAAAATTGTGAGGAGGCCACTCCAGGGCCTCGGGGAGTCCCTGAAGCCTCAGGGCCCTGGGCAAGGGTCCTGCTCGCCCGGCCCTAAGGGAGGACCTGGGTGGCCGCTGCCACTGGAACGTCCTTCCCTGCTGGCCTCTGGAGAGGAGGGGGGGCACGCGGGGCGGGCCCTCCAGGGGGTCAGGGAAGAGCCGGGGGCAGGAAAGAAGGAAGTTGCCCCACCCTGACCCGCACACCCGTCGGGCCCTCCTGGGCCACGTACAGCCCCAGGAACAGCACCTATTGCAGGATAGGCTGCTCTGGAACTGGGAGGGACCTCCAGGGAGACCTACTGTGTGCCAGGCATGCCGTCCACCCTCCCTCTAGGCATTACCCCATGCAGGAGCTCTGGCCACATCTGCCCCTCACCTGCCCCGACGGGCACAAGGCAGGTGCCCTCAGAGGTCCAGGCATCTCTCTACACACCTGGGTCAGAAAGAACTGTGGCTTCCCTGAGGACAGCTCTGGTGGGGGGGCGAGTGGGGGCAGTGTGTCTGGGCTCTCAGCCTCAGGACTCTGCAGGACAGGGATCCCCACCTACGGTTGCGGGAAAAGGCACGGGGCAGGGGCTGACCCTCTTGACCCAAGCCTGGCCAGAGGCTTGGAGAATCAGCGCAGGAAGTCAGGGACCCTAGGAGTAAGACTTCCAGGTCAGGTGTGGGGCTGGGCGGGAGGGACAGGGGAGGGGTTCTGCCACAGCCGCTCAGAAAGGATCAGAGAGGGAACCCCCTTTTTTGGTCCTTTGCCTCCGGAAGGGCAAGGGGGAGGCAGAGTGCCCTGCAGGGACAGCCGGGCCTCACCCACCAGAAGAAGATGAAGTTCAGATAGGGGCCCCTGGAGCAGCTAAAGTGACCGCCTCCCAGCACAAAAAGAGGTTATCGTGCTGACAGCCGGCTTTACTGCTCTATTTTTCTCGCAGGTCTGAAAACAAGTAGGGAAGGCACTGCAGAAGGAGAAACCGTGGCGGACGCCAGGAGGTACTTCTTGCCCAGATGCAAGTGGAATCCCTGCTGTGAAGACGCTGAGCAGGCGGGCACCATCCCCCGAGACCACCCACCCATCCCTGAAGCAGAGAAGCGGACACGAAGGCTTTGGGGAACTGGGGTGTCCTCGGGGGGGCAGTTGGGGGTCAGTGGCGATGGGAATGGACTGCCTGGCTGCCCTCCTCTCCAGCCGCAGCCTCTCCTGCCGCCCGACCCGCTAGGCCGCACGGTGTCCAGGGGGCGGGGCTGCGGCTTCCGGGAGGCTTTGATTAATTGCCTGACGCAGGCGAAGAAGAAAGAGGCTCGACCCTAAGCTGGGGGCTTAGGAACGGGACGCAAGTCTCACATCTTCTGAAAGCCCAGCAGACAGATCCCCCGCTCACCAATCCGGCTGCAGGTCTGGGCCTGCCGCGGGGCACGGATATGCCACCACGCAGGCCGCCTGGGCCACGTCTGGCTCCGGGGCCCTCCCCACCCTCGGGGAAGCGATGCTGGTGGGAGCGGGACAGACAGACCGAGAGAAGAGGCAGGAAGGACTGAGGGCCGGCAGGATGGGAGAGCAGGGTCTGCAGCAGAGCGGAAGGAGGAGGGACAGGGGACAGAGGAAGAGCGCCCAAGGGCAGAGAGGGAGTAGGGCAGCACGAGAGGCCAGAGCCCTGGAGCCAGAGGCCAGCAGTGCCGGAGTCAGACAACGTGGAGAAAGGAGAACGCTTGGAGGTGGTCTGGGGGCTGCTGACAGGCTGGAAGCCTGAAGCTCACGGACCAAGTGGGCAGGGCCACCGCCAGCCCATTGACAACTTGGAGCAAATTAGAAAGATACTCCTTTCTAGATGGAAGTAGCCCCAAGGCTGGCACAGGGCTAGATTTCAGCCCCTTCTCACCCCTCAGGCGATGGTCTTGTGCAGTGAACAACCCGCTCAACTGTACAAAGAAGACCTGCCGGTCAAGTTGGGGCTGAGGGGGCAGGAGAGCGTGGGAGTGGCTCACCATTTTAGGGGAATTTCAGATGCTCCAGGATCAGCCCCCAGGCTCCTCCTCTTCTTCCCAAGCCAGTCCCTGTGGTGACGAGCCCTCCCGAGGAGCCTCTCTGATCCACCCTCAGACCCCCCGCATCCCCTTCTCCCACCTCCTTTCACCCACACTCATCACAAGAGCAGGAGTGGGGCCCGGGGAGGACAGTCGCAGTTGCGACAAGGTGAGCTGTGGACTGGGGTTGGGGAGAGGGTGCCGTAGCGTCCCCTTTTGTCCAATGGGCTGTGGGCTCAATGGAAGAGAATAACACGAGGTCCTTTTCATTTCTCACTTTCCTTTTGCTTCAGGGACAGAGACGCCTAGGAACTGGAGAACGGGACATGTTTGCAGAGAGAATGGGACCCAGTGCTGTAGCCAGAGACCAAGGCTGGGGCTCGAGAGGAAGGAGGTCCAGAGGAAGACAGCGGAGATTCCTCCTCTCCAGAAACTGTCCTAACCGCCCAGCCTGAGAGTTCCGGGGGGGCACGTGGGTCTGAATCTGACCTTGACCCTCAAAGACCTGTGCTAACGGGCACTATTCACGTCACAGAAAGGAGAGGAGGTCACTTCCCTACATGTGGCCTAAGCATCAGGTGCTGTTATATGTTTGTTTACAAATCACAGAGTTTGTTACAGACAGGGCGAGAGCAAAGACATGGACATCATTAAAATGAAAAGTGAAGATAAGGAAATGAGCAGGCCAGTGGCAAACCAAGACACAGGTTAGAAAGCTTCCATCTGCCCAGAGTTCTCCAGGCTGCACCTCCATGTAAAGTGGGACTTAGACTTACAGGATTTTCAGGCTGTGGAGACCAGAGAACGCCTGTCCCGGGATGTGCGAGAGGCGGTTTCCAGAGAGACGCCTGCAAGTCAGAGAGAAGGGCCGGTGGGTGATGCTGGCAGGGAGCCAGGCAGGGTGGTGGCCCTGGATCAGCATCCTGGGACGTGGGAGGGAGGCTGCTGGTGTAACTGCACTGCCAACAGCACCATGACCCTGCAGGGGGCCCACTAGGACCCCCAGCCTTCAGAGGAGGAAACCGAGGCTCGGGTCACAGAGGGTGCCTGGTGTCTCCCTGGACCTGATTACCACTAGGCCCACGTCCACCACGTCCATCCACAGCGCTGACCTGCTTACCCACCATCCCCCTACGTTGTCTCCCGTCACCAGTGGAGTTAGATCAGACGGGTGTGTCTGGGTCTCCCTGTGCCCTCAACTACACAGACAACCCCACTAGTCCAGGGGGCAGGGAACAGGGTGTTGCAATTAGTCTAACCCTGCGGTCTAATTAAGCGCTTCCACGTTTGTCATGCGTGACCCTCAACTCTGAAAGGAGCGAACAGGAAGGAATACGCTGACGCTGACGGGCGTCCTCAGTGCTCAGCCTGGCGGAGCAGTCTGCTGAGGGCGGGGCAGAGTCTGCTGAGGGCGGGGCAGAGTCTGCTGAGGGCGGGGCAGGGTCTGCTGAGGGCGGAGCAGAGGCTCTCAGGCATCACTGGGCGCATCAGTTCTCACTGAGAGGCCTGCCAACTGCCGATGCGGAAATCGTGCTGACACAGCTCAGAAGCTATTTTAAAAAATATATCTCTACTAGGGGACTTGCCTGGCAGTCAGGTGATTAGTACTCTGTGCTTCCACTGCAGGGGCCGCAGGTTCGATCCCTGGTCGGGGAACTAAGATCCCTCATGCAGCATGGTACGGCCAATAAACACACACACACACACACACACACACACACACACACTGAGTCTTGTTATTTGACATGTGTTGTTAAAAAAAAAAAACACATGGAAAGGCATCGTGACCTTTGGGGTAACTAGCTTGGGTACCCTAGGTGGGCGTCTTGCCTCTAAAACAGGCCCAGCCCCTCAGGGAGTGGGGCATGGAGGGCCGGCAGCCCACAGGGCTCAGGCTGTGCCCGGATCGCCAGCCCGGCTCCTAGGCCTTTGCCCTGCTTTTCATTCCCACCAAGCTGGGCCCCGCCACCTTGACGGCCCCTCTGCTGCCTCTCACTCTGTCCCTTCCTTTGAGAACAGCCTTCAAATTCCTCCTTGGAAGGCGTCCCCACCCACCCTGCCCACTCGCTGACGTGGCGAGCCCAGGTGCCCACACCAGGCGCCCTCTCGTCTGCTCCGGGCAGACCGAGTGCACCCTTGGGGGGCCGTGCCTAGGGCCAGGGTGAGGAGGGCTGTGCAGGAGTGGGTCAGGGCCAGGAGCCCCCAGTCTGAGAGTTTAAGCAAAGCTGGTAGAGCCCCGGGATCAGTGGTGACGCCCAGACAAGAACCAGCAGGCTGGGGGTCGGGTGAGGAGGGGGGCAGGGCTGGGAGCAGGTGTCCTGGCTGCCTGCAGGGGACAGCGGGCACTCTGGCCAAGGAGATGACTCTCTCACGTGAGGCCAGCCTGCAGGGCTCCAGGCCGTGGGGAAGGATCAACCAGGGAGGACTTCCTGAAGGAAGTGGGCCTTGTGTTGGCCCTGACGGAATGGAGAGAGAGATGGTGGGCCTGCCGGGCTGGAGGGGCAACCTGCTCAGATGCAGGAGGGCTCCAGGGATGGGCAGCGGGACAGGCCTCCCTGGAGCAAAGCTGGCCGGGGGGGCTTGGGCCAGGTAAGGGAGGGTCCTCGAAGCAGCTCCTTTGGATCGTGGGGAGCCGGAGAAGGCCGTGGAGCTGGTGAGAGGCACCCTGAGGTGGGCAGAGTGTGTCAGAGAGGAGGTAGGTGATCTGTCCTTAGGGGCTGCGGCCGGCTCAGGGGAGGGGACATCAGGGCAGCAGCAGCAGCAGGGATAGGTACGGGGGACCTTCAGAGGAAGAACCACCAGGACCTGGGGAGCGGCTGGCGGCCGGACACAGGGGGCAAGGGCAGGTCAAGGACGACCCCAGGGAGAGAAGCAGCGTTGACAGAAAGCCGGTCGGCTTCAGCTGGGGAGAGGCTGGATGTGCGAGCTCCTCTGTCCCCACCGCCCCCCTCGGGCCCACACCTGGGCAGGTGGGGCTGACCCCGCTCAGAACAGCTCCCCAAGGCCATTTCCACTGGCTCCACCCGTCCCCCTGGGGACCCCCGGTTCCCTGTGTCAGAGGTCACAGTGCCCGCCTCCAGCCCCCCACCCCCCCTCCCCCCATCTACTCACAACTCCTCCAGGAAGCACAGGTTGAGGAAGAGGCCAGGCCGGAGCTCCGTGAGGTTGTTCATGCTCAGGTCTCTGCGGGAGAGAAGGCAGCGGGCAGGCTGTGAGCTGCGTCCTCCCCGGGCCGTGCTCCCCGTGGCTCCCCCTGTGCCTCCCTCCTCCCCCCTCCCTCCACGGGACGGGCTGTGACGAGGGCCACAGAGGAAGCCGGCCCTGTCGGGGACAGGCCAGAGAAAACTTCAGAGGATGTCAGAGCAGGACAGGGCCAATCAGCACGCAGGATCCCTCACGGACGTTCTACCCGAGACCACCGCCATCCCGCGGGCTCCTGGAATCAGCCCCAGACTCACCAGGGGTTGCCTTGTACTCAGTCCCTGAGCCCGCGGGATTCCACAGCCCTCTGAGGCCTGCAGTCTCTCTCCTGTTGTCTCTCCCAGAACCCCACCAGGCTCCTCCTACTTTTCTCCAACCAGAGGGCCGGCCCCTGGTACAGCCCTGAGGAGTCCCACCTTAGCCCAGTCTCGCCTTCCCACATTATCTGAGAGACGCTGAGGGTGGTTTCTGTGTCACTGCCCTCCAAGATACCCTGCACACAAAGGAATCACAATACTGTGACTGTGTAACAGCCGGCGTTTACTGGAGGCCCACTTTGTGTCAGGCACAGGCTAACCTTTATCCAAATACAGTAAGTCCGCTACACACGAACCTTCAAAGATGTGAACGTGCGTTCGCATGTCCAGTCACATAAGTTAGTTCACGCGTCTGGCGTACATTGTCACGTGTGTGCATCCTTTATAAGTGGTTGCGCTTTTGTGTACTTTGCAGTACTGTATAGAGTACAGTAGTACAGTACCTTTATTTCAAGCCCAGGATGTCTGAAAGCAAGCATAAAAGCAGCGGTGATGTAGCTGGGACTGCTAAGAAGCGGCAAGCAATAATGATGGAAACAGAAGTGAAAGTAACTGAGAGAGTGGAGCGAGGCAAAAAGATGTTAGACATCGCTCATTCTCGTAACATGACTCATTCTATCGTTATCACGAATCTAAAGAACAAGGACAAGATCGTGGAACATGTGGAGTCTGCTGTGCCGACGATGTTGACAAAATACTGAAGAAGCATGGAAAAGTGATGGAGGAGAGGGAGAAACTTCTCAGTGTGCAGATGCAGGATCAACGTCAGCGCTGAATCCTGCTCAGCTTAATGCTGATTCAAGAGAAAGCTAAAAGCCTTCATGAAGACCTGAAGAAGAAACACGGCAAAGAATCAGAGGGCAAACCTTTTAATGCCAGCCATGGCTGGTTTCATCGGTTCAAGGCTAGAGCCAACCTTCACAACGTAGAAGTAAGTGGAGAGGCAGCAAGTGCAGATAGGGTAGCTGTCCGGGAACTGCATGAAACACTTTGAGAAATTATTGATGATGGTGTGTATTTACCCAGCCAGGATTTTAATGTGGATGAGACACAACTGTACTGGAAGAGGATGCCGGACCGAAGTTACATCAGTAAGGAGGAAACGTTGATGCCGGGCTGTAGAGCAGCAAAGGACAGGCTAACTGTTGTTTGGTGGCAACGCTTCCGGTGAACTGAAGCTGAAGCCTCTTAGTTTATCACTCAGAGAACCCGAGAGCCCTTAAACACAAAGCCAAGGGCTCTCTTCCTGTTGCGTGGAAGCATAACCCCAAATCCTGGATTACACAGGCCATTTCCCAGGACTGATTTTTCCACCAGTTTATCCCAGATGTAGAGAAATACTGCTTGGAGAAGCACGTCCCAACAAAACATTCTTTTGCTGCTCGACAATGCTCTGGGCCACTGCCCATCCATGGATGACTTTCATCCCAACGTCAAAGTAGTGCATCTGCCACCGAATACTACGTCGCTCATCCAACCTATGGACCAGGGAGTTAGAGCGACTCGCAAGAAATATTATTTACGTCACACTTTCTGTCAGGCAGTAAAGGTAACTGACAAATCAGGAACAACCTAGGGACAACTTTGGAAGGACTATAACATCTACAAGACCATAAAAACATTGACTTTGCATGGTGTGACGGTATGGCGGTCACCATGAATGGGGTTTGGAAGAACCCTTGCCCACAGTTTGTTCATGATTTTTGTGGATTTGAGAAGGTAGATCAGAAGTCCGAAGAGGTCTTCAGCAACGTAGTGACCCTCAGCGAGAAGCTGGAGCTAGATCTGCAAGAGGACGACTTCACTGAACTCCTTGCTGTGCAACATGAGGAGCTTACTAATGAAGACATGATGGAATTGGAGGCCCAGAGAAAGGATGAAGAGGGACAGGAGGAAGAAGAAGTAACTGAGGAACTGGAGAGATTCACGACGCAGAAAATGGCAGGGGGTTTTCTTTATTCGAGGAGGCACTGTTAGTTTATGAGGCACAGGACCTGAACCTAGAATGGTACCCAAAGGTGGCAGCAGCCGTTCAGAATGCAATCCAGTGCTACCTTGTCATCTGTGATGAGAAAAAAAGAGCTACTACCCAGACATCACTGGATCGTTTTTTCAAGAGGGTGGAAAGAATTGAATCCAGCAAGGAGCCAGCACCTGTGCCACCAACGTCAGGCGTGAGTGAAATGGCAGCTTGCCCTCCGTCTCCTGTTGCTGATGTTGCTTCAGCTCTACCATCTCCCACCTCCTCTCCCTCCTCCAGTCAGTAACTGTTCCTGCCTGTTCCCTCGATGCCAGCCTCTGTATACCAGCTGTTGTACTGTAATATTGTCCTTTTCAAGGTACTATACTGTAAGATTAAAAATGTCTTCTTTATTTTGTGTGTTTGGTTTTTATGTATTGTTTGTGTGTAACGTGTTATAAACCTACTACAGTACAGTACTCTATAGCCAGTGTGTAAGTCGGGTACCTAGACTAACTTTGTTGGACTTACAGACAAATAGGATTTACAGACGCGCTCTCGGAACTGAACTCGTTCGTGTGGAGGGGACTTACTCTAATCCCAGTTAATTCTCACAACAACCCCAAGGTGGATTCCAATGTTACCTCCACTTTACACTCAAGAAAGCAAAGAGGAAAATGCTGAACATTTCTAATTTGAGTAAGATTAAATCTATTTTCAAGGGGGAAAAAAAGAAAGAAAGAAAGAAAGCAAAGAGGAAAAGAGCGCTGAGGCCAACTCTCTCCTTGGTTTACCTGCCAGACCTCGGGCTCTTTCTTAATCACTATGACCCTTGGTTTCTTCATCCATAAAAATGGTTGAACACCACCAAACTCCTAGGGCCCTCGTAAGGATTAAATGAGCCAGGGCTTACAGACTGCCTAACAGGGCACACACATCAGTCCTGTCCCTCGGTGACCTGTGGGCAAGCGTCCCAGCCCAGCAGGCCTGGGGCAGGCAGAAGGCGTGACCTTAGCCTGCTGGTCCTGCCCTGCCCCAGCGTTTTCCTCCCAGTATGTGCCGGGGAGCAGTGACGCTCGGGCTGCACGTGTGCGTCTCATACACTTGGGATCCCTCCTGTCTCAGACTCCAACAGCTGCTTCTCACCTCTGCCAACTCCCCCCAGCCTGAGGGCACAGGGTGGACCCAGACCGGCCCACCGTGTGGCCGGGCACCACCCGCGGTGCTTCCTGCAGCTCCCTCCTCCCCAGGGGAGCACGTTCCCTGCAAACCCCAGGGTCTCCATTTTCCACAAGAAACGCGTGGGACGTGTGTGCTGGAGATAGGGTGGGGGTCAGGGGTTCGGGGCCCAGCTCCAACCTATGAAAAGGCTGTTTAGGCTCCGGTGTTTTACCTCCAGTGAAGCCTGGCCTCTGGACGCTACATGCTCTGAGGAAGGAAGCCAGCGGGGGCAGGTAGAGCCGAGGAACCGGCAGGCTCCCGTCCGGCTCCACAGGAGGACCGAGGGGCCGTCCCGGGCCGGGCCATCCCCGGCCTGCCCGTCCAGAAGGAGGGTCGGGCGAGCTGTGGCTGCTTGGCTGGCGGCCGCAGAGCCGCAAGCACGCTGGACGGTGGCGGGAGGGGACGGTGAGGCCACGGGAGCTCAGGCCGCAGACCCTCCTGCCCGGCCCCGGGCCCGGGCACAATCGGCCCGGCAGGAAGGCGTGAGGATCCGCAAAAGCAGGTACCTCTGAACACGTACCCCGAGCATCTCTGGACGTGTCTCCACAGGCGCTCGCGGGCATGTGACTCAGACCCCGTCACTCAGCCGTCGCCCCGGGGGCTGCACCTCAGAGCCTCTGATGTGGCTCCATGCCCCCCCCGCCCCCCCCCGACGAGCAGCCTCATTGTTCTCCTTGGGGAGGAGGGGGCCTGCACCCCGCCCGCCCGCATCCCGCCCGGGACAGCGCCCAGCCCAGCTGCAGGGCTCCGTGAGGGGCAGGAGGGGGGTCCGTCGGCACTGCAGGAAAAGGCTGGGGCTGGCACCAAGGAAAGAGGGGCGGAGGAAGACGCGGAGCCGCGGAGGGAGACGCAGCGGCGGCTCCAGGCCCGGCCGCCGGCCTTGGGGACCAGGGGGCCGGCACGCGGGCCTCAGGAGGAACCTGCCCTCGGGAGCTCTGACCCGGGAGTCCGGTGAAGGTGGCGGTCCTGGGAGAGGTCACCCCGGGCGCCCAGCCGTCCTCGCCCGGACCAAGGCAGGGAGAGGGGCGCGGGCCGTGCGAACGTGTAAGCACTGCGGCTGTCAGGACTCGTGAGGCCCTGCAGCGCCTGTCTAGTGAGGCACCCGACATGCATGCGTGTCGCGGGAGGGCATGTGTGTGTGTTTGTACACGTGCAAGTTTGGGTTGTATTCATGAAAATCACAAGCATTCTCCAAGTATCCACATGTTATCAAGATAGAAGCTCTCTGGGAGAAACTCACCCGGCTCGCGCCCGCAGGTGGAACTCTTTTCGGCTGTGACCTTGGGCGAGCGAGGCTCCGTCCCTGGCCGGGAGGGCGCGGGCTGCTCTGGGGGCTGTGTGGGGCCCAGCTTGTGGGTGAGCTGGACACCGAGGCCTGGCCTCAAACGCTGCCCCACCGCTGCCGCCCTGTGAGCGCTGCCAACGCGCACGCACGCACGTACACGGAGCGCGCGCACGCACGCACACGGACGCGCGCACACAAGCACAGGCACACAAGTGCTCTTCGGGACGGGCTTTGTGGGTGCCTGACCTACACAGTTACACAGAGAGGGCCACTCGGAAGGGCGCGCTTGCTTTAAGTCTGAACACTTCTGGACGCAAGGCACCATGTTTCATGGTGGGCACTGCCCGCTGCATCTCTCAACTCAACTGCAGGGGCGAGAGGCTGGGTTGCAGCCCCACCCCGAGGCCTCTTCCCAGCAGCCCTTGGGGCACGCAGAGGGGCTCTGTGTGCTGGGCCGGACACAGCCATGGGCAGGGAGACAGAGAGGATCGATGAGCGAGGCTGGCAGCCCGAGCACAGGAAGCGTTCTCAGAGCTCGACCCTGTGTAGCAAGTGGACCACCAAGGAAGCCAGGAGAGGCGGCGTCGCCGTGGAGACCAGGAAGATGCTGGGGAACTGAGGGGCAGAGAGCTGCAGGACCCAAACCTGGACGGGGTGGGGGGTAGTAGGAGACCCGCCCCCAGGGCCATCTGGCTGACACCCAAGGGCCCTGGGGGATTTGTTCTGTTTGCATTTTTCCTGTAAGCGGGAGAAACAGCAGAAGGCAAAGCCCCTGGGTCCTGCTGGGTGGGCCTGGGAGGACTGTCCCCACCGGTTGGAAGAGACACCAGGAAGCAGGGCCCATGTCTGCAGCCAAGTAAAGAGCGGCCAGAGTGACCGGGAGATGAGCCCCTGTCCCCAGGCGTGGCTGTGCCCCAAGGCCGCGTCTGTGAGGCCCTCCCAGCCCCGCCCCGCGCCCCGTCCCCCCCACCGCCTCCGGCAGAGCTGAGCAGCGTCCTGCGTCCTGCGTCCTACGCGGTTTTGTTCAAGCTCCCGCGGGCGCATTAGCTGGGCTCCTGCTGTGTGCCTGGCGCTGCCCTGCCCCCATCACCACCCAGCACAGCACTGATGAGCCCGTGGGCCTGGCCCTGACGCGTGACACCTCCCAGCCTCTGTCTTCGCATCTGTGAAATAGGGATCACGATATACTTGCCTCACAGGGGTTGGAGTGAGAATTACATGAGTCATTAAACTGTACGAGTTAGTAAAATAAACTCGGGGTTCGCTCAGCATGCCTTCTTACTAATGCCCTCACCAACTGAATTATGATCAGGACACAACGCCCCATGTGGCCAGGAGCTCCCTCCAGGCAAGGACTTATCTCAGTGCCCTCTGCAGCCTCCAGGCCTGGGGGTACCTGGCACACAGGGGCTGCACTACATACCGAGTGAGTGACCACAGCCTTGCCCGGCCTCTGTGCCCGTGGCTGGCAGCCCTGGCACTAGACGACACTGGCTGACCTCCTGTGTCACTAAGAGGCAGGTGACAGGAGAGAGGGCTCGGATCTGGGGTCAGGGACCTGGTCCAGTCAGACCCACGTCACCCTTCCAGACCCCCAGATTGCTGGTTTCCTTTCTGATGGGCGGCTGTGGGCTCCGAGTGCCGGGCTGGGGGGACACGGACGGCGTGGGGCCAGCCCCAGGCCCAAGTTCGCAGTGTTCCTGGGGAGGGTTTATCACAGAGCGACGAACCCCACATTTGTACCCTGCTCCCTGGTCACCAACTGCTCCCGCCGCCGCTCTCCCCGTTGGGTTCTAAACTGTCCGTCCGGACTCAGAAGGGCGAGGGTAGAGAGAGATGGCCTTGGGGGCAGAAAGAGGGGTACGTGGGACACAGGCGGGTCTGGAACAGAAGGCGCCGAAGACGGGGGGCTCGCCGTGCACACGGGGCTGGCCGAGCACCTTGGGGCTTCTGCACCCCTGCCCGCTCCGCAGCGCTGGGAGCTTCTGCCACCCAGAGCTCCTGCACTTCCAGACTCCCCTGAATGGCTTCTGTGCTTCTTCAGGCAAGAGGAGAGACAGTCACAGAGGGGGACCCAGCCCCGAGGCCCCACGCCAGCTGATGGAATGGGGGCTAGAACTGTGTCTCCTGAAACCAGCGCCTGGACAGCGCGTCTTCCTCCGTCAGCTGACTCCTCATCAGGGGGACTGGTACTGGCTGTCTCCTTGGAGGCTCCTAACTGGTCGACACAGAGTTCTCTCAGATTTCTGCAATTGTCACAAATTTCCCAACAAAGGAGTGGCTCCAGCCAGGGCAAAAGCATCCACCGTCACACACACAACAGCCAACCTCAGGCTCACAGGCCTTGCCAAACCCGTGTGAGAACAACACTGTAGTTTTCAATTGAAGGGCTACTGCTTGGTGCTGCCGTGTCTCGGCTCCCCTGTTTGTAAGGACATCTCCACCCTGTGCGGGGCTGGGCCGGAGGGCTTGAGGAGGCAGGCGGCGTGGGGGATGGGAAGACAGACGCCGACGGGGAGGGCTGGCACCTGACTCGGGGGTCACTGGGGTCCCCGTGGTTTCTAAGCCAAGACCAGGCTTGTGCAGGTCAGAGGGAACCAGGGAGAGACGGGAAACCCAGAGCGCCGTCAGGTGCCCCGGCCATTCAGGCGGGCGGGGGGCACAGAGCAAGGGAAGGCGACATTCCTAAACGTCCCGTGACAGGGGAAAGGTAGGGCATTTTAGCCCTGGGCTGTAAGACCACAGGAGACAGGGAATGTGGCTCACGGTGTCGTGATACCTCATCTATGGATTTGTCTCCTCAGGCTGACGGCGGTGAAAGGAGACCAAGGCCAGGAGAGACGCCTCCCACTCAAGGATGCTGCACTCGGGAGACGGAGGTTTGGCACCAACTTCAGGCCAAACCCTTGTTTCCACCTTCTGCTTCTTGGGAAAGGGAAAGTGCCAGCTGGAACACCAGGTCGAGGGTGTGGGTGCCCGGGTGGGGGGAGGGAGGGCAGCCTCGGAGGCGCAGAGGGTCCCGGGCCTGCCCCGACCCTCAACCCTGCAAGGGAACCCCTTTGTTGGGGAGCCGGCCGCCTCAGCCTAAGGGGACTTCGCTGCTCTGACAGGCAAAGTGGCCAAGCTGGGGTGGTCCCAGAGCCCCCGCCCTGATCAGAGGTGTTTCCCCTGCCCCGGTGGTCGGTCCTAACCCTCCGAGCCACGCTGTGCGGGCCGGCCCTCCACCAAGCCCAGAGCAGGCGAGACACCGCAGAGCGAAGATGGGACAGGCTGCCTGTGTGTCTGCTTCCCCTGCATGGGTCCCTGCTGCCTGCCCAGCCGAGCCCCCCACACGGAGAGGCCGGAGGGTGGTCCTGGGCCCAGTCAGGGCTGCTGTGTGCAGCCCACGAGCACAACGGGCCAGAGGCTCTGGGAGCCGCACGGTTGGCTCCGCCCCTCTCCTCTGGAGACGGTCCAGACCTTCACTGCCCGCACCGACTGTTCACATTTCAAGTCACTGAAAGTAAATCAGAGTAAAAATTCGGTTCCTCGGCTGCGCTGGCCACGTGGCTACGAAGTGCGTGTCCTCGGGCGTGTCTTTGGTGTCCTATCAGCGGCCCCCGGAACGGCCCTGCAGTTGGCCTGGACCCTTTCCTTCCCGGCTCTGCCGCCTGCCAGCTGTGTGACACGGGGCAAGGGACTTCGCGTCCCTCTGCCGCGGCTCCTCCCCGGTAAAAGCACTTTGCCAGCATCCGGCACGCGGTGACCAACCCACCGCCAGGGCTGCTGCTCACCGTGGCCCAGCTCGCATGCCTCCACCCTCCGGCCTCTCACGCCACCGCCCAGCCGTGTGTCATTCAACCAGCATTTATTAGGCACCTACTGAACACAGGCACTGTGCCAGGTGCTGAGCCGCCGGGTCCAATAATGCGGGGTCCCTGCCCTCCGAGCCCAGTCAGGTGGGACAGTGACAAAAGTGGGCGGTGACAAGGGCTGGGCCCACTGACCTCTGTCCTCTGCGGGCTCCGCAGAGACTGTCATCTCCCGGCGGAGCTGGTCCCCACATGGCGGCCCTGGCTGGGATCAACCTGGAGCCGAGGGTCCAAAGCAACTGCTCCGGGACTCGGTCCCGCAAGCTCAGTGCCCTCCACTCACCGGCGTCCTTCCAGCCCTGCCCTGACCTCTGCTCCTCTGCCTCGGGGTGTGGAGGTGCGAGGGCAGGAGTTCTGTCCTCCCCGTGGGCCTGGAGCCCCTCAGAGAGGAGGGCGGGGACGTCCCAGGGGATCAGAGCTCCCCAGGGCGCCCAGGAGCAGGGAGCAGGGGCCACGGCCAGAGGACCGCGGCAGCCCTGGGGCGGGAGGGAGTGCGCTTTGTGTGTGGAGCTGCCCGCAGCCAGCCCTGGCCCTGTTTGTTTGGCGGAAGCTCTGTCCTGCGGCCTTTATTTCACCAGATAAAGAGGCGGGTGTGCCTGGGGGGAAAACGGGAGCGGGCCCTCTATTCAGAGGCGCCCCCCACCCAGCTGGAAGCCTTCCTCTCACCTCAGGACCCCTTGCCCCTTTCTCATCCGGGCAGCTGCCCTTGCCTAGCCGCCACCCTCGCCCAGCCTCGCCCATCACGGTCAGATGGTGCTCTCGACTCTCAGCTTGAATCTAGCAGGAAAGAGTGGACGCTGGACGTTCAGAGCATCTAAGAGCCACCTTTGCTGGGACGGACGCGTTGTACAGACGCGGCTCAGGAGAGCAAGGCCCCTGCGAGGCCACCGTGCTGGGTCCGGCCCCCTCCGCTTGGGTGCCTTCTGTCGGCTCTAGCTCATCCTTGGCCTCATTTAGTCTAATCCTTTTATCAGGCCGGGAGTGAAGCCTTCTTTATTCCCTTTTAAATGAAGAAAGGGAGACTTGGGAATATCAAGTTACTGCCCATCTAGTCACAGCAAGTGGCAGAGCCAACCCTGCGGGGCTGGTTCTGTTGAGCCCAGCTGGGTCCCAGCCCGCCCGAGGCTGAAAGGCGTGGCCGCGGGGTGGCAGCTTGGGAACAAAGGAGGGGATTGGGGGAGAGAGGAGGTTCTCTGTGGCCCGCTCCCCCCCCCACCGTTGCCAGGACCGGTGGGACTTTCCGGAGCCCGCCCCCTCCTCCAGGTTCACCTGGTCGGGCGCACCCTGCTCTCTCCGCCCAGGGAGGTCCCGCCTGCCTGCGGGAGCCTCACCTGTCCCTCCCATCGGCCCCTGAGGCCCCGATGCCCGGTCCCGGGCGTTTCCTGCCACATTCTGCGCTGCTGGTCACATGCCCACCACCTTCGTCCTCCCCTGTGGCGGGCACTCCGACCACCCGCCCTCTTCCCCAGCCCCACCCGTCTGGTTCGTGCACAAGCACTTCTCCACTGGCATCCCCGCCCAGGGAGAAGTCCTGCCTGAGGTCCAGCCCTGCCTCCTCGTGCTGCGGTTGCACTGACCTTCTCCCCGGGTGAAGTAGTCTGTGGGCTCTGGGGCCAGACTGCCGGGTCTGACCTTGGCCCGACCGCTTCCCAGATGCTTGATACCAGCTCTGTGCCTTGGCTTCTGCACCTACACATGTTATTCAGTAGCCCCTCTTCAGGGAATTGCTATGCAGGGGGTCAGCCCTGCCCACCAGGCATGCAGCATCCTGCCCTCACCAGCATCCACCCCAGGACCTTCATCTGGAGAAGCAGCTCTGCAAGGTTCCATCAGAGAGGGGGCAGGAAGGGCCTTCTGGGTCAGCCCTGCCCTTAGGAGACACCAGCTGCTTCTTCTCTCCGCAGCCTCCGAAGTGTGCCACCTACCTCAGCCCCGATCTTCTCGTCTTTGATCTTCTGATCTCTGGCCAGGGTCCCCAGCCAAAGGCATTCCTGTCTCCTGGCCTCCTCCAAGGAGAGGCAAAGGGCTGGGTGCCTCCCGGTCCCCTGGGCTCCCTCCTCCCTGTGCTGTGGGCGTAACCAGGACTCCCACAGAGGCCCTGGGACCAGGACATAGCCCGGTCCCTTTGGGGGGTGTCTGAGGGGAGAAGGGTCTCAGGGATGGGCCGCCACTGGGCGTGGTGCCCTGGGCCAGACACTGCTGAAAGGTGCCTCAGCTTAGGTCGTGCTCCTAGCACCCACGTGCAGAGCCGAGCCCAGCACGGGAGGTGTGTGTCCCTGTGCGCACACAGGGGAGGCGGCACACCCTGCCCTCAGGAGGCCAGTCTGAGGACACCTCCAGACCACAGGCACAGCCGGACAGAGCCCAGGACGTTAGTGTGGGAGGAATGCCATATGCCTGAGGACCAGGACAGTCAGGGAGGGCTTCCTGGGGCAGGGCCAGGAGGGACAGGGTAGGCCTGAGAAAGCGGCTTGACGGAGAGTTTTGCAGAGGGTGGGCCTGGGCTGGGCTGCTTAGGGCCGCAGCGAGAGATGCTGCAGTGGGCCGAACAGTGGCCCTCAGAGAGATGTCCTCATCCCCGGGACCTGTGCGCCTGACCTGACTTGGAAAGGGTCTTTGCAGTGAATTCACTGAAAGATCTTAAAATGGACGAGCTTCTGGGTGGGCCCTGAATCCAGTGACAAGTGCCCCCAGAAGAGACACAGAGACGCACGCAGAGCAGGCAGTGAGAGGTGACTGGTGCCGGTTGGAGTGAGGCGGCCACGAGCCCGGGAGCGGGCAGCCCAGGAGCTAGAGGAGGCTGTGGTGCATGAGGCCCCGCGGACGCCTGGATTCCACAAGAGCCATTCCTGCCGTTTTAAACCACCTGGTTTGTGGTGCTCTGTTACAGGAGCCACTGGCAGTGATGCAGGGAGCACGGACCACAGGCCCCTCCCACACCTCCCCCCGCCCCGCCCCAGGAAACGCATTCGCAACCCCGAGCTGCCTCTAGGATCCACTGTGACCCCAAGATTCCACCCCTGGGTGTCCGTGCTCACCAGACACCCATCCAGATCTGCTCGCGGCAGCCCCACCTGTAAAGCCCCAAACCGGAGGGCCTGTCCGCACGGCCCGCGTCCTCCCGCAGTGAGGAACCGGGCAGCAGTGGGAGTAGCATGGAAGGATTTCAAACATGGCGAGGGGGAGGGGCAGACACAGCAGTGCTCCATCCCCGTGAGGTCTAAACACAGGCGAAAGGTGCCGGGGCTGCTGAAGCCAGGGCTGGGGCTGCCCCAGGGCGTGTGGTGACGGGGGGGGGGGGGTAGACCGGGAGAGGCGGTCGATGCTGTTTCTTGGCCTGGGTGCTGGTTGCCCAAGTGTACTCAGCTTGTGGAAATTTACCAGGACACACTTGCCACGTGTACTCTCTTCTTAAATAAAAATGAGTTTAAAAAGTTAGGGGCCGGGGGGGGGCACTCATTCTGAAAGTCCTCCGTGAACCTGGTGTCGCTAAGGGCTCCCTCTGGATTCCCTGGTTCTGCTTCCCAGCCTTTACCTTGTGGGACTGAAATTGGATGTGTGTTTCCGTGTGGCTTTTCACCTCACTCATCTGTGCATCCCCTGGCATACAGTAGGTGCTCAATAAACACCTGCTGAGATGTGCTGCACAGCAGGGCACGGTGTTCTCAGACTCACCCCAGAGGTCCCTGGCTATCGGTCCCAGCGCCCCGGGTCATCCCAGGATCCAGTAGGACACACCCTCCCCACTGCTGCCCCCTCCCCTGTGCCTGTCCCCACCCAGCATGTGCAGGGCTGTACCTTCTGACCCACCAGCCTGAAATCTCGCCAGACACAGACTCGGACCTTCAGAGCCAGACACACAGTGCAGACTCTAGGACCAAAAGCCTCGGGTCCCTAGAGCGCTCTCTCCATCCAAGCCTGCATACCTTTCTTTGTCTTAGCTTGTTGGAAACTGGATGGAAACCTTCAAAAGAGGTTTTCTTTTTAAAGAAATGGTAAAGAGAATGACTAGGAAAGGCAAAAGCTTCTCAGTGGCAGGGTTTATGGAGCAGACGTCTCACTGCCATGAAACCCAAACCGGCCAACTGGCAGCTTAAGTCTCGGCTCTGTCCTCGCCGCAGCCGTCTGGGTGGACGCCCCACCTCGGGCCTGCCGTAGAGCCAGGCCAGCACGGCCCCAGGTGTGAGGGCTGCCCTCCCACGCAGCCTGTCTCTCAGGGGAGCACATCTGCTCTCGGCCACCACGCCTCCCGCTGCCACCATTCACTTGTGCATTCGCCGCTTCGCTCATCCCAGCAATGTGTTTGAGCACCACGTGCAAGGGTGACACCAGCCCTGCTTGGCTGGGGCCACCAGCCTGGGTGGGAAACAGACGAGGGAACAGGAGTTAGACCCAGGGGGGCTGCGTCCTAGGGCAGACCCGGGAATTTTCCCGGAGAAAGGGAAGTCTCAGTCGGCCCCTCGTATCCTAAATCGAGCTCACGCTTCCCGGGCTGCAGGCTTCTTGCCTGAAGCCATTTCTTAACCACATCCTTGCAGTAAATCACAGTGATAGTCACGGGGCGCCACCTAAGTGCAAATTAGGTAAAAGCAAAATCCCGGGCGGGGCCGGGCAGGGGTGCAGGGAGTGGCTGGCCAGCTGACGGTCTGACTTATTCCAAGGAGAAGCTGGAGGTTGGTGCCGGGCACACTTTAAAATGCAGATGTGGCCCCAGCAGGTCTGGGGTGGGGTCTGAGCCTTTGCACTCCAGATGCGTCCCCAGAGGAGGAAGGCTGCTGGTCTGGTGGGGACCACGCGTTGAGTAAAAGGCTTTAGGATATCCAAGGCACTAGATGGGATAAGTCGCCTGTACTCAATCAACCCTGCCTCGTCCCAGCCCTGGGATCTCAGGTCTCGCTGGGGGACGCTGCACCTCTCGGGGACCGGGGCCCCTCCCTCACCTCGGCCTCACTCGCATCCCTCCTCCCATTCCGTCCCCTCTGCTTCTACGGTCTCCTGGGACGCAGAACTACCAACCCAGCAGGAGACAGGCCCAGAGACCAGAGGACTTGCCCACAAGCTCTCAGCAAGCTGGGGGCAAAGACAGAACTGGAGGCCGGGGCGTCCTGATCCCAATCCCACTGAGCAGAGAGGCGCCCAAAACTGCAGCCGAAACCAGAGGAGGGGCCCGTCGACACCCCCGTTCTTCCCGACCGTGCAGCCCTGAATGTACACGCCAGAGAAAACCGCCGCCGCGGGGGGGACCCGGGAGGGGAGGGGCCGAGCTGGCAGGGGTCTGCAGGGTGGCGGCAGGGTGGGGGGATGCGCACAGCCACTTACTGAGTCCTTGTCTCCCCCTCGTTTGTGGTGGAGAATTCTCAGTGTAATACCAGTGCCCAGCACAGCCGGGCGCTACTAAGTACACACTTAATAAACTGTGACCACGCCAAGTGGCTACCGTGTGTCAGACACCCTTCCAAGCGCTTCCGCGTATTAACTCGTTCACCGTCACTCGACCCCACCCCGTTCGCGCGGAGGCCTTGCCCACTGGAGCCCGACAGCTGGCCGGTTCACAGAAGCGGGGGTGTGCGGGGCTCCCCCAAGCACGGCAGCCCGTGGTTCCCGCCCGGCAGACGCCACTCGCAGGCCAAGGAACCCCCCGCAGTGATGCCCACTCGGGTGCGTCTGGACAGGGGCTGCCTCCACGCACAGCGTCCCTCAGAAGGGGCGCCCGCCCCACCCTCCAGCCTGTCCTGCCCGAGGTCATGGTTCATCGTGACCCTGGGGACAGAAGCAGTCAGGATCCAGGGCACAAGCACGGAGGACGGGACTCCCTTAATTTACCAACACCTGGGATGGGAGGCAGGTCGAGACCCTCATTCCACAAACAAGGGCGAGAGCAGCGCAAAATAAGAATGAGGCCCTTGTTCAACAGCCATTCAGACCTTTGTGGTGGCGACAGCAGAGCGCGAGCCCAGGGTGGCTCCTAAGGGGGGAAGGCGCACGTCCGCCCACCCGGGGCCCAGCCTGGCTGAGGGGCGGCCCAGGCCCCCAGCTCACCGGCGCTGGGTGGTCACTGTGCAGGGAGAACAGCTCCTGAGTCCGCCCCAAGGAGCCTGAGGGCCGACGGCCTGTCCCCATTCCCTCCGGCTTTTGTCCTTGACAATGGTCCTGCCAGCCTCCTGATCAGCGTCCACCACAAAGGCAGGGGATTGGCTTACGGCCCTCCTGCCTCGGGGCTCACAGCCCCAGACACTCGATCCACCTCTAGGTCCCCAACACCCACCCGGTGGCCCCAGACCTGAGCCGGGGCAGGGGAGGACGAGGGCAGGTCCTGTAAGCGCCACTCATGCCCCGTGCAGGGCGCCCCCTGCGGGTGGAGACCCAAGCCGGGTGGGGGCGTGTGTCTGTGTGTGAGTGCGTGTGTGTGTGTCTATGTGTGAGTCTGTGTGTATGTATGTGTGCGTGTGTCTGTCTCTATGTGTCTGTGTGTGAGTCTATGTCTGTGTCTGTGTCTCTGTGTGTGTGTGTGTGTGTGTGAAGGGAGGTGTGATGTCCTGAGGAGAAGCGCGCCAGGAGTGAAGTCCTGCCTGTCTGAAGGGGGAGGCCTGGCCCCTCCCTGAGACCCACCCCCCATATGAGAGACATCAAGAGCCTAAATCAATGAGGCAGGTGGACAGACGGACAAACAGGTGGGCACCCCCTGAGCAGACGTGGGCGGCAACGCAGTCTGGTAGTTCTCAGGAAGGGAGCACACCCCCAGTGTCAGCTCTCCGCCCCCCGGGCAGGGCCTGCTTGACACAGCTTCCTTGGGGGAGGCGGGGGAGACGGCCGCCTGCCTTGCAGTGACTCCCCCAGGGCCTGCACGGGGGCGGCGGCCAGGCATGGGCTTGGCCCCTCCGTCCCCGCCCCTCGCCACTCCTGCTCTGGACCTGCCTGCTGCAGCCTCACCCCCCCACAGGCTGTATGACGTGTGCCCTGGTCTCACCTCCCCCGAGTGCCCCTGCCTCATCTGAGCGGGGAGCAGTCCGGCCCCACGAGGCTGGAGGCAGAGAAAGCCTTCAGGTCGGAGTCTGGGCAGACGGGGAGGCTCAGTCCCCATCCGTGAATGAACGAGTAAGTGAAGGTTCGCTTCCACCACAGCCAGGGGTGGGGGCAGGCAAGGGCTTTACCTCTAAGCAGTGGCCAATGGGCCGGGGCTGGGGGCTGCAGCCCAAGTGAGAGACGTCTGCAGGATGCGCACAGGTGCTCACGGCACCTGGGGCTTAGCCCCCGGGACGTCCCTGCCCACTGAGCGTACTGCCCTGCGTGCGAGGAGCGTGAAGCAGATCTGGACTCACACAGGTCACCTGGGGAGGCATCTGTCCCTCCTACAGGAAGTGTAAGAGGCCCTTGGTGGTGGCTGCCTTTGATGCTTCCAGGAGCCAAGGGTAACTCAGGCTGGGGGGCAGGGGGTGATTCAAACTTGCAAATCGCTCAGGGCATTGGAATAAACCTTGACGCTCCTGGTGCCCATAGGCCCCTAAGAAAGCAATGCATTGGGCTGGGGTGTAGACGGGGACGGTGGACCCCCTTTGCACCTCCGCTGCCCGTCCCTCCAGGAGGCCATATGCCTCGGCTCTGAGACTGGGACCAAGTCCAAATCCCTGACACCCTGCCCGCCGCGCCGTCTGGACACCCCCAGGGCCGCCCACCTCCTCCAGCACCCCAAAGGCCAAAGGGGAGGGGAGAGGCCGGGGGCTTGTTCCAGATCTGACTCTCTGGTCTCGCTCCCAGCAAAGCCCCGGCCACAGAGTTGCGGGAGGACCAGGGCGCTGCAGGTCTGCCTCAGCTTCTCACCCCAGTGCCCCCAGGAGGCCGGTGGGCGACGGCACTGAGCTGGGCCACTCCCCCCATCCACGGGAGCGAAGGAGATGGAAGCCAAGGACAGGGGTACACCACGCTTTCCCACCACAGCAGGGCCTCCGCGTGTGCGTGTGCCAGGGGCCCCCAGCCTGGCCGGATGCTGCCTGGAGAGGCTGGACGATTTACCCCAGCTGCCGAACGCCTTGAATTGCTGTCGTTTTTTTTTCTTTTTTTAATGTTCCCTGAGGAGAAAGAGGCAGAAAGCCCTGCTCTGGAAGGTCCTGCCTCGGGAGGGACGGATGAGGCCATGGACAGAAGGCCAGCTGCCCTTCCCTCTCCCAGGCTCGTGCCTTCTCCCCGCAGAGGGCCTGCCCTGCCCACGACCGACCCGTGTGAATCTCCCGTCCACCAAGGCTCAGGCTAGGCCTCTCCCCTCCACCCCCAGGGCCTTCCCGCAGCTGGTCCCCCAGACACACCCCCGCGTCCACCAGCTCCGGAGGCCACAGCGGGCAGGAGGGATAAGGGCCACCACTGACTCTTCCTGAGAAAAGAAAGAAACAGGCTCTAAGGGGCTGCTCCAGCATCCCTGATCTGCCCCACGAGGCAGCGTGCATGTGGTTAGGAGGCGGCAGCGGCTGAAATCCCAGCGTCAGCAAGCACCGGCTGGCGGCCTTCGTGGGCTCCTGAGCAAGGGGCTTGGTCTCCTCACCTGTAACGTGGGGATGAAGCTGGTGCGTCCCTCAGGGGTTTACACGCGTAAATGGAGGCGGTAAATGCCGACTGTTACCCTGACAGGTTAAGGCAGCGCCACCAGGGTGATGGCAGCTGCCCAGGTACCTCCGCGGGGCTCCAAACATGGGCCCTCCCAAGATCTAGTGTTTTCCCGAAGAAACTTCCAGACTTCCTGGGAAAGTGCAACCAGGAAGGCATTTCCACCACCCGCCAGAGCAGAGAGGGGAGACGGAAAGCCCAGCGCGAGCTGCTTCCCCGGCCCCAGCCCCAGGCTCTACACCTCACAGGTACTCAGAGGGGACCCCGGTTCCCAGGCCGTGGAGAGCTCGGGGTACAAGCCCCCCTTGCTGGCTCTGAGGAGGAAGCAGGTAGTGGCAGGAAATGGGACCCAAAGGAGACCTCGGCTCCCGAGGCTCTGGCCGCAGGGCAGCCGGGGGCAACCCCCGCCTGCCGCCGCCGCCAGCGCTCCCGGGGCCCACGCTGGCAGGGCTCTGGGGGGCGCAGAGCCAACCCCGAGCTCCCCTCCTCACCGTGTCCTTCTGCTGCTTCCAAAATAACTCTCTGCTCTCTGCCCAAGTTTGTTCTCCCATGTCTGAGGCGGGAAGAGAGGCCTGAGTTTCTAGAAATTGGGGACCACCCCTTTACCAAGGGGCTAGTCAGCACAGAGGGGCTCCTACAGTTCTGAGAGCCCCCAAGTCAGCAAATCTGTCTCAGTTTGGCTCCAGGAACTTGTCTTTTCCAACGTGGGGGCCGAGGGTTGGAAATTTCTCCCGCACTCCCGTCCCTTGTACCTTCCCAAGTGGCCCAGCGCCCTGCTCCTAAGGTCACACAGCCGTTAGGGTCCTTGCAGCCCCTCAGGGCGTGTCCCAGGGCAGAAAGGAGCCAGATGCCTCGGCCGTGCACACCTAGCTTTCCTTGTGCTGCACCGGAGAACCCGCTCTTTCCACGGAACTCGGCTTCTGGGGAGAAGCTGGACTCTCCAGACAGGAGTCACCTGGAAGTCCACTTTTCCTCTTGGAAGAGTCCTCACAGGTGCCAGGCTGGCCCATCTCTTCCAGGGAACCCTGTGACAATGGTCACTTCCTCCATCGCCCCGCCCCCGTCCCCACCCCCGCCTGTCCCCATCAGGAACCCAAGAGCAGAATGGGCTCCAGGGAAGGTCATTTCCCTGAAGGTCAGTGGGAGGGGGCTTGATTAGTAAGGAAGGAGGGAGGGAGGGAGGGAGGGAAGAAAGAAGGAAGGGGGCTTCCCTGGTGGCACAGTGGTTAAGAATCCGTCTGCCAAGGCAGGGGACACAGGTTCAAGCCCTGGTTTGGGAAGATCCCACATGCCGCAGAGCAACTAAGCCCCCTGCACCACAACTACTGAGCCTGTGCTCTAGAGCCTGTGTGCCACAACTACTGAAGCCAGCACGCCTAGAGCCTGTGCTCCGCAACAGGGGAAGCCACCACGGTGAGAGGCCCACGCACCGCCACCGCAACGAAGAGTAGCCCCCGCTCGCCGCAGCTAGAGAGAGCCCACATGCAGCAACAAAGACGCAATGCAGCCAAAAATAGATAAATAATAAAATAAAGTAAGTAAATTTTTAAGAAGGAAGGGAGGAGGGAGGGAGGGAGGGAAGGGGGAGGGGAAAGAGGGAAGGGAAGGGAGGGGGAAGGGGGGAATGGGGGAGGGAGGGGAAGGGGGAAGGGGGAGGGGGAATGGGGAGGGAGGGGGAGGGAAGAAGGGGGGAAGGGGAGGGAGGGGGGAGGAAAGGCAGCCCAATGGGGCTCCAGAACTTAGACTCTGTCTCCCTAAGTCTGCGCCCGTCACAGGCATTTCTGTCACCCTTCCCGGGCCTCAGTAGGTCCTTTGCAGTGGAGGGTTGAGAAAAACAGCGCCCATGGTCAACGTTTTAAAGCAGACACAAGGCTTTGCCCCTTTGTCCCGTGGCTCCTCCTACCGCCCTTCCCAGTGAATGCTGTCGGCGTTTCCATTCTCAACATGAAGAAAGAGAAGCATTGGAGTGAGTGAGTAGCGGCCAGAGGACGCACAGCCCATAAACCGAAGTGCTAAGACTGGAGCCCAGGGCTTGGGCAGGGCCTCCCCGTCGGGCACGCAGCACCGCGCCCGCCCTGCCTGCTGCCTGGTGGGCACGGTCCACGCGGAAGCCGTCGGGTCGAGCCCTCGGAAAGGGAGAGGCGGGGCCGGCTGGGCGGGCCGGGCGACTTTGCTCTGAGCCGGGCTTTCTTCTCCTCTGCCCGCCGCCCACCCGCTGAGCCCACACCGCTGTTGCTGGAGCCCAGAGGTTTCCTTTTTCTTTCGCCCGGGGCTGCTTCCTGCCTTTCTTTTGAACTGGGGTGTTGGCTCCCCGACACGCTCGCCCTCCTCCAGCGACCCCCCCACCGGGCCTGCCCCGTGATGGGCCAACTCCGCCCCCCACCCCGGCTCTGCTTCATAGAAAGGCTGGCACCCAGTCCCTAGGGGACCCTCCTCCTGGAGCGGCTCCCCGCTCTCCCCGGGGGAGGTCCTGCGCCAGGACAGGAGGCTCAGAGCCGATCTCTCCTGCGTCTCCAGCCCTGTTTCTCAACAAAACCTGTGCGCATTGTGGTCTGGAAATGTTCTGGCACGGGCTGAGGGTTAGAACTCAAACCCTGAGTTTGTGGGGTGGGGAGAAGCTCAGGCTCTTAGAATCTTTTAGAAAAGGCCACGGAGGCCTGGCCCGGAAAGGGCGGCCTCCGAGGTCCAGAATGAGAAGAGGCCCATGGATCTCCCAGACGCAGCCCGCAAGGCCGCTATCCTCCCTGGAGCCACACGTTTCTCTGCTTCTTCAGACGACAGGCCCTGCAGGGACCAGCCGCTGCGCTGGGGAGCGGGCTGGGGTATCCCACCCGCTGCTGCCTCACCCCCCTCAAAGCTCTGCGTCCGCACCGGCCAGGAGAAAACTAAAGTCTCCAGGCCCCAGAGGGCTCCTCTCGGCTCCCCGCAGCCACTCTCTCCTCTCTCATCCCCCAACACACAGACGCGCCCAGCCCGCACTTCCTCCTCCAGGAAGACCTCCCTGACTAACACTTCTTGGCCCCAGTCACCCTAATAACAACACCACTAACACTGGGCTCTTCCCAAGGGCCGGACACTGTGCCAAACCCTTTACAAACGTCGCCTCAGTGAATTCAGACAACAGCCCTGTGAGGCAGGCATGAGCTCCATTTACAGATGAGGAAACTGGCCCAGGTCACCAGCTTGTGAGGACTGCGGTCCTGCTCTGCCGTGACCGGCACCTGTGCTGGGACCCCCGCTCTCCCCAGCGCCCTGCCTCCGTCTCATCACCCTCAGGCGGCGATGAGTAGGATGGAAACTACCCAGAACCTACACACACGTTGCGTCTGACCTTTCATCGAGGTCAGCAGTCGTCACAGCAGCCTTACAGGGAGTAAGGTCCCAAGGAGGCAGTAAGCTGCCTGACGGCGGTTGCGGAGCGGGGGGCCCCCTTCGTCCCGGCGGCAGAAGGTGATGGAAATGGGTGCTGAGGGGTCAGTGCAAGCGAACGAGCCTCAGGCCTTCTACAAGCAGCTCGGCCCCCCACTTGCTTCCTGTCTCTGCTCAACTCTGGGGGCAAAGGAGGGACTCAGAATACTACCCAGATTCTCCAAGTCAGGGACAGCCCCGGGTATTGCCAACAACACGTGTATATCTCTGTCCCCTCGCTGTGCGGACGTGGGACGGGATAGAGCAAGGGCCGCCCCACCTTCCGGGTGCCCCAGAGCCGGGGGTCCGTGTCTCCCAGGTGAGTTCCGGGGAGGACATCCAAACCCTCATGAGTCCCCACGAGCCTCACTGAGACCATGGGTTGGAGAGACGCCAAGGGCCTGTGGGTGTTGGCGTCGGTCCCTTCAACCCAATCAGCCGGGCGTCCGACCCTGAGGGAGCGTCGTCTTTGCAGGTGAGGGCAGAGCAGAGACGCAGTGGGACCAAGAGAGCGGGGCAGCGGTGGGCAGCTCTTTGCACGGGCTGGGTGTCTCCTGGAGCCCCGAGTTCCCTGGTGCCCCCTACGGCTCCGTCCCTGGCACCTTCTGAAGGTCTTCAAGGGCGCCCTCTGACCGGCCACCCCCTGTACATCCACGTGTTCTCATCTGACCTTTCACCTTCTCCTCCACGTCCTCCCACCCCATCCCCAGTGTTCACAGCTGGCTGGACCCCGAGCCCCACCCGGAGCAGCCAGGCACTGACTGAGGCCAGCACCCCGCGGTCGCCTCCCCTCGTCCCGCCACAGCCTGTTCCCTTGGGCTCTGCGCTCACCCCGGGTGCCATTTCCTCCCGCGTGAGGGTTCAGCACTGCTCGTATGTGCCAGGCACTGTGCCGGGGAGTTTACATGACACGTGGCCTCACTTAGCCTGCCCACCACCCACTTGTCCCCACGTACAGACGCAGACCCCGAGGCTCAGAGGACTCGGGTGACCCCGTCAGGGGCAGAGCTAGGAAGGGGCCAGGGCTTGGGTGCCCCAGACGAGAGGCCCTGCGGGCCCCAGCAGCCAATGAAAGTGTGGGCCGTCCTCGGCTGGAGCTGGGCCACTTGCGGCTGGACTGCCGTATCCTCACTTTGCTGAGGAGGGAAGGGGGCGGCCCTCACGCCCACCCTTCCACGGTGCGTTTGTGCCTGGGCCACTCTCCAGAGAGGCAGAGAAAGGAGGCCCACCGCCCTGCAGAGACACTCCACTCACCACCCAGACAAGACCCTGCGCGGCCAAGGGGGACCCTGCGTCTTCCCCTCCCTCCAACATTCCAGGGCCTGCTGCTGAGGTCCCCAGGCCACGTGGGACCCTCCCTCCTACCCTGGGATGCACAGGCTGAGTCCTGGGAGAGAGGGGCTTTCTCAGGCCCCAGGGAGACCCAGGGTCGGCTCAGAAAACCCCAAATGCAGACATGACAGTGCCAGGGGAACAGCGACGAGACGGTAGGGGCAACCCTCCAGCAGCGTGGATTCTGACGGCGACACTGTCGTCTTTTCCCCAAGTCCTCCTGAGGAAGGATGGGTCTGGGGAAGGAGGTGGGACCAGTGAGCCCCTCAGCCTGGAAAAGGGAACTTTCTCCTGCTTCCCCAGAGAAAGGCTCCACAGAAGTCATTTCCAAATTCTTTTCAGCCACAGAACCCTGTCTTCAAATGAGACAACGTCCTACCCACTTCACCCACACACATGTAAAACGGCTGAAGGGGAGCTGCCCTGGTCCCGTTTAGTTCAACAAATACTTGCCTGACTCTACAAACGAGCTCCTGTTTCCTCAGAGCCCCCAGACCCTGCAGCCCAAAGCCACAGAGCTCCGGGACAGATGGCCCAGACCCTCCTCCTCCGAGAAGAGGTCATGGAGGCCCAGGCAGGGCTGAGCCAGGAAGCCTTCCTCTCCCCAGAGCAGGGGGGAGGCAGGTGGTCTGGAGTGTGCGCTCACTCCCTCCTCCCGCCCAGGTGGCCAGGCCAGAGCCCCCAGCCCTCAAGCCCTGAGGGGCAGCTGCCCCCAGTGGGGTCCACTTCACACACCATCTCACCCCAACTCAGACTCTAAAAACAGCTCTTTGGTTTTCAGCTTGGCACTGCCCACAAATTAGTGTCTCCAACGCGGCCTCTTGGGACGTGACTTCAGGGAGGCCCCTGGGGAGCCAGAGGCCTCAGTGGAGGGAGATGGAGCCAGCAGGGACGTCTTGGAGGAGACGAGGGTGGCTTAGTCCCCTCTCCTGGCTTCTGGGACCCCCACCAAGGCCACCCAGCTCAAGTGACTGCTCTGCTCTCCTTGCCCCGGCTGGGGACAATCTTTCCCCCCACGGGGCCCCTCCCCTCTCCTCCACTGAGCCCCGGCCACCGTCCTGGGCGCTGCTCTGCAGGAGAAGAAACCGGCAAGAGGAGAAGGGGCGGCAGTCTGGGCCCCTCTGCTCAGGGCCCGGAGACCCATCTCTCACCTAGCCTGGGCTCGCGCCATTAGGCCCCGAGACAGGGGCCAACTGGGAACCGGTCAGGGAAGCCCGACCTCACCACTCGCCTGGCCTTCAGCCTGGGACTGTTCTCCCCGCCACGGCCCCACAGTCCAGGACAGGGCAGGAGATGCCTGGGCCTCAGGGCTCCAGCTGCACAGGTGCCCCAGACTGAGGCCGGCCCGGTCAGCGCGCAGCCAGGCGTGCTCAGGGAGAAGCGCGTGGTACTCACAGGTAAGCCGTCAGGGGGTCCAGGTCCCCCGGCACCGCGGAGAGCCCGCGCTCAGAGCAGTCGGCCGACAGCATGATGCCGTCCTCGTGGCAGCGGCAGGGGGCCGGGCAGGCGGGCCGCGGGCCAGGCTGGGGGGCACACGGGGAGGCGCAGAGCGCGGCGCAGAGCCAGAGGGCGCGGAGCCCGGGTGCGCTGGGCATCGCGGCGGCCAGGAGGGCGGCGGGCACCGGTGGCGCACAGTCAGAGAGGAGCAGGCATCGCTGCGCGGTCTTCACTCCTGGGTTTCACGGGTTGGGCTTGGCAGGGGAGGGCGGAGCCAGGGAACTTTCTCGCCTCTCGCTCCCCTTCCCTCCTTCCCTCCGAGCTGGCAGGAATTTCATCCAGGAAAGAAAAAAGCAAACAACCCGGAGAGCGGAGAGCGGGTCCTGCAGGCGTTTGGGCTGCGGGCTCAGGACCCCGTGCCAGAGCGGACAGCCTCGGGGCCACAGGGGATCGGAGGAGGGCCCCGGAAGCACCTTGTTTGTTCGAGGTCACCCACTTGGGGGGGGAGCAGCCCCAGAAGTACAACTCGGGGTCACCCGCCGCATCCTGGCTCCTGGGGAGGGGAGCGAGGGGTTGTCTCGCCAGGTGGGCCGTGAAGGGCCGGAGCCGCGGGGCGGGTGGAGGTCGGGTGGCTACAAGAGGAGACTTCCAGCCGAGCCCCAGGCCCCCCACTAGAGAAGGTGTGACGTCCACTCACAAAGCGTCTTGCACGCGGCCCCAGTCAGGTGGGAGCCCGGGAGCCCTGGACCCTGCTCCCGCGATGGAGCCAGGCGCCCGGCTGGGGGACGCGCCCACCTGGCGGTCCGGGCCGGCCTGAGTCGGCAGTCTGGCGCCACCTGGAGGCCAGTCCGGCAGCTGCAGCTCCACCAGCCTGAGGCTGGAAGGGCCAGGCGGGAGGCTTGAGGGCGAGAGACGGTGGCGGAAGCGGGGCTCATCCCGGCGCCGGGCCAAGCCCAGGGTGGAGCGAGAGCCGGCCGCGTCTCCTGACCTTACTCTCCCCACACGGTCCATCCTGAGTGTACAGCGGCAGCCTGAAAGCCTCAGGGCAGCCAGTGGCCCTTCATCCAGGACCGTCACCCCCCCACGGCCACTCATCACCCCCCTCCCATTCTCTGTTATTGCTCTCACCTCCTGGGCCCCAGGGGCTGCACGGCTGGGCCAGGAAGGCGGAAATCAAACCAACCGTTGGCCTCTGGGGTGTGGGGCTCGGCCCTGACGTAGATGAGCCCCCAGGAAGGCCTGGGTGGTCCTTGTGCACGGAGGGCCGGAGAGACCACAGGGGTGCTGGCCACTCGGCCGTGTTCCCGGCCTCACTCCCCACTCGCTGCGGCCCTCCTGCTCCTTTGCAGCTCTGGTGTGGGGGCCCTGCTGCCCCCTCAGCATGGCGGGGCCCGGGCCCAGTGCGAGGCTCCAGCCCGCCTACTGGAGGGTCGTCATGGGCCAACCCCGACTCCTGGGAACGAGTGTGCAGAGGGTGTGACCCAGCCCAGGGAGGCCCAGGTGAGCGGGGAGGCTGCCCTGCTCCAGCTTCTGCTGCACAGGCCGCGAGGGACCTCCCGGCCTCTGACCCCTCGCCTTCCACGAGGAGCTCGGGGCGGCCAAGGAGAGCCCTGCCCCTCCCCGATTCGGGGTCTGACTCCTTTCGGGGCGTCCTGCTCTGGTTTGTGCAGGCTTTCTGTGTCCCCCAGGCCCTCTACCGGGAGCAGCTGGGGCCCCGCCGCTGGCGCCAGCCGTCCAGGGCCTCCTGGTTGATGAGGGGACGGATGGGACCTGGTGAGGCCACAGGTGATGGTGTCGCCACGGTGAGCACTCCTGCTCTCCTTTCTGCTTCTCCTCCTGGTTTTCCCTCCCCAGACTCCCGCACTGTGGTGGAGCAAAGGAGGCAGAGAAAACTCAGCCCCCCCGCGCCTGCCGCTGGCGTCGGTCCTGCTGTGCACAGGGCAGCAGCTGTGCCGCCTCGCCCCGAGTAACCTGCTCTGAATCCAGGGCCGCCCCCCGGACACTAGAAACTAGATCTGAGGAACAGGGAAACTGGAGGGCGGGGCTGGGGGCTGCCCCGCGAAAGCCACCCACCAGGCCCCCCCAGCCCCGCTCCTGTTTCCCACCAGGCCCTGGCATGGATGGACAGAACGCACTCGGCCTCTGGCTTGACCACATGCCTTATTCCCCGACTCGGCCTCTTCACGGCACGGGGCCCGGCGGGTGTCGGGGAACAGACTCCCGAAAGACGACGTCAGGGCAGAGTGAGGAGGGGGCTGTGTCCGTACCCACACCCCGAGCCGCGGGGCAGCGGGGTCTCTGCCTGCTCCTCTGGGGCCCTGTCTAGCGGCACCTGCAGTGGCTGAGCGGCGTGCCTAGCTTCTCCACGCCCCAGGAGCAGCACGGGCCCGCGGCAGCCAGGAAGGGCAGCAGGGTCATGGTGGGGAGCTCCTGCCCGGCTCCCCACACGGCAGCTGCAGCCTCTGCACCGGCCCCTCCTTCCTGCTCCCCCGCTGGGCAAAGACGTTGGCACCGGTGCCTGGAGGGGCCGGGACTGTTCCGCGGAGCCCACCCCCAGCCCACGGCCCTAGCTTACACGTGTGACACTGAGGAGGGTGCAGGGCCAGCCTGCAGCACTGCTCACGGCCACCCAGCGCACGGTCACCGCGTCCGTGGCGACGGGCTGTGACTCTGTGGCCCAGACCGGGTCAGGGCTGCTCGGCCGGTCAGCCCATCCCCACCCAAGCCCCGGTCACACCACAGCCCCACCCCAACCCCCAGGCATCCCACCCTCTGCCCCTGTTCCCTCACCTTCTCCCGGGGGTCTGGCAGGCACAGGGAGACCAGCACGCGAGCCCCGTGCTCCCACACCAGCTCCCAGAGCTCTGCGGGCCCCGGTCAGCATGACGTGATCGCGGCCAGAGGGCCCGCCCTGCAGAGCACAGGGTGTCCCCTGCCCGTCTCAGCTCTAGGACCCCCAGCCTCCCAGCCCCAGACCAGGAAGCACAAATGGCCCAAGGGCATGGTCCCACGGGGAAGAGCCAGGCTGCGGGCATCTCTCCAGCAGGGCCGTCCTCTGCCAGAGGGGACCGCCCGTGACAACAGCCGTCTGCGGGACGAGGGTAAGGGTGAGGCTGCCGGAGGTCCCAGCCTGGCCGACGCCCGATGCCCCGTCCACCCGCAAGCCCACTGGCACTCACGGGAGGCCATGCCGTCCTGCCCACAGCCAGGAGAGGGCATCGCAGAGCTGGCCTGGTCCTTGAGGGCCTGGAGCGGAAGCTGGGGAGGGTGATGGGCAGAGGGGCACCATGAGACAGGCCGCAGAAGTGGTGGCACGAGGGGACCCCGCGTCGTTGTGCCGCCCAGCCCGCAGCCACCTTGTGCTCCCCCAAGAAGCCAGCGTCGCCAGATCACGCCTGGGGAGGAAGCGCCGCACGGGGATGGGCTGCGGCCTGGGCAGGGCGCGGGGCGCGGGCCGCGTCGGGGGTGCCGGAGGCTGCCCAGCTCCCGCTCTTGGTCTCCTCGGCCCTGCGTGGACGGAGCTGGCAGCCTGTTGGTGGGAGGGATGGGGACCCTGCCCCCCACCGGGCCAAGTTCCCAGTGCTGCACGTGCTCAGAGGTGCCAGGGAGCCCCTTCCAGGACCCTGCTCAGGAGGCAGCCGTGCAGGAAGATGTACTGGCTCTGGGGGGTGGGACGGGAGGCGGTCGGCTGAGGGACCGTGGCCCAGCAGGGAGACTTCCAGGCCCTGACCAGCCAGACGGCCCGGGGCAGGGGAGGGGGTTTGGGGAGCCTTCCCGTGGGGCCCCCCCGCGTCAGAGCTGGCAGGGGCCCTCCCAACTCCCACCCCCGGCACAAAGGGAAACAGAAGCCCCGATAGGAGGGTGAGTGTCCGAGCCCCTCCCCCGGGGTTCTTCCCTGGCCCCTGGGGACCCTGTGGCCCGGCTGTCTGCCCCACGCCCTCCCAGGGTCCGCAGCCCACCTGCCTTGCCCTCACCGGGGTCTGGATCATGAGGGGCCGGTGCAGGCGCAGCGAGCACACCGTGTGGAATACGTCCACTGTATCCTCCTCCCCCAGCTGCTGCAGCAGCCCTGACAGGGCCACAAAGGTGTCCGAGCGGCCCACGCCTGCACTGAGGGTCAGAGGGCCCAGGGCTGTGAAGCAGGGCCCTTCCCCAGCCCACCCCACCACCCGCCACCTGCCCCGCCTGCCTGCACCAGGACGGGCCCCGCTCCTCTCCCGAACGGGGTCCACAAAGGCCAGCAGGGAGCTGGGGTCTCGGGGACGCTGTGGTCTGGCCGGGTGGTGAACTGCAGCAGTTGCTGGGCAGCCCGGAGGCTGGGGGGCAGAGGAGCTGCTTCTCCGTCCCCTCCTAACCCACTGTCCTCTGCTCAGCCCTCATTCTGTCACCAGCTCTTGAGGGCGGGGTGGTGCCCCCCCCCACTGGGATGCTCCCCTCAGCTCCTCCAGCCTCCCGGGAAGTCTGCCTGCAGGGGGCCCAAGGGGGAGGGGGGCACTGCTGCCCCAGGAGGACACAGCCTGGGATGGCGGATGGGGCCCAGGGGTCTGGGGTGAGCGGGGGCCCTGAGCTGGGTGCAGGGCAGGGCAGAAACCGTCCCTTCTCACCCAACTTCGGATGACCCTTAGCCTTCCCTGTGCTTCCCTACCCTCCCTAACCTCCCACCTCCTGGGCAAGGGGGAGGCCAGGGGCCCAGGAGGTGAGCTGACCTTCCGAGGAGTCACAACCCCTCGCTCGCGGGTACGCACGTGCTGCATCTGGAAGTCCCGCGTGGTCCACTCGTCCTCGGGCTCCTCGGCCAGGAGGTGGACGATGTGACCGTGGGTGACAGGGGTGGAGTCGGCTGGCCAGTGGTGCTCACGTAGCACCTAGGGCCAGAGGGATGTGGGCCCACCCATCACTGCCACCCCTGCTGTATCAGCACCTCCCACCCACCCGTCTGTGTCCGCCACCCTGCTTGTCCGGAAGCCTCTCTCCCCCTGCCCGGCCCCAGCACCTCCACCCCCAGACCTCTATGTGACCCCTGGGACTTCCAGGCAGCTGCCGGGTGCCTGTGCAAACTGCATGGCCTTACTTAGGACCACCTGGCCTGGCCTCTCCGCTCCAGCTGGAGGGGCTCAAAGGTGTTATCCCAGGGCCCCGCACGGAGCAGGGCACAGGCGTGTTTAAAGCAGGGACGCAGACTGGGCCTGGAGCAGGAGAGGGTGGTCTCGGTGAGAAACAGCAGAGGCAATGGAGGCGAGTCCAGCTGGGAGCCTGGGTTCCTGGTCTCCTTCCCTGCCCCATCCTGGGCGGCCCGGGGACCCCACCAACCCCCAGGCCTCACCTGGCCTCCCAGACCCACAGCTGGTCCTGTGGGGAGAGCCTGCCACCTGGTGGCCACCCCGGGGGCTGTGGCACGCTCACCCGCCCACTCTCCATGCCCACCGTCAGCATGACGACCCGGACCTGCTGCTCCCACGCCAGCTGCCAGAAGTCCTCCAGGGTCTTCTTCAGAAGCCCCTGGGTGGTGATGAACTCCTGTGGGCGGGTGTAGCCCTGGGGGGCGGGCAGGATCACGTTAACTGGGGCCCCAGCCCACAGCCACGCATCCCACGGGTGATCTCTGGGAGTGAGGACTTCGTGTGCAGGTCGATACGTGTGCACACACGTGAACACACGTGCACCAAGGACCCAAATCAGGAGGGTGACTTGGAGACAGCCCCACCTCGATGGGACGATGACAAGACACTGATGGCCCTGAAGTAGCTTCCCCAGGCCACCCCTTCACCACCCGACCCACACCACCTGCACTTCTCCCAGGGCTCCACTGCCCACCCAGCTCCCCGAGGCCAGCACTCAGTCCCTCCTCCAACAGCCCCATCTGCCTCTCCTGCCTCCGCCTGATGACCCCGCCCCACTCTGTCCACATGCACCGCCCGGCTCTTCTCTGGGTCTGTCCAGCTGCAATGTCTGCCCCTCTTTCATCACTTATCAGGATTCTGCTCATCCTTCAAGAGACCAAATGCCCCCTCCTCCAGGAAGCCTCTCTTGATTCCTAGGTGGACTAAACGTTCCTTCTTCACGAGCTCTGAGCACCACACGTGTGCCCTTATTACAGCACCTGTCATGCCGCGTGGCAGGTGTCACACACATACACACACACACACACAACTCCTGCTCCTTTGAAGGTGGGAATCCGCGTAGCCCAGCCCTGCCTCCTGCGGTCCCAGCACAGCCACCAACACACAAGACACACAAGCTGGCGGTCTTCGTGGACGGCTAGGGCAGGACAGCGTGTCCTGCAAACCGGGCCCCTCCCGAGTGGACGCCGCAGCCAGCGCGCAGGCGGCTCTACCTGCTGGTGGATGAAGCTGGTGTTGACGTAATTAGAGTGAGGCTCTCCGTCCAGCGGGGTCAGCCTGACCCGGCAGCGGTCATCTGCAGACGCTAAAAGCCGGGCATTCGGGGGGGCACACGCAGCGCCTCCTCCGGGCCGAGCTCCGGCCCGCACGCCCCTGCCTACCATGCTCACAGGGCAGCACGAGAGGGTAGCGGTTCTCGTGGTGTCGGCAGGGTGCTCGGCCTCCAGCCTAGGCTGCCCCTTGCCCACCTCCTTCAGCTCCTGCAGAGACGGGGGCCGAAGCAGACCCATGTCACCCCCACACCGGGGGCGGGGTCGTGCACAGCTGGGGCCCCCCAGAGCCTGGGGGCGGCAGAGGCCTCACCTCGAACTCCTGAAAGCCTGGTGGGCACAGGTGCTCTTGGCCTCGTAGCCCTGTCGGAAGCTGTGGGCAGGGATGGGCCAGTGGGTCCACCTGGGGGAAGAGGGTGTGCAGAGTCCTGCCCTGGGCGCCGGTAGGGGCCAGAGAGAGGGGGCAGGGCAAACAGGACCACACTCGGAGGAGGTGGGCATGAGTGTCTGAGGCCCCGACCCCGGGTCCTGAGGATGGCTCTGGGCACAGCTGCTCGCAGCGCCGCTCAGGGTGCGGCCGAGAGAAGGAAGAACAGTAGCGATATTGGGAAGATTGCGAAATCCAACGTCGGAGAGAAAGAAGGAGACGGAAGCGACTTGGCCCGCAACCGTCCAGGTGGTCAGTCGGGGACCGAGAGGACGGGAGTCTGGAGGCAGAGGCTGAGGGCCTGGGAGGAGCCGGGGGCCCCTGGGAGCAGGGTGACGAGGGTGTGACAGCGGCTGAGGGCGGGCTCGGCTGGGGGGGTGAGGGATGCAGTCCCGGGGAGACCCCGTCATCACCGAGCCTGTGGAGGGCGGGCCGCCTGCCCCGCCCCACAGGGGCCACACACTCACCGCAGGTTGACCAGCTCCTGGGAGCACAGGTTCTTCTCCGACCTGCAGAGGGTGACGGGGCCTGGGAGGCAGCCTGGGGCTCCCCCAACACGCCGGCCCAGCCCTCCCCGCCGCTCACCTCCGCCCCTGCACTCACCTCCAGCACAGCAGGCCCAGCAAGGCGCCAAGCGCAAGGCCACCGCCCGCTGCGACACCCACCGCTGCTGGGAGGGGCTCTGTGGACGGAGACGGAAGGGTGAGCTGGGCAGCCCCGACCTGCCACCCCGTGAGACACACCAGCCTCCCCTGGGCCCGAGACCCCCTGGGTGGAGGGCGCAGTGACAGCCCTCACCCTGCAGAAGGAAGTCCCAGATGCCGAACCGAGGCCAGAGAAGGCTGCCGGGGGGACCACCCTGGACGGGCACCGAGAACGGCCTGTGAGCCCTCCCTGCCCCCAGCTCCTGAGCAGGGCCCCCCCAACACCCCTGAGGATGAGAGGGCGGAGGCCTGGCCCCGCACCTTCTGGAGCTGCTCCGTCCAGTACGGTCGCCACGTGCCCTGGGCTACTCTACTGAGCACCTGAACCGGAGCGGCTCCAATTTCAGATTTGCCGCAAGCATAAGCTACACACAGGATTTCAAAGTTTTACTGATTAGAAGAAAAGGATGTAAAATCTCTCATTAATCATTTAAAAAAGTCGATCACATGTTGATACGATATTTTTAGTATCTTGGTTTAAATAAAACGTGGCTGAGATTAATGGCACCTGTTTATTTTTCTCTTTGTTAACAGAGCTACTGGGAACCACAGATGTGGCTCTCACTTGTGGCCTGCCTTATGTTCCTACTGGTCAGCGCTGCTCCAGGATACGGTGGCCAACCGGGAGCAGCATGGCGGAGGGGAGCCTTGCGGGAGGGTAGAGCGATCGCAGCAGCAGCAAACCGTTTCCTCAATGCCTGTCTTGCCCACTACCCCCAGCCCACCCAGGTCAGGGCTGCCACCAGGAGCACCTCCTTCGCTGGCTCTGGGGCTCCCAGCTCTGTGAGGCAGGACAGGTCCCCGCTGGTAGCTGAGCCTCAGAAGGGAGGTCCCAGCACCCATCCCCACCCCAGGACCCAGCTGGAGTCCTAGCTGGGTGCCCACCTACCTGAGAAGGCTGAGAAGGAGATGAGGGGCTCAGAGCTGTACCTGGTAAAGGCTGCAACGCTGAACCTGTCACAGAGGGGCAGGACCTTCCATTGCGGGGCCGGGGGGGGGGGGAGGGCGGTGGCAGGCAAAGAGGGCCGCGCCCCTCCCAGGAAACTGAGTCCCGGGCAGCAGATGGTCAGGTAGCAGGAGCCCCCTCGCCTGTTTAGGGCTTGGCGCCCCGTCATCTGAGACTTCAGAGCGAACTCCACCCTCTCCTGGCTTCTCTCCTGCCTCCACTGCCCTATTCTGAGAGCAAGAAGCCCTAGAAACAGGCGCCTGGTATCCTCAGTATAGCCCTAGCAAAGTGAAAGAGAATCCATCCCCTGCTTTGCTGAGAAAAGAACCACGTGGCAGGTGGGCATTCCCCTTTTTGCCTTGCCTACCAGGAAGCTCAGTCAGAATAGCTCTACTGACCCTACTGGACCAGCACATGCTTCCTCTCTATGAATCAGTCCAGCTCTTTTGTTGACACAGGTGTAAACAACACATCAATGAAACTTTCAGTGTCTCCCCCTCCCTTCAGCCTTGGCCCTCACCGATAGCGGGAACCCGGTCTGAGTTGCCCATTACAAACGTCCTGGGTCTGGCCACAGTCCTCTGTTCCCACAGGCACCATCCAGGACGTCGGCACGGCCCAGGGCCCCGGGTAGAAGGGGCCGGGGAGCAGGGCGGCCAGGTAGGAGTCACGTCCCCCGTAGTGTTGGTCGTACCAGGTGTGGTTGATGGCGTCACAGGGAGGCTGTGCCGCTAGGAGAGGAACGGGGAGGGGCGGGGCAGGTGGGCAGTGGGGTGGGGCCTCTCCCCGCCAGAGGGGCTTGCCCGTGTTCTAGACGTGCCCGCCCCCGTTAGTATACCAGGCCCTTCCGCCAGAACGTCCCAGTCCCCCTTCCTGCGCCGAGACTCCCGCCGGCCTCAGACATTTCATCTCACCCGTGTCAGCGCCTGGGCCCCTTGCCACCCCTGCCAGGCAGTAGCCAGGGTCCCTCACCCGCCTGGGCCGGGACTCACGTGGCATGTTAGCGGTGGCGATGACGCCATAGCTCTGGATCTGCCCGTCGTCCTCGCCAAACATGCCCTGGGATATCAGCGCGTCCATCCCCATCTCAGGCTCCAGCTGGGGGCCTCGGCCAGCTCGGGGGTGGGGGGTGCCAGGCTGGGGGCGGAGGGGGAGAGTGAGGCCCTGACAGTAGTCCCCAAGGGCAGGGTCATGCCTGCAATGGCAGCTGACTGGACGCACAGAATCCAAACTGGGCTGGGTGCTGGGCACAAGCCCCGCAGGGGGTGTCAAACGAGTGTGGCGTTGGGTCAGGGTCGGGGCCGGGGCTGGGGGCGATGGGGGAGGAAGACTGAGGGACGGGGCCTGAGGCCAAGGGGGCGCCTACCCTCGGCAGCAGTGGCACACACCACGGTGACTTCCCGGCTCCACAGGCCGTTCCTGCCCCGCACGGAGAGGCTGAGGCGGTAGGACGTGGCGGGCTCCAGGCGGGACAGCAGGAGGGCATCCCCAGAGGTGTTGGCCTGGAAGACGAGGTGGGCGTCCCCTCCTGCTGCCAGCTGCTCCGCCACCACCGGACACGTGTCCACGTCCCCCTTGGGCACCATCCAGGCCAGGGCCAGGCGGGCGACCTTGGGCTGGCACTGCACGTCCTCCACTGGGCCGGGCTCTGCGGGTTCAAGGGTTCCACATCGCGTGGGAGTCAGCGCAGCCCCAGAGGTGGTCAAAGTCAGAGGCGCAGAGGGACCGGGCATTTCTGTCCCTGGAAAGGGGCAGCGGCCACAGGGAGAAATAAGTCTCCTCGGGACCTGACGCCCATCTGGAGAGCGAGGGGCATCCCGAGGGCGGGTGGGCACGGCACACACCCAGACGAGCAGGGCTGGGACAGGATGGGCAGCGCTCAGGGTGCTCTGCTCCCCCTGACAGACACCGACGTACCCACGGGCAGCAGCACCAGGTGCGTGGAGGCCTGGAGCGGCCCCGCCGGGCACAGCACGGACAGGGAGAGGTCGAGTCCAGGCGTGTGCGGCACACTCCGTGCCCCAGGCGGCCGCTGGCCCAGGCCAGGCTGACCACAGCACTGCCCGCCTGCATGGACACCAGCAGCTTGGTGGGCACCAGTGGGGCTGTGGGGAGGAGAGCAGGATGCCTGTGACCCCACGCAGGGCCCTCGGGGTGCAGGTGGGACGGGCGACTGGGGGGCAGCAGTGCCACCGAGGGAGGGAGCAGGGGTCCAGGGGCGGCCCTGCCCGCTGCTCCTCCCCCGGCCATTCCAATGCCACTCACAGGCCCAGCCAGAGGCGCCGGCTGTTGCCACACGGAGGGGCCCGGCCTGTGCGACCACCTGCACCTTGTACTCAGTGCCCGGAGTCAGAGCTGAGAGACTGGCACCATCCACCTGGGCCCCCACGGGGCTGGAGCCCACCGGGACGCCTGCCTGGTACAGGGTCCCCCGGTAGCCGTCCCGGCCCCACGGTGTGTGGACCCAGGATGCCCAGGGCTGGGGGGGGCCTTCACTGGCCACACTTACCAGAGGGGGGGCGAGGGGGGCTGCGGGGACAACAGGGTCGGGGGGAGAGAAGGGAGGTGTCATGGCCTGAACTGTGTTCCCCCCAAATTCAGGTTGAAGTCCAGACCCTCAGGACCTCATAGCGTGACTGTATTTGGAGATTCGGTCTCTAAAGAGGTGAGGAAGGTAAAAGGTCATCGGTGCGGGCCCTGACCCAGAGGGGCTGGAACGCAGACACTGAGGGACAGCCGTCCACTCGCCGAGGACTCTGCCAGCCTGGGTCTCAGACCTGTGGCCACGGAACTGGGGACGCCTCCCCCGTGCGGGGACTGGGGACTTGCTGAGGGCAGCTCTAGTGCGGGGTGAAGAGCACAGCCCCGATCATGGCTCCTTTCTCCCGAAAGGGCCCCACTTGGCCCTCCACCCTTGGCCCAGTCGCGAAACACCGGTTCAGGTGACCAGTGAGAGGAGATTCTACCCGTGGGGAGGCAGACCGCCTCCCGACTTCCCCAGACAGCAGAGCACAAGCCCCAGCCATGCTGAGTGAGCGCATCGATCACTGCTCTCCCAGCCAGACGGGGCGGCCAGGGGGTTACACGCAGAGCCTTTTCTGGGCCCAGCCCCAGCCCTGGCAGCCCCCCGAGTGGGTGGATAGGTTAAAGGGCAGGCAGTGTCTGGGGTCCAGGCGGGGCCCCTCCACCCTCCCCTTGGGCCCAGGGCCTGGGGTCACCTGGTGGACCCCTCCTTTGTAAACTGAGGCTCAAAGAGGCACAGGCCCGATCTGGGTCTGAGCCAGTCAGAGCCCCTGGCCGGAGCTTTCCCACCCCTCCCAGGCCGGTCCGAGGTCTCAGGGTCCTGGGAGGGGTCGGGAGGGCAGGGCGGGCAGTGGGGGCCACCACACTGGAGAAGGATGGGCAAGGAGACCCCACTGTTGCCCGGCTCCACCGAGCAGGCCTCGGGCCTCTGGGAGGGGCTTCCTGGCCCAGCCTCCCGGCTCTGGGCCTCCGGGCCTCACCGTGTGACCCGTCCTGTACTTCAGGAACTGTGACCCTTCTTGGGGCCCCCCCAACCCCCCCTTCTCTCTGGGGCTGTTACGTGGCCAGGAGCGTGGACCCTGGGCCACACTGCCCGCACGTGAACCCCGACGCCCCACTGAGGACTGGGAGCCTGCCCTGTGTTTGGCTTCCTCCTCCGTGAGACGGAGGCCTCCCGGATGTTGTTTAAGTGAGACAACACTGAGCAAGGGGCCCGGGGGGCCTGGCAGCCAGTCCTCTGGTCCACCCAGTCCCCACCTCCCCGCCGCTGGTCGTGAGAGAGCTCGAGGGCCCAGCCCATGCCACCGCCCGGGAGCAAAGCCCAGGTTCTGCCCGCCTTCCTGGTGCCAGAAGGGCCAGGCCCCGGGGACTCTCGGCCAGGGCGAGGGGTGTCCTGGTGCCCGAGGGAGCAACCGTAGTCAGCCCAGAGGCCTGCGCACGGACCACAGGGAGGTCAGGGCGCCGTGCAGCCCCTGGGACCCACTGAGCAAGGGTGGCCTGTGAGGCAGGGCCATGCGGAGGGCACTCACGTGTCCAGCCTGTGGCACTGGTGCCGCTGCTCTTGTCCAGCCCCTGCAGGGTGGACAGCCACGCCAGGAACTCGGTGCCCGGAGCCGGCTGGGCCCAGGAGAAGTCTGTGCCTCGGGGGCCAGGGTCTCCTCACCCTCCAGAGCCAGGGGGCTCAGGCGGTACAGCCACAGGAGGAAGCCGTCCCTGCCCCCGACGTGGGGGGGGGCGGTGCTGCAGACAGCCCGCAGGGCAGGGGGCTGGGCGGCCAGGCCCAGGCTCAGGTTGGCGGGAGGCGCAGGGACTGCGGGACAGGAAGAAACGGATTTGGAACAACCCAGCACCCGCCCCTCCTGCGTCGTCGTCTGCACCCTGCTCGCTGGCCTCCAGGCACAGCTAGCCACCAGGCTCCAGCCCGCTCCTTCCTTCCCTCCCAGGAAAACCTCTTGGATGACACGGTCTCCGCCCTGATGCCTGCGCCCCACCTGCTTCCCAGACCATCAGCTCCTGGAGGATGACGTCTGGTCCACCTGGTCCCCACCAGCACCCAGCGCCTGTGCCTCGCACCCGGGACACGGGCCTCCAGCTCAGCCACTGACGTTTGGCCCCCACCTCCCAATCTCTCTCTGTCTCTCTTCCTCTCTCTCTTTCTCTCCCCAACCTGAGGGCCTGGGTCCGCACTTGCCCCTTGCTAAGGCCCCTCTCTGCCCACCCTACTCAGACACACACGCTTTTCGGCCCACCTCCTTCCTCTGGGAACCCTTCCCTGACTCTTAAGGTGGCCCTTCTGTACGCCCTGAAGAATTAGCCGGAACCACACACGACTCCCCACGGCCCTCGGTTTAACCCGTGAGAGCAGAGCTTCACGTGGCTCAGACACACCGTGAGCATTCTCTGCGCATCCACGCTTACGCTGTGACGTATGAACCAATACGCGTTACTTCAACAGGCACGTAAAGCATGTGTTTAGTCGGCAGCCTTCCCTTCTAGATGGTCTTCTTCGTAACCCTTAGCTTTAGCGCCCAACCCCATACCTAGAAACGGCAAGCATGCATTAAATACTTGCTGGAAGGATGGATGGATGGATGGCCGACCAGATGGCAGGAGGTGGAGAATGCTTGCAAACAGATTCACGAGCGGCCCCACCTTGGATGGACGCACGGCTTCTGAGCCAGGAACACGGCACACAGAGGGCAGCGTGTGAAGGACATCGGTCCCCACCGCCACCGCCCAGGCTGGCCCCCCAGGGCCCACAGCCAGGAACTCATGGGGGCAGGCGCTGGCCCTCTGCCCACGCCCACACCCACATGGTGCAGCAGGAGCCGGGCACGGGGCCCCTCAGTGTCAGGCCGGAAGTATCGGGGCCCAAGGCGACAAGACCGCCCAGAGAGCTCTGGTTGCCCTCCTGGCGCCAGCCGACCCTGTAGGCTTCCCGCTGCCCTGGTGCTGGGGCCCGGCCAACGGTCAAGTCAGAGGGGCTGCCCCTGCCGATTACCTCCAGTGACTGTGGTGCCAGGGGCCCTGGAGAGAGGAGCGGCTTGGTAAGGGGGCCCTGCAGTGTCTGTGGGCTGTGATGTCCCCACCCAGATCTCCAGCCCGAGGCAAAGCCCCCCAGCCCTAGACCAGGGTCCGCGGTGGCTGGCACTCACCTGTGTGACTTATGGTGCTCAGGGGGGTGTTGCCTGGAGAGGGGACAGTGTCCACTGTCCCCTGAGTGGGCCCCAGGTCCCTGGAGAGTGACCTGGGTGGCACCAGGTGGCCCAGCGATGTTTCCGAGGAGGCTGGGGGCTCCCTGGGTGTAGGGCAGTACCTGGGTCCCAGGATCCCTGCCGGCCTCCAGCCCATCCAGGGGCAGCTCGGTACCATTGCCTTTCCGGCGCTGGGCTGCAGCATCTGGAGGGGGTGTGGTCCCTGGAGAGTGAGGACTCACACGTCTCCTGATGCAGGTGCCCCTGGGCAGGACCCCAGCCTGTACCCCGCCAGTGCAGACTCCCCTCCAGCCAGGCACTGGCCTGGGTCTAGGCGTCATAGGGCCCGGCCAGAACCCTCAGCTCTAGAGCGTAGTGTCCAGTGGGCAGGGGCCCCGGGAACGTGGCATTAAGGGCCCGGGGCCCAGCGTGATGGTCTTCTCCACCGGTCCACTTAGCCTGAGCAGGTAGCCATCCCGGGCCCCCGGCCCTGCCTTCCAGGTGGCCCAGAGCTCGGGGGGCCGGGGAGCGAGTACCAGGTCCAGGGGGACTGAGGGATCTGTGGGGAAGGGAGACACACGTGCAGAAGGTCCTGGACCCCCGTGTCAGCTTCTTCCCGCACGCCCTGGACCAGGCCTCATCCAGGCGCTGGCGGTGACCCTGAGCCATATTCCAGGTGAGTCCTGGGACCCGGCCGAGGACGTGGTGACAAACGATAACACATCCGGTGCCAGACCTCACAGTCCTCACAAGGCTGCCATCTTCATCCTGCTTTGAGATACAGCGGCTGAAGCACAGAGAGGGTCAGCACTTTGCCCGAGACCCACAGCCAGCGAGTGGCAGCGAGACAGCACTTCCCTGAGCAAAAGTGCAGCAAAGTCCCCGCGGGCTCAGCCCAGCTGGACACTCCTAAGCCTCGGGACCTGGTCCTTCTCTCTCTGAACCTCGAGGCCTCCACCGTACGGAGATAACACAACTTAAGGGGTTGTTCTGGGGGGTAAACGAGGTGACACACAGACGTGCCTGGCACGGGGCTGGCACATGGTTGCTGCCAGTGCTGATAAGTGTCACCACCGTCATCGTCTGTGGTGGGGGCGGGTGGACTCCTGCCACCCCCTCCAGGCAGGCCTCACCCCTTCCCTGCAGGACTCCTGGAAGCCCACCCCACCAGCTGGCTCCTGCCTGCTTGACTGAAGAGCCTCTGCGGCAACCCCTTACCCGCCCAGCACGCACGGGTCCACTCGGTGGCGTTGGGCCTCGCCGCCAGATGGGGCCCGGCAACAGTGCTGAGTGTCAGCTCGTAGGGGGTTCCCGGAGAGAGGCGAGCGAAGGTGTGACTGGAGATGCCCCGTGTGACCCCCGCCGTCAGGTTGGAGCCGCCAAGGAGGTCTGTGAGCATGAGACGCAGCCCGGCGGCGACCCCAGAGTCATTCCAGGAGACCTGCAGGGCACTGGCACCTGGCGCACGCAGCGTCAGCTGAGCTGGAGGCACAGGCGCTGGAGAAAGGGTGGGGAGAGCACAGCCGGGCTGGAGAGAGGGCCCGACGCGGGGCCCGGGCACCGCCCCACCAGCAGCAGCCCAGGAGCCCAGTCACGGGACGCGGCTCTGGACGGCCCCCCACTTCCAGACCGGCCGCCCCCCGGGGCCTCGCCGAGCGCTGGCCTTACCTGTCCACTGATAGATGCTGGGCTTCGCTTGGAGGTCGGCAGCCCAGGTGGGAACCTCCAGAGCGTGCTCGCTGCCGGGTAAGAGGTCACTAGAATTGTCGGACAGGGTGCCCGGGGACGCGGACACATTGTGAGCCAATGTCTGCGACTCCAGGTGGTAGGAGAGAATCTGGTAGCCATTCTGCCTCCCGGGGGCAGCGCCCCGCAAGGCCTCCAGGTGGGACGGGCTCCCCAAGCTACAGAGCTGCAGGTCCTGGACCGTCAACAGGGCTGCATCAGAGGCAGAGAGAGGCACCAAGTTCAGGGCCGGGGCATCACCTCTGCTTCTAGTGCCCCTGACGAGTCACTGCAGCAGGCGTGGTCCTCAGAGACCTCACCGTCTCTGGCCGCTCTGCCCCCTGCCAACCCTCCAGGGCAGCCGCATCCTGCTCGGCCCCTCCCCTGCCCGCAGGCCATGCACCTGTGTGGGCAGTGCGGATGACAGTGGTGTTCTGCCCTCAGGGGCGCAGGGCTGTCACCTCCAGCTGGTAGCGACTTCCCGGTACCAGGTCCTGGAACTCAAAGCTGGACGCGTTGGTGTGGGCCCGGAGTGGCTGCTCTTCCGGGGACCCCAGGGGGGTCAGGCAGCTGAGGCAGAGGGTGTGGCTGGCAGACCTCCCCTGGACGCTGACATTCACCCTCAGAGGCGGTCCGGGGGAGAAGGGCTGGGTCAGAGTCTCCCAACACCTTCTGCCCCAGAGGAGGAGAGGTGGGAAGGGCCAGAGCAGAGGCGGGGTCTGGGCAGAGAAACAGCCTTGCCCAGCCCCCTCCCCATGGAAGGCACCTACCTCCACTCTCCCCGAGCGGACCCCCTTCCAGGGAGGGGCACTTGTCTTCCTGTAGAGAGGGGGCAAGGGTGTGGGAAGAGATGGGCAGAGGCTCTGGGCTCCAGCCAGGACCAGAGAAAAGGCTGTCCTCTCGTCTGTCTTCCGCAGACGTGGCTGAAGGGCATCACCGCAGGACACCGAGGTGCAGAGGCCCTGGGGCCAGGAGCAGACTGTCCTGCTGTCCCGTCATTGGGGTGGGAAGGAGCCTCCCCTGCCCTGCTTACTGCAGCCCAGCCGCGGCGCCACGGGGCAGGGGGAGGCCTGGATGCCCTGGAGAGCAGGGGCGCACCTCACCTCGGCCAGGAAGCCTGGGAGCCACAGGAGGACCGCGCACGGGAATGGGGGCCCCATCCCGGCCGAGTCTGCAGGGAGAGCTGGGCGGTAGCAGGAGGAGCCCATCCCCACCCTCCCCTTGGTCAGCGGGCGGAGAGCGAGGCGCTCCCTCCCCAGCCCAGAGCCTGTGCCAGCAGGGCCCTGTCAGGGGCACAGGGCTGCGGCCCCCAGGCTGCAGGCAAGCTCATCTCCCCCTGCACCCCCAGCTCCACCCTCTTCCAGCTGTTGGCTTTCCAGGCAGGAAACTGTCCCTCGAGACCCAGACCCAGAGGAGAGACGGCCTTGCGGGTGGGCAGAGACAGCTTGGTCCCCGACGCCACGCCCCCCAGGAGAGGAGGGGGTGTCTGACCCTGCACGCGCAGAGGTGGACCGGGCCTTTGTGTTCCTGTGCAGAGGGGTCCTGGTGACGTGGTGGGGGTGTGTGTGGCTGGGTGCTGGGTGGATGGACCAGCTATGCGTGTGCGTCGCTTGTGGACATACACAGGCGTGCGTCGGTCCCAAAAGCCTTGAGTCCCAGTGATGGTAGGTCTAGAAGAGCCCTCTGGTTTCACACCCTTGCCCCCCAGATAAGGAAGAAATATCCAGGGAGGGAAGAGCCCAGGCCCCAGCGTGAGGAGGGGAGCTGGGCTTGAACCTGGGACCTCCAGCTCCTGCTCCAGGCCCCCTAGGATGCGTGCTTGCCTCCCCCCCCGCCCCGCCCCCGCCCCACCCCCTCTACCTAGACCCCGCCCCTCCCCGCCCCCTCTACCTAGACCCCGCCCCCTCCCCTCCCGCCCCAACCTGGCCGCAGGCCTGTGAAGGCCCGGGGCAGCCTCCTGGAGGTCAGGCCCCCCACCTCCTGGAGCCAACAGCTCACCTGGAAGCACTCCCCCGGAGCCGCCACCCCAAGGCAGCTGACGCGGGGAAAGGAGGAAAGGGAGATGGAGGAAAGGAAGCAGCTCTGGGCCCCGGAGCAGGCTCGCAGGTGGGGAGGCGGACGCCCAGCAAACAGGCAGGTAGGTACGTAAAGTCTGAGCAGCTAACTGGCTTCCTGAGGAGCCTTCTCTCAGCCTGTCTGGCAGGGAGCGCGGGCCTGCACAGGGACCAGCCCCGGCCAGAGCCGGGGGCTACCTGCCCGTCCCCGCTCTGCCCAGCCCCAAACCTCAGGGCCGCCCACCAGCCTCTGGATGGGGGCCTGGAAACTCAGCACTGCAGCCTCATCAGATTTTCCAGGCCGCGCGCGCGCACGTGTGTGTGTGTGTGTGTGCGCGCGTGCACACACGAGTGCACGTGCGCTCTTTCAAAAGTGCTGGGGGTGGGGAACGACTAGGGAAACTGATCTGGGGCCAGTCTGGCCAAGAGGAGGGGGCCACACTGAACCTTTGGCCCTCCCCCTCACCTGGGCACCTCACTTTGGTGAACCTGCAGAGGCTGGAGACGTGGGGTGGAAACACCCTAATTTGGAATCTAAGTAGAAGAGGTACAGCAGGGCATGGCTTTAGGGAAGGGGTGAGGTCTCAGACTGTTCCCAAGACTCCCCAGAAAAGGGGGTCCCACAGCTAGTCCTATGGACGGGGCCTGGCTGAGGCACCTGGCCATAGGGGCACATCTGTCAACCCCCAGCCAGACTGGGGCGGCCTTGGGCTGGGGGGCAGGGGCAGCCTGGAGAGGGTGCAGGAAGGTCCTGACGGTAGAAGCGGTCTCCCCAACCCAAGCCTCTCCTTTCAGCCAAGAGGTACCACAAGGGCTGTGTCTCCTCCCAGCAGCCCCTCCCACAGACAAAGCCACATCCTCCACCTGGAGAGCCCTGAGCACCTTACCGATGCCTTCTGGAGAGAGCCAGCCAGAGGCAGCGGCGGACAGGGGACAGGTCCAGGCCTCCTGGCTCCCGCGTGCGAACCAGCCCGTCTCCCCCCTGCTGCCCGGCAGCCCTCCCTCTTCTGGCGCCCCTTCCGCTCCCACCGCTGAAGGCCGGTCTTGGGCATCTCCCACGCCCCGGCAAAGGTCCCCAGGGAGGGGATAGGCCTGGGTCCGTCTGACCAGGTTGTTGCGTGGGGCGAGGGGGTGTGCGTGCCGGCAGCCTGGCCATGTATGTGGCCTTACAGTGTACGCAGGCAACACTCGTGAGCCACGAGGGTGCACACACCTGCCCGGGTGCACGTGCGTGTGTGGCATCCAGGGACATCAAGGCGGCAGGCGCCGGGTAGGGCGGGAGCAGGAAGGCCTCTGGAGAGAAAGGCCACGTTGGGGAACACATGTCCATTTCGCTGGCTCTGGGCTTGGGAGGGAGAGAACTCTGTTCTGTCCTGAAGTCCTCCTACAGGGGCCTGAGTTCCAGCAAAGAACAGGGCTCTTCCCGGGAGTCCCAGGGTGGCTGGGCCAGCCTACACGCGGGTCCTTCAGCCAGGGGCTTGAAAAGTATGGAAAGTCCCCTGCACCAGCCGGCACCCAGAGGTGTCAGGAAACTGGGTCGGGTGGGGGCTGGGTGTCTGGGGGGCACCCAGAGCCACTCCCACCAGCCCTCCCAGCCGGGCTCTCTGCAGCGTCCTCCGCGCGTATCCCAGCTCTCTAGGTCTCTGTCTCCCCTACACAGCCAGGGACACGCGGAATGGAAGCCGCCTGGGCTGGCCCAGGATCTGAGGGCTGTTCGTGGGGTGCCGGGATCAGGGCTTCTCCGGAGAGGAGCGGAGAGGAAGGCGGGGAGGGGAGCAGGACGTGGCCGGGTGCAGAGCCCCCGCAGCTGGCCCAGTCCCCGAGACCCCTGCCTCGGGGCTTTTATCGGTGGCAGCCTTTGACCCCGGGGCGAGCAGGTGCGGCAGGAACAAGTGCCTGTGGGAATTCCCGGTACACCGGCCCCTCTGGGGGGCTCCGGACTCTGGGGCTCACAGCTCTGGGACTGGGGAGCGGCTGCAGAGGAACAGTGCGGCCCAGTGCGTGAAGGCCAGGTGGGGAAAGGGAGCAGTGAGGAGGGGGACAGTTCCGGCGCCCTTGGCCCTCCCGGAGCCGCTTCTCCAGCTGACAGCTCTGAGCGCCCGGTTCCACTTTCTCACCGATGTGGGAGGGGCGATCCTCGGCCCCTGGTGGGGGGGGGGGGCGGCAATCCTGCGAAGGAGCCCGAGCCTCAGGGAGGAGCAGTAACTCTCCAGTCTCAGCAAGGGCTCAGCGGGGTCTTCCTGGCTTCCTGCACCCCAGAACCCAGCTCTGGATGCAAGTCAGCAGTTGGAGTGAGCCACCCGAGAGCTGTTGGGGGCAGGCTCACGCCAGGAGCGGGGGTGGGGGGGGCTCGGGGACAGGAGTCACTCCTGGGGCATACAGGCCTTCACGTGCTCCCAGCAGCCTGGATGGGGCAGAGTCCACCCCAGACAAGGCACAGCGGGACCCCCGGCCCCCAGGCCAGGCTGCAGGGCTGTTGCAGGGCTCTGTCCTCTCTGAGGCCTGTGGCGGTGCCGCCCCCCGCCCCGCAGCTGTGTTTGCACCTCCAAAGATGTCCAGGCGTTTCTGAGTGGAAAGGGGCGAGGGGTGGGCAGGAGGCAAGGTGACTGTCCACCGACCCCAAACACACCGAAAGGGAGCTGAGAGGCCCTCGGGGTCTTGCTTAACGCCCAACCACTACCCGCCCCCCACCCCCTTCCCCATTTCCTGGCCCCCAGCTTCCTTGCTCTCCACCCAAGAGCTCGACCTTCGGCTTCTCAAACCTTGGAGGGAGGCGTGCTCACAGCCAGAGGGCTCAGACCCTAAGAGCCTGGGGGCGCAGGCAGAGCAGTTTGGGGAGGGCCTCGCCCGCTTCCTCCTCCCCACGCCTGCGGTACCCTAGCTTCCTGTTCTCGATAACAATCAACAGCTTGCCCCAGAGTGGGTGGCCCTCTTTCCAATCCCCTCCTGCCCCCCTTTTGATCCCCAGGCCCCCGCCATCCACTAGTGGAAACACGGGTGGGGTTGAGGGCCAGTTGAGGCGGAGGTCACACCCCACAGGTCCACCCAGGCTCCTGCCCCCTCCTCCCCGTCTGGGCACCAGAGCCGAGTGCTTCCTCAGCTCTGGACCTCCCGAGCCCCAGAGGGCCATCCTGTTCTCCACCTGGAGGCCAGCCCTTCCCCAGCGCCCCCTCCTGCGTGCCCACCCCCGGGCCTGTTGTACGTCATGCGTTTTTGCTGTCACCCTTTGATGGATGGCTGAATCAGAGAAGTGGGTGGAAGGGGAAGGATGGGATTGTGGGTGCCGGGAGCAGAGGGTGTGGGGACTGTTTCAAGGTGACAGGAGCCAAGCAGGGAGCCAACAGGAGGCCCGCTGGTGAGGCAGAGGTGGGCCATTGGGGTCTTGGACTTGGGCACCCCCCTTCCAGGCCCAGGCTTCAGGCGCCCCAGCGGCAAAGAAGACACAGGGGGGGTCCCCTGGTGTGAGAGCCAGAGGCTGTCCACTCTCCATGGGTCTCTGAGTAGACGTCAGGGCTCTGGGAGGAGGCCTGGGGGGGCCTGGGGACGGGAAAAGCCCCGAGACCCTCCTACCCTCCAAGCTGTCTTCACTACCGACTCCCAGGGCAGCTGGCCTGGCTCAGGCCAGAGGCGGCTGGGTGCCGGGGTGCGGCTCAGGGCCTGGGATGACCCTTGAGCCTGGCCCCTTGGGAAGCAAGAACTCCTGCCTCCCCTTGTCCCACCCAGTCTGTGCCCACTTCTGTTTGTGCCTGGCATGATTCCCGCGGCTTGAAGGGGCGAGGGCTTCCAGGCGAGGCTCCGAGGCAGAAGCAAAGAAGTGGAAATCTGTCTCCAGCCGAGGTCCGTGGGAGCCGGAGTACCCGGGCCTCTGCGGGGCAGCCTGGAGCTAGGCTCGGCTCGGCCCTGCCCCACGAGCAGGCGGAGGCTGGATGCGCCCAGGACCCGGAGGAGATGCCCTGGAGGAGGGGGCCGGGTGGTCAAGAACGGCCCAGCACCTCGGCCATTCCCAGCGAGCAGGGCCGGGCCCGTGGCAAAGGTGCCAGGACAGGCCAGCGGCCCCCACAGGGGCAGAGGCGGGAGGCCGCCGACCCCTGGTGGTGGCAGCAGGCAGCTGGGGCGTGCGTGGGTGGCAGCGAGGAGGGGCGGAGGGAGGAAGCTGGCTTCCTGAAGCCTTCTCAGCCCTCAAAGACAGACCAAGAGACAGACAGACAGCTGGCGAGAGGCGCTGGGGGACACAGCTGCTTCAGTACGTACCTGGGCGGGCCGGGGAGGAGCCCCGCGGGCCAGGGCTGTGGGAACCTGGGGAGACACGGGAGGGCGTCTGGGGGGGCATGAGCAGGAGGGTGCCCGGGGCCACGGCGCCCGGCTGGGGCACGGGTGCTGACCCCCTGACGTCCCCGAGGGCCGGGCAGGGCCCCCAAGGGAGAGAAGAGGCGGACGAGGCCCTCCTGCTGCGAGAGCCTCTCTGCCCGCTCGGCCCCTGCGGGCGCGGTGACCCCACAGCCCCTCCCGGACTCGGAAGCTGGGACTCTGGTCTGGAAGATGGGGACCGTACCCCAGGGGAGGGCCCCCCACCACCTCTGCGCCCCCTCTTGTGCCCCCAGCTGTTGCCTCCCCATGTGCGCTGTCGCTCAAGGGCTTGGTGAGGCCATTTCCTGTGACGGTTACCGACCGAGGCGGGCTGGGGGGGGGGGGATGGGCAGAGGAGGAAGGAAACACCCCCAGCCTCCGTCCTTGGACAGAGACCCCAGGAGCCAGGACGCCCCTGGGGCTGGAAGCGGCAGCAGCCTGCGCGCCCGGGGCCCTGGCGGCTCCAAGGCTGCAGGAGGCCTCCACCTTCCCGTCCAGAGGAGGCCCCCGTACACCCAGGAAGGGTGTGTGTGAGCCTTTCCTCCATCCAGAACCGCTGTATTCCCCCCTCGCCCTCCCTGACCTGGCCTCCAGCGTGGGGCTGGGGCAGCACCCCGCCCCGCCCCGCCCCCCGATTCCTTCCTATCTTCACCCACAGTCTCTACCCTTCATCTTGCCCTCACTCTAAACACAGGCTGCCGCCTCCTGGGTGCCCCTGCAGAGATCCTGGTCTTCCCAGGGTGAAAACACCGCCACTTCCTGGGGAACGGAAGACACCCCAGTGAAAACAGAGGTGCCAGAGAGCAGAAAGCCAGCCTGGGCCTGGGAGCCTCCTCTGGCCGGCCCGGCAGCCCAGAGGTCAAAGGTCATGGCCCAGTGAGCCTCCCCTGGGCCCAGCCCCCCCGCCCGAGCATGGTCCAGGCCCGCGGGGGGCACTCCAGAGCACAGCCACCGGCCACCCCTTCCCCTGAGGGCAGCCATGACCCAGCTTCCACCTGACCAGGCGCCAGCCAAGAAGCACGTGCGCCTGCAGGAGAGGTAAGACCTTTTCCGGGAGGGGCTTCCCTCCTGCGGGACCCTCGCCACCTCTCCAGGAGAAGGAAACCAGATGTGCTCATTTGCATGTCATTTGCATGCCTTTTACCTGTCTGGGGCACAAGCTCTGCGTCAGCCTCGCACCTGCGCCCCAAGCCCCAGGTGGGGTTGAGCACCCCTGGAGGGGGCCGGGGCCTCCAGGCCTGGATGCTGGTCAGAGCTTTAGGGGCCGGGCCGGGAACGGGAAGTGGGGGCACCAGCTCTGGCCGACAAGGGGCAGAGGTGCACAGGGCCCAGGGCCTCTGGGGCAAGGGGAGACAAGGAGCCGCCCCCCAGAGGTGCCCGTAACAATCGTAACCATCAGAGGCCGGCGCGCGTGGGCTTACGGGGCACTGGCTGTCTGTGCTGCAGGCGCGGCTCCAATGTGGCTCTGATGCTGGATGTGCGGTCCCTGGGGACAGTGGAGCCCATCTGCTCGGTGCGCACGCCCCAGGAGGTCACCCTGCACTTTCTGCGCACAGCCGGGCGCCCCCTCACCCGCCGGGCCCTGCAACACCAGCCACCCAGCCCCAAGCAGCTGGAAGAGGAATTCTTGGTAAGAACGTGGGGTCCCCTCCGCGTCACTGCCCTTCTGAATCAGGAGAGCCAGCTGGTACCACTCTACCCTGGCCTGCAGGCCTGTCCCCTTTGGGCCCCTGGGAGAGAGAACCCTGGGGTCTCCAGGAAGGAACCCGCCCAGCCTCCCTCCTCTGCCCTCCGCCACATCTAGACCTGCGTCCTGATGCCAGGACGAACAGCTGGGTCCCAGCTCTACTAGGAAAGGTGGAGGGAGAGGAGGCTGGAAGGGGGCTGGCTGTTCACTTGCTCCCTCCCCCCGCCAGAAGATCCCCTCAAACTTTGTCAGCCCTGAAGACCTGGATATTCCTGGCCATGCCTCCAAGGACCGATACAAGACCATCTTGCCAAGTAAGGACTGCGGCAGGGGCCTGGGGCTGGAGGTGTTCAGAAGGTAGAACACAGCCTCAGCCAGGAGAGAGCTGCCGTATGCAGAGGCTCTTCTTCCGGCAGAGGAATGCCCACATCCGGGCCTGGCCGGGGAAGGGGAGCAAGTAACCACAGCCAGGGTGATGCTAGGCCAGCGCTGCTCAGTGTGACCCCAGGAAGCCGGTCTATGGTGTTCTTATCCCCATTTTACAAATGAGGAAACCAGGTCACAGAGAAGTTGTGTAACTTGCTGGAGGTCACACAGCCAGTTGCACCAAACCTCCTTCCTCCTCTTCTTCCCACGTGGGAAAGGGCCCACACAGGTCTGCGGGGGGAGAGGCCCCGTCAGGACGGCTCCCCGAGAGGGGCCTGGAGGGCCTCAGATGGACGCGGTGAGGAGGCTGCAGATGGCGGTCCCGGGGTCAGCGCCTCCTGTCCTTCAGAGGCAGGCACAGGCCCTCTGAGCACGAGGCCTGGGGACACTCTCCCCTCCCGCTCCGCTCAGAGCACCCTTGTCTGGCCAGGCCACCTCCAGGAACCCCCAGTCTGGAGGCCACAGCCCTCTGCCTGCCTGGGCCAGTCCAGGGGCTGTTAGCACTCAAGGAAGGGGGACTGCCCTGCTCCTGGCCCCGAGGCACCCTCCGTCCAGACCAGCTGGCCCTGGGGAGCCTGCTTCTTCATCCGGCCTGGACTGGAGTTGGAGAAAGGCCCCCTTAGATGGACAGCCAGGCTGACTCGCCCTGGGGGTGGAATGAAGCCTCAGTTCCAGTCCGGCCTCTCAGGAGACAATATCTCTTTTTCCATTTGTATTGCTATGACCCTGTTCTGCGCCTCACTGATCTCCAAACTAGAATGTCGTTCAGTAAAGGCCCTCCCCTCGCTTGTCCATCTTGCCCAGCACCAGCCAGGGAACCTTCCCAGTTACTTCTTTGACCATGGCCCACTGCTGGTCAGGAACATTCGGTGGCTCCCTTCTGCGTGCATATGAAATAATGCCATAGGTATCGGCCACCTGCTATTCGCAGGTGCCGTGACAAGCACAGGACTCCTCTCTCTGGCCCTGCGTGAGTTTGCTTCGCTGGTCACCTTTTGACCTGTGGCCTCTGCTGATTTTTACTTCCTAGACCCCCAGAGCCGCGTCTGTCTGGGTCGGGGGCAGAGCCGGGAGGACGGAGATTATATCAACGCCAACTACATCCGGGTGAGTCGCCGGCGGAGAAGTGGGGGGGCTGTGTCCAGAGAACCCCCAGGACACCACCTAGCACGGCTGGTGGTTGGGGCACCTGGTGTCCCAGCTCCGAACCACGGCTGCCACAGCCCTTCCGAGCCAAGCCGGCGCAAACAGGCCAGGACGCCAGGCGGGAGCACAGAGCAGACGTCAGACGCCGGAAGGAAGACCCCGGTCTCCTGGGCGCACCCCGTCCCGCCGCCCCTGCCAGCCTCACAGCGCGGAGGGCGGCTCGGGCCAGGCCCAGCCTGCGGCTCCCAGGTCTGCACGGAAGGTGCAGCGCCAGCTGGGGGCGCTCGGCAGGCTCCCTCCCCTCTGGCCTTCGCTGCTCCAGGCAGCCCCTCCTTCGTGGAGACGGCTTCAGTCAAGGAGCCGGGAGGCGGGGAGGCCAGCTGGGCTCCATCCCCAGCGTCAGCCCGCAGGGGTGGGAGGCGGCAGGTGCAGACTGCGCCCTCTAGCGGCTCAGAGTGGGTGGGACCGCGGCCGGGTGCCCCGGTGAACAGCCCGCAGCCCGGGGCCGCCTGGGGGGGGAAACGCGGCCCGGTGATGGGGAGTCTGGGGAGTCTGGATTTCACCGTCCCCTGAGGAGCAAGAAGCTGAGGATCCTGAAAGGGAGAGAAAAGGCTGGCAGGAGTGTGCTAGGCCTCGCTGCTAAACGCACAAAGTAGCACGTAGGGAAACATCCGCTCGATAACTACTGAACTGTTTCTTGCCTTTTGCGCTAGTATTCAATAGAGAGCAGCAGGGGAGGAAGGGGACAGTCACAGAGGCCCTGAAAGATGCTATACTCAACCCAACACACTTCGTAGAGTTTGGTCTGCACCACGTGCTGCTGGATGGCCATTACTCCCCGTTTACAGACCAGAAGCTGGGAAACTCGCTCCCGGCTGCACAGGCAGTGAGCAGAACAGGGGTTGGAACCCGGATGTTCTCACTCAGAGCCCGTGTCGTGTCCACCATGTGGCGTCTGGTGTGTGTGTCTGTGACGTGTGTGTCCGGGCTGCACGGTCCCTGGCTGCAGCCTGAGCCCGGCACCTGCAGGTCTGGCCGCCCCAGGGCCCTGGCCTCACCGCCCACCCTTCCCCGGCCTCCTCCGCCTGCAGGGATACGGTGGGAAGGACAAGGCCTACATCGCCACCCAGGGCCCTATGCCCAACACCGTGTCAGACTTCTGGGAGATGGTGTGGCAGGAGGAGACGTCCCTCATCGTCATGCTGACACAGCTCCGAGAGGGCAAGGAGGTAGGAGGCTGAGGTGCAGTCCCTGGCGAACCCAGACGGACAGGCTGCACCCACGTCTGCAGCACACCCCTGCTGGGGCAGCTCCGGGCAGGGGCCTCCCCTGGGAGCTGAGGACACCTGTCAGTTCCTGAGACACTTGGCAGGGAGGCCAGCCCCAGCCAGAAGCAGGGGTGGGGGGGGGGACACTTTATCTGCAGGTGTCAAATTCAGGACAGCCCAGCCCTCGCAGCAGGGTGGAAATGCCGCAGGTGGTGTGTGGGGGGGTCCCTGCTCCCATCTCTGCCCTGGCCCCTGACTCCCAGCTCCCTCCCCCCAGAAGTGTGTCCACTACTGGCCCACGGAGGAGGGGACCTACGGGCCCTTCCGCATCCAGGTCCAGGACGTGAGAGAGCGCCCGGAGTACGCCGTGAGGCAGCTCACCATCCAGGTACCGCTCTCTGGTCCACAGGGAAGTCGGGCCACCCTCACTCTCTGGAACTTCCCTGGGAGGCACAGGTTTACTCAGGGAAACCTGCTTGAACCCACATGTAAAGAGCTGCTTGGGACCAGAAGAAGAGGGATGTGGGTGCCGCCCTCAGGGAGCCTCTAGTCCAGTAGGGCAGCGCCAACGATCCATGTGGGAACCGCCAGGAAGGCCCAGCGGTCTGTGCCAAGCGCCCAGAGGAGGGAGCGGGGTCCTGGAGTCACTGCTGGAGGAACCGCGGGCCGTTTGACAAGATGCTTAATAACTTGTAAAAGGGCCTAAAAACGCATCTGTTATTGTGTAGCGTCTTCTGCTCTCCAAAGCGTTTCTCTATCCTCCGAGCATCATAGTCCCATTTTCAAGGTGAGGAGAGTGAGGTCAAGGGACTCACCCAAAGTCACGTGCTGGCTGGAGGCAGAGCCAGGACTGGAACCTGGGTCTTTCCGCCCTCCCCAGAGGTGTCCCAGGAGGGAGCGGTGGAGCAAAACGAACGGGACCAGGCTGGCGTCTTCTGCTCGGGCTCCCTCCAGCCCCAGCACCAGGGAAGGGGACGGGCGATGCCCTCATCCTGTGCCCTGCTCTCATGCCTTGTCCCCACACAGCACCAGCAAGAGCGCCGGTCAGTGAAGCACATCCTCTTCTCGGCCTGGCCTGACCACCAGACCCCAGAGTCGGCTGGGCCCCTGCTGCGCCTGGTGGCCGAGGTGGAGGACAGCCCAGAGACGGCTGCCAACACTGGGCCCATCGTGGTCCACTGCAGGTATGTGCCCCCTCCCCCGAAGCCCTTCCTCCCCGCTGGGCCCCTCCTGGGAAGGAGTCTAAGCAGAGCAGGCCCAGGTCTTACTTGGACAGGAAACTCTAGGTCATTCAGCAAGCGCTCTGTCCTTCCCTCTGGCTGCACAACCTGGACGTGTGGGCTGGACACCCAGGCACAGTCCAGAGAGGCAGCTCCCAGTCTGCTGAGGCAGGAGACGAACATGATCCCCGCTGTCGGGAAGTGCATTTATTCACTCATGAATGTTTACTGAAAACCTGGTATTGCCAGGCACAGTGTTAGATGAGACAGCTGTGAACAAGACGGTTTGGTTTCTGCCAAGTTTTATGGTCTGGTGGGAAAGACAGCCAACGAAACAAACAGGACGCAGCATGAGGACATAATGGGGAGTGGGGGGGGGGCACAGAACGAAGTCGCCCAGCCCAGACTTTGGCCAGAGAACATCTTCCGGGAGCAATGACCTCTAAGCCAGGCTAAGACCTGAAAGGTGGATTAGCCAAGCGAAGGTGTTGGGGGTGGGCGGGGAAGCCTGCCAGGCAGATGGAGCAGCACGTGCAAAGGCCCAGGGGTGCAGTTTAGAAACTGACACGATGCTGGGAGCAGAGTCAGCGAGTAGGGGCCGGAGTCACATGGGAAGGGGGCAAGGACGAAAAAGCCTGGAAGATAAGTGACGAGGGGCCTCACGGGACTGGCTCGGAAAACTGGATTTGCCAGTTACAAAGAATACTTAGGCCACAGGGTAAGAAGTGGAGTGATGCAGGGGACAGACTTAAAATAAGGAAAGCATTCGGGATGCATATTCTAACTAGAACACAGCGGCCAAAAGCACAGGCAGAGGGGTTGGGAAACCCCTCCCGCAGGTGCACCCAGATGCAGTGCTGGGAGGTCCGGGGCTCACAGGGGAAGACTTCCTGAAGAAGGGAGGAAGTTAAGGGCAGGACAGAGCAGAAGGGACAGGACTGTGGGCAGGACCGAGGCGGGCAAGGGGGCCGGGCGCCAGCAGCTGTGAGGACGCGGCGTGGTTAGGGAAGGACGTTCCGCGGGGTCATCCAGCACAGCATAGGCACCGTCAGCAGGAAGTTGCTGCCCCCCACCGACCAGGAGGGAGCGCCTCAAAACGCCCACAGGGACCCGAGGGCGACCCGGACCGGCTTTAGGGGGAGGCCAGCGAGGGATGCAGACGCCCCCGTGGCCACCCCGCGCCCCGTGGAGGCCTCCCTATTTCCCTTCTGTTCCCCACCCACCCGGCCCCCTGTGACCTCCCCGCCCCCTCCCTGGACCCCTGGACCCAGCGCAGGGATCGGCCGGACTGGCTGCTTCATCGCCACCCGCATTGGCTGCCAACAGCTGAAGGCCCTAGGGGAAGTGGACATTCTGGGCATCGTGTGCCAGCTGCGGCTGGACAGGTGGGTCTGCGGACTGAGCGGGGCCCTTCACCACCAGGCACTTCCTGTGCGAGAGGAAGCGGCCCCTTTCGCTCCAAGAGCTGTTCTTTTGCAGCTCCCACCCTGGCGAGAATCTCTATCTAGAATTTTAGCTCTCTGGCGGGGGGCGGGGCGGGGGGCAGAGGTGGGGCGCCTAGAGGTAAATAGGCCACCCTGTGGATTTACCCCAGCTTTCAACCTCTTCTGTTTCTTGTCTCTGTTTTTCCAAATTCCCTACTCAGGGGAAAGGTGGGGGGAAAGAGTACGGTTGGTTCTAGAAACTAGGTGGCCATAGGCGATGCACAGAAGCTCACTGGATTTGGAGAGAGAGGACCAGGGTGCATCTCACCGAGCTGTCACTGTGCTTCCCTGGGTCCCCATTTCTTTATCTAGAGAGAGACAATGGCCCTTTCCCCAGAGAGCTGCTGTAAGGAATGAGTTAACTGATGTGAAAGTATTTGGGGAACAAGAGCACCTACTACACACATATATAGAATTATTACTTCTAAGATTACCGGGAAGAGGAAGTCTTGGGGTCAGGAATGTTCCTGGCCCAGCCTGGGGACTCAGGGGCTGGTTCTTCCCCAGGAGCTGAAGGGTCAGAGAAGACGCCTGCCCGCATGGGGCCCCTCCTACCCCCACCGCGGGCTGGGGAGGGTGCAGCGGGAGGGGTCCGCTGCAGAGAGGACGCACCTGGAAGGAGGAGCCCGACAGGCCTTCGGGAAGCTCAGGCTCTCCCCTCTGGACCGCCATTCACGGCCTGTGCACCTCTCCCCGCAGGGGGGGCATGATCCAGACCGCGGAGCAGTACGAGTTCCTGCACCACACCTTGGCCTTGTATGCCGCCCAGCTGCCAGAGGAGCCCAGCCCCTGACCCTGGCACCCTCCCCCGCGCAGGGCCGCCTCCCTGGGCCTGGGAAGGTGGGTTCGGGAGAGTGGGCCTTGTGACCTGGGGAACCCCCTGAGTGGGCATGGGAACAGGGTGCCCCTCGGGGTGTGTCTGGGGTCACAGGAAGCTGGACGGTGAGGACAGGGCTAGACACTGTCCTTCAGCACTGCCCACTCCCCTGCTCCCTGCAGAGGCCCCCCATGTCCCTCCGAGCTTAAAGCTGGCGGCTGACCTCTACAAGAGCTGGGAAAGAGGCCCGGGCATCCTGGTCCCTGCAACGCCGCGTGGGCCTCAGTCTCCTCCTCGGACATGGACATCAGGTGCTTTACTGCCACCGGGGGAGAACCACCAGAGGAGCACCTAGAAGCCACTCCAGCTGCACCCCCTTCCTGGGGCTGGCGAGAGAGTGACCCCAAGATCGCCCCCCACCCTGGCCCAGCCCGAGCACAGGCCGATGACCTGAGCTGGGAAAAGCCTGGTGCTACCTGGGCCAAGTCCTCAGCATCCTAGCAGGGCCTCTTCACCCACATCCGTGAGGCTGGACACCCCCCAAAGAGAGCAGGGACCAGACTGCCCCTGTGCCCACACGAGTGTCCGGGGAGCAGGCTATGGAGCTAACCTGGTGGGACAGTTGAACTCTCTAGAAGAGGGAAAGTGTGTGGACCCCCTGGAGGCCCAGACGGCTGCCCCTGCCTCCGTAGCTGCCGGCCACCCACCCCAGCTACTCTCCAGGGAGGCCCAGCATCCTCTGCCTGCCTTCGGACCCCAGAAGGGACCCCGAGTACCCAGGGAGGACACAAGAGACGAGCATGGGGCCGAGGGCGCTACCTGACTTTAGACAAGCAGCCCCGCCATGGCCGCCTCCCTGCAGAGCACACCTGGACGGCTGGCTGTTGCCATGAGCGACCCGGGTTAAAGCACCTACGTGGACCCAGGGGCTCAGGCTGAACCCGGACCCCCCATAGTCTACCCCGGAGAGCTAACTCCCCTCCGCACCTCACATCCACACGATGTCCAGGGCCCCCCAGCTCTATGTCAGGGCTGACCACCACACCCCAGGGAGGCGTCCAAATCCTTCATCCTTGAATCCGAGATGGGCTGCCCATGGGGGGAAGGCAGGCACCATCCTTCCAGGTGTTTGGCCCCTGGGGGCTGCCTTTGCCGGGGCCAGTTCTCCGAGGAACCCCCCAAGGAGCTGGGTCCTGGAGAACAGCTGGCCTTTCCCTCAGACAGCGCTTCTGGAAAACATGCAGCGTTGGAACCGAGGGTGACTTCCTAATGCTTCTGCTGGTCTCCTCCTTCCTCACCGCCTGGGAATGGGCTCACACCCTCCTGAAGCTTTCCTGCCCTATGAGAGGCACTCCCGGGGCCCGTGGCGCTGGGTGCTGGGCCGTCAGGCGCCTGGTCCTCCCTGAGCTCAGACCCCACAGGAGGAAAGCCACCGCACAGGTGGCAGGCTCCCCTCCCCTCCCTGGGTGCTGTTACCCCAACCCCGTCCCAGAACTTGAGGACAGGCTCTGAAGAGTGACCAGGTGGGAAAATAAAGACTTCGCGGATGACTGAGTCATTCCTTCTGTCCCTCTTCCTCTCAGGCCTCTGGAGCCTCTTTACATCAGTAGAGAGAGTGAGAATCCACAGGCCAAGAACAGGCTGCTGACCTTCACCCCAGACGTGCACTTTTCCAGCCCTTCCAGGGCCGCGTGAAACAAAGTGACACTGGGGTCAGTCTGGGAAACGGGCAGAGGTGTTCCTTAGGCGCTAGAGAGGGACTCACAGAGGGCAAGGACTAGAAAGCCCATGTAAGTTAATAACTTAATAACCCAGGGTACTGCACGGGCCAGGACTTTGTGATTTCTCCACTTCGGCAACAGATCATTTGGGGTCAACTCGGCTGGGCTTGGCAGGTGTGGTTCAGATTGAAATTTTACGCACCTTTGACTGAAGCCACAGACGCCACGTGAGTGCCTGTGGAGGCCAAGTAGGAAGGCACGCCCAAAGCGGGGTGTGGGCTCAGGGGGTCCAGCAGCCCCGGGGTTGGGTCCTCCCAGGACCAGCATCTCTGCAAGCCCCACACCTCCTACCGCCAGCTCTCCTGAAGAAAACTTTGGTTTTTACCAAAACAGGCCAACTTTTTTCATTTGCCACAAACCTCCCTCACGGGAAACCCCCCACAGGACTCTCTCTCTTTAGTATCATGGTGGTCCCAGTAAAAGTCACTTTGGGCCAGAGGCTTCCTAAGCAAGTGGCCCTGGTACCTCGTGGTTAACGAGGCCTCACAGGTGGATGTTCCCCTCCACTGGGGCTCCGGTACCCAGAGATGCGCAGAGGCAAGGACTTAGGGAACAAAAGATCTTAGAGACATCGTCCCCGCTTCCTGGGAAGCCACGGACCACCATCCTCCACCCTGGAAATGGTCCCGCTCAGCGGGGCCCTCGCCCACCTCGGGCCCACCGCCCTGTAAGAAGGAAGCGGGTGCCAATCGGGGCACAGCAACCCGGGAAGGCGAAAAACAATCGGAGCTCTTTCCCCAAGGGCCCCTAGCGCACAGCAGCCCGGCCCGCCCCGAAGGCCGCGGGCGCCCCGCCCAGCGTACCCGCAGCCCGGCCCGCCCGGCCCGGCCAGGAGGAGCGCGCCCGCTCGGGGGCGAGCAGGGCCGGCGGCCGCGCGGACGGAGGAAGAGGACGAGGAGGAGGACGCCTGCGAGGAGGACGGCGACCGGGAGGAGAAGGACGCGCGGAGGCCACACCCATCGGCGCGCCGATCCGGCAGCGAGTCGTCGGCGGCCGCGCGCTCCAGCCGAGCCTCCGCCCGCACCGAGTCCGGAGCCGGGCCGCACCGGGGAGGGGCCGCTCCGGCCGCAGCGCGAGGGCACGAGGGGCGGCGGGGAGCCGGCACCGGGCGCGGCCGGCGCAGCGACCATGATCGCTTTGTTCAACAAGCTGCTGGACTGGTTCAAGGCCCTCTTCTGGAAGGAAGAGATGGAGCTCACGCTGGTCGGGCTGCAGTACTCGGGCAAGACCACCTTCGTCAACGTGATCGCGGTACGGGGCGCCGGCCGGCCGGGCCTCAGGTCCCCGCCGCGCCCAGCCGAGCGGGTCGCCGCCTGGCGTGGCCGGCACGGCTGGCGCCGGCGGGGAGACGCGGGCCCGGGCGCGCGGGGCCTAGCACGGCCCTGGGGACCCGGCGGCGCGCGCCCGGGCTGGGATGGCACGGCCGGGCGCAGGGGCGGGGGACGAGGGGACGCGGCCCGGGCCCCAGGACCGGCGGCGCCGAGGGTGTCACGAGGCCAGAGGGACCGCCGCCCGCGGAGACGGGCCCCCTCCGGCACCCGCACCCTGGCGCATGACGGGGCGAAAGTGCAGGGCCTGCCCGTGCGGCGCGCGGAGGGTCGCAGGACGGATGCCCGCGAGGCTGGTGGAGGGGGCCCGGGCCGGCCCGGCCCCACCCCGGGGGATTAACCCCTCCTGGCCGGAAGAGGAAGCCCCGGTGCTATTGACGAGGGTGTGGGGGGGGGGAGGGATCCCTGGGGGGAGTGGAATCGGCAGAGGCCCTGGGTTCCAGCCCAGACTCCTTCTCCACGGGGAACCTCTCCCCGACCGTGGCGTCCAGCTGGGGGTCCGGGGAGGACGCACTGCATCCTAAAGGGAGCTCGGAGTCCCCGCCTGGCCCGGAAGTTGCAGGGGAGAAGGAGGTGCCTCGGACCCAGAGGATGAGTTGGAGGTGGAGGGGCAGGTCCACTCTGGGGACACAGGGGAGAGTGGCTCTGAGGGCTTTGGGTCATCAAGACCAAGGTGGGCAAGTGTAAGCCTTTCAGCGCCAGGGCAGTGGTGGGGAGGAGTTAAAATCTGCCTCGAAAAAGGGGAAGATGAGCTCCCTGGGTGTTTGAGCTGAGCTGCAGTAGTGGCTGCGGCCTGCATCTCCAAGAGGGCTGGGCTGGGCATGTGGGGCTGAGGAAGGCTTGGGCAGAGCTGAAGTGTCCGGGGACCCGGCCCTCGTCCGCAGACGGGGGTTTCTGAGAGCTGTGGAGCGGCCATACATGACAGGGGTCAGCAGAGAAGTGTGACCTGCCAGCCTGGGTACCTCCCCTGCCTGCCTCCTGCCCACCCTCGAAGAGAAGGGTGGAGGGAGACTGGGGGGCAGGTACCCCATGATGGCGTGTTTGGGCACTGGCTTCCTTTCCCAAACGTGTTTGCGATGACCTCTGCCCAGGGGCTCCTGGCCGCTCACCCAGCAGCACAGGCTCTTCGGGCCCAGGCTGGGTTTGTTGGCACGATGGTTCCTGGGCTCCTGTCTGCCCAGGCGCTGGCCCTTGGTCGCAGGCTCCTGGTTAGACCTGGTGTTGACTTGGACTCCAAAAGCAGGAGCGCAACGCCTGGCCTCGGGTCCTGCGGGCCTGTGGCTTCGCTCCGAGGTGCCGAGATCCGGGAGCTGTCTCCAGGGAGAGGCCGAGAGGGGACCAGTCGGTGCCGCTGCTACTCTCGTGGCTCAGCCTGGGCATCACCTCTGGTCCCCAGGGAGTCTCTCCTCCTAGAGCGTTTACAAAGCTGTGTTCCTGGGCGGGGGTCCACAGGAACCCAGGCGGTTCCGTGTCCTGGTCGTGTCCAGAGAATGGGATGCTCTGGCAGGTCAGAAACGGAATCCAAGAGTCGCAGCTTTCACTGCCAGGGTCAGGAGTTTCCGAGGGGTGCAGCGAGGGCTCCCCTCCCCGAGCCGGGCCTTCATGTTTATGACATAAATTTGCCACCTCAACTCACACATCCTGAAAGTGCAGCCTGAATTTCCCTCGAAAGAGGCTTCCCCAGAACACCCATCCCTTGTGGGCTGCAGTGGGAGTGCCCGAGTCCGGAGTTCTCAGCTCCTCCAGGGCCACGGCATTTCCGCCCACCAGTGTATGATCCCAGCGGAGTGTCTTTCAGAAAGAAGTGAAGAGTCAGGACCCCGGGCTCTGGCCCGTGCCCACCACTGACCTTCTGGATCCCCTTTGCCTCTTCTTGTGGCCTTTCTTTGTCTTAGCTTTTACCCACTTGGGTTTTTTCTACTCCTTGTATGAGTCCGACTGTAAATGGAAATTGAGCTCATGTGTAAGCTGCTGCACTGGCTAATGTGAGCTGGGAAGCACCACAAAGAGATTCTCCAGCGCATCTGAGAACCCGGAACTCACTGTCTGAGTTCTGAAAAAGTTGTGCTGCCAGAAAGTGGGAGATGTTTTGCCCGAGGGAAACAAGAGGCCATTTTCAGATACTCACAAGCGTAAAAGGCCATCCAGGGGAAGAACTAACGTTGGGGTACCCAAGGGGTAGAGCTGGGAAGGTGGATTTTTGACTCATTAGAAAGCACTTTGGAGTGTTGGAGCTGACCCAGGAGGGATGAGCCAGAGGACGTTCAGGTCTGAGCCAGGGGTTCCTCCAGATGACGTTAGGGTGCCTGCTGACCTTGAACGAGGAGCTTGTGAGATCTGAGGCCTTAGCCGGGAAATGCAGTTGTGACTGGTTCCAGCTTAGCTCTGATTCACAGCTGAACTGGAAATACTGAGGCCGGGGAGCCTGGCTCCCTGAGGGTCCTCCTGGAACCCTCCTTTATCCAGGATCACATTCTGCCAGGCTGGGCTTTTCATTTCTATGGGAGCCTGGGAATGTTCTGGGTGGCCAAAGAGCAGTGATGGTTCCTCATGTATGGAAACCATTTCCAAGCACTTTGTGAGCCCTATTTGCCAATTTTTAGGAAACCAAAACCCTTTTCTGCCATTTCACAGAAGGAAACCCTGGGGCCCAGAGAGGTCCAAGTGTCTTGTCCAAGCTCCTCCACGATGAGGGATAAACAAGAGCTGGGCTTCCTTCCTCAGGACCACGTTCTTCATCTGCCCGGTTGGGGATGGAGTGGGCTTGGGCCCAGTGGGTGCCCCATTCCACCTGCACCCTGTTGGGGTTCGTGGAGTTAAAGCATACATGGTCCTCCCTGCTTAGCCAAAAGCAAACCCTCGTCAGGGCACTCCCTTTTCCTCACGTTTCCTCACTGTTGGAGGCTCTTGGACCCTTTTGATATCTGATAAAAAACAGAGACCCTTTCCCCAGAGGCGTGTACATGCAAACAGAAATGTGCGCATACAGACTGTGCACCCCTTCAGGGGGTCTCCGAGCCCCTCTTCGGCCTCCAGGTTAGGAACCCTCATCCGTCTTCTCTTGAGCGTCAATCTTGGGCATTCAGTGCTCACATCTGAGGGACTTGGTGAACGAGCTCAGGTGATTCCTAAAGATAAAAGGGAATCCATCCGTCTCATTCAGGGGGGGTTCTTCATTCAGACTCACAGGCTCTGAATGAGAGGCCATCATGTCCTACACTTTGGCCAATGGTCAGAGCCCCTGACCACTCTGTGTGGCCTTAGGCAAATTACTCCTCCCACCTGGTAGAAGACAGTGACATCGTAAGGGAACAAGGCTGTCCCCTCAGGTTCAAGGTTAAGTAAGCCCCAGCTCCTTCAGCCTGCGTCTGGGGGAGAAGCGGAGGTGTCCTACATGTGAACGTGGAGATGACCTTGAGCGGAGTTTGGTCTGGCCTTAATAGAGTCCTGTGGCTAGTTTAGAACAATCTTAGAGACAATTTAGAGGGGAGACGTGGGAATTGTTAGAATTTGAAAGTGGGTTATGGGAAACAGAATTACGGTTAACTTCTACTTACTGGGTGAACGTTCACCAATGTCAGTGTAGACATGGCTCCTCTCCCAAGAGCTCTCGGTCTAGTCGGGGTGCACGGTGAGGGGTACCCATCCTACAAATGGGTACAGTACAAAGAAACCCAGAAGTTGCTTGCTGCGCGTTGCCTTTGGGGCGTGGCTGACTTACCGACCCTCGGTCTGATGTGAACATTGACTACCGCGTGGAAGTGTAAACCTAGATTGTTTAACGTGACCTGCCGCACCGAAGGCTAGATACAGAAAGGGGGCTCTGGTCCAACAACAGAGAGGTGGGTTAGACCTCAGGAAGGACTTTCTCCATCCTGGTCGAGCGACTTCGAGGGGCCTCTTTGTCACGGGAGCTCGGGTGTGAGGTGGACACCGGGCTTGGACATGGCCCGTCTTGCTTGAAAGCAGGGGGCGCGCGGGAGCTGCCCGGGACACTGGGGCGCCTGAGAGGCTCCGGCCTGGCCTCTCTGCTTCATTCCCACAGCCTTTTGGTCCGTGGCCGCCGCGGACAGCGCATCTGGGTCCTGGCGATTTTTGCCCCTTTTCCAATTCTGACTCTTCCTTCCAGTCGGGACAGTTCAATGAGGACATGATCCCCACCGTGGGCTTCAACATGCGCAAGATCACCAAAGGGAACGTGACCATCAAGGTGCGCGGCCGAGCTGGCCCCTGGGCGCAGGCCCACGGCCGCAGAGGATGTGTGTGTGCGTGTGCACATGTGCGCGTGTGTGCACGTGTCTGTATGTGTCGGGCCTCCGGAGGAGAAGCTAGAGGAAAGCAGAGGCTTGGGTCCGACCGGATAGTTGGGGAAAGAGCTCAGGTAGGCTTAGGAGTCAGGGACGTAGAGAGAGAAGGAATTCCGGTGGGGCGGGCGGGGGGCACGTGGGAGCCAGGATGGACTGGGGACCTGCCTGCTGCTGACACCCGCTCACCTCTCTTGCTCAGCTCTGGGACATCGGGGGACAGCCCCGCTTCCGCAGCATGTGGGAGCGCTACTGCCGAGGAGTGAGCGCCATCGTGTAAGTGTGCAGCAGGGCCGTGGTCGTTGGCAGGTGACTCACACCTGTGTGCAGCTGCCTTTGCTTTGACAGGCGCTCTGGACGCCCACCAGCCAGTCTGAGAACCAGAGGACTGACCACTTCATGCTAAAGCATCTGTGTGTCCCTCCTCATCTCCCTGCCTACCCCCAAACCAGACTCACCCTTATCCTGAATTTTGTATGATTTAGTGGTTCATTCCCTTGCTTTTTTTTTTCCTTTCATTGTTGGCCGTGCCACACAGCTTGTGGGATCTTAGTTCCCCAACCAGGGATTGAACCCAGGCCCTTGGCAGTGAGCGCCGAGTGCTAACCACTGGACTGCCAGGGAATTCTCTCCCTTGCTTTTTAAAAATAATTTTATTCTACGTATATATATGCCCAAACAAAAGATCATTTAGCTTTTGTTGTTTGGTGTTTTTTTTTTTCGCGGTACACGGGCCTCTCACCGCTGCGGCCTTTCCCGTTGCGGAGCACAGGCTCCGGACGCGCAGGCTCAGCGGCCACGGCTCACGGGCCCAGAGTCTGCGCGGCATGTGGGATCTTCCCAGACCGGGGCACGAACCCGTGTCCCCTGCATCGACAGGCGGACTCTCAACCACTGCGCCACCAGGGAAGCCCAGCTTTCGTTGTTTTTAATCTGATTTTTAAATTTAAATTTTTATGTATTTTTATTTTTTTATAGTTTTTAAAGGTGACACTCCATTTACAGTTATATCAAAATATTGGCTCTATTCCTCGTGTTGTAAAGTACGTTTTTGTAGCCTATCTTACACCCAGTAACCAGATTTGTTTTTATTATTCTTATTATTTAAAAAAATTTTTTGGCCGCACAGCATGAAGGCTCTTAGTTCCCAGACCAGTGATCCAACCCTTGCCCCCTGCAGTGGAAGCTCCGAGTCCTATAACCACTGGACCACCAGGGAAGTCCCCAACCTGATTTTTAAAAAAACATTTTGATGCAGGAAAGTCTTCTGGGGCTTCCTTTGCTGTTTTCACCCCCTTGTCTAGCCAGCCCTGCCCTGAGAACGTAAGCGGGTCACTCTGGGAAGGACTTAGGTCTAATCCTATGGGGCTCAGCGCCGCCACCGGAGCGGCAGCTTCTCCAGAGGTCTGGGGGATGGGACAAGGGCCGGCCGCAGCAGCCCCTGCAGGTTCTCACTCCCATCGGTTCAGAAGACATTCTCAGAGCACCTGCCTGAGCCGTCCCAGGTGGCGGAGACCCCGGGTGTCGAGCCAGAGCTGCTGCAGCTCCTTCCCCCCCAACCCCGCAGCCTGTGGTGTCAGCTTGTCCCCACCTGCCGCCCCCCAGGTACATGGTGGATGCCGCTGACCAAGAGAAGATTGAGGCCTCCAAGAATGAACTCCACAACCTACTGGACAAGCCCCAGCTGCAGGGCATCCCGGTCAGCCCCGAGTGGAGTGGGAGGGTCGGGGGCTCGGCCGGCCGGGGACCGCTGGGGGCAGGTGGGGGTAAACACTGCTGGCGGTGGGGAGAGGGAGGGGTGTGGATGCAACGGGGCTGCGGAAGCCAGCCCCCTTCTCGGGGCAGCCTGGCCGTGGCTGCCCTGGACCGAGCCCTGCCCTCCCTTCTCGGCAGGTCCTAGTCCTGGGCAACAAGCGAGACCTCCCGGGAGCCTTGGATGAGAAGGAGCTGATCGAGAAAATGTGAGTTGACCACTCTTCCCTGTCCTTCCTCCCTGCTCCCCAAACTCCCAGGCGCCAGAGCGGAGGGCTCGTTGCTGCTTTCGGCGCCCACCGCTTGGTGGCGCTAGAGCGCGCCTGCCCGAGCCCCGCCCTTCGCCCCTCCCCCTCCCCGTCCCTCTATCCCCGACCGCCCCCGCGCCCGGCCCCCGGCGCCCGGCCCCCGGCCCCCAGCCCCCAACCCCTTGCTCAGTGGCAACCTCAGCAGACAGCTCTGGTCCCCTGCAGGAATCTGTCTGCCATCCAGGACCGAGAGATCTGCTGCTACTCCATCTCCTGCAAAGAAAAGGACAACATCGGTGGGTCTGGGGGCGTCGCTGCGCTCGCGGGGAGGGGCAGGAGGGGAAGGCAGCCGGTGGCTCTCTCCTTGGAGCCCGGAGCGCCGTGGCTCTCCTGGGCAGGACAGGCAGCGGGAAGCCCCGATGCTGAGCATCACCCCAGCTCTGCCGTCAACTGGTGTGTGATCGTGGGCAAATCCCCCCTCTCCTTGGGGCTCACTCCCTGCCTGTGACGTCGTAGGGTCGGACCCTTCTGGTCTGAGGGACTCGTCCTATGGCTCCGTCTCTTTCACCGCAGCCAGACGCCCTTGCACCCATCAGGGGCTGTTCGGAGCTTGGCAGCTGGAAGCTGGGCTTGTGATGCCCTTAGAGTTGACCCTAGCTGCAGCGCGCCCCCTTCCTCCCCCCGCCCCGGCCAGGTGTGTGCTCTACCCTCAGGAGAACCAGCCCTGAAGCCCTGTAACCTCCTCTCTTGCCCCGCAGACATCACCCTACAGTGGCTTATCCAGCACTCAAAGTCACGGAGAAGCTGAGACTGCGGCCCCGCCCCCTCGGACCAGGGACCGCCCTCCGGATCTGAAGCCGAGCTCCCGCCCCCTCCCCCCGCCGCCCCCCAAGCCCACCCCTCCTTACTTGGTGTGGGGAGGGGCCCTCTGGGGGTCCCAGAGTCCTGTTCTGCTGAGGTTTGAACTCCCGATTTTATTGTAAAATAAATTGCTCCCCTCCGGTCCTCTAACCTCCCCCCCCCCTCCCTTTGTCTCTCCACCGCCCTGCTTCCCTCCCCCTCTGAAGCCCCGCCCCACAGCCCCGCCTCCTCTCCTGTCCCGCTCCCTGCTTCCCTTTCCCACACTCTTCTGTTATTGTCCTGTGTGTACAGTATATATATGTATATATATTTTAATTTTTTAATTTAAGCAAAGACTAAAATCAACCATTTGATGCTGCAGGGGCCAGTCAGGATCTGGGAGGGGGCGGTCTGGAGAGAAGGAGAATAGCGGGGTTAGCTGGGGCCGGTTCAGATCAGGAAGGTGAGGCTGGCACGGGGGCAGGTACCAGCCCAGGCACGGGTGTCCGTCCCCACGTCCCGTTTGTCTCCACTTCCCAGTCTGGCCTGTCTCCGCAGTGTTTGAATGTCACAGGCTGACGGGAGCTTCCGGAGACGCCCTTCTCTGCCCCCAGCCTCAGCATGGCCACCAGGCACAAGCAGGCGCCGGAGACCGGGGGCCGAAGGGGCAGGAGGCCAGCGCCCTAGCAGCCCCTCCCGCCTGTTCCTGGCTCCCAGCTCCGGGCCGTCACCTCCACGGGCCACCTCATTTTCTGTTCTCGTTTTGCAGAGTTGCACAAGGAGAGAACTCGGCATGGGGGGTTGGTTCTTTGGGTTCTGTTTTCCGTTTGTTTAATGATTTGTAAAGTGATGTCCCTCTTCCTTTTTTACACTTTTCAGCTCATATTTAACCTCTGTTTGGAAAATGATTCTTGTAACTACATTTTTTTGCCTCCTAACAACAACAAGAATAAATGACAATTTTGTGTTGGGGGGGTGCGCGGTGCGGTTTTTTTTTTCTGTCCACGGCCCGGCAGGCTGGGGACTCTGGTTCCCGACCCTGGGCGCACCCAGCCAAAGGGAGGCACGCGCTCGCCCGGGCGCACAACGGCCCTTCACAGAGCAGCCCCCGCGAGCGCGCCGGCTCCTGCCCTGCCGCCTCCTCTAGTCGGACGTTCCTGTGTCCCCAGCTCTGAGCCAGCAGCTGCCAGGGGAATGGAGGGGGTCTGTGTCCGGAACTGCCCGGCTGCACCTGGCGTGTGCGGGACGGAGCCCGCTTCCTGGAGTCTGTCCAGGCCCCCATCTGCAGCCAGAGGTGGCGGAGCCGGTGAATTGTCCTGGGGGGCGCGGGGGCAGTGCCGGGCCTGCAGAGTCCACGGCTTACCACCCTTAGCGGCTCCTCTGTTGGTGTCCAGGCTGCTGGCTTCCCGGCAGAGGCCGTGCCCTCCCTTCCCTGCCCACCCCCGGCCCCTCCCAGCCCACTCCACTCCTAGAGCTGGTCCCCTCTGCCCGCAGCCGTGGCCTCGGAGGCTTGCGCCCCGCTTCCCAAATCCGGGGCCATCTTGACCCACTTTTACCGTAAGCCCCGCCCCCTGGCTCCCCTCAGCGTGGAGACGGAGCGGCCCTGCGGAAGGTCCGGCCCTGCTGAAGGCTCCACCCCTTCTCGCCGCACCTCTGCGGGGAGGAAGCCACTTGCACCGTCTTGGGAGCAGGGCCTTCCCTGGTGGCTCTGAGCTCACCGGCCCTTCCTCGCTGCTTCCTCTTGGAGCCTCCTGGTCATCAGAACCGCAGGGAGGAATGGCCTGCCTGGAGAGGGCTTCCCCACTGCCGGGGAGTTTGGGGAGAGAATGCAGATGGAATTTGGCGGAGGGAGCTAGATGACTTCAGGTTCCTTGCAACCCCTAAAGGATAGGACACGTGCCCCCTGGTCGAGGAGGTCGAAGCTGGGGCCGGGCTGTCCCCTGGGCCCTCGTGGCTGCTGAGGTGGCTGGAGATGCCACGGCCTGGGAGGCTGGGACAGGACCAACAGTCACTGGTCTGGCGAGCAGGATGGGGAGTTTTAGGGATGAGCTGCCTTTCTCGCCTCCTGCGTCCTCTGAGGAGATAAGACAGGATGGGCTGGTCGCCAGCAAGCAGGCATCCTCCTGCCCCAGTGCCTGCACCCAGCACACAGCAGGTGCTTCGTAGGACAGACTGCGTATATGTACACCAGCATGGGGGGGCCCTTTGCACGCCTGGCCAAGCCTGCTCTGCAGTTCTGGAGAATTGAACCCCCAAAGGGAGGGAGGGAAGGAAGGTGCCAGGCGTCATGCCGGGAGCTTTATGTATCTTGTCTCATTCAATGACTCCAGGCCTCTGTGAGGGGGGGTTATTCCTGTTTAACTGATGGGGTCCAGTAACTGCGTCCAGTCCGGCCCAAGGGGGGCAATTCTCAGTGCAAGGTGCGCATACTGACGGAGTCCGGGCGGCTCAGTGGGTTGGCCCTCCTTCCACCTGGCTGACATCAGGGCTCAGGGCTGGTCCCCTAAAGACCCAGCTCAAGTCCACTGCCAGCTGCCGCCCCACCCCAAGCCCAGGACCCCTAGGCAACAAATGCCACATTGTTCCCCCAGCTGGCCTAGCCGGAGAGACAGTGGCTCTTTCCCAAGGCCTGCTGGCCTGCTGACTAATCCTGCAAGCCACTCACGTTGGCGGGGCCCAGGGCAGCGGTGGTGGCAGGGCCTCAGAACCGCAGGGAGGGGCAGGGGCCCCTTTGTGGCAGAGCCCCCAAACAGGATGCGGCGGTGCCCCCTCCCCGCCCCCAGCCTCCCATCCTCGGCCTGCGCGTCCCGCCTTCACCCTGGCCCCCCTCCTCCATCCCATAGGAGGCTGCTGGTGCATCTGGGACTGGGGCTGGGGTGGGGGGAGAGGGAAGGGCCCCGGTCACCTCAGCACCGCAAGCCTGTCCTTGGTCTCCTCTCCAGCCTGCTCCCCCCACCGTCTTAAGTTGCTGCAGACAGAGTTTGGGGCTTTGGTCACTGTGGCAGCGGTCGGCCGAGAAACGGGTGGGTGTCTCTCCCGCACAAAGAGCGTGCAGCCAGCAGCGCCATCGCCTAGCAACGGCCTCCCTCTCTCTTGGCATCACCCGTCCTGAGGGTGGGTGCCAGGGGGAGAGAACAAGGCCATTAAGATCCGCAGGAGTGGGGGAAGGAGGCTTGGCTCCGGGCTGAGGCCGGGGGGTATGGGTGGGGTGGGCAGAGGAGAATGGAGCCCAGGGCACCGGGCAATGCCTGCGCCTCCCCGACCCTGCCCTGGGGACCCTCCTGAGGCCCTGCGCAGGTGATCCAGGCAGAGCTGGCAGCAGGAGCTCCGCAGGAGCCTGAGCTGCGCTTCAGATGGGAAGGGTGGGCTTGCGGGGCGGGGAGTGGTCTGTGGCCTAGGCCAAGGTGTCCCTTCGTTTGACCTCATGCCAACTTCGCTGGGCCCGGGCGGGGCTAAGGGGCCTCTGGAAGGGCCCCCTGTCGTGGGGGGTGGGGGGGACCAGAGAGAGGAAAGAAGGCTCTGTGGGGCTGTCGATGGAGCTCTGCCTGCCGGGAAGGGGGTGGGGGGGGCGGGCGGGGGGCAGGCAGCTGGGCCGTCTGTAGGCTAAACAGTCTGTTCTAAGAAGCCAAACAAGGGCAGCTCTCAGAGAGGCTGGAAGCCCCCCAGGCTGCTGGTTGCCCTCGAATGGGGGCTTTGTGGGGAGGGAGGAACAGCAGCGGGGGCTCCCGGGGAGATAAGTTTGCAGCCTTCTACTTCCCAGGGACGGCTGGGCTCAGGTCAGCCTGAGGACACAGTGCCCCAGCTCCCAAGCCCCTCCGTCCACTCTGCCCTCAAAGCCACAGGACCCCAGGCTGGACAGGACACCAGCCACAGGCCAGGAAGGGCCAAAGGTGGCCAGGAGGGCAAAGCCCAGGTGCATCTGGGCACTGCCGGGATGTGGCACAAGAAAGGCCCGTGGGCACAGGGGTAGTTCTACCTAGTTTATTGTTTTCCAAGAAGGGTCTTCTACAGGGGAGCACCTGACCGGGATTGGGGGGACCGGGCAACCAGGGTACGTCAGAGAAGGAGGAGGACAGAGACAGAAATGCTCCTGGAGAAGAGACGGCACCTGGAGGGGGCGTCCAGGGCTGGGCCCATCCTGTGCAGAGAAGAGACCGGTTGCTGGCCCCCAAGGCCCCCGTCCAGGATGGGCGATGCCGAGAGGGGCAAAGTAAAGTGTAGTCGGGCTCCAGATGGAGAGGGGAGAGTGAGGCTGGGACCAGGTGAGGTTCTGGCTCCCAGTCGGTGGGATGGAGAGTCTCTGGGCAGCTCTGAGGACCTGGGGGATCACCGCCCCCCAGCAAGAGGACAGGCGGGCCGCCCCCGAGAAGGGGCTCGGCCGGGGGCTCCGACATACCCAGACCCCAGCCGGGGGAGCCGAGTCCATCTCTGGACAGAGCTCCCCCTGCCACGGCCGGCCAGCCTCAGCAGGGCGTGCCCAGGGCCAGGAGCGGGGGCGCCTCCCGGGGCTTGTGGAAGTAGACAGAGGTGGACAGCCCCGTCTGGAGCTTGGCATCGGGGCCGTCGGTGGCTGCCACCCCGCCGCAGCCCTCGCAGCAGCAGCAGCAACAACAGTCCAGGAAGGCGCGGCCCAGCGGCCGGCACACGCACAGGAGGAGCACGGGCGTGGCGGCCGCCTTGAGGAAGGTGGCGAACTGGCCGACCAGGCCCAGGAGGTCCAGGGTCTGGCGGGTGAGCGTGGCCGAGAGGTAGGCGGCCACGACATTGCACACGTTCTCGGGGAGGGTGCAGAGGGTGTAGACGGCGGTCAGGCCCACCACGGTGCCGCTGAGCTGGCCCTCGCGCCGCTCCTGCTGGCCCGGCCGGCACTCCGGCTTTCTGCCGGGCGGGCCCCACACCCGCCACGTCACCAGCTGGCAGGTGACCGTGAAGAGGACGGGCAGGCAGAAGTAGCAGCCGAAGGACCACCACATCCGGGCGTTCTGGTAGGTCAAGACCAGCGAGTAGAGGGACTCGGGCAGGCGGGCGGAGGGCTTCATGACGCACGCATCCACGGGGCCCGCAGCGGGGCCGGGCTCCTGTACCAGCTGCCAGAGCAGGAGCTCGGGCGCAGCCAGCGTCATGGAGCCCACCCAGATGACCGCCAGCTTGGCCAGGATGGACGGGCACGGCTCGATAGGCCTGGCCTCGGGCAGGGTGCTGGTGGCCACGTGGAAGCGGTCAATGCCCAGGGCGCAGAGGCTGAAGGTGGTGACGCCGAGAGAGGAGACCTGCGAGGGGGCGTGGTGGGGGGAGAGGCGGGGGTCAGCCCCAGGCAACCGAGGGGCTGGCTCAGACTGGAAGCGCACGGCAGGCGTGGGAAGGACAGTGGTGGCACCGCCATTCAGGGGCATTTCAGATCTCACGGCCAGGGTCTGACGGGACAGACCGGGCTCAGGCGGGACCAGGGCCTTGGTGGACGGCAGAGCTGAGGTTCCCCTGCCGGCCGCCCGACTCTTGCCGCCCGCTGCCTTGCCTCTGGGCCCAGGGACGAGCGACCTAGGCCCTACAGCCCCTTGTGCTCCCGAGACTTTGGGAAATCATCTCTGAGGACAAACATGGACGGAGACGTAGGGCTCCTGGGCCTGCGGGTGCTTGGATGGCCTCAGCCACCACGTCCATGGGGGGAGTGGCCTTGGGGGTGCAGGGCATACACTCTCCCACCCTCCTCGCCCTGCCCGGAGAGGCCCAGGGCCAGCCCGAGTGGGGACGCAGTGGGCCTGTGCCCACTCCCCGCAGGCAGCTCACAGAGCACACAGGAAAACCACCCTGTGAGCAGAGAGGAAGCCAGAGCAGCAGGGAAGAAAGTGGCAGAGAGAAGTGACGGGGCTGGGGCGGTGCTCCCAGCTCAGATGATGGCTGGGCACACTCAGGGCTGTGCTCAGTTCCCCCTCCGTCCAAGCACTCCCCTCTCCGGCTGGCTCCTGCCCCATCTCCAGGCAGGCCCCAGGCCAGGACTCAGGCTAAACAACACGTCCTCTCCTTTCCTGCATCTCAAAAATGGCCCCAAGCTGTATTTAGCTGCCTCCTGTTCCCTCCTGGGGTCTCCTGGGGCCTCCCTACAAAAGGGTGCTGGGCGGTGCATTCGTCCCTCCACTCTCACCCGTCACCCCAGCCTCCAGGGAGGGCTCAGGGGTCACCTCTGTCCTCCAGGCCGTGGAGGGGGTTAGGCGGCAGCCTGCGTATCAGGTGTGTTGGGACCCACAGTCGGGCAGGGGGCAGGGGGCAGGGCCGGGCTCTCCTCGGCCGCCAGCTCCATGCAGACAAGCGCTCACAGGGGTCTTAGACCTTTCCCAGTAAAATCCACCACGTACTAAATTATTTCAGTTCTAAGCCCTTTGTAGACGTCACACATGTGAGCCTTCAGGGACTCACTCAGCTATGGTGATGGTGGTCAGCCCCGACTCACAGAGAGGGAAGCAGAGGTTTGGGCAGGCTAAGTGGCTAACCACGGCCACTCAGCAGAGCCCGGGCTCTGACCCAGTCTGCCCAGTTCCAAGACCCTGGCTCTGACCTCCCACAGCTCTCCTGGGCTCTGAGTGCCAGGTCACTAAGATGCAAGGGCTGTCCCCGGCCGGAGGGCCTCTTTCAGGTCTGAGCAACTTGGGGCCACCGTTAGGTGGTCTCCCTGGGCTGGGAAGGTCAGGAAAGGGCTGTACCGCCCGCTGAGCCTCAGACAGTCTGTCCGGATAAGAAACCATCGCTAAGTCATGGGACGGGGACAGAGCTGGGAATAGGACAGTGTCCAGACGCTGATCCTAATTCCTTCCCCACCCAGGCCGGCTGCCCACTCACTCAGCATCTCCCATTGTCTCGGGGGGAAAGCAGCGTTTGCGGGGAGGGAGGCCACAGCCACCCCAGCGCTCATTCTTCCTCCTCCCACAGCGTAAGTAACATGCAGAATGCCGCAGGCTGATTTCCCGTTCCTGGGCAGACATGCTGGCCTCGCTGTGTCCCACGTAAATGCACACATATTGGTGTATCTTTGCACTGTTTTGATTAAGCTGGATCCGCGTGAGCAACACATCTATCAACACCCACGTGCTCATCCAGCGTGGAAGTTCCCCGAGGTGGGGCCAGTGGGCACCTTGGAGCCGCAGCTGGAGGGCCAAGTGGTCTACCCTCTGGTCAGGAGACAGTGAAATGGGAGGGGAGCTGTGACCTGCCCAGGGACGCCCCAATACGCCAGGGACAGAAGCTGACGCTAGAGTCCCTGCTTTAGCTGCAGCCCCAGAACCAGCTCTCTCCTTCCAGAGGATGGAGGAGACGTCTGACGGTGATGGCGGCGACGAGAGTCGCAGTGAGGGAGGGTCTTTCCTTCCTTCCGTGTTTGCACTCCCGGGAGTGGACACAGACTTGACCCCAGGGCCCTGACACCCGCCTGCTCGCTCGGGTACCTGAGAGCTCCCAGGAGCCAATCCTGCATTTGTCTTGGGGGAGAAGCAGCGAGACAGAGCCCCAGGCCTGCGGGGCCTCGCACACCCTCGCAGCCCACCTCCGGCAGCGCCCCCACCACCACCACCCCGTGGGCTCTAGCGGGACACACACTCACCTCCACGAAGGGCACAGCCCGGCAAGACACGTCACCCAGCAGCCTCTGCTTGGTGATCTCGTGGAAGATGATGACAGGGAGGCAGAAGAAGAGGACCAGGAAGTCCCAGAGGGCCAGGCTGGCGAGGATGGAGTTCCAGGCGCTCTTCAGGTAGTAGCTGTGCCACACGATACACATGACCGCCAGGTTGCCCACGATGCCCACGGCGAACAGCGCCAGGGCCAGGAGCAGCACGGCGTAGGCCCCGTAGGAGCTCTCCGTCACCGGGTACAGGGGGTTCTGGATCTGCAGCCTCCGGCCCGGCGTCCCCGTCGTGTTGCCCCGAGGCTCCTGCCTGCTGCCCCCAGGGACCACGGCCCGGTCCGGGTGGGCGCTGGCGGCCACCTGGGGCTCGGTGGGCTGCGGCCCGGTGGGGCGGATGGGCCGGGGGTACTCAGCCCACTCCTGGGGCACATACTGCTGCACCCCCTTGGCCTCCTCCTCGGTGCCACGCCCGCCCCGGCGCAGGGGGACGCCCCCGGGGACCCTGCCGGGACCCGCCGCTAACGCCACAGCGAGACAGATGGCCAGAGGCCACGGCCACCGCATGGCCGGATGAGCGGCAGTGGCTGCCCACAAGCGGAGGCGAGGCCGGACCGAGTGCAGGGCCGACTCGACGGGCAGCTGGCCGGTGGGCCCGCCCCCATCGGGCGTCTGGCATTGCCAGCCGGCTCCGGCACCCCCTCCATCCCCACCCCTAAGCCACCAGGCAGGGCAGGGCTGGGCCCTCTGCTGGACACAGGGCGCTCTGTGCCATCCGCAGGACACGCCTCCCCGGGCCCCCGGGCAGCAGCGCTCAGACCTGTGCGGCCCCCAGAGGCCGGGCGCCCCCGGCCTCAGACGCTGGGGTCCTGGGGGGCGGGGGCGGGGGCGGGGGCAGGGTGGGGTGGAGGCAGGGCGCCGGCCCCTCCTCAGGAGGCTGGATAATCACTGTCGCTGTCATTTACTGAACCTGATGAGATCCCGCACTCAGCCGGCTTCTGGATGAACCCTCACCACGGCCCTGCAGGGCGAGCGCCCTCATTCCCGTGTCTCGGGCTGGAGAGGTGGCCAGTCACTTACCCAGAGCTAAACCTGGCCCAGCTGGCCCGGGGCCTGGGCCTGACTCCAGACCTTCTGACCATCGCTGTTCTCAGTGGGCACGGGTCCACCTGCTTCCCGCGAACCACACAAAGTTCCCCTGAAAGGAGCAGCCGCCCGAAACTTAAAGCACCGCGTTCTGATCCGGACACAAGGCGGGCGGACGTTTGCAGCAACAGGTCTTTCCTGAGCACCTGCTGGGTTCTAGACACTCGGTACAAAAACCTAAAAGACCTCTGTCATCAAGGAGCCTTCAGTGCAGGGTCGGGGGGAATAAATATGTAAATAAATAATTATGGCTTAGGGATGGATGCTATGAAAGGCAAGGGACCAGCCGCCCAGGGAGCCCGGAGGAGGCTGGAGGCATCTGGAGGGCCTCCCAGAGGGGGCGACTTTTAAATGGACCTTGAAGAGCGGCTTCAAGCTCCCCAGACAGACAACAGGGAAGGAAGGGTGCTCAGGGAGAAGCAGCATTTGCAAAGCCACGGGGGTGGGACAGCAGGGTGCAGCGCGAGGACAGCAAGGCGGCCAGCAAGGGAGCAGGGAGGGGCGTGAGGGCAAGGAGCCTGGGAGGCGAGCAGAGGAAGGACCGAGAAGGGCCTTGTACGCCAGGCCCGGGGTGGACGCCTTACCTTGGAGGAACTGGGGGGCTGCGGCTTGCTGAGCAGAGGACGTGGCTTGAGCACGTCCCTGGGGAGGATCCCTGACGACGGCTGGGGTCACGCAGCCTGGGGCAGGGGCACCTGTCAAGACGCAGCTGTCTAGAAGATGGTGAGAAGCGGAGTCCAGGAAAGCCGAAGGCTGTGCGTGGGAGGGACAGGTCAAAGCTGACCCCAGGCCTGCGGTGACAGCGAGACACTCACCTGGGCAGGAAAGGTGAAGAGTCTGGTGTGAGGTTGGGCGAAAACCTCTGCTTGTGCAGGTGAGTGGTCTGGGTAGAGATGCAGGAAAGAGGCACCTGCGGCCTAAGAGAAAGGCTGCAGCAGGATGCAGAGGTACAGGGCTAGAGGTGGGGCTGCGGCTGCCCAGGGCTGTGCAGACACTTAGCGGGGAGGGCGCAGGGTGAGGCCCCAGGAGCTCCCACACTCATGAGAAAACGAAGAGAAAGTGAGGAGAGGAAGTGGCTGGGTTCCTGCTCCCTCGAGGCCAGAGAGGGAAGGCGCGCCATCTGGGTGGCCAGAGACAAAGGTCACTCACAGTCCATCAGCAGACACCAGCCGGGGCTCCCGGAGTGGGACCAACCCAGAACTGACTTTCCGAGAAGACCTTCTGACCAGAAAGCTCTGTGCTACCCAGAGGCCCAACGTGCTGTGTGAAAACAGGGGTCCAGGGAAAGGGGACGGAGGAGGCGGAGGAAGAAAAACCTCGTGCACCCTCAGGCAAGATAAGGGAAGCATCTTGGGCTTCTGGAAGATCTTACCTTTCAGCCTTCTTCTTGTTTATTCTTCGTGTGGGAACAGGGACATGGGGGCTGCAGGGCCGGGCTTGTCTGGGCCTCAGAGTGTCACAGCGAAGATGAGAGGCCCATCGAGAAATCAGACAAGGACCAAACTGGCCCCTTCGTTGTCGCCGCCCCAGCCTCCACGGCAGAAGGAGGCCAGGCCTCCTACCTCCACCTCTCCGGCCTCAGGAAAGGGCCGAGGAAGGACTGCAGGAGATGCACGGGGTCTGAGCATCCTGGGGTCCACCCTCGGAATGTGCTTCCCGAATCCTGGAGGGCTGCCCCCCAGCCCACCCCGCAGCAAGTCAGCGCCTTCACACCTGCGGCTCCCGGCACTTAGCTGCTGTCCTTGAAACCCAGCACCTGCCTCGTGGTGGTTCGGGCAAACAGAGTCATCACCAGCCATTTAGTGAGCGCTCACCAGTGCCAGGCCACCGTAAACGTTTGGTAGAATCATCATACTTCATCTTTACATTCTTACCCCAGCTCAGAGAGGGAAAGTAACTTTCCCAAGGACACACAGCTGGGATCCAAATTGCAGGTTTGTCCAACTCCAAAGCTGAAATTCTTAGCCACTCCTTTGCGTAGCCTGACAGAAGTTCAAAAGGGATCCTGAAGAGGCTCTACACCAACTCTCGTATTTTTCAGATGTGGAAACTGCAACCAGGGAAATCGAGCGCCAGGGCCAGGCACACACCAGCACAGCGCCGACCCCAGCCCGTCAGCCCTCTGCTGCTTCCCGACTGCACCTCGGGGCAGGAGTTCTGTAAACCCTGGCCGCTGCGAGGGCACCCCGCCTGCCAGTCCTGGGCTCCCTTGGCTCTTTGGGGCAGTGGGGATGTCAGAGGCCACTAGGTGGAACCAAATGTTCAGAGATGGAAGTTCAGGGCTGCCTGCGCTCTGAGCCCTGCCCACAGACCCTGCGGCTGTCGGAGTCTCCACCGGGTGGGTTCCCCGGGCCGACCCCGGGGGCTGTGGAGATGCACCTGCCATTCCACCCCACCCTCCTGGGGTGCCCAACTCGGCCCCCTCGCAGGTCGGCCTCCCCAGCCGAAACTCCTGTCCTGGACCAAGCTGGTCCCCTACTCAGAGGCAGGCCACGTGGAAGGCGGAGACTTCCCAGCCCTTAGGACGGGCTCTCCTCCATCCCCGGAATTCCCCATCCTGCCCCCTGGGAATTCCCCAGTGAGCTGGCCAGGGAAGGTCCTGGGGCGGGAGGCGGTGGGAGCGGGACTGGGGCTGTCCCCTGGCGTGGAGCGCGTTGAGGGCCTTGGGGCTGCCAGGGCGGTGCCGCCTGAGAAGACAGTTCAGAGTTGACGTTTTCTTGAACAAGTTCCACTAGCCAGCATTGTCCAGCGAACGGAACCACACAGTCCAGGTATGACTTCTTCAACGGTTCTGCCACTTACGAGCTGTGTGACTTTGGGCAAGTACTGAACCTCTCTGGGCCTCGGCTGTAACGAGGGGACAGTAACAGACTAAATGGGCTCGTCTATGTCCATCACTAGAACAGTGTCTGGTACACAGGAAGCACTAGATGAGGATAAGCTGTTGCCATGGTAACTCGCTTATTACCACAGCCTCACGAGGCAGGTGCTGTCATTACCTTCACTTTACAGATTTGGAAATTGAAGGACAGAGAGGTCGGAGGCAGCCAAAGAGGTGGGGGCGGGGGGTAAATTTGAGACAAGTCCTCCCCCGCCGCACACCTTCCCCTCCGTCTGGCACCAGACCTGGGCGGGGTGTCCTCGGGACCCCACTGTGGCAGCCCTCTGGGCTCCGGGCTCCTGGGGCCCAGGGGCACTGGGGGACAGGTGAAGGGCCATGGTTAGGTGTGCTTCTAAAAGTCAGATGGTCAGGACCCGCTCCCAACTCTAGGACGAGCCAGCCATCAGTCATCATTCCTCGTCCAAATGCCTGCTGAGCACCTACTGTGCTCCAGGCATTGTCGCAGACACTCGGGAAACAGTGAACAGCATGCGCATGACCTCTGCCCCCCGAGATTCACATTCAAGGAAGGAGGCGGCCACTGAACAAACTAACCCCCAAATAGCATAACTATAAATTGTGAGGAAGGACACGGGAAAAGGAGAGGGTGCCGTGACATCCTGGAATCTCTCTGCCCTTCAGCCTTCTCGTGGGTGAAAGGTCAGGAGTATCACCGGGACCTGAGGTCTCACAAGGACGCTGTTGCAGTAGAATGTGGGCATTGTGAAGGCAAGGTTTCCACTGTACTGAGCGTGGTCCCTGGATCGCCCGCCTTGGGGAGCTGGTTGATACGCCGGCTCAAGCAGACACTCGGGCGGGACCAGCACCCCACGCTTCAGCAAACCCTCCAGAGGATGTCGATGCAGTGCCTCAGGAACGCCCGCTGCATCGAACAGACAGTGTGGAATGGAGGCTGAGCTTGTAGGAGGGAGCAGACACAGGGAATGCTGACGTGGGGAGCTCCTGGACCTCAGACCCACCCAACTCTGACGAGCAGGGCCTGTCTCCCCGTCTGCTTCCTCAGCGCCTGGCATCCAGGAGTTGCTTGGAACGTGTGTGTAAGGAAAAAAGAACACACAGTCAGCAGAGGCACAGAACTACTCACCAAGTCCTCCCTGCTCGGGGATCCCAACGTCCCCTCAGTGAAGGAAACCCCTGGCCTCCTCGACAGAAGGAAGCCTTACAGCGGCCCAGATGGTCAGTGGGAAGACTTCGCACCACCCCAAGATGCTCCTTCCCTGGGACTCTCCCCAGCACGGTGCTGGCTCTCCCAGACTGTCATGTTCCAATCAGGTCTCAGCACCTCCCCTCTGTCTCCCACAGCCCAGCCTAGGCGAGGCTGGGATGTTCAAACACAGGGAAGGGCTCAGGATGCCACGGTGAGATAAGCACAGCCTGTTATGAGGAGCCGCTAATCTGGCCTGCAACGTGTCATCCCGCCCTCCAGACCCCAGGGCACCTCCGCTGAGCTCCGACCAGCACTCAGCACCCTGAGCTCACCATAGAGGAGGCTCTCTTCCCGTGGTGAAGTCAGGTCCTCTTACCTAAAGACGGCCCTCCAGGTTAGCGTCTCCCGGTAAGGACCCTCCCACAGCAGCATAACTTTGGGACCCAACTGGCTGGCCCCATCAGAACAAAATCCCAGATTTTTATGAGATACTTATACACTGTAGGAGGCGAGTGAGTGACGCTGGCCTTTATTTAACAGATGTTTACCGATGCCTGCTATGTTCCAGACTCAAAAGCACCTGCTACTAATGTACAACCAGCCACCTTTGAAGCCTCCGTTGACAGAGAGGTCCCTCCATCCCAGGCAGCCCCGTCCAGTTTTAGACGGCTCGAAAGTGGAAGTTGCTCCTTTATTAGAAATGTGACTCCAGGAAAATCCACGTGTCCCCTGGAGGAGGCAGAACACACCCAGGATCCGGGTGGGAGAAGCGGTCAGCAGACGTAAATTCAACTCCATAAGGAGGAGAACAGGTGGAGGTGTGTGAGGGTGACCAGACGGGAATGCTGGGGCCAAGCGGCCGGTCTTGGGGAATCAAAGAACGTTTCCTAGAGACGAGCCTTAGAAGGGGTTTCTCCCATGGGCTTCCCTGGTGGCACAGTGGTTGAGAGTCCGCCTGCCGATGCAGGGGACGCGGGTTCGTTCCCCCGTCCGGGAAGATCCCACATGCCGCGGAGCGGCTGGGCCCGTGAGCCATGGCCGCTGAGCCTGCGCGTCCGGAGCCTGTGCTCCGCAACGGGAGAGGCCACAACAGTGAGAGGCCCACGTACCACACACAAAAAAAAAAGCAGAAGAAGGGGTTTCTCCTGGAACAGAGTCCGGGTGGAAGAGGGGAGGCTCCTTTGGCAGAAAGGAGGTGGAGCCAAAGTTCCAGCAGGAAGGTGGCTGGTGGGGAGGAAAGGGTGATTCCAGAAAGATCCCACCTGCTGGTGGAGCAGAGGGCCACCCAGCGGGAGGAGGGAGCCTGGTCCCCAGCATTGCAAGACCAGGAACTGAGGGGCAGGGCAAGGGTGGGGTGAGGCTGGAGGAGCCTGGGAAGCCCATGCAGGGCAACCCCCCACCCTGTTCCTCCCCGTCTGCCCCCCCCCCCCCAAGGTGATCCCAGGCAGGAGGGCACCTGCGTCCCTGAGCATTCTGTAGCTCTCCCTACAGAAACCTCTACGTGGTTCCCATCCTCGGGCAGCTAGAGGGCTCTCTGGAGTCCGGAACCTGGTTCCAGAGCCCTGGGGTGGGCGGGGAGGGTCGGAATGAAATCTTCTGGGAGAGCCAAGGCCCAGCTGTGACTGTGACAAGGGGGCCTGCAGGAAGCCACTGCAGCTTCTGCTAGGGTGGTGAGGGTCTGGGAGACAGGTGAGCTCCAGACAGCACAGGTCCCTCGCCCCTCACCCCCAGGTGCTGGCACTGGCGCCCCCCTTCCACTCACACAGCCTCAGGCACCGGGGCTGAGACGAGCAGATTATTCAGTGCCAGGTGCCCAGGCCGTGTCCTCTCGGCCTTCTCGCCCTGATGTCCTGCCACAAGCTGCCAGCCAGGCTCAGCACAAATGAACACGGAGCCGAGCCGAGGAGAAGGGCTCGGCCCCCCTCCAGGTGGCACCTGCCCGGCTGGCACCAGGGCACAGCTGGGGTGCTGAGGGAGGATGGCTGGGCTTCTGCTCTGGGGACCTTCTGAGCCCAAGAGCTGCTCTCACTTCCTCCCGCTCTGGGGTCGGAGGGTGGTCCGGACACAGCCTGAGATGGAACCACGCAGGGTTCAGGCTGTGTGGCCCGGGGCAAGTCACCTTACCTCTGACCCTCAGCCTTCCTGGCTGTAAACCCTCCCTCAAAGTGTTGTACTGAACGTCAAACTGCATGGCTAAGGGGCGCTCCCGACACAAAGTGGGCTCCTCATAAACGCCCACCTCTTCCTTCACACCCTCCTCATCCCCTGGTCCCACGAAGAGCCACCCTCGGGTGGCCCCGGACCCTTACGTGCACGCGGTCCCCCTGGAGCCCCCGTGTTGGGAGGGCCTGGGCCTGCCGTCCGGCCTGCCTGGAAACGGGCTGTGACTCAGAGCGCTGAGGGCCCTGGGGCCACGCGGCCAGGAGCCCAGCACCTGAGGGCCCCTCCTAGGGTGAAAAGTCACTGCATGCCCTACTCAATCATTGCCCAGGTTGGGGTGAAGAGGGGGGCAGTGCTTCAAAGGAGGGGAGAAAGACGGGGTGGATTTCCTCCCTGTATGCAAGGGAGGCTAGGGACAACCTCGGAGCCCTCACCGCGGCCGGGTCTTTCCCACCCGGAATCGCAGCCCAGCCTCTGCTTGCAGGAACAAGCAGGGCCAAGCCAGCTGCCCCAGACCTGGGGTGAGACAACCTGTGGACGAAGAGAATGGCTTCCGGCCCAGGCAAGACCCCCCCACTCTGGACGTCCCTGGTTGCGGGGGTCGAATCTGGCCCCCTCCTGATTCCCCCTGGACTCGCTTTTTTTTCTCTCCTGTCCAGACCAGCACAAAGTCTGCGGGTCTGCAGACTGCACTGGGTTGGGTCCTCAATCTTAGGAGCTGGGAGGAGGTCCTCTGCTGCGCCGACATGAGCACAGACTCAGGGAGGCAGGTGCCTGCTGACCCGGCCCAGCACAGCCCCTGACATCCTGACGCTGTGTCACTTCCTACACAGCAGGGCCGTGCTGGCTCCAGCCGAGGCCATGCTCAGGGCTCAGGACTCACAACAAAAGCACCCCAAAACCCGGGGGCTTGAAAAGGTGAGTGCGGGTTTCCTCAACCTCCAGGGTTACTCTGAAACCGACCTCGACTGTGCCGTCTCCCTGTACGGACATCCCTCCGCGTGCAGCCACGTTCGTATGACCAGCAGCAGCGCTTGGTCTCGGCCTGGGCCTCTGACGGCGGAACCGACAGGAGGTCCATCCTCCTGGCCCTCGGCGTGTCCCAGGATGCGTTGCCTTTCTCCAGGTCTCCCTCTGGGGGTGTCTGACCGCCACGGCCCAGGACGCCCTCCAGGGTGGGCCCACGAGGCCAAAGTCTGGCCGGGATCCTGGAACTTGGGCAAGACCACCTGGCCAACAGCACGGGCCCCTGCCTCCCCTGGGGGGAGGACCCACACTGGCCCCCGACCCTCACCTATGAAACGTGGCTTTGCTAGGGGAACTCTCAGTCCCTTCCAACCCCAGAATTCCCAGAAGAACTTCCGCGGACGACGCCGAGGTGACGTTTTGCCTGTTTGCTTTTGTTGGTTGTTTTTTGTTTTTTCAGAGGATGAGGGAGAATTCTGGACCCCTTTTGGCCTAACGGTCTATAGAAAGCTGGCACTGGACACTGCAACCTGCTGGACCTTTTCCCTTTGCCCATCTCCACCACGGGGTGGAGGGAAATGGAGATGGCGGCAACCCTGGCAGGGGCAGGAGGGAGCGCCCATCTCACTTGTGCAGGTGCGCGTGTATGCGTCTGTGGGCCTCTGTGCTCAGGACGGGGCAGCGTGTGTCGCCCTCCATGGCGGACTCACAGAGCTCACCACATGCAGCTGTATAAGGAGATTTATATTTCTCTCCTGAACGGCCGGGGCAGGGGTGTGGTCCAACAGATGGCTGGCATGTTCCAGGTGTGTCTGGCTGGAAAAGGCATCTGGCCCAGCCTCCTGATTGGCTCTCAGTGAGTCACGGCGGTTGGGTTCCTGGAGCGGCTGTCATGGAGCCGGGGTCATGCCCTGCGTTATCTTTACTGCCTTCTCTGCCGGCGCAGACGGACAATGTTCCCCGTGTCGCAGTGACACTCGCGGGCTGCTGACTCCGGGTCAGTGGGACATGCCCTCTGGGTAATCTTCCTGGCGGGGCGTGGGTTCACCTCGACCTCGCTGCGCCTTGACGCTGCAGCCCACCCGGGTCCAACGGCCCCGCATGGGAGCGATTCGAGGGGCCAGCTTGCCAGCTGACTGAAACCTGGCAAAGCCACAGAGGGGTTTCCTCAGTTCCCAAAGACCCACCTGAACTGACCGGCAGCATAAAAATGTTTGTGGGTAAACATTCTAGAAACCAGCTCCGGCCTCTGGGAAGGGCCTCCAGGGAGATGGGCAGGGAGGTGTTGTCATGGTAACTTGGCAATCTTCTGAGGCTCTGGCAGAGAGGAGGAGAGAGGCAGGTGCAAGGGTCCTGCACCCTGGCTTTTCAGACACAAGGTACCCCTGGGCTTGCGGCCCAGGGGACACATCCTGCCTCCCAGTCCCACGTCACATGCACCCACAGAGCTTTTCACTTCCCAGGCCCTTCCAGGAGGGCGGGCCTGACGGCTGTCCCCCGTCCCAAATGGACAAAGCAAGGCCTCGACAGGGACGTGCACTGCCCAAGGTCACCAGGCGGAGGCCGGCAGCCAGTAGGAGCAGACACAGAGACATCGCCTCTCCACACCTGACAAAGCCCTCTGTCTGCCTGGCCGCTCAAACCGCTGCAGCCGCCAGGCCTCCATTAGGGTCCTGGGGCCACTCATCTTGGGAACGGGGAGGACCTCGTACGACCACCTGGACTCCGGCCTGCAACTTCTGAGAGGCTCCAAGGTTTCAGCAAACCACCGAGAGCCTCGCCCTCCGTCTGCCTACCTGAGCAGAACACAATTTCTGTGTCTGGGTGGGGGGCGCCGCTGAGCTGGGGAGGCCCTGGCCAGCTCCCTGTGGCTGCCAGACTGTCCGCCGGTGCCCTAGACCCGGCTCCCGCCCGCCAGGCGGGCACAGCGCCTGGGCAGAACGCCAGGGGGAATTTTCCACCTGCCTGGCTCTGCCGCCCGCTCTGTGGTCTGGAGCGGGGGTTGTCTCGGGCCGCCCACACGGGAAGGGCCGGCTGTCGCCTTGTTCCGCGACTGCCGACAGTGTCTGTCCCCCTTCAGAGACGAGGAGCTTTTGGCTCTGGGCCGTGCACGCCCCCAGCTCACCCAGTGAGCCCCCGCCTCGAACAGACGGGGAGAATGAGGCATCAGCGAGCGATGACGTGACCGAGGTCACAGGGAGAGGTGGTGGCCGAGCCAGGCCCCAGACTCACTGCCCTTGACCACATCTTCCAGGCTTCCCGGAGCGCAGCTCTCCCGACCCTCCTCCACCCCAGGTTCACTTGGGCTGCTGGCCCCCTGCCCCCCCACACACACCCTGCCCTCCCTTCTTGGCACGGCTGGGTGGGTCTGCCCTTCCCAGCTCAACGTGAGAAGCAGCTCTGGGGTGTGTGTGTGTGTGTGCGTCCCTGCGCGTGTGACAACTGAAACCACGATGGCCACAGAGGCCGGAAGACGGGGAGAGATTACAAGCAGATAGCCGGGGACTCCGTACCGAGCAGGGGCAGGAGGGGGTGGAGGGTGAGACCTGCCGAGGGACCTTGGCGGGGGCGGCACCCTCCGCTTGCCCCTCCCATCTCTCCCCTTGTTGGGGACCCCAGACCCCCGTGCCGGCCTCAGGCCACCCGCAGGGATGGGGTCAGATGGCGCCCATGTCCCCGGGGCCCAGAGCCCGACATCTCTCCCGCCCACGGCGAGGTGACCCAGGTACACCTGCTCCTTGGAGTAAACAGCAAAGGAAAGGCCCCGGGCTGGGGCGGCTAAGGCTGAAACTGGGTGCCGGGAGCGCATGAGTCACGTTCTCGATCGGCGACTGCCAGGGAGGGGAGCGGGAGGGAGGGTGGGGGACCAGGCCCACACCCCCTCCTTTGGGACTCCTGAAAGGTTCTCAGAAATCTCTCCTACAACCTCTTTGTTTCATCGAGTTAGGCGGCTGCACCCTAGAGATGGCCCAGAGAGGGCAAGTGACTTGTCTATAGACACACAGCATAGTAGTGGTCCCAGGACTTCTGAGCTGCGGGTTCAGATCCCAGAGCCGGGAACAGAACTCCAGCAGGCCTGCCCTGCCCTGCCCGGGTCAGACCCGCTGCCCGCTGGGGAAAGAGACTTGCAATTGCAGTCATCGCAGAGATGCCGTCAAGCCCCGGGGCTGCTCTGGTCACTGGGCTGACATCAGCCGGGTGTCCCCCGTCCCCGGAAGCCCCGCCCAGTGGTGTGACGTCACGGGCTGGGCTGGACCAACCCTGCCGGGAGTAACTTTCCACCCGGGAAGAGGGGGGCCGAGGGATCCGGGTCTGAGCTTGCGTGGGCCCACGACCTAGCTCCGCCCCCCGAAACTTCGTAGGCACCTCTGCTGCCCACCTCCTGCTCCCCTCACCTCCCGGGGCTGCTCCCACGGGCGACTGAGTCAGCTCCCGGGCCAAGTCAGGAGTAGCGTAAAGTCGGCCTTCCCTGGCTCTGCTGGTATTGTGGCTAGGAGCGGTGGAATCCAGAGAATTCAGAGTTTCGGGTCATTCTAGCAGATCTCAGCCTGTCACCTCGGCCGAGCCCTGGGCAGGTGTCTGGCCTCACGGAGCCTCCTGTGTAAACAGGTCCCCCGCAGGGCTGCTGGGAAGATCAAGTGGAATGACTTGTGTGTAACTCCGGCCCAGGGCCTGGCATGTGGCAACAAGGGCTCAATTTTGGGACGATGGAATGTCCCAGAAGGGGACTCTAGCGTTAATTAGCCAAAGCTCGGAACAGTGTAGGGTCCCTGCCTTCCGCTTACTCAGCCACCGCCTCTGGAAGACGGCACTCGGGGTGGCAGTAGGAGGACGGAGCTTTGTGTTACCCCAAACCAATGCGCTTCCTCTCCGTGCCTCTTCACAGTTCGTACCGGGGGCTCACCCAGACGGACAGCCGTCCCCGGCGGGTGAGGGCCTCCTGCGGGCTCCCGACCGCCCTCTCTGCTCCTTCCTTCTTGCTGTCTGTCCGGGGCTTATCCCCTTTCTGATCCCAGCATCCGCCACCTCCCACGTTTGACTGCAGGCGTCCCTGAGCCAGGGACCTCTTGCGTCTGAGCTCCCCGCAGAGGGAAGAGGAAACGTCCACAGCGCGAACGCACGAAGGGGTGGGCTCTCTGGGATCTGGGCCTGGGAGAGCGCCTGGCTGGCCGCACAGCCCAGGGGCCCAGGACAGCCGCGCTGTGTGCTGCTGTCCTGTCTTGGTCATTCGTAGTGTCCCTGTCACCGCCGGAGTGTCTGCGTTTGAAGAATAAATGTTACAGTCTCCCCAAGGCTGAGAGGCCTGGACAGGAGGCCCTGTCTCGCCAGCCAAGGATTTCGTGTTACCCTTCCCTGTGGTCGTTTCCCAGCTGTGCTGTGGGGTGTTGATGGAGAGCTCCATTCCAGCGGGGGCCACGGGGGATGGGGGGTGGGCAGCGAGAGAGAAACCTGTCGGGGAGAAAGACCACGCTGGCTGTGAGGGCGGCAGAGCCTCCCCGCGAGGAAAGTTCCTCTCCGGGACCCTGAGGGCCGAGAACAAAGGGCAGTAAATGTACAAAGATGAGTTCAGTAGAAATTCAATAGGAACGTGGAGGAAATTTCCATCAATCAAGCTCCCAGGGTCTCAGAGTCCCTGGGGGGAGGGGTGGGTTGTTACTCCCAGAGCGAGTGAGGGAGTGAACCCCCAGCCCCAGGTGCCCAGGGTCAAGGGGCAGAGACCTGGAGACCCTCCTCCCAAACACGAACAAACGTGAACCTCAAACGTGCACGGTGTCCCAGGGCCGCCCACACCCCCGGGGCTGCGTGCACCCCCGGGCAGGGGCCCTGCTGCTCCACAGTCCTCACTCGGATGGGGAGGCCTTTCCTGTCCCAGGGGCTTTCGTGAGGTGGGAGAGAGGGGGAGGGGGACTGAGGATGAGTCATCATGGCAACCATCCACCCTGGACCTCGAGGCGAATCTCGCCGGCACCTCGCTCTGTATCAGGACCATCATTCAGCCTCACAGGGTGGGCTAAGCCCCCAGAAACAAACTGAAAAGACAGTGGCCCTGAGGGAGCCAATCAGGCAGACTGGCGCGGCAGTGATGACCTCGGTCTGGGACGAGGGCAGCTGGGGGTTCGCGGGAACCCGGGAAGCGCCCAAATCCAGACGCAGCAGCAGCGGGGGGCAGCGGACCTGCACCTCAGGCCTGAGGAGGAGAAAGGTTTAGGGAGGGAGAGACATGCCGTTGGGGCACAGAGACTGGACCGTCCTCCCAGCAGAGCCGGTCCAGCCCTGTGACGTCACACCCTGGGCTTCCGGGATCAGGTGCCCTGGCTGACGTCAGGGAGACAGAGCGCCAGGGAAACTGAGGAGATGCTCTAACTCGTGGTGGGGTGGTTACGGGATTGCACTCGTGAGCCACACTTAAAATGTTACTGTGCAGAGCGGGCATCTCCTGTGGTTGCTTTAAAGGGGCTGGGGAAGGGAGAGGGGTGAGGAAGGTGCCTGCTGAGGTGGGCTGGGGAGATAAGGGCTGGTGGGGTCCACAGGCGGCTGCAGCGGAGCAGGCTTTCTTTGGCAGGTCCCAGCCCTGCGGTCAGGACAGACAGCTCTCAGCCCGGTGTTCAGACCGTCCATCTCCTGCGTGACGCACATCACCCAGTGTCTCAGAAGGAACACCATACAGGCCCCTGAGGACCTTTCTCATCTTTACCACTGACGTTCGGTCCCAGAAGCTAGGTCCCAGGTTCTGCATCTGGAAATACGGATCGTAGCCCCGTCCCTGCCAGCTAGCACAGGGGTCTTGTGAGGGTAAAGTCAGAAAACACGTATGAAAGCATTTCACCGCAGGGGCCACAAGTAGGTAAGTGGGGGACGGTCCTGGAGCTTTGTCCACGTCCCACCGGCTCCCTCCGTCCTGCGTGTGGCTGATCCTGTTACGAACCCCTTGAAGACAGAGACCGAACGTGTGCTTCTGTTTGACGGTCACTGGGGCAGTTCTCATTCCACAGCAGGTAGGATAAGCCTTGCTGAGAGGTCTTTCAAATAAAGGATCTAAACCTCGAGGACTCTTTTTGTCTGCTTCTCTGGGCTGTCTGGCGCGCTACGGCTGCTGCCGACGGTGAGAGTGTTGGGGGGGTACTTCCTCTACCCTCTTAGGTTCCGTGACTGGTATCTGCAAATTAAACTAGGAAAAGACAGATTAACGGGAGAAAAGGCATACAGCTTTTATTTGATGTCAATATTTTAATTTTTATATGCATGAAGGTCTTCATAGAAAAGAAGTGAAGGGACTTGCCTGGCCGTCCAGTGGTTAAGACTCCACAATTCCACCGCAGGGGGAGAGAGCATGATCCCTGCTGGGGAACTAAGATCCCACACGCTGCGCAGTGCAGCCAAACCAACCAACCAACCAACAAACGAACAAAACAGGTACAAGTCGGGCGCAGGTCAGGGTGATCTCGGCGTCCCAGGCTCAGCCATGGTGCAGGCCTGGTACACGGACTAGTTGCCGACCTCCCAGGGCAGCCCCACAGCACAGAGCCCGGCCCCCGGAAGCTGGACGCTGACAGATGGGATGATCCAGAACCAGAAAAGATCCAAAAAGATAGAAACTACTCTTGGGTGGACGTAATAACCATATACAAAGATAAACTACCAAATTATGAAGAAAAGAGTAAGATGTTCTGTGAGGTGCGTGGGCACTTGGATGTGGACACTCGCTACATCTTGGATGGCAGTGGATACTTTGATGTGAGAGATGAGGGGACAAGTAGATCCGGATTTTCCTGGAAAAGGAGACACGGTCGCTCTTCCTGCAGGGATTTTTCGGCTCCAACCTGGATGAGAACATCGTGCAGGTTATGCAGCTGTTTGTGTGGACGGCGCAGAGCCAGCTAGCTGACCAGTTTGAGGCCCCGGGGGCAGTACATGGGGTGTTGGCACGGACAGCAGAGCCAGTGCCCTGGGGCCTCGCACACCCCGGTCCCCCTTGTGAAGGTCCCGAATGTGGTAGCCGCAGGAAATATGTCATCTTCTCCTTGCTTTTATGTTGTAGGCTTGAGGCTAGGTGAGCTTTCCTTCGCAAGATTATTTGATCAGAATACGTTTTAATGAAAGGAGCTATAAAGCTGGTTTGTATTTACATGGAAGCCCCTGTGCAAATCTGTACGAATCCACTTGTTTTCTCTGATTTGGTATCAGTGGTCAGTGGCCCTGTGTCAGCTCATGCCTTCAGCTCTAACTGAGTGAGTTTTGTTTCCCCAGACACAACCGCTTCGCTGCCCCATCTGGACCCGATTCTTGTTTTTTTGTTTTTGTTTGTTATTGCTTTTTGGTTGTTTTTTGTTTGTTTGTTTCTTTATTTTTTGTTCTTGTTGTTGGCGTGTTTTTTCGCCGCACCGCTCAGCTTGTGGGATCTCAGTTCCCCGACCAGGGATCGAGACCCCTGCAGTGGAAGCGCAGTCCTAACCACTGGACCACCAGGGAAGTCCCTGCACCCGATTCTTGGACTTTAAGCAGATACCAGGCGAGGCCAGGCCTGCCTTGTGTGCATGTGTGACAGTGGACAACAGGACTGGCCAGAGAGAAGACGCTTTTCTCCCAAAACGTGGGGGAGGCTGGCTGGGGGGCACTGTGGTGGACAAGCTGGCATATTAGGGAGACGCTTACAGTTGCTCGTGCCTCTTTCTTGTTCAAAATAAAGTAGCTGCCTTAATTTTAAAAAGAAGTGAAGATGCAAAGAAGTGGTTAGCTTGGGGGCTTGTACACCATTTTAACAAATTGTGGGGAAGAGAGAAGACAGAAGAAAGAGGTAAATTGCGGGGCAGTAAATCTCGGGGATCTAACAGAAGATGAGTGTCATCTAGTTTGTGCAGACGCATCTTGACACCATCTCCATCTCCAGCAACTAAAAGTGTTCTTCCTTTCCTGGGACCAAGGCGGGCACCTTCACAGGGGAATTTACGCCCCGATTTCAGGCAGGGGACAGGCAGAGAGCTTTTTTTCAATTGCCTTCAGCTCAAAGTAATCTTTATGCCAAAGTGGCACATTTTGGGGTGGCGTGTTCCGATCCCCCTCGATGTCTAACACTCATAGACATCTCTAGGTCTCATTCATAACTTTCTATGTGGCAGGCCCTGTTCTAAATGTTCTCTATGCATTAATGCATTTAGTCCTCAAAACCCTTCTGTGGTAGGTACCATTATAATCTCCCCATTTTACATATTGTGGAAGTAGGGATCAGAGAGATTACGAACCTACCCAAAATTCTACTGCAAACTTCTTCTCTTTTTTCTCCCCCCTTATTTTTTTTGGCCACATCGGGTCTTAGTTGCAGCACATGGGATCTTCGTTGCGGCACACAGGATCTTCATTGCAGAGCTCGGGCTTCTCTCTAATTGTGGTGTGCGGGTTTCCTCTTCTCTAGTTGCGGTGCGCAGGCTCCAGGATGTAGTTTGTGGCGGGTGGGCTCCCTCGTTGAGGCGCGCGAGCTCAGTAGCTGTGGCTCACGGGCTTAGTTGTTCCTCATCATGTGGGAATCTTAGTTCCCTGACCAGGGATGGAACCCTTGTCCTCTGCATTGGAAGGCAGATTCTTTACCGCTGGACCACCAGGGAAAACCCTATTTACTTAGTTATTCATTTGTTTGTTTATTTGGCTGTGCCGGGTCTTAGTTGCGGCCTGCGGGATCTTAGTTGCAGCATTGAACCCGGGCCCCCTGCACTGGGAGTGCAGAGCCTTAACCACTGGACCACCAGCAAATTCCCTCTATTGCAAACTTCTAAAGAACGAAGCCCAGATTCAAACACAGGCAGCCCAGCCTAAGGGCCTGCTCTCCTAAGTACTGGTCTGAATGTCAGCTGTTATCGAACGTTTTGGTCTCAGGACCCTTTACAACCCCTAAAAATTATGGAAGACTCCGAAGAGCTTTTGTTTATGTGGTTACAGCTATCGCTATTTATCAAATTAGCAATTAGAACTAAGGAATTTTTTTAAATATCCATTTTTAAATGACAGTAATAAACCCACTCTGTGTTACAGAAATAACATTTTTTTTAAAGACCTAAATTTTCCCAAACAAACAAAAAAATTAGTGAGAATAATGGCATTGTTTTACATTTTTTCCAAATCTCTTTCGTCTCTGCCTTTATAGATTACAGCTGGAGTCAGCGTTCGATAGGCTGTTTGAAGTGTGTCTGAATGAAACCCAGCCTCACGTGGACACGGGGCTTCACAAGCAAGGGGTATCTTAACAGCCTTTTCGCATCACTGTGGATGCCTCTGACACGACACCAAGACTCAACAAACGGAGTCTCTTAGAGGTTTGCTGCGACGAGGAATCGGAAACCGTATCGATGAACTTTTTGTGCCCTGGAACATTAAAATCCATTGTTCTGCCCCTCACTCTGCGGAAGCCTTTCAGGATGGATGGACGTGTCCGCTCTTCTGATCGTGCTGTTAGTTTCAGGGGTGTATGCAAATGTCAAAACTTATCAAATCGTACAATTTACATACGTGCAGAGTATCGTATGTCAATGATTCCTCAATAAAATTGTTTAAAAAACAAAAACTGGCACAAAGGTAAGCGCCTGCTGTGCGTGTATATGCTGCTTCCTAGGTAGACTCGGGCCACGTTCGTTAATTTAGTTGTTTCACGGGCACTGAACGTCCTCTGGCTCTACTAGGTGTTGGCCTGAAGCAGCAAACAAGACACAATCCTCACACTGGGGAGCTTGCAGTCTGGTTGGGGAGACCGGCGATGACAAAACATCGAGGCACGGAGCTCTGTGGAACAACTGGGAGGGGCAGCTAATCCAGGGGGTGTGGTCAGGGAGTGTTTCCTGGAAGAGGTGCCGGCTAAGGTGACACCTCCATAGGGTAGGATAGGAATTCATCAGGCAAAAATGAGCCTTCCCAGCAGAGGGCATGTAATTACAAAAGCCCAGAGCCAGGAGAGGGGATCGACAAGCTCACAGGAGTTAGATGGCAGGGGGCGTGCGGAGGAGGCCAGAGAGGTCGGCGCTCAGGATCCAGGCTCGGTCCCGAGGGCAGTGGGGAGCCGCAGAGGGCCCGAGGGAAGAGTGCTGAGGTCAGGGGCACAGGGGGCTGCAGAATGGAAGGCAGGTCGGAGGGACTGGGGAACAGGCACGTGGCTGGAGGCTGGAAACCGGGTAGCGGGCAACCGCGGCGCGCTGGGCAGAAGTGCCGAGCGGAAGAAGTCGCACTGGATACAGAAAGAGGTTACAACGGGCAAAGCTGCTTGAAATCGGTTTTAATGATAAAAATAACGCGTGTTCTTGAAAGCAGAGCAATACTAAAGCATCTGAAGTAAAGACCGAGGGCCAGTCCCTCTCCTGACATGGAGAAACTCCTCGCAGATCTGCGCTGGCTGGTGGATGGAGACGGGGCCGCGCAGGCGGCAGCCCTCGGCTGACACAGCTTCTCCACGGGGCCTGATATGTGGATGTGCTCTGGACGGGTCTTCCCTGGAAGCTGAGCCGGGACTCTGATCTGGGCCCTCCCAACAGTCCTGGGAGCCATCTTTATCGGCCAAAACATCCCCTCTTGCTTAACATAGAACGGATGCTACTGTCTGCAGTTAAGAACACTTAAGACTTAGGCAAAAGGCTAGCTGAGGACAAGGGGCTCGGAGGGGCTGGAGTGACAGGCCGAGGGTCTGCGTTGGATTTGGAAGGACAGAAGCAGAAAGTTGCAGATAGATGCAGAGTCTGGAGGTTTCAGAACTATGTGGGGGAGGGGTGGTCACGGGACATTTGAATACAAGATTTAAGTGGCAGGGCAGTTCCTAGTGATGACAAAATACAGGATGTGGTTACGGAGCTGGGCAGCTGACGTACGGTGGAGGGAAGACTTTCGGAGCCGAGGGCAAGGAACGAGGAGGTTACTGGGTGGATGGCGTCTCCGTGGTCTTGGAAATCACCCAAATAATGGCAGGATGAGAGATCCCAGAGCAGGCCCCCAAATCCATAAAGAATGAGGCCAAGAAACCAGCAGGTGGTGGAGACAGTGACAAACAGGGGAGAGATGGCAGAGCTGAGGGGAGGGGCCTCTGGGAGGCCCGTGGGCGGGGGAGAGGGAACTTACTGAGTTGGGGGTGGGGCATGGTGCCTGGAGGTCAGGAAGGTCAGCGGGGCCCTCAGGGCGGCCACAGGTCCTGGGAGGAGCCTCAGGAAGGGGCGGGTTGAACAAGTAGACTGTTCAGGGGTCAAGAGTTTCAGCTGTTGAAATGGAAAGACCTAGAAGGAGGGAAGCAGTGGTCTGGAGGGGAAGCTCAGAACAGCCAGGGGATGGGGACACGGGGAGAGAACACAGGCCGGGGCAGCTGAAGCTGGGGGTGGCCACCCGCAGGCCCAGTGCGGCCGGTGTGAAGCCTCCCGGGAAGGATGGACGGGCCTTGGGGGAAGGACCAGCCCCAGCCAGGACCCATGGGCTTTAAAGGAATCCTAGGCCAAGAGAGAAAGTCACGTAACTTCTCTGGGACTCAATTTCCTCAGTTGAAAAGTGGGTACAAGAATACCTAATTGGGGACATCCCTGGTGCTCCAGTGGTTAGGAATCCACCTTCCAATGCAGGGGACGCGGGGTTCGATCCCTGGTCCGGGAACTAAGATCCCACGTGCCGCGGGGCAACTAAGCCCGCGTGCTCGGCAGCCTGTGCGCCACAGCTAGAGAGAAGCCCTCATGCCTCGAAGAGCCCACGTGCCGCAGCTAAGACCTGATGCAGCCAAATAAATAAATAAATATTAAAAAAAAAAAAAAAAACCTAACTTGCCAGGTCGTTGCAAACTTTAGAGATAAAGTTAAAATATGGCACGTAATCAAGCGTCCGGCCCAGGTGGGTTTTCAGTACACAGTAGCTGCTCTGATTTTTCTTATTATAATTAAGTCCCTTTGGGAAGACCGAGGCTCAGATGAGAGAGGGTGTGGAGCGAAGGTGGAATCCGGGGCCCTGAGAAAGCTCCCATGCTCCCCTCCCCTCCCTTGCTCTCCCTCGCCCTCAACCGGCCTCAGCGAGAAGGGTGGCCCTCGGGGGTTCGTAGAAGCCAGGCTTCCTCTTTGTCTGAAACTAGGGTTGCCCATCCCCAGACAGAAAGTCCCCCGCTGGTCTGCCAGACCTCATATCCTGCTGCCCAGAGCCTGGGCCCCCCCAGGGCCCCCCACCCACTCCTCCCATCAGCGTCTCTGACCCCTAGACCCCTGCCCATCCCACCGCATCTCTCAGCTTGTGAGAGGCCAAGGCTTGGCCAGAGGACCACCCATGGGCAGCAGAGGCCGGACACAAAGTCCTGGGCCAGCCGTCGCCATGGCCACCAGCTGGAGGGCCTGAGGACATTGTGGGGTGCTGACCCGGAGGAGAACGGATCCATCTGGCCCCATCCCACCCGCCCGCAGCGCCCTGCTCCTCTGTCCCCCTGCCCTGTCTTCCCACTGACCTCTCCCTGAAGCCGCTGCCCCAGCTCTGCGCGTGGCTCTGCCCATCCCTGCCCTTTGCTGGCTCTCTTGGGTCTGCATCCCACCGTCCCCATCTCTTCCCGAGAAGGACGACCGAGATCAAGGAGAGTTTTGAGCTGGAGCGGCATTCGCGTCCTACAGGTGCGCACGCCCATCCCCCACCCCACTTCCATCCTTCCCCTCGTCTGGACTCCTGCCCGTCCCTGTGGACAAGCTGCCCTCTCCTCTCTCTTCTCCCTCTCCCCCCCCCAGGTCGCTCCCCTCCGGGTTCTGCGGGCCGAGGTCTTGGGGACCGGGGGGATGCGGCCAATGGCACAGCAGAGCTGGCCTTTGAAGACCCAGAGTCTGACTTTGCATCCCATCCCAGCCGCCCGCCCAAGCTGCTGAAGACCCCAGGCCCCGGGTTCTCCATCTGTGAAACCGTCTGTGGTGCTGGATCGTGGGCGCGCACCTAGACCCCAGCTCTGCCACGAGCGCCCCAGAGGGTGACAGCTGATGCCTCCGAAGCTCGCCTCTTCTCCCCCTGCCTTGTCTGCCGGGGTCTTCAGTCGGGGACCAAGAAGAGGTCGCGCGTGTGGTCCCGCTGCCCCCAGCGCGGGCCTCAACCAGCTGGGCCCGGGGCCAGCCCCTCCCCACAGCCGCCTGCCAGCTTTGCTCTGCCAGGGCGGCCGCCTGCAGGACCGGGCTGGGAACGTCTCCAGCCCCCGACAGGCCAAGTGTCAGTTTCAGGCCCTTCTGGGGTGGGAGGAGGCCCAGGGAGGGGCTGCCAAAGTCAACATGCCCGTGTCCCTGGGCAGGGACTGGTTTGGCACCTGCGGGCCTGGTTCCAGCCCACAAGCCCCGGCCTCGGCCTCTCCTGGGTCACCTAGAGTTCCCGTCCCCCAGCGCTCTGCTTGCTTCCGGTAGCTGGGCCACCGCTGGGCAGGACCACTTCCCACCCCGAACCCTGGAGAGCTGAGGCCCTAAACCTACCCCTAAGGCAGAGACCACCTGCCCCACGCCTGTGATCAGGTCACACCGACACGGACTCTGCGCTCTCACCGTCTGGCCAGCGCGACGCTCCCAGTGCAGGGAAAAGCCCTGCTCGTTCACGAGCTCGTTCACTAGCGGAGCTTCCCAAAAGACCCGTCGACTCACTGACACATGCTCCCTCACAGTCTTTGAGTCCTTTGCTTCAGAAATACTTGTCTGGCTGTTTCCACCAGTCCTTACCCAGGTCTGCTCCAGGCCCCTGGCCCTGAAACGCCGGTCTTAAATCTTAAACCAAACTTCCACGCCGGCCGCAGCCCCCCACCCCACGGAGGTGGTCGTCTCGCTGTTTCTCCAGGTGAGCAGTGAACTCTGTGTCACCAGCAGGCCGTGCTAGTGATGTCTAGGGAGTGGGCATTGGGCACTGTCTACTTATCTTCCCCCCGAAATGAGCCACATTCTGGTCTCTGCAATCCCAATAGGATTCCAAGCCCGGCCCCCCGCCCTACAGCTGCCCCTGACGGGGAGGCCGGTGTAGGGCCAGGACCGACCCAGGTCTGGTCACACACGGACAGAGGGATGGCAGGGAGAGAACGGGCTGGATTGAACCAACAAACGTGGGGGTGCAGGCACAGCGGGGCTGGGCAGAGCTGGACAGGGGCGGCCAGACTCAGCGACAGCCTGATTTTGTCTTGCACCATCTGCAGGGGGTCCACGCCCAGGCCCCAGGGAGGCCTTGAGAGCAGGTGGTGAAGTCCGCTGAAGAGTTACACCCCCAGCAGCCCCCTTCTCTTTCCCGTTTCCAGGGTCCTCCAAGCGCTCCTAAGCCGGCACTCTGCACCCCAGTCCCCCACCCCCTAGCCTCGCACCTGCGCGCTCAGCTGTGGGAACCTGGCCACAGGGAGCCCGCCCTCCCCCCACCGATGGAGGGGGCGACTCAGCGCCCCAAGGCCAGCGCCCACAGGGACAGAGACTGGGCCCCTCAGCCCCCTCCCACCCCGCACGGGCCTGGGCGTGCCCCCGGGGCAGGCAGTGGGCACAAAGATGCCCTTTGCCCGCCAGGGGCAGGCCGGGTGGGAGCCCCGCCCAGCGCTGCCCTGCCCAGCCCCCCTCCCCGCCCAGGGCGCCTCCTTCCTCTCCCCCAGCGGGTCCCAGTGCTGTACAAAGAGTCCTTTGTCTGGGCTGCAAACAATTGTTCTCCCTTCTGTGGAAACATGGGCTGTGTCTCATAATCAAGCCTTCAGAGGCTGGATCAAAGGGCACTGCAGCCGGGTGGGGGGGTGGGGGGGTGGGGGCGGGGACCAGGGTGCTGTCCTCACCCTGACAGCCTGTCACGAGCCCTTAATCCTTACCTGCCCCCTCCGAGGACACCCTTTCCTCCCTGGGCCAGGCCTGCATGAGCCTTGGAGTGGCAGGGAGCCGGTGGGGGGCCGGGTGGGTCCCCTCCTGGCATCCGGCGCTCAGGTTACAGCCCCTGCCAGCGCCTTGGGTGTGAACGTGCAGAGAGGCACTAGCTGGTGAGAAAGGTGGGGCCTGGCTTGGCCCAAGGCTACCCCTGCCCCCAGATACTCAGTCGAGGGGGGCGGCCCTCGGCCCACTGGGGCCTCTTCCCCTCACTTGCTTTGGCACCGGCTGACTCCCTGCCCAGAAACACAGCTGAGTCTCTTCCACCCCCCACTCTGCAGCCCTCTGGCTGGCAGCCTCCAGCCCGGCTTCCTCCCGCCCTGTCTCTGCTCCACCCCACGTTCCCCTGCATTGCCCACATGGGAACCGCCCAGCCAGCACCCGGGGGCACGTCCAGGCCGAGGCCAAGGCTGAGGACACACGAGATACAGACCACACATTCCGCCTCTACCTCCATCAACGAAGCCCACGTGACTTTTTTAAGAACCCAACAAAAACCAGTCCTAGGTCACGTGGGGATTAAAGCCGGTCCTTCCTTCCAGGTTGGAGGCTCCCTGGGCCAGGAAAGTCGCAAGATCAGAGGGGAAGAAGCCTGACAGACAGATGGAGAGCTCGTGACCCTGCTCCTCCTTTCACATGCAAAGTTTTGTGCATCTGTTCATCACCCTAGGGAGATCCACAGATGTTGCTGGTATTTCAGAATATATGACAATCACTGACCCAGCCCCGAGCACAGGACGGGAGACCGAGGCTCAGAGAGGAGAGGTCACTCCACAAGTTCACGGGCGCAGCTGAGGCTGGACGTTAGGTCTTCAGCTCGTGGGCCACAGACCTGGGTCCCTGCTCTGTCTCTGTGACTTGTCTCCCTGCCAGCAGCTGCCACCTGGGCTCAGGACCTCCCAGTCCCTCCCCTGAAGAAGCTTACAATCCAGCAGAGATGGAATAGATAAGGGGGACAGACTGGGATGGGAGTAAACACTTAGGTCCAGAGCAACGCCCCGAGGTTACATCAAAACCTCCAGAGAGGTGAGGACGGGTGCTGGGGAGAAGGTGGAGTGGCCTCAGAGAGTCCCCGGTCTGCACCCATGCTGGGGAGCCTCGGTGGGAGGGTGCGGAGGGGCTGCGGGCAGGGCCCCCAGGCTCTGAGGACAGGCCCGGGCCTGGGCCGAGGGGCTGTGCAGGGAGCAGCAGGAGCAGGCCCTGTGCAGGGGAGGATCTCACAATGCCTCGGAAGGAGATAGGGCCCAGGCGAGGGCAGCCTGTGGTTAGGGGCTGGGACGCAGTGCTTGGCTAAAGAGCTCCCCCTTCCCGGAGAGCCAGAGCCCTGGGCACCTTCTAGACCCTTCCTTTTCCCCAAATCCCCACATCCAATCAGCTTAGGAAGTCAAGCCTTCCCAGCCCCCTGCGAGTTAGCCGCCCTCATAAACCCTGGTCTACGTCGAGCACCCCGGAGCCCAGGGAAGCGGGTTCGGCTGTCACCCCTCGAGCCCCTCCCCTCCCCAGACCCCGCGACTGGAGGCCCTTCCGGTGGCACCTGGTCTCCGGCTGACGTCATCTCCTCCAGGGTCTTTCCTGACCACACCTGGTCACCTCTTCCGAGTGTCCACTCTTATTCCTGCAGCCTCGGGGCCCTCCCTGCAGGTTGGCTGGCTTTCAGCCTCATCCTCCCTCGTTAGAACATAAGCCCCACGAAGGCGGAGGGCCAAGCCTGCCCCGTTCACCTGCCTCTACCCACAGTGGCACCTGGGCACAGCAGGGGCTCAGGAAAGGCAGGTTGAATAAGCTGCATTTTAGACCTGTGAAAACAGAGGCCCCGAGAGGCCAAGTCTTGCTCAAGGTTAACAGATGTTTGGGGCTTCCCTGGTGACGCAATGGTTGGGAGTCCGCCTGCCGATGCAGGGGACACAGGTTCGTGCCCTGGTCCAGGAAGATCCCACATGCCGCGGAGCGGCTGGGCCTGTGAGCCATGGCCGCTGAGCCTGCGCGTCCGGAGCCTGTGCTCCGCAACGGGAAAGGCCACAACGGCGGTGAGAGGCCCGCGTACCGGAAAAAAAGTTAACAGATGTGAGAGCAGAGCCTCCCATGCCTGCCCCTCCCGCCCCACCTCTGCACAGCAGCCAAAGTGAGTTTTCACAGCGTAAGTCCGATTCCCTCTGATTCGACTTCCCACGGCTTCCCAGTCTGCATATAATAACAACAAACTCCTCGCCTGGGCCCACCCAGCTGCGTTCAGAGGCCTCTGCCTGCCACCACTGTCCACTCCTCTTGCCCCCCGCCCCCCCCCCCCCCGCCCTGCTTGTTTGTCCCCCAGATGATCGCACTCGCTCCTACCCCAGGGCCTTTGCACTCGCTCTCTCCTCTCCAGAAAAGTTTGCCCTTCACAACTCCTTATTCTCCAGGGCTCTGCAGAAAGGCCATCCCGACCACCATATCCACAGCCACCTGGTCATCTCCCCTTGTTCCCCTGCACTGCATCCTCCTACCATTTCCCCCACTGCACCCACCACTCCCTGTAATCACTGCGTTATTGTCCCCGACACCCAGAGCATAAGCCCTGCGAGAGAAGAGACTTGCCTGGCGGCTTCCCCACTGTATCTCCAGCCCAGAACTGTGCCGGCACGAAGCGGGCACCCATGAAATACGTGTTAAGTGAATGAACGTGTGAGTGAATCCACTTGGGAAGGAGGCCCAATGGGTAGCAAAGAAACGAGGTCGGAAAGGCGATGCCAGCCGCCAGAGCTGCCCTGCGGGGCAAGAGCAGAGCCCTGCAGGCCGGGATGCCAACACCGGGGCTGATGGGACCAGTGACACTGAGCTCCAGCCGTGCTGGGCTCCAGGGTGGAGTGCTGGCTGTGGAAACTGGCAAGAGGCAAACAGGCAAGCCTGGTGAGCCTAACCCAGGGCATCTCACTGCCCTTATCAACTTTCTCTAAAGCCGTTATCTCTCTGGACTTCAAACAGCTGCCTCTTATCTTGGCCCAGCCCAGGCAGTTATCGGGTTCTAGAACAACAGATCTTCAGGCTGCTGGGAGCCGCTGGGGAAGCCGTGTGTCTTCCCTCCCAGGCCCCCAGGGCCCCTCCTCGAAGTCTGGGGAGAGACAGCAGACAGGTGGGACCTCCCCGAAGCAGGATCTCTCAGGCAGGATCAGGGCTAAGAAATTCAGCCCAGGGGCCCAGCCGGTCTATCTGGCCTGTTAAGGGCCAGGGACTGGCCTCCTCTTGCAACAGAGCCTGGGCTCAGGTCTTACCCTGGGCCCCTGGGCCCCCCAAACAGGACTCCTCTGAGAGCATCCCCGTCTGCCTCGACCTTGGGTGCAGAAAGAGAAGTTTGCCAGGGAGAAGGAGGGCACGGTGCCCTGGGAAGCCACCTCCCTCGGGCCCAGGACCGAGTCACCTTCAGGACTCGGCGGCCACGTGGGCAGGGGGTAGGGGTCCCTGTGCAGCGCAGGTCAGGCCCTCGGGACTCTGCCCCCTCCTCCTCCCCGCCCCCGCCCGCCCCAGCCAACACAGGCCCCCTAGAAGCTCAAACAGAGTCCAGGAGGCCAAGGCTGACATCTGCCTCACCTCCGTTCACACCAGGTGGGGCCTTGGCCCAGGCCCAGTTTCACAGCCGGAGGTGACTCTCCCCACACCTCGGGGCAGGGGCAGGAGGTGGGAACAGCCCCACACAGCCTGAGGGACGGGTGCCACCTGCCGTCGTCCCCTGCCCCCTTCCTCCCACGGCTTAGGGATGCATGTGAGTATGGGTGTGGGGATCCCGGAAAGCAGGCCGGACCCCCGCTTCCCTGCACCATCACGCAGTGAAGCAGGGGGCTGCCAGTGCGGACAAGAAGTGCACAGGGCAGTAGGACTCGGACGCCACGTGCGCCTGTGCAGAGCAGTTTGTCTGTACATAAAGGCCAGAGTGATCGGAGCAGAGACGGGGAAAGGGCACGGGAGGCCGGGGAGGCAGGCGAATTTCAGATCCCACAGGGCCCCTTGAGCTGGGGTACAGAGCTCGCGCTCGACCCCGGGGACTAAGGCAAGCTGTCGTAGGCTGGAGTGTGACCCCGGCACCAGATCTGCAGGTGTGAAGGACCCTCTGGCTGCAGCGAGAGGGGAGTGAGGGACACAGACCTGCGAAAACATTTTGGGAGGGAAGGGAGAGACGGGTGCCTCCGGAGAAGCACAAATGCCCGTGTATTTCTCACTGTGAAGATGCTGGAAGCCAAACTCCTACCAAGTGGAGGGCCCACAGGGTTTTTCAACTGTTTTGGAAAAGGGGGTCTTCATAGTTCAAAAGGCTGAGGCAGACTCCAGCTACAGGGTAAAGTGCAAACCTCGGAGACACTGCGGGTTGGGTCCCAGACCACTGCGTTAAAGCAAATATCACAACAGAGCGAGGCACACGCAGTTTTTGGTTTCCCAGGGCCTATAAAAGTTATGTTTACACTATCCTGTGCTCTATTAAGTGTACATTACGTCTACAAAAACCATGTACACACTTAAATTAAAGAATACTTTCTTGTTAAAAAAAAACACTAATGATCATCTGACAATGTAGGGCTGCCACAAACCTTCAATTTGTTAAAAACGCAGTGTCTGTGAAGCGTCGCGAGGGAAAGCACAGCGAACAAGGGATGCTGGTCCCCACCTGCCTCCCCATACCCCGCCCCCGGGGGACCCAGTGCCCCGAGACCTCGGTCAGTACTCTGTCCCGCTGCCTGGGATGTCCCCTCCCCATTCCCGAGTCTCGCTCCACCCCCGGCGCAGGGCCTGGCGCACGGCAAACGCTCCGTCAGGTGTTTGCTTTACACACGGCGGACTCCCCCACGCCCTCTTGCACACCCTGCCCCGGCGGGGCTCACACATCCCCGCACCCAGCGCCCGGCTTGCTCTGCGATGCCCTGTTTACCCAGGAGGGAGGGCTGCCAGTGGGCCCTTCTCTGCCCCGCACACAGTAGGTACTCAATTAATGCTGGTGAGGGGTCGAGGGACACTCTGAAGCTCTCGCCGTCCCTTTGAGTGACCGGAGCGCGATGACGCTCCTCTCTGCCCTGCACCTCGCGCTTCCGCGCCGGGGGTCACTGCAGGGCCCAAGCCCTGGCTGCACGGTCACCGACAGCCTGGCTGCCCCTGCAGCCAGCCTCCGTCTGTCTGCACCCAGGAAAGTGAGGGCAAGGACAGCATAGGTTCCACCGGGGAGACGGGGGTGCGCGGTCAGGTCTCTCACGGCAAGGGTTTGGCAAATGCCGAGCAAGTGGGAGCTGTGCTGGCCTCACCCAGTGTCCTCAGCCCCGGACCCTAAGTCCGCCGTCCGGCACCTCGAAGGCCTTGCTCTTACGGGGATGAGGCACCCCAGCGGTCAAAGAACAAGAAGATCTGAAGTGAAGATAGCATTTGTTTCAATTTATAAAACTGAGGGATGAGGAAAGCAAAAGGGAGGGGAGGGAAGGCTGGCTGGGGCGGTGACACGGGGGGAGCTCCGGTGTGCTCTGGTGTGGCCGGGCCACCCATCAGGGCCACTGCTGGCCGGGGCCAGCCCGGCTCAGGACAGCTCCTCCGGCCCCGCTGGACAGTGCCCACACCCCCGCCCCTGGGGCCTCCTTCCTAGTCCCCCAGCAAGCCTGCCATGGATGTTCTGGAGGTGCCCTGCCGTTGGGGATGGGGCCCCTCGGGGAGCAGGACAGACTGTCCTCAGGAACTCGGACTGACCATCTAGCAAAGTATGGGGTTGCGCAGGTCCCAGAGTTCCCTACATGCAGGTTGGGGCAGCCACAGCTGAGGCGCAGAATTCAGGGACTGAACGAGGGCGTGTTAAGGTAACTTATTATCCAAATGGCGATGCACCTGAGGTTGAAAGGGGGCGGTCACACCGGGTCAACAGGGCAGACACCGGGAGGGGATCCACCAGCGTCCTCAGCGTGCTGGAAGGTTCCAGGTGCTTTCCCTTGTTTGGTCCTCAAAGCAGAGAGAATCACCTCCTTTGCAAGTGGATCTCCACCACTTTATAGGTGAATAAATCAAGACAGGGAGTGATAATGAGGGGCCAGTAGTGTGTGCGGCGTGGCATCTGCGTCACACACCCCCTCGGCCTGGGTCACAGCTGTCACCTCCCTTCCTTTTCAAGCCTTCCCACAATGACTCCCCAGAGCCAGCGCCTCAGCCCTCCTGATTTACCACGGGGGGGAGCGTGGCTTATGCCAGCGTGTGCCAAGGGCTCCCACTGCTCTGCTTCCCACGCGTTGGCGTCCTGGGTGCTGGCTGGGCAGAGAGGCACCCAGACCCGAACCCCATCTCATCCCCTGCTTCTTGGACCACTCCCGACCGAGTTCCCTGGAAGCAGACGCTGACACCGAGCTGGAGTACAGGGACTTGATCAGGGATTGACCCTTCTGGACAGAAGGGAGGGGACGCAGGACCGGGCCCGGGGAAGCCAAGGGCCAGTGGACAGCTCTGGAGGAGAACCGCCCGTCAGGTCGGCCCACTTTGGGCCAAGATGCCAGGTGCTTGCACCTCCACCCCTCTCAGTCCCCAAATCTGGATCCGGGCTCCCCTGGGAAGGGTGTGACCCAGGCTCTCTGCCACCAGGGCAGACCACAGAGCTGACACTCTGGGGCAGCCTGGTGACCTCCCTCCCCATGTCCAGGTGGCTGGTTCTTCTGAAAGGGGCTGGGCAGTTTAACAGTCCTTCGTTCAGCAAACATTGCCCCAGAAGCACCGTTGCAGGCGCTGCAGGTACATAGAGCAGAGACAAAGCGTGTCTCTCACAGAGAGTCAAGTCTGTGACGGCAGATCGTCAGCTCGGGGCCAGGCAGCTGCGGGGCCGCTTTACGGCGTGAAGACGAGGACTGAGGCCCCGCATCGTGTGCTGTGGACAATTACCTTCCTAAACCGCCTTACTGAGCTCTGACTCCCATACCATGCAGTCACCCATTGCACGCATACGATGCAATGGTTTTTAATATATTCATAGAATTATGTGACCATCCCCACGATCAAGTTTAGAATATTTTCATCACCCCAGAAAGAAACGCCCATGCAGATTAGCCGTCACTCCCCATTTCCCAACCACGCAACCCAGGCCCGGGCAACCACTCATCAGTCCACCTCCTGTCTCTGTGCATTTGCCTGTTCTGGACTTTTCCTATCCGTGTAATCACACAACACGTGGTCTTCTAGACTGAGTTCTTTCATTTAGCTTAATGCTTTCAAAGTTCGTCCACGGGACTTCCCTGGCGGTTCGGTGGTTAAGACTTCTCCTTCCAATGCAGGGGGTGCGGGTTTGATGCCTGGCCGGAGAACTAAGATCCCACATGCATCACGGCCAAAAAACCAAACATAAAACAGAAGCAATCCTGTAACAAATTCAATAAAGACTTTTAAAATGGTCCACATCAAAGAAATCTTAAAAAAAAAAGAAAAGTTTCGTCCATGTTGTAGCGTGGACTAGTACCATTTTAATGCCTGACTAATATTCCATTGTATGGATAGATCACATTTTTTTTATCCATCTATCGACTGAAGGATTTTTTCCTGTTATGAATAATGCAGCTATGAACATTCATGCACAAGGTTTTGTGTGAACATGTTTTCAGTTCTCTTGCTTGAGAGTGGAATTGCTGGGTCACGTAAACACACGATCTTTAGCATTTTAAGGAACTGCTAGACTCTCTTCCAAACTGGCTGCACGCTTTTTTTTTTTTTTTTTTTTGGTACACAGGCCTCTCACTGTTGTGGCCTCTCCCGTCGCGGAGCACAGGCTCCGGACGAGCAGGCTCAGCGGCCATGGCTCACGGGCCCAGCCGTCCCACGGCATGTGGGATCCTCCCGGACCGGGGCATGAACCCGTGTCCCCCGCAGCGGCAGGCGGACTCTCAACCGCTGCGCCACCAGGGAAGCTCCCTGTCTTTTTGACTATAGCCGTCCTGGTGGGTGTAAAGTTGTGGTTTTGATTTGCATCTCCCTACCTGCTAATGATGTCGGCATCTTTCATGTACTAATCAACAGCCTTAATGATTTTAGCTCGGAATTAAAATGATCCAGTGTAGGGGTTTTCACGCTTGCTTGAGCCTTAGAACTCTTAGATGAGAGTTTACAGTAGGAAAGTCTAATACACAAAACAAAGAGACCCAGAGCTGGGGTTGGGGCGGGTGACAGGGCGAGAATGGACCCGGGCTCGAGCCGCCCTGCCCAGTGTCGCCCCAGAGCCTCTCCCTGATGGCAATGGCCCTGAAACAACTAGAACTTTGTTAAGCATAGTTTGAAGACCACTGACTAGGGCAACATCACAAGATAACTGAGAAGACAGGGCAGTAAATAATAGGGGGTGACAGATCATCCCGGGAACAGGACTGAGCAACCGTATTTTCTAAACGAAACAGAGCAACGGGACCTGAGAGCAGAACATCAGAAAATCCTGTCTTCATTCAACAAATATTAATCAAATGCCCTTCCCGTGCCGGATTTTCTCGGTCCTGGCGGTTACAGCCCCGGTCTCGTGGGATCTGCATGTCCTCGGGCGGAGGCAGACAACAGGCAAAACGACAAGAACATCGGACAGTCACCAGGGCGCGGCGGCGGCTGGGATCCCTGTGGGGACTGGTGGCTACTTCACAGGAGGAGGTCGGGGACCCCTGAGAAGGGGTCACTTAAACTGAGAGGGAAAGACTAGGAGGCAGAGGAAACAGTCGATGCGAAGCCCCCGCCAGACCCGGCGTGACCTGCACAGGAGCCCCAGGGAGACTGGAATCGGTGGCCTCTGGGCCGGGCTAAAGGATGCAGATTTCAAGCGTGATCGGAAGTTGTGGGGATATTAAACTGAAAGGGATATCGCTGGCCTCCCTTCATTTTTTTGGAATAAACTTTCGCCTAGGAGTGGCATTTAACTTTCTAGAAAGACTGAGAGATAATGCCGGGCTCCCACGTACCCCGCGTGCAGCGTCGCCCCTTGTTATCAGCATCTTACGTTGGTACATTTCTCGCAGTGGATGAGCCAATCCTGCTACAGGATTACTGACTCAAGTCTGTACTGCAGGCAGATGCCCTTAGTTTTTACCTAATGTCCATTTTCTGTTCCAAGATCCTGTCCAGGGACCACGTGACGTTCAGTGGTCGCATCTTCTCAGGCTCCCCCTGGCTATAAGATTTTCTCAGGCTTTCCTTGTTTTTAATGACCTTGACAGTTTGAGGACTGCTGGTTAGATATTTTGGAAAATGCTCCTCAGCTGGGATTCATCTGACGTTTCTCACACTATTACCAACAGTGTTGGAACACAGGGCTGGGGGTCAAGGGCCATCCAACGGGACAAGCATTGATTTATTTCAGAATAGATGTGTGGATATCTGCTGTATACACTGGGTTATGCTCTAATCCTACTTTATGTATTTTGCTGTTCAGGTCGTCCCAGCCTCGGCCATTGGGAGTTCTTTCAGCTGGTTCCTGTGTGCTAAGACAGCAGCGGGAAAGCCCAGAAGCTGCCCAACTTACAAGAACAGAACGTGGTACATGCATCTTCCAGCCCCATCAAGCCTCCAGCCAACATCTAGACTGAAACCTTATGAGAGACCTCAACCCTGAGCCCACCTATCCAAACCCCACCAGGATTCCACGACCCCTAGAAACTGTGAGGCAATAAAGTTTATCTATTTATTTATTATTTATTTATTTTTGGCTGCATTGGGTCTTGGTTACTGTGCACAGGCTTTCTCTACTCGTGGCAAGTACTCTTCGTTGCAGTGCACGGCCTTCTCGTTGCAGAGCACGGGCTCTAGGTGCGCGGGCTCCAGTACTTGTAGCTCACGGGCTCAATAGTTGTGGTTGCGAGCTCTAGAGCACAGGCTCAGTAGTTGTGGCGCATGGGCTTAGTTGCTCCGCAGCATGTGGGATCCTAGCAGATCAGGGCTCAAACCCGTGTCTCCTGCATTGGCAGGCCGATTCTTAACCACTGCGCCACCAGGGAAGCCCCTATTGCTCTTTTAAATTTCTAAGTTTTGGAGTAGTTTGTTATGTAGCAATAGAAAATTTTCTTGGAAATTATACACATGAAAGCAGAAATAATAAACTCGACAGACAGAAAATAAAGTGGAGAGAATCTTCCAGAAAGTAGAGCTAAAAGGCAATGAGATAGAATATACAAGAGAAAAAATAAGAAAATTAGGGAATTAGTCCTGGAGAGTTAAACTTCTAAAAAACAGGGGTTCCTGGAAGAGAGAAGAGAGGAAATAGGAGTAAGAAAATCATCACTGAAACAGTCCAAGAAAACTTCCCAGAACTGAACTGAAATATCCTTCAGTTTCCAAGTTCAAAGGGCACAGCAAGTGAACAGGACAGTGTTTGAAAATAGAAATACACAAAGGCATGGCATAGCTGACTTTCAGAACGCCAGGGATAAGGAGACCCTGCCAGCTTCTCTAACGTACAGAGAAAGGGGTCACATTCAAATGACCAGGAACCAAAACGGGTTCAGACCCTCACTGGTGGGGCAGGTCTCTGAGAAAGAAAATGTGGGGGTAACTTTTTTCGAGATTATTAAAAACTGAAAATGTATATCCCACTCTCACCCTTGGTGAATTGCTGGGCTAGGTATAGAATTCTATGCAGGAAATTTTTTCCTTCAAGAGACTTTTATATTTACAAAACAGAAACAGACTCACAGACATAGAAAACAAACTTATAGTTACCGAAGCGGGGAGGCGGAGGGGGGCACAAAGGAGGAGTATGGAATTAACAGATACAAACCACTATACATAGAATAGATAAGCCACAAGGACCTACTGTGTAGCACAGGGAACTATAGTCAGTATCTTATAATAACCCATAATGGAAAAGAATACATATATATATATGTAACTGAATCACTATGCTGTACACCTGAAACTAACACAATGTTGTAAATCAACTCTACGTCAATAACTAAATACAAGAGCTGTGGCTACTCTGAACAGTGTTCGTGGCGGGGAGAGGGGACAGGACTCCAGTCGAAGGGCTGAGCTAGGAGTGCAGGTGGGGGATGAGCGTGGCCAAGGCTGGGGTGTGAGGGGTGAAGACAGAGAGAACTGGGTACATTTGGAATAGTTCTGAAGCCTGATAAAACTTTCTAGAGGATTAATACGAGGTGTGAGGGGTACAGAAGAATCAAGGATAATTCCTTGAATTTGGGCCGCAGCAAGCAGGTGGACTTGCTGGCTCCTGAGGCGGGGGGATGCCTGTCCACCCCCGCTCTGTCCCTGAGGGCAGAAGTCTGAGACCAGGGGAGCAGCGCCCCCAGGGCTGGGCCTAGCCAGAGGGTTAGGTGGGGACAGGGAGTCACGGGAGGGTAGAGGTGACCGGAGCAAATAAGGATAATGGGTAGGGGTGGCCTCGGCCACAGCGGGCCTGGCCCCGGTGCAGCCGGCAGGGAGAGGGCTGCTCCCGAGACTGTCGCTCCTGACAGAGCCTCTGCAGCTCACCCTGCGCTCCCTTCTCAGGAAATGGCCTGAACTCTGGATGCAATGCTTCTACTAAGGCAACATCTGCCTTCTAGCGACCTCCTCCCTGGTCCCTGACGTGTCCGCTGCTCACCCGCGATGCGGAGAACCCGCTTCCAGGCTTCCTCGCCCCACTTCAAGCATCAGAAGATTTCCCTGATGATCCAAGGCACGGACAGCTCCACAGGCCACGGGTGAGAAGGGCCAGTTCTGCAGTGGGTCCCAAAGACTGGGGTTCACAGCACTCTGGCCACCAAGAGGCCTTCAGCTAATCCACCACCGGAAAGCCTTGCAGAATTTTCTTCTCTGTTCTTGGGCCCCTTTCGCCAGCAGGACCTAACAGTTTTCCTCTTGGAACTCCCCATAGTTCTACTCATTCATTCATTTTCTTTTTCTTTTTCTTTTTTTTGGGCCACGCCTCATGGCTTGCGGGATCTAGATCCCCAACCCAGGATTGAACCCAGGCCAAGGCAGTGAAAGCTCGGAATCCTAACCACTAGGCAACTAGGGAACTCCCTGCTTGTTCATTTTAATGTTAATGTTTATTGAGCAACTGCTATGCTCCAGACTCTGAGATTTAATGGTGAACAAGAGACACAAAACACCTCTGATGGCACTTATCTCACACTGTGTCATATTATAGTCAATCATGCTTTTATTTATTCATTCAACAAACTTTTACTGAGCACTTACTGAGTGCCAGGCCATGTACTAATTGCTGAGTACACAATCTCTGACTGCTTTTGGAGGAGACAGGACATCAACCCACAATGCTGAGTCAGTGTGGTAAGGGCTCTGACAAATGCACGGATGGGTGGATGGGTGGATGGGTGGGTGGATGGGTGGGTGGGTGGGTAGATGGATGGATGGATGGGTGGGTGGATGGATGGATGGGTGGACGGATGGGTGGGTGGGTGTGTGGGTAGGTGGGTGGGTGGGTGGGTGGGTGGATGGATGGGTGGGTGGATGGGTGGGTGGGTGGATGGCTGGTGGATGGATGGATGGATAGGTGGGTGGGTGGGTGGATGGCTGGTGGGTGGATGGCTGGTGGATGGATGGATGGATGGGTGGGTGGGTGGGTGGGTGGGTGGGTGGATGGGTGAGTGGGTGGGTGGGTGGATGGATGGATGGATGGGTGAGTGTATGGGTGGGTGGATGGGTGGATGGGTGGGTGGATGGGTGGGTGGGTGGGTGGATGGATGGATGGATGGGTGAGTGTATGGGTGGGTGGGTGGGTGGGTGGGTGGGTGGATGGGTGGGTGGGTGGGTGGATGGATGGATGGATGGGTGAGTGTATGGGTGGGTGGGTGGATGGCTGATGGATGGATGGATGGATAGGTGGGTGGATGGATGGATAGGTGGGTGGGTGGGTGGGTGGATGGATGGGTGGGTGGGTGGGTGGGTGGGTGGGTGGGTGGATGGATGGGTGGGTGGGTGGATGGCTGGTAGATGGATGGATGGATGGGTGGGTGGGTGGGTGGATCAAGAGGAAGAGTAGAGAGAGAGCGGTTGAGAGGAGCTACAGGGACAGGCTGTGAAGGAGTCAGTTACCCGCGGCGTAATTCCACTGGGCTCTAAGCTCCCGGGGACAGAACCCGTGCCTCAGCCAGCTCTGTCTTACACATGCAAGTGCTGCCCAGGATTTTACTGAGTGACAATAAACTCGTCTCTGGTTGTGTTCAGATGCCACAGGGTCTGTGTTCAGCCTGCCCTCCACTCCCCCAGCTGAGGCGGACCAGACACTGGGGTCTGACTTCCCCGTGTTGGAGCCTGCAACCTTCAGAATAGGGGGCTCCTCCCAAAGGCCCCAGCCCCGACCATCAGCCCCTCTGCACGTTAACCACTTGTGGCTGTAGCAGAGCCTATCTCTCCAGATGAAGGGCTGCAGGGAAGGAAACCAGAAAAGGCAGTTCTACCAGCTCCCCACCCACCTGCATTGCCCCAGTGTGTCTCCAGGGAGAATCACAGGGTCCCCAGGCCACCCACACTCATCTTGTTCATCTGTCCTCCTGTCTCCCGGGATAACCCTGACCGGACTGGAGCGGGGCCCCCAGGTCAGCGCAGTGTGACCAGCCCCTCCCTCCGCGCTGCAGTGGCCCTGGGTGCTGCGCCAGGTGACAGCCCAGCTGAGCCCCACTGGGTGCGTGACTGCAGTCTGTTTGCAGAGCAGCACCCAGCTGAGCGCCAGCAGAGCGGCAGTCCTGCCCCCAACTCTGGCCCCAGGCCACACAGCCACGCCACCCACACACAGGGCGCTCAGGTTACACCAGTGCCCATGGTCACCAGGCAGCCAAGGGCCGGGAGGGAGAGCCACGCCCCACCCCCCAGGTGGCCCAGGAGGCTGGGGAGCGAGGAAGGTCCTGTTCCAGGTCACCAGGAGAGTCAGGCTGCAGCCCTGGTTGTTATGGATACAGAAGCCTGGGCAGCCTCACTTTCCCTTTCCCAGGACTCACTGTCTGAGGCCTCATCCAGCCACTCAGGGCTTGTCCACACTTGCCGGGCGCACCTGAGTCTGGCCTCAGTGCCAGCCCCAGCCCTTCTAATCTGGACCCCCTGGGCTGCGAAAGCGTTACAGGTAACAGCACAGCAGCAGTGACCACGGTCGCTGGGCCACGCCCCCCCTCCCCCCACCCCCATGTTACCTCTCAGCCAACAGCTGACAGTTTCCTGGGCCTCACATCACATCAGCAAATCCTGTTCAGCTCTCCCACCAAAACAGTCCTGATCTGCTCCTGTGTCACGTCTCCACAGCTCTACCCTGGTCCACAGCACCGTCCCCTCCACCCTGGACCATTGCCACGGTCCCATCTGTGTGCCCTAAACCCTCACTCCCACCTGTGCTCTCCACGTGGCCACCAGAGTGAGCTTTGCAAGAATACATGGGACGGGTTACCCCGGCTTCCCGTCTGCCTTAGGACCCCCCAGCTCCCCACTCGGCCTGCAGGGCCCCGTGCCCCCAGGCACCCAGCAGCTTTAGTGCACAGCTTCTCTGCTTCTCAGAACCCCCCTCGTGCTCCGGCCTTGAGGCCCACCTCCCCCTCCTGGGGCTCACGGCTCCCCAGACAGGTCTTGGCTCAAATCTCGCCCCTGCAGAGACGCCTTTACCCAACACGTCCCAGTCTGCCCTGCCATCCTGTCTGCAGAGCACTGAGATTATCCAGTGTCTCTCTTTGCCTGTTTATTACACAACTCTTTCTGCCTTGACTACAAGGCACCGTGTGTTCACGTGGGCCTTTCCAACACGTCACACGACATACGCTCAGTAGAAACACTTCAGAGACACGAGTGATGCTACAATTTAGTCACCTTCCCCAGGTTTATGCCGAAGTCAAGGCCTGCTGGGCTTTGTACAATATCTGTAACAATAACAGATGGTTGCAATATTCCTCAATATTTCAATAAATAATAAAATAGGAATAGAATAGAATGGGAAATAATAAAAAGGAATGAAGGGGCTTCCCTGGTGGCGCAGTGGGTGAGAGTCCGCCTGCCGATGCAGGGGACACGGGTTCGTGCCCCGGTCTGGGAGGATCCCACATGCCGCGGAGCGGCTGGGCCCATGAGCCGTGGCCGCTGAGCCTGCGCATCCGGAGCCTGTGCTCCGCAACAAGATAAGCCACGACAATGAGAAGCCTGCTGGTTACTGTATGTGCCAAACTGTGCCGAGAGAGGAAAAAGAAGTGAAAAATCATCTTAAGTCTCACCCCTGGAGGTAATGGCCGTTGACCCACTGGTGAGGTCGGTCCAGACATTACTCGGCGCCCACGCGGGGTAGACGGTCCCTCACAGCCTTTTCTGAGACTCTGACTTTGTGCCTCAGGACCCCGGCTTACGTCGGGAAAGTCTGACCGCAAGCTTCCTCTGCTGGGGGGTCGGCTCAGGACAGGACTGTGATGAGAGGAGGGGACGCTCTGTGGTTTGTGGAGGAGCTCTCCCGCCCCTGCACCACAGGGCGATTCTGACACAGCAAAGAACAAGTGGAGACCCTACAGAAACGGCACCACGTTACAGACGCTCCGCTGGAACCTGCTTGCTTCTGCCTTTTCCTCCCAACCCTGTACCCCAGACACCTCACCATGTTACCACGGGGGGCTCCACCCAGCTCGGGTACCACCTGCATGTCCGTCCAATGTGTGGATGCCGCGTGATCCACACGACTGTCCCCTGAGAGGCCACCTCCTCCAGGAAGACCTGGGGGTCCCCCGCACCAACCCACCAAGCTCCAGGGGGAGAACCCGGTGACCTGGGACCTCCCGGTGGTGCGGCCTGTGCACCGCTGCCTTTGCTTCCTCGACAGACTGCAGGGCCCCGGCGGAGAGCACACGCCAGCAGGTAAATCCTTATTAAATGAGCAAAGGAAGGATGAATTAATAAATACACCGAGGAGTGAAATTAAAGAGTTAATCGGAGCCTGGGACAGCTCTCAAGGGGTCTCTGAGGTTGTGAAAAGCCATCTTCCCGCGACCCTTGGGTAATTTTCAAATTTATAAAGCATTTTCCTGCACATACCTTTTTCTTGTTTTTTTAAACACCTCTTGAATGTCAGCAGACAAGAAGGCATCATCTGCCCCATTTCTGCGTCGACAGAGCTGAGGTTCAGAGAAGTCGCAGGTCTGACCTGCCGCCCCCAGGTCTCCAAGGGTGAGCCCCCGCCTGCCCCCCACCACTGGGCTCACTCCAGAGCTGAAGAGTGAAGGTGGGTCTTCCCGGCCAGGGGGCTGCAGGCAGCAAGGTCCAGCAGGTGTGTCCTAACACCAACCTGATTATCTGATTACCCGATTACCGATCACGCCCCAGAAACTGAAGAGTGCGTAATTTAAAATCCGGGTGTTCCAGTGTTTTACCATCGCCACGCCCACTGCCTGGGGTACTCCAAGTCCCCCTCCCAAGGTGCAGGGCTGAGCCGGGAGCCTCCCCCTCCCCCATCAAGAGGTCATTCCTGAGGACGCAGCTCCGAGGAAGGTCACCCAGGGTCACCTTCTTCGTGCAGCCTGGGATGTGGTGCAGAGACCAGCGCTGACCCGTGTGTAGAAAGGTTTACGGCAGTTTGACAAATAACTTTCTATCTGTTGATAGAATGAGAGCAGCAACAGAAAGGGCTTGTAATTGGTAGGTCTCTTTTCTTCCTCCTTATTTTTCCAGTCATTCATTTTTATTACGCTTTGCAAGAGCATGAGATTTGAAAATCAAATCAAAATGTAACAAAGCAAAACCAAACTGGTCCCTCAGCACAACTAGCTGGAGAGGCTGGGGGTGACGATTCAGCCTGAGGGGATTCGCTGACCACGAGACCTCTAGCTCCCTCAGCCATGGAAACAGGACGGTAGGATTTGCTCACGGGATGGTGGCAGAGCCACACGAGATCTCGGGGCGGGGAGCGGCTCCCCAGTCCCCACCCCTGCCACCCGTCCCTTCTGCCGTTTGTAGGACCATCGACTGACCACCAGAGAACCCAGGGGCGGACAGAGAAGGAGCCACAGCGGTTGGACACCTGGGGGGGTGGGCAGAGTCAGGGGGCAGCAGTGGGGCTGGAGAGCCCTGGTGGAGGGGCGTGCGGAGGGGGCCGCGGAGGGGCCCGCCTCCCAGGGAGCCCGTTCAGGAAGACTGTGCATCCCAGTTAGACCCCGAGCTGCCGGGGCAAGGCGGGGGGCGGCAGCCCGAGGTCCCACGTCCAGCAGCTGGTCCTTTGCAGGGAGCTTCCCGGGGCCCCTGTGGGAAGCCTGCCATGCTCCCGGTGGCTGCCAGGCCACTGAGGCACCGGGGGGGGGGGGGGGGGGCGTGGCGTGGACGGAGGGGCGGGAGGGAGAGCCGTCGAGGCTGTGGAGCAGTCGCTGCAGCTGTGGCCCGAGCACAGGCGAGACGGGGGCTGGAGTCGGGGGCCGCAGGGCAGCGACAAGGCTGCTTTCCCAGGTCCGGGCACTTGCTCCACTGGCCTTTGGCCCTGTGGGCCCCCGGGAAGTGGCCGTGGGCCGTGGGCATGGAGGAGACAGTCAGGGAGCAGAGAGCAGAAACGAGGTCTCGGAGAGACGACGGGAACAGCGGACCGGAGACCCGGGGACACGAGCCTGACCCTACCAGGCGGCGGGAACCCCTTCGCCGGGGCCGCTGAGGAGACCCCAGAGCCTCGTCCCCACGCCCGAAGGAAGCCCGAGAGGGGCGCTCCAGGGCCCTGCTGAGGAAGCCCCGCCCCCAACACGCAAAGGCTCCTGGCAAAGCGCGGGGAGCGTGAAATCAGGGTGCTGCGCCCCGGGGCGCCGGGGTGGGGAGGGCCGCGGGGCTCGGTGCACAGCGCCAGCTGCTGGGCCACCCAGAGGTCCCCAGTGGCGGGCGCGGCAGGACCCCTGACCTAAGCCTCGCCGCCCTGCAGCCTCTGTGCGCTGACCGCCCCTTCTGAGAAGCTGAGCCGGGAGGAAGGGGTGGGAGCAGATTTGGACAGGAAAGGGAAGGAGGTCCTGCTGGACTTCCCGACCCTTGTGGGGAGTAGTGTTGAGGGGAAGGGGGTTGCTGGCGGCCAGCCCCCAGGGGACAGATGCCGTGGGCCTTGGCGTCCCCAGCGGACGCCGCCGGGATCCCACCGGCCGCAGTCAGTCCATGCTTGGCGACTGTCTGCTCTTCGTGGTCCCGGGAGACAGAGGAGACTGCGCGGAAGGGCATCTTCTGTGAACGGGGCAGTCGGTCCCTTGGAGGAGGAAACTTCTCTCCCGACTGTGTCACAGCTCCCGAGCCCCTGACCCTCCCTCACCTGCAGCCAGAGATAACCCCGGGCTGGACACCCCGAGTCTCCTTCCTGGGAGGACGGTCTCCCCCCGGCTCTCCACCGGACACGCCTCCCCACGCCCGCGCTCTCCCCTCGCTGCTTCTCCAGGTGTGACCTGTTGCTTGCCTCGCCCAGGGCACCCGACTCTTTGGGGCCTCGCATGGGGGGGCCAGTGGCTCTCACGTGGTTTCTACGTCCCACCCGACTCTGTCTCTCCCGGACCTCGGTTCCTCCAGGAAACGCCCACTGAGGATGAAGAGTCTCTGGGGATTTGGACATGACTCCCCGACCCAGGCAGACCCCCTCGTCCTCTTGGGCTCAGCTGAGAATCCCTGGCCCAGGGCGGCGGGAGCTGCACCATGGTGGCCTGAAAAGGCACCCAGCACGCTCCCCAAGGGCCTGAATCACCGCCAGTCCTCGCCCCACCCCCAAGGTCTCTGCCCAACCTGTCCTACAGGTGTGCCTGGCTCCGGGCCAGCAGGCCAGGGCCCAGCTACTTACGGGAAGGAAGGACATAAACAGGGGACAAGGGGCAGGTGGAGGACAAAGGCGACCTGGGTCTTTATCCCTCACTTGGCCCTAGGGCTGCCCACATCGCACCCCGGGGGGCTGGCACCCGGGGACCTGGGGACCCTCCCCCCACGGAGGGGCACCACACCAAGTCTCGGGCTGTCCCCGTGGCTCCCATGGGTCCCCCTTCCCCTCCCCTGGGGCTGCCCCCGGCCCACCTGTTCCCCTCACGACCAGGGTCCCGGCCTCAAGCAAGGCCATCCAGCTCAGCCTGTGGCCAGGACACAGCTGGAGAGGCAGCTGCTGAGTCACTGGCCAGACCTGGCCGTGGGGCTGCTCAGGGGAGAGGAGGGGCTGTAGGTTTCTGTCCCCACTTCCAGGAGCCGGGAGGGGGAGGGCGGGAGACTGAGGGCGTCTAAAAGGGCCTCAGCAACATTGGCCAGGACCCAGGTAGAATGAGAAAGTGGTACCACCTTTACCACCTGGCGGGGCTACTGCAAGTAACATGCTTGTGAGTGCTTGGGCCACAGGAAATAAAACATTGCTGCAGTCGGCAAAGATGCAGGGACCCTTCTAGGTCCTGCCTGCCCCCCTCCTCCATCCCAGCCAGAGGACAGACCCTGGACCAGAGGAACGCGTCCACACGCTGTGCATCTGACACTGCGGGGGGGGGGGGGGGCGGCGGTGCCAGGGCGGCCTCTGCAGAGAGGTCATCTAGTAAAGACAAGGCAGGGAGGGAGCCGCCTGGGGGCATCTCGAGGGGAGTCACGGCAGAGCGAACAGGACACCCGAGACCTCGAGCCAGGAGACAGCTAGGAGGCCAGCGAGCGAGTCAGCACCCGGGGCCTCATGGGGGTTCCAAGTGTTCTCTGGCGAGAGGAGCCTTGGAGGGTCTGAGCAGAGGAGAGTCAAGAGCTGACGCAGGAGTTCCTTGGACCACTCAGGCTGCTGGTTAGGGATATATGTGTATACTTACATGTGATGACATATTCTTATCTATAGGATATATATATATTAATACATAATTATTACGTTATTAGTTTTAAATTTTTTCAAATTGTGGTACAATATACATAGTATAAAATTCACCATTTCCACCATTTTTAGTGCACCGTCCAGCGGCATGAGGTGCCTCAGTGATCTCCAGGATGCTTCCTCCTCCCGAGCTGAAGCTCTGCCCCCATTAAACACCAACTCCCACCCCCACCCCCGCCCAGCCCCTGGCGGCCCCATTCTACTTTCTGTCTCTGTTAATTGGACCTCACGTGAAAGGAATTTAGAGCGTTTGTCCTTCTGTGTCTGCTCACTTCCCTGAGCTAGTTTCTTTTCTTTTTTTTTTTTGCGGTACGCGGGCCTCTCACTGCTGTGGCCTCTCCCGTTGCGGAGCACAGGCTCCGGACGCGCAGGCTCAGTGGCCATGGCTCACGGGCCCAGCCGCTCCGCGGCATGTGGGATCCTCCGGGACCGGGGCACGAACTCGTGTCCCCTGCATCGGCAGGCGGACTCTCAACCACTGCGCCACCAGGGAAGCCCCTGAGCTAGTTTCTTATTCTTCCGCCCCAAGGGGATAACGATACTGCCATGACCACTTCGGGGTCATCCTGTGAAGACCTGAGCAGGTGATGGACGTGCAGACGCTCTGTAAACAGTAAAACCCAACCCGAGGGTCAGGACGCCTGTTGTCATCCTGCCGCAGCAGGTCTGCCCAGCTGGAGGTGGGGTCGTGTGCTCACTTGTATCGGAGGGAGTCCTGAGCTTCCTTCCAGACACTGAAGGGACGGCAGGGGGTGTCAGCACGTGCTGGGTGACTGCTGTCCCTGGGTCAGCTGGTTGGAATAGTCCCTCGGGTCCCCGCTGCCCTTGGCTGGGGTGGGGGCCTGGTGTGCGGACCCTGGGAGACCCCGGAGCCACCTGCTGCTGCTCACTGCACACCCGCCATGGTGTGGTGCAACAGGGCTGCCTCTGCTCACCCCGAAGATGCTGGCCACTCTGGGGCCAACCTAGGTAGATCCCTGTGAGCGACTGCATGCAGCAGCCTTTACCCTTCACTGCCGCGAGACACAATGTCACAATGGGGCATTCCCGAGGAACTTGGGAAGCACAGTCTGGGCAGTGGAGGAGGCAGTCAGGGAAGGCTCCCTGGAGGAGGTGACCAAATACCATTTCACCCTCTGCTCAATAATAACAGCAGGGAGGACAGGAATAAAGATGCAGACGTGGAGAATGGACTTGAGGACATGGAGAAGGGGAAGGGGAAGCTGGGACGAAGTGAGAGAGTGGCACGGACATATATACACTACCAAATGTAAAATAGATAGCTAGTGGGAAGCAGCCGCATAGCACAGGGAGATCAGCTCGGTGCTTTGTGACCACCTAGAGGGGTGGGATACGGAGGGTGGGAGGGAGACGCAAGACGGAGGGGATATGGGGATATATGTACATGTATAGCTGATTCACTTTGTTATACAGCAGCAACTAACACACCATTGTAAAGCAATTATACTCCAATAAAGATTAAAATAATAATAACAGCAGGGGACTTCCCTGGTTGGTGCAGTGGTTAAGAATCTGCCTGCCAATGCAGGGGACACAGGTTTGAGCCCCGGTCTGGGAAGATCCCACATGCCACGGAGCAACTAAGCCCGTGTGCCACAACTACTGAAGCCCACGCGCCTAGAGCCTGTGCTCTGCAACAAGAGAAGCTACCGCAATGAGAAGCCCATGCACCACAAAGAAGAGTAGCCCCCACTCGCCACAACTAGAGAAAGCCCGCGTGCAGCAACGAAGACACAACGCAGCCAAAAATAAATAAATTAATTAAATAATAATAACAGCAGAAGAGGCTTAAGTGGAGCTGCTGTGTGCCGTGCTGTATGCCTTACATGCCCGACATCAATTAATCCTCTCACTAGTCCCATGAGGTAGGAACCCTTAGCATCTCCACTTTACAGCAAAGAAAACTAAGGCTCAGAGAAGTTCAACCACTCACTCGAGGTTACACAGCTCATACATGGAAGCATCAGGATGGGATGTGAGGCTTCCAACGTCTGCCCCCGTGTACCCCAGGCTGCCTCTTGAAGGCCAGGGTACCCTGAGGTGTGGGCAAGCATGCTGCCGGGATGACTCACAGCTGTTCACAAGAGGGACCGAGGTGGTACACGGACAAACATTTCTAAACGTTTCTAAACATTATCCCCTAGGAAAAGGGTACGTAGCACAGGAAACCCTTGATGACACAGAGATGTAAGGTTTCCTTTTGAATTAAATTTAAGTAAAAAGGGAGTCTTTTTGTAAGGTCTTAATCCACGTCTAATTAAATTCTTCCAAGTGTCACATAAAAATATTATGTTTGGGGCTTCCCTGGTGGCGCAGTGGTTGAGAATCTGCCTGCCAATGCAGGGGACACGGGTTCGAGCCCTGGTCCAGGAAGACCCCACATGCCGCGGAGCAACTAGGCCCGTGAGCCACAACTACTGAGCCTGCGCGTCTGGAGCCTGTGCTCCGCAACGAGAGAGGCCGCGATAGTGAGAGGCCCGCGCACCGCGATGAAGGGTGGCCCCCGCTTGCCGCAACTAGAGAAATCCCTCGCACAGAAACGAAGACCCAACACAGCCAAAAATAAATAAATTAAGTAAGTAATTTTTAAAAATATTATGTTTATCAGCTGGGTTTTTTTTTCAGTTGTGGTTAAAATATATCAATACATAAAATGAAATCAACCATTTTTAAGAATATGGTTTAGTGGCATCAAGTCCATTCACATCGTTGTACAACCACCACCACCAACTTCTCTAGGACATTTTCATCTTCCCAGATTGAAACCCTGTCCCCATCAAACACTCACTCCTTCCCTCCTCCCCTCCACTGGTCCCCACCCTTCTACTTTCTGTCTCTATGAGCTTGACTCCTCTAGGGACCTCACGTGAGTGGAATCGTTCAGTATTTGTCATTTTGTGTCTGGCGTATTATACTTATCTCAAGGGGAGCCTCTTTACGGGGAAAACATTAGAAGAAATCACAGTTGAGGAGGTTTGCTGATGTGGCAATGGCTCGGGGGTGACTAAAGGTAGGACATCGTCAGACGGAGACAGCAGAGGACTAGCTCACCCCGCCTGCTAAGGACAAGCCCAGAGCTGGACCTGCTTTGCCGGGAAACGCAGGAAACGTGCTGGAACAGGAGGAAGAGGATGCAGGGAAGCAGGAGGAGGGCGCCACGTGTGGAATCGACCAGAAGATGCCTGGCTGCCCAGGGAGACCTTGTGCTCCCCCCGTGTGGTGTGGGGCTGGTGGTTCACTCTGTGGGGAGTTGCCTGAGGGCTCATCTGCGTGCTACCCCCCACCTAGGGCCCACTTTCTCCCACCTGTCTCAAGGGGTGGCACCCAAGCCTGGGCTCCAAAGGGCTTGGACTCAGACACGGCTAAGAAGCAAAAGCAGAAACCAGTGACTGATGGTCCGTATCGCAAGGATCTGCGTCAGTGAAGGAGATAAACCCAGGGCAGGATTGGAGCAGACAGAAGACTGAGGCTGGGACCTGCCTGGGTGCTGAGCTCCTGGGGTTGGAACATTGCAGGCGTCTCCAGAAGGAGACGGAGCATCCTCCCGGCGGTGGGAGGTGCAGGCAGAGTCCAGAACCACGGCCAGAGTAGGCCAACTCCTGGCACCACGACCCAACGGACCAGAAATGTCGACATGTGAGATTTCATATATATTCTATGTAAAGATATACAGCATAAGTATATATGTAATATATATAATGACTGTATATATGTCATGCATATATAATGCATGTGTATACGCATATAGTTTGTTAAATTTATATATATATATATATGTTTTGGGGTTTTTTCAATAAATTTATTTATTTTTGGCTGCGTTGGGTCTTCGTTGCTGCGCGCGGCCTTTCTCTAGTTGCGGCGAGAGGGGGCTACTCTTCGTTGCGGTGCGCGGGCTTCTCATTGCAGTGGCTTCTCCTGTTGCGGAGCACGGGCTCTAGGCGCATGGGCTTCAGTAGTTGTGGCTCGCAGGATCTCTAGAGCGCAGGCTCAGTAGTTGTGGTGCACGGGCTTAGTTGCTCCGCTGCATGTGGGAACTTCCCAGACCAGGGCTCAAACCTGTGTCCCCTGCATTGGCAGGCGGATTCTTAACCACTGTGCCACCAGGGAAGCCCTGTATATATGTTTTTTAAGTCCAGAATCTTGTGATATTTCTAGAGAAAAATATTAGCTTTCTAACATATAATTTGCATTTGCATTGCTAGAGGACCCTTTACCAATTTCTACGGTCAGTACATCTATTTCTGAAGACAGAATATTTACACGAGGGCCAAAAGTGTCTTAAAAAGTGGTTCCTTTTTTAAAATTCACAACAATCACAAGGAATCTTCTTTTGAAAAGGACACAATTCTAATGTGAATGAACTCACTATGGAAAAAAAAAAAAGAGCTCCAGCCGAATTCTTTTCTGTGCAACATTGCCCGGGGTGGGGGGACACCATCTCTTAATGAGAAGAATTCTATACCTTCCCCCGGCTGAGAACTTTCTGCTTCAAGTTGCTAATACCGGTTCAGCATCCTACTTCAATTCCTGGGTCTGCTCTGGGGTGCGAAGTCCTTTCTGTGTCACGTAAAACCCAAAGGGGACATACAGGGCTGCGATCTTAAGTGGCGAAAAGTATTTTTAAAATATTTATCTTCCATCTTGGTTCAGATGCAAACATACTTTTTGAACAAGGTTAGACGCATAAACATCCACCTAAGTTCGTGCGAAACGCAGAACGTGCTTTGCCATCAGGAAGCTGCCTCAGCAGCTGTACAGTCACATACACACGGACAGATCGGTACAATACTCATGAGCGGAGTTGCAGAGAAGGAAGCAGGGGCCACCCCAAACCCCGGCCCTGGCCCGGGGGTCCCCTCTGTCCCCCACCGTATGGACGTGCCTCCCAGCCGTGCGCCCCGGCCCCGTGGGCTGGTGAAGGATCTCGCTGCTCTGCTCCCCGGGCAAGGTCATCAGCTCCCTGGGAGGGCGAGGCCCTGCGGGTAAACCAGCCGGGCCTGCACCGCAGGGCTGACGTCACCCACCCTGCAGGGTCTGCTGCCTGCCGGGCCAGTGGGCTCAAGCGAAGGGCACATTCCTGGCTGAAGTCCCCTCCCTCGCCGGCTGGTGGAAAGCCCCGGCCAGCCCTGGGGCCCTGGTACGGCAGGAAGGGCGGAGGCCCGGAAGGGCCCTCAGCCTGGTCGGAGGGGCACTGGTGGGGACGGGCTGCGTGGCCGGAGAACTGAACGCTGATGGAGAGAACGCAGGAAATGCTGTGCAAAAAGCCTTAAACTGGGAGTCTGCCAACCTCAGTCCCGGCTCCGCCGTACACACCCCTGGCCCTGTGCGGTGGCCCCAGCCCCCTTCCCCAAATGAGGACAGACCATCAGTTCCTTGGTCCCTTCTCTCTGGCTCTAAGCCCCTACCATGCGCCAGCTGCTCTCCGTGGAGGACCCTATTTAATCTGCAGAACAAGCCCAGACGGTGGGCAGGGATGTGAGCCACATCTGAGAGACAAGAAAAGAGGGGCAGGGAGCCAGGAGTACGCAGCCCGGGACCCCCACCCAGGCGGGCTGGCTCCAGCACAGGACCAAGATGCCATCGTGCCTGGTGCCCACATCCCTCCCTGCGTCCCCCCGCTCCTGCCACCCAACCCCCAGCATCCCATACCTTCCCTCCCTCTGCCTTTTTGTACCCCTTCCTTGCAAACCCCAGGCCCCGTCGGTTCTCAGGGAGGAAGGCCTGGGATGAGCTGATTCACACACGCATCTCATCCAGCCCAAGAGTACAAAGAAGAAAATCCATCAGGAGCAGAGAGGCCAACCTTTCACCCACTGGTCAGAGCTAAAGGTCTTCAGCTGTGCCAGAGGTCACCAATCAGGGAGTCAAAGGTGATAACTGATGGCCATTAATTTCTTTAAGAAGTATGAGGTGGGACATTCATTTGTTCGATAAATTATGGATTGCAGGTCTGCTGTGCGACAGGCATTGGGCGCAAAACGGGCAAAGTGCCGCTCCCTCACGGAGCTTACGCGTTCGTTCGTGGGGAGATAGACAGTTAACAACAGAACACCAAACTGCTCATACGGCATGTCTGATGGGGTCAGGACAAAGGAGAAAAATCAAACTGGACGAGAGGATGAGGAGGTGCAGAATGGGCTGTGACTTTCACTAAGGAGATGGGAGGCCATCCCAGAGGACGTGACATTTAAACAGAGAGTTGGAGGAGGTGTGGAGTGACTGCCTGGGCGCAGCGAGGGCTCCGGGGGGAAAGAAGTGTCTGTTCACCGCCCGAGGCAGCGAGGAGGTGTCGGGGGCAGAGCAGAGCAGTCAGGGGGGTGATCCCAGAGGTGGGGTCCCCAGCTTTCCCTCCGAGGAGAAGGACCTGCAGGGGGGTTGGGGGTTGCTGGGATCAAAGGGCAGAGGAGCAGTTAGCCGGGATAAGCGAGCAGATCCAGAGGGCAGAGGTGGCTGAAGTTGTTGGATTCGGGGTGTACTTTGGTCCTAAGGCCCACAGGCCTTGCTTCCGGATAGAACAGAGAGTGAGAGAAAGGGGGCAGTCAAGGCTGCCTCTTTGGCTTGATCAACTTTGCAGAAGGAAGACGTTTGCATTTATTCCGCGGGGCTGGATGCTGGGGGCCGTCAACGCTTCAATGGCATTTACTGCTGAGACGAGTGACATCACGATGAGAGGGTGTGAGGACAGAGAGAGGCCACTCCCCAGCTCTGGCGCTCAGTCCTGTGACCTGGGGAAGGAGTCAGGAGGGGTGGCCCGCAGGCCAGCAAGGAGCATCTCAAGGAGGAGGACTGTCACGTCTACCCACCAGATCAGAGACGGAGCGAGGCCTGAGACCAGCCACCACTAAGCAAGCCGGAGTGGCCGCTAGCACTGAAGCAGAGTTGTTGCCGGAGGGGGCCACTGCCTAGTGCGTCTAGGAGACCACAGGTACCCTAGGGGAGGGGGGAAATGGGCGGTCCTGGAAGGGGATGCGGGGGAGAGACCGCCTGGGGGTTCTTTTAAGATGGAAGAATTTAAAAGAGGAAATCTATATGCCCGTGGGACTAATCAAGTAAAAGGGGAAATTTCAAGGGCGGGAGAGGGAACTGCAGGACCGCTGTCCTTGAACAGGCACGTGGTGGGGGAGGGGAGTCAGGCACAGGTGGGGGTGGGGGCGGGGGCGGTGCTCATCTGGGCCAGGAGGGGTGAAGGCGGCGGGCACGAGGTGGATGTCAGTGAATGAAGGATGCCATAGTCCGAGGTTCTGAGAGGTCTCTTCTGATCCTTCCATTTTCTCAGAGAAACAGGGAGCAGGGTCCTTGGCTGAGGGCGGAAGGGAGGGGATGGGACAAGGGAAGGGGCGAAACGATCCTCCAAGAGCCCCGGGGGGGTCAACTAGGGAAAGGCAGCCCTGAGGCCACAGGAATTGAAACCAGTGGCTCAATTTCAGTTCACTGGCATTTTAGGCTGGTAGGTCTTTGCTGTGGGGCAGTCCTGTATTTTATAGGAGCCTCTGCCCCCAGTGAAAGCACTGCTCACCCCATTTTCAAACCATAAGCATTTTGCTGATGAAATGTTACCTAAGCTCCCTTCACTTTTGTTTTTTTTTTTTTTTTGCGGTACACAGGCTTCCCACTGTTGTGGCCTCTCCCATTGCGGAGCACAGGCTCCGGACGCGCAGGCTCAGCAGCCATGGCTCACGGGCCCAGCCGCTCCGCGGCATGTGGCATCTTCCCGGATCAGGGCACGAACCCGTGTCCCCTGCATCGGCAGGCGGACTCTCAACCACTGCGCCACGAAGGAAGCCCCTCCCTTCACTTTTGAAGTGTGCACTCCTCCCGCCTCGGGACACCCTCCTCTCCTGGTCCTGCTTTCTTCCTACCTCGTGAATCCTACTGTCTCCTCCTCCATCTGTCCTTGGACCCCCTCCCCTCTATTTTCTACACATTTTCCCTGAGCGATATCCAGACCTTAGCTTTAACTGTCGTGTGTGTGTGCCTGATGACCCTAAAACCTGTATTTTGGGCCCATATCTCCCTCCTGAACATGCCAAGCCCTCAAATCCAACAAGGCAGTCAGAGCAGCAGCCCTTTCTCCTGAAGAACGGTACCCACCTCCCTACGCCTTCAGTCAGGACCTTTGGGTGGTCCAGACTCTGGCCCCAGGTCCCAGCGCTGAGTTCCGCGAGGTGGCCTCCCGTGGCTGCCTGGCCCTGTGCCCGCCCGCCCCAATCTCCACTGCCATCACTTTGCCCGGGTCCTCACCCCTCTCGCTGGGAACCGAAGCAGCCTTCTAGATGCTGTCCTTGTCTTCAGTTTTACCCCACCGATCTCCCGCTACTCCGCCATCAGCAGGATGTTTCCAGAAAGCAATTATGACCCTGTCACCCTGTTGCAAGCACCTTAACCATGACCCTCAGGATCTACGCACCTCACAGCCTCATTTCTTGCCACTCCTGCCTGGAAGGCTGGGCTCCAATCCTACCCAATTTCTCACCTGTCTCTGTATAAACGGGACCAATTCATGCATCTTCACCTTTGCACGTGATGTTCTTTCTACCTGGACGCCCCCATCTCTGTGCCCAGCTAGTTCCCACTCACCTTCCCCGAGCCCACCCACTCCTGCTTCCAGGAGCTCTGTGGCTTCAATGGCACTTTGTAAGTACTTTCATCACACGAGTCATCCAGTGTGTCTAAACACCTGCTCACTCGTGAGCTCACGAGGGGAGGGTCCTTGTCTTGGCTTCCTTTGTATCATCAGTGCCTGGCACAGAGATTCTTAAAAGAATCACCATTTTTAATAAGGCGTAGTATTCTAGATTATAAATAGATGAGTCCTACTTAACCTATCCCCAATATTGGATGTATTGTTTGTTTCACATTTTTTGGAATTACTAATGTCTATTTTTCAAAATGGAGAAAACATTTGTCCTCTTTTTTATTTTAAGAGCAGTACAGACTTTTTGTAAAAGAAAATTCAGGCAATATAGCAAGGCATAAAAACAAAGTAAAAATCATCGATAAGCCCCCATCCCCAGACGGCCTTTGTCATCAAGCTGATGTATACCTTTGCAAACTGGTTTCTATGCATTCAGTTACCTCTACATTTAAAAACTAAAATTGAGACATATTGCACATGCTGTTTTATAAGCAGCTTCACAGTGTCTCATGAACATTCCGTGTCATTAGATATTCATGTATCATTTTTTAATGATTGCATAGTGTCCTACTGTATGCATATGGTAACTCGTTTCATAAATCCCCTCTCTTTGGATGTTCTGGTTGTTATCAAGATGCCATGAGTCTCCTTGTAGATATGTTTCTGTACTCTTATCTAATTATTTGCTTAAAATATAATCCTTGACATAGAGAATAGACTTGTGGTTGCCAAGGGAGGGGGATGGAGTGGGAGGTTGGGGTCAGCAGATGCAAACTATTATATATAGGATGGATAAGCAACAAGGTCCTACTGTGTAGCACAGAGAACTATATTCAATAGCCTATGATAAACCATAATGGAAAAGAATATTTAAAAAGGATTGTATGTATATGTATAACTGAATCACTTTGCTGTACAGCAGAAATTAACACAACATTGTAAATCAACTCTACTTCAATAAAGAAAATTAAAGCTGAAAAAAATATATAGTCCTTGAAGTTGAATTGTCGGGTTGGATGCTCGCACATTTTTAATGTTTTGGCCCAGTTGTTCTCCAGGATGGTCGTTATACTTCTAAGAGCAGCATAAGGCAGCACCAATCCCCCCTACCAAGACCCATATTGGGTATTACCCTGTGTTTCCTCTTTGTCAGCCCTGGATGGGGGGAAGTGTTTATGTTTCTGGTCTCTTCGGAGAATATCGAACACCTCTGAGGTCAGCAACTCTCAGATAATCACATGGTAGGTGTTTAATAAGTATTTTATGAATGATGGATGGGTGAGTGAAGACAAGCGCACAAAGGGTACATAGCATCTGGGATACTGGACTTCGGTCAAAGATGCTGGATTTAAATCCTGGTTCTGGGAATTCCCTGGTTGTCCAGTGGTTAGGACTTGGTGCTTTCACTGCCTAGGGCCCATTTTCCATCCCTGGTTGGGGAACTAAGATCCCACAAGCCAAGGGGCCAAAAAACAAAACAAAACAAATGCATACAAACCCCCCCAAAAAAATCCTGTTTCCATGGCTTGTGCAATCACAGACAAGTCACTAAAGTTGATTAAACCTCAGTTTACTCAATTGTGAATTGGAGATCGTAATTCCTACTTCACATGATTACTGTGAAGTTAATGAGATATCGTGCTTTAAAACAATGCAAAAAGCATTTTGAAAGTAATACTTATATATGGTAAAGTGTTCAAATAGTACAGCAAGTTATACTGTAAAAAGTCTCCTTCTCACCCACCTTGACTCCCTCTCCTATTCCAGAAATAACACGGGGTTTTTTTGTGTCCTCCCAGAGACACACAGGATAACTAATTAAATACATTGTTTTGTAGCTGCTTTTTCCACTTAATCTGTTTTGGAGACTGGTCCACACACATTTACACGTAGCTACCTCATTATTTTGAATTCATTGTAGTTTATTTAACCACTTCTTCGTGAGCAGACATTTAGACATCATGCTTAAGAGCATAAGGTCTGGGATCAAACTGCTCGAGTCTGAGCACAATTTCAAACTTACCAGCTGTGAAACCTTGAGTCACTGGCCTTAGTTCTCTGTGCCTTGGTTTTCTCATCAATAAAATGGGGGTGATATAGACGCACCTCAAAAGGCATTGTGAAGATTTAGAGTTTGCACGTGTAAAATACTAACAACATTCGGCATATAGTAACCGCTCAATAAAGTGACTTACTTTTTTGTTTCCAGTTTTATTTTCCAAAAAGTCCACAACGATTATCCTTGTACCACCCCGCCAAAAACCAATATGCACATTATACAATAGAGGGTGACCTTGATATGGAAACAGAATGAATGGAGGGTGTGTTTCTACTCAGGACGAAGTAAGCTCAGGCCCTAATAACAAAAAAAAAGTCAGATAAACTACAGAATCAGAAAGCTGAGTTCGGACTTCCCTGGTGGCGCCATGGTTAAGAATCCGCCTGCCAATGCAGGGGACACGGGTTCGAGCCCTGGTCCGGGAAGATCCCATATGCCGCGGAGCAACTAAGCCCGTGCGCCACAGCTACTGAGCCCGCGCACCTACAACCCATGCTCCGCAACAGGAGAAGCCACTACAATGAGAAGCCCGCACACCGCAACAAAGAGTAGCCCCCGCTCGCCGCAACTAGAGAAAGCCCGCGCGCAGCAACAAAGACCCAACACAGCCCTAAATAAATAATTTAAAAAGAAAGGAAGAAAGAAAGAAAGAAAGAAAGCTGAGGTCACAGGGCAACTAGGTAACCTAGAGCCCAAGGAAAGACGGGCCCCTCCAGGGAAAGATGGGATGAGAATGACTCACTTGAGGCAGAGCGAGGGGGAGACAGCCCAGGGGATGAGAATTTTGCTAACGTATTTAACAAATTGCTAAGGGCGGAGGGAGGCTCTCCTCCACAGGCCTCCTCCGGGATCAGGAGAAAGACAGGGCAGGTGGGAGAGTAGAGAGAGCCCCCCCCCGGGGGGGGAAAGGCAGAAGCCCCACCCAGACCCGCCCCTAGAAAAGCAGGAAAAGGAGGAGGAGGAGAGAGGGATGGGCACAGAAGGGGACCTAGAACCTTCAGGCGCTGGGAGGAGGGGCAGAAAACAGCTGGGGGTCTGCGGGTTCTGGGCAATTTGCCCCCAGGGACATTTAGCAAAGTCTAAAGACATTTTTGGTCCCCAGAGCTGGGAGGACAGAGTGCACTGAGGGCTTTTGGTGGGTGGAGGCCAGAGACGCCGCTGAACTTCTACAAAGCCCAAGACAGCCCCACAACCAAGAGTCAGACAGCCCCAAATGCCAACAGTGTCCAGGTAAGGAAGCCTGCGTGACAGGCCTGCAAGGTCTTCTCCACACAAGTCCTGCCACAGACGGGAGGGTCATTGCAAAGTTCCTACCCTGGAGGCCCAGGCACATGGGGCCTGCCCAGGAGGAGCCTGGACCAGGACAAGGGGACATCCTGACCCCCAGCACCGTGCCACCGGGACATCAGGCACCAAGCAACAGCCACCTACACAGAGGACAGCATGGACAGAGCACCTTCCATGACACAGGTGCAGAGGGACATAGGTGCTGAAGGCCCAGGGTGCAGCAGGGACTCAGAGAAAGCCCAGCACCAAGGGATGGGCAGCCAACTATCACCATCACAAAGCTCAGACCGACCTGAACTCCTGCCCAGCTAACTCAGCGTTCCTGGACACACACAGACAGACACACGGCCTAGCAGAAGAGGCACACCCATTCCCAGCCACATATGCTGTTTATCTCATCCTCTACTGTTCTACACAGATGTCCAGCACTTACTGCAAAAAAAAAAAAAAAAAAAGGAAAAATATCTCGTTGTCAAAAAACAAAGTTACCAATAGAACCAGATTCATGTATAACTCAGATGTTAACGGTTCTAGTGGAAAAGGCAGACAACAAGCAGGAACAGATATAGAATTTCAGCAGACACGAAAACTGCAGAGGTCACACAGGGATGCTAGAGATAAAAAAGGACACTGAGGGGCTACCCTGGTGGCGCAGTGGTTGAGAGTCCTCCTGCCGATGCAGGGGACGTGGGTTCGTGCCCAGGTCCGGGAAGATCCCACATGCTGCAGAGCGGCTGGGCCCGTGAGCCATGGCCACTGAGCCTGCGCGTCCGGAGCCTGTGCTCCGCAACGGAAGAGGCCACAACAGTGAGAGGTCTGCGTACTGCAAAAAAAACAAAGGACACTGAGAGGAGAATGGCTTCCATGGGATCATCGCAGAGGAAAGAAAGAAGAAACAAAAACACCGGAATTTGTTGTGAATCTCTGGGCAAAGTCCTAACCTCTCAGAGCCAAAGGCTCTCATCAAATTGAAAGTGATTGAAAGGAAGAAAGAGGCAGTAGGTGTAAATAACAGCCTTTGGAAATTTCTTCTCACCCATTGATACCTAAAGTTGGTTTTCTGTGTGTGTGTTTGTTTTTTCAAAATGGGAAATAGTTTAGTTCTTTTATAGTAATATACACAGAATCTGTTTTTTTTAAGAAAATATAGTTATTTTCCATGATTCTGCCCAGAGATAACCACTAACATTTTTACAAAAGTGTATCATTCGACACACGGTGAATGCAAATCCACTTTCTTCCCACTTAATGGTACATCATGGACAGCTGCACATGTCGGTAAATAGAGGTGCCCAACCTCACTTTATGGGCTGCCTGGGAGGTGAGTAAATATCTCTACTGCAGTGAGTTTCGCCAGCCCCCTTTGGGTGACACTTAGGTCGCTACCATTTGTCTCCAATTACACCACCGCCACAGAGGGAGCCCTGGTACACGTATCTTTGTGCACCTACCCAATTATTTTCTTTGGAAAAAAGTGCTCAGATGTGAAATTGCTAGGGAAAAGTCATGCACGCTTTTCAAGGTTTTTAGACAGCTTGTCAAATTGTTCTTCGGAAAGTGTCTCCTAATTCCCACCTAGACCAACGGTTTGTGCAGGCTTGAGTTTCTTCACATCCTCACCAGCCTAGACACCAGGGGTTTTCTTTTTACTCTTTGCCAATTTGATATATGAGAGGTGGTGTCTCTCCTAATCTTAAGTTGCTTGCATGTCAGACGATGCTACGGAAGAGTGTACATGCTCTGTCTGCACCCTCCAAACCCCAGCATTTGCACTGACTTTTCCTCACGGCTAGAAATCAGCCAGGGCACCAAGCCTGCACTATAAGGACTATAAATCCCAGCATGCCCTGCAAACCCATGGGGTAGATAAGGATAGACCAAGGGATGTCGGGACTTTCCCCTCCTGCTGTGGCCTGGGTCACTGAGGCTGGCAGGTGTGGAGGTGGGCAGGTGAAGCTGAGTCATTCGGGACACTGGGTGTGGTCTCCTGGATCAGCTCCAGAGTTGACACGAAGGTTCCAGTAACGGGTGGCTGAGCTGGGCTAACTGCTGCTGGTGCTGCCCCAGCCCAGCCCTGCACGTAGCAGGAGGGGAGGAGGGAGAGGTGGGAGGGGGAGGGGAGAGGTGGGAGGGGGAGGGGAGAGGTGGGAGGGGGAGGGGAGAGGGGGAGGGGAGTAGGTGGGGGAGGGGGAAGAGGGGGGAGGAGAAGGAGGAGGGGAGGAGGGGAGGGCAGGAGGGAGAGGTGGGAGGGGGAGGGGAAAGGGGGAGGGGAGTAGGTGGGGGAGGGGGAAGAGAGGGGGAGGAGAAGGAGGAGGGGAGGAGGGGAGGGCAGGAGGGAGGGGGAGGGGAGGAGGGAAGAGGAGGAGGGGGAGGGGAGGAGGGATGGGAGGGGGAGGGGAGATGGGGAGGGGAAGGGGAGGAGAAGGCAGGGGGGAGGAGGGGAGGCAAGCTGGGGGAAGGAGCGGAGGAGGGGGAGGGGAGTCGGGACAAGAATGAGGAGGCTACTGTGAGTGTCTCAAAAACTGGCACCTCGTTCTCCATCCTCCCACAGGGTCACTGGGAAGCATCCTGAAACCTACTCTGATGGAGCCCCCACCCCAGGCGCTTCTCAAACTGTGCATCTGGCAGTGGGGTTTCAGGCGGAGTCCGGAGTCCGTGGTGGGGCTGAGGAAAGAGGCGCAGGAAGCCAGGCTCCAGATCCTGGTCTCAGGCCCTTATAGGCTGTTTCTTCACCCTGCACAGCCTCGGTTTCCCCGCCTAGGAGAGGAGGGTCCATCCTGCCTCACAGGTCTGCTGGGAGGCTGATGGGGGTTTGTTCTTTGAGATCTCGTGGGCTCCGCAGTCCTGGGTGACCCTTCCCTCCCGGGCCCCCCGCACGCAGCCCGGTGGCAAGGCAGATGCTCAGTGAGAGGAGGGATGAGTGACCCCTCACCCAGTAGGTGCTGCTTAGGGGGCAGCTGTCGACACTGAGCTCACGTTCTCACCGCACGCTGTGTGCCTTTGAGCAAGTCGCCTGCCTCCTCTGAGCCTCAGTTTCCCCATCTATGAAATAGGGCTTGTTCACCTGGGTCTAGTGTCCTGTCCCTCAGGCATTGGGATTTGGTTACGATGCAGGACTCACCGGCTCACCTAGGGACGGTTTTTCCTTAAAAGAGGTCAGTTTCAGGAAGACTCTGTGAAGAGGTGTTGCACAGATGAATCCCTCCACAGGGAGAGGGGCCGGGCCGGGACAAGGCTGCCGGGCAAGGGCGGCTCTTCAGCACCCTGGGTTAATCAGCTATGCCCAGCACAGAGGGCACCCATATTCCAGGGTGTATATGGGTGTCCTTGATATGTTGTACACCAACTGGGCTAAAAGAGGTCTTGAGGTGAGAAAATTTGATGCTTCCAAGTGCATATCAGGGGGCTCTGGTCCCAGGCCCTCATGGTGGAGGCGGCTGGCAGGAACCCACATCCAGGTATGACCCCCCCCATCACCTGTTTATTGATTGACAGCCTCAAGGAGCCATCGTTTTGCAGGTAGAGGGGCTGCAGGACAAGCTCCTAGTCCGGAAGCAGTAGGTGGGGTCAGGCACTTTCACCCCGGCTGAGGACTTCCTGCTTACGGGCCACAGGGCCCTGCGTGGCAGTGACGATGGTGGCTGCGGGGACCCACGGTTCTGCCTCCACAGACTGTGGTCCAGTGGGGAGCTGGCTCAGCACAGCCAGATCTTTTGGTTAAAGAGAAGCCACCATCCCGTTATTGTGTGAAAATTGTTCTGATTTTAAATTTATTTACTTATTTTTGGCTGCGTTACGTCTTCATTGCTGCACAGGCTTTCTCTAGTTGCGGCGAGTGGGGGCCACTCTCCTTTGGGGTGCGTGGGCTTCTCATTGCAGTGGCTTCTCTTGTTGTGGAGCATGGGCTGTAGGCGCGGGCTTCAGTAGTTGTGGCACATGGGCTTCAGTAGTTGTGGCACGCAGGCTCAGTAGTTGTGGCTCACGGGCTCTAGAGCACAGGCTCAGTAATTGTGGCACACGGGCTTCAGTAGTTGTGGCACGCGGGCTCAGTAGTTGTGGCTCGCGGGCTCTAGAGCACAGGCTCAGTAATTGTGGCACACGGGCTTCAGTAGTTGTGGCACGTGGGCTCAGTAGTTGTGGCTCGCGGGCTCTAGAGCACAGGCTCAGTAATTGTGGCACACGGGCTTCAGTAGTTGTGGCACGCGGGCTCAGTAGTTGTGGCTCACGGGCTCTAGAGCACAGGCTCAGTAATTGTGGCTCACGGGCTTAGTTGCTCCGCGGCATGTGGGATCTTCCCGGACCAGGGCTCGAACCCATGTCCCCTGCGTTGGCAGGCGGATTCCCAACCACTGCGCCACCAGGGAAGCCCGATTGTTCTGATTTTAAAGAGTTGGCCACGTATTCCTGGTTTTCTGCTGCTGCAGATGCACCTGTAGCAGGAGGCATGGTGGGCGGCTCAGCGGCTCTGACGGGCAGGGATGCGGCCCTCAGGGGTCGCTCAGGGCCCCATGAATGCCCAGCTCTGCTGAAGGCAAGCAGAACCGCTTCAGAGAGGAGGGGGGAGGTGAGCTGATAACTCAGGGGCTGGGGCTTTCGTCCACTGCAGGGGGCGCGCTGAGGCTGTGTGTGTGTGTGTGTGTGTGTGTGTGTGTGTGTGTGTGTGTGTGTGTGTGTGTGTGTGTGTGTGTGTGTGTGTGTGTGTGTGTGTGTGTGTGTGTGTGTGTGTGTGTGTGTGTGTGTGTGTGTGTGTGTGTCTGGGGGGCCTGAGTGCGTGTGTGACCAGGGGGGAGGGGGCGGCCGGGCAGGGAGAGGCAGGGAGAGGCACAGGGCAGCCAAGCAAATATTTATCGACCGCCTTCTCTGTGCCAGGCGCTGCGGAGGCACCGAGATGAGTAAGCCCGGCCTTGCCCGGAGGCCCCACAGCTCCTGAGGGTGAAAGGGTGTAAACAGAGCGAAAGGAATCGAAGACAGGGAAAGCTCAGCTCCCCCGCGTGCGGGAGGGGAGCTGAAGGGGCGGAGCCGCCCCTCCCCCGCAGGCACGCCCCGAGGGGCTCCCTCACCTGCCCAGCAGTCCCCCGACCCCACGGGGGCAGTAAGAGGTGGGCCACGCCCCTGAGTCCAGCCGGCGGAGAGATGGGGACGGGCAGGGCTGCCAGGGCTGCCGGGCCCTGCAGTGTCCTGGGGAGGGGGGCGGGGGCGGGGTTGCAGTGTTGGGACGGAGACACTGAGGACCACGCCCCCTAGGAGGGAGCGAGGCCCCGCCCCCTGTCGCCCCCAAGCGCCGGCAGGAGTCCAGGCTCCGCCGACCTTGGACCAGCCTCCTGCCCCAGCCGGGACACGGGGACGCCCAGTCCCCTCCGAGGGCTGTGGTGCGGAAGGAATGAGATAAAGGATGAGGAAAGCACCTCATAAACTGAAAACGGCAGGACAAAGGTCGGCGCGCCGTGCGGGCACTGCTGCCTCGGGCCCTCTGGCACGGGATGAAGGGCTGGACCGCGGGCAGCTCTCCTCCCCAGCAGACCCTCCGGGCCGCGTCTCACCAACGGTGCCTCCTTCGGGGCTGAAGAAGCTGATGGAGGCGGAGGGTCCTGGGCGGGCTTGGGGTCCCGGAGGTGTGCTGTGGTCCCGGGGCTCCTGCCCACTCTCAGAAGGGACTCAGGCAACGTGGGTGACCCTCTGGGAGCGCGAGGACCCCAGATAACACGGGCGGAGAGGTGAGCACAGCGCCCGCACTTGGTCATTTTCAAGAAATGAGGCGACTATTAGGCCAGGACCCCCGATAAAGCAGCCGCGGGGAAGTGAGGACTGCTCCTAGCCCCCAGGCCCTGTCCTCCTGAGTGAGCCCCACGCACACACGTGCACACGCACACACCAGCACACACCTGTTTTTCTCAGATCCCTTTCTTACCCGCATCCCTTTGGTGAATAATCTGATATTTCTAAGACAGCTAAACAGCCTTGCAAACACACAAAATGGCTTTTTAAAGTGCTCCCCGGAACTCGAGGCCTCAGACTGAAGGAACTCCGCTCTGGGAGATGTTCTGCACGAGGACCCCCCACCCACAGCCCCACCTGAACCCAGATGTGTCATTCTGTGCAGACAGAGCAGCACCTTCTGGAGTCTGCCGAGGACACCGTCAGAGGAGCCCCAACCCTGGAGAAGCCTCTGGGGAGACGGCAGGGAGCATGGCTGAGTCCCCAGGGAGCCGAGCCTCCCTCTGCGCCTGTGACCCGGGCTGTCAGTCTCCGTCGTGGGGAGGGGGCCGCGCGGCGGCAGCGGTGCCCGCGGTGCCACACAGACCAGGCCAGGCGTTCCTCCTCCCCCGAGTCCTCAAGCACTCATCTCGCTTTGTTTGCTTTTCCCTCCGCAAGATCATAACTCCGATTCCACGTCCGACAACGAAAGCTTGGATTCATCTCACAGATACTCAGCTTGCAGCCAGCTTGGCTGGAATGCACATCTACTCCACAAGGCCAGACACGCAATTCCAGACTCCTTAGTGGATGCCAGGGCACGGCGGCCTGACAGCGGGGCAGCGGGCTGCAGAGGCCTGGCTCGGCCCAGGTCGCCCCGCTGATGCCTCGTGGCGGCAGGACAGCCCAAGCTCCAGGGAAGGATCACCCGTCCCCTCACTCTCCCCCAACCTCAGCCTCCACCTTCACCTGCAGCCGGCAGATCCCTGCCCTGGTCCCCTTTCCCAGCCCCATTGCCCACATCCGGGCCAGAGCTCTAGACTTTAGTATACAGGTAGCTAAGACAAAGGTTAGAAAAAGCCCAGAAGGCACTTTATTGGAGGTCTCTGCCCCCATTCACAGGAGGAGGGAGCCAGGAGCCCCGTCCCAAGGGTCCCGGCACTGCCCTGCTCCTCACTGGTCCACAGAGGACCTAAACAGTCAGTGTGGCCACCAGCACCTGGTGAGGGAGGGGCGGGAGGGGAATGTCTTAGAAAAAATAGATCTCTATGTACATATCTGTATTTATAGCACATAAATTACGGAGTGCTCTGACCCCCGCCCGCGGAGTCCAAGCACTGAGTGGGGAGTGGGAAGCCAGTCCAGAAAGAGGGGGCCCTTCTCAGGGCCCAGGGCCCCCAGCCTTCTCAGCCCGCTCCGGCCTCTGTAGGAGGGAGGTGTCCGCCACTGGGGTCTGATTTGGTCTGACGCAGCCCAGACAGAAGGAGCCGCGAGCGCAGCTACAGCCAGCACACAAGTGGCCTCAAACACCAGGCTTGTAATTCCAAGAGGAGAACAGAGAGCAGAGGCCACCTGCCCCAGATGCCAGGACGATGGCCGACAGGAGCCAGAGCCTCAGCTTCTCTCCACGGCGCAGGGCGCATGCGCAGGCGTCCTGGTGGTCCCCTCCGGGGGCTGCAGCCTCAGGTCCGAGCTTTGGTCGCAGGGCCGGTCCGACCCTCAGTTCCTATGCCCGGCCACCTCCTCCTCCTTCCAGCCGCTGGAGTTTTTGCCAAACTTGTAGACAAGCCGCCGGCCGTCCACCCGCTCCAGGATCTCCCGTTTGTAGTAGTACCTGAGGGGAGAAGGGTGGTCAGAGGTGCCCAGGCAGGGGCCCGCCTGCCAAGAATCCTCAGGTGACCTGCCCCACTGGGCTGCAGCCCGGCCGACCTGGGCCCGAGCCACTTCCTGCACGGAGCAGCCTCTGCTCCTTCGCCCTGCTCTGTCCCGCGCACCGTCCCGCGCACCGGGCCATGCCCTGGCTTCTGTGTGGCTTTCGCCTCTGTCCTGGGCCCATCACGAAGCCACGTGATTTTAGGGTTGAGGAAACCTTAGCGACGGTCTGCGAGGAAACCAAGGTCCAGAGACAGGCAACTTAATGGCTTCAATGGTGTGGGCCTCGGCTACTGCCCTTTTTACCACCAAGAGCCTTTCTTAGGACGAGCCTTGCAGGCGACACAAAGAAATGCGGTCAGACCGAATTCAGCGTGTGCTGCGGGCCAGCCAGGCTCCCACAGAGTCCACGAGGTGGCCAGACCCCGTGGTTCCTCGCTGCCCGGGACTCACAGCCGCCGGAAGGGGGAGGTTCTGATGGTGCCGGCGCCGCGCTGCACGGGACTCACAGCCGCCGGAAGGGGGAGGTTCCGACGGCGCCGGCGCCGCGCCGCCCGCTCACCTCATGGCCCGGCTCAGCTTCTCGTAGGTCATGCTGCTGTTCTTCTTTTTCTGGCCCCAGAGCTGGGCCACGGCCTCCGAGCGCAGGAACTTGAAGACGCCCTCTTGCCGGTTCTCCCACTTCATGAGGCCCTCGTTGAGCTCCGGGTGGATGAGGATGTCGCGGATGAACTCCCACAGGTGGGTGCCTCTGGGGGCTGCAAGGCCAGGCTCCATCAGTCAGCGGCCCAGGCGACCCCTGACCCCCACGACTGCTGCCCATCCCGGCGCACAGCCTACTGGCGGCTGCCTCCCTCCTGGCCTCCCCCACGGGACAGCTGGGGAAGCTCCAGGAAGACCACGTCTCGCACGGCACAGAGGTTTAACTCGCTCAGGTACTCATCAAATGTCTGGCTGGGATACAAGAGCGGTTGAGACATGGGACCGCATTGAGGGGCTCACAGTTTCGAGGGGTCACGGTAAAAAAGCAGATACAGCAAAAGGTGGTGAGAGCTTAGCAGGGGCAGGACCACAGAGCTGGCCCCGGCCTGGGGGACAAGGGGACGGCTTCCCGGGAAGAATGACCCCAAGACGCAAACAGGCCCAGTGCGTGTGGGAGGGGCTGCACGTACAGATGAGAAGGAGCTGCGGGGGCCCACGCAAGGGCCAAGGCCAGGGGGCAGGGACTTGGTGGGTGGAAGGGCCACCCCTGCGTGGCCCTCGGTGGACGGGCCGTCCAGCGGCCGAGCCACTGTCCCTGCCTGCGCCTGCCCAGCACCCGCCAGCAAGTGTGTCCCTCAGGCAGGACGAGGGGTGGGCAGGAAGCCTGGACCCCAGCGCCACCCTTCCTGCAGCCCCCGTGGCTCCACCGCCACATGCACCATGAAGGACCAGCCAGGCCCTGCCACCGGGCAGGGACCACGCGCACCCTGGCCCCGTGCACAGCAACATGCAGAGGGCCCAGCTCAGGAGAGAGGCCCCCCGGCCCCACCACGGCCCCCAGCTGTGCAGGGCCCCCCCGCCGTGCAGGGCCCCCAGCCGTGCAGGGCCCCCCTCACCGTGCAGGGCCCCCCCGCCGTGCAGGGCCCCCCCCCGCCGTGCAGGGCCCCCCAGCCGTGCAGGGCCCCCTCTCACCCTGCTTGCTCTTCTTGCCCTCAAGACACTCCCGGGAGTCTTTACTCAGCTTTCGGGGCCGGCCCCGTTTCCGCTTCCCATGCTTAAGATCCCCCTTCTTGTAGTCGGGAAAGCCGTCTGTGGGGAGAGGTGGAAGGTCAGGAGAGGGAGGGATGGGGGCTGCTGGGGGACAACCCCCCTCCAGGAAAACCCTGAGGGGGTGGGGGCAGGGGGCCAGCCCCTGAGCACTGCCAGAGGAACACCCACGGGGACCAGGAGGTTCCCTCCGCTCACCCCCAGAGAAGAGCTTGCTGTCCAGGGCGTCCAGGTCCACGTCGCTTCCACCGGAGTCTGAGGCCTGGGGGCTCTGAGACGCGCCAGTCCCTGGAGGGGCGGGCCAGAGTGAGCCCCTTCCGGTCCTCCCAGAAAGCCCGGGGTCTAGTGCGGGGCGCCAGTGCTCAGGGCATCTGGGGAGGGGAGGCTGTGGGCAGACGCCCGAGGGCTCACCTGCGGTGGAGACGTCAGAGCTGCCCGGGGAGGGGGCCCCGGTGCCGAAGCTGCCCGGGTAGAAGGGGCTGGCCTGTCTGCAGTCCTCAAGCATCTCCGGGGCAAAGGGGCTTCCCTGGTCTGGGGGGAGGTGAGAGTTCAGAGGGGGCCCTGACTCTCCCAGCTGGGGGTGTGGGGCAGAGAGGGGACAGGACAGGCTGGGGGGGTTGAGAGAAGGGGCTCTCACCCAAGGGCCCCTGGTCCCCCAGGGGTTCCAGAAGCGCCATGCTGTCCTTCTCCAGAAGCTCCATGATCCAGCTGAGCTCGTCGGGGAAGCTGGAAGCTGATGAGAAGGGGGTCAGAGCCCAGGGGTCTCCCCTCCCCTCCCTGGGGCTCTCTCCCTGGTGGTGCCCTCGGGCCAGTCCCCAGACCAGCCTCCCTAACTGAGGAGGGGGCGGGGCAGGAGGCGGGCTCCCCTCCAGGACTCACTGAGGTCCCACAGCTGGGAGTAGAGCTGGTCCCCCAGGGGCCCGAAGACCAGGCGCAGCTCCTCAGGGGCGCAGCGGCAGAGCGCAGCCCCGTCCATGTCACAGCGCGAGAGGTCAATGGTGCTGGCGTCATACTTGTGCTTCTCCACTTGGTAGCTGATCCAGTCCAGGACCTGGGCCTTGGACCAGAGCTGGGGCTGCTCTCCCAACCAGCTGGCCTTCTCTGCAAGGGGCCGGCACAGCGACGGGTCAGCCCCCTTCTGGGGCCAGCTGGGGATTCCGGGGGTCCCGCCTGGACTCTCAGAGCACCCAGCCAGGAGCAGGGCGGGCGGCGGTGCTCACAGCACCCCGGCCAGCACCCCCGCCAGACGCAGCCCCCAAATCCTAACACCCCAGCTTCTTACAGCTCACCCCAGCCCTCCCCCTGCCCGATCCCCCACTTGTCCCAGGCTCTTAGGCGGACGTCTCCCCCTCCCCAAACGCCCAGCCCCTCCTGAGACCCACCTGTGCCCTCCAGGGGCACCTGCGGGCTGCTGAGCGCCAGCACCAGGTCATCGGCCCCGAAGGCGGCGGCAGGGGGAACAGAGGCCAGATTGGGGTCATCCGAGCTGTACATCGTACTGAAGTAGGTGCTAAAAACGTTGCTAATCTCACAGGTTGCAGCCATGAGGCTACCTGGGAAGGGAGGGCAAGGCCGGTGAGAGCCAGGGGCCCAAGGGCGTGAAGGTCAACATCTCGTAGGACACCCTCTCCTCAAGACGGGCTCCAGGGTCTCAGAGCCCGGGGGACGGAGGGTGTGCTGGTGGGGGGCACAAGGCCTCCCGCTGGGCTCCCTCCTCTGCCCTCCTGGGCCCACGAGTGGGACCTGCAGTCGTGGCCACTCTGTCCTTTGCAGGGACAGGCTCTCGGGCCCTCGGGACACCGCCCAGCCCTGCAACTCCTGCTTGGGCAGGCTCAGAACCGAGCTCCACCGGCCCCTCCCCAATCCCCCCGGGGCCAGGCGGGGGAATGTGACAGGCAGAGGTCCTACCTTGGCGGCCGAGGGTGTGGCAGGCGGGTTTAGGGGCAGCAGGCGGAGGAAATCCAGGGAGAAAGCCCCGCCAGGTAGCGCTGACACGCAGGCCGCGCTCCCACCGCTGCGCTAAGTAGAAGCTGCGAGCTCCGCCCGCGCCCGGGCCTTTATAGGCACCCGCGGTAACCTGAGCTGGTGGCTCATTGGTCGAGGGGATTTCCTGGCCTTTAGACTGGGCTCCTGGCCCCAGGTGATTTGCATATTTTGTGCCACTTGGCCGGGATCCAGGCCGGCGGTGCTGGGAAATCAGGCCCGGCTGGTTTAATGATTGTCAGGGTCTGTCATCCCGCACCCTCTGGGGTTGGGCACAGGGCAGTGGCCTGGGCGGGTGGCAGGTGGACGCTGGGTGGGCATCTGCACTTTCGGCCACCCTTTGGCTCAGGAAATTCCTCTGGGGGGGGCCAAGGCAAGGACTGAAGCGGGGAGGGGCGGGGAATCTGGGTCAGAACTGGGTCAGGAAGGCTCCTGGCCCCCAAACGTCTGCGGGTCTGAGGACAAGGGGGCCTAGCAGGGAGGGAAGATATGGAGGTTTGGGGATCTTTCCCGTGACGCCCGGGATTCGGGCTGGAAGGCTCTCCAGACACCAGGCAACGTTCACGGCCTACCAGCCTTGCCCAGGGCCCCAGCGTCCCCAGCAGCCACAGGGCCGCCACTGGCACCCACTTAGTTGGCAACGTCTTGGCATCCTTTGCCTGCCGGACGCCATCCAAGCACCAGAGTCGCTGCAGCCCCCTCTGGAGGGCCTGGTTCTGCTCCAAAGAACTTACCCGGCCCCTGGCAGAGCCCACTGCGTGGGGCTGCCGAGGGAGGGGCCGGACCCACGTGGACGTGTTTACCCCTCTATCTGGCCTCCATCTGATCGCCACGCACACGGCTCAGCGGCACCTACCTGCTGCCCTCTAGCGTCAGAGGCCCGGCTACCTGGGCTGGCTCAGCGCTCATCAGGGGCCAGGCCACGTTAGCAGGGCTCCGTCTAACCCTTGTGAGAATCCTCAGGATGTGTGGTGATCCCCATTTTAGACGAGCAGGTGGCAGCTCGAGGGTTGAAGACGTGCCCAGGCCACGCGGAGCTAGTTAAGTGGGGCTGGGGGGTTTAAATCCCCCAACTGGCGCTCCTTCCAGAGGCCCTCACCCTCCCCGTGGGCAAGGCAACCCCTCCTACCCGGGTCTCCTCCACGATCTCAGCCCTAACCACAAGGGCCGTGTCCCGCAGACCACAGAGGCCTGCGTAGGGACGGCACAGGCTGGCGAGGGGGCACAGACGGGTCCTGGGGCCTCTTCCGTTTCCCATCCATGAAGACAAGGCCCTTTGGACTTACTGATCCCTCAGATCTTTATGCATCAAAGATGCAGCATCTGAGCATCTCTTTCCCCTCCTCCTTGGTTAATGCCAAGGTCCTGGGAGGCCCGGCCTCAAGGGAAAGGCCACGCCCCAGCCTCCCTTCCTTTAACCCTCTGTAGGACTAAGAGGTTTGTCTCAGGAATCTGCCTCTCGTCCGGGGTCTGACACTGCTGGGTGCCCCGCAGAGCGGAGGGCATTAAGGTCCAGGGTCCCTCCCACGGGCCACGGCGGGGAGCCGAGCTCTGGGGCAGCAGCTCCCCAGCCCTTCAGGGGCCTCCCCCACAGCCCGAGGCACGCCCTCTACCCTGTCCCTCGCCCTGGAATGTGGGAGAACCAGCTCCAGCTCCAGACGGCTCACGTGCTCCCCGCCAGCCCTCCGAGAGCACCTGGCTGGGAGAGGGCTGTGGAGGGGGCAGGAGAGGCGCTGTCGCAGGCCCACCTGGCGGGACAGCGGGGGACACAGCTCAGGACGCCTGGCTGTGAAGCTGACTCAGGCTCCGGCTGCGGAAGGGGTCCCGCGGGGCCCCTCGGCGCCCCAAGGTCTGCACGGAACCAGGAAGGACACCGCTGGGCGCAGAGCTGAGCGGCTGGGCACCGAGCAGGGCGCGGGAGGCGTCTGGCCGGCCCCCGGTTGTCCCCGCCTGTAACAGCGCCGGGAGCAGCCAGGAGCCAGCGCCCGCGTCCTCGCTCCCACGGTGCTGGGAGGTCTGCGCCGCCCGCCCGCCCGCCCGGCAGCCAGCCACCAGGGAAACCCTGGATCTAGGAAAACAAAGATCCTGAAATACTTCTGTGCGACCTCCCCTCGCCCCACACCCCACCCCAAGTCGCTAACTGCCTAGATCCCCACGTGGAAATCAGAGCTTAGTGCCAGGTTCTCAACAGACTCTACTACAGACCACACGGAGGCCATCACCCAGGACCGGGGAGGGCAAGGCCCCACGAGGCCCACGGATGGCGAGAGGCTGCAGAAAGAGCACTCCAGTGCGCGCTTATTAGCAGCAACGGTAAAGAGGAAGGGACGGGCGGGACGCTGCACGGAGGGATGCTGCTCGAAGAGGCGGCCTCTGTGCCCTCTGTTTTGCACATGCTCCTGTGGGAACCCCACCTCCTCCAGCCCAGGCTCCTTAAGAACAGGGAGCCAGCGTCCTGCTCTGGGTCTCCCCCTAACCTGCTCAGAACAGAGAGCGGGACCTGGGAGAAGGGATTTCACAGTCACCAAGATACTTTTCACTTTATTTATTAAAATAATGATTAAACCTGAAAAAGGAATCACCAGAAATCAGCCCTTTACACAGTACTTCAAGAATCAGCAAAAAAAAAAAAAAAAGAAAGAAAGAAAAGAAAAGAAAGAGAGTAAAGAAAATCCTTCCTGCTTTTCCCAAGACCCAGGCGGGGAGGGCGAAGCCTGCCGCCCACCCAGCCCAGAGAGTATGGAGGTTCCCGGTTGCACAACGGGTCCAGAGCCATCCAGTCAGAGCAGAAGCCCAGAGTCCCAAACACCAAGGCCAGAGAACAGGTTACCCCACGGGGACGTGAACTTGGGAAGCTGATGAGAACTGGAATTGGCAGTCTGCAGACACAGAGGCCACAGTGGGAGCCTCTAGCTGCCCAGGGGCGCCACGATCTGCTGGATGTAGTGGACCACGTTGCTGTGGAGGTGGGAGGCCGTGGCTGCGAAGGTCTCCTTGGCGAGGGTCTGGGCGGCCTCACTGCCCCCCATCATGGCATGGTAGAGTGGGAGGGTGTACTTCTGCTTCCCCTGCAAGAGACGTGCGTGCTCGAGGCCCGTCAGCCTGCACGGTGGTCTGCAGCCCCCAGCCCCTGCCCTGGGCCCATCTGACAGCCTCATGATCAGGGGCCAAAAGGGACACGGGTATCACTGCTGGAATGAGAGGCTTCCTAGACGCGAGGGCTTGTGTTCCAGAATCTTCTTGGCAGCCAAAGCTCCACGCGGCTAGGTGTCGGTATTCACCCTCCTGGAGACGTCTACACTCAACAAAACCGAGTAGGGGGTTGGCACGCGGGAGACTCCAAACTTTCAGAGCTCTAAGTGGTCAGGCACCGAGGCAACAGCTCACGGCAAAGGCTGCAGAGCCTAAGCCTAAACCAGGGTCCCAGAAGGGCCGCCTGCAGCCGAGTAGAAGGAAACCCGCACCTTCACGTCAGCGCGAGACGGCCACACCTGACACCCAGAGGCTGGGAAGCCTGCAGGGGCTCGAGAACCTGCCAGCAGGTACCTGCCAACAGGTGAGGGAGTCTGCGCGTGGCTTGTCCACAGCCCGGCTCTGGAATCTCGTGGAATGGTTCATCCTGAGGGCCGTGGGCCCCTCCCCGGCAGGGCAGCGCTCCCGGTGACCTGGGTCCAGCAGGCCTCTGGACCCTCTCAGGCCACCGGCTTCCCCCAGAGGAGGAGCCTACAATCTCACCTTCACTCACCTCTCCTGGTCTCCGGCCTCTCCCGGAGACCAGCCCCGCTGTCGCATGACCGTCCCTGCCTCGGGTCAGTGCCGTCTGGCTCTCTCCCCACAGGCCTCCCCGGCTGACCTGCAGGAGCTCCCGGGCCGGGGCTTCTCCCCCAGGGCGGCACCACAGCCTGCTCACAGGACCCCGCCAGGCCCTTCAGCCCTGCTCCCGAGAGGGCAGTCCGAGAGGCCCTGCCTGCCATGTGCGGAAGGGGCACAGGCAGGTGGCGGTCACCCACCTGGCTGTGCAGGAAGTCCCTCACTTTCCAGAAGTCCTCCTGGTGGTCGTTCTTGAGGACAATCTGGCCCCATCGCAGCCGTAGCTCCGCGTTCTGGGCACTCGAGATCTTCGGGTACGTCTCTCCAAGTTTTTTCACGTTCCCTGGAGAAAAGAAACGGGTCATTAGTGACTTCGCCAGCACACCATGAGCTAAGGCGGCCATGTGTCCGAGGGCACCCGGAGGAACTTCAGGGAGGCTGCCGACCACCCTCTTCCTGCTTCTTCAGGCCCGAGGGGGTCAGGCCTCGTCTCGACTTTGCTGTAATTCCCACGGCTCTTCCTCCAACCTTCCCTTAATACAGACTGCCTGTGGTCACCCCACTAAAGCCTGCGCACCTGCCTCAGATATCCCACCGCCAACCTGCTACACGTCAGCTTGCTCTGTCTGAGTTAACACCCCTTGGTGAATACTACTTCTGGCTGAGAAGCAACAAAGCATGTGTGCCGAAGAGCTGCGGCCCAGCAGGCCCGGACCCCAGCCCCACGTCTACTGGCTGTGGGATCTGTTTGTGCCCCGGGTTCGCTCCCCAGTCCCTGGGGTCACAGAGCAGCGACGAGGATCAGATGGCGTCAGAGCCAGGGGAGCTTGGAAGAATGACCTGCACGAGGTGAGGACTCCACGAGCACCAGGCTTTACGATTTCCCGCCCCCCGGCACTCGCGCGGGCACCTGCATCCCTCCGCCGACGCGCTCCTTGCCCCGGGCTTCTGTCCACCCGCCTTCCCATGCCCCGCAGCCACCTGGGACGAGCGTCACAAGTCTGTCTCCCTCCAACCTTGAAGAAACAACCCACTTTTTCTCACCGGGAGGGAGAGGGGATTTCTGGAGGATCTTATCCAGGAAATAAACCAGCTGGTAGGTCTTCCAGGCAGAGGTGGACACGGCCTCAATGGCCTTCACGTCCAGCTCCTCGGCCGCCCACAGCTGAGCCAGCTCCTCAGCTGGCCTCATGAGGGAGTCCCCGGGGGAGAGGTCAGGGAGGTAGGGGGGCCAGCCCGGGGTGTTCAGCCAGCGATCAAATTCAAATCCTGTTTGGCAGAAGTAGAGAAGATTCCGTCAGAATTCCCCAGCAGCATCACGGTCCGCCTGCCCAGGCAGCGCCCGAGACCTCGAGCCTCCGTCCATCCTAAGCTCTCCCCCGACGACGGCACCACTGCCCCGCACGGTCATCCGCTCCACAGGGCCCCAGCCAGCGTGATGCCTAGACGCCGTCTCATGGACCTGGCCGCCCCTTTCCACGTGAGCGTGTTCTGTGCTGCAAATCAGCCGTAGAGCCACGTGCACAGACGCGGCCCAGCCCCCACGACCAGAACGGCCGTGCTGATGCCCCTGGGCTCCAGAGCCAGCTGCCCGGGGTCCTGCCCGGCCCCACCCCTCACTAGCTGGCAGGACGGCGCCCAGCATGGAGCAGGAAGTGGGGACACATCTAACGAGCTGCCTGGCCCGCGACGGGCCGTGCTCGCCCTCTATTAGGAAGCAGGCCTCTCACGCGCTCCCCAGGCAGGGCCACTGCCCCATTCCTGCCCTGGGAGCCCCTCGGGGCAGGGGCAGGCCTGGGCAGAGCTAAGGGTCTGACTACGTGTGTCCAGGAACGGGGAGACCAGAGGACAGAGAGGGGCAGAAGAGCAGAGTGGGGAAAGGGGGCCAGGGGGTGAGCGAGCTCCTCCTGTGGGACAGAGCCTGGGCCCCTGGGCCTGCCCCAAAACGCTGCCCCCAGGGGGCGCACCTCAGCCCCCCCCCCCCCCCAAGGCGTGGACCAGACCCCACCCTCCACGACCACCTGGAAGCGGTGGGCCGGCTCCTCTGCTCACCCGGGATGGAATCCACCCTCCTTCTCTTCAGCTCAGGGAAATAGTCCAAGAAGAATTCCAGAAAGTCATCAGCTAGGACACTTTGGAACTTAAACTCATCCACGTAGGCCTGTGAGGAGGGAGGCACGGTCGGTCACCCAGAGCCCCCGGCAGCGGGGCCCCCGCTCGTCTCCCCTCACCTCAGAGCTGATGTACCTTGAGGAAATCGTCAAACTGGTCCTGGTCACCCACCAGGTGGGCCAGATAGGAGACAAAGCAGAAGCCTTTCTCGTAGGGGGTCTCGTTGTAAGTATCGTCTGGGTCGACACCTGCAGAGAAAGCTCTGGATTCAAAGAGTAGCCACGGAAGAGACCGGAATTCAGCTTCCCAGGAACAGCAAGGCCACGAACGTTCCGGGTCCATCCTGGCCTCTCTCGAGGGACTTGAAGATGGACCCAGTGGGAGGACAAAGAAAGCAGGCTCGGGGGATCGCGGCTGCCCCCTGCCCGGGGCGCTGTGCTCGGGGGGCCCTTCCACCCAACGCCTTCCCAGCCCCACGGGTCACCCACAGGCGCTGCGCCTGCCCAGACCGGAGCGGGGTGGGTTCTGTGCACGTTCTGGAGTAAACAGAACTGACTGCCCGACTACAGGAAGTTCATGGTCAGAGTCAGAGGCATCGGGGAACATGCGCTTCAACTGCACAGAAAGGTTTAAGTTAGTCACACGTGGAACTGAAGAAAAATCTTAGGAAACAAAAACCCATGACCTCAGAGCAGTCACGAGCTTTCTGGTGCTGGGTCACGCCCTCGGTGAGGGGAGGGCGACCTCGCTCTAGAAACGCCGCGGGGCTGAGCTCACCATGGACCAGGGGCGGCAAAGGGACGAGTAAGTGACAGGGACCCAGACGCACAGAGCATCTCGGAGTCGCTCAGGAGCGGCCTGGGGGCTCCTCCCTCCCGAGGGGGGATCCAGGTGTGCCCAGCCCGACGGGGGCTGGGCGGCGGCCAGAGCAGCCCCCACCTGGCTCGATCTTCACGCGCAGCTTGTTCAGCGGGTGCTCCTCGCCCGTGACGTCCATGTGCTGCCGAAGCAGAGCCCGCCCGGTGGCGGCTTCCAAGCAGGTGTAGGCGGGTCCTGCGCGACAGGAAAGCGGCTGGCACCCCCCGCGGTGCCCACGAGGCCCCGAAAAGAGGACGGAGGCCCCAAGCCCGGGGGTGGCACTCCCCAGGCACGGCGGGCGGCGGGGGCTGTGGACGGCTGACTCCTCAGCCTGCCCCGCCCACACCACCCCTCTGACAGTGAGTGACCTTTCCCTTCAGCATGTTGTTATCTGTGGAGACGGTAATTTGATCTCCCACGAAAATAGAATCTCTTCATCTGACTGTTCTGTCAGACAAGAGAAACTGTCACCCAAGATTTTTCTAGCATCTGAGTCTCCTTCTGGCTCTAAAGACGACTGAGGGAGGGAATCCCCTGGCGGTGCAGTGGTTAGGACTGCGCGCTTTCACTGCGGAGGGCCCGGGTTCAATCCCGGGTCGGGGAACGAAGATCCCACATGCCGTGGGAAAGAAAGAACAACAACTGAGGGAACAGGGTTGGGGAGGGCCCGGGTGTGTACCAGCCACCGCCGCCACTCGCGAGATGCTCTGATCTGGGCCAGTGACCCCACCCCCACCCCCGCCAGCCTCAGCGCCCTCAGGCGCACGCACGGTACACACGAACAGCTGCGTGCGGGAGTCCGAGCGGCCGGTACACTACTGCTTTACGTACTCTGGATGAAAGTGTAAACTTGGGAAGCAGGAGACAATGTATGCCAAACAAAACAAAAAGCCTTGAAAATGTTCAGGTCCTGAAATGATGTTTCTAGAAATTTGTCTTTACTGAAATCATCTGAGACGCACGTGAACCTATGTAAAGATGTCTGTCAGAATATTATTTCGTTTGAAAATTGAAAACAACCTAACAACTGGAGGTTGACTGAATAAATTATGAAGCCTCCATACTCTGGAGCTGTAGAAAAAATTTAATGACTCGGGAAAATGTTTAACTTTATTATATTAAAAAAAAAGGCAGTTCTAAAACCATGTACAGTCTGATGATACGCACACACACACACGTAGAAAAATGTTTGAAAGGATAACCATCGATTACCTCTGAACAGTGAGATTACAAATAAGTATTTTTGTGTGTGCTTTTCCACTGGTGCCAAAATAGATTTTGATCAGAGAAATAATAAACGTAACAAAAGCACCTGATACACCATGGCTTTTCAACATCGAGATTGTGTTGATAATGTATTACATTTTATTTTTTGGCTGTGCTACGTGGCTTACGGGATCTTAGTTCCCTGACCAGGGATCGAACCCATGGCCTCGGCAGTGAAAGCGCGGAGTCCTAACCACTGGCCCGCCAGGGAGTTCCCGAGAATGTATTTGAAAAGCACAGCTGGGCTCCATTTGAGGGTCTGCCCTCACCTGCTAAGTGGCTGAGGGACGTTTCCTATCCTCTCTGAGTCGCAGTGGACTCACACGTAATAATGGGAATAACAGTATCTCCACGCAGCCGCCGGGAAGGTGGTACGTGACAGAGCTGGTACAAAACAGGTGTTCAAGCCAAGGTGATGGGGACAGTGATCTGACGACTCGCTCACTAAGCGACCTGGTACCTGGGCGACCAGCCCGGGCCGCTCTCCCCCAGGCAAAGCACAGGGAAGCTTCAGCCCCAGCGGGAGGCGCGTCCACCGCTAGCTCATCCCGCCGTGTCATTTTCGAGACTCCCTCTGCCCCCAGCCCCTGCTGATGTGCGACATGCAGTGAGGTGGGCACAGTTACTTCCGTGTAACTTTGTCTCGAGTTGCCCTCCCTGGCTGTCACGGGCTCACTGCACTACCCCCTCCTCCCTTCACTCCCCAGAAGGAGCCTTGCAGGCCCAGGACTGGAGGCAGGTCCTCAGGGGCGGCTCACCAAACAGGACGGTGGAAATCCTCCTCTGGGCGTACATGGTGAAGCCTTCGTTCAGCCAGAACTCCCCCCAGTTGGCGTTGGTGACCAGGTTCCCAAACCAGCTGTGGGCGATCTCGTGGATGATGACGTCGGCCAAGGAGCGGTCCCCCGCCAGCAGGCAGGGGGTGACGAAGGTCAGGCAGGGGTTCTCCATCCCTCCAAATGGGAAGGACGGGGGCATGAAGAGCACGTCGTACCTGCCAGAGGCAGGCTGCCGTGAGGGGCCCAGCTGCATCCGGGCTACTGACGGGGGTGGCGGCACGGCACAGCGAGCCGGTCCTCAGCCCTGCCCCCGCCCCCGGCCCACTGGGCCTCCCTCCCAGGCCCCTCACAGTGGGCACGCGCTTGACTCCATCACACCCAGCTCCCCAGAGGCCCACATGGGTCACACAGACCTAATGGAGCCTCTTATCTAGGGGACCTCAAGTCTGAAGATGACAAAGAGAAAACGGGTACGGAGCTGCTTCCGGCAACAGGAAAGACAAGTCAGCCACGTCCCCGACAGCGCATCCCCATCTCCACCCCGGCAACTGCTGGCACGGGCACGCCTCTGTCCCCGCAATGCCTGCCCTCCCAGGCCCCTCCTTGACCACAGCGGATGAGGCCTGGCTTATCTCCTCCCCGCTCCCCTACGCCCCCCGGATCAGGGCCGGGGAGGGGGGAGGGCCGGCTCACTGTAACAACAGAGACATGAGAGTCCACGTGATACCGCACCTTCCCCAAACGTAGGGTCCGAAAAGCTTCTCTCCCGTTGCCAAGAACTCTTCTATGACCCCGTCATACTCCTCCTTAGCAGCTGCGATGAGGCAGGGCTCGGCCCACACCCAGCTCCTGGAGACAAGGGCGCAGAGAAGGCAGCACTGTGCTCAGAGGCCACGGCGGGACCCGTCCTGAAAGCACGTGCACCAACTGGGGGGGGGGGCGGGGGGCTCCTGCAGGCGACAGGCTCTCCCCCCGCCCAGCCTCAGTCCCCATCTGCAAGGTGCGCGGTAAGGAGACGAGATGGGTGTGAAGACCGTTCATACGGTGGCTCAGGTAGGAAATGCTGGTGTACCTCCGGAGAGATTAGAAAGGATTCTCACAACCGAATCTTTAGAATTGAAAGACACTTGAGAGATAAACCAATTCACATTAACAGAAAAGTGGTAACTGTCTTCACTCTTCGGACAGGCAGGCGGACCTACTTGCTTTCAAATGGTCTAGTAAAAACCCCCACAGATCCACACGAAAGCAAACCTAGTACAGCAACACGGATGGGCAGACAGGTGCTCAAAGCATCATTCCTTCAATGTCCTGCAGGAATTTCCAATTATGAAATTTTCACAGTAAAAAGATGAGGAAACAGAGGTAAGGGGGGAAAAAAAATCAAGAAGATCCAGTGCGAAGGAAGCCAAGGCTGAAAGGGGATGGGAGGGACCGAGACCGTTCTCGGGGTTCAAGGACGAGCTGACCCCAGGTTCAGGGGCCCTGCAGCCGAAGGCTGTGTCAAGGCCCCTCGATGCTCCACAGAGTGTTCCCTACACGGACATCCTCAGTCGGGGGACAGACGGCCAAGTGGGTGGGTGCGAGGCCAGGACGAAGAGAGCTTCCTTTCGGCAGAACTTCGGGGACTGTTCTAGCAGGAGGGGGAGCGGGGCGACCCGCATCGGGGGTCCCAGCAGCAAAAGCAGGAGCCTCGTAGCGGGAAGGAAGCCGCACGTGCAGGCGAGGAACCACCGGGGTCTGGGGTGACCAGAGTCCAAGGTCTGATGGGGGTAGGTTGGGGGTGGGAGAGGCCCCAAGCTCGGGGCACAAAGGGCTTCAGATGCCACGTGACACAGCTGCCCCTGCAGAGCGCAGGGGGCGACACCATCAGACTGTGTCTAGGGAGCTGTGGACACAGGAAACATGCTCAATACGAGGGGGCGTGAGCTTTCCCAGGCACAGCCGGGGGCGAGGACCGAACCTGGGGCACCTGCGCCCAGGGCAGCCAGACCCCCGAGGAGCCCAGCGAGGACCAGCCAGGAGGGCCCGGGATCGGGAAGCGGAGGCCAAGGGCACATCCTCGAGTCCCTGCACCTTCCACGCTGAGCAACGGCCTCTCACCTCAGGAGCTTCAGCGAGTTTAGGGGACTGGACTCCAGGGGTGGAGAGGAAAGAGCCAGTTGGCCAGTTGTGGGTGGGGGCCGCAGGTCTGAAGACGGGACTAGACAATGAAGCAAAGCCCAGAGGACGGGGGTGGGGGTGAGTCAACGGGTCAGGTGAAGACTGGCTTTAACAAAGAAAGGACCTGTCGTCGCGGTCCAGACGGACGAATGTGGGAATGAGAGCAGACGGAGGGACCTTGGACGTGCAGGACACAATCGTACCCGACAGACCAAACATCTCCACAAAGCAGAGCCGAGACCCTGTGCTTGGAGGGAGGGGCCGGCGTCTGAAAGGAAAACTGGAGAGACGGTTTAAGGGGCGCGAGATGCAAAGGTGCGTGAAAGACGGTTGAGCGCACGGAAACCTCTCAAACGCCTGCATCACCTTTTCTCTCGTTCCAGCTTCTCACCAAGAAACCAGAAATGTGAACGGGTACCACGCACAGCTTCATTATTTTCTCCATCTCTCAAAAGAGAGACGCTGAGTGGAGAAAGGTGCTGAGTGGGGAAAGGGGATGGCAGGAGCCTGGGGCAGATGGGCGGCAGCAGGACACGCCGGAGGGCCTGGGGTGTGGGCGAGAGATGACCAGTCACCACCCAGGCGGGAGAGAAGTCCCGGGAGAGGCTGCCGCCCGCCCGGGAGCAAGCACCGCCCTTCAGGGCGAGGTGCAGGCACAGCGGGATGGGACGTGGTAGGAGTGAGGCCCCCAGAGGGCGAAGGTCAGCAGGAGGGGCAGAGAATGAAGGCCTACATGCAGCTGGAGGTTTCTGATCCCGCCCGGTTCACAGCGATACCCAAGTCCAGGCCTGGGATGCAGGGTGCGGCCGTGAGTGGGAATGGGGGTCGGAGGCGGGGGTGGTGTGGGGAGAAGGCAGAGGAGGTAGAGAAGCCCTCAGGCCACCCTCAACCCAGGAGAAACCCACATGGAGAAAAAGGGCACCGGGCTGAGAATAAGACCCCAGCACAGAGTCCAAGTCCCCAGGCACTACTCTGAGCTGCTCCATCCCCAGCCAGGGCACCACAACTAACAAAGGCCTTCAGCCCTGTCCTCAGCGACAACGGGCTAGGCCGCGGACGCCCACGACATTTCCGCCAGCACACAGATTTCTGTCAAAGAAACCAGGATGCTCTCAGTCAAGCTGGAATCTCATCACCAGGATTCTAGGGGCAAAAAGCACGGGATCTGCAACAGAAACCCTTGCCTCTGAATTCCAGTTCTACCAACCACGTGACTGCACAAGGCTCTTTACCAAAGCCACAGTTTCTCAACTGCAAACTGGAGACAGCAATACGTCCCTCAGTGTTGCCTGTAAGGGTTAGAAGGGACCGTACATAAAGGGGCCCCTGGGGATGTCCGCCAGTCTCTCCTGCCCAGGGTCTTCCCCCTGAGGTAACAGGGACTAGATGGAAGATCCTCCTACGCGGCAGACTCCCTCAAGACCCTCCGACGTGACCCAGGAGGCAAGGACTGTCCACCTGACGGGGGACTGGAGTAAGTCATCAGCACCAGTAAAACGGGTTCTGTCACCTGGATTAACGTACTGTGTCGTCACTTCAGTACAGAGGGTTGAGAAAACCTCCGTGATCCAGTGTATTTAGAATAGACTGTTCTCTCATTTCCCCTTAGTAGCTCCTACTCCTACTAACAGAACCTCAGCAAGAGTAAACACCCTAAAAGACGTTCCTCCCCTTGTCTGTTTTCCATGCTCGCAGGTCACCTACTGCCCTGTCCACCAGGAAGGGACCGCTCGTCTCTCAGGGCTGGTGCTCTCCTAGCGCGTGGCTGGAAGCAGATGCCAACGGGGCCCCACCCATCTCTCCCTCTGATCTCACGGCCCTGGCGCCACTGCTGAGCCCAGTTGTGAAGCCCGAGGCGTGTAGCCAATCCAGCACCTCCAGGGGCTGAGGGCCCGGCAGAGAGAAGGACCGCAACGGGGCCAGGAAGAGCCACGGCTTCACATCCAAACCGACCCTCTCACTTTTCAGGACTATGCTACGCTGGTGGGTAAGATGACAGCCAGGAAAAACCTGTGCTCCTGGTCAAATTTCTTTTTCAGGAAACCGTACAAAATCCTTATTTGTCTCCACCAAACCCATCTCACTTCACGGAGGCCCCTCTGCCAACACAGGTCCAGGCCTCTGTGTCTGGAGCAGACAGACAGGCGGCTTCCCCGGGCCTCTCCAGAGGGAGACAGAGAGATCAAGGCCGTACATTTCCAGGACTCAAGCGCCAGAGAAAATAGGGAGATTTACTACAAAGATAAAAAAGCAACTATAGTAGCAAGAAGATAATTTAGACCTTAAAGATGCCAATAAAGATCATCTAAAACTGCTGCTGGAGCTCCCACCTCCCTCTGAAGGTGGCCCAGGACCGCAGCCACTGCAGGACCGGCGGTCTCAGCGCAGACACGGGAGGAAGGCAGGAGGGAGGGGGAGGAAAGGACACATCCTCTGGCCATTCAGGCCGCGCCCTGTCCCGCAGAAAGGTCCCGGGCTCGGGAGGCTCCGACGTGACCCCAAGGGCCACCCCAGGAGGTCCGCTCGCTGGTCAGAGGCCTCCGTGCTCAGAGGTCGGTTCACTCTTGCCTGCGGGGTCTCGGTCTCCTACCTGGGTCCGACTTCAGCCGAAACCAGATCTCCGATGGCCAAAGCTATCAGATAGGACGGGATGGGCTGACACATCCGGAAGAAGAACTTATTTGGCCCTCTCTTCTCCCAGGTGTTGGCACTCATCACAGCTGTGAAGCCATCTGGGACCTGACAAGAGAGAAGGCTCAGGAGATTTCGCCTGGACAGAGTCTGCCCTTGATCAGCTAGAAGGGCGGCATGGCCAGCAACCCGTGTGGTGACGGCAGCGGCCTGGGGTCCACCTTGGGAAGCACAGAGGCTTCAACAAACTGAACTTGTGCCAAACTGATGGGATTTAGCACAGATCAAATTTCTGCAGGTGGAGGCGTTTTTCAGAGGTACCCCCCAATGGAGCTAATAATCTACCACCTGAAACATGACCTGATAGAAGTGAACTTTTCAGTCCCAAGGGCAGGTACATTTGCTCTCAGCCTGCTTCACCTCAATAAGAGCGGAGTACGTGCACTTCACCGCGGGAGTGTCGAAGCAGGGGAAGAAGGACCGGTTCAGGACAGCCTGGCCCTGCGTGTAGACAAACGGCTTCCTCTTTCCTGCTGTCTGCTCCGGAGCCAACCAGCAAACCTAAGACGAGGCAAGACCCTTTGGGAACGGACATCCTACACAAGCACAGCGCGGCCGGGCGGAGCTGGCCGGAGGGGAGGCTTCAGGTGACCCTCGGGATCCTCCGCCCGCCAGTCCAGCTCAGACTGCGACGCTCTCTCCCCCTGTGTATTTAATCCCCCTGGAGTCCAGGCCGAGGTCTGACGTCCACTTCCCAGGGTGGACAGCACCCAAGGGCCACCCCTCAGTGTGTCCCATGGGCCGTCTCAAGCATTCCTGGGGTGGCCTCCGACCCCCTGGTCCTGCCTCCCTCCTCTGTCCCCCCCGCTGTAGTAACTTCTCACCAAAAAACAAATACTGAAGAAGCTGTTCTTGCACTTGTGATAAAAGACACAGAAGAGCAGAAGCTAACAGCAAGGGGTCTGATTAATGCATGTTCTCCATCCCTCCAATCTGCCCTTTCAGAATAAACGTGTTTTACATTATAGGCATTGGCTATGATTCTTGTCTTCTGTCAGCCCTTAATCAAGAGCACATTGGAACGATTTTTACAAACCCAAATCCTGCCCACAGCGAAGAGAAGTTCACCTGTAACACAGATGCCACCGCGGGGGGTGAGGAGGCTGTGTGTCAGCACCGCACACCACGGAGAGGTTAGAACAGGGTCAGGTGACTCCAGGAGGGTTTCATAGGGGAAGCAAAACCCCCTGGCTGGACCTTCAAAAGTGGGCAGGATTTAGACGGCAGGAAGGAAGGGAGGAGAGTCCCTCCAGGAGGTGGGCAGCAGCATGAGGACGGCGCGGGGGAGTGCAGCTTCCGGCAGAGGTGGGCACCCACCCGGCAGCTGTGATGAAGGGCTTTGAGCACAGAGGCACTTGAGACCAATTTTCTCCCCCCTGGGAACGACACTCAAGGACGAGAACATTCCCTGAGGTGTCTCTTGTTCTTTCTAAAATTAATTATGAATTAATTTGGCTGCGTGGGGTCTTAGTTGCGGCACGCGGGCTTCCCTCTAGTTGTGGTGCATGGGCTTAGTTGCCCCGCGGCATGTGGGATCTCAGTTCCCCGACCAGGGATGGAACCCACGTCCCCTGCACTGGAAGGCAGATTTGTAACTACCGGACCACCAGGGAAGTCCTGAGACCAATTTTTAAGAGGCACAAGGGAGACACAATGGGATGCTGGGGTTTTCTTTGCTTGAGAGAGAGAGAGAGAGAGAGAGAGAGAGAGAGAGAGAGAGAGAGAGTGTGTGTGTGTGTGTGTGTGTGTGTGTGTGTGTGTGTGTGTGTGATGAGTCTCGTTCCAGAGTCCAGTACAGACGGAAGCAGGGGAGAGAGAGGAACGTCCTGGTGCAGAAACCCAACAAGCTCTGCCTCATCCCGGAGACCGGAGGTACACTTGCACAGCAAATAAATGTACCGGAGGTATATTTGCACAGCAGCCATAAATCCTGTCAATACTGTTGCCCTCAATGCGACGTTACAAAAATGACACCTTATCTCTGTGAACTTCTGCTCAGTTTTGCTGCAAAACCGGAACTGTTCTAAAAAATAGTCTATGAAAAACAAACAAACCCCCATAACCCCAGTCTAATCATGAGAAAAACAACAGACAAATTCCAATAGAGGGTATCACACTCCTCCAAGCTATCACGGTCACCACAACAGGAACGTCTGAGAAACTGTCACAGCCAAGAGGAGCCAAAGGAGACGTGACAGCGGAACACACAGTGGATTTCTGGATGGGACCCTGGAGCAGAAAAAGACACATTAAAAACTAAGGTTGTGGACTTCCCTGGCTGTCCAGTTGTTATAACTCCGTGCGTCCACTGCAGGGGGCAAGGGTTCCATCCCTGGTTGGGGACCTATGCTCCCACGTGGCATGCCGTGCGGCCAAAAAAATAAAATGAAATAAATTAAAAAAAACCAAAAAACTAAGGTTGCTGTACACCTGAAACTTACACAACATTGTAAATCAACTATACTCCAATATAAAATAAAAATTTAAAAAACACTAATAATACCTTGTACATGAACGTCGCTCAATAAATATCCGTTATTATTTTTTAAAAAAACTAAGGAAATCTGGAAAAACTGTGGATCCCAGTTTATAATAAAGTACCAACACTGCCTCATTAACTGGAACAAATGTATCCCACTTGTAAAACACCAGTAAAGGGTAAACAGCGTGTGTGTGGAAGCGGCTTGTGGAGACTCTGTACTATCTGCTCAGTTTTCCTGGTAATCTAGACACCTATCTATCTATTTAGGCTGCGCCAGGTCTTAGTTGCGGCACGCAGGATCTTCGTTGTGGCATGCGGGATCTTTAGTTGCGGCATGCAGGTGGGATCTAGTTCCCTGACCAGGGATCGAACCCGGGCCGCCTGCATTGGCAGCACGGAGTCTTAGCCACTGGACCACCAGGGAAGTCCTCTACACAGCTTTTTAAAAAATAAATCCTATTAATGAAAACAACTGTAATGAGTTGGCAGTGAGAGGTACCAGGCACCGTACTAGGACTTTACATAAAGACAACTCATGTAGCTATTGTCAGGCTTAGCTCAATAAACACTGACTATCATCCCCTCAACCACAATTCCTTCTCGCCATCTTTGCTTGAGTTTTCTTTGGTTCTCGGCTTTGTTTTATTGACATGAAGAGAAGAAAATGAAGGAGGCTGGCAGGACACACACTACAGAGTCCAAGTCAGGGAGATGCTGCGACCCACGGTGTCCAAGGTGAGAGCCCTCCCTGGGACGGTGGCAATGAGAGGAAGGAACAGGCACAGTGCCACCAGTGCAGCCTTCACAGGGCAAAGGGCAGTTCTTCATCAAGCGTGTATCTCTGCCACCACGTCTTAAATGAAAGCTATTTAGTTCCGATATTTAATTTGGGGTGCCACTTTTGTTAGGCACACCCAGGAGGGCCTAATTTTTCCACTCATCCTATTTAATTTCTGCCCCAAACCAGGAACCAAAATATACTAAAGCAACCAAACACATTTCCAGATGGCATGTTATCCCTAGAAGTCCCCGGGTTTCTCCTCTGCCTTAGAGGTCAGTCTACATTGCTTTGGACTTTAATTTTTTAAACAAGTTCTATCATAAGGTTCATTTACTTCCCGAATGGTGAAAGATGGAAACAACTGCCCTTGGAGCGAGCTGCAACAGCAAAAGGGGAAGTGCAACCAAATAAGCAAGCTTCCATGGTAGGCAGGCAGCAGCTGAGACCTGTAGCACACCCCATCCAAGAAAGGACTGGCAGCCGCGCCCGGACATTCACAGATGTGGACACATGACCTTCCCCTTTCTGATCGCCAACATCTGCCGCCCCCCGCCCCCCAGTTAAGATTTGAGTCAACCAACAGTGAGAAAGCCAAGTTATTACAAAGCCTGGTACACCCTAATTCTGGTTCTCACTTTTACTCAGATTTTTTTGTTCATCAAATCCAGGACTTCGCAGGAGGAAACACTACTAACTGCCCAGTTTCGAGCTGTTCCAGCCCGAGGCATTAGGAGGGCACCTGGAACAAAGGACTGAGTCAGCAGCGGGTAACCAGCCAGCACTGTCAGGCCGCCCTGGAGGACAGCGGAGCAGCTCATCACCAGGGCCCAGCCTAGGCCGAGCGCAGCGACAACCCTAAGTTCTGTTCGTGAACCGTCTGCTGCCCAGCCTGGAGGAGGTGACCTCCTCGGTGCCGTGGGAGGCAAGGGTGGGGGGAGCATCTGGATGAGGATGGGGCGGAGGGATGGGAGGGGAGGTGGGAGGGGATGAGGGGGGCGCATCTGCACGAGGAGGGGCCGGCGCGGGGCTGGGGCACTCACCCCGGGTCCTTCGCCGACGCGGTAGGTGAGCTGCACCCGCAGGCGCTCGCCGGCGATGCAGGGCTGCGGGAAGCGCACGCACAGGGCCTGGCCGTAATGCGAGAAGGGCCGCGTGCACACCGGCACCGGCTCCGGCTCCGGCTCCGGCTGCCCCGCGTCCGGCCGCTCCCGCCGCAGAGCCGCCGCCGTCACCTCCACGCACGGGTGCGAGTCCAGCCGCAGCTCCGCGGCGCCGCCGGGCTCCAGGCAGCGCAAGTCCAGCACCGCCGAGCCGCTCAGCCCGCGGCAGCCCGGGCCCGGCCCCGGAGGCCCGAACTCGGCCCGCAGGTCCAAATGCAGGTGCAGCAGCTCGAAGGCGCGGAAGTTGGAGGCCGACGCCACGTCCTCGGCCTGAGCTGAGTGCAGCACCCGCCCGCCGGCCCCACGCCCGCTGCCCGCCATGGCCCCGCGCCGCCGCTGGACCGGGCCGCCGCAGGCCCCGCCCCGCCGCGCAGGCCCCGCCCCGCCGCTTGTCGTGGTCCCCGGAGCTTCTGCAGCGCACCCGAGTGGGCCCCAACAGGCAGCGCTGGGCTCGCCCCGGCACTCAGCATGGCCACGCCCCAAAGCTCAGACTACGCCCCGCCGTTCGCCATGGCCCCCGTGCACTGGTGCAGGCCCCGCTCCTCAGACCACGCCCGGAACCGGCATGACCAAGCCACAAAGCTCAGACCACGCCCCGCAGCGCTGACCACGCCCCGCCGATTGCCAAGGCCCCGGTACAGCCGCACCCGGACCCTGCCGCCGGCCCCGCCCCACCATGCAGACCCCGCCCCGGAACGCGGCCGGGCCACGCCTCTCTTCTTGACTTTCCCCCACTCCCAGCTCTGCACCGGCGTCTCAGGACTTCCGACAGGCGTGCGGGTGGGGGTGGGGGGGTACAATTTGATCCACCTTGGCCCGAATTCATCCCACTGGGATGTTCCCCAGTCCCTTCTCTACTGAGGTTTCCCGTGTCCTACTCCTCCAGGCAGGCCGCACTGAGCACGATTGCAAGGGTCCGGGTTGGAGGTTCGCAAGCTCGACGCTCGCCCAATTATTAGGGCCGTGTCATCCTGGGCCGTGTCAAACCTCCCCCAAGAAAGGGGACTCTTTCCGAGTCTCCTTGTGTACCTGTAAAACAGAAGGAATTATAGCATCTCTCGAGCTAGCTGTGAGAGCTCAATCGGAAACAGCACGGGATACCACGCCGATGGGGGTCCTCCCGGGACTCCAGGCGCGCGAGTCCTTTGTCCTTCTGCCAAGGGATGGGGAGAGGCACTGCACCTTTAAGGCTGGGCGTCTGCTGTGCCGCTTGCCCCCCCCCCCCAATGGGACAGCTCTTTGAGCCAGGTACACACACTTCTGCTGTTTCTCTCCTGTGCCAGCGGTCGCAGTGGCCCTTCTGTGACTAGGAGCCACTCGACGGCGAGATTTTTATGGATCCGCTAGGAAATGAAATTTTAAGAGAAGGTAGGGAGTTTTTCATAAAAGGAAATAGTATCCTAGTATGTTCTTCCTAGTTTTACACTGTTAAAATACATTTTATTTCATGAAATGCTTATAGTAGATATTTTTAAATTCCATATAAGGTCAATGTTAGTTTTTTTTTTTTTTAACTTACTGGCTAGTGAAATCCAACAACTTTGGAAAACCACTTTTCCGTGGCACTGAGCACAGTACTTGGTACTTACTAGTCATTCAATATATCTACCCTCAAATTATTCATTCCCTTATGCAATGCGGTTTTGTTGAGCATCTGCATACACCAGCCACTGGGCTGGGTGCTGAGGATACAACTGAAGCAAGCCTGGCACTGCCCCTGTCCTGGTGGTGCTCACGGGCCAGCTCACAACTTAACCTAGAGACAAGGACAAAGGTCACGATAACTCCATGTGCTGTGCTGTGACCTGGGAAGAACAGGACTACGGGAAGCAAGGAGAGACACCGGGCCTGATGTTTCCAGGTAAGTGTTGCTGGAGGAGGAGGGCCTTTTATCCTTATTTTTTTTTTCATCAATTATTTATTTTTGGCTGTGTGGGGTCTCCACTGCTGCATGCGGGCTTTCTCTAGTTGCGGCGAGCAGGGGCTACTGTTTGTTGCCATGCGTGGGCTTCTCATTGCGGTGGCTTCTCTTGTTGCGCAGCACGGGCTCTAGGCGCGGGCTTCAGTAGTTGTGGCACACGGAGCTTAGTTGCTCCACGGCATGTGGGATCTTCCCGGACCAGGGCTCGAACCCGTGTCCCCTGCATTGGCAGGCACATTCTTAACCACTGCACCACCAAGGAAGTCCTGAGGGCCTTTTATCCTTGGCTGTAGAGTCAAACATTTGTGGAACTATGCTGTTTCTCCTTTCAGCATTAACTTCTCCCTGGGGATAAGAGCAGTCTCATCCCATCCATTCTCCTTCCTTCCTTCCTTTTCTCCTTCCCTCACTTTTGAATGCTTAGAATGCAACGTATCTTGGACATTTTGAAATAATGGCTGAAAATCTTCTAGAACTGATTAAAGTGTGATTCTAAGGATTTAAAAGTTACAACAAATTGCAAGGAAAAATATAAAAATAAACCTATACCTAGACATGTTTTAGTTAAACTGAGGAAGACCAAGACACAAAGGTCTTAAGAAGACCCAAAGAAAAAAAGACAGGTTACTTATAAAAAAACGACAAATGGAAATTGGACCAAGGGCAGACCTCTCATTAGCCACGAGAGGCCAGAAGGCATTATCTTCAAAACACTGAGAAAAACCCTGTCAACTTAGAACTGTACCCGACTATCATCCAAGAAGGCAGGCAAGTAAATTTCCTGATGACAAAAATTCAGTGTTCACCATCAATAGAGTCCTGCTAAAGAACTTCTAAAGGAATTACTTCAAGAAGGAAAATGAGATGAAACAAGGAATGGTGAGCAAAACAAGTGGGAGAATTTCAACACTGTATAAAGCAACAATAATAAATATATATTAATCATGTTTGCATGAGGGAATCCGAATAAAATGAAAATATTAGACTAAATGTACATAAGAAGAGGGGGTGATTGAAGTTGAAGCATTCTAAACTCCTTGAATTATCAGGAAGAGAGGGAGAGGGATAAATGTGAGATTTTTTTCTTAGGTATGTGTTTTTTAAGATTTTAAAGAAAATAACTTAAGGACTATAAAATGAAGATAACTCACAAGCCAACAAATGGGAAAATATGTAGTATGATTTTTAAAAATCAAGGAAAAAAAGGAAATGAGCTGGACAGGATAGTACTTACCCCAGGCTGGAGGAAGCAGAGCTCATAAATACCCAGATGTCAACTACTCGTCAGTGTTCTAGCTCACATGTTGGGGATGTACCTAACAGTATAGCCTCAAACTACAGAAAGTAGAAGGTAACAGAATTACAAGGGAAATGGGCAAATCCGCCAACAGAGAGGTTTACGTACGTCTCCCAGTAATTAACAGATCACACAGACAAAAGTCATACAGACATAAAAGATCTGTACAAAAATGTCACAATCTTGACCTAATCAACACACACCAAACTTTGCACCTAACAATCAGAGAAAACACACAAAACCATAGATAGGCCATGAAAAACTCCCAACAAATAAAAGAATCGATGGCACACAGAACAACATTCCTTTAACCACAATGCAATTAAGTTAAAGCCAACGTTGGGAGCCAATTCTCCACAGATCACGTGCACTTCTGCACATCTTGCAAAAATGAGCTGCTGAGTGTCCTTTGTTCTGGACCATCTGGTTGAGAATGCTTGTATAGAGAGCCACTCTGAAAGACAGATGGTGACTTCCTCTGGAGCAAAGGGTGAATCTGCTTATCATAATGGTTCTCAACCAGGGCCGGTTTTGCCCACTAGGAGATATTTGACAACATCTAGAGACACATTTGATGGTTACAACTGGGAGAGGAGGTGCTGCTGGCATCCAGTGGGCAGAGGCCAGAGATCCTATATCCTACATTGCACAGGACAGGTCCCCACAACTGATTATCCAGCCCTAAACGTCCACAGTGGTAAGGCTGGTAAACTGGCTTACACCCTTCCAAGACAGAGACAGGGTCTTGCTTTGGAGCAAAGGGAAGTCACGCTCACTATCTAGTATAATAAAGGTAATGTCTCCCTCAGAGGCAAAAGCAGGAATGCTACTGCCCACTATAAAAGCTCAGGGCGTAAAGAGCTTTTTATAAAAGCTCCTCTCCTGTAATGCTACCCACTAACATCCCTAGGCATTCATCGGGATCCACCCATATAATCCTACCCTATAAGAAATGTTAGAGGACGCTCTTGAGACAGGACTATGATACCAGAGAGGAACGTGGGTCCACACAAAGAAAAGAAGGAGTGCTAGAAATGGAATCAGTTTAGATAAAATAAATCTTTTTATTTTTAATTGCTCTAAAACAGAGGTCAGCAATTTTTTTTCTCTAAAGGGCAAACATCTCAGGAGCTGTGTGCCCCGAGGTCTCTGACGCGGCCGCTTAACTCTGCTGTGTCGTATGAGGGCAGTCGCTCATGAAACGTGAAGACATGGTGTGGCTGTGCACCAACAGAACTGTATTTATGGACGCCGGAATCTTCATTTCGTGTCATTTCCATGTGCCATGAAACATTTTTCTTCTTTTGATTTTTTTTCAACCATTAGAAAAATTTTAAATCCATTCTTCAGTCACAGGCCTTACAAAAAGAGGCAGCCGGGTAAATGTGGCCCTTGAGCCTTAGGTGGTTGACTCTTGCTCTAAAAGATAGCGTACTGTAACAAAGCAAAACCAGCAGCAGAAGTACTGTGTTCTGAAACTAATGCACCACCGGGTGGAGCTGTGACCACGCCGTCACAATCTGCAGACATTTCATATAAGAAAACAGACGGGCTTTCAACAGATGCAGCTGTAACCCACGCGTTCCAACCCTGACTCAGAAATTCACTATTTCAGGCCAATTTCACACAAAGTGTCAGATACTAAGGAAAAAAGGGAGAAGCAGATGGGATCTTTCTGATGAGCATTTCAACCTTGAAACTGAGGAAACCACTCCATTATTCCAGAAAAAGACCTAGGGAAAAATTCCTTCCTGTCTGCTTGTTTCTGCATTTATCTTGGTAATTAAAACAATTTTCGTGATTTCACCTTTTATTCTGGGTTCTTGTACACCAAAATTAGTTTTAGAATATGTATTAAACATCTCAAAATAGGTATTTTAAGATATTTATTAGAATCTAAACTACCTGGTTTCTATTATTTGCTAAACTTAAAAAAAAAAAATCAATGTATAACTGATTCATTTTACTGCACACCTGAAACTAACACATTGTAAATCAACTATACTCCAATTTTAATCACATCTTATAAAGCTTATCAATGGATTTCATAAATTTCAATTTTATTAGGAAACGTGATAGGTGAACAGGTACACAATGGTAAAGTAATGTAAAGTTAATCATAGAATCTAGGTGATGGGTATATGTATGTTCACTGTGAACCTCAACTTTACAGTTTTGATATTTTCATTGAAAAAATGTTGGGGGAAAAGGTGGGGGAGAGAAAACAAAACAAAACAAACCGCTCAGCACCTCCTCCTGCTGTGCAGTGACAAGAGAACACGGAGAGGGGACGGGAGGCTGCAGGGGCACTCGAGTTGGTCCCCAGACCACCAGGAACCAGCCCGCTGGACAAACAGGGGCAGGCAGAGGACACAGCACACGAGGACGTTCTTGGGCGGTTATGAAACACCTGTGACCGGAAATGCAGATGGCACGAGGCTTCCAGTAGAAAATCAGAGGCATGAAGTTTGCGTTCCCCTTTCTCTCTCCTCACCAGCCCCCCATCTCCACGCTAGACACATCACGGAGACGGAGCCACTCCGCTCAGGCCAAGCCCCGGCAGGTAGGTGGGCAGCCAGGCTTTCCCCGGGAGCAGCAGCTCTCCTAAGTGCGGGACGGAGGAAGGGGGCATCCACCAAGGAGGAGAGGGCCAAGAAGCAGGGAAACAACCGGAAAGGTTTTCGGGGTTTCTACCTGCCGTCCCACATATTGTGGAATTAAATGTCAAGTTCTTCAAAAAGAACTGGCTTTCCATCTTTTTCAAGCTGCTTCTCTTCCCCCCCAACCCCTCGTTCCAGAAAATTCATCTGTAACCAAGGATTGCTTCAGATATGCTGAATTAACCCATAAAATGGCAAAAACACGCCAGCATCACATACACACACCCGCCAGACTCCGAATTCCCAAGAAAGGAACTTACTTTCCAAACCAATAAGCCTTTAAGAGGAAGTTTAGGAGACCTTACGAAATGTAAAGCATTTCATCTGCGATTCAACACGCCCTCAGCTTTCCACTGTTCTGATAACATCTCCTTACATTTACTCCTGAAGTCAGAAGAGCTACAGACTGAAAGACAAATCCCCAATACTCACAAATGGCCAATAAGCGCAGTACTTCGGGAGAACGCAAATCAGAACCACAATGAGATAGTCACACATGCTAGACTGGCCATAATGTTTTTACTTAAAGGAAAATAAAAGTGTCGGCAAGGATGTGGAAAAATGGGAACCTTCGTGCACTGCTGGTGGAAACGTCAAATGGTGCAGCGCTGTGGAAAAGTTTGGTGCTTCTTCCAAAGGTTAAACATAGAACTACCACATGCCCCAGCAACGCCACTCCTAGGTCTACACCCAAAGGAACTGAAAGCAGCGACTCAAACAGGTATTTGTATGCCCATGTTATTCACAAGAGTCACACGGTGTGAACAGCCCAAGTGTCCATCAATGGAGGAATGGAGAAATAAAATGGGATCTCTGCATACCATGCAATATTACTCAGCCATCGCACGAAGCGTTGGTTTATGCTACACCACTGACGGACCTTGAAACACGACGCTCCACGAAATAAAAGCGACACAGGACGAATATCGTACGGTTCCACTTATATGAGGTACCCAGAACAGGCAAACTCAGAGACAGCAAGTACAACTGCGGTTACCAGGAGCTGGGGGAAGGTGGGATGGGGAGTTTCTGTTGGTGACGAGGAGGAAATTTTGGGATACACGATGGTGACTGTTACACTGTATGTAAATTCCACTAACTGTACACTTACAGATGGTTAAAATGATAAATATGATTTCCCGTATATTTTACCACACAAAGGAAGATCAAACCAGCATTAGTAAATTAAATGCTTACTATGTACGTGGCATTGGGCCAAAACATGCATGTGCTCACCACACCCACACGGATTTGCTCTCCGTTTCACAGAGGCAGGTAAACGGGGCGTAACAGCCTGCCTCCCGTAAGGCCGCATGGCATCTCAGCACAGCCAGTAAAATGGCCTATTCCGAAATGCTAATCCATTTTCCAGACCCGGCCATACCCCAAAACACACCCTCGACGAAGATCAGCTTCAGGGGACTTGCAACACAGGAACAACAGCATGTATTGTACTTGCCAGCACACCATAAACGCCAAACTTTTCCAGGGCTATTACACCCTCCAGGAACCTTCTCATACGGAACTGGGCATACCGGAAGGAAGCTTTTCTGATGATGAAGAATCAAGACACAGTAGCCTCAGAGGTGAAGAGGGTTTTGTATCCGACACCCTCGAAACCAAGACGTGGAGTGTTTTTTACTCACAAGGAGAAGGCTAAGCACTTTCCCGCAGCCCTCCAGCCCGGAAGTGTTTGCTGTGGACCAATCCCTGGAGACTGTACCACGTGCAACTTTCAACGGACTCTGCATTATTTGAATTCAAGGATGAAAAGTAGAACTCTGCAACTTATCGTAATAGAAAGAGCAATCTCCTGGCGTTTTTTATTGTTTGACTAACAGAACAAAACCAGGCAGAGAGGTCCCCGAGGAAATGATGGTCATGCTTCACTGCCGTTTGCCACTGGTCCTTCAAGCACTTACTGCTTTTCCTTCTAAAGATTTCAGACATTTATTTTGATCACAAACGCAATCCAAGTGTGAATAAATAAATGTATTATCTTTTAAGACCCTCCCCCGCCCCCCCTCCCCATTCCTTTAAATAGAAAAATGTGCTAAATGTCTCTTCACAGCCTATTTGGCCATAGTTGTCCCACCTACAGTTTTCAAAACAGACTGAATCTGATCTTCTGAAATCCTTCCTTGAACCGCAGCTCACTCTGTTACAGAAGTCCTGGGGGAGAGGCCCTACTGGTATTGCTGGTAGTCCCCGAAAGGTGAGGATGGTAGCTGGGCTGAAGGCAACTGGGAGGGGTCTTCAGCAAGCGGAGGACCTGCAATTAAGAGGGAATTTAAACACCACCTGAATATTATGTAATTTAAAGCGACAAGTCTCTGTAAAGAGCAAATCAGTCAACTCAGAAAACAAAGTGCTACATCAGAGCTGTAACCTGAATTTCTTTATCAAGCTGCCCGATTCCCACGAGAGCGCGTGCTAACGTCCGGCGGCCTGGCGGCCCTCCTCCAGAACGAGCAGCTCTCAAATGCTACGCCAGCGAAGTCACATGGAGTAGTTACAGCAAGAAACAACACGCCAGTTTTAATGCAACTGCTGAACAAGCTGCCGTATCAGGACTGGACGAATCTCTCACACCTCCTGATGTATTTGTCAGTAGCTATTTAAAATTATTTTCACAAAGTTTAAGTACCTTAGTCACGTTTCAAGAGAACTCAGTAATACAATTTATACAACTAGGTAAGGAATGGGTCCTGAAATGGGAAGACACCGCCATCCCCTAGCTTGCGCAGAACTAAGTGTTGTAGTATTTGCTTTCAAAGGATGGGACGGCCTGTGACCTAAGAAAAAATGTGGCTGTTTAAAAAAAAGACTTTAATGGGAATAATCACTCCTCTTTTCTTCAGGGAAACTGAGGCAGACTAAAAACTATCTGGAAGGAAGAGAGAAAGAGGACAGTGGTAAAGAGGGCTTTCTTTCCAATACTTTACTCCAGTGAATTTTTTTTTATATTCTAAAAATATCTGTTCATTACAGAAAGCTGGAGAAGACACTGGGTGAAAAAGATAAACCAAAAATAACCACTGTTACCATTTCGATACAGTTTTATCTTATCTTTCTGTTTTAAGAACTCTTTCATGTAAGTTAACTGGAAAAATATGATTAGCTTTTCAAAGATTTTTGCCCCCACATAGCCTTTCGGAAACACTCCTCCTGTCTAAAATAAAAAGCACTTCTTTTAGAGAACTCCTTCCGAGGAAAGAAGCCGAAACCCCAGCAAACAAGGCTAAATCCTACAAGACAGTGTGACCGAGGTATTTTTCTATCAATTTCTGAATTTCTGCAAACATGGAACTTTTCTCACGTCTTATGTGAAGTCTTTCACACTAAAGTGCCAAACTAAAAAGCAAAATAAGAAAGTAGCCATCACAACAGAGCATTCAGTGAGAAATAATGATTGAAAGCAGAGGCAAGGACCGAGGGCCCAGGAGCCACCCGGGTCACCCACTGGCCACAGGGAGCAGGCCTCAGAACCGTGCCCAAAAGACACCGAATCCCTCGCCTGGTGCCTCAGGGAATCAAATCGAACCAGGAGCTGTCACCTGTCCCTCACTCTATGCCGAATCCTTTCCAAGCTCCAAAACTAACTTCCAACCAGTCACACCGTTCTGCGTATTTCCTTCCCCAAACGCCGGGTCGGCTCTTCCCCATGACGACCCTCGGTGTCTTTCTGCTCCCTTCCAACGCCAGGGAACAGTCCCATTTAGACAGCTCAAGTTTTCTAAGTTACAAGCATCTGCACACGCTGGCCGCAGAGCAGACATTCCCTGGCCACGTCGTGACCACCTGTGGACCACTAACCGCCCAGCATCTCACCTTCCCTGCACCAGGCAGGAGCAACAGGAGCAACGCGTTACATCACCAACGTCTCAGAAGAACCCTCCTTCCGGCCCTAAGTGAGCCCCAACCACGGGTCACCTTCTCCTGCTACTTCACCTTCTTCAAGGAAGCAGCACAACCAGATGACCGCATTTATCTGTGAGCGTGTCAGCCTGACGCTCCCACTGCCCCCGGCAGCTAGAGCAGTGCCCCACACACAGGCAGTGAAAAGCTGGCGACTGACGGCCATCGTTGTTCCACGTCTGCAGGGACCCTTCTTCCCGCACCGCTGAAATGATCGGCAATTTCTTAGAATGAGCAAGTGAGCACTGATAAAACCTAAGAACTCTAAGGAAAGATCGACAGCAAGTCATCAGCCAAAGCATTCTGTTACTGAGATGAAACACAACTAACTGCACCCACACCCGTGCAGAGCCAGAACCCTCACAAAGCACGGCGTATTCACGTGTGATGCAGAGATGTCAAACTGCCACATCTGAGCAGGCATCGGGAAACCATTTCAAACGTCTGAGCTGTGGTGTCAGGCAGAAAGACGACTCACCGTTGGGAAACTGGGCAGAGGCAAATCTTGTCAACAAGATACCAGCTCCTTCGATGAGAGCTAGCAGAATGCCACCCATCGCAGCTGACCCAACCATGGCCACTGGTCCGTCTGAGCACGTTGAGAACAGAGAGATTACTTTAACAGAAATCCAGGTTAATGTAAGACACCACAAAGCAAAGACCTGTCCATAGGGCTCCATGCTACTCCCCGTTCCCAAACCCCCTTTCTCGCTGACCAAGACCAGGGTCAGCAAACTATGGCCCGCAGGTCAAATCCAGCCCACGGCCTGCTGGTGGAAATACAGTTGTATTGGGACAGCATGCGCGTTCATTCACGTATTGTCTAGGCTGCGCTCATGACATCAGAGCTGAGTACATGTGACAGAAGCCCTCACAACCCACGAAGCCCACACATTTACTACCTGGCCCTTCACAGAAGAGGGTGCTGACTCCTGGGCTCACCCACTACGCCCAAAGGAATCCTAGGTTGTTCTGTCCCAAAGACCCAGAAGATGGATCTAAGCTCTTCACTCATAACAATGCTGTGTGACAGGTACAATGATTAATTCCAGAGGCTGAGGAGAGAAACTGCCCAATCACACAGCTAGTAAGTGGCAGGAGCAGAACCTGAACTGCTCTTAACCACGGGGATTACCGGTTAGAGCTCCAGGCTCTCTCGTCCTCAACATTCCAAGTTAAGAGATCCTTTTACTCTTCCCCGCAAATCACCGTATACACTCACTACACCAAGTTACACAGTGCTCCGTCTGTCTATTACAGATGTCCCTAAGTGCAGGCAGGGGCTGGCTTCAATGTGTGTGTCTAGGCCTGCTTACTTCTTGCTGCCAGGATGGCTCCTGTTAAGGCACCACTCGTGATGGAGTTCCAGGGGTCTTCTTTCCCTCTGACTTGAACCATACTGCAGTCAATCATGGAAAACAGGCCTCCCCAAACGGCAAAGCTGCCTGTTTTATTTAAAAACAAAACAAATAAATTTCATTTTTTATATTTTAGCCTTTAAATGTAATAGTCAGAAACAAGCTTAAATAACAACACTCACTATATTCTTGAAACTCTCACACACACATGCAAGCAAGTTTGAATAAGCACCGAACAGGAGTCAGAATACTTATCTTTTTAATAAAGCCTGGTTTGTATTACATCAGCAGGGAAATCAGCAACGGCCCAAAGCCTAAAAGAAATAAGCCAGGCCTAAAAGAGTTGGGCTAAACCCATTCAAACCCCCTTTCAGAAGAGTGTGTGTATCTGTTTAAGAAGTGTCCTCCTTCCTTCTTTTCATCACCTTACCTCTATTTTTCTTTTCTTCAGTCAGTGCCACTGAGCACCTGCTCTACAAAAATCACCGATGTGAAAACAAAAGAAACCGGGCTATTCTGGGTTGTACTACAGGCGTAAGCCAATACACATAAAGGGCAAAAGGGTGATACAAACAGTTTGAATTATGGAACCTCGAGGGAATGGGAATTACCTTTCCTCTCTCATTTCTATCCTTCATTCCTCAAGCATGAAACTAAAAGCAACCCTAAATCAGATTACTTTGCACTTTAAACTCTTCCTAAACACAGTGACTATTCTGTGAAATAAAAAACAAACACCCACACGTACACGTGTATAAGTACACACAAAACACAGAAAGGCAACACCAAGATTTTAATTGTCAGCATCTCTGGGTGACAGATGATAACAAGACGATTTCACTGCTTTGTGCTTTTATTTTCCAAATCTTCTAAAATGAATACACATGACTTACACTCTATGACGAGTTCTTTTATTAAGATTAAAGAAAGAAAAACTGCACTGAGGAGCCCTTGTCAGGTTATCCTTCACCCTCTGAAACCTCACAGAAGCAGAGGTGTGTCAATAAGGACAATAACCTGGGTTCCGCCAACTGCCTGAACCAGACCATCACCAGCACCCTTCCCCAGAGCTCACCCTGTGAGTTAAATCCAGCAGACACAACCAGTTAAAGTATGCACGAGGGACTTCCCTGGTGGTCCAGTGGTTAAGACTCCATGCTCCCAATGCAGGGGGCCCAGGTTCGATCCCTGGTCAGGGAACTAGATCTCGCACACATGCCGCAACTCAAGATCCCACATAACGGCAACAAAGATCCCGTGTGCCGCAACAAAAAAAAAGATCCCACGTGCCACAACTAAAAAGATCCCACGTGCCACAACTAAAGATCCCGCATGCCACAACTAAAGATCCCACATGCCACAACTAAAGATCCCGCATGCCACAACTAAAGATCCCACATGTAGCAACTAAAAGAGCCCACATGACACAACTAAAGATCCAGCACGCGGCAACAAAGATCCCGCGTGCCGCAGCTAAGAAAAAGATCCCGCATGCCGCAACTAAAAAGATCCTGCATGCCATAACGAACATCCCACGTGCTGCAACTGAGACTCGGAGGAGCCAAGTAAGTATGTTTTAAAAAAAATAATAAACTATGCATGAGCCTCGTCGTTTTCGGTCCAACACTAAATACCACATGCTACATACAGATGAAATAGTCTGTCCTAACTCAGTGGCTCTGTGCCCTGGGAGAGAGATATGTCCAGGTATATTAGAATTATCTCACCAAATTCCTCAAACAAGGCTCTCCCACTCCCTCACAAGGATCTGATATCTGCCCACCCCAAGAATGACTGCCAGAGTAAGCTATGGTGGCTGATGAGAGTGGAGACTGAGTCCACACAAAAGGCTGGCCCCGTGTGGGCAGCTACAGCCGGAGCAGGGCGAGGAGGCGTCTGCAGGAAGGACACTCCCAAGCATGGAGATCAGTGTGCCCACGTGGAAGGGTGGCCTGTTACGAGGTGCCCTAGCCCAAGTATTCATATGAAAAGAGAAAGAAGAATGAACCTGTGGGGCTGGACTGGACTGAGAGGTATCAGTGTGAACCCATGATTCCTAATACATATAGATACATAGAAACACAGATATAAACTTGTGTATGTACGTGTACGTGGTGTGTGTTCATAGATACACACTACATTCCTAAGAAGGCCTGGGAACAGCAATGCCCCACAGCAATGATACACTTAGTGCCCAGACTTTGGCTTCTAAGTACCATTCTTAACTAGAAGGAAGCAGGGCTCCTTGGGGACAGATGACTCTACACTCAGGCAGGGAAAGTACAAGATGAGCCTGGAACATCTTGTTCCAAAATGCAAGGAAGGGCTGGAAGCATAATGGGGACACGTCAAAAGCACGTCTTATTTCTGCTATGAAAATACAAGACCTTCAGGACACAACTGTGACTTTCCCACACTGCCTTTTCCCAGGAGCTTAACTGGAAGAGCTCAGTAAACGCCCACTCAATTAAACTGCAAGTGCCATCCCAGTGTTTTTTTTTTTTTTTTTTTTTTGCGGTACACGGGCCTCTCACTGCCGTGGCCTCTCCCGTTGCGGAGCACAGGCTCCAGACGCGCAGGCCCAGCGGCCATGGCTCACGGGCCCAGCCGCTCCGCGGCATGTGGGATCTTCCCGGACCGGGGCACGAACCTGCGTCCCCCGCACCGGCAGGCGGACTCTCAACCACTGCGCCACCAGGGAAGCCCATCCCAGTACTTTTAAAATTCAAGACTCCATGAAGATTCCTCAGTAGTTTCCTTAAAAAGCCTGACTCCAATTCACTCACACCACAACATACTCTTCCTCTATTTCACCCTGATTGTTTTTTAACCAAACCTTTATTCTTAGACTAGTTTCAGAGTCACAGCAAAGCTGTGAAGATGGTACAGTTCCCACATACCCCACATCCAGGGTCCCCAGCATCTAACATCAGCACCGTGCACTTGTCACAGCAACCCAATATTGACACATTATTAACTGACGTCCATACTTAATTCAGATTTCCTTAGTTTTTATGGCCTTGTTCTGTTCCAGGACACCTCATAACATTTAGTAGTCTTATCTCCTTAGGCTCTTCTTGACTGTGACAGTTACCTGATTGTTTTTTTATTCACTGAAAATGCATGTGATAGAAGCAGCCTCTCAAGAAACCTGGTAAACCTGTATGACTTCTGCATTTATCGAAGGTTCAGGGTTTGGTGTGTACTTTTCTTTTCTTTTTTTTTTTTTTTTACTACTTATCACTCTTAAACAACACGGTAACCATTAAAACAAAGGAAAATTAGTCACTGTTTACTTTCCAGGGTGTACAATTATTACAGGGAGAAAAACAGGAAACAGATACACCATCACTTCAACCCTCAGAGCCTCAATTTCCTCATCTGGAAAATGGAGATAATAGTACTCACCTCCTATGTTGCTGTGAGGACTAAATAAAATAATCCTGTGAAACACCTGGAGTGCCTGGCACATGGCAGGCACTGAATAAACAACAGACATTGGCTACTATCTTCTAAAGAAAACAAATGCTATAAAAACAAAGAGAAGATTATTTCTTCTGATGCACAAAATCACTAAGGAACGACTGAAAGTGCTAAGTCCATTTCACGTGTTATATGTGGTCTCTTCAGCCTGACTGTATCTTTGCAAGCAAATATAAGCTCCCAGATTTCTTATTCTCTCTTCTCCCAGCTTCTGAATTAATTACCAAGCTTAAAGAGTGTGATGGACATAATCGTTCTCCACCTCTGCACTGACCTCGGCACAATGTCCAAAGCTAAACCTGGAGGGAGCCCCATGACTTCCATCAGTCCCTTTCACACACCCTAACCCTTCTGTTCACATCCTCTTCAGTTTCATGCTAACCCAGAAGCTATCACTCCTGACCCTCACAAACCTGAGCTGTGGACACACTGTCTGGATAACGGGAGAAAATCAAATGAAACCAAGCAGAAACAAAACCGCACTGAGCTTCTGAAGGACAGAGTTTCAAATGGATGCAACAATTCAAGTTAACTTTCCAAATAAATCATAAATCGAGAATTCGCATAGATACTAACTTGTGACAAGCTGTTATTTAGACCAAACTAAAATCACTAACTGGTATAATCTAAAAAAGAAGGAAAAAAAAACAGAATTTCATTTTCAAAAAAATAGGGAAAAAATCATCTGAAGTACAAATGGGAACATTCTGCTTACCTCCCAGCTGTGGGGCCCTGGTCCTAACAGCTGTCAGACTCCCTCGTAGTCTGTGGTTTACTCCCTATAAGGAAACAAAAGGAAGCAACCAAAAATACATTAGGAGTATAACACATTTCCAACCCACTGATGGGGCCCAAGTGACATTAGCAAACGGGTCTCAAGTAATGATGATATGAGACCATTCACCCACTTACCACCGGAGAATTGCGAAAACCTTTGATTGCTTGAAAGATCCCACCACCTATGGTTCCCATCGTAAAGGCCCCACCACAGTCGTCCACAATGCGCCAGGGGCTAAGAACAGGAAAGAGAGAAAAAAAGAAAAAAGATGAGCGTATTTCTCATTTATAAACCATAAAACCCTCTTTGTTAATAAGGGATATACAACAGATTCCAGGGCAGGGCTCACTGCAACCAGTAACATCTGGCCCATAAAATACAGACAAAGATTAAGGATTCTAAACAGATCCACATCTATTCAGCCCCGGTCTTCTAAGCTACAGGGAATGAACTCGTAGTTGAATGGCTTCAACTCCCTACTGTTCACAGCACTTTATTCATTTGCTCAACTACTAGTGCATCTATTCTAAGGCACCGTGAAAACAATGTGTGAAAAAACACAAAACGCATTAGGAAATTACACTATAGTCAACAGTGACCCAGTCGCCTGGGGGACCAAGGAAAGCTCTCCAGCTGCAGCAAAATTTAAAGCTGAGACCCAAAGAATAAAATTTCAACAGGCGCAGAAGAAGACACATTATTTAAATTTTAAAACTTCTTTTTGGGTTTACTGAGTCCAAGTTAGCATTTGGAACTTAAGTTTGTATCAGATCCACTTAACACATTAGTAACCTCTAACATCTGATAATGAGAGGTTATATGTGTAGACCCGGCTTCCAAATGCAGCACCCTAACTCACGCAGCACGACATGAGTAATCTGATCAGTAGAACAGAACCACTCTTCTAGGAATCTGGTTTCTTAAAAAGTCTGCGAATGGGAATTCCCTGGCAGTCCAGCGGTTAGGACTCAGCACTTTCACTTGTGGTGGCCCGGGTTCGATCCTTGGTTGGGATCCCGCAAGCCTCGCGGCATGGCCAAAAGAAGGAAAAAAAAAAACAAGTCTGTGAATAATTCAATTCACAAATGTCTTTTCCAGTCGCAAGGGTAAAATGCTGTAACGACCCTATGCGCAATGCAACTGCTCAAGTAACCGTGTGAGCTCAGCGCATCGCTGCTGCTGAAGAATCTGAATAATAAGCAATGTCTCATTTTGCCAGACAGAAATACGAAACACCTTGTCCTTTCCAAGTCTAACACAAACCAGGAGTTTGTACAGAATGACGATCTCATGCGGCAGATGTTCCAACTGTCAGCCTGAGGCTTCGGGGCTGGGAACTCGTTACAAATGCAGGCTCTGGGGAGGCCCCACTCAGGACCTACTAAATCAGAGCCCACAGCTTAGCACAATCCACGGGTGACCTGATTTCACTTTAAAAGTTTGAGAAGCAGTGCTCTGAGAGACTAAAAAGGATTAGGAAAATTTCTTCAAAATGGTAGAAACATTAATAGAAGTAAAGAGACAGGGAATTCCCTGGTGGTCCAGTGGTTAAGACTCGGTGCTTTCACTGCCGGGGCCCAGGTTCAATCCATGGTTGGGGAACTAAGATCCCACAAGCTGCGTGCTGCGACCAAAAAAAAAAAGTAAAAAGGAAAGACAAAGGAGAGTCACTAACTCTAAACGATCGATCCTAAATGATCCTATAATCAGTTAGAATGAAAATGAGTATTTAAAAAATCAGTAAAGAACAGCAGGATTCAGATCAGAGAGCAGCCGCAGGATTGCAAGAGAGGACGTCCAAAACAACGGCAAGATGCAAACAGTCTCTGAACTAAGTCTGGCTAAATCAAGGTTCCTGCAGGGAAGTGACGGATACACAAAAGGAAGGTTGAAGCCAGACTCTAATGTAAATGCCAGACAAATACAGGGCAACAGGGAACCAATAACTAACCACAAGATTAAAGTTATCTTTTACTAAGTATCAACTATGTTTTAGGTGCCTTATAGTGCAAATAACCTGATTTTCAAGAAAGCTAGCTTATTTTCTTATAGACTCCCTAATCTTTTAACTTTGCAGAAGAGTATCCCTGTCTCCTCTCCATTTTATACCTGAACAGAAGCTCAGATTAAGTACCTTGCCCAAGGTCATATAGGTAATAACTGGTAGAACCAATTTAAATACAAAATCTAGTACGCCAAAGGCCCCAAATTCTTTCCACTATATCCTACAGACTAGGGCTTCTGAAAACAAAACACATGATTAAAAAGTATTTAGGACGATTAAGTACCTATGATGTACTAAAAAGGACTGAAGAGAAGGAAAGCAATTAGGAAACTACTGTAAAAGGCATTAAGGATGCCAGGTAAGATCCTGACAACAGGAAATGAAAGGTGGAAGGTTTGAAAGAATTCAGGCTGCCTATGGTGTTGGGGCAGGTGCAGAGGGAGGAGAAAGACGCTTATAGTTGGAGCTCGGATGACTTCACGAAAACAGGGTAGTCCAGAAGATCAAAGCAGTTTTGAGTATAAAACCAACCAGACAACTGACTGTACTGCTTCAGGACATATGTACTGAGAAAGCAAAGGGGCCACCTAATTTAGTAGCAGATGAATATTTATGATTCCCATAACATCTTTAACCCAAGAAAGTCAAGTATTTTCCCCTCATGCCAACCTGTTTCACGATATCATACCCAAGAGCAGGTGACAACAGCAGTGTACAGCACGCTGAGTCCTGCACACCTGAGCACAACCCAGGAAGGGGGACCACTACCTTTGGAGAAGATAAATTTAAAGAGCTGGGAGGCGCTGAAACATACTCTGTATCTTATTTCAGGGAGGAAAAAAATGCACAAAGCAGGCAACATGGCTAATGCTGGAAGGTCAGAATGTAAAGCCCTGGGCCCTTACACACAGCTGGAGAACACCTCGGTTCTTGCTCTTACAAAAAACACAGGTGGTTAACCCAAAAAACAAAATGTGATTTTTCATTCATGACCTCCGAAGCCTTCAACTGTGTGCGTGCCTGACTCCTCTATGCTTTCATTCCTGGGACCGACCGAGCGCGGGGCACAGACCACCACCACCACCCCCCGCTAAATGCCGAATGAAGGGACCCCCGTCGCCGGCTTTTCACACACGCTACTCTCCCCGTTTTCCCGACCGCGCCGCCCCTACCCCACGGGGAAACCCCAGCCCGGACCGCGGCCGCCGCGCCCACGCGGACCCTTCCCGGGCACTGCCCCCTCCCCACGCAGGCCGAGCCGCCCGAGCGCAAGGACGAGCCCAAGGTCGCCGGCGGGCAGAGGGGCTGCTCCCGACCCGCGGGCCGGGCAGGGGCCGGGGCCACACAGCCGAGCCGGGGCGCCCTCGAATTGCCGCAAGGTCACCCGGCGCGGCCCCGCGGCCCCCGCTGACTAGCCGGCTGCTCACGCCCGGGTGCCCACGGCCCCCGGCGCCGCCGAGCCCGCGGCTGAGAGCGGCCTCGCTCCGGGGGCCGGGCAGTGGCAGAGGGGCAGGCGGCGGGCAGCGGGCTGGCTCACCAAGGTTCGCGCGCATACTCCTCCATCTTGATTCCGCCGCTCCGCGATGCCGGGCGAGCGGGGCGGGGCCTGGCCCGGCGGCGGAAGTGATCCCAGGCGGCGGGCGTTAAAGTGTGCGGGGATTGGCTCGCCGCCTCCTGCCGCAGCCAATGGGAGCCGGGAATAGGGCTGCGGGGCGGAAGGCGGGGCTCCGGGCGGAAGGCAAGGCTCCGGGCGGGGGCGGGGCGGGGGCGGGGGCGGGGGCGGGGCGGGGGCGGGGCGCCCGGGGCGCCCAGGTGCGGAGAGGTACCCGTCACGGAAGCCGCGGGGCGTGGCCGAAGACAAACCTGGTGTTGCTCCGCTAGGGTTCCGAGAACTCCCGAACACGTTTCTTTGTTCTAGTACCTGGCTGCCAAGTGTGGATTAAATGCTGCCTACTTCGTCAGAGTTGGTGAAGCCCCACCGACTACCCGGAGCTTCTTTAGGGCGGGCAGTGCCCGAGTCCTTTAGAGTCTCGGGGCCGGACTGTAGTGGATGTTCCATAAATGTTTGTGAACATCTGGAGCTTCGTGTCCCGTGGGGGCCCTCGACGTGAGGGACAGCGACAACGAAGCCTCTTTCAGACCGCACTCCAAATGATCACCGGGAGACGTGAGGGGTGTTTAGCTCAGAGAAGAGGTAGCAAAAGGCTGGGGACCCCGGGCCCTTTGAGCTTGCAGCCGGCAAAACCTGTCATGTGACAGCTGCTACGGGACCTCTTCCCCACCCTGCACTTTTGAGGTTGACTTTAAAACTTGTATATATTTTTTTCCTGGGAAAGTGAGTGTAATAAATAATAGGAAACTGCAAGAAAGAGTGACGTTCCCTCCAAAATCTTGGAAATAAGTTGAGCAAATAAACTGAACCCTCCGTAGAACCAAATGAAGACTGTCAGTAAAATGTGTCTCATACTGAAAAGAACAGTTCAAACCGGTCCTGTGATTTGGATGCCTAAGTCCAAGAGGGCTTATTTGGAATGTGACTGTGATTAAGAACGCTTCAATCTAATTAATTGACAGCCTGAAGAGAGTGTGGGAGACGGGCAACCAGGGACCTGGAAAGAGTCACCAGGCAGCAAGGGTCCTAGCGGGCAGAAGTATTTCAGTAACTAGAGATTTGCGTTCTCATGAGGTTCTGGTCTCACCAGGACCCAGAGGAAATATCCCTTAGCTCCTGTTCCATATTCATTATGCAGTCTTCTGATTGTTATTTGGTTTCTGAATGGATTTTCCTTTAAGAGAGAATGCTCATAACTATTCCTGTCCACTCGACGTTTATGTTGGTTTATGCATTCACCTCTTGTGAGGTTGGTTCCCTTGAATCAAAGCAGTCACCAGGAACGGTGATCATACCAAGCTGCTGAGTTTGCAAAGCTGAGTCAGGGCCAGACTCTAGGCTCTGGTTACCCGGCTCACTTCATCCCAACAGTCCCTCTCCTGGAGCAGCCTTGCATTTTGGAGGGCACTGCTCACGTGGCCAGCAAGCATTCTTGGACTTCTCACCTTCTGTTTTCTGTAACTGCAGCAGATAACAGGGTGCAGCAGACAGTTGGGTCTGGGCAAGGCCTAGGACTTGGCCTTTGGCTAGAGAAGGAAGCTGCCCCCGTGCCCCCCACACCCCCGGAAAATATCCCTATCCATCGTGGAAGAAAAGAGCGTAGTGAGTCTTCAAGACGTCTGCAGAGCTGAACGGTCAGTGACATGAAGGAATGACGTCAAGACCAGCAGAGGAAAGAAGTGGGGTCCTTGAGAGGGACCTGGCCTGAAGGGGAGGGGAGTCTGAGATGGTGACCCAACACCCCTGGGCACGTTTGGTGAAAGTCAGTGTGGTGGACCCAGTGTGAGGCTGCACTGGAACCCTGAGACCCAGGTCCTCCGGGTGTTGCTTTGGGGAAAGCAGCTCCCTGTGTGAACTGAAAGAGCTGTGACCCGGGGCCCGTTTTGCTATGAGATTCCCCCAACCCAACAAAGTGAAGGAAGGAAGATCCTCCCTCAGAAACCACGTGGAGGGATGTGAGGTGGCTGGTCCAGCAGTGACTCTGATGCCTCTTGCCCACCCCGTCCATCCCTCACCCCACAACGAGCTTTCCTTCGTCTTCTGCTCTTGGACAAGTAGAACTTGTCTTTTTTCTTGGGGAAGGACCACTTTCAGAGGCTAGGGTCGGAGACAGGGCCATTTGATAGATATTAAGGGTACAAAGGTTGTGCTGAACCGAGAAAGTAACAGGGATTGGTAATCCCAAATCAACGGTAAGCCCCTTCCCCTGTGCTCAGAGTTGCCTTAGTGTAAGGACTGGGGTGCAGAGAATACTAAAAGTATCCATGTGGTTCCTCCCCTCGGGGTCTTCAAAAGTACTTGGAGAGAAAGAATAAGCCCTTGAGAAATAGCTGTCGGGTCAAAATTATAAGATGCCAGCATGTGACGGAGAATGTGCTACATGCTAGCGGCATCCGGACAGGAGAGAGCCCTGGCGGCTGGCGCGTGCTTGCAAAAGGGTCCTGGGGGAAGAGCAGTCAAGCTGGAGCCTGAAGACTGGGAGGACTCTGCTGGGTGAGGGGGGTCGGAGGGAGAGGGGATGCCAGCGACAAGGCGCAGGAGCACGAAGGACTCAGCGTTGTCACCATGTGGGCTGCTGGTCCCACTGGGAGGGTAGGAAACTCGAGAAGCGGGACAAGGAGGCTTTCTCAGGGGATCAAGTTCCCAGCCGTGGAGGTGGTGTGAGCCAGAGGGAGGGTCTGCTGTGTGTTGGGAGACAGTCCTCCACAGACCTCTCCCGTTTCTACACATCCGAGCATCAGAAGCTCCCCTCTGTCCGAGAGCGTTGCTGTAAGCAGGTCGCCTGGGACAGCTCCAGACATGACTTCCTCTGGAGCAGGTGTGTTTATGCTACAGGATAGTGAAGGGACAGCTCTCTCCCTCCCCTCCCTGGAGCAGACTGTCTACCTTCCAGGTAGTAATGATGTATTAAACTTTTCTCTACTTTATTCAAGTAGCTGAGGGAGTTCCTTCCAGAAGGATGCTATCTTTTCGGTAGACGGTGAGCTCACCGCGTGAAGAACAGGCTGGAAGCAGCTTGGATGAGGGGCGTGAGGGAGGAACCCTTCTCTCCACCCAGACCGCACCCTCGGAGAGGGGTGGACGTTTTCAGAACGCGCCTGCCACTTAGGGGGTCCTGGCCCCCAGTGGGCTGGGCTTCATTGAGCCAGAGGTTTGGGGACCTCAAGAGCTCCACACAGCAGGAGGTCACAGGCCATGTACGTGGCCCCAGACCCCCAGCCCCGCCTGGCCTGTCAGATTGCCGTGGACAAGTGAGGCTGGTACCACAGCCAGCTCTGGGTCTGGGCTTCCAGTGTGTGACTGGGGCCTGTTTGGGGTTTTAGCCGGGCTGGGGCGCCGTGGGTGGGGAGAGGAGACAGTCTCTTGTCTCTCTTCTGCCCTGTTTCCTCCCCCTGCCCTCCTTGCAGGAAGACGTGTCCGGCCTGTGGTCTGTCTCCGAGCTCTCCTCTGGCCACTTCTGCCCATCCCAGGCGCGGGGCCAGGCCGGCGGCTTGCTTCAGAGACAAAGTCTGCTACTCCAGAGAGACCTCCAGGCTCCCTGAAAAGGAGAAAGCCGGTGTGGTCGTATACTGAGCACGAACACTGAGTGCTTACAGCGTCTGACGCTGTGCCGCGCGCTCTGTGCACGTCACCTTGTTTGATATATTTAATACCTTCATAACCCTGTGCAGCATGTTTTTTTCTCAAGGTACTTTTAAGATTCTCGTTTTCCATTTCCTGCAGCTCAGAGAGGTTAAATAGCTGACACAAAGTCACACATCTCAGATTTGAGCCCACGTCATTCGACTCCTGAGCCCGTGGCCTTATCTGCTACACCATGCTGCCACCCTGTATTCCTGAAAATGTGACTTTCCTGGGGCCACTCGGCCAGCCGAGAGCCACCCTAAGCATTAGTTAATTGCTTCTGGTCCCCGTCCCCCGACACGTACACAGGTTTTGGCCAGAGTTTGGGGTCCCTTTCCCTTCCGTTTGGCACAGCGATGCTGGGTTTTCTCTGGGGACGAGGCCATCCCATAATCCCGATACTCAAGATGAATTTGTTTTGGGTGGAAGTGGATTCTGAGCTGGGATGACCATTGCCCCTGGAGAGTGCGTGGGGCGGCGGTCCCTCGCCGCAGGGGCCCAAGTCCTCCGGCCCCACAGGTGATGCCTTTGGGCTTTCAGGGTCTGCGGGCCACGCCCGGAGCCTGGGTTCTAGGAGCAAAAGGCCTTGGACGAGTCACACCAGGAGAGCCAGCTGTTTGGCATCGTGGGACCTAAGCAGAGAACATGCTGGGCTTCTGGGCAGAAACCTTTGGTTGGGAGGCCGGGAGTCCTGCCTGGAAGTGTGGAAGCTCTGGCTTTGTTTTCTGAGTTTAGAACCAGGGGGAGGAGACTAGCTGCTGAAACCAGGTGGCCCGGGGCTGAGTGACTCGGCTTTGGGAGGAGAAGGGAGAGTCGCCGGGGGCTGGAAAGAGCTGCTTTCAGCTGGCGGGGTCAAGAGGTTGGCTGGGGTGGCCCCAGAGATCAGGCCTCTTCTGGGCAGAAGTGAGAGCAGAGGCCGACAGACGTGAGGGCCTGGGGGGAGACAGTTCTGTCCACGCGCCCTGGAGCCCCAGGCCAGCCCAAGGCCTCGGCGTGCCCACTGGGGGCCACCTGACCCTCCCCACGAAGTTAACGTGTCTCCCTCGGGCTCTAGGCCGTTGCTTCTTGCTCTCCTGGTTCACCTTGCCTTCTAGTACGTGGAGTTTTCTACCTCAATAGATGACACATTTAAAAGAGAATGACCACGCTGTAATTATTCTTGCGTCTCTCCCCCTATAGCGCCTGGCCGGGTGAGATATAAACATAGCGCCCTTGAATGAATGAATGAGTGAATGATGAGAACGAGGTGAGGAGATGAGTGTGCATACACACGCGTGTGCTGTATGCGTGCATGTGTGTTGAAGGTGGTTTCTGCTGAAGGACTGAAAGACAAAGGTGAGCGAGGAGGTGGGGCGTGGAGAACAGAACCTGGGCCGGGAGAAGAAGTGAGTGATGATGACGCCTACAGACAGTGACTGTGTGCCCACTGCCCGTCAGGCGTGTCAACCGCGTGGCTCACGTGTAACGCTCACAACCATTCTCCGAGCCTGGCACCAGCGCTGTCCTTGTTTTATAGGTGATGAAGCTGGCTCTCAGAGAAGGAGGTGGCTGGGTCAGAATCCCACGTGGGCTGAGCAGGGAGCCCAGGACCTAAGCAGGTCGGCCGCCCGGGGAGCCCGAGCTTGAGCCGTGAAACCAGCCTCCCTGTCGTGCTCCCCGCGGCCCCTGCACTGCTCTTTTGAGGCATTTTGTAAACTCTTCTTTTTCTTTTCATAAAGTGTTCGCAGTTACTTGTTTATTAACTTGTCTTCACTGGGAGACTGTAAGCTCCAGGAAGGCGGGGACCACATGGATTTTCTATCCTTTAGCTTCATCCCTTGCTCTTGGACCGGTGCCTGCCACGTGGTCCGCACTCATCAGTACATGCTCATGACTCGCCCACGGACGCCCCGCCTCTGAAAAGAAACAACCCCAGGAGCCCCCAAGCCCCTCCTCCCGCTTCCCCTCGGCCCGCCTGCTCGCCTCTGCCCTCCAGTCCCACCAGCCAGCCCCAGCTCCTCCTGAAGCGGGACCAGCCGGCGGTCAACGCCAGGGCCAAGTTTTTCTCCCAGACCATCCCTGGCGTCAGCAGGGATGCCGACGGGTGACTGCCTCTCTCTGGCTTAGGGTGGACCGACGCCAGGAAAGATCGGAGGCGCTACGCAGTGGGTTACAGCAGGGCTTCTAGAGGGATTTTGTGGCAGGAGATTGAATGTCCCTGCGCCTTGTGCAGGGCAGCAGGAGGGATGAGCAGTGAAAGCCCTTTCACGAAACCTGCCAGACCCATTGCAATAGGGTCTCTCCCAACAGCCCAGTTATATTTCCCCGGATTTACACATGGTAGGGTCCTGCTGCCCCTCCTGCTGCCCCCACGGGAGGTGCCCCTGCAGAGGAAGGAGCCGACGGGACGGAGGGAGGTGGGAACCCTCTTCCCAAGAGCTCGTGGAGGCCGACAGCCCTGTCAGAGTTCCCTGACCTACTGCACCTCACATTTTCTTGCCCAAACAGCCTGCCAGTTTTCAGTCTAGGAACACAGTGAGGATTTATTTATCTCTCTCTCTCTCTCTCTCTCTCTCTCTCTCTCACTCTCTCTCAAGAAGTGGCCACGGCAGGCGGGGGCCTCTGATGCTGGGCCCTCCTCGGCAGGAGAGAACGGCCGGGTGGCTCGGGGCTCCTGGAATCGAGCTCCTTCCTGGGGCTGTAGACACTGGGGAGTCCCCAGCACACTACCAAATACAGTAGAAAGGAGTCAGTGGAGCACGTGCTGACCACAGCGCCGTCCACCCCGGGTGGAGGCGTCACGTGTGCACTTGAACAGGGCAGGCCTGGGGCTGGCCGCTCGTGAAGCCCGCGTCCTGTCTGCTTGCATTTCTGGCTCTCCGTGGCTCTCGCCTGCTTCTGCCAGCCTCTGCATTTTTGTATTATATCTTTTTCTCATTGCGTGGCCCCCTTGTCTTTAAAAGGCTAAATGCTCTGTGCTAAATTTGGTCACACAGCGCTCCAAGATTCCCTGGAATGTCCTCAAGTTTCAAACAGCTCTGACAGAGAGGCAGGCCCGCCCCCGCCCGGGGATTGGCCTTTCCTTTCAGGGCCGGGCCGTCATGGGGCCTTATTGGCTGCTGGCTGGACCAGCCCGGGTCCACTAGCCCTGGGACTGGGGAGGCTGCTGCCCCCCGTTCACACTTGGGCACCTGCAGCAGGCAGGGCAGGGGAGCCGAGGTCCTCGACCAGCTGGGGGTCTGCTCTGTCCAGATCGGCTCGCACCCCGTCCCGGCCCACCAGGACCTCCCCGCAGCCCTCACGAGAGCAGCAGCCCACTTTGCCAAGATGTCCAAGGTAGCCAAGTATCGCCGGCAGGTGAGCGAGGACCCCGACATCGACAGCCTGCTGTCCACCCTGTCTCCTGAGGAGATGGCGGAGCTGGAGAAGGAGCTGGACGTGGTGGACCCAGACGGGAGCGTCCCCGTGGGGCTGCGCCAGAGGAACCAGACGGAGAAGTCGTCCACGGGCGTGTACAACCGGGAAGCCATGCTCAACTTCTGCGAGAAGGAGACCAAGAAGCTTATCCAGAGGGAGATGTCCATAGATGTGAGTGGGGCGGGGGGCGGGGGAGGGGGAAGGGAGAAGAGGGGGAGGGGAGGGAGGGAGAGGGGGAGACCCCGACGCGCGATGAGGATGCTCTTTCCTTAGAAGAAGAGTTCTCGCTGGCAAAGGATTCAATGTTTCAGAACCGATTGTCATCCCCTGAACTGGCCGTGTGAGCCCCTTACCCCTATTTGCCGTCTCATGAAGCAGAGGTCGGATGTGTCGGGGGGACCTGCACCCACGTATCACGCGGGGCTGCTAGCAACTTGGGAGCTGGAGGGGACGCCCTTGGGGTGGTCACTGTCGGGTTGACTCCACCCGGACGCCCACACCTGGCTTTTTTCCTTCCCATTCATCCCACCCTCCTGGCAGGAAGGGAGACTGGGCTTGCAGTCCAGTCCTTGTGGAGAACAGCTCGCTTTCAAGGCCTCTGGGCATCTCGTGGCATGTGGACCGTGTGAGGCAGCTGGTCAGATGGGCTTCCCAGGGCAGTGGAGACAGGCCAAGGTCTGCACCTTCACCCACAGCTCCCGTCCGTCTCATTCCCGGGGGAGGTGGGGTCTGCACCTTCACCCACAGCTCCCGTCCGTCTCATTCCCGGGGGAGGTGGGGTCTGCACTTTCTGGAGGAGCCTCTTGAGGGAGCAGGCCCCCTTTTGGGGGTAAGGCCCCTTGGCTGGGGGATGAAGCTCTTTCCCAGCCACCAGGTGTTTTGCCACCAGGAGGGGACAGAGGAGGGGCAGGGGTGACCGCTGGGGAAGCGTTTGCGCACATCTAGGATGGGCTTAAGCAAAGCGGCTTTCTGGGTTTTCCCGGGTTTCTGCCGTGCGCTCATATGTTGGTTTTCTTGGGGCAAAGGAGCCTGGCCTCGGCCGGAGGACGACTCCGCAGACACCCTTCCTCCAGGTCAGGAGTGTCTGCTGGGGAGACTGCTCTGCTGTGTGCCGCCTCCCCACCCCCCCCGCCTGGACCTCGCCAGCCACCTCCCTGTGCGCCATCACCTGAAACTCCTGCGAGGCGTCCGGCGGGGACACTAACCGCAGCGCCCGCCGGTGGGCACGCGTGGCCCCTCGAGGTTGGGAAGCAACAGCAGAGGGGCAGAGGCTGGGGCAAGTGGGGGGCTGGCGCCCGGCCTGCCCCTGCCACCCCGGCCTGCGTTTAAAGCTTTGCCAAAACCCTGGTAGGGTAGGGGTCGTTTCGTAACACACAGAACTATCAAATCACTCTGCTGTGCACCGGGAACTAACATAGCGGTAGCATTTTTGGTCAGTTACCGTTTATTATCCTGTGGGCAAGGTCCAGGTGCAGCTCCGACGCGCTGGGTAGATACTACCGCCTCGGTGGGAAATGAGAGGATGCGGGGACTTGCTGCTGGGACGCACGGAAGGAAGCAAGACGCTCCCGGCGGGGTGGCACCTCTGTCAACGCCCCACTGGACCCCTGGCACCCAGTCCCCAGGCTCTGAGCCCACAGCTGCGAAGGTCCCCGGAGGTGAAACACAAGCAGGAAACACTCCTGATCCCAAAGCAAGGCGTTCAGGCCGCAGAGCATGTGAGGGGCTCACCCTCACAGGTCTCGCTCCCAGCCGGCCGGTTAGCACCAGGTGGACACTTGTCTCGCAGGCAGAGTCCGAGTCAGGGGACACATGACGCCTGTGGGGAAGGCACCCCTAGGCCTTTTCCCTTGGAGGGAGGCTGTCGGTCCTCCACACCCCACACCGCTTCCTCCCCCAGGCCGGGGGCCCATGCAGCTCGGTGGCTCCCGGGCCGTGGGCAGAGTCACCTGTGTCACCTGGGGAGGGGGCACAAACCCGGGGACGCAGCTTCGTCAGCACCCTTAGCAGAACTCGAGCCTGGTACGAGCTCTGCTTTGGAACACGTGGTCTGAGGACCAGAGTCCCGCACTGTGACCTGCCTTGGTCGCCTCATCCCCACAGAGAGGCTGGAACATCCACCTCATCGACTCCATCGACTCCATCGGGCTGGTTCGAAGGCAAAACTGCAGCTCCAGCGTGTCGGCTGTCTGGGTCAAGAAGCCCAGGAGCCAAGGGGCTGGGAGGGCGGTGCCGGAGCTGCCCCTAAGCAGAGAGTAAGGAGCCGGCGTCGCCTGACTTGATGACGGTGTTGTGGGCGCACTTTTGTCTTTTTTTGTATTTATTTAATTAATTTATTTATTTTGGCTGCGTTGGGTCTTCGTTGCTGCGCGCGGGCTTTCTCTAGTTGCGGCGAGTGGGGGCTACTGTTCGTTGCGATCCTTGGGCTTCTCATTGTTGTGGCTTCTCTTGTTGCGGAGCACAGGCTCTAGGCGTGCGGGCTTCAGTAGTTGCGGCACGTGGGCTCAGTAGTTGTGGCTCGAGGGCTCTAGAGCGCAGGCTCAGTTGTTGTGGCCCACGGGCTTAGTTGCTGCACAGCATGTGGGCTCTTCCCGGACCAGGGCTTGAACCCGTGTCCCCTGTATTGGCAAGCGGATTCTTAACCACTGCGCCACCAGGGAAGCCCGTGGGCATACTTGTTAAAGGATCCTTATCTTTTAGATGCGGACACTAAAACACTTATGGGAAAAACCCTGCTAGGATTAGGGAATTTGCTTTAAAGTACTGCGGCCGGGGGGAGTGGGCAGGGTATAGATGACGTGAGACTGTCCGCTGGTAGACAGTTGCTGACGTGTTGAAGCTGGTGGTGAGTCCGCACTGTGCTATTATGCTCATCTCTCTACTTCTGTGTATATGTTTCAGATCTTCCATAGTAAAATGCTGTTTGTTTTTGTATTTAATACATAGAGACAAGAGTGGAAGGCGGGCCCAGTGTGGGTGCTACACTCTGGCTCTTCCTGGGGCGGGGTCCCCAAGGTCCATATGCAGACTGGGTGGGTCTCGCTGTGGAAGGGACCTCGCTTTGCTTCTTCCCCACCCCCTGCTTCCTCCAGGTCAGCTCCTATCTGTCCTTGGGGCTCAGGTACCACTTCCTCCGGGGAGTCTTCCCTGCCTTTCCCTGCCCCTGGCAGTGTCAGGCACCTTGCCTGGGCTGAGGCCTCCAACGCCACTTGTGCCAGCCCCACCCCGGCCCATCCTGTCCTCCCGTCACATTGTTGCCGAGTCTGCTTTCTTGTGCAGCTGGTGTGGTTCTGGGGATCACGTGCTAGCTCGGCCTGGTGAGCAGGGGGTCAGGGTGGGCTTGACAGAGCTGATCCCTGGCTCCCCTCCCTCCCTGTAAAGAGGCGGAGCCCTCGGCCAGTGTGTGTCATCCCGGTCCTCCCGCCCAGGTGGAAGACGGCCCTGGCAGGTGTGTGGCCAAGGGTTCAGTGAAACCGTCGTCGTGGCTCAGGTTTCAGGAACCGGATCCCAGCGGGTCAGCCGTGTGTTCTCTTTCCTTCCCAAGTGGGAAAGAAGGCCTCCCGCCTGCCTCTCCATCCTCCTCCCTGGCCTGCCGGGGGCTGGGATTAGCACCTGCGCCCAGGCAGGAGCAAGGGCAGCTCAGCCAGGGTGGAGGACGCCCTTCTGGGTTCTCCCTCGGGGAAAACTCGAGAACCTCCATGAGCCAGTAGCTGCTGGGCCCAAAAGGCCTCTGAGCTCCCTGTGGCCCCTGCCCCCGCAGCCTCAGCTCCCAGCCCAGCATCCGTGGTCTGCCCGCAGCGACGGGAAAGCGGAAGAGCCCAGCAGCAGCAGCAGGTCCCATTGCCCTTTGCCGTGTGCACTGGGCGGCATGGCTCCTTGCTTAAGGAGATTAACCCCAATGGGTACACAACCAGAATAGCCCCGGAGGCCGGGCGGAGGGGCAGGAGACGTGATGGGGAGGCACCAGCGGGCACCGGCGATGGCCCGGCCAGCTCAGAATCCCACCCTGGATCTGAAAGCTGCCTCTGTCCAACCGGAGTGTGAAAAAGCACACTTTTTTTTTTTTTTTTTTGTGGTACGCGGGCCTGTCACTGTTGTGGCCTCTCCCGTTGCGGAGCACAGGCTCCAGACGCGCAGGCCCAGCGGCCATGGCTCACGGGCCCAGCCGCTCCGCGGCATGTGGGATCTTCCCGGACCGGGGCACGAGCCCGTGTCCCCTGCATCGGCAGGCGGACTCTCAACCACTGCGCCACCAGGGAAGCCCAAGCGCACTTCTTAAACTAGGTGGTGGGATCCACGTGTGTTTGTCTTAGTTGCTGCTCTTAATCACGTATTATATAGGTTCTTCTGTATGCATAGAATGTTCAGTTTGATGAATTTTCAGCAAGTGAAGCTCCTGCTGCCACCCTTGGGCTGCCCCTGGGCGCTTGCCTTCTCCTCAGCGAGGCAGCAGGGTGGATGGATGGGCCGGGCGGACAGGGAGGCAGGACCATGGAGACCCGAACACGCAGAAAGTGCAGCAGTGCTGGGGGATGCAGGTGGGCGGGGCTGGGATGAGCATCCCACTGACCAAGGGGAGGTTGCTACCAGATCGGGTAGGCTGGGGGCTCGGGGTCCCCAGGCTGAGGCAGGAAGGGGCCAGGGTGGGGCCAGAGCCCGCACCCACCATCTGCTCCCATCAGCCTCTCCCTCCACCCAAGAGACGAGCATCTGTGTCAGACATCTGGGGTGGGGGGGTAGTTGATATTCGATGCCTGCCAAGTCGGATAAACAGGAATAGCCTTTCCAGACCAGCCTGAGCTTGTTTACCAGGCCTCTCCTGGCATAACGGGAGAAGGAAGACGGGTCTGTCCCCCCACAGTTTGCTGGCCCAGGACACGGGGGTGGGGGGAGCCCCCGGTGTCTGGAGCCCGAGGTGTCCAGGTGTGACCCAGCTCCTGTCCCTTACGAGCTCGAGAACTCAGTGAGTCCCCTCAGGAAGGAAGCACACTCACGGTGCTGAGGACCATCTGGGCCAAAGGCCTCATTAACGTGGCTTCCTGAGTCGACCATGCTACCTGTCAGGTGACCTTGGAGGGTTACTGTGAGGTTGAATTGGACCAGGTGCTGAAAGTGGCACAGGGACCTTGCCCTCCTCTCCCTGAATCCTGCAGACTTCATGCCTGGGTATTCGCCAAATCTTCTTAATCTCTCATGAGGTTAAAAACTACTGCCGGTGGGAGTGAGGACTGGATGGACGTGCGCGGAGAGTGGCCGGGAGCTCAGTAAAGAGGGAGGCAGGGGGAGTTTAATTACTTCCTGCCCCACCCCCATCCCGTGGCCTGGTTTCTTCTAGCCTCTGCCTAATTATTTTACCCCCAGGCTCAAGGGCTGAGGCTCCGGGCTGGACGCTGCTGGGGGAAGGGAGATGGGGGAGGTTTCGGGCCTGTGAACCCTCCTGGTCTCTGGGGTCCCCGGCAGAGAAGACCAGCTGGTTGTCCGGAGGCCGTTTACAAACAGCTAGGAATAGAACGGCCTCCTGCCCCGCGCCCTCTCCCTCCCACCCCCCTCTTGCCTCCCCCAGGAGGGTCCACAGCCCCTTCAGGCTGTTGCATCAGTGCCAGCGGGACCCCGTCCTGACCTGAAAAGTAGAACATCCCTGGCGCAGAAGGTAGCGAGTCTGGAGGTCAGAACAGGGTCTCCAGAGGCAGCTGGACCTGGATTCAGACCCCGTCCCTTTGCCTTTCGGAGCCCGAGATGCCCATCCACAAGATGGAAGTAAAGCCCACCATAGGGCAGTTGTGAGGTTTAGGCCAGGGCATGGAAGGCCTGTGGCAGGGAGATTTCCCTGACCCTGAAGGTCCGGCAGTTAAGACTCCGAGCTTCCACTGCTCGGGGCACAGGTTCAATCCTTGGTCAGGGAACTAGGATCCTGCATGCCCTGCCCTGCGGCGAGGCCAAAAGAGAGAAGGCGCTTGGCAGGCTGGGGGCTGGGGGCCTGGAGGTGGGGCCTTGAGCCCTGTCCCGCCTTCACTCTTTTTAGGCAGGGTTCACGGATCATGTTTGTGTTTCTAAGTAGGGAGGCGGATTCCACTAAATCATTGATTCTCCAGCTATTTTGTGAGTTCCCAACAGGCAATTTCTAAACGCTAGGAGACAGTAGTAAGACAGAGAGGCCCTTGGCCCTGAGCTCACATTCTAGTGGGTGAGACAGATGATACTCGTAGAGACCATATACACACATCACAGGTAACATCTGTTTGTTACAAAGAAGAATAACCTAGTTTCAGGAAAGAGTATACAACCAATAGTCTTGGTGGGGGGAGATTCCTACCAGGGGTCAGGGAAGACACTGCCCAGAGGCGACGTGGGAGCAGGTCTGGGATGGACTGAGGGATTGTCCACGGGACGCTCTAGAAGGAACAGCAAACACAAGGCCTGTGGTGCTAGCAGGTGTAGCCTGTCAGAGGGCGAGCCAGGCCCTGTAACTGGAGCAGTCGAACGGGGATGAGGCCAGGAGTAGGCTGGGTTCAGGTGAAGCAGGGTGGGTTCAGGTGAGGCGGGGCGGGTTCAGGTGATACGGAGCGGGGGTTCAGGTGATACGGGGGCGGGTTCAGGTGATACGGGGCGGGGTTCAGGTGATATGGGGCGGGTTCAGGTGATGCGGGGCGGGTTCAGGTGATATGGGGAGGGTTCAGGTGATGTGGGGCGGGGTTCAGGTGATGCAGGGCGGGTTCAGGTGATACGGGGCGGGTTCAAGTTATACGGGGCGGGGTTCAGGTGATGTGGGGCGGGGTTCAGGTGATACGGGGCGGGTTCAGGTGATGCGGGGTGGTTTTCAGGTTATACGGGGCGGGGTTCAGGTGATGCGGGGCGGGTTCAGTTTATATGGGGCGGGGTTCGGGTGATGCGAGGCGGGTTCAGGTGAGGCGGGGCCTTACAGGGCAGCCGTGGGAGCTTGGAGTTTTATTCCAAGCAGGGTGGGATGGCATTGGAGGGTTTTGAGCAGGGGAGAGATGTGGTCTGACCTCCGTTTTCAAAAGGAAATGTACACACTGCTATATTTAAAATAAAATGCCTTTCCATGAAAAATAAAATAGAATGCGCGGACCCATTGCTCTGCCAGCGGTGGGACGCACAGAGGCAGGAGGGCAGGATGGAGAGGTGGTCAGATTCGGGAGATACTTCACAGCAGCACAGCCAGGCCTGGCTGACGTTTTGGGGGAAAGAGAGGAGTGAGGTGAGCCGTCCTGCCTGAGCTGCGGGTATATCTGGCGCCGCTCGCTGACGTGAGCAGGGGATTTGAGCAGATGCAGAATGCTCGTGGAGCTTAGCAGCCCCACGGGGAGCGCTGGGTCGCAGGTGCGAGTCTGGAGCTCAGCGGCGAGAGCCCATTTGGGAGCCCGAAGTGTGGAGGTGATGCTGCAAACCCCGAGCCTGGAAGAGGCACTTGGGGAGCGAGTGTGGGTGAAGAGCCAGGGCCGAGGACCAGTCTCCGTCCCTCCCACACTTCAGGCGCTGGAGAAGGGGGAGGAGCCCTGAAGGAGGCTGGGGAGGAGGGCGGAGGCTCGGAGCCGTTTCTTAGAAGCAGGTGAAAGGGGCTCATGGGGGGGGGGGCCGCCACGTCTGTTCCTGCTGAGAGATTCTGGAAGGTTAAGACTCGAGGAGGATGGCGGGGCCGGCAGATGGAGCACACAGACATGGCTCTCTGTGTTTTCTGCATTTTGTTCTAGTGGGGAGCAGCTGGAGGTAAACACGGATCACGGGAGGAGTTTTAAAAGATGGGCTATGACAGCGTGTTCGGTGCTGCTGGGGAGGGTCCGTAGAGAGGGAGACCTTGATGGCGGGACGCACTACGGTGGGGCCTCACCTCCCACACTGGGGCGGGGCGCGGAGGGGGGCACGATGCGTCAGGAAGGCGAGTCGGGGGAGGGGGAGGGGAGCTTGGCCTCTCACGTGGGGCCAGGTACCCGGGCTGCTCTGGGAAGACACGCCCCGCCAAGCGGGGGTGCATTGAAGGGGAGAAGCTGGGAGGCTGGGGTCAGAGGTTATGCCTCAGGTCCCAAGAGAAATGCTCAGTGCTTCCTGGTGAGGTAGGGACACACGAGACGCCCCAGACATGAAACCCGGCCTTGAACATCAGCTTCAACAGCTGCCAGAGCTGTTCCAAGACCCAGTAGACTGTCACTCCGGGGCACTGATCCTCTGTCCCCAAGGCCCTCGTGCCCAGCGGGAGGTGGGGGGCTCCGGGCCTCTCGGCATGGCTGGCGGTGGGACGAGCCCTGGGCTGCAGGCCAAGCAGGGGCCCCGGGCTCCTTTCCCGGCCGGAGGGCTCAGCAGCCGCGCAGCCTCAGATGAGCCCCGAACGTTCCCCAGGTTTGCCGTCTTTCATCGTATTCTTCAGTCTTACCTGTGTCTCATTGACAAGAGGGGATGCTTTCTCTAGCGCACGCCTTTATTGAAATATAAAACACATGCAGAAAAGTGTACAAAACACAAATACAGACTTTCGCAAATTCCCACAAAGTGAACCAGAACCAGTGCGTTGACGGCATCACCCCAGGCGTCCTCCCCGTCGCCCCTCCCGTCCGTCCCCACGGGAGCCCAGCCCTGGCTTCTAACCCCAGGCTTAGCTCGCCCGTTTAAAATCATGTATTTAGAGTCACACAGCGTGTGTCCTGTCCCGCGTCTTTATGTTTGTGAGATACATCCATGTCGTCCGTAGCTTTGTTTGTTGTTTACTTGCACTGCTATGTGGTAACCCCTTGTATAAATATGCCATAATTTATTTATCGTTTCACTGTTAGTAGACATATGGGTTGTTTCCAGTTTGGGGGATATTACAAAGCATGCTGTTAGGAACGCTTTTGTCCATTTTTGGGTGCACTTACGATTTCATTTCTGTTGGGGATGTGCCTGTGAGTGGCATTGCTGCCACACAGAGAACGCATAATGAAGTTCCCATTTCTTTGCCTGTGAATAGAGGTGATCCTATCTAATTTGGAGTCTCTGTGAGGGTGGGGCTCACAAGTTTGCAGCATGTCTAACATAGCAATTTGCAAACAGTAGGCATTTAAGTCAGTGATAGCCACCGTCGTCATTTCTCCTGGGGCCCATCCTTGAGGGCAACCGCCTGCCTTCACGTCCTGGGACACATCCTGCCCTTCCACACGCCCACCAGTCACTCTGTTCAGACCTGGATGCCGCAGTGAGGCCCGGGTCGGGTCTCTCCACCCCCAGACTATAACTTTCCCAGAAACGGTGGCCCCTTCCATCCTTGGCCCCAGCGTGGACAGACTTCTCATCAGTGTTTGGAGGCTTTCCGGCTTTGCTTATTTTCCCCTTTAGCTTCTATCTTACTCGGTCATTCTCAGCATTACCCTCGGTTCTCATGCTTCGGCCCCCACCTTCGTCACTGGGCCGGCAGGAGACTAACCCCCTGGCATATGTGCCCCGCCCCACAGCTGCTCCCCAGACCTGGAGAGAATGACGTGGCGGGTACGTCGTCGTTGCCGCGGCCAGGCCTCAGGCTGCCCAGAAAACCTCCGCACATCCCCCTCTTCTTCCAGAAGCCAGCCTTCCTCTAGGAACCCTCTTGTCCCAGCTCTCTTCTCACCCTCAGCGGATGACCTGGCGCCAGGTTTCACTGAGAACCTTGAAGGCTTCGGGTGGGAATACCTTCAAATTCCTCGTCTGCTACCTGAAAACGTGTAGGCGTCCATGTATGTAATCTTCCCCCTTCCCTCCCATCTCAGCACGGAAAAGACGGCCCTCCTCTGGACCAGGCACTGTTCGGATCCTGTTCTCTCCTGTGTCCTCTGCAACCTTTGCTCCCTTAAACACCGGTTTTCTCTCAGTCAGTCTCTCTCTGTCTCTGTCTCTCTCTGTGTCTCTCTGTGTCTCTCTGTCTCTCTGTGTCTCTGTCCCTCCCTCTGTTTCCCTCTGTCTCTGTCTCTCTGTCTCTGTCCCTCCCTCTGTGTCTCTCTCTCTCTGTCTCTGTCTGTCTCTGTCCCTCTCTCTGTGTCTGTCTGTCTGTGTCCTTTCCTCTGTATCTCTCTGTCTCTGTCTCTGTCCCACCCTCTGTGTCTCTCTGTCTCTGTCCCTCCCTCTGTGTCTCTGTCTCTCTGTGTCTGTCTGTCTGTGTCTGCGTCCCTTCCTGTGTCTCTCTGTCTCTGTCCCTCCCGCTGTGTCTCTCTGTCTCTCTGTGTCTCTCTATGTCTGTCTGTCCGTGTCTGTCTCTGCCCGTCTCTCCTCAGCCTGCCTCCCTGCTCTCTCTCCGGCCCCATCTCTCCTCCTTCACAACAAAACTGCGGGAAGCAGCCCCACAGTCACCATCTCACTGCAGCTCCCTGGCCCCTGCACTGACAGCCTTGGGGGCTGGCTTTTTAGTCCTCGTCCCGCGTGCCTCCTCTGCGCCATCCGACGCCACCTCAGTCCCTGGCATCCTGACCAACGCGCTGGTTTCCTTCCCTCCGCAGCTGCTCCCTCCCCATCTTCCCCTGGTGTCCAGACACCGCTGTGGCCAGGGCTCTGGCCGCAGCCCCTGTGCCCGCCCACTCCCTCTGGCCTAGATCTCCATTCTGAGTCTAGAGCATTCACTTGCCTCTTGTGCTCCTCGAGTGTCTCAGGTTCAACTAGTCCAAAAATAAATGAACCATCGCCCCAGCCCGGGCCCGCCTCTCCTCCTCCTCTGTAGTTTGGTGAGCAGGGGGGCTGCCTAGCCCCCCTGCCCGTGTCCCGGCTTCTCTTGGCGACAGAACCCTGGTGCGCTGTCCTCCCCTCCGGTCCACCTCCCCAGTCGCTCAGATCGCGCGTCATGACCTCGCCGCCCACCCCCTCCTCTGCCCGTGGAATCCATCCTCCCCGAGCTGCCAGCGTCTTATCATTGAATGCAATCTCGACCCCAACACTGTCCTGCGTGAGACCCCCTTGCTCCGCACGGCTTCCACCACCAACCCACACTCCTTGGCGGCCCAGGGCGCGCTGGGCAAGCCAGCACCTCCCTGACTCCCGGCTACTAATGCTCGTCCCCTTGACTTTCACCCTTTGCCACGTCTACGCCTGACGGTGGCCCACAAAGGGGCTTCCTCTCCTTCCTCTGTGCCTGTGCTGACCTGCCAGCCCGGATAATCCTCCTCCCTGGAGGCTCGGCTCCGGTGACAGCCGTGACACGACTGTCCACACGCACACGTGGAACGCGGTGTTCCCGCATCGCCTGTGCCCGTGTTTCCCCACACGTCTAGAGGGCGAGGCCTGACCCTCACCCAGCCCCGCTCCCCAGCAGTGAGTGCAGGGCCCGGCTCAGAACACATCTGAACGTTGAATGAACAGAGGATGAATAGTTTGCAAATACCATTCTCGTCCTGCTTGACTGGACCTGCAGAAGTTATTTATTCATCTGTGCTCTTCGGAGACTGCTGGAAAATATGATTTTGTGTCCAGATCCCCAGATGGAGAGAGACTTGGCGGTGACTCCTTTTTTCCAGTTTCTGTAAACAGCCACTGAAATCGGTCCACAAGTTTGCACCCTACGACCCCAGCGCGGGGAGACGTCACTGCCGTATTTCCCCCTGTTTGTTCTGCACAGAACGAGACTCAAGGACTCATTTTTAACTTGTTCCATTTTTCTTCTTTCTCTGGATCCTCTCTTAAATGGCTCTCCAGGGACCTGAGATCACAGGCTGACATTTTTAGCCTGACCAGTCCAGTTCGCCTGTGTCTCAGGGGCCACTGATACACCCTAACGAGCATATCAATGATTAGCTCCAGACCCAGCCAGCTGGGGCTGTCAGCGCCCACCATCTGGTTTCTCCCCTAAAATGTCTGGAGAAGTTTGCGGCTTTGCCTCTAGATCCAGCGGAGGTGACGTGGCTCCTGCAGAGAACTGGCTCCAGGCAGGTCTCCCCTTGGAGCGGGAGCAAAGCCCCGGTCACAGTGTCGCAGGCCCACCTGTGGGGCGGCTGGGGGTCTGAACGTGGGGGTGTGATAACTGGGAAGGTCGTGGATGGGCCAGTCCTGACCCAGGTAGATGGACACCGGCCCTCCTGAAGCCAGGATTGTGAGGCCGGAGCAGAGCCGGGAGCAGGTCCTTGTAGATAAACGGTCAGCTTTTCTCACCAGGGCTCTGCAGGGAACCAAGCCCTGCAGAAAACTGAGTGACTGTGTCCTCAGTTCTCCCCACTCTAAATACAGAGGAGAAAGAAATTCAGTACATGCAGTGGACGCCTTAGGGCATCTCCTGGAAGCTCCTTTGACAAGGGCTGACTTCAAGCCATTTTCCTCGTACCAAGTGTCCCCCGATGGGTCACCTCCCCTACTCCAACGGCAGAGTCTTCCGCGTGCCTATCCCTGTATATTATTTAGAAAGAATGTATTTCCAAATCACCAGGAAAGTGTCTACTGATGACCCAGATGCTGAAGACGCCAGTGTCCCAATGGTCAGGGTTCCTTCAGGTCGGGGGTCAGAGAGACTTTCTGTTTTACTCTCCGTCCCTGTAATCCTTGCCTTAAAGGCAGGAGGAGACAGTGGTACACAGAGCACGGAGGTGCTGTTTCTTCAAACGATAATTTATAATTGTAATGTCATAAGGCTCATTATAGACAATATCAAAACATAGGGGAAATAGAGAAAATAACCAGTAATTCTTTGTCTGATTAGCTAAAGGTGTCAGCCACGGTCACGTTTCCTGAGTGCAGGCGTGCGTACACACTTTTCCTTTTGTAGCTGAGATACCTTTATGCACAAACACACATAGTCACATACATTCTGATTCCTGCTCGTTATTATTGTTTGCTTATCATATTACAGCAGTCATTTTCCCATGTCACTAAAAGTTCTTCCTGAACATCGTTTTCAGAGGGTATTATGGTCCATCGTATGGCTGGGTTAAGCCATTTGCCTATATTTGGACACTTACATGGTTTCCAATAAATGTACTTTCCAAGTCCCCAAGTGGATCCGCAGACGCAGGCTCCTTCCCCTGGCCTTTGGCGCCTGTCCCCAGAGAGACTAAGCCAAACCCCATGATAAACAGAGCCACTGACACACTTCGCAGCTGAGACTCTCGCCAGATGGGCGAGACCGACTAGGGAAGGGGAGAAAAGACTCCCCGATGGCTAATCCCGGGACAGGGACACGCGAGGCCACCCCTGCTCCTTCTTGAGACTCAAATTCCTGACGTTGGTACATCTGCCAAGCAGGGCAGCCCTCCGCCCCCCCCAGGACCAGTCACCTGCGTGCACCGTGGCAGAACTGGCGTGCCCGGCTTTCCTCGGACTTGGGAGGAAAGAGTTGTTCCTACTGACAAAGAGAATCAAGTCTCCAGCCTGGGAAATTTCAGGTGTGGGCAGGATGTCAAGGAGGGGAGGGCACTGGTCCATTCTCCTGCTTCCGAGGCCCTGCCCCAAAGGCACCCCAAGGTACCAAGTCCTCGTGGTACCGGTTCCCTCCCCCAGAAAAGCAGAGGAAGGGTGTCTCGGCTCAGCTGACCCAGGTGAGCTCTCAGCTGCCGTCCTGGGACATCCGCCCACGAGCCCCAGCTGTCCAGGCTCCAAAGGGGAACCTCACGCTTGCCGGCCTGTCCGGTCTTATGGGTTCCCGCAGGCGCCGTCTGATTTCCCCTCCTGTCAGCCTTGCAGTGTAGGGCTAGACAGGCTTTAACCTGCTTGACAGACAAAGGAGCTGGGGCTGAGGAGGTCACCCAGCTGGTGACCAGGGACGCTCTCGAACACCTCCTTCTGACTTCATGTTCACAGAAAAAGTCTGTCTCTCAGCCTCCTTTCTGAGCACCCCCTTGAGTGGCGGATGCCTGCCGTGCACCCGCCTGGGGCAGGTGCTACGCCTGGAAGCCCTCTGCGCTCTGGGGCGGGAGCTGGTTCGGCCCACCCTGCCCTCGGTGGTCCCAGGATGGCTTCTCCCTGATGCAGACCCAGGGCTCGCTCACCCAGCCTGCGGCCCCGGAATCGCCACCCCGCACCCCCTCCACCCCAGGTCCTGCAGCCGCTGCGGTGGAGGCCGTGGTCTCTCCACTCGCCCCCTCCCGGGACGCTGGGTCACTAAGGGTCTTTGTGGATCACAGGAGCCCTTACTATTTAGGGCATTTATTGCTCGTCACAAATGGGAATAAACAGAGGGAAGCAAACGGCCCACACGGGAAGTGCAGTCACTCAGGATCCGGCACGGGGACCCCTCCACGTGGGGCTGCCGAGCTGGAGGTGTGGCCGCCGGGAGCCCAGCGTGAGTCACGCAGACGCCCCAGACCTATCGGGAAGAATGAACTGGCTCGCTAGTAATTTTACATTGATCACATGTGGAAATCGTTTTCAGATGGGCTCCAAACATGTATTTTTTATTTAAAAAAACACAGGATTTATTAGGAAATCATGTCATCAACCCTTCCTGCGTGTGTCCCGAATGCATATCTTCACAGAGGGAAGTCTGACGTGGCGTTGGGTGTGTGTGCACATGTGTGCGTGCACACGTGAGCATATTCTTGGGATGCTGGGAAACAGAAGGATGTGATGGGTTCAAGGTCAAGTTCAGTCAGTGCTGATACATTCAATCTGCAGGGTTAGTGACTCAGCCCCTTCTAATTCAAGGGCACTGAAACTTCAACAAACACATTATTAAAATTCATTTCACTTGTTTCTTTTTCCTTTGTATTAACGTGGCTACTAGACCATTTAAAATTGCTGGTATAACTCCCATGATGTTTCCATTGGGTGGGGCTGGTCTAATACGGTGTTCCATTGATGGTCCCAGGCACATAGGTTCGTTTTATGGTTTCAGTTCTTTATTGAATCTTTATCCTTTAGAAATTAAAGCAAGAGAAGATAAACACAGTACATACAATAGGATTTTGTTCAGTATAACCTCCCATCATTGTGTGATAAAGAGCAAGGTCTCTTTTAATTATCTTCCCATTTTTCGTTGAGATATAATTCACATACCATGAACTTCAACGTTTTAAAGTGTGCAGTTCAGTGGTTCTTTTAGTAATTCACAAAGTTGTGCCACCAGTCCTACTATCTAATTCCAGGATGTTTCCATCTGCCGCAAAATACACCCCGCACCCACGAGCAGCTCCTCCCCAGGTCCCGCCCCCGCCCCCCCAGACGCTGGCGACCGCTCATCTGCCTTCTGTCTCTAAGGGGGCGCCTGTGCTGGCATCTCATGTGCGTGGAACCGTACAGCACGGGGCCTCTGGGCTCTGCTCCTTCTCTGTATCATGCTTTCAAGGTTCATCCCCGTTGGAGCGTGGCACTTCATTAGCGTTATGGCTGAATAATAGTAATGTTTATGGTTACACCACAGCAGCTGATGGGTATCCGGGTTGTTTCCGCATTTTGCCCGTTATGAATAATGCTGCGGTGAACATGCGTGTGTAAGTTTTTGTGTGGACACGTTTTCATTTACCCTGGGTATATATAGGACCCAGGGGTGGAACTGCTGGGTCATAGGGTAACTGTGTTCAGCTGTTTCAGGAACCGCCAGGCTTTTGCAAGGCGGCTGCACCATCTTACATTCCCGCCAGCAGTGTATGAAAGTTCCAGTTTCTCCACATCCTCGCTGACACCAGCTATTATCTGACGTTTTTATTTTTTTTTTAATCATAGCCACCCTAGTTGGTGTGAGGTGTATATCTCACTGGGGTCTTGCTAACCTCAGAGGACACGGGTTTATTTCATGAAATAATGTGGCGATTTCCTCAAATCCGTTCCGTCTTCCTAACCCTCCTTCTCCAGACCTGCCGTATTTATTCTTGTGGTTTCACTGTTGCTTGCACACCTGCCACTCCCAGATGTGCGTCTCAAGCGCAGGTCTCTGTCCTGAGCCGTCGGTCTTAACTAAAGCCAGCTCCTTGGGCATTTAACCGTCATCCCGGCCCAAACCGCCGTCACCCCACTTCCCACCCGCCTTCCCTCCACCCTCCTCGCCATGGTTTTAAAGCATCACCATCTCTCCTGTCAACCGAGCTGAAGTCCCGGGGGCTTTCCCCACTTAACCAAATCTTATGAACTGTCCCCCAGAAACGAGCATAGAATTCACCTCAAGGCGGGCGCTGTCAGCCTCGGTCTGGGGTCCCATCACGTCCTGCCAGAGCTGTCTCTCCAAATACAACCTGACCGTCCGTCACTTTCCTGCCTAAAAGTGTGTGTTTCCGTTGCCCATCATGTGAGGCCCATGCGTGAACTCTGGCGTCTGGAGTGATCTGGCCCCAGGGCAAGGTTCTGGTCTCAGCCCCTCCACCCCGTGCCCAACAAGTCCCGTGCTTTGCCCGTTTTGACCCTCGCCCTGAGAGAGTCCTTGCGTGTCTCCTGTCCCAGTTGAGCCCTCTGAAGTAGGCCCCCTGGGATGACGCTTCAGTCCCATGTCCTCCTGGCCCGGCCTCCACTGCATAGACACAGGGTCCTGTACTGGGGGGGGGGGCTTGCCCTCCCTGATGTAAGGGTTTGACATCCTCTTCGCTGCCTCCCCCCACTAGACTTTTTTCTTTTTAATATTTATTTATTTATTTGGTTGCACCGGGTCTTAGTTGCAGCAGGCGGGCTCCTTAGCTGCGGCTCGTGGGCTCCTTAGTTGCGGCTCGTGGGCTCCTTAGCTGCGGCCCGCCACCTCCTTAGTTGCAGCGCACGGGCACCTTAGTTGTGGCATGTGAACTCTTAGTTGCAGCATGTCGGATCTAGTTCCCTGACCGGGGATCGAACCTGGGCCCCCTGCACTGGGAGCGCGGAGTCTTACCCACTGCGCCACCACGGAAGTCCCCCCGCCCCCGCAGCTAGATCTCGACTTCTCTCCCTGCAGTGGAAGGACTAGACCCACCTCCCAGCTGTCCTGGGGCTTAAAGGCTCAGCTCAGTGCTCAGGCTGGTCCCCGGCTCTGACCCTCCCCCACCAGTGTGTTTCAAACGGGAAGACCCAGCCTTTTCACTCTACTACAAGGGGGTCCCAGCTCCCTTGCAGCTCCCTGACCTCGACTGCGGGAAGGGAGCTGCCTCTGGGAGTCGTGACGACCCCGCATCATGAAAGAGGGAACTTTCCAGAACAACCTGCAGGTGCCCAAGGCCTGGGGGATGGAGGCTCGGGTGTGGCATTTTCCTGGGGTACAATCTGCAGGAAGAGTCAGCAGCGGGGGAGGTGGCACTGGAGCCAGCAGTCCCTCATCCCCGTGGTCCCGTCCGTCCAGAGGCATCGGGAGACCCCTCACGGTGGCACAGGGGGCCTGGAACGTGGGGCGTCCCCGAGGCCAGCAGGGCTGTCGTCCGTTCTGCCCTGTCCTGCGGGCGTGGGGGTCTGGGAGGCACACCCACCAGACCTGTGGATTACCTGAGGCCCAGAGGGAGTGCAAACTTGGAAACAGCGGAACCAGGATCCACAAAGTTCTGGTCAGACTGGGATGACGGGCTCAGTATGACAGGTGGAGGGGACCTTGTTCCGTGGGACCCTGGGGGTGGAGCCAGAGGGCTTCCTGCCATAGAGTCAGCTTCAAAAAAAAAAAAAAAAGGCTTGGCTTCCTCAGGAAGAACTGAGCTCTCAGTCCCTGGAACCTAAGTGGTAGGGACATCATAGGTAGGGTTGAAATATTTCATTCCATCCCAGCAAACATTTGTTACATGCAAAGCACTGGGCCAGGCCAGATGCCGGGGACAGAAATAAAGGGCCGGTCCTGCCCTCAAGCCGCTCACCATCTAGTCCCAGGACAGCGCAGAGAGGGCTACAGGGCAGCCACCCGGGAGGGGCTCCCGGCCCAGGGCCTGGGCTGCATGTTGATGGTCCATTCCGAGGAATTAACTATTATTAACCTTTTAGGTAAGAGAACAGTGTCGTAGCTCTCTTTCTCAAAAGTTGCCATCTTTTAGAGATACACACTGATTTGTTTGTGCATGAAGCGATATACCTGGGATTTGCCCTGAAATAATGTGAGGGTGAGAGAAACACAGGGGGGCAGACAGTGATGACTGAGCTGCCAGGAGGTCATTATGCTCTAGTTTTATGAACCGTTGAAGTTTCCCCAAATACAAAGTTAAAAAGAAGAAGGAGGGGACTTCCCTGGTGGTCCAGTGGATAAGAATCCACCTTCCAATGCAGGGGACGCGGGTTCCATCCCTGGTCAGGGAACTAAGATCCCACGTGCCGCAACTACTGAGCCCGCGTGCCGCAACCAAAGAGGCCGTGTGCCGCAACAAAGATCCCGAGTGTCGCCACTGAGACCTGATGCAGCCAAGTAAATAAAAATAAATATTAAAAAAATTTTTTTAATTAAAAAAAAAGAAGAATGAGGCAGAGGAGGAGAAGTTGGGGGGAGGAGGACAGTCAGGCAGGCGGGGGGGGGACAGAACACTGGGCGGCATGAACAGCACCTCGAAGGCAGCCAGGCCGTGTGTCCTGCACGGTGACCGGAGTGCGGGCAGGAGGGGGCGGGACACAGCCGCGGGCAGCGGCCACGTCACGAGGACCTGTGGGCCTGCTCAGGGTCTGGGGCTCATCCCAAAAGCCCGGCCCCACTGACCAGGTGACATTTCTGAGAGATGGCCCCGGCTGCAGGTGCAGGTGGCTTGGAGAGGGCAGTGAGGCGGGCAGGGGACCAGCTTGGCCCCAGCACAGTGGTGCCAAGGGTGCTGAGGTGTCAGGAAGGCAGGTGAGGGAGCAGGGAGGTGGGGCTGCCATCCCAGGTCCGCTCCGGGGACGTGGCGCCTGCTGCTGCCTCCTCCCTCCTCTTTCCCTATTCGGCCCCACACTGGCTCCAGATTCCTCAGGACCCAGAGCAGAACTGAAGTGTGAGGCCCCTCGTCCAGGAATTAAGCCTTTCAAGATGGTGACTCGAAGCCTGGAGCCGAGCTCGGGGCCTGGGGCAGAGCAGAGTCCAGGCCTCCGTCCAGAACAGGCGGGAGGAGCTGTGGGAGAGCCAGGCCCCCTCTCACAGCTGGGCAAGAGGACGGCGTGTCCCTCCTGCCACCCCGGGACCTCAGTGGGACCCAGGGACGTTACAATTACCTTTCAAAATACTATGTAAAATTGAGTTGCCACAGAAAGGTGGAATATGAACCCTAGATAACTGGGACAAAGCAATGTCAAAATTGAAGGAAACGATCGCTTATAATAATTATAAGCACTACAATTGAGACAAGCTACTTAAAAATTATTAAACTGCTCAGCTCACTCGCTGGGGCCCACTGAGGTCCCAGGCGTGGCAGGAGGGACAGGAGGCAAACGCTCACATCTAAGCGGCCCTTTACAGCCTTCTCCAGACTCACTGGCTTGCGTCTGCCTGGGACGAATTGCAGGCGCTCAGGGCAGCCGAGCCCGGCGGACAGCAGAGGGCCAAAGCGACTTGTTTGTTTCTGCCGTGTGCTTTCCCAGTTTCTCCAAAAATGGGGTTTGCTACAAGCTTCCTACCCTGAGTCACCAGACCCAGCGGCCAGAGACAGGTCCCTGAGGCCCACAGAGACACTGCCGCTGAGCCTTCGGGGCAGAGGAGATCCACCAGACACCCTTCCTTCTGCCCTGGAGGTGTTTCCTTCCAGCCTCACACCGCCCGCGGGGGTCTGGCCAGGGCAGGCCCAGTGCAGCCGCGACCCACCCCTGACCTGGCGCCCCCTTCCCCGCAGGGAAATGCCGGTGACCGCAGACAGACCCCTCCCTTCTTTGGGTGGCTTTTGGAGCTCGTAGGAGGGGGCAAGGGCCCCAGAGTCTCCCCTGTCCCCGCCGGCAGGTGTCCTTCCCCTGGTCAGCACTTCACGTCTCTTTCACACGAAGTCTTTGCCCTCGAGGACCTCAGGCTGCCAAGGGGCAGAGTTTGGTGAGGTGTTCGGTGCAGCGGCTGGACCACCGAGTCTCCACATCACCTGCTTCCCAGAAGACGCTGGCCTCCTTCCCTCCACGCACAGGGCAAAGCGGACACAGAGGCGGCCTGGCCTCGCGCTGGACGCCAGCAGAAAGTGCCCCGTGTCCCTGGTTCACAAAGCACCCCCATCCCAGGAGGTAAAGATGAACTGTTTACACTGGGTGGGAGGCAGCGCCTGAGCCCCCCTGCCCTCTGAGCAGCCCTCATATTTATCACTGCGCTGACCTCATAGTTGCTGGAACGAGGCCGGGCAAGGGTCAGGCTCCGTGGTGGGTCCTGGCACAGCGCCGCTGGGCTGCGTGATGGGGAATCAACGCCCATCTCTGTCCCTATCCGTCCCTCCTAGCTGCTGCTGACCTGAGGGGCTTTGGTTTTTTGTTTTGTTTTTCTTTTTCCTTTTTTTTGCTATGAAACTGAAATATCTAAAGACAATTTTCTTTCCTTTTCTTTTTCTGCAACAACTTTTTTTTTTCTTATCATAAAAGTAATCCAGACATTAGATAACTCAGACATTAGTTTGGGGGGAAAGTTAGATTGCTACCTCCTAACATACTCCAAAATAAATCCCAGCTGATTTAAAGATCTAAGCTAAGATCCCTCAAAGTTCAAAATTAGGGTAAGAATTTACCAGGAAAAAGGAGGAAAAGCTTTCCAAGCAGTGAGAACATCATCGCAAAAGCCCGCAGTCTGGGTCCCTCGAAGGCGAAGGCAAAGGTGGGGCTGGTGGGAAGGAATGCAAGTTGGGGTGAGGTCTTGGGAGTCAAGGCTTACCCTGGGGGACTGGGGAGCCACCAGAAGGTTTCAGGGAAGGGAGTGAGTTGGCAGATCTGTACTCCAGAAAGGTCCCGATGCTGCGGTGGGAAGAGTGTCCCGGCAGAGAGCAGGCCAGTGAGAAGGTCTGCAGTGACCCAGGTGAGAGGTGACAGGGCCTGGGCCAGAGGAGCACTGGTGAGGATGGAGAAGGTAGTGTGGAGGATGAATCTCTTGGGAAGGGGAGCAGGGATGAGTGAGGCAGAGGGGTCCACGCCGCCCCCCACATGCTACACCACCCCTTCTCATCAGGATGGATTTGGGGACCCACCCACCAAGATGGAGCAGGTGTGGTGGCGGGGAGAGAAGTGGAGTTTTGGGGGTGCATTGGGGCTCGTAAGCTGAGATGTTCATTAGACAGTTGGTTACTAGGGTCCGAACCTCCGTAGGGGGTTCTGGCCCGGAAGTACAGCTTCAAGAGACACCAGGACATAGAACCCAACTGATGCCATCAGAGTGGACGAGGTGACCCAGGGAGAGTCTAAAAGAGCAAATGAAGGAGGCTTCAAGGAAAACCTTGAAAAGACCCACGTTTAAGGGGCAGGCAGAGGAGGACGGCCTGGGGACTGAGAAGGAGCTGCCAGAGGGCCAGGAGGTGGCTCGAGGGGGGAGGGGAGGGCTGGTCCACAGTGTCACATGTTTTCCAAGCAACTAAGCAAGATAAGGAATAAAAGACCTAAATCCAATTTAGCAACAAGGTCAGCGATGATCTGGGTGAGACATTTCCATGGAATGTTGGGGCTTGAGGCGAAACTGTGTTGGATCCAGAGATGAACAGGGATTTAAAAAGAACTCTTTGGGGGAGCCTGGGGTAAAAGGATAGAGACAGAGGGCACCTGGGCGGGGCGGTGGGCTTGAGGCAGGATCTGGTCATCCTGGTGCTGGGAGAGGTGTGAGCACTTTTACAAGGCGATGGGAGGGGGCCAGGGAAGGGGAAGAGGTTAGGGTTCTGGGAGGCGGAGGTGCAGGGCGTGGGGCTGGGAGCCAGAGCCCCAGGCAGGGGAGCCCTGGACAGGAGGAGGGAGGATTCCCGCAGTTGGTTTCTGTTTATTCCGGGGACGTTCGTGGAGGAAGCGGTCTGCTGAGACTGGGGGTGGGGCGGGTCAGGGGCAAGGAGAGCAGGAGGGGCTGCAGACTGGCACATGCGCTCAATGAGGACGCCTGACTTTGCCGGGAGCTCCTGTGCGCTGGGCACTGTTAGAGCTCCATGCAACTTTGTTGAAGCCGCTGGACAGCCCGGGAAGGACTGTGGTCCCCAAGTTCACGTGAAAGCAAAGGCTGGACCCGGGCATTCTGTCGTCAGAGCTGGGGCTCAGGAGGTGGTGTGTCTAGCAGCCTTGGTGCGGAGCAGCACAGACACGCAGTGGGCGAGAGTCAGGCCGGGGCTTGCATGGTGGCTGTGACCACGGTTGAGGATTTTGTAAGGATGTGATTGACACACTCGGTACAAGGAGGGTTGGGTGGTGAAGCAGTCCAGGCAGCTGGTGTAGAGAAGCCAGAACCTGGGTTTCGCTCCAGGGATCCTGTTTCTGGGTACAGACCCAAAAGGATTGAAAGCAAGGGGACTTCCCTGGCAGTCCAGTGCTTAAGGCTGTGCCTTCCCATGCAGGGGACGCAGGTTCGATCCCTGGTCGGGTAACTAAGATCCCACATGCCGCGGGGCAGCTAAGCCCACACCCTGCAGCTAATGAGCCCGCGCTCTAGAACCCGTAGGTCACAATTAGAAGTCTGTGCGCCACAACACGCGACGCAACCAAAAATCCCGCGTGCCGCAACTAAGACCCGACACAGCCAAATAAATAAATAAGTAAATAATTAATTTAAAAGAAAGAAAATGCACAACCTAAAACTTGAGGACTATTTTTTAAAATAAGTAAATAATGAAGTATGTGAAAAGGATTTTTTAAAAAAAGGATTGAAAGCGGGAACTCAAGACACACCCCTGCCCAGCCACGCTTAGCAGCTGATTCACGCAGCCAAAAGGCGGAAGCAACCCAAGGGTCCATCCGAGGATGAGTGCACAGACGAGATGTGGTCTGCACATATAATGGGATGTTAGCCTTAAAAGGAAGAAATTCTGAATTCGAGCTTTTCGAGGGTCCCTGTCCGGCAGGTGATCCCTCCATTAGCAGGACCTCATCTCACTCTCACCCACGCACCTTCCTCAGCAACAAGAGCGTCCGCGGTGATCGGGGTAAGAACTGAGTAGTCAGTGGGGGGCTCCAGCCTTGTCCTGAAGGACCACGTTCCAGGTGGTGGCCCAGAGGGAAGCCGCTGGGGAAGCAGCCGGAAACTAGCCCATGGGTGCCAGTCTTGGGGGTCAGGTCTCGGCCTGAAGGTAACCGGTCTTTGGTTTGGAGAAGCAAACGCAGCCTCTCCCAGCTGCTCCGTCCTTTGGGATAAAGCGGTAGAGGTGGAGGGTAACGCCATAAAAGTGGAATAAAGTGGCTGCCAGGGGCCCCCGCCCTGAGCCTCCCACCTTGGTCCCCAGGGCCGCCTCCCTGTTTACCGCCTTCCTTCAAGGGCCATCCTGGGGGGCAGGCTCTGGTGCTGGCCGGCTGGTCTTGCTGCCTCTCAGCTCCCACCTCCCTCCCCAACTCCGGACATCCTCGAGGCTGGGAGCCTAAGCAGACTCCTCGAGGGCCTCTGGGCCCCGGCTGGGGCTTGGCTTCCTCAGGAGAGGCTGTGGGGAACGTAGAAGTGGCCCCTGCTGGCCCTGCTGGGAGGCAGAGCCTGGGCCGTCTTTCCAGGGGACACGGGGTCACCTGCATCCTCCCCCAGCAGCCCGGGCCTCACACTGCCCCGCCGGTCTGACCCGGCTCAGCGGTCTGCCTAAGCGGTCCTGGGCTGCAGGGCTGGGGCCCGGCGGGAAGGCAGGTCAGGGTCCTCAGGACTGACTTCCAAGCCTCCGTCTATTTCATTTCTGGCCCTTGCCAAGCACACAGGCCCTCTGAATTTCAGTGTCAGTGCCAAGTAATGTGGGAAAAGCAACATGGGGAAGGAGAGGCCCGGGGTTGCAGACGCTGACTCCTTCAGCATCTAATAAGCAGTGGCCCCCAGGCGCACACGTCCCCGCGTGCCCTGAGCAGGTGGGAGCCTTCCTTTTTTTGACCTTCTTTCCCACGAGGCTGTTTCCCCACCAGCCTACCTTAGCAGAGGCCACGGGGCCCCTCCTGCCAGCCTGGACGTGAAATCCAGGGGAACCAGGGAATGCTGGCTGCCCGTCCCACCCCAGTCCCGGGCTCCTGGGGGATTCCCGGCCTGCCCTCTCTGCACCCCAGGGGCCAAGCCTTTCCAGGGGACGCGGGGTCACCTGCATCCTCCCCCAGCCCGGTGCAGAGCTGTCCCTCTGTGTGTGCCAACGACCAGGCACCCAGGGGACGAACGTCAGGTGTGCTCCAGGTGCCTTGCCAGGAGCTCCTGGCGGCGGTGGCACCCACTCCTCGGATGGCAGGAAGGGCAGTGAAGAGCCCAGGAGATCTGAGCTTGGCCTCCAGCCTCTCACTTCCCCCGATACGCCGTCTGCAGAGCCAGGAAAACGTTAGCACTGGCCCCCGGCCCACGTGCTCCCCTTCCACACACTGTCCAGCGGCGGTGGGTTTTCCGTGTTTGTTTCCAAGATACTCTGACGACGTGATAAAGGCGTGTAGGGACAGCGAAAGGCAGCCCGTGAGACACCAGGGAAGGTCATCGCGGGTGAGGCCCTCACCCCCACATCCCCAAGCTTCCTCCTGCTAAGCCCGGAGCTCAGCTCCCTCTGCCTGCTTGGATGGATGGATGGATGGACAGACGGTCAGGAGTAACGGGAGGGACGGCTCAAGGCAAGCCCTCAGCACAGCGTTTCAGTGAAACCCAGGACGGTGGGCTGTGGAGGAAACGGTTCAGACCCCAGAGCTGGAGGCCCGGCCTCCTCCGGGGTAGCTGTGCGGCCTTGGGTTTCAGTTTCTTCCTGTGTGAAATGGGGACGATGACAGCCCTGCAGAGCATCGCACTGGGGCTGAGCGTTCCGGGAGGGGCGGGGGCCGCGGTGCCCGCACCAGACGCGGCCAAAGCTGGGAAATGGCCGGTTTCCTCACTGGGCGGGACAGTGGGTGCCTCACCGTCCCTGGTGTGCGGTCCCCAGGATGGGCTGGAGCCTGGGTGTCAGGGGTGGCTCCTCTTAAGCTCTTGACCTTGGCCCCTGGGCTCAGGGCCCACCAGGCACACACGTCCCCGGGCGTCCTGAGCAGGCAGGAGGCTTTCTTTTGGGAGTCGAGGGGCACAGCCTCCAGCACAGCTTGTTGTGTTCGCGGGTGCGGACTGGCGCTAACCCTATCCGCCCATGCGGCTCCAGACTGGGAGCACGGAGGGCCCTGAGCGTGTCCTCGCCTGGCATGGCCATCGTCCCAACAGGCACTGCCCACTTGCAGGCCTTGTGTTGGGAGCTGCAGAGCTGGGAGCAGCGTCCTGGGCCTCAGAGAGTGCGAGAAGCCACCGTGCTGCCCTCACAGTGAGGGGCCCAGACCCCAGCCCAGCAATGGGAATTCCACTCCCAGTCCCCGTTCTCAGGGCACTAACCAGACACCAGTTATGGGCAGGAGCTGAGTGTCTGTATGAGCCCTGAACACCCCAAAAAGTATGTTTCCGGGAATGTTAACCAAGGGGTGTCAAAGTCCTATGCCCCCTCCTTCGGTGCCCCCTCCCCCCCCCCAGCTCCAAGCCACCCTCTGGGTCTCAGTTTCCTGCAAGCTGCCTGCCAAGCCAATGAACGCCCGTGCAACTATAGGCAGAATTTCCCCGGCAGCCCTGGAGGGAACCGGTGGCCTTCTAGGGGATGATCAGTTGTTACAGACCTGCAGCTCAGTCCAGTGAGCTGGCCTAAGCCTCAGTAGGGGCTCCTGCCCGCGAACCACCAAGGGAAACGGGCGCCGCCGTCCCTCCCAGGACTGCCAGCCCCAGGAATACCGCTTCCCCCCAAAGGCAATGGCCTCTGCTGAAACTTCTTGTTGGGAGAATCTAGACTCTTTCTTCTTGGTGGAAAACAGTGAGAGAGCTGGCCCTCCGTGCAGCAGGAGGCTGGAGGGAGTGAGCTCTCCAGGCCCCCGTGAACCCTGGCCCTGGCCCTGCCCCTGTGCTGCCCTCACGCCCGCCAGCCCTGTAAGGGAGCTGCCCTCCCAGGGCACCTTCGGGCGCCCCCAGCCCATGGCCGTCTCCTCCCTGCCCTCCCTTGTAGACAGACGGCCCTGACAGCTGCTGTGCCTGACATCAGAGGTCACCAGGTGCCTGGAGAGAGTGGGGGCCAGGGCCCCAGCCCTCGGCCAGCCGGCTTCAGGGGAGAAGCAGGGGGTGCGAGCTGGGCTGTGAGACACGGAGGGGCTGGTGGGGAGTGCAGGACAGGAAGGAGAGGTGTTTGGGGGGGCGCTCTGAGCACGGGAGCAGGACACGCCCCCTGATGCTGTCCCGGGAAATGGAACCTTGACCAGGGAGGAATAAGAAGCAGCCCCGGCCAAGGCCCAGGGGAAATGCTGTCTTCTAAGGGGCTCCGCTCCACACCCTTGAGGCTGTCAGCGCCCCCAGAACTGCAGTGAAGTCTGGGGAGAGAGTTCTGGCAGCGCGTCCCTGCCCGCAGCCCGGATGCACCGGACACAGACCTTCAGGGGCCTCGCCACGCAGCCCTGGGGACACAGAACCATCTGGGTGGGCATCACCCTGCTCTCGCCCTGGGGAAGGAGCAAATGCACCTAAACTCCAGGCGGTGGCCACACCCCTGCCCCTTGGCTCCGCCCCTCGGCTCCGCCCCCTCCAGGCTAGCGGGTCTGCTCTGCACTCCCTCCCCTTCTGAGGCGTTTCCCAGGCTCCACCTGCCCTCTGGGGGCCTGCGACCCCTCCTTGCAGATGCCTTGGGCCAGGATTACTCTTCCTCAGGTGATGGGTCACAGGAAGGACAGAGGGGACCCGGTGGCAGTCAGCGTGAGCTCGCAGGGCACCGCTGGGCCGGGGGCTCAGTGCAGCACACCAGGCGGGGAGGGGGTCCTCATTTTCAGGGACTTCCTGACAGGCACGCACTTCCTTTCCTCTCCTGCTTTGGCAGTGGAAGTGGGAAACGCTGTCCCCCGTCCAATCAGACGAGACTTCCCGGGGAAGTGGTGCAAGGCCCAAGGTGGGGAAAGACACTGCATCCTGCCGTCCACACCCGCCAAAGACGCGTCACCTGGGTCCTGACCACGTGAAGGTACAGAGCAAAGTCATGAGGCCAAAAGGCCTGGAGGAGCTGGGGGCCAGGAGCTGCTTCCTCCCCTGACCCTGACCCTGGACTCACGGCAGGTCCCTGCCACTGTCACAGGTCCTTAGAGATTTTCCAAGGTCACCCTTTCCACTCCCCTGCGTCCACGAGGAAGTCCCTAACCACGCCTGTGGGCGCCCCTGACCCGAAAGCTTTTCCCAAAGGAAGAGGGTAACTCTGCTTAGTCTCATCCAGAGGCCTCAGACCTTTGCTCCATGGAGGTCCCTAGTTCAACTCGACCTAAACCCTCTTCGTCGAGGTGCCTAGAGACAGGAACACAGAGTCACCCCCAGAGGTCACCAGGATGCAGCCCCAGTTCCAGCAGCAGAAGTCGGCCTGGCGTCCGCGTCACGCAAGCAAGGAGGCAGCGTGCTCTGTGCCGAGAAGCTCGGCTCCGCGGAAGCCCGGCCCTGGGACGACGCTGGGCTGCTTCTCCTTTTAAGGCAACGTCTGAGCTCTCGGCCCCAGCCCCACTCATTCCTGGCTATTTGGAGGCAACGATGATTACTCAGCGCCACCCCGCACGCCCCCACCCCCGGCCTGTTTTTCATTAGGTTCTTTTTAAAGGGATGGCGCCCCCCCTGTAGAGCAGACACGTGGCCCAGCCCAGCCCACTAGGAGCCGGTGCGGGGAGCGCGTGAGGTCGGGGGAGAATCCCGGTGAAGACAACGCGGGGGCAGAGAGAGGGCTAGGATGTTGGAAAACAGCCTCCTGAGAGGCTGGGTGCGGGCCGTGCAGGTTCTGCGGGCAGCAGGGGGTGGTGCCTTTGCCCATCCCCCCCCCCCCGCCCCACGGGGGCGCCAGTGAGACAGGTCTGAAGTCGGGTTCTCGCGAACGCTGGCTGAAGCTGGCTAAGCTATCGTCCCTCTGGATCCCCAGTTTCCCTCCAAGCCAGGCCTGCGAGCGGCATGGGAGCTCTGCAGAGGGCAGCGGGACCGTGTGCCGTGGGCACGGCCGGGCGCCTGACCTCCGTCTGGGGGATGGGCCACGGCCCCAGCTCCCCCGCAGCTCCTCGAGGGGACGGCATCTGTGATGGAACCACTCTGAACCCGGGGGGAGGGGGGCTCCCTGGCCAGACGGTGGGTGGGTTCTTACAAACGTCCTAAAAGGGCTGAGCCACCGGGCCCCTCGCTGGCCTCGTATCTGCAAGTTCCTCTCTCCCTTTCGAATCAAGGCACGGTCGCCACCCCTCCTGGCCCAGCCCTGGAAGGTGCTCTGAAGGGTCACCCCGGTTCTGGGAGCTGGAGTGAGTGGGAGAGGGCTCTGTGCCCCACGAGCCCCGAGCTGGGCCTGCGAGGCAGGAGGGGGAAGTGGTGCCTTGCAAGGCCCTGGCTCACCAGGCCCCGTGCCCCGTGGCTGCCTCATGGCATTCTGGCAGCGGAGCTAAATGAGCCCTGGGGCTGGTCCCCGAGGGCACGTGTTTGTGGTCCAGGTGCACGCTGTTTCCATAGGGCCAACCGGCACCCCACTCCCTCCGGGACACACGTGAGGAAGGGCCACGTGGGCCGAGTGGGCTTCTGTCCCCACAGCCACCTGGCTCTTGAGAGACAGAACACCTCCCACCACTCGGGCCACAGCCTCCTCCTTTTAAGAACCTTCAGAAGGACGTCGGGGCGTCCCCGGGGGCCCGGCTGCCCTGGGGTCTGTCACAGTTGGACAGGGTTAAATCTAATATCTCATCTTAGGCGATTCAGCTGCTCCCGTGGCTCTCAGAATAAGGTGCGGGATTCACGCTCCAGCCTCTAGCTCAACGCAGCATGCTCGCCACGGCCCCCGCCGCTGCAGCGTGGGTCCAGCTCTCCCGAGGCCAGCTGACCTGGCGGGTCCCAGGCTCCTCACAGAGAGGGCTGGGCCTGAGCAAAGTGCTTACTAAAAAATAAGGGAATTCATGTGGACTTTTCAAAAAGCCACGTATATTTGATGCAAAGGTATGTCCTTTATTCTGTTACGTCTACCTTCCTTCGTTATTGTTGACTCCTTATTTCGACGAGATGAGGATGGTAGACAGAATTTACAAATACTCCTAACTGATGAAATAAAACACAAGCAGTCCTTTGTGGGTCCCTCCAACCTTTGTTTCCTCTGAAAAGGTCTCGGCGGTAAAAACCCCAGGATCTGAGAATCACTGACCTACTGCTGGGAGCCAGGGCAAGGCCCTGAGGCTCCCGCCCGGAGCACAGGAAGCAAGGGGAGCCCAGCAGCCCAGAGATCAAGACAACTAATGTTGTAACGAATACTGTAAAAAATCAAATTTAACACGAAGAACGCAATATGGACAAAAATCTAAAATTTTAAACAAAGACACGACCAGTTCTAGGGATGGTCCAGCGAGGCTCAGCAGGGTCCACCTTCCCGGTCACCCACGACAGAGGGGGGCGCTTCAGGGTCTGAGAGCCTCTGGGGAGGAAGGGCCACAGCTGCCCAGGAATTCCCTTCGGGGCCTCACGACCCTGACGTTCTGTGAGTCCGATGTCAGCTCGGTCTCTGCGTGTGACCCCAGGCCCCCGCACGGCGGCCTCAACGGAGGCTGTCCGGGGGCTCCAGGCGGCTCCATACGTGACCCCGCGCTGTCCCCAGGCTCATTCCTCTGCCTCCGTAGCCAGCTCTTCGTGTTTATTTTTCTTTCCTGAATTCTTAGGAGGACAAGCAAGTGGAGACCAAGACAGATGCCAAGAAGGGAGAGGAAAGGGGCAGAGATGCCAGCAAAAAGCCCCTGGGCCCCAGACGGGACTCAGACCTGGGGAAGGAGCCAAAGAGGGGCGGTTTGAAGAAAAGCTTCTCAAGAGACAAGGACGAAGCTGAAAGCAAAGGCTCAGAGAGGCCCAAGGAGGAGAAGCTCATCAGGGGCCTCGAGAAGGGCCGGGTCAGGGCCGCGGTGGACAAGAAGGAGGCCGGGAAGGAGGGGCGGGCGCAGGAGGGGACGGCAGCCCCCAGGAAGGACGAGGAGAAGCAGGGCAGTGCGAGCGGAGACAAGGGGAAGAAGGGAGAGGGGAAGAAGGTAGAGGAGAAGAAGGAAGCAAGCCAGAGAGAGGGGACCGAGAAGGTGAAGGGGCAGAGGAAGGACACGGACGCCCGGAAGGAGGGCCAGGAGGTGGAGAGAGGGAGCAGGGACAGGGGTGCCAGGCCGGAGGACGAGAAGGCCAGAAAAGAGGAGCCCCGCCGTGCAGAGGCCCCCCGCGAAGAGCCCAAGAGCCCGGCGCCAGAGAGATCAGCCCCTGGAGACCGCACCGAGCCCGCCGACGGGCCCACCCAGGCTGAGGAGGAGGCGGCCCCCAGCGTCTTTGACGAACCCCTGGAGCGGGTGAAGAGCAACGACCCGGAGGTGACCGAGCTCAACGTGAACAACTCGGACTGCATCACCACCGAGATCCTGGTGCGCTTCGCCGAGGCGCTGGAGTTCAACACGGCCGTCAAGGTCTTCGCCTTGGCCAACACGCGGGCGGACGACCACGTGGCGTTCGCCATCGCCATCATGCTGAAGGCCAACAAGACCATCACCAGCCTGAACCTGGACTCCAACCGCATCACCGGCAAGGGCATCCTGGCCATCTTCCGGGCCCTCCTGCAGAACAGCTCGCTGACCGAGCTCCGCTTCCACAATCAGCGCCACATCTGCGGCGGCAAGACCGAGATGGAGATGGCCAAGCTGCTCAAGGAGAACACCACGCTGCTCAAGCTGGGCTACCACTTCGAGCTGGCCGGGCCCCGCATGACCGTCACCAGCCTGCTCAGCCGCAACATGGACCGGCAGCGGCAGAAGCGGCTGCAGGAGCGCCGGCAGGAGCGGGAGGCCCGCGGGGCCGAGGCGCTGCTGGAGGTGCCCCGCGCCGGGGCCCCCACCCGGGGCTCCCCCAGGCCCTCCCCGCAGTCGTCCCCCAGGGCCGCTCCCAGGACCTCCCCGGGGAAAGGGGGCGCCCCGGCCGCGCCCCCGCCCCCGCCGCCGCCCCTGGCCCCGCCGCTCCTCATGGAGAACCTGAAGAACTCGCTCTCGCCGGCCACCCAGCGGAAGATGGGCGACAAGGTCCTCCCCGCCCAGGAGAAGAACTCCCGGGACCAGCTGCTGGCCGCCATCCGCTCTAGCAACCTGAAGCAGCTCAAGAAGGTGAGTGGGTGCGCTCAGCCGCCGCGCCAAGCAGCGCGGGGCCGGGAGGGGGCTGGCTCATCCCACCGCCCTCTGCCCCAGGCTGGCCGCCCCGCCTTGCCCGCGACGGAGTCTGGCCTTCCTCTGGGGTGGCCCCCTTTAGCCCCTCACCCAGCAGTGAAACCCGTTTCTCCCAGAAATGCCCTTCCTCCCTCCCCCCATTCCCCAAACCCAAATGGTCTTTGTTTTCCTAATTCCCTCTCAGGACCAGCCAAGTCCTACAGGTCAGTTTATCCCAAAGGTCTTTGGGAAGCACTCCGTCCCTGGAGACCCTGCTTCTCAAGGCTCGGCCTCCCTGGGTGGTAGCGTCTCGGTCCTCTGCCCGGCTGTCCCCACCCCTACACGGTCACTCCTGAGACACTGCACAACCTCGACTGTAACTCCAGGGTCATTCGATGACATCCGGTTTTCACAGAAAAGGGGAAGGGCTCCCTCTGTCCACACTTCATCTCTTTGTGAGCCCAGCAGGAAAGGAAGTGAGAGGGATTCCAGAGGCCCCCGCTGGGTTCCCTCCTCTAAACCGGCTCTGCTCTGCCCGGACAGGTGGAGGTGCCCAAGCTGCTGCAGTAGGACCGGGCTGCAGGCGCCATCCGCGACGCCACGCCTGCCCAGGCCCCGCTTCCCAGGGCCGCACAGACCCCGCCCGCCACGCCGGCTGACCTGCCCTGGACGTCCCTGCCCTGCCGTGGGAGAGCTGGAGGCCTGGGCCAGCTCCGGGAAGGATGCCTTCTCTCCTTGCTTTCCTTTTCTTGTCTCTGAGGCTCTCCACAAATGTCTCATACCTGGAGCTGAGGTTTCTGGACAAGAAGAGTCCTTTCAGCACGTGACTGAGAAGACGGCACGCCTGGGGCCCATGCGGCTGGCAAGCTGCCAAAGTCCTAGGATCCAGGAACGATGTCTCCCAGGGACCACGTGACCCGCCCGGCCCCACTGCCCCGCTAGGGCCAGGATTCAGGCCTCTGAGGAGCCCTTGGGGCAAGGCCGCTGGGCTGCTGGCTCTCTGTGTGGGGCAAGCCTGGAAGACTGGAGGGCCAAGGGCCCAGGGAAGAGGGAGGAGGGGCTGAGGACACCCCCAAGCCCCTCCCAGCTAATCAGAGGACACGGCAGGGGCCGCGAGCCTGGGGGGAGTGGGCTCCAGACATGAGGAGAGGACAGACAGCAGCTGGACCTGAAGGTTTGATGCCAAAGCAGACATTTCCTCACACCCACCTGCTGCTGTATAAATAGCTGTGTATCTGTTTTTCCATAAGATTTTGATAATATATACGAGCCTTTAGCTGTGCTTGGCTGTGCTCACCTCTGTGCTGTCCCGAGGGTCCCGATACTCACCTGGGCTCCCTGGAGGGCTCCAGAAACTCAGGTTCCCTGCCATGCCTCCCCAGGTTGCCACACACAAGCTCCCATCCGCAGAAAGCAGAGCATGAGGGAAAGACTCGGGGGGGGGGGGGCTCCCGCTGACCCGCCGTCCAGGCCCTGGGGTCATTGGGCAGAGCCGCCGTCGGGGTGGCAGGCAGAGGGCAGCGCAGGGCGCCGGGATGACTATGTTAGGCGCGTTCTGGATGCTCCTTTGCGACTCTTCCTAACCGCGGGCTCCAGCCATCTCCTCCCAGCAGCCCCAGGCCACTGGGGAGCAGTGCCCGCACCGTGGGTGCCCCCACGCCCTCCATCCCCGATATAGCAAAGGCAAAGGCATCTCTCTGGTGTGATCGGCTAAAAGAGCTGCACCCCTGTCGCTGTGGAACTGCCACCTGGGTGTGGGTCGGATGTAGGCTTTCTTGCAGCTTGCCGTCTGCAGGGCGGAGGTGGGGCGTCCCTGCGCCGAAGCGGGACCCCTGAGCTAGGTCTGGCCAGAAACAGAGCGCAGCCTGGTCCCGGAAGCAGAGAGCTCAGATCCCAGGGCGCACCCTGCCCCCTCCCCCCACCCACGCGCCTGTCCCCCAGAAACCCAACCAAGGCCGGGCCGGAGGGGGACACACTGCCGCCCCCAAGCTAAGCGCAGCAAGTCTGCGGGCCGAGGCTGCAGCTCTGTGAGCCGGACCAACGTCACCTCCGCGTCGCAGACAAAGCCTGGCCCAGAGAGTGTGACACGGGCCGCGACCACTCAGCTCATCAGGATCCCGAGCTCCGCCCCGAGCTGCTCCTGGTGACGCCCCCTCCCGGCACCGACAAGGGCAGGTGAAGGGGCTCAGGTGGCCTAAGCGACCCCGCCCGCCAGGGTCCAGATCCTAGAGCTCCAGCTGGACCCGTCGCTTTAGGGCGTGACACACTTAACTCAAGATTAGCCGACAGAAAATCAGCTTCTGCTGTTCCTGGGCCGCCAGGGGCACCGCCCTCCCCCTCCCCCCTCTCCGCTCCGCTGTGGCCTCCGCAGGCCGATGACGTCATCTCCTCCGAGCCTGGGGTGGGGGCGTAGCGCCACCTGGCGGACAGCGCGGCTCCGGGCCTTCTGCCGCGCAGCGTTCCGAGCCCGGAGGGTGGACAGCTGGACCTGGCGAGGCCCAACTGCTGGGAGGCCTGGGGTCGGGGTGTGTGGGGGGGCGATCGGGAGAGTCCTCGGGGCGCGGGTGCTCTGGGATCAGCTGAATTGAGGGGAGGGGTTGCAAGGCGGGGCAAACGACCTGACAGCTGATGGATCCGGATTCAAACCCAGGTTTCCTGCCGACTTGGGCCAGGAGGCTCCCCCAGGGCCCTCCGGCCGCCGCACTCTCTCCCCCACCCCGTCCAGGGGTCCATCTGAGACTCTGGCCCCAGGCCCTGCCCGCAGGAAAAGTGCCCCCCTCCCCCATCCCCTCCCCGTCCCCTCGCCGGGCCTGGGGGCTGTGTGTACAAGCTGGGGCCCAGGCCCTGGAGGCACCGGGCCTGCAGGGCTATTCGGCCCACTTCCTGTCGTAGGAGGCCCAGGCCGGGCGTCAGGACCAAGGCCACTCAGGTGGCTTCTGTAAGGAGCATAAGATCCGAACACGGGTCACCCACCAAGATCACCCAGCCTGGCTAGGCGTGTGCCAGCTGCCTGCTGGGGAGGGCGGGGTAGGGGGACAGGCTGCTGGCCTGGGGAGGGTCCCCCTCAGCCGCCTTGCCCGTGCTCTACCTGCCCTACCTGGCCACGCACCTTCCCCCCACCCCTCGGCCCCCTTCTGCAGCCCTCACCCCCTCCTTTATCCCACCCGCCCTCCAGCTTTCCCCTTGCCCCACCGGCGCTCCCCTTTCCTGCTGACCTCTGGCTCCTGGCCTGACTGTATTCCAAGTACCTGGGCCCTAGCCCTCTCCCTGTCTGCCTGCGCTGGGCTTTGCCCAGCACCACAGCATTCCCCCTGCGCCCACAGTGCAGGCCGGCGGGCTTCGTGTAAGATGCCACCTTTCCCCATCTCGGCTTCCCAGACCTCCCCTCAGGGTCCCCGCCGGTCCCTCCCAGGCTAGCAGGACCGCACTTTCGCTCGATCCCTGAGGATCACGGCTCCTCCCACCCCACCCCACCCCCCACGTTGTAGGGTGTCTGCCGGGTTTTCCGGGGTGCTGGTGCAGGGGCAGCCGTGCCCCGTCCCCGGGTGAGGAGCTGGGCCACAGAGGACGTGGCACTTTTGGAGACAGGGTGCTGTCTTGTTTTAAAAACTAGAGAACGTGACGGGGCCCTCCTCTCTGCTCCCCACGTGTGGAAGCTGCACTCTTGTCACGGTCTCCCCTTCTCTGAGAATTCTCTGTAGAGTTAATTGACTGGAAGTGTTGGGGGCAGCGTCCCGGGAGGCAGCTCTGACTGGGATAAACTTGACTCCCCTCCCAGACTACAGAGCAATTTTTAATTGGCCCCAGGCTGTTGACATAAGGATAATTAGTTCTGACCAGCACGGCCTTGCTTCATTTGCACGTCATTTCTTAGGGAAACTCAGAAATCTTATCCTGCAAACCTCCTCCACCTCCCAGCTTCAGGAGAGAGGAGGACGGTCCGAACCTTGGAGTGACCTGGTGACCGCCTCTCCCAGCGTGTGACGGCAGAACCTGCGACCGGAAGCCAGGACACTCGCGGCCCCTCCCGCCTCTCTGCCCCATCCTCAAGGAAAGGGTGGACTTGCAGTTGTGGTCCCAGCTCTGGCCCCAGCAGCCCTAGCTTCCCCTCCATCTGGGTCAGGTCCAGGGACAGAGGTCTGACCCTGGCCCCAAAGCGGCTGGCCCAGGAGCTCCCCGCCTGGGCTGTGTGACGAGAGCCTCCAGTGGGCCCCGGGCATGGTTAGCACAATGGCCATCCAGACGAGGCTGCCGGGGCGCAGAGGCCTGAGGAAACTGAAGGGCAAGCAGGTTGCAGTGGGGCTGGAGGACCGCGGATGGAGGGGAGGGGGCTGAGCCGAGGGGCTTGGTAAGGGGGAGATGGCGGATTGGGTGGCTTCCCAAGCTGAGTTGGCACTTTTCCCACTTGAATTAAAAACTGGCCTACGTCTTCGGGAGGTGAGGTCAGGGGGGCGGGGGAGGGGACCTGCCTGGCCCAGTAGAGACACAGAATTGGGCCTGGGGGCCTCGTGCCTTGGGCTCCCCTGGTGCTCCAAGGCAGCTGACGGCACCTGCCCAGGCTGCCTCCTCTGATGGAGAAGGGCAGACCTGACCAAGCTTCCTGTACACGGTTCACCCTCAGGACAGCCCCGAGGCAGCATCTGCATTCTACAGATGAGGAAGCTGAGACCTGGCAACCTCGGGAGACACAGACACACCCAGGTTCGATGGGGGCGGGGCCCGAGTGTGCCAAGTGTACTGAATGGGGGCAGGGGCCCTTGTGTGGCGGTGGTGCCTCACTCGCCGGCCCCTCGTGGGGTATCTGTAACCAACCAACGAGCACCCTCTTCCCCGCAGTGGCAAGATTCGCCTCCCCGGCTCTGGGAACCAGCCCGAGGAGCCCTCAGCCTGGGGGCTTCTGCCTGTGCTCCAGCCCTGGCACCCGCCCTCCCCTGCTTCGGGTCTGTGGGGCTGCCGGCAGAGCCAGGAAGTTGTGCATGGCCCAATGACACAACCCACATGACATGTCATTACAGCTTTAATCCAGCAGCCGGGGCACGGCCCGTGGGGGCGCCAGCAGGAGGGCTTCTGCCCACGGCCGGTGGAGCCCCCTCAGCCCACGGCGGGCAAACAGGAGCGGCCCAGCCTTCCGGCTGGCGTCCTGGGAGGAGAAGGGACTAAAAGAAAGCAGGGGCTGTGACCCAGGCTTTCCTGTCCTTCCCCCGCCCCGGATAAAAATAGTCCACGCATCCCAGGCCCTCCCCACCCACCCCTCATTCACGGCCAAGTTCCAGCTCAGCTCCTGTTGCTCTCCCTGGGGCTCTGCTCCCAGAAGGTCTCAGGGCGTGGCTTGGTCTGGGGCCTGGCAAGCAGAGGACCCTGCCCACCCCCGGGCCGCATGAAGGTTCAGGAGGGGGCATCCCTGAGGGACGGCAGAGACGCAGCTGGTTGCTCAGGCTCCCGGGTAGGAGGGCTGAGGTGGCATATATGGGGGAGGAGCTGCAAGCCAAGGAGACAGGGTGAGGGTCACGGCGGCACGGGAGGGCGCAAGGGAGCCCCTGACCGCAGGGCCACGCAGGACCCACGGGGCCGAGGCAGCCTGGAGGTCTGGGAGAAGGACTCGGGTTGTGAGGGGGCGGGGCGGGCAGGTGGGAGCAAAGGGCTCACTTACCTGCAGGGTTGTAGACAGGGGGCCCCGCCGGGTAGAGTGGATACTGGGGTGCAGGACCACTAGGTGGGTACATGAAGCCAGGCTGTGGGGCTGCAGGGCCAGCTTTGGGGTCCTGGGGGTACGGGTACACCGGCTGCACTGGGATGCCTGTCATTGGGATCTCCTGGCCTAGTTGGGGGCCAAGGACCAGTATTCAGAGCCCTGCCTCCATGGGAAGCCACCTCCTCCGGCCCGGAAGGCCCTGCCGCCTCTGCTCCCAGACCCTGCTCGGCCGAGTCCAGCAGGGAGCCTGCGGGTGGTCCCCGCTGGTCAGTCTGGGTTCAGCAGTTTGCTCCCTCAGGGGGTTTCAGAGACCTCCTGGGCCAGAGAGCACGGCCTGGGGAACGTCTTACCTGGGCAAGGAGATGGCCGCTGTGGGGCTGGACTCTTGCAGCCTAGCAGAGCTGCCCCCAATGGGGGTCCCCCCACACTGATCCCCCCCCCCCGGGCGGGAGTCACCGTTCCCACGCCCACCAGTCACACGCCAAGTCAGGCACGCGTCCTCGAGCACGCACGGAGCGCACCGATGATGTTCACGCTCCAGGCCCCACCCCAAGTGCTTCCTACGAGCCAAGAGCACGCACAAGCCCAGGGCACACACGCGCATGCCGGCAAGCGGTGCAGGCGCATTCGTGCATACCAGTCCAGCGTTCACACAGGCCCCTGAACGCTCCTGTTTCCGGGGTTACATGCTGGCAAGTGTGTGTCTGGAAGCACACGCTGCTGCACAACCTCACCCCCTTGACCTCTGGTGCCCACCGTGGGTCTCAGCCTGGCCCGGCTCAGGCTCCCCTGGCCCGTCCCACATGGACGCACCTTCAAATGGGCTCTGCAGCTGCTGGCGCCGGCGGTACAGGTAGCAGCAGGAACAGAGGAAGCAGCAGATGGTGGTGGCGACCACGGCCACGAAGAGGATCACGGCGGAGGCGATGCCCGCTATGGTCTTGGGACTTAGACAAAGAACAGGTCCCCTCACCTTCCAACCTCAAGGGCGGGATCCTCACCACGCCGACAGTAACACTGGGCTCGGACCCCTGGCCAGCAGGGAGCCACCACAAACCGAGATGTGGGTCTCCTGGTGGGGCTGTGCCCGACTGGTGTGGGTAGATCTTAGGGGACCACACTTCCCGGAAGGCCAGGCAGCCTGCTGGTCAGAGAGTGGCCGGCAGAGATGTGGAGTGTGTGCCCCCGTCCATGACCTAACTGGTTAGACTCCAGCACGGGAGCCCTGAAAGCCCCCTGGGAAGTGATCCAGAGCTGTTTTCTCAGATCCCTCTTTAATCACAGTCCCCCTATACCTGTTCTATATGTCAGCGTCCCCTCCAATAAGAAGTTTGAAAACCACTCATTGTGTCCCCCCCTTTTCATGGAGAGGAAACAGTGACCCACCCGGGCACGTCCTCCCCAAGATCATGCAGCTGGTGAGCAGAAGACCTGGGAATCAGACCCCGTCTCCCACCTCCCGGCCAGAGCTCCACTGCGCCCGGGTGCGCAGGCCCGGAGCGAGGGGAGGGCTCGGCCCAGCCAGCGGTGACCACATGACGGTAACTAGCCGGCCCCTCCTGGAACTCCCCAGCCCCGGCGCTACAGCCCCGCTTCGTGCCCAAGCCGGAGCCCTGGGTGTGGGCGAAGAATGTGGAGGCGGACAAGGAGGGAAGGGGCCGGAGCCCACCTGAAGGCCAGGCAGTGCTTCTGCTGCCTCTCGGTGATAAGCAAGGTCAGGTCCCGGCAGCAGTACCGATGGTAGCAGGTCCCGCAGCAGAAGGTGAAGAACTCGCAGTTGAAGCCCGGATGCCAGGAGCCATTCCGGTCCAGGTACCACAGGCAGTCCTCGCCGGCCAGCGCTGCGGGCACGGACGGGGGTACCCAGTGGCCGCCCAGCCCCACTCCCACTCCCCGGAGCTCCACCCTGGTCCCTGCGCCCAGAGGCCTCTGCCCGGAGCGGCCCCTGGGGTCGGCCCCACGCCCGGCACCCGCCGCCCTCCCCTCCCGCGGACCCCGCAACGCCGGGGCGCGGACTCCCCCAGGGTCTCCGGGGCGCGGGCTCTCCCAGGGTCTCCGGGACCGCGCGCAGAGACCTCTCCCGCGCCCCCGGCCCCCGGCCCTTACCCAGGGGAGCCCCCAGCACCAGGAGCGCGATCGCGGCGAGCGGCGCGGCCCCGCGGAGCCCGGCGGGCGGCATGGCGGGGCGCGGGGAGCGGCGCGGGGCGCGCAGGACGACGCCGGCCGCCCAGCTCCGCGGGGCCACCGCGCCCGCCGGCTCCTCTCCGCCTACTCTGGGCGGGGCTCGGCCGGTCTGCGCTGACCCTGCCCCCGCGCCCCGCCCGTCCGGGCTCCGCCCAGGACACGCCCAGGACACGCCCCGAGCGGGCTCCTCCTTCCAAGTCCCCCCCGGGACCAGTGGCTGCTGGGCGCTGCGGCCGGCCGGGCCCGCCCCCTGCCTCGGCCCAATCGGCGTCCCGGCCCCCGGAAGCCCGGATCCTGGTGCCACCTCCGAGTGCTCAGGCGCAGCGGCCAACCCTGACCTTCCCTGTGCGGGACCTCCTCTGCCCCAGTCCAGCCCGGGACATCCTGTGGCGGCGAGAGGAGAGCGAGGAGGCGGGGGTCACCCCGCCCCCACCAGAACACAGGCGCCCATTGAGAGGCAGCTCAGAGCAGCTTTGTCCCCGCCGGGCCCACAGGCCTGGACCCTGCCAGCTGCGCTGGCTCCCTGAGTGGCCCCTTCCCCCTCCGAGTGGACAGCCCTGGCATGCGCCAGCCTGTGGCCTCACCAGTCCGGATGGCAGGCAGCTGGGGCCACCTGGGGACCATCCAGTCCGACACCCTTGACAGTGAAAACCCCTTTGGTCACAAAGCAGCCCCGCAGAGATACTGCGGTAGCCAGAGAGCATAGGGAGGCCCTGCCCCCCACTCCCATAGGGAGTCATCAGTCTCCTTGCAAATTTGTACTGAGTATTGCTAGCTGTGCCCCTGCTCCAGGGGCTCCCTGACCAGGAACATGCAGGGGACCAAGCTGTGGAAAAAATTCAAAGCTTCTCTTAGCTCCTCTGTGTGCATCCTTCAGGGCACTCAGACAGGCCCCTCATTTGGGGCTCCCCGGAATCCCACGAGCGAAACTAAGCTCACTGGTGGTATCAGTCCGTTTTACAGACAGAGATTTCTAGGATTCAAGGGTGTTAAAGGGTTTGTTCAAGGTAATAGAGCCAGTAAGTGGCAGAGGCATTCTAAATCCAGCTTGCTTTGCCTACTGAGTGGGAGAAGGTATTTGCAAATGATATATCTGATAAGGGTCAAAATCCAAAATATACAAAGAGCTCATACAACTCAACATTAAAAAAAATAGATTAAAAAAATGGGCAGAGGACCTGAATAGACATTTTTCCAAAGAAGACATACAGATGGCCAATAGGTACATGAAAAGATGCTCAACATCATTCATCATCAGAGAAATACAATTCAAAACCACAGTGAGATGTCACCTCATACCTGTCAGAATGACTGTCATCAAAAATACAACAAATAACAAATTTGTTGGTGAGGGTGTGGAGAAAAGGGAACACTTGTACACTGTTGGTGGGAATGAAAATTGGTGCGGCCACTGTCGAAAACAGCATGGAGATTCCAAAAAATAAAAAATAGAACTACCATACGATTCAGCAATTCCATTCCTGGGTATTTACCTGAAGAAAGTGAAAATACTAATTTGAAAAGATTTCTGCATCCTTATGTTCATTGCAGCATTATTCACAACAGCCAAGATATGGAAGCAACCTAAGTGTCCATCGACAGATGAATGGATATAGAAGATGTGGTGTACTCCTACAATGGACTACTACTCAGCCATAAAAAAGAATGGAATTTTGCCATTTACAACAACATGGCTGGACCTGGAGGGTATTATCCTAAGTTAAATAAGTCAGAGAAAGACAAATACTGTATGATATCCCATATGTGGAATCTAAAAAAACAAAACAAATGAACAAACATAAAACAAAAACAGAGTTATAGATGCAGAGGACAAACAGGTGGTTGCCAGAGGGGAGGGGGCTTGGGGAGAGGAAAGAAATAGGTGAGGGAGATTAGGAGGCACAAACTTCAAGTTACAAAGTAGAGTCACAGGGATGAGGAATATGGTGTGAGAAATATAGTCAATAGCTCTGTAATATCTTTGTATGGTAACAGATGTAACTAGACTTATCATGGTGATCATCTTTGAACGTACAGAGATATTGAATCAGGACTTCCCTGGTGGCGCAGTGGTTAAGAATCCACCTGCCAATGTAGGGGACACGGGTTCGAGCCCTGGTCCGGGAAGATCCCACATGCCGTGGAGCAACTAAGCCCATGAACCACAACTACTGAAGCCTGCGTGCTGCAACTACTGAAGCCCACGCGCCTAGAGCCCGTGCTCTGCAACGAGAGGCCACCTCAATGAGAAGTCCGCACACGGCAACAAAGAGTAGCCCCCGCTCGCCACAACTAGAGAAAGCCCGTGCCCAGCAACGAAGACCCAACGCAGCCAAAAATAAATTAACTTAAAAATAATAATAATAAAATAATGCTTAAAAAAAAAAGAAATATTCAATCACTGTGTTGTGAACAGGAACTAACAGTGTTGTAGGTCAATTACAGACAACCAAACAAACTCATAGAAAAAAGAGATCGGATTTGTGGCCACCAGAGGAGGGGGAGTTGGATGAAAAGAGTCAAAGGGTACAAACTCCCAGTTGTAAGATACTAAGCACTAGGGCTGTAATGTACAGCATGATCAATATAACGAATACGGCTGTAAGTTATACGAGAAAGCTGTCGAGAGGCTAAAGTCTGAGTTCTCATCACAAGGGTCCATCAGTCCAGCAATCCAGTTGGCTCCCATGCCCAACAGCAGACAGCCAGTCTCTCCAGGGTCCTGGGCGTGGAAGACCCAACAGAATCTAAACAGGTTAGGGACGGGCAGCCAAAGAAGGTGCTGCCCCGTCCTGGGCCCCTGTGGGCGCTGGCACCCCACCAGGAGAGTGGAAGTGAGGAGAGGGTCGGCTCCTGCCCCAGGAAGCGGCTGGTAGTCTGATGGGGGCGGGGCGGGGGGCAGCGTACATCTGTCCTGACGCAGAAGCCGTGAAAAATGCCACAGAGGGCTTCCCTGGTGGCGCAGTGGTTGAGAATCCACCTGCCGATACAGGGGACACGGGTTCGTGTCCCGGTCCGGGAAGATCCCACATGCCGCGGAGCGGCTGGGCCCGTGAGCCATGGCCGCTGAGCCTGCGCATCCGGAGCCTGTGCTCCGCAACGGGAGAGGCCACAACAGTGAGAGGCCCGCGTAACGCAAAAAAAAAAAAAAAAAGCCACAGAGACGGATGTATGGAGAGAGTTCCCAGGTCCTCACGCCTGACGGTGTGTCCATTCCCAGACCACAGGCTCTGTGAGTGTGGGGACCATAGGGCCCTGTGCTCCCTGTGACCCCCCTAGCCCTCACTGCGGGGGCTGCCCTGTGGTTGCTGAGTGACTCTCAGATGAAGGGCTGTCTCTTTCCTGCCCCAGCTGCGCGCCGACGTGCTCTCAGAGCCCATTTGTTGGAGCTCCTCTTCAGCATCCCTTCTTTCCGTGTCTTTATTTCTTCCTTCTTTAGGAAGCAAGATCTTAAATCTCTCCTATTAAAACGAAATAAAGCAAAGCAAAACAAAACCTCATGTTTCCCAAAACTCATCCCTTTCTAGCTATTTTCCTGCTTTTCTCGAAGCAGTTCTCCTCAAAGTTTACACCCCTGGTTCCTGCTCATCAGGACACCCAGCTCTCAGCTATGTCAGTGATTTTTGTTTTTTTTCAATTTTTACCTTTTGGCTGCGTTGGGTGCTCGTTGCTGCGCGCGGGCTTCTCACTGTGGTGGCTTCTCTTGTTGTGGAGCGCGGGCTCGAGGTGCGCAGGCTCAGTAACTGTGGCGCACGGATTTAGTTGCTCCGCGGCACACAGGATCTTCCCGCACCAGGGCTCAAACCCGTGTCCCCTGCATTGGCAGGCGGATTCTTAACCACTGCGCCACCAGGGAAGTCCGACATCAGTGATTGTCTAATTGCAAAATTCTAGGAAAACTTTTCAGTGCAGGGGATGGGAGGTGACTGGACAAGGGCAGAGGGTGAGGAAGGGGCCGCGGGCAGGTCAGAGGCGAGAACAGCTAGCCATGGGAGGGCTGGCGCTTCTCAGCAGGGGATGCTGGAGCCTGAAGGCGGGGAGCTAAGGCCCCAGAGCTAAGGCCAGCCCTGTGGCCGTGACCGACCTGGACCTACGTGCTGAGCCAGGCCTCCGGGCTGGGAGGGAGTGAGGAAGAGGCTTGGGTGGGAAAGCTGGGGGCCCTGGAAGGTGGTTGTACAGATAGATATTTAGGCCTGGAGGGGCTTCCCCAGACCTTCTGCAGGCAAGAGCACGTGGCAGCATGGTCCCCTCAACAAGCTGGCCTCCCGGCCCCCAGTGAGCGGGACAGACACTTTCCTGGACCTGAGGAGGCAGAGTGCGTTGAGTGTGATGACAATGGCAATACTAACAGCTAACTCTGCAAGTGAGTTTGAAACCATGCACCTCAGATTGGGACTTGAACCCACATGCTGGGACTCAAACCCGGCCAAAACCCACAGTCTTCCAACTGAGATCACACACCTGGTTTTAGAACTTAATGAAGCTCAGGTTCTTGATGTCTCGTTGCAGAAAGAATTCGGTGAGAAAGTGATAGGTAAGAAGTGGATTTATTTAGAGAGAAGCGCACTCCACAGAAAGAGTGGGCCATCTCAGAAGTCGAGAGCGGCCTCAGGAGAAACACACTCCACAGACAGAGCAGGCCATCTCAGAAGGCGAGAAAGGCACCAGGGCCTAGGGCTGTCAGCTTTAATAGGGGTGGGTAATTTCATAGGCTAATGAGGGGGAGGAGCATTCCAGCTATTTCAGGAAGGGGCGGGGATGTCCAGGAATTGGGCCACCGCCCACTTTTTGATCCTTCTGGTCGGCCTTGGAACTGTCATGGCACCTGTGGGCGTGTCATTCAGCTTGCTGATGTGTTACAGTGAGCGTATCCTGAGGCTCACGGTCTAGTGGAAGTCCACTCGTCCGCCATCTTGGACCCACTTGGCTCTAATCAGTTTATGTCATGTCGTCGGGCTACGTCAACCATTCTTTCAAAGGTTGTGCCCTGCCCCCTTCCCTCCTGTTTCAAGTTTGTCCCATTGTACAGATGAGGAAACGTGGGTTGGAAGTTAATTTTCCCAGCTCACGGTGGGGCTGGGATTTAGAATTGACTTTTGTGACGTCAAAGCCCAGGCCTTTCCATTTCACCTCCTGCCTCTCCTTGAACATGTGTAAAATGCTCCGTGCCGGGCCAGAGCAGTATTTGAGGAGACCTTGGTGCGGTGCGCAGCCCTTATCCCCAGCAGTACTCTGTGTGGGAAGCAGGGGCAGCGGGGAGGGGGGAGGGCAGGGCAAGCCCGTGACCCAGTTTGGGCTTGGCCCGGGGCTGTGGCAGTACTCTGCTGAGTCATCCCACCGTGGGGCAATGACCAGGGCCTCCTCCCCACTGCTTGACGCTCCTCTTCAAATCAGAGCAGACTGACCTGGGCAACCCCGAGGCCCCCCTTACCTCCCCAGGCCCAGGGCCCTGAGGCCTCCACTCCAGAGGTTCCTGCCCCTCCCGACCGCCTGGCCCATGGTCCAAGCTGAGCCATCTTGAGACCAGAGTGACTCCCTTCCCTCCTTCCCTCGCCTCTGAGCAGTCAGGCTCTTCTTCAGGAGAGCCCTGCGGGCACTCTGCCCTCCTCCACCCCGCGGGCCTCTGTCCACCCAGCTCCTCCAGAGAGGTCATTACACCCTTTTGTCTGCCTGATGTAATCTCATTGCACTGAAGGAACAGGGTCTCCTGGCTCCTCTGCCCCAGGATAAACACACATTTCTCCTTCATCAGGTTTTTCCTGGTGTCTAGCTTGACTTATTTTTTTAATTAATTTATTTTTGGGTGCGCTGGGTCTTCGTTGCAGTGCGCGGGCTTTTCATTGCGGTGGCTTCTCTTGTTGCGGAGCACAGGCTCTAGGTGAGCGGGCTTCAGTAGTTGTGGCTCGCGGGCTCTAGAGCGCAGGCTCAGTAGTTGTGGCGTGCAGGCTCGCAGGCTCTCGAGCACAGGCTCAGTAGTTGCGGCTCACGGGCTTAGTTGCTCCGCGGCATGTGGGATCTTCCAGGACCAGGGCTCGAACCCGTGTCCCCTGCATTGGCAGGCGGATTCTTAACCACTGCGCCACCAGGGAAGCCCCAAGCTTGACTCTTTCTTGCTGTAAACGGAATGCTGCCTCCTGTATTTGTCCTCTTGGTGGGGGAGGGATGTGTGTGTGTGTGCAGGGGGCGGGGGGTAATGGGGACGGGCCTCACCGCTGCTCCAGCTCCAGGTAGGAAGGAGCGCTCTTCTCTAGAGGGATTTTTGTCACTGCCTTTGGAGGGTTTCCGCTCCCAGAATGCCGGGCTTCTGCTTCTTTGCAGAGTCCCAGGACAGTCTAGGCAGAACTTGGGCAGCCAGGGTCTCAGGAAAGCAGGCAGGGGTAGCCAGCCTGCCCTGGGTGGCTGTAGGAGCAGCAGAGGTCCAGGTCCGGCCAGCGGGGCAGACGGGGAGAGCCAGGTTGTCTTTAAATGGCACCTTACTCAGCCTGCAGCCCTGCCAGCTGGGCAGGGTGGGGCAGACAAGTGCTATTTTGGGACTGAGGGTAAGAGAGGAAGAAGGCTCCGCTGACAGCTCTCCTCTGTCCCCACTCCCTCTCCGGGGAAGGGCTCACTGACCCTTCCCACCTGGGGTCTGTTTTCAGCCTGACCCCGCGTGAACCATCTGCGCAGATGCGAACGGCCGGTCTTCCTCGGCAAGACCGGCTGTGCGAGGGCAGCTCCAGGTGCTGAGAACGACACTGGGCTCAGTATTAGACTAATCATGGCCCCCACGGTACCGGCGGTGAGGCAGCCCCGCAGTCAGAATCGCTGCAGGAGGCGTTCCTCGGACCGGGAGGTGGCGGCTGGGGATTCAGCAGCTCGTCCAAAGCGGCCCCAGGGGATGAACAGCCGAGTTAGGATGCAGGATGCAGAGTCCCCGCTCCGAACCACCGGCCAGGGCAGGGGCCCTGCTCTGCCACTTCCTGGCTCTGCGAACTGGAGAAACTGCCCCATCCCCTCTGGCCTCGGCTTCCGCGCTGTAAACGGACTAGGGTTCAGTCAGACCCACCAGAACCGCAGGTCAGCCGGCAGTGGCACTCTGGTCCTTCTCTCTCTATTCAACGGAAAAAGGATTTGCTGGAGGTCACTGGCAGGTCACAGGCGGGGCCTGGGCGGAACTGGCCCTCCTACCGCAGCCGGTGAGCACGCGGTCAGGCAGCGGAGCCAGGCTGGGAACCAGGGGTGCAAGAAGGCCATGCTTCTTTCTTTCAGTCGAATGAGATCAGACTGAGTCTCTATCCTGCCAGCTAGTGGGGAGTTCAGCCTGTTGTCCCTATGGTTTGCTCCCCCTGCCAGGATCCCAAAAAGGTCCCGGGACCTCACACAGTGCAAACACGGGGGCGGGCTCTGCAGATGTGAGTTCGGGAGACCTGCGACTCCAGCGGCCTCGACTTAACGCGGCCCAGGCACGGGGACCTTCCGGGGAGCCCCGGTGCCCCGTGTCCAGCCCTCACAACTCCTGGTGCTCTGCCAGGATCAGGGCAGGGTCCTCACGACTCACGGGCCCGCGGACTTCTAGAAGCTCCCTTCCTGTCTTCTGGGACCCCTCCCCCTCTCTTCCTCCAAGACCCTGGGCCTAATCTCAGTTGATGCAACCTTTCCATCAAGGATCCAGAAGCAGCTTATCCTCAAACAGTTCTGCCTTCCCCGTGCAAAAGCTGCTGAGGCAAGGAAGTGCAAAAACTCGGCTATGTTCCTGGAATAAGTGGAGAGAAAAAAACCTAGTGAAAGTAGATTAATACATCGATATTTTATAATGTCACGCAGACCAACATGGAAAAGCTCTGCTTAGCAGGTGGTAGGCAAGAGCCGCCGCCGCCGCCGCCTCCGTTTCTGTCCCCCGCACCCACAGCAGGACCCTCACAGAGCTGTCTTCCCAAAGGCTCACCAAGGCCCCAATTTAGCAGCAGCATCTGTGAAACTGAGTCACTCTAACCCAGTGAGTCAGGGAGACCGCCAAACACAGCTCCCTGCGACTGCGACTGCAGGGTGGGGAGGCAAGGGGCAGACGCCCCCCGCCCAAGCCCGAGGGTCTTCAAGCCGGTCCTCTTTATGTGTAACCACAGCCCTGAGGCAGGTGTCAGTTCCCCGTTTCACAGAGAAAGAAACCGAGGACCGGAGGTTGTCGCTTGTCTCAGCCTCGTAATCGTGCATCTCTGGGCCTGTTTCATCCACCTGTAAACGGGGGGGACACAGCACCTACTCTGTAAGGTTAGAGCTGACCCTTGAACATGGGTCTGCATGTTGCGGGTCCGCTAAGACGTGGGTTTTTCCAACAGTAACTACTACAGAATCACCCTGTCCCTGGTTGGTTGAATCGCAAATACGGAGAACCGAGGGCCTCCTGTAAGTCCTAAGTGGGCTTCCGACTGCCCCTAACACCCTCCTCCCCGAGCCACGGTCAAGGATCCACGGCAGAAGGTGTAAACGAGACCAGCAGGTGACACGTAGAGCAGCCCTGCATTTTGTGCTTCTGAAACAGCAGCAGCTGTCAGCCGCCCTGCAAGGGCAGCCTACCCCATCGCCATCAGCCATTCCCTTCGGGCAGTGGGCACTCAACCCAGAACCAGTGTCTCTCGTAACATCCCCAGAGCCACCGCACTGTTTCCTGTCCCCTACTAGACTGGCTCCTTGGGGAAGGGGCCAAGCCCCTTGCACCCGGCGATGGCCTTGCATGTGAGAGAGGCTTGACGTTTGCTGAAACACAATGGAAACAGAGGAGCCAGGAATCGGCTGTTACCATCTCCTTAGTGGCCACGGGTCCGCCGGGTTAGTGTCTTCCACGGGACAGGCCTTTAACCTTCCAGAGCGATGTCCTGTCTGCCCAAGTGCCCCAGCCCTTCCAGCTTCTTTCCTCCACACGATCCAGGTCGTCCACCTGGCCTTCCCCTTGCAGATGGGCCTCCTCTGTCAAGAGTCCTCATTGGGCACCAGACGCGACAGAGCACTCCAGGCGCACTGCCAGGCACAGGAAGGTCGAGGTTGCTGTACGTGACGCTCTGGACGCTGTGCTGCGACCCCAGCCTTCGTGTATACTGGGGTTTTGCAGAGACGCGTGAATAGCTCCTGGCATCACAGACACTCAGTACTGGCACAGGACTGCGCAACAGCGGTGCTTTGGAATCCCTGGCTCTTTTCATGGATGCTCTTGTCAATCCACATCTCTGAAAACCTTACATAGAGAGTCTGCCCACTTTTTGCAGCTTGTAGAGACGTTTGGACCCTATCTGAGAATAGGATCAGTACCTCCCCCTCTGCCCTTGTCTAGGACCTATTTCTTCTGTAAATGGCCTCAAACCCTCTTCTGGAAGATAAGGCATAAAAAACCCTCATCAGCCACTTACATCAAAGGAGGGCTGAGGACAGAGTGCCCTGGGGTACACCATAAACCACCCGATGGGTTAATCTGCACAGAGCTGGTGGACAGTCACCCACTTTTGCTTTCCTAATGCTTTTGCTTTTACCGTGTCCAGATTTCACCTGGTATGTTATTAAAACTAGACACTGAGGCCAGTTTGACATCACTCGCTCTTTTACACTTTATCGTGCTTGCCTGAGTCACCGGCTGGTCCGTGCTCCCCAAGCAGCGGCGCTCGAAGGTCAGGGGCGTGTGCTCCTCGGCTTCCTTTCCCGCCTGTGTGCTTCTCTCCACTGAGAGCTCTGTGAAGCCCTGGGCGAGGCCCTGGTGTCCTAGCCGCTGTTCTTCAGGGTCAGGGGACCTGAAGGATGTCAGAACAGCCAAGGGCTCTTATTCTCCAATGGTCTGACCTTGAACTCCAACTCCTTGCAAACAGGTAGCCCCACCCTTTCCGTACTGGAGCTAGCTCTTTGGCCAAAAAGACAGACACAAAGGAGGAGCTAGAGAGAAACTTTTTGTCGGTTCCCTGGGCCTCCAGCAGGTCTTTTTCACCTCCTGCCCTGACAACGGATGTAGTCTCTGAACTCTCTTCCTCAAGGATAGAATGGAAACGTCTAGTGGGAACCAGCTGTCGAGGTCAACGGGATACGTGTGTGACAACGCTCTGGAAGCACGAGGAAGCGCCTGCGCGCCGAGGGCTGCCTCTGCTCTCGCCCACAGCGCTAAGTCTGTGGGCGGGAGCAGCCCCTAGATGCTGCCGCGACCCTTTCCTTCAGGACTCAAGTGCTGAGGCAGGAGGCCCGGTCCTCCCCAAAACCAGCGAGAGGAGAGCAGGAGGAAAGGACCTCGCTGGAGGATCACTCTGGCACTGGATGCAGACAGGCTTCCTAGGGAGCAGGCCCGGCCACTGTGCTGCTGGCAAGAGACCACTCCTTTGTGCCTATCCAGGACAACCTGGCCTGGTGGACCTTCAGCACCGAGCCCTGTCTTCAGACCTACAACCGTGGGGCGAGTCTCTGAGCACCAGTGGCCAGACGTGCCGTCATCTCCCCAGAATCATGGGGGGAGGAGCAGTGGTCAGAGGCGACATGAGCCCAGGGCCTGGCTGGCAGCCCCGGGAACACACACACACCACCCGCCTCCCAGGCTCTCCACTGCAGGTGGGGGGCAGTGACCAGCAGGGACACCTAGCGGCAACAAGTCCCGAGGCTCCCAAGGCAGCCCCACAGAATCAATGCCCATGGGGGGGTGGTCTTTCCTTGAGAGAGTTAACTTCAGTTTATATTCTATTTTCCCGCTGAGACCACCACCCTAACGGAATACTCTGCAGCTATTAAAAATGGGGCGCTGGGTGTGGGCAGTACCAAAAAAGGGGCTGCCGGCCTAATCCACCTTCCTCCTCCTGATTTCTTATCCTCATTCACTTTTGAGCCCACCACAGACTATCCCCAACTGGGAGAATCAATCCCTTCCTCTAGGTCAGCTAAAACACACAAGGGTATCTACTACATGGCTCTCCCTAAGCCTTTCCCCTCATTTTAATTTTCCTTCTAAAAGGGATAGAAGGCAGAGGTGCTGAGACACCTTATACCATGCAGACTAAATTCATTTGTAAAGATTACTTTACTCTCCTAGAAAAATACACATTGCAAATTTGAGGGCTACAACTTACCCACCTTAGAGAATTCCTGAGGGAGAGGGGGAGCCTCTGAATATCAGACTGTGTGGGGATGTGTGTGAGAGGCATGTTAAATATGGTTGGGTCAGGTGGACTTTTTAAAAAAATCTGTTTTTCCCCCATTTTTTTTTTTTCTTCTAAAAAAGGAAAAACAAATTGCCACGTGTCTGGCTTATCCCGTGCGCGCACGTATACAGAGGAACAGCGTCGGGGAGGGGCTGTCATGCAACGAGGCAAAACCAACATGACCTCCTTCGACGGGGAGTCTCAGTGTCGCAGGAGGAACGGGGGTCCCTGGCGCTGCTTCCCCTCGCTCCTACAAGACCCAGCACGTCTGCGGTGGGGGGCAGAAAACACCACTGTCTCCCGAGGGTATTCCTATCTGAACACGTCAGATGTCCTGCGGAAGGAAACAGGTCCACTTTAGAATATGAAGAGTCGTGACCTCCGGTGCTCGTCAGGCGAGGCCAAATAGTCCACGAACACGTAAAACCCTTCTGGGCACTGTTTCTGGCCCGGCCAGCAGAGGGCTCTAGGAGCAAAGGTGGGCACAGCTGGGGACAAAAAGGTTCCAGAGACGGGCTTCTTCAGGGTACTTTGGGAAACGTCCTTTGTTCCAGCATTCCTAGGTGATGGCACTGGTGAGCCTGGTCTGTACTGTCAGTGTCACTCTGCAGAGGCCGCTCCCGGCTGAGAAGAAAGTGCATCTCAAGGCCAGTGAGGGCCGCAAAACGGTGTGCGTCGGGGTGGGAGGAGGACCGTTTCAGATGCCAATGGTCTGCAGAACCCGCCTCTCGTGGTCGTTGAGGTGGCCTGAGAACACCACGTAGCAGGGCTGCTGAGCAAACTGGCAGAGGAAGTCCGTGAGGTACGCCTGGAGGAACGGAGGAACGAGGAGGGAGGCGTCCCTGAGGGCGGGAACCACTGGCCTTCACACTGGTGCCAGTGCCCCAGGGATGCTTGCCCGTTCTTGGCTCTAGGGAAGGTTCAACCCAGAGACTGAATTCCACAGGGATTTCCCAAGACCACACCTTGCAATCCACCGCTGGGACACAGCCCCAGGAAGCTGGATTCCAGCACGGGGCAAGGGCAGGAAGCCCCTGGATGCAGAGTCCCCGCCCTCCCCCAGCCCTGCCCACCGGGCGAGACGAGGCGAGCCGCAATGGTGCTGAGCCACGGCTGCTGGCGAGACACCATCTCTGGACACCCTCACCTGCAGATCGACCTGATAGAGAGGGTCCTTCAGGGCATCAGGGTCATCTTCCTCATCATCCTCGTAGTAATCCTCCTCTGGAGAGACACCAAGCCAGGGAGGGTCAGGGCGCACAGGCCCCGGGGGGCAGGCAGCACCCACACGGCTGAGGTCAAGGGGTACACAAGCCCATGGGACGTTCCCTGGGCGCCCCGCTCTTGGTGCCGGCGTGCACGGGGCTGGCCTCGACGCTCACCGTATTTACTCGTGGCAAGAATATCGGACAAGAGCTGGCCCGCCAGGCCGTCCTCCTCGTCGTCGTCGTCCTCCTCCTGGTCGTCCCACATGTCGCTGGAGTCATCTGCACGGGGCCGAGAAGCAGCTGCAGCACGCGCACGCGTCTCCCTCCCACACCCAGACCGGCCGGGACACAGAAGCCCCGCGGGCCCCAGTGGTAGAGGACCTGGCCAGATCCCCCCACCAAGTCCGACTGGGGGGAGAGGACAGGCCGAGAGGCTCTGCGGAACAATCGGAGCCGGAAGCGCTGGTCTCCTGGCCACCCCCGAGGTGCTGCAGGCAGACCCTGGAGATCAGCCTGGGCCGTCGGGGACTCTGCCAGCCAGCCAGCCAGCGATCTGCAAGCCCGGGGCCTGGCTGCCAACCCAGCCTCCAGGGAGGGCGGGCACCTTGGCTCCACTCTGCGGGGGCAGCCTGGCGCGCGGCGTTGGCCTCCGTGACGCTGGACAGCTCGCTGATGATCAGCTTCAGGATCTTGACCAGCAGGGGGACGCTGGTCCAGCGCTCAGGGTCTGGAAGGAGGAGGAGGCTCCACGTCCCACTGTCCCTGGGCCGCTGCCCCGCGAGGCAGTGCGCCACACCTCCCCCGGCTCTCCACTGCCCAGCCCACACCCAGCCCTGAGGCACGACGGAAAATTAAATAGCTTCCTTCTGCGCCACGCTACAGGAGTTTAGAAGTCAGGAGAGATGAGAGATTTCGGGGACCAAAGGAGACAGGCTTTGCCAGTAAAAAAGCCTGCAAACCAGCGACCTGCACAGGGTGGAGCACTCCGGGCCCTGGGACTTGCAGTTTGAGAAACAGCACAGGTGAGCGCAAACCTGCAGTTAAAGAAGGCAGCTCCAGGGCTTCCCTGGTGGCACAGCGGTTGAGAGTCTGCCTGCCGATGCAGGGGACACGGGTGCAAGCCCCGGTCCGGAAGGATCCCGCATGCCACGGAGCGACTAAGCCTATGAGGCACGACTACTAAGCCTGCACTCTAGAGCCCGCGAGCCACAACTACTGAGCCTGCGCTCCGCAACAAGAGAAGCCACCGCAGTGAGAAGCCCGTGCACCCCGCAACCAGAGAAAGCCTGCGTGCAGCAACGAAGACCCAATGCAGAAAAAATAAATTTAATTTAAGATGGTAAATTAAAAAAAAAAAAGAAGGCAGCTCTGCGCTCTGCCCACACATCACGAGTCACAAGCCAAAGGTAATCAGACACAGAGACACGAGAAGTGGGCATCCAAGGCCCAGAATGAAGCTGGATGCCGGGGGTCCCTGTACCTGGGACTCTTGTCCACTTGCAGCAGCAGAAGGACCCACGCTCTGCTCCACTGTTCACCTGGGGTTCTCTGCCGCTTCTTATCAAACCCATCACTAACAACCATGTCTTAACCGCCTCCCAGCCCAGGTGTCCTGAGCCCCGGGGGCAGGGTGGGGTGGGGGTGGCAGTGCGTGTGTGTGAGGGGAGCAGCGTCACCCACTCTTGGCCGCCTTGGAGCGCGTGCGAGTGCCCTCGTCCAGGCTGTGGATCTCCTCCCCCTTCACGCGGATGTCCTGCAGCCGCTTGTCATCCGCGTTGATGCCGTGCTGAAGCAGCTTACACAGCGCCACAGAGCTGGCGAGGAAGAGCCAGAGAGGGCCGATCAGCTGCCCCCTCGGAGTGCACCCCAAGGAGACAGGCAGTTACGTCCCGACACTTGGAGCGTGCAAGTGCTTTCACAACTAATTAGGGCACAGAAGAGAGTCTGGCTGCAAAGGGGATCTCGTGTTCCTACGGACGGTCGGGTGAGAGCTGTCCTTGAACAAAGCCGGAGCGGGTGAGCAGCACGACGACGTCCGCACCAGAGCGAGTGTGGGGTGATGAGACGCCGGGGACAAAAAGTCAGAAAGCTGGGTTTGCGAAGAAGAGGAAGCCGCCAGCAGCACTTGGCTGGGGGAAGGTGCGGGCAGGGGAGGGTCTCTAGCCAGCAGAGCTCAAAAACGCACGCTCTACCTGCGATGACTATCTTCTGGGAATTTCAAGAGGGCAGCTACTCGAACATACAGTTTAGCCAGAAAGAAACAGAGGGAAAAGGAACGCAACGGGCAGCTGGGTAGCTCAAGTCAGGGGAAGAGGCGGAAGGCCCAGAGGAGGAGGACGCGGCCCCACCTGACTTTGCCCTCGTACTGCCCGTAGAAGAGGTGCTGGCGGCTGGTCCACTCGGCCATCACGAACTCCAGGGCAGGCTTGCCGGTGGGCCCCGGGAGGCTGCACAGGAACTCCAGGAGGGGCTCCAGCTGGGTGTGCACCAGGTGGGCGAACACCATGATCAGGGACTGGGGGGACAGGAGGACACCTGCTTCAGGGACTCAGGCAGCCAGGCAGGAAACAGAGGGCAGCGTGGCCGTTCCCTCGCCAGCGTCTCAGGGGCTGGGGCCGTCCTACCTGCATGACGCTGAGCGTCTCCGCCTGCTGCATCTTGCTGAGAATGGCACGGAGAATCTGGTCCAGGTTCTCCCCCAGCTCCCGCCCCGCCTTGGAGATGAGGGTGGACACGAGGCGGCCCACGAAGGCGGCAGTGAACTCGGAGGTGCGGGGGTCCAGGAGCTGGCTCACCACCTGCATCACGTACCACAGCCCATTGTGGCCCTGCTCGTCATGCCACTGGGCCACCTGCTCCAGCGTCACCGACACGTAGGCCCGCAGGCACTCACCACCATTCTAGGAGACAAGGGAGGGGACTAGGTCAGCCGCGGGCACACAAGCCCTCCGTCTGCAGGGTCTGGGGGGCTCATCCCGCCGGAGCTGGGGCCTCGCCGTTGCAGACACAGGCGCGCACCACCCTGTCTCTGCTGTGCCGCATCGGTTAGCTCAGAAACGCGCGCTTCTCATCAAAGGGAGAACGGACACGCAAACGGAGTTTCAACCGTAAAGCTCTACCTCTGGTACTGAGAAAACAGCTAAGACACAGCAGTGACTGGGGGGACTGCAGGTCTCTGTGAGCATAAAGCAGCCTCCCACCAACCACGCTGCCTACAGGTCTCCAAAGGCCGGTCCCTTTGCTGACTTCGTTAGTCTGTACATCTATAAGCTCTTCCGCCGCAGCAATACCCAGACACAGAGAGCAGGATGGCTGGCACTCACACCTCTGAGACGCACAGAACGTCTTGGTTTTAGCAGTCGGAACCCTGCCTGGGTCCTCTGGGTAAATATGGATTTGAGGGGTTTCTATCTCAAAGGCAGGAAATGGTGTCCAACTGCTCAGCCTGCTGCACATGCACCGCGGCTCAGACACCTGCGTGGCGATACCTGCGCGGAGATACCTGCATGGTGGCGTTGTCATCCGTGTGGAGGGTGCACTGGGCCACAGCAGGGAAAGCCTGGCAGATAAGCAGCTGGGAGAGGGGGGGCTTCGTGTTCCGCACGACCGTGGTCAGGATGTCAATGGCCGTCTGCAGGAGAGAAGTCAGGCTTGCCTCTGGGGTGGGCGGAGGGGGGCCCAACAACAAGATCCTTACTGTGCGGAGCCCACCCACCAACCCAGAGACACTCATAATGAAAGGCGCGTTTCTGGAAGAGGAAGACAGCAGAGGGTACTCTCAGTCTCCTGGCGGCAGCTCATCACATGAGAAGCCATGGGGGTGGGCGGGGGCGGAGGTTGACTGGACAGCCAGGGACAGTGTCATCACGGGACTGTCCAATCACCGAGGGCACCTTGGGAACAAGAGCTCCCTTCTGAAAGCCTCGAGAACCACCCACTGTCCTCGCGGGTGAAGCAGCCCAGGAACATCACCCCGTGAACATATCACACTGCTGGTCGGCGTCAGCGGGGTGGGATCTCGGGGGGCTCGTGCAGGGCTCGCGCGTGCTCTCTCATCCCCACCCCAGCCCCGTAACGACTGCCGTACCGCACAGAGCCCCGCAGGGATCTTGTCTGCTGGTGCCTGCATGATGCTGACCAGGGTGGGAATCAGCCTCATCTGCATGGGGCCCTGGCAGGCTTCAATCTGGGACAGCTCCTTGAAGATGTCCTGAGCCAGCGAGGCGACCACAGGATCTGAAGTGGAGAAGGCAACATGAGTCCCCCCGCCTGGTGGTCTGTGTGTGCTTCTGCCTTAATGCTGCCTAACCGAAGTGAACAACTTCTGCTTTGTTGTTTTTTTTTTTAAGAAATTTCATGTAATGTCTGAAACATTTATACTAACATATTTCCATACAAATAACCCAAAGAAAGTTTAGTATTAGTTGTTTTTTGTGTTTGTTTTTTTATACTGCAGGTTCTTATTAGTCATCAATTTTATACGCATCAGTGTACACATGTCAATCCCAATCGCCAATTCAGCACACCACCATCCCCACCTCACCGCGGTTTTCCCCGCTTGGTGTCCTTATGTTTACAACTTCTGCTTTGATTACACATCACTGACCCGGGACCTGCTGGGGCCACCGGAGTAACCTGAAAAGCAGGGAGAGCTGCTAGCTGTCTGGGAGACAGCATGTGTGTGATCTCACGAAGTCAGGGACGAGTCAGCAACAGCTATTCCTAAAACAAAACCTGCCTCTTTTTCTGGGACAAATCTTTAATGTCTGTATTCTTGTGAAACTTGGACTGATTATGAAAACAAATGCTTAAGGGGAAAAAACGCCCCCACTGATACTTTGTTAAGAAGACATCAGTCTCAGAAACTGCCCAAGTACTGACTCTTCCCAGGTTCCCACGTGTCGACGAGGACCACGTACTTCTCCCGGGGGTGGTCACCACACACAAGAACTCCCGAAGCCATCGGAGGGCAAAAAAGGTAAAGCCTTCCAAAAGCAGAGGCTCGTGAAGAAATGCAACTTCAGCTCGACCTGCTTTGTGTAAGAAAAATATAAAGCCCTCCTCTACCTAGCATGAGACAACGTATGCAGTGTGCAGGGCACTAAGACACACGTTAGAAGTTCACCGCAGTGTTGTCCGTAATAGACAAAAACTGTAAACAAGCCAGAGGTCCATGACCAGAATGGGTAAATAAATGACGATATTTATGGAATAAATACTATGTGACGGGCGGAGAGAACAAGGACTGTCTAAGAGTGCAGTGTGGAACCCTCCTTAGGACACATTTTTAAGTGAAAAAACGAATTGAATAAAATGTTTAGAATGACATCACGTTACATAACCAACCCCCTTCCAAGCTTCAATACTCGCTCTTCAGATACAAATGTCCTCAATATTTCTAATACACACTGACTGCAGAAAAACTCAAAATGCAGAAAAGTATTAAAGGAAAAAATACACCTGTAATTCCACCACCTGGAGATAACTGCCCTTAACATTTTGATGCATTTTCTTCTGGTAATTTCTCTCTATACAAATCCACACATACATCCTTTTCTAAAGCAAAACCAAAACTTGCAGTTATACTCCACGCATTCTGGAAAACAATCTATTCACTTACTACAAGGTGAGCGCTTCCTCATGGCTTTAACAATTCCTCTGAGGTTTGATTATTAACGGCTGCACAGCATTCCATTTTATAGATATAATTAATTAACCTCTTACTGTTTCCAAATTTTTGCTACTATAAAAAACACGCAATGAACACCTTATTCATAAACCTTTCCATGTATCTCCTTCTTCACTTTTCCTTTTCTAGTTATAGTTCTAGGCCTCTTCTTTTAGGAAGCTTTCGATTTAGTTGCTCAATTCCCTTACTTTACTGTCAAAGTCCCAGATTATATGTCTTGCCGGTTAGCTTTCTTCGTTATCTTTCTTCCCAGTTCTTACAAGACAGCAAGAGTTACAGGCATACGTTCTCCGCTGTTTAGTGCTGCTTGATCTATAGCATGACACTACCCTCGCTAATTCAAAGTCACATTCTTTGCTTCTAATGCTAAGACCATTAGACCCAGGGAAGCGCTCACGCGATCCCCGCCCACTCGCCCCCCACCCGCCTCGCGCATACCGTTACTGTACTTCAGGAAGATGGCGATGGTGAAGGGGCAGATTTTGCTCTCCATGCTCGCTGTGAACTCTGGGTCTACCGTACAAACGATGCACAGGGTCTCCATCACCAGGTTGAGGACCTCTGAGCTGAACTGAGCCGCCAGGTGAATTAAGCCATCCAGGATGCTGGGGAGGAAGGGCTGAAGCACGTGGGTGCTCTCTGAGACTTTCAGCTGGTCACAATAACTGGAGAGCAAGAAATAAGCAAGAGCTACTCACCAGCGGGTCCCTCAATTCCTGGTTTTTCCAATCAGCATTATGTGTTACAGCATTTTCATGTGAAGCTTTATGAAGCTACTTCTAGAGCTCATTAAGTTTTTATATCTTTCTGTGGCTTTTTTTTTAGAACTAGTACCACCATCATTTCTACGTTTTCTAATTTATTTCTGCTTTGGTCTTTGTTATTTCCTTTAAAATTTCTTTCATCCCTCTATTTCGTTTTGAAGCAAATCCCAGTCATGGTTACATCCAAATTATTAAGATATTAAGTCAAATGACTTATGATTCCTCAGACCATTGTTTTAGTCACATTCCTAAGATATATATATAATTTTCCAAACAGTGTTTTTAAATCTTTTCCAATACAACTGTTATTTAGTAGGAGACTATTTTTTAACTTCCATGTTACAAAGATTTTATACTTTTTGGAGGTTTTTTTTTTGCATCCTAAGATGAGATCAATGTATATAAACATTTTATACATACTCAAAAAACTGGTGTACTATTTGCAGGGCTTAAAAGTTTGTTTTCAAAACAGAAACAGACTCACTGACTTAAGAGTACGAACTTATGGTTACGGGGGTGGGTGGGAGGGATAGACTGGGAGTTTGGGATTGACATGTACACGTGGCTATATTTAAAATAGATAACCAACAACGACCTACTGTATAGCACAGGGAACTCTACTCAATACTCTTTTAATAACCAAGATGGGAAAAGAATTTGAAAAAGAATAGATACATGTATATGTATAACTGAATCCCTTTGCTGTACACCTGAAACCAACACAACATTGTTAATCAACTAAACTCCAATATAAAATTAAAATTTAAAGATTTAAAAAAAGGAAGTTATATTTCTTAAAAAAAGTTTGTTTTCTATACACAGTTTTACCTTATTCGCCTCTTATTCAATCAATAAATATTTACTGGGTGCTGCTTACCATGTCCAATGGGATACAATTATTAAAAATATATCATCTAAGTCTTTACTTTTGTTATTTTCAGAACGGTAATAAAAGTCAATAAAGGGCTTCCCTGGTGGCGCAGTGGTTGGGAGTCTGCCTGCCGATGCAGGGGACACGGGTTTGTGCCCCGGTCCGGGAAGATCCCACATGCCGCAGAGCGGCTGGGCCCGTGGGCCATGGGCGCTGGGCCTGCGCGTCCGGAGCCTGTGTTCCGCAACGGCAGGGGCCCCAGCAGTGAGATGCCCGCGTACCGCAAAAAAAAAAAAAAAAAAAAAAAAAGTCAACAAAAACATTGTTTCTCTATGTTAAAAGAACCTACTGCAGAAACAAGGCCCCCAGACCCCAGGTTCTCAATAAATGGTTTTTCTTAACTTAATTTTTAAGTGTCTTACAATCATATTATTTATATCAGCTGCTGGGTTCAAAGGTCCACAGTGACTAGTAAACCTGCGGGCTTAGATCTCACATTTGTTCAGATTCTTTGTTTTTTGGTCCATAACATCCTTTTTTTTTTTTTTTTTTTTTTGCGGTACGCGGGCCTCTCACTGCTGTGGCCTCTCCCGTTGTGGAGCACAGGCTCCGGACGCGCAGATTCAGCGGCCATGGCTCACGGGCCCAGCCGCTCCGCGGCATGTGGGATCCTCCCGGACCGGGGCACGAACCCGCGTCCCCTGCATCAGCAGGCGGACTCTCAACCACTGCGCCACCAGGGAAGCCCAACATCCTTTTTTTTTTTAAGCCACACCTCACGGCTTACGGGATCTTAGCTCCCCAACCAGGGATCGAACCCAGGCCCTTGGCAGTGAAAGCGCCAAGTCCTAACTGCTGGATCGTCAGGGAGCTCCTCATCTATAACATCTCTATGTTCAATGCCACCGTGCTCTAATCTAACTCCTCCTTAAGAGCTGGCTCAGCATCTGGCCATGGGCAGCTCTTGGCTCGTCAGACTAGGTTCTGCATCCATCTCCACTGGGACTGAGTTGTGCCCTACCTCTTCCCGCTGCTTCTCATTCTAAGGGTTTACAGAGTCTGGGAGACCACAGAGTGCATCATCTGGCCATATCATATGGGATCTTCTATGCCATGCTAAGGAGGTTATTAGACTTTATCCTGGAAGCCAGTGTATATCAAAGTTTTTTTTTTTTTTTTTTTAACAAATTACTCCTAACACCTAATCTCTTCCTTGCCCTACCCCACAGTCTTCAGGGAAAACCGACATCCCAGGAAAATGCTCTATATTTATCCTGTGGCGTCACGGACCGTCCAGTATACTCTTTCTTCTGGGTACCTGTATCCCAGAGTTCGAAGAGCACAACCAGAGCCATGAGTTTTAATTTTCAGGCACAAGAAGCTGAGCACACGAGCCAGGGCAGCCACAGTGGAGAGGGAGGAAGGGAGGAGAGGCGAAGGCACCAACCCTGGCAGAGAGCTGGCATCTCTGGGAGTACAGACCTCTATCTTTAGGTATAAGATCTAAAGGTACATGATCTGTACTTTTACTATAACAGGGACTACAGGTAGGGTAGGCCTGGAGGTGGTAAACAGTAAGCTCAGTAGTGGATGTGTTAGTTTTCAGGTGCTTGTAAGATACCCATCCTGGCACAGCCAGTAAGCACATACATTAATTTGGAGCTCTGCAGAAAGGCTGGCATAAATATGACTAGAGAAATGAGACACAAGTGGAAGTATCCGTCAATCCATATCTTGTTTCAGAAATGGTTTAAGGCAGTTTGCAATAATACATACACTACAATACGAATGAATATATTAAAACTGGGGTAAAAGAAAGAAAAGCGAAGGTGGTACGATGACCAGGAAAGGGCTGCTGGTGACATGAGAATGAGCACTTCAATGACATGATGAGAATATAAGCCAGACTGAAACTGGCTGGAAAACAAGAGGGAAAGGGCCAAACGGAGAATCCTGGCTGTGAAAGAAAGCACAGCTAGCAGCCCTTCACAGGAAGCTCTTAACCTGGGGTCCACTCTTCCACACATGATGTAAAATTTTATAATCAGGTATGAGTGTCCATTTCTTTGCTGTGCACGTTCATGGCTTTTGTCACTTTTCCAGAGACAGCTGTTACACCTTTCCAGAAAACCAATGCCCATGTAGTCAGAGAATTGAAAACTACTAAAAAAAAGAGAGTTCTCTTCACATATTTTTTCTGATTATAAGAGTAATATAAAATTTAAACAATCTTGAAATTTCTTTAAATTTAAATTCTTCTCAGCTTTACTGCGGCGTGACCGACCTATAAAATGGTTAGCTATGTCCACTGCGGTGACTGGACGTACATGCACAGCGTGAAAGGTTTCCTACGTCCAGGTCGTTGACACGGTCCATCATCTCAGATTTACCTTCTCCTGGGTGAGAACACTAATTTCTACGTCCTGTTACACGATGCAGTCACCATATGTCACGTTAGATCCTCAGCCCTTGGTCATCGGACCGACGACAGCGTGTACCCTTTCATCAATCTCTCCATGTTCCCCACCCTCAGCAACCACCTTCCTGCTCTCCTTTACAATGAGCTGGGCTTTTTAAAAGATTCCACATATAAGTGATACCATGCAGTATCTGTCTTCCTCTGTGAGGCTTATTTCACTCAGCACCGTGCCCTCAAGGTCCATCCACGCTGCTGCAAACGGCAGGCGTTCCCTCCTTCTCGCAGCTGAGTTATATTATGGTCCACCTAATACTCATACATCTCCTCCATCCACTCAACCACCGATGCACACTCAGGTTGTTTCCATGTCTCGGCCACTGTGAATAATATTACAATAAACACAGGAGTGCAGACACCTCTTCGAGATCCTGTTTCCATTTCCTTTGGATATATACCCAGAAATGGGACTGCTGGATCAAATGGTAGTTCTATTTTTAAATTTTTTTAGGACCCTCCATACTGTTTTCCACAGTGGCTGCACCAATTTACATTCCCACCAGCAGTGCACAAGGGCTCCCTTTTCTCCACACCCTCACCAACCTTGTTATTTCTTGTCTTTTTGATGATAGCCATTCTAACAAGTTTGAGGTGGTGGCTCGTTGTGTTGTGTTTTTTTTTTTTTGCGGTACGCGGGCCTCTCACTGTTGTGGCCTCTCCCGTTGCGGAGCACAGGCTCTGGACGCGCAGGCTCAGCGGCCATGGCTCACGGGCCCAGCCGCTCCGCGGTGTGTGGGATCCTCCCGGACCGGGGCACGAACCTGTGTCCCCTGCATCGGCAGGCGGACTCTCAACCACTGCGCCACCAGGGAAGCCCTCATTGTGGTTTTGATGCGCATTTTCCTGATAACTAGTGATGTTGAGCGCTCTTTCATGTACCTGTTGGCTATCTGTATGTCTTCTTTAGAAAAAGTGTCTATTCAAGTCCTCTGCCATTTTTAAAAATCAGATTATCTGCTATTGAGTTGTATGAGTTTTTCATATATTTTGCATATTAACTGCTTATCAGATAAATGGTTTGCAAATATTTTCTCCCATTCAGTAGGTTGCCTTTTCATTTGGCTGATGGTTTCCTTTGCTGTGCTTTTTTAGTTTGACGTAGTCCCACTTGTTTACTTTGGCTTTTGTTGCCAAATACAAAAAAATCATTGCCAAGACAAATGTCAAGAAGTTTAACTTTTATGTTTTCCTCCAGGAGTCTTATGGTTTCAGGTCTTAGGTTCAAGTCTTTAATTGATTTTGAGTTGACCTAAGTATATGGTGTAAGATAAGGGTCCAGTTTTCCGAACATCATTTATTGAAGAGACTGTCCTTCCCCCACTGTATGTTCTTGGCTCCTCTGTCATAAAATAATTGACCATATAAGTGTGGGTTTATAGCTGGGCTCTCTGTTCTGCTCCACCGATCTCTGTGTCTGTTTTTATGCCAATACCACACTGTTTTTTGATTACTGTAGCTTTGTAATATAGTTTAAAATCAGGAAGTGTGATGCCTCCAGCTTTGTTTTTCTTTCTCAAGATTGTTTTGGCTATTCAGGGTCTCTTGTGATTCCGCACAAATGTTAGAATTGTTTGTTCTTCTATGAAAAATGCCACTGGAATTTTGATGGGGTTGCACTGAATCTGTACATTGCTTTGGGTAGTTTGGACATTTGAAAAATATTCATTATTCCAATCCATGAATATGAAACATCTTTCTATTTGTGTCTTCTTCAATCTTTCATCAATGTCTTACAGTTTTCTGTGTATAGATCTTTCACCATCTTGGTTAAACTTATGCTTACGCATTTTATTGTTTTTGATGCAATTGTACAGGAGATTGTTTTTTAAATTTCTCTTTGTGATAGTTCACCATTTCTTCTTTTCTTTTCTAATTGCTCTGGCTGGGACTTCCAGTACTGTGTTGAATAGGAGTGGTGAGAGTGGGTACCCTTACCTTGTTCTTCATCTTAGAGAAAAAGCTTTCAGCCTTTCACTGTTGAATATGATGTTAGCTGGGGGGGTTGTCATATATGGCCTTTATTGTGTTGGGATGTGTTCCTTCTACACACTTTTTTGAAAGTTTTTGTCATGAATGAGTACTGAATTTTGTCAAATGTTTTTTCTACATCTATTAAGATATTCATGTGATTTTTAGTTTTTCATTCTATTAATTGGTGTATGACATTTGTTGATTTATGGTATGTTGAACCATCCTTGCACCCCAGGGATAGATCCCACTTGATCACGGTTTGTGATCCTTTTACTGCGTTGAATTCAGTTTGCTAGTACTGTGTTGAGAATCTCTGCGTCTATATTCATCAGGCATACTGGCCTGTAGTTTTCTTTTCCTGTAGTGTCCTTGTATGGCTTTGTTATCAGGAAATGCTGGCCTAGTAAAATGAGTTTGGAAATGTTCCCTCCTCTTCAATTTTTTGGAAGGAGTTTGAGAAGGAATGGTATTAATTCTTCTTTAAATGTCTGTAGAACTTACCAGTGAAACCATCTGGTCCTGGGCTTTTGTCTTATGGGAGGTTTTTGATTACTGATTCACTCTCCTTGTTAGTTATTGGTCTGTTCAGATTTTCAATTTCTTTATGATTCAGTTTTGTTAGGCTGTATGTTTCTAGGAATTTATGCATTTCTTTTAGGTTATCCAATTTGTTGGCATACACCTGTTCACAGTCGTCTCTTATGAACCTTTGTCTTTCTGTGTTATCAGTTGTAAAGTTTCCCCTTTCATTTCTGATTCTGTACTTGAGTCTTCTCTCTCTTCTTTTTAGTCTAGCTAAAGTCTGTCAATTTTGTTTATCTTTTCAAAAAACCAGCTCTTAGTCTCACTAAATTTTTCTAATATTTTTCTGCTCTTTATTTTATTTATTGCTGCTCTCATCTTCCTACTGCTACCTTTGGGCTTAGTTTGTTCTCTAATTCCTGAGGTATAAAGTTAGGTTGTTTGAGATCTTTCTTTTTTCTTAATGTAGGTGTTTTTATCTATAAACTTCCTTCTTAAAACTCCTTTTGCTGCATCCCATAAGTTTTGGTATTTGTATTTTCCATTTTCGTGTGTTTTAAAATATCTTTATTATTTTTTAAAATTAATTTATTATTTATTTATTTATTTTTGGCTGTGTTGGGTCTTCATTGCTGTGCGTGGTCTTTCTCTAGTTGCGGTGAGTGGGGGCTACTCTTCACTGCAGTGTGTGGGCTTCTCATTGTGGTGGCTTCTCTTGTTGTGGAGCACGGGCTCTAGGCGCACAGGCTTCAGTAGTTGTGGCACGCGGGCTCTAGAGCACAGGTTCAGTAGTTGTGGCTCACAGGCTTAGGTGCTCTGCAGCTTGTGGGATCTTCCCAGACCAGGGCTCGAACCCGTGTCCCCTGCATTGGCAGGCAGATTCTTAACTGCTGCGCCCCCAGGGAAGTCCCTCAGAATACTCTTAGATCTCTCTTTGAGTTCTTTGATCCACAGGTTGTTTAGAAGTGTGTTGTTTAATTTCCATATATTTGTGATTTTTCCAGTTTTCCTACTGTAATTGATTTCCAGTTTCATCTCAACGTGATCAGAAAAGATACTTGGTATTATTTTAATCTTAACTTCATTAAAACCTGCTTCATGACTTATCCTGGAGAATGCTCCATGCATGCTTGGGAAGGACGTATGTTCTGTTGCTGTTGGATGGAATGTTCTGTATGCTGTTGGGTCCATTTGGTTGAAAGTATAGTTTAAGTCCAACGTTTCCCTATTGATTTTCTGTTTGGATGAGCATATTCATTGTTGAGGGTGGGGTATAAATCTCCTGCTATTATTGTACTGTTGTCTATTTCTCCTCTCAGATATTGATATTTGCTTAATATATTTACGTGCTCTGATGGCAGGTGCACATATATTTATAATTGTTGTATCTTCCTGATGAATTAACCCCCTTATCATATAATGACCTTTGTTTCTTGTTACAGCTTTTGAATTAAAGTCTACTTTGATAAAAGTATAGATACCCTCACTCTCTTTTGGTCTCTACTTACACGGAATATCTTTTTCCATCCCTTTACTTTGAGCCTATGTGTGTACTAAAACCTATAGTCTCTTTTAGGCAGCATATAGTTGGGTCTTCTTTTTCAATCCACTCAGCTACTTTGACTTTTAATTGGAGAATTTAATCCATTTAAAGTAAGTTTTGATAAGTAAGCCCATTTCATTAACTGTTTTCTGGCTCTTCTGTAGTCCCCTGTTCCCCCGACCTTTCTCTCTGGATGTCTTCCTTTGTGAATGGTGATCTTCCGTGGTGGAATGCTTTGACTCCTTTCTCTTTCTCTTTTGTGCGTCTATCATAGATTTTTGCTTTGTGGTTACCATAAGACATTTTATAGATATGATAGTCTATTTCACACTGACAACTTAACTTTGACTGCATACAAAAATTCTCCCCCTTTATTCCCTTCCTTTAATGTTTCTGATGTCACGATTTAACTCCTTTTATACTGTGTATTCGTAATGATAATCATAAAGTATTTAGCTAGTTATTTTTAACACTTTCATCCTTTAACCTTTATACTAGAGTTAGGTGGTTAACACACCACCATATTACAGTATCAGAGTATTCCGAATCGATTATATACTTACCTGTACCAGTGTGTTATATATTTTCACATTATTAATTAGCATCCTTTCATTTCAGCTTGAAGAACTCCTCTTGGCATTTCTTGTAAGGCAGGTCTAGTGGTGAAGAACCCCTTCAGCTTTGTTGTCTGGGAAAGTCTTCATCTTGTCTTCAGTTCTGAAGGACAACTTTCCTAGCTAAAGCACTCTTGGTTGGCAGTTTTTTCTTTCAGCACCTAGAATATATCATCCCACTGTCTCCTGGCCTGCAAAGTTTCTGCTGAGAAATCTGTTGCTAGCCTTATGGGAGTTCCCTTGTATGAGAGAAGAGTTTTTTCCTCTTGCTGCTTTGAAAATTCCCTCTGTCTTTGATTTTAGATAGTTTTTGCTACATTTTGTCTTGGAGAAGATCACCCTGGATTGAAATTTTGGGGTGATATATTAGCTTTATAAGTAGGAGGTACAAGTCTCTCCTCAGATTTGGAAAGTTCTCAGACATTATTTCTTTAAAAAGCTTTTTGCCCCTTCTCCCTCTCTTCTCCTGGGACTCTAATAATTTGTAGACTGCTTCTCCTAAAGATATCCCATAGTTCACATTTTCTTCCTTCTTTTTCATTCTTTATTCTCTATCCTCCTCTGACTGGATAATTTTGAAGGTTCCGCCTTCTATTTCCAGGCTTTTCCTTCTGCCTGATCCATTCCGCTACTGATGCTCTCTACTGCATTTTCCATTTCATTCTCTGTATCCTTCAGCTCCAGAATTTGTTTGGTTCTTTTTTATGATTTCTCTCTTTGTTGAACTTCTCGTTTTGTCTGAGTTGTTTTTCTGATTTCATGGAACTGTCTTTCTGTGTTTTCTTGTAGCTCACTGAGCTCCTTAAAATGGCTGTTTTGAAATTCTTTATCAGATAAATCACAGATCTCCACACCTTTGGGGTTGGTTACTGGAACATTATTGTGTTTCTTTTGTGATATCATGCTTCCTTGGTTTTTCATGTTCCTTTATGTCTTGCACTGCTGCCTGCACATCTGAAGTAGCAGTCACCTCCTCCAGGCTTTACTGACTGACCTCTTCCAGGTGTCCCATCTTGGATTGTTTTTTGCTCCAGTGGTGTGCTAGAACTTCTCCACTGGGCTTGGACTTCGACAAAGGCTCTCTCATCTGTGGGTAACTGTCTCAGTCAGTGTTCTCCAGGAGGCCCTGGACCACGTCAAGATCCACAGCTGGGACCGAGGTCTGTGTTTCTATTATCTGACATACAGGTGGGGTGAGATTCCCCCTGGGTCCCTTGGTGTACAGTGCCGATGACAGAACCAAAGCCAAATGGGGCTGTACCCGGGACTATGGTCAGCAAGTCAGTGGCTGGGATGTGCACTTGTCTTCTCAAAACAGCTCTCCTTGTCCTTAGATGGCACTGAGTTTGACAATCTCCTCGCTTGGACAGATGCCAAATTGTTGTTGTGGGAGGGATAAGAGCGAGGGACATCTTATTCAGACATCTTGCCGGCACGCCCCCCCGCTCCCCCCTCCCCCAGCAATGCTTTCTAAAGACATATAGTAATGCCAGCACCTCAATCTCTGCTTCAAAAGGTAAGGAGGTAGCGCAGGCAGGTGGAAGGTGAACTCTGCGTTTTTAGGGTTTCAAGCAATTCTTAGGATTCAACTGAGACTCTGTAAGTTTGGACTTGAAAATACTCCTGAAAACATCAATACTCCCTGTGGTCTGAGAAGGAACAGAAATAAAGGACTAATAGAGCCACTAGTACACTAGCTGTGAGAAAGAGAGGTAAAATCGGGAAAAAATAAGCAGTGTTTCCAGGCTACATTATCCCAAATTTGGTTTCCAATACAGAGGCAATCAATCAACCAAATGACGCTAAGCCTGCTTCTATGGCCCGCTGCTGTGCGACCCTAGGCAAGTTAGTTATCTCTCGGCGCCTCAGGTTCTGCTTCTCTGTAAGACAGGGAGTTGGTCTAGATGATTCCAGAGCTGGAGTGAATTGAAAAGGAACGAGGAGTAAAAGGGAACAGGATGTATCCGGGACTCACAGAAGCCATGTTTCTGGTATGGTTTCTTTCCCTGTCCTTCCAACAGCCATTCTGCGGGAGATCTTCAGAAATTTCCAAGCAACATAACCCACTGGACAACTGCTGTTTGGGACTTCTACCCTGAGCAACTTTCTCTTAAAACAGTTTCCGTTGTCCTAAGGTGGCGTACTCACCCCCAGATGGCTCTCACTGCAGAAATTCGAACTGATGGGGGTTGTGTCTCATGAAGACCACTAACTGTTGCCTGAAGAAACTGCTGGATCAATTCAGGGGACATAGCAACAGTGAACCGACTGGCAGCCCAAAGGGCCCGGCCCAAGAGGAAAGGAGACACTGGGAGGAAGAGAGAGCAGTTAGAGGCTGAACAATACAAGTTTCTGCTACTGCCCACCCTCCTCCCCACCACTATTCCTCAGTTTGTTGCAGTAACTGGATACCACCTAACATACATAACGTAATGGAGAGAAAAAGCATGATCTTGAAAGATAAAAGCAAATGTATGACCTATGGCACAGAATCATTTCCCTAGTTTCACTTTTCACTATTTGCAAAGTACCTTTTGAATATTCCTAGTCTACAAAGCCCCCCACCCTTGTTCCCACCACAGCTCTCACCACCCCTTACCACACTACTAGTCAGTCCTCTAGATGTCTTCTCCACTGCCAGTTTTTTCCTACTCTTGGACCACTATTGGAATACTGTAAATTATAGCTCTGTCATGCTTTTATTTAAAATGTCAGCAAATTCCATAGTCTACCAAATAAAGCCCATCTAAATTCGCACGGCATTCAAGGTCCCCTCAGATCAGTGACTCTAGCATTACCTCTCATTTCCCTTTGTGCCTTCCAAACGCAGGCACACACCCCTCCCTAGGAAGTCAACATCTTCCTTTGCCATTTCTGTGCTTTGGTTATAAGCCAACACACTCACCTCTCCTTGCATTATCTAACCGATCTCTTGGGCTGAAGTAATCCTAACTATCTCTGCCACTTTAAGCCCATGTCTTTAGCTTTCTAACATGACACAAATATATGTTTTGATATTCTAGGCACTGGTGTAAGGATTACTACCCCTTGCCTATTATAAGATGCTTGAGGACAGAGACTATACTTATTCAGCTGTTATAGAGCTTAAATTAGTTACCTGTACAATAAACATTTAGTTGATGGAACCTATTCAACAGAACCTAGCAAACGGTGCCAAATAATTACATACTAATTCATGTAATGGAGAGCACCATCCAAGAACACCTGCAAGTCCCCAAAGTTAAAACTGTTTTCATAGCAATACCAAGACATTATTTGTCTTTTTTCATTCTCATTCCTTCTCGAGTGTACGGTGGAATTTTCCAGAGGTTACTGATGTGTGACACCATGGCTCTGACAGCTAATGGAACGTATGCTTGCATTTCTTATATTTTGAAAGCTTTTCAGTTTTAATTTCTAATATGTTAAATACTGTTACATGTGACTCACAAAAAAATCTCCTTGGGATCACTGATAATTTTTTAAAGTGTAAAGGGGTCCTGAGACCAAAAAGTTTGAGAATGGCTTGTACAGAAAAGCTTTGCTAGGGCAAGTTCTACAAAAAATGTGCTGGTGAGTTTGAGAAATTCCAACACTGTCATTCAACACGTGATTACACTATGTCCATTAGGTGCCAGGCACTGTGGGGCAAAAGGATATATTAGACGTGGCTTGTACTCAAATATCTTACATTCTAGCAGGAGAAAGAAAACATATTTGTCAACCACAACATAACGCAGCACGTGGTCAATGCAGAATCAATAGGAACGTGCTCAGTGGGTCCGGAGCTCTGGATGCTCAACCATCTTAATTCTGTGACTCAGGCCTGAGATGCCCCATGACAGCTGGCCTAAGGAGAGGTGGAGAACATTTTCCAATGGCTTAAGCTACCCAGAGGGCATCCTACGGAGAGGAAGCAGTGAGTGCACTGACACGGCCCCGACGACGCAGGGGTCCCACGACTTAAGTACTCAAGGAGGAAGCAGAGACAGCACTGGGGGCTCTGAGGGTAAGAACAAGGCACGGAGATCGTCACACAGAGACAACGCCGCCTCTCAGCCGCTGCCCTGCGCTGCTGAGAAGTCAGGCTCACGCAGTCGAGGCTACTTTTTAAGGCTAGTAGTGAACGTGGACATGGGAACGGACATTTAATCATGTAGACAGAAGAGGTTGAGAAAACTGACAAGAAGCACACAGGAAGGATGAACCACACACAGGCTGCCTGAGGGCGTGGGGACTTTGCAATGACAGAGCTTGCAGCAGAGTTCTCAAGGCAGAGCAGCCAAATCTGCACTCTATTCAGACGCCAGAAAACACCCGGGACTTGAGCGCTGACTGGGAGAACAGTGTGAGAGAACAGCATGGAGAGCTATGAACGAGGCAATCCTAGTCTCTCAGTGGGTGAAGCTTGAGTCAAGGTCTCTGGGCAGTTCAGAGGTTCAGACGAGCTCAAGCTTTAGGGTGGAAGAAGAATGGTCACCCCGAGGTTTACCTGCCCAAGTGAACAACAGAACTGAGCTGATGGTGGGCCTGAGCACGGTGCTGAAACCTACCTGAGAGGTTGAGGTCCGCGAGGACGACGTTGGTCAGGAAGCCATGCATGTCGAAGGGGATCCTGCCACTCTTCACGCTGTCGGTGACGATGGACTTCACCGAGCCGAGGGCCAACATGCACGCCTCATGGATCTTCCACCTGCCAAAGGGACACCACAGCCTGGTCACACACACCCACGGTCAAAGCGACAGACGCTTGAGGGAAGCCAATTCAGGAAAGGGCGTTTCAGCACAGCCTGACCCCAAAGTGCATTGAGCTGCTCTTCCGATCTAAACCTATAACTGAAAACGGTGTAATTTAATAATAACACGTTTTTCTAATTAAAAACAAAGCAAAAGTCCTTCCTTTCAAACCTTTTTAAAATGGGGTAAAAGCATCTTAGCCAACTGTTTTAAGGATGGGAAGAACTGCTTTAAAACAGATAACGCAAAGCAAGGACACGCCTGCCTCCGACCTGATGCCCAGAGCACGTCCCTCAGTGGGGCACCCGCCGCCCACTCTCACCAATGTCCGGTGCCGCCATTCTTGGTGTGCTCAGCTTCCTGTAAATGCCGAGTCGCTGCGGCGGCCAGGGCTGCTGCGCTCTCATTCTGGAAATCAGTGGCCACAGCCTGGTGGGAGGAGAGGCGCTAACAAATGTTTCTGTGCAAATTAAACTGCAAGCTTCATTGCACACTGAATGGTTCCAACTCCTTCCCATACACACGGCTGAGCCCAATTAGGTACACTCAAAATACAGCCCCTAATTGTGTTAAGGTCTCTACAGTAAAGCAGTACCCATATTTCCGCAGTGCCCAAGCACTGTGAAGCTCACAAAATGGACAGCTCCCTCTGGCTACATTCAGCAGAGCCTAAGTGGTCAATGAGAGACTCAGCTCTGGATGGCAGGGGACCAGATATTTATTCTCTGGGAGCCTGACTGTGGAAATACAAGGCCAATCTACTAGCTGAAACTTGGCGTGGTCTTTCCTAGGTGCCTTAGAAACACCGCAGGATAACAAGGAGCGCTCACCAACAATGAAACAACGAGAACAGGCCTCGCACCTGACAGGCGGCAGGTGGCAGCTTCTTCACAGACCCTCAGCCTAGAGACAGTCCTGGGCTCCAGTCAGAGCCAAAGAAACATGAGCAGCCACCTGGGCGTCCAAGCTCTCGGCAAGTTTTTTTAACTTGCCAACGTCTAGTTTGTGCTACAGCTTCTTGCCGAAGAGTGAATGAAACTGAGAAGCTCCTGATTCAAGCATCCTTACTCATTAGAACACTATCCTCTGCACAATTCTCACACCTAACATCCACACGTAAATCAGAACCGGGAGCAGTGACTTTGGAACTCCGGACTCTCAGACGTCACTCGAGATGCTCTTCTTATCCCCCAAAAGTCTACGACAAAGTCACCCAACAACACTGCTCAGCTTGGGTTAGAGATCTGGAAAGAAGAGGAACGGCTCAGGATCATCTGGCTGAAGTGTCAAGGTGGCCCTCTTACCAGCAACAAGTCCTGGGCTGCGATCCTGACAGTGTAGGAGAAGGTGTCATCATCTTCATCTTCCACAAACTGCTGGGGGTTGGCTGTCCACACTTTGATCTGAAAGGACAAGGACGTCAGGCTTCCCTGAGGCTCCCGTCTGCTCCCCTTTCCATCCACACACTGGAATGGCTCAGCCTCTTGTTCTCAGCTCGAACAGAATGCTATTCTCTTTGATGCAGAGAAGCGAGCCCTTTAACAAGCTAAGCAGCAAAGGCCGCTGCAGAAGGTGGCTGACTGCTGGCCCCTCCTACTGTAGGTGGCTGTTACCCCCAGATACGTCAATTTGCTGAGTCTAGTAGGTCTGATGGGCATTTAATGGAAAATCATGTCCACCCTTGTGTTGTTCACACGAGACAGGCATTATCATATTTTTTAATGCTCTTTTCTGGTCTAATGGTTCACCAACCAGGCTAATGATCTGAACTCTATTACATCTCACTATTTATAGAGAAAGGTAGGCTTTTCTGGCTATCTGGGCCTTTGGTTGGCGGTCCTATAGATGTAAAAGTATTAGTACTCTGAAAGCCCAATTACCTAGTGCAGGAGTTGATAAAACCCCAACACCCAGGGATTCGGCAACATAATGACATCAGAGCTTTCTAGACCCTCCCATGAAGTTACTCTTCAGGTGTCTATTCTTCAAAATCACTTGGTCGCCTGACTTAGACCCCACATGCAGGCTGCACTCTCTGAATGCAAGCCGGTCACTGTCTCCCATACGTTGTTACCTGCTCCTCGGTGATCTGCATGTATAGGATGAGATAGTAAATCAACTCAGGCAAGGCCTTCTTGACGGTGCTTTTGAATTTGCTATTTTCTAGGAGAGCATGGACAAATTCAAAAATGCTGAAGACGAGATTTTCAAAGCCCAGGACTTCACCTACAGGAAACACACGAGAGAAGCTTTTAATGACAAGAAGCCAAAGGAAAGCACAGACGCTGGAAAGGAACTACACCATCTCTGTAAGTTAATGAATAGTTAAAGCACTTGCTAATTATTATTCTCCAGGGAATGGAAGAAGGGGCTGAGGAGTCAAAGAAAGGAACTTGAGGCTATTAAGTACTCTTTGGCTTTTCAAGTAAAAGAATCAGGGAATTCCCTGGTGGTCCAGTGGTTAGGACTCAGCGCTTTCACTGCTGAGGGTGTGGGTTCAATCCCTGGTCGGGGAACTAAGATCCCAAAAGCTGTGCAGCGAGGCACCACCCCCCACCCCCCAAAAAAGAATCAGAAACACTGAACATACCTTCCACTCAGAAATTCTACAATTTCACGAGACTTACGCAAATGCCCATGAGGAACAGATCAATGATTTTCAACTTCTCATTTCCCCACATCCAATACACTTAGAGGAAACTCGGTGAGAACACTCTCTTAAGAGCATGAAGCCTCTAAGTTCCTGCCTCTGTTCTGTCTTTTCCTGGCTCCCTTTCCCACTAAGTGGTGCACCTGTTGAGATGAGACACGCCACGTACCATCAGAATCCACAGGATCTTCCACTTCCTCTGTGTAGTTTACTTCTGTCCTCACATAAGTACAATGAAGAGTAAAGAAACAGAATCAGCAGTCTGCTTTGGACACACTCTACAAGGGAGTGCTGTACACTCCAGCACTAGGAGCAGACTCTTTAAGCAAGCGGAACCACATGGACGTTAGGACCCAAGGCTAGATTCCCAACCATGGGCTGGCAGGCCCGTCAGCCTTCTGGAAAGGATATAAAGCTGCGCTCTCAGTTAGGGTGTTCCAAACAATAGGCAGAATCTGCTGCATGGAGGACACCATGTGCTTTGGGAAGTTTTTCACCAGGGCTGTCACTGCCTGGGAAGTTAAAGAGAAAAACCCCAAGAGTTACAAGTGCTATGGGGAAAAAATCACTGCTTTCAGAGCACCCTTCAAACCCCCAGCACCTCCATCGCAGTAAATGTTTACCTTCAGGACTTCCATCTTAAACCCGCTGTCAGACGTGGGGCCGTCTGGTATCTGGAGGGCCTGGACGAAGGCCTCTGTGAACTGCTGCACCACAGGGAAGATCAGGACTTTGGCCGCGCCCTGGCGGCAGAAACCAAAGTCAGTACTGGACGCAGCCCGAATCAGTGGCTCAGTGCATGCACCAAACACCGAGACCCGCGCTGTCTCCAGACCCCTTCAGGCTCGGGCCTCAATCAGAAGGGCGTGGCCACAAGGTCACTGGAGGTGTCCCCAAGGTCTGCTGTGTCCTTATCCAACACTGGCAGCTCCTCACCAGGAGCTTCTTCAAAGCTATTACATAAGGCCAGCTTCTCAATCCCAGGGACTGGTATTTTTCAGCTAGGCTGGTTCCACATGGGAGAGAGATAAAAGAGCAGTGAAGTTCTGGGTGATGACTAGCGTGAAAAAGATGCAGGAGGAGGTGTTAGAAAAAATAAGGCTCAGACGAAAGGAAACTAAGCTACACGCAGATGAGGAACTTAACCAGAACATTCACTGCATCCACAACACGGCGAGTGTCCGTCCTGGCACTGCTGTGCTGAAGACCTCTAGGCAGGCCGTCTGTTACCAACCTAAAGGCTCACTCACCTTCTCCAGCTCCTCCATGTTACAGATCATATGGGCACAAGTGGTAAAAATCTCCACGGCTCGGGAACGGGTTCGAATACCATACACCTGGAAACAAGTTACAGTGTAGCCATGAGACTGGTGGGTGTGCGTTCGTGCGTGCGTGCATGCGCGTGTGTGAGACTAAACTGTGACTACTAAATCCTGACATGGGACTGGAGGTACAGAGACAGGAAATGTCAATCACTCATGTCCAGGAGACAGACTCTTCTGTAATCCAGAGAATGGAAGGCAGCACGATGTCAGAACTTATTAGAATCAGCCTTACATACAGGCCTCTGTGGGTTAATCTGACAAAAATATGAAGCTGGATACGGCCTGAAATCCCAACACGGTTAACGTATTTCTGTCAAAACACAGCCCTTGGCTGGGGCCGGAGAGGAGGAGGGAGGTTAACCAAACGCATACAGAGTAAAGGAAGGGCTTATCGGGCGCAGTGCAGGGGTAGAATCGTTTCCAAGTACTCGGCTGAGGCGAACAAGCTTGGGTGGGCTGCCCCGTGAGAGGCAAGGCAGCACCAAGGCAGCAGGGGTGAGATGTGAGGGGAGACTGCAGCTACTGCACGCTCTCATCACAGGCTTGTCCTCGCAGTTACAAGCGAAGGCCTAAGTATCATCCCAGCTCAGTCTTTGTCAGTTCTTGTCTTCAGGTCTGGGGACCGGCAGCCAACACAGCGGGCGCCCCCTGAGCGGGGGCGGCTGGCCAGAGCCCGAGCAGCTCTGCCTGCTGGATGGCGCAGCTGAGACTCGTACCTCGGCCATGGTGAAGATCTTGTACATCTCTGGGAGAATGACAGGAGCAACCAGCGGCATCTGGGTGTCTGTGACTTCTCGAGTGAATTCTACAGAGAAGAAAGCCCCGCTTTACAAAGACATTCCGCGTGAAAACTGTTGAACTGCTTCTAGGCGGCACACAGGGAAAGACACTGGTTGGGAGACTTACCCTGGCGTACGGAAGTAGTGTCATTATTGGTTAGAAGGGAAAGAGAACGCAGAGATAAAGGAGAATACACGAGATTAAGAAAGAAAACCTGTAACGGAACTGTGTAAGAATCCTTGTGAGGTTGCCTTAGGAAAATTCGGAATTAATCTAGTTTGTGCCCACTGTCACCATCCAGGTGCACTTGGAGGCGTCTCACCTTTGTTCCACTTTCAATACCCTGCCCAAGAAGCTGTTCTGATGCACACAGTCAAGTCTGTGCAGACTTACCTGGCTTGAGCTCCACCCTGAAGATGGGGACGATGTCTACTGACCTAGAGGTCAGGCCACTGCTCAGAGGAAGAGAAGGGGGTTTACACCCCGTGACGGTGGCGAAGAGCACCCCGGCCGCGGAATGAGACTTGAGGAAGGCGAGGCAAGTGTGGGTCCCAGCCTTCCCTTCACTTCCAAAACCTCACAAGGCACCGAGACAGCAAGCAGGGCTCTGGATTGTGTCGCTGAGCGTGGAATACAAGCCCTCGAGTCCCAGTGGCCTCTGCTGCTTAACCAACCACATTCATTACTCTCATGATCACTCTTGATAGCCTCAATTTATCAACACTTTACAAGCTGAAGTCCAAAGTAAGTTTTCTGAAGTCACTCATCAGGTCAGAAAAAGCATGGGATGCCAGCGACATCAGTCTCCAAAGCTCTTTGAGAGCGAAGAGAAAGCTGAGGCTCATGGATCACTCATTTCAAGCCCTGGCGGCTGTGTCTGCATTTCCTTCACACCATCAGCCTTAGCTGTCATTGATAAACAGCTAAGTGTAATGGGAATAAGCCTTATTACATTCGAGAGACTGGGACAGCACCTTCAACAGCCCTGACGAGAGTCAGACCCGCTCTCCTGCCAGGCTCCTGCCCCCACACCAGTGCCCTGCTCCCCACACGCACACCTGAGCTGCAGCTGCCGGAGCGCGGCCCAGCCTCAAGTGAAGGTGTGTGGCTGACAGAAAGGTCATCTCACTGAACAGTGATTTCCTTAGTCAAGCACAACAAGGGCTCTTGAGCAAGCCAACTGTATATACAAACGTACAACTATTCTTTTCTCCAGGTTTTTAAAAAAGAAGCTGAACTTTGTGTTGCAAGACTGGAAGGGAATAGGCTTCCTTTCCTTAGTAGAAAATAGGTCTGTTAATTGATATTTTGGCATCATGAGCTTGTAAGTAAAGAATCCTAGGGCTTCCCTGGTGGCGCAGTGGTTGAGAGTCCGCCTGCCGATGCAGGGGACGTGGGTTCGTGCCCCGGTCCGGGAAGATCCCACATGCCGCGGAGCGGCTGCGCCCGTGAGCCATGGCCGCTGCGCCTGCGCGTCCGGAGCCTGTGCTCCGCACCGGGAGAGGTCACAACAGTGAGAGGCCCGCGTACCGTAAAAAAACGAATCCTAGAAAGCTCATTCCACGGAGAGGGGTAGGAGAAATCACCTGAATAATACGCCGTACAAGAGAAACAAGGGCAATAAGCCGGGCAGGGAGCATCTGAGCAAGGAGCATTTGACCTTTTCAATAAGGTCAGCTCTATGCCCTGAGCACCCGTCACATGTAATCAATAAAAATACACTGGGTGGTGCAAAAAGGCAGCTGGGGCACGGGAAGAGGGGGTTTGAAACAAAAGGAGAGGGGCGATTTGCTTTTGGACATAGAACTGGTATTATCTACTATCAATATTAGATGGACTAGTAAAATTGGGCCCAAATGCCAAGTTTAGTAAACTGATTGACACTCAGAAAAGGTTGTAACAGCGTTCCTAACTAGGTAAGAATACCTTTCAGGTAAGCTAGCAGATCACGGAGGAGGTGGTAAGACAGGGGTGAGACTTTCGCAAACTTATATAAACAGAAAGCAATGTGGTTTCTAACAGATCAGTACCCAGTGGCTAAGGTCCACATAAGGATTCCCTGAAAGCAAAGGAGAGCAGTGACCCCACATGGGGGACAGGAAGCAGGGCAGAATTTGCAAGAGACTGGGAGACTCAGGCCATACCTGGGGGTATTTAAGGATAGGTCCTATGAGGGACTGATAGGTTAGCTAAGCTTAGAAGAGCTGTTCACTAAGTCTCCTTGGACTCAAAGTTCAAGTATTTCTCTCAACTTCTCAGAACAGAAAGAAAGAAAATACACCAAAGACTACATATTTTTCTAAGCTGGCCAAACGAAGGTCAGGATTGCAGAGTGGGACTGTTTTTATCTTCTTTCTTATATCTCCATAAAAATTCAACTTGACTATTCTTAACTTTGCTTTGGTTGAACCAAGCAGAAAAATAATATATAATAATGATCTAATCATGATGGCTAAAATCCACTGTGTGCTACCACAGGTCACTTTACACAGATTAGCTCACTTATACCGCCTAATGCTCCTTTGAGGTGGACACCATCATTACCTGAATTTTACACACAAGGAAACTCAAGCTCAAGAGACGAAGTAGGTTGGGTCAAGGTTAAGCCAGACTGTGAACTGAAGTCTGCGTGCGTAACCGCCACACTTGACTCTTTCCTGAGTGGGAAGGGCTCGCAGTGGCGGAAGCACAACACCGACTTCGTCCCCTGGGAAGTGTCACCGGTTCGGGAGGACAGCCATGGACGTGACAGCTGGAGGAGCAGCAGGGAGGGTGATGCGTGGGATCCAGGGGGCAAAACCAGGGGATGGTCTCCAATACCTGTAAGCACTCGCATGGCGCCGTGGACTGCGTTTAAGTCTCCGCTCACCAGCATCCCCATGAGCAGGTTGAAGAGCTGGGGCCAGGCTTCGGGCCAGTCCCAGTGAGCGATGGCTGACACCGCATAGGCCACGCTGGAGCGCACCTTGCTTATCGACTCTCTTAAGCCATTGGGCAATAGCTCCCGGATGACAATTTTTGCCTGGAGAGGAGAAAAGCCCACCTGCCATTAGACCAGGTTATAAGTGAGTGGCAGAGTCCTATCCAGTTCATATGCTGGAAAAGCAATGTGTACAAGACACTGCATATCTATGGAAAACTCCAATACGCCAACTGGACAAGTAATTCATCCAGAGAGTCTAACTATGGTCTCGAAACTTATGCTGTCCATTATGGTAGCCACCAGCTACATGCAGCCATTTCAATGTAAATTAATTAAAATTAAATGAAGTTAACAATTCAGCACATCAGCTGCCCTAGCCACCTTTTAGGAGCTCAGCACCCACAGGTGACCAGCAGCTGTACTGGACAGCACAGACACAGAATGTTTCCATGACGCGGGAAGCTCCAATGGACAGCGCTGCTCCAGACCTTCTACCTCACAATTTCTTGGGGGCCCAGCACGGTTGCACAGCACTGGACTAACTAGAAACATTATTTCATGTAACCCTCAAACAACTCTTTAAAGTTGGAATTTTAGATATTTAGGAAATTGAAGCTTAGAAGTTAAAATACTTTTTGAGTATTTCATAGCTAGTAAAAGGCAAACTGGCATCTGCACCCAGGTCCGCCTGGCACTCGAGCTCTCTCATCTGTAGCATGGCTCCTGCAATGCCAGCTACCAGTCACTCCATGGCCTTCTGATAGCTCCTTGTGGTCAGAGAACGGCCCTCACCATCTCCACAGGCAGACAAGTCGAGTACCTCTCCTCACCCTTTCTGTGGTCTCAGGAGGCCTGAACCTCTCCGACTGGGCACACCAGTGAGTCTCCACGTACTGCTTCAAGATGACTGATGCCAGCTGTGAAAAGAGTAAGCCAAGTAGCACAGCAAGAAAAAGACTCTCTTCACACATACAAATCGTACACACGGCCCGATATATTCATCTGAAGTCTATCTAAATCTGGTATAAAATTCTAAGTTATTTATAAAGTGGCCTTATTCTTTCACTTTCCCATAAGAAAGTTTCACCAAGTAAAGGGAAATTACTTATAAACTGGGCCAATCAGTCTCGACTTACCTGACGGATCGCCAATGCCCCCTGAGGATCTACGGTCAGCTCTGCCAGGTGAACACCAAATTCTGGAAGGGAAAAGTCTATTGTGAGTCCAAGAGCGCCCAGGATCGCCATAGTGGTTTACTGAGCTCTAACCCTGATGCCAACAGGAAAGATTTCAGAGGATTCAGTGGCTCCAAGAGTGCTGATGACTGCTCAGATTGGCTCCTCTAAGCAAGAGAAGCAGGGCAGGGCTGCTCGCGATGAACAGTCCAGCACCTCTCACTTCCTCCAACCGCTGCACAGCCGTCTCCGCCTTCCAAGGTAGCGATGCACGTAGTATCTAACCAAAAACCGCTGCTATCTAACCCCAAAGGAAAATTAAAAGGTGAGACTTCAGGAGTTGTCCAGATGTACACCACCAAAGAAGAGATGATTAGGTCTAAGAAAATCTGGCCTTCACAGGCTTAGTCCTAAAAATACAACTGTTGTAAGTGAGCAGTTTCTAACAAGCAACGTAAGTAGTAATCTCGAAATGCATATTGGGAGGCTACAAACAACTCTGACTCCCAAATTAAAATTTAGATCCTTCAATGTAATCCCTATCAAAATCCCAATGATTGGATTTTTGCAGAAACAGAAAAACCCATGCTGAAATTCATATGGAATCTCAAGGGACCCCAAATAGCCAAAACAGTCTTGAAAAAGACCAGAACTGGAGGACTCACACAAATCTACAGCCATCAATACAGTGCGGTACTGACATAAAGACGGTCGTACAGATCGATGGAATAGATCACTCAGTGCGGAAAGAACAGTCTTTTCAACAGACGGTGCTGGGACAACTGGATATCCATGTGCGAAAGGAGTAAGCTGGACCCTTACCTCACACCATAACAAAAATTAACTCAAAATGGGTCAAGGACCTAATAAGGCCTAAAACAATGAAACTCTTAGAAGAAAACATAGGACAAAAGCTTCGTGACATCATGACATTAGATTTGGCAATCATTTCTTGGATGTGACGCCAAAGGCACGGGTAACAAAAGAAAAACTAGGCTTCATGAAAATTAAAAAATGTTGTGCATCATAGGACACTATAACAGCGTAAAAGCAGCTACCCACAGAACGGGAAAACCTGCAAATAGGTATGTAATAAGCCACTAACATCCAGTTATAATAAAGAAATTCTACCACTCAACAACAACAAAATGCCCCAATTAAATGATGAGCATAAGACTTGAACAGACATTTCTCCAAAGATTTATGAAGGCCAATAAGCACATGAAAAGATGCTCAACATCACTAATCATTAGGGAAATGAAAAGCAAAACTGAGGTACCACCTCACATACATTAGGATGGCTACCATCAAAAAAACAGAAAACTGCCATTGGAGAGGATGTGGAGAAACTGGAACCCTTGTGCACTGTTAGTGAGAATGCAAAAGGGTACAGCCACTGTGGAGAACAGTACAGTGGTGGCTCCTTAAAAATTTTTAAATAGAATTACCATATGATCCAGCAAATTCCACTTATGGGTATATACCCGAAAGAAATGCAAGCACTGTCTTGAAGAGATATTTATTTGTATGCCATGTTCACAGCAGCATATTTCATAATAGCTAAAATGTGGAAGCAACCCAAGCGACCATCAACAGATGAATGGATAAGCAAAATGTGGTCTATATGTACAATGGAATATTACTCAGCCTTTAAAAGGAAGGAAATTCTGCAATAGGCTAAAACAACTGCTATAATGGATGAACCCTGAGGACAGTACACGAAGGGGAACAAGCCAGTCACAAAAAGACAAGTACGTACGTACCCACTTACATGAGGTATTTACAGTAGTGAAAATCATAAAGGCAGAGAGTAGAATGGTGACTGCCAGAGGCTGGGGGACGGGGAATTGGAAAGTTACTGCTTAACGAGTATAGAGTTTCAGTTTTACAGGAAGAAATGGGGATAGTTGGCAGTGAGGGCTGTACAACAACGTGAATGTATTTAATACCACTGAACTGTGCACTTCAAGAAGGTTAAGATGATAAACTTTATATTAAGTGTATTTTACCACAAGAAAAAAAGTTTGAATTTAGATCTAATTTATACTTGCAAAGGAGTAAATTATCAAATATATATTTGTGAAAAGAGGAAGCAGAATGTAAGGCCAAGAGCGCACCCTAACTTTCGCATCTTGCCTTCCAGGGCTGCGTGATCCAATATGGCAGCCATCAGCTACAAGTGGCTACTAAGGACCCGAAATGCGGCCTCCGAGAACTGACACGTGCTGGAAATGTAAGACATGCACCAGACTGCAAACGCAGTATGAAACAAAATACTGTGGAATATTTTAGTAAAGTTTATATCGATTACATATTGAAATAATACACCGCATACATTTGGTTAAATGATTACAGTATTAAAAATGAATTTTACCTGTTTCTTTTTTACCCTTTAGCTACTAGATGATTAAAACGTTCATGTGACTCACATTCTTCCTACCGAACAGCACTTCTTTGAGAATGGACAGCAGCTTTCAGAACTGCTTGGTCGTGGCAGGTGCACAGGTTACAACAGGCTCACCATCCGACTTGAGAGCTATGATCAGTGGGGTTAAAGCCTGGGCCCTGAGCTGCCGTGGCAATCCCTATCCAAATTCCAATGGCGCTTTCCACAGAAACAGAACAAACAATTCTAAAATCAGCATGGAACCACAAATGACCCAAACAGCCAAAGCAATCCTGAGAAAGAATAAAGTTAGAGGCATCACGCTCCCCGATTTTAAATTGTATTACAAAACTGTAGTAATCAAAACAGTGTGGTATTGGCATAGAAACAGACATACAGATCAATGGAAGAGAACAGAGAGCGTAAAAATAAACCCACACATACATGGTCAATTAATTTATGACAAAGGAGCCAAAAATATACAATGGGGAAGGGAGAGACCCTTCAACAAATGGTGCTGGGAAAACTGAACAGCCACATGCAAAAGAATGAAACCGGACCACTATCTCACAACATACACAAAAATCAATTCAAAATGGATTAAAGATTGGAATGTAAAAGACCTGAAATCATAAAACTGCTTGAAGGAACCATAGGCAGTAAGTTCCTTGACATTGGTTTTGGTGATTTTTTTTTCATTTGACACCAAGATTAAAGGCAACAAAAACAAAAACAAGTGGGGCTACATCAAACTAAAAAGCTCTGCACAACAAAGGAAACCATCAACCAAATACAAAAGCAACCTACCGAATGGGAGAACATATTTGTAAATCATGTATCTATTAAGGGTTTAATATACAGAATATATGAAGAACTCATACAATTCAATAGCAAGTAAAACAACTGGATTTTAAAATGGGCAGAGGACCTGAATATACACTGTTCTAAAGACCTAGAGATGGCCAACAGACACATGAAAAAGATGCTGAACAACACTAATTATCAGGGAAATGCAAATCAAAATCACAATGAGATAAACTCACACCTGTCACAATGGCTATTATCAAAAAGATAAGCAATAACGGGACTTCCCTGCAGGGGATAAGACAGGGGGTGCAGGTTCGATCCCTGGTCAGGGAACTAGATCCCACATGCATGCCATAACTAAGAGTTCGCATGCCACAACTAAGTAGCCCTGGAGCCACAATTAAGGAGCCTGCCTGCCACAACTAACACCCAGCACAACAAAATAAGTAAATAAATTTTTTTTTTTAAAAAGGATAAGCGATAACAAGTGTTGACAAGAATGTGGAGAAAAGGGAACCTTTGTGCATTGTTGGTGGAAATGCAAAATGGTGCAGTCACTATGGAAAACAGTATGGAGGTTCCCCTAAAAATTAAAAATAGAGCTACCATTTAAGGCAGCAATTCCACTTCTGGGTGTTTATCCAAAGAAAATGAAAACACTAACTCAAAAAGATATATGCACCTCATGTTCATCGCAGTACTATTTACAATAGCCAAGATGTGGAAACAACCCAAGTGTCCACCGATAGGTGAACGGATAAAGAATATGTACGTGGTATGTATGTATGTGAGTACAGATACACACACACACACACAAAATAGGATATTAGTCAACCATAAAGAAGAATGAAGTCTTGCCACTTACAACACTACGGATGGACCTTGAGGGCATTATGCTAAGTAAAGTAAGTCAGTCAGAGAAAGACAAATACCGTATGGTCTTACTTATACGTGGAATTTAAAACAAACAAACAAAACAAAACAAAACAAACAAGCTCACAGACGCAGAGAACACACTGGTGGTTGCCAGAAGCTGGAGATGGGGGGGTGGGCAAAATGGGTGAAGAGAGTCAAAAGGTATAAATTTCCAGTTATAAAATAAATAGAGTCATGGGGAAGTAACATGTAGCATGTCAACTACAGTTAATAATACCGTGTTGCATATCTGAAAAGTTGCTGAGACTAGATCTTAAAAGTTTTCATCACAAGAAAAAAAAAAACCAGTTGTTGTCCTATTATTTTTATTGCCCATCATGAGTACACTGTTTGGCTTTCTTATCGATGTAACTAAAGTTACTTTCCATGGTAAGTGCTAACTATCATAACTAGATTCCACTGAAATAGCCATCCAAAGGGTATTTATGCAATACAAAAGCTTAATATCAGGAAAAAGTTGTTCCAGGCAATGTTCCATGTTCAAGGCTTATCCAGGTAAGCAGGTGAAAAACTACTGAAAATAATCTATGCCTATTTCTTTTTAAATGTTTTCCTTCATATTGTTCTCTTTTGTATTTGGGTTGCTCTATTTTTTTAATGTTATTTATTTATTTATTTTTGGCTGCGTTGGGTCTTTGTTGCTGCGCGTGTGCTTTCTCTAGTTGCGGCGAGCGGGGGCTACTCTTTGTTGTGGTGCGAGGGCTTCTCATTGCAGTGGCTTCTCTTGTTGCGGAGCATGGGCTCTAGGCGCGCAGGCTTCAGTAGTTGTGGCGTGTGGACTCAGTAGTTGTGGCTCACGGGCTCCAGAGTGCAGGCTCAGTAGTTGTGGCGCACAGGCTTAGGAGCTCCGCAGCATGTGGGATCTTCCCGGACCAGGGCTCGAACCCGTGTCCCCTGCATTGGCAGGTGGATTCTTAACCACTGCGCCACCAGGGAAGCCCCTATGCCTATTTTTTAAAATTAATTAATTATTGGCTGCGTTGGGTCTTCATTGCTGCGCGCGGGCTTTCTCTAGTTGCGGTGAGGGGGCTACTCTTCACTGCAGTGCTGAGGCTTCTCATTGTGGTGGCTTCTCTTGTCGTGGAGCACGGGCTCTAAGCAGGCGGGCTTCAGTAGTTGTGGCACGTGGGCTCAGTAGTTATGGCTCATGGGCTCTAGAGCGCAGGCTCAGTAGTTGTGGTGCACGGGCTTAGTTGCTCCGTGGCACGTGGGATCTTCCCGGAACAGGGCTCAAACCCGTGTACCCTGCATTGGCAGGCAGATTCTTAACCACTGCGCCACCAGGGAAATCCCTATGCCTATTTTTTTTAATGTTTAACTTTGAAATAATTTTTAGACTTAAAGCAGTTTCCTCCAATGCGTGACAGTCCTATTCTTTCCTTGTCTTTTATGACCCGACCACTTTTGATAAGTAACGGTCAGTATTTCGTAGAACACATCTTGATGTTCATTCGACTGACGTCTCCTCATGATCAGATTGAGGTTATTCGTTTTTGGCAAGAATATCAGGGAAGTGATGCTGTGTCCTTAGCGTATTATAATGTTGATAAATTTTCTTATTGGTAATGTTAACCATGACCACTTGGTAATGTGCGGTCTGCTGGATTTTCCACTGTAAAGGTACTGTCTTTCCCTTTACAAATGACAAAAATCTTCAGAGAGATACTTAGAGATTATGTTCATATCCTGTTTCTCTTCAAACACTCACTGATTGATTTTAGCACCCATCTGTGGATCCTGCCTGCAACAATTATTACTGTGTTGTTTGTCCTGTGGTGCTTTTGTATTTCTTATTCTCTTTACACTTACTAATTACTTGCAATTCTTTTGTAAGGAAGCACTGTCCTGTCTCCTTTATTTATTTCGACCCGTGTGGACTCATGCTTATTCATTTCACTTCATGAGTTTTAACCCAACATTCTCATTATTTGTTCTGTTGCTCAGCTGTTCCACTGTGGCCGCCAGCACACCTTCTTGCAGGCCTTTCCACATGCTCCCATCGTTTTTCAAGCCCTTCCTTATATTCTGTTATCACAGGATATATTCTAGGCTCACCTTGTATTTTCTCTGCCTAAACCCTGGAATCAACTTTTCCTCCAAGGAGCCCTGGTGCTTTTTAGTGGAGAATGCTATTTAGAAATCAAGATCTGGGCGCTAGGTGTGCTCACTGTTTCTGGGATGTCACTGCTCCTAGGCCCTCTCAGAGAACAGCACTACGACACACATGTATGCATACTAACCCATGCTTACACATACATCTGTCTGTCCATCCGCCTGCCAATCCATCCATCTATCTACTGATAACTCAAATGCCAATCCAATATCTCAAGGTTCACTCTGCTTGTCCTCCTTATTTGTAATGCTTTCTCTGATAGTGATAAATCTGGCTCTCATTATCTACAATAAAATTACTTATTTGTTCAATCTTAGTATACACAGAAACTAATTACAGAACTATTAACACTTGTGGAAAACAGATATATTAACTGGAGTATAATTTTTGTGTACAGTCCTTTTTGACTTGAGTCTTACAATATACAGTCAAAATACTATTTTCCAGGGACTTCCCTGGTGGTGCAGTGGTTAAGAATCCTCCTGCCAATGCAGGGTACACGGGTTCGAGCCCTGGTCCAGGAAGATCCCACATGCCGCGGAGCAACTAAGCCCATGCATCATAACTACTGAGCCTGCACGTCGCAACTACTGAAGCCCGTGCACCTAGAGCCCATGCTCTGCAACAAGAGAAGCCACCGCAATGAGAAGCCCAGGCACCGCAATGAAGAGTAGCCCCTGTTCACAACTAGAGAAAGCCCGTGAGCAGTAACGAAGACCCAACGCAGCCAAAGATAAATAAAATTTAAAAAACAAAAAAACAAAATACTGTTTTCCAAAGTTACTTAGGTTAGCTCTTTCCTCCCACAACACCTAGTAGTAGTTACACTGTTCATCTGTAATACAGTTAGGTTCATGTGTTACTAATTGTACCCTTCCATTGTTTGATTTTAATTATTTACTTATTTTGGGAGGTATGTAAAACTATATTATGATTCTCAGAGTTAAAGCTACACAAGAATGCATATGCCCCCTCCTCATCCCTAACAACTTCCTTCCATCCTCTCTCCAGCCGCTCCACATAGATAACCAATCAGTTTCTGGTTTATCTTTTTGGTATTTCTTTTGCATAAACAAGCAGATACATGTGTATTTTCTTGTATCCTCTTGTTTACATGAAAAGTAGTATATTATACTCTTTTGCACTTTGCTTTTTTTCAGTTAACATTATAATCTGGAAACCATTCCAAAACAGTTCCTCAAGATTCCTTATTCTTTTTTTACGGCTGCATAATATACCACTGTATGGATACACATACTTTTTTCAGCCATTTTCCTACATATGGGCAGCTAGACTGCTTTCAATTATTTTGCTTTTATAAACAATGTTGCAGTAAATAATAGTGTGCAGCATGTATTTTTATATTGTTAAATGTGTATCTTCAGGGTAGATTCCCAGAACTGGGACTGCTGGGTCAAAAGTGTGTTTGTAGTGTTGTCAGGTGTGGCCAAATTTCCCTCCAGAAGGACTGCACCAATGTGCATTCCCACTAGCACTGTTAAGGAGTGTTTCTCCAGGACTTCCCTGGTGGCACAGTGGTTAAGAATCTGCCTGCCAATGCAGGGGACAGGGGTTCGAGCCCTGGTCCGGGAAGATCCCACATGCCGCAGAGCAACTAAGCCTGTGCACCACAACTACTGAGCCTGTGCTCTAGAGCCTGCAAGCCACAGCTACTGAGCCCACATGCCACAACTACTGAAGCCTGAACGCCTAGAGCCGATACTCTGCGACAAAGAGAAGCCACCACAATGGGAAGCCCACGCACCGCAACGAAGAGTAGCCCCGGCTCACTGCAACTAAAGAAAGCCCGCGCGCAGCAACGAAGACCCAACGCAGCCAAAAATAAATAAATAAATAAATAAGTTAAAAAAAAAAGTGTTTCTCTACAACCTCACCAACAGAACGTGCTTTAAAATTTTTGCTAGTCTGATAGAGGAGAAATGATATCTTAATGTTGTTTAATTTGTATTTCTCTAAATCATGAGGGACTTTAAACTATTTGTGTGTGTTTGAGTGCCTTTTTAATGACACTTAGGAGGAGGGGTGAGTTCTCTGTCCATGCCCCACCCCCTCATTTTTCTATTGAGGTTTTGGTCCTTTGTTTCTCAATTTTTAAGAGTTCTTTATATATTAAGGATATTATCCTTTTGTCTGTGGTATATGCTGTGAAAATTTCTCTCACTTTGTCAGCTGTCTTCTGACTTAAATTTTCATCTCTATTTATTTCTTCTGAGCTTGTTTTGAGATCTAAGTTTCTACTGTATAATTTCCCTTCTCCCTCAGGAACTCCTGTTCACATGTCTTGCAGGGCAGGTCTGCTAGTAATGAAGTCCCTCAATTTTTGTTTGTCTGAGAAAGTCTTAATGCTTCAGTTTTGAAGGCTGATTTCAGTGGATACAGAATTCTAGGTGGTAATATTTTTCTATCCTCACTTGAGATATCTCACCCCACTCTTCTCTCGCTTATATGGCTTCTGAAGAGCGGTCCAATGTAATTGTTAATTCTTTTTTAATTTAATTTTATTTTTTTGCGGTACGCGGGCCTCTCACTGTTGTGGCCTCTCCCGTTGCGGAGCACAGGCTCCGGACGCGCAGGCTCAGCGGCCATGGCTCACGGGCCCAGCCGCTCCGCGGCATGTGGGATCTTCCCGGACCGGGGCACGAACCCGTGTCCCCTGCATCGGCAGGCGGACTCTCAACCGCTGCGCCACCAGGGAAGCCCAATTGTTAATTCTTGTTCCTCTATGGGTAAGGCACTATTTTCACTCCTTTTAAGATATTCTCTTTGTCTTTGGTCTTCTGCAGTTTGAATATGATAGGCCTAGGTATAATTTTGTTTTGTTGGTACTGACTTTTTATATGGTGTTTTTTGTCATGAAAATTAAAATTTTAATGTAGTCAAATTTATCAACCTTTTACTGCCTCCGGATTTTGAGTCATAGTTAGAAAGCCTTTCTTTATGCCAAGGATAAAGAAAAATTCACCCATACTTTCTTCTAAAACTTTTATGGTTTCATGTTTTCAATATTTAGATTCCTAATCATTTGAAGCTAATTTTTTGTCTGGTGTGAGATACTGATCTAATTCCAAATGGCCACCCAATTGTCCCAGCACCTTTATTAAAAGGTCCATCTTTACCCCAATGATCTGAGATGCCACCTTTATCAATACTACATTTCCATAGTTACTCGTGTCTACTTCTGGACTTTCTTTTTTATTCCACAGTTCTATTTGCCTATTTGCGTGCCAGTGCCACACTGCTTATTTTAATTATAGAGGCTTTACATAATGTTTTAATGTCTTGTAGAACTAGTCCCTCCTCACAGTTTTCCTTTTTTGGTGTTTTTGGAGCTATTTCTTCCAAGCTTATGTTTCTATGAACTTCAGAATCAACCCTTCTCACTCATCTAGAATGCTGAGCTGTGCTATCCAAGGACAGCGCACACCTTTCCATTTCATGTCTGCTTTTAAGGCTTTCAGGAATGTTTAAAAAGTTTCCCCTAATAGGTTTTTGCACGTTTCCTGTTAATTTTATTCCTAAGTATTTAATCTTTTTGTTGCTATTGTAAAGGGTTTTTAAAAAAACACCATTATATTCTCTAACCTTTTACTGTTTGTGTATATGAAGGCTATTGGTTTTTATATTTTAATTTTTTGTATTTTTAATTTACGCTACCTTACTGAATTCTTAGATTCTTAACTCTTTCTTATTACACCCTTATTTTAAGCTTCAGTTACTGATACAACCTTACGGCACCTATCATTTCACTCAGGAAAGGAAAATTTTTGCAAGACCACCGAAAAAGCCGCCACATTCTTTCTAAAGCATTTATTAAGTGATTAAATCACAAGCAAACACTTCACACCTGCAGAATTACCGCTAAAGATGCTGAAATCCATTCTAATTCTTAGGGTTAATCTGGCGACTTCAGCCTCTGGTAAGTCTAAAAACCCCATTTTTAACAGAATAAACAGTAGGTGCCTACAACCCAAAGATATGGGAATCAACTTTCCAAATGGACTAAAACACAGATGAGCCAGACATAACTTAGGAACACCACTTGGATACCAACCAATGTTCAAGTTTAATGGAAAAAAGCACTCTAAAATGCATGTGTGGGGTCTTCCCTGGCGGTCCAGTGGTTAAGACTCCGAGCTTCCACTGCAGGGGGCATGGGTTCGATCCCTGGTCAGGGAACTAAGATCCCAGCATGTCGTGGCCAAAAAAAAAAGAAAAAAGAGAGAGAGAGAAAGAGCACTTGTAACGCTCTGTAAGGCTCCCAGACTTCCTCTGACTTCAGATACTTGGTGTGACAATGGATGCTAACTTTATGGCCCTAAGTCTGCTAAGAACGTCACTGTCTACCCAGGCTTAGCTCCCTGGATACTGTCAACCAATTCTGACGAGCCTATATGAGGTCCTTCAGAATGACTATAAACATATTCACAAATTATCCAGGCCACGCAGTATTTTCTTTTACAGCACTGTTTCAATAATTTTTGCATGGACCACTCTGATATGCATTTTTAATGTTCCTGCCAAGAGTACAATTTCTGGATCATCACTACAGGGACAAAGTAATGAGATCAAGATAAACAAAATCTTTAATCATAAGGTGTGAAAAAGACACTGAGGTGTAAATGAGGACTTTTTTTGAGGAGGGCTTGAAACACGAGTGGAGACTATAAAGCTTAAACTAATCTGAGTAATTTCCTCCCAGTAAGCACAGATGCTGCCGTCGGGTTTGCGCCGAGGCTCACAGAAGGGGAAGGGAGGAGGAAGCAGGCCTTCTCCGTCAGTCCACACTCCCACCGACCAGAAGAGCCATTACAGCAGGAAGACCAGGCAAACTCTACACAGGGGTCCTTTCTCATCCACCTGAGAACCTCAAGTTCACTCTTTTTGAAGAAAAGCTTAGTGTGAATACACGCTTTCCGTCTGAGCGCCGGGAGTGCTCGCACTCTGCTGAGGGTCGCGACAGCTGGGAGCCCTTCATTCTATAACATCATCTTTAAATTCCTCTCGTCCAGGGACCTATCAGAGATCACACCCCGATTTCCACCAAGCACCGTGCGTCACGCATCACTGAGACTGTAAAAGGTGGTGAGAGTGAGGGATCATCAGAAGATTAAGATCCATGTGGGAGCCCAGGAGCCTAAGTCAGCCAGGGGACTCATACCCACAACAAGCATTATAGAATGGATTGTCTCTGAAAGTTTATTTCCTCCACGTTCGAAAGTAGAAGCTCGAAAGTTCGAAAAACATGATTCTCTGTTCAAAAGCTTTAATGGGAAAGAAAATCTTCAAAGAGGATCATCTAAAGACAAATTTTTCAAACAGAATGGATAAACTGAATAGATTTTCTTTCCTCCAGGCTCCCAGAGTTTCAAAAACAGTGACACGATCAACTCTGGTTTGGAAACCCCCCAAATTCAAAGACAAAGAGCTCATGTGCATTAGGTTACAGGGAGATATGAGGGAAAATATCAATTATTATTTTATTTAACCTAATTTAGTCTGTCTAGACCATATACCCATTAGAAATACAGGATATCAGTCGCCATAAAAGTTTCCTATCATAAAATCTAATTTTATTTTTAGTTAGTTTAGTTTACTTAAAAGCTGTATGAAGCATCACTGACAAGACGTGACAGTGGTGGTGTGCGGGCGATGAACTCTGTGCTCTGCAAAACTCACAGGATGAAACGCCAGAAAAAACGCTCAGTTGCTCTGACTTACTTTAACTCTGACCAACACCACTGCCTCATCCACTGACGACTTCTGTGAAGTAGGAACAATCCTACTTACAGATATTCACTTAACAGAGATCATACGATATTCTTTGATGAAGTATAACTAAGTATATCCATAAAGAAAAAAGTCCTTATATTTTAGTGTGTGTTGGGGGATTTCCAGTTTTTCTGAAATTAACGTAATTTCTTTAGAAAGCATTAGAAAGAACAGCTGAATAACTTACTTTGGAATGATTAAGGCAGGGAAAATACAAGAGACACAGACAGACAGAGCTGTTTTATTCTGTCTTGCTTGAAAAGGACCAATTACAGATTAAACTAAGATTCAATCTGTGAAGTTAGGCCAAAGGGGGACATTCTCAAGTGGGCTGTATGAAGTTAGCTTTCTAAAGCCATTTTCGTTAAGAAATTTAATTTCTCTAGTTCCCTTTCCCAAGGTGAATAAGGACAGACCTGTTGGGTTAACCTGGGTTTGTACCCTGACTCTAAGTGGTTCTGGATTAACCTTTAATCCAACCCAAAATGGTAGCCTCTGACTTCCTAAGGAATCTTTTGCTCTCTCTCCTTAATCATTCTCTAGCCTTTTAGTCTCTGCCGCCCTCTCTGGTTTTCCTCACTCCTCTTTCTCTCATTTCACCCCACTTGGCAAAAACACGATCCTTCTATAACTTGGCTGAGAAGGGAAGATCCAAAGGAGAGCATGGAGGAGAAAGGATAAACTGAGAAACACATGCTCCTGGTCTTAAGGGTCGACTGGAGACATGAGGCTTGGACAGTCAGGAAGGCTCCTACTAGGAAGAACTGGGGACAGGGACTGTCTGGGAAGGAGGGAGTTCTGAGGAGAGCTCTGGAGAAGTCCCCCTTTCTCACAGGGTTTTTCACAAAACCACAGCTGAAAGGAAAAAGAAAACTGCACCACTGGCCTTTTTCCGAGCGTGGCCGCCTTCCGCTCGGCTCAGTGCCCGCCACACGCCCAGGAGTGCGTCTGGATCCTGGAGGGCTCCCTTCGCAGGTGACAGTGCTTACGCTACACTGGAAGAGAGCCAGAAAAGCGCCCATGAGAACCAGAAAGCAAACTTCCACCAGCAGGATCATCTCTCTAGGCACCTAAGATGGGGAATCAACACAGATATCTCGGCAGCGTTGGATGTCAGGAAAAGCGAGGGAGAGATAATGCCCCCTCCCCAGCTCAATATAATGGTGGTGGGAGGAAAGAAAAAATGTATCTTCTGTGACACATCTGCTGGGAGCAAGACAGAAGAGACTAAGTCAAGGCCAAACGTCTTCATTTCTAACAGACACAAGAAGTGACTAAAAGAAGAAAGTGACCTGGGGCCTAAATCTAGTCATATAAGAAAGGCTCTGCTACACTGGCTGGCCTGGAGAATTAAAGCTTCAGAATGGAAGCAACACCTTCCACCGCTCAGGTGAGGCTGCTCTTAGAGGACGGTAAACAGAGAGGAAAGAAAAGCAAATAACTTCGCTCTAAGATGTAAAAAAAGTCAAGCATAAGTACACCAAAAAAAGAGAGCTGACATTGTCAAAAGTCACGATCTCATAATAAGTCACACGAAAAAGAGCTCATAAAGCTGAGGAGAGAACATTAGACTTTGACGTAAGAGACCTTTGGCAGTTCACAAACTTTCCTTCTCTTTAAATACTGTGTTCATAAGATGCTTGATATGATCCCACCTAGTAAACAAAATGGAATTAGAAGAATGCTCTAATAGATCAAACAGACTAATTCTTACTTTACTGAGGTAGAGCTAAATTCCTACAAACCCTGTTGATAAAACTCAAACTCTCAGTCTTCCTAAGGAAACAAAAGGGTACCAATGCTCTGTTGGAATACTGTATAGCAGAGGAACCTCCAACTTTCAAGTAATAAGTTTCTCAGTTCAGGATGTGAGTGCTGTCTGAAGAAGGTGGCTAGTGGCACCATCTTCTCTGCCACTGAGCCCTGTGAAACAGGCTTTCACTAGTCAGAAAGGTTTGCTGGGTTTCCCTCAGATTCCAAGTGACTAGGGAAAACAGCAAGCACAGGGACTGAAGAAGACCATCCCAGGAGAGCAGGCTGGTGGGCGCAGCCTATCTTCATCCTTTCAAAATTAGCCCACTGTACAAGTCAGGTGGGTCTCTGACATACATACCGTTTCTTGGCTTAAGAGGACAGGTTCCCATTCTGGGAAACATGGTAACTGATAATAGGCAAGTTTTTCCCGGAAAATACCAGCTGGCAGACTGAATGACCTGGATGTACTTTGGGCTCCGGCACCTCAATTTTCTAAGATAACTGCTTCTTAAAATCCCCTCTACTCTAGAATTTGGTCAGAGCATGGCCACCTCTCTTATCTGTCCACTTAACAGAGAGTTGACAGCTGACCTGTGTCTTTCCCCCCAAATTAAATTAGAAATTGTTCCCTTTGTCAAAGGGAATAGATGGGTTAATCTTCAGGATCAGTTGGGACCAGCCTCCCACGTGAGGCAATAATAAGGCTCCTAAAGACAGTGTGGCTATTTGAGGGGACAGAGGGACTAGACACAACCAGATCTGGTTGTCATCCAATCTTGGGCCTCTTGGAACCAAAAAAGGATTGAAAGAACACACATAATAATAGACACCAACCCCCAGATCCCCCATCAACTCCAAGTTTTAAGGAAATGTGTTTCCTAGGACCAGAAAGCAAGGTTTCTTCTACTAGGATAAAACTAAAACATGAAGCAGCTCCAAAGGCGTGGAAAAGATTCATTCACTTGCAGGAACGGCTGCTCGCCTAGGCCTGCAGGGTGTTCTAACAGTGGGAGCAATGCCCTGCGTGCGTCCTCAGGACAGACTGCTGGCTAAAGCCGGGCTGGGAAGGCATGTACTCTGCTTTCATTAAAGGAAAAGAAACTGGTCGCGCAAAGGAAATGTGTGACATTCAGACTGAAGAGAAGACAGGAGGTGCTCGGGACCCCACAGCTAAAAACAACTTGTGAAAGGCCACAGGAAGAGGAAAGGAGAGAAGCAAGGTACTGTATCTGAGGAACGGATCACCATCCGCCATCTCAAAAAGAGGTTACTGAAAGGGGTGGATTTCTATAGTTTTTCAATAAACAAAAGAAATTAGACTATTTAAAAACACAAACAACCCCCAAAGGGTCCAAAGTACCACATTCAACTCCACAGACTTGATTCAACCTTGCACATCACATCCCAAACCTGTGAGTCACATGCCTTCCTACTGGGTCACCAACAGCAGGCTGCCGTGTCAAAGCCTCTCCACGGCTCGCAGCACACTGGTAACAGGTTGCCGGTAACTTATGGGGCGTGTGTGTGAGAGGGAGAGAGAGAATCTATTCCCATCAGTGGCCTAGATCAAATGCAAAATTCTGCACTTCTGTTTAATTTCTTATTTTGAGACCCCAAAAGACGAAGTAGGACAGGAGAACTTCAAGAAGATCTCAAGAAGATGATAACTGACTTTGCCTAGATGAGACCATGGTGTTGGCTAGAGTCGAAGGGATCAGAGCCCAATCGGAGCTGCTGCTGGACAGTTCAAACACGAGCGAAGGTTCACCTTTTGTAGGAAAGCACCAGACCTATGCCTGGGGCACCTTCAACTTTATTCAAGTAGCAACTTGAATGTGATGAGGTTCCTTTGCTCTGTCACCCTTTCTCCTTCACACGCAGGGGAGGCAGACACGTTAGCGTGAATAAAGGAATTTCACCTAGTAGGCTGTAATAACTCCTACAGGTCAATCTGTGCACAGCTCCTCTTATAGGATCTGACATTTCACAAGACAATGACAATTACAACTGGGCCTTCAAAATGGTCCTTAACCTGCTAGATCCCAAATCGCAACGTATTTCCAATAGAGATAATTTAGTTCTTCAAGAGCTCTCTCATGCTGCGAGAGAATATAAAATTAAATTTAAGTGAGCTTTGTCTTAAGTTCTTTTCAATAAAAACCCTCAGTCCATAGGCGGGCCAACTCCTACGGACACTCTGAGAGGTGGTGGGACCGTCCTGCGGAGCTGGAGGAGTCCGCAGGTTTGGAGTTCTGCCACTGAAGCCCCGACAGGCCAGACGTATTCCTGACATAAACCCCGAGCGGATTTCCCTCCTCCTGTTTCGGGATCTAATGCTCTTCGGAGCGTGGCTGCCCCGGGCCTGGAGAAAGGCCCGCTCGGCAGGAACTGAAGGACAACCTCAAGCCAACGGCTTGTTTTCTCCTCCATCACTTTCAAGCTTCCAATAGGAGGAGGGGGACAAAGACACAAAGACAAAGGACGATCGGCTCCTCCGAACAGTGCCGGCCGCTCCGAAAACCGGCGGGGACGCGGCGGGGAGGGGAGGCGGCCGCACAGGCATGACTGATTCCCGGGGAAACATGTGGAGGCCCCGCCAGGCCCCCAGCTGACAGCCGCGCCCAGGCCCACCGTCCGGCGGAGAACGCGCCCCTGCCCCAGCCCCCGCCCCCACTCCGGCCTCGCGCTCCGGCCCGGTGCCCCCGGCCCCGCGCTCCGCCCGGCCGGGCCCCAGCGGCCCCAGGCCTCCCCGGCCCCCGACCTCCCCGGGCCCAGCCTCCGGCCGAAGCGCGGCCAGTGGTCAGCGCGGCCCAGACCCGCCGCCCTCGCGACGGCCCGCCTCACTCACCCTCCGTCACCTCCAGCACCTTAATCTGCTCCTCGGCGGCCGCCCGCACCTCCTGCACCGGGGACAGGATCCCAGTGAGCGTGTCCACCAACGCCTCCTTCAGCCCCTGGGCCACCGGCCCCGGCAGCCCGGAGGCCGCACCAGCTGCCGCCGCCGCCGCCATCTTGCTCCGCGCCGCGCGCCAGCCCCGCGGCCCAACCCGCCGCCGCCGGACGGCTCCTGCGCGCGGCCAATCCGCGACGCCGCGCCTGCGCACTGGCCGGGCAAGCGCGCGGGGGCAGGGCCGAGGCCCGAGCCTCCGGAGACAGCGCCACCTGCCGCGGGAACGAGAACTGCACCGTCTCCGCAGGAACCTGGGCGGGGGGCCAGGAAGTGGGGTTTCTCCTGCCGCTTAACGGCGGCTGAGCAGCCTTGCCGGGAGCGCAGCTCGTGACCTCTGACTCCACATGCACCGGTTCTGCACGCGTAAGATACTAAGTCAGGAGAGGGTGGGATGGGGATGGGTGGACGAGGCTTTAAGGAGAGGGTCGGAATTAGCTTCTCTTTCAAACCAACCGCTTTTGCCCCGAAACAAGTGAGAGTCTTCATCTCTTAGCCTCAGGAATCCAAAGGTCGGGGGAAGGAATCTGCGTCGACTGGGCAGTGGGGAGTCCATTGGTTTTTCAGGTGGATGAACCAACCTCAAGGTTGGACCGTGGCTGGCCAGGAAAGAGCGGCGTGGGAAAGGGAATTCCGTCCAGGGTAAGTGCTTACAAGTCCTGTTGAGAATAAGTCCCACTAGCTGAGAAAGTATAAAGTTTTTTTCCAGGGAAACTATGGCTGGACCTTACAGGGTGGAGGGCTAAGTAGTTAGTATGGCCATCCCGGGCTGCTCGGGGACATGGCTCAAGATGCAGAGACACTCCTAAAGCCTGGAGCAAGCGGAGAGGATTGTTGAGAGAGGGGTTAGCAGTGCAGGCAGGGCAGGGGCAAGCACGCGGCGGCACAGGGATGGGGCTGTCGTTGGAGTGCCAGGGTCAGAGCAAATGGGAACAGGCATTTCTTAGTAAGCTGTTCAGGTTAAGTGTCTTGAAAACGTTTCTAGGAACCACGACTCCTTCTCAAGTGGCAAAGAAAACCAGTTAGCGATTCCTAGCCCAGTTCTAAGACTTCAGAGGCTAAGCTGATCACAGGAATTAAGTCACCTCGGCTGAGTATTCTTCCGAAAGAATGATTCCTCGATTATTTATTTTGAGGAGAGCTCTAAACCCACTTGCCACCTCCTACTAGAGGGCAGAGGTGGCTTGTGTCACCACAATTTCGTGGGGGAAAGATGCCCTTTTGGACACCACAGTTCCACAGTAGGGCAGAGTAGGACTTCCTATTTTCCTTCTTTCAGTGGCCAGAAGCAGAACTCTATTAGAACAGCTTCTTTTCTCAGAGGTTTAGTCACTTTTACCCCAAGAAGAAAACTTAGGCAAGTCCAGAGGGTGGTATGTTTTCAAACATCGAGGCAGTGGAGGGAGGATTCAAAGAGCCCCGAGGTCTGGGCTGGACGTTTCGAGTTCTGGTGAAGGAGGCTGCGTCCAGTCTGCAAGCAGGACCCCACCCCACCCTCAACCAAAGGGGCCGAGAGGGTCCTGCTTAGGGCTGAGGATCAGATATCCAGGCAGCTGGCTCTTACCTCTGGGTTTGGCAAATGACCTTCCCGATCAAAGGCACAGGCCAGAAGATAAATGGAAACAGAAACCAGACAGAGGGAGCTGGAGAGAGCAATAGGGCAACACAGAAGATAGCTTTATTGAAATGCAAATGGCGTCAAACAGGTGACTCTTGGTGGGAGGAGACATGCCTGATGGACAGAGGGCCCAGGTGAGGGGCCTCCGGCAGCGATGGAGGAAGGCCTCTTCTGTGGCCCGGCATGGACTTAACTTTCAACCACTTTGTTATTTAAGATGAATCACCGAGGGCACGGCCCAGCTCTCTTTATGATTGTTACCGCAACTATGTACAACGGCTCACTTTCTCTACATCAGATATAAAGGGGGGTAGGTTGAAAGAGGGAGGGCCAGTGATAAAAACCATAAACACAGACACACACACATATCCAGGTTTGGGGGTTTGTGCACAATAAATTAAAAAAAAAAAGTGTTACAAAGATTCCTGCCCACCTTCCACCTGAGGATCGCCATGCGTTTGAGAAACAAGATTCCATCACACAAACAGCACTGCCTAAAACGGGGACGGGTGCGTTAGGGACAAGGAAAGGAACCCAGCAGGGGCTGTAATTCATTTGAGAAAAAGATTGTTCTGTTAAAAAAAAAAAAAAAACACCAAAACCCAAAAAACAGCAAGTGGGAGGCCCTCGCACAGCAGTGGCCCAGAGACGGGCTGGGATGGGACTGGGATGGGAACCCCTGCCTTCCCATCCACATCTTCTGTCTGGAGACACAAGACATGGCCTGGATGCGGGGAGAGCCCGCAGGAGCTGGACAAAGGGCCCGGGGTGACTTTAGTGCAGCGCTTCACTCGCCTTCTCGTGCTCTTCCAGCTGCTGGGTCCCCGAGCCCAGGAGGCCCAATGCCAGATGGTTCTTCGTCCTCCACCCACAAGTGCTCTCACGAGGAAAACGGACAAACTTGAAACAAAACCAGTTGTACGCACCTCATCTCCCACAAGGCCCCACCAGTGGGGGTCTGTGAGTTTGGAAAGATATGAAGCTCCTTTTAGATTAAAAAAAATTTTTTTTTATTCTGTCGCCATGAGTAGTTGTGTGTCCCGGTGCGGGGAGAGGATGGATGACCCCGACGACTTGGTACTCCGCTGCCTCAACCTTTCTCCTGCGGACTGAGCAGGGCCGGGGTGTGTGTGTGGTGGGGGGGGGCAGGCAGGAGGTTCTCGCAGGTTCTCAGACCTGGCAGTGCCCTTTAGAACTGGGGCAAGGGTGAGGGATGCTGCTAAGAGAACAAGTTTTCATGGAAATGCAAGTCACATTTTTAAGCCATTCTCATCCTATTATATCACCAGAAAAAGGCTGAGTAGACACGTCACCCAGCCGAAGAGCTACCTGGAAGAGCTCTCCCACTACATCCCCCTGGGAAGCCCCTAGGAATCTCAGAGCCATGACATTTCTCTCTGAAGGTTGTGTTTGACTAGGAGATGCAAGCATTCCCCCCTAACTTCTGCCCAAAGGCACACATACCCGTCCTTTCTGTTAAATGAAAGGAAGAACAGAATCATGAGGAAGCACGAGAACACTCTGAAACTAATGTTAAAGTCTGAATTATAACCGAGGACCTTATTTTTGGTCCTAAAGCCCCAGTGTGGGGACTCTGACCCTTGGCTTTCCCTAACACAGTGAGCTGCAAACTGTAGTGTGCAGCAGAATTACCAAGAGGTTTGTTAAAACACGAATCACTGGGGCTTCTCCCCAGTTTCTGATTCAACAGGTCCGGGATGGGTTCTGAGAACTTCATTTCTAACAAGTCCTCAGATGCTGCCAACGCTACTGGTCTGGAAACATATGTAAGAACATATTAAGAAATGAAAGAGGTGGGCGTCAGCTCCCAGTTCCGACGCAGAAAATATAGCAGCACACAATATGTTGTTTTGGCAGAAAGCTATGAATTTGAGTAGGGAATGTCTGTCACGGGGGCCTATCCAATTAACTCGCTTGTCTAGAAGTCAGAATAAATAGTTGAGAGGAGACAAAAAAAGAAAAAAAAAAGAAATGAAAGAGGTGAGAATTTCCTGGCGGTCCAGTGGTGAGGACTCAGCGCTTTCACTGCTGTGGCCTGGGTTCAATCCCTGGTCAGGGAACTAAGATCCTGCAAGCCGAGGGGCACAGCCAAAAAAAAAAAAAAAGAGAGAGAGAGATGAATCAAGGGACCAAGTGTTCACTTACTTCCACGACCATGCCTATCACACAAAACTCTCCGTGGCATAACCACTAAGAACCAAAACACCAAACGGGGAGGATCCAGTACACACAGGCTAATTTTCCACTGTGTTGGTATTTCTGCAGCTTCCAAATTTCTCTTGGTGGCCTCACATTCAGACTATGCCGTCTCTCGCAGGGTCTGTGGCTGGAGCTGACACGCACACAAGGACCCTCAGCAGTGAGCAAGCCAAGGTGGCGGCCCCCTATACCCCTGATCAGGTTGACTGAGGGCTCATGAATATATAAAACGGATTCAATTATAAAGGGCATTATCCTCAGGCTTTGGCATTCTGGGAACACAGTGTCCCTAAGACCATTTTCTTACGGCCTCTTTGGTGGGGGCCGTGGACAGAACTCACTAGCATCCCATCCGTTGAGGGGGGTTGCTTACTAGTAGACTAGAGTCTACTCACTAGCTTCAGCTTAGGTATGGCTTCCCTTAGGTAAGGGAAAAAAGTATGATGAGAAGTTACATTTGGTGACCCAGATGACTTTAGCCCTAGGAAGAATGCCTCGTCAATGTGTGATTAGGACAGGTGCACTTCCTCTCCCAAACGCCTTGCAATAAAGGGTCCCTAACGCAGCATGGAGGCTCGCCCTGATCCCAGCTTACGGGGCCAAGCCCCACTCACGCAGGCAACTTTCACCCCTGTGCAGGGTTGGTGTGTGTGAGGTGCTGGTGGGAAGGCGCAGGTCACCGCCGCTTTCTTCCCCCTCTTGGAAAAGTACAGGAAATAAAGTGACCTCAGAGACTGAAGAGTGCCCCTCTTGTCTCAGGGAGCTAGGAGCGAAGAAATGGTGAGATTAGGCCCAAACCAGGAAAACCAGAAAGCAAGAAATAAAAAATTTTTAAAAAATCACTATTTTGTCTTGGGTCCTTAAGGAGTATGGATAGATGAGTGAGAAGGTTGGTAATTCAGAACCAAAGCTTAGCATGTGACCAAAGCTTAGCATGTCAATCACTAAGGACTCTGCAGTAGGGGCTCCCCAGGGCCTCAGGAAACCCAACTTCCCTGCAGCTTCCCGAGGCTTCGACCACGTGACAAAGATGCTGGGCTGACACTCACGCACACACAGAGATAAGCACCGCAGAGCTGCCTCAAAGCAGAGGTTTTAAAAAATACTCGGTGAAGCTCAGAAAATAGGGAGTGGCAGCAGTCAGCTGCTCTTGTGAGAGAGACACACACAGACATCGGGTCCTCTGCTGGCCTCCATCACCTAGTACTTTATTTTTCGTGCCTAGGCAGGGGCTGAGGACAAATACACTGGACAAAACGCGTTGGTCTCCTTCATCCAGGAACGAGGGGCCGCGGCCGCACCTCTGCCCTGAAGCGGGGCTGGGCGTTGAGCCACGTGGTCTGCTCGCCGGCTTTGGTGAGGAAAGGAGTTGGGGGCTGGGGGGGGAGGGCACACACTCCAGTCCTGGAGAGGCCGGCTTCTTCTCAAGGTGCTGGGCGTTGCGAGTTTAGCCCTGGGACCCAGCTTTTCTTTTCTGAGGGATCCCAGTGGTCTCGACCCAGAAGCAAGGGCGTAGGTGGGAAAGAATGCTGTGGGTCTGCATTGGCCACTCATTCCAGGGTGGAGGCAGTGGGGCTCGGGCTTCAGCTCCAGAGGACTCGGGATGAGCGCCCCGAGGGTCCTAGCACCGTGAGGAGTTTCGGCCTGCCCCGGTCGCCATGTCACCGTGATTCCTGGGGGATGATGCACGCCCACAGCCAGGGGCCCAGGCTCCAGAGGGAAGGCGGAGGGGCAGTGCCACTTCGCCAGATGGGATCCCGCTTCCTGGAGGCAGGCGGCTGGAGACCCGGGCTAAACGCGGCAGTCGGCCGAGAGCAGAGCGGTGGATCCCCCGGGAACGGAGATGAAACGCCGGAACCTGAGGCCTCCAGAGCCAGCCCGCTGAGGATCCACGTAAACTTCGCGGTGGTATCCACGGTGACCAGGGAAGCGGGAATCGCTGTGGGGGGTCTGAGGCAGTTGGAATGGAGGAAGAGGGTCACCCCTTTCCTTTTTCTCAAGTAGCCAGTTAACGCCCATGACCGAAGGCACTGGCTGGGCAGCACCGAGAACAGAGAGAAAGGCTCAGCCCCCGGGTGGAGACGGCGCTGGGAGCCTGAGCCCGGCCACGGGACTGCAGCCGGGGAGGGGCCACGAGAGGCCAGAGCCCAGAGAAGGCCCGCTCGGGTGTCTCCCCGTCCTTCCAAGCTAGAACGCCCAGCTGCGGGGCTTTCCTCCTTCTGCACGGCAGAGACCTTAAGGCAGTGATGTCAGCACCATCCTTGGACAAGCAGCCTCTTCCCGCTCAGAATTGCATATTTTCCGGCTGAGCTGGGGGTCTCCACGGCTCTAGCAGCATCAGCAGACATCGTCTCGAGCAGAGACGAGCCCGTCACCCATGGCAGCCACCAGGTGAATGCAGAAGCTTTTGGAGGGAGCAATCTGGACCACCTTTTGGACCTAAATGAAAGTCTTCCGATATGAAGATTCAGAGGCAGCTACTCCTTGGTTTGGCGGGACAGAGCGATCCTGGTTAGTGATTAGTGTGCCTGTAGGTTCTGATAAGGTCTTGTGCTACTTGGGGATCTGAAGAGCAAACACTCGGGCCCAGGCTCATCACACATCCCTGGTCTGCAGAGCCCCAAACCGCAGCCTCACCAGGCAACCCAGTGCGCTGGACAGCTAATCACGGGCTTCTCGTTGGCTGGCTCCTGGGGTTTTGGCTCCGTTTCTCAGGTGATCCTGACGGTCCAGAAAACAAGGAGACGTGTGCATTTAATGGAAGTTAACATTTGCCTGCTAGACTGTGAACATAAGGGCCCACGTCCTTTTTTTTTTTTTTTAACCTAGTGACTTGTACACGGTAAGCGCCCTGTAAGTGCTTGTCCGATGAAGGAATTAGGACTGCCGAAACTTCAGGGCAACTTCTGCAAAAAGTGGATCCCTTTGGAAGGCAGATCTCTGCCACCAAATCAAACTCCTTATATTCTGATTGGGAACATCTCACATGGATGTCCACTCCTAAGGGACTAGTCACTTGTTCGAAACCAACAGTAAAGGCCGGCTGGGGACTGTGGATTCAGTTGGGCAAAGCGGTCGCCGTCAGGATAGCGCAGCGAGGGGCTCCACAGGCCCCAGGACAGAGAGACTTCCAGTTTGCGGTTTTCCTCCGGTCCACGGGGAAGCTCAGATTAGATCTTGTATCAGGGTGAGGCGATGCGCTCTCCTCCAGAGGCTGGCTGCCGGGCTCCAGGCAGAGCGTGTGTTTTCTCAAAAGGGACCTCGAGGTCCCTCGTGTCCCGCTGCTGAGCCAATGCTACATGTCCCACGTGAGCCCCAAGGGTGGCAGACACAGTGGCATGGCAGGTGTCTAGCTGGTACCAATCAGGTGGCATCGGGCTCTCCAAAGAGCGGCTTGGAAAAGCAACGTGAGCATCTCGTGGACGTGGGAGGAAATGGGAAAAAAAACAAACCAAAAAAAGAGGAGGAGAATAAATAGGCAAATGGGAGGGGAAAATGGAAACAAAACAAAAAACAAAAATAAAAAGTAAAAAAAGTAGGGTTTATTGACTCATGCGTGTTAAATTAGAGGCTGAGATGGAGCCGGCGGTGCTTCTCTGAAGGCTGTGGTGGCACCTCTGGGGTCTGGCAGCTTCTCAGCTCACAGCCGTCTCGTCGGTGCCCCCATGTGGTCCAGACGGCAGGGCGGGCGGCACGCTCCCTGCCCAGGCAAATGGATTTCCTCCCTCCAGCTTCAGCTTTTGCTTTTTTTTTTTTTTAAACCCTTTACAGATTGATTTAAACGTTTTTAAATCACATGCTTCTTTTTCTGGGCTGCAGCCAAATCTTGGGGTGCGGGGAGAGCTGTTGGCAGTGGCGATGGAACTGGGCAGGGTCCGCGGGAAGGTCTGGGGAGCCACCGCCTCCCCCAGCAGATTCCCCCACGGGGCCGTGTCTCTGAGTTGTCTGTGAGCATCAGTTAGGAACTACTGCAGGCTTGTTTGATGTCTTCTGAACCCCTCCCCAGAAAGCTCAGGAGTTTGTAATTGAGACAAGAAATCAAGGAAAAAGACCCAGGATCATCTTTTCCCCAAAGTCACAAGAGGAGGCCAGGAAATGTACCTGGGGACACAGGTCCACCCACCAGTCCCACCGGGCGTTCTTTAAGGTGCAGCACCAGGAAGCCGCCCCCTCCTTCCACCTCCCCCCTCCTGTCCTCGTGGCCAGAGAGCCAGCGCCCAGGAGGAAGCGGGGAAGAGGAGGCTGCACGCAGCAGTGGCCGCGTCCTGCTGTCCTGCGACTGGCTGCCGGGCCCTCAGAGCGTGGCCTGGAGGTTGGGGTCCAGGATGCTTTCTCGGTCTGGAGACTCGATGTAATTGGCAGCCTCCTGAAGTTTCAGCAGCATGGCCATCTAAAGAGGGGCGGAGAGACAGTTACGGAGAGTTGGGACTTTGGGAAACACAGAAAACCACGCTGTGGGTCTGGTCCTGCGTCTGCAAGGGGCTGAGAGCCCAGAGAGTTTGCGGCTGGTTCAGGAAGAGGCCAAGATGACTGCTTCCATCCTGTGTGTAAGCTCGAATGCAGGGACCAGCCCTTGGGAGTGACGGGCAGGTAGGGTGCTGCTCTGGCCGTGACGTGCAGGGAAGGCCAGAGGGCAGAGCCACCTCCTCCCTGCAAGGTGCCAGCGCTCCCCGGCCAGTCCCAGGAGGAGGTGGGAAGGGCCCAAAAACCGTCTAACAGCTCTCCTTGTAACAGACCACGGCCCAGCGGCTGCATCCAGTGCCCTTAGGACCTGCTTCTCCCTAGTTCCCACCTCATCGCTTCAGCGGGGCCTGAGTTGTGCCACGCGGCACGTGGGATCTTAGTTCCCCGACCAGGGATTGAACCCGCACTCCTTGCATTGGAAGTGTGGAGTCTTAACCACTGGACCGCCGGGAAGTCCCACCTCCCGCCCTTCTTCCCTCAGTTTCCCTCAACACTTCACGACTCGGACTCTCCATTCAGCTAAGGAAGCCTCATTGCCTCTCTAGGGCTCTGCCTTCCAGCCTCCGTTTCCAGGATATTAGCACCTTCCCGATTTAAAAGCCTTTTGACACAGAGGACGTCTGTTTTCTACAAGGTCAAAATTTAAATAATAAAGTAGAGGAATCAGCTACTCGAAAAGGTAAAATTGCAAAAGGTCCTGGAGTTTGTGCACGTTAAGTTTTTCAGACCATCTACCAACTCATCCTCCAGAGCAGTGACTGACAAATGCCCCCCGCAGCAGGACAAAGGTCCGAACTTCCCCACACGCGATTCTGCAAAGGTGAAACAGTTGTCGTAATACGTGTCTCCTCAGTGATTAGAGAGGGGAAGGGTCTTTTTCTGTTTGTATTGGCCCTTTTTAGAAATAGTATTTTTTAAATTAATTAATCTATTTATTTATTTATTTATTTTTGGCTGTGTTGGGTCTTCGTTGCTGCGCGCGGGCTTTCTCTAGTTGCGGAGAGCGGGGGCTACTCTTTGTTGCGGTGTGCGGGCTTCTCATTGCGGTGGCTTCTCTTGTTGCGGAGCACGGGCTCTAGGCACGCGGGCTTCAGGAGTTGTGGCACACAGGCTCAGGAGTTGTGGCTCGCAGGCTCTAGAGCGCAGGTTCAGCAATTGTGGCTCACGGGCTTAGTTGCTCCGCGGCATGTGGGATCTTCCCGGACCAGGGCTCGAACCCGCGTGCCCTGCATTGGCAGGCAGATTCTTAACCACTGCGCCACCAGGGAAGTCCCTTTATTGGCCCTTTGCATTTCCTCTAGTCAACGCCTGCCCCTTGCCTCCTTTGCCCATTGTTGTTCTGCGTGGCAGTTTTGGGGGGAAGGGTCACGTGTTCTGGGTGTCAGTCCTCTCTTGGCTACAAGCACTGCAGACATGTCCCCTAGTTTGTCACTTGTCTCAACTTACTTTCCAAGGGCTCCTGAAGCCCCTGGACCGTGGCAGCCCGCAGGACGGCACCAGGGCAAGCACCCGTGGGTCCCACTGCTCTCCTGCTCTGGCCGCCGTTCCCACCTGGGCTCCGCGCGGACCCGGGTCTTTGCTAGAGGACACACACCTTGCTGGCGGGTGACACTGTGTAGCTTAGCCCGGGGTTCTGACGGTCAGAGTTTCCCACCCCCTGGCCTCATGCTTGTCCCGGCCTCCGGGCCCCAGCGGGCTGTGGACGAGGGTTCAGTTCTGTGACACTCTGACTTTTGCCTTAGAGCGGCCTCTACTCACCAGCGGGTCGGAGTCCAGGGAGCTGGGGGTGCTGTCCTTGACCGTCCTGTCTTCAGGGGGCGAAGCAATGCTGTGAGGGCCCACGGTGGGTGGGGGCAGGTGGTACAGCTTTGACTGGTCTTGTTGGGCTGATGGCCAGGGAAGAGTGTCCCGGACCCACTCGACGGGGTCCTCCCAGGCGGCTTTCTGCCCGTGAACCTGGAGAGAAGGAGAAATGTGATCACTGGGCGAGGACCCGCAGATGAGAGGCTTGTTCGTGGAGTCTCCTGAGGGCGTGTGTACTTCCTCAAACCTAAAGTTCGAGGCTCTGATCCCTGTGGGATTTCCTTTGAGTTTCCCAACGAGGGAAGTACAATAAGTTGGCATAAATTGGTAGAAACCATTCTGGAGGATAATTTGGCACACTGCATTAAAACTTAGCATGGACAAATCTTACAATCCCACGATTTTATTTTCCAAGTAAGAAATTCTTTCAGTTTAGTAATACCTCTTGAGAGAAATTTCACCTTTGTTGAAATGAGATATTATCTGTGTAAAAATGATGTAAGTCGGGGGACTTCCCTGGTGGCGCAGTGGTTAAGAATCCGCCTGCCAAGGCAGGGGACATGGGTTCAAGCCCTGGTCTGGGAAGATCCCACGTGCTGCGGAGCAACTAAGCCCGCGAGCCACAACTACTGAAGCCCGTGAGCCACAACTACTGAAGCCCGCGCGCCTAGAGCCCGTGCTCCTCAACAAGAGAAGCCACCGCAATGAGAAGCCTGTGCACCGCAACGAAGAGTATCCCCCGCTCTCTGCAACTAGAGAAAGCCTGCGCGCGGCAACAAAGACCCAACTCAGCCAAAAATAAATAAATAGATTAATTTTTTAAAAACACAAAAGAGCTTTAAAAAAATGACGTAAGTTGGAAAACTATTAATAATAATGCAAATTAAATGAAATAATGATACATTGCATCTCTAGAAATCTACCATATCATCAGGCAGTAACACATTACTGCTATGGATAATACGTGACCAGTAGGGTCTAGTCACCACATCACAGGTCATTGGATCATGCCCTAATTAACAGGTGAGAAAACTAAGGAGGTTTTTTTAAAAAATGACATTTTCCTTTCACACCAAGTTCTTATTCTAACTTTTACTTTTACAAGTGTTTTCACGTATTTCATTTGCCTTCGCAACACTGCCAGTGATTTAGGCAGAACAGAATTTATACCACCTCCTTTTTCACACATGAGGATATTAAACAGTTTAAATAACTTGGCCAGAGTAACATTTTATTAGTAGTTAGTAATGAGCTAAGGCTGTAATAGGGTTTTACTTAATTCTTTGCTCAATTATTTCTCTAACTGCCCTGATCCCTAGAGCAGAGTCAGAAGGCCTAGGGCTGGACACACGGCCCCAGGGTCAGTGGTCATTGAGCGATTCGCTGAACGCTGGCCGAAGGCAGGAAAGCAGTGTGGTCTGTCCAGTGCCTCACCTGACCTGTCAGGAGGAGACCCTAAAGATCTCCGTGGCCCTGTGTCTAACCCTGTTTCTGCTCTGTGAGGTGGGCCAGCCTGGTGTCTGGGCTGAGCGGAGTCGAGGGCGGGCTCACCTTGATGCCGTCCTTGGCCCCTTCCTGCAGGTAGGGAATGATGGAGTTGTTCCATAGGTCAATGAACCAGGTCCGGAAGTCCTCAATGCCGATGGGGCAGGACAGAAAGAAGCAGGGGCCTGGGAAGAGGATGGGGCCGTGAAGACGGCCGGGAACTTTGCTCTCCCTGCTCATCTGACCCCTTGACTCCTTTACACCTGGCCGAGGGTCTCATAACCACAGGATTGAAAGAAGCGCTGGGCTGGGCTAAACTGAGACTGACGTCAGGACGGGCGGGAGCTGAGAGCCTGGCTGTAGCCTCGTGAACGATGCCTCCCTGGGTGGACGGGAGGTGGGGGAGCGAGGGGAAGCTTTAAACTCCCCCGAAATCCCTTCCCAGTAATCGTGGGGAAACGAGGGCGAGGGGTCAGCTCTCTGACGGCTGACTCAGGGTGCGGACTGCACTGGGGGGCGCTTGCGCAGTGACTCGGGCACAGGGTCGGTGACTCTATGCGCTGAAGACATGAGAAGGAAAGGGAGTGCCCTGACCCCGGCCCCCAGGTGTGGCGCAGGAGGCCATGGCAGGGCGGGCCATACCGATGAGGAAGTCCGAGGTGCTGTGCTTCTCCAGGAAGGTGTGCAGGTGGTACCACAGCTTGGGCACCCAGTCCAGCACCCGCAGCAGCTCCTCCCTGTTGGCGTTGACGTCGCAGTCCGACTCCACCAGCTTCCTCCTCAGGTAGCGAACCAGGAAGCCGTTGGCGGGCTCCACGTTGTTGGAGAAGGTCAGCATCCTGCGGCCAGGGACGCGAAGGGTGGGGCGGAGTGCGCGGGGGCGTGTCCGGCTCATCCCCCGCGGGCCCATCCCCCCCCTCCTCCCACCAATGCCCGTGGGGTCCGCTGGACTCAGGGCCGCGGCAGAGCTGACTCTCGGATCGGTGACCCCCCTCAGGTAACCATCTGACCTCACTGGCCTGGACAGGGGGCGTGCGGGCACAGAACCCGAACCTCAGCCATGAAGCCGCACCTCTCAGCTTTACAGTCCTTTCCTGTCTCAGTGGCTCGTCTCCCCCTGCACTGCCACAGCACACACACACCTGCTCTCTCCCCAGCCCACAGGGCTGCGCTACTTCTCTTTCCTCCTGCTGCTCCTCTGGCCACATCCTGGATTGAACTGGTTTACAGACTCGGGTAGGGCTGGAAGGCTCATCCAGGGCCCCAGTCCTTACCTGAAACTCAGATGCAAGCCGTGATTGGGGGTCATTTTCACCGGCTGATTAGTGGTGCCTATAATATAGGGACTGTGGGAAGAGAGAGAAAAGATTTGCGTAGACTTGTCTGAACGCTCGCTTTCTGCCGCGTACCCTCCCCCGACGCCCGTGGAGAGTTCACAGCTTGGGCTGGCCCGGGCTCCCCTGCTGCCCGCCGTGATGCAGCTGGTCCCGACCCCAGCTTACCATTTGTGATACTTGCAGGTCAGGGCCCCGTTGACCAGCTCGCTGATGGAGCCCGCCTCACTCAGGTCATCCAGCAGGATCACCAGGGGGACATCCCCAATTCCCGTTTCCCGGTCTATCTGGTTAGCCAGGTTGGAGAGATACAGCTGCAGATCCTGAAATGAGAAGAGGCAGTGGGTCAACATCGGGAGCAGTGAGCCCCTGGATGAGCCTTGAAGAGGAGGGTTTCAGAGAAGCTGAGCGGGCTCCGGATGCCCTGGGGCCTCGGTTCCTGTCTGACGCGCTTGGACCTGGAGCTACGGAAGACACCACCCCAGGCCGATCAGCAGTGGCCCCTAGAGCCCACAGGGCTGGGGAACACACGCTTTTCTTCCATGGATTTACGCCAGGGACCACTCCTAATGGACGCGCCTCCCCGTGGGGCGGGGGCGGGGGCCAAGGTCTGAAGCCACGGCACAGCATCGGGGGGAACTGGGGAGGCAGCGGGACCTGGCAGGGGACAGCACAGTAGTGACAGTTCTGAGTGCTTCCCTGACGGAAGCCCACAGTCAGGGACAAATCCTGGAAAGAAAGGAAATGAAAGAGAAGGGGGGCACTGACGAGGCGGGCAGAGGGCCACTGGGACATGAGGGGACAGAGTGTGGACCGCGGTCCCTGCTGGGGTGGGAGCTCCCGGAGGCCCGGGGAGGGAGGAGACTGGAGCAGGGCTGAGATGGGAAAGGGGGTCACCGAGGGGCAGGGAGGTCAAGGCAGCGGCGAGGAAGGGGAGGGAGGACGGGGCAGGCGGGGTGGCGGCCACCTTGCAGGACTGCTGGTGCATGTTGAAGGTGCTGACGATGCCCTCGGTGACCTCGCGGCCGGAGCGCTCTACCAGGTACTCAGCCAGGCGGTTGGTCAGGTAGGTCTTGCCGGTGCCACTGGGGCCGGAGAGGACAAGGCGCCGGTGCTTGAGCAGAAGGCCAATGTAGTGCTGCATCATGGGCTTGGGGATGAGCGTCTCAAACACCAGGCTGTCCACACACTTCTCCTTGAGACCTGGACCCCAGCCCCCGACGGTGTGAGCCTGGGCGGCGCCCTGAGGCTCACCTTCCTCACCCGTGGACCCCGCGGGAACCCCCAGGCCTGGCTCTGGACACATGGGGCAGGCCGTGCACTGCGGGGGTGGGCGGAGGGGAAGCCCAGGCCGGGCAGAAATGTCCTGCAAACGACAACCTCCCTGGGACAGGTCGGGCCCGGGCTCGTTCATCTTGCCCCTCACGGTGACCTTCACGGTGACCTTCACCCTGTAGCCCCGCAACCAGTTCTTGCTCAAGGAACGCGTGACGGACCACCCGACGGTCTCCACCCCGCATTCCTCAGCCCCACACCCAGAAGCGGGGACTGACCTTTGAGGGAGACTGCTATGTTGTTGACCCCTCGGCGGCAGGGGGGCAGCTCCGGGGGCTCCGCATCCAGGAGCCGTTTCACGTGGCTGACGCTGTAGCCGTGGATGGACTCGGTGCTTAGTCCCAGCGTCGAGGCTGGGTCCATCTTAGAAATGTAGTCCTGACGGGACAGAAGGGAGAGAAAGGAGATGCGCAGGACACACGCACAGACATGAAGGCCACGAGGAAGGTAGTGCTACAGGCACAGAAGTCGATGTGGAAGGGGAGGCGCGATGTCTGTCCCACTGAGCACTCCTGCACAAACCTCAGAGGTGCCCAGACCCCAGTGTCATCAGAGGACCAGCAGCCCCTCAGAGTTCTCGCATCCCTTACCTTGAACACTTGGAAAACAGCGTCATCCAGCAGCTTCCAGTCAACTTTCCCGCTGACCTTGCTGCACCCCAGGAAGAACTCCTGCTGCTTCAAGTCCTGTGAGGCCAGGGCAGATGCACGTGAGCCCAGGGCAGACGGCTCCAAGAAGGGGAGAACGTAAAAGGCCTTGGGAGCTGAGCGCTGTGGGTTCGGGGGTCCTTAGAGCCCAGATGTCCTTGGGTAGAAATGACAGTGTCACCCCCCCCCGAAGTTCCTTACCCCTTTGATGATGTGCTGTGGGGGCATCCTCACCACCACCCGAAGAGTCACTTCCTCCTTTGGACCAGAGGTGCTGATACCATCCATGGGAGACAGGTCTGGAAGTGAGAAAAGACTGTTGGTTTGGGGGTATCCACAGGCTTTCCTACATCTTCCTGCCACTAGCCTTTCCAGATAAGTTTCTTTTTTTTTTTTTTTTTTTAATTTTGGCTGCGTTGAGTCTTCATTGCTGTGTGCGGGCTTTCTCCAGTTGCTGCGAGCCAGGGCTACTCTTCGTGGTGGTGTGCGGGCTTCTCATTGCAGTGGCTTCTCTTGTTGCGGAGCACAGGTTCTAGGTGCGCGGGCTTCAGTAGCTGTGGCTCGCGGGCTCTAGAGCGCAGCCTCAGTAGTGGCGCACGGGCTTAGTTGCTCCACGGCACGTGGGATCTTCCCGGACCAGGGTTCGAACCCGTGTTCCCTGCATTGGCAGGCGGACTCCCAACCACTGCGCCACCAGGGAAGTCTCTCCAGATGTTTTTATCTAACCCAAAATTGAAACTAGAGACCAAACCTGAACAGTGATTAAGGTCTTAGGACCACAACAACCCTCGGTGTCTCAGGACGCCAGCAGCGGCTTGGCGGCAGCACTGCTACGTCCCTGACCCAAGGAAGCCGCACCACATCGAGCGGGGGCGAACCCTGTCCTTCTCCCCAACAGGTACCTGTATCTGCGAGGCTCGGGCTGAAGGGATGGCTGAGCGCCAGGCCCAGGGAGCGGCGAGGGGATGGCAGAGCCGAAGATCCCGGGGCCTGCCCTGCAGCGGAGCTCGCCGAGGGCCCCGGGGCCACCTTCAGCCGGTCGTTCTCAGCTTTCAGCAGGTCCACCTCCAACTGCGGCAAAAACGGGGTGTGTGTGTGTGTGGGGGGGGCGTCTGGAGCCTCGGCCGCCGGGCCCCGCCCCCTCCCCGCAGCCCCGCCCCGCCCCCCGCCCCGCCCCGTCCAGGAGCCCCTCCCTGCCCCCGCCCCGCGGCCCCCCGGCCCCGCCCGGGACTGACCTGCATGTTGTGCATGGTCTCCCGCAGCTGGTCCAGCTGGTGGGCCGAGTTGAGGGCTTCCAGGCGGATGTCCGTGAGCTTCATCTCCTTCTCCCACAGCTCGGAGCGCAGCTCGGACACCTCCTTCTTCTCCGGCTCCTCCTCCTCGCTGCCCTGGAACAGCCGGGCGTGGGGGGCCGGGGGAGCGGGGCCCCTGGAAGGAGGCAGGGAGCGGCGGGCATTAGCCGCTGAGCCTGCGGGTGGCGGTAACCGGCCCCACTGCCCGGGGAGGGGCTGCAGTGGGGGGCACTCACTCGGGGGCATCGGTGCCCGCGGAGGACGAGGCGGAGGACTTGATGGAGGGCGAGGCAGTCTCCGTAGCCTGGTGCTGCAGTTTGGGGGACGAGGGGGCCGAGGAGTCGGGCGTGGCGATCTCCTCGATGTCAGAGTAGGAGGAAGCGGACTTGGGCCCCTTCTTTATGCTGAAGGCTTTGTTGAAGGAACTTCGGAGCTAGAACAAAGCAGATCCGGGGAGAGAGCGGTCAGGGCTCCGCGCTGGAGACGGTGAGGGCGGAGGGGCTTCTGAGACAGAGGCCAGAGGCAGGGATGTGTCGGTAAGCAGGCCTCCCCCAAAGGCTTCACTGGCTTCGTGGAATACAGACGGGAGACTCGCCTAGGAATTCGGGCTGGGAGAGAGTGGGCCTTGCTGCTGTGCTATGGGAACTTTCTGGGCCTTCCCTGCCCCCGTGGGGGAGCCGCACCCGTGAAGGGACGGAGGGGAGGCCCCGGGACACAAGGTGTGTCTCTCGGCGACCCCATCCCACCTCCCGCAGACCAGCAACTGCTCCGTCTGCAGCCTGGCTCACCTGGGCCTCAGGACCCACCTCTCAGCAGGGCTCATCGGATCAGAATCTACCCACCAGAAACTTACACTACGATTCTGTCCAATCGACAGAAGGGAGTGGAACCAAGCTTCTTTCAGTGCCTCCTGTGCTCCGCACATTACAGGTCAGTGAAAACAACCAAATACAGGTGCTTTTGGCTACTTCCACTCAAATGTCCCAGAATAAGGGACACCCCCCCAGCATTTCCTCCAAGTACGCAGGGGATTATGATCTGACCGTAACTGGCTTGGCCTTGGGTGTTGATGAGCTGGGTGTTAGGGATGAGGGAGGGGAACCAGGGTTCTGTCCCACACCCATCACATGCATCCATTTAGCATGCGCACACACACAGGGAGACAGAGCGGCAGCCGGACACCGAGAGTAAAGGAGGGGTCGAAGCAAACCAGATCGCTGGGAAAGCAAGAGAAGAGAGTGCAAATCTGAGGGCACTCTTTCCATGTGTGTCTCCTGGAGCCTGGGAAAGCTGCAGGTGGTGGCTGGCGCTGCGGGCGGGGCGTGTCAGGGTCTCTACCAGGCGGGACATAGGAAGACCCATCTGGTGATGGGGATGTGGGGGAGGGAGTGTGTGTGCAGGGGACATGCCATCACGTGGCTCAGAGTGTCAGGAAGCACCGTTCTCTGCAGAGGTGGAGACCTGGGACTAGGACTCGGGCTTCCTGATTTTCTACTCGATGAAGACTTCTCTAGCCCCTGCCTCCCGGGGAAGCCATGTGTGCGTGTGTGTGTGTGTATGAGTGTATATGTGTGTACCAGTGTGTACGAATGTGTTTGTGTATGAATGAGTTAGTGTGTATGTGTGTGTGAGTTGTATGTGTGTGCATGCACGTGTGTGTGCACATGCAGGAACAGGTCCTGTAACACCCGTCTGCCGGGAGTACCCGCCCTCTAAGATCACAGAGATCCTAAGTGGGAACAGTGCTGTGTGGTTCCGTGTCCCCAAAGCAGAACTGCTGGGCAGTGCATTGCGTGGTGTGATGTGGTGAGGGATTCCGTGGTCAAATGAGTTCCGGAAACAGTGGATCCAGCAAAATGAACCGGGACTCTGTCCTGAGACACGTGTGTGTAGAAGGCAGCGTTCCTCAGATCCGAGCATCTTGAAGGGCTGCTGTGGAATTCACCTGGGGCGATGCTGCGCTAAGACTCAAGGCTCAGTAACCCCTGCATTCAGGTCCTTCCTCCCTGTGCCCCTCGGTCAGGCTCTGGGGGAGGGAACTGCTCCCTGCCTGCCGCCTCTTCTGACCGGGGTCTGCAGGAAGCTCTGCGTACCCCTCTTTGCCCGTCACGATCCCACCTCCGTTGCTTTAGTCCCCCGGGGCCTGCCTTCCGGAACGGGTCTCTCGTCTGTGAGTTCCCTGGGCCTCACTCCCTGAATTAAGCCTTTGACGCTGCTGGCTTGTTACGTTTTATATGGGCAGTATTTTTGTCTCCCTGGCAATTCTCCAGACTCCTCGAGCCCACAGACTCCGTGTTTCCTGTCCTCACAACACCCAGTGCAATGTTGGGACAGGGTTTGAGTGGACCTTAGCGTGTCTGGTTTGTCATGGAAATTCTGGGTTCGCTTTCTGTTTGTCTTAGACTTGTATACCCTAATCCCCGAAACGTCTTTGGAAACCCCATGGCTGCAGAGGGCTTCAGGCTTTAGAGTAACCTGAGGTCCAGCGCTCACTTCTCTCTGGTTCATCTCACTCCAGAGCTAAATCTTGAGGCTACCCCCGAACTGAACTGGCCTCTGGCAATCTCTTCCATTAGGATCAAAAGATCAGGGCGCTAGCTTTCCGGACGGGGGAGCGCGGTCTGACTGCTTTTATAACAGGTGGACTTTGGAATGGGGTCGGGGCGTGGCAGGAGGCAGAGCCCTCCCGCTTGGTGCCCGGCCAGACCTCTCCTCTGTCCTCGTGGGGCGGCCGTGGATGGACATGCGGGGGGGGGGGCGTTAGGGGCTTGGCGGAGGTGGTCACAGTTAGTCTCGTGAGTGGCCGTCTCTGTTTAGGGGGAGGGGCTCGCTCTGGAGATGGGGAGGGTACGGCAAAGGCAAAGAGAAAACGGAGAGGAGTGAGTGTCTTACCTCGTAGACCTGGAAAAAAATAGGGATTTGAAGTCAGCATTTTGAAGGGAAAAAAAAAAAAAAAAGAAGCAACACTTAATCACTCATTTCACACGGTGGCCCCTGTCTGGACTACACGAAGGTCTGTGGGGGGCTCATCACACGGGGACAGCGGGTGGCACATGCCCTCGTGGGGGCCCCCCTCCTCCACATGGGCAGCAGAGGGGCTGGAGGTGTTTTCCATCTGCTTTGATAGTGTCAGAAAGGGCATCCCAAGTCGGTTTAGGGTTATCTGGGAAACAAACAACCAACCGAAACAACACTCTCTGGACCGGTCAGGTGATACAAAGGTTCCTTTTGAGGTAATCTGGAAAGTTCCACAAATGCCTCTCCAAAAAGCTGAAGAAGTGACCTCCAGGAGCATCTAGAATGAGTGGCTTTGTTCATAAAATCTTCTGTCCACAGTATGGGAGTGGGTGGAGACAGATGGGGCGTTCCCTTCTGAATGTCTCCTGTTGCCCATCAGATGTGTGCAGGGCTGGAGGGGATGGCTGGCGGGGGGAGGGGGCAGGTAGCTGCGGCAGACCTCACTCTGGGCAGACGCCACCGGGGGCTCCTATCAGATGGGGCTCATCGTGGTGAGTTCTGGAAGGCTGGCTCCCGTGCTGAGGTGGTGTGGTCCCCCAGCGTCCCACGCGGCTCCCCCAAACCTTCACCTACCCAGCTCTTCTTCTTCTTCTTTTTGGCATCGGCCTCCTTGCTGCTGCCGATACTGGAGTGACTGGTGATGCTGTTGAGGCTCGAGATGCTGTCCGAGGAGTTCTGCCTCTTGATCCGGAGTTCTAGGGGCCAAGCACAGGGCGCAAACACAGACACGGTGGGTCTAAAGGAGACGGCGTGAGGCTTAGGGCAAGTCTCGCCGCAGGAGAGCGAGGAGGAACCACCACCTCCTCGTCCACATTCTTCAGTTTTTAGGATCATCCTCTCAACAAGCCTTTACTGAGTGCCAATCACGTTTCAACATCAACAAAGGTTAAGGGATAAGAAAAAAACAAGTAGGAAATGATCCCCATCCTCAGGAGGCTCCCAGTCTAGTAGGAGAAAAAGCAGCACAGAATCCAGCGCCCTCGGCTTGAGCAGGTGTGACAAGGGGCAGCCCGGGCCAGGCGTCCACAGTCCTATGGAGACAGCGACCTGACGCCCTCAGGACTTTCTCCAGGAATATTGGCTGGGGGGTCCAAGGCCGAGTGCCCCACATTTAACCCCAAAAAGCTTTAGTTTCCTCATCTGATGGGCAGAAAATCTTTTCAGCTCTCTGAGACGGTCTGCAGTGGCACCAAAATGATGCCCTTTTCTACTACGGAGAAGGAAAGGGTTAATAAAGGAGAAGGCCTTTGAGTGTTGAAAGAACCAAAGCTCTTCAGGTGGGAACATTGGAAAATGATTTTAGGGCTGAAAAACAGTCCCTGCAAAGGCTGTGCAGGGAGCTGGTTGTGCGTTGGGGCTCCTCAGGCTGGGTAGCGGGGCCGGGGACAAGGGGAACAGCGAGGGGGACGCTGGAGGACAAGCCCGGTGGGGCGAGCCCTGGGGGCCCCTCGAAGAAAGTCTGCCTTGTGCCGAGAGGACTGGATTTTTAAAACCTTATTATGAAATCATTAGAGGTTCACAGGAAATTGGAGAGAAATGGGCGGGGAGGTCCCCCGCGTGCACCTCTGACCCAGCCTCCTCCAGGGTTAGCATCTTGGGTGACTATGCGCAACGTCTCACAGAAACGAGGAGAAGGGCAAAGTGGCAGGAACTAGCCCAGAAGCAGGGGGCTAGCGGTACCTGTCTGCAGCTGTTCCCCTGTTCAGTGCAGGAGATGTGGCTGGTTCTTTCCTCGCCTCTCCTTGACCAGCAATGGATCTTTCAACTCTCGTTTTCCCTTCATACCACAGGGAAAACAAGACCCTAGGATCCGACGAAGGAATCACCACGCTCCCAAAGCACATGGAAAACCCTTCGCTCCATGAGTATCAAACCAAGTTTTGCTGTAACCCAGCGTGCCTCCAGTTATTTTAAAAGGTATGCAAACTTCTCAAGGGAACATGCTTAACCGAAGTAAAGAATTTTTCGTTTGTATAAAAATGGAGCTATGGGTCTATACATATTTGTTTATATCTGCATAGAAAATTACTTCTCGAAGGTTTACAAGAAACTGTTAGCAGTAATTACCCCTGGGGAGTGGGATTTGGAGGGGGGTTCGGGGAGAGGGATTTTATCTTTTACCGCACACCCTTTTGTATACTTTTCATCAGGGGCTGGCGAGCTTTAACTGTAAAGGCCAGACAGTAGATATCTTAGGCTTTGTGGCCATTTGATCTCTCTTACAACTACTCGGCAAGGCTGGGTGGCACTGAAGCAGCCGCAGACAGTATGTACGTTAAAGAGCATGGCTGTGTGCCAGGAAAACTTTATTTAAAAACAGGTGGTGAGCCACATTTGGCCAGTGGGCCAGGGTTTGCCAACCCCTAGTTCACATTTTCCTCCAGAACGTGTATTGCTTTTGTGATAAATTTAATTTACAATTAGTTACTTAACAACAAAATGAAAGGCAGCAAAACAAGTATCTATCATCCGTTACTTGGGGGTCCAATGAGCTGTGAGCCTGTCAATTAGATTTTTCAAATATGCTATACGGTACTTTTAAGAGCAAAGGACGTGCTTTAAATCGAACAATCTTCAAAAAGTTAAGAATCCTTTTGTGCATTTAAAATTTTGTGCCGTGTACATTACCTATTTACAAGCAAAGTAAAGTAGGCATCATTGCTTTAAGCATTAGTTCTTTGACGGCCAAGCTGAACCTGGGTCAAGAATGACGGAAACATGAAAGCAAAGGACAGGATTCACTTATCCATTCAACACAAATATAGCTGAAGAATCAGGTGTACTCGGGAAACTAGAAATAGCTCAATGTCCCAGACCCATCGCTCAGGAGCTGTGTTTGAGCCAGTTACTTGTCTTCTCTGATCTTATTCTCAACTGTAAAATATATTTTATAGGGTTGTTACCTGCAATAAACGAGTTAAGTACAATGCTCAGAACAGTGCCTGGCATACTGGAGGTGCTCAACAAAGGCTGGTTGTTCCTGTGGTGGAAGCTGGGGCAGAGCCCGCAGGAGAAGTGATGGGAGATGTAGATGCGGCCAGAGAGAAAGCGCATCCTAGACCAGAAGGGGGGTGGTGCTCCTGCTGCAGGGTTTGCATGTGTTCTCTTTCCCTTTAACTTGCTTTTCTGAAACGTTTCAAACTCACAGGAACACTTAAAGCACAGCACAAGGGAGGACACCCACAGGCCCTCCCCACCATATAACAACTGTGATGTTTTGTTATATTTGCACCAGTGCACACTCTCTCTGCATACAGACATATACACACACCCACACACACAACATTTTCCTGAACAATTTGAAAGCAAGTTGCAGACGTGACACTGTACCACTAAACACTTCTAAGAATAAGGGCATTATCTCACAGCATCAGTATTACACCTAAGCAAATTCAAATTGCAATGATTTCTGATGTTAACTGATGTGGCTGGATCACTCTGGGGGCAGAGTGACAGGAGGACTGTAGCAACACAAGACTAGTTAGGAAATTACTATGATAACCCAGAAGAAGAGTGACGCCTAAGCCAGGGGAGTGACAAGACAGCGGAGGACAGACATACAGATCTATGTGTGAGTTATGTGTAGAAGCTAACTGACCACACAGGGTGAACAGGGAGACGTAAAGGATGGCGCTCCTATCGGTGGGTTCAGTGACCAGGCAGGTGTTTATACCTGAAGTGGGCAAAAGTGCAGAAGGGAGAGCATTAAGCAGTTGGAAACAGAGGTATGGGATTCAGGAGCATGACACAGATTAAGAAAAGGGACATACAGACGAAGAAGTTGTAAAACCCATTGAGTTAATAAAGGAACTCAGCAAGTTTGCAGGATTCAAGATGAACATACGAGAAAATCAACTGTATTTCTCGATACTAGTGATGACGAATCCGAAAATGAAATTAAGAAAACAATTCTATTTACCATAGGATCAATAATTAAATTCAGCAAAAGAAATGCAAGACGTATACTGAAGGCTGCAAAACACTACTGAAAGAAATTAAAGTATATCTAAATAAATGGAAAGGCATGCCATGGTCATGGAAGACAGCACTGTGAAGACGACAATACTTTCCAAATTCACGTACTAAGCCCATACAATCTCTACACCAAAATCCCAGCCGGATAATTTGCAGAGATTGACAGAGTGACCCTAAGATTCACATGGCGAAACAAAGGGCACAGAGTAGCCAAAACCATCTTGAACAAGATCAAATTTGGAGGACCCACACTTCTGATTTCAAAACCTACTACAAAGCTACAGTAATCAAGGCAGGGTGGTACCCGCTAAGGATAGACGTATGAATGAATTAATGGCATAAAACTGAGAATCCAGAAATAAATCCGTGTATTTCTGGTTGACTGATTTCCTGCAAGACTGCCAAGATAAGGGAATGGGGAAAATAGTCTTCTCAACAAATGATGCTGGGACAACAGGACAGCCACTTAAAAAAGAATGAAGTCGGACCCCTACCTCACACCATATAGGAAAAGTAACTCGAAATGGCCAAAGATCTAAATGAAACAGCTAAAACCACATAAAACTTTTAGAAGCTAACGTGGGAATAAATCTTCATGACCTTGGATCAGGCAACAGTTTTTTAGATACAATACCTAAAGCACACAAACACATACACAAATCGAAGAAAAAAACAGATCAGGGCTTCCCTGGTGGTGCAGTGGTTCAGAGTCTGCCTGCCAATGCAGGGGACACGGGTTCGTGGCCCGGTCCGGGAGGATCCCACGTGCCGCGGAGCGGCTGGGCCTGTGAGCCGTGGCCGCTGAGCCTGCGCGTCCGGAGCCTGTGCTCCGCAATGGGAGAGGCCACAGCAGTGAGAGGCCTGCGTACCGCAAAAAAAACCAAAAACAAACAAAAAACAGATCAATTACACTTCATCAAAATGGAAAGCTTTGGTTCTTCAAGGTGAAACGGAGCAGGACCCCGTGGTCCTTGCCACTCCCATGTCCTCAGCCTGCCTTTTGTCTGTGGAAAAACTTTAGCCAAAGAATAAGTTTAATCAGAGAAGTGAGAAAATACAGAAACAAAGGAAAACAGTCAAAGGAGACCAAATAATAATAATAGGTTAGTCATTAAGCATGGTCAAGGACCTTTAGTTCCTCCTTAAGGGCTACAGATAATATTCTGAGCCGTACCCTGTGAGCTGGCTTATAGACACTGAAACCCCGACCAGCTGGAAGAAGTTAACTACACGATGACCAGGCTGTAGCCATGACCTAAGCTGCCACAATTCCGAGAACTGGCATCAAGGAAATGGGAACAAACAGACCCTGGAACTGAAGCCTAACTGTACCTAAAAGAATCAAGATGACGCTGGTCAGACCACCGATGACCAATTTTAAGACGACTGTCAGAGCTGACTGTGCTGTTTCTACATGTTGCCCCCTCCCTCTGTCTACAAAAGCTCCCGCCCACTGATTGTCAGTGGGGGGAGTCGGCCTTTGGACAGGTGTCCGTCCTCCCCACCGGACTGCCGGCATCCAAAGTAAAGTAAACTTTCCTCTCCACCAACCTGTCCTCTTTATTGGCTTTTGAGCGGCGAGTAGCCGGACCCCACTTTCGGTTACAAAGGGACAGTGTCAGAAAGTAAAGACAACTCAGAATTGGAGAAAACATTTGCAAATCATGTATCTGCTGAGGGGCTAGCATTCAGAATATACTAAAAACTCTTAAAACTCGACAGTAAAAAGAAAACCTGATTGAAGAATAGGCCAGGGATTTAAACAGACATTTCTCCATAAAGGGATACAAATGGCCAATAAGCACGTGAAAAGAAGGCCCATCATATCCTTAGCCACTGAGGAAATTACAACCCAAACCATAACGAGATACCACTTCACCTCCACTAGGATGGCTATCACAAAAAATGACAACAGCAGATGTTGGCAAGGATGTGGAGAAACTGAAACCCTCAAGGTGCTGGGAAGAAGGACAAGGGTGCAGCTGTTTTGACAAAGTTTGACAGCTACTCAAAAAGTCAACAGAGCTACCACATGACCCAGCAGTTCCACTGCTGGTTATACACTAAGAGAACCGAAAACATCTGTTCACACAAAAACTTGTGCATGAATGTTCATAGTCGTGTTATTCGTAACAGGCAGAAAGTGAAAACAACCAAGTGTCCACCAACCGATGATGGATAAACAAGGTGTGGTCCACCCATACGATGGAGTATTATTCAGCCAATGGAGTATTATTCAGCCATAAAAAGGAAGTCCTGATACATGGTACAACATGGATGGAGCTCCAGCCCCCAAACACCACATACTGCATGATTCTATTTACATGAAATGTCCAGAACAGGCAAATGCACGGAGACAGAAAACGGATTAGTGGATGCCGGGGCTGAGAGGAGGGAGGAAGGGGGAGTGACGGCTAGGGGTTCAGGGTTTCTTTGTGGGGTGATCAAAATGTTCTGGATTTAGATGGTGGTGATGGTTGTAAATACAACCTTATTGAATATGCTAAAACCCACTGAATTGCACGTGTTAAAAAGGTGTGAATTATATCTCAATTTAAAAGAAAAAGAGATTACAGAGCTACCGCATAGACGTGAACACTAGGGAGAGTGTACACAGTCAGAAGAAAAAGCTGAGGCTGGAGCCCTGGACAAGGTGTTTTCCTTGTGATGAGAAAACTCTTAGGATTTACTCTCAACCGCTTTCGTGCAGCTGTCTGTGTTAATTGTATTATCACGTGGCACCTGGCATTCTTAGTACTTATTTATCTCCTACCGGAAGGCTGCACCTCGTGACCACCTTCATCCACCCCCAGCCCCCCGCCCAGATCACCCCTCATCCTGACTTTCTCTAGCAAAGCTTGACTCGCGGTTAAATCCCAGGCTCACCTGTCACTTGAGCCCCACGGAACCCATGTGATCTCGGTCTCATCTGAAGAGTCGGTTCATTCCCCTCGGAGAACCGAAGTGAGGATCAAGTGGGGTTACACACACGTCTGCGCACGCACACGTTTATGTCAAGGTGGAAAGTGCTAGTGTTTTACACTACTTTCCAGGGCACTTTTAGGTTCATGGCAAATTTGAGCGGAAGGTACAGAGATGCCCCACTACCCCCTGCCCCTCTACGTGCACGGCCCCCCCACTATCAACCATCCCCACCAGAAGCTACATTTGCTACAATCGATGGACCTGCACTGACATGTCACCGTCCCCCGGAGCCCAGAGTTTACACTGGGCTTCGCTCTTGGTGGTACATACTGTGGGTCTGGACAAACGGAGAAGGACACATATCCCCCATCACCGTGTGCTACAGAGTGCTGTCACCGCCCTGCAAATCCTCTGCCTTGCCCACCGCCGTTCCCCGCCCCCAGCCCCGAAAGCCATGACCCTGTCACCGTCCCCAGAGTCTCGCCTCTCCCGGAATGTCATACAGCCGGAACCACACAACACGCAGCCTTTCCCGACTGGCTCTTTCACTCAGCGGTGCGCCCTTAACACGGTCAGGGTCTTCTCGCTGTCTGATTAACTCATTTCTTTATAATGCTGAGTGACACTGCGTGGTCTGGCTATGGTACAGTTTACTCATCCTTTCGCCTACCGCAGGACATCGGGGTTGCTTCCAAGTTTTGCTGACTGTGAATAAAGCTGCTGTAAACATCCATGTTTAGGCTTCTGTGGGGACATAACGTTTCAGCTCCTTTGGGCAGATACCAAGGAGCGTGACCGCTGGGCTATACAGCGGGAGTACCTCGCGTTCGTAAGAGGAAAGTGCTATGTTAGCGACTGTCTTCGACAGTCATTTGAGGTCGAAGGTGAGGACCCTCTCCTCTCCCTCACCCTCTAGGGTGGTGGGGTCATGCCCCGCTGCTCCTCGCTGACCGTCGGAGGGCCCCCACCTTCCAGAAACCTGACGTGGAGAGAAATCCTGCAGTAAGCCTCTTTCCAGCCCAGCCCTGTGGCCGGAAGGCCTACCTTTGGGTGTGGCTTCTGAGGCATTGAGGGCCCCCTGAATGACGGCCTGGGCCTCAGAGTTCTTCTTCTTCAGAAAGTCTATGGTTTCCCGTAAGTCCAGCAGCTCAGTGTCCTGAGAGAGAAACGAAATGGTGTCACGGGTGTGGCTGGGGGACACCTGCTCTGTGCCCGGCCAGGGGCTGGGCTCGGGACTCTCCAGACCCCATGTGGAGGGCAGGGAATTGGGGCAGGTGGAGGAGCCAGGGCGGCAGGAGGGGGGGCGCCAGCCTGGCCTGTCCGTCCCCCGACCCGCGCTCTCACCTTCTCCTCGGCTGTCTCCGCCAGGTGCCGCAGACGGCATGTCATGCTCACCAGGCTCTGCTCAAAGGCCGCCACCAGGTTGGCCTGAAACAAACACGTATGGGGGTTCCCCAGGTGCCTGGGTTTGGGGAAGGGAGGAGACGTCTGTGGGAGGTGGCTAAGTTGACTGCAGGTCTCAGAGCGGACCAACCGCATAGGGGCTCTTACACCTTGCTCCCATTTCTGGCCCGAAGAACATTCCTGGGGGGCCCAGCGCCTTGAATGATAAAGCGGCACAGACAGCATCAGGGTGGGGCAGGTCTTTGGAGGCGTCTAGGGATGCGACACCTACTGTTTGCGGAGGTGGGACTGTCCCCTGCTTCCAGGGGGCGTCCCCTCGGGGGCCGTCGCTTTATCCTGGTGGAACTCCTCCCCCAGGGCCCCATCACTCCCAGAGAACGGGTTTGGGACAGCTTCCCAGCCCCGCGCCCAGGGGGCCTCCATTCTTCGGTTCTGGCCACCCTTTCCCTGATCCTGGGGCTGGAGCGGTAGCTTGGGCCACCTCGCGGCAATTCCACAGTCTGGCCACTAGGTGTCGGGCCGGCTCCGCGAGGGGCCCCCAAGGACTTGGGGGGGCAGCAGGGGGAGGGGCAGGAACTCCAGCTCTGCCAGCAGGAAGGCCTGCAGGGAAGGGGGGCGTGCTGAGGCTGGGACCAGAGAGGGGGACGCTCACCCTGGGAGAGGAACAGCCGCGGTTCGCGGGGAGTAAACTGTGGCCCTTCGAGGGAGGGGCGCACTCCACACAGAGCTCTGGGGGCCGGTAACCCCTGCTTCCTGTCGGCCAGTGGTTCTGCCTCCCTGGGGGTCGACCCTAGTGTTCGCCCCCTGTCCTTGACACAGGCTGGAGGCCTCTCTGGTCCAGGCCGGGCTCCTTGGCACGTCTGTGCCTCGATGGGGTTACCTCCACCTCTGGACTGGGAGCTCCTGCCTTCCTGGCCTTGGGTCACCTCTTGTTTGGTCCCTACATCCCTGCCCGTCTGTGAGCACGTGCCTCCTCGTGAGGGGCCCCGAGACCCCGGCTCCTCGGGGCTTTTCCGTGCCGGCCTCTTCCCGTCTGGGGCTCCCTCTCCTCTGGGGGGGCTGCCGCCCCGCATCCTGTCCCTCCTCTGAGCCTCCCTCACCCCCAGCCCCACGAGGGAGCCTGTATGCCCTCGGGGCTCAACCGGGGGTCTGGAGAAAGGCTGGCATGTGGGAGGGGGAAGGCGTCCAGGCTGTGCCCAGCGTGGGCAGCTGGGGAGTCCTGGTGAACAGGACACAAGGTTTGGAATCAGGGGACCCTGAGAACAGCAGAGAGCCTTCCAGAATCCAGGACTCTGACCCCCAGCGAAAGCCTGTCTCCAAAATTCAGGACCGTCGTGTCTGAGCATTCAGATTCTCCTCTCAGCCAAAGGGAACCTCCTGTTCTGAGAGAGTCACCTTCTAAACTCATTCTCTGGGCTCTGGTCCAGACTGGACAGCACGACACTGACAGGGTGTAAATGAGTCAGACGAGCTCCTGCTCTCTGACACCCCTCCCCCGCTGCCGTCTCCCAGACATGAATTTCCCGGGCTCTGCCGGACGGGATGGCCTTGGGTGAGGCGCCAGGGACAGAAGAGATGGGTCTTGTTTCTATTACGATTCTTATGGGTCCCCAGTTGTGGGGAAAAGGCTTGGTACGAGCTTCGTGCAAGCCAGTAAGAATACAGCGGACCGACCCAGAGTTTGGGAAAGAGAATAAAAGGAACAAAGAGAACAACCAGTGTGGTGAGGACACCGCTCGCTGCCCGAATGTACTGGAAACACGCAAAACCGCGGTGCCGGGTCTTCTACCTGATTCCAGTGAGACCCAGGCCTGACAGCTGGGCTCCCCAGAGAGGAAGGGAAGAGAAAAAAACCAGCAAGGACTGCGGAAATTGCAGACATGGTTACTTTGTGCAAATACTTGGAAAGCTCCGCAGATCCGGCTCAGCTGTTGTTTACAGCTTTGGGGGAAAATGGCTCTTATGTTCTCTGTCTGCAGCTCGGTCGCTGGGGAGAGGCTTCTGCGGCCTAGTCTGGGGGGCAGCTTCGTTTCTCCCCATCTCCCAGGGTGGAAAAACCGAGGCCACAAGAAACGCATTCTAAGCGGATGTACTCTGGGCAGGCTGAGGGCGGCGACAAGAATGCGGGCTCCCCAGCTAAGCTCAGGGGCCCCAGAAGACAAGGCAGCTGTGGCCGAGGAGCCGGAGCCCGGGCCGGCCTCCTAAGAGCGTTGCCGTTCCCAGGTGGGGTCCCACTACCCAGCTGTGTGCCTGCCCAGCGACGGGATGAACAACGACACGGGCAGAGGCAGAGGGTTCCCAGGGATCTGTAATTCTGATCCGTGACTATTCCTGTCCACGGCCAGTGGCAAGGCTGTTCCCACCTCCACGCAGAACCACTGATATAAACCCTTTTCTCTTTCTCTAGGGGCTTCACGGGCCGTCGGACGGGCGCTCGTCCGTACCTATGAATTAGGGTGGGGGTGCAAATGGCTCCTTAGAGAGACCCCGACTCGGAGGAGGAGGCCGCTCTCCAGATCCTCCGCTGCCTGGAATCAAAGCCCACGGGACACCTTATGAGACAGTTCTCCTGGGGCTGAACTCATCTAGTCTGGGCCCAGACAGCTGCCCGGCTGTCCCCTCCCCGGCACTCACGTTGGCGGAGAGCTGCGACGTCAAGGTGGCTACTTTCTCCTGGGATGACTCCAGGGCCCTGCGAAGCTTCCGGATTTGCTGTGAAGGAGACGGAGATGCACTTACGGTGGCAGAAGAGGTGTACGGCTCACGAGGAAGTGGGGTGCAGGGGTGTTAGGAGGCCGGGGCGAAGGCTGGGGACCCTACCTCAGACTGCATCCTCTCCTCAGCCTGGTGAAGGAGCACAGAAGCGGGGTGGGGAGAGAGAGAGAGAAAGAGAGAGAGAGAAAGGGAGAGAGAAGGCCGTTACTACGCAGGCAAGGGCGGCGCGCAGAACTCAGGGAAGCGAGATGCAGAAGTGCCCAGAGGCTGATGCCCTGTGGCCGGGCCTGGCTCTGCACGGGGTGGACTCAGACCCCAGACCACGGTTCAATACGGCACACCTCTGGGGCAGAGGTCACAGCCACCTCTGCCATTGCCAGGAAGGCTAGGAAATGCAACTGCTGATCTGAGGGCTAACCCTGTCGCCACCAACTTGAAGGAGTAAAGCATTAGGGGCAGCACGAACCTGAGGACCAGCTTACGCCTCACGAGCAGACGCGGGCCCAGGGCCCACGAGGAACCTGGGGCAGATTCTGCACACAGCGGGGGTCCTGGGGGCCCTGAGCGCGGCCCACCCTCCCGGGCACAGAACGCCTCCACGACCAGGGGATTCTCCGTTTTTCAAAGGAGGCACAAAAGGCGCCAGGGTCGCTCAGGGATTGGCGGTGAGGCCGGAAGGACCACCGAGGTCTAGAAGCGCCCACTTCGTGCCCTAAGCTCCAGGGGCCCCCACCTCGCCCCGCCCCGCCCCCAGGAGGGTCCAGGGCGCAATTTGGTGCGGGGGGGGTGGAGAAGCGAGGCTCTTACTGAGGAGTAGGTGGAAGAGGCACTGGAGGCCAAGGACAGCACTGAGCCGTGAACTGCAAGAGAAGCAGAACGCAAAGGGTTAGCAGAGCGCTCGGCCGGGGAACCCGGGGAGGGTTCCCGGGAGGAGTGCTAAGGCAGGGGCTCGGGTTCTGATCCTGGAGCAGAGAGGGAGAACAGAACAGAGGACGCGGCTGTCTGCCCCACCGAGGACTCGAGTTCCAGGCAGAGCTGGCCTGCCCGCTCCGGCCCGTGCTCTCGGACAGCCGGGCCGAGGGCCCTGTGCTTGGCCTGCCCCTCCGAGGGCGCAGGGCTCCGGGAGAGGAGACGCTCCCGGGCACGGGTCACCGCCTCCCCCGTCAGGAAAGCACTGTCGCTGCTGAGGAAGAGGCAGTTCTCATCAGAGCTGCTCAGAACGAATCGCGACTCTGCCTGTGCCTCCTCTTCGCAGTGGGGACCGTTCAGATGAAAAAAGTCTCCAAGTGTAAGACACTCGTTCTGATTCTTCATGAACGACAGCCCTACTGAGAGAACCGGAGCAGGTCGGCAAGGAAAGCCCCCGGGATGAGCGTCCTGACGTCACCAAGTCTCACCCCCAGAAAGCCGGGCTCCAGCTCTGACCACCACGCCCAGAGGGCGGCCCTTGAAGCTGGTCTTCAGAACGTTCTCGAAAGAGGAGTGAGATGCCTAATTCTCGTAAGGCTTTAAGAGCTACCTCTGCGTCCCCGTAAGCGGTCCTGTCCTCTGACGACTGGGGGGATGGGAGGACGGTGGCGGCGTGCTCCGAGGGCACCCTCTCAATAAGCCTTCCACGCTGCCTCCCCTCCCCCCACCAGGAGGGGCTCCCAAAGCCCCGGGGCTAGACGGTGCCACCCCAGGTTTCTGGGCCCCCAGACCCTTCAAAGGGACGGGAAGAGAGAGCTGAAATGGCCCAATCGGATGTTCTGTGAGGCAGACGTGTGCGCGGTGGCGGCAGCGGTGCGCGAGGGGACCCAGCAGAGCTGGGATGAGCGTGAACCGCGCTGGCATGAAGTCTCACCGTCGTCCGCGGGGTCTCGGAAGGATCCTGACCGGATCATCCCCTTGGGTCTCTCGGCCAGGGACAGGGTGCTCCCCATTTGGGAGCCGCTGTACAGCGCGAAGGCCGCCTCGTGGGTGGGGATGCTGTTGGAGCGGGTGATTCTTGGCGTGGTGGCCGCAGTGGGACTCACTGGAAGGACAGAGGGGGGGACAGGAGAGGGAGGGGAGGGCGGGAGAAGAGGCAGGGGCATCAGCTTTGGGTCCCGGGGGCGGGGCGCCAGGAGCAGAGGCGGATGGAGGGGCAGAGAGGAGGCCGGCGGGCGGCGGGTGTGCAGGCGGCCGTGCCTGGGAGAGCAAAGCCCTACGAGGAGGACCCTGCGTCTGAGCCGGGGCGAAGAGCGAAGCTGTTTGAACGCCCTTCCCTCGGGCCTGTCTGCCCAGAGAGGTCGCTTTCGAAGGTCATGCTGGGGGCCCGGCAGCTTTTCTGAAACCTTCGCATCACTTGGATGTGCCGATGAAAACGGGGTGTCGTGTTTCTCTAACACACAACGGGCTGCCAGGGAGGCCTGAGAGTTCGGAGCAAGGCTCAGATCCGAGCGATGAAGAGGACCAGCGAGGGGCAGGGCTCAGGCTGTGGGGCGCACGGCCGGGCACCACGGAGGGGAGCGGCACTCCCCAGAAACACGGCCGGTGCCCAGCATGACCCTGGCTGGAAGGCCAGAGCCGGTGAGCGGGTCTGGGAGGCTGTGCAGCCCTGCTGGCCCGCAGCCCAGCCCCCTCGGCCCCTGCCTCTCCGCGTGCATGCTTGGGGCGGGGGGTGGGGCTCCTTGGACACTCCGTGGACATCCAGTCTCTGGAAAGACCCGAGAAGAAGACAACCCCACCTCTCCCGGGGCCCTTCGGCGTGTGTGAGGTGATGATCGTGGCTTGGCCCGGCTCCTCATCCCCCTGTGTGGTCTCCATGGAGACGGACAGCAAGCTGGCCCCGCCCTCGTTTTAATGGCTCTCAGGGACCAGATGACCTTCCCTTTAGCATCGCGCCCTTCTCTAGCAAGATGACCCCGACTCCTAGTTTCCTCAGAGTCCCCAGTCGTCCCACAGGCGTGTCACAGGTCTGAAGGTTTTGCTTACTGCCTTCCTTCGCCCCGCTGAAAGAGGCGGTGGATTTGGAGACGCAGGAAGGAAGCAACAGGCCGGCCCGGGCACTGTCCTCAAGGGCCCCTGGCACTCGGCGCCCCAGGAAGCAGGGCCGTGAGCCCCGGCCTTCGCCCCTCCCGTCTCTGAAGCAGAGTTGCCTCCTCCTCACAAGCTTCCCCTTCTCCTCAGACACCAGGAAAGGAGAGGCCAGCACGGGTCTCCCTAAGCCCTGCCTCTAGGATTGGACGGTCCCGGCTCCGGGGCAGACCCACGGCTGCACTCGACCGCTCACCCCCTGCCTCCCCAGCTGCCCAACGCTGTGTCGCGGCGCTGGGTGCGGCGGCTCCCTTCTGGCTGCACCGGGTTTTGCTCTGGGCCTCCCTTACGGCTCTTCCACGCCAACAGGCAGACTCTCTGATGCTGCAAGGACCCCACAGCCCGGGCCCAGGGGCCACGGCTCAGGTCCGGGTCTGGCGCACTCAGCCGTGCGTCTCACGATGGATGCATGAACTGAGACCCGTGAGCCGGCCGTCACGGCGCGAACCAAGTATGGGGTGAAACCCAAGGCCCCGCTGCCCTGCCGGCCCCCCTGCACGGCGGTGACTGCGGACACTGACCTATGGTGGTGAGCTGGCCCTTGGCGCTCAGGGACATGGACAGCGCAGGGGGCGACGGCAGCTCTGGCTGGTCGTCGGACTCGGGCGGCCCCCCGATGCTGTGGGAGTGTCGCCACTCCTTGGCCTCCTCCTGGGGCTGCAGCTGGTACCTGCGGGCGGCAGCCAACAGCTCGGTCTGGGCTTCTACCACCTGAGCTCAGAGGTGAGCTCCAAAAGCAGGACGAGGAGGTGGGAGCCGTCGGGGCTGACTACGCGGGGTGCGGAGGGAAGCAGCATCCTCCCGGACCTCAGGAGGGGCGGAAGGGCTGGGGACGCCCCTGCGGGGCTGCCCGAGCTACGCCGAGATGACGGAGGCCCGGGACAGAGCTCGGCATTCGAACCTCCCAGCAGCAGGAATCACCGGACCGCAGGACCTACTGCCCACCTGAGTGGCCAGAGGTGGCCCGCTCTCCCTCAGGTTTGGGGGGGCGTGTTCTGGCAGGACTGGGGCAGACAACACAGGCTGGTGCAGAGAAGTGCGTGAGTCCCATGTGCAAGCCTGTCTCTCCTCTGTCACCTGAGCCCCGGCTACAAGGTGACGCACACACAACAGTGAGCCTGGGTGGGCGCCTGGGAGGATGTACGGGAACCAGGTACACGTGACCGGCCGAAAGGGGCACCGCATGCATGACTGGAGCCTGGGAGAGGGCGAGTTACGTTTTTTCATACAGACCAGGAGCCCCAGGTATAGGAGAGAAAAACACATGTAAGGGTTATTACCTGAGCCCCTTCTTGGGAAGAGTATTCCGATCCCGCTGATTACTGTGGAGGAAAGAAAGAGAAGCATGTGGGTCCATCTCAGGAACTAGAGTTTGGGAGCAGAGGTTTGACGGACGCAACACCGGGACCCTGGGCATCCGGCCGTGAGGCCCCCGTCGCCATAAACAAAGGGGAGTTCAGCCACAGCCGCCTCTGGGCTCACAAGTTGGGAAATTGTTTGATGTTTTTCTCTGATTAGCTTCCCACTCCCCCGCCTCCCCTCCCCGGCAACCAGGGATTGAACCTGGGCCCTGGGCAGTGAAAGCGTGGAGTCCTAACCACCGGACCGCCAGGGAATTCCCTCTGATTTGCTTTTTAAAGATCATGCTGTGGTAGATGAAAACCAGGATGTGACATAATAGGGGTGATCTGGGGCCAATGATTAGGAAGCAGAAGCTTCAGATGGCAGGTTAAACCAGGCATGAGGGCTCGGGGAAGTCACTGAACGACTGTGTACTGGTTCCTCGTGTAGCAGGTGAGAATCAGAATTTAAACACAGGAACGAAATCCTGTTCCTTAAGAGTTGCTGAGAAGCAGAGGGGGTTACGTAATGTGCACACAAGTGTCGCCGGTCACAGAGCAGCAGTCAAACAGGCCCGGAGGCAGGAGCGGGCTCCCTGGGCTCGGCCCCGCCCACCCACCTGTCCAGCTGCCCAGTCCTGGGGCTTCCGCTCCAGGTCAGCTCTTCGGCGTCCTCCTCTGCGGGGGCGGCGGGGGGCGCGGGGGCTGCGGGCACAGGGGCGCTGCTGGGGAAGGCGCCGGGCAGGCTCATGGGCATCTGGAGGGACTCCATGCTCCTGTGCAGGCCCGAGAGCTTGGGGTACATGCGGGTCTCTTTGGGGACGCCGAAACTGCTCATGAGCTCCAGGCCCTGGGAGAAGCTGGCGGAGTTGATGTTGAGGATGGGGGCTGGGCTGGGGCTGAAGCAAGAAGGGAGGGGACCCCCGGCGGCCGGGCCCGGAGTGTGAAGATCTGGGACCTTCGGCGCATGGGCGTCAGCGGACGCAGGGAGATCCAGGCTGTTGGAGTTGACCTTGTCCAGATTGGCTAGGGAGGGTGGCTTGACAAAGCTCTTAGCCGTGGCCCTGAGAGAAGTGACGATAAAACAGGACATTCAGGATCACGGAGTTAGAGAAACAACAGGCAGGTGGGATCGCAGCCAAATCCTGGTCCTGTTTCCTCACTTTCGGGCTCTTTGCAAAGCACGGGGGGCTTCTCTCAATGCCACTGGGAAATACGGGGGAGGAAATCTGACCTGGGCACCATCTTAACGAGGGGGCGGCACATGCACAAGGGAGACAAGGGTGGGTTTACGCACAAATGGACGTGTGTGTGTGAGAAACTAAAACAGCAAAACCACCCAGGCAAGAGCTCGGAGAGGCTCAGAGCACATCGGGGGGCACCGAGAACAGCTCCGAAACACGGAAGAGGCGTCCGGCACCCGGGGAACAGGGGGGAGGCCCAGGGCCAGCAGGGAACAGGCCGCCCCGTCTAAGGAGCGCCGGGACCCTGGGAGGATGCTGGGAGGGCAGACAGGAGGAAACGCCCAGCCTGGGTACCTGAGGGGGGTTGGCGGCAGCTCTGCCAACTTGGGGGCCGGGGGGTGGCTCGCTTGGCCCTTGGGCGTGCTCTCCGGGGAGCCCATGCTCTTCAGGGCCACGCTGTCTGGGTCCAGGGCCACGGCCTTGGCCTTGGCCTTCTCCTTCTCCCGGTCCGTCTGGTTGACGGGGGCTGGGGTGGCCCGCCCGCCGGCCCCCTTGGAGGGCTCCTTCAGCCTGGAGGGCGTCAGGCTGCCCTGCCTGGTGCTGAGAAGGCTGGGGTCGATGCTGCTGCTCACGGGCCGGGGGCCGGCCCGCCCGCCGGTCACGCTCATGGAGCTGGACTTGGCCGGTCGGGGCAGGCTGCGGTACTGGATGTTGGAACGGGCGCCCGGAGCCAGGAAGCCGGGCTCCGCGCCGTTGGGCACGTCCAGGCTGGCCTTGCGTCCGTTCGCCGGCTTGACGGGGATGCCCGAGGCCTTCTGCGCCTTGCCGAGCGTGGCCGAGCCCCCGGCCTGCACGACGGTGGCCGTGCCTGTGGCGGGAGGGGGCTTCTTGTAGCCGAAGGACCCCGACGTGGATGGGCGCGCGATGCCCGAGGGAGGCTTCTTGGCGTCACCCAGGCGGTCGCGGCCGGCGTCCGAGGAGGAGCGCTGCAGGCCGGCGCTCTTCACCGCCAGCTTGCCCTTGTCGGTGGCCTTGCCCTCGGGTTTGCCTGCGGAAGGCGGACAGGAGTGAGCGCTGAGACCGCCGTCTCTGGCCCCGGGAGGAGGGGTGCCGTGGGCGGGCGAGCGGGAGCCCCGCAGGCTGAGGACCCTTCTCGCCAGAGGGGAGGGGACTCTGGGTGGGACTGGCCTCCGATTGTTGTTTTCTGCCCCCAGGGTAGGGGGTCCCATTTTGGTGGAAACGGCAGAGGCGATCACAAAGATGATCAAGAAGGAATGACGTCTAACACCGGTCCAGGGAGGGAAGGTGGGGGAAGCAAAGGGGTGGGACTCAGCTGTGTCTGCCGGTGGTTAGGGACTAGAGGGGGCCTGACGGAGGCCGCGGGTCACCACGGAGCCACGCTGGGAGCGGCATGATTCTGACAGTGTGCCAGGACCTCCCTGGGACGGCAACCAAGCCCTCAGGAAGACAAGAGCATCACCCGCGTGTCCCAGGAGAGGAGACGGAACCACTGGACGGTGTGAGGCAGGTCAGGCCAGGCTCCCCCCTCCTCTACACCTGGGCCTAGGCTTTAAGCACGTGGCATTTGTATGCCCACATCTGCACGACGGACATCGTACTGCCCGTCTTCCCTGACTCGGGATGGCCTGGAGGCTAGGGTGGGCAGTACGTGGAAGCAGCGTGCGGGCTGGCCGTCTCCCAAGGGTTAACGGCTGTGAGGAAGCCAGGGAAGCAGGACTTGGCCCTGGGCCCCCCGGGTCCCTCGTTACTCGGCTCACCTGCGACCTTGAGGGCGCTCTGGGCCGTGTGAGTGATGGGGGAGGTGACGGCCACCGGCGGGGTCTTGCCCTTCTTCAGGGACCCGGGGTGCCCCAGGGTGACGGGCTTCTTCAGTTCCCCAACCTTGGATGGGTCGTCGCAGCTCTCGGGCCGCTCTCGCCGCCACTTGGCCGCCCCGGGCTCCATCTTCAGGCTGCCGCTGTCGTACTCCAGCTTCCTGGGGGCCTTCTCCTCCGACTCACTGAACCAGTTCAGCGCGCTCTCTGCCAGCGAGCGCTTCTCGGAGTCCGTGCGCAGCTGGAGATGAAAGAAGGCAGAGTGGACGCTCAGGTGGGGAAGGGGGGACTGGGTGGAGAGAGGGGCTTTGGCTGCCGGGTGGCCCGACCCTTCCAGAGTGGACAGCGAACCAGCCTTCCGCCCGCACCTCCAGGCTGCCAGAGGACAGCACACAGATCCCGGGCTTCTCTTCCTCTCCAGGTGGGACAGCACTTACGGGCATCCCTCCGAACTGGCGTGGGCGCTCGATAGAGGCCCGCCCGCTGGGACAGCAGCTCACGCCTTAGGTGACTGCCCGGCAGCTAGGGATTTCTTTCCACCAGCTCAAGAAGGACTTGGCCAAGGGCACGTGGGAGCCAATCCCACGGAGCAGGTGAGCGGACGTGCCACCCTGCGCACAGGCACGGCCCGGTCTGCCCCGCGGTTCTCTTGCAGAAGGCGGCTTAGGCATCCGCACTCGCACGTACCACTATAGTCGAGTTCCTGCGAGATGCCGTCGGCGTGGTGGGCAGGGAGTTGAGTGAGGAGCTGGCGTTGAACTCTTCCGAGCTGAGGTTGTCAGAGGCATCACTGAGCCCGCTGCTGATGGAGCTGCTCTCATCCCAGCTACGGGACAGGAGAGAAGGGTTAGCAGTCAACACAGAAGCCACGGCGAGAAATAAAGTTCCCATAATGAGGGCAGGATGGCTGTACTCCAGCATATAGACCGGCCAGAAGGGGAAAAGCGTGGGGGTTAGTCCTGGGTTTGCCAGCAACGCAAAGAGTGATTTAAACTTCCTTGTAATTTGGTGATGTCCTTTCATAAAAGGAAGGGACTACACAGGGAGCTCTACTCAACACTCTGTAATAACCTATGTGGGAAAAGAATAGGAAAAAGAAAAGATATACGTGTTAGACATACACTGAATCAAGGTGCCTTACAGCTAAAACAAGAACAATGTTGTAAATCCACTATACTCCAATATATAATAATTACTACATTTAAATTAAAAGAAAAAGAAGGGACTAGCTTTATCTGGTCAAGGAAGATGTTATATCTCCTTAACAGAAAGGCGTATTATAGAGACAAGATAATTCTTGGATGGATCTAATCACACAAACCCATTTCCCGTCCCTATATATAGCCTCCATTCTTAGAATTACTGTATCTTTATTTCTAGATGTGTTCTCTAGGTATTTCCCCTCCCTTTCCTGAATTTTTCCACACCTGATAACCAGGGCCGGAAAAAGACTGATCTTTTCTAGAGCCGCTTAGACCTGTCACTTCTCACTGCTCCCCTCTTTATTGGGTTCACCCCATCCTGGGACCGGGTCCCGCTGCTTAAGAGCGTGTACCACTCTTCTGGTAAGTAAACCCACTTTAGGTGCCGTGGCCAAGCAGAGGGGCCAGATGTGTGCTGAATGGTTTCATTTCTCTGCCAATTGCTCGGAATATCAGACTTGTGGTGCCTGGGAGAGACTGTCGTTAAACATCTGTCTGTACGTCTTTATATCGAGAACCCTGGTCCGTATATTCAGAGAGCCTGACACAGCCTCGGTCACTCTCCCACAGTCGCTTGGCTACTGGTTTTTCTGTTTGACAAGTTTCACAGTCAGAACGTTTATTCTTAACATCTGAACGAGATGCCTCCTCCTCTACCGTTCACCTCCTCTTGGACCATCCGTGCTTGCTCTCGCAAGTTTCTTTTTGTTCACACGTTATTTCCAAAGCTCAACTTCCATCCCCTACAACCGTTTTTCAAAGGTCCCATTGCCCAAGCCTTTCCCCATTTCTGTCTCTTCCTTCTGGACACTACAAAGTGCTTCAGAACTTCCGTGTTCAGTTTTAGAGCCTCAGACTGAACACGGGACTTGAGTTAAGACTTTAGTAATTCCGTGGGAATTCTCTCTACACCCTCCCATCCGCGTCCACAGTGAGTTTGCTCGTCAGCTTCACGTGTGTGCTGAAGCGGCTTAAGATGTTTTCCGTGAATTAGCTGGTATCTGGGAAACGTCTCCCTTTAGATTTATTTTGAGTTTTGTATCATGGAACAAAAATCAGACACACAAGTCATCTAAGTGCTTGGCCCGGATTTCGGCTGGCCTCCGGCTGATTTATGTGCTGGGAATAGGAAAGTGGGTGGTTTGGACGTTTGGCTTGTTGCTCTGCAGGGATTAATCCAAATACATTGAGAAAGGGCAAAGAAAGCACGGGGATTAGACCACACTACAGACTGAGCTAGACGTTATTACTGTGAAATATGGCCATTATTAAATGACAATCCACTCTTCTCCCCCCACTTGTGACATATATTAAATCTCACATTTGTCCTGGGCTAAAATAACACCTCCCCCCAACCCCACATCGTAGAGAACACATACTGAGCAGGAAAGATCAATTCTGGTTTTACGATCCTATCATCCTATCAGCTCTCCTGGGTCAAGACAAGATCTCTGACAAACAGTTTCCAGCGGGTCAAATACACAAGAAGCCTGTCCTTGCGCAGAGATTAATTACGGGTAATCGAGGCCTTGGGGCAGAGAAAACGCCTATGGACAAGAGGACTTTGCAGTCCACCAACCCCAAAGACACCCTTCCTTTGCTCTGCACTGACGGAAAGCCCAACGCTGAGACGGGGGAGGGGTGTTTATCTTCTCAGAGACTCAGTTCCTCCTGGCCCCAAAGACCTCCCCTCCCAAATCACAGACTTTCTCCTGTAGTAAGAAAGTTCCAGCCTAATTACCGGGCAAGGTTGACTACAGGATTTGAAGGTTTCCTTCAATTCTTCCACGGACCGGGGGCAGGGCGGGGGCATGGCTCAGGAAGTAACGCGAGCCATGGGGAGTCATGGGGAGCGGCAGGTGAAGCTTCGCTCGCTCACCTCCTGCTGTGCGGCCCGGTTCCTAACAGTACCGCCCTCGGCCCCAGGGGTTGGGGACCTAGAGAAATTCCTTTGCAGGTCCTGAACAGAAGGAAAACTCTGTCGTCATGACTGAAGGGTTAAGCATGTCCATTGGAGGGAGCATATTTTCTTTCTTAAAAGAAAAATTACACAAGTAATATAGGCTCTAGTCAAGACTCAAACATTATGTAAAAATATAAAGGGAAAAAGGAAAACGCCCCTTTTCTGCCCTCCCACTTTGACTTCTAGGGTAACCATGGGTAACGGTTTTTGTGCTTCCTTCAGAGCACCCCCATGCGGCCCCCTGTCCGCAGCTGTCTGCCCTCTGCATCGGGGACCACACCCCACCCTCTGGAGGCTCTTAAGTTGGAACCTCAGGCCTCCTCTGTGTTGGTTTACATTCTTGTTTTAGTGAAGTACCTCCTCCAGTAGGCTTCTGGAGAAGTGTGCTTGGGAAGCAAACTTTGTAAGATTTGACGCCTTATAAAATGTCATTATGCTATTTTACGTGGGAGATTTTGGCCAGGCATTGAATCCTTAGCTGAAAACAATATCCTTGCAGAATGCAAAAGCATTGCTCCACTGCCTAGCCTCTACTGTTGCCATTCTGATTCCTCGTCCCTAGAATGTGACCTGTTTCTTTGTTTCCTTTCTGGAAACGTTTAGCATCTTCCCGGGTGTTATGAAGTATCATTAATGACTCTATTTTTGGGGCAGTGGCCTCAATTTTATCTTCCGTTGCCTCCATTTCTGCTACCATTTTTCATTTCCAAGGGTGAAAACACCGTATCGGTCTTTCTCTCAAGGACACAACCTCTTCTTTTATCTCTCAGAGACATTCATTCACTCATTCATTCGGAGGGGCAGGTTTACAATCTCTTTGCCTAGTTTCCAGCTCCAAGTTGCTCTTTTCTGTTTGTATCGGGAGGCTTCTGTGTTACACGCCTTCTCGCATCTCTGACGACCCCTGGCTGTTTGCTCATCTGTAAGACTGGGACCCTCATCATAAGTTCATTGGAAGCTCTGTGTACACAGGCAGGACTTGTCAGCGATGGCGTCAGTATAGGGAGATGCAATGGGACTGATTCATGTCAGTTTCTTCTCTGGGGCTGCTCAGATTTCCTAGAGATGAATCTCCCACCCTCCTCCCTGGAGGGAATGAGACCTGTGTTCCGAGAGCTGAGCTGGGGAAGGTCCTGGGGGGTCTCAACATTCAATATGCGAAGTTTCACTCAATACTGGCTCAAAATCTAAGCCTTCGCTGTGCCAGGAGCCCACGAGTGCAGAGACCCCTGTTCTATTCTCTCCAGAGTTTCCAGTCTTCTGTCGACTAGGGGAAGGGCCGCAGCCTTCCTAGGACGAGGGGATCTGAGTCTGAGGGTTTCTTATATAAATTTCCAACCAGTCCTCCTGTTTTTAGTTTCACCTCTTCCCCCTCTAAAGGTACCTGATGTCACCAAGTCAGCAAGCTTTTTAAGGGTCCTGGGATACAAACAGAGGTGCTGCACAGTTGTCCCCACTGTGGGCTTAGGACTCGCCTTCGAGCTGATAAAGCAGTTCACACCTGCCATTCTGATCCCAGCTTCCCCGGATGTGGCTCCTGTCTCTCCCTCTAGTCTTTGCCCTTGTGGTTTTATGATTAAAATAAAATCCCAGGGCTTCCCTGGTGGCGCAGTGGTTGAGAGTCCGCCTGCCGATGCAGGGGACACGGGTTCGTGCCTCGGTCCGGGAGGATCCCACATGCCGCGGAGCGGCTGGGCCCGTGAGCCATGGCCGCTGAGCCTGCGCGTCCGGAGCCTGTGCTCCGCAACGGGAGAGGCCACAACGGTGAGAGGCCCGCGTACCGCAAACAAACAAACAAACAAACAAAACAAAACAAAAGTTCGTTCAGGATTTTCCGTAACATCTTACGGAAAAACCTGAATGAACTTCTTGGACAGCCTAATACTACCGGCCTGTCCATCTTTTCTTCCTTTACGTTTCTCCTGCTTTGGCTCCGGTTCAGAGCCTAACGACCTCTTGGCTGAAGCCCTGTGAAAGGCTTCCATCCCCCCCACTGTCAACAGAGTTTCCCCTCCTTCCAGTACACACTGAGTATCATCAGAAGCCCGACCCAGCACCTCCCCAAACCTTCATTAGCTCCTCGCTGCTGAGACAGTCGAATCAAAACTCTACATCCCGCTGTTGCAGACCGTCCGTGAGCCATCGTGAGCGTACAGCGTACGACGGCACGGATAAATGTCGTAGCCAGGCCCTCCGAATTCAAGTCCTGTAAACTCTGCTCGGGGTTAAGCTCGCTGTCAACGTGGCAAACATCCACTGAGCTGACATTTACAGGGTGGTGTCAGCTGCATGGACACTTGACAATGACTGTCCAGAGCAAAGAGGGGGAAAGATGTAAATGAAACATGAACTCGGAAGCACAGACCAGAGACACGAGAGGACTCAGCGTAAGGGGTGACTAAGTTCTCGGACCAAATCCGGAAACACGGCCCCGCCGTGTAGGCCGCGGGTCAGCACGGTGCTCAGCCCCAGCCCCTGCTCCTAACTCCCAGCCCCCTCGGATTCCGCCTCGGTGGCCGCCGGCGGGCTCACCTCACGTCTTTCCAGAAGCACAGGGCTGCAGCGGGAGCCGCTCTCCTCACCACTGTGTGAGGATCTGTGTCTGCGGAAGATTCTGGAGCCCTGGCATCATCACGGCACTTGACAGGGATGCGCATGGACCCGACCTGCCTCCATGGGCTTCCCCCCAGCTCTGCACTTTGAAGTCAAGGCCCACACCAAACAGCCGGTTTTCTGCGAGGCTTTCCGTGATCCTCCTTGTCAGGAGAAATCGCATCCTCTCGTACGTCCTCTTAAACTCATCTCTGGCTCCATCAGAGCATTCTGCCTTTAAGTAGTTATGTCCGTGCATCCCTTTGCTGGACCACCTCTCCCTGAGGGGTAGGACTGTGCCCCTCATACAGTGTCTGTACACGGTGGGCAGACTTGAACTCCTGGCTTGGGAAAGCAGGGATGAGCAAACTCAGAGAAGGGGTTACGATCTGGAAATGCTACACAGATGTTCTCTACGAATGACTGGTAGTTTATTTCCAAAGAATCCTCACTTCAGTGGGAATTGGTAAACTTTCTCTTTGTAGAACTTTTAGATCTCTGCTTAAATTCTCCATCTATTCAAGAATGTAATCCACCTTTTCTACCAGATCCTTAAAAACACCTATTAGAAATATTTGACAGGGACTTCCCTGGTGGTCCAGTGGTAAAGAATCTGCCTTACAATGCAGGGGACGCGGGTTCGATCCCTAGTCAGGGAACTAAGATCCCACGTGCCGCAGGCAACTAAGCCCGTACGCCACACCACAGCCACTGAGCTCGTGCCCCACAGCTAGAGCTCACGTGCTGCAAACTACAGAGCCCATGCACCCTGGAGCCTGTGCACCACAACTAGAGAAGAGAAAAAAAAAAAAAAAAACCCTGCATGCCACAACTAGAGAGAAGCCCACAACCAAGACCCGATGCAGCCAAAAATAAATAAATAAATCTTAGAAATATATATATTTGACAACCCTTGTCTGCTAATCCCAACAACAGAGTCATCTGTGGGTCTGCTTCTATTGACTATTTTTCTGCCAGTGATATTTTCCCATTTCTTCACAGGTCTCATAACTGCTTATTATATGCCGTGTGTTAAGTGGATGGCAACATGCACACCTAGAAAATGACGTGCCCCTTCCTCTGTCAGGCTGCTAGGCCTGAGGGATGAGTCGGTCTCATCTGCGGTACAGCTAGGTCTAGGTTTTGTTGTCACGTTGGTTCCAAACGTCTTGGGGGCGGGATCAAGGCTGTCCTTCCTATGGGGCTTGGGACGTGGCCACGGTAAGACCCCGAGATCTCTCCACGCTCTACAGCCCAGCTGCCAGCTTGCAGGGCCACCGAGTTCTTTTAGCTGGTGGTGGCCACCGCCGTGCACTCAGAGAAGGGCCCTGTACCTTGCAGGGGGTCTCCTCCACGCTCCTGCCCCGCTCTTGGCTTCCTCTATGCTGTGCTGCTTCCGGCTACTCTGTTAATGCCCCGTGCACCCCAGCTGGGGAAGGGGCGTCTGTCCCATCTTTCTGCCCTGCCCTCGGTCACTGGCTCACGTCCACTGTGTGCTCTCAGGGAAGGCCCTGGGGGAAAGAATTAAGGGTGGGTGGGGACGTACTTGCTCTGTGACTAAGTCTCCTTGTAGCCAGTGAGCATGTAGCCGTTGAAAGTTTGTACAAAGTCCAGCTGTTTTCTCCTTAGCCTCATGTCTGGCGGGTTAACCCTCTGCCTCCCGCCGGGCCCCTCAGATGAAAGCAGCCGAGCGTTCTTTCTCTCCCAGGAAGGGTTCGTCCTCTCTGGAACTGAGTTCAGTTAGAATACTTTGCATCTTTAGACACTTATTTTTTTTCTTTCCTAAGTTATGTTTGTCACTTCTCCAGCTCTTTCTTGTTGGGTGGGAGTGGCAGTGTGTGGTGACCTTGTACCATTCCTTCAATAAATTTCTGAGCCCTCCGTCTAGGGCTGTAAGCGAGCCAGCTGATCCCTCTGCTGTTCCCTTGCCCACTTCCTAGCACCGGGGTACAGGGGTGCACCCATCTCCTCTGCGGGACGAGAAGAAGGACCGTGGCGGGGGAGGGTAGGCAGCTCAACCGGACGCTCCCTGTGTGTGTGTGCAGGCCCAGGGCAGTGCACAGGGTGGGGCGCACTCTCCCCCTGGGAACAGCGCCAGCAGTCGTGTAGCTCTTGGCCGCCCCTCCCACACGTCTCCCCGCAGAACTCAAGTGGCCAAGGGAGTCAGAGGGCCAAGGGTGTGGGCTAGCGGATGGCAAGGGCGGGCCGGCTCGTGGTGCACAGGAAAATTCCTTAGTTCTCCCCAGCCCAGCACGGTCCTAGGAAGGCAGACCGAAACGCTGAACCGGCATTCCTCTGGTCCAGAACATGCGTGCCTGGAGAAGCAGCAAACACATCTCTCTGGTTATTTACCACTTTATGGCTTCTTAAATGCTTTAAGGTTTCAGAGCTCTGAAACCTTATTTTCTCCTCTGAGGAACGTCCGCCATACAATAGGCTGGTTATAAGAGTCGGGCTGTTTTTTTTTCTTTTAGAATCATTTTTTACTCCCAGGTAAAGTTTACAGAATTGGGAGCCTGCTGCTACAGCCCCGGCAGACGCCGAGGCCTTCCTGCTCTCCATCTTGGCATCACTGCCGTCCGAACGGAAACACGCCCCAGGACAGCAGGAGGCTCTCTGACCACACGGCAGACCCGATTTCCAGAAACTGAATTCCCAGCTGCTCGTAAAAAGAAGCCGGAGTCAGACCTGGGAGGCTTTCAGTGCGCATCGCTGAACCAACGAGGGCGACTCTGTCCCATGAAACCTACAAATATCGGGTGGGCCAAGAGTCACCAACGCACGACTCTTGACACGTCCCCCGGGCTGGGGCTGGTAGGCGGCAAGCAGCAGTGAGTGGTGGTGAGTCAGCATAAATCAGGCCCAGGGTGGAGGCCACACGACAGCCAGGGCGTGCGAGCGCGATGCCCCGGCTCCAGGGCCCCGGGGCCGGCGTGGCTACGGCTCAAGACAAAAGGAACATCTTACTAACGCAAGTGCCTTAGGTGATGCCCCCTGGACGGCTCTGCAGCCCCACAACTCCAACTGCTCTACTTCAGGGGACCGGAAAGGAGGACACGGAGTTTGGTCCAGGACCAGCCCGTCGGAACTAAATACATAAAGAGACGCCAAGTTACTCTGTGCTCTTGGGGTGGCTGCCCGGAGGGCTGGAAGTGGATATCCTGATCCTTGCTCTAGTTTTGAAAACATGCACAGCTTCCCTGAGAGGACAGCACTTAGAGTTAGGATACAGCTTTCCCTGCTCACCATCTAGGATGGAAGGTAACGGGCTAAACCACATGACGCTGCCAAGTTTGTAGGTAGAAGGTGGTTGACCGGGGGCACTGCCATCTGGTTCAACATCACATGTGTTTCCTATTGAATCTGGCCTGGGCTTCAGCACTTGTTTGCTACAGAAGTGCGGTGGCGGGTTCTGAACTCTTAACAACAGGAAGATGCTGAGTTCTGGGATCAAACGACAGAGGTGACAACCTGTCCTGGCTGAGGCCTAGTTCGGTGCCTCTGAAGACAAGGGAACACATCTTGGACTCCCCTCAATCCAAAGTTCCAAAGAGGCCCCACTCTTCACTGTCTTTGATCCTTTCTCCTCCAGGCATTTTCCTGGAGGCGAGCCGCTCGGGTGGCAGCCAGCCCAGGGCCCCCCCAGAGCTCACTCGCAGCCACGGCGATGGCTCCTAACGAGGCATCTGGTTGGTGATATGCTCCCTCTCTGGCCCCTTGAGCAAGTGACCCTCCTGCCCCTTTGGTTACCAGGTGGTCACCTCCTAGGTCTGTGCAATATGGCGGCCACTGGCCACGCGCAGATACGCACGGAGCACCTGAAACGTAGCCGGTCCGATGACATGAGACGTGCGGTACAATTTCAGAGACTTCGTACCAGATTCCAAAGACTTAGTGTGACAAAGGAATGCAGTATATCTTATTAATAATTTTATATTACATACTTAAATGATGTCTTAAAGATATCGGATTAAATAAATCATGTTATTGTAATTAATTCCACCTGTTTCACTTTTTTAAAATGTGTCTACTAGGAAATTTAAAATTATGCATGTGACTTGCACCATGTTTCTACTGGAAAGCGCTGTCCTGGAGGAAACTTTTGGTCAATGGAAAAGTCAGCCCCGAAGAGCTGGGGTTCATTAGCTGCTACAGTGGTTACAGCTGGTGCACGACCTGAAAAAGCTGTGGTTTGCAGTTAAACGTCAACGGTGCTTCTCTCAGTGGCACCAGATGTGGCAGAATTGCTGGGCACATAGACTGAATTATTGGCCACAGTCCTGAGCGTTCAAGAGGTTAAAGAGGATATAAGTGATTTAAAACGGAAGAAAAAGAAGAGAAGCTCATGGAGGAGTCAGAGTGAAACCGAGCAACTGTGTGATGTTCAGTTTTGAAAATGAATCAAGGCCACGTAGAGAGACCGATGTTCTGCTCAGGCACCGGCAAAGCTCTCACCCGCCCACGTGGCCTCAGCTCTCCGGGGCGAGCGCAGCACAGCGCCTGCTTCATTACATGTCTGTGGTTTGGCCGAGGCCACGGCAAGCCAGCCTGGTCTGGCCAACAAGGATGAACTGCACACAGAGAGATTTAGAAGCAGGGGGCGGGGGCAGAGAAGAAGCCAATGTAAACGTCTTGAGCTAACGGCCTGCCGAGTCTTAAGGGTAACGATCACCAAGCAGAAGGAACTCTCGGCACCAGGTAACCAGGGTCTGATAGGAAACTGGAGGACGTGCACGATCAGGGAGACTTATCTGGCCCCCTTGATATTTTGACAGTCCAGTTCGTTCCTATACCCCGGTCCCTGTGAACACTGACGGTTCCAGCAACCTGTGAATGACGCTTCCTGAACCCCAGTTTGAACCACAGATCTGAGGAATTCTGTTCAACTCTCGAACGCTGAGGCTACCTTTGTGCATGATGAGGGCTGGGGACCCTAAAATTCAGGTTTAATCTCTACAGACAGGTTACCCGGCACTACCGGCACAGACGAAAAATGAGAGAAAACAGGCACCGCCGCTTAGGAGCCCATCACTCTAGGAGATCCGGTGCAACGCCTCCGTGATGAATTCTTACTCGGACCCAGCAGGGAAGATTACAAAGAGGAGCATCACAAATTCAGAAGATACTTCCTGGAGATCAAACGCAGCTCAGGTGAAGGCCGAGAAGACTAGACCCTTGATCCTCCTAGCACATCATGAAACTACCCATTTCCACTGTTGCCCTTGTCTGTTAAGTCACTCCGTGAGGGCCAGAGTTCCCCACGCCATCTAGACAGGGTCTGGTGTAAACACACACAGGCTGCTATGCCACCGCGAGTGTGGAACGGCTCCTCCTGTGCTTTACTGGGAGGGGACCTCTATCCACTGGGTCCCGGTTGTAGCTCCCCTCACCCCTTCCTTGCCAAGTCAACCACCGTCAACACGGCCAGTGCAGCGCACTCTCCTCTCCTAGAAGGTGGACGTGTTTTCCGCGGGGGCAGTGGGATCACGGGCCCGTCCTCAGCAGGACCCCGTTCAGTCAAGCTAAAGCCTGTGTCTGAATCTGAAGAGATGCCATCTCAGCAGCGGCAAAAGAGTGACTTAGGACGAGCCTGCTAGCTTGGAGTACTTAATTGTTCTGGAGAACTGGGTGCTCCTGTAGTGATCTACAAAATTCTAGGCGTATGTGCAATGTTCTGTTGTCTGCTCATACCTTTGGATTCTCAAATGTCTTTGACCCGGAAAAAATTTTTTTAAAAATTATCATCTTGGCTTCTAACACCAAGCTTCAAGCATTGCCTTCTTGGTTCTGGAATTTAATCTCTGCCCTAAGGTTAAGACAGTTTCTCACACTTAGACCATCGTTACAGACTGAAATGTGTCCCCCCAAATCCTTATGTCGAAGCCATAACCCCCAGTGATTATATGTGGAGAAAGGACCTTTAGGGAGGTAAGTAAGGTTAAATGAGGTCATAGGGGTGGGGCCCTAATCCAATAGGACTGGTGTCCTGAGAAGAGGAGGAGACACCCGAGCTCTTTCTCTCCACGGGAGGACACGGAGAGAAGCCAGAAGACAGGTCTCACCAGGAACCAACTCTGACGGCCCCTGGATCTTGGAATTTTAGCCTCCAGGACTGTGAGAGAATTCATTTCTATTGTTTAAGCCACCCAGCCTTCGGTATTTGGGTATAAATTAGCTTATTTTTTATTTATACATTAAAACACGGGACCCTGACCACCTCCACGATTCAGGCAGTTTTCCATTCAGGGATTTACTGACACGAGGTTTTTGATCGTGATACCGTAGGTCATTACAGCTGAAATAAAATACCCAAATCCATCAGCCGGGCTCAGGAGAAGAGAAAAGCAAGGAGGCGAGCAGAGTGGAAGGAATGATCGTTGCTGCTTTGACTTGGCAGGGGTACGATCCTGGAGAAATGTCATCGTTTTACGATGAAACCAGGCTCTACATGTGCTCCCCTAATGACACGCTACGCAACTATTCAGTCCTGCAAACAGCCTGGCTAGCACTTTGTGGGACAAAATGGATGCAACTGGATTAGAGGAATCAATGTATTTTATTGGGATCTTAATGTGGGAAAGGGTAACTGCAGGGTGGTGGGCGAGACAGAGAAGTGAGAAGACGGGGAGTAATGAGAGACCGTTTCCGAGGTGTGGGTTTAAGCTTTGCCGTGTCAGCTGGCAGGGCTCCGCGCAGGAAAGCAGAGCAGAAAGTCGAGCTGTTTAACGGGAGTCTCCCTAATGAGGACCAACTGCGGGTGAGAATGCTGACTCGGCTGGCCGAGGCTTGTTTGAGTTCTCTCCTGTTTCAGAGATCTCCCTTTGCGCCTGCACCAAGCCTTCCCCCTCCTCTCCTACTTTCATAGGGGCAGGAATGAAAAAAAAAGGCACCTTTCTCTTTTTCAGACGTTTCCAAGTGAGGAAATGTAAATTCTTCACAGAGTCAAAAATAACTGGGAATCTGAAGAAGAGGGAAAATCCTACCGGATGCCATTCAACTCACCTCGGGAGGATGAGGGGCAGCCCTTGGGGGCAGACTCTGGAATGCTAACCGTGCACTGTCCCCGCTGCGCTTAACTCCCAGAGTTGAATTCCCTTACTTTTCTTGGCCTCAATTTCCCCAGGTGTAGACAGGTCATTCCACACCTACAAAGTGAAATGTTTGGGAAGTCGAACATCTGGGAAGATAATTTTGATTCTTAACTTGGGCAAAGCAAATCCTGACAAGAACTAAAAAGTCACAAAATTAAGGTGTCTTTAATTTAACTGGTGAAAAGTCATCCTGATGTGAGTTTCCATCAGAAAGAGGCTCTAAGAAAAGTCAATAGGGTGCTGTTTGGAACCAACATTCCCTTCTCTTCCTAAACCAACACAGACGTCCCATTCCCGTAGATTTCTGGAAAGGGGCGAAAATGCTGTTTGGTTTAACATTTCGGAAGATACTTCCTGCTTCCTCCCCACTTCCCACCTGCTCTTCCTCAGGGAAGAGTCCCCAGTTCCCAAATCCCCGGCTGATGGAAAGGACACGACACAGCAGTGTTTGCACCTTTGCGTTTTCTTTAAGCCAATCAGGAATTAAAAGACGACTGACGATACTCTGAAAAGTAGGACAGGTTCAGGTTAAGTGCCTAGAGCAGAGCTTGGCAAATTTTCCCTGTAAAGAACCAGACAGTCGTTACTATGTTAGCCTTTGATGGCCACACGTTCTGCTGCAACCACTTCCCTCTGCCCTTGTAGCAGGAAGGCAGCCACAGACAACACGTAAATGAATGGATGTGGCTTTATTTAAATGGACGATGAAATTTGAGTTTCATATAATTTTCATGTGTCACAAAATATTCTTCTTCTTTTAATTCTTCCCCCACTCACTAAAAAATGTGAAAACCATTCTTTGCTTTGTGGGCCAGACGAAAACAGGCGGTGGACCAGGTACGGCCCACAGGGCCAAAGTTTGCTGACCGCTGGGCTAGACCAAACTAAAGAGGAAAGGAAAACAATTGTTCCTTGACTGACAAGTCTCGGAGCAGAAAGCAACTCTGGACCAAGAGAGACCTCTGCTTTTCTTCCCTTTTCGTGCCTTTCTGATCTAAGCTGCTCGGTTTACAAGTCAAAACACGATTTTTCTCCCAGCAATATTACTGGCTCCTCTTGACTCAGGAAAATAAAAGGTTGGGGGCTGGGGAGGGAGGGGAAAAGAGAAGGAAGAAAGGAAGCGCTGGGATTGCTTGCCCCTCACTGCCAATCCCCCACTGGACTCGGGCAATGCCTTGAAGTAGGGTGGGAAGCAAACGTATTAGCAGCTTTCAGAATGATTTATGCGCAGGTGACAGAAGCGAAAGCCTTTTTCAGTGAGAAGCACAGAGCCTGCCCCAGGGACAGGATGGAAGGAGTCAGGCAGAGTGCACACGCCCTGGCGTTTCTGTCACGGTCACGGCAACAAAGAGGTCCTGATGTCCATCTTCAGATCGCAAACCGCCCTGGGAGCGCGCAGCGGGCGTCCGAAGAGGTGAAAAGGGCTGGGAAGCAGGCCCCAGTCCACACTCCGGGCTGAGGATCCGCGCACTCTCAACAGTTTCTGGCAGCCCCGGAGGGTCTGGGCCAGACTGCTGGTGTGAGATGCTGAGCTGGCAGTAAACACCCCCAGCCTGTAAGCTACTCTCTTGGCGGGACGAGGCTTCCGCCACAAACCCCACCGCTGCCAGGCCTTCCCTTTGAACACACCACTCCCCTCTGCTGAATTCTTCAATCTTCTCACCCCAAGAGTCCCTGGCATTCCATTATCACCTTTTTTCTCTTTTACTCTGTTAAAACTAAAAGTCCACTTTCCAGCTTCTTCCTAGTGTTTCTACAGAAACCGGGGCAATCGTCTTTTTTCTATTCGCTGAGACTCCTCGTCCAGTCAAAACTCCTGACTCAAAACAGAGGGCAACGCGCCACCCAAGTTTCCTGTCTGAAATTATCCTAATGCTGTCCACGTGTAATCTACCAAAGAAAAACAAAACAAGGACCCTTCAAAGGGAAAGCCAGCAAAACAGGGACAAACACACATTCCAAATCCTAAGACCTAAAGAGAAACGTCCCCGAGTCAGCCTGCCTGCCGGCACCCTGGCCCCCTCACCCCACCCCCATCCTGGCAACACGCGGTCAGAGACCCAAGTGCCCTTTCTGTCCACCAAGAGGATCAGCTCAGGATAAACGCTAAGTTCGTGACAGCACGACCCCTGTAGTGCCCACACAGGGAATGTCATCCGAACCCTTCATTTGTTTTCCTTTCCACGAATAACACTGACAAAGCAACCCACGGCAGAATGCAAGCACCTCCCGCAGGAGCTCACACCCTCTTGAGGCCCCTGGGGAGACGTTTAGCCAACAACCTTGGACGAGGACGGTTACTCTAACGCAAGTCAGATGCAGGGTCGCACAAAAACCATCGTACCTTCACTGAATATAAAGAAAGAGAAACATCCCGGGCTGGGTGGAGAGTCATAAATAAGATACAAGATGAAGCTGGTTTCCAGGTTCCAGAAAATTCTGATACGGCCTACGTAGGTCCCTTTGCAGTTTTGACTTTAGTGATTCAGCTGGATTTCTTCATTCCCATAACAGCTGCAATGCCTCTTTATGTCGTATCCTCATTTAAATTCCAATCTAAAAATGTCGATCATATAGAATGGCAGTGGCCATAGTTGTAGGAGTCCGGGGTGATAACAGTTTTCTCTCCGCAAAGAATCAGAAGCTGAGGCCTCAAACGAGCGTCAGTGTATTGCCAGGGAGGCTTCTCAATTTCTTACCGGGGAAGCTTATCTGATGCCGCCGTTGGCACCCTGATATCATTCTTTCAAAAGAGATGGTCATGAGAAGGTAGGAGGATTTAAGGGTACACTTCATAACTGAACATTCGTTAAGCTGTGTGGTTCTAAGAGTAAAGATTTCTGTTGCAGCAAAGCCATCCGAGTGTAAGCCGGCTGAGGCTGCTCTGTGCAAAGTTGCTGTTCACTTAACCAGCAGGCAGCTGGGGTCTGACCCAGCAGGAGCCATGATTTGCACCCACCTGGTCAGACATGACCAACAGGACTCTACACTGCTGGACACACACGTGGCAACATCCTGCACTTGACGAAAACAAGGTCTGCAGCTCTACTGAAGACTCAAGGCTTTCCGGAAAACATCCTTAAATGATGCTAACGAAAGCCATACCACCGCCAACATCGGAAACGCTGGAGCCGAGGTGATGGTCCCCTTCAGTCCGTGGAGTCAGAGGAATTAGCAAGCTCACTCATTTGGTTGTGTGTCTGTAAGCTTGCTCAAATCACAGCAGTCTCTCCGCTCTTCTACCGCCTAATGCAGTGTGTAAATCCAAACAGCGATTCTGAAATGCTCACTACTAGAAGGCATCTCTAATATGCTGCCTTTTAAACTGATCTATAGCACTGCTTTTGTCAGAAGGGCACGCCTTTCACATTATCTTCTAGTGGAGATGCCAGATTGGTGCTCATCCAAGCATATATTCTTCTTTTTCTTTGTGAACGTCACCAGATTACAAAAACAATAGCTACCATGTGTCCAGTATTTAAATATGTGTTTAAGCACTGTGCTGGGCACTTACATAGAGGTACAACCTCGTTTAACCTTCACATCAGCCTGGAGTTAGATATTACTTCCACTTCACGCGTAAGAGAGGAGAAACTTAAGACAAGTAGAGTTGCGTGCCTGCCCATGGATGGTCCCACAGCTTCCGTTTAATGTCAAGATCTGTCCGACTGTTAAGACCTGCCTTTAACCACCGTATAGACTATAAATACTCCCAGCTCTAGTTGGGGGTGGTCACAGCCTAGCAGAACTAAATCGGGCATCTGCTCGGATCTCTAGGGAGCCGCCTGGCGTCACTCTGCAGCGTGTTATTTAGCAGCATTCCAAACGGCGCTCCACTGGAGGGCGAGATCACTTACACGCCTCCAGGGGCCCTTTGCACAAAGAGCTGGTCTCCGGGTCAGTCATAATCTGTGTCTGCTCCACCGCACCTCAAGTTACTGAGGTTTGGGCTCGAGAATTGTGAAGAAGAAATGGGGTTAGTCCTAGACCTCAAAAGGCCTGAAAACCCAAACACGGCGTTCCTGAGAGGGGTCTGCTTCTCGGTAACTGGATGAGGGCTTGAGCGCAAGAGGCAGGGCGGCCAACCCGACAGGCCCTCCCACGTGCTTACACCGGCTCCCGCCCTTTGCAAAGGCCAGCGGACAATGTGCCCCTACGGGCCCGCCGCAGAGGGGTGGGAGGGTGCCGGGCAGCTGGAGACGACTCAGGTGCCTTGGCCTGGGTGGGGGGGCTCTGTGGACCCCTGTCCCCCACCTTCCCCTCGTGGGGATTCATCGGGACCCACGCAGCTCGAGTGTGAAGTCCAACCTCCTGGACGGCGCTTTGCAAAGGGCTCTTCGGGACGATGGGTAAAACTCAAACGCCCCTGACATAGAGGGCCAGGACGCTGGGCGAGGCCCGGTGGACACTGCGGCGACACCTGCCTCCGCCGGGGCCTTCATGGCCCTGGGGCAGGGGTGACGGGCCCATAACCGAGGGTCAGCAAGGCTTTCCCATGGCCACATGTCCCCGGGACACGACTAGGCCGGCCCGAGTGTCCACTAGCACCCTGCCCACCGCGGACGCCCCACCCACCCCGTCCTGCCCTGTCCGTCAGCAGCGCGGGGGCTGCCAATTGGTCCACTCGCGGAAGGTCTGTGCCCGCCCTTCCTGCACTCTTCCTTCCGGCTGCCTCGCTGCTGTCTGTCTTCTTTCCTGCTCCCTTCCGGCTGTGTCCCTTCCGGCTGTGTCCCTCCGGCTGTGTCCCTTGGGTGCTCACGTACCTGGGTTCCTGCAGCTGGGAGGGTTGTTGGTTTCACAACAACAATCCCCTACATTAACCCACCAGAGGCCAACACTTACGTAGCCCCTCATGTTTCCGAAAAGCCGTCCTATGTGGAGCCGGACCAGAACAGCTTAAAAATGAAAGCCAGGGTCAGAATTTGCAGGGACGTTGAGTGCTGAGCTCTTTGAGGTCTCCTGAGAGCTCCTGAGGTGGGAGCCCCGCCATGGCTGCGGGAGACCCTTTCCTGCCAAGAACACACAGCATCTGAGCTGACGCCACGGTGTGCAGGGGCTCGTGGAGGAAGCTTCTCTCCAAACCCAGCCGGTGGTCGAGTGTAAGGCCAAGTCGTCCTGTCAGACACCACGTGCTGGAATTCAATTAAACAGGGGCCTTCTCCAACCAGCCAGTTATGGGCTGAAGTGTAACATGGTGCGATTGCTTCTTTCTCCATTTATGAAACACGCCGTGTAGTTCCTCATTTACGCTCTCCTGGAGGGTGGACTGCGGTCCTTACACCGCGGTGGCTCCCAAAGAGACAATTTTACAAGTGTTTACATGATCATCTTCTGCCTCGAAACAGCCGCCTCTTAGATCCGTGAGGGCCCTTCATGTGGGAAGACAGTCATGGGCAGACAACCAAAGAGAGCTTTCTTTGCTTGGGGGGATATGGGTTTCCAATCTGTTCTCAGACCCCAGACCTGAGATGCTAGGTAAGGTAACTTGTCATTCGAGCCTCCCTTCCCCTCAAAACAACCCGTACATTCTTTCCTGATATAAAGATTTCCAATAACAGCATAAAATGAGCAGTTAATAATAGGTCCCAACATGTGAATTACAGCGGTTTCCAAAAATAAAGCTTCATGGAGGAAAAATCTGCAAGCTACTGCTGTGAGGTAGACGCAGCGCAAGAACAGTTTCCTCACGCCACGGAAATCTGGATGTCCGCACACAACTGGCAGACACGGGTTCTGAACACAGCCCTGGGAAATGACTTTTGGTGTAAACCGAACCCTGACTTTTCCCTACCTCGCCGCTCTGTCTCCCTCTCCTCAACCAACCTTGCAATTAAACACCCAAGGCCCGTTCCTCAGTCTTTCCTTACATTTCCAGAGAGCAAGATGGGAAAAAAAAAAAAGGCAATGCTATCATCTGTCACCTTCTCTGCGCTCTGTCTAAGGCGGTGCCTGGGACCCCGTGTTGTTCACGAAGTCTTCTTTCTTGCCAACCCGCCTATCAACGCTGACGTCCTTGAAAACCAGAGAATAGGAACAGTTGTTCAGGATTTCAAAAGAAGGGCTCCTGAGAGGCCCTCATTCGTGCGTTCTGAATAGCTCCCCCCACTAAGATGCTCCACTCTTATCAATTCTACCAAGGGACACTGGGCAGGTTTATCCAAAGAAATCCCAGCACTAAGAAACCCCATTGACGAAAAACTTTACTTGCCTCTTTAATCTAGGTCTTAAGGAAGGCTGAGCTGTCACTCCCACCATGGGGGGGCTCAGTGATCTGGCCTCGGTGGGCCCTGTAATTGTTATAGACCTCTTGCTTTCATCTTTATCGCCAAATTAACCGCCTTCTTATCGGGGGCCATTTAGTTCACGGACTGCTTACTCTCGGTGAAATATCTTTGTTGAGGGCTCTGAAGATTTTCACTTCAGAGAGCAGGACGGCTGAATACCACATTGTGCGTGGGGGTCAAAGGTCAGCATCCGAGGAAAACCCAGCTAGTGCATGTAAAAGACCTGCGTTTTTATGGGTGAGTTTTCTGTGCATGTGAAAGTAAGCCCATCTCTCACCTACTACAAAGCCTTGAACAAAAAGAATGAAAAGAAAAGGAATCTTAATTCACAACAGATAAGGAGATGAAGTAAAGATCTCAGACCAGACAAACTACACACAGGTGTTCGGGCACGGTAAAGAGACACTCATTCCCTGCCCCAGGCATGACATTCTGCCCGCTTAAGGATGAAGGATGAATGGAGGAAAAAATAACAAGGAACGGAAAAGATTTAAACTTCTCAAACCCTCACCTGCAAATGCCAGAGATAGCAAACAGTTTTGAGAGGCAGATGTCCTATGCAGGCTTTACAGATCAGGTACTGAAGTATCTGTACTGCTCTGCAAACAGCCGTACCCAGCCACTTTGGGAACTGGTGATCGCTTTCAACACCCCTTGAGAGTGGACTGCCATCATTCTGTAGCAAATCCTGAACCCATCACTCTCCACCCAGACATTCCCTTCTCTCCGAACCATCTCACGTGTGCCTCTCCACCGCGGTGGCCCTAGTTTTCCTTCCAAGAAGGGGAAACTCAGGCTGGGAGCCTCGCCCTGGGTCCCGGAACAAATCAGCGGCAAAGTCAATATTAGATTTCCGGTGCTTCCTCTCTTCACTTCGGCATCGAAAACGTACTCCAAGACTGGCTGCATACAGATCGTACACTTAGCCTTTTCCCCGGCCCCTCCGCTAATGCTTCCCTCACAGTGTCTCCTGCCACATCACCTCCCCAAGGTCGAGAGGGAGAACAGTTTTTGTTACCTACAGATACCTATCTTAGGAAAAAATAACAATCTTGAGAACACAGGAAATGACCAGCTAGGAAATTACTTGGGGTATTAACATGCTTTTCTTGGGCAACTGTAAGTTGGAATCTCTGTTCTGAGGCTTCCTGATCAGTCTGGGGCTTCTGACATAATCCTTAAAGAAGTCCAAAGAAGGAAGACTGAAATTAAAAGAGGAGAAAGTTAATCAAAATCCAACTGGTTTCACTTCTGGGGAAGGAGGCTTCAGGCAACAGATGGGAATGAAAACATCCTGTTATTTCTTCCATTCTTATCCGACACAGGACAGATCCAGAGCCACTGCAGCTCCGCTGCTGTCCCGAGGGGGCTGTGCCCAAAGTCCCGCCTGCCTTTCAGAGACCTGGAAGAACAAAGCCCTAATGGGGTCCCCCTTGGAGGTGACAACCGTTAGGTCTGAGTAAGTATAAAGTTCATCAGTCACCACCGGAAGGAGCTGAAAATGAACGGACAGACGAGGTGACTTGGGCACCAAAGATACGCGCCCCGAGCCTCACGTGGGGGCGAGCTCAGCTCTGTCTCACATGGATCTGAAGGAAGAGAGACAGAAAAGAACGAAGCTGGCAGTCTGCAAGCCCCCTTTTAAGGAGAGGAAAGCTTTCTGCTAACATCTTTAGCAGAAGCCCCCATGTATAAGGCAGGGAACCAGAGGGCTGCTCTGGCGGCCCCCCTGCCAACACGCGGGTCCCCCGGGCCCCTGACGGGGTGGGCGTTCTTCTGCACTGCAGGACGTCCAGGGAAGGCCCCTCCCCACCTTCCTGAGGGCTCGCTCCGGTAAAATCCTCGCAGACTCAGCCTTGTTACAGAAAACTCCCCAGAAGGGCGCCAGCGAAGCTCAGTGCTGGTCAAGGGCCCAGAACTGGCAGGGCTTTCCCGACACACGTGTGTTTTCCACCCCCGCTGTTCACGGCCGGACCCACACGCAGGAGGCCGTCCCGCATCAGTCTTTGAAGTGGGGCGAGATTCTCACGGCACAGAGCAATCTTCTCCCCATAACCTTTCAAATCCTACACCCAGTTCCACCGTTTTCCTAACAATTTGCCTTTTCAAGCCCCCCAAAGTCTTCAGTGATGTAGTTTTTTTAATTTTTAATATTTACTTATTTATTTGGCTGCGTCGGGTCTTAGTTTCGGCATGCGGGCTTCTCTCTAGTTGTGGCACGCAGGCTCAGTAGTCGCGGCACGTGGGATCCAAGCTCCCGGACGAAGGATCGAACCCACACCCTCTGCATTGGCAGGTGGATTCTTAACCACTGGGCCACCAGGGAAGTTCCAGTGATGTAGTTTTTATAGAAACAACTTTCTTTTTACACTCACACCTCAACAATTTATGTAATAATTAGATGACACGATTTCAACGGGCACAAACAGGTTTGGGAACAAACAACTCTCGCAGGCCTTGGACATGCCAGGCGGGGCGGGGGCGCAGGAGCGAGTCAGGGGCAGGGCCCTGCCACGTCTGGTGCCGGAACCACTGCGGGAAGGTTCTGACCTTCCCTGCTTCCCAAATATTCCTCCTCGTTTCACCTCTGGATTTCTTTGCTAAACGTGAAGACCAGAGGTGGGGATGACGGAAATCAAAATTCAGGTTACTTCTGCATCTCTGGGCTCACAGCACACGACAGCATTATTTTACTGGTAGAATCGTGGTGGTGGGTTAGAGAGTCCCGCTTCGACTTTGTAAGAGACGTGGAGTGGCCGGGGGCTTGCAGAGCAGACCGTCACCGAGCCCGGTGGCCCTTGCAGGAGCGGCAAGGCTTCTCCCAAGGGGCTTCGGACTCTCTGGGGATCAAAGCCGCTCCCACCATGAACTGCTCTGTGCAAATTCCCAGATGTGGTTTCTCGACAGCAGGAAGACTCCTGAGCAAGCGCTGCTTTCCTCCCCACCCCCACCCCCCGGCAAGGGTTTCTGGGAGCGAGGAGGGCCTGGTCCTCCGCCCGCTGGTTCTGAGGCCTGGGAGGGCAGATCGGCGGAGGCTCTGAGGGTCCCTGCTGAGGGAACCGAAGTCTAGGGGCCTAGACTCGTCTCCCTTTCTATACACCCCGCATCCTCTGGGACCACAGCTCTGCCTGGGCTTTCCATACAGCCTCTAGGACAAAAGCACCTGAAAGATAATGCGGATACAAGGGGCATCTACGGAGGATGAAAGCAATTTCTATAACGCACAGGAGAAGACGGGTCTTATTAGATATATCCCCTCATTCACAGTTCATTTATAAGAGCTGGCCCCGTTAACAGTGGGCCGAGGAAAATGGAGGAAAACGAATCAATTAACATACAGCTCATTGTACTTCGAAGGTCATTCTAAAATGTACTATAGCACTGAGAATAGTGGCCTTTATGGGTTTTCCTCGTTCAGAGGAGCCACCTTTGCAGGAAAAGGTGATTCAGAAGTCTTCCCCAAGGGCAGCTCAATACAAGCCTGAAAGGCAAAGTTGTTAAGCACGAAGCCCATGTATGAGGGGCCCACGCCCGAGGGGCTGCTGTGGGAGCTGAGTTCTGGGAAAGCAACGCCCCAAAGAGAAGCTCTCAGAAGCAGCAGGTATGGAAATCTGGGCTGGGAACCCAGGGCCTGGAAATTACAAGGATATTTACCTAGAATTTATGAGCGAGAAGCTTAAGTGGGAGAACCAGTACAAATTATGGGAATGGAACACATAATTAACAGAGTAAATAGGAAGAAATGGCACAGATATCCAAAACGTGGAAAGACACCTCCACGTTAACAAGGGTTTCCGTCGGGAGCTCTTCCCAGACAGAGGCCTCAGTTCCCAGATCTGATGAACCAGCCATGCTTTTCAGCCTCCCTTCAGAGAGAATTAAGGAACCGGTTCCAGGATGTACGCCTCAGTCCCTGCGTACAGGGGCTCAAACTCCAGAAACCCGGGACACCCAAGAATAAATCCCAAGGATTTGTTTTCCTTTTGGGCCTCTGAGCCATAATTCTACCCACTGGCAGAAATACTCCTCCTGTTTTAAGGCTGTTAAAAACCTAGTCTTAAAATCACACAGTTGGCAGGTCACCAGGATCAAAACCTGGTCGTCTGGTATAGCCTTATAGAAGAATTTCAAGTAAGCCGTGGGAGAATGCTCCAAGCTGAAAAACAACATTTTCATGCACGCACGCATGTGTGTGCATGTGTGTGCGCGCGTGCACACACACACACACGAGTACACACACCCCTGCAGGAGCATGCGTGCACCGGACACCTGCCCACACAGCCACAAGAACGGGCCTGGCCGGACATCAGAGATGGCGGGGGATGCGCCCTCGTTCCAGCCTCTTCCCATGTCACCCACTGATCCCACTGCCCCGTGAAGTCTTTCCAAGGTGCCTATTGGGCCCAGGGCCCCCTCCCTCTTCCTTCATAACTGAAATCCTTCCCCCAAATGTCCTTGCAGTCTGCATTTGGACTTTCCGTAACTTTGCCACACTCACTGCCCTCCTAACTGTCGCTCCCTGACCTGGGTGTAAATCTCTTCTGTTTCTGACTTGCTTGCTTCCTACTTCCAGCTACTGTTATTCCTAGTGTCAGAATCCAACATCCCACTCTGTTACAAGTTAATCGTACCACCACGTGGATCGGAATAAGTTGTCTGTTGTTCCCCCTGCAGCGATCACAACAATTCTTGGCACACGGCAGGCAATTAATCAGTACGTGCTCGTTGAGAACTGATTTGCTTTTATTTCACGTAGCCGTTTGACCCTAAAGAGCTAGCGTGACAGGGCACAGGATAAATATGGTATATCCGCTAATCCCAAACTCCCAATCCATTCCTCCCCTACCCACCCTTTGGAACTATATTCAATATCCTGTGATAAACCATAATGGAAAAGAATATGAAAAAGAATGTATATATGTATAACTGAATCACTTTGCTGTACAGCAGAAATTAACACAACATTGTAAATCAACTCTAATTCAATAAAATAAAATTTTAAAACACATGGTGTATCCACATCTGACCTGTTATGTAAGCCGTCTTGATGGGACCCTGGTGGCTCTGTGTTATCATCATCAAAAGACCATTATTATTATTATTATTATTATTATTTTGGCGGTACACAGGCCTCTCACTGTTGTGGGCTCTCCCGCTGCGGAGCGCAGGCTCAGCAGCCATGGCTCATGGGCCCAGCCGCCCCAAAAGACCATTATTAATTCCATATATGCATCACTTGAATAAGAGTCCCTGCCCCCAGGAATCTGTGATTGGGCAAAACCACCACCATGTAATGAATGACTATGGGGGAAAAGCTTAAATAGGTAAGTTGGAAAGGAGCTTCCCTGGAGGTTGGAGAAGCTGATTTATCAGCAGCTCTCGTTTCCAGAAAGCGACCGTACCTGAGGGAGCCCCAGTGTTCTCCAGCTTACAGAAAGCACCAAGCCCCTTAGCCCGACATCCAGCCCAGAGTGGGATGGGCAGAGGAGCTAGCCAGGCTGTGTATGAATTTCTGCTTCACTACTTACCGCCTGTGACTTGGGACAGGCACTGCCCTCCCCGAAACACACCCGCAGCCCCTAAATGGTCATGTCACCACCAGCCTTTCAAGATCATCGTACGGAATAAACAAGGTAAAATTACAACACGCAGCTTGACACTCAGCAGGGAAGGCAGGTACACGGCTTCCCTCCGATCTCCTCTTTTGAATAACCTTCCTGCTACTCAAATGGCCCCGGTAGCATCACATTGAGGAAAACTAGCTTATGAGGCAACTCACACCTGCTCCACCCTCTGTTGGCACACAGGTCGCATCGAGCATCTCCCGACTGTGTTAACAGGACCAGCGGCCGGGCTGCCATGCGTGTGCACATGTGCACGGCGCGGGTGAGGTGGTAGGGGCGTGAAGGCGTCATGATGTTCTTTCCTTCTCACCATGTTCCCCCCAACAATGTATCAGTCTTCAATAGTGGCTTCACATGGCCAGGAATGTCCAGGAATTTACTATTTCTAGAAATTTCTGAGGCATCCCAAGACAGGCCGAGGACGAATTCTCACAAGGTATGTATTCTCCATGGGGGTAGCATTATTTCACTCTGCTTTAAGGGCAAGGGCGAGGGCAGTCTGTTACCCTGGCCATGAACTTAATGTGAGATGACACTGGATCCAGGTCCAGAGGAAACAAGCCAGTTGTGCTATCGGATCAAAGGTTTTCAGGCAGGATTCCTGGTGGGGCTGAGCAGGTGAGAATGTATACAGTTGTCTGTCTCAGAGGATTCCATCTCAGACCAGGAGTCTGTGTGATGGGAGGTACCCCGGTGATGGTGGGTCTGGGCAGAGAAGCTGGAAGATGACACAGAACCGCTCTACCGAGGAACGCTCCTCCCTCGCTTCTCGAAGGAGCTCATGTTCCTCTGGAAAACTCTTACTTTACCTTCAAGGCTCAAGGAAAATGCCACCTTCTCCACGAAGCCCTCCTGCCTTGCCTGCTTCCAGCTACCGCACGTATGAGCAGGTACCACAGTGACGCGCCTCCCCAGCTCCTCCACAGACTGCTTCCTCCTGCATGATCGCTTCTCATGTGTCTCACGATTCCAAATACCGTATGTATGTGTCTGCTGCTTCTGTTAGTCTGTTTTCACTCTAAGACTCCAAGCTCCCTGATGGCAGGGGCTGTGCACCACTGTGTCCCCTGTTCCCAGCACTGTGCCTGCATCTGGGGGGCACTCACGACACTTTGTTGAAGAAATGAACAGATGTGAGCTCCTCAGGGATCTGCTGTTCCTCCAGCACCCAGCACGGTGGCGGGCCCAAAGTTATCACACAGTAAAAGGCTGAATAAATAACGGCTGGGTTTTTTTAATGATTAAGTTTTTTTCAAGTTTGCTATCAAGAATAGGATGTATATGGGCTTCCCTGGTGGCGCAGTGGTTGAGAGTCCGCCTGCCGATGCAGGGGACACGGGTTCGTGCCCCGGTCTGGGAAGATCCCACATGCCGCAGAGTGGCTGGGCCCGTGAGCCATGGCTGCTCAGCCTGCACGTCTGGAACCTGTGCTCCGCAACGGGAGAGGCCACAGCAGTGAGAGGCCCGCGTAACGCAAAAAAAAAAAAAAAAAAAAAAAAAGAATAGGATGTATAAATATGCTATCCTAGTTAGCACAGAACTCGAACTGAATAGAAATCTGAAGATGAACAATTAAGAATTTACGTAAAAATCCAAGATATGTTCTAAGCCGAGACCTGTTTAGTCTATTACACTGATGGGCACCTTCGTTAGGGTCCTAGCGAGGTGTCAGGGAAGGATGCTGAGGGAAAGAGCGGCCTGGAGAATCGAGGAGGGAGCCCTGCTGCCTGGGAGGGACCTTGGCTGTGTGATATCATCCGGGAAGGCTCAGGTGTTGAGAGCACTCTGCTTGTCACATCATCTCACTGTCATTCCCACGTCCCACGAGGTGGACGGGTCAGGAGCTCGAGAAGGAAACTGAGACAAGAAGCCCAGCAACTAAGGTCACAAAGTGAATCAGCAGTGGAGCCAGAGTCCGGATCGGGTTGGTGGACTCCGAGTCCAGGGCTCTTCCCACGACACCCACCAGCGGTCAGGCCAGCTCTCACTCGACCTCTGTGAGGCTGCTACTACCTGCAGCTTCTGCGGTTTCAGCGTGGAGCATCCCCTGGGCCCAGATTAGTGTCAGTGAGGACAGCTTCCTTGGGGCAGGGTTTAAAGGTTGACTATAGAGTCAGGCAGATCCCACCACTGGGATCTCAGGTAGGTTCACTGAACCACCCTGCGGCACAGTTTCTTCATCCGTGAAATGGGATGACAGTAAAATGCACCTCCCGTGCTTGCTGTGGGATTAAACAAGCAAGCGTTTTCAAAGCCCTCGGCACAGGCGTTGTCCGGAGCGTCTTGTTATAGTGGTTAGAAGTGACTGGCTCAGATGTGGGCGCAGGCTGCCGCCACACCCAGCCTTCCTCTGCCCTCTCTCCTCCTGCCTCCCAATCAGAGGGCAGGGCTCTGCAGGGAGAGGTCCAGCCAGCAAATGCAGCCTGCCCTTGGCATGCAAGCCTAGCCCCGTAAAACCCTCTAACCAGAAGCAGCCACTGGCTCTGCCGTCCCGAGGCCTTCTGTCCCCTCACAGGGGCTGGTTCTGTGCCAGGTCCACACCCTCTGCCCCAGGGTCTCTGTGAGCAGGTCCCATTCCCAAGGGTCCCCAGGCTCTAGCTCAGGGCCCTTCCCAGGAGGGAGTCCAGGAGAGCTGAATGGGACAGATGCCTGCACTCCAGGTTTCCTGCTTGGGAGACACCGAGGACGGGGTTTGCTGGGGCAGGAGAAGACAGGGGTCTCCAGGAGAGACCCTAGCACTTGAAATGTGCAAGAATGGCACCAACGGAAACCACCTCCCCCGTAGATGCAATAATTCCAGGCATCTGGGGAGGAAAGGCCCAGGACTGATCACAGCTCAGCTCATCAAAAGCTGGTCCTGGAGATCCTGGAGGGCCAATAAGCCATTCACCCTGAGACCTCGCTCACATCCTCCCCAGCTGTCTCCTGCAGAGTGTGTGTGGTGGTGGGGGGGGACCTGAGCCTGCAGGGAAGCGTCTCTTTGATCCCTGTTGGCCCCAATCAAACATCATTTACAAGTTAGGTTCTGAGCTGTCCCCAGAGCGAAGGCTTGGGCTAAGCCCTCCCTCGGTGGATGAGAGCCAGGGCAGTTAAAGTTTACATTTGAACTCTTGTCAATTCTCGGCCTGACCTCCAGTTTGACATCCTCTCTCTCCTTGCCTACTAACTACAATCCCCCTGAAAGTTTTGGGCTTGCGTGAAAAGGAAACCACAGGCCCGGCCCGGCCCGGCCCAGCCCAGCCGGCAGCTGGCAGGCTGGGTAGGTGTAACTCGACCTGCTCTGTCCTCAGGCTAAGGCACACCTGGCACACCTGCCCAGAAGTCGGATTCTGGTAAGAGGATAGGTGAGTGAGTACCCAACAGCTGTGGATTCAGGACCGGATGCTGAGCTCACTGTACAGAGCCTGGGTCTCCTGGGGTGGGGTGGGGTGGAGCAGAGGAAGGGAGCAGGGAGGATTCCATGTCAAGGCATGGTGGGGTCACCTAGCAAAGGCTGGTGGAGGAAGAAGGGTGTGGTGCGTTCAGGTAAGGGTGCTGGGACCAACCAAGAGATTTTCACCTCTTCTGCCATGGGGCTGGGGGGCGCTGGGGGGAGGACTTAACAGTAGAACCAGTGCAACTATAGCGGTCCTCAGACACACCCCGTGTGGACCTGGAGTGGGTTCTGAGCTGGGGTGGCAGTGGTGGCAGCGGGGTTAGGGGAGGTCAGGAAGGCACCCTCCCCTCTGCCTTTGCCAGGGCCAGGGACTCAGGACTCGGCCCGGGATCCCAGCACAAACAGGAATTCCCACAGGTCCCTGAATAGACCTCTGTTCTCTAGAATATTCTCTGTTCGTGAATTGGTTCCTCTTACAACACCCCCAGGCCCACCAGTCAGCTTAGCAAAGTGACTCCAAGGGTCCCAAGTTGGAGGGCGGCAGGACAGGCTTCCGAGGGGCTCCGGGTGCTGGAGGTGCCCCCCCTTCACCAGGCCTTACCCACTGCTCTGCTCTGACCCTGAGCCTGCGTGGGCAGAACTGCATTGGGTTCCCTCCTAGGAACCTCGGGGGAGGAGCACAGGGTGCAAGTCAGGGGTCTAGGGGCTGGGGGTGTGGAGTGGTCACAGCAAGGGGCATCGGCCTCCCGTTCAACTCCCCAGTCCCCAACTTCCTTCAGCCCCACAGGTCCGAAGGGAGGCTGAGGGGAGGGAAGGTGCACACCGGGGTGGGAAGCTCCCAGGAACACCAGACAGCAGCAGCCCTCTTCCCCGGGTGGCTGGAATTCCCTAATCCTCTCCTGGAAGCGCGGTTTCTAAGTCGGCTGGCGAGGTCCCAGGGCTGGCCACGGTCAGTCACTGCCTCTTAGTGGGGAGCCTGAGTGCCCGACCCTCACCTTACAGGGCCGGTCTCTGTTCCCCAATCAGCCGGCTCTCATCCCCTCCCAGAGTAGGGTCCCGGGTTTCACTTCTCCCTGAGGGATCCAGTCGGCTGTGGCGTCATAAATTCAGCCCGGCGCCCACTCAGGTCTCAGCCTACACCTCCACCACCTCCCTTCACCCCAGAGCTTCTGAGGCCGGGGGAACCCGGCTAGGGGCGAAGCCCCCTCGCTTTCCACTCCCCAGGTCCCCAAGACCCCCGGCCCCACCACACTGCAGGGAACCAGGGAAGTTCTGTCCAGTCGTGCTATTGTCCCAGGTCCGTCCCGGTCCCGGGGTCGCACGCCCCCTGTTTTCCTCCCCCTACCGAGATCCCTCCGCACCCCGACCTCCAACCCCAAGGCCAACAGGCCAAACGCTCGGGAGCCAGAGGTTCAGGTGGCGCTGCCGTCCCCTAGGTCCGCGACGCTAGGGCGGTCAAGACCCTCCAGCGTGCGGACCCCCCCCTCCCCCGCAAGGCTGCGGCAGCGAAGGGCCGGCGCGCGGCGGGACGCTTACCTGCGGGAGAAATTCGTCCTTCCCGCCCTGGGCAGGGGCAGATGCAGCATCCTCCCGGCGCAGCGGCCCTCGGCCGCCGGCAACCCCGCGCCGACGCCGCGCCCGCCCGGCCGACCAGCGGAGGTCTGAGCGCGGCCACGCGGACGGCCGGAGACCCGGGACCAGCCCTCGCCCCTCGCTCCCTCCTCCCCCCGCCCGCCCGACTCACCGCTCCAGCTGCACTTAAAGCGACAGAGCCCCACTTCCCGTCGCCGCCTCGGGTCCCGAGCCCCGACTGCGAGCGGGCCCTTTAACGCCCGGAGCAGGTAGACAAAGAACCGCCGCGGCGCGGCAGTTCCGGGGCTCGGGGGCCGGGAGGTGCCGGCGGCTGGGGCCTCGGTCTCCGCCGGGCGGCTGCGGGTCACATCCCCCTCCTCCCCCGCCCCCGACGCCGGCTGCGGGCCACCACCACCCCCCCCCCCCGCCGCGGGTCGACCCGGGCTCTTCCTCGGGCTACGCGGGCAGACGCGTGTGGGCATCCCAGGTCTCTGGGGACAGGGGGCCCGCGTGCGCTGGTGGGCACGGGTCGGGGAAGCTGGACCCTCCCCGGAGGGCTTCCTCCCAGCTCCCTCCTGGCCCCTTTCCAGGCTTTTAAATCAGACCAAGTAAGAGCCCGGGATCAGTACAGCGCCTGCAGCAAGGTCGGCGGGGGTGCCGAGGGGGTGAAGGGCAGACGGGGTGCAAGAGCCAGGGGCTGCTCAGGAGCTGTCCTCCTTACAGGGTGGGCGACCTGAAAAGTGCTGACCACTGACGGGGGGCGGGGCTCACCTTCCTCCCGCGGGGGGCGGGGGTGGGGGACAGGGCGGCGTGCACGTTGGGGCTGATTGTGGGGAGAAAGCACACCACGCAAGGGTCTGTGCCTGCATCCAGGAGGCATTTTCGGTTCACTGATCAGGAAGAAAGAGGTAAAGATTTTAGTGCAGAGTAAGAAAAAAAGTGGGATCAGTGGGAGGGCTCTCCCACAGAGCGTCTCTCCCCTCAGGGAATTCCTGGTAACCCCCCCCGCCCCCCCCCCCCCGCTCCCCGTTGCGGAGGGAGGGGCTGCACGGGGGCTGCACTGCTGCGCCCACCTTCTTCCAGCCCATCCCTGCTCCTGGGAGGGTCTGAGTGTGTAAGGTCGCTCCCAACCCCAAAGTGACCCGGGCAAAGGGGAAAGACTGTATCTTAGATATGGACAGATTACATCCGCAATTTCTTAAAGCAACAGAAACAACGCCAGCAATGGAATTTTTTTAAAGGCCCGAAGGCCTGAGCTTGAACCACGGAGCAGCAGTATCTCTGGGTTTGGGCAGCGTGTGTGACAGCCCCACGCAGAGACCCAGGCCAGCGTGTTCCCCTAGGCCTCTCATCTCCCAACTTCGGCGGCCCCGGCTGTTAAGGCAGAGGAGAGTCACACTCCCCCAGAGCCCCTCCACACTCCCCACCTTCAGGGAGGTGTGGACGGTGCTCTGAGACCCGAGCATGGCCCTTCTCCCTAAAAGCCCGCCTGGCTCTAGTCCTCTGAGTGCCCAGCGCCACTGACCTGGGGCTGCAGCTCTAAGGGGTGAACCGCAGCTCTGGAGGGCGGGAAACCTCTCAGAGGGAGCTCTGTCCTGGATCCCTGAACAGACTGAGTTGCGGAGGGGTCTGTTTCTGAGGGTCCATGTGCTGCGGCCAAGTTTTCCAAATATGCTTTGAGCCCAAAGGGGAGTAAAGAGCTGCAGTGATCCCAGCACCGAGCTGTCAGGCGACCCCCTAGCATGGCAGGGAATCGATTTCCATTCCCTTTACTGTCTCTGAGTGGTTTGGGTGGTGAGATTCAGGAAAGGTGCACCAGGGTCCAGGCTGAGCAGCTGTGGGGGGGAATCCGAGGAATGCAGGCTCTGCAGCAGCGTCTCCCACCTCGTGGCCCGGGCCAGGCCCCACCCGGGCTCTTCTGTAACTTCCCTGCACCCCATCCTCGCCACCAGCCTACATGGAGGGTGAGCGGGATGGATCCTCTGCGCTGGGGCCCGCCTGGGTCATCTGGGGAACAGCTTACGCGGGACGTGCACCGTGAGGGATTCTCTTTAGCCCCAGCCAGCATGGAATCCCGGGTAAAATGACTTTGTCTCAGCCAGAGGAATGTCACCAGCAGGGGATGTTTTCCTCTAGATCTAGCTGTACGTTTTCCATCAGGTTTCCTCCTTTGTGGCTTTCTGGGCAGAGCCTGGAGGGAGGGAGGGAGGGAGGGAGGGAGGGGAGGCCTGAAGAGGGTAAGGCACAGGGGTTTACTTGGAGGACTAGATTTTTGTGCAGGGAACTGAGCCATCCGCTCCCCCCTCCCCTGCTGCCCGCCACACACACACCATGACGGCCTTCACAGCCCTGCTGAGCTGTGGGCCTCTCCCCCTGCGTCACACCCAGCCGCCGCCCACCCTCCCTGCAGCCCTCCCCTCCCTACATTTCACCCCCAACAGCGATGGGGGAACTGGCCAGAAAGAGAGCAAGCCAGCCAGCAGCTCAGCCCAGGGAAGGGGTCCCAGATTTCTGAGTCCCCTGCTAAGAGGATTCTGGGCTGGAGGATCTGTAAACCCCCTCCTCCTTGGAACTGGTTCCTGTCAGAACCCAAAAGGATCTGAGGTTTCCCTGCATAAGTTCCTCTTTCCTCCTCAAGGAGGAAGGTGGGCTGCACGGAGACCCTACCTTCCTCCAGCTTGGGACCCACCCTCCTGCTTGGTAGAGGCTTCCACAGGGTAAGGACAGGGTCCCTGGAGACTCTGCTCCTTAAATCAATAGCATGCAAATTAGCACCTGCTATTCCCAGCCACCAGGTCAAGGCGCGTTGGGTAACTGGACAGCAGTGCTCTGTGGGGGCTTCTGTGAAGACAGGAAACCGAGGCCTCTCGGGTCAGCAGCCCCGACCTCGCCCCTCACGGGGGTGTGGCCAAGTATGGGGGGCGTGGCCCAGCTGCTCTGACCACAGTGAAGGGCCCACAGGGGTGACTGAGCTCTTCCTTCTGGGTCCCAGGCTGCAGAGTTGTAGCCTGCGGCGGGGTGAAGGGGGAGACACCTGCTGAGAGGGAGCTGAGAGTTAGGCTCTTTTCCAGAAAGAAAACCCAGCCAGAGAGGAAAAAGGCCTGCATCTCAGACAGCCTCCTCTTCACAGCCCTCGGGAGCCCAGATCACGTGTGTCCCCTGTGCCAGGCCCAGCAGAGAGGCTCTTTACAAGGGGGAAACTGAGGCACAGGGAGGCCAGGAAACGTGCAAAGCACAGGACGGCACAGAGACTAACACGCACGCATCTTTCAGCCTGATTCCCTTCCCTACCCCTCGCCACACACACCTGGGATCTCAGTCCTCAGGGCTCTGGACCAATGTTCCGTTTCCAACAGAGACATCCGAGGAGACTGTGGGAGGCCCTGGTCCTCTCCCTAACGACAGTCTCAAGGCAGAGGGGCTGATTAGAGGCAAGAGAAGAAGAGAAGGACTTGCCAGGAAGGGCCATGTGGTCTGAGGTCCCGTCTCACCTGTCTGGGCCCTGGTCGCACCCCTGATTCCTGGTGAGCCAGGGAAGTGAGACCCCTCAGAAGACTAGGTACCAGGGCAGGCTCTGTCTCTGGACCGATGCCTACTCCCCTCTTTCCCCTCAGTTACGAGGCTGTTCCCTCCTTTAGGTAGGAAAGTCTCTGCCCCTGCACAGGTCTCGGCCAGCAGACGAGACCCTCGGCTCTCGGGGGAAGCTGGGCCCGGAGACCCCTGCACGTCCTGGCTGCGCGCACCGAGCTGGTAGCATCCGGGCAGACAGAACAAAGAGCGTTTCACCACACAGACAGGGGCGATGAGAGAGAGTCAGCCCAGAATGCGGGGGGGGCGGGGGGCGGTGAGTTAGCCGGTGTCCACACCGGTGGGGCCTCACGCTGTCCGTGGGGAATGACCTCACTACATCTCTAATCTCTGCTTTTACAAACCTACCCCCGGGTCCCCCAATGACCCCACTGAATTCTGGGGGATCATCTGTTGTGACCTTGATAGAAGAAATCTATAAAAATCATTCCCGGCCTCTGGGTAGCACATTCCCATCATAACATAGGATTTCATTCTCAAACAACCTAGCGATCTAGGGTGAGGCAGGTGTTAGTCTCCACCTGCTTTAGGGCATTCAAGCTCAGGAAGGTTGAGAGCGTGGCCTCAGGTATTCTGGCCCCAGGCACGGGAGCCGTGATGACGTGGGTCCCAGGCCAGGGGCTGTCGGATCCCCGGTGGGCTTCTTGGCCTCTCAGGGAGGCCCGGGCCTTCAAGGGCTCCCTGTGCGTGACCCTGGCGAGCTCTCTCGGCTCTGGACCCCTTAGGGCTGTGCCTGAGCCCCGCACAGACACGCTTCTCATGGCTGGAGATGTGGAATGTCAGAGCCGAAGCAGCCTTAGAGCTCCTCTGGCTCGGCGCCCAGGTGTTCGCGGGGAGGGAAGGTGGGCTGAGGAAGGGCAGCCCTTCTGCAGACCCAGGCCGCCTGGCTCTGGGGCGGTGCTGCCACTTCTTCCCAACTCCCTCCCCAGGGCAGCCTGGGCTCCAGGGGAGAGGTGGAGAGTGGGTGGGAGAGTGTGGGTCGGGCCTGGAGGGCAGATGCGTGCGTGGTGGGGTGTCCCAAAGCCCAGCCCCAGGTCCGGCTGAGATGTTCCTGGGGCAGCAAACGAGCCAGCTGGAGGAGGGGGTTGCACTCCCAGCTGTGTGCCTGCTTCCCAAATGTTTACACAACCTCTGAGGAGGCCTGCCTTCCCTGCCACCCTGCAGCTGGGAGAGGCGGCGTCCCGCCAGATCGCACACAGTGGGCAACTGTTTCACATCGTCCCAAACCTCAGCGTCTCTGTGTGGTTCTGAGAGCGCAGGACAGATGGGGCGGTGGGAACGGAGACAGCAGGAGGCTGCCCGCCCTCCACAGGGCCTGCCGGACCCTCAGCTGCCCCCGGGCAGACGCGAGTGTGTGTGTGAGTGTGTGTATGCGTGTGAGACCCCCGAGGACAGCGCAGTGATTTCAGGTTGGCCGAAGCACCCGCTGACCCAGGTTCCCCGTTCCTGAGCTGGAGCTCCAATCTCTGCCTCCCGCCCCACCCCGCCCCGCCCAGATGATCCCAGCAGCTTCCTTTCGCTGCCCCCTCACAGGAGCCAGGCAGACGCTTCGCAACACGCGTCTGATCTCATTGCTTCTCTGCCTGGAAGCTGCCTGTGGCTGCCCCTCACCTGTACTACCTGGCCCCTGGCTACACCCTGACCTCATTTCTGATCACCGTCTGTCTTGTTTACTCTGCTTCAGCCACACGGACCTCCCTGCATTTCCCTGAACACATGCCCATTCTTGCCCCAGGGCCTTTGCACATGCTCTTCTGGGCATCAATTACTGGAGAGTTTTCCCTGACCACGCTCCCCAACAGCCCCCACCCACACTCTGTCCCTCACCCTGCTTCATCTTCCTTTATGACGCACAGCACCGCCCGATCTACCACGTAGTTACCTGCTGGCCGGTTTGCCTTCTCTCTTTTGTATATGAGTTTAAGAACGATGCCTTTTTCTCCTGCTGTACGCCCAAGTGTCTGCACAGCAGGTCTCTAGAAGTACTTACTGACCATGTGAATAAGCAGCATGAGGTGGGCACTGTCATCCCCTTTCCCTTCAGACGGTGCGGCTAAGTCACTCATCCAGGGTCACGCAGGCCACAGCGCCAAACCGAGGATAAATCCGGGGCAACTGGCCTCTGGAGCGCCCCACCGACGGCGCCGGCCTATCTCTCAAGAACAGGAAACTAACCACAGGGACTGGAGGAGCCACAAGGGACGGGACGGCTGCTGCCACCCAGACCGCAGGGGCGACCGCTCGGAGCTGGGAAGGACCTCACGCGGGGACCATCGAGGAAAGGTGAGCACGGCACAGGGCGGCTGCAAGGGCTCGCCGCTCAGAGGGGACGGTGACAGGCAGGTGATAGCTGTGCCTCCTCTTCTCATCATACTCGGCGGGAAGCTGCGTCCTGGGAGCCTCTGCTGCCGGAAGTGCCACCGCCGGGCTCTGTCCTTGGGGACAGCATTGCTCCTGAAGTGCCCCTTTGTCATCAGACCCACAGGGGCTGAGACAGAAGCCAGACAAGGAAGAGGAGGCTGAGATTGAGAGGGTGGCCAGTGAGGAGAGGAGACAGGGAAGGGGCTGGACGGGGCTGAGCGGTCAGGAGCAGAGGGCAGCCGCGACGGTGGAGACGTGTCCCCGGGTCTGGCTGGAGACGGCCCACAAGAAGGAAGGGACAGGGCACAGGGCAGACCCCTCTTAATAGTTACTTATTTGGCTACGTGCGCCGGGTCTTAGTTGCGGCATGCTGACTGTTAGCTGCGGAATGCATGGGGGGGGGGCCTAGTTCCCCGACCAGGGATCGAACCCATGCCTCCTGCACTGGGAGCGCAGAATCTTCCCCGCTGGACCACCAGGGAACTCCCTGGACCCCTCTTAATACGAGCCGGCCAAGGCGGGCAGAGCAGGCGGGCTGGTGAGACATTGGTCCCTCCACCTCTCGGACGCTCTGCGGCCTGTGTGGCTGGCACACGCCCTGCCCTCTGCCAGGGAAGCCTCTTTGTATCCAGCCCCTCACACGTGTGTCTGCGTGGCTCTCCCCTCGCCCCCGCTCGGCTGCACGTCCCGCGCACTGGCTCTGTTTACCGCCTGCGCCAGCCCCAGCATCACCTTGTGCACCCGTCTCTCCGTGACCCTGACCTGTGGATTGGTGAGCACTTGTCTGTCTCTACCATAGCTGCCTGCCTGCGGTCTCTCAAGGCCTGACTCGTTCCGCCTGTTTTCCAAATCCAGACCTCAATGCATCTGCCTGTGCTAGCTCCATCATGGCCCCAACGTACGGGCAACAGCAACTCAGTCCTGCAGCCTCTCTGGGGCAGCCCGTGCACAGCTCAGTGGGTGGGTGCCCAGCCTGGCCTGCTGGCCTTTCTTCAGCCACAGTGAATGGTCCTTTGCTGCCTGGCCAGAGACATCTGATACCCCAGAGGCCAGAGCTGGCCCCTCGCGAGCATCCTGGGACAGCTCAGCCTTTGAGCCACGGTCGACAGAGCCTGTATTCATGAGGCGCGCGTCGCTCCTTCTGCCCTTGCCCTGAGCTCCCGGCTGTGGCCGCTCTGTGGTTTGCAAAGCACGACCCTATCCTTGAAGACAGAGCAGTCACTTAGGGGCCTTCCGGGAGGGGGCCTCCAACAGCACGGCCTGCTGGGTGTTGAGGGGAGCTCCTTCTGCAGTGGCAGTAAGGCCTGTGACCCCCGCCCCAAGCTTAGGGACACACATACTACACACAAATGGAGGCAGCGGGCGAGCTGGAGAGAGCACGGGACGGGGAGGGCAGGTGTCGGAGGCGCCCGGCTCTGCTCCCGTGCTGCCACTTTTAAGTTATGAGCTCCTGGCCAGCCAGTGAAGCCGAGTTCCACTTTCCTCGCTTGTAAAATGGGGAAAAGAATACCTGATTCACAGAGCTGTTAAGATTAAATGAGAGAGTGCCACAGAAGTGTTTTGTAAACCACATGTGCCGCGCAATTGTTAGAGAATTATAAAAGCACAAGTTACTACAGCACAAATTATACACACAAGTTCCAGGACGACCCCGAGTCGGGTAGCAGTCCCACTGCAATGGGGTGAATTTGGGGAGGCTTCCAGCAGGGGTGGCGGGAGGAACCGGGCACAGACAAGTGAGCGACTAGGTATCATCCTCCAACCCCCCAGCTGGGCAAGTCCCCCTCTGCAGGCGGCCTTCAGAGCGTTGGTTTTCTAGGTGCCGACCGAGAGAGGGGAGGTAGGTAACATTTGCCGAGCACTGCTGTATACCTAGCACTTTATTACGATGTACTCCATAACAGTCTCACGACGACCCTATTCCCATTGGACCAGCCCCACCAGAATGGACGCACAGCCTCCCCAAAGCCTCAGAGCTGGGATCTGAGCCCACTCCAGACTTGGGCTCTTCCTGTAATATCAGATTGCATGGAATTTCCAGCACTCCACGAGCCCAGCTGGCTCATCCCAGAACATAAGGTGTGTGGGTGGGGAAAGGAGGAGGCCGACGATGAAGGAGAAGAGACAAGTGGACAGGCAGGCAGGCGGGCAGGACTGGTGGGGAGGTGCCAGACCCGTCTCCACGGCTTCCGCAACCCTTATCCGTCTTGACTGTCAACCAGCTTGTATATCATCAAACTCGGGGAAAACCCGGCAGCTCAACTGTAGGTTACTAGGACACACCAGAGGGGCCCCTCCTCTGCCTGCATAAGTCGCCTTGGCAACCAGCACACATCCAGCTGCCCCTCTGGAATACCTGGCTCACTGCAACCTCCCAGCGACCCTGTTGGGTCTGAACAGACCCTGTGATTCCACCCCGCACACTCTCAGCAATGCTTTCACTATTCTGTTTTAGGAATGAAGGGTGTTTTGACAGCCACTGGCTCTCTGAAGCCATCCCCTCGCTCCCAACAGACCAGGAATCTGACTCCACAGCTCCTCCCTTCCCATCTTCCCTCTTTATAACTGATGTCCCTTGTATCCCACCTATGTCCCCTCTGCAGTTACTGTTCCCATAAACACAGACACAGCCGCTCTGCAGGCACCTGTGACTCTCAGTCTGCGTGAAGCAGCAGAAAACACCAGGATGCAATGCCCCTGGGAGCCGCCCTCAGCCAGTAACGACTGGGCGTCGAAAGATAAATATCCAGGCTTCCTGGCCCTCTGGGTGGGCATGTAATCCCCCAGAACCCCCAAGCCCAGCTGACCTCAACAGTGACCCGCACAGAACGCATCCTGCACTGGCTTCCTCCTCTCCCCGACCCACCTCCCCACCCCCATCAGTGCTTTCTGGAATCACCTCCCAAATAAACCACTTGCACGCAAATCTTTGTCTCGAGGTCTGCTGCTGGGGACTCCATCCCAGGACACACTTCATGTACAGCACACGTGTTTGAGTGAGGTACAGACAGCCCCGTTAGCCAGGTCACGGCGGGAGAGGACCCATGGTCACTCGCGCGGTCCTGTGTGCAATGAGTTTGCTACACGGCACAGCCACACGCCGGACCCGTGGCCAGTGGTCTCCAAGCCGCACAGGGGCACCCTTTGCCACACGATAGCACTGCATGAGCAGGCAGAAGGGGGTCAGGAGGCCGCCATCCTGCGTGGTGAACCACTTAGTGTGTCCTCCTCCCAGGGAGGCTCAGGAACGAGCACGGAGGTTAACACACACTTTTCCAAATACTGTCGCGTCTTTCAGAAGGTGCGTGTGACACCTTAGGGCCCCCAATGGCTAACATCTAACACTTACTATATACAGAGTAAACGTGTTTACTAATTCGGTGCTCGCACCAGCCTCACAGACTAGGGTGCCACCACTCTCTGCTTTTTCCAGACAAGGGAACTCGGGCAGAGGGAGAGCAGGCACCCACAGTGACACACAGAGCTCACGAGAAGAGCCAGGGCTCTGTCTAGCCGCGAGCCGTACTCCACACCACTCTGCAACCCCGCCGGTCCTGGCGTGCCATGTCGGCAAGGCTGTGCTCTGAGGCCGGGTCATTTAACTCTGCACCACAGGATGGAAAGTACCTCAAGACGGTGTAAAAATGCAAAACGAGATCACCCCCCTCAACAGAGTCAAAGCCCAAACTCTGTGAACTCATCCGTCAAGCTGAAGAAATCTCGTGGATACTCTAACAGCCCCTAATTAAGCCAGAGGCCACCAGTTAAATGAACAGAACCGTACGTTGAAACCAGAATAAATATTTCAGACCGACAGTTCTTCATACTTTTTAGAGCACTCTTACTCTTTTCCACTTGATCCTCCCCAGGCACAAATGATGACCTTTTTACAAATGAGCAAACGGAGACTCAGAGGGGCTGGGAACTTGCTTAGTGCCACGCTGCGAGCTAGAGGGGGCTCAGGAGGGAGCCCCAGCTGCTCAGATGCTCCTTCCCCTGCGCCCAGAGAAGGTCGGCCGAGGCCACGTGCATGAAGCTGCAGGTCACCGTTAGACATTACCTCCGAAGAGGCAACGGCCACTGTCTGCATCAACTACGCCTCACTTCTGCTGCTGCCGTGGATACCGCAGGCATCTTTTAGATGTGAAGCCCTTCAAGGGCAGGAGCTGATTCCTTCCTGAACTTGAACGCCGGGTCCTCCCCAGGATGGCCCCCTACCCCTCTGCCCCAATCCTTGTGTTCCATGGGCAGAAGCCCGGCCTGGTCCAGCCGCCCACGGGGTGGAATGCCTGCCACGTAACAGAGGAGACAGGGGCAGGGGAGGAAGACTCTCCTCCCTGCCCACTCACATTCCAGAGTTCTCTCTCTGTACAAACCCTACAAACCCAGTGCCCCTTGTAGGAGGATTCTGTCCCTAAAGGGGGTGCGGTGTGGCATCTTGGGATCAGCCACCTGGAGCCCAGGGAGTGACGTTCCTCCTCGGGAGGGGGCTGCCCAGGCCCAGGCCACTCAGCAAGGCGGGAGGCTTTCGTTAAGGCTTGGGCTCCTGCCTCTGGGAGCAAAAAGCCAGCCTGGGAGGAGACCGGGGCCTACAGTTTATTTTATTTGACATTTTTCAACGTCAGGACACTTCAGCACCAAGGAGGAAACGAATCCCATCTGTTCCCGAGCTCCCGAGCACGGTTTAAGAGGACAGGCTGGGGAAGGAGGGGACGAATAGGGACAGGACAGGAGCAGCCAGCCGCCACGCAGGGCAGGGACCACCCGACGGTGGAGCCCCGCTGCCCCCCGGCACACCCGCAGGGCTCTGCCTAAAGCTCTGCGGTCCTTGGTTGAGGTCGCCAGACGGCGGTCCTGCCAGGGCTGCAGAGACTACTCTACCCCAGGTGAACGGCGCCCCCGGGAGGGTGTGACAGCAGCACTGCTGGTGACGCAGCTGGGGTTCCTGCCCACCCAGACCACCATTTACACAGACGGAAGTGGAGACGGTGAGGAGACGTGAGAGGCGCGTGCAAGTCAAAGGAGGGAGGGGCTGGAGGGCACACACAGCCCCGTCCGCACGCCCTCAACCCCCGCCGGAGCCCACACTCACCTCTGTAGGTGCAGCGTCCCCACCTCCCACCCCAACACTGGGGGTTAGGTGTGTGCAGATGACTGTGGAACTCATCTCCTTATTTAGATTAAATTCCAGACCTCCCTATTTTTAGAAAAACAAATTCCTCTTCTCTTCTCAGGAGGTAAAAATGTCCTGAGCTGCCACCTAGGGCAGCCGGCAGCCAAGCCGATGCTGTCCCCGGCGTCAGGCTCTGGATGTCACCCTGCCAGGACCGGGTAGGTCAGTCCAGGTGCCATAATTCTAAGAGGATCATTGACAACCTGAGAGCTTCCAGAGGAGGGTAACGAGGACAGGTGGGATCTGGAAAACTGGGTCATTTCAGGAAGTACTGAACTGAGTTGGGGAGTCTTTCTTCTGTAGAGAAGAGACTATCTGAAGCATCATTAAGAACGTGTTGAGACGTGTGGATAAAGACTTCCATTTAGTCTGTTTTTCTCAGATGACAACGTTCGAATCCACAGGCAGAAGTGAAGCAGATTTCAGGTGAATACTTAAACGCTTTCTTGTCATCTTATGCGATTTGGAGCGGAATAAGCCCCCCCGGCACTGTGCCCACCCAGATCAAGGCTGAAAGATGCTGTCGGGGTTACTATGAAGAAGATTCGTTAACTTTATGGGAAGACAGACTAGCCCCCAAATCACTGAGAAGCGTCAGAACAATACGGCTTCCTGAGGTAGGAGAGGTAGGCCGGGCATGAGACTTGGAATTTGTATTTTTAAAAAGCCCCAGCAGCGGGCTCCCCTGGTAGTGCAGTGGTTAAGAATCCGCCTGCCAATGCTGAGGACACGGGTTCGAGCCCTGGTCCGGGAAGATCCCACGTGCCGCGGAGCAACTAAGCCCGTGTGCCACAACTGCTGAGCCTGCGCTCTAGAGCCCGCGAGCCACAGCTACTGAAGCCCGTGCGCCACAACTACTGAAGCCCACGCGCCTAGAGCCCATGCTCTGCAATAAGAGAAGTCACCGCAATGAGAAGCCCACACACCGCCTTAAGAGTAGCCCCCGCTCGCCGCAACTAGAGAAAGCCTGCGCGCAGCAACAAAGACCCAATGCAGCCAAAAATAAATAAATTAATTAATTAAATTTTTTTTAAAAACTAAAAAAAGCCTCAGCAGCTATAAAACTCTTGGAGAAAAACATTGGGGAAAAGGTTCATGACATTGGATTTGGCAATCATTTGTTGACTATGACACCTACAGTGTAGGCAACAAAAGAAACAAGAGATAAACTAGACTTGATTGAAATGAAAAACTTTTGCGCATTAAAGGGCACCATCAACAGAATGAAAAGGCAACCCGCAGAATGGGAGAAGATATGTGCAAATCATATGTCTGATAGGGGATTAATACCCAGAATATATAAAGAACTCCTACAACTTAACCACAACAACCAAACAACCTAATTAAAAAATGGACAAAAGGCTTGAATAGATATTTCTGCAAAGAAGACATACGAACGGCTAATAAACACATGAAAAGATGTTCAGCATCTCTAGTCATTAGGGAAATGCAGATTAAAACCACTTCATACCCATCACGATGGCTGTTATTCAAAAAACAAACACATGGAAAATAACAAGTGTTGGCGAGAATGTGGAGAAAAGGCAGCCCTCATGCACTGCGGGTGGGGATGGAAAATGGTGCGGCCACTCTGGAAAACTGTATGTGGTTCCTCGAAAAAATTAAAAATAGAGCTACATATGATCTAGCAATTCCACTGCTGAGAATACACCCGAAAGAATTGAAAACAGATGCTTGAGGAAATATTTGTACACTCATGTTCATAGCAAGCAACCCAAATGTATATCAGTGCGTAAATGGATAGACAAACTGTGGTCTGTATATACAATGGAATATTATTTGGCCCTAAAAGGGAAGGAAATTCCGACTGCTATCACATGGATGAATCTTGAGGACATGATGCTGAGTGAAATAAGCCAGTCTGAAAAAGACAAATACCGTGTGATTTCCAGTTCTGTGAGGTCCTTAGAATAGTCAAGCTCATAGAGACAGAAAGAGGAAGGGTGGGGTGGGGGGCTGGAGAGGGGGCTGGGGAGTCAGTGTTTAAGGGGTGCAGAGTTTCAGCTTGGGAAGATGAAAAAGTCCTGGAGATGACGTCAGTGATGGTGATACGGCAATGTGAACGTAATTCCCACCACTGAACTCTTAAACTTAAAAGCAGTTAAGGGCTTCCCTGGTGGCGCAGTGGTTGAGAGTCCGCCTGCCGATGCAGGGACGCGGGTTCGTGCCCCGGTCCGGGAGGATCCCACATGCCATGGAGCGGCTGGGCCCGTGAGCCATGGCCGCTGAGCCTGCGCGTCCGGAGCCTGTGCTCCGCAACGGGAGAGGCCACAGCGGAGAGAGGCCCGCGTACCGTACCGCAAAAAAAAAAAAAAGCACTTAATATATTAGCCACATATAAAACCAGATTTTACTATAACTGTTTAAATATATAACTTCAAGTATATGATGGTTTTAGCAGCTGCATTCCCTTCCACATCCTGGTTTGTTGAGATTCAGTTTGAAGAATCTGCCTTCCCTGAGCTCACCCAGATGGGCAACCCGGAATCCGCCAGGCATTGGGATGGAGCGGGGAGGGCTGATTCCGGACTGAACAAGGGCTTGGGAAGAGCCCCAGGTGGGCGATCCCCCATCAGGGGATGGACGGAGGGCACCGAGAAAGCCTCGGGGTCACTGCCATCCTCCACGTCTCACCGGGATGGCCTGTGACTGTGTCAGCTGGGGTCGGGGGGATGGGGGGAGCAAAAGCCCGACGGCGATCCTCACCTGTCCTGCTCGCCCAGCGCTGAGACTTCTGAGAGTCGGGAAGTGAATGGTCATGGGCAGTGGCCAACGGGGAAGGGATGGGGTGTCACTGGTAGGTGAGAAGGGAATAGCCCTGCCTGTCTTATGAGTCGGAAAAGCAATTTTCTTAGGAGCAGGACGTTTTCTAAGTTACAAAACGTGGATGGAAACCACAGTGGGAGAGGGAGGACCAGAAAGGGGCTGGGCAAGTGCGGCTCAGGTTCCCTGGAACCCAGGATGCCCTGCTTCTAGTGAAAAAACACAGCACTTAACTGTGAAAACACATAACTGAGGAGTGATTGGTTATATTCAAATTACTGAGGGTTATAAATGGATCCCCCTCAACTCTGACTGCTTAAGGGCATTAAAGGATGGGTGTGTTGACAGTGCTGGCGGGGATGTTAACGCCACAGCCCCCTTAGAACTGGCTCGTTGAGAGTTGCTGCTAATTGCAGACTGACCGTAAAAACTCATGTGAAATTATCTTGGCGCCAGCACTGCAGTTCGCAGTGAGGACCACTTTGTGGGTATCGCCACTCTGTTCTGTGTTCCCTGCGAACCCCACGCTTCCCCAGGGCTGACGGGCATGAGTGCACAGGGAGGGAAGGTCCCATCCATGCCAGTCTAGTGAACTCTGCTTTTGCACTGATTCAGGAGCACACACACGTCCAGAGGAAAGAGGACAAAGACAAGGTGCTAGAGGCCGACTAAAGGGCGTCTCTCCTGGCTCCCCCGCCCAGCACTTCGTACCCACACACCCCTGAATCTATGTCCCCAGGATTGGCCAGCTGCTGCTACATCTGTCCTTGCTGCCGATCCTGATGGGGCTGTGCTGCACTGCCCAGTCCCTGAGGGCAAGCCTGGGACCCTCAGGGGGCAGGAGTCCCTCCCCTCCTTTAGAGGGTGATTTTAACGATAACAGTAACAACAATAATAGCAATAAAAATAAACTAACACGGATTGAGCATTTACAAAGAGCCAGGAATTATCCCAAGCACTTTATGTAATTAATGCATTTAACCTTTATCATCACCCTGAGATAAGTTCTATTATTATCGACAGACAAACCAAGCCTAGAGAGCTTAAGTGACTCGCCCAAGCTCACAGCTGGTTAGGTGCCAGAGGTCCCACCACCTGCTTCAGACTGGGGTCTCCCCAAAGGCAGAGTCCTGGATGTGGGAGCTCTCTGCCCTGTCCAGCTGGGCGATGTCAGAGGGCAGGGACCCAACACTTCCTCAGAGGAGAAGGGCTTCCTGGGGCAGAGGCTGTGCAGAGCAGCATCAGATGCCAGGCTCTCCTCCACCTAGCACAGCCTCTGCACCCACGAGGAGCTGGACAACTGTCTCCGGCCCCAGCCCCACGCTGGCGGAGCTGACAAGAGGTGGGCCGGCCCCTGGGGCTTACAAGAAGTAAACAACCCCATTCATGAGTCAGTTGTTTTGCTCCAAAGCAGCCTGTCATCGGGACAGGCCCTGCCAGGTCCGGTCCTCCCAGTACATCCCTGGGGTGGGGAGCAGTGGACAGCCTGGAGCTCAGCTACCTTCCACTCCCTTCCAGTTCGAGCTGTTTACTGGGGAGAACTAGTTCCAAGGGGGGTGGGGAGGGAAACTGCGGCTACCCGTGTGGTCCCTGGGGGGGTCCAGCAAACCAAGAAGGGCGAGTGGAGGTAGAGCCAGCCGGAGATGCCTGAGAGCTTCCAGAAGCTGTGCAGTGCTCTGGTCTCAGCTCTTGGACCCTGAAGTCCCTAGCAATTCTTTCTTCCTGTCCTCTCCCCTCATGTCCCAGACTGCGCGCCCCCCCCCCCCGCAAGCGGCTCCACAAACCCAACCCTGTCTATGGGGCAGAAAAAGATGAGAAGAGGAAGACGGGAAAGAAGGGTTTGACGGAGGGTGCCGCGTCTGGGTCAGACTCGGAAGTTGAAGCGCTGGCAGAGGTTTGCACAGGAAGAAACCAGAGGAGGAGAAAGGGGGCCAGGGTGGGGTGGGGACAGGGGTTGGGGCCCAGCGGTGGAAGCAGAGCTAGTACTGCGCTCCGCTCTCCAGCGCTCCCAACACACGCCCTTGGCCTCTCTTCTCAGTAGTCCCTCGAGGGAAAGGGACCCTGTCACCCTGACTCTCAAATAGGGAGGTCAGGCTGTCCCACGTGCACGCGTACAGCACAAGAATCCTCCAGGGCCCAGACCACCAGCGGGTCGGGGTCGGAGACCAGGCGGGGGGCGGGGCTGCCACAGAATGACAGCTGCAGGGGCCAATGAGGGGGCACCTTCGCTGACCAATCAGCTCCTCAGACATCGCCCCCCCCCACACACACACACCTCGACCAACCTCAGCAGCCTCGCGCGACAGCGCACACGACGCCCCCCCCCCCCCCCACTGGCTCCTTGTCACAGAACAGCTTCCCTCCCCGGAGCGAAGTCCATCCACCCTTATGGGATTCACGCGCTGCGCTGTCCGTGGTCCCCTCGCCCTCCCTGGGGTCCATCCGCCCTCTGGCGTCCGCGCACTGGACTGTCCTCCCCCCAGCTGCCCACGGGCCGCTCCTACCCGGTGGTGATGTCGTCGTCCTCCGTCATCGTCTTGCCCATGAGGTCGCTGTCGCTCATGTAGCCGGACTTGAGGTCCACGTCGTCCGAGTCCAGGGACTCGACCAGCTCCAGGCGCGAGATGTGGCCAAGCTTGCTGGGGGAGCGCATGGGCATGGTGTGCGCGTAGTGCGCGCGCTCCCCGTGCATGTACCAGGAGGGCGGCCCCTCCGAGCGGCAGCTGCCGCCCACCGACGGCGCGTCCCCGGCCTGCAGCCGCGGGCTGGACTGGCCGTAGCGCCAGGAGAGGGGCGACGAGCGGTTGGACAGGCTGGACACACTGCGGGGGTTGGCGTCGTCGCTGTCGTAGCAGGTCATCTCGAGGGAGCTGGGCGAGTGGAAGGGCACTGGTTACTCTCCAGTCCAGCGCTCTGAGCCCGGTCCTCGGGCGGCTGTAATGCCTCCCTCCACTCTCCCGCCCTCCCGCCTCTGCCCCTCTGCCCCCCTGCCCGAGCTCCTGGGCCTCCTGGAGGCCTCTTACGGTGTATGTTGCCCTGAGGTGTGTCAGCTCAGGTCGTCAAAGGAAGAGGCCGGTGAGCGCTAGGGAAGGAATCCCGTACCCGGTAAGGGCACAGATTTTATGATATGACCTGGGTTTGAATCCTTTTCTACTATTTACGAGTCAGGAGGCCGAGGCAAGTCATCCATCCCCTCATCTGTCAAATGGGGATAAAACTATAATAGCTACTTTATCATATATAGAGTGGTAAAGACCTGACACAGTGCCTGGTAGACAGAAGGTGTGCAATGAACGGGAAGGGCCCCACGAGACCTGGGAGGCTCACCTGAGAGTGGAAGGCCTCGATCATTCACTTTGTTCAGGGAGTCTAGCACCTCTTTTCTGTTAGTGAACTCAGGGCTAGTTGCTTCCCAAACCAGAGACAGCAAAGTCAGGAGTGGGGTGTGGAGCATGTAGGTCCCCGAAAGACTAGCCCCGGCCAAGGCATGGGCATCGGGAGAAGCAGTGGAACCTCAGCAGAGGACAGAGCGGCCTTAGCCGGACAGAGGGGAGAACGTGGGGAAAATGGACGGAGCGGGTGAAGCCTCAGGCCCCGCTCGGCCAGGCCAGGGAAGCAGGTCAGTGCTAGATGGCCTGAGCCCAGGGGGTCTGGAGCTGGGGAAGGAGATGCCTCTCTCCCTCAGGGGCCAAGGTGGCTGCTTGGACAGGCAGAGACCCACAATCCCCCCCCAGCCTAGCAGATCAACCGCAGGTGGGGTCTCAGTGGCTTGGCCTAAGTAGAGCCAGACAGGGTTGAATAAATGAGATGGGATCTGGGGGCCAGGAAAGCTGGGCGGCAAAGGGAAGCTGGGTTACAGAGCTCAGGAATCTTTATCTGCAAACACATCCATTTCTTAGTCACTCTAGGGGGTCAAATGGAGGGAGACACTGATTTTTCTATTCTTGTTTTTGTAAAGTTCCTTGAAAATAACAAAATCCTCCAAATTGTCTCTGTCAATCCTGAGAAAACAGGGTTTTACTTTTTGATCAAAAACTGGAGGGAGCTGTATGGGCCTTGACTGTGACGGTGGTCCCTGCAGAAGTCCTGTGGGTGAGCAGGGGGCCGGGATGGGCAGGGCAATCAGTGAACAGACTTCCTGGCCTGGTCCACACCCAGCTTCTCCCCTTGGGACTTCCTGTCTATCCTGTGTGTGGTACGCTGGGTACTTTCCCTTTCTAGTGACTCGGACCTCAGGGGGAATGGCAGTTCCCTGGGTGCTTGTGGTCCTGGGGGGTGGCGGGGGCGGCCTGCCTCGCTCACCGTGGCGGGTTGCCCTCTGCACACCCTGGCGGGTGCTTGGCACTCAAGACCGCATGGGCGGGGGTGAGCCCAGGACGGACGATCAGGCGAGTTCTCGAAGTGAGACTCAGTACCAGGCCTTGTGCAGCAAGTAGGGGCTTAGTAAAAAAAGCTGACCGGGGCTTCCCTGGTGGCACAGTGGTTGAGAGTCCGCCTGCCGATGCAGGGGACGCGGCTTCGTGACCCGGTCCGGGAAGATCCCACATGCCGCGGAGCAGCTAGGCCCGTGAGCCATGGCCGCTGGGCCTTACGTCCGGAGCCTGTGCTCCGCAACGGGAGAGGCCACAACAGTGAGAGGCCCGCGTACCGCACAAAAAACAAACAAACAAAAAAAAGCTGACGGTGACAAGGGGGCGAGGAGCAAAAGGAAGAAGCCAGTGACGGCCCTGGTGACAGGACGATGGAGAGCTTCAGGGGAGCCCGTTTTGTAGCAAAACTAGCGTCGCGTGTGGGTGTGCCAAGTGCCAGGTCCCTCGGTCCTGTTCCCGGCTCGCAGCCTCGACTTCACTGCTCCCCTCTGTCCCCAAACACACCTCCAGACACCTCTGAGTCGGTGGTGGAAATTCTAGCTCAAACTTGGGTCCTTGATTTCCAGTCCTAGATTTCGCCCTTCAGTCTTGCTTCTCTCTGGGGAGGACGTTTTATGGGGTGGAGGGCATGGTGGGCCTGGAGCGGGTTGAGGGCGGAGTTCCACTTCCTCTCCGGCTGCAGCTCTCTGACCCACACTCTCTCCTTGCGGGGGAACAAGCCAGGGAAATAGGGGAAGTCGGATAGGAGGAAAGGTTTCTGAAAAGGAACTGAATCTAGAGGCAGCCTGTCAGCTCCAGGGTGAAAATAACCTTGCTGGACACACTCACTGGACTGTAAGCTCCTCCAGGACGGAGCCTGTGTTTGTCTTGCACTCAGCCGGCCGCGCTCTCAGCTCGCTGGACGCAGAAGCCACCCTGATCCACTCGTGAGACTCTGGCCTGTGACCCCTTCTCCGGAGCCCCCCGCTGCACCTTCTCTAACTCAGGGCGTGTGTACACATCCTGTCCGCTCCCAGGGCCGAGGGAAGGGCTGATTGATGGAAAGCACTTTAATAAGTAAAAGGGCCGTAAAAATTCAGGGAATCATTGTTTTGGCTATCAAAGTGTGAACCAGGAATAATATAAACCAAAGCCTAAGACAGGAAGTGGCTCTGGGTCCACAGTAAACAGAAAAACCAGCTTCAGGGCTCTTGGTTCTTTTTCCCATAAAGGGAGAGAGAAGCCAGAGGCCCGAGGCGCTGCCCACGCACCAGTCAACTTTATGCAAAAGGCTTCTGGCCTTCCTCTTCCCACTCTGCCCCCAAGCAGAAAGCAGCAGAGCCTGCCTGGGGTCAAGGTGCCTTAACTTGGAGGTCTGGGGGCTCAGAGGTCGGGGCACCAGGAGGCTGAGGGGCTGGGGGCTCAGAGGCAGGGGAACAGGAGGCTGGGGGCTCAGAGGCAGGGGAACGGGAGGCCGGGGCTGCTGCGGCTGCCCTTTCCCTGTGGCTGAGTCATCTGGGGTGTGACCCTCTCAGGAACGGAGCTCTCGCTGCCTTCTTTGGCATGGGGCTGGCGGGTGATTTGGCGCTGAGCACCGTTCCAACAACTTCCCTGGCTGGGGGAAGGAGGACGTTCAAAATTTCATCCACTGGGTCCTTAAAATGGTCAGCCGAGCCAAGCCAGACCCCTGTCCCACCTGGGCTCTGCTCAGGGCTGGGGGGGCTGGAGGCTGGACACAGACGTAGAGGGACCTGAGTCCCAGGGCCTCCCGGAGCCCCACCATCCACTTCTTTTCTCAGCCCTCCCTGATCACATCCCTTTCATCACTAGTCGGGGTCCTGCTGGCCTGAGCAGAGGTAACCCCAGAGAGAAGAGGCTTTGCTTCATCATGTAAAATGTTTTAGATGTCTGGGAGCAAAGGGCTGCGTGTCCAGATGGGATGGGGCCGGGGAAAGAGTGTGGGAAGGAAGGAGGAGGGATTCTCAGCAGGGGAACCGGAGCCGATGGGTGGGAGCCACTGAGGCCAGACTTCAGCTCCACTTCATAGTCACAGCAACCCCACGAGGCAGGGATGGCTGAGAGGTAGTGAGTTCTCTGTCACTGGAGGTATGTAAAGTTGGTCTGCATATAACTTGGCCACACACTTGGGCCAAGAAAAGCCTTTTTCACACTGCCCCTAGATCCCAACTTTGCTCTCATTTTCCAACCCCAGGAGATGGGGAGGAACTGGCTTCCAGGCCCTTTCTCCACCTTCCTGCTCCACAGCCCCCAGGATTTCTCAATCCTGGCTGTTTGCTCTCTACCCCCCAGGGTGTAGCCCGGCCCTCTGTCCCCCTTGGAGCTGACGGCATGAGCTCATCAGGCAGCCCAAGGAGCCAGTGCGGGAAATTCTGAGTCACGGCAGAGCCTGAGGCCAGGACACCGGGCAGGGAGATGCTGCGGGAGGGGTCCTGGTGGGGGCTGCGAGGCTCTCGGGGGGCAGGTGGAGGGGGTCTGCGTGGCATGGAACCTGGGCCACCGTGCTGGCCAGCGGCTGAAGGGCAAGAAGGATGCTGGGTGTCGGGAAGGGCATGTGGAAACTTCAGAACAGAACAGGAGGGTAGTTAATAACCCCTGTGACCACGAGGAGACGGGCACCCAGCAGGAACACGGATGTGGGAGACCACAGCCTGAGCCCCGTGGTGGCTCCTGCTTCCCACCTCCCTTCCAGTGATGCTCCAGCTTAATGAAACGAAACCTAAGTCTCCAGCAGCAGCAGACACCAAGCAAGGCCACACTCCTCCTGTGGACGCATGGACGTGGTCCCGGGGGCCGAGCGCGCACTGCTCAGACGCCCACCGACCTCGCACGCTCGGGCCGAGGTCGCGGGCCCTGCCCCCCAACAATGGGAGGAAGAGGGGGCAGCTGGCTCTCACCTGTGTGTCACCTGGGACCCTCGCAGGCTGGACATGGTCTCCTCCAGGTTCTGTCGTAGATCCAGGACATTCTGCACCGTCCTCTTTCTCTGGGACTCCGGATCTAGAGTGCGGAGAGGAGAAGCTAGATGAGTGGAGAGGAGTCACTGCTGGGCCAGGAGGTGGCAGGTGACCATATCCCCAGGGGAGCGGTCCCGGGGGCACGAGGGTCTGCCTCTCAGGCCCTCCTAAGGGCCCTGGACATGCCCTGGAGTCCTGACGTCCCAGCCCTGGACGGGGGCTGCAGGCAACGGCCTTCAGCGTCCTCCCAGAGCCCCGCAAGACCACCCCAGCCTGGCGTCACTTTGGGGGGCCCCGCTTCTCCCGGCAGAGGCCCCGGCCCAGGCCCCGGAAGGTCTGCCCGAAACCCCGTCTCTGGAGATGTGTTGGTAAATGTTTAACAACCGGCTCTCGTAGGTGGGGATGCCCAAGTGGATAGTGCTGGCCAGTTTCTGGGGTATCAGCACCTGCTGTGAGGCTGCCAACGTGATGTCGCCGACCCCAGGGTCAGGGGGAGGGGCTGGTGTGAGCCAGCCCCAGGCTGGGAGCGTCTGCTGCTGGGGTCCAGGGGAGAGTTTGCCCAGAGCCCCCGAAACGCTGGCGGGCAGGGGGCAGTGAGCAACCGTCTTCCGGGGCACGGGCTGAGCACAGGGCATCCAGACCCCAGGCCGGCGGTGTGAGCCCAGGTGAGGCTGTGCGGGTGCAGCCCCACTGCAGACCCTGCACGATCTGGGTCATAGAACCCAGCCTTGGTCTCCAGGCAGGACTTTAGCCTGGACAGAGGAGACTCCACCACAGCACACAGAAACGTGCCCCATCGCCTTCCCAGGGTGGAAACATCCAAGAGCCTGAGGGTACCGAGCATGGAGAGACTCAGGGACTTTGCCCTTCCCTCCGCCAATCCATCCAGGGAGCCTCCACGAAGCAGACACCACGGTCCGCCCTGCTCCACGGCTTAGCGGGGACCTGGGACACACAGTCACCGAGTGCAGGCAGATCCCCCATTGCGTCCCTCAAAGGCACAACCTGTGGGAGAGTCACAGACCCACGGAGACAACAGCAAAGCAACGGGGAAAAGCCCAGAGCTCTGACCCCGCAGGCTACCGGGCCCCGATCCGGACCCTCGGGGGCCCTCCCCCACCCAGACCCAGCAGGAGCGTGCAGCTGTGTTAGCTGCCGAAGGGGACGTTTCTGAGTCCCTTCAGGAGGCACTTTTCCCCGACTAGGTCCGGCCGGCTGGCAGGCGGCTGCCCTGCCTGTCTGGTCAGCGAGGTGAGGGCTGCAGGAAGCCTTCCTAGAGCCTCGGAGGCACCTTTCCATAGAACCGGCTCCACGGGGAGCCCAGACACCTCCCTCCCCTGGGGGCCTGGGGGCAGCCGGCAGGGAGGAGGGCAGGTCTCCTCGCGCAGCACGCCTGGGGGTGCCAGTGCCTGTTTATCCTGGCAAGGGTCACGTGTGAGCTGCTCCGTGGCTGTAATGATGGCTTGGTGTGGAGAACAGACAGGGACCCTGTCTGTGTACGTATATTTTTAAAGCTTGCTCCTAAAAGGCCTATATGGGGACCAAGATGGGGGGGGCTCCTGGGCCAGGGCGATGCTTTCCATGGGTTTGGCAGAGGTGAGGGAAGAGGTGCACACGACTCCGAGGGGTGAGTGTCCCCGAGAGGAAGGGACCAAGGGTGACTCGGAGACCGTGTGTGCCAACCCCAGGCAGGCATCAGCGAGGTGGGGCCTCACAGCACGGGGGGAGCTCTGTGCTGCTGCCCCCTTTCACGGAGGAGAAACTGAGCCTCAGAGACAGGGTCCCACGGCTCACATGGAGCACCGGGCACAGTCAAGTCCAGGAAGGAGCTCACACTTCTTCGCATCGATCACAGGGCATCTCGGCATCGCCGGCACCAAGCCAGCGGTGGCACAGAGTAGGTGCTCAGTGACCGTCTCTAGAATGGATGGATGAGACCATAAAAACATAAAAAAAGAATGGATGGATACGTGTCCCATCAGGAAAACGTCTTTCTTCCACAAGAGTCCCTGGAAGTGACTCAGTCCAACACGGTCACAGGAGGAACGGGAGGCTGAGGTCAGGGACGGGGGGCGGGGGGATGATTGGCTGGAGGTGCAGAAAGGTATCAATGAGCAACACGTGGCATCAGGCTGCTGCCCCAGGTGTAAGTGGGCATGCAGGGGGGGAGGCGGGGACAGAGCTGGGGACAAAGCTGGGGACAGAGTTGGGGACAGAGCTGGGACAGAGCTAGGGTGCCTGGCTCTGCTCTCTGCCCCAAGGCCTGGAGAGTCTGCAGAGGTGCCACCCCTCAGCTCCCTCCGAGCCCCAGCAGCGTCCCCTGGTGGCCATCTCGGGCATGCCACCCTGCTCGTCAAAGACTCAGCTCAGGTGCAGCTGGTGGTGAGAGTCCGGCTGTGTCCACATTCTCAGGTGGCAGGCCCATCTCTGGGGGTGCAGCGGGAGTCCCAGGACAAGAGGCTGCATGGAAGGGAAGGCCTCTGTGGCTCAAGGAGCTGCAGACCCTGTGCCTAGGCTGGGCGTGGGGGGGAGGGGGTAGGAGGGCAATTCGATATTCACATCCCTGACCCCAGAAGCAAGTCTTTAAATGTTTAGCTTTAAAATATGAATAAGCTGCATTTGCAAAGGCATTCACCCCCCCACCCTACCCACCTCTGACCCCCAACCCATAACAAGCTTCACCCCTTTCCCACCATCTCCGCAGGGATCAGAGATGGGGTGGGGAGGTAATCTGGGGCACACGTGACTTTGTGACAATGTTTTGTTGGCTGAGTCATGATGCCTCCATGCGTCTGTCAAATGTCAGGTCTGGGTATGGGGGAGAGGCTGGAGGAAATAGAGCGGCGGTGGGGGGAGCCCGGGAGCTCCTCTCCGGCCCCCGTGTGGGACAGGGACGCACTCAGGACACTCCCAGTCTATGCGGTACCTTCGTTCAAATGAGGAAAAGGGCCCCTCCAGTGTGACTCAGCTCCCGCCAGGGTCCTCGCTGTGGCCACAGAGCACCTCTCCCCTGGGCTGGAGGCCCTGATCAGGACACACCTCACAGCCTCCCTCTGGAGGCCTGGCTTCTCAGCTCCTGCAGGACAGGGTCCACCAGCAAGAGGAGGGCGTGGTGCATGCCTGAGTGTGCGTGTGTGCCTGTGTGTGTGCGCGTGCATGTACGTGTGTGTGAGAAGCAAGGCTGGGGGGAGGCAGGGTGGGGATCCCAGCAGTCATGGGGTGACAAGGAGGTGGGGCGGGGAGCACGAGTTGTCCTGACTGCTGCTCCAGGCCGCACCCTGCAAATGGAGTGGCCGGGAGGATGTGTGTGCTCCCTGAGCTCAGAAGACGCAACAGTCCTGCAACCCAGCCGTCGCCACGGTAACGCACAGTCGCCACAAACAGCATCCTCCCAGCACGCGCGGGGGCGGCGTTCCTTATAGGAGACCACAGAGAGCCTGCTGTCTCCATCAGGAGTCCTTGGAGTAAGGACCGGCCCCCAAGGAAACCTGACACCAGGTGCGCACGTGTGCACACACACACTCGTGCAAATGCACACAACACCCACTCACTGAGTGTGCACCACGTGGTGGGCTCAAGACTAGGCCCTTCCCACGTCTGTGTGACTCCAAAGCTCTGTTCTTTCCACGACAACACAGGGCCTTAAACAGGCACACACGCCTCCAGACACACACCTCCCCAGGGTCCAGCTGGCAGTCTGTGGAAACCCTCACATCAGAATCACGCACACTCTGCTCTGCCGTCCCAAAGACGTGTGCACGGAGACAGTTGTGTGGCCGTGTCCCCTGCCGCAGGTGTGGAAGGAAAAGACCAGGGCACAGGGGTCACTGGAGCTGGAGACGGGGCGGCACCCTGAGAGGCTGATGGCAAACAGGGTCCCTTCTGCTCTGGAGTCAGAACCAGGGAAACAGGCTTCTGGAGGGCGAGACCGTGAACGGCCAAGACCCGGAGAGGGGGAGTGCCGTCGGGTGGTGCGGTAGAGGGAACGCAGAGCTTGAGGCAGCAAGGCCAAGGGCAGGTGCTGGCCATGCCCTCCCAGCATGTCTGACCTGGAGCGAGGCATCTCACCACTCCTCTGAGTTGTCCGCTCTATTAAAGGGAGAGAATAGCGTACCCGCCCGCTGGCACAGTCGGGAAAATTAAAGAGCTGAGAATTAAAGAGCTTGGTGCCCAGGAGGTTCTCTGCACGAGGCAGCTCTAATGTGTCCAAAGGTACAGCGGGGGCGGGGCGGGCAGTGGGCACACCCAGACACCTGCAGGTGGCAGTGCCGTTCCTGCAGGTGCAGCTCAGGTGGACCCCACCTTCTCCGCTGGGATTCGCTCCCACGTGGAGGGGTCACCAGGCCCACCTCCCCCTGCACTGCAGCGATGGTACATCTTCATCCCCAGTCCCTGCGAGCCCGCCTCAGTCGTGGGAAGTGCTGGGACTCAGGGCCCTTCTTCGGCCTATGATCTGAAACCTGACATAATGGGCACGAGGATAAGGACCCCAAGAGATTTAGGGGCCTGCAGGAAGGAGGAGGGACTCAGCAGTCAAATTTCCCCAAGTTCTGTACAGCTTTAATTACTGGCTGACAGTTAGGTGAACCGCTGTTAACTGCCTGGTGAACTCTTAATTACTTGCACTGCGTCTCGGAGCGCATGTTCAGTTTAGCCCGGGGCAGGGCCTCCAGAGGACTGAATCTGTGTCCAGCCTCGAGACTGGCTCCTGTTCTGAGTGTCTGCACCAGGTGGGAACCGACAGGAATGGAAGTGGCTCAAGAGAAAGATTTTCAAGTCCCGGCATTTCAGAGCTCGAAAGAAGCATCTCGTGAACGGGAGAAAAAGCACATCGCTCCAGCCCAGAGAAGAAAGGCTTGGGAGCGTCACCAGGTGGGCATAAACTAACTGAGACAGTACAGAATAGATCCACCTAGAAATCCAGGCTAAAGGACCTGGGACAGGCAGGACTAAGCTTCTCACACACACATACACACCCTCTCTCTCAACAACTCCCAAAACGAAAAAAAAATCTCTCCTGACCCTATTAGATCCCAAGGGTAGCGTCCAAGTCTTCTCTAAATTCTAAAATTCATCACAGCTTGGGCTCCCAGTACACGCAGGTCAAATACCATGATAAGAGCCAGTTACAAACACAAACTTCTCTCTGACAAAGCGATCTCCGGCTCTAGCCAGGGGTCCCCTTCCCGAGCAACATTTAGCAGGAGATCCTTGGGAGTCTGCGTCACCACACGACCACCAGTGTCTGTGGACGGTCGTTCTGCGTGGACACGCAGCCCCACGTCTCTGGGAGTCTGACTCATGTCTACCCCTCTCCTCTGCTCAAGGACGTGACCTTCAAGGTCCAGCCCGGGAGGGCACCGTGGGCCCACCCCCGGTCCCCACATACGCCAGGTCTCCGCTCACGGCTCACAGGTCATACCAGGTGGGTTCTGCGGACTCTGAAAGCCAGTAACCCTGCCCTAGATGGACTGCCAGGGGCATTGGCCTCCGCGTGAGGCTGGCACGGGGCTGAAAGCGCAGATGACAGGACGCTGCACACAAACCTCCCTGCCCCCTGGCAGAGCCCAGCAGCCCTCCTTCACCTGCAGCCACTCCCCCACTCCTTTCCTCACCACGTTTCTGAGCCCAGAGGCCCCAGGGAGAGCCCGGAGTGGCCCTCCATGCAAGAGGCTCCCACCTTCACCACCGTGTGGGCGGGGGTAGTTTATTCTTTTACTAATTCCATCGTTTCACTCGCCCCCACGTAAGTCACAACACCGTGGGAGGCGGGCGCCACAGAGCCCTGCAGCGCGACCAATCCAGTGCTTCCTGCTGCCGAGGGCTCCCGGGTCTCCATCCTTGCTCTGGAGAAGCCTGAACCCTCTCGACCAACGAGTGCCCGCCCGGAGCCCAGCAGTCAGTGGCCCCAGAGCACCCAGGAAGCGCCAGGACGACAAAGCAAGGTACCGGCCATGTGCTTGTGTGAGGCGAGGAAAGGAAACCAGGAGGAGCCAGAGAGGAGGGGCCAGAGAGGAGGGGCCAGAGAGGGGGCACGAAGGGGCTCCCCTGGCCCAGAATCACCAGGCAGGGGTCTCTGCAGATCCCCGACAGTTTTGATTTTGCTTGAGTGAGAAGACTTGGCTCAGAGACCCTCAGCGACTTGTCTCCAGTGGGCACTGGGCCAAGAGGAAGTGTGAGGCGGGGTGGAAGATGAGGGCGGTGGCTCGGGGCCAGTGGAGAGTTCCCTCTTGGTTTCCCCCGGGCACAGCTAGTCGGCTGTGGGGCCTTGGGTAAGCTACCTTCCCTTTCTGGGCTTCAGTTTCTCTGTGGATTAAATACGCGAGTTGGGGCTGGGCACACCCAAGGCCCGAACCAACTCTGACAGCCTGTGCGGCTCTGTTGTTGGCTAAAGCCTGTAAAATCTTTCCTCCTCCCCGACTGTGCTGAAGAGGCAGGTGCCAGGGTATCACCCACAGAGGCTACGACTCAGCAGCTTGGAGACGGGGCCCAGGAATCTGCATCGCCCAAGCCCCCCCTGTGGGTGACGCGGTGCGGAAGGCAGCGCCTGGGAGATCCAGACGCCTTGCTGCAGGCCGCCAGAACAGGCTGCCCATCGAAACCAGGGCTTCCATTTCCCGATGCCAGGCCGCCGGGCGGTGCGTCCTGGGCCTCCAGCTCAAGTCTGCTCCCTTGGCACAAACGCACTGTCCCTTCCCTGCGGAAGTCCACTCCCGCATCCCCAGGCCTCACCTGAGGGGCCCCCTCTGTCCCGCTCCTCTCCTCTGGGGATGCCCTCCCCAGGCCACCCGGCCGCGGCCTCACTGCGGAGACGGGCCGCCAGGGGGCGCTGCCGGACGCTGCCGCAGTGCTGCCGGGCAGGCAGCGTCGGCTCCAGGATCTGGGCGGGCAGCGCCCAGACGCTCTCCTTCCCTCTGCGTCCTGCTTATCACAACCCCCTTCGCCTGGCTCTGCGCTCCGGGGCTGACATCCTCCCTGACCCCATCCTCCTTGGAGAACGGCCAAGGCTTTGCAGCACCTACTCTGGGGAGCCTGCCCGCTGGGATAGAGGCTGCAGGGCCTGGCTTCTGGGCACCCGTCGGCTCCACTCGGCAAGCCTGGACGTGGGGCTAGAGCTTCGAGAGACCCGGCTGGCCTTTCTGCTGCAGGCGCTGCAGACAGAGTGCCTCTGGGGAGTGGAGCAGGCTTCCCATCCCTGCTCTGGCCTCACTTGTGCTCGGCAGTGTTCTCAGGCAAAAGCTGGCCTGATGAGGGAGGAGTCATCCCCGACACCCCGCATCGTGCCCAGCCCCGCCCTTTCTCGGGGGAGTGGCCGCCTCTCTGCAGCGGGCGAAGGGCGGCCCCCTCTCTGCAGCGGGCGAAGGGCGGCCCCCACGGCCGGCCGGTCAGCCCGGCTCAGCCTGCACTTGGAAGAGGGCTTGGACAGCGATCCTGCCACAGCTGCTTCTTCACGTCCAGCACCGTGTGCCTCAGAGAAAGACTTGCTGGTCCAGAGCGGCCAGCGCCGAGGGCTAGGGGACCCGGCGAGGGTGCCCGCCTCCAGCTCTGTCTGGAGGGGTGCCGGCCTGCTCCTTTCTCTTCTGCCTCATTTCCCTCTGATCGTTAGGTTACAGGGTCAGAGAGTGGATTCTTGACGTACTGAGCCCGCCCTCATTTAAAGACCTGAACTCCAGCCTGGGCGCAGAGGGCCAGCCTCCTGCCGACGACGGCCTGCTGGCCTGCCTCGCCGGGGGACGCGGCCCCCTTCCCTGACAGGCCCGGCTCTCCGGCCCTGTAACCCTCACGGTTTACTGGCAATGTTCTCACAGTGATGCGGCCCAGAACCTTCACGTGACACCCGGCTCCAATGAAGTCGCTGCTGCTGGGAGCGGAGTGGTTGTTATGGCAACAGTTCTCACATTAGCAAAGACCATCTGCAGGCAGAGGGGGGAGGGGAAGGAGGAGGCTGCGGGAGGGCGAGGGCTGGGCCCAGGTGTGGGCGACAATTGGAAGGGGCCCTGGGAGACTTCTGGTTGTGAAACTAGTCATATTAGTATCGGCTAACTGGGCTAAGTCCTCCGGCACCTGCCAGACACGCTGCTACGGGCTTCTGCTTTGTCGCCCATGTAACTGTCACAACAGCCCTTTGAGATGGTCCAGTTATCACCCCCATTTTACAGCTGAGAAAACTGAAGCCCAGAGAGGTTAAGTAAGCTGCCACAGGCAGTACAGCCAGGATCCCAACCAGATGGTCTGATTCTAGAGCTGTTATTACCTGCTGTGACTGCGGCCATGATCCGCAAACGGACATAGGTATACAGTGTGTTTACAGAGCGCTAACTCACAGAGCGTAACAGTCACCCTTTGAAAGGGCTCCATTCAGTGGGTTTTAGTACCTCTGTAAAGTTGTGCAGCCATTGCCACTATCTGATTCCAGAACATTTGTATCACCCCCAAAAGGAACCCCAGACCCATTGGCAATCTCCCCTTGCCCCAGCCCCTGGCAGCCCCTGACCTACCTCCTAGCTCTGTGGATTTGCCTATCCTAGGCACCCCACAGAAATGGAATCGTAAACACGTCGACTTCTGCGATTGGCTTCCTTTACTTTCAAGGCTCATTCCCGTACCATGTGTCAGTACTTCATGCCTTTCCGTGGCTGAGTCATTTTCCATTGTATGCGTACACCCTGTTTTATTTACCTCTTCATAATTTGATGGGCATTCGGGTCATCCTTGCCTGTTTTACGAATAAAACTGCTGTGACCACTCATATCCAAACTGCCACATGGACATCGGTTTTCATTTCTCTTGGATAAATGCCTAGGAGCGCAACGCGGGGTCATACAGTAACTCTGTATCATCTGAGGACCCGCCAGGCTGCCTTCCGAAGCGGCTGCACCATCGTTCCCACCAGCAGCGCGCTAGGCCTCCGACCTCGCCACGTCCTTTCCAACACTGGTTACTGTCTGTCTTTTTATTCTAGCCATGCTAGTGGGGGTGAAGTGGTGTCTCACTGGAGACTTAATTTGCATTTCCCCAATGCCTCACGCAGTGGAGCATCTTCTATATTGAAATTAACTAAAATTAAATACAAATTAAGACTTCAGTTGCACCAGCCAGACTTGAACTGCTCAGGAGCGCCACCTTCATGTCGGCTGGTGACCACCACAGCAGAGAGGGGGCAACTCCATCACCCAGGAAGTCCTCCCGGGCAGCGCCGCCAAGCCTGCAGGCCTGGTCTGTACTGGAATCACGGCTTTTCCATAAGGTGTTCACCTTCGCTGCACTTCGAGTTCAGCAAATCTGCTTTACAAATGGGGCCCACCTTGAGGTTTGCAAGGCCCAGAGTGAGTCGGACAGAAAGCTAACAGAGCACAGCATCCGAGTCAGTGGCAGCCGGGGTGAGGGCGGGCTCCCCCTGCACTGTGCGCTCTCGCTCCCCCTCCCACCCGAGTCCCCAACATCACTGCCTTTCCCAGGACCTACCAGTGGCCAAGTGACAAGAGGCACTGCCTCTGAAGGTGCCAGCCTAGTTGGGGGCGGGCGCCTCACACGTCAGTGCTACTGGCTGTAGGCCCCCCGGAGATCTCCAACCCGGACCTTCCAGTCTCCTCTGTAGATTCTGCCCCCCTGGCTCCCCGGGAGGGGCCACACCACAGCGAGGGGACGGTCAGATGGACAGGCTACCACTGGCTTTGAAGCCCCAATCGCTCCCCGAGAAGCTGCTGGCGTCCCCACACAGGGGGCCTGCAGCCGACAGCCAGCACAGAACTTCATCTCCAGCCTCACTCTGCTCACCTGTAAAATGGGACGATGGCCCTGGGACAATGGCGACTGGGCTGCGGGTACAGGGTTGGCCAGCCTGTGTGCCAGCGTGGAGGAGGGTGGATGGTAACACTCGTCACGCATCAGAGCTGGCGGGAGCCTCAGAGGCCATTTGACAGAAGGAAGAACTGAGGCCCAACGGAGTGGCAGTGACCTGGTCAGGATGTCAGAGCCATGCCAGGGGACAGGGGAGGTGGCCAGGCCTCAGGGAGGATTCCAGTGGGGACAGCTGGGGGCAGGGCACGGCCATGCAGGGCTGCCCGAAGCGGGAGGCCCTCTTCTAGCAGGCTCTCCACTTCCCCCAGCCCGGTGAGAACATCTGCTTCCCATCAGACCTGTGCTCCGCCTGGTCCGGCCGCCTCCCCAGAGGTTTCCCATTTCTGAAAAAGCCTTCTATGTCACCGATCCCCTCGACCCTCTGCTGCCCCCCCCACCCCCAGGGGGACCCTCAGGCTCAGCCCATCTGCCACCACCGCCTCCAGGGTAGCCCCACCATCCACCAAAAGGACCAGGCTTAACAAAGGCCAAGGCGCCCCCCCGCCCCCGAGGTTGGGCACAAGAGCAGTGAGGCAGGGAGGCTCATTTTAAAGACGGCTTCTGATTGGGGGTGCAGAGAAATCGGCATAAACCTGAAGAGGTCCGCTGGAGCCACTGAGGCGCAGGCACTATCCTCTGAGGCGGGAAGGGAAGGGAACGGGTATCTACTCAGTGCCTCATGCGCTGAGCACGGCACCAAAGCCCGAATGTAGTTACCCCACTTTACAGATGCCGGGCTCAGAGAGGCCGCTTAACTTCCTAAGATCACACAGCTTGTGCAAGCGGTGTAGTAGGAATCTGAATCCAAGTCTGACTCTGAAGTCCATGCTTTTCCCAAAATAAATCATAACTGACAATGAGGACAACGGAGAAGGATATGCCCAGAGGCCCTTCCCGACCGACACGCTGGGATGGGGCGCCTTACAGGTCACAGGAAGAGGCCCCTCCTGCTCTGCTCTGGGAACGCACGAGGGCAGGGCTGCCAGGAGGCTGGGGGAGTAGGCCTCGGGCCAGGCCAGCGTCTCTCTACCTCCAGGACTTGGGGCCGCGGCCAGTCCCCTTGCTGGCAGGCACGGTCCTGCCCAACACTTCCTCGAGGGACCCCTCTCTCCCGCTGGGCTTTGTCCCAGTTCTGGAACCTGCGGGTCATCTGGCCTGGGAAGAACCTTCCTAGAACGTCTGGCAGGCAGGCTGTGTGGCCCGCTTGCCAAGACCGTGGCTGTGCTCTGGGCCATGAGACCCTCCGAGCTCCCCGTCTCCAGCCGGGAGCCTGGGAACCTGCTGCGGCCAAAGCACAGCTCCAACACCCTCTCCCTCCCCCGCGGCCCCCCCCCTCCGCCCCCGCCCCGCCCCCAGCAGCCGGCCTGTCCCTGGAGGAGCCGGCTAGTCCCTATACACTGCAAGGGTGGGCTTCAGAGCTCCCGCACAGCTTCTTCTGGGCCTTTCTGGGCCTTGGATTCTTCTTCCAGAGCGATCAGCTGGTCCCCACAGCCTGATGCAGGGGGAGGGGAAGCGAGGGATGAGCAGGGAGGGGCTCATGCGCGGTGCGCCGCAGCCCCTCCTCCGGGAGGACCAGCCTCAGCTCCCGCCTGGTCCCGTGCGGGGCCAGGGCGAGGCAGGGGCACTCTGGAGAGCCTTGGACCCACTCAATGTAAGGCCAGGGAGGGTCAGGGAGAGGCAGTGGGGACACCGGGCCTTCTTTCAGCCTTCACCCAATCCCCCCAGGGCCGGGCTGCAGCCGCTGAGCCGCTTAGGACTGGTCACCACTTGAATGGAACCAAATTCCCAGGGAAAATCCCCCTGGAGAGCGTCCCAAGTCTGTGCGCTATGAGGACACACCCTCCCGGTGGGGAGCCCCGGCTCTTCCCCACACCCCACGTCCCCACTGTGTGAGGGTTCTCGGAAGAACCCAGCAGGCTTCCTTCTGCTGGAGCCTTCTAGAAGGGCAGAGATGGGCGAGCGTTGAGCTGAGTGAGGTCCAGCTTGGGCCAGGAACCACACTCAGGGCTCAGAGGGCGGCCGGGGGAGGCCAGCCTGTCTGCAGGAGCCCTCGCAGCTGGAGGCCGGGGCTAGGCAGAGAGTGGGTGCGGGCAGCGGTGCAGAGAGGCCCCCTCAGGGGGGCCAGTGTCCTTTGCTTTCATCCTCCCCCCGGTGCAAGGGAACGTCCTGAACCCACCAGGCCAGAGCAGGAGGCCTGAGTGCAGAGAGGCTGGGGCAGGGCTCGGCCTGGAGGGAGGGTCTCCGGAGGAGAGGGGGGACCAGGAAAGTAAGCCCCGAGGGCCTGGCCGGGCTCGCCTCCTGGAAACACGCAGGCCCTCTGGCAGAAATGAGCTCGCCTGTCCCTCTAGCGTGGAAGCAATACACTTAACGTGTATTAAGTGCCGACTGCGTGCCAGGCCCCTGCACGGTTCTGATGCCATTTAAGCCCTGTGCCGACCCTGTGAGGTGGACGCCAGGAGAGCGGGTTCTGCAGCTCGGGGTGAGCCCACCACCGCTCTGGGGACGGCATCCCGCCCATCACAGGTCTTCAGTGATAAAGCACCCCACAGAACACAGCGCCCGGGGAACACGGACCCCCTCCCGGTGGCTTCTAGTGTCTGCCAGCGGATGGACCTGTTCTCAGGGACGTGATTCTGACGGCCAATAAAGACCACCATCCCAGGGCTCGTCCATGGCCTGGCTCAGCCTGCTGGCGGGCCAGGCCACCATCTCCTTGCAGATGACCCCCAGCCCAGCGAGGGCAGGAGGCCCCAGCAGCTGGTGAGCCCTGCCCCCTCTCGGGAGTCATCCGTTATTAATGAGACCGAGGGTGCAGAGGGCTTGCCCCGGGCTCAGAAGGAGGGATGGGAGGAGAGATGGGGGTCAGCCGTGCCCAGGTCCAGCACCAGTCAGCACGTCACTGCTGTCTCCTTCAAACGACAAAGGGAGCCCCTGGCCCTCCGCTTTCCTGCCCGGTGCCCTCACTCCCCATTACAGCAAGCAGCTCCCCTCTGCCCCCACTTCTCAACGGGGGTAGCCCAGTGAAGACTTGGGGCTCTCCGTGCTCCCACGGCTGGTGGTTGCCATGGGAACAGCGGGCCAGGGCTCCTGGGGACCAGGGTGAACAGACTTGACTGAACTGATGTCTGTGCGTCTCCCCTCCCCCATGGGGGAAAGAATGCAGCACAGGAGTGCCAAGCCCAGGCCGGAGGCTGGGGAGGGGCTCAGGTGGCTTCAGACAGACCCTGCCCCCACCCCACAGACCAAGGAGTCACAGGCCACGCCATCCACGCCACGTGAGACCTCCGTGCCTCTCAGATGCCATTCGAGTCCTCGGCCTGGCGTTCAAGGCCCTCTAGGGGCAGTAGCCCGATTTTCCACCGTTACTTCCTAGCCTGGGTAGAAGTCACTCGTCCTGCCCTCGGGTCCCTGCTGGGGCCCGGGCAGACTTGTCCACGGCCTCTGCACCCCACTTCTGTCCACACCTCTTCACTGTCTGTCCGCCTCCAGGGCAGAGACCATAGCTCTCCATCCCAAACGCCTAGCACCTGCCAGGTGTGGCAGGTCCTCCATAAAGCCTGCCGCACATACGTCCTCTGCCATGCCTGCCCTGCCTCAAGGGACTCTCGGGTTCACAGAGGGGCAGGGAGGCAGCCTCCTGTCCCCAGGTGCCCCCAACAGCCGGCCCCTCCCGCACTGCCGCCCCATCTTCCTGCCTCGGGTCCTCCAGGAGGCTTCCACGCCGGCCCCGCTCCACTCCCCACACACCTTCTGGATTCCTGCATCCGCCTCAGCAGCTCCCCCTCTACCCTGCTCCCACCCACGGGCGGGCTTCGAGGACACCCCACTGTCCCATCACACTCGGGGCGCTTGTCTTCATCTCCCTGCTCAGACACAAATCAGAGGGAAACGGCTCCCCTAACACCATAAACGCTTTCTGTGGAGCTCAGGAATTCACTCTAAAGATTGTCCTGTGTTTTCCGGGCCGCTATAAACTCCCGTTACCCGGGAGCCGCCGTGATCCTCCCTGGGAAGGCAGACATATATTCTACTGGACGTACAGCTCTTTAACACGCACTGAAGAAGAGCTCCAATAAAACTCTCCATCCCAGACTCGTGAAGCTGGGGCTCCAGGGACCCCTTCCTTGAAAGGGTCCCAACAGCCTCCCAGGGCCGGCTCTTAGGCGAGGCTCCCTGGACTCCCAGGGTGCAGTCTCCCTGACATAGCCCTCAACTTGCCGTCACCCGGCTGCTTGGGGACACCCTTCAGCTGTTGCCGTGCCCCCTCTGCACCTCAAGGGTCCAGAACACGGGCTCATCAAGCAAGCGAGTAAGCCATGAGCCAGCAGGGAGGAGAGAGGAGGACCCAGCCCCTCACGGCTCCACGCCCAAGAGGAAGATGCAGTGCAGGGGACATGCAACACACACATGTGAGCCGGGACCAAGAACGGCGGGCGCGCTCCGTTCCAGGGTCTTCGGGCGGGTACACTGCTCCCCGATTCTGCAGTTAGAGCCCGGAACGTAGCCAGGGAGGGCAAAGCAGGAGACATCTGAGGCTCCAACTCCAAACAAGGGAGTGATTTCTGGAGGGCTGTGTTCAGACTCCAGGGTACTCCAGGTTCAGTACAGGTTCAGTACTCCAGGGCCCAGAACACCCTTCCAGTCTCCCAAGAAGGGGTGCTGTGGTCAGTCAGTGCAGGCTTCAGGAGACAGGCAGCTGGCCCTCTTCTTAAGGGTCTTCAGAACAAGGCCTCCTTCTACAGCTTCCTGAGCCAGAGCTGCAAAGCCGCGGTCTTTCTACTCACCCCTGGGACGGGGCGCGGGCGGCCCGCACCCCTGCAGCCCTTGTGCCCTCGCTCGGTGCTGGTCTCTCACCTGGGACACCTGCACCCCGTGAGCACCTGCACCCTGTGAGCACACGCCGAGCACCTCTGCGTCAAACACCGGGCTAGACTCCAGCCATAAAAGGCTGAAAAAAACCAAACAAACAAACAAAAGGCTGTTTTCTTGGTTTGGTCCCCACAGCTCCTCTTCCAGGGAGCCTTCCCTGATGACGCCCCCACCCAGACGTCATCGCACTTGCCACGGGGGCTGAGCACACCACTTGCACCTCTATCGCTAGGTTCTCAACTGCGGGTGGTGGTGGAAATGTCTGGAGACGCTTTTGATTGTTACAGCCTGGGATGGGACGCTCCCAGCATCCAGTGGGGAGAAGCCAGGGCTGCTGCTAAACATCGTACGACGCACAGGACAGCCCACCTCCAACCAAGAGCTATCTGGCCCTAAAGGTTAACAGTGCTGAGGCGGGCCTGTCCCAGCACCGTTAACACTGAGGCCCCCTGTCTCCACTGCCTAGATTTTAAGTCCCTTGGGGGCACGATCCATGGACTGTAACATCTGGAGTTGCTCACGCCAGATAACAGAGGGTCCTGAACCCCCCTGAATGTATACGCAAGATCTTGTACCCAAGCGCGATGGTCATTTTCCTGGGGAGAGGAATCTGAGACCAGAAAGGTTTAGAGGCGCTGACCTGGGGCCCCGCCCGGCGGCTCGGACAGGCCACTGTGCACACGGTGGACAGTCCCCGGGGGAGCAGACTCCCCTCGCCCCCAGGTGCTCTGGGGCCCCAGACACAGCTTCCATTACCACTCAGACCTCTCCCCGAACTGGGGTTGTGATTCTGATCAGAAAGGGTAGCTCAGCCGGCAGAGCTCCCCTCCCTGGGTTCCACCATCTGCCTCCACTCAGAGTGCAAGACTATGAAATTATGCAAAGTAAGTTCTCACAAAAAGGAGGGCCTTGGCCTTAAAACTCCTGGAGAATCCCCCGTTCGGCGGGTGTGCTGGGATTAACTGCTTCTCGGAGGCCCAGGAAGACCCCCCCGTTAATCTGCTGGTTGGTCACGTAGCTCACACCCAGTGCCCCTCACGTTCCCATGGGATAAACCCAGGCCTTAACCTCAAGGTCGGGGGAGCAGGCAGCACATCTAGGGGCCCAGGCCCCAGCCTTTGCTGCTCCCCAACCAGCTTCCTCGTTAATGGCGACAGACTTTATCAAAACAAGAAGATTCCATTCCATCAAGAAGGGACAGGAGAGGGAGAGAAAAGGACATTTGACCCCCGCTGTCAGCCTGAGACCCTAATGAACCCTTTGCTTCCGAAGACGATTATCGAACAGAATAATTCATCGCTAGAGATTAATTGGACTAATCACGTTGCCTTTCAGAATCCCCTGAATAATTATTTTCTACAGGACGGTGTCAGTGATAATTGTGTGATATTGGAGCCTCTTCCCCTAGTGAAAGGCCGCAGAAAGGGATCCCTGGCTCTGAACGGTGGGATGGCTCCATCTCAGCTCTGATCTGGTTAGAAGGGGCCCGTATTTCATGTGGAAGCCCTTTTTTTCAGGGAAATATTACCACGTCTGATAATCTTCCTCCACCCTCACTCAGCATGTTCTCAGAACACCCTGCTCTTCCCAGAATGTTCTCCTTGATGTCATGGGGTCAGGGAGCCCATGAGCTGTGGGACCCCCCCGCCCCCCCAGGGGGACATGCACTTGCCCCACAAGCCTGCCAGCGCCCCTTCTCCCCCGGCACCGCTCCCCCCACAGCCCCCCTCAGCCCACCCGCGACCCAGGGCCCCCAGTCCCCTACACATCAGGACATCCTGCTCTACTCCGACGCTCCTGCCTTCTCTCCCTCTTTAAGAGTCGACAACCTTGTTATGTGAATAACTACAGAGGCTGAGTGCACAGCAAAAGAATCTAGTGTTTAAGTAACACAACGAGGTCAATGTGACACAGGTAATAACCCGCACCGTCACATTCCTGTTCTGGGGCGATCAGATATACAATGGCGGGGCCGTCATTCTCCTAACTGCGTAGCAGAACGAGGGATGCTTAGCGCAGCACCATCAGAGGGGGCTATGGGACACTACGACCCCTGGTTCCCACCTCCTCCCATCCGAAGAAGCGCTTTGGAGAAACCGGCTTTTCCCCTCCTTCTCCCCGTCAGCCTCTGCTCTGCAAATTAAGTCGGTTTTAGGAGGGGTGGGGTCAACGTTAGTTTTACGGCTCCAGGCTACTCTGAACCCATATCCAGGGTGGGTAGGCGGCAGCTTTAGAATCAGACAGATCTGAGTTTGAATCCCGACTCAACTAAGAGTAAGCTAAGAACGTAAGCCAAGAATCTTCGTGTTCAGGAGTCTCGTGTTTTAATTCCACCTGCAAAACGGAAGTAATTAAATACCTACTTCTTAGGGTTACTGGGATGATTAAATCAGATAACACCTGTTAAGTCTTAGCACAGAGTAGGTGCTCAAAGAGTAGCAGTTATTATTACTATTATTATTCCTGGAAGTGGGAAAGCCTACCCACCCATCTTCGGTTATAAACCTAGGGGTCTGCACAGGGCCCTCAGCTTGAAGCTCTTACCAGCCCTCCACCTTAATGGAGGAAAGTACCGGAGGACATAACACTCATGTCCACTCCCTTTCCTTGGAGATGGACAGATGTGTCTACTGGGCTGCGTGGTGATATGATTTCAGGGAAGACAAATCCCGCCCCAGGATATGTTTTTTTTAAAGCGGTCTATAAAACTGTCCTGTAGTAGCTGCCCAGACTCAATCAGTGAAATATATCTGATTATATATTGATGTTAAAACTCTTAGAGCGAGGGTCATTGCTCAATCTGTGGAGTAATTTATATAATACTGTGTATATTGGCAAAGGAGACCTTCCTAAAAACTGTGCGGTGGGGCTTCCCTGGTGGCGTAGTGGTTGAGAATCTGCTTGTCAGTGCAGGGAACACGGGTTCGAGCCCTGGTCTGGGAAGATCCCACATGCCGCGGAGCAACTGGGCCCGTGAGCCACAACTACTGAGTCTGCGCGTCTGGAGCCTGTGCTCCGCAACAAGGGAGGCCGCGACAGTGAGAGGCCCGCGCACCACGATGAAGAGTGGCCCCCGCTGGCCGCAACTAGAGAAAACCCGCGCGCAGCAACGAAGACCCAACACAGCCATAAATTAATTAATTAAATTTTTTTTAAAAAAACTGTGTGGTTATGAAGACTTCCCAAGGGAGAAAAGGAAGGGCATTTAGGAAGAACCATGCAACGAGCTGCAAGGTTTCTGTTAATGGGTAACTATGCATAATCGCAGAATACCTTCCAAACGGGAAGGGGCTTCTCAGTTTAGTGACAGATCAGCTGCCGCTGGAGCCTTCTGCAGGGCAGCAAACATGAGCCCCCTCCTGCCCTGGCTTTTCCTGCGGAGGGTAGCGGGAAGGTATGAGCTGGTGGGGAGGCAGGCTGCAGGAGTTGAGCCATTCTCCAAAAAGAAAAGGATAGACTGCGGCCAGGAAGCAATCTCAGGGCTCCTTAGGAGGCAAAGATGGCAGGACGAGTAGCCAGAGAAAAGTCTACTTACAAAAGCTCCTGAAATAAGCAGGTGGATTGGGCGGTGGGGTGGCGGTGGGCAAATGCAAATGGTTGCAATCTTGCAATAAAAGCACAAGGTTGTCAGTTCAGCATAAAGAAACATGGTTAGAAATGCCCGAGACCCACTAAAGACCAAGTGCAGGTAACAAAGGGGCATCCGATCCTAGAGTCAAGGCCTGCACCCCAAATAGTCAAGATGCATTAACATCTCTGAAATTTGAAAGCATTGCGTCCCGTACTTTCATCAGACTGCTTTCCAAACACCTTGACTAAAGAAATAAGTGTTTTGATAGGGACTCTGGGGAAGGGCTGATCTGGACAAGCCATGCTGGGGGGGGGGCAGACAAGACGGCCCCCAGGGAAGAGTGAGTACGGGGGACGGGGCTGAGAAGAGGGGCAGAGACAGGGATGGAGCAGGTGCCAAAGGCAGCCCTGATCGTGCTTAGGACGGGCACGACTCCCTCCCCTCCAGGAGGACAGGACAGTCGTCACCTGATTCTTCTTAGGTCTGTGCCTTTTCACACCCTCTTTCCCAGCTCTGGGGCCTCAGGAGCGCGTGAAATCCAACTCAGTGAGCTGAGGACATCCTGTCCTGCTGACCTGCAGAAAAGTCTCAGGCACTCCTCACGGGGACATCCTGCAGAAAGGGAGCCACGGATGTGCTGGGGTGTTTAGTTTAGGTGTGCCGTTAGACCTGCGGCTTCCCTAAGAATCCATCAGGCATCGCCACGGTTCCAGTGCAGGACATTCAGACGGATGGGCCCGGGACAGAGTGGATTTGAAGAGGGAAGCGGCTTGGGCTCTACTTCTTGCTCTGCCACTAGCTATGTTTCCTGGACCTGTTTCTCATTTGGAAAATGATCCGGAAGTCATTTCAAGCTTTGTGGACTCTGTTTAGGGACACACATGCCTTGATCGTCACCGCAGGGGAAGGAAGTACTGGATGCTGAGTCAAGGGGGACAGGCAGGGCTGTCGCTGAAGGTTCCGCTGCAGGCAGTAATGGATCCCAGACAATTTGGCCTCACACCAGGAAGTATCAGGTGTGCCGGGAACCAGATACAGGAGGAAATGTGCAGAAACACCCAAACATGGGGTAATGGACACATTAGCGAGGATTACAGGCTGCTTCCCGCAGAGCGCCACCTGGGGGAAGATGGAAGCTAATGTGCTCACAGCGCCAGGGGTAAGAGATGCTGCGCGTCTGTGATGCGGCAGGTGCAGCGTCTTAGATGTGCAGCACCTTGGAACTCAGTTAAACTTAAGACACATCTGCATGCTTGCTACACTGCCTTTAAAGTGCAGTCCTTGCCTTGAAGGCTGTGATTGAGAAGAAAGAGGGCTTTAAAAAGCCATAAAAGAAAGAAGGTTAGAATGAACCATGTGGTCCTAGACTGGAGTTGGACACGTTGGTATTAACTAATGTCTATTATTTCAATTATATTAAATGCAATTATAGGTACGTGTGTTACTTATACTCAGGTGAGCATACACACATATATGTCCTAGCTCCGTCCACTGAGAGGGTCTAGAAGCAGTGACGCCCTAGGACCAGCGAGATCACCAGCACCTAGATCTTGGTTTCTAACACCATCCTCCAATGAAAGGAACAAGGCTCCTTGGAGAAATGGCTGATTCTTGGAATGGGGCGGGGAATATACAAGATGAGTCTGGAGCGTCTTGTAGGGCCCCAAAGCAAGGAAATTAAAAAAAAAAAAAAATCAGGGTATGTCAAAGGGACGTAGGTACCAACTGAAAGCGGTCTCGCAACAGTCAATGCTGAAACAGTTTGAGCAAAATAAACAATGCAGTATCAGAGTCTGACTCCAAGAATGAAATGAACATCCGGGAGTGCAGGCTCACCTAACTAAACAAATGGAGAACAGAGAAATCCCCTCCACAGAAGAATTTACGTGGATACTCTCCATGGCAGGGGGCGGAGCCTACCTGCCCCCACTCCCCGACGGTGGCTACGCCGGGTGACCGCCTTCTACAGAGTGCACCATGGAAAGAGAGGGGAGGGTGACTCTGCAGTGGGGACACACAATACTACATCAGCCGGACGGTCAAGGTGAACAACCACGACAGATCACGTTAGGAGGAAATAGCCTTCATCCGATGCCGTGAGAATGACACTTTACCTCCGTGGTCATCAAGGCTCTGTCTAACCATCAGACCCATGTTGAAGGACATTCTACCAGACACCTGACTGTCCTCTTCAGAACTGCCAAGGTCATCAACACAAGGGAAGACTTGGGAATTCCCTGCCGTCCAGTGGTTAGGACTCTGCTCTTTCACTGCTGTGGGCCCAGGTTCAATCCTTGGTCGGGGAAGTAAGACCCCATAAGCCACACCTCTCAGCCAAAAAACAAAAAAAACAACAAAAAAAATCAAGGAAAGGGGCTTCCCTGGTGGCGCACTGGTTGAGAGTCCGCCTGCCGATGCAGGGGACACGGGCTCGAGCCCTGGTCTGGGAAGATCCCACATGCCGCGGAGCAACTGGGCCCGTGAGCCACAGCTACTGAGTCTGCGCGTCTGGAGCCTGTGCTCCGCAACAAGAGAGGCCGCGACAGTGAGAGGCCCGCGCACCGCGATGAAGAGTGGCCCCCGTTGGCCGCAACTAGAGAAAGCCCGCGCGCAGAAACGAAGACCCAACACAGCCAAGAATAAATAAAATTAAAAAAAAAAAAAAAAAAAGCAAGGAAAGACTGAGAAACTGCAACTGCTATGGCCCAAAGGAGCCTAAATGGAATGGAATTAAATGGAATGTGGTCCCTGGATGGGATCCTGGAACAGAAGAAGGACATCAGGTAAAAACAAGGGAAATCCATACAAAGCATGGACCTTAGTCAGCAACAATGTCATCAGGACTGGCTCATGAATCGTGACAAATGAACCACAGTAACTAAGACGCTACCAACAGGCGAAACTGGGCGTGGGGTACGGGATACCTCTCTGTGACGTCCTTGCAACTTTCTGGTAAATCTGAAACTATTCTAAAATTTTAAAGTTTATTAAAAGATAAAAAGCTGCATGGGGACCTCCCTGGCAGTCCCGTGGTTAGGACTCCGTGCTCTCACTGCCCTGGGCCCCGGGTTCGATCCCTGGTTAGGGAACTAAGATCTTGCAAGCCGCGTGGCGCAGCTAAAAAAAAAAAGCCGCACAGACAGTTCTGAGGCACAGCCGGACAGCCGGGGGATGTATCTTGTGAAGATACTGAAGAGAATAAAGTAATGAGGACACGGCCCTACCAGCGAGGGGCTTAGAGTCTGACCAAGGGCAGAATGGGGGTCACCGCCGGACAAGAGGACAGAAAGTGAAAACAAACAGTTTCAACTGGTGGGCGCTGTCAGAAGACTGCCATGCGGGCTCCAAAGACTCCAGAAGAGGCTCACGGTTGGGGTGGGGGGAGTCAAGAAAAGTATCTTTAAAGGACAGGTAAGGTTTTTGTAGGGGAAGGGGGAGGCAGTGGGGGGCTTCAGGCTGGGGATGTGGCTAAATCCAAGATACAGAGACCAGAACATTGCGGCAGGCTCTGGGAACCGCAGAGCCCGACCTGACCAAAGACGGGCAGCGTCCCCACGGGGTCCACGGACCACCGCCCTGCATTAAGCCCCGTGAAAACAGGATCCCGGGGACACACGCTGGGAACTCTGCATCCCACTAACTGATCCTAGGCAGTCACGAAGCCGGTGAGTACAGGCTCTGAGAAGTCCGGCAAGAAAGAAACCTGTTTAACTCCGTTCAATCCAGGGTCTTGCATCTTTCAGCAGAGCAATTAACAAGTCTCACTGAACTTCCTCAGGGAAATGCGGGCAGATGGCTTGGGCAGGGAAGAGGAGGAGGGGTGGAAGGACCAGGGGGGCAGGAAGGTGTGACCGTGGAGGCCCAGAACGTTAGGATGAGAAATCAGAACGCTCTCCTCTGGGAGCCACTGGAGGACCCCCGTGTGGGGAGCAACGGCGTCTCAGCTGTACCTGAGAAAGGCGCCCCCAGAGCGGCATCTGGGGGTGAACGGGAGAGAGGGGAGCCGGGATGCTTCCATGATGGGGTGATGGCGTGAATTAAGACAATGGGTGGGGGAGGTATTTCAAGAGGTGGAAGCAGCCAGACTTGGTGAGTGATGGAGTCAAGGGCAGGGTCAGGGCCAGGGAGGGAGGAGAGAAGAGGCGTGGGAGCCGCCCCCGCCCCGGCTGGGACAGGCCATCTGCAGCACAGCCCACCCTCCTCCATTCTCTGTCTCCAGAGACCCAGATCAGAGTGCCACCTCCAAACCCCACTGGGCAAAGAGCACAACAAATTTAACTCGAGCAACAGGATAAACCCGTAGCGCTGGATCACAAGTCAGAGTACAGATAACCAGGAGTGTGTGTGATACAGATCAGTGATGGAAAAACAAATGCATCGGGGAGAGAAGCCAGGTCTCCATACGGAAGAATTCCAAATCATGCAGGTAGGTTACGGTCCACACAACAGCACGACCCCGCGGCTCCAGACACCGGTTCAAAACCCTTTTCCACCACTTCCCAGCTGGGCGGCTCCAGGCAAGTTACCCAACCTCTCTGTCTCAGCTTCCTCATAGGCAGAAAGAGAACAAAACGACGCCAACTTGTAGGCTTATTATGAGGAGTTAACATATGCAAAGTGCTTAGAAGGGTATCTGGTACACGGTCTGTGCCTGGCTAGCATCAGTGGCTCTTCTGATTGGACGGGCTGAAGGAAGGAAGGAGGGCACACGCCAGCTGCTCCCAGGCAGGGGGGAGGAGGGGTGCTCCCAGGGTCAGGACTGGTCTTCCTTTCCCTTCGTGGGGCGGCGTGGAGGCTGCCTCGCGCTCCCCAGTCATCAGAGGCCTGGGTTTCTCACTCGCCCAGCACCTCCAGGCCCTGGGGGAGAGCTGTGAATAGCCCCCCCATCGCTGCCCCAGGCCTTGTGAAGAAGGTGCTAAGAAGGCCAGCTGGCCGCCTGCAGGCTCTGCTGGGGGGGCATCCCAGACCCCCAGCGATCTGCCCACCGCCTCCCGTCTAGGGCCCACTGACCACTGCCTTCCCAGCAGCCTCCCTCTCTCCAGCATCTCATGAAGGCCGGAAGCAGATGGAGGGGAGGGGCTGCCAAACCTCTCCCAACCCCAGCTCCCCCGAGGCTCTGGGCAGGGCCCTTCCTCCCCCAAGCTTTTTTGTCCGCGAAGCCGCTGGGTTTGGGTTGGAAGGAGTGTGTCCTTGAGTCTGAGAGGCGTGTGGTGAGTGGGGGGGAGAGCAGTGAACCCACAGGATGAATGGAGCCTGGGGCTCTGGAAAGCAGCCTCTTTTGTTGGAGGCTGGATGCAGTCAGAAAGCTCAACTAAACTGCTGATAAAGCCATTCCTGTCTCCCTGGCTTCTTCCTTTTTAGGGTTGCTGAAGTCCCTAGGAAAGCCACCACGGGGGAGAGGAGTAGAGAGCTCGGCTTCCAGTGCTGGCCGCACCGCTGACCTGCAGCCGAGCGCCCACCCTCTCTGGGCCTCAAGCTCCTCGTCTGTGAAATGGGGGCAATGCACCTCAAAGGCCGACGGGGAAGGTGGAACGAACTCTTCCACGCACAGGGTCCCGAGCACAGGAGGCCCGGGCACGGAGGCCTTCACGGAGCTCGGGGAGGCCGGTCTGGGCAGGAGACCCCGGAGGCCTGGATTCCTGTCCTGCGTTGCTGCAAACTCACGGCCACGTCCATTCGTGCCGTGGCTCCCCGTCCGTCTCACAGGGATATTCACGCTCGTCCCACCCGCCTCCCAAGGCTGGGATGAGAAGCATGGGCCCTCACACTCCCGACACGTCTAATCTGCTGTGTCTCTGTTTCTGCTCCACCTCGAGGGGCCACCAGGCTACAGAGCTCCCAGCTTCAAGCACACGGGACGGGGCAGGAAGCAGAGCCAGTCCGAGGGCTCGCTGAAGCTTCCTTAACGAGGAGGTGATTTTCAAGGAAGGGGAGAGACCGCCTTTGAGAAGCAGAGGGGGCGCTCTCCAGAACGAGGGACGAAGGGGTGCAGAGAGGAAGGGGGACGGGCACAGGCGCCCCCCGGCCTGGCCAAGAGGCCCACGTCCCCCGGAGGGAGGCCCGGGGTGCCGCTGAGCGCAGGGTGCAGAGGACCCTGCGGGACCAGGGGGAGCATCCCTGCCGGCTTCCCGCCCCCACCCCCCACCCCGAGCCTCCCTCCGTGTCAGGTGCACACCTGGGGCTGGGCAAAGGACCCCAGCCATTGTGACATGTGACATCCCCTCCCCTCCAGTGGCTGGGGCTCAGAACCAGGATTAAGTTGATTTAAAGGCAAGCAAGAATGGGACCTTTCCCGGATGCCTGAGTTGTGGGCTGACATTCGTTCCACACAGATTCCAACTTTTAAAAAGTGTGGCATGCCAGAAACACAGCCCACGAGATTATTAACCACCTAATGATTCTGGTATAAAAACGCTTGGCGGGAGGGGAAGAGGAAAGGTTCACAGGCCGGGAAGGGTTTGGGCCGGAGGCACTGAGGCTGTGCTCCCCTTTCAGGGGCTTGCCTGGACCCTGGCCTTGACCGCTACGGTGAGACCCTCTTTCACTGCAGCCCCCAGTCTGCTTGACTTCCTGGGCTCCCTGACCCCTCTCTGCCCTCGAGGTCCCAGCGCGAGGACCAGGCACGGGGGGGCTGCTCCCAGGGAGCCCCTCTGCAGGGTGGGCAGCTGGGCTCAGCCTTACTCAAGGAGGTGCAGCTTCTGGGGGGGAGCGGCCACGGGGAGACCACGGTCTGCAGCGCCTGGCCTCCGACCTCCGGCCTCCCTGCTCTGACCTCAGCCCGGCTCAGACAGCGGGGCTGCCATCAGCTCCTTTTGGTGCAGGGGGCCTGAAGCCTGAGCCGGTGATTTGGGAATGAATTCTTCCAGTCACGAAGGACTACTTATGGGCTGGGCCAGAAAGCCATTCTTTTTTTTCTCCTCTCCTGAGGACCCCCTCCTGCCGTCCAGCTTCAGAAAATGGTTCCAGGCGGCGAAGCCCCGTGACCCCCAGTGGAACTCGAGCCCCAGAGGCCGGCGGGGGCTGAAGGTGAGTTATGTGACGTGTGTGGGCATCCGCCGGGTGCCTGGAAGCACCTCAAATTCCACTGCTTTGTTGTAAACCTCTTCCCACTTTGTGATGAAGGGCAAAGAGACGACAGGGCACGTGCTGGTCATCGGGTAACTGGAAGCGCCCGCCAAGGGCCGCACCGGGCTCCGTGCTGGGTCACCGTGAAGAGCAGGCTCTGCTCGGTGTCTGAGCAGGCCTCGTGGTTCCCCAGCTGCCCAAGACACAGGACGCTCATCCCTCCACTCGGCACTGAGGAAGCCTCGGCTGGCCACCCTGCCTTGTGACTGGCCAGAAGGGCCTGTCGGCCGGGAGGCTGCAGGTGAGGGGCCGCGGACGGGCTGCAGAGGGACGCGGACCTTGCTGCTTCCAGAAGCAGAGTTGACCCTGGAGGCGGCTGTGAGACTTTCCCCAGAGACGGAGGAACATCTACCAGCGGAGCCCTGGGTGTCTCCTCGGTACCACCCTCCACCACCCCCAGAGCCCTGGTCTGGGCCCGAGAGAAGCCCTGGCTGAAGGAGGACCCAGACCAGGAGGAAACTACTGCCCAGGGGCCCAGCTACCCCTCCTCCTGCTGAGACCCCTCCCCCATAATACTTTTTGGGTTTAGACAAGTTTCCATAGCAACCCAAGTCCCTATCAGCCAGAGGGTTACCATGGCGACTGAACTTGGCTCTGCGTCCACAGCTGAGAAGGGCCCTGGGCCCTGGGCTTATCTGTCAAGCAAGGCTCACAGGAAACCAAGTGAAGGGAGGTTGGAGGGCGGAGGGCCGGGCCGGCCTCCAGGGGTGGCGGCAGCAGCAGCGGCGGTTCCCGCCCCCCCCACTCTTGTCCTCCCATTGAGGGGCCTTCAGACCATCAGTGCGCTTCCCCCAGGCCCTGCTCCTCCCCTTCTAAGAATCCTCCCTAAGCCCTTCCGGGCAGCTCCTGGGCAGCAGTTCCGGTCCAGCCAGGGCTGGTCCTCAGCCGCAGGGAGCCTCCCTGAGCGCCGGCCAGCCCCGGCGGCGTGTCACTCCCACTGTCCACGCCCAGCCGCCCGTTAACGGGTCTTTTCTCTGGGACCTTCTCCCCATGAGAGTGGAGGCCTGTTTCCTGGCTTTGAAGCGGCGGGCTCAATGCTCCCAGCTGTAAACAGCAGGAGGGGCCATGGGGCACTCACACTTTCTGGGGGGCTGAGGTCCAGTCTGGAGAACCTGTTTCTCAGCCTCCCTCCCGTCCTCGCAGCAGAACCCAGATCTGATAAGCCTGTGCTTCCCCTGATCACCCCTCCCAACGCCCTCTCACTGGGCTCCGCTGTGCACCGAGGCCTGTCTGCGGACCCGTGGCCCACACACCAGCAGCGCCGGGCTCAGATCTTAAAAGCAACCCACCAGATGCGGGGACACACTCACTGTGCTCTGAAACACATTCTCAAGACTTTAGTTGCACTCTCATAGAGCCTACGACAATAAACTCATTAAAAAAACAGTGAAAGTGTTTGCTTAAGCTCACTTTTTTTTTTTTTTTAGCCTGCAAAGAGTGTTATGTTTAAAATTAACAGCAGTATTATTTTTAAAGGCTAGAGTTAGGCTTTTCTTTCCACTCAGAAAGGTCCCGCTTGCCCGTCAGCCATGGGCAGAGCTCTGTGTTGGGCCTAACGAGCACCCCAAAGGGCTTCCGGCTCCCCAAGCACCCGCATCGCTCCACGTGCATCCACAGGGTGGTCCAGCCTGGGCGTCTGCTGGGCTGCGGATTCCCAGGGCCCCTCTGCTTTGCAGGCTGTCTACGGCCCACACCCAGGCCGGCCCTCCAAAAGCACCCGAGCCTGGGCATGGGCGTGGGGTCCCCTGGTGGGACCACCTTGTTTTTGAGGCACCTTGGCAGCCAGCACAGCCCAGCTGTTGAGCTTGTGTCGCCTACTAGCAGTGTCACCTTCAACAAGTAACTTTCCTGGCCCATAACAAGGGCACGAGCAACACCGGCCTCAGTGAGTGGGCGCGAGGAGTAGCTGGTCTATTATAATAAAGTGCCCGGAGAACTGCCTGACGACCGCCTGGCGTAAGGGAAATGCTGTTCCCCCAAGGCGGGGTTAAGCCGCCCCCGCCCTCGTTCCCAGGCCCTTCTGTGCTTGGAAAGATGGTCCTCGCAGGGCGGGGCTTTTCAAATTACAGGTTACAACTCATCTGTGGGTCATGAAATCAGTTCAGTGCATTGTAACCGGCAATTAAAGAAAAACACACACACACATTCAACAAAACAGAACATCAAGTACGTTGGACACGGTATTGTTTCAAAACTCTTTTGCCTCAATATGTACACGCTAGATTTGGTAGAAGATGTGTTTCCTATTGGAGGTCAAGGTAGGAAAAAAACCCTCTGAAATCCACAGCTTGAGGGTGTTGTCAGTTAGTGACAACCTCCGTGTGAATGAGTCCTCGGTTCAATCCTGAGAGAAAGTGGGGAAGGGTGGAGGACAGGAAGGGCAGGCTCAAGGCAGCCCGCATCTCACGCTTTCCGCCCTCCTGGAGGACTGGAAAAGCTTCCTTTTAAAACTTTCTTCCTCAAGATAGCCTGAGGTTATTGCTGGAGATAAAGGCCTGGGTCCACTCAGTGACGGCTGCCTGGTTCCCAGGGAACTGGCAGACAAAGGCCCCTTTGGGGGCAGGTCTGCTGATCCGACGGCAGGCGGTGGAGGGGGGGAGGCCTGACCAGAGACACGCTGCCCACACAGGGCCAAGGGCACGTGCCTCCCACGATGTGGTCTCATACGGTTCTCCCAATAGCGCTCTAAGCTAAAAAGGGTGGGGAAAACATTATGCTCTATTGACAAGAGATGAGAAAACTCGCGACCCAGGAGGGCGTATGATTCGCTCAAGGTCAGAGTAACAACTGGCCCCAGAGGCCACACTCCGGTTTTAGCCCAGCCTAAGCCAGACCAGGTCTGCACAGAGACAGGTGTGGACGAGGTCAGGGAGGAGGCAAGGGGGTGTCAGCTTTGAAGAGGGTGCAGCTTGGCATATCTGATGCACCCTGTTCAGTGCACGAGAAGAGGGTGCGGAGAGCGGGAACGATGGGCAGAGTGAGATGGGACACGGAGAGACGGTCACGTCTTGGGAAGATGACAAAATCCCTGAGGGCAGGGACCATCTCCACATCCTGCTGTAACCTCACAGCACCTAGCATGGCCCTGGGCTCAGTAATACTTGTTGCCTAAGGAAGTGGAAAGTAGGCTCTCTGGAGGTCACCTTTAGCTCGAGTGACCGGGCACATCTGGGGCAGAAACCATTAGCATCGCCGGTGCCCCGGTTTACTGCAGACGGAGTGACTGCTATGGCCATCACCCTGGGCGCCGTCATCCCCTAAACCACCAACCACCACAATCACCAAAAACATAATGACCACCCCTGTCATCTCTGCCACCATCACCAAGCCCATCACCACCACCGTCAGGGTCACGACCACATCTGCCAGCTCGGGGCACCGACTGCCCCCTCCCTTTCCTGAGCTGTTTGTGTGAATCTCGTTCAGCTGAGACGAGCTTACATTTTTTAAAAAAAGGTATTATTGTTCAAAAAACCCCGAGATGTTGTTCTTGGATATCTGTGCTTTGCACCGAAGAAACTTTAGTATCTAGGCAAAATGAGGTCCCCACCCCTTCCCCAGAGTGTCCCCGCCCGGGGCTTGCAGGGTCCCATTCACTGCCAAGCAACTCCTGCCGCCTGCTGCGTGTCCCCCGGGGAGCGCCAGCTGGGACCTTCCCGTCGGGACCCCTTCATTCTTGCCTTCTCCGACTCGTCCCCCACCGTATCCGGAGTCAACTTTTGAACGACACGAACCTGATGTCACTCTCCCCACTTACACCTTCCCTGTGTTCCTGCTGACACAGGGATAAAACTGAGCATCCCGACCCTAACCACGCCCCCGCCCCTCCCCCCGCCTCCCGCCCAGCTTGGCCCAAACCCCGCCCAAGCCCAGCTTCCCAGACTCGTGCGGGACCCCTCCCTTCTCCGCGACCTTCTTCCTCTTTCCTCCACACCCAAGCTCCTCTGCTTCAGGCCCGCTGCACACCCTGCCCTCTGCCCGGCTGCTCCCCTGGCCCCGGGGAAGCACTGCCCGACCGGCTGGCCCCTCCAATCTAACCATCGCTCCCTTTGCTTCCCCCACAGGGCACTTACCGGGCCGACTTAAGGATTCCCTTCTGTGACTATGTGCTTAAGGTCGCCTCCCCCCCAGACTCAAGTCCATGAAGACAAAGCACGGGTCTGCTTTGTTCACTGCAGCGGCACCAAAGACCACGCCGCCGCCCGGTTAGGAGCAGACACCCAGGGCCTGGTGAGGGTCCCCGTAACCCCAAAGAGCACGAGGCTCTTTCTCCTCCAGGTTATGGGCTGAGCTGTCGGGGGCCCAGGGACGGGCCTGGATGGGACGCCACCCCTTCTTCGGCCCGTCATCCTGGGCTCCTGCATCCTGGGGGTGGCCCGTCGAGCCTAACCTCAGGAGACAGAGGACAGTTGCTTGTGCCGCCCCCAGCCCATCTGCTCCCCTTCCAGACTCCAGTTTCCTACGCTCAGAGCTGCTTCAGATAATCTGGAATTTTTTTTTGCTAAGGAGGGAAGCAAGATGAGAGTGGGTGTGGGGACAGATCCCCTTCCAGTTCTGTCTGGTTCAGGCTGAGGCGAGTGTCAGTTTGTGTTCCCTGAACAGCCAAGAACAAGGGGGAGGAGCAGGATAAAGGAGGAGGGGGGCTGGGCTGGGATGGGTCGGAAAGGTGGTCCGAGTAACAAGACGGTGGGCTCTGGAGCCCCTTCCCTCGGCTCTGGCCTCGGACCCCCATCCAAACAGGACTTCACCTTTGACAGGTGGCCTTCACCTGCCCATTCACTGCTTTACACGTGAGCTCAGGGCAGCAACGTAGACCAGCTGCGAAGTGACGGGACGCCAGACAAGTAACACGGCTCTCCCCAAACCTCGGGGAGAGGACCAGCCTGCGGCAACGCTTTCCTCAACGTTTACCCTGGCACAGGTCACTGAGGGATGAGGGCATCTGCAACGTGATGGCAGGAACCCCAAGCCTCCGCCGTCAGGCTGGAAGCAGGAGGCAGGGCCAGCTCTGGCCCCTTCATCACGCTTCTCCACCAGTGAGAAGAGCCAGCCCGGAGGGTCTCACCCAAGCCTCCTGGCCTGGGAGGGAGCCACGGTGACCCCCGCCCACTGCGGCTCTGACGGCCGGCCAGCGGCTCCAGGACTGAGGGTGCTGGGGGCACAGTGGGCACGGGCTGTGCCCTGGCAGTGCCCAGGCGCCCGGGGCGGGGTGTGGGGGGGCGACCAGAGGACGCCCTGAGCTCAGCAAGGCAGGAGGGGTGGGAGAATGGCGGTGGGGAGAGAAAGGAACAAATGTGGGTGGGAAGACGCTGCTGTCTTTTAATCAAATGCAAATGTAAGGCTGATAGCACGCAACCGGACTTGCCTAATTTCTGGGTCTGTAGTTTGGGCGGCGCTTGGAGAGGAACGAGCACCCTGAGGAGAAGCTTCCTGAGCAACGCTCCATGCTGCTCGCAGAGAGGACCCGGGGACAAGTCACCTGGGGGCTGTGCCCGGGGAAGAGAGCACGGGCACGACGGAGGCGGGGCCCAAGGACACCCCAAAGAGAGAGGGGGCGTTCTGGAGATGGAGGGGCCTGGCTGCAGGGGGTGTGGGCTGAGGGTTCGCGAAGGCTCAGGAGGGAGGGCCCAGAATGCAGGGATGGGAGGACAGAGGCTGCTGGGCCGTGTCTCCCTCATCTGCCTGATGCTCCCTGAGGACAGGCCCTCCTCCCGCTACGGCCCACACAGTGAGCGTGGACGGGTAATGATGAGGCAGCAGCAGGTTAAGAAATAGCTCTTTTAAGCCTGGCGGCCGTCCAGCAAGGTAGCTACAATCTGATCTGTTGAACAGGTGAGGGAACCAAACCTGGCCCAGGGCCTCGAGACCAGTCAACACAGAGGCAGGATTTGAACGCAGGTCTGTCTGCCCCGTACCCTGTGCGTCTGACCACTGAGCCCTGTGTCTTTCCTTCCAGGACCCCCGTCACAGTACACGGAGCCGCTACAAACAACTTGCAGTGAGAAGCTGGGAACTTTGTGATTGTGATTCAGAGATAGGATTTCAGCAGGAAACCCAATCTCTGTGCCGTGTGGGAAAGTGGCAGGAATCCAGCCCCTGCCCAGCCCCAGGCCAGGCTGGGCTCCTCTGGGGCAAGTCCCTTCCCATCCCCCACCGGAATCCCACCCCTAACGCCAGGCCAGTGGGCCCCCAACCCAGGCCCCAGCCTCACGCCTGTGCGAAGGGACGGGTCAGCGTCACCCCATCACCTGTGCTCCCCTGAGATAAGGAAGGAGCCAGGATGTCTTGGCCTCATCCCTCCCCAGATGTCCTCCCAGCTGTGTGATAACAGCCAGCAGGGTGGATTCCATGTCTCAGCCCTGGAGGACGTTTCAAGGACCACCAGAGGGGCTGTTGGCGGAAGGAGGGCCTGGAAACGGGGCGGGACGATTCCAGAGGACCTGGGCTGGGGAGGGGACAGATAAGGCCACCACAAAGCTCTGGGTCAGGCCTGAGTCCCCATCCCTCCCAGAAATGAGGGCACTGCCAGCTTGTCTCTGATCTGGACAGAACCCAGGCCTGAGCTGAAGTCCAGGAACAGGTAATGAACTTGAACACGAGGTGCTCCTTCTGCCACCTTCACACACCCACCTTCAAGCCCTCTTTTCATACTGTCTCTGCTATTTTCTTTCTTATCACAGTCCAAACAGCCACTCAGCTGAGCAATGACCTTAACCACTTTTGATACAGCTGACTCCCGGAGAATGTGTTTTCCCTCTCTCCCGCGATGGCTCTCAGGCCCCCCACCCCCCAGGGGAGACAGGCAGGTCTCTGGCACAGAGGAGCCCGGGGCCGTGGGCGCCACGTTCTGCCTCGTGGACCAGCAGCAGGAGTGCGGGTCTGTGGTTCAGAAGGCAGCAACCAGGCGTGCGGGGCAGTAACGCGGAGCAGAAGATGCTCAGTAGGGCCGGCCCCCTCCCCCTGCAAACCCGGCTGCCCCTGCCTCCCCCACAGCCCTGCAAGACTCTCCCTGTCCTGTAACAAACTCCCCCTCCACCCAAGCTGGCTCCAGACACAACCAAGAGACTGAACTAAACTACCAGGACTGAACCGGAGCCAATCCGTGAGGGACGCCACTGGGCTCACTGGTCGCCACCGGGTCTGCAGAGCCCCGGGATCAGCGTGAAGAAGCCAGGGGTCTGGGGCCTGCGGGGAAGGCGGCAACAGAACTAACTGTATGGTCACAGGCGGTGCCAGGCACCGTGACTCCCTCTTCTGTTTAATCCCCACCATTACCCCGCGCAGGGCGCGTAAGCTCCATCCTATAGATGAGGGACAGGTTCAAGGAGGGCGAAGGGCAGCCAGCAGGTGAGCCTCAGGGTGGATGTGGACCCTCACCTGCACGACTCAGAGCTGGTGCTTTCCTCTTAGGCCAGGCAGCCAGGGCCCCAGAGACGCCGGGTTCCGGCCGGGGGCGGACACGCCGTCCCCTGCAGCTCTCGGGCCAGCCATGGTCCTGCCAGGACAAGTGTGCAGGGGGGCGACGTGAACACAGCTGTGCTGCAAGTGCCCTAACCACAGATCCCACACACTGTCCACAGCCTGGCAGCGGGGACCAAGGGCGTCCGGGGGACGTGCTCGGCTGCCTGGGCCACCAAACTCCTGCAGGAGACCTCAGAACAGGGCCGCGCTATTTAGAATAAAGGACAGGGCGGCCGCCCAGAGGACCTGCCGTGTCTGTGGAACTCTGCAAGGCCAGAGCTCCCCACCGGCGAGGGGCCCTGTAGCACGGTGGTTAAGGAGGCTGGCGCTCGAGCCGGCCTGCCTGCGGGCGGCTCCAAGCTCCTCACTTCCCGGTTGTGTGACCCTGGGGAAGTCACTTAACCTCTCAGTTTTCTCATCGGTAAAATGAGAAGGAAAACAGCACCTGACTCACTAAGTTGTTCTTGCTGGTTAAATGAATTACTACACGTACGGTGGCCAGCACAGTGCCTGGCACGTGTCACGTGATGACTGACACATGTTATTATGAGACCCTGGATCTTCCATGAAGCTAACACCGCCGCCCCGCCCTCCACTTCCTGCAGATGCGGCATTTGGCAGAATCTAATCTAGAAATCAGGAGCCACTGGCCACGGGGGAGCAAGGAGGTGGGGGGAAAGGAGAAATCAGGCCCTGAGATGAAGATGGCTGAACCTGTGGCCTCAGCCCCGGGCCGGCCCTTCCCTCCCCGAGCTGCCAGCTGGCAAGTCTGACCCCTCTTTGACCACCAGGGAGGCTGAGGCATCACGGGGCTTATCCAAGCTCCACGGTTACGAGGGACGGGTCCAGGGTTCACAGGCAGAGGGGCCAGGGGAACAGCTTATCCCAGGCGGACGCAGAGAGCCACGTCTCCTCCCAGCCAGTCTGGTCATCCTCATTGTGGCCACGACCTTCCTGTCCCCGGGGGAAGCCCTCTCCCCATAGCCTGCCTGCAGCTCCGGGGGCTGCTGCCCTGTGACCGTCCGTCTGTGGTCTGCTTCCCAGATTGGACACGCCGGGACGCAGGGTCTTGGGACCCGAGGAACGTTTGCCGAGGGCCGGAGAGAACCGATTTTTACCGATCGGGGCTCTCGGGACCGTATCAGCCCGAAGGCTCTAGACTGTCTACAGGGCAAGGGGGGGCAGATGTGCCTACTTGTGCCAGAGAAAAAAAGGAGTCTGGATGAGCCCGAACCAAGCCTCGGCTGAATCTCAGCTCTCCGTGAACTTGCCGAGTGGCCCCGGGCTGCTCTCACCTTCTTCACGTCTAAGTCCGTGTCAGTGTGGGGTCTCCAGTCGACAGCGACGCACCAGGGGGGTCACGCTGGCTGCTGAAGATGAACAGCTCCCACACCTGCAGGAAATCGGCACTCTTCCTCCACCCCCGCCCTGCCCCTGGGACCCCACTACTTGGCACCCATGGGGTTGACTTCCGGCATAACAGGGAGCCCCAGGCACCCCTGGTTCTGCAGCCTGGCCCGCGAGGATTGTGAAATAGTCTGCGTGTGACCCTTGAATAGCGTCTCATTGCGAGGCTGACCTGGGTTCCCACAGAGCGCTCAGCACAGCTGGCAAACAGTGGGTGCCCACTAAGTACTAGTCGTCGCCGTTGTCAATCCCCAGTGATTCCTGCCTCTGAGTGTCCCGGGGACCACCACGGCGCCTCGGGAGGGAGGCTCCTGACCCATCTGCAGAGTACAAGGCCGATCGGCGTCTTGGGCACTGCTGTTTCTTCCTGGGAGCTCAAACCCTGCGGCCAGGCCCCCGGTGGCCCCCAAGCCACACGCTGGGCGGAGGTGCCCAGCAGGGAGGCGCTGCTGAGCGTCCAGGAGAAGCAGGGGCACAGGCTGCCCGCTGAGCCTCAAGCCAACGCCATCGGGCGGGCAGGGCGTTGGGCGGCCCAGGGCTGAGCCCTGACCCTGGGGCTGGGGAGCGGCCCTCGAGGTCCCTGCTGTCCACATGACAGCAGTAGCACCGCCTGCCCGCCCAGGGGCCACCGCGGCCTTCGCTGCTGTAACGCCCTCCCCGCGGGGCCGGACGAAGGGAGGCCAGGCGGTGAATGCCCCAGCACCCCTGGACGCCTTGTCACCATCCGTGGAAACCCTGAGACATTGCGACACACCTGCGTCCTCCAGCAACCCTGAACTCTTGGACTCCTGGGGGTACCCGACTCCAGGACAAAGCCAAACAACCCAGATCCTGGGACAGTGGGACCCCACGGCAATGCCCAGGGCACGGAAACTGGTCCAAAGGACAAAGCAGGAGGAGGATTTGCACTGGGTACAAGGCTCCCCGTCCTGCCCTGGGGCACCCTCGCCACCTCGAGCCCTGCTACCCGGGACAGCCCTCGAGCACCGTCCGCTCCCAGGGCTCCCAGCCAGCGAGCTCCAGTCCGGTCCTCCCACACCCTCCAAGGAAACAACTGGGTGGCTGGAATGCCTCAGCCCCTTATGCCAAGCGTTTCTGACCCCTTGAAACAGCTCCCGACTCCTAGCTCCTTCGGGAAGGCTTCCCGGATGCAGCAAGTGCCCTGGAGCCGAAACGTGCTGCCCGCCCTAAGCACGGCTCTCTTTCCACGCCAACCAAGTCGCACGGCATGGGGACACTCTGTCAGCCCTCACGCTGCTTTACGTGCTGCCGCTGCCATGCAGCTCTGCGGTGAGCTATGGGTCTAGGCTCTCCCGGGGGCTGGGGCCGGAAAGTACTGACCCCTCGGGCCTAATCAGAGCTGCTGCTCATCAAAGACAAGCTTCTGGGCGCACAGGCGTCCTCCCCCATGTCCCTCCCATGTGGACACTGCAGGGGCAGCAAGGGCCACAGTCGCTCCAGCGAACAGATGTGGAACTTGCGAGGCCCTGGGCCGGCTGGTGTGCTCACTCAGAAACATTCTCCCAGGACCGATTCCAGAGCCGGGACTCTCTCGGGGGTCTTTGGGGGCAAGCCCTGACAGCTCCCCACCAAAGGTCTGCCCAGCGCCTACTGCAACGCCTGGGGCCGGTCATGGTCACGTCAGGGCCGCCCCCAAGCTGCTTGTCCATCTCCTTCCCCACCTCTCCCGCAGCTGGATGGTACCCACGATGAAGCCCTCCGTTTACCTCCTTCCGTTTCCAGTCCCTCCCATCTCTGCTGCCGGGATCCCAACCTGCATTTCGAAGCGCAGGTCACTTGTCCACAGCCTCCCCTCCTGCCCACGGCACCGCACTCACCCCACATGCCGACCGGCTCCAGGCCACCCTGCTCTCCCCCGCACCCCTTCCCAACTTTTCCGTAGCATCTGCCCCGCACGGGATGAGCAGGAACCCTTATCTCCTCACCCAGCAGGCCAGCAGCTGGCGAGCGGGCCCCGAAGCCGCAACCCCAGGAGCTCATGCTTCGTCCACAGCGACTGCTTGACAGCAATCCTGAATTAAACGGAATTGAACGCAACACTGTGGGGGGAGGGGTCTTGAGGCTCCTGGAAGCTGACATCACAGGGGTCAAGGTCAAGTCCTGGCCCTGTGGCCCACCTGCTCTTTTGGCTCGAGCGGCCAACCCACCGACCAGTGTCTCTGTTTGCTCAGTTGTAAGCGCGGTCTCACAGGATCACTGTGGGCAGTAAGTGACTCACTAAACCTAAGGGACAAGAATCTCATGCCCCACGTGGTGTCTGGGTGCTGGTTATGGGCAGGTCATCACTTTCTCTGGGCCTGTTTTCCTCCCGTGGAGCATCAGGTCCCAGAGCCCTGGGGAGGCAACTCCACAGCCTGGGGGTGCTGGAGCCCGTGGCCAGTGGCAGCTGAGGGCTCCGCACAGAGAAGCCAGGCCTCCGGGTGGCTTCCTGCGCCCCCAAAAGGGAAGGCCTGCTCAGCGGTCACCAAGGGCAGAGGGAGCCTGTGTCCTCCTCAAGGTTCTTTTCTGGCAGAGGAACCAGGCAGGGAGCCCCAACCCCTGCGGTCTCTGGCTGGGGGTCTCTTTGGGGGAAGTTGTTCCAGCCCGGTCGTGGTTCAGACCCTTTCATGCCTGGGCAGTTGTGTGTGTGCACACACACACACACACGGACACACACGCGCACACACGGACACACACACCCCTTCGGTCTGTGCGTAGCTGCTAGGGGCCGAGTGTGCAAGTGTTTCTGTGCACCGCTCCACGTGACACACCCAGCCCCTGTGCACCCTTGTGCACACCCTGACTCCCAGCCCCATCTACATCCTGGGGGTTTACGTCCGGACGTGAAGGTTTACGTGCAGGTCTCCCCACACACTTGCCTGTCTTGTGCTCTCAACCTTCACTACCTCCCTACGCAGCCCAAGGTCACGGCTGACGGCCTGGCTCTCCAAGAAAACTCCAGCGCTTTTCACCAGATCACTCCCAATGGCAGCGCCCCAACTGGACACCCTTGCAGACGAGTCAGCTTCCCCGGGGACCAGCCTGGGCACAAAGGGCCCACACCCTGGCTTTGCATGCCCGACGCACGTGAGCAAGTGCTCTGGGAAGTCGGTCCAGAGCCAGCGCTGCTGCTTGGAAATTAGAAGACGGTGCAGGAACCGCCCGCTGCAGAGGCCCTGAAACATATCATCGGGATGTCGAAAATAGACCTGATGAGGGCTCAGGCCAAAGCCCGCCCTGGCCACTGGCCAAGCTCTGGCCAGAGCTGAGCTGGAGAAGAGCCGCGTGGTAAACAGGCAGTGCTGGCGGTGACAGCCTGGACGCTGCCGGAGCCCGAGCCCTCGGGGTGAACCTGTAACGTGCCCAAGGTGGTGCCCGTGCTCTCCCGCCTCAGTGCCAGCGGGGACCCCGCACCTGCTCGCTCCCCACACCGGCCGCACCCCTGCAATCTGCCCCTTCTTCTGCCAGAGGCACAGGTGCCGATCAGAGACGAAGAGCTGGGATCCGCCCTTCCCGGCACGGGGCCGCGCTGGACATGCCCCGGGCACGGCTCCGGGAGACAGATACCACTCCCGGGGCATCTTCCCGGTCTGAGCCCTGATGCCTGCTGGTCAGAAGGAAGCCTTGGACCCAGGGGGCTCTGGTTTTCTCTCCCTGCAGGGGCCGGGTCCCCAGGAGCCACAGTAGGGGAAGTTGCAGGGGGCGGTGCCCGCTCTGAGGGCTGACGCAGCCTTCCAAGGCTTCCACGCAGGAGCGCAGCCTGCCCACACAGGGCCAGTGAGCTGCGCCCGGCCCCCCGGCCTTCCTGGGCAAGAGAGGGAGGCTGCAGGCCCCGGGGACATCAGACGCAGCTGGGTAATGCAAACAGGCTGTGGGAGGAGGTCAGCCAACGCAAATGAGAAGCATGTGGCACCCACTTCCCCTTGGCTGGCAGGCTGGCACAGGCCTCCAGGCCGAGGGAGACGCCGCAGGAGGGAGCCCAGGTCAGCCAGGTGCTGGGGGGCAGACCTTATGGGGGATGGGGGGTCCAGCTGGGGGCTGGACTCTACGGGGCCCAGGAATCAGGGGAACAGCTCGGCCCCTCCTCCTACCAAGTCTTACTGCAAAAGAAAAGAGACGGGAGAAAGAGGAACGGGGGGCGAAGGGAGGAAAGATGCGAGGGGACGCAGTCGGGCACCTGAGAGGCAGGCCAGCCTAACCCGAGAGGATCCGGAGAGCAGGTCTGCACCCACAGGCAGAAACTCTCAGGAAACAGAAACTCTGCTCAGCGGGCTTTCTAATAACGAGGGCTTTCCAGGAAAATGAGGTAGTGAGCTCTCTGTCACCGGAAGTGTGTAAACAGAACACCCACTTGCCTACGACGCTACGAGGGAGTAATTTCTGCTTTAGGTGGGTGGCTCAACCAGACAATTTCCATTGTGTCTTCTGTGAATCCCAGAGGGGGAGGCGGGGGCTCTGCACGGAGAGGGTTCTTCTCTCCGGCTGTACAAGAAGGCGCCGCAGAGCAACGGGGATGGGCCTGGGGGCTCTGCTCAGCCGGGTCAGCGCAGGACCCGCTCTCCCTGGAGCCCCGTGGAGCTGCCTGCACCCCCAGCCCTCGAGGTCAGAGGCTGTGGGCTGTGGGCACGGGTGTGGAGGGGCGGCCCAGAGCAGGGCGAGGCTGGAGGTCTGCAGAAGACAAAGCCTCTGGTGTTGGCAGCTGGGTGGGGACGGGCCACGGGGGTGGGCGGTTGTGCCCGCAGGAGATGTTAGCGGGTGGGACGAGAGCTAACGGTCAGCAAGCAGCCCAGGATTCCAGGCGACTTGGTGCTGTTCTGCCTTCAATCCCCATCCACGAGGGCCTGGGGCCTGAGGGTGGAGCCGCTGCTGACCACCAAGGGCATCTCCCTTGAGAGAAGCCCTGGGCACCTCCCCTCCACGTGTCCTTGTCCCCAGAACACAGGAGCTACCCCAAGGCCTTCCCGGGGAGGGGGAGGAAGACGGCTTTGGCTGCAGCGGCCTGAGCAGGGCGAGGCCCAGAGGCTAAGAGCAGGACCCCACGGGCCCCGGTGGAACCCGAAGCCTAGCCCTGGACACGGGGAGCAAGAAACGTCCTCCCCAGCGCTACCCTTGAGAAGACAGAGGCCTCGCAGCGGGAAGGGTCTGTGCCAGCTGCCCCTCCGCTACGCACGCGCTCACCTGCAGGCCTTGCCTTCCCTCACCTGCGGCTCTACAAGCCCGGGAAGGCTGCAAGTCAGCGCCCTCACGCTCCTGCCGGGCCTCTGGGGAACCCCTGGGAAGGCACCAGGCACGGCCCTGCGTGTGGAGCCTTGGCGAGCTTGCACACGCGGCCTGGCTGCTCGGGCACTGGATCCTGGAGGACCCCCCAGTGCACTGAATGACAAGGAAGAAAACCATCTGAGAAGCCATGTCTTCCCTCCCCCTATTCACAGCATCCCAGAATGCAACCTCTAGAGTAAATTCCCACCCCCCACAAAAAGCCCACAACAACCCACTGGCTTAGAAACGGATAATTTCCGGACTTCCTTCCCCTGCTCTGTTTGGCCTGCGCCTCTGAGGGCCCAACCGTTGTCACGGCAACCCCTCACGTGGGTCCAGACACTTTCTGAGAAAGTGGAACCAGGCGCTCCAGCCGCCTGGGTTCCTTTGCACCTGACCTGGTCCCCTTGCCTGGAGGGCTCAAAAGGGGGTGCAGTGTGCGTGGGGTCACCAGACCGCTCGGAGGTTCTCGGACTCAGGGCTGAGGAGATGGAGAAGTGTGGTCGGGTCGGGATTGTGTATGTAACTGCTCTGAGTTAAGACAGGCTCTCTTAGGCACCTGGGGCCCTGTCAAGGTCCGATCCCCTCTCTCTGCACCCCTCCCTAATGCCGACGGGTAGGAGAGAGCCGTGGAGCAGCTCTGCCACTCACAAATGGGGAACGTGAGTCCCAGAGGAGGTCACAGAGCTTAGGACTTCTGCACAGGGAACTCAGGACTGCGGCCTCCTGCCTGCCCCAGACCCAGGCCAGGGGCCAGTGACCTTCCCTCCGGAGCCGAACTGCCTGACATGGACTGTCCACCAGGGTCCAAGGGCATATGATCCCTGAGACAGGCCCCCTTCCCCTGGACACTCACCCCTCAGTCTTCCAAGTTTCTAGGGTTTCCCAGTGGGACCCTAGCTCTTTGGCAGCTTCCAAAGCAAGGGAAGGGCAGGGCGCCTGCCTGGACCATCTGGGCCCCAGCTGATTCCTGGCAAGCCGTGATCAGCTTTCATTCCATTTCATTCCAGAAAGGCTCTTATTCGGGGCTGCCTCACTCCCTCTCCCTCCAGCAACCAGGGCTGGGCAGCTTCCGGGGTCTGAGATGGTCCCAGGGAGTAAGCGTGTCCCGACTTGGAGCCTCACGGGTGTAGAACCTGCGTCCTTCACCACCATCCGGAGGCAGAGGCGTCCACTCGTCTCCCCAGGGGCCACCCTGCTCTCCAGGGAGGGTCCTGACAACCGGACACCTTCATGGGTTCCCCTGTTCCCCCATTCCACACAGGAGAGGGGCTCTACCTGGCCGTCACCTTCTCCCTCCTCCTCCCCTGCCCTCCCTGCTGCACCCTTCAAGGTCACAGCACTGCCCTCCTGGGGCCAGCCCCGCCCAGGGTCAGTCCAGCACGTTCACCAGACTTTCCACTCCTCTCCCCGCACCAGCCCCGCCGTGGGATCATCAGGGCCGGTCTGGTGGCCCATGCCCAGCACACACCAGCTTGGTAGGGTCCCTCTTTGCCTGCTGACTCCCCTCCCTCAATCAGGTCCCCTACACAGAGCTGTGACTTAATAATCAGGACAGACTCAGGACAGACGTGCAGAATCTGCCTTCCCATCACTGGCTCAGGGAAGACTCCAAGCCCCTCGAGGCTCTGACCCTGCGATTCCGGACCGCCTGGGAAATGGGGTGTGTGCTCCCCTCACTCCCAGGGGCACTCTGAGACATGACAAGTGCCAAGTGGGCTGAGGGGTTACCGCAAAGCCTCTCCTCCCGCCCTCCTCTCCCCTCGCCCGCCAGCTCTACGACTATCTGCCGGGGTTTCTGTGGTCACTGCCTCTTGAGATGCAACTAAGAGGGCTTCGGCCAAGCGGCTAGGTCCTGGGGCAGTGTAGGGACTGCAGGACTGGGGAAGCCTTGACCTTGAAATGGGGCTGTGCCCTCCGCTCTTCTGTGTCGCTGACACTCCCTCCGCTCCCCCCAGAGACAGCCCCCGCCTTCCTCTCCCCCATCCCACCCCCCCACCCCACCCCCACCCCCCACCCCCGTCTCAGCCCTGCAGGGAGTATTCTCCCCGCCTGCCCCTGCACCTCCCCTGGCCTCAGTCACAGCTCAGCACCACCTCCTCAGAGGCACCTAAGCAGGCCCTCCTTGGTGTCTGCAGTTACTTTCTTTCTTTTCTCCTTTACTGTCTGTTTCACCCCATTAGACTGTAAGCTCCTTGAGGGCAGCACTCCGCACAGGGGGGGAGGGGGGAGGCCGCCCCTCGGTTTCTGCCCCCACCCTCACCCCCACGGGTCCCTGCCTGCGGAGGCCGGGCCCTCAGGCCGCTGCGCCCCCCTCTTTGCCCTTGTCCAGCCCCCCGACTGCCCCTGCAGAGCCCGTATGCGGCCTCCTCTGTGAGCCTCTGAATCCGAAGCTCCAGATCCCTGCTCCTGCTCGGGGTCCCTCGTCCTGGCCCACACGGGGCCTGTGGGTCCCGCGAAGGTCGCGCTAGGTCGAGCCCGTCCTTCCCAGCGCTGCCTTCTCCAGGCCGCCAGGCGAGCACCTCACCCCCCATTCCCACGCGCCCCACCTCGTCCTGCCCATCACTCGGACCGCAGCCCGCGTCGGTCCCGCCCCTCACACGCGCACGGACACGCCCCTCCCCAGCCCCCAGCGGGGCTGGCGGCCCGGGAAGCTCGGGTCCCTCGGCGCCGGAGGACCCACATGCCCGCCACCGCAACAAGTCCGCGGAGCCACGGCGGCCGCCCGGCTCCGGGCCTCGCCGCTGTCCTCTCGTGGCCCCGGCACGGCCCGCGCCGGCTCCCGAGGCGCAGCGGCCTTGCGTCCCGCGCATCCGGGGTCCCTCCCTCTCAGGGCACAGGGTCCCCGGAGAAAGCAAGCGCAGTTCCGGGCCCGCTCCAGGTTTTTTGCTTAGGCTCTTCAGGCTCGGAGAACAATGGGGCAGCTCTCTGCGCTTCCTCCGCCCGAGCGAGCTTTGTTCCTCCCTTCCCGCCCGCTCGGCTTCCATTAGCCAAAAGGCGAAGCCTTCCCAGTCAACCAGGAGTCTCCGCGCGAAAGCCCAGACCTTTCCACACGCCCTAAAAACCTGCGGAGTGGGGTGGGGTAGGGGTTTGGCCCAGGCCTGGGGCCGGGGCCGAGGTACAGGACACGCGTCCAGATGCGGGCAGCTGGCTGCCCTCCTGCCCCCAGGCCCCTGTCGTGCCTCCTTGCCAGAGCCCATACCCGGGAAATCCGACTCGTGCTCCCACCGGGGATCCACAGAGGAAGCGGAGCCTCAGCTCTGCTCCGCGGCCAAACAGCCCTCACATCTGCTTTCCCCACATCTGTGCTCTAGATCGGCTCCCACCGGCGCTCCCCGGCAATGCTGAACGTGATCTTGCCCAGCACAGACCACACACGGCAGGGGTCACCCCCAGCCCCCCAGGTTTTGCCGTATTAAGATTCTAGGCTTTAAGATGCCAGGAAGCTGATGGGCTCTATTTCTGAGAAGCTGAGCCCCCCACCCCATTGTCCAGCCTCACCTCCGGCAGGCCAGAGCAGAGCCCCAGCCTGGGGACATCTCTACCAAGGCGCACTTCAGCCATATGCACCTGGGGATGGGCCAGCCCTGTACATCTGGGCGCAGTGTCCCCGCATAGCCCGAGCCGGGGCCTAGAGAGCCCCGCCGCTCTCCCCACAGCTTCCCCGGCAGCGGGCGAGGGGAAAGGCAGGGGTGGGGCGGGGAGGCAGGACTCACCCAGCACCTGGCTGAAGAGCAGCTGCTCCAGGTCTCCCAGCACGGTCACCACGAGCTCGGGGTCCACCTTGAGGAAGGCGCGCTCCTCCTGGCCCTTGGCGGGGGGCACGGGCCCGGAGCCCTTCTGCGCCTTGGCTTTGCTGGAGAGCAGCTCGTCGTCCGACTTGCCGTCGTCGCTCACGGCCGCCTCAGGAGCCTTGCTGAGCGGCTTGACCTCGGCGTAGGGGCCGCGCGGGATCCGGCTCGGCTTCCCCAGGCTGGGGGCGAGCGGGGCCAGGGGGGTCTTGGCGCCGCCCGCCGGGCCGCCCTTGGCCTGGAAGAGCGAGTGCTCCGACTTGGACAGCGTCTTGGACATCAGCGGAGCCTCGCGGCCTTTGGGGCCCGCCTTGCCTAAGCCCTTGGGCGCCTTGGCCATGTCGTCGCTCCACTCGGGCTCGTATAGCTGCATCTTCTTCTCAGAGTCCGTGAGGAACGAGAGATTGGTGAGCGACTTCTGCTTCCGCAGGTTGGAGGCGGGCGGCCCGCCGGGGACTCGGCCGTCCACGCTGCCGGACTTGAAGACCTTGAGCTCCGCCGCGCTGGCCTTGGCCATGCCGCCGCCGCCCGGCGCCTTGGCGCGCTTGGGCAGCATGCCTCTGCCGTCCGCCGCCGCCTTCCTGCCCGCGCCCCGAGGCTCGTCCGCGCCCTCGTCGCCGCCGCCGCCGCTCTGCTCCACCTCGGGCTGCACGCTCTTGACGCTGCCGCCCAGCATTCTGCCCGCGAGGAGCGCATGGACGATCCGCGCGTCTGCAGGCACCGGGGGCGGGGGGGGGGGAGCGCGCAGGGAGGAGGCGGCGGGGGAGGGGAGGGGAGGGGAGGGGGAGAAAAAGGACGGAAGAAACCGAGGAGGAAGGGGAGAGGAAAGAGAAGGGAGCGAGGGAGCGGGGAGGAGGCGAGCCGAGGCGCAGGGGAAAGCAACGCGAAGAAGGAAGCCGGGGAAAGGGAAGGAGCGCGGAAGCCGTGGAGCGATGGGGCGGGGTCGGAGGAAAAGGGGCGGGGCGGGGAAAATACAAATCAAAATCTTAAAATCAATCAAAGAAGAACGCAAGCCCCGCAGCTGGCCGGCGCTCGGAGCTGCCCGGCGCCGGGACCCGGTCCCCCGCCCGCCCCTCCGCCCGCCGGCCGGTGGGTCCCGTGGGTCGCGCGCCGCCCGCCAGCGGGAGCGGAGGCTGCGGGCTGCGGCTCGGAGCGCAGGAAGGAGGAGGGAGGCGGAGGAGCCGGCGGAGAAGGGGAGGGGTGTGCGCGAGCGCCGGGAGGTGGGGGGGAGGGGTGTGCGCGAGCGCCGGGAGGCGGGGGGGGAGGGGTGTGCGCGAGCGCCGGGAGGCGGGGGGAAGGGGTGTGCGCGAGCGCCGGGAGGTGGGGAGGGAGGGGTGTGCGCGAGCGCCGGGAGGTGGGGGGGAGGGGTGTGCGCGAGCGCCGGGAGGTGGGGGGGAGGGGTGTGCGTGAGCGCCGGGAGGTGGGGGAGAAGAGTCTATTTCTGGCTGGAGAGGGGGTGGTATCTGCAGCCGAGAGCCAGGGGCGGATGAGTAGTGGGTAGGGGGAGATGAAGGATTCGACCCGGTCTTCTCATCGCTTTCCCCGCCGAGGCGGGCAGGTTCCGGGGCACGGGTTGCCCCCTGCCAAGCCCGGAGGTGGGGGGGGGGCGGTGGAAAGGTTCCGTTGAGCTAGTGTGGGCGTGCGGGTAAAAGGGGCTGAGACGGGGCGGCTCGGGACGCGGAGGGAGAGTGGGCTCGTGAGGCCTGGGGGGAGATGTGGCGAGCGTGGAGAAAATATCCAGGTCGCCTGGGAAACTCCCGGCCCCCCTCTTGCCTTCCGTCTCTGAGGCTCCAGGCTGCTCTCCTGAAGTGCGGGGTGCCTCCGGAGGACGGGGGCAGGGGGTGGACGAGGGTGGCTTGGGAAGACCCAGGGTTGACTGGGCAGGGGCCTCAGGGCGCTGCAGGCAAGGCCTGACTCTCGGGATCCGGAGACTGGGTTACCAATGACTGTATGACCTTGTCAAAGTCACTGCACCCCCTCCCCCGTCTTCTCTCACGGTGGTTACAGTACCAGCTTAAGAGCTAAAGGGACTTTGGACCTGCAAAGCGCTTTGTCAAACCCAGGGCATCAGGAGAAGCTGAGCCCTGGTCCCTTGCCTGCCACACCTCCAGTGGAGCCTGCAGAGCGCTTAAAAAAGACATTTTCCTATAGCCCTTCTCCCTTCCCTGCCCCCCGGGCCCTGGGAAGAGAGATGGGGTCGAGGGGGGACTGGAGGCTAGAGGCTGACTGAGCAGGCAGCCGTTTGCATGGGGCTGTCCCTCAGCAGAGGGCGACACTGCCCATTCTCCACGGCCTCCCAGGTCAGGGCCAAGTTGCCTAAGCAAAACGGTCCTCCGGCAAGAAAGTGAGGGACAGGAGAAAGGGAGGAGTGGGCCCCGGCGGAGCCACACACTGGGGAAGGCACAGCCCTGAGAACCCTTTGCCAGAAAGCACTGGCCATCGGATACCTGCCCACTTCATCCCCAACCTCCATCTCTGTAGCCCCAGGCCCCCCTTCACCCTAGAATCGGAGTCTCCTGCTTCACGCACTCCGCTAGCGCTCATCACAGCCTGCCTGGTGTGAGGGGCATTTGTGTACGCGTCCGTCTCCCCCACCGGCACCCACGCTCTCAGGGACGGAGCCGTGTCTCTCGGCACCTTGGTGGAGCAGATGCTGCCGCTGTGTTGGTAACGTGGATTTGGAGGCCTGAGGGCTGTGCTCCGGGCCTGCTCCCCGCATGGCTCCTGGATCCCGTCCCCAGGACTCTGTCTTCCATCATCCGAGGCCTGGACTGAGACACTATAAAGTCTGCAAGTCCAGGTGTCATGGCAGAGAGGATGCACTGACCGCGGTACTGAGCACTGACGTCTCAGGCAGAGGGGTGTTTGGTAAGAAACGTGGACCCTTGGCTGGGCACTGGAGAAACAGAAAGATGGCGATTCTGCCCTCAGGGAACTCAGTGTCTGGGAGGACATGCAAGATAGCACTACAAGACCTGGGAGAATAATACTCCTTTTCATGGGAAACAGCAATGGCAAGCACATCACCACATCCACTGCAGGCAGACAGACGGAGGTGGGTGTATACTGATTACAGGAATGACAAGGGGGAGACTCCCAACCCCGGAGAACAGAGCTCCTGGCTGTCTCACTGATGCTGTAACCCCAGGGTCTGGCACTTACGTAGGAGGTTCCCAGTACGTATGAGCATAGGAGTAAGAGGTCGTGCTGGCAGGTGGGAGAATAGGTGGAGGAAATCTCAGAGGCTTCCTGGAGTAGGATGCAGTGTAAATAGGGAAGGGTTCAAACGGGGGGCGGGTGCAGGGTCAGGGGCAGTGAGTGCAAGTTCACTAGAAGGTCCCCTGGCACAATGCAGACTGGCCTCTGGGCCTGTGTCCAGCACTTCGGAGACTCGGGTAGACTGGGATGGCGACTTCAGATAGGGAGTGAGAAGCAAATGGATGGGTAAAGGGACTTAAGTGGTTTCATGCCAGAACTTGGTCCGGGCACAGAGAGTGCCCAAAGGAGGAGGCCAGTCAGGAAATCTTCCCTCTGGGCACACACGAGACACTCATGCATAAGCCCAGACACAAGATCCCAGCTCAAGGAGGGGATCCAGTCCCATCGTCGGTGCCAAAGGTCTGGGTGATCATGCGCTCCCTCCCCCAACACAGGCCACTTTTCGTGAAATCACAATCGCTTCTGAAGTCCTCATCCGTACTCGGGGGTCTCCTCCAGTTTGCACAAGACACAGCTAATTCAGTCACGGGGGAATCTCACCATCCCTAAAAAGGGCAGCTTGACAGTCTGGGGACACTTGTTCCCTAATGTACCAGGCTGCAGTAGTTTGCTTGTTTGTGTACATTCTCCTCCTGCACATAAATTCACTCTCCTTAGCAGACAAGGAGAAATGAACTGGCTTCCGTCTGGCCGAAGAGCATAATTTGCGCTGTGGTCCAGCCGGTGCGCGCTGCTGTACACAAGGTCCGGCGCCTCCTCCGGCCCCTCGTCTCTGGTACCCATGTCTGTAGGTTCCCTCCTCCCACATCAGTGCCTGGAGTTGCTCTGACACTACTCCACCTGTTGCGCTGTCCACTTGCGCTTCCTGGTCCCTGGATTCCCACTGCCCCGGACCTGATCCTCCTTCCTTCCTCATCGGCTCCCGTGTTTCAGCCTGGTCCCTGCCCCCTCTCTTTATTCCCCTGTGTCTCCTCCCGAGGGATATCACATGCCCCAAACCCCGTGCCCGTCCCCTTGCTTCAATAAACAGCTCCTGAAAATTTGCCTCCTTCTAGAAAAGAAGGTTTTCCAGAAGAGAGGCACCAGACCCCCTCCATCCTCCCTCTGCATGAAACACCACCTGCCGATGTATGAGGCAGAAAACACCTTCCTGCTCACCTTCCCACCGTCCCTCTCTAAAGGGTGTTGCTGTGATCACGGGGTGGTCCCTTTAAAGCGTCATCTTGGCATCCTGGAACTTAGAGACGCTCCCCAGTGAGGCCTCTCCCTCTGTCTGGCGGCTCTCTTTATTCCCTTCACATCCCCTGAGTTTCCCACCATCCTCTACTGCAGTGGGAGCCCTCAGCTGCCGTGGCAACAGCCATTCCAGCATCAGTCGATAAAGCCAATATATGCTTCCTCAAGTGATTCCTAAAAAGAGAGGATCCTGCCCTGTCACGGCACCCCCAATCCCAGACTGGAGCCCCTCCCACCCTGCCCCGTCCCCTCGCCCCACTCTGCAGGACCACCTGGCCGGGAGGGTCCAATGAAGAGAGAAGGCGAGGATCTGTGTGCGGAGGCAGAGGCCCGGCTGGGCAGGGAGTGGGTGCCGGGGACTGGACCCTGCCTGGGCTCCAGAGGGGACTCGGGAAGGAGGCTGGTTTGGAATCATGAAAGTCCCCAATCTCCAGCCCCCCGAAACCGCTCATCACCCCACTCCTCTGTCTCCAAAGGCATTGGCAGTCTCTGCAGTGGGTGTGGGATGAGCGATCTGACCACATCTGTTGACCGATAACTTAAAGCAACTCGAGGAATGAAGATACGGGCACACGGCCAAGGACAGGCATGCAGCGTGATGTTACATCCCTCTCCCGTGACTGCAAACGGTTGCAGCCCTGCTTGTGGGAGGGCGTTCTGGGATCTGCCCCTGGGTTTGAGAGAGCATTTTGGGGGGTGGGGAGTGAGGAAGAGAGGAGAAGTTGGGAAGGAGGGCTAGGCTGCCCCCACCTGGTTGACCTTGAAAGGTGACCTTGGGAGAAGGTGGGATCTGAGGCAGGGGGAGTGGGCAGGCGAGTCCACACTTGGTTCCCTCAAGGGCTAAGGGCAGAGCAGAGAAGAGGGGAGGGTTCTCTTGATTTCTATGCCCACAGTCAGGATCTGGAGAGCAGGGGCTGGGCACTAGCCCACCCACCCTGGGCCAGGGGCTGAGCGACAAGCACCTTCTTTAAGGTGTCCCCACCTGACCCCTGTGATGAGGTCCTCCATCACCTCCCGACACCTCCACCTTTGTGGAAAGCCCTCCAGCCACTGATGCCCACTTCCTTCTGCCCTTTTCTCTTCCATGTCACCGACCCCCCATGTCCTTCCACCTCTCAGCAGGGACTTCTTGACGAGGCCAGGCTGGAGGCCGCGGAGGTGGCTGATGCCCGAGTGGTGTCTCGTCTGCAGCTGGACGGCCAGCCTCCCAGTGCTTACATCTGCTCAGCGCCTCCACACGCCAGCTCTGACAGGTGCTGCGGGTGCAGCAGAGGACGGGACAGACAAAAACTCTTGTCCTCATGGGACATCCGCTCCACTGGGAGGGACAGGCAGTAGACAGAAATGTCAGCTGCTGAGAAGTGCTGAGGAGAAGGAACAAAGCAGGAAGGGGATGTGAAACCGCTGTGGGCAGGGGGTGACTCTCCGATTCAGTGACCAAGGAAGGCTTTACTGAGAAGGTTCATTTGAGTAAAGATCTGAAGAAGAGAGGGGACAATCTCTACGGATATCTGGGGAAGAGGTTTCCAGGCAGAGGGAACAGCCCAGGCAAAGCCCTGAGGCAGGGTGCGCCCGGTGTGTTCGGAGAATCGCAAGATCAGAGGCACATCTGCTAGAGAGAAAAGACGGGGCCGGCGGCAGGCAGCGAGGTCAGGATGTGATGGAGGCCAGTGTGCGGAGGCCTCAGAGGTCATCCCTTGCTTTCGCTCAGTGAGATGGGAGCCCCCCGGCAGGCTTGGAGCACAGGACTGGCACAGCCTGGCTCCCCCTCGGAAGGGTCCCTTGGCTGCTGGACGGGGCTCCTGGGCAGACTGCAAAAATCAAGGTGAGGCATGATGGTGGCTTGGAACTGGTGGTGACTTTGGCGGTGGTGAGGCATGGTCAACGCTGGGCATCTTTTGAAGCCGTTAGGGTTTGCTGATGGACCAGAGGTGGGTCTTTGGGAAAGAGAGGGGTCAAGGATTGGGTTGAGACCCCAAGGATGGGGGCCTGGACAGTTCTAGGCCTGGGGTTGCTGTCAGTCAAGGTCGCAAAGACTTCAGGAGGAGCTGGCGTGGAAAGACGATTAGAGCCTCTGCTTCTCCTCCTGGCCCTTCTCAACACCAAAGGGCCCTCCTGTGCGATTCCGCTCCAGACTCACCCACACGCTTACTGCAGCCAATGCAATCATTTCCCGGCATCCAGCCAGCATCCTTTATCCACTCATCTGTGATTCCCAAGGATCCACCCTCGGTGGGCTTTACTGACCATGAACTTTTCCCAGAACCCATCACGGCTCTTTGCACACAGTGGGCTCTCAGAAATATTTGATGAATGACGATTGATGGAATGAATGAATGCATGACTCAGAGCAGATGTGTGGGGACTGTAAACAGCAGTGACCTCTCGGTACCCGTGGTGAGACACAGCGCAGCTGGTGCTGAACGGCAGCCAGGCCCGGGGACAGCGTCCCAGCCACATCTTCCCTCCCTTCCCTACAGCCCCGGGCTGCGCGGAGGCCGGCAGACCCTCCCTCTGCCCCTTGGAGGAAGCTCCAGTTCTTGTGACCTTGGGACGGGGCACAGCTGAGACCCTCTCCTCCCCCACCTCTGCCCTGCACACCTCTGGGGGACAGGGCGGGAGTGGGCAAGAAGTCCTCACGTTCCCTCGCGCACCTAGCAGTCCCACTAGGAACGTGACCCCCACCCTCCCGGGCCACCTGGAGGAGAAGAAGAGCCAGTGGACACAGTGGTCCAGCATGGATGTACCAGCTGGCTCGCACCTCATCCAGGAAGCCCTCCCAGACTGATCCTCTTGCTTCCTCCCAGCCTTTGCTTTCCAGGGCCTCGGTAGCTGAGACGTTTCCGTGGACTCTGCAGGGCCCTGGCTCCGCCTCTCTGGTCCCAGGAGGCTCCCTAAGCTTCAGGGTTGGGGGGTTTTCCCATGGGCTCCAAGGTCAGGAGTGTGGGCCCAGCAGAGATCTGCTGTCTGCCTGTGCTGGGGAAAATGAGGCCCAGCCAACCCAAGGCTGGGAGTGGAGCCAGGGACCGTGGGCCCCAGTCTGCCTCTGGCCCAGCGTCTCAGGGAGCACTTCCGGGAGGCTGAGGGTGCTGCGGAAGTCTAACTCCAGCCCACGTTCCTGGGAGCTCACAGCAGCCTGGACGCATCTGCCCTGAGCCTCCGTGCCAACAGGACGGGGGTGAGCCTGCTCATCCTGTGAAGTAGGGGGGCCGACACGAGCCCAGGAGGACACAGGGCCCGAGCCTGAAGCCCAGGGTCCCCAGCTGGAGGGCAGGGCTCTCCCGGGCTGGGAGGGTGTAGGTCCTCTGCTCAGAGGCTGGGTGCTCCGGGTGTGCAGCCCCACAGGGAGTGGGGACTGTGGCCGAGGGCCTGAGACCCGGGAGGTGAGGTCCGATTTAGGGCTGGGCTATGGCTCCCTAACGCCCCCAAGCAGCCTGACCCCCAGGCTAGATCACGGGACCTCCGTTCCTCGGCAGGGGAGCCAGGCGTGCACAGCAAGACCCTGGGTTCCTGCTCTTCTAAGCACCCCGCCCAGGCCCCCTGAGTACTGACGCCCTCCTTCTCCATTTCAAGCCGGAACTCCGTGATGGCGGGCGGAGGTGAGCTGGGTGGCTCCCCAGGGAAGGACTGCCCCCCACCCTCTGCTACCAGCCGCCACAGAGGCCAGTGCTGACCCGCACACAGCACTCGGCCTCCCTCTCCCGCCCCCGGGAGCCTTGCTCTCTGATGCTCTCCTACCCACCCTCCGGTCCAGGCCAAACCCCACGCCTGCGCCTTGGCTGTGTCTGCCCTTCTCCCCGATGCCTTCTCTTATGTGAATTCAAGTCCAGTTCACCCTTCAAGGCCCAGCCTTGGAGCCGCCTTCTCTAGGAAGCCTTCTCTGACTACATCCCACGCTTATCTTGAACTTTCCTCTCTACCGATTATAGTCAGGGTGCCACGTAGTCAAATTCTGCCCAGTTGTATCCTAGGGAGAGATCCTCCCCCTCTGGCTAAATTGTAAGCCCCCTATTATAGACTGCATGTTGGTATCCCCCCCAAATTCATAAACTGAAACTCTAATCCCCAGTGTGGTGGTATTTGGAGATAGGGCATTTGGGAGGTGATTAGGTCACAAGGGCAGAGAACTGGCAATGGGATTAGTGCCCTTATAAGAAGGGGCACCAGGGCGCCTGCTTCCTCTGAGCCAGGTGAGGACACAGCGAGAAGACGGTTGTCTGCAAGACAAGAAGAGGGCTGTCACCAGGAACTGAAATGGCTGGCACCTTGACCTTGGAGTTCCCAGCCTCCAGAACCGTGAGGAATACATTTCTGTTGTTTAAGCCGCCTGGTCTACGGTACTTTCGTTAAAGCAGCCTGGGCTGACGACAACGTCTCCCTACATGGAGCTGTTAAGAAGGGCTCACTGGGCTTCCCTGGTGGCGCAGTGGTTGAGGGTCCGCCTGCCGATGCAGGGGACGCGGGTTCGTGTCCCGGTCCGGGAAGATCCCACATGCCGCAGAGCGGCTGCGCCTGTGAGCCATGGCCGCTGAGCCTGCGCGTCCGGAGCCTGTGCTCCGCAACGGGAGAGGCCACAACAGTGAGAGGCCCGCGTACCGTAAAAAAAAAAAAAAAAAAAGGGCTCACTGATGCTTGTGGAGCCGCGGGGAAGGGGGTCTTTACCGCCACTAAGCAGACCCTCTTAGACCTGTCACTTGCACTGTTCCGTCAAACCCCCTGAAGCGGGGACTCTCATTATCTTCATTATACAGAGAAGTATGCTTGCCCAAGGTCACCCAGCAGGCTGCTGGTGGGATCAGAACTTGAACACACATCTGCGGGTCTCACAACTTCCCACAAGTTCCTGCTGTTTCTCGGGACTTGCTCAATAATTGCACGTGATCCCAAAAGGAGGCCTGGGTCCTGGAGGGGGTGTGGGGATTGGGAAGGACGACCTATCCAGCCAGGAGCTTCCTGGAGTCCGGATGCCCACCGCACCTGGGGTCTGCCTGGGTCCAGGACTGCAGTCACACTCGGACTGGCCCGCAGAATACTGGGGCTGGGGGACAGGGTGGAGGATTCCTCTTACGGCCCCTTGTCCACAGCACCATGGGCCCTTCGTGGCTCAGCCTCGGGACCTCTGTCCTGAGATCCTTGTCACTTGCAGGGGACCTGGCAGCCCTAACACATCCAGGACCCCTTGGGGACTTCCTTATTCCCGAGTCTTGGGGGTCTCGGGTTCTCTTCAGGACTCGCTATATGGCCTTAAGAGAATGCCCACATTCTCTGCCCTTCAGCTGGTCAGGAAGTCAGGCCGGGGTGGAGGTGGGCTTCCAGCAGGGAGAAGCAGGAGGAAGCACCTGACCCGGGGGACTCGGTCTGAGTCCTCCTGAGACCTGCTCCCGGCTAATGCAGAGACCAGGGTAAGAAGTCTGGAGGTTTCCCGCACGGGCTTGGCTTCTATGTTGCCATGGCAACCGTGCCCACACACCTGCTGGGCCTCAGAGGAGCTCTGCAAGGCCCAGGTACACCATCCTGAGACCAGGAGCAACCATCGGTTGTCGTGGCAACCGCAGGCCTGAGAGGTGGGGGGTGGCGGGCAGGAACTCTTGCCAGGGCAGGGGGAGGGCAGCGTGCGCTGGCTGTGCCCTGTGTCATGTGGGATGGAGGCCCATGAACTACCTGTATGTATGTGTCCTCTGATGCAGGCGAACCTACAGTCCGCTTTGACCCGTCCGTGCAGGATTGGCTGTTCTAAGGTCAGAGGAACCTCAAAGATAATCTTACTCAGTTTTCTGCTTTAGGGCAGACTGGTCCGTTTGTAATCAATCCTATTACCTTGCTGTGGGCCAAGAAACCCAAAAGCCAGATGAGGAAAAACACAAGGCCCAAACCCAGGTTGTCTGGCCAGCGCTGTGATGATATCACTGCCGCAGAGCAGAATTTCTTAGTCTGGGTTCACAGACCAGACACAGAAGGCCCATAAAAGCTACCATCAAATGCAAGTTTTGTGCTGTGAATACGTCCATTTGTCTGGGAGGCGGATTGAGTGTCCAGCGGCTTCTGAAAGAGGTCCTTGATGCCCCAAAAATTAAGGACAGCTCTAAGAGAAAGGAGAAAGCTCTGCCCAGCTGGGCCGGGGAGGGCCGGGCCGGCTGAGTTAACGAACCTGGCCTCTTCCCACCTGGAGATGCACTCCCATCCGGTGGCCGCTCAGATGGCAACTCTATTAGAGTTCTGTTAGGTTTTTAAACAAGGCATTAAACGTAACAGAAGAATGCCATGGCTCCTGTCTCAATGAATGGTAATGGACTATTCACTGGTGGCCGCTTGGCACTTACAAACTGCCCTGCAGATGCCCAGAATACCCACTGGTGCGGGCTGAGGACTCCACCTCCCTATAGCCTGACCTCCTCCCCAGACGCTCCCCTCCTCTGCTCCCCGCTGCACACGCCCGCCTCCCAGGCGGGAAGGATGCAGGAGCTCACGGGGTCCAGCTCCTGCCCTGGACTGTCAACCTGGGCTGCCGGGCTCCACTGGCCCTGGGCCTGAGCCTCCCTCCTGCCGCAAGTCCCTTCCCCCTCTGACCTCAGCCCTTCTCCCCCCAGAACCTGCTGGCTTCCCTCCCGCCCTTTGAGAGAAGGGACAGCTAGGTGCTTCCCTGCCCTCCCCGCCCCCAGGGCTTGGGCGACCCCATGCCCACCCGCCCTCCCTCTGCCCGGACCCTTTATCTTCAGCTGCCTCTGAAGCCCCCGACCCCTAACCCAGGAATAATGCACAGGAAGGCAGGGCTTTGATCCGGGCTGCCTCTTGGAGGACTCGTGTGGACGAATGTTATGACCAGGGGTGATTCTCAGCTTAATCGTCCTGGTCACTGCGTCCGTGTCCCCTCACTCTCCACTGTGTCTCCCAGAGCTCCTTCTGGGCGGGCTGCTGGGCATATTCTTGTGTGGGGGGTGTCTCTCAGCGGGGACCCTAACCCTGTAATCACGGGGGTGGGGGAGCTGTGGGCAGGGATGCTGTGCGCCCATTTCTGCCCATTCAGTGGTGCCCAGGGCGGGACTGAAGCCTTGCATGTCACTGGCTTGGAGGGTGCTCTCCACCTGCCTGGGCCTCCTCAGAAGTTAGGAAAGGACGAACCCACCTTTGCCCGCGGGGAGGGGGCAAAGCCTTGTGAAACCAAGTCTTAAGGGAACCCTGGAGGCGAGGTCTTTCCACCGGTCACAGAGGGACAGTGGTGGGAGCCTAGCAAACAGCTCCTCCCACGGCTGAGATTTCTAGCTGCCCCGCGACCCCAGCTCCCCGAATAACTGCCCTGAAGTTGTATGGGGTGGTCTGATTTGGAGAGATTCCCAGTGACCAGGCCCACCTCCTCCCAGTAAGCGTCCTTATCCTCAGGACCCGCCCACGGCCCACAGGCGCACGGAGGAATGAACAGGGTAGGATCTCCTAGGAAGGATGCAAGCAGTTCATCTGAGGCTGGAGAGTTGAATCTCAAAGCCCTGCAGGGAGGAGCTGAGTCCAGGACAGACAGGCATGGAACACAGGGGTGAAGCTCCAGGAAAACCACAGGGGATGTTTATCACCTTCCCTCCCACCATCCTTCCCAGCATCAAAGACCCCGGCTTTCCCAGCACTGAAGGTGGCCGCTGCTCACATTCTCAGGGGGAGTCCCGAAGCCAGAGCTCTGTCCTCGCTCACTGGGATGCACGCACACTCCAGAGCTGGGGCTTCTCCACCACGGGGCTTCTGTGCAGCTCATGTACAGTTGCACAGGCTGAACACTGCACAGCTCGACAGCCACAGAAGCTCCACTGGGCAAAGTCTGTGCCTGCTTTGTCCCTGGATGTACCCAAGTGTCTAGAGGAGTGCCTGACATGTAGTTGGTGCTGGATAAAAATTTGGTGAATGGGTATAATTCTGTGGAGTTGGGCGACACAGGGGCCCTGTGTTCTTGGGCAGAACAGGAAGCAGGGAAGCTAGGCCCTGCCGGCCCTGTGCATTGCTTTTCGAGTGCTCGTGGGTGGTAGTCCCGGGGGGCCTGGGCTGCTGGAGGTGAGCCCCATTCCCAGCCAAACGCTGATGTGAAGAGTCCCCCAGGCTCCCCCCTCCCCCTCCCCTCCGCCAAAGAAACAGAATCCAGATGCCTCCAGTTTTTAGGTACCACACCCCGCTCAGCAGGCTACCCTGGATGACCTCACTACCTGGCCTCTCCCTCTGCGGCCCTCCCCGAGCCAGGCCCGTCTCACTGGTCATCTCACAGCCTCCCCGGCCTCCCTCGGTGCCCAGGGACGTGTCCCCTGCCCCCAGGGAGGTCATGGCAGGGCTGGCCCAGAGCGTGACCTCTGAAGGCTGGGCTCCAATCCTGGCTGGACCACCTTGGGATGTCCCCTACCCTTCCGTCACCTGTAAGGTGGGCACATTAGGAATGGCCCTCTCCCCACCCCAGGGCAGCAGCAGGTCGTGCCCAGCATGCGCTGAGCGGCTCCCGTGTGCCGGGCAGAGCTTCGCGGCACTTGGCTCGCACGGGTGCGTGTTATCCCCTCAAAACCCTTGGAAGAAGGTGTGGGTGTCGTGACACAGGCACAGAGAGACTAGGAACAGGCCAAGCCCGCACAGCCAGCAAGCAGCAAGGCCGCGATGCCAGCAAAGGTGTGGGTCCCCACCCCGCCCAGGCGTTGGGAGGACCAGAGGCGCGTAGGGCAGTGCCTGGCTCAGAGGAAGCCCAGTGGAGTCGGCACTGCCATTCAGTGTTACGACGACCTCCTGTCCCAGGTCCTGGAAGGCTGCTCCATCGCAGACGCCTACTCTGTTTATCCCCGAGCTCTGTGCCCCTCCAGCCCTACAGCGGCCCTGACCCGCCTGAGCCCCGAGAACACAGCTCATAGCGCCTGCCCCGAGCTTGCGCTGTGTTTTCTAGTCGACTGTCTGTGCGTCCTCTCTCCACGGATGGCTGGGACACAGGCCCGGCTCAGCCCGAAACTCCCCAGAGGGTGGAAACGTGAAGTGGGGTCCGGAGGCGGGGGTGGTGGTGGTGTGAACGCAGCATGAAGGACACAGGCTTGGGAGGCAGAGGCAGCGGCATCCCGGGCTTGGCTCAGGTCGGGGGAGGTGGTGGCGGGGACTGGCTCGCGGGAACTGGCTCACCGGCCCGTCCCCTTCCCGCCGCCTGGCAGAAGTGAGGGAGACCCAGCTGAGCTTGAACCATGCAACCGGCAGCACACGGGAAGGCAGGGGTGACCCCGGAAGAGGGTGACCTGGACTCCAATCCTAGCGCTGTGCATCCTCAGACAAGCTGTTTGCGGAACCTCTCTGAGCCGAGCTCACTCATCTACAGCAGAGCAGTGGCTCCGCCTCGGAGCGTGTGTAACGTGCTTCCAAGGACTTGGAGCCTGGCACCGGGCCTTGCACACAGTAAGTGCTCAATAGTGGCTCATCAGCATTTGGTCCTCCCTGCATCTGGGGAGTCCGAGGCAGTGGCCCCAGTTTCAGCTCAGCTGTCACGAACCACGCACGCTGCCCTGAGCAGGCCTTCCTCCCTCCCCGGGCCTCTCTCTCCCCAGTGAAACTGAGGCCGGGCTTGGGGGAAGCTATAGTCCGTTACAGCTTTGACCCCCAGGGCCTTCGAGCCCAAGTCCTCTGCAGTCCCGGGAGAGCCTGGTGGGCATGCGGCCACCTGGGGGCCCAGAGCAAACCCTCCCCGAGGGAGGTTCCAGCCTCGCTCCTGCCTGGGAAGACACACCAGATCTGGAGTCTTCTCTACCAAACCCACACGACGTGGAAAACTTGACTGTGGCTTAAAGATGGAGTCGACTCAGTAACAGAGAGGGATACGGAGAAATGCGAACAGGCCCAGCGCGAGGCCGGCTCCCGGGCTCCTCGGCCTCGTGTGGGAAGCCAGGCGGGGGCTGGGCGAGGGGGGCTCGTGCCCCAGTGATACGCAGTGTGAGGACGAGAGAAGGCCCCTTCGTTCCCTGCCCACTCAGCGCTCACACACGCCACGACGTGGAAGTGATTAAGGCGCCTGTGTCGACCTTGGGGCGACCCTTCCGGTCCCTCGCACACGGCCTCACACGGGGGCGCCGGCGACATCGGCCCTGGCTTCCCGACTCTCCAAATTAAGACCCAAAGGCGGCCCAGGCACTGTTTGTGCTGACGGCAACCAAGGGGCGCGTCAGCAGCGGACCAGTGCCAGGCTCTCCCTGGCATAGCTGGGTGGGCACGGGGAGGGTCAGGGCACCAGCACAGTTGCCCCTACACTGCCCGGGGCAGAGGAGGACAGGGCAGCTGCCAGTAGATGGTGGACGGACACTGGGACAAACGAAGGCCACGCCCAGCACCCTGCTTGTGGCAAGTCATCATGGGAAATTCTCTTCCTGCTACACAGAGCTGGCTCCCTGGTGGCTTCTTGATTGAATGAGAGAAGTAACAAGTGAGTGAGGCCCTCCTTTCCGACCCCCTTCCTCTCATCTCCTCCGTTTCCTCGGGCTCAGAGAACAGAGCCCCTCCCCCACGAAGCACAGGCAGACCCCAGATCTCTCCCCGTTCCACCTGTCAAAGAGCTCGGGGTATCCTTGGCCAAGACGGACACCGTGACCACAGCTACAGCCAGAGCACAGGTGGCGCGGGGGCCTTGCCCACATCCCGGGAGGCTTGGGGGAGGCAGGGGGCTCTCTTCTCGCCGTGAAGCCCACCTCCCAAGGCTGCCCTGCACCCCCCCCAACAGAGAACCCCCCCCCCCCGCCATCCACCAGACACTTCCCATCTAGCTGGCGAGGGGGGTCCTGCCAGCCGAGCAGCCCGGTGCTCCCGGGGCCAGCGTGCGCGGATGTCAGTGTGAAATTCCTCTCTGCGCGCGTGGCATGGCGACGGTGAGCGGACACCTGGGTAGCCGGAGGCCATCAGGCCCTGATGATGTGGCACACACATAAGGAAGCCATTACACTCGCAACACTGCAGATGCAAAAATAGAGCTTGCACGGTTTCCTGGTTACCGCATCCCGATACTCATGGGCTTTTGGTACCAGCGAACTGAGGTCTCCTTCTGTCCCTGCAGTGCCCTGCTTCCCCTGTGCCTGCGCCGCTGTGGAAGCGCACGGCTGACTTTCTAGACGCCCGTCTCTGCCCCACGAAGCCCCTCGGCAGGGCTTGCCGTGGAAGAGGGGCTGCTGCCACTCCCAGCACTGCCGGGGACCAGGCCGGCAGAGGGCTCAACATGGACCCCGGCCACCTGCCCTGCAGGGAAGGCAGGAGCGGCCACCTCCGGCGTCTGGCGACTTCAGGGTCAGGCTGTGCTCTAAGCCCCAGCTTTGCCCACTGTGAGCAGGGCCCTGAGATGAAGCTGTAAGACAAATCCCGTGGACCACCTCGGCTCTGCCAAAAGCAAGTTCATTCCTGTCCTGGGGCAAGCAACCCTGCTGGGAACGAAAGGATGGAGCTGGTTCCCGGAGTCTCACGTATCTCTGGGGTGACCACAGCCATCCTCCGGGGATTTTTTTTAGTGTTGCAAGAAAATCAACACACACACCCAAGCCCCGCTAAGAGTTTAGACTCGGACCCCTTTAGAACCCAACCCCCAGCCCACGAGGCACTCACTCACCCCTCACCGTCCCTCCATCCAGAGACCCCCCACTGAGCACCTGCCGTGGCCAGAGGCGGGACAGGCCCTGAGAACAGCCGTGGCCCTGCCCTCGGGGGAGGCCGCCGTGCCGAGTTCTGGGGGCCCTCTTGGCAAGGCCCACATTCTGCTTCCCAAGGCGCGTTAAAAGTGGTCCTGGGGGAGGGGGCGGGTGTCAGGCCGTGGGGCCCAGCCAGGTGCCCAGCACCTCCTCTGTTCTGGGCTGGGCTCGGACCTGGCTCTCGGTTGTCAGTCTCCCAGCTCGTCACTTTCCGTCAGGGCCTCAGCGACACCCATCCTGGGCGTTGGGTAAGCAGGGAGCCCGCTGGCTCCTGCGCTGCCCCGAGCTCGCAGGGCTGCTGGGTTTGGTGGAGCGACCCTGCGTTGAATCAAGCACAGCACGAGCTCCGAGTGCAACTGACACGCCGGTGCCTGGCTGTCAAGCGGGGCCGCTTCTCCCCTGGGGGCGGTGGGGAAAGTTCTGGCGCACCAGGAGGAGGTCGCGCCCCCAGAGCACTTACCCACGCACGAGAGGCTCTCCTCAGTCCTGCTGGGGGGGCGGGAGTAGCCATCAGCAGCCCAGCTGCCCTGGCGGAGGGGGCCAGGCTCCGGATCGGTCTGTGCCCTGCGGGACAGAGAATGGTGGTCACTCACGGCGGAGGCCGCCCTGGCCTCGAGGCTCTCCCCTTGGAGGTCAGCTCTTCCCCTGTGGTGCTCTGCCCCCGCGCTGGGCCGGCCCCCCCAATGGGCATATGTGTGCCCCTTCCCCTGGCAGGCAGCGGGCCTTCTAGGCAAAGTTAGGCCAGGGGTGGGGGCACCCGAGGGCAGGGGGCCACCTGTTGCCCCCGGGAGTCACCCTTCAGGGTCCCTGAGTCCCGTGAACGCAGGGCGTCCGCAGGGCGGAAGGACCCCTGGTAACTCGAGCTCGCGGCCTGTGTCCTGCCCTCAGGCTGCGCCGTGCACCCACGCGAGGGGCTCCGTCTGCAGCTGAGGTCACTGGCCCCTCGGGAGAGCCCAGGGGGCCCGGACCCCAGCGTCCAGGCAGCAAGGAGGTCGGAGGAGGAAGAGGGGCGGGCTAGGCCGGGGTCACCTCGACGCCCGGGGGGCCGAGTCCTCGCCCGGCCTTCTGTGGCAGCAGGAAGGAAGGCGGAGGTCTCCGGGCCCCATCTCCCAAGTGCACACAGGCCTCCGAGCACAAGCCCAACTGTGCAATCGCTCCCAGGAACAAAGGCTCTAGGAGCTTTTATTATAGGCAATTACCCAGGCTCTCCAAGCCGGCCGCCTGCCCCGCCCACGTCTACAGCTAAATGGACCCTTTGGCAGCTTGGTGCGGCGGGGCGGGGTGGGGGGGGACGCAGGAGGAGAAATCGATGCCTGGCCTGGGCCAGGTGGGGGGGGCGGGGGGGTCAACCTGCCTCCCTCTCTCTCCAGTCTTGACCGTTTCCAGCACCGAGATGGCCGGGACTCTGGCTGTGTAACGCAGAGCAGGTCTCTCCACTCTGGGCCTCACTGGGTCACGGGGCGGAAGAGATGCCCTCGAGGCCCGGATCAGCCTGAGAGTTCAGGGCTGTGGGAGGTGTTTGCCGGCTCTCAAAGCCACGCAGGCAGCCGGGAGCCCTCGATGGTCTGCAGGCCCCTGTGCCGGGGACGGCGACAAGCAGGGTGGGGGAACTCAGAGGAAGCAGGAGAGCCCGCTGCCCTGGGAAGGATGGGGTCACTCGCCATGGGCTACTGTCAGTTAAATGTCCAGGGGCCAAAGAAAAACTGGAATTGCTAGGTTTCTTCAAAGAAATGAGCACAAACCTGGGTTGTTAAAATAAGGGATGCTAGAGGCTTCCCTGGTGGCGCAGTGGTTGAGAGTCCGCCTGCGGATGCAGGGGACGCGGGTTCGAGCCCCGGTCCGGGAAGATCCCACATGCCGCAGAGCAACTAAGCCTGTGAGCCACAACTACTGAGCCTGCGCTCTAGAGCCCGTGAGCCACAGCTACTGAGCCCGCGTGCCACAACTACTGAAGCCTGCGCGCCTAGAGCCTGTGCTCCGCAACAAAGAGAAGCCACCGCAACGAGAAGCCCGTGCACAGCAAAGGAAAGTCGCCCGCATGCAGCAACGAAGACCCAACGCAGCCGAAAATTAAATAAATAAATAACGCAGTGTATGGGGGGAGAAAGGGGATTCTAGGCCATGCAGAAACATTTCACCAAATAACGTCACACACATAAAGAGCTAAGCACCGTCTGACCCCGAGCAGGCAGGCAGGAACCACGGCTACAAACAGGAAGACCTTGTGTAGTGCTGACTGGCACCGCCATCGTGAGCCAGGGTGAGTGAGGGGCACACGGGCCGGAGCGCCATCCCGGGTCAGTGAGGAAGCAGCCTCAGCTGCTCCGACCTCACGAGCTGCACACTTTTACGTCCTCTTCCTGCATCTCCCCGGCATGGCCAGGCCCCCGTGTCCCCTCCCGTCCCAGCGGGAAAGGACAGCACCATCTATGCCAGACGTTGTTTGGAGGTTGAACCAGACGCCGACACTCCTGACCCCGTTAACCGCACCCTCCTAACTGGGGTCTGAGTGGAGGCCACCCGGGAGGGAAGGGGAAACCCCTTGGGGAAAGAAACCCCTGCTGGGGCTCTTCTCCCGGGGGGCAGAGGGCAGAGGGCAGTGAGGGCGGAGATCTGAGGGAAGCAGACGGTCCCGAGCAGACCCAGACCGAAGGGCGTTTTGCACCTTCTCTGTCCCGGGAGCCGGGCTGCCCAAAGGGAGGCTGTGCCTGGTCGTGGGGAAGGGCCGCACCCAGACCCTTGACAGGCACTGGCTCAGGAGACAGGGAAGACACCTGCTGGATTCGTTCCCCGAGAAGCAGGTCAGGCAGGAGGGGCCTGGGGATGGGGATTGGAGCCCGACAACCCCAGCTGCTGCAATGGGCTGGAGCGTTGCAGGGCGCAGGGCTAAGTTTCCGTGAAAACAGGGTGTCTGTGACCCTACAGGGCCAATGGCACGTCCTTCCCGGGGTGGCCCAGCCCGGCACTCAGCAGAGGTGCCCACGGCTCTCACCTGTTGCCTCTGGGGTGTCCTTGGCCCCAATCTTCCCCTGCCCAAACCACAACCCTCCTGCAACCCTCACCCGGGGCCTAAAAGGGGCAGGTCTAGGAGGCGGGGTGGTGAAGACCCCTGCTGCGGTGGTGCAACACTTTTCTGTTTACGACCCAAAGAGGCAACAGATGTTTGCTGAGCGGAGGAAACCTGTCTGTTCAGGTCACATTGAGACATTCAGAGGAAGAAGTCCTGACCTTACTGGGGGATGGCAGATTCTACATCTGCCAGGGGGCTCGCAGGGTAGATGACGTAAAATCTTGAACAGCTGAACGTCTAGACACTTTCTCCCAAAGATGGATTCAACAGGAAGAAACTCAGGGAGGAGAAGCAAGTCCCAGAGTCCGCAGGGAAGCAGGTCAGGGATGGGAAAGGACCAGTCCCAGGAAGGTGTCTGATCAGCTACAAATGGGAGTCCAGGAGGTCACGGGGAAGAAGTGTCAGGTGTGCCAGGCGGAAGGGATGCTCTGAGGGGCAGGGGTCCCCGGGGCAGGCCTGCTCCCGTCGTGGGGTAGCCGGGATCCCTGCAGTGCCTGGAAGCTCACTGCCGGGGGGTAATTTGTGAGCCTCTCTAGTTGCTGGAAAGTTCTTCCTCCTGAGCTTCAAGAGTCTCTCTACCTTCTAAGCACCATGACGTGGATTCAGGGCGTTGGAGCCGCACCAAGTGAATCTAAGTCAGCTTACAACACGACAACCCTTCACGTCTTTCAAAACAGCTCTCAGACCCTCTCTCAGCCTTCCCCTTCCAAAGCAAACTGCTTCGGCTCCGTTAATCGTTCCTGTAACACCTTTTCGGATCCCTCACCAACCCGTCCGTCTTCCTCTCCATGTATTTTCGTGCACCAATGTCCTTTTAAACTGTGGAGTTCGTAACTGAATGAATGCAGTGCGCTGGAGGAGGTGGAACGTGCAGACGAGGTGTTGGGGCCCAGCTGTCTGTTACATGGTGAAAGGGAGCCCAAGACCTTTCTGGGGTCAAATCACACTCTTGGCTTTGAGGGAAGGGTGCAGCTCCCCTCACCAACCCCAGCCACTCCAGCCCGGGAGACCCAGTGTCCGGGGAGCGTCTCCACCCAAACCGTGGGAGAGCTTGTCCTTGAATCAGCACAGAGAGAAAACCCAGGACGTTCGGTTAGCCGGGAAGCCGCTTCCTTTGCATTTGAGCATCTCTAACCCGTGTCATACTTAGGAATTAGAATGCCGCTTACTTAAGGTGGCCATTTCAGTAAAGAGTTATATTTTTATGAAAGAACCACAGTTGATGGAAGCGTTTTTCTGTGCTCTCCACTTGTGGTGTCTGAAGAAAGCAGGACAGGCTAGCTTGTTAACCATGCTGGTATGAACGGTGGCCTGGCCACTGCAGACGGTGGTGACGTGGCCCAACGTGACCACGTCAGAAAGAAGCACGTCCGAGCGCCCTGGGGACAGATACGCACAGGCAGTGTGGAAAGTGGAGAGAGAGGGCAGCAGACGGGCAGGTGCAGGGCATCAGTGGGGGCGGCCAGGGGGGCCGTGGGGGTTTCAGCGACCGCGGGCTGGGGGCACAGCCCGTCACGTGCTCTCAGTCTAACTCAGTGGTGGCAGCTGTCCCACTGGTGAGTCGGGCGAGACCGACCTGCCTACCCGCCTACCCAGGTAACTGGCTCTTCAGCAGCCACGGCACCCCGACGCACGGCCGTGTTGGGGGCACCCTCCTGCTGAGCCTCCTTGCGGCGGCGTCCCCAGAGTCGGGTCCGGGTCCCCCTGTTAAGGTCCTAACCCCGCCCCAGCTCTCCAGGCCCCGCCCACCTTCTATTCTCTCCACCAGCCCCCCTCCCTCCGCGGTCTCCACAGCTCACCTGTAGCGGAAGGGGGCCACGGTAGCGGTGACAGGCTGACTCTGCTGATGGACCGAGGAGAAGCTGATGACCCCCGGGGCGGGCGGCGGGCGTGCGCTCCGCACGGGGCTGCAGACCGGGGAGCGAGGCCCCGAAGCTTCCCGGGCATCAAGCTCCGAAGACCTGGGGCCCCCAGCACTTTTGTAGGGTACATCTCTTTGATCTTTTCCCGGGTGGTTAGATGGCTTTCGACCTTCGGGAGCTTCTGCATGAGAACTGGTGCGGGAGGGGCTCCTGCCCCGGGTCTGGCGGGTCAGAATCCCTTCCTGGGCCACCCTCTTCTTTCCCTGGGTGCCCTGCGTCTCCCCAGCACTTCTGCACCCAGCCCGGCTGGAGAGCGCTGCTTTGGGGATCGCCCTGGGACTGCTCCAGGGGGAGCAGGCGAGGCCTTCAGCCCCCTCAGCTGACTCCCTCGCTGCCCCAGAGGCCCTGGGGGAGCCTCTCCCCCGGGAGGCCTTGGGAGACGAGCCTCTGGAAGGGCCCCCCGGCTTGCCCAGTCTTGGCGAGGCTGCCCGCTGCGGGCTCAGGGCCAGGCCGGCCTGGTGCGGCCGCAGCTGGGGAGAGGCGGTCGGTGTATGAATCCTGGTCTGGGAAGCAGCTCGAGGCACAGGGATGGAGGAGGCGTAGTGAGGGCGGCCGGCAGAGTTCACACTGGCCGTCCCGTCCATGGTCAGCAAGGCTGGCGGCAGGGCTACTGTGCTGCAGAGAGAATGCGGACAGTTAGGCGGTGCCCTAGGGAAGTCACATCCTGATTCGGTCTCGGGCCCAGCTCGAGGCGAACCCCTCTACCTCTTGCAAACACACAGATGAAAGAGTTCCACGTCGAAAATGAAATCATGGAAGAATGTGCAGAACATATGCATGGACGGTCTCCTAATTTTGTTGTGGGAAAGGTCTTTATAGCATCACATCAAAGGTAGGAATCATAAAGGGAAACACTGATAGATTTCAGTTCATAAAAATTAAAATCCCTGAATGGACAGAAAAGCCCTTTCCAAAGGTTCATACCGTGAATAAACTGTAAATATACTCGCAACATATATAAGAGACAAGGAGTTAATAATACCTTTACGTACAGGGAGCTCTACCAAATCAATCAAAAGCAAACACCCTGTAGAGGAAGGGGTCAAAGGGTTGAACAAGAAGTTCATAAGATAATAAATACATCTGGCCACAACATAACAAAAACAAAGGGCTTCATTAAAATTGAAGAGATGAAAATTAAATGTTATCGTTGGTTGCTGTCAAATTTACTATCTCTTAGAAAATTATAATTTCCAGTCGTGGTATGAGCACAGCACCACAGGGCCCTGACACTCGGCCATGGGAACAGCCCCAGATCCAGAAAATTATCCTTGGGGAATGATGACAGATGTGAGCAAATGTCTATACCGGGAGGATGCTCGCGGTGACTTGGGTGGAGATGGAGACAGGGGACACTGGCACAGAGGAAAGGCCACCAGAGCATGGCAGGTCCACCTGAGGCCACCGGGATGTGCCCTTCCCTGCTGTGCAGAGAGCTGCCGGCCACAGCATGGACCACAAGCTAAACTGTAAGAAGCCAACGGAGACCCTCAAGCGTTGATGGATTTATAAGACTAAGCTTGAAATGACCGTGGGAGTCTGTCTGCTCTGCTGACAGATGGAGTAATTTCCAAGAGACCCAGAAATGCCGTGACCCCTCGCCCTTTCCTCTACTTTGCATGTCCATGACTTGGTACCAGTACTGGATGAGGTGAAGCCCCCCCACCTCCTCTGGCACAGAAGGAAGGCAAAGCCCGGTGTGACCAGGGGGCCACAGCCGGCTGCCCCACCCCCAGTGTCTGCCCATCACCTGGACCCACAGGGCATCATGTCCACGGCTCGCCTGACCCCACTTCTGCCTCGTGTACCCCCTGACCACCCACCAGCCACAGCCTGGAAGGTCACTCTGAGTGGCCCCCCACCTGCCCACACTCTCCTGCAGGGCCTGCCGTGTCCCCAGCCCCAGCAGGCCCAGGACAGCCCTACAGGAGGGCCTGGGAAGTGCTTTCGTAAAGGCACTCAGAGGACGTCAGGCAGGTGCTGCCTGCAGCTGTAAGAATTCCAGTCAATGTCTTAGCCCCTCCACGCCCAGTCTGCAAAACGAGGGTGGGATAAAACCTGAAACCACAGTCGGGTGGGGAAAGAGGGAGTCTTTAAGTCAAGAAGAGGACACCGTGCCTCAGCCTGGCCTCAGGACCTGCAGCAGAACCTTCCCCGTGGAGGTGAGAGCAGGTTTGCTCTGTCACCCCTCCTAGCCACCGCCCCAGCGATCAGCTCCACGCATCTCTGGCGATGCCCCGTAGGACCAGAGGCCCAAGTGCGGACCTGCTCACAGGCTCACGTGGACCTGAGCTGCTGACTTTGGCCTTGGACACAGGGCTGAGCCACACACTGACCGGCAGGGCCAACCAGCTGACCACCTATGAGCAGGGCCCCAGACCACAGCTCTGCATTCCAGCATCCCCAGGTTTAGTCCTGCACAGGTGGGCACAGTGCCACATGACCCGCTGCCGCTTCTCCCCTCAGCCCCAGTGGGGGCACAAAGCCACGTGGTGCCCCAGACCACCCCTTCTGGGAGCTGTGTCTGCGAGGGGACCCGGAACTGCATCCTGGCTCTGCCCGCGTCTCTCCTGGGAGCCCCGTCCCGTCCGGGTGGTGCTGCCCACGAGCCCCGCTCACCTGCATGGTCCTCGGCGCACCCCCAGCTCCCCTCGATCAGACCCTCCCCTCCCCGCACCCAGGGGCCCCTGCCTCTGGGCCTGGCCGGGTTTCCAGCCAGAGAGCCCTGAGGCCGCGCAGGCTGCCTCTTCCTCACTTGCTGATGGAGCAGATGCAGTTGCTGCTTTTACTCCATCACCATTTTTTCCAAAGCCGGATGGGAAGAGGATTTATACTGGTCCAGTGGCAGGTCACAGCTGGGCAAGGGCGGGGGCCGAGGAGGAAGACCCCGGGGGTTACGGGTCTCCAGCAGAGGGTGGGGGGGTTGCTGGGGAAGAAAGGGGAGAGATGTTCTTGAGGGTGGGCTCCTGAACCCCGAGGACAAAGGTGCCTCCGTGGCACCCGAGCTGCGTTCTAAATGGACCAAATGATCTGGGGGACTCCCGTGCCCGCCCCGGGCTCAGGCTCTCCTCCGGGAAATGATGGGACCCCCCTCTGCCTCCCTGCTGCCCCGCTTCCTGTCCAGAGCAGGCTGGATAAGGTACGGGGGCGAAGAGGTGCGCCGTACCGGCCCCTGTCCAGGTTCTCAGCGCCAGACAGAGACGTCCCGCAGAAGCAGGACGGTCTGTCTCTTCGGGGCAGGGCTCTGTTCAAGCCACGGTGCTTGGCGTGACCGCCGCTCATCCCTTGGGATGCCTCCCACATGTCTGGGGAGCCTCAAGGGCAGGAGGCTGGTGGGGCTGACCGTGGAAGCAAGGAGCCCGCTTCTTGCCGTGTGCGTGTGCGTGTGTGGTGTCGGGGCTCCTACCATGTCCCCTGCCCCTAAACACGCCCTTTCTGCTCTTCCACACTCCAAGTGCCCTATCTGAAGTTTCACGCCACCTCGGCGAGCGGACTGAAGCCTCGGGGGTCCCTTAGCGCTCTCGTTCTGGGGTCCTCATCACAAAGCTCATTGCAGCCACACAAGGACCCACAGCAGGACCCCTGTTTTCGCTGACCGTGGTGCCGGGGACCCCCGAGGGCTGAGCTCCGGGTTCTGCTCTCAAGGAGTTAAGTCTGCCCGGGAGGAAACACGGCCACCCTCATCACGGCACGGGCGTCGTGTGGACGGACGCGAAACCAAGTGCCGTGGGGAGCGTGCGTCACAGGCTGCAGATGAGGCGGGACCTGGGAGGCTTCGGGAAGAGGCAGCAGCGGGGTCGGGGCTGGTCGGGGGTGGTTTCGGGTCTGGGGAGCAGAGGGTGTGATGGCTGGTCCCGAAGCCCACGGGCTGCCGGCGCCCCTACAGCCCCTGCTCTTCAAAGTGACTCTGGTGGGTGGTGAGTAAAGTGCTGGGTGCAAAGGTTGTTTGCTGATGGTGCAACCTCAGGCAACTTCCATAACCTCTGCTTCCTCATCTGTGACGTGCGGCTGAAACTAGACCTGCCTCTCAGGGTTGCTTTGGAGACTAAGTTAGTTATAAGCGTGAAGTGCTTAGAACAGTGCCTGACAACTAGTAAGGGCTACAATCACAGGCGCCCAGCGATGGAGACGGGGCCGCCTGGTCTCCCAGAGCCCCCAGCAGAGCAAAGGAGGGTCAGAGCCCCTGCCAGGCCCGGCTCAGAAGCCTGCGGCATCAATAGGAAACACGCCATCCATGTGGATAGGACGGCACCCAGTGTCCATCCACCAGCAGAAGGGACAGGAACACGGGCGAGGAGGGAGTCCAGCTCTAGAGTCAGGAAGAGCTGAGTTCAAATCCTAGCTCTGCCTCGTCTTGCTATGTGGCTGTAGAGAAGTTATGCAATTTTTCTGAGCCCAAAGACCTCATCTGCAAGAAGCAGCCTTAGAATGTTGTAAAGATTAAATGAGAGAATAAAGGTGACGGAGCCAGCAGGTGCTCAAGAGATGGCAGAAATGGTGTTAAGAACAGCTGTCCTCCTCCCGGAAGGGAAGGAGACAAATTCACGTGCCGAGCGGGACAGTGTCGTGGGTACCAGGGGAGTTGAGAGGCTGGGGCCTTCCTGGGTGGGGCGGCCTGGTCCCAGCACCCCACCCCCAGCAGCCACGTTCACCTTCCCCCACCGCCAAGGGCTTCGTGTGTATCAGTTCGCAGTTGCCCCACTCCACAGGCAGGGACACCAAAGCACAGAGACGTACGGAAGGCTCTGGTAGACACACAGCCAGTGAATGGCGGCATCACGTAGGGCCGAGACGGTCGAGCTCTGGCCAGGGCTCTGCCTGCCCCGGCTCTGCCGCCCGCCCACCCGCCCCCAGGCCTCCCCGCCGACTCCCTCCCGCCCCCAGCAGCCCACCTTTCAGCCGGAACCATTCTGGCCCCCGACCCCAAGGGGACAAACGGAGCTACTGGCTCAAGGCTCCAAAGACCCCAGAACCAGGACCCGCTCTGGTCTACGCATGCTTCGCTCAAGCTCAGAAGGAGGTGAAAGCGGGGGCGGGAGGGAGGCGAGGAGGGCGGTCCCCCCAGGTCTGTGGTCTCCGGGCAACGTCTAGAGGCCCTGGTGCTGACCGGACAGCTCCTCCCGCGGGGGCGTGGAGGAGTCGCGTCTGCGCGCTGTGAACGCAGCCGGGGTGCCCCTTTCAAAAGGGTCAGAACATTTAACCACAGCACTCAGAGGTGGGATGTGCCGAGAGACAGAGAAAAAGACAAAAATAAATACACAGAAAAAGATATTTAAAAAAGGAAAAGCCTGGGAGGTGGGACTCCCGGGTGCTGGTCCCATGAGTCCCCCCGGGGCTGCGTGAATTGGGGCAAATCATTTCTGTTCCCCGGTGCGTGGAGAGGGAGGAAAAGCTACCTCTCAGGAAGAGGGGGGAAGGCAGCGGACTGGCGCGTGGAAAAGGGCTCGCTGAGGCCAGCTCTGCACCGCGGAAGGTCCTGGAGGCAGAGTCCCCACCCCCTCACCCCACCCCCTCACCCCACCCCCTGTGCAGGTCCGGCTTGTGGTCCTAAGCGAGTCACTTGTCGTGCTCCCTCATCCGTACAGCTGGCTTCTTCATCGTCATCCCCATCTTATACAAATCAAGTGAGTAATTACAAGAAAATCACTTAAGACAGTGCCTGGCCAGAAAAATCACTGAAGAAATGCTAGTTAAAGTCAAACAAGTCATCAGCACAGGGTTTATCCCTGTTCTACCCAGATTTCCCGCCGGAACCTCCGTCACCCATTCCAGTCCCAATAACATAAACGCTTCCCTCTAAACTAAATTTCTACGCCCTTATTGAATATCTGTGGGACAGCCAGTTTATACGGGATGGGGGTAGGAGGGCAAACAAAGCCAGACACAGTTCAAAGTAAACCTTGGGAGGTGTCCTTTCTCTGAGGTCCCTCGAAGCTGAGGTCCTCCTGCAGGATGAGGAGGGACGGCCCAGGGGCGACATTTCCACAGGCGGGAAGGTGGGCGGAATGACCTTCGGGGGCCGGAAGCACAGACAGATCCCTGGGTCGCAGCCCTGGACCACGGGCAGGTTTCCTACCCCAACTGACACGTCGGTTCTTCCACCCTGGAGCCCTGAGCTCCCATGGCCAAACCCAGCTCGGGCCTCACTTCCGGTCCAGAGGCCCAGTCTGGTCCCCAGAGGCAGAACCACCCCAGGGGACAAACAGGCGACTGAGCTGCCACAGCCCTCGGACAAACCCCACAGGTACAGTGACCCCGCTCACTCGCACCCACCATGTCAGTGCAGGGACACACACAGCTGTATGCACACATGCTCACTCACACACACACCCCACACACGCCTACACACTTAGATGCACACACGCCCTGGCTCCGGCTTTCTGCCCTCTCTCCGTGTCCCTTGCACGGCTCCCATCCGGCCGGGAGGTGGGGACACCCTCTGTGTCCTCCCATCCTGGTCCATCTCCAGTGCTCACAGGCTCTCCCTGGAAAAGTGGGCCCGACCCCCGACTGTGTGCGCACAACTTTCATCCCGTGTGTGTGGGCCCCAGACCGTGTCCAGCTGACACGCGGGCTACGGACGAGGAGGGAGCCAGGGGAGCATCCCTGTGCGGAGAGGAGGAAACGCAGGGCCTGGGCGCCTCCCGGCCCTCCTACCCCCGCCCACACCCACGCTCTGGCTCCACGAAGGACCCAAGACCAGGCGTCATGGGGGGGTTCCCAGGGCTGAGGACAGGCCTGCAACACCGTTTACTAAACGTTCTCTCTTGTTCAGCCTCTAGTCTCTGCCCACCTCTCAGGACCGAGATGACGGAAGACCTGAGCTGTGGGTGGGCACTGGGGCCGCAGTAGAAGGATCTCAGGCCCCCCCCCCGCCCCTCCTCTTGGCCTCTAGACCCGGCTTTGGACTCCAGCAAACTGGGGCGGGGCGCCATTCAGCCGGGTCTTGCCCTTGGCAGAGAAGGCGATCACCCCGGTCAGCGTGGAGAGGACAGGATGGACAGCCAGCGGTGTCGTCATTTCCAGGGGGCATGGGCAGACTGGGCACCGCGCTGGCAGGGAGAGAGGAGAAGGGTCCGCTGGCTGGGACTTGGCAGAAGGTGGGGGGCGGCTCAGTACGGCAGCGCCCGCCTGGCTGGCTCCTGGCTCAGAGTCGGGGCCCGACTGTCCCTGAGCGGTGGGACTCAGCAATCCCCTCCCCATCTCCACCCCCAGAGCCGGGGCTGTGCGCACACCCTTGGGGATTCCTTTAGCCTAGAAACTGCAGACAGCTCTTCTTTCTGGCCAGACGGCAACAAGTTCTCACAGAGGAAAAAATGGGACCGGCTGTGATCATCTCGGGCGACGTGAAATAGGTCAGTTTGCTGGCATTTACAGTGAGTGGTCAAGCTCGTGCCGAGACCCACCCAGCCCTGTCCCCGGGTCAGCTTCCCAGGACCGAGCAGCTGCCTGGATCTGCTTCCCAGAGAGGGTTCTCCAGCCCTTGGGATCCTGGCTGAGTCCAGGCTGGGTCCAGGCCGACAGGCGGGAAGAAGGGAGACCCCAGAAAACCCGACGGAAGAGGGGCTCACCCACCCCCTCAGAATCTCTCACCCAGCTCTCTGGGCTGCAAGTCCTTCCCAGGGGTCTAACCTCCACTCTTCCTGCCCAGGGTCCAGTTGCCTTCCTGGTCCCCATTTGGGGGGCTGTTTCTCTGGCCTCTGAGAGAGAAGCCCACCCGAGCTCCGGGGAGGCCCCGAGCCGCAGCTGAAGGCTCACGTGTGTCAGCTGGGTGGCGTTTGTTACTGATCTGATCCATGTAAACGGCTCCACTGTCAGGATCCTTTTCAATTAGCCGAGAGAAATGACTTAGTGCCAGTGAACATCAATGATTTAAAACTGCCCCACAGGGACTTCCCTGTGGTGCAGTGGTTAAGAATCCGCCTGCCAATCCAGGGGACACAAGCTCGAGTCCTGGTCCTGGAAGATCCCGCATGCCGCGGAGCAACTAAGCCTGCATGCCACAACTACTGAGCCTGAGCTCCAGAGCCCACGAGCCACAACTACTGAAGCCCGCGCACCTAGAGCCTCGTGCTCCGCAACAAGAGAAGCCACCGCAATGAGAAGCCCGCGCACCGCAAAGAAGAGTACCTCCCGATCGCTGCAACTAGAGAAAGCCCGTGCACAGCAACAAAGACCCAACACAGCCCCCAAAATTAATTAATTAATTTCAAAAATACCAAAACTGCCCCACTAAAACAAGAGTGGATACATGTAAATGTATATCCCAATCACTTTACCGTACAGCAGAACCTAACACAACATTGTAAATCAACTCTACTCGAACAAAATTTAATTAAAAAAACCAAACTGCCCCACAAATCACAGGGGCTGGAGGTCTCCACCAGGGAGCTGAGCTGGCCTGGGGAGCACGTGCAGCCCAGAGCCGAAACCCTTCCGGGGGCTCCCAGGGCCCCTGTGACGCAGACGAGAGCTTGGGGTCTGCGTCGCGAGGGTGCAAATGCCCAGACCCTGGGAGGTGCCCCACGACCGTCCTGCCGCACCCCGTCCTTCTCTCTCTCCCCCCCTCGCTCGTGACGCCCTGCAGGCCAGTCACTCACTAGAGGCCTGGCTTCCCAAGTGACTGTTCAGCCTTCAGATGGGCCCCGGAGCAGAAGCTGGTGGAGCCTGGGGCGGGGAGCTCAAGGCTGACAGAGAAACTGGAGCCCACGTGGCCCCCGGCAGCTCCATGTCTGTCACACTCACTTCCTTCTTCTGCTCCCTCAGCTCCAGTGCCCGCCCAGGGATGGCTGGTCTAGCCAGGCGCACGGAGGGGAATCACCCAACAAGCAGCACATACTTCCAGGCCCCAAAGCCCAGGGCCACGGGGCTGGGCAGGAGGGGTCTCGGGGATTCTGGACTGCTCTTAAATTAAGCTTTCCACCCGGAGACGCTGCCCCTTGGAGAGTGTGGGCTGCTACCCGCTGTGGAACACCAACCCCATGGTGGCCTTTGGAGGGGCCGGACTGCAAACCTACGTGAGGCACAAGTCAGGCCTCCTGCCTCGGGCCGGTTACACGAGCAAAGACCCTGGAGGGCGAGGGTGAGTGGGCATGCGGGGAGCTGCTGGCAGCCTGGGAGTCAGACCCCCGGACTGGACTCCAGTGCTAAGCGTCTCCCGGAGTTGTTCACGTCTAGGCCTCAGGTTTGCCATCTGCAAAGTGGGGCAGGCAACTCCAGCGTGAAAGAGGGGTCAGGTCCTTCCAGAGCAGCAGAGAGAACACCCCCGCTCCTGGCACATAAGTCTCCACGCCGGGACCATCCCCCTTTCAGCAGCAGCACATCTGCGTGGGAGTCACGCACGGAGGAGCGGCCAGGCCTGGCTGTCGCCCAAGGCCCGGGTGCTAGGCTGCAGGAGAAGTGTCCCTCCCCCGGCAGACCCAATCTCAGAGAGCGGCTGTGAGGCTCCCAGAGCTCAGCTCCCCAAGGCCCAGGGTCCGCCAGGTGCCAGCAGGCTGGCCGGCGAGCTCGTGGGAGACCCGCCTCAGCTGAAGCTGGGGGAGCCCCCTCTTCTCTCTCACTACTTGGGGGCGGACGCAGGAGCCCACACCCGAGGCCCCACTCGTGACCGTCTGTACCTCCCAGCACAGGGGCTCCGGGCAGGCTCCCCCCCGCCGGAAGCCTTGCTCAGGAGCTGGACCCGGGCCAGGCGAGGGGGGACGCGTAGGCGTTTGCACTCTTAGAGCAGAAGCCCACAGCTACACAGATCCACCGCTTACCCTGAACGACAGCTATGACTTCTGGGAACTTTTCTGGGGCGCTGCTCAGGGCCTGGTTCTGCTATTTATAAACGTGTGGCTTTGCAGAAGTTACTTAAATCCTTCAAACTTTGGTTGCTTCATTTGAAAAACAAGGGTAGTGGGCTTCCCTGGTGGCGCAGTGGTTCAGAGTCCGCGTGCCGATGCAGGGGACGCGGGTTCGTGCCCCGGTCCGGGAGGATCCCACGTGCCGCGGAGCGGCTGGGCCCGTGAGCCATGGCTGCTGAGCCTGCGCGTCTGGAGCCTGTGCTCCGCTGCGGGAGAGGCCACAACAGTGAGAGGTCCGCGTACCGCAAAAAAAAAAGAAAGAAAAGAAAAAAGAAAAACAAGGGTAGTGACACCACGGAGTTGATGTAAAAATGAAATGAGATAATGTGTCTTAGTCCGTTCGGGCTGGCTTAACAGAATATCATAGACCGGAGGCTTACAAACTATAGAACTTTATTCCTCACGGTTCTGGAGGCTGGAAGTTCAAGGTCAAGTTGCCGGCAGATTCAGAGTCTGGTGAGAACCCCCTTCCTGGTGCACAGATGGCATCTTCTCACTGTGTCCTCACGTGGAGGATCTCTTCATGGGGGTCTCATTATGGGGGGTCTCTTTATGGGGGGCACTGATCCCATTCATGACCTAATCACATGCCAAAGACCCCACCTCCTCATACCGTCACCTTGAGGGTTAGGATTTCCACATAAGAATTTTAGGGGACACAAAAATTCAATCTAAAGCAGTGTGAAAAAGGCTTAGCGTGGTAGCCCAGGGGAAGTGCTTAAAAAGGGCAGTTCTTATAATAAAAATAACATGCTCATTAGGAAAAACTTGGAAAAATCTACAAAAATATAAAGAAAAATTCTATCCCCTACTGGCCGATACTTAGCCTCTTTTAAGTGTTTCGATTTCTTCCAGGCGTTTTACAACTCACACTCATACATATATTCATCATAAAAGTGTGATGATACCATATACATACACTTTACACCTTTTCGCTTACTATGTAGTAAGCATTTTTACTTTTCATTTAAAAATCTTCAGACGTCTTTTCAGAAACATCCTTATTAACTGCTGATAAACTCTTCTGTGACTGCAGTAACCAAACGCTGCTGAATTATCGCACTGTCACTAGCCATTTAGGTCGTTTCCAGTTTTCTACTATTTCCTGTAACACTGCGGTGAACAACCGGACCAGCTCTGCCTGAGCCTCAGATGACTTCCTCAGGCTACATTCCTGGAAAGGGGATTATGGGGTCCAAGGCGGGAATCTCATAAAAGGTCTCAGATACAAACTGCAGATCACTGGTCAGGAAGATTCACCCCACTTGTCTTCCCCCAACAGCGTCTGACTCGCCGCATCCTTCTCCCAGTTGCCTGGTACAGCAGTGGGGGCGGGGGGTGCAGCCTCTGTGGGGAGCCTGGCCCTCCTCGCGGCCACACATGCCAAGAGCTTTCACAACGTTCTCGAATAGTCAGGCCAGGCAGGGGAGCAGAACTGGAGGCCAAAATGTGGGCTGCTGCCCTGCCAGCAGAGCTGCTCTGCCTCTGCTCACTGGACCCAGAGAAGAAAACAAACTGCTCGACTTTGGGGCGTCAAGTCAGAGGCTAGGAGGAACTTTCCATCCGTGAGGAGCACCAAGTACTGGGACTGGGGCCTGTCTAGTCCTGCTGGGAGGTTTGGAAGGCAGAGAATGCTCACGGCCAGGTCCACGGGCAGCATGGCGGAGGACCCGGGCCTCAGAACAGCCGTGGAGCACGCGGCGGCACCACTGAGGCGGAGCCAGCGGAGAGGGGAGATTGGTGGGTTTGCCGAGGCCCCGCAAGTGCCCTCCGGGCCCTGGGCTGGAGGGGTCTTCCGTGCACCATCCGCCTTGAACAGTAAATACTGCCCGAGCAGGCCCTGCTGTGGCCGCAGGACGGGAGGTTCTGTAGTCAAACATCTTTGCCCTTCTGAGGGTCCTGGGAGGCCCCCGCCATGCATCCAGGTCGCCAGTTCCTCTGTGCCCTAACTGACCCAGGCCCCCTCCCCTTTCTTTTCAGTCCTTCCCTTTTCTGAGACCATCCCCCGACTTGCGGTGACTTGGGCCTGGGCCCCTGGCGACCTAAGGCTTCCTCACTTCCCCCCACGCCTCCTCCATCCCTCCTTTCCCTACGAGCTTCCTCCAGGACTTTAGGGCAGGAAGCCCAGGCGGAGGTGACGCAGCGGCTGCCGAGATCGGCCTATCGGGAAAATCCACAGGGTTCACCTACCCACGGCCCCTGGGCAGGTGCCTGTGTGTCCCAAACCCTGCTTATGGTACCCCCGCCTCCCACTCCTGCCCTGGGTCTTAGCCTGTCCCTAAGTGCTGCTTGCTCCAGGCGTGGCCCTGTTCAGACACACACCTCCCATGTGCTCCTGAAACCCCCTCAGTCAAGCAGGGATCGGAAACTCCTCCCTCTTCCGCTGCCTTCCTGTACTGACCCACAGAAAGGTGGTCACGGGCCCCGCCCCACTCTGCCTCAATAAAAAACGTCTGTGGCTCTCATCCTGGGCCCTCGAGAGAATCTCCAGCCCCACGTGCAGACGGTCAGCCTGGTGACTTGTCATCTCCTCGGTTTGGGTCCAGGCCGCTTGTGACCCCACCCTGGGGACCCTGAGAGCAAGCAAGTTACTACTGGCAAAACCGCACCGATGTCCTGGAACACAGGGTCTCGCCACCTCCCGCTACCACCACCTAACTTCTTTTTCTCTCTCTTTTGGCAATACTTGTTGTCATGGAGATTCTAACACAATGGGGCAGGTAGGAAGCCTGTTGCTTGGCAACGAGATGCTGGAGGCACCGGATTGGCTGCTGAGATCTGAGGGAGCAGCAAGGATGCTGAGGGAAGGTGGGAGAGTGGAGGAACACCCTGGGGGACCACCAAGTTCGGGGCGGGGGGAGGGAAGCAGACGAGAGGACCGGGTGAAGAAGAAAAAAGGGAACACGGAACGTCCCCGGGGGCTGGGTCATCCTGTGTATTTGCTCTGGTGCCCTCAGTAAAAACAAAGCAAAATAAACGCACAGTACTGTATTTTCATAGCTCTGTTTACACTGCATCAGGATGGACGGAGATTTCAACAAAAAGAAGGTCCTACATATCAGAGTGGGAAATGCTACAGGAAGACCCTCCGGCACAGCAGAAAGAGCAGGACTTGAGGTCGAAAATTTGGATTTGAAGCTCAGCCCCACCCATTCCTCGATGTGTGACACCATCAAACGACAGCGTCTTAGCTTCAGTTTTCTCATCTGTCAAATGGGAACAGCAGCGTGCACCTCCCAGGGCTGGTGTGATGAGCGCCAACCAGCACGTAGCGGGAGCTCAGGAAGTGGTCGCTAGGGTCACTAGGGGGGCCTTTTGTGACCCACCATTCCTTGTTCTCTTAGTCACCATCATCACAACCAGAAGGGAAAGGTTACGTGGAATGGAGAGAGCCTGGCTCCCGATGCCCAGCTGGCTTCCACCCAGACTCACGCACCTACCGTCTGAGACCCAGTCAGGCCCCCCGTCTCTCTAGGGGCCAGCTGTCCATCCGTGAAATGGGGTAATAGTCTGTCCCTTGGGACGCCATCAGGAGGACCAGATTCAAGTGGGCTCATGACAAGCCTGTGCCCGTCCTGAGCACCCAGTGGGTGTCCTAAATGCCCTAAAAGCCAAGGCGCCATTCCTGAGTCCATGCCCAGGTCTGTGCTCCGAGGCGTAGAGCGTGGCCCCGGAATTTCCGTCTTCCTTCAAGGAAGGGATGGCTCAGCAGTGCCGAGTGCCCTTCCCAGCACCCAGGTGACGCGTGACCCCGGAGAGAGGAGAGAGAGCGCGTGCGGGCGCACAGAGATGAAGCAAAGGCACGTCCTCCAGGCTCGTCGCCGAGCACACGGACGTGGACAGGACAATGGCTTCTGTGGGCAGACGCAGAGGCAGCGGCCACAGGCGAGGACGGGCCACAGCCACCCCCGTGCGCGTCACAGCGAGGCGGCGGGTCCAGGCTGGGACTCTCAGGACCGCCACGCGGGCATCCCCAAGTCACAGAGGAAGAGGAGCTCGAGGGGGCCGGGCTGACCTGGGTTACCTGGGCAGGTGGAGCCTCGGCAAACTACTGGCTGCCTCGCAGGAAGGCGACTCCGCAAACTGCTTCGGGCCCATAAAGTTCTGGAATGATTCCTGATGTCTAGCCTGAAGCCCTCCTGCTGTAATCTTCTGGTCCTGTCCTCAGAGAGCAATGCAACTGGCTGAGCAGGGAAACCAGCTTCAAGGGTCACGCCAGGACCAGGGAGGTAGGCAGACAGGTGGTCACGCAGCCGCCTTGCTGTCTGCAGCTCGCCCCAGCTCAAGCCCCCAACGCTGAATCCCTCTGTGGTTTCGAAGAGGACTTTTCCAAAAATGCCACAGGCATCAGAGGGACGCTGGTACCACTTCCGCTGGGCCTGAGGCAGGCTTGCCAGGCTGGGGCGGCCGTGAGTGTGGGCCGGGGGGCCTGAGGAGAGCCCACCCTCCTGGGGTAGCCCGGCTTAGAGCAGCCTCCGCGTGGACCCCTTTTCTCGGGAGGCCTCGGAAGGCCTGGCCCTGGGGCCCAAGCCTGAAGGACTCTAAGTGATTTCACGAGTTTAGAAAAGGATAATTTAGAAAAGGATTAATTCAAGAACACAGAGTTACTCTGGGTCTGACAGAGTTCAGGTCTTTTTCTCCTGCGCTGGGAGGAAACACGGAGAAAAAAGCCGTGATTGCAGCAACAAAGGAGATTCAGGGGAGCAGCCCTCTGACCCTCATGGCGGGCGTGATCCTTTCGGACCCTTGAAGGGTGGACGTTTGCAAAACCCTTCCCTCTGGTGGGGAGGGGAGGGGCAGGTGTGATCCGCAGACCGGGGGCAGGGGCGGGGGAGCAATGGGTGCCCAAGCCGGGCAGGGCTCGGTGGTCCAAAGGGCTTGTGGGGACCCCGCTGCAGCTCCTATGAGTGGGTGGAAAGGGGTGCAGGGGGCCTCCTCCACTTTAGCTTCAAGTGGATTGGTTTTAAACCTTGGCTCTCCACGTGAGATTCCGTTTAGACGATGTGTTTGAAGACTCCTCCAGTTGAGTCACTCCCTGGAGCTGGGTGGGGCTCGGTGACCAGTAGAGCTTTAATCAGTCTGTCTTGGACCGGAAGCTGGGAGGGGAGACCCCCCTGGGGGTCAGAGAGCTCAGAAAGAAGGAAAGGGGAAAAGCAGGTTTACTGACTCAACCTTTGCAGAGGCCCTGGGAGGGGGCCAACCTTCAGACTTCAGGTAGGGGACCACTGGAGCCGGAGGGTGGCTATCTCCGGATAAACCGGATGTAGGAGCTTTGCCCCCCGACGGCACTCTGCTTTCCCACGAGTACGGAGGGATCAGACACCGAAACATGCTAAGCCTTACTAGTCCTGAATTTCCTGACTCATCTTTGTTCTTTTTTTGTCCCTCCCTCCACCTTTTAAAAAATAAAGTTTATATTTTGAAGTAATTTCAGACTTACAGAAAAGCTGCAAAGATACTACAGAGTCCCCGTGTGCCCCCCATCCAGCTGCCCTCATGCTGCAGCTTCACATATCCAGGTACATTTGTGGAAACAAAGAACTTAACATCAGCTCCTTACTGTTGAGTAAACTACAGACTCTATTCAGAGTTCAGCAGTTTTTCCACCAATGTCTGTCTTCCGTTCCAGGAGACCCCCCACTGCAGTTAGCTTCCCCTACATTTTAAAATTTAAATTTTCTTCTGCAAAGTCCGGCCTGTCTGCACCGTGCTCCAGGGGACGAGGAGAAGGCATCTGGGCTGCAGTCACTCGGGAGCGATTCTGGGCAGGTCACGGGCAGCAAGGAGAACGAGAGACGGGTCTCTCTCCTGGAGCTCTCCTCTGTGCGAATGGAGGTCATTCAATGGTACTAAGGCTTTTAAGCGTGACTGTGGGGGTCTCTGTCCCCAAGAGCTATAGGAATGAAGGGACCACAGTCACTTCTGCTCCAGACCCTTCCCCTCCAGCGCACACAGCCTGGCCGGAGCTGCCCCCTTGGTTCGGAGCCCAGGATTTGGCCTGTTTCACAACTCAGCCTGTTTCTGAGCACAGAAGACTTGGTAACGACAGCAGGAAAAGGGAAGCTGAGAGGGGCCTGCATCCCGGCAGAACTGTTTCCAAATAAAGTGTTATTTTTCCCCTCTCGAGCTCTCCCTGGAGATGACTGTGGAGCTTAAAACCCACTAAATCTCCCTCCTTGTTTATGATACAGACACCCCCTCCCTCCCTCAGTACCTTAGCATGGTCTCTTTCAGAGCAACTACGCTAGGGGTGCTCAGAGTCAGAGCCAGTGCTAGGAAGCCTGCCTGAAGGTGCCCTGCCCCTAAGAGGGGCTCACGGGAAGGGCTTTGATTTCCTAGAGAAACAGATTCGTGGAGAGGAGCTCCCAAGACTGGAGCATCAGAGCGGGCCCTGAGTCCTGCATTTGGGGGGCTGGTGCCCTGATGCAGAACTGCCAGGAAGTCCAACCCCCTGTGGCAACCGTGGGCCAGGGCCTCTCGAAGCCCCCAACCCACTTGTTCTGTGCCCTGTGGCCTATGATGGGGTACAGGGCGAGGGCCAGCCAGCGACAGACTAATGGACTCAGGTGCTTGTCCCAGAGTGCAGGTCACGGGGAGGCTGGCTAGCGGGCTTTGCAGATATAAATCCTTTGTTCCTACTGCCACTGAAAAGAGGGCTCTGGAAGAAAAGGAGTCCCCTTCCAGCCAGAAAGATTGGGTTGGACACAAGACAATGACAAGGCGAGGACCCAGGAAACACTGCAACAAGGGATCCAAGAGCAGTGCGACCTTATCGTCCCAGAAGTCCCACCCCGACCCGCTGTGGGATCCTGCTTCCCGGGGGACCACCCTGGGCTGGTGAAGTCCATGCAGGAGGCGGCCGGCCAGCTGGCAGAGGTCTGCCTCGCTCTCCTCGTGGCCATGTGGGGCTAACAGAAGCCCCGACCCCGGGAGACGGTCCAGAAGTGCTTCCTGAAGGGCAGAGCCCCACCTGACGATGGTCACCTGTCCAAGGAAGGCAATGGGATACGATGCCCCCTGGAGGGCTCTGCCGGCCCCAGAGAGAGAGCACACCTCTCTCCCATCTACCCATCACCAAGCTGGAGCAGCAGGGCGGGGCTGGCGTCCTAACAGGGCCTCTACCAGCCAGCAATCAACAGTCAGCAGGACGCCTGCCCTCACCCGCCGCCTTTGCTTCCATCACCCTGGCTCCATCCATAAGCTGGGGATGCATTCGACGCACGATGAACTTGAGGTTTGGAGAGTGTGAGAGATGGTCCAAGGTCACAGAGCTATGGCCAGGTTCCCGACTCCAGGCCAAGGATGTCTGGTCCTTGGCCTGCCGGCTTTTCGTGACCCCTGCACCCTCGTGCCACGGCCCTAACTCAGGTCCCTTTATTTCTCACTAGGACAGACGCCTTGTTCTCCTGCCCCGCGGCTGGTCCACTCACACCATTTCCTCGCTGTGGCCACAGGACCCGGCCAAACTGTGGGGCTGACCACGACTCCCCCGTGTAATCAAACCAAGCTCCTTGGGGGCCCCGGGACCCCCCTCGACTTGCCTCCTCCCATTTCCCAGCCTCACCTCCCAGCCTCTCCCTCTCGGACTTTACCCTCCAGTCTTATGCCCCCGCCTGCCCCTACCACGTGGCTTCAAGTCTTCCTCCAGCTAACTTCTCTTCACCCTTCCTGCTCAGCTCGGACATCGTCCCCTCCAGGAGGACCCCCGGGCCCCCGGCACCGTCTGCACAGCTGGTTCTCTGTCTCCGTGGGTCTCAGGCTCAGCTCCAGAGCTCAAGGGATGGAGGAGCCTGAGACTCCGGCACCAGGTGCCCTGAGCCCCGCTGCTCGTCCAATCCAGGCATGGGCCGGGGGGGCGGGGGTGGGCCCAGGGCCCAGGAAGCCAGGCCAGGGCCGGGACGCCTCACCTCTGCATGCTGAGCGGGCCACGGGAGGGAGGGAGGAAATGAGAGGCAGCTGGGGAGGAAGCAGGCCGGGAACGTGTCCCCACTGAACAGGAAGCAGGTGGAACGCTGTGCACAGCTTCCTGAGGCCTGGGGGGAGGGGAGGAAGCCTCGCCCCTTTGCTGGGCCGGCTGCTGGGTGCCCCCAGCTCGGCCCCCAGCCCTGTGGGCACAGCGGGAAGGGGTCTTCTCGAATCCTCCCCTCGGGCTGTAACCAGAGGCCCCCGGGGCGTGTCGGCGGTTACGTGAGGCTGTGGTCTGCACAGGAGGCCCCGGGTAAGCAGCTGCCTTCAGGCTGGGGCGGGAGGTGGCGGAAGGTGTGGGGGGCAGCGGGGCCGAGGCTGGCGTGTGTGTGGCCTGGGAAATGCCGGACGGTAGGGGACGGGCGGCAGGCGGGCTGCAGGAGAACTGGACCCCTCCCTCTACTCACCCCCTTCACCCACCCCTTCTCATCCTTCCTCTCATCAAAGGCTCCTCCTCAGGGGTCATTTCCTTTCATCCCACCCCAGACCCACTGCTTCTCTCTGGCTAAATCCCATCCCACCTGGCTGGGAGCTCTCCTGGGCGGGACAGTATCTGTGCATCGTTGCACCTCCTGCACCCATGTATATAGTAGATGCTCAATAAATGAGGTCCAGTAGATGGCTACCTGGACCAGCCTGGGAATGGTGGGAAAGGACCCTCACAAGCAGCCTGGTGGGAGAGGTGGGCCTGCAGCTGGACCAGGCCCACCGCTCGGAGGAGGAATAACAAGGCCGACATTCACGGCCACTCCCCACCCAGCACGGCACCTGCCTCAGCCCCGCTCATCTTCACAAAACCCAGGAGGCAGATAACCTCACCCTCTCATTTTACAGCGGAGGAAACCTGGGTCCCCAGCTACATGGCGGGTCCAGTGGCCACTGCAGCAGGCCACGCCCCTCCCGGTGAAACAGTCAGACTAGAGGCATGAGCGATCCTCCAACGCGTTCGCGTCCCTCCCTCGGGGCCACAGGAGGTGGAGAGCAGAGCAAAGACCTCGCCCTTGCTGATGTTCAGAACTGAACACGTGCTGCTTCTCTCCCCTACCCGTCCCCGTCCCCATGGAGAAGGGGCAGAGATCCTCTGCTGGGTGCTCCCCTTCTCTGTCTGACCCCCGACGCTGGTCTCTCAGTCCCTGGGGCAGAGAGCGGGCAGTGGGCCACAGAGGGCCCCTGGGAGAGCCTCCTGCGGGCCAGGCCCCTGCTGGTTTCAGCAGGCTCCGTGCTGGACAGCTCCCAGGGCCCCGGCGGCGGGCGGGCGAGGCTGGAGCTGCCTCAGGCCTGCTGCTCTGCCTGGGTCTCTGCTCGGGTCTCTGCTGGGCCAGGCCAGCTACGGCGAGGGCCAGCTCCCTCCCTGCTGCCGCCCACCCCCCCCCACGCTCACCCCACCTCTCCCGACCCGCCGCGTGGCACAGGGAGTTAGGCCCACCTCCCGCCTGCCTTGCCCACCCCCCCCACCGTGGGAACCCAGCGGCTCAGCCGTCCTCCTGGTGAAGGTGGGCTCCATGGAGGGCTCTGCTAGAGCCTGGTCTGACCCGGTTCCTCCTCGGGCTACTGGTCCCGAGCTGTCCTCAGTTAGTCTGACCACAGACCCCTACGCAACCGGCTCTGAAGGCTTCTTCCCGCGGCCTCCCCAGACCCCGTGCAGCCTGGGCGTGGCCTCGTCTTCCCATTCTGGCGGCCTCCTCCCTTCCTTTCTCCTGGGTCGTCCTAAGAGCCCCAACCTTCCCAGCTCGAGGGCCTTGGGGCGCACAGCGCGGCAGAGAGGAGCCCCGCCGGCACAGTGCTGGGGTGACCGCCCGGGAGGGCCTGTTGAGCCGCCTGTGGGGCCGGGGTGTGTGGTCCCATCCCCACAGACAGACCAGACCCCCCGGCTCCCAGCTCCCGGCCTCTCAGGATGCTCGTGCACTTGGTCTCTTCTCCCACCTGCTCTCGGGGCGGTCCCACCACAACGACCCGCGGGGCTCTCGCAACTCATCTCCATCCCGGGGGCCTCCGCTGGCCCCAGGCTCCTGCCTCTCCCGCAGCCCGGCTGGAGCAGAGGCGGGAAAGGGCAGGGCCGGAGGGGCCAGCTCGGAGCTGGGGAGGAGCCCGCCCTGGGGGCCCTGGGGTCCCCAACCTGACAGTGAGCGGAGACAGCACCCAGGCTCAGGCCACACTGCTTCCACCCCCGCCGGAGTACCAGCAGAGGCCCCGTCACAGAGACGCACTAAAGACAGCAAGCACGGTGCCCGCCCAGCCCGCAGAAGCCAGAAGAACTGCTGAGACAAGGAGGAATCAGAAGAGAATGGGGCCAGCAGGTCCCCAGCACTTGGATAGGCTCTCGGTTCCGGATTTGGTCCTGCAAACCTCTGGCTCATCTGTGTCTAGGCAGTGCCCCGGGGCCTGACGACCTGGGGGAAAGCTGACTAGGGCCAAAGACGACAGTGGTCCAGGTTGTGGAGCCTGGGGTCCTCGGGCTGGGAGAGAGCAGAGGTCTTAATTTAGGGGCCTGCAGCTGCCCCACGCCCGCCCCCTCCAAGGGGGCTGGGGGAAGTTGTCTCCGGCCTGGAGCGGATTGAAGCCTGGGAACCAGCGTCGCCCCGACCTGCTGACAGGCATGGTGGGACTGATGGATGAGCCAGGCCTGGGCTGGAGACTGACCGCGGCTGGGAAAGGCGTCGGGCACCGAAGGTCCGCGAGAGCCAGGCGCGGCGCGGGTGACTGGCCACCTCTTTCCCCGGCCCACGCTGAGCCGCTGAGCGCTCGGTCGCAGCCCCTACTCAGCCTCAGAGACCCAAATTTCCGCCTTCCGAGGGACCCACCGCTTGTGGCTTGGAGATGTCTTTGTTGTGTTTGTCCACAGAGACCCCTGGTGATGGGGAGGAGGGTGCGGAGACATGGCCCCTTGCCGAGAACAGCAGCCTCTGAGAGTGACGGGGCCACCCACGGAATCCAGTCGCCACTGGGCTCGCGCCTGGTCTGCAGGTGCTGTTCCGATGCGAGATAATGGCCCCGGGCCACCTGCCCCTCCAACAGCGAGCCTCCGTTTGGCCATCTGGGCCACAAGACCTGGCTCAAACCAACCTCACATCCTGTGGACACAACCATTCGCCTCGTCCTGCCACTCTTCACGACTCAGCCTTTAGAGCACGATCCTAACACCGCCTCTTCCAGGAAGGCCCCCATCCTTCAATTCCTGATTCCCACTCACTGTCGGCCCCTCACAGCCACTGAAGGGACAAGCGAGCACGGCGTGGCCTGCAGAGCTCCGGCCTGGCGGTCAGGGGACCCTGCCGTGTGCTCTAGGGAAGCCCTCGCCCACTCTGTTTCCTCTGCTTCCTCAGCAGCAAAGCGAGGAGCTGAGCCAGGCGCCCTCCAGACCCCACTCTAGGCCTGGCGGTGCTTTGTGTCTCCCTCCCCGTGTCCCCACCTTTGCAAAGTGACCGTAGGCTTTCTCAGGGCAAGGCCTGTGTGTCTCCCTCCAACCCTGATCCAGGGTTGTGTCGCCACTGCAGGTTGCACCACGATTTGCTGACGGCAGATGTCGGGGGGTGGGGTGCACGGAGCAGAGGGGGCTGAATGCAGAGGAGGGGCGAGGCAACGTTGGAACAGTAAAGGCCCAAACCTAGAAAGCTGGCTTCCCACACCTCAGGGCCCTCCCCTCCCCCAGGGGGGGGGGCAGAGGGGGAAAGGAGCTCAGCCTGCATCTACGGGGTCGCCAAGCCCTGCCCCATCTCGCCCCAGCCCGTGAGCGGCGTGTCCGTGAGGGAGGTGGACGTTTGGGGCTCGGGCCTGAGTAGCGGCGCTGTCGCTCCAGCCGCCCCACCTCCTGACTCAGCTTTCTCACGCTCTGGGACCTCGCATGGGGGTGGGGGATTCTCGGCCACAGGGAACGGCGCAGCTGGGGTGGGCCCCGGGGGTGAGGCTGTGGGTCTCCTACCCCGAGACCAGCACTGAGGGCAGCAGCAGAGATTTGCCCACATCTGCGTACATTTGTTTGTGCTTCTTTCCCCGGTGCCAACCCGCTCCCCACGCCGCCCCCCACCTTGGTGCCAGGCCTGCCCAGCCCCTCCCCAGGCGGGAGCAGCGGGGGCCCACCCAGCCATGACGGAGCCCTGGCTGGGCCCTGACACTGAGAGGCTATGCCAACGGCCCTTTCCCTCCCTACCACCTGACAAAGAGGCCCTCGGGCACACTTCTCCTTGTCACTTGCTGCTAAGGGGTGACAACTACGCAGCCTCACTCCCCTGCCCCTTTGCTCCCAGGCGACCCCCTGGTGCCTTGAGTGGAGGAGAAAAACCGGAGTGTAGAGCCAGAGAGAAGCCTTAGGGATCTGGGAATCCAACAGCCCGGCTTACAAGGAGGCAAAGGAGCGGGCTGGGTGCTCATTCTCAGGGCTGGGAACTCAGCACCATCGTCCTCCTCAGAGCAAAGTGCATTCTAGTAAGAAGAGAGGCGATGAAGAAAAAGACAGGTGGCGGGCTGGATGGCTGAGGTTGCAGGAAAAGGAAGCGGCACAAGGGCGCCAGGAGCGCCAGGTGGGGGTATCGTGGGTGAGCCAGTCACAGAGTCAGAGGCAGTCAGGCCGCGGACTCCCAGCTCTGCCCAGCACCGCGGGGCCGTCCAGCCTCACCCCTTCCTTCCCGGTGCCCGGCCATGTGCTCAGCTGAAAAGGTGGAGGGAGGCCTGGCTCACAAAGATGATGGGCCTGAGGCCCGGCCCAGCCCCGGCTTTGACCAGACGCTCTGCCCTGGCCCCCGGCTGCCCCCCAACCAAGCAGCAGTCCCCGCCCCCCTGCACACCCTCCCCGCTGGTCTCGGGCACCCACCACCTGAGTCCAGAAAGGCAAGGCCGGGGTTGCCGGGGCCAGGAAGCAAGGGATCAACAGAAACGTTCTGAAGAGCTGGAAACGTTCTAAGTCATGCTTGTGACGGCAGTTAAAGGACTGTGTCCGTCTGTAAAAGCCCGTTGGGCTTCATTTCCTGTAAACTGTACCTCAACACACCTGCACACATGCTACGTCAGGCAGGGCCTCACTCCTGGGGACATTTGAGGCTGGAACTAGAGGCAGCAGGTGCCTGGAGTTTTTTTATGTTTTTGGTTTTTTGGCCATGACACATGTGGCATCTTAGCTCCCTGACCAGAGATCGAACCCGCACCCCCTGTACTGGAAGGTGAAGCCTTAACCACTGGACCTCCAGGGAAGTCCCCAAAGTTTTAAATTTTGATCAAATTCAATTTATGGATTTTTCCTTTGGTGCCTGTGAATAAAGAATTCTGTGGGGCTTCCCTGGTGGCGCAGTGGTTGAGAGTCCGCCTGCCGATGCAGGGCACACGGGTTTGTGCCCCAGCCTGGGAAGATCCCACATGCCGCGGAGCGGCTGGGCCCGTGAGCCATGGCCGCTGAGCCTGCGCGTCCGGAGCCTGTGCTCTGCAGCGGGAGAGGCCACAGCAGTGAGAGGCCCGCGTACCGCGAAAAAAAAAAAAAAAAAGAATTCTGTGGGCTTCCCTGGTGGCGCACTGGTTGAGAATCTGCCTGCCAATGCAGGGGACACGGGTTCGAGCCCTGGTCTGGGAAGACCCCACATGCCGCGGAGCAACTAGGCCCGTGAGCCACAACTACTGAGCCTGCGCGTCTGGAGCCTGTGCTCCGCAACAAGAGAGGCCGCGATAGTGAGAGGCCCGCGCACCGCGATGAAGAGTGGCCCCCACTTGCCACAACTAGAGAAAGCCCGCGCGCAGCAACGAAGACCCAATACAGCAAAAATAAATAAATTAATAAACTCCTACCCCCAACATCTTCTAAAAAAAAAAAAAAAAGAATTCCGGGGAGCCTTTTCTATGTTAATGCGGATAGATATTCCAAGAGGCAGATGGACTGGACTGCTTTTCCAAACTGTAGCTGACCACAGGGACCCACCTGTGTGCCCCGCTCACAGGACATCCTGCAGCAATGTAAGCCACAGGACACACTCTGAGATGCGCGGCTCCCGGGCTCTCAGTGCTCCACAGAAAGGCCCTCAGCAAAAGATGAGGCACCACAAATCCAGAATCCTCAAACCTGGGGCATCCAACCCAGGGCCCGACCTCAAGGAGCTGCTCAGAGCTTGAGAGATGGGGTGGGAGGTAAGCGCGGGGCCCCCTACGACGACGGTCTGTGGGGAACCTGGTCAGGGAGCATCGTCTTATCTGCCGGGCTTGGCGGGGAAGGGCTGGGGAGGCGGGTGGGAGGAACTCAGTCAGCTGCTTCCAGAGTGAGGACTCTAGGCCTGCCTCTCTCTCACTCTTCTGAGCTCCTCAGTTTGCAGACGCAGGGGCTATTCCCCCCACTCCCTCCCTCCTGGGGCTCCAGGGTCTGGGCTCCCTGCCAGCCAGCCAAGAGCTTCCTGGACCCCCTCCAGCCCTGTCTGCTCCAGACTCTCCCCAGACCCCCTCTTTGGATGACTCAGGAGCAGACTAGCCATCTGTGCAGAAGGCCCAGGATCAGGACCTTGGTGAAGCACCCGAGCTGTCCCAGCCTGTCAGCGACCGATGCGTAAGCCAGGCCAGCTTCTGTGGACTCAGGAGATGCTAGAAACGGGCCCAGGAGGGGCCTCAGCGGGCGGCATGGGGCTCTGCTGCGCACAAGCTCATCCCAGCCCAGAGCGGCTGCTGATTTAACAGCTGTGCTCCATCTCTGGGCTCAGTTTACCCAGATGGCAACAAGAGCCCAATGCCTGAACATTACATAAACTCTTTTATTTTTCTTTCAGGGTCTGCACACACATCTCAGGCAATCTCTCAGTCACGCTGGAGACCAGAGGGAATGTGGTTCTTTGTCATTCATTCTTTCCTGGACAGAGAAGTTAAGGGGTCATAATTCAGACCCCTTTGTCTTAAGTTAGGTCACTTCTCCCTCTGCATTCAGCCCCATCTTGTAAGGAGTCATTTAGTGGGCAGCCCTCTTAATACACGGGGTCATGGAAAGAGCAATGGCTTTGCAGCCTCATCAACGTGGATTGCAACCCAGAGTCCTCTGTGTATTGGACGTTTGGCCTTGGACAACTTATTCAATCTCTTTGGACAACTTATTCAATCTCTCTGAACCTTGTTTCCCCACATTTAAAAGGGGAAAAGTGATACACGTGCAAGTCCTGGCACATGCTAGGGGTTCAGTAAATGCTAATTCCCTTCCTTCTCAAATTGTGTTGGATAGAAGAAATCATCGTGGGTAATGGGATTTCTCAGTTGGAAAGGATCTCGGAGGTTATCCAGTTGGATTCCCTAATTTTTCAGAGGAAGAAACTAGAGCACAGAGAGATTAAGCGACTTGCTGAAGGACACACTGCGACGTGGGGCTGCAAATCCTATTAAATTCAAGTCCCTTTGGGCAGTTCAAGGTCCCAGCCAGCAGATCCCCCGGCATGAGCACCTCTGGTCATCAGGCCACGTACACGCTTCATCTATAGAAGCACAGGGTCTCGACTGCGGGAACGACTGTTCGTACACGACTGGGTGAGACCCAGGACGTTCACAGTTACTCAAGGGAGCCGACAGCTTGAGCAGCTTCCCGGGCAGAAGGGCAGGGAGGAAAGGGTTCCCAGGGCTCAGAGAAGGTCACCTGTCTGCCCAAGGTCACCCAGCGAGGCTGTGACAGAGCCCTTCCCATCAGCCCCAGCTGCCCGCGGAGCTGGCTCTCCTAGGACCAGAGGGTCCGGACGACAGCGGGGAAGGGGTTAATGCCAGCCTCCACCGGCCTCTGCAGACGCTGCTCCTGAGAGGAAGCCCTCAGCAGAGTACAGATGATACAGCAGGAGATAGCGAGCTTTCTGTCTTAATTGCAGCCGAGGAACAGGCTGCGCTTGTTGGTGGCCTGGACAATTAACACAGCTGGGCGCCGGGAGGCTGGGTCCCGGCAGGGGCCTTGCCCCACCAGGCCCTCTCCAAGCGCGGGGATCAAGGCCGTTGTCCCCACACGGGCGAGCCGGGTGCAGCGGGGGCCAGGCCAGGCAGCGAGGAGCCCCGGGACGCCCACACGGGCTGGCCCCGCCCAGGCCTCGGCGGGGGAGATGCTGGGGTAGGTGGCACACAGGCGCCAAAGGCTGGGGAGACGGGGAGCAACCAGCACTGGAACTTGCCATCAGGAGTGGGTGTGAGCTCGACTTCACAAGGAGAGCGGCTGTGTCTGCGGTCGGGTCCAGCTTGTTGAAGGTGTCGAGGGCTAGGCCCCGGGTCACCAGGCCGGGCGGACATGGGCCTCGACTCCTTCCCCGAGGTCACCGATGCTCTGCTTGGTCCCTTCCACAGCACACTTCCGCTCGGGTCATCAAGCCCTCAGGGGTCCCAGGCACCGCGCAGGACTCCCTTCCTGAGCCCCTTGGGCCCGGGCCCTGCTCTCTGCCCCTTCTCACGCTCTTCCCCGTGTGTGGCGGGCGACAGCCGAGCCCTGCAGGGGCCTGGCCCGGGGTCCTAAGCTCCGGCTCCTGGCTGAGTCCTGCCAGCGCAGCCCCGGCACCGGGGGCCTCCCGCCCTCCCCCCTCCCTCAGGAGGCAGCAGAAGCCACTTCCTCCTCTGTGTATCCCTCACGGAGTGGGTTCCCGCGTGATGCTTTCCTCCTGGGAATGTGGAAGGTGGTCCTGGTGAGACTGATGCAGCCTCGCCAGGGGCCTGCTCTGACCTTCCCCGCCCTCCTCTCCACGAGGCGGCAACCAAGTCTCGAAGCCTCTCCCTGAGTCCCACTCCCTCCTCCTCGTGAGGTTCCCAAGCCCATTCCTCTCTCCGGCTTTAATGTCCTGCTGAGACATGTCTGCCGTCCTCACTGGGCTGTTCAGACTCTCCAAACCCAGCGCGTCCACAGCCGGACGGCCGGGGCACCCTCCTCCCGCCTCCACTCCACCCTGCAAATCCTGTCTCCTAAATGTCCCTTGAGGTCACCCCTGCGGTCCACCTCCACCACCGCTGTCCACGTCCAACCCTCGCTTGAACCCTGACAGAAGCCCGCTTGCTGGCCTCTGCACTTCCTGTGTCATCCCTTCCAGGATGACTCGCCAGGAATACAAATCCGACTGTATCATTTCATGCTTAAACCTTCAGGTTAGCACAGCACACAGTGCGCTCTGTGGTCCCGTCCCCACTCCCTCCCTCCGCCAGCTTCCTGGGTTTCCTCACAGCCCTCCCTTCCAGCCATGCCCCAGCCTCCTCAAACAGCCTGCAGCGAGCTCTCTGAACCCTGGTGCTTTCTGATGCCTCTAAGCCTTTGTACGTGCTGTGCTCCCCGCTGGAATGCCCTGTCCTACCGTGTCCAGCCAGAAGTCTGCTTATCTTTCACAGTTTAGCTCAAGTATGATGACCTCTAAGAAGCCAGCCCTGCCCCCACCCCACCGCCTTCCAGCCCTGCCCCCACCCCACCGCCTTCCAGCCCCCCAGCACACGGCATCTAGTCTCCCACCAAAATACTGAGACTGCACTCTTTGATCTATTCGTTGGCACATCTGTCTCCTCTCCTTTGAGCTCTTTGAAAGCAGAAAATTAATTTCATTTGTCTCTGCATCCCCAAAGGTTGGCGTAGCCAGGTGTTCAGAAATAATTCTGGGAAGATGTGGAGTACTTCTCCCTGTTAACCAATGAAGTACAGCTAAAAACCCTGGACATCATACATAAAACGAACACAAGAGCACCCTAAAAGGTGGAGAGAAGAAGGCAGATTGGAAGGGAACCCCCTGAGGTTCTCATGGTGGTGAGGTCCCTGGGTTTTCTTTCTGCCTCATGTATCCCAGACTTGGAGTTGAAGAAGCCAGCAACTCAGTGATGCCAACGGACACAAACAAACAAAGCCCCAACAAAAGCCTGCTCTCTCCAGCCAAGGGACCAGGAAAGAGGGAGCCTAGCAAGATAGAAAACTTGTGGGCAATAACTGCTCCACTCCAGCCAGTAGCACAGTTCAGCCACCTCCACTCACGCCAGCAAATGCTGAGTGGGGAGCAGAGGCCACCCTCCCTCCCCAGGCTGAAGCTGCGATGAGACCCCTGACAGGGTGGTGTCAGAATGGGCCAAGTTGGAGCAGGACCACCCCCCCCACCTGCTGGTAGTGAGGCCACGACCCCCAGTTCATTGTCACTGGAGACCCCGTGTGGAGCTTGGATGCCCACCCCCGGCCAGTGGCAATGAGGAGCAGAGAACAGAAGATATAAAGAAGAGCCTAACGGGAAATTTCCAACTGAAAACTAGAAGAGCTGAAATATAAATCTCAGTGGATGGAATCAACAGCAGAACGGAAGAGACAGAACAAAGGATCCGTGAACCGGAAGAGAGAACCACAGAAACCACCCAGGATGAACAGCGGGAAGAACGGCTCAAGGTTGATGAAAACAGTAAGCACATCCTTAGGGACCGAAAGACCTAATCCATGTCCTCAAGGTCCTAGTAAGAGAGGGGAAGGGGAATGGAGCCGACAAAGTACTCTGAGACAGGGGTTCCCAACCCCCAGTACAGGCCACGCCTGTTAGGAACCGGGCCGCACAGCAGGAGGTGAGCAGCAGGTGAGCGAAGCTTCATTCGCGCCCCCATCGCTCGCGTCACCACCTGAACCATCCCCCCAACACTGGTCTGTAGAAAAATGTCTTCCACGAAACCGGTCCCTGGTGCCAAAAAGGCTGGGGACCACTGCTCTATGAAATAACGGCCGAAAACGTCCCAAAGTTGGTAAGAGACATAAACCTACTGGATCCAAAAAGCTTAGCAAAAGACAAACAGGAAAAACCTAAAGAAATTCACAAGACACATCACAATTACACTTCTGCAAACTAAAGACAGAAAAAAAAAAAATCTTGAAAGCAGCCAACAAAACAGGAAACCTTGTCTACAGGGAAAAAACAATTGAAATGACAATGGATTTCTCATCAGAAACCGTGGAGGCCAGAAGGAAGTGGCACAGTATTTTTCAAGTACTAACAGAAAAGAGCTATCAACCCAGAACCCAGCAAAAATATCCTTCAGGAATGAAGGGAAAATCAAGAACATTCTCAGATGAAGGGAAACCGGGAGTATTTGTTGCCAGAAGGAAAGAATGGCTAAAAGCAGTTCTCTAAACAGAAAGGATATGAAAGGGAAGAAATCTTGGAATATCACGAAGGAAGAAAAAGCCCATTGAACAAAAATATGGGTAAATGCAATAAGGCTTCCTTCTCTTGAGTTTTCTAAATTATGTTCGGTGTGTGAAGCAAAAATTATGACACAGTCTGATGTCCTAAATGTATATAAAGGAAATACGACAATTATGTTATAAACAGGGGAAGGTAAAGGGATATAAAAAGAAGTAAAGTTTCTGTACTTCCCTCAAATTGGTAATAAGAAAACACCAGGAGGCAGTGATAAAGTATGTATATGTAATTTAATACCTGTAGCAACCACTAAAAAAGTTCGCAAAGATAAGCATAAGACTTATTGTGGGGACTTCCCTGGTGGTGCAGTGGATAAGACTCAGCACTCCCAATGCAGGGGGCCCAGGTTTGATCCCTGGTCAGGGAACTAGATCCCACATGCATGCCACAACTAAGAGTTCACATGCCACAACTAAGGAGCCCATGTGCTGCAACCAAGGAGCCCACGGGCCGCAACTAAGGAGCTGGTGAGCTGCAACAAAGGAGCCCACACAACCAAATAAATAAATAGATAGATAGATAGATAGATATTGAAAGAAAAAAACTGAATGTGAAAGACTGAAAGTTTAAAAAAAATAAAGTCATTGTGGTGGTCATTTTGCAATATACACAAATAGTGAATCATTATGTTGCGCACCTGAAACTAATATTATATGTCAATTATATCTCAATTAAAAAACTACAGGGGCTTCACTGATGGCACACTGGTTGAGAATCTGCCTGCCAATGCAGGGGACACGGGTTCGAGCCCTGGTCTGGGAAGATCCCACATGCCACGGAGCAACTGGGCCCGTGAGCCACAACTACTGAGCCTGCGCGTCTGGAGCCTGTGCTCCGCGACAACAGAGGCCGCGATAGTGAGAGACCCACGCACCACGATGAAGAGTGGCCCCAGCTCGAGGCAACTAGAGAAAGCCCTCACACAGAAACGAAGACCCAACACAGCCAAAAATAAATAAATAAATTTATATTAAAAAAAACCCTACAGATAAATTAAAATGGAATTCTAAAAAATGTTCAAGTAACCCACAGGAAGGAAGGAAAAACAAAACAGAGGCATAAAAAACAGAGAGAACAAGCCAAAAACAAAAAACAAAATGGGAGACTTAGTCTCTAACACATCAATAATTACATAATTGTAAACAGTCTGAATATATTAATTAAAAGACACAGATTGGTTGAATGGATTAAAAAAAATGCAACAATATGGTGTCTATAAGAAACTTACTTCAAATATAACAATATAGGCAGGTTGAAAGTAAAAGAATTATGTAAAATTAATCAAAGAAAAGCAGGAATGAGTATATTGATATCAAATAAAGTAGACTTCAAAGCAAAGGAGATTACTAGAGACTGAAAGGGATATTATAATATAATGATAAAAGGATCAATCTGCCAAGAAGACAGCAATCCAAACTGTGTATGTACCAAACAGCGGAACTGCAAAATATGTAAGGCAAAAACTGATAGAACTGGAAGAAGAAATAGACAAATCCACAATTACAGCTTGATTTTCAACACTCCTCTCTCAACAACTGGTAGAACAACTAGACAGAAAACCAACAAGGATAGAACTCAACAACATCATTAACTAATAGGATCTAGTCAGCATTTATAGACACTTCATCTAATAACAGCAGAATACACATTATTTTCAAGTGCTTTTGGAACACGTACTGTAGACCATATTCTGAATCATAAAACAAACATCAACAAATTTCAAAGAGTAGAATCTATGTAGGGTGTGTTCTCTGGTCACAGTGAAATCAAACTAGAAATCAGTAATAGAAAGATAACAGAAAACTCCACAAAAACCAGAGAAAACAACACACTTCTAAATAATCTAAGAGTCAAGAAGGAACTCAAGGAAAATGAAAAAACAATTGAACTAAATAAAAAATGAAAATACAACATATCAAAATTGTGGAACACAGCTAAAGCAGTGCTGAGAGGAAAATTTATAGCATTATGCGTACATTAGAAAAGAGAAAAAGCCTCAAGTCAATCATCTAAGTTCTCATCTCAAGATCCTGTAAAAAGGAGAGAAAAGTGAACCCAAAGCAAGCAGAAGGGAGGAAATAGTGAAGATAAGAACAGAAATCAATGAAACTAAAAACAGAAAAACAATAAAGACAATCAATGAAACAAAGAACTAATTCTTTGAAAAGATCAATAAAATTGACAAACCTCTAACAACGTTGACAGAGAAAAATAGAGAGACTACATAAGTTATGAACATAAGTAATGAAACAGAGGATATCACTACAGACTCTGCAAATATCAGAAGGATAATAAGGGAATAATAAGAACAAGCCTACACAATTTGACAACTCAAGTCACAAATAAATTTGGCAACTTAGACAAAAATGGATGAATTACTCGAAAAACACAAACTACCATAACTCTTCCAATATGAAATAGATAATTTGAATAACCATTTAATTATTTAGGAAGCTGAATTCAAAATTTAAAAACTCCCCCAAAAGAAATCTCCAGATGGTTCCACTGGAGAATTCTGCAAATATTGAAAGAAGAAGTAACACCAATTTTACATAATTTCTTCCAGAAAATAGAAGAAGAAACACCTCCCTCTTTTTGAAACTTTTATGAAATGAATTACTCCAGTACCAAAACCAAAGAGAGTACCAAAAAAAACCCATTGTGGACCAATATCCCTCATGAATATAAACATGAAAATCCTTACTAAAATATTAGCAAATAGAATTCAGCAATATATAGAAAGAATTATACACTGTGATCAGATGAGGTTCATTGCAGGGATGCAAGGCTGGTTCAGGATTCAAAAATCAATCAATGTCATCCAGTATTTTAACAAGATAACAAAGAAAAATCATGTGGTCCTATCAATCAATGCAGAAAGAACATCTGACAACAATCAATGCCAATTATGATTTTTTTTAAAACTCTCAGAAAAATAGGAATAGAGGAGAACTTCCTCAACTTGATAATCTACACGAGTCCTACAGCTAACATACTCAATGCTTTACCCCTAAGACTGGAAATAAGGCAAAGATGTCCACTCCCAACACTCTTATTTAACACAGTGCTGGGAATTCTAGCCAAGGCAATAAGGCAAGATAAAGTAATAAGAGCCATCAGATTAGAAAGGAAGAAACAAAATTATTCCAATTTTCAGGTGACATGATTGTGAAGAAAATCCCAAGGAAACTACAAGAAAAACTCCTAGAACTAATAAGTGAGTTCAGCAGGGTCACCAGATACAAGATAAACATGGAAAAATCAATTGCATTTTTATAGACTAACAATAAACACATGGAAACCAATATTTATAATACTATTTGCATTGCTAAAAAAAGATATGACACCACAAGCACAGGCAACAAAAGTAAAAACAGACAAACTGGACTACTTCAAAATTTAAAACTTCTGTGCATCAAAGGACACAACCAACAGAGTGGAAAGGCAACCTATGGGATGGGAGAAAATATTTGAAAATTATATATCTGACAAGGAGTACCTAGAATATATATAGAACTCCTAAGATTCAACAACAAAAACAATTTTAAAATGGGCAAAGAACTTGAATAGACATTTCTCCAAAGAAGATATAAAAATGGTCAAGAAGCATATGAAAAGATATTCAAAATCACTAATCAATAGGGAAATGCACAATGAGATACAACCTTACATCCACCAGGACAGCTACTATAAAAAAAGAAAACACAGAAAATAACTACTGTTGGTGAGGATGTGGAGAAATTGGAACAGAACCCTTGTGCACTGTTGGTGGGAATGTAAAATGGTGCAGCCGCGATGGAAAACAGCATAGCAGGTCCTCTAAACATAGAATTACCATATGATCCAGCAATTCCACTTCTGGATATATAACCGAAAGAATTGAAAACAGTCTTGTAGAGATATTTGTACACCATGTTCATAGCAGCATTGTTCATAATAGCTGGGATGTGGCAGCAACCCAAGTGTCCATCAATGGCTGAATCAATAAACAAAGTGTGGTATATATATACAATGGAATATTATTTGGCCTTAAAAAGGAAGGAAATTCGAACACATGCTACCACATGGATGAACCATGAAGACATGATGCTAAGTGAAATAAGCAAGTCACACACAAAAAAAATACTGTGTGATTCCACTTCTGTGAGGTCCCTACGGTCAAATTCATAGAGACAGAAAGAGGAAGGGTGGCTGGCAGGGCCTGGGGGGAGCAGGAAATGGAGAGCTGTTGCTTAATGGAGTTTCACTTTTATAAGATGAAAGAGCTCTGGAGATTCCCCGCACAGCAGTGTAACTGCACTTAGCCCAGCTGAACCGTACACATAAAAATGGTCAAGATGGGCCTCCCTGGTGGCGCAGTGGTTGGGAGTCCGCCTGCCGATGCAGGGCACGCGGGTTCGCGCCCCGGTCCAGGAGGATCCCACATGCCGTGGAGCGGCTGGGCCCGTGAGCCATGGCCGCTGAGCCTGCGCGTCCGGAGCCTGTGCTCCGCAACGGGAGAGGCCCGCGTACCGCAAAAAAAAAAAAAAAAAAAAAGGTCAAGATAGTCAATTTTGTTATGTGTATTTTACCACTAGTTTTAAAAAAAGAAATACTTAGGTGCAAATCTGATAACACATGTACAGGTTTTGCAGGCTGACAACTACACAATGCTGATAAAGAAATCAAAGATGATCTAAATAAATGGAAAGACATATCGTGTTCAGGAATTTCAAGATTCAACACAGGAAAGATGTCAGTTACTCCCCAGCTGATATACAGGTTTTGACACAATTGCTATCAAAATCCCAGCAGGAATTTTTGTAGATATAAATGTTATAAAATTTATACGGAAACACAAGGGAACTAGAATAGCAAAAACAATTTTGAGAAAGAAGAATAAAGTAGGAAGAATAAGTCTACCCAATTTTGATAATTACTCTACAGCAACAGTAATCAAGGCTGTGTGTTATTGGCAGAGGGATAGACACAGAGATCAACGATGAACCAAAGAAGGAAGTCACAAATAGACACGCACAAATATGACCAGCTGATTTTTTTTTTTTTTCCGCGGTACATGGGCCTCTCACTGTTGTGGCCTCTCCCGTTGCGGAGCACAGGCTCCGGACACGCAGGCTCAGCGGCCATGGCTCACGGGCCCAGCCGCTCCGCGGCATGTGGGATCCTCCCGGACTGGGGTGCGAACTCGTGTCCCCTGCATCAGCAGGCGGACTCCCAACCACTGCGCCACCAGGGAAGCCCTGACCAGCTGATTTTTGACGAAGGTGCAAAGCAATTCAATGGGAGAAAGATAACTTTTTCAACAAATGATGCTGGAGCAACTGGACAACCATAGGCAAAGAAATGAACCTCAAAAAGAGAAAAAAAACAAAAAAAAAAGAAGAAAAAAAGAGAAATGAACCTCAACCTGTGTTTTACACCTTACACACCTTACACAAAAGTCAATTTCAAATGGATCATGGGCTTAAACGTTTAACACAGAACTACAAAACTTCTAGGAAACAGGGAAACATCTTTGGGATCTAGGTCCAGGCAGAGAGTTCTTAGACTTGATAACAAAAGCACAATCCCTAAAGGGAAAAGCAGAAAAAATGGACTTCGTCAAAAATTGAAAACTTTTGCTTGGCAAAAGACGCCGTTAAGAGGATGAAAAGACAAGCTCTGGAGTAGGACAGAATACTTTCCAGTTACACATCCAGCAAAGGGCCAGTAGTACGTTGAACGCATAAAGAACTCTCAAAACTCGACAGTCAAAAAACAAACAATTCAATTAGGAAATGGGCAGAAGATGTGAAGAGACATTTCACCAAAGAAGATACACAGACTGTTAAGTAAATACACGAAAAGAAACTCAGTATCCTTAGTCATCAGGGAGATGCAAATTAAAGCCACAGTGAGGTATCACCACACAGACATTGGACGGCTAAAATGTAAAAACCGTGACAACACCAAGTGCTGAAGGGGACGCAGAGAAACGGGATCATTCGTATGCTGCTGGTGGGAATGTAAAATGGTGCAGACATTTTGGAAAACAGCTGGGCAGTTTTCTTAAAAAACTAAACATGTGACCCCCCACAGCTTTCCTCAGGTCCCTGGCACGATGCGACATACTTTTCATATAAGAGCTCATCTAACTACCTCAAGAACCTGGGAGATGCCACTCTTGTCCTCATTTTACAGATGAAGAAACAAAGTCCCAGAGAGGTTAAACGGCTTGCCCAAGGTTACACAGCTCGAAAGAGGAGACACCAGAACTTGAACCCAGAAATCTGGCCCTAGAGTCCACTCTCAGAGCAGCTGTGCTGTCGGGGCCTCTCTTAGAATTTCCTGGACAGAGCTGCTGTGGCTTGGGCTGGACCAGGCCATCTAGAGACCGGGTGGCCCCGAGGGCTGGCTCGGGGCGGCTGGGGGGCTATGGCCGGGTCTTCCCTCGCCCCACTGGGCAGAGTGGGCAGGGCCGACCCCACCACGCACAGCTGCCTTCTGGGAAGGGTGGGCTTTTGAAGTCAGTGGAGGCCATGCAAAGCCACAGAATGGCCTGGGCCAGCGGCTGGAGGCCCCACTGCTGAGCTGGTCTAGGCTTCCTCGTGGCCACACCCAGGGCAACCACGTCTGGGGCCGACCGCAGGCCGGCCTGGAGCAGAAGACAGTGTGGGCATTCCTCTCTCATGATGGAGGGTCCTGACTGCAAGACAGCAAGGGGGGTTGTGTGTGTGAGATGGGGGTGGGAGCGGCGGTAACAAAAGCTCTGTGTGAGGGACGGTGCCAGGAAAAGCCGGTCCAGAGGAGGGCAGGGCAGGGGCTGCACACGGCTGTACCCGGGGTCACGTGGCCCCTCTTCCAAGATTTGCTTTTGTTCCCTCCCTCCCTCTTTCCTTCCTTCTCCTTGAGAGAGTTTAAATATGGCATGGGTACATGCACATGTGTACGCGCGCGCGCGCACACACACACACACACACACACACACACACACACACACACCCCCTCATCAGGAAACAAACAAAAAGTTCTCTGGGGTCAGCAGCCGTATTCTGGGCCAGCTCCCTGCGGCCTGCCTTGGCTGGATGTCCCGCTGCCTGTACGTCCTCTGAATCAGTCAGGGTGTCTGGCCAAGTTGGTAAATTCCTCAGGGACAGGCCCTGTGCACATGTAATTCAATCTGAGCTTGACCAACACAAATAAACACTACATCAGGCTTTTAAACAAAGTTTGATTATTTACTTTTGAGGGGAGGGCCCATCCGTGGAGGCTCCCACGATGACGGCGGTTTCAGGTGGCCTGGCCTGGGTGCTGGGCTCACAGAGCCTGGCCCGGGTCCGATGGGAAAAGCCCGGATGGGATGGGGAGTGTCAAGAGCTGGACAGCTGCGAGGGGACACCCAGAAGGACACAGCTGGACACCATGCCTGAGGGCATCTACTGGGACAAAGAGCATCTCGTCCTGGAAAAACTAACCCTGCATGTTCTCCTGCACAGTTAGAGAGGGCCCTGCAAGGCCTCCTTTGCACCCAGTGAGGACTTGTTGGAAGTAGGTCAGACAGGCATTAAAGGCCCCATTTCACTGACGGCAGCAGAGGCCTCAGGATGGAAGAGGAATTCGCACCTGGGTCTCTGGACGCCAGTCCCGAGCTTGTCCCGGCCCACGATGCTCTCAGGAGCTAAGAATACAGCTTGGGACCTGCAGTTCTGCAGGCTGGAGAGAGTGTCGTCACCACAGAACCGCCACGCGGCACCTTGCACGCCTCAGCCTGGAGGTGTTCCGATATCCCTGCTCCCCCAGCGTCCTCACCGTCCCATCAGAATCCCCGACTTTTCTACTGCATCTCTGATCACACCCTCATCCACACACACGTGAATAAAAACACTGTGTCGTAAAGGCCTTTGCTCCGAAGGTGCTCCGTGAACGTGAGCCGCGTGGGCAATCAGAGGAAGGTGGAAGGATGACAGAAGGAATGAACGAACGCGCCCCAGGATGCACGCGGCACAGCAGATGGTCCCCTCCTGCCGATGGCTGGACCGGGATGGCGTCGGCACCCCGGGTGCTGGGCCCGCTCAGACTGTTTGCAGCCTTTCCACTGTGATCAACGATCCTGCAGAGAACATTCTTGCTGCTAGATCTTTGTACACATTGATGATCATTTACTTAGGATAAATTCCTATGTAATCCGCCTTTAATAGTGGGATAAACAGAACCATATTAGGAAGGGAAATTTACTGCAGAAGAAAAATAAAACTATAATAAGCGATTCTCGGCAAAGTAGAAGGCTGGCCAGGCCCCCTGTTCTTGACTGTGGATAATCTAGGGGCCCCTGTAGTTGCAGTGTTGGGCTCCCATAGTCAGAGGCCCAGGGTCCTCACCCCGGGGCCCCCTTCGCCCGGGCCTGGCCCCTCGGCTGTGCTGCAAAGGCGGGCAAGTCAGCCCCCCATCCCCACCCTCGCAGAAGCCCAGAAGTTGCTCGGTAGGTGCAGACAGTCTGCAGGCAGGTGAGCCAGGAGGGCGCAGGGAAGGGAGGGAGATGCCACTTATTGGTCGGCACCTGCAACGTGCCAGGCTCTGTGCTCGGAGCCCTGCCTGCACGACCTCGTCCCCATCTCATGTCGTTCTCACAGCAGCCCCACCACCGCCTCGGCGGCGTCACTGGTGAGGACCAAGCTCCGGGAGGTGGCCCGACGCCCCCCCATCACACTGCGGGCGCGGGAGGTTCCGGCCTGGCCAAGCCCGGAGCCCAGTGCCGCAAGCCCGCGTGGCTTGGAGTGTGCTGACAGCACGCACACTGTCACCAGGCCACGGTCACCAGGCCTGGCAGGGACGGAGCAGCCCCAGGCACCTCCACCCTGGCGGCGGCGGGGTGCACGTAGACACAGCGGAAATGGGCGCTGAGATGCCGTGAAGCTCAGGAAACTCGAGGCTCGGTTGCCTTAGCAACGGGCAACCAGGGTCAGCGGCAGAGCAGAGGCAGCTGCAGGGCTGGTGCTAGAAAATAGGCCACGCTGTCCAGCCCAGGTTCCAGGGACCGGAACTCCCGGAGGCCACGCGCTCCCACACCTGCGCTCCCGGGAGCAGGCCCGCGCTCAGGCGCGGGAAAGGGCTACCGCCACCCAGGTCTCAGCACTCAGCCAGGCTGGGGACACCCTCCAGCAGAAGCCAGGCGGTGAACAGGGCGGAAGAGCCCTGTGTCCCGCCCCCTGGGCACCAGGTAAACGTCCCACAGCCGCTCTGAAGACTCGCCTCCTGTGTCCTCTAAGGACAGACTCCGGAGGGCGTGCGCCCGGCTGCAGGGCCCCTTCCCACCAGCCGACCTGTGCCTCCTGGGACTGCAGGCCAGGTAAGGACGGGGTGTGTGGCCAGACGCCCCCGGAACTGGAGGGGACTGGATTCAGGGCTGTCTTGCCCAGCCCTCCTGACCCTGGCAGCTGCCTGCTCTGTGGCCTGGCTGCCCTGCAAGGGAGGGAGGGGTGGCCCTGGGCACGGCCTGCACGTGGGCCACAGGCTCCTACTAGGGAGGGAACCTGCTCTAATTTTTTGTTTGGTGTTTTCCAGGTCAGCTTAATCAGGACACAAGAGAGGCCAGGGGCTTCCACCAGGATGGCTGCGGTGCCACTGTCATAATAAACACATCCTAGTAAACGATATAAATCGTAATGAATAAAACAGATACCGTATTTTAGGGTTAGAACATCTTCACGTGTATTACCTCACTGGGTTCTCACAATAATCCCGTGGGCCAGGCGGGCAGGTGATAGGTTTCCCTTTATTTCGCAGGTAAACTGCAGAGGAGAAGTAAACCGACTTGTGGGCCACCGTGGTCGGAAGCCTCCAGGGCCTGCTTCTTTGCCCTCCTCCAGGGTCTCGGGGGGTGTCCAGATGAGCTAAGGGAGCACTGACGGGGAGGCTGGAAGGACTTCCTAATGTACCCTGAGGGGGACCCCCCACCCCTGGGAACAGCACCCTTTTCTTTGTGCTGCCCCACAAGTTCCCAGCATCACTGCGCTTTCCCTAGATGATTTTTTCCACCAGAATCATTCCATCAGCCGTTTCTCGAGCTTAAGGACACAGTCCCCTTCCTGCGACTACTCCCTGCCCCACTTGCCCCAATTTAGGTATGAACTCCGGGTCTGTGGGAAGAATCCAACTGACCTCGGTTTGTGGCAGATCTGTGATGTTTATATTCCACAATGCCTTGTGTCAATCACTTAGATTGTGTGAATTCAAGCTAGGCCTAAAATAGCAGAAGAACGAAAACACACCTGAAGGACCAGAGACGTCCCAACATGTAAAAAAGCTCAGGTTGGGTCCATGGAAAGCTGTGGTTTTTATTTTGTTTCTTTACCTTTTCTGTTTATTTTTGATTAACCTTTTTGGAAATCACCTTAAAATTAGAGAAACGTTCCAAGTTTTAGTACAAAGAACGTTCCCCCCTCCCCGAACCATTTGAGAGTAAATGGCTGACTTTAGGTCATCACCCAGATTACGGTAATGTTTACGTCCTAGAGTCCGTACCTTCTATGTAACCACCACCCAACCTCCACGGTCAGAAAATTAACACTAATGTATTGTCGCTGAATCCTTGTGTTCTTTTCAAGCTCTGCCACTGTCTACAGGGTCCTTTGTGGTAAAGAGACCCCGTTCAGGCCCACAGACTGTATTTGGCCCTCCTGCCTCTTCCTAGGTAATTGTTTAAACGCAGACACACCCTTGGCAATCTAGAACGCCTCACACGGTGTCAGATCACAGAGGGTTGCTTCAACAACCCTGGAAATGAAGAGAAGGTCAGGGGCCCATGACACCCTCTGAGTGTCCCTGGGGCTTAGTCAAGTGCTTCGAGATCCCTGGAGTCATTTGCTTCAAGAACAGAAGGTGATGTCAGTTCTGGACATCAGAATCCTTCACAAAGCCAAGCCCCTCTGGGGCCGGCCCCAGCATCAGCGGGGTTCTCACTGTGGCTGTGACGCCCCGCACCGCTGCCCTGGGTACCAGGAGGTGGCAGGCAGACTCCCCCTGGAACGAAGCCCACGGTGGCCCACCCAACGTCAGCCCCAAGTCTGGATCATTTGAGCATCTCTGGCCAGGGCTGGCTGTCCACCTCGGACAAGCCTCCAGCCAGCTCAGAGGTCCTGGGGTTGAGGGAATGGCCGGGGTTTGCCCAGTGCAGGGAGGAAACATGCTTCTCCCGGGTGTCCTGCTAACAGGAAGCGGCTGGGAGGAGGAGAGCGGAGGGGGACCCACCCTACACAGCCCTCCGGCCCCAGGGCCCTGCCTCCCCAGGGCCTAGAAGGCCCCCCAGAAAATTCTGTGTGCGCACAAGGCACGTCTGGACTTTCAGACCAGATAGATGCTGAGGAAGGGGGGTCAGTGAGCAGCCTGAGGTTCAGAGCCCCTGCAGTGGAGCCCCTCTCTGAGCACACACCCTGGGACAGGCTCCGTGCACACGGGTGTCGCTCACGTTCTCTTGTTGAATCCAGATAACTTCATGGAGTGACTGTCATTAACATTCCCACTTTACAGATGAGGAAACTGAGGCCCGAGGAGGCAAAACCATACGCCTAACGGCCACAGTGATTGTCAAACCCACGTCTGCCCAGCCCACCACGCAGGCAGCATGTCTGGGTCCACGTGTGCAGGCAGCACGGAGGTCCTCACAGGAACTGCACGGGGCCCAGATGGGGCCAGACATGCCACCGCCCAAAACTCAGAAGGGGTAGATACAGCATTGATCAGACGGGGATCAGGGCCGCAGCCTTAGGGGGCAGCGGAGGTGGGAGTGGGTGCCGACGCTGTGTTAACAAGTAGGCTTTGGAGCGTTCCGGGAAGTACAGATTCAGGCGCCAGGACTCGGGATGGGCAGCCCAGATCTTCCCAGGGGACCTGCCAGCTGGGGACAAGAGCTGTCCCCGGAACACGGCCACCGCACGAGGGGTGCGCTCTGGGCTGGGGCCAGCCCCTCCCCACACCGGAGGAGCAGGGGGAGCCTGTGGCTTCTGTGCTCCCCACCCCCCCTGCACTCCAGCCTGCACCGTCTCCCTGCTCTCCGGGGGCCCGCCACGCCTCCTCTGATGGCCGGGGCAGCCTCCGGCCCAGGACTCCGGGGGTCTGATGGAGGACGACGGCGGGACACAGCTGACCGCACAGCCAGGGAGAGCGCTCAGGGCGGCTCCGTGTCCGGGTCTGACCCCCGTGTGGGTCTGCACCGTGTAGAGAAGGGCACTCCTGAGGTGCGGCCGGGGACCGTGTGCACGCCCGGGTGCAGACGTGGCTGGGGACGTAGGTGTGTGTGGAGCCACGGCCCTTATGGGAGGCACTGGCCGCGCTGGCTTTGAAGGGAGGTCCCAGGCAGCTGTAGGTCCCACTCCCTGGGCCTCAGACGGCCCGGGGCACATATACACACAGCTGTCTATACACACAGTGATCCCAATTGCTGCTTTTATCAGACCAGATGGAGCCCAAGACACCTCGCTGAGCCGCGTGGCAGCACAGCCGGGGTGGGGGGCAGAGCCCAGCGTCTGCCCAGCCCTGCGCCACCTGGTAGCCCCTCTCCCCCGAGCGGGCTGAGAGCCCCTTTCATCAGCGCACCTCTGACCACAAACACGCCTGGAGTCTGGGGACGGCCTCATCAGAGAACCCAGCAGAGACAGCCACCTGCACCCACAGAAGCTGTCTCCCCACGAGCAGGGTGGGGTGTTTGTCAGCCCCCCGCAGCCAACTGCTCTCCCCTGTGTCCGGCAGGAAGGGCAGGGTGTGGGGAGGGCGCGACACTGATTTCCAAACTCCACCTGGTTCAAGATCGTAATCAGAGTCCCGTGAAGAGCAGCTGGTCATCTCTTTTGTCTCCCAGAGGCTGGGGGTAGGGGTGGTCTCTTCCAAAACACCGACTCACGCAGCCAGCACCCTACGGTTTGGGATCACAGACCGCCAAGCGCATTATGGAACACCCATAGGAAAGAACGTTCAGAAGGATGTGTACGGAGCTTTGCTTGATATAGAAAATGCCTGAGAAAATATTAAGCAAAAACCACAAAACTGTAGGCAGGGAGTGACATTAACTGTGAGAGAGGAGCCTGCCTGAAAAGAGAGACCAGCAGGGAGTCAACCTGTCACTTCTGGAGGGGGTGACGGCTATTCTATTGCCCCATCGTGAGCTCCATCAATCAGCAAAAAAAAAAAAAATTGTTAAAACTTAGGGGGGAAAAAAAAACAACTTAGCGGGGAAAGGAACCCTGGCAGGGAGTCTGTGGTGCAACACTGATTCCCAAGGGAAGAGGGGGTTTGTGTGTGCCCGTGGTGGGCTGGGGAGAAAGCCCCGTGAGGGCTAGTACAGCCACTGGACAGCGGGGCAGGCTGCCCGGTAGCACAGCTTAAGTACGGGGCGGGGGAGGGAGTGAGCCCTGGGCAGTGTGCCCGGGCCCTGAGGGGCCAGGGGAACGAGAGTGGGGCGCTGGGGAGTGCGGTGGGCTTCCTGGAGGCGCGGGCCTCCGACTGAACTGGGGTGAGGATGGAGCTGCCGGGTGTTCGGGGGGGGGGCGGCGAGAGGTGGGGAGAGGTCCGGATGTGATGGGAGGGCACAGGGCATCTGAGAGAAGGACCAGACAGGAGGCGGCGGCATTTCAAGTTGGTCTTTTAGAGAAAAGCCGGAGAGGGGCCGCGGGGCATGTGGGCGTTGATTTGGGGTTCGGTTCAGTGAACGGGGGGGGGTGTTGGGGGAAACGTCTGGCTGGTCGAAGCCTCTCCGTCGTGTGGCCGGGGGTCTGGCCTCTGCTCATGGGGGCCTCAGTGTTCCCCGGAGAGGCGGGGGTGGGTGACAGCCCCCCACTGTCCTCGGATCCCTGGGGCTCCGCTAATAAAAATGATTGTAAAACGCTTTGCAAACAGCAAGGCTGCTCACAACGGAAGGTTTCTTCCCCACAGAGGGGCTTCAGTTCCCTCGGGGGTCCGCCTGGAGCCTTGCTGGCCTCTGAAGAAGGGGCCCTTCTGTTCCCCTGCGATCTGGGTGGATGCCGCATCCTCAGGAGAGCCTGGGCCGGGCCCCGTGCCCGCTGCTGGCAGCCGCCCTCGAGCAGCACAAGGGCACTTTGTGTGCCTCCTCGGCCTGGAGCTGCCCAGACCCTCTGATGGTGAGGACACGGGGGCACAGGGAGAGTGACACTGGAGCTGCAGCTTCTCCCTCAGGACAGCAGCTGAGAAGTAGCGGTGACACTGAGACCACAGCCAGACACTCACTGAGCCCTTCTCCGGGGCAGCCAGTTGACGCGTGTTAACTCCTCTCAACAACCCTCTCTGTGATAAGGGACGCCCTCCCCGCCACGGTCCGGGACCGCAGAGACGCCCTGATGCTCAGAACCTGTGAACATGTTCAAAAGGGTCTTTGCAGACGTGGTCAGGGGTAAGGGCCGGTGATGAGAAGATTACCCTGGCTGAGCCGGGTGGGCCTGATCTAATCACACGGACCCTTCAGAGCGGAGCTGCCTTCCCGCCCCGCTGCAGAGACAGAGAGAGGGCGGCACGCGGAGGGCCTCGCTGACGCTCCTTAGAGATGGAGGCAGGGCCTCCAGCCAGAGGGAGAGCGGTCTCTAGAAGCCGCTAAGCGAGGCCAAGGCTCTCCGGGAGCCCCCACGGGAACACAGCCCGGCCACGCCGGATCTTAGCCTGGCGGTTCCCTGTCGGACCTTTGACCTACAGAGCCCTGGGGTCACAGGTGTGCGCTGGGCAAAGCCACCACGTTGGGGCAAATCTGTTACAGCCGCAGTGGGAGCACACAGCTCCGCCCTGCAGGTGAGGGACCGCAAGTGAAGGGTGAAGCACTGCTGGCACCAGCGGAGGACTAGCTCCGGCCACTGGTCCTTCCCCCGAGGGGAGCTGCCCCCTCCCCGACGTGCCAGACCCCGTGCGAGGCCAGCGAGAACTGGGGCCCCGCCAGGCGGGTTGGCCGGCAAAGCCCCGCTTGTCGGCTCCACGACTCTTCCCCGGCTCCTCGTTTTAGCCTCACGACACCTGTTCAAACAGGAGTCAGTGCCCTTACGTTGCAGATGAGACACGGAGGCTCAGAGAAGTGGAACGGGCGGGCGGGGGGGCGGGGGGGCGTGTCAGTCCAGAGTCAAGTGGCCCCGTCGGGCCTGGAGCACACACTCCGGGCGTCCGATTCTGCCTGGCCTCAGGGTTAGGGCGCTCTGGGGTTCACCCCGCTATGTCCCTGCACCTGCAGCAGGGAGCTGGGTCCCACCGCCCCCAGGCAGCATCCTGGGGCCAGCGCTCTCGTGCGCTCACCCCTGGCCCAGGCCTGCCCACTCCTCCCAGTCTGGGCTGCCCCAGAGTGATTTCCCGGGGCAGTGACCCCCAGTGTGGGCCCCTGTGTCCGGAGAGGCTCCTCCCAGGACAAATGTCTCCTGCTTCTGTAGACGCTGAGGAGTGAGCCCAGGGCAGCACTCCCCTACTGCCTGCTAAGCACGTCTGCACCCTCTGCCTATCCTGTCACCTCTTAATGGGTCTGTCACCTCCTCACACATACCCCCCCCCACCCCCAGGGCTTCCCCACAGGACAGGGCAGCCCAGTCGAGGGCCCAGGCCGTCCCTCCCGGCAACAACTGCTCATGAAGCCCGTGCGTTACCTCATCGACTGCCCACCACCTGGGCTGCTTTCACCCCCCCTTTCTGGAGATGCTCAGACAGATCCCATGACGTGTCCCCGACCGTCCAGGCACAAAGGGCCCGGCACCTGGACTCAGGTGTGCGGTTTCAGAGCCCACCTTCCTTCCCGGCAACCCGCTGGTTCCCTTACAGACAAAACACCAGAGACAGGACCAGCCCGCCCTGCCCTGCCTGCACCCGCAACGGCCAGCTCACCTCCAGCCCCCCCAGCCTGGAGTCCCGCCCCTACTCCTCAGCTCAAGCAGACGAGGTCCCAGGGCCTGCTCTGCACACTCCCAGGGTGGCCTGCTTCCTACGAGGCTTTTAAGCCCCACCCAGCGGGAAGACTGGGGCTGGTAGCCAGTCCTGCCAGGATCCCTTCATCCTTTCCTGCTGAGATGCAGCTGTACCCGAGGGGAGGACACCACTGCCCTCCCCCACCCCAGGCCAGGCCCACCAACCCCGTCCCTGTGCGGCCAGCTGCGGAAGGGCTGCTGCGATGGGGGGCGGGGGTGTGTGTGAGTCCCAGAGCCTGGAATCCAAAGCCTTCCAGGCCTCCATCCAGCCCGGCCAACTCTGCATATGCACCCCAGATGCCTCCACTGCAGAAACACCTTCTGCCAACAAGGACCCGACGCCGGGGTCCAGGGGCGGACACGGCCTTAGAAAACTGCCCTCAGAGCCCACCAAGTACGTGGTGCTAGCTACCTGCCCCTCGACGACTGTCAGACTGACCTGCCCTTAATCCTCAGGTGCCTTTGCTCCAACCTTGAAAATCGCTCCCAGTCCGATGGCACAGGAGGAAACACAGCCCCTGCCTTCAGAGACAGCGCCCAGTCTGATGCGCAAGGCCTAGCTGCCACGTTTACAGAGGCCGAGGACGCGTAGGGAGACAGGCCTTGCCTCCAGTAAACCCCACACTGACGCCGGAGAAAGCCCGGCCCCAAGGGAGCCTGCAGTCTGGGGAAACAGCTTCAGTCCCTGGGACAGAACGTCTGGGGCAAAAAGACTCAGAAGGAAAACCTAGACACACAGATGATGGAAAATGAAGCTGACGTCCCTCGAGGGCCTGCCATGTGCCAGCTACCCTGCAGGTTTAATCTTTAAGTCTCATAATTTACAGCCTAGGACACTGAAGCACCGTAGTCAGCTACCCAGCCAGGAAGCAGCGGAACCAGGATTGAAACCCAGGCCTGTGCCTGCCCACGTCCGCTTTAGTACAAAGCACGCGCGCAGGGCAGGGTGAGTCCCCTCATCCCCCACGACGCCATCCTTCAGGCTGGGAGCTCTTTCCCATCCACAGATCACCGCTCTCACGTGATTAAAAAATCACGACGTTTAGGACAATCCATTGACTGTCAACATCCCACTGTCCCAGCAGTAAGGGGACTGCCGACACCCTCCCTTTAAAGCAAAGAGGAGGACTCGGGGCAGGACAGGACCTCCCGAGGCTCCCGGGGTCAAGGACTCTGGGGTCTCAGCAAGAGAGGGTTCAGAGCGCCAAGACCCCACCCCAGCTCCACCCCAAGCCAGTCCATGGACGGACGCCCCACTCAGGACCTCTGGAGGGAACGAAGACTGGCAGCAGATGGGAAGGCCCTTGTGGGGGGTGGGAAGCAGCAGGATGCCGACCCCTCCCCAGGCCCACTGTCTGCTGCGTGCCCCCAGGGCTGGCCTGGAACCGCGGCCTGGCCTCAGGGCTCATGACACAGACCCTGGAGCTCTGCACAGCCCCCCTGTCCCAGGAAAGGGGCCCTGCAGGGAGCAGAGGCAGCAATGCAACAGATCTGGATTGTAGAGACCCTGGTTCCCGCCATGGGACAGTGACTTGGGCCCTAAAGGACCAGGAGGAGGGTTTCAGGGAGTCCCTGTGTCTCAGGACCTGCCATGGGGCAAGGAACCCAGGGCCCAGCGCCAATCCAGCCCCCTCTGCCCCACTCTGGGGTGTGCCGTCCTCTGGGCACCCCAAACCAGCACCGATGCAGGGTCACTGGGCTCCTGCCTGCTGGCCCAGGACAGCCAGAGCTGGGCCGGCATTGGGATGAGGAAGGGACAGCCCCCAAGGTGCAGAGCTGCCCGCTGCTGCCCGCTGCCAACTGCCCACTGCCCACACAGGAGAGGGCGTGGGAACTGGGCTTCTGCTGGGCAACTGCGCCCTCTGGTGGCAGCGGTGGGAAGATGCAGGACCTGCAGACAAAGGGCGAACCCCATCCCTTCTCCAGCTCCCAGAATCCTCTGCACTGCCCTCACTTACTGGAGGGTGGCACTGGGCCCTGCCCGGGGCGGGGGGAGGAGAGTGGGCAGGCACCACCCTGTTCCCGAGGGCTCCCAAACGGACTCCCCCAGGAGGGAGGTGACCTTCCACAGCTCCAGGCGATCGGGTTCCCCTCCCTCACACTCCGGCCCCAGCAAACTTGCCCCCTCTGCCCATCGCTGACCCCAAAGCCCTGCTCCCAGCTCCTCGACCGAGAAGCCAGCTCTGCTCCAGAGCCTTGGCCTCCCCACCCAACACAGGGGTCCAGGCAGTACCCCCACCCCCCACTCCCCGTGTCGGACCCTCCGAGGGCACGGGGCCAGGCCCTCCAGCTGGACCGGAGGTGGTGGGTCAGGGGCGACATTGACCAGAACAGGTTCACACCAGCAACTTATCCTCCCAGCTCACGGAAGCCTCCCACGGGCCTGAGCGGGGAGGCCCGAGAGCAACCCAGTTATGGAGGGAACTCCCCTCCACAGGCCGGGCCTGACGGAGAGCTGCCCTTCCCCAGGCCAGACGCCGTGCCTCATGTGGGTGATGTCATCCCACCCTCGACCAGTCCAACGAGCTGGGGTAAGGTGGTCCCCACTGTGCAGGTGAAGGCGTTTTGCAGACGCATCACCGGCGCAGACAACTGGAAAGTGGCGGAAGGGTAGGAGCCCTGCTGCCCCACCTCCTTCTTGCCCTCAGCCCCCTCCCCGGCCCCCCAGGAGCCCTTTCATCCTCTTCCTGGTGCAGACACAGCCACCCTGGGCCCCTTCATCCCTCCTACTGGAACAGACCACGTCTGACAGTTCTCAGCGTGACTACGGTGAAGGTCCTGCCATCTACTCCTGGGCCTTACTCATTTTTTCCAGTCTAAGTGGCACGGGCCAGGTGGTCCTCACTTTACCCACCTGAGAAGTGGGAAGATCAAGAGGTATCTCTACCATTTGACCCCAGCAGAGGAAGCTACGGGTGAGATCCTGACCTGGTTCTCCCTCCGGCTGACCCCGGGGACCCCTGGGGAAGGTGCGGCTTGGCAGGTGACTGCCCCAAGGAGAGTTCATGTCCGGATCGAGGCCTGACGGGGCCCCGAGGCTGTAGCAGACTGGGCTGAGGGACTCAGGCAAGCATGCAGCCCAGCCTTGGGTCTCTTCCCAAACCACCGAGCACTGCCTCACAGGAAGGGGGCCGCGGAGGCTGAGCTCTGCCCAGCCAGATTCCTCCGAAGGCGCGGACCACCAGCCACCCTGGCTGAATGACCACAGCCGGCACGTGGCATTTCAACAGCACTGCTGGTGGCCTGGGGACGCAAAGGTGTCTCAGCCTGACACTCCCCGAGCTTCTGAACAGAAATGACAGCCTACAGTCCCCTCCCTCCGTTAAGGGGGCCGGTGCTCGGGCAGGGCCAGGAGTCAGGGCTCCCAGGCTCGGGCTGACTTGCCATCGTCCCCTGCCCCAGGGATGAGCCAGTGTCCGCGCTTTGGCCGGTGACGTTTGCCACCGCAGAGACCTCAGCAGAGTCAAGCCTCTGCTTTTCCAGGGGCAGTGATGACTTTGTAAGGCTCTTTAAGGACGCGGCAGTGGAGACCCTCACGTGTCTTCAGCACAGGACACGGGAGACGGTGCTCTCAGCCGTCCAGCTGCGGGGCGATGCTCCGCAAGGGCCCAGAGTCTCTGTGGAGGCGACAAGGGCTGCTCTGAGACCACCAGCACCCCGGAGGCCCTTCCTGGACAAGGTCTGGGCCAGAAGAACAGAGGTGAAGAGTCTGCCTGGAACGCCCCCGACCCCCTTCACAACCACTCTCTGCCTGACTCGGTCCTGGGAGCCAACAGCACTCACTGCCCAGGAGGTCCCCACCCCCGCCAGCGCCTACGATTCCTTCCTCTGTCTCGCCGCCACCCCCCCCCCGCCCCCACCGCCAGCCCTGAGCTGCCTCTGGGGTGCTTGTGCTAACCAGGCTGTATCGCTGGTTTGCTTTCTGGACGTCTTTTGTAACTGAGCCTAGACCACCCGTCCCGGCGCCCAGCACAGTCCCGGCAAGTGTTCGGTGGAAGAATGAGCGATGCCGGGTCAGTGAACGTGGCACCTTCAACCCTCGCTCCACCTGAAATCCCGTCTCCCAGCCCAAACCCCTCCTAGCCCTTTTCCACGGGCTGTTCTCATGAACACAGACCCCAGGCAGAGCCAGAAGCCAGTCCCCCGAGCAGCCCTAAGCCACCCACTGACCCATCGGCCAGCTGCCTCCGCAAAGCCTTTCCTCCCCTGAACCCCCTCTAGCCTCTCCCTTTTCTGGCCTCTCCTTCGGAAACACCTTTTTCCTGCCCTCAGGCTGCTGTGTTTCCTGCCCAGGAAGAGGGCCTCTGGATCGGAGAGCGCTATTTATAGCAGACCTCCCTCCTTCCAGGCCTCGCTAGGTGAGGGTCAGTGGCCCAGGGCTACGCACAGAAGATGCCCAGGGCTTGCCAGGGTCCAACCACCATAGGAAGGAAGGGGCAGGTCCAAGAGGGAGCCTCCTCTGATGTTCAGACCGGCCCCCTGCCCAACCTCCCCGCATCTGCCAGGGACCCCACGGCTCTCCCAGGTTCCCAGACTTGAAAACTCAGAACCGCAGAGGCAAAGACTTACAGGATTTAGATCTGGAGAAGAAGCTAGAGACTAAACTTGATGAGGAAATGGAGACTCAGAGAGGGGAGGGAATCTGAACAAGGGCACAGGACGTTAAAGCAGGTCCTCCAGCCACAATCACCCCTGGCACTGGCCGTACACGACACAGCTACAAAGGCGTTGGTACGCATCGCCTCATTCCACGTCAGGAGGCAGGTGGTATGTGAGGGGCTGGACTGCGTCATCAGGAGAAGATCGTTGAAGGGGGGTGGTGGTGGGATGAACCGGGAGGCTGGGATTGACATGTACACACTAATATGTATAAAACAGATAACTAATAAGGACTTGCTGTATAAAAAAATAAATAAAATAAAATTCAAAAAAAAAAAGAAAAGATTGTTGAAATACTAACCCGCAGTGTCTCAGAACGTGCCCGTATTTGGAAATAGGGTCTCTGCAGATGTAATTCATTAAGACGAGGTCACACTCAAGTAGAGTTGCCCTTATAAGCAGGGTGCCCTCGTACGTAAGTAGAGGGAAATCTGGACACAGATGCACATGAGGACCCCACAGGGAGGAGGTGGCCACGTGGTGACAGAGGCAAAGGCCGACGTGATGCGTCGACCAGCTGAGGGACACCAAGGACGGCTGGCAACTCGGGAGGCCGGGAGAAGCAAGGAAGGACCCCCCAGCACAGGTCTGCGGGGAGCACAGCCCTGCCGACACCTGGAGTCCAGACTCGCAGCTCCAGGAACCGAGACGATAAACTTCCGTAGTTTTAGGCCACCCCGTTCGTGGCACTTTGCGATGACAGGTCCAGCAAGCTGACACAAGGGGCCGGTCCTCTTGGGCAGACGAGGACGCTGAGGCTGGGGCAAGTCAAGTGCATCCCCCGGGTCCAGGCTCAGGGCAGCAGGCTCGCTGCCTCTCCATCCTGGTCCTTCCCGTGTGCAACTCACTGCGGCCTGCTGCTTCCCACCGGCTCTCGCCGCCTTCCTGCAGGGCTGCCCTCGCCGACTGTGACAGCAGATCTGCCGGCTGGCTCTCCCTCCCTACCCATCCGTCCACTCAGAACCTCTCCTGGGAGCCCACCGTGCGCCAGGCTCGGAGCACGTGCTGGGGTCCCTCCAGAGACCAGAGCCGAGCTGGAGCTCCGGACACCGGGTCAGACGCCCTCTTGGACCTCGGGTGTCTCCCCACCGGCTTGGCGCCACCAGTGGGGCCGGATGTCCCAGCTGGTCCATGATCTGAACCTTCCAGGAGGGAAGGTGGCTCCCAGCCCACGAAGGAAAGAAGCGGCACCAGGGCCACGCACAGGGAGCCACGAAACGGGATGTGGTCTCGGCACAAGGAAGACGACACCGCCAACCTCAAAGGCCTCCAGCACATCTTCACTCTCAAAACCCCAGCAGAGATCCTGGTGATGCGGGAAGATGTGGCTCCTGGAACGGGACAAGCGTTGGAAGCTTCCGCCAGAAACAAACCGGTTCATCGCCACGGCAGGAATTAAAAGGAACAAAGTGGAAGCTTCCCCGTAGTATGTTGAGCGAAGGGAGTCAGACACACAACAGAACCCACTACGTGACCCACGTACGTGAAGTTCAAGAACGGGCACCACGAATCTGTGGCGATAAAAATCTGAACAGTGAAACAATGGTGGGAGAGGTGTCCTGACCAGGAGGGACAGGAGGAAACTGGGCTGATGGAAATGTTCTATATCTGGACTGGGGTGTGGTTACCAAGGTACGTTCATTTGTTAAAAACACATGAGACGGGACACTTAACGGTTTGTGTTATTTCACTGTTTGTAAATCATACCCCAATTAAACTACAACAGAATAGGGGGAAAAGAAGGAGAAAAGGGTTCCTTCCCTCTGGGTTGGAGGGAAAGGCCAGCCCAGGGCCCAGAGCATGGGGGGCACCGTGGACGGTGAGGGGAAGAGTTTTCTTCAACTGCTTTCCAGGCTGGAGTCTCGCTCGGGCTCTGCTCAGCCCGCGGCCAGCCTGAGGCGCCAGCCACCTTCACTTCACAGAGGCGGGTGGACGCGGACAGAGTAGAAGGCCCCCCCCCGCCCCGTCCACGGGCTGCTGAGCACGCCTCTCCCCCCCTCATAAATCAGGCCCTCCTTCCGCCTGAGGCATCCAGGCTGAGCCCTCCCTGGTGTCCTGCTGCCATGGCGACCGCCCCAGCCTGGATCTGGGCTCCGGGGGCTCGAGCTCATCCTTTCAAATCTCCCACCTTCCCATATACTCTGCCTCGTCCACACCTGCGACCTCTCCTCCCGACGCCGCGGCTGTGTGCAATGCCCTGGAAACACAGCCTGGGCCAGCGGCTGGGCAGGCTCTGCCGGAAGAGCCCCAGGTCCCTCCACACCCCCTGCCCCCCCCCAGAGGCCTGCAGACTGGAGCCCACCGGGGCCCAGAGAGATCACACGTCTCAGAGCCGCACCCCTCCCCCCTCCCTGTCCGGCATACAAACACCCCTTTGGGGATCAATCCACCCAGAAGTGTGGTCTGCGGGACTGGGGCACTGAGTGCTTGCAGCCTCCTCGCTTTGTCCTGTCACTGGCCCAGCCAGCGTTCACCCTCCGAGGCCCACATGGAGCAGCCACAGGGGCAGCGTGGAGCGTCCGATGATAGTGACCAGCGCCCGCTCCAGCCAGGCAGCTCCTGACACACTAACCCTAGGACGACTCTCGCCATTCCGTGCGGTAGCAATGACGGTCCCCATCTTACAGTCGCAGGAGCCCGGCTCAGACGGACCCCCATCTCCCACCGCAGAGGCCCCAGGAGCAGCTGAGGACCCAGGAGGTGGCCTCTCACCTGCCAGGGAGAGTCAGGACCGGGGCTCCCCTTGGCAGGAGAGAGGGACGGACACCCACGGCCACCTGGCCCTCAGCTACGAACAACCCACCCCCTCCCCTCGAGGCATCAGTGAGCAAGGATTTCCTGAGCCTGACTCCCCGCCGGGACCCAGCCAGGCCACCTCCAGCTCGAAGGCCAGCCCAGCGTGGCCCAGCGGGCTTTCCTCTGCCCTGGGCGGCCTCTCGCAGACACATCGGCCCACCAGCCCCCGCCCGGATCCCAGACACAGGGCTTTGTCTGCGCTGGACATGGTGCCAGAGTGTCCCGGGCCCTCTGGCCAGCTCAGCAGGGCCTTCCCGCCCTCTTCCCACAACTACTCCAACCCTGCGGCCACGTTCTGGGCTCCCCTAGTGGCCAAGGCCAGCAAGAGGAAGCGGTGGGATGACTCAGGGGTGACGTGGCCTCCAGAGACGTGCCCCTGTGATGACATCTGGTAGGGAGATGGGTAACGGCGGGGAGGTCTGGATTCACGGGAGATGCGGACCTCGGGAGGGGCCGGTGTGTCAGCTCCAGACCAGCTAACAAGCCAAAGAGTCTCAGTGTATTGCCAGAAGAACACAGGCTAAATTCGTGCAAAAGGGTTATTTTCAACTCTGAGGAGAAAATGAGAAACAGAACTGAAAACATAACACTTTGACAGTGTTCCTTGGACTAAGTGGGTAAAATTTGTAGGAGTGATGAAATCGGCACCCAGGGAGCCTCTGCTACTAGTGCTTTGGGGGGTTACCCACACAGCCGGGGATGATACACTGATAACTCGACTCCCTGCTTTGCCACCTTTAGACAATATCTGCCGTTACCCGACAAAATAGTAGAAAATAAGAGTCTTTCTCTTTCTCCTTCTCTTCCCCTCAATATTTTATTTTCATTCCTTTTATCGGTTATTTCCCACCTATAACCTTGAGTTTTGTTTTCTTGTTTTAGGACGCTTTGACGACTCTCTCGAACCCCCAGCTGGATAAGACGAGAGCACTGGAGAACCTCCTGGCCGCTCCCCTTCTCCCTCCCCTCGGTCACATCCGCTTGATTTCCCTTTGCCCAGCGACCAGCAGTCACACTGAACTTGCTTCAAAAGGAACGCAGGTCACTTATGGTGTTTGGACTGCTGGAGTGTGGTTTATACTAGCCTTGGAGGCTCCCAATCTCACTTTCCTCGTCTGTAAAATGGGGACAGCATAGCAGGTCCTAAGGCCTCACAAGACAAGATGGCTTTCTGTAAGTAAGATCACACGACATGCAGCCTGGGATGGTCATGACGGCTCACGTTGCTGGGGCCGCTGGGATAACTCTCTGAACCTCAGTTTCTTCTCCAGTGAAATGGGGAGAAGATGAGTGCCCGTCTCGCTAAGAGGTTGTAAAGACCAAATGAAATCATAAGAATCAAAGTGCTTTGCAAAACTCAGGGCATCCCCGTCCCAATTTAAGGGGTCATGACACCAGTTCCCTCTTTCGGGAGATAAAACCGCAGCGCAGGCCCCAGCACACCAGGCGGAGGGGAGATGCACAGCTCCCTAGAGGGCATCCGGGGAACGACTGGGAAATCTGAATGCGGCCCATTTGTTACATATAATAACGCTATTCAATTCACTATCATCGGGTGTGATTGTGGGGCTAGAAGTCCTCAGTCTCAGGAAATGCACGGGCAATCGTTAAGGGTTAAATACCACCATCTCAGCAAGTTATTTTCAAACGGCTCGGGAAAGTGTTATTATATATACACCGATGCGGATAAATGGGGAGAGAGAGACACAGCATCGGGGCAAAACGTTACCAATGAGAGAACCCGGTCACTGTCCTATCACTCGCCTTCTCTACTGATATGACATTTTTTCAAAATAAAACATCACAGGGAAAAAACTTTCCACGTCGGAAGCACCCTAACTGTCGTGGTGCCTTTCCTGTCCCCAGGGAAGCAGGGGCGGGCCCTGACCCCACAGCTGCCACCACCCCCCCCCAAGTGCGTGCGTGGCATGGGGGTGCTGGGGAGGGCCCAGGGACTCGCAGAACCGCCCCAGACGAGGGCCGGGCGGGCAGCTGCTGGTCCCGGCCCGGGGCGTCAGCTGTCTCCTTTGTTAAAGGAGAGCAGACAGACAGTTGGCATCTTAGCAGTACCTGGAGCCAGCCTCCTGCCCAGTCAACTCAACCATCTGCACCAATGAGCTTGGCAAATTCTACACGCTGCTCCAAGTCTGCAGAAAGCTAGGGAACACCAAAAGAACACGAGGCAACACAGACAGCAAAGGGCAAAAGACGCCACCAGACTCTCCCTGCTTTACGCCTTATCCCGTGTCCCCAGCTGGACAGCCAGCTCGCAGGCTCTGGGGGGCGATCCACACGTCAGAAAGAGAGCTGCCTTCCCAGCTGATGGCAGGCATCTGCCGACGTGCAGGGAGCTCGGGACTGGAGAGCCGTCCTCTGTTCGGATGGAGATGGACCCCGGCTTGTCCTAAGGGTGATTAGTGCAACGAGGAGGGTGAGGGGAATCTCACCCTGACCGTCCCTGGACCAGGGCAGGCTCCATGGGCTCACGTGACCCAATCGCTCTCCGAGTGGATTTCCCAACCTGGCCAGATCACGGGAATCGCTGTGATGGGAGGGGGAGTGGTGGAAGGGTGGGACTGGGGAACAGTGTCTTAGGAGTGAGGCATTTTCATTCAGCTCTCCCTGGGGAAGAAGCGGCGTCTCCACCAGGTGCTCTGGCGGCCCAGGTCCCACAGACAGCACGGAGGCCAGTGGGGAGAATAGGATTCCAATCGCTAATATGTGTGGAACATTCATCACGGGCTGAGGACTTTGCATGCAAAGTCAAGACCTGAACCTTGACTCCCGGTCTGCCTCGATTCATGGTCCAGATTCTTACTATGACATCATCCATCTTCCCAGAAGACACTTGAGACCATACCCAGTGAGGACGATCTGAAGGAAACAGGGCAGAGGAGGAGCCCGGGCAGCGCGTGGCATCTGCTTCCAGACCCTGAAAGGCTGTCACCGTGTGGGGCAATAGCACTTGCTCTGCGTGGGTTATTGCTAGCCCCCCACTTTATTTGGGGGTGCATTTGGTGAAGCCCATTCACCTTTGGTATCTTCACCAGAGGCAGTCACACCCACGAAAGATAAACCCAGGAGGAACCCTGAAGGACAGAGCATTCACATACAGAACCAGATGGTTTCAGCACACAGTTGTGGGGGGTCCCCAGCCAGAGGACCCTGGAGGGGATGGTTTAGAGGCGCCTGTGGTACCTGGAAAGCAAACATGGGGCTTCGTGACATGGTTCTTTCCAACTATGAAAGTTTAGTTCTACAGAAGTTGGCATGTATTCTATTTACAAATGGATTTTAAAGTCGGGGAGGGATGTAAAGTGGGTCAGTTTTACTGTCCAGATGGGGAGGGAGTTGCGTCACCGAAAGCGGTGACCAGCCAAGGGTTCCAGGGAGGAAATCAGCTCAGCCACCGAGCGGCCGTAACCCTCACCGTGCCTCAGAGTCACGGAGGCAGCTGTGTCCAACCAAGGGAAGCCGACACTCTGGGGCTGGGCCCAGGGACCCGTCCGTCCTGGTCAAAGCTCCCCAGTGAGTCCAACGGGCCGTCAAGATGGAGCCACTGAGCTGGAAAAGGCAGCTCACGCTGGGGTGGCCTTGGTGCCCTCCCCATGAAGACCCGGAGTCAGTTCACGTCTACACCTGCGTCAGCTCACGTCTACACCTGGGTCACTTCATGTCTATATCTGGGTCAGCTCACGTCTACACCGGGGTCACTTCATGTCTATATCTGGGTCAGCTCACGTCCACACCTGGGTAAGCCCATGTCTACACTTAGTGAGCTCATGTCTACACCCGGGTCACTTCATGTCTATATCTGGGTCAGCTCATGTCCACACCTGGGTCAGTTCATGACGACACATGGATCAGCTCACGTCTACACTTGGGTCAGCTCATGTCTACACCTGGGCTTGTCAAATGTCTCTGACACAGGGGCAGTGGTTGAGCGAGTGTTTAAGTCAAAAAGATCTGAATCAAAGTCCCTCTAAGATGTTCCCTTTGGACATGGGGTGAGGTCCTTTAATCCTTCAATGCCTCAAAGTCCTGACTTTTCTAGTTATTACAAAGTTTTCACAAATTCATGGACATAGAAAGCAGGATGGTGGTTGCCAGGGGTTGGGGAGTGGGCAGAAGACGAAGAGTTACTGCTTACTGGGGACAGAGTTCCAGTCTGGAAAGATGAAAAAGTTCTAGAGACGGATGGTGACAATAGTTATACAACAATGTACTTAATGCCACTGAACCGTACACTTAAAAGTGATTAAAATGGTCAATTTTATGCTATATATATTTAACCACAATAAAAATTTTTAAATGTTTAAAGTACAATAACTATAAAGAAAACTATAATAAACATGTACCCACCCACCCAACTACAGAATGTTAGCACTTTGTCAAATTTTCTTCAGTTTTTTAAATAAAAGAATGAAATTTTGCATATTTTTTTTAAAAAAAGCTTTCAGAGGGATTTTTTTCAGAAATTCAAAGGTACTTCAACATAAGAAAATCAATGTAATTATCAAAACACATGATGAACTCAACTGACACAGAAAAAAAGCATCTGACAAAATCCAACACACTTTCATGATAAAATACACTTAGAAAAGTTGGATTAGAAGGGATTTCTTCAACATGATGAAGAGCATTTATGAAAAACCCACAGCAGACATTCTACTCAGCGCTGAAGACTGAAAGCTTTCCCTCTAAGATCAGGGGCCAGACAGGGCTCCCTGCTCTCACCAGCCGCTCAACGCTGGATGGGAGGTTCCAGCCAGAGCAGTTAGGGAAGAAAGAGCAGTTAAAAGCCATCTGCACTGGAAAAGAAGGAGTAAAATTATCTCTGTTCACAGTTGACATGACCCTGCATATGGAAAATCCCAAAGAATCCACCCATACAAAAGCCAAAAGAGCTAATAAACAAATGTTTCAGGCGACAAGACCAGCACACAAAAATCAATTGTGTTTCTACACACCAGCAGTGGACAATCCAAAAAAGAAACGGAGAAAACGATCCCACTCAGGAAAGCTTTCAGAGCGTCGGAGAACTGGGCATCGGAAGAGTCTCAGGGCCCCTTGAAGCGGGGACATCTCGTTACTAATGGGCCTTGGTGGAGGAGCGTGCACCAGCGAGCACCTTGAGTTTTTCGTGTGTGTTAGCGCGTCTCTTACTAGAATCAAGGAGAGCAAACAGGTCTGATGGGGATGATGGTCTGTGCAAGAGAAACGGAACCACGGCCGCAGGCAGGCCAGAGTGACCTGGGGCTCAGCGTTCTTGCCTCCCTTCACATCGCAAGAGCCACAGGAAGCTGGCAAGCAAAATCCCAGGCCCCCTGGAGGAAATCAGGCCTGAGTCAGCCTTCCCAGGAGGGGGAGGGAACAGACGAGGCCCAGGAAACTGTTTACGTAGGGGGGGGGTTTTCCACTTGAAAAGTTGGTGGGTTTTTTTTTTTTTTTTAAGTTGAAGAAGGAACTAGAAGTGGTTTTTTTGGTTTGTTTGTTTGTTTTTGAGGTACGCGGGCCTCTCACCGCTGTGGCCTCTCCCACTGCGGAGCACAGGCTCCGGACGCGCAGGCTCAGCGGCCATGGCTCACGGGCCCAGCCGCTCCGCGTCATGTGGGATCTTCCCGGACCGGGGCACGAACCCGCGTCCCCTGCATGGGCAGGCGGACTCTCAACCACTGCGCCACCAGGGAAGCCCCAGGAGTGTTTTTAATGATTGTTTTGTGACTCGGGGCCAGAATGATGGAGTGTTTGTCAAGGATAGACACATTTCTCAGTTCTCCGTGGTCCCTAGACTCTAAGAGCTGGTGGTTGGTTCCATGACACAGACGCTCTCCGTCCCCCTTGTTTCTGTTCCTCTCTCTTGCCAACAGCTATGGAACATCTTCTGAGATCTACGGATGGCAATACTAGGAAGAGAAGCATTCTGATGCACGGAAGTGATTGGCTGAAAGGGAAGGAGCCCTAGACCGGGAGCCAGAAGCCCTGCGTTCCAGGCTGGCTTCCGCAGCCCCAGCTGTGCAGCTCTGAGCCCCTCCACTCCCTCCTGTAGGCCTTGATTCCCCGCTGTAAAGGGGAGGGCAGGGCAGGGGCTGGGAGGCGAGACCTCTTTAGACTAGTGCTTCTAAAGGCCAAACCCTTTAAGAATTCAAAAGAACTTTAAAAGAAAAGGGAAGTGACATTGATGGGAAATGGAAAGATGAAAAGAGAGACAAGTTTTAAAAGATGGACAAGAGCTGTTTCTTCTCTAGGCCATTCTTTCCTACTGGGCCAAAGCTGGGCTAATACCAGAGGCTCCCAAGGACTCAGGAGGGGGCCAGGTTTGGGAAGGGAAGGAAAAACAGCATTGCTGTTCTCAGTTTGCTCAGGCCAGGACTTCCCAAGGAGATCCCAGAAAAGGCCTGCATGCTTAAAGCTTGCCCACCTGTGAACAAATCCACCTCGTTATGGACCAGGTTTGCAGGGGAAAAGGGGGGTGGGGGGATGGTGGTGGAGGCAAATCACATGACTCCCAAAGAAAGACATAAATAAGAATAAATGGGCACCGGAGTTGGATGGGAGACCTCTGGGTGGGACCCAAATTTTTTTTTCCCAATTGTATTAATTTGGCAAACATTTGAAAGATGCCTGCTGAGCGCTGGGCGTGGTCAGACAGGACAGCGGGCAGGAAGGCCTTCACAGGGAGATAAAAACACAAAGCAGAATGGAAACCTGCCCCGGGGGAGTTCAGAGTAGGGGCTCTTCCCTCTAAACCTGGGGAGCTCGGGGAAACAGACCCTAGAGGCTGCAGCACAGATCAGAAAAGCCTTGGTCATTCTCTCCTGCTCCATGGTACACAAGTAAGGAACGACCTGCTCTCGGGTCATCCAGGAAGTGAGCAACACAGGCTGATACGGAGCTACAAACTGATCAGCAACTTTCCCCTAGAAACCACTGGTAAAAGCACGGACCGCTGTAAAGCTCATCTCGGGCGAGGAAACGCACAATCACTGCGATTCCCTGTCTCACTTTCCCAGTTTAATCCCAAAGACACACAAACCCAAATTCAAAGCAGGATACAAAAAATTCATAAGCAGGCTGGAGTCCTCTGTGTCTTTGGCCTGAAGGGAGCCCAGGTCTACCTAGTGGCAGCTCCGCCTACTAGGGGGAGGGTTCTTTGTGTGAAGTCCTGCAGCCCCGTTATAAGAGTCGCAGGGGACGCCGCGTAGGGGAACAAAACGCAGGCAGGATGCAAACCCAGGCAGACCCTCTACTTCTGCAGCGCGAACAAGGCCGCAGGCTTCTCAGCTTGAATTTGAACGAGCCAATGGTGTGCCAACCACTGAAACGGGAAGCCAGATAAACGGCACATTATCGAGGGGGATCCGGCGCGTCCCAGAAGCCGGCGCCAGCTGCGCCCTGGGCTGTCTTAACAAAGTCCCATTGACTCACCAGCTGATGTTCCCATGTTGGGCTCGGGGACAAGGAACCCTCTCTGCAGCGTGGACGTCAGAGCTGCACACCATCCCCACCGCCCCCACTCACGCCTCCCCGATCCTGCCTCCCCTCTCTGCCCCCTGCAGACCTGGCCAGTTCTTTATCTTCCGACCAGTTTCTGTCGGCTGTGAGAATAGAAGGGACCCCAGGGCCCAAGCACCGGGGACTCTTAGGTGAGCTCCCAGAGCGGCCACCCTCTCTTTTTCCCTCCCTCCCAGCTGCTCCGGGAAGCTTTCTCAGGCGTGCCAGGAGGACAGCCTCCGGGCCCGTGCGATGCTTCTCGGTGCATCCGGGGGCCAGAGAACGTTTTCTGGAACAGTGCGCCAAGGTCACCTGCCCAGCTGTTCAGCTCGCTCCGCTGGGGTGGGAGGAGAAGATGTGGGCAGGGTGTGTGTGTGTGTGTGTGTGTAATGTAGCCCTCGGTGTCTCTAATCAGAGGATCTCAACACACTTTCAACAGCAAGGCAAGGGAAACCGAGGCTCCGAAAGGTTGAACTTGGGTGGCCCATGGTGAGTCAACTCCTGGACCAGACGCGCAGCCCCGCGTGGACGCTCACCCTCCCGCGGGCGCAAGCTCACCCCCCGGCGCTCGGGCCCTCCTGCCCTGCAGAACCCGCCAGCCCCGTCCCTCAAAGCGGGGAGCATCAGACTCGAACCCACCCCGCGACCGCCAGGTCCCTGAGCGGGCCACTTACCCGCGCGCCTGCGCCCCGGGGCCCCGGGTCCACGCATCCCGACGGCGCCGGCCAGGCCCACGGCGCGAGGAGAAAGTTCTCTGGCTCCCGCGCTGGTCGGCTTCCCCCGGAGTCTCGGCGTCCGCGCTCCGGTCGCGGGTGGCACTAGGGCCGCCGCCGGCCCGGGCCCCACGACGCGGAGTGAGGCGGCATCCCGAACAAAGTGCGTCCCCTGCCGGGCGCGGGGCGGAGCCTGGTGACCCGCTGCCCCGGGCACACGCCGGCCGCCTCCCCGGGCCGGGGGCGGAGGCTGCGCCGCCGAGCGCCCCGCTCCCCCCGCGCTGTGCCAGTTGAACCCGCAGAGGGGCGGAGGCGCCGGGCCCTTCCAGACTTTGTCATTGGAAAGCTATTCCCGTAACCCTTTCCTGCCTTCGCCTTCCGTCCCGCCTCCGCGGCCGCAGAAAGGCGGAGCTGGGTGGCGGGGCAGGAAGCCTCCGCACAATCAAGCGTTTCCTCGGCCGGGACCCGCCGCTTCCAGGCCCGGCCCCACCCCCACGCGCCCTCGGGCTGCCGCCGGCCGGCACTTCTTAGCAGCGCGGACAGAGGGGTCGGCCGGGCCTTCCCACCCGCTTCCGCCCGCGCCCCCTTCCTTCCTCTCTGTTCTGTTCCGCTTTCTGGGCTGGGACGCGGATGCAGAGGGGAGGGGAGACCCCAGAAGGGCCGGGCATATAGTAGGTGCTCAGTAAAATGCGTGGGGCTTTGCCCGACCTCGCGACCCTGCCACGGGCCCTTTCTCCTTCTACGGCCTGGGAGGGGGAGGAGGGAGGGGGAGAAGAAACGACCAGACCCAGAGAGAGGGGCTGGAAGTGGGGCCTCGGCCAGAACCTAGTGCAGCCTGGGCAGTGCGGCCTCCACTGACCCTGTCTCCCGGGACAGGGCAGAGGAGGTCAGGTGCCTGGGCTTCTGGAGCAGGCTTCGAGCTCCGGGAGAAAGGCGGCAGTGCGACCAAGGACCCACCAGATTGGGACCAGAGGCGTCGCCAGCTCCAGTCAGCAAACATGATTGATTATTTCCGGGGCCAACTCCCTGGGAGGTTTCCCAAAGTTTCACCAGCAACGGGTCAACCAGAGGGAAGCAGGGTCAGCAGAGTCCTGCCCAACCCCGTCCAGTCAGTCAGTCGGGTCACAGTGGCTGGGGACCTAAGGGAGTGATAAAGGGACACTAGACAGTGGACAAGCAGTGGCGTTGAGGAAGTTCCCAACTAACCAGGGAGAAGGGTTTCTATATGGGAATAACCTGCCTTTTCTTTGCGGGGGAGGGGCTATCTCAGAGGGACACAGGGGGCGAGTCCTTGCCCTGTGGGTACAGTGGCTGGAAGTGTGGGCTCGAAGGCAGATTGCCTGGGTTCATATCCTGGATCTGCTTCTCATCAGCCATGGGAACCAGAACGGATTCTTTAACCTCTGACCATTTCGGTTTCTTCATCTGTAAACTGGGGTGATGACAGTTGCCATCTCCCACGATTGTTGGTGAGAGTAAGTGTGCTAATCTAGGCGGCACACTCAGAATAGTGCCTGCGCTACTCAGTAAACATCAATTATTATTTTGATCCCTGAGTCATGCAACCCTGCATCCAGTGTGTCATTCAGCCATGTGCTAACTGGAATCTCTCTCGCTTTTCACAGGCTCCTTGGCCTGCTAAGGGGAGCCTGGTCCTCTCGGAAGAAGCACTGTCCTTTCTCGAGGGCCCATAGGGTGGGCCGGCTGAGTTCCTCACCTCCTCGGTCTAGGGACCAAGGATTACACAGCAGGCTTGCAAAGCAGTTTCAGAGACTGAACTGCCCTCTGGGCCACGGTGAGGCTGCACACGGGGCCCCACCCATACTGGTAATGGCAGGAAGGTGCTGTTCCTTGGGTGCTGAATGGGGAAGAAGGCTAAAGCCATGGTTTTCTTTTTCTAATTTATTTATTTATTGGCTGCGTTGGGTCTTTGTTGCTGCACGAGGGCTTTCTCTAGTTGCGGCGAGCGGGGGCCACTCTTTGTTGCAGTGCACGGGCTTCTCAATGCAGTGGCTTCTCTTGTTGTGGAGCACGGGCTCTAGGCCCGTGGTCTTCAGAAGTTGTGGTGTGCGGGCTCAGTAGTTGTGGCTCGCGGGCTCTAGAGCGCAGGCTCAGTAGTTGTGGCGCATAGGCTTAGTTGCTCCGCGGCATGTGGGATCTTCCCAGACCAGGGCTCGAACCCGTGTCCCCTGCATTGGCAGGCGGATTCTTAACCACTGCGCCATCAGGGAAGTCCCAAGCCATGGTTTTGTAAGGGTTAAATCTCTTCCTCCGTGAGATCAGTATTTCTCTCCCATTCATGAATGGCTGATCACACCAGTCCCCCGACCCTGCTCCAAATGTCCCAGTCACAGACCTGCAGCAGTGAAGTGTGTCTGGATAAACACGCTGGCATATGGACAGGTAGGGGGGTGGGCAGGGGATGAACAGACCAGCTCTAGTTGTGCTGAAGGGCAGAGGCAGGGACAGCTCCTGAGAGACAAGGTGGTGGGACAGGGCGGCAGAGAGAAGCCACAGTGACCGTGGACGCAGGGCCGCCTGGGTGGGAAGTAGGGTCCCCCCCCCCCCAGCCCAGGGGAGGCCTCTACCAAGTGCCTGCCTGTGAGCAGTTTTCCTCCGAACACAGTGATGACTCTGTTGCTCTAAATCAAGCAAATGGCTTTTCCTTAAATATGAAAATCAATAAGTAAAGGCAAGGGCCTGGCCACCGGGAGAGGAGATTGGAGGCACTGGCCACAAGGGAAACGGTGAGATGCAGGCTCAGAATCATCCCCCCACCCCACCGCAAGGCGGCCTCCAGGCCCTGCTGACCCCCCTGTGACTCCTTAAGCCCAACAGCTGCCCCTGGGCCCCTCCTCCATCCACGGCTTAGAGCCCATCCTGAATCAGGGCAGGAGATTGCTAACGAGAGGATTAATGTCAACGTGACAAATAGGTTTTAAAAAATCAGCCCAGGAGCCTGTTGTCACCCCGTGGTCTCAGACCTGGCTTGAGTTGAGATGCTCCGGGAGCCCCAGCTCAGCAGGTAGCATTTCCAGGCCTGGCCTGATTTCCTGGGGCCCCTGCCCATTTCCTGCCCCCTTGAGCTCTGAGGACTGAGACTAATCTGTTTTACGTTTGGGATCCGGGAGTTTGCACTGTCAGAGCTCCCCCATCCCATGTGGCCCGCCAGGGTCTGTCTGCACCTTCCCGCTCCCGTTAGGCGCGCAGAGCCGTCTGTAAGGCAGGGATGGGAGCAAGTACATCACTTTATTTCTTGAGCCTTTAATAAACGTCGTTAGAGGGAGCCTCTGGCTTCCTCCTCGGAAGAACAGTGGAAAAACACTGGGTGTCAGAGGACCCGAGTCCACACTCTGGCGGGGCCCTTGCTGAAGCACATGCTCATCCGTAAGCGGGGTGACACCCAGGGGACACCACCGCCTACCGAGGCCTGGGTGAGCGTTCAGTGAGAGCCGAAGAGAAGGTGTGGTAGGTAGTGCTGAGCATTTGCCAGCAGAAGCTCGATTATCAAACAGAAAACACAGCTCATACTCCGGCCCCACCCCATCCCACCTGCATCCCACATCCCCTCGGGCATACTCTCCATGTTCGAAAACACGCTTTTTTTTTAACGTCTTTATTGGAGTATAATTGCTTCACAGTGGTGTGTTAGTTTCTGCTATATAACAAAGTGAATCAGCTATATGTATACATATATCCCCATATCCCCTCCCTCTTGCGTCTCCCTCCCACCCTCCCTATCCCACCCCTCTAGGTGGTCACAAAGCACCCAGCTGCTTTCCCTGTGCTATGCAGCTGCTTCCCACTAGCTATCTATTTTACATTTGGCAGTGTATATATGTCCTTGCCACTCTCTCACTTCGTCCCAGCTTCCCCTTCCCCCTCTCCGTGTCCTCAAGTCCATTCTCTACATCTGCGTCTTTATTCCCGTCCTGCCCCTAGGTTCTTCAGAACCTTTTTTTTTTTTTTTAGATTCCATATTATGTGTTAGCATAATGGCCACCATTATGCTATGTTAGAGAAATGTTTTTCTCTTTCTGACTTACTTCACTCTCTATGACAGACTCTAGGTCCATCCACCTCTCTACAAATAACTCAAATTTCATTTCTTTTTATGGCTGAGTAATATTCCATTGTACATATGTGCCACATCTTCTTTGTCCATTCATCTGTCGATGGACGCTTAGGTTGCTTCCATGTCCTGGCTATTGTAAATAGAGCTGCAATGAACATTGTGGTACATGACTCTTTTTGAATTATGGTTTTCTCAGGTATATGCCCAGTAGTGGGATTGCTGGGCCGTATGGTAGCTCTATTTTTAGTTTTTTAAGGAACCTCCATACTGTTCTCCATAGTGGATGTATCCATTTACATTACCACCAAAAGTGCAAGAGGGTTCCCTTTTCTCCACACCCTCTCCAGCATTTATTGTAGATGTTTTGATGATGGCCATTCTGACCGGTGTGAGATGATATCTCATTGTAGTTTTGATTTGCACTTCTCTAATGATTAGTGATGTTGAGCATTCTTTCATGTGTTTGTTGGCAGTCTGTATGTCTTCTTTGGAGAAATGTCTATTTAGGTCTTCTGCCCATTTTTGTATTGTGTTGTTTGTTTTTTTGGTATTGAGCTGCATGAGCTGCTTGTAAATTTTGGAGATTAATCCTTTGTCAGTTGCTTCATTTGCAAATATTTTCTCCCATTCTGAGGGTTGTCTTTTTATCTTGTTTATGGTTTCCTTTGCTGTGCAAAAGCTTTTAAGTTTTATTAGGTCCCATTTGTTTGTTTTTATTTCCATTTCTCTAGGAGGTGGGTCAAAAAGGATCTTGCTGTGATTTATGTCATAGAGTGTTCTGCCTATGTTTTCCTCTAAGAGTTTTATAGTGTCTGGCCTTACATTTAGGTTTTTAATCCATTTTGAGTTTATTTTTGTGCATGGTGTTAGGGAGTGTTCTAATTTCATTCTTTTCCATGTAGCTGTCCAGTTTTCCCAGCACCACTTACTGAAGAGGCTGTCTTTTCTCCATTGTATATTCTTGCCTTCTTTATCAAAAATAAGGTGACCATATGTGCATGGGTTTATGTCTGGGCTTTCTATCCTGTTCCATTGATCTGTATTTCTGTTTTTTGTGCCATTACCATACTGTCTTGATTACTGTAGCTTTGTAATATAATTTGAAGTCAGGGAGCCTGATTCCTCCAGCTCCGTTTTTCTTTCTCAAGATTGCTTTGGCTATTCAGGGTCTTTTGTGTTTCCATACAAATTGTGAAATTTTTTGTTCTAGTTCTGTGAAAAATGCCATCGGTGGTTTGAGAAAACTTGCTTTTGAGCGATAGAAATCTGACTGTCTACTAACAACCCTCATCCTCTCTGGCTTGATCCGTTAACCAGCAAGGAGCTTCACGGGAGTGGGATGGGGGGGCGTGGGTGTGGCAGTTGTCCCCATGTGGCTACCCTGGCCTCAGGGTGCCGGGCCCCTGTGTTGATGGTCTAGACGAGGACCCGGGAGGAATGGTCTGTGAGGAAGAGCTGGCACTGGGCTGCGTGTTTCAGGATAGTGAGGCTTGCCTTATGGGGAAGATGGCTTTTCTCCCTTTCTATCACCAGGAAGTGAGCCGTGCTGATAGTCAGTCATGGTGTTTTTCCAATGATGGCTTTTCCAGAGGGGTGCTTCTGGAAGGGGCCAGCAGGGTAGGAATGGGGTGGGCAGGGAGACATGCTTCCCTTTCGGGAGGCTGGCTCTGGCTGGAGCTGCCCCGAGAAGATAACAGTCTGACTTACAGAGCTCTTTCTGGGTACTGACCGCTAGTCTAAGCCCTTAACATCCGTCTCATTTTTGTCTCTATTTCGTAGGTGAAGAAATTGAGGTTGAGATCTTGCCTGGGTCCCCAGCTGGTCAGTGCTGGAGCCGGGACTTGCATCCCGGCATCCTGGCACCCAAGGCCATGTGCCCTGGTACCATGCAGATCCGCAGAGGAAAGGGGGGCTTGGAGACCATGTGGGGCCCGGGGAGGGGCCTGTCACTCAGCAGCTGCTGCACGTTTCTTTCTTTCTCCCTTCTTAATGGCTTTTTTGGAGTATAACTGACATACTATAAGATTCACCCCTTGTAAGTATGCGAGTCCATGATTTGTACCAAAGCTACCGAGTTGTGCAGCCGTGACCACAACCAGGTTCTAGAACACGTGCTTCACCCCAGACGCTTCTTTGCTCGGTTGCTTTAATGAGTCTCGACTCCCTTGTCTGTAAAGTGGGAATGACACCGCCTGCCTTGTAGGCCTGTCCCAAGCATCAGATGAGCGTGTAAGTGGCGTATGGTAAATGCGTGAGTTATTCCCATTCTGGTCCCTTAGAGTCACTCACATACAGACTTTCAGAGCTGGGTGTGGTCGGGAAGGCTGTCGAATCCCACCCTCTCCTTCAACACATACGAAACCAAGGTGCCAAGAAGGTCAGCAACTCACCGCTAAGGACACGCGGCTCAGGACATGCAGCTTGGTAGTTCGGTGCTCTCTTATCTCCCGCGAGACTTTCCCCTGAGGCACAGGGGAGGTGTCATTGCCACCACCCCCGCTCTTCTGGGGGGCGCCCAGGGCAATGCTGACCGGCAGGCATGGACTGCCGGAGTTTGCTTGTGCTGGTGGAAGACTGCCCAGGACTCTGGCCTTGGAGAGAGAGCGCAGTGGGGAAGGCTGGGTGCAGAATCCAGGGACACGGCCCAAGGTGGGGGCCGAGGCAGGAATGTCCACTGTCGGGACAGAGGACGCATTGATTCAAACCACCCACAGGCCGGCCAGCTTCGTGGGCATGTGCGCCGTCACACGGGACCCCGTGTTCGGTTTAATGCTTTGCTGTTGCCCCCTTCAAATTCTTACCAAGTTTTTAAACAAGGGACTCCACAGTTGTATTTCGCACAGGCCCCCATAAATTGTGTAGCCAGTTTTGCCCACAGGACAGAAAGCAGAGCCCAAGCTTGACTCTCAAGGTCGCGGTAAGGAATAGCATTTCTCCACCCAGAACTTCCTTACATGTGAGCTATCTATGTACACGACACGATCATGGAGTCTTAAAATTGAGCATTAAGAGAAATCAAAGTTGCAAAACAAACAGCACTCTCTGATCCGAGTTATGTCAAAAGATGCCCCACAAAACTCTATATTTCTATGTGCATTATACCTGTATGAAAATACGTTTTTAGAGAACTCTGGAAAGTCTCCAAACTGATAGCAGTGGTTATCTCTGGGGAAGAGTCACCCAGGGCGTTGTTAATTCTTTCCGTATGTTTGAGTTGCTGGGGTTTTTTCACGAGGAGAATGTATTCAGGAATTACATAATGACAGGTAAAATGGTAAGATACTCCTAGTATATTCTGTGAACATTTTCTTATATCAGTAAATATTCCTTTTTTTTTTTTGCGGTACGCGGGCCTCTCACTGCTGTGGCCTCTCCCGTTGCGGAGCACAGGCTCCGGACGCGCAGGCTCAGCGGCCATGGCTCAGGGGCCCAGCCGCTCCGCGGCATGTGGGATCTTCCCGGACCGGGGCACGAACCCGCGTCCCCTGCATCGGCAGGCGGACTCTCAACCACTGCGCCACCAGGGAAGCCCAGTAAATATTCTTAACACCTTAAGAAGTGTCTTGTGGGACTTCCCTGGTGGTCCAGTGGTTCGGACTTGGCGCTTTTCACTGCCGAGGGCCAGGGTTCAATCCCTGATCGGGGTTCTAAGATCCCGCAAGCCACACAGTGTGGCCAAAAAAAGAAAAATTTCTTGAGAAGGAAAAGGAGGGACATGGGGTGGGTGTGGAAGCCATCGCCCAGATGGCCCGTGGGTGCTTGGCGTGGCCACCAAGGATCTGGAGGCTGCGGGGTCCACTTTCGTGGTGGGCGGGTGACAGGAGGTACTAGGGGCGTGGGTTGCCAAGTGAACCAGGTGACGAGGTTGTAGAAGTGACTTTGGCTGTGGTGAACAGAGGTGACGGAGGCAGGGGTGCAGGGAATCCCCTCTACGGGAGGAAGGGATGGGGCCCCGGTGTGGGGTGTACCGGGAAATGGGGGGTTTCAGGCAGGGCGCCTAGTGGACAGAGGGCAGCTTTGGGGTCAGGGCTGTAGTCAAGCGTCAGATTCACTGCCTCCTCGCCGTGTGCCCAGAACCTGGGTCTGTCCCCCGGGAGACAGAGGATGCTTACAATGCACTCCTGGTGGGGATGTTGGGAGGATGTGATGAGACGACGTCGGTGAATCATTGGACCCAGTGCCTGCCTCAGACTGGGAGCCCCAAATGTCCCCCCTTCCCTTTAATTGACGGTAGTTTGAGGCACTGAAATGGCCAGAAGTATCTGCATGTATGAAGAGCCTTCTTTCCAGTGCCTCCCTCCCCATTTTCTAGGCGAGCTGCTGAGAGCCTCCCGGGTGCAGCCTGCAGAGGCTGAGCGGAGCCCGCCGGGAGGGGAGAGCAGCTGGCTACGGCCAGAGGGCTGGGCCGTGAGACAAGAGGGCCAGTGAGGCTGCTTTGGGCAGCTCGGCCAGGGGTCCCACGTTGGGATCCTGGGAGGGGGATGCTCTATGAGCGCTGATACCAGTTCCCTCACATTTCTCTCCCCCTGGCCCTTTGGGCTCCCCCGCCTCCGGGGTGTCCCCGCGGCTGCTGCAGCCTTCTCCGCGGGTGCAGATGTGCCCTGCGGCAGCTGGACCGCCCAGCACCTGTTGCCCGGATCAGCGGCCGTAACTCTACTCCAGGGAAGGCAGGCCAGGTGCCGGGCTTTGCCGAGTCCTCCTTCCTGCAGGCGGAAAGGCGGGGCATCTGCGCGTCCTGGCTGCGCGTGGAGGCCGCCTGGAAAGTGCTGGGCCTAGAGTCTCAGCACAGACTGGACCCTCTTCCGGCCCGGAGCTGCTTCCGGCCATGCAGCTGCCCCCTCGGCCCAGCTGGTTCGCTGGGGGCTCCCACACCGGGGCGGGGAGGCTGGGGAGTGGTGCCGGGGGCAGGGCGCGGGGAAGCGGGGCAGCGGCGTGGACCCGAGGGGTCAGAGGCGCCCAGAGCTGGGAGGAGGCGGGCAGTGAGGCCAAGGTGAGCTAAACTCGCCCCGTGTGGCCTCGGCTGCAGAGATGTCGTTCTGGAGATGCTGGGATGCAGAATCTCCTTCCCAGCTGAGTGTGCGGGGGTGGGGGTGGTGGTGGCGTGGACCAGGCAGGCCTCGTGGGAGCCCGCACAGCCATGCGGACTGCCAGCCTTCATGGAGAGCGCGAGCACCCGGTCAGGAGCCCCGGGTCTCTGAGAAAAGCTCATGGGGCAAATCCAACACACACATCTCTGACATCCAACCCACACACGGCATTGCACATGTCAAGGCACGTGAAAACCTCCCAGGAGAAGACCGGGCAGTGAGTCAGCATCGCTGATGTCTGGGTCACACATCCACTCCCCTGTCCGTTGGTCCTTGAATGAACGTCCCCCTGCCCCCCACTCAGGGAGGGGAGGCTTGAGCCGGCGATGCTCAGAGATGCCGAGGTCCCTACAGGAAGCTGACCTCCAGCTCCCGTCTGCCTGGGCCAGCCAGGACCCATAGTCCAGGTGGCGGGTGGGTGGCCCCAGCCACACGTGGGACACTGCTGACCCCTACTGGCACTTTTCTGCCCATAGCCAGCAGGCAGAACCCTAGGGAGAGTGGAGCGTCGGGAAAACCTCGCCATCCGTCTGGGAGGGGGTGGGAAGAAATAGCCCAGCTCAGAATCTCCCCCGTGCGGGCTCCTTTGATGAGACCAAGAAGAAATTAGAATACAACCCAGACCGTGTTTCTGGGAAGAGCGAGGTAGACTGGCAGCATGTCCTCCCAGCCTCTGTGGCTTGGTCAGCTCCTTGCTACCCATTCCCTAGAACCTAAACCGAGAAACCATTAGCAACACTCCACCAGCCAGATTCAACTACTCAACCAGATAAAAAAGGAAAAAAATGAACTTTGCGCTTAATTTCTTGTGGGTCTGATGCGCCCTTTGGACCTGGGACTAACGGGATAATTATGGCTTTACTGTCTCCTTTTCCACGAGAGGGGTTGGCGTTACACTCTTTGGGAAACTGCTACGGGGAAAGCTGGCATCTGGAGGATTTGCCTCTGTGGCTAGATATTTTAAAGATCATTCGTACAGCCCAGGGATGTAATTTAAGTCTTCCAGAATCTTTACTGGAATCGTCCCCGGGACCAAAGGAACACCAGACGCCAACGATTCCGACAGAATTAGTGTGGAGGCCCCCGGGAGGAGGGAGGCCGCTCCTTTTTAACCCCCTCCTTCTCCTCTGCCCCCCATCCTAGCGGCAGACCAGAGCTCTCCTTCGCTTCGTGGCTAACCTCCTTCGAGGGTGCGTGCGCTCCCTACCACCAACCGCCCGTCACCGTCAGGCCTCCGCTCTGGACACGGCGCTGAGCCACTCCAGCAAAGGCAGTCGTTGGCCTCTTGAAAGCTAACTCTCAAGCGCGTTTTCCATCTCTCATTTTACTTGATCTCTATAGCATCTGACATCTTAACAGTCGTTCATCGTTTATCAATTTAAAATTTTATTGTGAACTATTGTAGACATGCCGAAGGTATGGAAAACAATATAGCAAACATACCTGTTGCATCCATCAAGGTTCTGCAGAGAAACAGAACTAATGGGATATTCATTCATTCGTTTACTGACTTATTGTAAGGAGCTGGCTCAGGCAGTTACGACAGCTAGTCCCGAGTTCTGCCGAGGGAGCTGGCAGCCCGCAGACCCAGGAAAGCCAACGGTTTAGTTCCAGTCTGAGTCTGAAGGCCTGAGAACCGGGTGAGCTGATGGGATAATTCTGGTCTGAAGGCCGGCAGGCTTGAGACCCAGGCAGAAGCCGATGTCCCAGTTTGAAGGCGGCCAGGCAGGAGGGATGCTCTCTTATTTGGGGAAGGGGGGGTCACAGCCCCTTTGCTCTATCCAGGTCTTCAGCTGATTGGACAAGGCCCACCCACATTAGGGAGGGCAATTCGGTTTACTCAGTCGACTAAGTTAAATGTTAATCTCATCCAGAAAACACCCAGAATAATTTTGGCCAAATATCTGGGCACCCCGTGGCCCAGTCAAGTGGACACATAAATTTAACCATCACACCTGTGAACACCACACGGTGTGAGAAATAAAGCAGCGTGAGAACGTAGCTTAAGCTCCTCCCCTCTTGAATTTCTCTCTCCCCACAGAGGGGGTACTATTCTGCACTTGGCATTAGCCATTCCCACACATCTCTTTATGCTTTTACTATGTTACACACTCTACCTGCACAGACTATTTTAACTAGACATCTGAAATCATACTGTGTGTGTTCCGCAGCTTTCTTTTTGGACTCAGCACATGCTGTCTGGGTCATGGATGTTTCCAGAACTCCTCTGGCTCTCCTGAACTGACCAGATCAGGTGTGACTAGGACACCAGGCACAGTTCTTTCTTTTCTTTTTTTTTTTTAAATCTGACTCTGTTCTTCTTCCTTCCTTCCTTTTCTTTTTTCCTTTTTACGCTATGACCAGATACTATCTCAGGCACTGGACACGCAGAAGTTGACCAAGACACAGTTCTGTCCCCAACTGCATGCTCCTCTGTAGCCCTTTGTAGCAAAGGAAGTTTTGTCTGGGACCACGTCTGTGCAGCCCAGACTACGAAGAATCAACCTAATCCTCCTAAGGTAGCATAAAGCTACCCTCAGGGGGCTCAGGGGATGCCCGCAGGGGGCTCAGGGGATGCCCGCCTGTGCTCTAAAGCAGAAAACACAGGCGATGGGCTTTAGCATTCCGCGTCCTGGAGAGAGAGCGGGACCAGTCTTCTGCAGGCTGGGCCCCAGGCTCCGCAGAGAGAGGAGCCGCGGTCCCCTTCCCTTGGGTCTCGGGGCCCAAACGCGGTGCCTCGGGAAGCTTGTTTCCGAGACGTTCGGCTACTGCCAAGGGCCAGCCCCACCCCCATCCCCCTTCCCAGACAGCCACGCTCGACCTCTCCATCCCAGCTCGTCCAGCCTTTGAAGCAGGCTCAGCCATCCTTCCCTGAAGGCTGGTGGGTGACACGGAGGGTCCTGAGCATCCGGGCCTGCCCCCCACCAGCCCGTGGGCGCTCGCGCTCCGCGGTGGTCCTCGATCTCTCGCTCCCTGCGCACTGCAGCGCCATCCTGCCTTCTCACGGCGGGCTGCGTCTGCTCTCCGAGCAGGGTCTCACTCTGCACGAGGACCGCTCCCGGCGCCTGTGTGACACCCACCCAGGGAGCTTCCACGTGACCACGGCCATACCTCATCTCGCTGTGCTGCGGCCTCCCCTTACTGGTCGCTTCCCGCTTTGCGCTCTGCCCGTGCCTGCTTGAGAAGACTCAGCGGGGCAGAGTCGCTGGCTCTACCTGGCCACTGGCTGTGGTGACACCAACTGGATTCTTCTGCCTCTGGGAGTCAGTCTCGGCAGAACCTCGCTGCACGGGCCCCCTCCCCCAGAGGCCACTACTCCCTTGCCTTGGTCGATGCTGGCCGCCAGCCAGAGTCCCTGACAGCCCCTCGGGAGAGCAGCCTGCATCCACCTCTTTCTCTGAGGCTCCTTTTCAGAGAAAGGTTTTTGCAAGCCTTAGTGAGGACGGCTCAGCGGATACTTGTAAACCCTCATGTTTTTTCTTGGCAACACCCCATCTGTAGAAACATTCTTCCTTAGGAAATGCATCTCTGAATGCAGCGTAGCTGAAGGGATCCACCTGGAGTGACCCACCCACCTCTGGAAACTGTCTTTTCCCAAAAGGGCTGTGTTTCCATCCCACATGCTCTTCTAGAACCTTGCCACGGTGCACATCAGGAGGCGGGGTCTGTGTCCCCTTTCCTTGAAACTGGGTGGGGCTTTGAGACTGTCAGCAGAGCACGAGGGGTGGGGTGGGGGTGGAGTTCTGTTCTGCACCTTCTGAGGCTGGTTGGCAAAAGGCCAGACAGCTTCCTCCTGACTTCCTCTCTCCCAGGACGCTTGCCCTCGTGGCCCCGCCTGGCCGCCTGGCGAGCTTACACGTGGGGGTCCCCGCTAACAGTCCAGCCGCCAGCCAGCACCAGCTGCCGGCCACGTGAGCAGGAAAGTCACGATGACCCCAGCTAGCCATCACCTGACTGCATCACATGTACGGTCTGAGGAAGAGCTGTGCAGCTGAGCTCATAAACCCCAGAACCACGAGACAGAAAAGGGAGTGACGGCTGCAGTTCAAGCTACTGAGCTTGGGGCGACTCGTTACGCAGCAGCAGGTACCAGTCTGTCCACTTCCGTGTGGTCCCGCTCGTCAGCGTGCGCAGTAGCTCAGGTAAATCTGTCCCGGATTCCTGCAGGGGAGCCTCCCTCCTGAGCCCCCAGTGCTCTTTGCTGTGCCGGCCTCCTGCACCCCGTCCAGCGCCCGCATGTCCCCTGGCCCTGGGAGGCCCCGAGTCTACAGCCCAGTGCTTGGCACAGAGGGGGTGCTTCTCGGAGGAGGGGGAAGACGATCCCGGGGAGACAGGAGGGCCCTGAGCCAAACAAGCTTCCACTACCTTCAAAGGCCTTTTTCTCTGACCAGCGTCCCAGGACTTTTGGCTTCTCTGCTAGGAGCCTAGGATGTCTCAAGTGAGAGTCAAAAAAAATTTAAGTAGCAAATGACCCCAGTGGACAAAGGATGAAGGGCTGCTTAAGCTAGGAGGTCCCTGAGAGTGTGATTCACAAATTGGCCGGCAGGTGGCAGTCTCGCTCCTGGTTCTTACCCTGCAAACTGGAATGAACGCTTTGGTGCTGGAATTCGTAAAACATAAAAAAACAAAGTAAAGCCAAGCACCTCTCCAGGCTAGGCGCGTGTGAGCTACGAAGGAGACGGAGCCACAGCCCTGCCCTCTGCGGCCGTCCTGTAAAGAGTAAACTCTGTCTCTTGAGCTCATCTTGGATTGCCGTCCAGCCCTTTCTTCTGTCTCGGGGTCCCATTTCATACGATTGACCCTGATGGACCAGAGGCGTCAAAGCTCTTGCCTAAAGTTTGGTTATTTTCAAGCTACTCACTGCTTACACCTCTGCTGTCTGGCCGGATGACCACAGGGAAGTTGGAGTGTCCTTGACAGGAGGACAGGGAACGGATCAGAAGCAGAGGAGGTAGGTCTGCCGGAGAGACTGCCCGGCCACACTTCTCCCCGGAGCTGCCAGGCCCCGGGCCCTCCTTTGCCGTCTCCCGGTGCCTCCTGTCTCCCTGCCCACACCGGCCTGGTGTGGACGCAGGCTGCTGAGAGGGAAGCAGCCTCACAAGGCCATCGGGCCAGGGGGCGGGGTAGGGGAAGTGGTGGATTTAACTGAAAGTTATACAGCCTGTTTCACAACACCCTGAGGACCCAGCCGCGGGCCTCCCCCTGAGGAATTTCTGAATCACCTTTCAAGCTCCCTGGAACATTCCTTGTGGTTCACAGTGTAAAGGGCAGCTTGAAGATGGGAACACGTTTCCCTGTTGGAGCCCCCATAGTACCCTCGTTCCTCTCCAGGTGGATTTCCCCCTTTCTTTCTTCCAAGCATTTTATCCTCCTGACGTTTACACATGGACTTTCCTGCCCTTTCTTTTATCTTTGGCCATCAGGCTTATTTCTCCTGCAGACCCCGAGAGGCTCTGGGACTCCTCCTCGGGAAACATGAAGACAGGGACTGAGGGTCCCGGTCAGGAATGCGGGGCCATCCCTCAGCCCCCTGTCACAGCCTCAGCACTGCAGAGCCAGATCTAATCCAGGGAGATCCAGTGAGATCCAGGCAGATCCAGGGAGATCCCGGGAGACCCCCCGGGAGATCCAGGCAGATCAATCCTGGGAAGAGCCTTAGAGCCACCCCAGGCCCCTTGCTGGGCTTGTCAGTCCAGGGTCCACAGAGGCTGGCAGGACACCCTTTCCAAGAACCTCTGTTTCTCTTACTGTAAATAATTTTCAACATTATCTTCTTATTAAAACAAACACAGGCATCTGTGAAGGAGAACGTGAAATTTAAACAAACTTTTATAATAAAACCAAAGACTTCAGAGCCCTGGGAGCGACGGATCCCGCCAGCCCTCGAGCTCCCGGGAGCAGCGCGTCCCCTCTCTGCTGGCAGGGGCACCTCCGCGGGAAGCTTTGCGAGTGCGGAGCTGGTCCCAGCCCTCGTTGCACACACGAGGAAAACCGGGGTCTGGATCGCGGTCACACGGTCACCGAGCTGGTTACCGCCCAGTGGTCCCCTACGTGCAAAAGAGGTGAAAACAGCCCCACAGCCTTCAGCCACTGGGGAGAGTAAGGGGGGCCGCTGGAAAGACCCCCATGGGCAGCTGGTGCTCGGCACTTGTTTGTTAGTATTGATATCATTTATCCTCAGTCTTGTCGGGACGTAATAGACATAGGGCACCGTACAAGTTGAAGGTGTGCAGCATAATGACTTGCCTCACATACACCATTATCAGGATAAATTCAGTGACCATCCGTCATCTCGTATAGCTAGAATAGCAAAGAAATAGAAAACTTTTCTCCTTGTGATGGGAACTCTTAGGATTTACTCCCTTGACAGGTTTCCTGTAACGGACAGCAGCGTTCACTGTCACGTTGTACGTTACGTCCCTAATACTTATCATCTTCTACTGTAAGTTGGTACCCTTTGGCTGCCTTTATCCAATTCCCCTCCCACCACCCCCTGCCTCTGGTACCCACAAATCTGATCTCTTTATCAGTTTTTTGGGTTGATTTTTGAATCACGATGGACCAACAGCCCTGTTAGCTCCTGGTGCACGACACAGCGATTTGATATTTCTCTGCATCTCAAAATCCTCCCCGTGATCTGTCTGGTTGTCATGAATATTATTTATTTATTTGGCCATGCTGGGCGGCATGCGGGATCTTAGTTCCCCGACCAGGGATTGAACCGGGCCCTCGGCGGTGACGGTGTGGAGCCCTAAGCACTGGACGGCCAGGGAATTCCCCATATTATTATTTTAAACGCTTGGTGACGAGCTGAGACTCACAATACAAATTCAGCCCTGCTTCCTTCAGAGTGTCTTGGCCCTGATGATACAAGGGCTTTGCTCTTCCTTGGGTGTCCGTCTCAGGCTGTGAAACGGCCGTGACCACCCCCAGGCATGTGGACAACGTGTTCATCTGCGTCTTTCCTCCTCGACCCACACGTTTCCTGTGCGCCCGGGCAGCTCCCGGCAGAAGCTCAGCCCTGCAAGCGCTCACTTTCTCCGGGAAAACTTCCTGACCCTGTGCTCCCCCCCGGAGAAGAATAAAGCATGCAGGGCGATCACATGGCCTGGCTTGCCTGGGACAGTCCTGCTGCCCCAGTGTCGTGTGGACACACCCCTGTGCTCTCCACTCAGCAGCCGCCCAGGAGTCAGGGCTCAGGACACAGCCACCAGTTTATGAGGTGCTCCAAGAGCCTCCGGGAGAATCCAGGCGTGACTGCCTTTTCCTGGACCTTCCCTAAGGATGTTTCACAGCACAGGTTGGCTGTCCTCCCTGGGGAAATCCATCAGCAGCCCCATCGCCCAGACAGGACAAACCCAGACCAAAGAAGGACAGGCACGAGTCTGCCTTTTTGTAAAATCTTGGGCAAGACTCCAAGGCTCCTCTCTCCGGGGTCCAGGGAACTGAAGGGAGACGGGATACCCGCGAGCCCACCACCTCTGCACAGCGAGCCCGTGGCCTCTGACGCCAATGTCGTTCGGCAACGTCACGGGCCTGTTGATTTATCGCGCGCGTGGCGCGGGGGTGACCGGGAATCCTTCTGGGTTCTGCTCTTACATCTTGGCTGGGTCAGATGAGAACGGCCACCCAATCTGCGAGAAATCCTGGTCGGTGCTCCCAATCTTGGGGGACCCTGTTTGTCTGGACAGCCCGGCCCAAGGAAACATGTTTCTTAGGGTAGAAAGTAAGAAAAGCCTAGATAACTATAATACTCCATTTTCTGGTTTATGAGATGCTCGACTTTACTCCTGGAAGAGTTGGTTCAGCCACCTGGGGCTTTAAATGAAGCCTGTGAGGGTCTGAGGCCTTGATACCTGTCCAGCCTGGAAGACGTGGCAGCTGCATCTGTGGGTGACCTGGGGGAGGGGCGACCAGCCGCCCAGCAGACCTGCCCCCAGTTCACTGCCTTGGGCAGAAGGACGCTTCCTTCTCACAGAGACGCTGGAGCCCAAGAGAGCAGCAGAGGGTGACACACAGACAGGCGCACAGCGGACACAATCACAGCGAAAGGGACACCCAGGATCTGGGTAGGCCCTGCTCCGTCTGCATCTGCATTCAGTGCAAATGGGGTAATTCAACCTGGAGAACTAGAGGGAGTTTCCTTTTGACTTAGAAATGCAGTGAACAAGCTACAAAAACTGCAAAGTAGAAGGAAGTGCTTTGTCTCCCAAGGCTCTCCCAGTCCTGGGAGCACCAGTGTCTCAGATTTTCATGATCCTCCGGGTCCAGACCCATAAGGCCCAGAGGGCAGTGCGCCTTGACTGGGGCGGGCAGGACCTTGGGGGGAGAGGATGGTACCTTCCTTTAAAGCCTGGCGCTCTCTGCTCCCCACCGGGCCCTCCTGACCAGGCGCCCCCGGGAGCTCCTTCTCTCTCCAGAGCACTGCGTTTCTGAGCTGTACCTGCGTCCAGGAAGGAGGTGTGAGCCTCTCCGCCCTCTGAGATGCCGGCAGCGGGCTTGCAGGAAGGGCTGGGAGGTGGCGAGGGCAGCCCACCCACCCGCAGCTGCCCCTGGGCAGCGTGGCGAGGCCCAGACAAAAGCCCAGCTGAAGCGCCCACTCCTCAGAGCTGCTGTTTGGGGGTCGGAGGGGGGGCTCCTTCTTTGGATAGCAGGGGAGATTGGGGCAAGCTGAGGGGACAGAGCTGTTTGGGGGGGTTACACTCATGGAAGGGCACTGCTGAAGGCTTACTAGGCCTATACAATCTGTTCCCCCCGCCTCCCCCCCACCAAAAAAACCCCACTTCCGTCTGGATTATACCCCCTTCACAGATGCGGAACCTGAGACCTGGGGGCGGGGACCAGCTAGTACACGGAAGGGGCGGGCTCAGAGCTTGGCCTGTCTTACCCGGCGCCCCCGGGACACCTGCCACCAGGACACCAAACGCGAGACCACCTCCCGTCCCCCCACACTTCCTCTTGTGTCAGAAGTTTATCAGGAGTCCTATCTCTTGGATCACGTGTGTCTCCACCCTAGTATTAGGCTGCCGGGAAGCCCTGAGAAGTTCCGGGCACGTGTGAGCCGCTGCTTCCCCCGCGGCGGGGCGCACCGCGGGTCCCCAGGGCGCAGCCGGGACGCCTCGGGCCTGGGGGCCGCGCTGCGGGACTGCGCCGTGACATCAGCGCCGGTGCGGTGACATCGGCGCCGGTGTGGTGCAGTGTGCAAAGCCCACTGGTTGGCGTGGCCCGGACACGCCCTCCCCGAGCGGAACAAAACGCCGCGCGGGCCGGGCGCGCCCAGCCCCGCTTCCAGAGCGCTGCCGTGCCGGTCGCCCGCCCGCCGTCCGCCAACCGCCGCGCGCCCAGCCGCCGCCAGGTGAGTGCGCCCCGGCCCCGCCGCGCGCAGGGCGCCCCCGGCCTTCCGGCCCCGCCGCCGCCCGGGAAGCTGCGAGGAGGGTCGCAAGGAAAAGGGGCGGCCGGGGCCGGCGCGGGCCGCGGAGCGGGGAGAAGTGGCGGCGGTTGGTTCTCTTTCCAGGAGGCGCGGGACTCCTCCCCACCCCGGGCTCCCGGGACACAAAGGGTCCCCACGTGCCCCTGACCCGGGACGGCCAGTCTCCCCACCACCTGCAGGTCCCGCGGCGGGACAATCGGCGATTCTGCGCGCGCACTGAGCTCATTGTACAGCTGGGGATGAGGGCGGCCGTGCCACCCCCCGCCTGCCCCCTGGACAGCGTGCCGAGGGCAGGGTGGGGGAACATCTAGGTTCAGGGCCCGCCTGGGGCAGCTGTGCCCCGAGCCCAGGTGTTTCATCCTTAGGAAAGGACCAGATGGCAGCCGTCCCCGGTCACCCCCCGCCACGTTCACGCCCCCCCTCGCCCCTTGTCTTGGCGCTGCGTGGGCACCATCACCCCAGCCTGAAGGAAGCCACAGTGTTTGGTGGCCTCAGTCCCTGAGGGCCGGGGAGCAGGAAGGGGCTGCCACCAGCACACTTGAAGCGAGCTGCAATATGTTACCCAGCAAGCCCCCTCGAGGCAGGCGTCGGATCTGCCCTCACAGGCCGCAGAATGTCCTGCGAACGCCTGTCCCATTTGTCGTGCTCTAATCGAGACCTGGGTGTAGGCGGGAGGGTGCGTGGGCTCAGCCCTTCCCCGGAGGCCTGGGCTCTGGCCACCACCCCTGCTCCTGGGCGCGGGTGGGTGGGCAGCCCCCTCCCAGCTGCGAGGGCTTCACCTGGAGATCCCGTCCCAGCGGCTCCGGGAGGTCCAGCGGGCTCTCGTGCAAAGCCTGGCCCTGACTGACCCTGAATGCTCACACGACCGTGGACAGGGGGCTTCGCCTCTCACGCTCAGCTTCTTTGTGGGGCGCTACGGAGAGGGCACGACACAGGCCCGGAGCCCAGAGGGGCCAACTACTGCCTTGTCCCTGGGCCTCGCCGCAGCCTTTCCCCTGCCCACCCCCCCACCCCAGAAGCTGAGGCGGCTGGGGGAGCTGGCCGCCCCTCTGTCAGCTCAGCGTGCAGGCTGGGGTGTCTCCGGGTGGGATCTGGGCACTGGGTGTTGTGCCCCTGCTGCTTCTCACTTGCAGCCTCCTGCTGCTCATGGGGGGCTCGGGCTCTCTCCAGAGAGACTGTCCTTGTGGCTGGATCCAGCCCTGTACTGCCCACAGCCTCCCAGGGAATGGCCCCGTCCCGCGGGGAGGAAATCCGGGCCGGGGACAGGCAGGCGGGGAAGGAAGTTTATCCTGCAGAGGGTGTGCTGTGGGCCAGGGAGGGGGAGGGGCCGCACTGCCTCTGTGGGGGGTCTGAGGGGTGAGGGACGCAGAGGCGAGACGGCGCCTGTGCTGCGGCACTGCTAACAGAACGTGAAGCGTGGCAGGGCCACGGCCTTTGCCTCTGGGCCGTCCCGCACTTGCCTTCCCAGCCCAGGTGTTTTCTTTTCTCAAGGCAAACGTTTGCCTGCTGGTGAGCTGGTGAGCCCTCCCTGGCCAGGAGCGTAGTGTCAGCACTTGGTTGGCGAGCGGTAAATATTTGGTGAATGAAGCGGGTAGGAGTGGGCGGCTCGTGGAGCTGCCCTACCGGACACGTGTGAACCTTGCAAACGGGCGCTCCGGTGCTCGCCGGTGCCCCTGTGCGTGGGCTTGAGGCCCAGGTCAGGGAGGAGAGGGACGGTCTCTATTTACTCTGGGTCTCCTGGTGGGAAGGCAAACTGGGAAGGCTTTTCTGCGAGGCTGCTGGAATTTAGATATTTCTGTAAGCTGGCTTATTGTGAAAAGTCGGCTTGAAGAGGACAGAGGAATCCTGCATTGAACATTTTGAGGTGCTGGTGAGAATAAAGGTCACCGGTTGCCACCACGCGGGCGTTCTGGCAAGTAAGAACTGGACAAGCGTCAGAGCTGGCCCTTCCCAGAGAGCACAGTAGGCAGATGTCTGCGCTTGTTGGGCCCCAGGGACTGGCCTGTGTCCGCCATGTGTGTGTTATCTGGGACAGTCTGTGAGGTGGGGCGGACGCTCCCCATTTTACAGACGAAGAAACTGAGGCTCAGAGGTGATGAGTAACTTGCTTGGGGTTGCAGCTGCCATTCAGACACAGGCAGACTCCTTGCAAACCCACGCCCAGTCATTCGCGTTACAAAGAGCTTTATGGTGGCTCATAAACTACTTAAGGAAGATGTGGCTTCGCAGAGTGAACGAGGATGGAGTCCCGTTAGAACGCACGACCCCTACGTCTTCCCTTTGCCGCATGGATGGAGAGGAGGAGGGGGCCCTTCTGGAAGTCGGGGCCTGGGTCCCAGGTGATACGTTTTCACCAGGTCTGATGCGTGTTTGAATTTTGGTGCCGGGTGTGCAGGAAAGAAAGGAAGCCTGGGAAAGAGCCTGCTTGAGGAAAAGACACACACACACACACACACACACACACACACACACACACACACACACACACACACACACACACACACACACACACACACACACACACGAGCTGGGGGTGAGTCGGGGAGGTGCTGGGTACCTGCTGGAGCAGCTGTGCTGCGGTTTCCTGTGGGCAGGAATTTCTGTGGTGGTGATGGGGCCGCACTACGCAGCTACCCAGGAATTTGTCTGACGTCAACACTGAGTGATTCCCATGTATGGTAAGGAGTGTAAACACCGAGGCAGCTAGCATTTCCACCTCTTCCCAGGGGCCGGGAGGCACTGTCTGATTCCTGCAGTGACAGTGGATCACAGGCTCAGCCCCCACCCCACCCACCAACCCGGCAAGCACACCCTCCTCTGCAGTGCCCCCCGGCTGTCTATACAGGAGCCGCGGGGGCAGGGGCTTCCCGAGACGTCAGTTGCAAACAGCCTGTTTTATGAGGTCTAAGGGCTCGTGGGTTTTGGTTTTGCTTTTTAAAACTGAATCCAGGAAGATCGTTCAGACCTTTCCAGCATGGGTAACCAGTTGTTACTAAGGTGACATCGTTCCAGATAAAAGCAAAGACACTTACCTGTTGGTCAGCCTGTGAGACCTTGTTATGATATAGGACTTCCTGTGACAGTCTGGAAATACTTAAAATGAATTCTAGACCCCCATTTCTACCTTGGTTGACCTTTGGACTTCTGAACCCCGGGGGTGGAACGCTCTGTTATACGAGGCGCTGGGGGGCACGCGCCAGCCCAGCCCACTGCCCCACGAGGGCCTCGGGGCCTGGACTTGAAAAGACAGAACTCAGAGAGGGAGGGAGAGAGGGAGCCAGGTGACTGTCGAGTTTTGGGAACCGTGGGGTCTGGAGGGATCACAGCGCAGCGGTGCCGGCCGGCTTCTCCCAGAGGCTGAGTCACGTGCAGGGTCCCCAAGAAGTCCCGTGGAGCTCAGGCCGGGCTTGTATCGCATGTTGGCCCTTCGTCGCCCCAGCAGTGACCGTTCCTTTCAAGGCAGGACTGTTTGCCAGGCTCTCAGATGGTACCTCTAAGACCTGGGCTCTGAACCCTGAGCGGCGGGGTGCCCCCGCCCCCTGCCTTGGCTCCCTCCTGACGTCGGTGCGGGGAGGAAGGGGCCGAACAGCGAGGTGGAAAGGGTGACAGCTCCCTTGTGTACCTGGCTGGGTACCACACAGCCAGGTGATTCTAAGTAGGCAGGCACCTGACTGCGTGGGTGGGGACCTCAACTCTGTGCCCAGAGGTCACCCTTTGGCCCTGGGGGGCAAGAGGATTTGGAACGGGAGAGGTGGGGATTTTCCACTGGGGAAATGAAGCCATGGCATGGATTGTCGAGTCAAACCGCTGATCTGAGGAGAGGAGGCCTTCCCTCAGACGCTGGGAGCCCGCGGTGAAGGGCGCAGCGTCTCTGAGATGGCTTCTGAAACCTGAAACCTGACCACACCGGGCCGTCGCCTCAGGCCGACTTTCACAAGATGTGGGGTGCACGTGGGAGTCTTGCCCTGTGTCCGCTTCTCCCTCTGCTGCCCTGCGAGCCCCGTCTTGGGTCTCTGCTCTTGAGACAGAGGATCTGATGAGACGGCTGCCCAGGAAGGAGGGGGCAGCACGCCGAGCCTGTCACTCGTCGGAAGAGTTCAGTCCTGGGCTTCTCTCTTCCGACCGGCCCTGGATCCTGACATTTCCGGCAAATAGCTTCCCGGGTACTTCCAGCCATTCAGCAGAAAATTGAAGGCTGGTTGTCTGTCGAGATTGTCGACATGTGAAGTGGGAGGAACCAGAGCTCTCTGGAGGAACCCACTGCAAACCCAGAGTGGCTGATGTGATCACAGGGACAGCAAAGCTTCTTGGTCCCCCAGAGCAGAAGACAAAAGAGTTAAGACAAGTCTCTGCTTGCATCTGGGGTGCGGGGGTGACTACACCCCAAGGAAGGGCAGGGCACTCGTCCCTAAGTCAGGGATTCCGGGTCCCTGTCTGGCGTTGCTACTTCTCAGGCCTTGCTGCTCCCAGATGCGGCCTGGCTGGGGAGGGGAGCGGACATCCGGCCCTCGCCTGGGCCCGCCCTGCGGGTGGTCGCCAGGAGGGCGCCCTTGCAGCACACCAGGCCCTGGGCCATCGCTTGATAATTTCTTTCCTGATCCTCAGAACAACTTAAGGGGTCAGTGGATGGTCCGATTTAGAGACAACCACATCAAAGCTCAGACAGGAAAGTCGCTTGATCGTTCAGCTGGGAAGGGATGAATCCAGGTCCCTTTCTCCTGACCTCTGAACTGAGCCGCCTGAACTCTGACCCAGAGAACATCTCTCCTCCCCGTCGACTGCAGGGCCTCTGTCCTCAGAACTGAGCAGGCAGCTGAGAAGGAGCTGGGCATCCCTATAGGAGCTCCAGAAGGTCTGAGAAACAGTTTCCTTTTAAGGCAGTTGGGCCTCCTGTCTGCGGAGTCCGGCTGATGAGAAGACGGGGCTGGTGGGAAGGAGGCGGCCGGGGCTCCCCCAGCTGAGACTCCCCCCGCCCACCCGCAGATCCCTCAGAGGGGTCCTCACGTGGGTGGGGGGAGGGGAACCTGTCCAAGGCGCCGGGCCCTGTCCCTTCTCTGGGCTCCCGAAGGGGACCCCCACCAAGTGGCCTGGCTGAGGAGTGGCCCAGCCGGGAGGCGCCCCAGGCAGATTTCGCCCATCCTGCCCTGCCCCTGGTTCCCTGGGCCCTGCTGGCTGTGGGCCCCTGACCCGGAGCCAGGGAGAACAAGGGCGGCCTGTTGGATATGTGGGTCTCCACGAGGGAGAAGGGCTTTTGTGTCGGGAACAAAACACTGCTGGGAACAGCTCCCCACCACGTGGTCGGGGAAGCCTCCTCCCTTAGGGAGGAGCCTCCCTAGGGGCTGGAGGACGTCCCCTGTGGGTTCAGGGGGTGGAAAGCAAGGTGAGGATGGAGCCCGGGCGTCCTGGACGCCCCCCGAGTGCAGCCCCCTGAATACGATGGTACCAGCACAGTGACTGGGTGGCTGGACCCGGCTGGGTCCCAGTTCTGCTTCCTACAGCCTGGTGACCGCAGGGGGCTGGCCTGGCCTCCCCAGCCCTGTGTCTTCATGTGTGTCACGGGCGTGTCCCCAGCCCCAGGTCACCAGGAGAAGTGGATGGTGTTTGCAGACTGCCCGGCACACAGTAGGTCAGCAGACTCAGGGCAGGCTCTCTGCCGGGTGCCGCGGGCAGGGGTTTAGGGGTCGCGTCTAGTCACCTCGTCGGAGAAGCCGCATGGCTCCACGTGAACCAGAACCTCTCCCAGGGCTCCCTGCCCAGTGGCCGTCCCGGCACCGCCCCGCAGGGACTGGAGTCGCCAGGTGGCTCGGGGGTCTGGGCTCTGCCCCGAGCACCTCCCTGGGGTCACTCGGTGCAGCCGTGCCTGCCTGATTAGAACGGGGCTCTGCAGCGAGGGCGGCGTGGGGGACGGTTAGGCGGGCAGTACCGACCTTGCTTCTCCCACCCGACTGTCCTTCCTGGTTTGCAGCGCCCAGCTCTGGCTCAGCAGGGCAGAGGGGCCAGAGGAATGGCGGGGCCTCAGAGGCCTGGGATGGGGCCGGCCCTGCGGCTCCAGGAGCTCAGGCCTCGTGGGTTATTTGAGGAGGCAGAGCGGGGCCACGTGCGGTTCGAGCGATCCTGTCCTCTGGGGGTGTGGGATGTGCGGAAGCCTGATGAGCTGTGGACGGTGCAGAGCCCGGAGGGGAAGGCTGGCCCTGTGCAGGTCAACGGCCAGTCCAGACCCATGTGGGTGAGGACGGTGGGCCTCCGCCCTGCCCAGAGGGCTTCCACATGCCTTGCCCCAGGCTGGGGCAATTAAATCACCGAACCTGAGGATGTGTGAGGGTCGGGCGGTATAGCAGGAGACAGAGCTGGGAAGGTACTCGGGGAGGCTCTCTGGGTGAGGAGTGAGCGTCCCCTTCTGTGCCAAGAAGGTGTGGGGTGGGGGGCGGGGGGTGGCTAGGAAGGGGATTCCAGAAGCAGGGTGGCCGGAATTGTCCTCTCTGGGGATGCATTCAGGTGTAGGGTAACTGGCTTAAACGGCAGGGGAGCTTCTTAGTTTGTTTAACTGGAGAATCCGGAGACTAGTCAGCGTGGTGTCTGGCCTTGTTCTGTGGCTCAGTGATGTCAGGGCGGCTCCCTTCCCTGCTGTCAGCTTCCTCCCGGGACGGCTGGTCCCCCTTGGAACCACAGCCCCGGAGCCCATTGCTCCCCCTTCTCACTCAGGGGAAGGGGGCTTGCTTCCAGGACGTTCTCTCTGAAGATCAGGATGTTTTCTTCTCCGGAGTCCCCAGGACTCCCCTCTGTCTCCTTGGCCTGAAATGCATAGCTGGCCCATCCCCAGCCGGTAACCCGGGCTGGTCAGCTTGGGTCCAGGCCGTGCGCGCTGGCTGCAAAGCAGGGCGGCTCCCGAGCAGAAGGGGACTGGAGCGTGGTGCTCCCTCCCAGGGGGCCGTGGGCCAGCTGAGTGAAGGTGAGTGGGGAGAGGCCCGGAGAGGAGGGGTGTCAGGGTTTGGGGTGAGCAGGTGAAGGGGGCACAGAGCAGGTGCGGCCGGGAGAGGAGAACTGCTCCCCGTTCTAGGGTTTGGGATAAGATTCCTCAGTGCTGGAGAGAATGGCTGGGGTTCCAGCAGCAAAAAACGGACAAGTCGGGAAAAAGAACAAGTTAGAGAGGAAGGGTAATGAGTTCAGGTGGCTCGTGTTGAAATCGAGGTGCTCATGGACCATCCAGGTGGAGGTTCTCCCGTGGAACCGGGTGTACGAGCCTGGGCTCCGGGCAGAGGTCAAGGTCAGCGATGAATGGAAATCCTTGGCAGGGGTGACCTCGGGTGCAGTGGGACCAAAGGAGACGTGGGGGGAGAGAGGGACCAGGGTGGGGCCAGAGGAACCCCAGCTTTCAGGAAATGGGAGGACAGAGCAGAGGCAGTGAAGTGGACTGACTGGTCCACTCCGGCAAAGCCTTGCTGGAGATTCCCACGGTTCCGAAAATATTTCAGCCTCGGAAGCTGGCGTCACCAACACCCCTTCACCACGTGGAGCCTGCTCTCGTCCCTCACGTACCCACTGAGCATTGTGAGGGCCTCGGGCTCTGCAGAGCTGGATGGAGGGCATGGACCAGCTGTGGCTCTCAGTATTAGGGGAGCCGATTTATTGAACATCTGTATGAACACCTGTGTGTCAGGTGCACACACCTGTACAAACACGTGTGTGCAGGGGACTTGGTAGTGAACCTCGACTGGACCTTCTTCTTGAGCGGAGGCCTGTGTCCACTGTCCGGTGGGGTGGGGGGGGGGAGAAATTTTCCTCCACCCTTCGAGCTTCTTCTGACTGGAAAAAAATTAAATTGACACGAGACAGATGAACAGGAGAAAATCAAAGTTCAAGAACATGTCTACATGGGAGAGACCCAGGAAACCTGAGTAACTCCCCAAAGTGGCTGAAACCCTCCCCTTAAATATCATCTTCCGCTAAAGACAAAAGAGGAAGTTGGGGGTTGTGGAAGGCGATTTACCTGGAGATGGAAAAGCAAATGCTCGGTGAGCGAGTGTTTGCTGAGCCAGCAGACACGATGGGACAGAGCGGACTCTGGTCTCCAGGCCCTGCCGACCCTCCCAGCACACCCGGCCCGTGTTCTTTGCAGAGATCTCTGGCGATAGCTCTGTTTGGGGAACAGGCCCTCTATCGAAATTCTTTTAGGCAGTTGGAGGAAGGTCAGTTTCTTCCTGAGTCTGTTGGGCCTTGATTGTTTTCGGCTTGAAATAATCTGCAGGACAGAGAGACGTTTCGGGATGGCAAGTTTTGTCCCCATCACCCATCTTGTACCCGCAGTCGCCAGCGCCCCCCATAGAGCCCCCCCACCCCAGCCCCGTGCGCTTCTGTCCAAAGAACTGGAAGGGTCGCCGTCCCCCGGCAGCCAGGCATCTGTTGAGAGTGGTTGAGATGGGCCTTCCCTGATCTCGGGCTCTGCGGGCATCTGTGTCTGCCGCTCGGGCTCTGACCTGCGGGGTCGCCTCCCCTGTGCCTTGGATTCCTGCACTAATAATCGTCACCGCACACTCAGCACGTGCCAGGCACTGACGTGCCTTTGACGCGCCGTGTCTCACTGCATCCCCGGAAATGATCTGTGAGGTAGCTTTTGCTTTTATCCCCGTTTTACAGATGTGGAAATCAAGGTTTAGAAAGACCAGCTACCTTGTTCAAGGTACACACAGCCAGTGAGTGGCAGGGTCAGGACTGGACCAAACCCATCTGGCATCAGGACCCCAGCTCAGAACCAATACCTAGAGCATCGCAATGTTGTCCCAGGCCGCCTCCTTCGGACTCACCTGGGTGCTTGTTAAAAATTCACGTTCTTGGGGCTTCCCTGGTGGCGCAGTGGTTGAGAGTCCGCCTGCCGATGCAGGGGACACGGGTTCGTGCCCCGGTCCGGGAAGATCCCACATGCCGTGGAGCGGCTGGGCCCGTGAGCATGGCCGCTGGGCCTGCGCGTCCGGAGCCTGTGCTCCGCAGCGGGAGAGGCCACAACAGTGAGAGGCCCGCGTACCGCAAAAAAAGAATAAATGAAAATTCACGTTTTTGTACCTCATCCTCAGAGGTCATGATTCATCGGGTCAGAGTTGGCGCTGGAAAATCTGATTTTGCAAAAGGCCCCCACCTCCCCCATTCTAATGGACTCGTAACTGGGCCCTATGTGCCTACCTCCTGGTTTAAAAAAGAATGGTTTTATTTGTGAGTTGTATCTTATATACAAAAGAGTGCATAAAACCTGCATATGTGTGGTTCAAAGAATAATTACAAAGGGAGCCTCTGTGTGATAACCACACGTGGCTGGTGCCTTAGCAGACCCCTTGGTGGCCCCCGTTTTCTCTCTTTGAGGTAACGAATCTAAGACAGTAGTTTGTGATACTCATTGCCTTGCTTTTCTTTATAACTCTCCCACCCATGGGTCCCTCCCTTGACGATAGAATTTTGCCTGCTTGCAGGCCTGACACAGATAATTTGTGTTTTATGAGTTCTAGCTTATCTGCTTCTTTTGCTCCAATTCATCTTTGTGAGATTCATCCCTGCGGACGCACGTAGCAGATGGTTCGTTGTTACTGCCGTTATGGCCTGTATCTTGTGCTTGTTGTGTATCCTTTAGAATGCCGGGCACGGGGCTGAAAACACACCGGTTGCTCAGCGATTACCTGTGGGCTCTGGGGTGGGAAGCCCCCAGGTTGCCGTTCTGCCCCCCCAGCTCCCCCCTCGACCTCTGTCCCTGGCCTTTCTGTTGTGGGCCATCTGTGCCTCCATCTCCCCGGGGGAATTAATTCCCGTTTCCGCGTCCACTTTCAGAATGCCGAACTGGGGAGGAGGTAAGCAGTGTGGGGTGTGCCAGAAGACGGTGTACTTCGCTGAAGAGGTTCAGTGCGAAGGCAGCAGCTTCCACAAATCCTGCTTCCTGTGCAGTGAGTACGCACCCCTCCCAGGCCCTGCTGTTGCCATGGGGACCGGATGGGGCAGTCAACACCCCGGGAACTGGCCCCACGGGAGGTAAACAGCTCGACATTTGGCTGGCACGCAGCTGGGCGGGGAAGCACTTCAGGGCCTCTTTGTTCCTCAGAAGCTGTTTTCTAAGGGGAGGGCGTGAGCTGGCCTGAGCCGGAGGGGTGGCGGAGGCGCAGGGGCTGAGGGTGGTGGAGGCACAGGGGCTGAGTGCCGAGCAGGGAAGACTCGGCGGGGGAAACTTCCCGCTCACTCTCTCTTCTTTCTCTCCCTGCCACAATCCTGGCATTTAAGAGGAAGACACTTTTAGCCCAAAGTTTCATCAGGCTTTGGACCCAGATTACCCCGTGTTAAATGGCAACAGAAATCACAGATGCAGGGGACAAACTAGTGGGGAGGGGGAGGGCAAGAGAGGGGAAGGGGATTATGAGGTCCAAACTACGATGTATAAAAAAAATAAGCCACAGGGATGTATTATACAGCACAGGGAATAGAGCCAGTATTTTATAACAGCTATAAGCGAATAACTTTAAAAGTGGTGAATCACTGTCTTGTACGCTTGAAACTTATATAATCCTGTACATCAACTATATTTCAATTAAAAAAACATTTTGTCAAGGCAGCAGAGGCAGCACCCTCAGGGGAAGCTGCGTCTAGGGAGGGGCTCCCCCCCCACCCCTGCCACCCCCCGCCCCTGCAGCCCGAGGCCTTTCCCCGCACTTCCCATCCCCGCCTGGAGCTGGGCTCTCACCCTGCACCCCCACCCCTGCAGCCCCGAGGCCTTTCCCTGCACCTCCCATCCCCACCTGACAGTCTGGGGTAAGAGGAAGGTGAGCTGGAGGAATTTGGTCCTGACAGCCGGACCCAGACCCGCTGCTGCAATCACAGCCTGGATGAACAGGAAGCCAGGCAGTGGCCGCCATCCATCTGGGAGCTGTCGGGTGGTCCGGGGGACGCAGGGCATGCAGAGGCCGTGGTGCTGCACTGGCCATGGGCTGGGCCGGGCAGCCTTTCAGAGCTCCCGGCCCAGGAAGTGGCGGATGGAGGGAGCCTCCCCATTTTCCTGAGTGACGGGGTTCATAGCGACAGAGCCGAGGTTCTGGGTTAGAAGAGGTGACCTGCGTTTTCCTTGAGCCCAGGCAGAGGGGGAGGCAGGGAATTGTGGGGTTAAGCTCTAGGTTTCAGAACCAGTTGGTCAGGGTTTGGATGTGCGTTCTGTTTTTGTTCTCTGCGTGGTGATGGGCAGGTTACAGGGGGGATAACAACACCTACCTCATGGCGGCGGGGGGGATGGGGGTATGAGAATGAACAGGGAAGGGGTTCGGAAAACAAACAAAGCAGTTGGAGCAGTTGTGAGTGTTCAGTAAATGATAGCAGCTCCCCAACACACACACACACACACACACACACACACATGCTCACACACATACATGCTTACAACGCACACACACATACACACATACCCACATACACACCACACACACACACACACACACCACACACACACACACACACACACACACACGGCCCTGGTGTGGCTCAAGGACCCCTCAACAGCGGCTGACATCTCAGCCTGTCTGGGAGGTCTGGGAATCGGGCCCGTGCCCCCGCCTTCACACGAGCAGAGTCGGGAGAACTTGGCCGCCTTGCTTCCAGGAGCTCGTGGTCCAGAGCAGGGTCCAGACAGGCCGAGGGCCGCCTGCTCCCTGGATGAGCATCAGATCCCACCTGCTGTGGGCGGAGCAGCCAGAAGCCCCGCCCAACACAGCCACACCCTCCGGCCGCAGAGACTGATCGAGGGCCGCCGGTGGCCAACAAGCTTGGGTGGGGCCTTTGGCGTCCAGCCCGGAGGAGGCCGCCACCGGTGGCGTCGTGTAATCAGCGATTCCCTGCACTCAGGACTTTGTGAGCTGCTTAGTTTTTTCAGAGGGAATAAGAGGCTTTGGCCCTGGCCTGGGAGAGGGTCCAGACTGCCGGCCCCAAGGACCCCTCTCTGCCCTCAAATGTTGCTTTAATCATGGACTGAAACGGGCCAGCCGGGCGGGGAGGCCTGCAGGCCTGCCTGTGGAGGAGTGGCCGCTGGCCGGGCGGTCCAGGGAAGCCAGGAATGCGGGGCGCGGGGGGTGGTACAGGAAGGAACGGGCAGGCCTGGGGCAGGGGTGGGGTGCAGAGGACCAGAGACAGTTGTGGGAGGTCAGGCTGGGGAGCGGGGCGGGGAGGTCTGCTGCAGGACTACCGTAGCAGCTACAGGGCAGCCTCCTGTGCCTCTGGGGTCTCCGGCTGCGGCCGAGTTCCTGGGCACTGGAGCTAGAGGACGTCCCCAGTCTGAGCGTCTTCACAACCTGCTGATTCTCGGGGCCTAGAGCAGCCTCGGGCGCGCAGGTGTGTTTACGAGTGGGATGAGGGTCACTTCTTCTTCAGTGCCGTGGGCCTAAGTGTCCAGCTGGAATCAAGAATGCAGAATCACCCTCAGAATCAGGGGACCTTCACTCCAGAGGCAGAGAAAGGCCAGCAGGGTGTGGGCCTGGGTGGCATCAGGGACCTCAGCCCCTTGCTGGCCAGGCCTGGGTGAGTCCCCGAGAGAAGGTCCTCTGACCGTCCTGGTGCTTGCCTCTGGTTCCTACTCGGGTTGGCATCCACGATCCCTTTCCTGGGGCCTGGGCTACGCAGGACGCTGCCCTAGACGGCTGGGGAGAGCAGCCTCCTCCCTGGGCTCGGCGCACAGGGTACAGCCTGGTGGTCTGAGGAGGGGCCGCCAGTCCCCATCCGCAGGCATCCGCAGGCAAGAGGGCTCGGCTCTGCGGGGACCTGCCCCAAGGCTGCTGCTTCTCCGAGCTGTAACGGCTCCCACCTGGGGCACGTCAGCCCTGGGGGAAAGCAGAGCAGGTCTGGCCTCTCCCCGAGGTGGCAGCTGCTGGAACTGGGCTGCTTCCCAGAACCCGGAGCACCGGGGCACTCTCAGAGCCCTGCACGCCCCCAGCACCAGCATCGCTCACCCGCAGGCTGTGGTCCCTCGCCCGGCCCACCCGAAAGGGCTTCTGGGCTGGCAGGGAAGAATCAGGCCTGAAGGTCAGGCTGGGCTCCGGCCGGGCCCTGCTTCGGCTGGTTCTATGAGCTGGAACTTTTCTGTGGGCCTTGGTTTTCCTTCCAGAAACAGAGAATTACTGTCTTGGGGTGGGGTGAAGGGGCCCTGGCCTCTCACCTGGGGCTGCCTCTACCCTGTGGCGTCTGGAGTACATTTTCCCAGCAAATGCACACAACCAACCCGTACTTAAGTTTTTCTGTTTGGTTTTTGCTTAACATGGTTTGGTAGAAATTGATTCAGGCCTTCCTTCAGAATTCCCCTTAGTGGAGTTTCTGGAGGAGTCTGCAGGTGCCCAGACTGGACAGGGGTGGAGGCCAGAGGCCAGGGCCTCTGGGACAACGAGGCAGAGCGGAAGCGGCAGCGAGGTCGGGATGTCCCCCTATAGAGGCTGGGGCTCAGGTAGGGGGCCGTCTGGAGGGCTCAGTCGTAGACCCTGGAGTCTCCTCTGGGCTGAGCCCCTGGGTCTCCTGCTGGCAAGGTCGCTCTGAGGAGACCTCCATTCCTCTCGCCCTTCTGTCTCACTTGCTGCCTCCCCTCTGGTCTTGGAATTTCCAGGTCCGCTTGGGTCTTACGGGAAGCAATTCCAGGCCAACTTCCCACCCGAGAAGGAATGTTGGAGCCCCACCCCCTGCTGTTCCCGGGAGCCAAGCCCTAGGGAGGCGGTGGGAAGATCCATATTTGGGTCCCCCGAGTGCCGTAAGGACGTGGGGATCTCGGGCAGGACCACAGGGTCCTTATTTAGTCTGAAATCTCAAACCTGAGCCCTGGGGGCAGAGAGCCGGCCTTTAAAGGCAAGGGGATGGCTGGGAGTTCCCTGGCGGTCCAGTGGTTAGGACTGGTGCCTTTACTGCCAAGGGCTCAGGTTCAGTGCCTGGTCAGGGAACTAAGGTCCCATAAACCACACAGCGGGGGGGGGGGGGGATATGAAGGCGAGGGGATGGCGAGCTGGCCAGAGCTGAGCGGAGTGCCTCTGCAGGGAGGAGAGGCCGGCTCCTCCAGGGCTTCCCGGGAATCCATCTTCAGAAGCACGTGTTTGAGGATGTGGTCCAGGTGGACAGACTGAATCCCAAATCTGAGGGCCTTCGTGGGACCCAATTAGAATCATAGGCCGAGACCTAAAGAAGCAGGGGAAGTCGGGTCTCTTGAGAGAAGGACTTGGGGGTTGGAAGCCGATGATATTTGGAGGCCTGGCCCCCCGCCTTGTGTTCCCACGGCACTAACTCTGTATCACACTATAGGAGCAGTGGACGTTTATGATGCCCTACTGTGCACAGGGTACTGTGCTAAGTACTCCCCGGGTGAGGGCTCATTTAATTCTCACAGCCACCTTTTGGGGGAAGGCTGTCATCCGCATCTACCAGGGGACACGAGGGCTGGGAAGGGGCAGGGAGAGAGATTGGGCTCTAGGCAGCTGACTCTCCATGACCCTGGGCTCCGGACTGTTTCACTCTGGGTCGCTGGACACAGCCCTGCTCTGAGAGCCACAGGAAGATACAGGCGGCCCGCAGGCTTTCCAGTTTATCCCATTCCAGTCTCTTAACCTTGGAGTCAGGAAGTTCTTCCCAGCATCTGACCTCAGTCCCTCCCGTGGCAAAGTGATCCGGAGATTAGAAATTGCAGATCTTGCTGTCGCATTGAGCACATCCTGCATCTCATTTCAAAGCCCGCCATTCAGGGGGCTTAATAAATACGGCCCTTCCCCTCGGGGAGCATCACTTCCCCGCAGCCCTGCCCCCAAGACTGTAGGGGTGTCCCTTCTGGATCCCGTCGCTGGAGGCAGGAAAGCCCCGCCTTTCTTCCTTCCTTTCTTTTTTTCCTCTTCTGTCAGGACACGTGATCGCTCTGTCAAGAGCAGAGTGAAGGTCCAGCAGGCTTCCTGGGGCTTGGGGTCAGTCTAGGCTCTCGGCTACTGAACCCGGGGACTTCTGAGGGTGCAGAGGACCAAGGAAGGCCCATGCGGTTCCTGGTGGGGGGCGGCTCGGCCAGCATCCTTAGACCCCCTCCTCTCTCCTCCCAGCTCCCTGGCCATCCTGACCCCTGTCACCAGGCTTCTGAAAGATCGGGATATTACGTGTGCGGAGTCCCAGAGAGCGTCGGCTCTCGGGGTGCTTGCAGCGAACCGACTCCCCGTACCCTCTTTCCTCTGCAGTGGTCTGCAAGAAGAATCTGGACAGCACCACTGTGGCCGTGCACGGCGAGGAGATTTACTGCAAATCCTGCTATGGCAAGAAGTACGGGCCCAAGGGCTACGGCTACGGGCAGGGCGCGGGCACGCTGAGCACGGACAAGGGGGAGTCGCTCGGCATCAAGCATGAGGAGTGAGTACGCCCCTCCCAGGTGGAGAAGCACCTACTGTGTGTCAGGCCAGGCAGAGGAGCGGGGGTCCAGCAGGGAATGAAGCAGGCCAGGCTCTTCCCTATACGGCGGAGCCGCAGCCCATATTTTCATGGGCGTCAGAGCTGGGAGGGGCCCTAGGAATTCCTGGGTCCCGTCTCTTCTTTCCACAGATGAGGAAACCCAGCCAGTCTCGGTGACTTGCTGGGGGCCCCTACAGGAAGTGAGTGTCCGAGCCAGACCAGCTTGCACCCCTGCTCACGGGGGCGTCAGTTCCCTTCCCCGGAATCACGGGGTGTCACTAGGTCCCCAGCACCCACTGACCACTGACCTGCTGTGAGTGGAGGTGCTGGCGGCCAGCCTGCCAGCTCCTTGGCCCTGGGGGTGGGGGGGATGCACGGAAGTGATGGATGAGTTCCCACATTTCGGCCAAGGTCACTGCCCCAGTGGGGGTGACTGGTCCACAGATTTCTCCTGGAAAGACTCTTACAATCGGCAGGCCGAAGGAGTCGGGGACAGAGGAGGGCAATTCCTAGCAAACGAGGTGTTCTGGGACTCCAGTGTTTCAGCTGGGGGGCTGAGCAAAGTCTCACGTGCCGGCGAGAGTAACACTGTGCCCGCCCTTGGTGTGTCCATCTGTAAAGTGGGAGGTGACCCCACAGGACCTGGCAGCCGCGGCCTTGTAACAGGCTGGGCCAGGTGGAGGCGGGGTGGTACCCACACGGTGCCAGACCCCCGCCTGTACTGCTGCCTGTATGTCATGTCACCGCACGTCCTTCCCCACGCAGGGGCCCCAGCCACAGGCCCACCACCAACCCCAATGCGGCCAAGTTCGCTCAGAAGATTGGTGGCTCTGAGCGCTGCCCGCGGTGCAGCCAGGCTGTCTACGCCGCCGAGAAGGTGATTGGTGCTGGGAAGGTAAGGAGGCTGCTGGGCCAGGGTGGGTGTGGGGACGCGGGCCGGCCAAGCCCCTTCCTGAAGCATGGCTTCCGGAGCTCTGCGAGTGCGACCCTAGCTTTGCTCAGCCAGCCCGAGCCGTGGGCTGCAACTCCTTCCCTTCGTTTCAAAGCCCACCGTGAAGGGGAAACCTTTGTCCCCGTGTTGCTTGTCCCCTGTGGCTTCTGGTCTCCAGGGGGCTGAATCCCTCCCCGCTCGAGCGTAACAGCCTCACCCCTGGTGGAAATGATTTTTAAGCGCCTACGGGCACTTCCTAGGGAGCTGCCAATCTATGGGTCTCTCTAGAATCAGGGGCCGCAGACCTCTCAGGGTGCGTGGACACAAGCCCTGAAAAGAACATGCAAACGTTTGTGGGATCCTGTCTCTCCCTGGGAAGGCGATCCACAGCGTGCGTCAGATTTTCAAGAAGATTTGTGATCCAGAAATGTTAAGAACCACTTGAAAATCCACGTACATCCTGTGTCAGAGGATGTGGACTCAGAAACCCACCCATGTCCCCGCAGGGCGGAGCTTCCCAAGGTTCAGGCCTGTCACGGCCTCCTGGGAGGCGATCTTTTCTAACTGCCTCGCCTGCCCTTCCCCCTCGGTATTCCGATAGTAGCCGCCCAGGTCACCGAAGCACAGTGGGGTCCCCTCCCTCAGAGAGGCTGTGGGCAGGGGTCGGGATTTGCAGCCTGGGACCAGCAGTCGGGGACCACTGAAGGGACATATTCAGGATGGGTGCCCAGAGCGGGTTTCTGGACCTTCACACGAGGCTCGGCTGGGCTCACACGGTCAGCTGTGCGGCCACGGGGCCTGGAGCCTGTCTGCAGCTTCTCTGGACCTGCGTCTTGGCCTCCAAGGCTTTTCAACCTTGAGGAGGGGCCGGGGGGGGGCGGGTGGACGGGGAACTCACGCGTAGGACAAGTCTAGACCCAGCACTGGTGCCTGCTGGGGGGCTGGGGGCGCCAGGGTCTGGAGGCAGGAGGCAACATGCGCGGGTCTGGCCGTCAGGAAGCCCGAGGGCAGGCAGTTTCCTTTCTCATCTCCACCCCAGGCACGGGCAGCCGTTCGAGGGAGTCTCTTTGCCCTTAAAAGGCCTTGTTTTGTCCCGTCTGCTGCTGCTGGCCTCTGGCTTTCCCGGTTCTGCAGAGCTGTCAGCCCGCTTGGCTGTGCTGCCGGAGCTGACAGCTGATCCGGGCTTGGCAGGCCCCCGCCAGGGGTGCAGCCCCAGGCCACCTTCCCTGGGGAGGCTGCTGGCTGTGCTGCCTCTGAGCTCCTCGTAGCAGCACGAGGGGCTTCTGTGGCCCCCCAGGGAACGAGGCTCCTTGGCCTTTCCCTGCGGGTTCAGCGTAGCTCGTGGACCATTTCTCCTTCCAGTGGTGCTGGGCGCCTCCTCTGTGCCAGGCCCCTGCCCCGCTGCGCCACCCCTCCTGCCGCGGTGACGGCCTTTGGCCAAACCAGGCACCTGTTCTAGGATCCAGAGGCCTGGCGGATCATGAAAGCCCACCCTGTGGCCAGGCTGCATCTGTCTGGTCCTCACATCCGGCTGCGAGGGCGGCAGCGGTCTCCCCGTGAGGGGTGAGGAGGCCGTGCACCTGGAGGTGATGCCAGGGCGGGTCCGGAGCCCTCGCCCGCTCCAGTGGTCCCGGGCAGGATGGTCCGGATGAGGCTGGGCCGGCCCTGACAGTGGGAGCTGGGGAGCGGCTGCCTTGGTGGTGGTCCCACCCCTGGCCTGCTGCCCCTGCCCACCCAGCACTTTCTCCAGGAGGTGGGGTTAGGGTCCCTCCAGCAGTGGACTGGTCGGCCTTCACGAGTGCTTTCATCACGTCTAGGGGAATGGCTGGGATCAGTACTAACTGCTTCCTTCCCTCCCCAGTCCTGGCATAAGTCCTGCTTCCGGTGCGCTAAGTGTGGCAAAGGCCTCGAGTCCACCACCCTGGCCGACAAGGATGGCGAGATTTACTGCAAAGGTGGGTGGCCCCTCCCCCACGTCTTCCCTTCCTGGGGGTCTGAGGGGCAGAGGGCCGAAGGCCTTGCTAGATGTCGGCCCCTTCCGGGCCTTGGAGTCCGTTCCAGAGCATCTAGTGCGACACTTTCCCGTTAGCGCTGAGGGGGAGCCTGGGGGAGGAAGTGACTTGGCCAGAGTCACGGGCAGATCGGGGCAGGCTGGGGCAGAGCCTGGGCTCCAGGCTCCCGGCCCAGAGCTCTGACAGCAGATGACGCTTCTCCCGGGATTTCAGACACAGGGGAATGGCCACACCGTGGAGCCGGGGACCTCCTCGCTGTTGGAGTTGACAGGGAGGGGGCAGCGCTGGTGGGCCTCGCTGCTCCAGGGGCCCGGCCAGGCGCTGCGGTTGTGGAGGGCCGGGAGGTGTGGCCGGGGTGTTCTCACCCGTCTGCTCTCTCTGCAGGATGCTATGCCAAAAACTTCGGGCCCAAGGGCTTCGGCTTTGGGCAGGGAGCCGGGGCTCTGGTCCACTCTGAATGAGCCTGCCCGTCGCGAGCCCACGCCTGTGCTTCTCATCACCACCCCTTCCTGGCAGCCTCACGACCTCCACGACTCGTCCTCCCTTCAGCCCTGCACGCGTCACTAAGGACTTGAACTGGGGTGTCTGGCTCCCTTTGCTTCGGGCGTCTGCCGGAGGCCGCACCCCTCCAAGGTGCTCCCTCCCCCTGGGACCTGCCGCCCATCACTAGCAGGAGGCCTTGGGGTTCTGGGTCTCTCCCGGCCCTGCCCCACCCCGCAGACCCCTGTCCTCAGCCTCGTAGCTGCATGTCCGTCATCAGCGGAGCCCGGCGGGCGGGGAGCGGGACCGGGTGGGGTGGGAAAGGCTGTGCTTCTTGTTGGGGAGAGGGGCTCCCTGGAGTCCCTCAGAGCCGGCCTGGGGAGTCCCAGCTTGGGAGTTCCTGGGGGACACACAGGCAGGCGCACACCCCAGGGGCCGCCTGCCCCGCTCGGCCTGGTGCCTTTGAGACTGGGGGCAGGTGTCTCCCCACTCGGGCAGAGAGCAAGGCAGGTCTAAGGGCCCCAGAGTCAGGATGTGGTCTGGCCTCCCCAGGCTCGTGCTCCCTGTTGGACGGGGACCCTAATGAAACACTCCAGAATCGCTGCACTGTCAGAGGCCCAAACCCCAGCCCCGGGTCCTGAGGCTGCGGCTCTGTCCTCAGCACGCCTGCCTGACCCTCAGACGTGGAGGGAGGTACGCGCAGCCTGTCTTCACCTGGACACCCTTCCCCTGCCCCCAGCCTTCTCCAGCGACCCCTCTCTGGGCACGCCACCCACCCCGTCCAAGCCCCCAGGTCCAAAGCAGCAGGAGGGTGGGGAGGGGCCAGGCCCCGCTGCCCCCCAGGGACGGAGCGGGGCTGCCCTCTGGACCGCGGGCTGCAGCGCGGGCTCCACTCAAGCTCATTCCGCACCAGTCAATAAAGCTGTCAGAACAGAACTCTGGCGCCCTGTCCTGCTCTGGACCCCCGTGGAGCTGGGCTGGGACTTGATGGGAGCCACCGCAAGTTAGCAGGAGGTCTGGTGGGAAGAAAGTGGCCGCTTCCTGCTGTGCTGGGGCTGCTTCCTCCCTGGCGTCCGTTGTGACTGAACCCGCTGTCCCGGAGTGACCCGACCAGCCCAATCCTGCTGCCACATCTGGGGGTGGGAACCGTGTGGGCTTGGAATTTGAGGGGCTCAGCAAGGCCCCCAAACCGTGCTGAGAACTTTTCCCAGCTTGGAAAGTCACAGAGTGAGAGGGAAACTCAGCCAGAGGAGTGTGCATGTCAAACCCAGAAAGCTGACTTCTGCCCAGGAGGCAGGCAGTGGGGTGAGGGCTGGGAGTCCAAGATCAGGTCCAAGCTCGCTGCCGTCGGGCAGGGCCTGCTGCCTGGCTCACAGACGGCCGTCTTCTGTGTCCCCCTCTCCCCCACCCCGTGGCGGGAGGAGCTGGAGAGAGTTTCCAGGGGTCGCTAATCCCACTCATGGGGGCTCCACCCTCCTGACCTGATCACCTCCCAGAGGACCCACCTCCAAATACCATCACCTGGGGATCAGGTTTTAACACATGACTATGAGGGGTGGGGAGGACAGCTTTCAGTCAATAGTGCAAAATTCACTCACTCCGACCCCATAGCCCCAAAGTCTTAACTCTCCTTCCAGAGACTTCAAGTCTCATGCGGTGTCGCGTACACTGGATGTGGGAGAAACCCCGGGTCTGAGGCATCCTGAGGCAAATTCCTCTTCAGCTGTGAATCTGTGAATGATGTGTGTTCTGTGCTTCCAAGGTACAAAGGTGGGACACACAGAGGATAGACGTGCCCGTTCCAATAGGGAGAAATAGGAAAGAAGAAAGGAGTGGCAGAACCAAGTAATTCCCAGACTGAATGGGGCAAGTTCCACTAGACCACAAACCTCGAGACCAGTCCTCGGCCCTCTGGCCCCACCGTGGGGGGGCGGCTCCTGGGGGCCCCCTCACCGGAACCCTGGGGTGGGGGTGGCCCTCGCACTTGTTTTTAAAAATGGAAGTCTTTTTTTTAAAAACGTTATTAGTTCTTTTATTTATTTATTTTAAATTTATTTACTTATTTATTTATTTTTGGCTGCGTTGGGTCTTCGTTGCTGCGCGCGGGCTTTCTCTAGTTGCGGCGAGCGGGGGCTGCTCTTAGTTGCGGGGCGCGGGCTTCTCATTGCGGTGGCTTCTCTTGTTGTGGAGCACGGGCTCTAGGCACGCGGGCTTCGGTAGTTGTGGCACGTGGGCTCAGTAGTTGTGGCTCGCGGGCTCTAGAACGCAGGCTGTGTAGCTGTGGTGCACGGGCTTAGTTGCTCCGCGGCATGTGGGATCTTCCCGGACCAGGGCTCGAACTCGCGTGCCCTGCGTTGGCAGGCGGATTCTTAACCACTGCGCCACCAGGGAAGCCCCTTGCCCTCACACTCTTGTGATGGGAGTGGCGGCCCTGGTCTCTGAGTCGCCTCCTGGGCCATCCCCCCATTGTCCTGGGGAACAGCATTCGGCTTCCTGGAGGGTCTGACTTGTCCTAACCGTATCGTAGGTCACTCAGCCGCACCCTGAGTGCTCTGTTTTTGCAGTAGGCTAGGCTGGGAATGTCCAGATCTTTAAGGTCTGCTTCCTGTGTGCTCCGTGCAAGGCCAGCCTCCAGGCTCTTCTCTCCTCTTGCGTTTCCATTTCCTGGGAGGAGCCAGGCTGGTCCTTCCACACTTGCTCAGAGCTCTCCTTGGCTAAATACCGTTGCTCTCACGTTCTACCTTCCACAAAACACCAGAGTCTGAACACGCTCGAGCCACATTCTTTGCTAGTTTATAAAAAGGGTCCCCCTTGCCTCCTTTCCAATAACACACCCCTCATTTCTGTCATCAGAATGGCCTTTGTCATCCATATTTCTACAACATTCTGCTCAGGATTACTTCCTCCTTATTCCCTGAGACAACTCAGGCTTTCTCTCCAGCTCTCTCTTCTTTCTGAGCTCTCACCGGAATCCCCTTTAAGGGTCCGTTCACAACAATGTGGGTTTTTTCTAGCAGACATTTGCAAACGCCTCCAGCCTCTACCCATCGCCCAGCTCCAAAGTCATTTCCACGTTTGTAGGTGTCTGTTACAGCAGCAGCCTACTTCCTGCGCCCATTTCTGCCTTGGTCAGTTCAGGCTAACAAAATACCATAAGCTAAGTGGTTTATAAACAGCAGAAGTTTATTTCTCACTGTTCTGGAGGCTGGAAGTCCAAGATCAAGGTGCTGGCGGATTCAGTGTCTGGGGAGAACCCCCCTCCTGGTTCCCAGACGGCCGTCTTTCTGCTGCGTCCTCACACGTGTACCTCACGAGGGGGTGAGGGGGCCCGCTGGCTTTTATGAGGGCACTAATCCCACTCACGAGGGCTCCTCCCTCAAGCCCTAATCACTTCCCAAAGGCTCCATCTCCTAATACCATCACCTTGGGGGCTAGGATTTCAACGTATGAATTCTGCGGGGACACCAACCTTTAGTCTCCGGTGGGTCACCTGAGCCAAGTCCACGGAAGAGCAAACATTTTCTAAATGAGCTCATCTGAGAGCTCGCAGGGGCCTTCATCTGAGGGATGTGCCTGTCGCGTGTTTGGGGCTGGGCTTCCCCGCCCACAATGTGAACTCACAAGACAACAATAAGAGCTCCTTTAACAACAGCAAGTCTGTGCGTCGTGTCCGTATGACCAGATCCGACAGTGGCCTTGCTGGACTCCTTCCCTGACTCTGGGAATGGGCCCTGAACATACAAGATTGGTATAGACCAGGCAGTGCTATAGAGGTGTAGGTAAGTGCAAGGTGAGTCCATCATCTTGATAACATCTCTATGTCCAGCCCAGGATGTGGCCAACTGGACGTTCTCCCAGAGGGTTTGTGCATCAGGGAGGATGGATGGTTCCACAAACGGATCATCCGACCACCGGCTGCTCTGGGAGGGGCCACAGGAGTGGACGGGATGGGACGTCTGGGCCCCAAAGCTGGGAACAGGCTGCCCTCTGCTGGCGGCTTGGGGGCCCCTGGCGCCCCAGCACAAGGCCATCCGCCAGGCTCCTACGCTGGCCGCCAAGCTCAGGAACACGGGTCATCCAGAGTAGCCGTGGTGCGGAGGGGGCGGGTGCACCTCCTGGGAGCGAAACTGGGTAAAGGCAGAAGGCTGTACCCAGAGGCTGGTGGCTGGCCAGGAAGCCCCTAAGGGCAGCGTGGGGCGGGCAGCAGGGGAGGAGGGGGGGGTGGAGGCCCGCCTGCAGTGAGTGAAACCCAGTTCCCCTAAAACCGAGGCCCCCTGCCGAGTTCATGATTAATCTCTCTACCCAAAACTTTATTCCCTTTCTTATCCCACCCCTCAGGATTGACGAGTGTCAAAGTAAAGGGGGGGATGGAAACCAAGCAGGACCCTGCGGGACCTTCCCGGGTACAAAAGCCCCTCCGTGTCCCCCGTTTCTTGTTTGCAGCAAAAGGGTTTGGTCTCCGGGGCCTTCTCTGAGTTCCAAAGAGCAGGCTCGACGGTTAATGATCAGGACAAGATCACAGGCCTTCTAGTTCCTCTTGAAGGGATGTAGGTAAGAATCTTTGAGTCGTTCTGCAGAATCTAAGACCCCCACCTCCTGGAGGACGGTGGCTACATGCTGACCACAAGCATGTAGACCCCAGACAGATTGGAACCAGAAGGTTGATGGTTGAGATTCCTGAAATATCACCCAGTCACCTCACCACCAACCAACCAGAGGAAGGTCCAGGAGCAGATCAGACATCCCATAACCCTCTCCCCTCACACTGTCTTTAAAAACCCTTGCCTGAAAGCCTTCATCTCTGGAGCACGAGCTACCCGTTCTCCTTGCTTGGCGCCCTGCTAGTGAACCCTTACTTTGCAGCCAACACCAGCTGTCAGGATTTGGTTTTCTGTGCTGTAGGCACACAAGCCCTTGCTTGGTAACATGGGGGCCCCAGAGGAGGAGGGGGCTGTGGGAAGGGGCCGTACCTTGCAGGTGGCGCCTTGCGGTAGGCCGAGGAGTGGGCACCCCCCAACCCCGTTCCCCAGGGTCCCTACCACCCCACTTCCTGCACGTAGGTGTGCTCACCTCTGGACGCAGGTGAGCTTCTCCCTCGCAGGATTTGCGTGCTCGTAGGGCCCTGTGGTCTGCCAAACCCAAATGACCCAAAGGAAGAGGGGCCGAGGGTCTCTGCCCGTTCCGGGATTTCTTCTCATTTCTGTGATGGCTGAGCAAGGTGTCCAGGGCCCTTCAGGAGATGCATCTGTGGGAGCAACGCCCGGTTTCGGGAGGGGCCACGCTGTGGGCTCTTGGGGTAGGACGGGAACGCGTGGTCCATCCTGGGGGGAGGCAGCTGAGGATGGCCGGAGGGGTGAGGATAGGGAGAGGGAGAATGGGGGCTGAGAGCTGCTCTCAGATGGGGGAGGAAACCCCCGGCAACTGAGCAGGGTCTCGTTCCCAGACCTAGAGGTGCTGACCTGTGGAGCAGGGGAAGAGCCATCAGGGATCAGCGACTGGACGATTCCGGCCCCTGCCCCTCCCCTTCCCTGGCCCCCTTCTCCCTTCCCTCCCCCCTGCCTCCCTCCTCCCCCTCCCCTGCCCCCTCCCCTGCCCTTCCCCCCTGGCTGTGCCTCTAACCCCCTGCCCCCCACCATGAGAAACACGGGGGAGGCTTTAAATTGGATTCTCAGCCCCACCCCTAAGAGTCTGATTCATCCACCTGGGGGCCTGGGAGTCTGTATTTGCAAAGCCCCTCGGGTGATTCTGATGCCTGGGGTCAGCTAGGCTGGAGGATCTCAGGAGGAGTCGGGCCTCTAGGCCAGCGCCTGCCTCCACCCCCAGCCTGAGCTCTGCACCCCACCCGGCAGCTGGTGGCGCCTCTGAACAGGCCTAATGATTGGAGAGGACCTCCTGGAACTCGCTGTTTCTATCCTGGAGTCACCCAGGACAGGCCCACCCTCCCGGCTGACAGTCCTTCAGAGACGCTGAGTCTGCTCCTGGGCCGGGGTGGGTGGGCAGGGGGCAGACAGACATCCCTGCCTCCCCGGAGTTCCCGACTGAGGCACGAGGGGCCCTGTTGGCCATTTCGTCGTCTGAGAAGGAGAAACATGGCCCCGGTGGGGCTGTCCCAGGGCTGGAGAAGCAGACTGGGGGCTTGCACCGGGTCAAGGGGCAAAGCAGAAGCCACCCCCTAGGAGAAGACCCCGCCCTGCCGCGGCCGGCTCCCTCCTGACTCCCGCTTTTGGACATTTTGGAGGTTTCATTCCTTGTCTTGTGCACTTAGTGCCATGGCCTCTGTGAAGTCCTTAAATGCATTCACTCATTTAATCCCCACAAGAGCCCTCTGAGGCCGGCGCTGTCATTACTGCCATTTACCAAGGACCAAACCGACCGCAGCCTAGGATGGGGCTCAGGGTCAAATGGCAGAGCAGGATAGAAACGCAGATTGCTGGGTCCAGGCCTGGGTCCTGCACCACGTACCTGACACTCTGCTTGCGAAGAAACTGCCTCAGGCCGGGAAGTGTGGGGTGCGGTGCTGGGACTGTAGCAATAGCCAACACTCACTGAGCACATCCTGTGAACTCATGCACCCGTCTGGGTGTTGTCTGACATGACCCCTCCACCAGCACTGAGAAGTGGTCATCTTACCCCTTTATTCTAGAAGAGTAAACCGAGATGCAGTGAATTTTATGCGGCTTATTCAAAGTCACTCCCAGGGGTGGGGCTGAGATTGGAACCAGCTGTGTGACCCTGGGCCCACCTCCTCCCTCTGGGCGTCAACCTCTCCTGTGTGAATGGAGACGTTGGCCTCAATTAATTCCAGAGAAGTGCTGCTCGGGCTTGAGAAGCTCCTGGGGTTCTTGCGCAGGTGCAGATCCCAGTTCCGCTGTTGGGTGGGGCCTGAGACCCGGCACCTCTCTCGGGCTCCCAGGGGAGGGAGGCACTGATGCTGCTGGTCTCCGGGACCACGCTCAGCAGCTGGGCTCCGGGACCCACCCAGCTCTGATGTTCCGTTTATGGGCCTGGGGAGACTTGCCCCAAGGCCGTGAAAATTCCGGAAGCAGGTTATGGCGAATAAAGCGCTTAGTGGGCATTTCCCGCTCCTGGCCAAGCCCCGGCCCTGGGCCCTCGACACTTCTACTCTGCGACCTCAGCCTGACCCCTCGGGAGGGTTCAAGGGCTCCCTCCTGGGCCACGCAGGGTTGCCTCTCCCTACAGAAGGAGTGAGGGAGGTCCCTGCTCACCCTGCCTCGTCCCAGAACACAATTCACACCCAGTATGACTCACTCTGACATTCCTTCCCACCAATCGGCCGGAAGATCATATTCAAGAATATGCGAGGGGCTTCCCTCCCTCTCCTCAGCCCCTCCGCCTTGAGCCATCTCTAAGGTTCTCCTTGACCCCAGTCCCAGGCTGGACAGCTCACGGCCTTCTCTGCCTGGCCTTGACAATGGCACTTAGAGGAAGGTCTCAGTTATCAGAGGAATACAAGTGAGAATTCATAATCCTCGCTATGAAACCCAAAAGCAAGCAGGGAAACCCCAGCACCACGGTCCCCTCAGGTAGAAGGAAGTCCTGGGGACATTGTGACCTTTCTCTCCATCCTTTTTCCTCCATCACGCTGCTATCCCATGTGATTTTATTTTATTATATATATATTTTTTGCGGTACGCAGGCCTCTCACTGCCATGGCCTCTCCCGTTGCGGAGCACAGGCTCCGGACGCGCAGGCTCAGCGGCCATGGCTCACGGGCCCAGCCACTCCGCGGCATGTGGGATCTTCCCGGACCGGGGCTCGAACCCGTGTCCCCTGCATCGGCAGGCGGACTCTCAACCACTGCGCCACCAGGGAAGCCCCCCACCATGTGATTTTAATGAGGTCCTGTGAATGGTTGCCCTTTAGGAGGAGAGGGAAGAGCCACCCACCAGTGCAGGGAATGTCAGAGCTGGAAGGGGACTTATGAATGCTGTGACAAGCCTGGCACACGACCAAGGAGAAGCCTGCTGGATACCATTCTAGGTGCAAAGATGTGGAAGCGAAGACGCCAAGCTAAGTGACTCTTGTCTCTGAGGTTGCGGGACTGAAGGGGTGGAAAAAGATACCTTCTTGTCTTGAATTTTTTACAGCAAAAGTGCATTCAAGTATTACTTGCACTTCAAACACTTTGTTATTGTTAAAAGACAAAGAAAGCCATGAACTGGAAAGCATTCTGTGTGCCCGAGTTTGCCCAGCTGGTGCCCGCGGGTTGACTGAGGCCCCTAGTTCCCTGGGCAGCAGTCAGGCTTCTTCTGATGGTCCTGCCCCTTGACCCAGTGTCCCCGAGGATGAGGGTCATTCCAGGGAAGCACCTTTGCTCCTAGAGCAGGGGCATCCAGATGCTTGGATGACGTGGGGAAAGGGAAAATTCTGCAGGCCCCGACCTGAACCCACAGTCCAATCTTGGAGCAAATGCCTTCAAGCCCAGACTCAGCCCCGTCGGAGAGGAGGCAGTGGGCGCTCTCGAGACGAAAGGGAGCCCTGGTGAATCAGGAAAGTTATTGGGCTGGAAAGTGATTAAAGGCTGAGCGTGGGAGGGGATTTCCACCAAGAGATCCCAGCCCAGGAGCAAGCCTGGGCAGTGCCCTGTTGCCATCTGTTGCAATGGTGCCCGTAAAACCCAACTCGCTGGACACTTGAAACCTTGATCCATTTTTTCTCTGTTGCCCTTTAGAAAAACAGAGATCCGAGGAAACCCCACAGCCCTAGAACTAAGCGCGCTACACCAAAGGGGTGTGGGCAGGTCAGGAGAAGGCTCAGGGAGAGGAGGGCGGGGAGGAACTGTGGACTGAGGTTGCGTGTGTGTGCGTGTGTGCGCGCGCGTGTGTGTGTGTGCGCGTGTGTGGTGTGCGTGTGCCTGTGCGTGCGTGTGTGTGTGTGCATGTGCGTGTGTGGTGTGTGTGTGTGTGGTGCGGGGGGAAGCAGACTGCGAGCAGACCCACTTTCCTGTCCCATCAAGGTGAGGGGAGCTACCAGACCTCAGGGACCTGGGACTGCAAAGCAGACAGGGGAGGAGAAGAGATGCTCCTCTCGTCTCACCAAAGGGGAGACAACCGATCCCCCCAGAAACCAGCCAGACTTTCTTACAAATCTAACACGGGCTGGGCAGCCTTCGTTTTATGGTACCAGGAAACTGAGGTCAGAGAGGGGACAGACTTGTCCCAGGTGTCACGGAGCTGGGGCCCCGTCTCCCGGCTCAGTGCTCCGTCCTCCACCCCGGTGGTTTGGCCGCATCAAAACCACCTGGAGGCTGGTTACGACACAGGCCCCAAACCCAGAGCTTCTGACTTGGCAGGTCCGGGGCGGAGCCTGGAACCTGCATTTCTAACAAGTTCCCAGGTGCCGCTGCTGACACACTTGAGAACCGCTGCTCTAGACCCTTGCTGTCCAAGCATGTTCCGTGGAAGCTTCTAGAAAAGCAGAATCGCAGGTCTCACCGCAAACCTACTGAATCAGAATCCGCATTCACAAGGTTCCCCAGGTGAACTGTTTGTACCTTGCAGTCTGGAAGCACTGTCTGCACCGCAGGGCCTCTTCCTTCCTGGGAGCCCAACCCAGGCAGCCTGGAGGAGCCGTCCAATCCCAGTTGTCAGGGGTCTAGGGGGAACCTGGGGATTCCCGTGTTTCCCGGGGCGGGGGATGGGCGAGCGAGCCACAGGGGTAGGAGGAGCTGCACACCCAGCCCAGGGGCTACTCTGCTGTGGTGCCCACCCCCAACTCCAGGAGGCCCTGCAGTGCCCACCTGGGGAATTGCCAGGCCAGCTTTCTACCTAGCCCCAGGGATTTTATTTTATTTTAAAAATATACGTAATACACATGTACTTAATGTCATGTACCCACCATTACAATATCATACAGAATAGTCTCACTGCCTTAAAAATCCCGTGTGACCCTCTGGTGGTTATTATTATCATTCTAAATAATATACCTAGACCTCTCCTTACTAGTTCATTCACTCTAGGTAGCGTTTATTGACTCCTGACAATGAAAGAATGGGAAACTCCGTCGTTATCCCTTTTCCTCCTCCCAGTTTTTTTCAGTTCCGTTTCCGTTTCATCCACTCACTCATTTATGTGCTGAGGCCCCCGTGGGTGCCAGACAACAGTCTAGGTGCTGGATCCACAAGTAAAGGAAGCAGATAAGACTCCCTGCTGGCACACAGCCTACGTTCTAGCAGAGGAGACATACAGGAACTAAGGAAATATCAAGACTTGTAGATGGTGACACGCGGTATAGAGAAAAGTCAAGCAGGGAAGCGGATGCAGTATGTGTGCCTGTGACTATGTGTGTGTGTGTGTCTGTGTGTGAGTGTGACTGTGGGGGGCGGATTTAAACAGGGTGGTGGGGACGACCTCACTGAGAAGGTGATGTCTGAGTACAGAGCTGTGTGCGGTAAGGAAACGAACCTAGAGATGCTGGGGGAGGAGCGGTCCAGGCAGGGAGGAGCCCGTGGCCTTGTGGGCAGGCTGGTGAGGAGACTGGCTGGAGGTGGGGGAGGCGTGGGGTACAGGTCAGGAAGAAAGGGGCAGGCCCCCCAGGGCTGCATCACCGAGGGGCCTCAGGCTCTGGAGGATTGCAAGCAAAGGGGTGATTCTCCCTTCAGTTTAAATTTGTACCGTGTTAATATACATTCTCTTTGTAAATACGATGATCTTCAATGCTTGTTCTATGGACTGAGCGTCACAGTGAACGAACACTAAAGCGAATTTATAATCAGATTAAGTACACATTGTAGAAAACAGCAGAGATTTGACTCCCTGAGCCTCTCTGGGCCCCGTCCTTCCTTCCATCCCATGCTGTTCCCATCTTCCTTTCTACCCCATCCCAGGCAGCCACCTGGAGTGGACCGGGCGCCCTACTCCCCACTAGGGAGGCTCAGAGCACCTCCAGCCCGCTGCTCCCTGGGGCCATTTTGCAGTCCAGCCCATTCCAGCTGGATGCAGACGGGCTGACGGTGCAGACCAACTTCCCTGGGCGGGGGAGGTGCACGGGGCAGAGGGAAGAACCAGCCCCGGTTCTGCCCAGCAGAGTCCCCTGTGGAGTCCACAAGTCCACTAGAATTGACTGAGTGTCTCTGGGACTCAGCACTGCCCCAGCCAAGCCCCAGAGGCTGAGTGAGAGCTCCATTCCCAGGGGCAGTTTACCCAGGGACTTGGTACCCAGGGGCGGTGTTCCCCGGGGGTGGGGTACAGATGCCCTGGCACTAGCCCCCTGCACCCCGCCCCTCTAGATCCTTCTGAGGCTCAAGTAATCCAGCTGGGCGAAAGGTTTAGAATGAGCCATCTCCCCTCGTCCCCAGGGGGTGGGGTGGGGGCAGGACTCCCACGTTCCAAGTACCTACACAGGACGCCGGGGGGATGTGAGGCGGGGAACCGGACGTTTAGCTGGTAACGACCTTTCCAGCAATAGAGTACGCCCTGCTGAATTTCCTCCCATGGCCTCCCCGCTACCCAGTGCTTCTGTCTTTTTCCGGCCCATTCTCCTGTGTCCAAAAGCCTGGCACCCCTCCAGCCAGGAAGCTGAAGAGAACAGTGTGGTGGCTGGTTCACGTTGAAAAGGAATGCTGTGTACCCTGATGCTTACAGAGAGGTGCTGTGGTGTCAGCAAAAGCTCCTGGGTCCTCTCAGCCACCACGCAATCTCATCCCAGCTTTGCCATTTACAAAGCTGTGTGACCTCATCTAGGTTGCTCGGCCTCTCTGATCTCATCTGCCACGAGACTCAAAAACACGTGAGAGCTCTCTGTAAACTTTCCAAGCCCATACGTTTGTGAATTCACCTGGGTCTGGAGAGAGCACCAATGTGTCCCAGGCCCGGAGGAGGAGGAAACGACAGCGATAAAACAGTCAGGAACAGAGCTGGTCTGGAGCCCTGTTTCCTCAGTAGGATTCTGGATCATGCAGGACTGTGCTGGGTTGGTGCACTCAGGAGATGCCTATGGAGGGATGGAGTGGGGGGCGTGGGTGTTGGAGGCTGGAGGGAGGGCCACGGGAGGGCACAGTTGGTGGGCAGGCTGAGACCTTGGGGGTCCCTAAGGCAGGGCTGCGGGCCCCTCGAGCCCCCTCCACTGCCGCCCTCTGGAGCGGTCTATCTTGGTTGCCTCTCTTCTCTCCTGGCCTGACCACTCCCTCCGGTGGAGGGGCCTTCTGGGAGTCAGGGGGCTAGCTGGCCCACGTGCACGTGCACGCGTGTGTACGCGTGTGTCTCCTGCAGCACACGGGCTGCAGAGCTGTGGGTGGGAAGATGAGAGCGCCTGACTTGGGTGCCGCCGGGCAGGGCGCCCTCCCCCTCCACACTGGCCCCTCTCTGTGCCCGTTAGGCTCCACAGCACTGGGCAGGAGGGTGGAAACACAGGGTGTGAGTACAAAGAGGTCTTATGACTGTCATTATTACAAATGGTTATTCCCATAATAAGCTATTATTAACATGCATATGAATAGGTCCCTGAGAAATGGGAAGTCCTGGAGGAGCTGACCAAGATGGGGCGGCACTAGGACCCAGGGAGCTGTCTCCCAGTGCCGGGCCGGGGTCCTCATCGTCATCTAAAGTCAGTGAAACTGGGGGAAGCGGTGGAAGAATTCTTTTTTTCAATTATTCATTTATTTATTTATTTATCTGGCTGTGCCTCACGGCTTGCGGAATCTTAGTTCCCGGACTGGAGCCCTCAGCAGTGAAAGCTCGGAGTCCTAACCACTGGACCACCAGGGGATTCCCTGGAATAACATTTCTTGAGACTCTGAGAGTTACCAGGCTCTGTCCTGGGCTTTTCACAAATGTAATCTAACTTATTCAGTAGAGCTCGTGAGATAAGAATCAATGAATCCTCTCATTTGACAGATGAGGAAACTGAAGGATGATGAAGTTGCCGGAGGTGGGCGGGACACAGCCACCGAGGCGGAGGAGTTGAGGTTGGAGCCCAGCTCTACAGAGCTGGTATCTTTACACCACACGCTCCAGGCAGAAGAGGGAGGGGAGCCTTCTTCCCGTCCCCTCCCTCCGTCTTCAGCTCAGCATCCGGGGAAAAGTCCCTTCTTGGGGGGTGCGGTGCAGGATGGAGGGAGGTTGATTGAATCTGCGGAGGGGAAGCAACAGGTCGCGCTTGGCCTGGGGCTGACTCCACCAGGCACGGTCTAGGTGGGCTGAACTGCAGGCCCCTCCAGTGTGTGCCCAGGACACAGGCAGTGCCATTGCCAGGTGATCCGTGGGGGGCGGGCCCCTCCTCCTCCACCGCGGGGAGTGGAGGCCAAGGGACCTTAAGGTTCTGCTCTCCTCAGCCGCACTGGATGGGGGCAGGCACAAGACAGTGGGTCGTCCAAGCAGAGACAGCTGTGGGCAGCCTGTCTGGGGCCCAAACCGAAAAATCTGCAGATGGGGGAGGAACCCAACTTAGGCTTGATCCCCCCTTTCCCCCGCCCCAACCCCAGGATCGGCCTCATTTTTCTGATTGCGCAACGCCAAGGGGGAGCTGGTCAAGCTAGGAGAGGGGGCAGAGGCTGAGGCCAGGACTGCCGCGGCCTGGGAAGCTCCAGCAGCTGTCTGGCAACCCCCATCCCGTGCGAGTCCCAACCGGTGCCAGTGCGCGACCACGGAGCAACCTCCCTCCCCCACAAGCAGCGACCCCCTCACGTCTGGAAGACGCCCCTCCTCCTCCCCCTCACTATCCCCCCCTGAGTCCAAGGCCTGGAGGAGCTGTGGTCCCCAGAAACAGCAGACAGGAGGCCTGAAGGCGCCCCGCCCCCGGGAGCGCAGGGGAGAGGAGCGAAGGGGAGGGGAGGAGAGGGGAGGGCCGGCCGGGCAGGAATGCTCGGCGCAGGAGGCGGGAGGCGGGCGCGGGACATGTGAGGGCACATCCCGCGAGCTGCCGCCCGACGCGCAGACGGCCCTGGGAGCGAGCGGGCGAACGGGCGAGAGCGGGCGGGAGGGCGCGCAGCAGCGGCGGGGGCCGAAGCCCGGCGCGGGAGGCACCGGGCGCCGGCCGGGCCGCAGGGAGAACCGGCGGGGCGCGCCGCGGCCCCGGCCCCGCGCGCGCCCATGACGGCGGCCGTGCTCCGGGAGGGCGTGTTGGAGAAGCGGAGCGGCGGGCTGCTGCAGCAGTGGAAGCGCAAGCGCTGCGTGCTCACCGAGCGCGGGCTGCAGCTCTTCGAGGCCAAGGGCGCGGGCGGGCGGCCCAAGGAGCTCAGCTTCGCCCGCATCAAAGCCGTGGAGTGCGTGGAGAGCACCGGGCGCCACATCTACTTCACGCTGGTGACCGAGGGCGGCGGCGAGATCGACTTCCGCTGCCCGCCCGAGGACCCCGGCTGGAACGCGCAGATCACCCTGGGCCTGGTCAAGTTCAAGAACCAGCAGGCCATCCAGACCGTGCGCGCCCGGCAGAGCCTCGGGACCGGGACCCTCGTGTCCTAGACCGCAGGCTAACGTCTTCGCTTCCCGCGGCCATGGACGCGGTGTCGTGGGTCGTGCCAGGTGAGTTCTTGGGGTCTGAGCCTTTTTTCCCCTTGCCCTCCCGTCTCCTCTCTCCTCTTTCCCCTACAGAGGAAATGCCCGCCCGGCCCCCCCCCCCCGCACCGTCCCCCCCCACCCCAGCATGCCCTCTCAAAGCTGGCCGTCGTAGGGCCAATGGGGAGGGAAAGCCCAGGAGTCGACCCTGGGTGCCTGGGCCTGGGGCCAAGAGCCGGCCCTCCCCCTGGGGCGCCGGGCAGGGGTCCTGAATGTGCCCGCAGTGCCTGAGAGGAGGGTGGGCAGGATGCGCACCGCCCCCCCCAGGTCGGTTCTGCCCTGACTCAGGTGGAAGAGGCTAGCAGAACAGACCTCCAGGCGGCTGGGCCTCCAGCCCCACCAAGGCAGGGCTCCTGGGCTGTGGCTTTCAGGGAGCTGGGGAGGGCGGAGGGGGGGTGAGCTTGCCCCCCCACCCCTTTCTGCTGCGATGACGCTCGTCCTGGAGCTTGACGGTGGGATTGAGGCAGGAAGACGGCCTCCCTCAGTGGCAGGGTTCTCAGGGTTGGGGCCAGAACCAAGGAGTCGTAGCTCCCAAGGTGGGACCTTGGTGGGAGCTGGGCTGGGCCTGGGAGCTCCACTACCTGTTCTCAGTGGTGGGTTTTGGGTCCTAGGGCTGAGCTGTTGGGAAACCAGGAGATTTGTGGGGTGTGCAGGCCAGGCCACTGATGCCAAGGAGGGTGGGCCCGTCCACCTGCCCCAGAGTGCCCGCCATGCTGGCTGGCCCGAGAAGGGAAGCTGGAGGAGGGGGTGGGGCCGGGTTTGTGGTCAGCTAGGCTCAGGGGAGGGACCAGGAATAGAACCTAGAAACTGTGGCTCCTGGCCCTGTGCCGTCTTCCCCAGATGCCGCCCCCTCCCGGGGGAACCGGGGGCAGGTTGAGGAAGGATCTAGGTGTCGTTTCTCCCCTGGAAACCTGTATCCCCCTCGCCCCACTACCACCACCCTCCTGACTCTCCCTGTCCTGCAGCTTCTCACCTCGCCAGGTCGGGTCCGTTGAGCCTGGGGGTCGGTGCTGCACACCCCCGGCCCTCCCGTTAAGTGCCTCTCGTGGGGCAGTGCGGGGTCACTGAGAGGCCAGGCAGGAGGCAGACCTTCTGTCCTTAGAGCTCATCCTCTTTGATCCCCCAGGCCTCAGAGGGACAGCTTCCTGCAGTGATGACAGGGTGTTGGACAAATGCTGTTCTCTCCTGAAGCGTTGGAGCAGGTTGGGAAGCTCTGGTACACACAGCTCCTGTGGCTACTCGCCGCCCCCGTGTGTGCCCTGCCCTGACTGCTGTTCTTTCTTGCCAGCTTCCATGCCCCCTTTGGCTCGCGGGGTGTGACTGTGCTCCGTTTGGTGAGGCAGAGGCCATGGACGCGTGGAGGAGGCGTTGGAGCGTATTAGGGGCGGCCGGGGCCGGGTAGCAGGTCAAAGGCCCCGAGGGGCTGAGGATGAAGATGCAGCCCCCGGGTGCTCAGACTCCCACTCAGGACCTTCCGGCCACCGGCCTGGCCTCCGAGATCGTGATGGAGAGCTGCCCTCCAAGCCCCCTCCCGCCACGGCCCTGCGTCTCTGCTGCAGACTGCTAACCGGCCCCCCAGCTTGGTGCCCTGCCCGGAGAAAGGCCGTCCCCCGGGGGCGCCGAGCCAGCGCCCCAGGACTCGGGAGGCCGGGCTGGCGCTCAGAAGAGGAACCACCTGGGCTCGCCTCCGGATTTACTTTGGCGGGGGTAGCTGATGGGTCTGAGGCCCACACCTGGGGGTCATCTGCTGCTTGGGTCCTTCTGGGACCCCCACCCATCCAGGCCTCTCTTTGCACAGTTCTTTCCCCCTCCTTCCCCTCTTCCCCCACTGCGGTACTAGGCCTGGAGGTGGTGGGGGGGTGGGGGGGTCAGCCATTACCATTTCACACCCGTCCACAAATGCAGATGCCCTGCAGAGGGCAGTGACCACACCGTTCGCTCGCTGAGTGGAATTCTTCGCCCGCCGCTAAGACCTGGTGCTTGGAGTATCTGTCCTCACCCCGCTTTCCCTGTCCACACCCCATCCTGCAGTCTCCAGCCTGGGGAGGGAGAGACCCTGCAACCCAGGGAACATGGACTCGGAGGTCCTAGGGGAGGGGCCGTGAGGCCTGCACGGGCCCACTCGGTCTCGAGAGACGCCCCTCTGCCTGCTCTCCTGGGGGGGCGGCTCTGCATTCTGGGTAGGGCCTGTCTCTGTCATTTACACACTTGGGCCTTGTACGTTAACACCGTTAAGTCTTCTCTGCGGGATGGTTGAAAACGAATAATTTCAGTAGCGGGGAAACCGAGGTACAGAGTCACAGCTGTCTTGAGTGACATAGAAACTGCCGATCGGGTAACCCACGTCCGGCCTCCCCTGTTGCCAAGCGGCGGCTGCCCGGCAGGGGCGGGGAGGCTGAATGTCCCCTGCAACGAGGCGGGGTCCCACAGTGCTTCCAACCTGTTCGTTCCGCATCAGATTCCTCCTCCTGTCCAATCACGATCTCTGTCCTTTGTCCCCGTCCCTCAGAGTCCTCTGAAGCTTCTTGCTTATCTGATATGTGAACTACATCTTACAATCAAATAAGAACTTACCAGTTACCAAGGAATTTTTACAGATCTCTCATTTATGATCTCCTTAGGCTGCATACCCAGCCCATGATGGCAAATAAGCATCACCGTCCGTGCCAGCTAGTGTGCTGTGATCAATTGGTGATGTCTGCCGTGAGCTTTGGGAGAAAGGTGGCGAGGTTGGCAGCTCTTGTATATATGTGTGGGGAGAGCATGGTGTCTGCCACTGTTTCCTTGATTCAAGCTACATGAGAGGCTTAGCTTCTCCATCCTGCTCTAAAACGGCAGCCTCTAAACTAGAATCCTCAATAAATAAATAAATAAAAATAAAATAGAATCCTTGCTCTTTCCATCGAGCCCAAAGGTGACTTTGGTGATGGTGATGGTGAGGATTCAGGGAGGCGTCCAGACACTCAGACACGGGGGCGTGTTTGTGCGCAGGTGGAATCGGGGTGCAGGACACACTCATCCAGCAGACATGCCAATGCCTCTTGCAGCCAGGTGCTGCGCTGGGCGCTGGGGCGCGGAGGTGAAGAAACACCCGATCTGAGCCAGAGCCCAGGGCGAGGAGGTACCTGCTGTGCCGGTAGAGGGGTGTCAGCGGCACAGGCGGTGTCCTTCTGCCTGGCACTGTCCTGTCCGCAGCGGAGCCTGCATGGGTGGTTCTGGAGTTTGGCAGCTCAGGACAGCAGGGGGCACAGCCAGTGTGGGCTGTCTGCGGGGGCACACACAGTGCAGGGGGAGAGCGGGCTCCCAGCTCCCGGCCCTCCCTGCTTTTTGGGAACAGCCAGCCCGTTGGTTCCAAGGATGCTTTGGTTCCTATCCAAACCCAGCTTCAGCTGCTCCCCTTGCTAGGAGGTCCCAGCCCCCGTGAAGGGGGTGCTGCCGTAGGACCCCCAGCACCAGCACAGACCCTCGAACAGACTCTCAGCAGACACTAGTGCCGGTGGCGGGTGTTGGGAGGGGGATAATCGCTCGAGCCCCGTAGCTGCTTGGAGGCGCCAAGAACTCGCAGCACAGGGATCGGGACTTGCGCAGTGAGTCTCGTTTTTTAAAAGATACGTGGCCTCTCTGGGGTGTCTCTCTGCTTCCTGGGATCAGGGGTGTCCTCTCCACTCTGGCAGCTGAGTTTGGGACAAGGAGCATGGGCCCTCACCCCAAGAGTGCTCAGCTGGACCACAGAGCAAGGTCAAGGTCTCCTGGGGGCACAGAGGCCCCGACAGTGCCAGCGGACATGCACGAGATGGAAAAACTTCACTCAGTTGGGACCCTGCCGTGAGGCCAGGGCGGGGCAGTCGCCACCATCTCTCCATTTGCCTCGGCGGCCACGGCTCACCCCTGCCCGATCTCTGAGTCATCAATGGGAAAATGAGACGGGGCAAGTCCCAGCCTGGCGGCAGCTGGGAATCCACTGAGGCCGGGTGGGGAGGCGGGGGAGAAGGGCCTGGCTGGCTCTAGTCAGGTGAGCTGGGCTGGGAGCTGAGGCTTTGGCAAGAGCCAGCCTGTTGCAGGGAATGGGGACGAGTGCAAAGAGCTGCCGGAAGCAGAGGGTCTACCGCAGGAGGGAGCGGGCATCGCGCCCGTGACCCTGGAGTCTGGCCTTTCCCGGAAGCTGGGGAGTAGAGGCACCTTGGCGGCCAGGCGCAGGGACCCCAGCAAGACATTGTGATTCGCTGTGCGCAGGGCTGCCAGGAGGCTGTACTGGGAGCCCGGGCTGACCTCCTCCCAGCCACCTGAGTGTCCCGCCCAGGACGCAGTTCATCCTTCGATTAAAACCTCCCGAGGTTTCCCCGATGCACAGGAAGGAAGTCCCAGCTCCCAGGAAGTGTGCCCTCCGAGGTCAGGGCTCTTTCCAGTGTCCGTCCCCACAGTCCCCAGCCGGCGCCCCTGCATGGGAAGCGCCAGGTCCCAGGACTAGCTGGGGGCCTTTGCTCAGCCCACAACCCCGCCATGGGGAGCCTCCCTGCTCGGTCCAGGCCAAGGAACTGCTCTCTGCTCTCCCGTCACCACGCTGCCTGGCGACAGTCGGTCACTCCCGTCACTATGTTCCTGCTGCCTCTGAGTTCCTGGGACAAGGCAGGCGATTCATCATCACGGTTGCAAACGGTAACCAAGCTTGCTCCGTGGGCACTGACCCATGATCAGCACAAGGGGGTCGTGGAACGTCCAGCCGCTGAGGTTGTGGATTAGTTTTACATTCAGAAACTGAGGCCCAGAGAGGTCATGTGACTTGTTAGGAGTCACACAGCGGCTGACTGGCGGAGGAGCCAGGATTCGACTGGGCAGTGGGCCTCTAGATGTGTTCTCTGAATCCACACCAGACGAGTACTTCTCCCAGGATGAGCGGGCGAGTGACAGAGTGAGTTTGCCCGCGATTTCCTGGGGAGAAGGGAGCTCACAGGCGGGCACTGAGAGTATGCACTGAGGCCTGGGGGCCGCGTGAGGGCCGGAAGGGACCCTCCACAGACTCAGGTGGAGGCGGCTGCAGGGGTGGAGGGGTGACTGCAGCCAGGCCTTGAAACAGGAGGAGACACAGGGAGGTGTCCCGGGTTGGGAGGATCTGTGGGTGCCCACAGGGTCAAGGTTGGGGCAGGATCCCCTGCAACAACGGAGGGACCCCGGGTCGGGGGAGGGGCATGAGAACGCTGGGGACAGTGCCGGTCCTGTGTTGGCCCAAATGCTGTTTGTCTCATCACCTGGATACAGGGACCCCATCCTGCAGGGACAAGGGCTCTGGGCTCAGCAGACGTGACCCCGTGTGGCAGCACCCTGGTCCCAGAGCCCCAGAGGTAGGGCTCAGCCCCTGCTGGGGCGACCGACCATCCCAGCTTGCCTGGAACTCTCCTGGTTTTAGCACTGAAAGCTCTGTGTCCCCAGAAGCCCCTCACTCCTGGGCACTCTGGGACCATTGGTCACCCCCCTCCCAGCCTTGCCCAGGGTCAGAAAGCCTGGCCTCTCCCACCCTCCCCATCTCAGCAGTCAGCTCCGCCCACAGCCCTCGGCCCTGAGAAGGGACCACGCAGAGTCCCGGGCTGTGAGCTACTGTGTGATGGCCCATGCGCTCCTCCGTCCCCTACGCTGGCGCCAGCAGACTTTCCTGCCGTCCTCAGAGGACGGCCAGGTCCCGGCTGCAGGGAGGAAGGAGAACCAAGTGTCCTCCGGGCTCTCCAATCAGCTCCACACCTGCTGCACCAGTGCCGAGCCTGCGCCATCTGCCAGGTACTGGAGCCAGAGCAGGCGGACTGAACGGGGAGGAGGGCTGTGCGGTCGGGGCAGAGCTCTGGGGGTGGGGCGGGATGCAGGGAACGTCTCCGGTGGTCTTTCCAAGGGGGTTAGGGGTCTGGCGGGGGACCGCACAGGGGAAGACCTGCCCTGGGCAGAGTTGCCAGGGCTGGAAAAGGTGAGGTGGCACAGAGCCTGGGAGCACAACAGGTGAGCACAGAGGAGGTGGCTGACTTGGAGCCCCCGACCGTGATCTCCGCTTCTCTCTCCGTGCAGTGGGGAGCCCATCTCAAAGCTGCTGTTCTTACACACACACCCCTTTATTTTATTACATTGGAGAAAAATGTGAAAGGACAGAAAATTATAAAGACGGAAACAAATATCTCTGTGTTCCCATCTTTGAGAAAATCTTTGCTAGCATTTTGGTATATTTCCTTCTACATTTACTCCTATGCAAATATATACATAATATATAATTATATATGATTTGTAATATGTAATTATTTTCACACATGGGTCATTACGTGTATTATATCTTGATTTTTTTATGTATTAATATATTGTGTTATGAGGCCATGACATTAAATTTTTTTTTTTTTTTTTTTTTGCGGTACGCGGGCCTCTCACTGTTGTGGCCTCTCCCGTTGCGGAGCACAGGCTCCGGACGCGCAGGCTCAGCGGCCATGGCTCACGGGCCCAGCCGCTCCGCGGCATGTGGGATCTTCCCGGACCGGGGCACGAACCCGTGTCCCCTGCATCGGCAGGCGGACTCTCAACCGCTGCGCCACCAGGGAAGCCTGACATTAAATATTTTAATGCCCGTATATTATTCTATTATGTTTATATTATTTATTTGACATTCAATCCCTCATTCGTTGGATCCCCATGTTTTTTTTGATTTTTACTTTGTTATATATAAGGCTGCAACGAACGTTTGCCTATTTAAATCTCTGCGTCTGGGGCTTCTCTGGTGGCGCAGTGGTTAAGAATCCGCCTGCCAATGCAGGGGACATTCGAGCCCTGATCCGGGAAGATCCCACGTGCCATGGAGCACATAAGCCCGTGCGCCACAATTACTGAGCCTGCGCTCTAGAGCCCGCGAGCCACAACTACTGAAGCCCGTGCACCTAGAGCCCATGCTCCGCATTAAGAGAAGCCACCGCAGTGAGAAGCCCGCGCACTGCAACGAAGAGTGGCCCCTGCTCGCTGCAACTAGAGAAAGCCCGTGCGCAGCAACGAAGACCCAACACAGCCAAAAATAATAAGTAAATAAAAATAAAATAAATTTATATATAAAAAAAGAAATATTTAAATCTCTGTGTCTCTGGATTTTTTAAAAAATAATTCTTTTTTTAATGTAAGTTTTATTTTTTTAAAAATCAAAGTATAGCTGATGTGCAATATTATATAAGTTACAGATGTACAATATAGGATTCACAATATCTATTTAAAGTTATTATAAAATATTGGCTATATTCCCCGTGTTGTACACTGTGTCCGTGCAGCTGATTTATTTTGTACATAGTAGTTTGTACCTCTTATTCCTCTCCCCCTATTTTGCCCTTACCTTCCCTCTCCCCCGTGGTAACCACTAGTTTGTTCTCTGTAGCTGTGAGTCTGCTGCTAGTGTTATATTCTCTAGTTTGTTGTACTTTTTAGAGTCCTCATATAAATGCCATCATGCAGGTCCTTTAGGAGACTTCTTAGAGCGGCACGGCTGGGCCCGCTGGAGAACAGGGTGGGTGCCGGTGGGCTGCTTCAGAAGGGCCGGTGGTCGCAGAGGAGGGAGACCTGGGGGCAGGGAGATGGGTGTGGGGAGCCGTGGGGGGACTGGGAGGGGTCGGGGAGACGGTGGTGAGACAGCAGCCGTTTAGGAAATGCCCGTGTGGGCAGTGACTCAGGTCACCCACGAGCAGGTGTGCAGGTGGCCGCTGACCACCAAAGCGCTAATCATAGCCGCGAGGCCGTGTCTTTTTGGCCACGCTACTTGGCTCCCATTAAAACGGAGACGACATGGTCTACTTCCTGGATCACTGTGAGACGTGGTGGAGAGAGTGCCCGTAAAGGACACAGCACACAGATGGTGCACACGGCCGTCTGTGAGCACAGCCGCGTAGAAATCCTCCCCGCGACCTTGCCCACCTGATCCACATTTGGGGGGAAGCCGCGTGTAACTAACGTACTCAGGACCAACATCGAGCCCTCGGGGTGCAGCCTAAATTACACACAGGCTCTGCCAGACTTACCTCCCGTCCAGACGAAGAACTGCCACCAGGAAGAGTGGAAGCAGGGGCCCAGGGTGGGGGGCCCAGGCCCTTCCCACTGCCCCCGGGGCCCCCTGGTTAGAAGGAGGCTGGAGAGAGACAGCAGGTCAGTATCTGTCAAGATTCCTCGTCATTAGACTGAGCTGCGCCGCCGCGATCTCCACCGGCACCGCTACCGGGCTGCGCTCCAGTGGCCCAGAGCCCTGCACACACACGCACACACGCATGCACACGCACATGCACGTCTGTCCCCCTGCCCGGGAAGGGAGGGCAGGTTACCCACCACGCCTGAGTTCCCAGAGCCTGTCGCCCACCAAGCCCAGAGGAGAGGGCAGAATGGGACCCAGGCCAGCCCTGGGAGCCTTGGCTGACGCCCTGTGGCGAGGGAGGTGGGCCTCCGCGCTAATCAAGACGGATAAAAGGACTAACGGAGCTCAGAAAGCGGTTCGAACACCAGCGATTAGTTATACTCGACTGGGGTGGTCGGGGCAGCCGTTTAGAGCTTTCAACTATTTGTGCAAAGGGAGACGTCAGACCCCATGCTTTCCCCACTTCCAAACCACGAGTGACAACATGCATTCCCCGCTCCCGTGGGTCCAGCGCAATGGTCTGTTTCTCCAGCAAGCCCCCTCCCAGCAAGGTCTCTGGAAGACCCCTCCCCCGTCCTCTAATCTTTGTCGTCACCCTGTGTTTCCACCCAGGCCTCTGAGTCTCCAGGAACCTTCAGATGTGATCTTGCTGTGTTATCACAACAGCCTGTGATATTGGACTATTTCCTGATAGATGCCGTGGTGAATCTTGGGCTGGGGGAGAAGCGCTTGGGGTGCAGGTAACGCAGGGCTGCTGTGCGGGCCTCGGGGCTTGGGGTCCAGGCGCCTGGTGGAGATTTAGTGAGTGGAGTCTGCTGAGTGGTGTCTCACACACACACACACACACACACACACACACACACACACACACACACACACTGCGAGCTCCCATGCGTTCAGTTAGCCTCAGAGGCCGGGGTCCTGGCTGCAAGGGCGACCTCATTCCTCCACTTCCTGTGTCTTCCTCAGACTGGTGCTCGCCTGTGCTTTTCTTTGCCAGATTCCATCTTTATCAAATACGTCCTGCAGAAGGGGGTCCACGTGGGCAGTTGGCCTTGGCCACACTCTTACTGCCTGGGGTCGGTTTTCACAGATGGAGACAGAGCAGGTTTTCACAGATGGAGACACAGCAATAATCCTCTCTTTCTCCAGGAACACTGCAAATAAATAGGGTCAGGACACACAAGTGGGCACATAGTAAAACGTCAACTCCTGGGCCGCACTCTGGCGGGCGCGGGTTCCCTGAGCTCTGCTCTCTGCCTGGAAGCCCTCCTGCTCTGGTTTCTCAGTCGACCACCACGTTCTTCCTGAGCCCCGCGCTCCCACTGATCTCGCCGGTCCCCGCTGTTCCTCTGAGACCCAGTTTGGGAGTCCCGGTGGCAGTCGACCCTAAGCAGCGCCCATTGTCTCCGCCCCCTGCAGGGCTTGTGTGGACCCCGCCCCTCGAGAGCGACGGGCCTGGTGAGCGGACGGGTTGTCACGTCTGCAATTAGGGCCATGTGAGATCCCGGCGCCCATCTCTCTCATCGCGGTGCTCTCCCTGCCTCCTTTCTACGAAGGAAACCTCCGTGTTGGATGGGCCCACGTGGCAGGACTGAGAGTGGCCTTTGACCAACGGCCCGCAGGGACCTGGGTCCCACTGGCGACCATGTGAGTTTGGAAGCAGGTCCCTCCCGGTCAGACCTTGAGACGACACCCCCTCCTGGCCGACAACTTGACTGCTGTCTGTGAGACCCCAGAGCAGAAGGCCCGGGGGCACGCCCGGATCCCTGGCCCTCAGAGGCTGTGAGCTGATGCACTGTGTTGTCTACACCACAAGTCTGTGACGATTTGTCACTCGGCAACAGATAACGAAGCAGATGCTGTCGTCAGGGCTCTCTTCTCGCCCGGCTCTTCACACACTCACTGCGGTAGCCTCGGTCTGCTTGTCTGCCTCCGCCCTCCCGCCCCGGGGTAGGGACCACGTTCTCGGTGCCTTTCTTCTCTGGGCTGGCCCTGTGCTTGGCTCACAGGGAGAGTTCAGCGTTTGCCTAGTGCCTGAGAGTCTAGAATCTCCTGAGCGGATGCTCTGGGCTCGGTCCAGTGGTCCTGGGGGCCGCGTGAGGAGGCTGGGGCCTGGGGGTGAGGAGGGGCAGGTCTGTTGTCTCCCACGTGGGCAGCGCACCTTCTCTCGCCAGCCTGTTTAGCCCAGGACACCCTGGAATGTTTCCAGGCCGGAACGAGGCCCTTGGCCATTTAAAAGCATTATCCGTATGGCGGAGAAGACAAACTCCTTGAAAAAGGTGTTCTCCAGCACAGCAGAGAAGACGAGCTACTTTGCTGGGAGCCAGACCAGGCACCTCGTGCCACCAGGCAAGGAGGACGCAACCGACAGCCTCCTGTGGCTGGTGTGACAAGCGACCACACACGTGGTGGCTTGAAACAACAGAGGTCCCTTCTTTCACGGCTCTGGAGACCAGACATTCGAAATCAGCATGGGGCTGATGCCCGGCTGGAGTCAGGGCGTCAGCAGGGCTGTACTTCGGACAAGCCTACAGACAAGAATCAGCCCCTGCCTCTTCCAGCTTCTGGGGTTCCAAGGGTCCTTCGGCTGTGGCCCCATCACTGCAGCCTCTGCCTCTGTGGTCACGTTGCCCCCTCCTCCTCTGTCTGTAATCCTCTGTGTACCTCTTCTTACAGACACATGACAACTTTTACAGCCCACCCGGATAATCCAGGGTCATCTCCGCATCTCAAGTTCCCTAACGTGGTCATGTTTGCAAGGTCTTTGCCACGTAAGGTAATATTCACAGGTTCCAGGGCTTAGAATGTGGACATTCTGGGGGGCTATCATTAAGCCTGCCTGGAGGGTGTGCCCAGGAGGGAAGAAACTGAGGCACAGACCATATTCTCATATTCTTAGCATCCTATTCTCACCCAGCAAGTGAGGCCCGGAGTCTGAACTCCCAGACCGACTTCCCTGCTGCCAACGGCTGTCCTCACATGAAGGGAGGTCGGGACAGACAGGGCCAGCCCTGCCTTCCCATCCTGGCATCTCCCTGCTGTCTGCCCCCCACCTCCCCTGGCATCTGCGTGGGAGGCCCGGCCGCAGAGCCGGGCTCTTCTTTTCCTTTCCCTGAGAGCAGCATCTCTCCCCAGGGCAGGTGAGGTAGCCCGGCAGAGGTGGAGGCTGTTAAGTCCCCCCCCAGACCGCCCACGCCCACGGGAACACCTGGGTCCTGGGCACATGCTGTGGACGTAACCCTCCCCAGGCCGGCTGACGGCTCCCTGGGCCTGGGCCTCTGCTCACGCATGCGATGCTGGCAGACGGCCCCAGCGCTGTTTCCTGAGGGACTTAGAGCTGCCCACCCTTCCAGAAGCCAGGAAGGGCGCGGGCGCGGCTGGCGGGGACCCTGGCAGGAAGGGTGTGCCCGGGACACGTGCGCCTCCTCTTCGGTCACCACCAGCACCCAGAAGGCCTTTGTTCAGGACTGAACTCTGTCGGGCTCTGGGAGGAACTGTGGACCGGCTGGAGGGACCCATCCTGGCCCCTCCTGGCCCCAGAGTGGGGCTGCTGAGATCTGTTTGCTCAGCCCTCCCTCGCCAGTGTGTCTAGGGAGCTGGAATGGGCATCTTCGGCAGACGGTAAATCCTGTGGAGATGACCCAGGGGACGCTGAAGGTTTCCAGCTGTCCCAGATCACTTTCCCTCCCCACCTCTCTGTCGCTGGATCCGCTGGGAGAGTTATAATGGTCTGAAGGGTGTGAGAATGCTTGGTGAAGTTGGGACACTACCCGCCACGGGGGCCATTATTATTAGTCTCCAGGAGCTGGACCAGGACAGCCTCATCTCCAGGTGGCTGGGGAGGCTGCCTGCTAGCACGTGGACCATCGTGACGGTTTCTCCGCTGTGTGGCTGGTGAGCAGGTGTCACGGGGCTTTCATAACTACCATCGTGTTTGATCTTCCCACCGCCTGGAGCAGAGATGAGCCCTTCTCACTTTGCAGATAAAGAAACACACTCCGGAAACTCTGGGTCATTTGCTCAAAATCACGTAGTGCTTGCCCGACATTGGGTCGGAACTGGGGTCTGTGGGCCGAGAACGGGCTGGAGCAGAGCAGCAAGGGGACGCCGGGGGTGCCAGGGAGCAGGGCCGCCAGGAGGAACAGTGACAAACACTGAAAGCGGGACCAGAGTAAAGGATGGGAGTTTGCGTCCCTGCCTGGGTGACTTAGGTGGGCGGCTGGGCTATAATTACATCTTACTGAAGGCTAACGAGGGCTGGGACTCTGCTGGGTGCCCAGCAAGAACTGTAAATAAGTCAATTAGCAAAGCAGCAAAGGAACACGGGTGGAACAGAGGCTGTGAAGACAGGGTGGGAGCTGAGGTTTTCGGGAGGGAAGGGGCCGGGGGCGGAGCCACCACGAGGAACAGAAGTGCTGGCTGGGCCCCGTGCTGGGGTGGCCCCGGCGCTCCGGGGGCAGGCGTGCGGTGTGAGCAGGCCACGGCCGCTCGGCCTGGCCCCATGGCCCTGATCTGCCCTTCCCGGAGTCACACGAGAAAGACAATAGTCCCAGAGAGACTCCTTCTGGGGACAGGACAGGCGGTGCCAGGCTGCCCGGCAGGACAAGGAACCCTTGTGCACCCTCAGCCCAGATCCTTCTCCCCCCTCCCTGGCCTTGGGCGGTGGTCGGAAGTTCAGATCCTGGGCTGGTGGAGGCTGGGAGCTCACGCCAGGGGCCGGTGCTGGGCTGGGTCCCCTGGAGGTCTGGGCAGCGAGCCGGAGGGGCAGGGGCTGGGTCCTGGTGCGGCTCGAGGGGGCCTGCCTTGACCAGAGAGCGGCCTGATGCTGAGCTGTGCAGCCCTTCCTCCTTGGCCCTCACAATGGCCCTGGACACAAAGGGGAGGGAGGCTTAGGCCCACCTTACGGATGAGAAAACAGAGTTCAGAGAGGTGGAAGGCTCTACCCGAGGCCACCCTGGGGTTCACGCCAGCGCTGCTGCGGGGACAGGACCTGGGTGCCTGTCTGAGTGTATCCAGAGGCGGAGGCCATCTGAAGGGTGGGGAGGAAGCCCTCCTCCCACCCATGACTCCACCTTCCCTCTGCTTCCCCTGCTGCCTCCACCTGGCCAGGCTCGGCCTCTGGGGCCCAGGCTGAGCCTGCAACACCCCGGAGAGGGGGCCAGGGTCCCAGCCAGACAGCTCTCATTTACTCAGCTTTTCCTTGAAATTCCACACACTCTGGGCGTTTGGCGGGAGCCTGGAATGCTCTTCATCTGAACAATCTGTCTTTCAGGGCGCCTGCATCAATCACCCCATTGTTCCTCCCGTTTCCTGGACCACTCAGGCTGGGGGGCACCCGGCGCTGGCGAGGGGGGCGCCCCCTGGTGTCCCCATCTGCAGGCACTCATTGCAGTGCCGGAGCTGAGCTGGTGACAGCGGCCTGAGGGCATCTTCCGACCTCTGGGAGGGGAGAACCCACGACGCAGGCGGTCAGGCGCTTCATGAAGAAGGGGTGCAGCTGTGAGAAAGGACACTCCCGGGGTCCAGGGCCAGGGTTCAGCCTGAACTGCCCCCAACATCTGTGCGGCCTTAGGTGACTCAGCAACCTCTCTGGGCCTCGGGGGCCTTAGCCGTAAATGAGAAGCTATCCTGGGGCTGGCGCACACGGTGCTGCAGTCATGGGCGGGGCCTGGAGACAGTGCACATGGGGCTGCAGTGGTGGGCGGGGCCTGGTGCACACGGTGCTGCAGTCGTGGGTGGGGCCTGGAGACAGTGCACATGGGGCTGCAGTGGTGGGCGTGGCCTGGGGCTGGTGCACACGGTGCCGCAGTCGTGGCTGGTCTGAATCCCGGCTCTGCCACTTGTTGGTCAGGTGTAGCCGTTTGCCTGGACGAGCCTCAGTTTGTTGCTCTGTAAAATGAGCTTAATAACAGCCACTGCTCATTATTTGTGGAAGCCGTATTTGCAGATCAGCCCACTTGCTAAAATGTATTTGTAACCCCTGATCACTACCCACGGGGCCTTTATGGTCACTCACGTGCAGGGGGGTGAAAAGTGTCACCTGCGGCACACGTGCCCAGCTGGCGTTAAGCAAGACGATGTCTGCCTCCAGGTTTCCGTCTCATACTGTAAACAAGTATCTGGTGCCGCGGTTTTTGCATATTTGTGATTTTGTCGGTGATCCCGGTGTTTAAAATGGCCCCCAAGCTGATGCTGCAGGTGTCCTGAGCTCAAGGAAGCTGGGACGTGATTTTTGGAGAAAACACGTTAGACGGGCTTCGTTCGGGTGTGAGATCTAGGGCTGTTGGCCACGAGTTCAATGTTAATGAGTCTTCGGTACATATTAGATAAAGTGTCTTTAAACAGAAATATACATAAAACAAGGTCATGTGGTTGGTGAAAACGCTGTGACCAGAGGCCCCCAGGAGCCCAGCCCTGTGTGTCCCAGGCGCCATGGCTCAGGGTTTGTCAGGTGAGAGTTCGGTGATGCTGGAACGACAGGGATCAGTGGCAGCTCCCGCAGGTCCCTGAAGCCCTGAGGCTTGGCTGTGTCCGGTTGGCCAGTAGCTTGGCAGTCATTACTGGTCCATGACGCCGGAGTCCACAGGTCCTTCTCCTGACCTCTGAGCCTCCTGTGGGGTCAGCTGCCTAGACGTGGGACCACCCGCCCCCCACTGCCAAGGGCACACATGGGACCCCACCGCCGGCTTCGCTCTGGCCTGGAGCTTCCAGGCAATGCTTACTCCACCTGGTTTCAGCACGAGGCCCTCAGAACTCTCGATGCCCACAGAGGCTCTCCTCGGACGTTATCTAATTTCATTCTCGCGACAACCCGTGATGGCAGCCTTTTTAAAAAAATTATTTATTTTTATTTTTGGCCGCGTCGGGTCTTCATTGCTGTGTGCGGGCTTTCTCTAGTTGCGGCGAGCGGGGGCTACTCTTCGTTGCGGTGCACGGGCTTCTTGTTGCGGTGGCTTCTCTTATGGTGGAGCACGGGCTCTAGGCACGTGGGCTCAGTAGTTGTGGCACGTGGGCTCAGTAGTTGTGGCTCGCAGGCTCTAGAGCGCAGGTTCAGTAGCTGTGGCACACGGGCTTAGTTGCTGCGCGGCATGTGGGATCTTCCCGGACCGGGGCTTGAACCCGTGTCCCCTGGATCGGCAGGTGGATTCTTAACCACTGCGCCACCAGGGAAGTCCCCATGATGGCAGCTTTGCAGTCCCGCTTTACAGACGAGCCTGAATTTCAGGGAGCCTAAGTGGCCCGTCCAGGGTCACCTGGTCGGTGGGTCAGTTCTGCAGAGTCAGGAAGTTCCCTCCTCCAGGCTCCCCTGTTAAGACTTCAATGCTCTGGGCATGGTCAGGGCCACACCTGCTCACGGACACTTTAGTGACAATGAAGGCATTGAGGTCCCCAGGAAACTGGCAGAGAGCCACGAGATCAACGTCTAAGCACCCCTCCCTATGCCTCTGCCTCCGCCCCGGGCAGGGGGCTTACAGCCTACCCAGGTCACCCCACGACTCTGCCTACCCTTTGCCTGCAGTCCTGGTGGGCTGAGTCTGCAGCCCCACGGTCACCACGGCTACCTTCCTACACGTGATGTGTAACCCCCATCCCCCCTCCCACCCACCCCTCCCTCCCACGCCTTCTCAGTGAGTTTAGTTTTTATCTGGTTAAATTAAAAGTCTTTACATAATGTGACCATGTAAATACTTTTCACAGCAGAGCCAGCATAGTGTATTATGATTAATATCCCCTTTTTCCAGCACCACGATTTTCTCTGAAGCTGAGTTCTGCCTTGTTTGCATTTGCTGGGTCGTCTGTGTGTTCACGACTAACGAGCTTCCGTTTTTCTGGTGGCAGAGAGAACTCAGTTCATCGGAACCCACAGGGGATCTGGGAACATTTCCTGCTCCCCTCCCCCTCTTTCCTTTTCTTCCATGACTCCCCCGCCCCGCCCCTGCTCTAACCTGTGCTGGTCATGCTGGTCCTTGGCCACAGCTGCTGGTCACTGGGTACTTCCTCCCCACCGACCTGGGACTTCCCTTTGCCTCTGCCCTAGTGACTCCCTGTTCCCGGCACCAAGCCCTCCCCTTCGGTGGGTTGTCCCTTCATTTTGGTGAAACCCAGCCTCCAGCAGCTTCTTGAGAAAACAGACAGAACTCTGAAGCTTCGCATATGTACAAACATCCTTCCTCGCCCTCCAGGTCAGTTGATGGTTTGGCTGGGCACCTGAGGCATTCTAGTTGGAAACCTCCCGTAGGATTTTGGAGGCATTTCCTATCGCATCCTGGTTTCTGGTACTGCTACTGAGAGGCCTGTAGCTGCCCGAGTTTTCAGGCTTCTGTGTGTGACCCCTTTTCTCTCCGGAAGCTGGTCTGGTCCTCGGGTGTTTGGCCCTCATGGAGCTGGGCTCATCGCTTCAGTTCTGAGAGGTGCGGGCTCAGCGTCTCTGGTGACTGACTCCTAGGCTGTCTGACCCTCCATAGCTCCAAGTAGTAAAATACTGGGCCCCCTGGATGGGCCTTTAATTTTCTTATCCTTCCTGATCAATTTCTTTTTGTACTTTCCGGAAGATTTCTTCCACTTCCCCATCCAGCCCGTCTACTGAATGCTTTATGGTTGCTATCGTGTTGCTAACTTCCGAGGGTTCTTTTTACTTTCCGAGTGTTCCTTTCCTTTTTTCTAAAGCATTCTCTCCCATTTCATGGGCACGGTTATCTCCTCCATCTGGTTTTGAAGTTTTGTTCCGTTCCTTGCATTTTGTGCTTTCCCCAGATTAGTTTTGAATGTTTTAGCTCCCTTCAAGTCAGCCGTTTTCCTCAAATATCTGGCGGTCCCTCAATGTTCATGTATACAAAGGAATCGGAAGCACTGAAAGGCCGTTGGAAGCTCTGTGTGCGGGTGCGGCTGGGGTCCTGCGGTCTAACTCCAGGGGTCCCGTGGCCTCACTGCAGGCCTGTCAGACGTCAGTGCTTTCCTCGGGATGGTTGCTTTTCCTGGATCCGAATCTCCACCCTCTTGCCAGGGCGTCTGAGGCTGGCTGCCAGCGTTTCCGGAGCAGAAGTGGGAGGGGTGGCTATTAGCCCTCCGTCTGTGAACTTTGCTCCGTCCTCTTGTTTTCAGTGTGATGCCCGTATCCTGAGCTATGCCTGCGCCTGTGTCATTGACTGTGCCGACACCCGCTGTCTTCCCTGCCTTCAAGGGTATCCTGCTGATCTCGTTCTACCCACATCTCTTTATCTCCTCTGAATTCCTTCTCCTGCCTGCCTTTGCATGTCCACCCCCTCGGGGTGTCATCCTCCCCCTGTCTCCCCCCTCCCCCTCTTCTCCTGTCCCCACACCCTGCCCGTATTCTCCAGGCCTTCGCAGGATGCACTGGTGATTCCCAGTCTGCCTGTGCAGGTACCATGTCCCCCTGGAGCTCTGCACTGGGATATCCACCCCCCCCCCCGACCCCTGCAGCTACCGGCCAGGCTGCTGGTCCATCCCCTGAGCATCTTGGGTGCCGTCTGTCCAGTGTGGACTCGTCAGCTTCCTCCCAAACCAGCTCTTCCTCTGTGATGTACTTCTGCTTCCAGTTTAAGGCACCATCCTGTTGACTGAGCCGATTGGCCTAGATTCTTTCCTTCACCCCCCACGGCCTCTGCCCCTCACCTCCCAGCACACAGCCTCGACAGCTAGAGCTGAAGACCATCCTCCTGACGGCCTCTTGGATCTGTTTTGCTCATAAAGAAATGTTGTCTGCCATTCCGGTAACAGCAGCCTCTGCAGCTGGGCCCCCATGCTGTGCCCTGAGGGGACTCAGGATGGAGCAAAACAGGATACTGGCCCTAGCGAGCTGAGATGCCTATCTCAGGAATAATTTCAGTGAGCCCAGACTCTGGCATCTTCCCATCCATAGAAAGGTCCCCAAATATAACGTAACTCATAACTTTTAGGTCGTGTGGTTTTCCTCCGTCGAAGTCTCGTCTGTTTCACGGCACTGCTGCTGCCTTAATTCAGGTCCTCCTCGGCAGCCACCCTTATTATTATTATTGTACTGTTGTATTTTATATGACTTATAGTTAAATTTTTCTATATTTGTTTATTATCATTATTATTGTAATGGCCTCTGAACTGGTCGCTTGGTCTCCGATTCTTCCACCCTCGGATCCAGCTTTCATGCTGCAGTCTGCATGAACTTTCTAAAATTCACATCTTCCTGTGTCACCTGGAAGTTCTACAGCGCTTTAACAGACCTCTAGTGAATGCACGGAGTCCAGGCTCCTTGGCACCTGGGGCGCAGACCAGGTCTGGGGACTTGTCATCACCCCACAGCCACTCCCACATCACCTCCTGCTTGTCCCAGCTTAGTCCTTTACACTCTAGTGAGAGCAAGCTGCCTATATCCCCCCCCCCACCCCCATGCATTTTCCTGCCACCGTGTCTGCTCAGACCACCCTGGGTCTGTAATGCCCTTTCTCCTTGGTTGCCTGACAAACTCCGATGTTTCCTAAAAACCCTGGTCTCCTCTCAGAGAATTCATCACACCTCATCAGTACTACAGTGAAGCAGATATGGTACGGAGGGTTATTACAATTGTTTGGGGAGCTTTTTATATATTCGTGTGGACAACAAAGCAGGAGGTGAAGGCTCCCGTCTGTCTAGATTTTAGTCTGAATCATGAAGAATTCACATTTATGGAGGTTGGGGAGAGGATAATAGGTGAGGTTTAGCAAGTGTGCGCTTCACCCCGGGCGGGACCCCCTGAATTGTTGTGAGGCGATTGTCCATGGGGGAAGGTGTTGGTGAGAATGAATATCATTTTGCCACAGGCTCTGAAATACCGTGGTTCCCTGGCCTCCATGCTGCTCTGGAACCTTAATAGCCTCAGCGTAAAAGCAGCAGGAAGTTTCTTCATACCTTTGCGTCTTAGGCATCAGAAAACGCCCACTCCCTGCAGACCCCGCTCAGCAGCGCCCTCTAGTGCCGGCCCTTCCCCTGCAGCCCTTTCTCAGCATCACCCGGTCACCCCAGAGAGGAGCCGGGCGCAGGAGTCCCCTCTCTGGAAGGATTGTGAGTCCTTGGGGACAGCTGTGTACACACGACTGGATCGGACCCCCCCCCGTGTGTCCTAGACTGGGTTTCGGAGGGTCTTGGAGCCCCCAGCCTTGATGTGCCTGTGAACGTGGATGACTTCCGAATGACGTGTGTGAATGTTAAGGATTGCAAAACTTTCCAAAGGAAGTTCTAAGTCCCCCCAAAATAAAGAACCCCTTAACCACTTAGATCCTCAGGGGGACTTTTAGACGCAGGTACCCTCACGTTAAGGAAGGTAAACCACTGTCAAAGCAGCTACATGGGGGTCACAGTAACTGCACTGCAAACGTGTCTACCATAAGCTGTGTTTGTTGGTCTCCGGGTTTAGCGCTGGGCTCAGCCCAGCTCACCTGTGTGGACACGTGTGGACAGCAGGGAAGGCTGAGCGGGTGATGGATTCGGACCCGACTGGGGACGCCTGACTGTGTATCAGCGGGGTGGGTGGGGAGGGATGAAGTGTAGAGAAGGAACACAAACGACCGTGTGTACGTGGTCGCTGGGTCACGAGTAAGTCACACACACACACACACACACACACACACACACACACACACACACACACACACACACACACACACACACACACACACACACACACACACACACACACACTCACGCGTCCCGTTGCGCCCTCTGGTGGCGATGATGAGAACTAGAATTTAGGCAGTTTTCTCGCCCAGGAGGACTGAAGTGAAAATCCCAGTTTCATGCTGTTCCTTATCAAAGTCTCCCTAACTTTAAGGCACATTTTGTGAAACCACAAAATCCCCAGGTTAGCCATGGCCAATCCACACACAATAACTTGGATGTTAAGAATTTCTTAATTATTCCTGTTTTTGGCTGCCACTAGACAGGAGGAAAAATCATACTTCACTTTTTGTTGATCATTTTTCTATTTTTAAGCTTTATTTGATAGATAAAATAAATTAATCAGGATAATAACAATAATAATCTGCTAAAAACAGAACAGTGGTTCTCACACTTTTGGAGCTCAAGACCCCTTTACTTTACTGAGGGCTCTAAAAATCTTTTGTTTGTCGGTCATGATTACCAATATTTACCATATTAGAAACGGAAAAAAATTTCAATATTGATTGAGTTATTTAATAATTATAATAATAAGCCCATCTTACGTCTTATTATGTAAGCCCAAATAGGTTTACATAATAAGCCTGTGTAACATAAAATATTTTTAATAATGTTATAAATAACAAATGTATAAATACAAATAAAATACATTATCATTAGTTACTATAAATAATAGTTTTAATAATAAAATTACAAAGCAAAAATATCTAATAAGGGACTTCCCTGGTGGTCCACCTTACGACGGCAGGGGACAAGGGAACTAAGATCCCACATGCCACGGGGCAACTAAGCCCGCGTGCCGCAACTACCGAGCTCGCGCCTCAACTGGAGCCCACGTGCCGCAAACTACAGAGCCCACACGCTCTGGAGCCCGCGCACCACAACTAAAGAGAAGCCCGCACGGTGCAATGAAAGATCCCCCATGCTGCAACTAAGACCCTACGCAGCCAAAAATAAATAAAATAAAGAAATAATCAATAAATCTTAAAAAATATATATCAAATAAAAAGAGTGGCACTGTTTTACACTTTTACAAATCCCTTTAACGTCTGGCTCAATAGAAGATAGCTAGGTTCTCATATCTGCTTCTGAAGCCAATCTGTTGCAATATGTTTTGTTTGAAGTTCACAAAAAGTATTCAGACTTCCACAGATACGTAGTTGGAAAAGAGAGAAGTAGAATATTTTAATCATCTTTTCAGAGAATTGTGAATACTCTTCTTGGGTTACTGCATCAAAACTCAGCAGGCGGGAGTTTCTTGAAGGTTAGTTCCAATGTGGAATCTGAAACCATATCAATGAAGTCTTCATTCTTCAACGAAGTTGCACGAAAACCCACGTTTATCCTGCACTTTGAACGGATCTCTTACCGGGGTGATGCTGTAACACTACTCATTGGTCATTTGGAAGACACGCAGATCTTCCCAATGTGAACACAGTTCACACATTACACAGTGAGTTTGTAAAACTTGCATTCTTTGACATCACTGCCAATCTTATCAGAGAAGTCTACGTGTTCGGGAAACTGTCGCGCTCACAACGGCAGATACAGATTTCCCCAGATTTGCATTTGCTCCTGAAAGCTTGAATTTGTTAATGGGCAGCTGTCTCCCTCGAGGTGACAGGCCCACTGTGTTCCCTTTTGAGAAACAATCTACCAACATTGAAGTCCGACTAACTATAGTTTTCAATCAAGTGAAAATGACACGCGAAAGTGGCGGCTTCCGCGTCCTCACACCTGCAGGCAGGCAGAGGACCAGCTCCCCGTGTACCAGCTGGATGCAACAGAGCTCCCTTAGCACTTTCTTCTGCCTCATCAAGGGCACTCTCACGTGAAACTGGCTTTTCCCCAGTGAGCGCGTCGTGGGCAAACAGTCTGCTGCCGCGACCTGGATTCCTGCTGTGGCATCAGCAGGTTTACCTGTGCCTGCCTTTGCTCCACCTGTTCGAAAGTCCATGATGGGGAAGAGATGGGTCTGCCGGCAGGATCAGGTTCCCCTCTGCCCTGCTGGTTTCCTCAGCCTCCATCGGGGTGCAGGTCTGTGTCTGCAGCATCGTGTGCCCTGCTGGACCGGCCAGGAGCAAGGCGAGGGCAGGACTCTGGGCTGTGGACCCTCCTACACACAACCCCTCTGACAAGGAGAGGAAACGTGGGTGGAGGCTGTGGGCGGACCTTTGGCTGGATGTCTGCACTGGCGGGGGGAGGGACACACACAGAAGGGGCCTCCGCTTTCCCGAGGCCGCTCCCACCCCTCTGCCCCAGTGTGGAAAGTGCGGGACCCCCGAAGCCGGCCCCAGAAGGAGGTGCGGGGCTCTGGAGAGGTCATCTCACTCTGGGTGGGTTTTGAGGGAACTTCCTTAGAACCTCTGACCTTGAGAAGGCCCCTCTCTAGCCAGCTCCGCCCCAAGGTGCCTGCAAAATCCTCCTGGGGTGAGAGTGGTGGACAGAGAGAGTGCATGGCCCTCTGCTGCGTTGGCACCCGTGTCCCCGCGGCACTCCTGGCCCCGGCCTGGACGCGAGGTGGAGGGGGGTGGGCATAGCCCACGGTGACCTCTGAGGGCTCAGTTTCACATCCACAAAGGCCCAGCTGCCCAGCTGCTGTCTCTATGTCTGTCTGAGCTCATTGTTGGAGCAGAAAACGGTTCATCACCTGTGTCAATGTCAGCGAGAGTTGGGGTGAGAGAGGGGCCTTCTGAGAAGCATCTGTGGCTCCAGGAGCTGCGAGAAGAGGGTGTGTGGAGGCGGGGAGGCTGAGAGGAGGCCACAAAGGGCGGGCGAGCCCCCTGCGGGGTTTCCGTTTCATCCTGAGGCCACGGCTGGAGGAACTGGGGACGGGACCGTGTCCTCATTTTAGGAGGGTGGTTCAGGTGGCCGCAGGATCCCGGAGAGGCTGCAACGAAGTTGGCAAAGTGGGGTGGCTGAGCAGAGACGGCAGAGGGCAGATGGGGGACTCCAGGCAGGGAGCAGGGCAGAGCTCGGAGCTCCGCTGACCGTGGGGCGGGGGCGGGGATGGCCCTCAGGTTTCTGGTCTGGCGCCTGGGCGTGGCTATGCCATTTTCTGTGCCGTGGTGACCAGAGGAGGGGCAGGGGCCGAGGGGACGTGTGGAATGGCCGCTGGGCACAGGGGCCTCACCTCGGGGCCCCCGGGCAGGAGACACAGGTTTAGTGCCAGGGAGGCTGGAACTCTGTCTCCACTGACTCACCCTCCCCTCTTAGCCCTGGGACTAAGTTCGTCCCTCTGACGAAGATGAAAATCATTTCTGGGAAGAAGGACCAGAGTGAAAGCGGTGAGGGGGGTGTCAGGGCACCCAACAGCACCCTCTAGGCCCGGCGTCAGTGGGGCAGGGCCCCAGGCTTGCTACGGAACCCCAGGCCTGGGTCAGTGCCTGGGGTGCAGGGGGCCTCCCACAGGTATGATGAAGGAATCAACGAGCGAACGATGGTGGGGAGTGTGGGTGCCCCCAGAGCTCAGGCTTTGGAGAGTCGGGGGCAAAGGCAGGCGATGGGTCAGGGCAATTCTCGGCTGGGCTGTCTGTGCCCGGCTCATGGGCTCTGTGGCGGGCGGCAGGCGGGCAGCACAGGCTGAAGTCCAGACCTCCAGCCCCGGGGTTGAGTCTGCCGGGGGGTGAGGTTGGGGTTGCCGACTTGGTTTACCTACAGGGATTCTTCAAGTGTGGTCCCCAGACCTGCAGCTCTAGTAATATCACCGAGACCTTGTTAGAAATGCAAACTTCCAGGCTCCACCCCGGATCTGATGAATCAGGAGCTCTGGGCCACGGACCCCACATCTGCATTGACCAAGCCCTGCAGGAGTTCTGATGCCCTCAGTCCACGGGGCCAGAGGAGGCCTGGGCTGCTGCACACCACGCTGTGTCCTGAGGGGACAGATATAGGTTAGGAGCCCCATCCCTGGGGAGGGGGCGGGATGGAGGGAGTTGGGTATGGGGAGGTGACATGGGGGGTGCGGGCTCTGGAGGAGAGAGTGAGGAATGCTGACGTCCAGCTGAGCAGGGACTCACCCCCCATCTCCCGGCCCGTCACCGGCCCCCCAGACCTCCCGGGAGGGGAGGGAAGGGCCCCTTCTCAGGCGTCTCAGCACCGAAAACTGTCTAAAGCAAACCTCCTACGATTTGGTAGGAAGAGAACCAGTGGGTAATTCGGAACATCACTTGTGGTTTTCGTGCGGGAATGAATTATACGGGGCTTGGGAGCCCAGGGCTGGTCCGCTGCGGCCAGCACGCTGGCTGGGGACAACACGTTAAGGCAGTGACGGTGACTCCTGTCTATCGCCAGACATCGCAGGGCGGGGCTGGCGAGGGAGCACAGAGGCCTGGGCGCTGGTCTCAGCTCTGCTTCCGCTTCGCTCTGGGGCCTTAAGGGAGCTGCTCAACCATCCTGGGCCCCGTCTCGTCATCGCAGCCCCTGCCTCAGGCCGTTCCTGGGGGGCTGCCACGAGAACATCCCGGCTGACATTTGTTAAGCGTTTGCGAGGCCCTCTGTACAGACGGCCTCATTAAGCCTTGCAGGGACCCCCGAGGTGGGCGCTTTACCCCCGTTTCCCAGGTAAGGAAACGAGGTGCAGACGCTACCCTGATGGGCATCTATGTGAGTGGCAGAGCCGTCTGCCTCTGCGCTGCGTGTCTACTCACTGCGTCTCCAGTGCCTTGGGGGGAGGCTGGTCTGTGGCAGAAAACTGAGGGGCGACTCCTTTTCGGTTCTCCGTTCCTTCTGCCTCACCTCCTCTGAGCTGGCCCTGGGCCGGCGGGTGGGCTCAAGACAGGGGTGGGGGTGGGTGGAGGAGCCAGGAGGGGCTTGCGGGCTGTCCCTGAGGGGCCCCTGGCAGCCCTGCTAAGCTGGGTTCCTCCGCCTTGCAGACCACAGCCCGGCTGACGGGTGTAGGCCATTGAGGGGGAGGCCATGGCCCCCACCCACGGCCCCACCAAGCTTTGCTCCCCTGGTCAGACACTTCCTTCCTCACCACCCCTCCCACCCTGGGGGACAAGAGCGACACTGGAAGCCCGCGGACCGAGGCTGCACCCGCTGTGGGTCACCTCCCTCCCCCTGCCTCCCTCCCGAGGGGCCCCTCCCCCTGGTCCTCAGCCCTTTGGTCTGACAGTTGGGCCGCCAAGTCACAGATCTGAGAGGACCCCGGTCACACAGGCCCGGCTTCTGGTCGTGGCTGCCGCCGACTCCCCCTGGACTTTAAAAAGAGGCCCAGGGGAGGCTGCCAACCTCACCCCGAGGATGCCAGGCCCGGCCCGGTCACTGTACATGGTGAACCCAGTTTATGGATGAGGAAGCAGGGGTTCGGAGGACCCCGTGCAGCTGGGTTTTAGGGTGCGGTGTGGACGGCCTGCAGCTGCGGGTGGGGTGAATGTTGGGGGGGGGAGCTGAGGCCCGCCGCCTACCCCGGGCCCAAGCAGGGGTTGATGAGGCTGGAGTAGGCACAGGATAAGCTCTGTTTCAGCATCTCACACAAAACAGCACAAAATGGATTTCTAGAGGGCAAGGGGCCGCCTCGGGGGACCAACAGAGGGACGAGGTTCTAGGGGTCAGGACTGGGGCTGCGGTGTAGACGCGTGGATTTCTCACCGTACGGAACAACCGGGCAGGCCTGAGAGGGGCCGAAACGCTGGGTACTGGGCGCAGGGTGGGGTGCTCCATCCACAGGGAGGGGTCTGTGGGCCGTGGAGTCGGTCAGGTCACAGTGTCAGGGTTAGAGGAGGCGGTGCTTGGGTCAGAATTGGGCTAGAGTTCAGGTCCGGAAGTGACCGGCTTGGGGGCAGTGTGACAGGAGCCTGGGGCTGGGGGTTGGAAGGCCTGGCCCCCGCCATGCAGCCTCTTTTCTCTGGGCCGCTGTCCGTCTCGGGCACAGTGACCGGGCTAGACTGTCTTCCATCCTACGATCCTCTCGGAGGTACCAGAGCTGGCCAGGGGAGGCCAGGCCCTGCGGGGGAGCTGGATTCTGGCTGGGAACGTGGGAAGTCACTGGGCCTGGGTAGGCTCTGCTGTCCGAGCTCCCCGAGCCCGCCTGAACCGTGACCACGGGCCCTGCCCAGCATCCCAGAGGGTATTCATTTCCTATTTCCAAAGCCGCACAAATTTAGTGTCTCACATTTCTGGAGGCCAGCAGCCCGAAGTCATTCTCACTGGGTGAAAGATAAGGCGTCGCCGGGCTGCTCCCTCTGGAGGCTCCGAGTGAGAATCTGTTTCCTGCCCGCCTGGGCTGCGGCCCCTTCCCGCTCACACCAGCATCCTCCCTTCTCTGGCCTCGGCCTCTTCTGTCGTCCCCTACCGCTGACCCTGACGCTCATGCTTCGTTTCCTAAGGACCCGTGTGGCTAAGTGGGGCCCCCGTGGACGATCCAGGAGAATCTCCCCGACTCAAGCTCCTTATTTAAGCAGATTTGCCAAGTCCCTCTTGCCTAGAAGGTGACACAGTCCCATTTTCATTAGGACATGACATTATGGTTTTTTGGGGGGCGGGTGGTGCATTGTCCAGCCGGCCACGGGGAATGCTGCCTGCGCCTCTCCAGGCCACGGACCCTGATTCTGGCTCTGTGTCTGGGGAGGCGCGTCTGTACCAGACTCGGCCTCCTAGCCCCGGGGACGGCTCCTGTCCGCAGGCAGGATGGGAGGGATTGACCTGGCCCCTGGGCAGATGAGCTCTGAGGTGGGGGGACCTTTTGAGGACAATTTTAAGCAAGCGCAGGGGACAGGCTGCAGAGGCACTGGGACAGACAGCGGGGTCTTGGGGCTGCTACTTCCAGCGGGGGGCCTCACAGCTGGGTGTGGGCAGCCTGCAGCCGGAGATCGCGGGCCTGTGGGTGGGCTCCGGGGCCTCTGCGCCCACCCCACACAGAGGAGCAGGTGCCAGGGCAACAGGGCCTAACAGCTCCATGCTTGAAGGCCATCTCTGGGCAGAGAGCAGGAGAGGCCCGGGAGAGGTGGGTGGGCGTGAGGGCACGGGCTTCCTTCCCTCCGTGGCTGAGCGGGGCTGCAGGCCCGTGTGGGTCTGAGGGTGGAGGCAGGTGGGGTGAGGGAGGTGTGGGCGGAGTCAGGACACGGGGGCCTGGGACAGGGGTCCCCATGCAGCCTGAGGATGAATCGAGCCCCGCCGAGGCCGCGGTTCCTGGTGGTCCCTGCGGAGGGGAGTGTCCGCTGGGGGGTTCCCAGTCACCATGTCTTTCTGAGATCATCTGCTCGCCTACTTTTTAGGTCCTTTTGCCCCTATTTCACTCTTCTATTTGTCAATCTGTTCTCTTCGTTTTTCCTTTTCAAAGAGCGGGATACTCCACGCAGAAGATTCATTTTGGTTTTGCACATATTAAGGTTTCGTAGGAAAGTTATCGCAAACGTTATAAACCTAGTAAACCAATGCAATTAACTCCCACAGACTCATCCCCAGCCCCCTGATTCCTTCTCTGATCCCCAGCTGCTCCTCCGGTTTCCATCCCAGCCCCTCCGCCTGGGATCCTGTACCGCCCCCCAGCACCCCCCGCCCCCCATAGAACCTCCCAGACCCCGTTCCCCCTCCCTGGCAGCCTTCTTGCATGGAGGCTTCCCAAAGGTGACCTGACCAATGCCAAATCACAGCAACTTCTGCTGCCCCAGAGGCAGGCGCCTCTATCCCTCCCTGGCACTTGGGTATGTCCCCTGAGGACAGCCCTGTCCACGAGCTCTGTTCCCACCAGCCTGACACTTGGCTAGAGCTCCCCAGCCTCTTGCTGCTGACAAGGCCTTTCCTGGCCTCCGAGAGGGGTCAGCGTCCTGCCTGTCCTGTCCCAGCCTGGGCTCCCGGCCCATGAGATGACCAACAATAATAGCGGCTGGATTAACATAGCAGGCATTGTCTTCCTCTGACCATAGGGTGGGTATTAGGTGTTCATCCCTCATCCTAAAAATAGCCAGTGAACAGGTGCGGCCCCTGCACACCAGCCCCCCGGATGCTGTTGGCATGTGGCCGGTGACAGAGGGTGGGTCAGGGGACAGAGGGAGTTAGTTTCACCAAGTTCCAGGCATGGGGTGCGGGGCGCCGTTTGGAACCGGGGAAACCCACCAGGAGAGGGTGCAGAGCATCTGCGGACCCTCAGACGCCACGAGCTTGAAGGTCAGCTCAGCCCCAGGACCCTCACTGGACCCCCTCAGCACTGTTTACGTCACCCCCAGGTCCAGGCGTCTCCCTGGCGCACGTGTACCAGAGCCTCAGAAGATGCCCGAATGTCAAGCCTTTTGCCCTCTTGGAGCCTGGGCTGTGGGGCCTGGTTCCCGCATTCCCTTGCGAGAGATGCAGGGCCAGCGAGCCGGCCCCCCTTCCCCCGGGCCTCCCGGTGCCCTGGCGCCATCCCTGCTGGGAGCCCCATCCAGTCTGCTATCCAGTCCCCCTTTCCGGGGCTGCCATCTCCTAGGTGGTGGCCGCTGTGTGCAGAGGCGCCGTGCCCTCCTGAGCCGGGCACACGTGTGTCTTCAAGCCCGCCGGCTGCTGTGCATGCTGCCATGTCCCCTTCGTGAGGTGTGTGTGTGGTGGGCGGGGGGGGGGGGGGGAGCGGGGAGGCGGGAGGGGCTGCGTCTGTTCTATTTTTACCCGCCAGTTGCTGTGGGCCATAGTTTTCATAGCTTCCCCTCCACTTGCCCCCTACAGTCTGCAGTCAACCGCAAGGCGAGACCATCTCACCCCCGGAGACCCAGGAAGGTGAGTGTCCACCGCCCGGGCAGTGGAGCTGGGGCTCCGGACTCAGGAGCAAGTGAGGGCTCGGATGGCGAAGAAGATGGTCTTGCCTGTGCCACTGGGTTTGTTGGTGGACGGTCCTAAGACAGTCCCACAGCATTCAGTCCCGTAGGGCGGCCTCTGCCCTGCAAGACTGTGGCTGGAGGTGAGGCCCCTGCCCGTTCGGAGCCGTGAACAGGATTTTGCAGGCTGCCCAGGGAGCCCCCGGCAGAGCCTCGAGGATCGCTTTCACACCGCAGCCCAGCCGTCCCAGGAGGGAGAGGGGCGCGTTGGGGACCAGAGGGGGCAGAGGGGCTGCATTTGGAAGTTGAGGGGGAGCTTGGTGAGCAGTGCAGGGGGCGACGCCCGGGTCAGAGGAGAAGGAGGGAGCAGGGGCAGGACTCGGGGGCTGGAAGGCTGCACATACGCCCGCGCCACCGACCAAGGAAGCCGTCCTGCCTCTTTGTTCTTTGTCTTTGACAACTCGCTTGGCGCCCTTTGCTGTCTGCACAGTGGACAGAGCAGGTGCGGGCAGAGCGCCAGCCAGCCTCCTGGCTCTGGCGCAGAAGGGGGGCTCTTGGGGGAAGGCAGGGGGGACCGCACTGGGATGGGAGCTCGAGAGCCTGTGAGCACATCAGTGAGGACCCGAGGCGGGGGTGGGGCGGTGGAGGGGGAGGGTGTCGGGCGGGGTGGGCTCTCTAACGGGGGGCGGGGCCGGGAGACTGTCCCCAGCAGCTGTGGGCGGGCTTTCCTGTTCAGAGCTCAGGGCGCTGGGGGGTCCACAACTGCAGCCTTGGGAGCACAAGCCTTGTCAGCAGTCAGTCAGGGAGGACCGGGATGCCCTTGAACTGAGGTCCAAGATGGGGGTGCGGGCGAGCAGGCGGAGGAACACAAGCCTGAGTAGCAATTTGTGGTCCCTTCCCTGCTCACACGCAGTCACGTACACACTCACGCTTACATCCCTGCTCACACGCAGTCACGTACACACTCACATCCCTGCTCACACGCAGTCACGTACACACGCTTACATCCCTGCTCACACGCAGTCACGTACACACGCTTACATCCCTGCTCACACGCAGTCACGTACACACTCACGCTTACATCCCTGCTCACACACAGTCACGTACACACTCACGCTTACACACACAGGCCCACACACAGCCTCAGTCTCGGTCTCACGGCCTGGCTGGCCTGTCCCACCCATGGGGCCTGGGGGAGGGCAGCCCAGGGACCCCCACCTCCCACTGTGGGTCCCGTTATCTCCCTCTTGCTGTTGGGGGCCGGGAGCGCGGCTCTCCCACCCTCTGAGCTGCCCACTCCATCCTGAGTTCTTATCTTGTCTCTGCTTGTCTTCCAGGGGACCTGTCGAGGGGTCCCATCTGGTGGGTGTCAGCGCAAGGCTGGGACCCCTTGGCCTGGTGATTGTCAGCGGGCGGGCCGGGGGCGGGCCCGGAGCTCGGCAGGACGCCTGGCCTGGCTGGACAGGTAGCGGCTGTCTAGGGGGCATGGACACGGCCGGAGGCCCCACCCCCCACCCCCCAGCCCCGCCCCCGACCGAGGACGAGCACGTCCCTCCGCAGTGAGATCTGTGTCCCCGGGGACCGTGCTGCGGGGGCTGGGGGTGGGGAGGGCTCTTCCCCAGCTGCCCTTCCTCTCTGGACCTCCTCGGTGTCTTCAGAGGAGTGCGGCCCTAGAATAAACAGCTGGCGATAAAATCTAATTGCAGCCAAGCATCTCGGGAATGTGTGGACTGTTTCTACTCCCCTCTGTGCCCCAGGGTGACAGCTGAAGCTCTGGGTCACACTCCCTCCACCGGGCCTCGCCCTCCCCCCACCCCCGAGGCAGCGGCAGATGGGGCGTGGTTAAGGCTTTCGGATGGGAGATTCAGGCGGGGTGGCTGAGCCCCACCCAGGCTTCCCAGCAGGAGGGGAAAGGGTGGCGTCGAGGCAGAGGCGGAGGCGGCTCTGGAGGAGGTGATGGTGGCCACTTTGCACGTGTCCTTCAGGGTCAGCCTGCCCCTACCCACACCAGGCTCTGGACCAGATCCAAACCCCTGGCCCTGTGCTCAGCTCTCCCCTGGCTCCACCCCCTCCCTGATCCTTCACTTCATAACCCAGCTCGGGCTCTCAACCCCTGCCCGCACACCGGCTCCCACCCCAGCCGTGCCCCTCCCGCCCCGTGTCGTTGGCACAGTGCCCACCCCCTGCACTGGAATGCTGTCCAGCCCGGGCCAGAGGGTGGTCAGGCCTGGCTGTGGAGCATCCCCCTCTACGGCTCGAGGACCTCCTCCTCCGTCTGAGCCCCAGACTCTCGGACTAAAAGGGGTCCCAGGGTCACACAGGTCAGGGGGCTTCATACTGTGCTCCACGGGCGCAGGACCTCACGGAGGGGCATGGGGTCCTGGGCTAACGCCCCTTCCACCAGGGCCAGTCGCTCTATTGATTGGACTTGCTTTGAACAAACGGTTCAGGACCAAATATTAAATGGAAAACAAGTTCTCTAACCCCTGATTTTGCAGAGGGAAAAGCTGGCCCGGGGAGGGTTAGGGTGAAGACCAGAGTGGGACACGGGGTTTTGCCCTGACTCCTGGCCTGACCCCCCTCAGGGCCCCTCATGGACCTGTCCCAGCCCATCACCATCCCCGTGAATGGCGCCCCCTGGCGGTGTGCCGTGTGGTGGCTTCCTGTGGCCTGCACTCACTGTTCCAGACCCTGCCCTCTCAGACCTTCATGACCACCCACTGCCCACAGGACAGCCTGCCTCACCCTGTCATTCGAGGCCCCGTGAGCGAGCACCCACCCCCCCAACTCCAAACGCGTTTTCTGTGTATCCCATTCTGTTCCCCACAGGTGTCGGCAAATGTTTTCTGGAAAGGGCCAGCTAGGAAATAGTTTAGGCTTTGCAGGTTACATAAGGTTCTGTCCATAGTCTTCTTTGCTTTACCGTCTTTTAAGCGAACAGTCCAGTCCTGGCCTGTGAGCTGTAGTCTGCAGATCCTGGTCCTACGCACCTGCCCAGCAGAACCACTTTTGATCCTCATCTTGTTTCTTTGCCTTTGTAAGGTTTCTCTCCCCTGTGAATGAGTGAGTAAATGAATGGAGAGAAAAGAGTAAACGGACAAGTATTTACCCCATCCTGACCCACTGGAAGGCGATACGTCTGATTTCTCCTTTCTGCTATCGGACCTTCTTTCCCAGGCTGGGCGGCTGACACAGCCCCACGGCCCAGCCAGGTCGGGGTGAGGGCAGGAACTGTAACTCTCCCTCATCCATGGTTCCTTCTGCCCCAGGTGCCGCCCCACCGCCGCCATGCCGGAAGTGTAAGTAGTATTGCCTCCCCCCTCCCCGCCCCCCCGCCCCGCCCCGGGGCCCACCTCCCCGCCCCCCTGACCCCGCCCCGGGGCCCACCTCCCCGCCCCGGGGCCCAGGAAGGCATGCGCTGTTGCTGCAGATTTCAGACCATCTGTTCGGTCCCTGAAGCAGTTCCCCGGGAGACCAGATCCTAAAACAGGCACAGTCCCGAGAGCCGGGGTCCCCAGGGTCCACGTGTCCTCCCAGGCTTTGGGCAGAACTGGCTCTCAGTTTGTTGCTGGAAGACCCTCTTGGCCTGTGTCTCAGAGTTTGTTTGCACTGATCAAATGGATGGATCACAAGCCCCAGGCCATGATTTAACGTTACCCAGCAGATGAACAAGCTTTGGGGAGGTACCTACTCGCCCGGGAAGGAAGTTTCCACAGCCTGGGACCCCACCTTGAGGGTTCCATCCTCCCCAGTGTACAGTGGCTCGTGTCTCCCAAAAGGGCCCCCAGTAGCTCACAGGGCCTGAGGGTTTCTGTTCTATTCTGCGTGTGCTCGAACTGGCCCCCCTGCACGACGTCTGTCTGCTTTCTTTCTGGTGTGCTGTCACCGCGCCCCTCCCCCAGCCTGTCCACACGGTCTGCTGTCGCACGGATGCTTATGCACTGTTCACACTCACTCTGTCTTCTGCTCTCCCCCCCCCGCCCCCCGCCCACCCTGGCCTTCCTGTTATGGATGCCTGCAGCGAGGTGAGTAAGACTGGGGGTGTCTCTGTCCTGGCGGACGTTAGACAGGTGGCGGTAGGGTGGGCATTTGAGGAGAGAGAGCTTGGGTCAAGGTCTGGGGAGGGGTGCTCAGCGGCCGAGCAAATTCCCTGGAGAATATAAACCTTGGGGGAAGATTCTGGACTTGGGGCTCCTCAAGGTCCAGGGAGGGGGCGCCCCAGTGCATCACGTCCCTGGAAGGTGGTCCTGGGGCTGGGACCAGACAGAGGCGGTGCGACTCTGCACCCATGCTGACCACCGAGCAGTTCTCCCTCACCGGGTCTGAGAGCGCGTCCAGCTCTGGGGGGCCGTCCTGTCCTTGCAGATCGACATTGGAAAGGTGGGAGGGAATCATCCGTGGGTTATTCCAGCCCCGCCCACCACCGGACACGGAGGGAGGAGCAACAGGATTCTTGCCCTCCCCTCGGGTCTTAGCCCTGCCCCCGATGCAGCCCAGGTCTGTTTAGACTGCTGAGGACACACACAGCCTGCGTCCCGCCTCGCCCGGGGTGGGGACTGCAGCTGGGCAGCTGTGGACTCAGGACTGGCAGGCTGGGAGTCAGCAGCACGGATGGAGGGGACACTCGGCAGAGATTCTGTTTTTCCATAGTCGTGTGAATCTCTAAGTTTCACTGAGGCTCATATGAAAGTGAGTCCCTGGTGACTGATGGGCAACGAGGTGGCCAAAATCTCCCCCGGTTGGTGGGGAGATGGTGAGACATCTCCGTGGGTGCATGACAGTGTAAACCGCGGCTGGTGAGGCACATAGCAACAGGTCATTCCCTCGCAACCACGCGGACCGGACACAGCAAAACCGTTGGCTTTCGGAGAGGAAAAGACAGAGCACCCTGAATAGCTGGATTAGAAGCAGGTTCCAGGCACGAGAGCCCCTTCGTTTTCTCCCACAGGGACGGCTCAAAGCCGATTGCTTCTTCTTTACGCACAAGAATAGCAAACCCAAGCTGTGGCCGGGGCTCCGCAGAGTAGCTGCAGGTGGGGGATGGGGGGCGTTCACCAGTAGCTCGAGAACTGACCGCCTGTGTCCAGGAGGAGACAGGAGCCCTCGGAGTTAGGGATGGAGCAGACCCCTCTCGCTTCCCTGGGGGACGCTGCCACGGGGCCAAGACCTATTAGGACGTATCTAGTCAGCAAGAGATGTCAAGCATGTTTAATAAGAAGAGAAAATATTGTCTGCATAACTGAGAGCAATTTACATGGATTGTGTTGACATCAAGAAGAGTTTTGACGTCTAAAGAGATGGAGCGTCTTTACTGAGGGAACTCAGGGCTTACTCCTCTGGTGACACAACGTTGCCCCAGCGTGCCAGGCCGCGTGCCTCCGGCACGCTGTTCGAAGCCGGTGCTCACCCACCATCTCATTCTGTCTGTAGTCCCTCTGTGGACCGGGTAAGGTGGGTCTCAGCATCCTGACTCACAGATGAGGAAGGGGGTGCCCAGACCCTGTGACCCACGCAGTGTCTTGCAGGATTCAGCCCCTCAGTCAGGGAGCTGAGTCTCTGAATCTGAGGGGTGCAATCACAAGATGAGCTTTTAAGGGACCCTGAGGTGAGGATTCTGGGTTAGGATGGTGACAGGCTGGCGCTCATCCCGGCCTGGTCCAGATTTCTGGTTCTATAGCCTCCACCTCACCCATCTCTCCTCTTCTTTCTCCTCAGAGAAAACCCAAGATTACTGCCTCCCGCAAACTCCTGCTGAAGGTGAGCAGGGTCCTGGCTCTGGGGAGGTGTCCGGGGAGGTAGAGGGGTGCAGTGCACCTCTCGGGGGGAGGGTCATGGGAGGTCAAAGAGGAGGGAGACCAGAGTGGGGAGGAGGTGGGGGATGAGGAGAAGGGATGGAGGACGAGAGGGGTTGGAGGAGAAGGGGATGGAGGACGAGAGGGGATGGAGGAGGAGGGGATGGAGGATGAGAGGGGTTGGAGGAGGAGGGGATGGAGGACGGGGGGGAAGGAGGAAGAGGGGATGGAGGACGAGAGGGGATGGAGGACGAGAGGGGATGGAGGAGGGGATGGAGGACGAGAGGGGATGGAGGAGGAGGGGAAGGAGGAGGAGGAGATGGAGGAGGACGGGATGGAGGAGTAGGGGATGGAGGAGGGGATGGAGGAGGAGGGGATGGAGGAGGAGGGGATGGAGGAGGAGAGGGGATGGAGGAGGAGAGGGGATGGAGGAGGAGAGGGGATGGAGGAGGAGGGGATGGAGGAGGAGGGGAAGAAGGATGAGAGGGGATGGAGGAGGACGCGGCAGAGGGAGTCTGGCCAGAGCCCGGAGCCTGTGGTCAGAGGGTGGGAACCTGGAATTCTGGTCCTGGCACCTTCCCAGGGCTTGGCAGGAGGCGGGGCCATGTTCAGGGTGGGACCTTGGTGGGGGCAGAGGGCTTGCTTTATTTTGGTAAGAGATTCTTTCTTAGGAGCTCTGGGGCCCAAAAAAATGAGAAATGGTAAGAGGAAGATTGAAGGACAGTACGGTCCGGTCCGGGGTCCAAGAACGCGGGTGCTGGTGTGTGGTCCCCCGGGCTTTGGCGTCACGTGGCCGCGCACACACTCCCACTCTTGGCGGCTGCCTGGGCGGGGCCTCGTCCGGGGCCGGGCTGGCGGTCGGGGGCCTGCCTCCCCTTCAGGCCCCGCTGCCGTGGGGGGCCGGGGCCGCGCTCACCGGGCGTGTCCTGCGCAGAGCCTGATGCTGGCCAAGGCCAAGGAGTGCTGGGAGCAAGAGCACGAGGCGCGGGAGGCCGAGAAGAGTCGCTACCTGGCCGAGCGCATCCCCGCGCTGCAGACCCGAGGCCTGTCGCTCAGCGCCCTGCAGGTGGGCATGGGAGAGGGGCTCCCGAAGCGGCGCGCAGCCCCGCGGCAGGGGCTCAGACTGGCTTGGCCCCAAGCTCTCTCATTAGTCTTCACAACCCCGTGGGGCGGGGGCGGGCTGGGGTGGGGCGTTGGGTCCCATTTTACGAGCGGGAAGGGAGCCTCAGCAGGGAGGAGGGTCTTGCTTGCGGGGGGTGGGGTGGGGGGGTTGAGCAGGGGCCAGGTCGCGTATCGGAGCAGCGTGACGGTGCAGAGCGGAGAGCTGGCCAACGCTTGGGAGGGCCCACTTCTCCAGACCTGCCCGTAACATTGATAAGAGTTTAAACACCAGTGACTGCAGAGTGAAGGGCCCGGAAGGAGATACAGATCTCCTTTGACTTACCATGAGGTTAAGTCCCAAGAAGTCAGGTGAAACTGTTGTAGGTCCAAAGTGCACTGTCTACGCCTCACCCAGCGCACATCACAGCTCACCTGGCCCAGCTTAACCGTGTGAGGACCCCACTCACGGTAGCTGAAAGTTGGGCGAAATCAGCTAACAGAAAAGCCTATTTTACAATAAAGAGTTGAATATCTCATGTAATTTACTGACGATGAAAAAGCAGATGGTTGTCTGGTACATAATGGTTTTATGTGTGTGGGTGGCCACCCTCACGAGCGTGGGGCTGCCTGGGAGCTGGGGCTGCACTGCCCAGCACCGAACATCACTAGCCTGGGCAGGATTAAAATTCAAAATTCCAAGGATGGTTTCTACTGAATTTGTATTGCTTTCTCACCATCATAAAGGCAAAAAAGATCATAAGCTGAGCCATCGTAAGTCAGGGACCATTTTTTTAAAAAGACATTTATTTAATTATTTTGTCTGTGCCAGGTCTTAGTTGTGGCATGCGGACTTCTTAGTTGTGGCATGCATGTGGGATCTAGCTCCCCGACCAGGGATGGAACCCAGGCCCCCTGCATTGGGAGCTCGGAGTCTTACCCACTGGACCACCAGGGAAGTCCCACCATTTGTAGACCAACATGTCACCGACGGTTACCTCCAGGCGGTAACCTATGTTATTACTGCCTGGTGGTAATAATTCCTATTTTATTATTAATTAAATAATAATAATTATTATCACTAATTATTCCTATTTTATTATTATTAGTATTTTTTTGTTTGTTTAGGCTGCACCGTGCGGCATGCGGGGTCTTAGTTCCATCGAACCCATGTCCCCTGTATTGGGAGCACAGAGTCTTAATCACTGGACCGCTAGGGAAGTCCCCTTATTTTATTATTTTTGCTTAATATATAATTTTCAAAATTTCTACAATTAACTTACATTCTTTTTATCATAAGAAAACTTTTTAGTGATAAGTACATTCGGAAAGGACTTCCATTCAGAGCGAAGGGGTCTATCAGCCCCTTCCACAGCTCAGGTCTTGCCGTGGTGGAGGAGGGGCCGGGCACCCGGCTGGGAGGTGGAAAAGGGGGGCTGGGGGCTGAGCGGCTCCCTCATCTCCCTTCCTGACTCCCCTGCTTCCCCAGGACCTGTGCCGGGACCTGCACGCCAAGGTGGAGGTGGTGGATGAGGAGAGATATGACATCGAGGCCAAATGCCTGCACAACACCAGGGAGGTGAGCCGGGGCTGGGGGGTGGCAACACCAGGGAGGTGAGCCGGGGCTGCGGGGTGGCAACACCAGGGAGGTGAGCCGGGGCTGGGGGGTGGCAACACCAGGGAGGTGAGCCGGGGCTGGGGGGTGGCAGGGGCACAGCTGGAGCAGGCTGGCTGGCTGGGACAGGGTGGTGTGTGAGAAGGTGGGCGCAGCCAGTGCAGGTCAGGTGGGTGGCGGGTGACGTCTGGGGGTGTCAGGTGGGCACTGACGTGGCAGTTGTGGACCAGGTCCCCCTCCCACTGCCGGGTCTGGGGAGTGGCACTTAGGAAGCTCTGGTCCCTGCACTCCATCCCCCAGGGCTGGAGTTGGGCAGAGAGAAGATGATGCTTTTCACACAGATAAAAAGCACAGACTTCATCCAACCTATAAGGTGGGCTCTTCAGTGGAAGAGAAGCCACCCCTTTTATTCACCCACACAAATAATCACAGCCTGTTAATAACACCTTACCTTGCAAATGGCTTTCATTTGCATTGTCCCTTTGATCCTCCCTGCACGCCTGTGGACGAAGTGGGTGCTTTTATCTGCACCTGACAGATGAGGACACAGGTTCAGAGAGGCTGAGAAACTCGGCCCAGGTCACACAGCAAGTGGACCTGGGATGGGCCTGGCCTCGGACCCTCACTCCAGTCACTCAGCACTCCCCCGGCATGGGGCGCGGGGCGTCAGCTCCACCCAGACCCAGCTCTGGTGCGGTGGGCAGAATGCGGAGGGCAGGGCTCCTGCTGCTGGAGTGGGCGCCTGTTCCAGCAGAGGGGTGGGGAGGGACTAGAGCCACTTCCCTCCTTCCCACTCCTCCCCAGCAGGAATGACGGTCTGTGGGTTCAGGGATCCCCCCAGAATTTCCTCCTGAGGTTGCACCCTGGAAATCCCCCAGGGGGCTCGGACATGGGGTTTATCCATCCTGCTGGACCAGGGCTGTGCCCTCAACGACCTGCTCTGAAGGCTCACTGGGAAGGGACTGGTTAGAAGCGGGAATAAGAGGAAGTGGCCCGTCCCACTGCAAACAGGGCTTCCAATGACACTTCTGTCTCTTCCCTGCATGGCCGCCACGGCTAACCGAGTTCCCTCTCGGCGTCCCACTCACCCCTGTACCAATTGAATAGGATAGAACGAAGGTGGCTGTTTGCAAGGTGACAGATAGTGGGTCTGGGCGTCCCCGAGGGCCTGGCCTGGAGCCTGGAGAAGTGGGGCCTGGCTGGGGCCCGGAGCCCTGAGCTGCCCCCTCCCCGCAGATCAAGGACCTGAAGCTCAAGGTGCTGGACCTGCGCGGGAAGTTCAAGCGCCCCCCCCTGCGGCGCGTCCGCGTCTCGGCCGACGCCATGCTGCGCGCCCTGCTGGGCTCCAAGCACAAGGTGTCCATGGACCTGCGCGCCAACCTCAAGTCTGTGAAAAAGGAGGACACGGAGAAGGTGAGCCCCCGACCTCACCCGACGCGGCCTCGGCCAGCCCTGCACCCCCCACATGAGCCCCGCCAGCTGGCAGCACGTTCCAGGACCCCTGTTCTGGGAGGAGGGCTGGGATGTCCCCCCTCTTAGGGGAGGCTGACTTCCCATCACCCAGCCGCTCCCGCGCGGGGAGGGCCTGGTGCTAGGTGTCCCCTGTGTGGCCGCCCACAGGAGCGGCCCGTGGAGGTGGGCGACTGGAGGAAGAACGTGGAGGCCATGTCCGGGATGGAGGGCCGCAAGAAGATGTTCGACGCTGCTAAGTCCCCGACCTCCCAGTAGAGGTAGGCGGAGCCAGCTCCCCGCTCCCAGGCCCCAGCTGACAGGGCCGACGGCGGCTGGCGGGCTGGGCAGGGCGGGCGGGGAAGAGGAGCCCTGAGGTGGCTCAGTCCTGGTCCCCCGAGACCGTAGGCACAGCCTTCCTGCTTCGGGGCCCTTCACTCCCTCACCTGCAGCATGGGGTTGCGTCAGCTCCGTGATCCCCCAGGTGTATCGCCTGGGGCGCAGATGATCTGGCCCCTCCCAGGCCTGCTGGATCCGAGCCTCTGGGGTGGGATCAGCCCCTGGGTGACTCTGATGCCAGAGCTTAGAACCCCTGGATTCCATGACCCCCGGGACCTTCCAGCTCTGACTTTCCAAAAGTCTAAAGCACTTTTAACTGCCTCCTGGGGAATCCTGCAAAGTGCCCAGCACTGGTCGGGGAGCTTCCATTCAGAGGAGACAAGGCCACCCACTCTCCGAGGAAGCTGCTGGAGAAAGCAGAACGTTAGGACACGTGAAGCCCTCTGTGGGCGTGCGGAGGGCACACGCAACAGGGCAGGGTCTGTCCGACAGCCCTGTCCGTCTGAGAAGCCTCCTGGAGGGGCAAGCTCTCCGAGGATGTGATGGGGTTGCGGATGCAGGAGGGCGTGTCAGGGGCTGATGGTGCAACCAGAGCTCAGAGGTGGGGATTAGCCACGCGTGGGAGGATGCCCAGGCGGACAGGTGCGAGGAGCCCCGTGGGGAGGAGGGTGGGGAGAGCTGAGGCTCGTAGGAGCTCCTGTGGACAGCAGTCCAGCCTGGGTGCCGGGGTGAGAAGGGCTGGGAACTGAGGGCTGCTGCCTCTCTGTCCCGCAGGCAGCTGGCCAAACTGTGCTCCGGGTGCCCTGCCTGCTCCTTCCTGCAGCCCCGCCCGCCGGCCTCTCAGCATACCCCCCTGCACTGCAGAGCGCGTCCCCTGCTCCCACGTCTCCCCTCCAGCCTGAGCGCCTTCCGGCGGGACTGGGATTAACAGACACAGAGGGGAGGAATGGCAGCGTCTGAAGACGTCGCCTGGCTGGCGGGTGGGCTCCCTGGGGCTCCAGTCGCTGTGGGGCAACCAGGCCTCGAGGAGGCATGCACCCTCCACTCTGTATGTCAAGCGCCCGCGGGCGTCACAGCCTCTCCATTAAAACCAGTGTCCTGCTCACTTCTGCAGCTCTGGCTGTAAACACCTGGGGGAGGGGGAAGGCAGGGAGCCTGTGAGGGAGGCTGTGCTGGGCTTCAGGCAGCAGCTCGGGGCAGCATGGAGGGCCACCTGCTCAGGTCCTCCTGGTCCCCCTGCCATCTGGTCCGGTGACACCACACAGCACAGCCTGACCGCCAGGGTGCTCAGCTCAGCCCAGCCTGACCTGCGGCTGTCAGGGGGCCCCTCCATTCCCAGCCCCTGGCCCTGCTGCTCTCACGAGGCCGTTCCCCCGGCTCCCCTCTCCCGGGTGCCCTGGTGTGCCTGACCCTCGGGGTGAGCAGTCAGGTCAGTGTCCTGGCCCAGCCAGGGGGATGCCCTGCAGTTCCACCCCGGCCACCAGGCAGCTCCTTGTTCACGCCTGCCCTGGGCTCTCCCATCGGGTCCTGGGCCAGCCCTGTCCACCTGCATCCACCCTCCCTGACTGTCTTTCCTTCACACTCCTGACGGACCATGTCCCCCAGGACTGATTCTGTCCCTAGGTGTGGCAGTCAGTTGTCTGTCCTCCAGGTCAGGTCCTTTCTCCATCCCGCTGACATCTGGGCCAAAGCCCGGTGAGGGGTGCAAGTCTGCTGGGGTGGAATGGGGGGCCTGGGGGCACCCCTCCACACACATGGAGGGCAGCGGCTCCCGTGGAGCAGAGACCAACGTCTGGGCCAGAGAGGCTTTTCCGGGCAGTGTCGTGTGACTCCTGAGATATGCCTACGAGGAAGCAGCTGGTCCCCGGCCCGGCCCTTGGCTTTTTGGCCGCCCGGCACTGGCCCCAGGAGAGGCTGGGCTGTGTGAAGAGCCCTCCAGCTGCCTGTGAGTCCCTGTTCTGCCCTCTGCTCCCAGTGCATTATCCACCATAAATGCCAGAAGCTGGGAGCAAAGTGCAGCACCAGGGGCCCCTGGGCCGGGGTCTGGCTCCCGGCCACGCAGCCGCCAGCCCCTGAAGGACCAGCAACCCGAGATGTGCTGGGGGAAGAGCAGTCTGCCTGGGTCCTTGCTGCAAACAGCTCAGTGGGCGGAGAGGTGGACGTGCTCAAAGAAAACAGCTCCTAGAAACCCGGAAACTCTCAGGCGCAGACACACCCAGACACACCCAGACACAAACACACACACACACACACACACACACACACACACACGCAGCTGGAGAGCCCGGCGGGGCTGGGCCAGGCACAGAGCCTGGCTTGGGTCTCACGCCTGGCAGCCACACACACGCCCCCTTCCCTGACGCACAGGTCACTGCGGCCGGCCTGAGTCTGTAGCGTGGCCTCCCCCCTCTGCTTCCTCTCAGCCCTGGGAGATCCTGGCCCCGAGTTGCAAAGGCAGTGCTCGGTTCCGCCCCCCAACTATTGACCTGGGGCCCAGCACGCTGGGGCCCCCACCCTGCCCTGCAAAGCCAGGCCTGACTCAGAGCAAACGCCTGGCGCAGAGAGCCCGTGGGAGGAGGGCCCTCTGGGAAAGGGCCCCTGCCCCACCCAAAGCCCTCCGGGAGGATGTCCAGTCCGTTCTGCTTCCTGGCAGGGCCAGACCTAGCCTACCCCCGTGCAACGGAGCCCTGAGTGGTGACGGCCAGGGGCTCTGTCACAGGGCTCCTTGGGGTGGCAGTGGGCGGGGCTGGCTTAGTTGTGGCCACAGCAGGGCCTGGGCGGGAGGCGTGGTCTCTGGAGAGAGAGAACCACGATTCCACCCGGTCCCCACTCACCACGCAGGGACCCAGCCTGGACACGAGCAGGGCAGAGCCTGGAGCTGGGCCCCACTGAAGACCAGCGGCCGCAGCACTCACTCCACTCTAGGCACTGCTCTCTGCACCGGAATTAGCTCATCTAACCTTCACGACACCCCATGAGAGAGGGACCACAACCACTCCCATTTCACAGATGGGAACAGTGAGGCACAGAGAGGTTAACACCTTTCCATGGTCACACGGTTAGTGAAAGAGGGGCCAGGACTGAACTCAGCTGGTCTGTTAGAGCCCGGACTCTTAGTCACGACTTAATAACATGCCTTACCAGAATCACATCATTACGTTCTCACCAAAACCTAAGGGGTACCTGTTATCTCAGATTCATTGACACATGAGGAGACGGAGGTTGGGAGAGTTGAAGTCACTCACCACGAGTCAAGGGCTGTGACAGCTGCAGGATGGGGACAGGGACCTGGGTCAACCTGCCTTGGCGGTCACCCTTTTCTGGGATCAGACTTGCCTCAACAGAGCCCGACCTGTAACTTTCCAGAAGGGATGTGGCCGGGGACCAAGGGCAATGCATAAGCACCTTGGAGTTCGCCTGTCCCCAGAGAGGAGAAAACGTTCAAATGAGATGCAAATGCACCCAAATGGACAAAGGGGCCGACTTTCTCCAACAGCAGGGACACGGACCTATAGCAGCCGCTGGTGGGGGAGCTCCTGCCTCCTGGAAGGAACGACCAGGGCAGAACGCCACCTGCTACACCCCTGCCTGCCCCAGAGCCTGAGGAGGCCGGCCGCCCCCCAGGTCTCTATATCCACGGGGCAGGAGGCCGAGCCCACTGTCTGTCTGGGGCCCACCTCGCAGCAGGATGGTCAGGGCAGGCCCAGGCTCAGGGCTGCAGGGACTGGAGTGTCCCGCCAAGGAGGGAGCCCGTTAAACATTAGCCCCAATGGCCCCCCACGAAGTGAGTCAGGCTCCCCGCAGGGCTCCCGGCTGGCCAGGTTTGTTCCAGGTGGGTGACCAAGCTGGGGGCCGAAGCCTGGGACAGGCCGCTGGGGCCAGTGCGGACGGCAGCCGCCTTCCTGACCCCAGCAGGGCTCCCTCCTCAGCAGCCCGAAAGCCGGCCAGCGGGCCCTCCGCTGGAGGTGGGTGACGGGGACTCTATCCCGAGACACACTCCTAAGCGGGTCCCTGAGGCTACCGCTGAGCAGCGCAGCCCCCATCTGCCCATGGGCCTGGTGCACGGGGCTGTAGCCGGCTTCTGGAGGCCCAGAGAGGGAGACTGAATTGCTCAAGGTCACAGCCCTAACCAGGGGTACAGAACAGGGCCCTGGACTCCCTGCAGGTGGACAGAGCTCTGGTCTCCCGGCCAGAGGCAGTGGGCCGGGGGCCTGAGCGGGTGGCCCACCTCTGGCCCCGGGTCAGCACCCACCTGGCTCCACCGGTGGACACGGGCTGGGTGAGCCCCACCCTCGGCTCTGGGCTCAGGAGAGAAGTATGGCCACACCTAAATGCCAGGGCAGGTTTTCCAACCCGGGAGCCCCGGGGAGGAGCGTGTGTGTGTGTGTGCGTGCGCGTATGCACTTGTGGCCGTCCCTCGGAAGGGGTGAGTCTGGTGTGTGTGCCCGTGAGGGTGGTGGCTTGCTTGCCCCTGAGTGCCATGGATGCCCACATGGCCCTCGTTTTAGAATTTTCCAGATGCAATTCCCCCGATTGGATCTCCGTGACCCAACTTTCTACTCCACTGCCCGCTGAGGAAACCGGGCTACTGCAGTGAAGTTTCCATAAAGCTACGTGCATTCAGTGAAAAGGGTTCTCCTTTTCTCAAGTATGCATGCCTTAATTCTATTATTTTAGTATCAAGATACCCTGTACTTACGGGGTGGGAGCACAGGAAGTGGTAATTGTTGTCTTCTAATTTCTTCAAAAAACAAAATGGTGGGGCTTCCCTGGTGGCGCAGTGGTTGAGAGTCCGCCTGCCGATGCAGGGGACACGGGTTCGTGCCCCGGTCCGGGAAGATCCCACATGCCACGGAGCGGCTGGGCCCGTAAGCCATGGCCGCTGAGCCTGTGCATCCGGAGCCTGTGCTCCGCCACGGGAGAGGCCACAGCGGTGAGAGGCCCGCGTACCGCAAACAAACAAACAAACAAAAACCCCACAAAATGGTGGCAACACGATTTGTGTATTTATATTTTAAAAAGTATTATTAGTTGGTGAAACCCAAAGCCAGGGAACCACTGCCCTGGATTCTTTAGGGTGTGGGTCTTACCTCCCAGTCACAGTCAGGCTGTGACTTCCAACCCCGCTGGCCTGGGGCCGGGGATCCCCTGGTCTCCACTCTGGCCTCTTTGGGGGAAAGGAAGCTGCCTTATGTCCTGTGTAGACAGGGGTTGGGGGCCGGGGAGTCCAGAGCCCAATGTCTTCCTTGGGAGGGGAAGAGAGAGGGGGCTTCCTCCTCCCACTGGCTGGGGAGTCAAAAACTCCCCTCCTGGACCAGGGGATTCCCAGGGTGATAAGCCCTGCCTTCCTGGATTCTCCCCAGGGGAAGTGGCCAGCACAGGCTCACAGTTACTAACATATGCACACAATTATACGGTGAACACCTCTGTGTGAGCCACTCATTTTAAGAACTAGGGAACTGCGATTCAGTATCTTGTAATTATCTATAACAGAAAATAATCTGAAAATAAGGAAGTAAATAATTATATAAATATATATGTATAGCTGAATCACTTTGCTGTACACCTGAAACTAACACGATATTGTAAATTAACTATACTTCGATTAAAACAAAAGAACTAGGTTATTGCAAATGCTTTTGAAGCCCCTGCACACCCCTCTCCAACCATGACACTTCCCCTCCAGAGCGCTGAGCCTGCGCTCTAGAGCCCGCAAGCCACAACTACTGAGCCCACGTGCCACAACTACTGAAGCCCGTGCGCCTAGAGCCCGTGCTCTGCAACAAGAGAAGCCACCGCAATGAGAAGCCTGCGCACTGCAACGAAGAGTAGCCCCCGCTCGCCGCAACTAGAGAAAGCCTGCGTGCAGCAACGAAGACCCAACACAGCCATAAATAAATTAATTAAAAAAAATTGCTTAGCACTCCTCCACTTGCGAATAGACTTGAGACAGTAGGTGTGGTTGCAGTTGGAGAGGATCCTGGGGCGGCGCTCGCTGGGGCTGGCTTTCTCGTAGGCCACCTCCATGCAGATCCCACACACCATGTCCTTGCTGCGCTGCACGGCAGACGAGAGCTCCATGTCCTCATGGGCCTCGAAATGCATGCTTCTGCTTTGGAGTTCATTAGAGGTGAAGGTTGCAAAATTCACCCCTGTGAAAGAACGAAGTGATGAAATACCACCATTTACTCACCTTTTCCCTGTGAATAGGCCTCTGGGTGGTTTCCGGAGTTTTGCTTCTATAACCAGTGCTACCGGGGATGTTCTGAGCTCCTGCTTGGTGCCCGTGGTCAAGGTGCCGGGCCGTCAGCACTTGCTGGTTTCCAAGTACACTCCCGCAGCAATCTACCATCAGGGTGACCCAGATCCTGGAGAAGAAGGGTCCTAGACGCTGAGAGGCTCCGACCCAGCCTCCCAGGTAACACAGAGGGGATCCCGGGCTGTCTGGGGTTTCCTGTTCTCCTTCCCAAAGCAAGTTAGTGCAATTCTGTAAACCTACCACGCCAAGCGCGAGTGTAGACACGGGGGCGAATGAAACACTCCTGCTCTCCCCAAGACGCTCGGGGCGTTGAAACACGGGCACGGGCACCCTGAGCACCACCCCTGCCCTTGTGATTGTCCCCTTCTCCCGCCCGCCCTGCACAAGCCCTCGGGTGCTGTGGAAAACGCAGGCCAGGCTGTCCTGAGCCCCGCCCCAACGTCCAGCCATGTGCTGGACAGCTCCCCGGGCTGCCCTTGGGGCCCTCACATTCCCGTGGCTCAGGCCAGGGCTGCTGCTGGCCACCTCACAGGGTGCAGACAGCCCCACGCCAAGAGCTCTCAGGCCCCAGGGGTCAGTACTGAGGCTGAGGCCCCTCGGGCTGAGGTCACCGGCCCCTCAAGGTAGCAAGTGGGCGTCACCTGGCCTTCTCCCCTCCACCCAGCAGCCAGCCCCATGACCACTCGGCCTTCCAGACCTCCGGCCAACCCCTCCTCCCCCTCCTCTGTGCTCCCGTCGCGGAGCACAGGCTCCGGACGCGCAGGCTCAGCGGCCATGGCTCACGGGCCCAGCCGCTCCGCGGCATGTGGGATCTTCCCGGACCGGGGCACGAACCCGCGTCCCCTGCCTCGGCAGGCGGACTCTCAGCCACTGCGCCACCAGGGAAGCCCAAGTCCTTCTTTTTTTTATGGACGTAAAAGTGGTCCCCTCGGTGGTGGTCTCCCCCTGAAGCCTGGTCAGTGTTGCTTTCAAAGTCTCGGGGGCCTTCCCACTCAGAGGCCATTTGCCTTGTCATTTTCAGCTATTGGGCAGGGTCATGGCCAAGTCCTAAGCTCAGGGCAGCATGAGGACCCCTTTCCTGGTGCCGTGACGGGCACACGGTGCTTCGGGCGCATGAGCCCTCTCCTTGCGGAACCACCTTCCACTCGAGACCCCACATCTCCGTTCACGCCCCATCCTGTAGCGGGTCCCTCGCCCCATTCTCTGATGAGTGAATTCCACTCAACGTTCAAGCCCAACCCAGATGTTCCCTCCCCTTGCAGGCACCCCCAGTCCCTCCACTAGAATTAATCTCTCCTGATGACAGTTTCAATTTTCATCACAGCCTGTCTTGAACACGGCTTGTATGTAAGGACGCTTAGGAGTACCTGTGTGTACCTATGCTTATGCACACGTGTGTGTACCTATGCTTATGCACACGTGTGTGTATGCTTATGCACACGTGTGTGTACGCACGATTAGGAGCACATGTGGCTGTGCACCAGCACGTGTGTGCCTCCACTGCCAAACTGGGACTGTCTTGGGGTCAGGATCTGAGTCCCCACCATCTTGGTGTCATTGAAAGCCAGCGCTGTTTGCTGATTGTAGCAGGTGGAATTATGTTCCCGCCCAAAAAGAAAGGTCAGTCCCTAAGCCCTGGTAGCTGTGAATGTGACCTCACTGGGAAATCGGGTCTTTGCAGATGTGATCAAATTTAAATGTGGTCGTATTGGATCAGGGTGGGGCTGTAATGCAAGGACTGATGTCTTGATAAGAAGAGGGAACTTTGGACGCGGGCACAGAGACACCGGGACAGTTCCCTGGGACTCTGAAGGCAGACATGGAGTCACGTGGCGGCAGGCCCAGGGTTGCCACCAGCAGCAGCAGGACGACAGATGCAAAGAAAGGTCCTGCCCTAGAGCCTCTGGAGGGAGCACGGCTCTGCCGACAGACTTCTATACAATGCCTGCCCTCAAGGAACTTTTGGGCACTAACACGCACATAATTCACTTTTCCTCACTTCTGGAGTTGTCTACGCACCAATCTTCCGTGTCTTTGGGTTTTGTGTCCATAGACAGGGTGCTGGAGTTTGGGCTTTTAGAGACACCGCTGACTCTCTGCTGGTTTCATGAAGTGTCCCTGGAAAGGCCAGGCTTCAAATGACTGGGGTCGTTTGTCCTTCTCTGTTGAGATGTCACCACTGACAAACCATGGGAAGGACATTCTCTAGGTCCCCAGGGGTCAGCAGGCTCCCCAGGAAGTGCTGGGCCCCAAATCCCAGCATCCAGGGACCTGGGTTCTCACTAGCCCCTCTTCCTCTTTCCCTGGAAGAGCCAGTGGCCCAGGGCCTGCCTTGGCCTCTGCAGGGGTCTTGTCAGCTCTCCCGCTGCTCACCCCAGGATCACCGGCACGCAACCACGGACTCGTGTGATCCCCACAACCTGGGCAAAGTATCATTCTACACACATGAGGAAACAGGAGATTTGCCCCACATCACATGTTTCATACATGTCAGAGCTCAAAGCCCCATCTCCAGGCTCCCAGTCCAGCTCTCATTCCTTGAACCTCACTCCTCACCTCCTTTGGCCAAGAAGGAAGGCTCCCTGGAGGAGGGGGCATTTGGGGACGGAGATGCCTTAGCAGGCCAGCTGTGTGTGTGTGTCCCAGCTTCTGCTTAGCGGCTGGCTTGCCCTTTACTGGGAGATCTCAGAGCTGGAGGGTATTGTAGAGACCACCAGCTCTGGATCAGTGCCACGGGGAGGCCAGGCTGGTCAGCGAGACCCAGCAGGGCAGACGCTGTCAGTTCCGCCTCCCTCTTCTCCTGCTGGTGCCTGGGGCTGCAACAGTTCTGATGCGTCGGGAAGATAAGACTCCACAACTTGGGGACTGACCATCCCTGGTCTCCCTGAGGCCGGCTCCCGGGCGGGCAGGGCAGCGCGAGTGGCACCGGTAGCCGGATGCGCACTTAAAGGGAGCCAGGTGGTGCCTCACTTGCTCCAAAACTCCACTGCTAGTTCCCTGTCCACTGCTCCCTTCCGGGGAAAGCCGAGCTTCCCCCGCCTGGTTCCACACCCAGCCCCCTCCAGCCCAAAGTCCAGACCAGCCTGCGAGGAGACGCCTCCGACGTCTTGGCTTTTTCAGAGCCGGAGGCACTCCAGGGTGTGCAGAATGGAACCCAGGCTCTCCTTTCGGGAGGGGTGGGCTTTGCCCCGGGCGTGCCTGCAGTTTTGCGCGCGGCGCAGAGGAAGCGCGCCCCGCGCTCTCCCGGGGTCTCGGAGCGGCGGGCCGGAGCTTAGAGTCGGGAGGGCTCTCCAGACTTCAGACGCGCGCCGGCTCCCACCTACCCGCCCGCCTCCCGTCTGGGATTCTCGGGGCCGAGCCGGTTGGCGGGCGGAGAGCGGGTCCGTCCCCGGGACCCGGCCCCGGGCCGCGGCACTTGTGGGAGGGAGCGGCCGGGCGGGCTGGTCGGACAGGTCCCGAGCAGGAAGTCCCCACCCCCGCCCCGCACCGCCCCGCGCGGCCCGGGCTCTCGTCCACCCGTCCGTCCGTCGGAGCATAGGTGCGGCAGCCCGTCCTGGGCGCGCGGCCGGGTGGCCGGGGCGGGGACCGGGGCGGCTCCTTCTGCGACGCGCCTACCCACAGGCCAATCCGGGGCAGCAGGCGGCGCGCGGCTGCGCGGGACGCAGGCCGGGGGGATAAGAGGCCAGGTGAGCCTACCTGCGCCGGCGGCGGGCGGGTTGCGCGCGGGGCGGTGCCGAGTGGACACGAAGCACGCGGCGGGAGCCCGGGCTCCGGCGACATGTCAGTCAGCAGGAAGAACTGGGCCAAGCTGTCCAGGTGAGCCCGGGGCCTGGCCGCCCCTGGGGGCCACAGAGTCGGGGCCACACCTGGCAGCTCGCAGGTGTTCCGTCTGCCCCACCGCCTCTTTCCTCCCCTTGGGAGCTGAGGCACAAGCAGGGTGCCTGGGGTGGGCTGTCGGCCCCTAGAGGCCGGTTCGGGGCACTGGGGAGGCGTTCTGGAGTTATGGCCCAGCCTCATTTCCCGAGAAGCCCCCTGACGGCCCGCGTTTCTCTGTAGAGAGTTTGAGGGGCCCCGCCCGGGGAGGAGGAGGGGGCGCCGCGCCAGGAGCGGGGCAGCACCACCGGGGAGCGTTGGTGAACAGCACCGGGGCGGGGGGGGGGGGGGAGACAGATGCCCTCCCACTGATGAGGCTCGCGTTCCGAGTGTGGCATTTCAGGGTGGGGTCTGGGCTGGGTGACCTCACCACAGCTTCTGCCCCCCTCTGGGCTTCAGCCTTTATTTGTGAGCTTATCCTCCCCAGGGCCTGGGCACTGGGTGTCGTATCCCTGCCTGCGGGACATCTGTCAGGGTCAGAGAAGCCTGGGGGCGTGTCCAGAAGGCAGCCCCCCTCATGTGGTTGGTGACCCCTGAACCCCTTGGGGCCACCCTGCACCTCCCCCCAGAGGTGCTTCCATGAGCATCTTCACCTGCGACCCCCCCCCCCGCACTGCCCCCTCAGGAGACAGGCCCACGTAGTAGATGGGAGCCCGGAAGGTTCTAGCGGGTAGAAGCCGACCGCTCTCAGGTGGGCGTGTGGGTGGAGGCCCAGGCTGCCTTTACAGGCACGGAGCTGCCCCCCCAGGCCTTCCCCAGCAAGGCCTCTGGCCTCCCCACCCCCTTCCCAAGGGCTCCAGAGCTTCTCCAGGGCCGCGGGCCTCCCAGACCCTCAGACCTCACTGCTCTGAAGCACAGTTGCCCGGTCACCCCGCTGCAGAGGGGCCCGCGGGGTCTAGAGAGGGGAAGGATACGCCCCAAGAAAGGAGGAGCTCGGTGCCCTAGACAGGGGCCCGGCCGCCTCAGAGGCTGGACACACCCAGGGAGGGTCTGTACTGTGGGTGGAGCTGGGGGTCAAGGTCTTGGACTCTGCGTGTGGGTCACGGTGCCGGCGTTGACTTGGGAGCGTCTCTGCTTCCAGGCGGGGCCTGTCTGTTGGGGTGTGTAGTGTGGACACGTCTGGGTGGATGGTAAGTTCTGACATTGCCGAATTTGGGCCTTGGGAGTCCGAGTCCATTTGGATGTCCATTGAAGACCACAGCGCAGGGCATTGGGCTAAAAACACAAAGCAGGGCTTCCCTGGTGGCGCAGTGGTTGAGAGTCCACCTGCCGATGCAGGGGACACGGGTTCGTGCCCCGGTCCGGGAAGATCCCACATGCCGCGGAGCGGCTGGGCCCATGACCCATGGCCGCTGAGCCTGCGCGTCCGGAGCCTGTGCTCCGCGACGGGAGAGGCCACAACGGTGAGAGACCCGTGTACCGCAAAAAAAAAACAAAAAAAAAAAACCAAACACAAAGCAGACATGGCTGAGTCAGGAGCCCCCGGTCTGCTGGGATGTGTGTGACTTTGTGTCTGAGACATGCCCGGATGTGTGTCAGGGTGTGCGCCAGGTGGCAGTGGGGCGCTGGAACTTTTAAAGTGCGAGCAGGGTCTGGTCTTAGCTGGTCCCCTGCTCAGATGGCCCCAGTCTCCCGTGGCTGCAGGGGGCGCCGAGGGGGGGTGGCGATCGCTAGGCAGCGGGAAGCCCCGGGGACCAGCCCTGGCCCTGCCCCCTGGCCCTCCCCAGCCCTGTGGGCAGACACAGCTGTGGCCAACGCTTGCCCCTGAGGCAGCTGGAGCCGAGGACCCTCCCGCCCTACTGCTCCCTGGCGAACAAGCCTCAGCTGGCAGGAGGGAAGGGCCGTGAGTCACTGTCAACGGAGGCTCCCGGGCCGTCCCGGGGTCGGGTTTGGGGGGGCGCTGAGCAGGGTGCGAGGACCGTGGCCCCAGACGGGGCCCAGGTGGGCAGCTGAGGGCCAGCCTGCCGCCTGTCCTTGGTGAGTAGAAATTCAGACGCTCTAGCCCTGGGGCGGGGCAGTGGTGAGCTGCCTGGCCGGGTGCCCTGGTCAGCAGCCTTGCCCTCTCCTCCCTGGGCTGGCCTGGTGAGGGTGAGGCTGGGCGGGCTCGTCGGCGGGGGCCCAGGGGTGGGTCTGGAGCAGCGGGGGGGGGGGGGGGCGGGATTAATCATCTCCCTGCCTGGGTCTTGAGCAGCCCTGCCACCTCCCGAGCTGCTCAGTTCTCCCTGACACCTCTCCCTAGACCAGCAGGGCTAGAAGGGACCTCATGGACCACCCGGCGTGGCCCCTCGTCACGTGGAAGGCCTGTTCCCCCTCAGAGGCTGCAGACTGGCCCAAGGTCACGCAGCTAATCAGAACTGCGTCTCTCAGCCCGGTGCCAGGCCTGAGCTCCCTTTTCTCCTTCCAAGTTCCGCAAATCCTTGCTCTTTGAGCCCCAGGCTTCCACAGAATGCTCTGGGGCAGCCTTCACACCCTTCCCCTGCTTTAACCAGGGCAGCTGAGCCTCGGTCTGTCGTATAATGGGTTCCTATGCGCGATTCAATTGGGGAAAGAAGGGTCCTCCTGGTAAAGCTGCCAGCACTTACACCCCTGCACTCAGCTGCTGCTGACTGCGAGGATAGAGCTCAGGAAGCGTGGCCCTTGGGAGGGAGCAGAGCCAGCTCTGGCCTGAGCAGCAGGGCAGAAGGTCTTCCAGAACTAGTTAAGGGAGAAGGAGGTCCCTTGCCCTAAGAATGGAGCCGGTGAGGTCCGGAGTAGGGCGGCTAGCAGTCCTACCTGGAGGCAAAGAGAGGGATGTGTGTCCCCAGAGGAGGGCCAGGAGGTGGAGGAAAGGGCTGTTGAGAGGGAGCTGGTGGCGGGACGGCCGCCCAGGGCTGCGGCATCAGCTGGTGACAGTGGCTGGGACTGCCCGGGGTGCGGGACCTACACGGTCCACCCTGGCCTGGCCCTGGCGCCCGAGAGGGCGACGTGTTGGCGGCTGGGTTTCCCCAACCCTGCTTCCCCAGGCTGCGCCACGAGCTCAGGCCTGTGCTGGGCTGGAGGGTCCCACGCTTTCCGAGGCCGTCCCGGACCCCTTGCTCCCCCTGCCTCTTCAGCTGCTGGGCTCCCGAGAAGGTGGCAGGACATCCTTCCCGGCCTTTAGCCGTGTGCCTAAGAGGCTGGCCTATGTTGGAAGCTTCGTTCCTTCTTTTACTGGCTGGCCCGTCCTGGGAACGTTATTGACCCCCATGGCCTCAGAGTCCTCACCTGCAGAATGGGGGTGACCCGCCCGTCCCACAGGGCTGCCGGGGGCCTCTTATCAGAGGTATCTGGGAGCCGCTGGGAGCAGCGCCCAGCGTTGTGTGAGCACATGTCAGAGCCCGCGCTCCTGCCCTTATTTATTGATCGGTTAGTCACCGTAGTCAACAGGTACTTGTGTGCTCCTGAGTGAAGCCCTTCGTTGCTGCTTGTTTGTTCCTGGGGCTCCCGTGGAGCCGCCCAGAAGCCTGGCCTTCACCCCTCCTGCCCTCTCCTCCCCATTTTCTCCTCTTTAGAGGAGGAGCTCTTTGCTTGGTGGAGACAGCGTTTCTCCCGGGGTGGGGGTGAGGGGTGACCACGTCCCCTGGGTGAGCGACGGGGTCTTGGGGCAAAGCTGGGGGTCACTCGAGGACGGGCCCCAAGACCCTCAGGGCGAGGACCCGCCTGGGGTGAGTCACTTCCCGAGACCAGGCTCTGACGGATCACACACCGCCTTGTCCCAGGTCCCACAAACACACAGGTGGCTCCCCTGAGGGGTGAGGGGCCTGTGCTCAGGCCCAAGGCATCCTGGGGGCTCCAGCCCAGATGCGCCTGTCGAGGGAGGTGCCCCCGCTCGGTGGGCCGGCCTCCCTCGGGGCGGCGGGGTCCCTCAGCTTTGCAGGGCACGGCTGGCCCCACACTGTGCACTCGGTTCGGTGGGTCCAGAGGAAAGCGAGCTGAAGTGGACCTTTCTCCTCTGGACCCGGGCAGCGAGGAAGGGGTGGGGCATTGGGGCCTGGCCAGAAGGAACCGTGGGTTCCCGTGGAGTGAGTGAGTGAATGAATGAATGAATGATCATGGAGGCCCTGGGGAATCTGGTTTAAACCCCGTGGTCAAGGCCGTGGGTCCTAGATTGGAGCCCTGCCCCATCCCCACGCAGGTGGAGTACAGACCTGAGGAGCGGGAGGAGCTGAGGTTTTCACCAAGAGCTACCCTGACACCAGACTTGGGCGGTTCTGGAAGGTTGCCTGGGGCGATGGGCGGATTGCCATTCGGGGGTGCCTAGGATTTGCTCCCCCTTTGCGCTCTTGCTTATCGAGGCGGAGATCTGGCGGACCCCGCCCACCCAGGGGGGAGGAACGCCCTGCCCTCCGAGGTTGACACTTGCACTCGGTTCCACATTTGGTGGCGCCTGTGCGTTCCGCGTGCCGTGGTGGATGCGCCCCGTCCGGTGGTCTTTTCTCTCCCTGCAGGGCAGCTTCTTCACACTTTCTTTTCAAACCTTTCGTACCCTCTCGCTCTGCCTCATTTGCCCATCTTGAAAAAGAAAACATGACTTAAGATCTGTGTGTTTACTGTACGTAAATGACACCTCAATTAAGACAGCAATCTTGGCCTCCACGTCCTCCTCCAGCTACCGTCTCATCTTGGTGTCTTTTCTTCTCGTTAAACCTTCTCAGCAGAGTTGCCGGCCGTCACCAGCTCCTCTTTCTCGGGTCCCCTTCTCCCCTTACTTGTCCAGTCGGGTTCTTTCTAAGGGTCCGGAAGCCTCTGTGCTCAACACTGCCTCCTGGTGGTCTTGCCCTTCCAGCGGTGTGGACAGGGCTGGCTCCTCTCCAGCTCAGCTCCTCCCGGGTTTCCTCCCGCGGACATCTCGCCAAACCCCTTCCTCCCTAATGGTCCCCAGCCTTCTAAGAGCAGGTACCAGGAACTGCTCAGGCCAGAAAATCTAGTTTTCCTTGATTTTTCTCATTTCCTCGCCCCTCATCCCCATCCAGCCCATCAGCAAACCCAGTTGGCTCTGTCTTCAAAATGTGCCCCGAATCCATCACTTTTCCCATCTCACGGTCACCACCCCAGGTAACATCACCGTAGCTTGCGCCCTGGCAAGGCCCCCAACCCCCACCCCCAGCCCAGTCCCTCTCCTTTGCCTTCTGCAGTCCTGTCACCATACAGCAGCTGGAGAGGTTTAAAATAGTGACCATAATAAGTCTTACCATGTCCCCCTCGGTGTGAAACTATCCAGTGTCTCCCCACACCCTGGAATAAACCCATGCTCTCCCCCGTCCCTTCTGCCCTGGCTCCCGGCCCCTGAGCACAGCCATCCGGCCGAGGCCTGTGCTGTGCTACCCCCTCACCCCGGAACGCTGCCACCAGACCCAGCCCCTCTGGTCCTTGGGGCCCTCTCCGCTCCAGGCGCCTTCTCTCGTCCTCCGTCTCTTCCTGATGTTTTGTTCACGGGCGGGCTCCTTGCTCCCTGTCTGACTCCCCCACCTGGCACGCGCCCCAAAGGGCAGAACCCCGTCGGGCTCCTTCCCGGTCCCCGGAACCTGCCTGCCTGTAGACAGTGCTCAAAACGTGTGAGTTTAGTGACGATCAGATCAGCAGATGTGATGCTGGACTTGGAATAAAAGATCAGGGCCGTCGTGTGGGTGCTCCTCTTGGGGAGGAACACGGAGGCAAGGAAGGGACCTGCCTGCGGGCAGGAGGGCCAAGCAGAGGCCCTTCTGACCGGTGCCCCAGACATCACTGGGGGGCCACTCCCAGCCCTCACGGCCTAAGCTTCTCCTGCGGCTCTGGGTGAAGCATGGCCTCCCTGCCCTGCAAGCCCCCACCTCTGACCACCAGGCTTGCTCGTCCCTCCCCTCTGCCTGGGCCTTGGGTTTCTCCCGGCCCTGGCCTGTCCCCCTTCCTGAGATCCAGCCCACGTTCAGGCTCTGCTGGGGCCTCTGCTGACGCTGCGGCCCCAGTAACCCTTCCCTCCCTGCGCAGAGCTGGGTGGCTACTGGTGGACACACTTGTCTTTCTCAGTATTTGGCAGGTGTCTCCGAGGCAGGGGCCCTGCCCTGGTCTGTGAAGCCGCAGTTTCCGACGGGGCGCTGGCCCAGCACAGTTCCTTTGGGATATTTGCTCTTTGGTTGGGATGGAGGGTGGGGATGGGTTGGGGGGAGGTAGGTGGATAAGGATGACGGGTGGGCAGGGCGGTGGAGGTGATGGGGGAGGGCTGTTTGCAGGGACAGGAGGTTGGGTGGCTGCGTGATTGACGGCGGGGGTGGCTGGCTGGTAAGCCCTGTGATGCAGGAACCAAAAGCAGGGTGTGGCCCCTGCCCCCGGCACCCGAGAGCTGGTCCTCGGGAGCCAAAGAGGCTGCCGGGGCTCCTGGGAGGTGAAGGGAGTGCTGCCGGGCCCTCCCCGGCTGTAACCGGTCTCAGTGGGGAGTCTCCCCCTCTGGAGAGCCGAGAAGTCCCACAGGGAGCTGTGTAGCTGAGGTCGTTTCTCTGCGATTGTCCACTGAGGGATGTCATCTAAGTCCCCGGACCAGAGAGAGAGGGCAGCTTGTCAGGTTCACCCACCTCCTTCAGGCAGAGCTGCACCTGCCCTCCCACATCCCTGGGCGCCGCAGAGCAGGGGCCCCCATCCACCTCGGGGGTCCAGGGTGGAGTCCAGCCCAGCGCCCCCCTGGGGGTGTCGCTGCGTAGGCTGGGGTGGCGGGCCATGTGGGCTGCACTGACCCCTGTCCCCCCCTAGCCTGGCCAGGCAGTGGACCCTGGAGGACGAAGAGGAACAGGAGAGGGAACGGCGGCGGCGACACCGGAGCCTGAGCTCCACCACGGACGACCAGGTGGCCCAGCCGGCCCAGGACGGAGACGCGGCGGCCCCAGAGAGGTGCGGGGGTGGGGAGGCGGTGTCCCGGTCCCGGATGACGGGCGGGAACCAGGCTGGACTTCCGTGGGTCCTACCCTCACCAGGACAGCCAGTGAGACCAGTGTTCATGAGACGCGCAGCCTTTGCTGGACGTTTTGTGAGCGTAGCTCAGTCCTTCCAGGCTCCCGAGAGGGAGGGTCCTGACCCGTCTCACAGGTGGAGAAGCTGGTCAGAGAGCACACGGGTTGTCCACCCGGAGAGCGGGGGCCACGGGTGTCGTCCACATCTGTCGGGCCCCGGGGCCAACTCTCTGCGTTCAAGCCGGCTGCCTCCCTCTAACCCGGACCCTCCGTGGTCCGCCTCTGACCGCAGGAGCGCGGGGGCCGGTCTGGCCACCAGATCTGAGGGTCGAGAGGGGAAGGCGGAGAAGGGCCTTGTTCACCGGATGCTCCTGTCTGTCAGGACGGCGCCCGCTCCTGCCATGAGTCTCCTCTCGCCTCCGAACAAGCCCAGTCTGCAGGCTGGGAAACAGGCTCAGACAGTGAACTAACCTGCTAACCTGCTCCAAGTCGCACGGCGAGCAGGTGGTGGGGACGGAAGAGGCTCCTTTGCTGGAGGCTGAGGGCCCTTGTTCCCCTGGGTCCCCCAGAGGAGGGACCACAAGGTGTGCGTCCTGAGCTGCACGCAGTGGCTGACAGGGGCCGGGAGGCACGTCAGAGGCCTGGGTTCTACTCCCAGCTCCACCGCCCATTAGCTGTGTGACCTGTGCCAGCTCCCTGGCTGTCTCTGGTCCTGATCTAAGCCGCAAGGGGCGGGGCCTGGCACAGATGAGGTGTTTGTTGAGTGGGGCTGAGCATGGAATGGTCGCACCTTTCAGGGGTTTATGCATTTCTTTGAAAAGCATCATGTGCTTTGTTCAAAGGATACCTCAGAAGCCCGATGCGTAAAGCAGATAAAAGGGTTCCTGATTTAAGCGATGGTGGTTCCGGCGGGGCCCTCGGCCTTCCTTCCTCGCACCTCCCACGTGGCCCCAGAGGCATCTTCACTGGGTCGGAGGGCACCCCAGTGTCTCTCCCACCTCTGCCGGCCTCTGACTCTGTCTCCCGCCCCATCTCCCATCTTTCAACTCAGACTGCCGAGCGTGGAGGAAACGGAGGTCTCCCCCCAACCACCCCTAGACTCCAGCGGTGAGGACGTGTGGGCCGTCCTCAGGGCACGGCAGGAGCGGAGGCAGAGGCAGCGGGAGGCGGAGGTCGCACAGGCCCCCGTCCGGGAGCAGCTGGACACAGAGGAGGAGGATGGCGCGGGCACTGGGCAGGCGGGGCAGCTGCCCCCAGCGCCCGAGAAGGAGATGGGGCTGCTGCTTCGCCGGAGACTGAGTCGGGAGCGGCAGAGCTCCTGGGTCCGGGAGGAGGAGAGCTTGGTGGGCAGGGAGCCGGGATGCAGCAGGAAGGGGGACTCAGAGAAGCCCTCTGCCCCAGAGAAGACATTAGCGCCCGAAAAGAGCCTGGACTCCAAGGAAGTCTCCACCTCCGGGAAGACTGCCAGCCCTGAGAAAGTGTCTGTGTCCCAGAAGATTGCAGTGTTGGAGAAAAGAACCATCTCGGGAAAGACGTTGGTTCTGGAAGAAACAAGTGTCTTGGAGAAGCTGCCCTCCCCAGGGAAGACGTCGGACTCAGAAAAGAGACTGACGTCTGAGAAAGCAGCAGTCTTTGAGAAGACCCCGGCCCCTGAGATGCGGCGGGCCCCAGCGAGGGCGGCGGCCCCAGGGCAGCCCCGGGCCCAGGAGCGGCCAGCCTCTGCGCAGAGCCCGTCCACCCCCAAGGGGCAGGGGAGGGCCGGCCCCAAGCAGGAGCCCCCGCCCTCGGCGGGGCTGCGGGGGCAGGGGGCAGAGCGTCCGGCTGGGACTTGCCACCTCCCACCCATCACTCTCCAGGTTGGCGGTGCCCCTGCCCTCCCGCCCCCCGCCCTCCGCCCTCCGCCCTCCGCCCTCCCTTCTAGTCCTGTCCTCCCGCCTCTAGGCCGGCCTCGGCAGTTCCCTCTCCCTACCTGCTCCACCACGGTCAGGATAGCGGACCCGGGGGCGGGGGCGTCAGCTGTGCACCGGGGAGCACCTGGTACCCCGTGCCGCATCCTCAGCCAGGGCCCAGACTGCAGGCCCTCGTGGACCCGTGGGAAGCCTCAGATCCTTCTAGAAGTCCCCCTGAAAGCCCTGCCTCGTGGCCTGGCCCCGGGACTGGGTCCGCCCTCCCCACAGCAGAGGGGCAGGAGGCACGGGACTGTCTTGCTACCTGCTTCCCCCTGCAGCTCCTGGGATGGGCCAGGCCAGTGGTGCCCCGTGGCAGCTCGGGATTGGGGTGCCCTGGCCTTCCGTGTGACGCTCCCTCTTCTCCATCCAGTTGAAAATCCCCAGCAAGGAGGACGAGGCGGACACACCCTCGCCCGCCCAGGCCACCTACAGCAGCTCCCTGAAGCGCTCCAGCCCCAGGACCATCTCCTTTCGGGTGAGGCCCGGGTCCCTTTGTCTCCCGTCCGCTGGAGGGCATGCCGAGGAAAGCAGCCCCGTTACGGCCCAGGGCCCTGGGTTAGACACCAGGGACGTTGTAGCAGACACAGGGCTTTTGGGTGCCCGACGGTGGCCGAGAGCAGATGCGGTTGGATCAAGTGAAGCACCGGTTAATGGCTGGAGGCGGGTGTGGACGAGACCCAGCAGCCCCAGGTGGTGGGTACAGCTAGCCTGCAGGAGGGCGGCGCAGGCGGACTGCGGGGAGAGCCCCTCCTCCGGGAGGGCAGGTGGGGGGAGCCATGGGCTGTCCCGGTGCCTGCCGCCCTGCCTTGCCCCAGGAGTACAGATCACGTGGACCGGGGCTGGTCCTGTCGCTTTACGGCAGAATTTACTCCTGGTTTCTCTGTTGACTGAGTCACTCACTCACTTTTTGACGGTCCGCGCGCTGTGCCAGGCCCTGGGGAGAGGCGGGAGACCTGCTGCCGGCCGGTGCCTGTCCCTGCCCTGCCCTACGGGGCTCGGGGTGGTGGGGACGCAGGCAGGAAGCAGGTGGTTGCAGCTGCCCCAAGAAGACCTGGGGGCGTCAAGGAGGGGCTGCTGACCCGGCCTGGTGGGTGGGGCCGTGTCCCAGACCCTTTAATGGGGGTTGGACTGGGGGTTGAACGGAGGTGGGGGGGAGGCCCCAGGAGGGGGATGTGTTCTGACAGCTGAGCCCTCCCTTGAGGAGGCCGAGGCTGACCCCACTCGTGGGCACCTTCCTTCTCGTTTCAGATGAGCCCCCGGAGAGACCACTCAGAGGCAGCCTTAACCCGCAGGTCAGGGGCCCGGAAGCTCTGTCCTCTCCCATCTGCTCCGTCCTGCTTGTGCTGCAGGGTTAGCAGGAGGGACTGAGGCCCGAGATGTGGCGCAAGGGAAGGGATGGGGGGAGCTGCTTGGAGGAGGCGGGGCTTGGGCGGGGCTGTCCCGAGGCACAGGGGTGTGGAGGGAGACTGACCAGTGCAGGAACGGGATGAAGCCGCTTCAGCAGGCGGGGCGCCCGGGACTCTGCAAGCTTGACGAGCGCTTCCACCTCCCCCCTCCCCCTGCCTCCGCCCACAGCGTCCATGCAAGCGGCTGGAGGACTGTGTGTTTTTCTAAACAACAACAACAACCACAAATGGGGTCTGAAGAGTAGCTGTGCTCATGCGTTGGGAGTTTCATGCTCATGCATTGCATCCGTCTGCCCCCAGACTATCTCTAGGGCAGCAGTGCTGGGCGAGGACTGGGAGTGGGGATGGGTGCTGGGGTACAAGGTGGATGAGACATGCTGCTGCCCTCGAGCAGCTCACATCAGACATGAAATGTGCAAGAGCCCCACAGCACGGAGGTGCCGGGACGGGCATGGGAATGGACGGCTGGAGCCCCTCATGGCTGCGGGAGCTCGGCCCTCAGAGAGCTGGGGACTCTGTCCCAGAGCGATTGGCATCTGAAAGGACTTGAACTAGAGGGAGATTTCCCAGCAGGAGGAAGCTTTGAATCGAGGGGACAGCATGAGGAAAGGCATGGAGTATGACCCACACGGTGTCCGGTTGGCCGGCTCCTCGGCGTGGTGTCAGGAGGGCAGGCACCGCCGGGTCATGAGTCTCGTACGCTCGTCCGGTGGCCTGAGGACAGGTTGGGGTTGGTCAGGGGTGGGGCAGCCTGGTGGCCGGTGTCCTGCTGAATGGACTGTTTCTAGGGAGGACAGGGGAGTCCCCGGAGTCTGTAGATCGTCACTTTGGCCGAGTCATCATGGTCTCGCTCGGCGACTGAGGCCACATGCCGAAGCGCTGGGGGTGTGGGCGCAGGCCTGGTCTCCCTTGGGGCGGGGGGGTCTCACCTGGCTCGTCTTGTCCTACCTTTCCGTCCCACAGCAGCAGCATGAAGATCCCAGCCAGCTCCTTCACACTGGGCCAGAAGCTGGAGAGATACCACACGGCTGTACAGGTGGGTGGGGCCGGGCGCCTGCCCTGCGTGGTGGGCGTGGTCAGCGCCCATCCTCAAGGGTCAACGGCTTGTGCTCTCTGCTTTCAGAGCTCGGAGTCAGTCAGGTCTCCGGGCCCCTCCCGCGCCGAGTTCTTGGTGGCTCCCGTGGACGTCGCCAGCAAGCGCCGCCTCTTTGAGAAGGAGCTGGTGGGTCAGGGCCGGGGAGGAGCAGCCTCCAGCCGGAAGGTGAGTGGCTCAGGTGTCTGCAAATCCCGGCCCCTGGTCTGGGCAGTGCCAGAGCTCTGCGTCTTCGTGCGTCAGTTTGGGAGAACCTGCCGCTGACTTGAGTTCCCTGCCACTCGTGAGCCCCCGTCCCCCTGGCTGTGCGCACAGCCCCAGTGAGGGGGGGGCGGGCCCGGCGCCCTGGGCTGGATGGGTGTGGGCAAGGTACAGGCCCCTGGAGATGCCCACCCGACCCCGACACGGAAGCTGTCTTTTCAGGAGAACTTGCGGCTCTCGGGGGTTGTGACATCGAGGCTCAACCTGTGGATCAGCAAGACTCAGGAGTCAGGAGATGGGGACCCGCAGGTACCTCCTGAGGCCTCACCACGGGCCCTTTCCTGGCAGAATGACCTGCCAGAGGGGGGGCAGCCCCAAAAGTAGTGGACGTATTCTGGGCGTGGGAACGGGGTTGGATAAGCCTGCGGGCTGGAAGGCAGAGAGGAGGAGGAGGGTCTGGGGTCCTCCCTTGGGAGGGGGAGGGGTCTGGGGTCCTCCCTCGGGAGGGGGAGGGGTCTGGGGACCCCTGTGCCGTAAGCCTGAGCCTCTGGTCTCCACCCTGATGCCTGCAACGAGGAGGAGCAGAAAGAGTCGGCAGCCGCCAGGAGGATCCAGTGGAGGAAGAAAGTGGACTCCCTGGATGCCAAGGTGAGGGCAGGGGTGGCCGCCCTGCGGAGACGCCACATGCCCAGCGCCACTCACACCGACTGGCCTGTTTGCACAGCCCCGTTCTCAGGCTGGGTTGTCCCAACCTGGGGAACGCTGGCTGCACCCTCCGCTGGCTTCGCTTCCCCACAGCTGTGCAAGCCCCTACCCCCCTCAACCAGCAGATCTGGGGCCTCTGGCCCAGTGTGGGCGCGGGGCTTGGGGAAAGGGGTCCTTCCTGTCCAGCCCTAGGAACCCGTCTTGTGCTAATAGCCCTTTGCCCTGTAGGTGTGAGAAGCCTTGTCTCATCACCCCGCTCCCTTTCTGCCTTGGACCTGGGACCAGGAACGTCGGGGGCACTCCGCCAGCTCCTTCTCTGCCCAGCCTCTGGGGCAGGTGTGCCTGGCCCCTTGTCCTGCTGTGGGCACAGCGGATCCTGGGCCCCAGCGCCGGCCTAGGCCCAGCACGACTCTCGTCCGCACCTCAGGCCTCGGCGTCCTGTCCAGAGACGGCTTTTCCTGCTGGCCCTTTCCAGGGACAGGGGCACCGTCCTGCAAGAAGCCCCGGGTCCCTGCCTGGTCCGAGCCCAGCAGGTGTCTCCGTGTACCTCTCAGAGGCTGGTCCATCCACTTCGGCCAGGCTGGAAGCATCGCACTGTCTTCCTGGGCCCCGTCCCCTGCTTTGTTCTCCCTCACATCCCCACCTGGTGCTCTGGCCAAGCCATCGTGTGCTCCCCTCCCGCTGTTCTCAGGAAAGAGGTGATAAACTCATTCACTCTCAGGTGTGAGTGACTGATAATACTTTAAAAACGCTTCCTTCCCGGAGGCTTTGCTGTTAATGGGGACCGTCCGCAGTGTGCGGGGAGGGCTGTTTTGGCGTGCAGGGGGGAAGCGTTGCCCTCATCACTTGTCCTCACGTCTAAGGGGGTTGCTACCCAGTTGTCTAGCATGGTGACTTGAGGGGGGCAGAGCTGCCGCAAACAGTGCCAGGCCTGCAGTCACATCCCAACACACACGATCCCCAAATCTGGTCCTCTGTTCCTCTAACGTCATGGCTCCTGTGGACTTGGCAGACACTGGGCCAGCTGAGAATCTAGGACAAAGCAAACTCAGAAAGCCTGGTGCCTGTCAAAGCCTTTTGTGCTGTAGTGATAAAGGTAGACGTGTGCGGACAAGCATACGTGTCTGTGTGTGTATGTGTGTGTGTGTGTGTGTGTGTGTGTATTTTCTTTTAATCGTTAGAACTAAATTAGAACGCTGTTCCCAAGTGCCCCGGAGCCAGCTGCGGGAACACGGGTGCAGAGCCCACGCCCCCTCTACCCCCGGCCTAGGCCCACCTGGGAAACCCCAGGGCTCCTCAGAGCACAGCTGGAAGGGTCACCAGGCCCCCCAGCCTGTGGGGCAGACACGGCCAGCCTTGTCCAGCCTCTGTGATTCTGAGTGAGGCTCCTGTCTTGCATCCTGGGGTCCAGGGCACACGAGGCCCCGTCCGTGACCCCAAGCTGGCCCGCCTCCCGCTGGTGGGCTTCCTGTGGCCGGCCCTGTGCTGCCCGGAGCCGGGGGGCAGCAGGACCTGGAGGGCCTGCCTGGGACGCCCGCACCCACTACCGACTCGAGTTCCAGGACGAAGCTGGGGGCGGGGCAAACACTGCCCAGAGACGCGGGCCCTGCCAGGAGCTCGGGGTTCAGACAGGCGACCTGCAGGTTTTTGAATGCTCTCGTTCTAGACTTGGGAAAGTCCCAGCAGGTGAATTTGTCCAGCACAACTGTCCTCTAAACCCTCCCTCCAGCGTGGAGACCCGAGAGCGGGCCGAGGGGCTCCGCTTGGCCCTGGGGATCTGGGTGTCCAGTAGCTGTTGCCCTCGGGGGTGGAGCCCTTGGTGCCCGCGCCCGCGCACTGGGGTGCCCATCAAGGGCCGACTGCCGGGCAGTGTGTGGGGGACAGCACCCCACGACTCCTGCCCCCTTGCACACGTGCATCCCGCCCACGAGGACCCTGCACGCACCCTTATTGGGGGGTGGATGCATGCCCAGGATGACTTCAGCTGGTGACAGTGTGAGGACAGAGTGTGCAGCCTGGGGGTGCCTGGGTGACAAGGTGGGGGGAGGCCCCTCGAGGAGGTGACAGCCCACTCCCTCCCACCCACACTCCGGGCCCCGCCTGCCTGCCTTCCTGCCCGGAGACCCGGGACCTCACCAGCAGCCTCTCCTGTGGGTCCTCACATGTGCAAGCACCGTAACCAGCATCTGCTTCTGCCAGTAAAATTCTGGCCAAGCACCATCTGTTTTCTCTTCGTTCCCCTCTACCGTCAGCACGAGGAGGTGACGTTACATCTGTTTGCAGGGACGGGGCGTCCACGGCAGGTCGGATGTGGTGGCTGGAGGGTGGTTAGACTCACCGGCTGAGCGACTGCCACCCACGGTCCGAGTCAAATTCCCACCTTAGGACACTTACTGAGAGCCTCACACAGTCAGTCCACGGATGCCAAGAACCTACCAGGTTTTCCCTGTGGGGATTCAGGTGGCCAGATCTCTGTCCCGGGCATCCGTGCAAGCGAATTACGTCCCACGTGAAGGATTGCTGAGCTCACAAGGAACGCACTGAAGTAGCTCAAGTTACGGGAGGGCTCAGGGCCAGCGATTCCTAACTTCCAGGAGATTCCAGGCCAGGGCACAAGACGAGGCTAAGGTCCTGGTGGGCTGCACCAGGAGAACGGGGGTGGGGCATCCCCCCTCTTTCCCGACAGCTTGGCTGCACTCGCTGTTCCTCCCTGATCCCCGGGAAGCCGGCAGCAGGCTTGTGGCTTCAGCCTGCCCCGCCCCGGATCTGCTGGCAGCGTAAAGGGCCCCATGGCAGGGATTGAGCCTGGAGGTGGGGAATCAGACCACTGGGCTCAGAGGCCACCGGGGACCATGGAAGGACAGTTTCAGCTGAGTCTGATAGCACAGTGGGGGCGGGGCATGTGGAGGACCCTTTCAAGGGCGTCGGCGGTGGACGCGGCATGTGGCTCCCAAGGCAGCCACGTATGTGCAGGCAAACTCCAAAGCCCTGGACGCTGGCCTCGCGGACCTTGTGATCTAGTGGGTTTAGCAGATGATAGTCCCGTGTGGCCTAACTTTAAAGCCATAGTGGCGTGAACTTCAACCGTCTTCCCTGCCCCTCCACTCAACCAGCTGCCTCTTTGAGGAGAACCCTCATTCTTGGCTGGATGTCCGACCTTGAACCTGACCTCCTGTATCGGGTTTAACCCCTGCCCAGTAAGGAGGGCTTGCCACGTGGCTTGGGGGTCAAGGAGAAGACCCACTCTGCAGATGTGCTCACTGAGGCCAGCAGAGCCTGCCTCCCCCACAAGGCTGCTCGTCCTGCTAGAAGCGGCCAGTAGCCTGGAAGGCGCCTTCATCCACAGCATCACTTCAGTCGAGCTGCAGACGAGCCCCGCCTCTGCTCCCGAGACCCCCGCCCAGAGACTGACCAAGCGTCTTGCGCCCCCGGCCCTGCCCGCAGCCTGCCACCCCGCCGCTGGCATCCACTGTATTGGGATTCTCAGGAGGGACAGCTGGTTTGTGTTACATGCCTGCTGCCTCCTGTCCCCTGCCTATCTGTCCTGGTTTTAAATAGCTTATCTGAGCAGCTGGACGACCACATGGGCTTATATGGCCTGGGGTGCCTGTTCCCTCAGCCCTGTCCCCGGCACCTGCCAAAGTAACAGCCAGCAGCCCCGCTCCCCCTGCCCCCGCCGCCCCCCCAGGGTGTCTCCTGCCGCACATTCCTCCACCGCGGGGCTTGGCTCCCGGCCGACCGCGTGTCTGCTTAAAGCCCTCTCCATCCCCTGCCCTCGTCCAGACCCTGCGAGGCTGCGGACACCGCAGGACCGGTCTTCGGCAGCTCCTGCTCTGGGTAAGGCTCGGGCAGACGCTGGAGAGCGGACGGGTGTCCTGTGGCCTGGCCCTTCTGTCCTGAGTCCCCGAGTCCTCTCTGAGAGGGTGTCAGAGCTGGGGGAGGCCCCGTTCCCCTGGGTGCTTCCGAGGAGGTGTTGCAGGGACAGGACTCTGAGACTAGTTTAAAGGGCCCTCAGGGAGAGGTTGGAGGCTTGGCTTTGAGTCTGGGATCTGTCAACGAAGGTGGTTTTGCTGGAAAGTCTTGGGTGAGCGGCTTTCCTTCCCCGGGCCTCAGCTTCCTCATTGGCAGGAGGGATAGATAATTGCCAGGCCTCTGAATACCTGATGCTCCAACCCATGGGGACGCCCCCTCCAGGCAGAGGGCCCCTGAGGCTTCCCGGGGAAGGGGTCCTTCTCGACCCCCAGAGAGCAGAGCGAGGCTTTGTTCTCATCAGTCAGAACAGTCCTTGTGGCCGAATTCTCTTTTCCCGGAATTCAGACACCGTCCTGAGGCAGCAGGGGCCCCTGGAGGCCCCTCCAGGCAGACACGGGCGGGGTTCATCCGCCCTCCCAGACCCAGGACTGCACCCCTCCCCAGGCAGGGCACGGGCTGAGCAATGGGGAGAGACCCCCTTGGGAGACCCCTTCATGGGGGGTGAACCCAGCTCACTGGGTTAGAGGGTTAACCCTGAGTCCAGCTGCCCCCCACCCCAGGGTCCCTGCGAGTGTGACCCTTGCCCCATCCACCTCCATACACCCCGGGAGAGCGCTTGCTCTAAGCTCCTCCGGAGGGAGAGCCATTCCCTCTTCTCCTGGGCAGGCTGAAGACAGACTGGGAAAGGGGCTGCCTGGAGCGCGGGGAATCTCAAAGCACATTCCTGTCCTAGTGCAGCTGGGAAGCACCTGACCTCCTGAATTCCTCCTCTGACCCGGGTCTTGGGTCTTATAGGGCAAGGCCTCGTTCTCTCCTGGCAGAAGAGGAATCTGAGAGGATCAAGTTGCCCACTGCCCCTGGCCTAGCTCTGCTGGTGGGCTAACAGCTGCAGGCTTAGGAAGGTGCCAGTTGAATGCTGGGGACAAGGGCTGAGGGATGGGACCCCCATTCCTCTGTTTTATAGACAGGTTAACTGAGGTCCAGAGAGGTTAAGTGACTTAACTAAGGTCACACAGCAAAAACTGGGTTTTAAACCCAGCTCTTTTGACCGCATGGCCAGCATCCTCTCTGCCTTCTATCATTTTTGCTTTACTCCCCAAGAAATGTGCCCCCACTCTCTTGGCCGTGAGGGAGACCGGCTAGAAATCAGCCTGCGGTGGCAGGTGGGGGCCCGGGCGTGGGCATCCTGGTACCTCGCCTGCCGGGTTCTCCACGGCCTCCAAGCTGGAGCCCCGCCCGGGCCCGTCGCCTTCCTGTCCCCAGTCCCCTGAACAATTGTCTTGGCTGCCTCCTCTGCTGAAAGCCCCCCTCCCACACCCCGTGGCCGGCAGGCTATTTTTAGGAGCTGGACAGTGCTCAGAGGAGCAGGGGGCGGTCTCCGGGGCTGTGCCCGATGGCTCTGAGCCGGTGGGCGGGCGGGCAGGAGAGGAGAGAGAGACCCCAAGCCCCAGTCTGGCCACGCACCTTCCCTGGGAAACCTCCCTGCGCCAAGGTGACAGACTCCACCCGGGGTTCAGGGAGGGGCTCCCCAGTTCTCGGGCCACTGATTCTGGCTACTTCCCGGGGCTCCAGGCAGTGCTTCATCTGCCAGACCCCCACCCCCTCTGGGCTGGGGGCTCTTCCCCTGCCACTGTCCCCGCAAGGCCCCATCTGAAGACCCTCTGGGGTATGTCTTCTCAGGACACCCTACACATCTGACATCTCCTCTTCTCACCCACTGCCACCCTCACCCGGGGGAGCCAGCTTCTGTGCAAAGCTCCCTGTGCCTGGCCCCGCCCTCACTGCCCCACCGACTCCAGCGAGGGGGGCTGGCCCGCTGCAGCGCTCGCCCTGACCCAGCAGGACTGGACGAGCTGAGCCAGGTTCAAAAGAGCAGCCGGTCGGAGGCTGCGGCGGTCTTCCGCCAGAGGGGCCGCGGGGCAGAGGCTCCTTCAGAACTTCTCGGCCTCGGAGGGGCTGCCTTGCAGTGGACATCACGCCACCCGCCAGAGTCGTGGCTCACTGCGTGTCCGCAGATGGGTGCCTGGGGCGGGTCTCGGCCGGGACAGTGGGGTGTGCAGGGACAGGTGGTGTGGGTGTGAGCACCGCTCTCCGTGCCGCTGTCACCGCAGGCTGAGTCGGAAGCTGGTGGCTGCAGCGCCGGGTGCCAGGAGCAGCCTGGTATCACCCCTTCGGGGAAGAGGGGACTGAGGTGTAGGGAGGTCAACGACCTTTCCAAGGTCACAGGCAAATGTGAGGCGGAGCCAGCGTTCCAAGCCAGGTCAGCCTCCCAGTCCCGTGAGGGCAGTCGCCACCGCTCCCTTGGCTTCTCCCCGTCATTGCGGGGAAGTGATGGTAAAACGCTTTCCTCGGTGTCGGCGTGGTCCTCACAGACCTCTGGGCTGGGCAGCCAGGATGCGGCCACTCTGCGCTTTGGGAAGACTTGCCCCAATGCTCAGCTGACAGGAGAGTCTTGATTTTCTGTTCCTAGTGTAGTAGGGGGAGAGTCTCAAAACGAGAGCTTCCCCAGAGAAACTCCATCGAGTTGGACTTTTTACTGAGCCGGGGTAGATAAACACGCTGCCGTGAGACCCACACCCACTTCCCAGTGTCCCCCGCGGTAGCGCTTGCACAGCCAGGACCACATCACAGCGGGACGTGGAAGCACCATCCGTGATCTACACGGATTCCCCGCTCTCCTTCGACTTTGTGTGTGTGAGCGCGAGGGTGGAATTCCCTTCCGCTTTAGCCCGTGCAGGCCCGAGGATCCACCACCACAGATACCGAGCAGTTCTAGAGCCACAGACGTCCCTCGTGTGCCTTTTCCTTCCACGCCCACCTCCCTCCCAGCCCCCCACGGCCACCAATCTGTTCTCCATTTCTACAGCTTTGCTGCTTCGAGAATGTTCCATCTCTGGGTGGAACCACGTGCCTCGGCTTTTCCTCCCCCCAGGGAGAGTAATTCCCGGGAGTTTCGGCTGGTGTGTCGGCTGCACCCCCGGTTTGCTCCTTTCTGTTGCCTAGTTACCGTCCATGCCACGCTGGGCCACTCCCAGGGGAGACTGCGTGGATGGGGCAGAGCTTCTCCCCTGGTCGCTGGGCAAGGCTGGCAAGGCTGGGGAGGCTTAGAGCTGGGGTTCAGACGGTCACCACGTGGTGCAGGGGTTGCTGTGCTCCCCGACAGAGGAGGCAGCGGGCTCTGCTGCCGTCACAGGCGGGTAAGGGGCGGGTGGTCAGCGTCTCGGGTGGACTGCGGGCCCAGCGTTCCTCGCAGAGCCGGGAGGCCAGCCCTCCGCCCGTGCTGACTGTTCTTCTCTCCGGAGGGAAGCGGAGACCATGTCGGACGCGGAGGAGGCGGTGGACAAGTCCGAGGGGTGAGTACCGGGGTCATGCTGGGGGGCCGTCCCCTCCGTGCACCTGGCCTGGGAGATGCCCGGTTGTGGGCTGGGGCCGCGCCCCTCTGGGGGCCCCGGGAGAGCTGCACCCCTTCGTTTCCAGCCCTGTGCCTCTGGGCTGCCCCGCGGGGTTGGCAGTAAAGAGCCCATTCCCGGGGCAGTGGGCTGCTGCTGGGAGCTGGGCCTCCCGAGAACGGACCAGAGAGGTTCCATGAGGACCCCGAGGCCACAGAGCGACCGTGCCCCAGGAATCCACCTCAGAGCCCCTGTGATCGCTGCCCCGGGCAGCCGCTGTTCCTGCGCTGCACTGTCCCCTGCACTGTCCCAAGCGCCGGGGAGGGGGCACACACTGGTGGCCAGTCACCTGCTGTGGGGAGTGGGTGCACAGGAAGGACACGAACGCCGGCATGGCTTGGACCCCGTGGACCTCCCTCCTGGGCATGGAGCGTGGAGGGCCTGGGGGGGCTGCGCCTCCTGCGTGGACTTGGACCCCGGGTGGAGTGGGTGGACAGAGCGCAGGGGACCAGCAGCTGAGCCAGGTTTCCTGGGGGTGGTCAGAGGTGGCGGGACCGGAGGCTGGGCCAGACCAGGCTGTGCGGGTGGGCAGAGCGGGCGGATGCCAGCACCCAGTGCGGAGGGCAAAAACTGGGGTCATCTTCAGGAAAAGGCCAGGGTGTGGTGTGTGGGTGTCAGGGGGTGTGTACACGTGTGTGCAGTGTGCCCTGTGCTCCTGACAGCATCTCCCCTCGCACCGCAGGGAGCAGGAAGGTAAGCGCGTGCCCCACGCTCACTGCGCAGGACAGCCTGCTTTGAAACTGATGGTCTCTTCTCTCCTCTCTTGTGGCCGTGTCTCATCCCCGGAGCAGAAGGAACTGTGGAAGGTATGGGGGACGGATGGGCGGGGGAGGAGGGGTGGCGTGGAGGGAGCGCATGGTCTCCGCCTCCCACTCTCAGCTGAGCAAAGACCCTCCACCAATCCCAGCTCCTAGCTGGGATCAGCCCGAACCCTGGTGCTCAGGTCTTGGGGCAAAAGGTTTAAACCTGTCTCTATCGCCCACCAGGTGGTTCACACGGAATCACTGCTTTTTTTCCAATTAATTAATTTCGCTTTTTTTCTCTAATTTTTTTTTACCACGTAAAGTTTTAAATGCACATAAAAGTGGCAAAAATAGAAAAATGCACCCCCATGCACCCATCACTCAGCTCCACAACCATCAACTTACAGCCCATCTTCTCTCACTCACTCTGTCTCTGCCCAGTACTTTAGAGCAGACGAATCCTCGCCAGACATCTTGACGTCACCCCATGCTTGCGTAGCTCAGTACGAATCTCTAAAAGATAAGCACTATTTAGAAAACGCCGCCGTAATAGCATGACCCACCTAAAGGCGTTCCGTTTAATGCTTTTTCAAATGAGATTATGAAGGTGTCCAGGTATCTGAGACACGTCACGTAGACACGAAGACCTTGTCACCTGGCGAGGGTCCACTCTGACCCTCGGATCTTTGCCCTTTTCCTACTTGTTGATCATTTTCATTATCATGGTCTCCTCAGCGTGGTGCCCCTTCTCCCTGCAAGCACCTAACCTTCCCTTCTTCCTGAGCACTTGACACATGCCAGTGGTCACGAGGCCTCTCTCTGTCCCTACAGTGCCCCCAGTTGGCCCAGCATGGCCCTGGGGCCCCTCAGGATTCTGCCCCCGGGGAAGGGTGGATCCTGCCCCTTAGAGGCTCAGCAGATCCTCAAAAGCATCACGTCAGCACGTCGTGCATGGACATTAGGGGGAGGGTCTCTGGGAGGGGATGTCGGCCTGCAAGTGTGCATAGCTGCAGGTGAACGGGGTGGGGTGGGCGGGCACAGACTCGGACTGAATTTTAGCGGGAACTTTCTGGTAGTGACGTCTGAGGATGTGGGGGCAGCTGGGGCGTTCCCCTTGGGGGTGTTGGGCGCCCACTGGGCGAGGTGGGAACTGAAACATCAGACGGGGTGGGAGAGGTGTTAACAAGATGGCCTGAAGGTGGACCCCACACCTGGCCATGTCCTTGCTAGCCAGCCCTCCCCTCTCACCCCTTCTGGAAGGATCTTCTTTGAGGTAAGGGTCCTGCAGGGATCAAAGAAGAGGACTCGGGCTTCCTTGGTGGCGCAGTGGTTGAGAGTCCGCCTGCCGATGCAGGGGACATGGGTTTGTGCCCCGGTCCGGGAGGATCCCACATGCCGCGGAGCGGCTGGGTCCGTGAGCCATGGCCGCTGAGCCTGCGTGTCCACAACGGGAGAGGACCGTGTACCGCAAAAAAAAAAAAAAAAAAAAAGAAGAGGACTCTTCAGGCCTCAGAGAGGACTCAGACCTAGACCAAGAGTGGAAGCAGGGGGTGTGGAGGCCAGGTGTGGAGGCGGGGGTGGAGGCGGGGGTGGAGGCCAGGGGTGGAGGCCAGGGGTGGAGGCCAGGGGTGGAGGCAGGGAGTGGAGGCCAGGGGTGGAGGTGAGTGTGGAGGCAGGGGGTGGAGGCCGGGGGTGGAGGCAGGGAGTGGAGGCTGGGGGTGGAGGCGGGGGTGGAGGCGAGTGTGGAGGCTGGGGGTGGAGGCCAGGGGTGGAGGCGAGTGTGGAGGCCGGGGGTGGAGGCCAGGGGTGGAGGCGAGTGTGGAGGCTGGATGTGGAGGCTGGGGGTGGAGGCCAGGGGTGGAGGCGAGTGTGGAGGCAGGGGGTGGAGGCGGGGGTGGAGGCTGGGGGTGGAGGCCAGGGGTGGAGGCCAGGGGTGGAGGCAGGGAGTGGAGGCTGGGGGTGGAGGTGAGTGTGGAGGCTGGATGTGGAGGCTGGGGGTGGAGGCCAGGGGTGGAGGCGAGTGTGGAGGCAGGGGGTGGAGGCGGGGGTGGAGGCCAGGGGTGGAGGCTGGGGGTGGAGGCACGGGGTGTGGACATTTCCGTGCTGGCCTCACCTCCCCCCCAGCTCCAGGCTTTCCAGCCCCCCGCCAGGAGTCCACCACATGTAGAGCCTCAGTCAAGGTCTTCATCAGCACCCCCTGCAGGCGGATCCCCGTGCCTAGCGCCACGCTGTCGAATGTGTCTACCCACTCGGAGTGCCTGACTGGGGCGGGGTCTACACCCTGCCAAGCAAGTGGATGAAAACAGAAACCCCCTGACTCCTTGGACCGTACATACGTCCACATGCGGGGCAGCTCCTTCCCCCACACGCAGTCCTGCTTTGGTCTCTTTCAGATACAGATGAAGGGCCTCCAGGGTCTGAGCCCGGGACAGGCGCTCCCCTGACCCCTGTGGTGCCGCACCGGGGGACGGGATGGGGAAGGGGGGCTGAGTCGACAGAAAGAGCCCGGTAGACAGCCCCCACCCCTTCCCTGGTGCTGCCCAGCACCCCCCTGGCCTTCCCAGAGGCCTCCAGGTGCAGAGCCGGTGTCCAGGCCCCTGAGAAGGAGCCGATAGTAAATGTTTTAGGCTTTGTGGCCACCTGGTCCCCGTGGAAGCCGCTGAACTCTGTTGTTGCGTGAAAGCAGCTTGGGCCGTGCTCCAATAAAACTTTATTTAGAAACAGTCTGGGGGCCAGATTGGGCCGTAGTTTGCGGACTTCTGGTTTAAACCAAGAACAGAGTAGCCCCCGTCTTGTCACATCAGTCACCCCCAAATTCACGTGGAACCTGGATGTCGCTGGCCCCCTCCCCACACCTCCGCCCCGGGCTCTGCCTGCCAGCATGAGTGTGTTCACTGTGTCTGGTTCACTTCTCCAGAACAGGAGGAGGAAGTGGAAGAAGAGGCTGGAGGCGGGACTGACGTGGAGGAGACCAACACAGAAGGTGAGGCTCCGCCCAGGCTGAGGGCGCGAGGGGCTCTGTCCTGGAGCCCGGGGTGGCGAGAGCCCCAGAGCCACTCCTACAGCAGCAAGAAATCCGCCTGGGCCGCGCTTTGCAGCCTGGGCGGCCACTCGTCCTGTCGGGGCTCAGCTCTCAGCCGCCCTGTCAGTAAACGCTGGCCACGTGCCCCTCTGGTGCCCGGTGGTCTGGGGCCCAGGGCAGGTGCAGACAGACAGCTCCGGACCCCAGACCCCCACAGGGCACAACTGGCTGAGGACCTGTTGCGGGGAGGCTCCTGGCAGGGGTCTGAGCTCGCAACCAGGACCTTTACTGATTTCTCACGTTCTCTTTAGAAGGTGGAGAAGACGAAGATAGAGAGGCTGAAGGTGAGGCCTGCTGGGCGTTGGGAGGAGGCGCTGGGGGGCCGGGGAGCCCCTCCAGCAGCTTGGGGGAGACCCCAGGGAGGCGGGGGAGGGGCTGGGGAAGGCAGGACACAACTCGGTGACCATGCGTGTTTGGAGGTCGGGCTCCTCCTTGCAGAGAAGCTGCCCCGGTGGTGCCCAGGGGAGAGGGGCGATGTCCAAGGGCCCAGGCAGGGCAGGGCAGGGCAGTGGTCACAGCCACGTCCACACACGAGGCGCCTGGAGCCCAGCTGAACCACTCGAGGGTGGGGAGTCTGGGGGAGGAGATCCCAGGCATGGATGGTCGTGGGGTGGGTCACTGCTGCGGTCACTGTTGGCTGGCGGCCTTCCCCAGGGGCGCAGGTGGCCCCAGTCACGCCTCTGGAGGGGCGCAGCCGGTGGGTCTCAGGGTCACGCCCCATCAGCTTCCTGGTCCCGGGCCGCCAGGAGGTCTGGGGGCAACCGAGGAGGCAGAGGCTCGGGAGGGGACTCTGGGGCCAGGACCCCCAGGGACCGTGCCCTGGACCCCTCCTCACCGTGAGGCCAGCACTGCTGAACGAGAGGGCCGTGCGTGCGTGCGTCTCCCGAGGCTCCCCCGGGGAGCAGCCCCGAGAGGGAGTGTGGGGTTTGCAACCCTGCGGCTTATTTCTTTGGGTGTTCCTGCAACCCGGGGCCGGGAGGGACTCACAGGTGGATGGGGAAACGGAGGCCTACAGGTGCCCGGCTCATCAGGGGCAGAGTGGGACCAGATCCAGGCCTCCTGACCCCGTGGCCGTGTGCTTCCCTTCTCTCCAGATGGCCCAGTGGAGGAGTCCAAGCCCAAGCCCAGGTGAGTGGCGAGGCCCTGGGAGCAGAGGGCTCATGCGGGAGGACAACTGGGACAGGACCGCAGTGCATGGTGGTACAGCGAGCAGAGACTGCCACGTATGGTTTTACAGGTTGTGCACTGCACAAGGGTCTCTGCCGTCTGCTGCCAGGGTGTGTGCGGTCGGGGGGGGGGCGATGGGGGCTGAAATCCACCCACACTCCATCACCAGTTCCGGGCCCTGCCCCCATCAGCACTGTGTCCATCTAGAGGAAAATGATGAACTAGCTGTGGCCCTGGGTGGACACCTTGTCCGACCCTACAGGAGAGCTAGGACTCCATCCTCAGTGGCTGAGGTGGGGCCGGGGGTGGGGGGAAGAGGGAGGAAAATTCGGGGAAGCCAAGCAGTGAGTGTGCGTCAGCCTCGGCGTGGGGTTCAGAGCGTCACCAAGGGCCACACAGGGCAACTTGTTGCCACACACGCGACACTGCCTGGGAGCTCTGGGTGCTGGGTGGGATGGGGGTTTCGGGAACGCCAAGGCCGCCAGCTGACGGTGCCTCGGCACATGCAGGCATCTCCCTGCGGTGCCTTCCGGCTCGAGTGGATGGTCTGAAACTAGCCCGGCCCGGAAGTCCAGCCCCTTCCCCGTTCCCCCGCTGCTCTGAGCGCTGCAGTGTCTCGGTTCAGCCCCACACAGATGAGGCAGACGGGAAACCCAGGCCCAGCGCCCGGGGCCTGGAGTCCCACGCGAGTGTGGGAGGGGGTGGGGACCAGCGTGGCCTCCTGGGCTCCTGGGGAGGTCCCGTGGGTCAGCCAAGCTGTCACCTGTGCAGCTTCTCTACTTCCTGGCTGGTGGTTTTGAGCCAGGCGCTATGTCTCAGAGTCTCGGCTTCCTTGAGTGAGATGAGTGGTTCCTGCTCTGTGGGTAAACGTGAGGGCACGTGCAGGCGCCGTGGACCCTGGTGCTGAGCGGCCTGGGGGCTCCTGTACGCACGCCATGCTGGTGTCACCGTGCTGGTGGCTGCGCAGCGGCGGCCGCGTTTCTGCAGGGAGGAGAGGACCTTGCCCTCCCAAGCACTGCAGCCCCTTGGTCCAGGGAGGGCTTGGTGCTCACGTCTCCTTCTGCCCACCAGGCCGTTTATGCCCAACCTGGTGCCGCCCAAGATCCCCGACGGAGAGAGAGTGGACTTTGACGTGAGTGGGGGCTTGGGGAGGGCAGGCCCCCTGGGAGAGAGCTCAGGACCTCCTGGCGGAGGGGAGGTCACGGGCGGGGGGCACACAGTGCCCGACAGTGTCCTGGGTCCGGCCCCAGCTGCTCTCCTGGACCCAGGCCCCTCCCCCTGGCATGGGTGCGGTGGGCAGCCTCTGAGCCCCGCCCCCCCGCAGGACATCCACCGGAAGCGCATGGAGAAGGACCTGAACGAGCTGCAGACGCTGATTGAGGCGCATTTCGAGAACCGCAAGAAAGAGGAACAGGAGCTGATCTCCCTCAAAGACAGGATCGTGGGTGTCGGGCGCCTCCCGGGGCCGGGGGTGGTCCAGCAAGAGCCCCTGGGGCCCCAGCACCCTACCCCCGAGGGCTGGAGCCGAGTCATCATCTCTGCCCTCCACCTCGCTCCCCCCGGGCCCCCCCTCGCCCCGCCACTCACGGAGGGGAGATGCGGTGACCTCCGGGATCCCAAAACATTCTCCGGGGGACAAGAGGCTGTTCGCCTTCCTTTCTCCCCTCTACCTCCCGTGCTGCTTGGCCGACGGCAGGACGTGGCCTCTGCCTCCAGCACAGGGCAGCGGCCGGGGCGGGGGGGGGAGACACTCAGGGGACACGGAGAAGCCCACCGACACTTTTCAGACGTTGACGTCAGTCCCACAGCGGGCGCTCCCTCCGCAGGAGGAACGGCGGGCAGAACGGGCGGAGCAGCAGCGGATCCGGGCGCAGCGAGAAAGAGAGCGGCAGAGCCGCCTGGCCGTGAGCGACCCCGCCCGGGCCCTCCGCGCGCGCGCAGACAGGGACTCGGCCCGGGGCGAGCACCCGCGCGACGCTGGGCGTTGCGTGCGCGACTAGACAGAAAGGCCCTGAGCGGTTAAGGCACCCCCTCCTCCTCCCTGCACAGCGCGCCCCCGGGAACTGAGGTGCCGCGGCCCCCGTCCTGTGCTGCTGCTGCCGGGGCCCCGCCCCAGTGATGCCGCCCACCCCTGGGGCTTCCTGTTCCTGGCCTGGGTGCGGGGACCCTCACTGTCAGGAGTTGGGACCCCGCTCGCTCAGTCCCGTGTCCCCGGCCGACAAACTGCACCACCAGGCCCCATGCCCGAGTGCCCTCAATCCCCAGGACAGTGTGCTTGGCCACAAGGACCGCCAGCGCCAGCCCAGAATCAGGGTGTCCGGCCCCCAGCCCTAATCCACTCCCTCCCTGCCGGAAACCAGGAGGAGAGGGCCCGCCGAGAGGAGGAGGAGAGCCGGAGGAAAGCTGAGGATGAGGCCCGGAAGAAGAAGGCTCTGTCTAACATGATGCATTTTGGAGGCTACATCCAGAAGGTGGGGGGCCTCCAGGCGTCCTGGGTCGTGAGGAGTGACTGTGCGCGGGATCCCGGGAAGAGATGTCCAGCCGCTGTTGCGAGACTGAGTTCTCACGCCAGACCCGAAGCTGGCCCTCGCAGCAGCTGGCTTTCCCTGGGAGGGACTGCTGGGATGAGCGCTGTGAGCAGAGCCCAGAACGCCACTGCCCCTCCCAGCCCTAGCCCCACGCTGGCTGGTGGAGCCGGCAGGCCCTGTGCCCCGTCTCACATCCACCGTGTGTGGCCTCATGCAATCCCGGAGCCTCAGTCTGCTCATCTGTAAAATGGGGTTAATGTCCACCCTGCCTGCTCTGAGAGGGTCAGACGAGCTACCCTGGAGTGCGGCTAAGTGCTGCCTGGACGCAGGCTGGTTTGCTCCTGGGAGCTCACCCCCACCAGATACCCCATTCCCAGGGGCGGAGAGATGGGAAGTTGAACTCTGCGCAGCGGACACATCAGAACATTTTCTTAGATGTCCAAGTCCCCAGCTCAGAACTGGGCCAGCCTCCTGGCCCCTGCGCCCCACGGCGACCCTACGAGCGGGGGCCCTGCTGTCAAACATCCCCACCCCACCCTGGACGCACGTCCAGTAACTAAGGTGGCCCACGGCACGGCTGAACCCTCTCCTTCCTGTGTCTCTGCCTGTGTCCCTGTGCCCTCCCCTCTCCCTGTCTCTGTCACTGTTGCATCTTTCTCTCTGGGTCTTCCTCTTGCTGTCCTGGCTCTGCAGGCCCAGGTGGGTGCCAGTCCTCAAACCCTCCTCCTCCTTGTAGTCTGGGGAGCCCCAGGAGGGGAAGGCATTGGGCTGGGGGGAGATGTGGGGAGGTAGGGGTCCAGGGAGCCCCCACCTGTCTGTTTCCTGGGGAGCCCAGGCAGTTGCTGGCCTGGGGGTTGCAAGGCCGAGCCTCTGTCCCCGCTGGGTTTGGGGGTGTGGGGATAGGAGGGGGTGTTCACTAACCCATTCCCCTGCTTCTCACCCCCTCCAGACGGAGCGTAAAACTGGGAAGAGGCAGACGGAGCGGGAGAAGAAGAAGAAGATTCTGGCCGAGAGGAGGAAAGTGCTGGCCATCGATCACCTGAACGAAGACCAGCTGAGGTGGCTGCCCGCTCGCTGGGGCTGTACCCGCGAGGGAGGGGCGTCGGGCCGAGGGCAGGGGCACCGGCTCGCCTGAGCCGCCAGGGGGCGCTGCCGCCCCACTTATTCCGTCGGCGGCTTTGGCGGGACCGCGACGGGCTGGCCGGGGCGGCAGAGCCCCGCTCCCCTTCCCCACCTGCGCAAGATGTTGGTGCGACCCCCACCCCTCCGCGCTTCGGGGCTGTGCCCTGGCGGCGCCGGTGCCCCGTCCTCAGTCCCGGGCACTGCAGTCAGCCGGGGTGGGGGGCCTTGGCAGGCCTGGAGTGGGGGGAGGGCCGGGAAGGGGAGCGGTCCGGAGCAGCAGGGAGGCAGGTGAGGCCCCTCCTTACTGCCCCCGCCCACGGCCTGTGCAGGGAGAAGGCCAAGGAGCTGCGGCAGACCATCTACGACCTGGAAGCGGAGAAGTTCGACCTGCAGGAGAAGTTCAAGCAGCAGAAATACGAGGTGAGCCGTCGTGTGACCCTGTGCCTCGCTCGTGTGGCCGCTGGTCTGGCTGGTGCTTCTGGAGTCTGACGGTTCGCTGCGGCTGAGCAGACACTTCCCGGGGTTCCAGCCCTGGGGTCTCCCCACTTCTGGCCTCGAGGCAGCAGCTCAGCCCACTGAGCTCGCACGACGGGGGGACCAGGATGCACCGGGCCAGGCCTCCCGGCGGAGGTGGTGGCGGGGACGCAGCCGCTTACTTCTCACCGTGATGGCCCGGGGCCCTAGTGTGGGGTCCCGGGAGAAGTAGCGGGGTCCCGGTCCTGCCCGTCCCATCCCCAGGCCAGCCGGGCCCTGAGCCCAGTGGGTGCCGCGGGGTCACTCTCTCTGGCCTCCTTTTCTTACAGATCAACGTTCTCCGCAACAGGATCAATGACAACCAGAAAGTGTGAGCATCCCAGCTCCATCCCCCCCCGCCCCCTTCCCCCTCCTGCCTGTTTCCCAGGCCTCCCGCCCCTTCCTCCTCTCCCTTAGGGTCCAAGAGCTCCCCACCCCCACCCCCACCCACCCCTGCCTGAGGCTGCTGCCCTGTTGAGTCTCTGGAGGCAGCTCCAGGTGGCCCCCCGCCCCTCTCAGCCCTCAGCAGCCCCCCACGCCCCCCACCTACCCACCGTGGAGGGCTGCCCCGCGTCCTGTCTGACCGGGCCCTGCTTCTCCTGCAGCTCCAAGACCCGCGGGAAGGCCAAAGTCACCGGGCGCTGGAAGTAGAGCCGCAGCTGCCTTCTCCCGGGGTCTGTGCCTCGCGGTGCCCCCGCCCTGCACACCCCCGGCTCCCGGGGTCCCCCAGCACTGGAGGCCCGCTCCCGCCCACACACCAGGAGCTGGCCCAGCCGGAAGCCGCACTCGTGCCCCACCACGCCCCCACGCCCCCACGCCCCCCCTAGCCAGTAATAAAGGCCACCACGCACCCACGGCGTCCTGTCATTTCTCTTTAGAGGGAGGGAAACTGAGGCCCACCCTGGCCTCGCAGGGACTCGGGGCGGACAGCAGCCCTCAGGGACACAGGCCCCTGGACCAGGGCTTTCGGCCGCTCCCGGTGGGGAGAGGGCGCGGCCTGGGGATGACCACGCTTTCCCCAGCCTGGGCCGAAGGGCAGAGAGGCTGTGATGGGAGCCCCTGGCGGCACCTCATGGCCCCCAGGCTTCACGAGTGAGTCACTCCCGGGAGCGATGAGGCCTCTGTGCACACCTGCTGTCTTCCTCTCTGGGCCAGGGTGCGAGAAGCAGGTGGAGGAAGGAGGCCAGTTTCATCAGGCGGCTTCTCGCGCCTCAGAGGCCTGGGCCCGTCTGCATGCCCCGGTTCCCCCCACCATCTGGAGGTCCTCTTGGGCTTGAACTGCGAGCCGGGGTCGCAGGGTCCCTGAGCTGAAGAGGACGGGGCCCTGGTCCAGTCGGCAGAGGACGCGGAAGCCGCGTGGGAGGGGGCGGGCCGCCCTGCTCTCTGGGGTCCCCTGCACGCAGCTGTCCCTCCGTCCGGGGTCCTCTGCTCAGTTCTCCCTCCATCTGAAGGGGCACTGCCTCCCACCCTCTTCCAGGCAGAGTGAGCTCGTTTCTCCCTGCTCTGCACACCCTGGCCGGTAACAGTCATGGTCTCGCCACCTCTTACGCACGGAGGGCAAGTTTCCTGTTCTCTGGGCGTCGCCCTTCCATGCTCGAGAGACGTGTGGGCCTCTTCGTCATGTGCTGTGTGCCGAGCCCCGTGGTAGACGCTGAGATGAAGAGGCTATGGTCCCAGGGCACCTGGGAGGGGTGGGGCCTGGGGTCTTGGCCTCATTCCTTGTTCATTCACTGAGTCATTCAGTAAATGTCTCCTGAGCCCCAAATGTATGGTAGCTGCTGTGCCGGGCAGGGGCGCTGTGATTAGACAGGGCGGCCCGACCCTCAGGAGTGTGCAGCCCCGTCGGGGAGAGGCACAGCAGCAGAAGGGTCCAGCTCCGCGCGATGGCAGGGGCGCACGGGGGCTGAGGCAGCGCAGACCAGGGCCCCCCGGCCTCGCCCCGGCAGGTAGGAGGCCTTCCTGGAGGAAATGGTGTCCTCACCAGGCCCCAGAGAGTGAGGAGGAGAAAGTCGGGGTGGGGGCGGGCAGGGAGGGAAAAGGGGCAGCACAGACACAGGCCCTGGTAGCAGGGGCCAGCCTGACGCGTTCACGGAGCCCGAGGGCTTGTGGTGGGACCGGGAGGGCCCCCGGCACCGGCCTGAAAGGGCAGGGAGGCAGGTGGCAGGACCTCGGGCCCACGGGGGCTCTCACCACTGCCCCCGAGAGACCCACCAGAGCTCCTGGGCACGGCCCACCTCACGCTCCCCAGTCGACAGCTGCACCAGTGTCCCAGCCTCTCCTCCGTAATGGTCCCCTCTCCTGCCACCAGAGAGAGGGGCATCGAGCCCAGAAGTGGACACCAGAATTTTCCAACCACCACCAAGTCCCCACGGGCTCTGCTTCCTGTGTCCCAGCATCTCCCTGGGGCAGCAGGATGGGATGATGGTGAGGTCTCCGTGCCGAGCACTGCCCCTCCCCTCCCGACAGGGTCCTCATGCCCGTCTCTCTGCTTCAGTGGGCATGGTCTTGCCTTTGAAAACCCCGTGCAGAGGCGGACGCGGAGGGCAGCTTCCCTGAGGCCAGGTCCCGCTTCTCTCTTCTCCTGAGGTCCCCCGGTGCCCAGGAGAGGCCCTCGGGTGCCCCAGTGCCATCCCCATGCAGAGCTGGCTGTGCTCTGACTGTGGCAGGTGGTCCAATCCCCACCCTGGCATCGTGAAACGAGCCCTACCCTTGACCCGAGTGCCGCCTCTGGCTGGAGGCCAGCAGGCCCCTGTGTGCCCTTCCGTTAGCACCACCCATAAGCGAAGGGTCTGGGCAGGCGGGCTCACCAAGGAGAGAGTGAGTGAGGGCCAGGGCCCAGAGCCTAGGGCAGGGGGCCCTTCCAAGTCCAAGGCAAGGGTGTGCGCTCTACCCATTCTCTCCTGGGAAGCGGGGGGACCACGACATGTGCACTGAAACCCTTCGATGGACTCAGGATGTGGAGGTGCCTGGGGTGGGGGCACACCCGCCTCTCCCTCAGCTCTTCCTTCCATCATTCTTGTGCTGTCCACGCAGCAGGGCCAGAACCAGACACTAAAGGTGGGAGATGGCCAGAAGCCGGCCTGGGTGTCCTGACCAGCTGCCCATCAGACACCTGACCCCTGCTATGCCCAGCGTCCCCTGTACCCCAGGCGCCCCAATCCTTCCGGGCCCCACCTTGCCCTGCTTTGGCCACACCCCTTGCCTCGGGGATCTGTCGGTCCCCTGTGTACCCACGTGCTCAGGGAAAATGACCTCCGGGCTCCGAGGCTCTGGGTCAGAGACGGAGACCCTTCCCGTCCCTCAGGCTCTCTCTCCACACTGGTGCGCGTCCCGGGCAGGGCTGGTTCATATTATGCCCGCTTTCAAGGTGGAAAAGCTAAGAGACAACAACGGGTTCTCCTGGGGCCTGCTTGCCTTGAAACCCAGCGCTTCCAGCTGGAGAGCACGTCAAAGTCCAGCCCTGCACTTCCCAGCTCTGTGGCTCTGAAGGCAAGTTACTTGCCTTCTCTGTGCTTGAGTTCCCTCATCTGAAACCTAGAGCCGCACCTGCGCGGTGACCAGTGCTCGCTGCCCATCAAGTGTGTGACGGATGTTGGCCGCTGTCTCTGCTAATTTGGCTGTAACCTGTCACCGGCCCCCTCCGGGGCTCAAGGTGTGTGGAAGCCAGGTCAGCAGCGCTGGGCCCTGGCTGGCCCTCCTCGTGCAGGGTCTACGGAGCCCCCAGAAGCCTCTTTTCTCTCTGGGTTCCAGGTCAGGCCTTCTCCTTTAGAGACCCCGGGGCTGGGGGCAGCACCGCCCTGCTGCTGCTGGCTGGCCCCGCCTGGAGCTGGCCTGGGTCGGTGCCACTGCCCACAGGAAGCGGCAGAACTGGCTCCCAGCTGGGGCTCCACCCCTGATACTGCAGGCTGGTTTCTTGAAAGGGTAGGGCAGGGCCCGCCCTGGGGCCGGGGGGGCTGGTGGTGCTCCTCCTGGCCAGACTCTCCCACAGGCCCAGGTGTCTGTGTCCCTGCGGAGTCGCCGTGGCACTGGCCTCTCTGGGTTCCCTTCCCCCGGGAAGTCCAGCCCGCCCACCAGGCCGACCTGGGCGGAGACAGCGTGAACTGGAGAAATGCTTGGGAGAGGGCAGGCTCACCCCTTTCCCCACACACAACACGCCCTCACGTGTTCCTCACTCTGCCCCCGTGCACGCCTGTGTTGGCCGCTTTACATGTGTCCTCTCTGGCCAACCGCCCACGGTCCCCAGGCCACATCCCCTGTCGATAGGGAAACAGGTTCAGAGGTTTAGGCGCTGTCTGAGGGCCGTTCACTTAGTAAGTGCAAAGCTGGGGTTTGAACCGGATCTACGGCTCCAGAGCCAGGACTGCCTAGCTAGCTCGCGGGCCTTGCTGCTGGGAGCACCCTAAACCTCCCCAACTTCAGAGCCCCCCCGCCCCCCCGGGAACCCTGGGAGCCCTCTGGGGTGGCCTGGGTCGATGCAGGGCAGGAGGGCAGAGCTGGGCTCTGCTCCCTCCCCACCAGCCCAGAAACAGCAGCCCCTCCTGGCAGCCTCTCTGCCCCCTTGGGAGCTGGGGGACCAGACAGGGGATGTGCCCTGTTCAGCAGGGGAAGGCCAGCCTGAAGGGCAGGGACTCAGTCAGGGGCCTCCCCCTTCTCGGGGCAATGACAGCCCATCCTTGTGACCACGTGGTTGGGGGGAATCAGGAAGCACCTGTCACTGCTTTGCTGCTGGGTCACCCCGACTGCACAGAGAGGGACCCCAGGGTGGAGGGGCTGGGCCTGGCTGCCCTGTATTGCTGGGGTGACAGGGACGCCCCAGGGAACGCTTGCAGCCCCCGCAGTCCAGCCAGATGGAGCAAGCTCTTCCGTTTGCCCAAACGTCCCACACTCTCCCACCGCCGCCCTCTCCTCCCTGTCCCTGGACGGCCCTCCTTCCCGCTCTCCCGTCCATGCCCCTTCCCGCTCTCCCATCCATCCCTCGGGGCCTCGCTCAAGTCACGGTTTCCCCAGCAGTCTTGCGGGGAAGACCAGCTCCTGTGGCCTCCCGGGCGATGCCTCCCTGAGAGCCCCACGCTGAAGGCCCTTCGCTCTGGGCCTGTGATTCAGACGCCAGGTCTGGGCGCCCCACGCCCTCCGCGGCACCCTCCCTGGAGCCTCAGCTCCACCCACCCGCTCATCCCTGGTTCTCAGCCTCCACCCCAATGGCTACAGGAATTTAAATGGCTCTCGTTGGAAGACGCAGGAGAAAACTGTTTCCACGTGGCGCTAAGCGCGCCCAGGCCCCAGGGGGCAGCCCCGCCCCGCGGCCCGGCACTCCGCAGACCGGCTGCCATGCACAGCTTCAGGGAGCCCCAGTCCCAAAGCCGTTTCCGCATAAAGTGGGGCCCGGGCACTGGCACCCCGCAGGAGGCGGGCAGGGCTGCTCTTCAGGGAAGCGGAGGGCGGGCTGGAGGGGGTGTGAGGCCCTGGAGGCTCGGGGCTGAGAACTGCCGAGATGGGGCTGAGATGACGTGCTGGGCTTGCGGGGGAGGGTCGGGAGACCCTGTTCAGCACCAGCTGCCGCACTCCTTCCCTCTCCCCCCCCACCCCTCCCCTGCCAGTTCCCCAGAGGAGCAGCCCACAGGTGCAGGTTGCTGAGAATGAAGGGAGGGGCCGCTTCATTTCTGCTCGGTGCTAATGGCCAAGCCGTTTTTTTTTCCTCTGGACTTGACGTAGTCACCCCTCTGGCTCCACATCTCCTACCTTCTGGGGTCCAGGGCAGGCGGTGAGTAGTGGGCATAACTTATTAGCCAGCTCCACGATGACACAGACAAATGATGTCAGATCAACATGAGGCCCTTGCTGTGCGCTGGGGCGCCATGCGTAATTCACGTGCGATAGCTCAGTCCCACGCCGCGTCAGGGCCCACGTAAATAACACCCTCTACGTGAGGGACTGGGGCTCAAGGAAGTTGGGTGACTCATCCAAGGCCACGCAGGGCAGGACCTCTGTTGTTTTGATTACGATTTTTAAATTGTTTGCCTGGTACGCTTTGTACCAAATTGGGTATCTGATAGAAACCAAGAAAGGTGTGTTTTTAAGCAATTGCTTCTGTATTTTAGCCAACAAAGGTTTGAATAATTTCTGATTATATGATGCAAAGTCTGCGTGCAGCAGTCCCGATGCTGGGAAATCGAGCGTAAAGTAACACTCACATGTGTCTGCTGCTCCCCGGGCGCCCTGCCGGCCGTCTGGCTCGTGAGCCTGAGGTCTTGCCGCTGTCCTTGCTCAGATTAACATCGGCCTCACCCCACTCAGCTGTGCTGGTTGGTTTTCTCATCTCTCTCCTTCTACCCTGGGAGCTTCCTGGGGCCCTGGCTCAGTCATCTGTGGAGCCCAGTGTCCAGCCCCATATGGTGAATGGATGGAGGAAGAGATCATTCTCATCCAGCCTGTCTGGTACAGGATTTGATCATCTGAACATCAAATATTGACGGGGAGGGGCTTCCCTGGTGGCGCAGTGGTTGAGAGTCCGCCTGCCGATGCAGGGGACACGGGTTCGTGCCCCGGTCTGGGAAGATCCCACATGCCGTGGAGCGGCTGGGCCCGTGAGCCATGGCCGCTGAGCCTGCGCGTCCGGAGCCTGTGCTCCGCAACGGGAGAGGCCACGACAGTGAGAGGCCCGCGTACAGCAAAAAAAAAAAAATATTGACGGGGAGGGCAAATAAGGCAAAACTGTCCCATTATAGCTGTCCTGGCTTGTACAGTCCAAGCACTGAATCAACCCCTAACAACTGAAACTAGAAAAAGGACAACTTTGATCTTGAAAGGTCGAGATGTTCGCCTCACTCACGTGACATCAGCGTGAGCACCGGGTCTGACTGATGACCGGTCCTTCTACCGTGAGGCTCATCCGTCCTTCCGCGAATCCAACACACGCAGCGAGCACAGAGCCCAGGGCAGGTAGTGACTGTTGTCAGGGTCATAACTGGCCACAGGGCGGGAGCTCCAGGTCTTCATAGACCAGGGAGAGAGAAAGTAAACACATTAAGCCCATGAATAGATAGATACTAATATGCAGATAGAGGTACGCACATGCACACACTTAGACACACACATGTGGAATGTGGGAGCCATGGCTGGGTTGGCGCCCAGAGTGAGCAGGGGTCCCCAGAGGAGGAGAGCGGAGCTGTCGGTGGGCAGAGGGAATGCAGGGCAGGGAGGTTGGTGTGATCCGGGGCCTGAAAGAGTCAGGCAAGAGGAGGTGGGAGAGGAGTCAGGGAGGCCGGCAGGGTCCTGGGGGCCGGGGGAAGGGGGTCGATCTTCCTCCGTGTGATGGGAAGTCGCCGAGGGTTTCAGGCAGGAGGACAGATTTTGGTTTACGTTTCAAAAAAGATCACTTTGGCTGTGACGCTGCCAGAAGGCATGTGGAGAGACCAGGTGGGAGGCTGTTACCGTGGCGACGGTGGGGCAGCAGGTGGGGCAGCTGAGGTCCTGGCTGGGGGTGGAGGAGGTGAAGCGATGGGGTTCTGAGATCGTTGGTGTAGAATCTTGTGGCGAGAGTGCCCTGCGGGTTGCGCAGGTTCTGATCCGCTCCCCAGGCCCGCCTCACCTGGTCCCTCCAGCATCACCCCAGACCCGGGAGGGCCTGGTGGGAAGAGCCGTCTGCCGCCCGAGGGACGTGCCCCCAGACCCAGCTGCTCCGAACCAGAGCTGCTCAGAGACGCACCACAGCGAGATGGGCATTTGCCCCAGAAGTTGAGCCCGTGCGGGTTCCTTCACCAGGACAGTCTTGCTACAGGAGAAACACACAGGCAGTTGGGCTCAGCCGCGGGCTTTGGGGTGCAGCCATCCTGCGTTCTGCCATGAGGGCTCCTGTGGCCCGGACTGGAAAGAGTGCCTGCACTCCCACCACTGCTGCTCTAGCCACAGGCTTCCTGCCATGATCCAGGGCCCGCGAGGCCTCTACCCTGGGCGCGACCTCCGTGGGGCAGACCACACCACCTGTGTGTGCCCCGGACACCCCCAGACCCAGGAGGGGGCCCAGGGGTGACTGCGTGTGGCCGGTGGGGCTTGGGGGAGCTTGGACGGGGGGCTGTGATGGGGCTCAAGGTCCTCCCAGAGTCAGAAGAGACGGGGTGGAAGAAACAGGTTGGGCCGCTGGCCAGGGCCTCGGCTACCACGGCTGGGGAGGCCTGGCCTTTCCAGGGTTTCTCCCATCCACGGAGGTCGAGGTGCGTGTAGGGCACTGTGGGACCAGCTGCAGGGGACAGGATGGGGACGGGTCACCGTAAGCTCTAGAAAGGCTCAAAGTAGCTACCCCTCCCCCAGGGCAAGAGAAGGCGGTTTGGGGGGCTTGACTGTGGAAAGCTGGGGGGCTGGGAGCGTGGGGTCCCAGGGCATGGTTTAGTGTCCCTGAAGAGAAGTGGGCGCATCACAGCGTGGCCCAGAGCTGCAGTCCGGTGAGTCTGCTGCTTGGACTGTCCCCTCCACGGCCCACCTCTCGCGCGCCCTCCGGCCCCTCTGAGCCTGCGGACGATGAAGCAGAGGACCCGATGGAGCCTCTCCGTGGAGGGGAGGGGAATGTCCTGACACCCATGGGACCAGGTAAGAGCCGCTGTCTCCTTCCCCTGGCCCACCCCCACGAGTGGGGTCCGCGTGGAAAGAGGCATGGGGGGTGGCGGAGCGCAGGCCCTGTGCCCCAGGTCTATGCGTGCTGGCGGCGGGGAAGGCGGGGAGCTGTGAGTTGAACATGAAGCAGGCGTTTGAGGTGGGTTAGGGTGGAGTTTTCATGGCTAAATGTGACGGTTGAAAGAACTAAAACGGCTAAGTCCGGCACCTTGACCCACCACCCTGCAGGGCAGGGGCTTCCCTGGGGCTCGGTTGTGGCCGTTACTGAGATAAAAATGAGACTTTCATAAGGAAACCTCGCCTCTTGGAGTTGGGCATCCCTGGCACAAAGGCTAACCCTGCTGTGCCCTCCCCTCCCCGTGGCGCTTCCGGCCCCTTTCCTGTTTTATTATTCATTGTCTGCATACTGTGTGTTTTCACTGTTTATCTTGGTTTTCTTCTGTCTCTCTCCATTCACTGTAAGCTCTAAGAGACCCAGGATTTGTCTTTTTTGCCGTATTCCCATCTGAATCCCCAGCATCAAGACTGTGGCTGGCGCACAAAGTGTGCAGTAACTGTTTGTTGAGTGAATGAATGAATGAACGACCATGTATCCCCAGGGAGTCGAGGCTTGGCACTGGACGGGTCGCCCATCCCCAGTGCTCTAAAAAGGTCAGAGAGAATCTTGCTGCTGGGAAAGGAACAGAGAGATTCGTGGCCCTGGGGCCGGGGCAGTTGGATATTTGACACTCAGAAGAATTTATCACTGGAAGGGAACTCACAGAGTTTTCAGCTGCTGGCAATGGAGAGGCCAGGGCTACAGGGCCCTGAGTGAATGGTTGGGGGGACCAGTAGGAAAGGCGTTTTTCCCAGGAAGGAGATTGGGCTGCCTTGCCGGCCGACAGTGGGACCGTTGTTCGGGCCATCAGACCCCATCCTGCACCTGCTGGGCCGGGGCTGGGCCGGGGTGGGGGGCAGGTGGGGAGTGGGGAGCCCCTGGGTGCCCCGGAGCCCGTTGTTAAGTGCACAGCCTCTGAAGCCACCCGCCCTGGATTAGTCCCAGTTGTACCACAGACTCGCTCAGTGCCCTTCCTGTGCCTCCGTTTCTTCGTCTGTAAAACGGGGTGACGTGACCACTGGGTCATTGTGAGGAGGAAACGAGCATATTTAGATCTGAGAGCTTGGAGCAGCAGCTGGGGGAGGCCTGGGAGTGTTTGCTGGCATCTCGGATACTGTGTGTGTCCCCTGTCCTTCTCCTTCCCGGGGGTGCCCAGCTCCCCTCTGCCTCCCCGCGGATTCCCGCAGCTTAGGCTCCCCTCACCCAGCCCAGGGCACAGGGCGGGCCTTGGCCGCCCCTCCTTCCTGCTCTCTCCCTCCTGAGTCAAGCCTGGGACCGCTGGTCATGGGAAGATGGGCCCACCCTGCCCTGCCCTGCAGCCCCCAGCCGCGGGGGGAGCTGACAGCACACCCCTCTTCCAAGGAATTAGGGCTTATCTGGGTGGGGTGCCCAGGCCTTGCAGGTGAATTACTGTCACCCTCCCCGTGGGGTCCGGGGCAGACTTGGCCAGCTGCTCGGCCTTGGCGTCCACCTTCTGGGCCTCCCACCCCGTGCCTGCTTCAAGTCCGGGCCCCCAAAGGTCTCGCTGTCAGGCTCTCCCCACTTTCCTATAATTCTGCAGCCCCAGCTCTGCTTCCTGGTATCTTTTCCCTCCGGTCTCCCCTCTCTAGTAGGTCTGCTCTTCCAGGGAGCCCTCCTGGACTGGCTAGGACCTCGCTGCTAAGTGTGGCCCACAGCCGCGCGGCAGGAGCACCCCTCGGGGGCTGGCGGAAACGCAGAAGCTCAGAGCCTGCGTTTTAACCCGATTCCAAGGGGCCACATGCACGTTACAGCTTGAGAATTACTGAGCGAGGTCCCTCTTGCTGTTCCAACCCCGACAAGATGGAGATTCTGGGAATCTGGGTCAGCGGGTCAGGCTGACTGGGGACAGAGGAGGGGGCGTCTCAAATTCTGTAAATAATGACGCAGGTCTGCTCGGGCCCCATCCTGAATCCCCCTTTGACCGCAGCCTGCCCACCAGCCTCTCCTGCTGGCTGAAACCTGGACACACCAACTCCCCTGGGAGGCTGTCCCGTCATGGGACCCTCTCAGCTGAGGCAGAGGCCCCCTCAGGCCATGCCTGGCTGGTCTGCCACTAACGTGCTCCAGGGGGATGTCTGCCCGGGGCCTCAGAATCTCCCTTCACCTGGGCTGCGGCAGACGGGCCCAGACTGGCTCCCTGCAGGGAGACAAGGTTGGGGCGGGGGACTCACGTCACCTCCTCCCTCTTTCTCGCTCTCTCTGCTCCCATGTGTGCGAGCACTTAAAGCTTCTGGGGGTCCTGAGTGATGAACGCTAAGTGCTTAACCTCATTTAGAGTCTCCAAAGCTTAGACCTCCTTTGTCACTTAGCACCTAAGAACGTCCTGTGGGAATAACTTAGGGAAACGCTAATCTGATTCCTCTATACACACGCACACATGCACACACAATGCACACATGCAACAATGCACACACACGCACACATGCACACACACACACACACATGCACACACATATAGGCACACACACGCACACACACATATGCACATACACCAGTTATGAAGGCTTTCATGTGAGGCTCTGGTGGGTGGGAGGCTGACACTGGGGGAGCTTCTCCCCACCGCCCTCTGGACAGCGGCCGTGGGGTCGAGGCGACGTCGCCTTGCCCAGGCTCTGTGGGGCAGGTTGTCCTCACCAGCCTTTGTTTTGAGTCCCAAATGCGATGGTTCTCTCAAATCCACCAGCCTGGCCTGGAGCTGGCACCCCGGCTGGTTGTAAAAGGGCGGAGGGAAGCGCCCTGTCTTGCCCACCTGGAGGGCGGGTGGCAGCCTGGGCTTCTGCTGACGCTGTGGTTGGACGGAGGTGGAGCTGGCAGGGCCAGTCCTCATGCCTGACTTGCCAGCTGCATCGGCTGGGCCTCCCGCCTCAGGCAGACACTGAGGCGGGAGGCTGTGGGGTCCGGGCACCAACCCTGGGTACCCCCGCTCCTGCCCGGCCGGGAGCTGGGGCAGGCGGGCGCCGAGGTTCGGGCTCACACAGTCCCCGGAGGGCAGTGTGGGAGTTGGCCTGACTGTGGGCAACTGCTGCCTACATGCAGCTAAAGGGGGGAAGAGTGGGAACCTGGGCATCAGACCATGTTCAAATCCCAAGTCTGTCACCTACTAGCTGGGTGACCTTGAACAAGTTACCCAGCCTCTCTGAACCGTCGTTTCTTTTTTTTTAAAAATAAATTTATTTATTTTATTTAATTTTGGCTGTGTTGGGTGTTCGTTGCTGCACGCGGGCTTTCTCTAGTTGCGGCGAGCGGGGGCTACTCTTTGTTGCGGTGCAGAGGCTTCTCATCACAGTGGCTTCTCGTTGCGGAGCGTGGGCTCTAGGCACGCGGGCTTTAGTAGTTGTGGCACGCAAGCTCAGTAGTTGTGGCTCGCGGGCTCTAGAGCTCAGGCTCAGTAGTTGTGGCGCACGGGCTTAGTTGCTCCGCGGCATGTGGGATCTTCCCGGACCAGGGCTCGAACCCGTGTCCCCTGCATTGGCAGGCGGATTCTCAACCACTGCGCCACCAGGGAAGCCCTGAACCGTAGTTTCTTTATCTGCGAACTGGGAGTGGTCATGCCTACCTTGTGGCATCGATATAAAGATTTAGGTGATTAATGTGTGGTCATTGCTCTGTACGTCTACCTGTCCCCACGGCCCAGCTGTCCTCCAGGACAACTTCAGGCCCCAGAATGCAGGGATGCGAGGCACTAGGCTCGACCAGAACGACACACTAGGCTCACCGGGGGTCCCCTTGGTCATGGAGACCCAGGTGAAGTTTTCTTTCTGACAGAGGTGCAGAGGGTGGGATTTTAATGGCCTTGTGTGGAAGGGGTGGCATTTGTGGCCCAGAGATTCAGAACCACTTGATAAATGCCAGAGTGCTTTTTTATTAATTCACCAGTCATGAAACTTCCAACTGGTTGGCTGAAGGGCGTGAAGTCCTTTCTTACATGGGGCCCTGCTGATCCGCCGTCAGGCAGCTCATTGGCGTTGACGTGCGTCCCCGAGAGGGCTGACACGCTGGCCAGTGACATCAGTCCTCTGCTGAGCCAGAGGATGACCAGTCAGGCTGCGGGACGCTTGCTGGGGTCACTGAGGCATAGTTTGCCCCGTGGCCTCGCTCTCATTAGCCCCATATTCTAACCAAGCCGGCCCCAGACGGGGTGACCCTCACAGCATTTCTGGGATCCGAGCTTCCATGGATCAGAACTTTCTCTTCATCAGCACGTCGGCCCAGCAGCCCTGGCACCAGACGTGAGATCCTAGGAGGCATCACTGAAGCTTGAATGACACAGCGGAGCCCCCGTGTCCGGCTGTTTACGGGGTCCTCAGTTCTGACACTGGGATGTCCCCGTGGGCTGGGCCCCAGGAGGCCGGGTCCCGCCCCGCTTGTGCCGCAGCCGTGCCGTGTGGCTCTGGGCCAGCGTCCCTGGGCCTGTTTCCTCTTCTATGAAGGGGACGTTAGTCCCCTGAGCTCTGCCTGCCTCACCGGGGGAAGCAAACGAACACCCTAAGGCTTTGCAAGGTAACAGGGTTATTTTGTGGTCCCTCAAGTAAAAAGCCTGTTGTTAGGATGAGTAAGTTCCGTTCACTCTTTCTCTGGGTGCGCTGGGCGGCAGAACGCCCTGCGTGCTAAGAGGTGACGAGTGAGGCCTGCAGGGTCTCCAGGGCAGCCTGGACTCCAGGAAGAAACGGCATCACAGCTCGGGGTGGACTGGCTGTGGGCAACCTGGACCTGGGGTCTGGGAGACTCAGGCTCAGGGCTCAGGAGACACCTCCGCACAGTCCAGGCTTGCAGCGGCTCCTGGCGCCCCTGCTCTGCGCTCCCTCTGCCCTGGGACCCCCGAGGCCTCCCACTCCCATCTGCAAATCCTGAGGGGCCAGAAGGGCCTGTGCCCCCTTGACCAGGGACAGCGACATCACGTCCCTTCAGCACCCGTACACATTAAATGCACCACGACCACACAGATCGGAGTTCTTTACCGTCAGTTTTACTTTCTGTCATCACATCACCTGTGGGGACTCCTGGGCAGGGAGACAACGAATCCACACGTGGTTTCCACGTTTGTAAACGCTGGACATGAGGACGGTGGGGACGGAACGTTGTATTTTGCATCGTAGGGTCGTCGTGAAAGAGCTGCTTCACAGCAGTGACCGTGACCCGGAGCAGCAGCGGACGATCCCCGTGAACATGAGCTGCGGGGAGGGCCGAAGGGCGTGCCGACTTCGTTTATAAGAAGCACAGGTCGGTCAGGACAGGGGCTGCCCTGGGGAGCAGGACAGACACAAGCGAGGCCTGAGGGCCACCGGGAGCCGGTCACTTTCTGTTCCTGATCTGGGGGCTGGCGCTCTGCGCTCAGTTGGCAGAGATTCACAGAGCCACCCGTACCGAAGCCGTGCGCTTTCCTGTGTGTACGCTTTGTTTAAGTGACAGCTCACCAGTTAAACGCTTATTGATCTTTTTTTCTAATTAAGCAGCCATTTTAAAAATAATTAATTTATTTATTGTTGGCTGCGTTGGGTCTTCGCTGCTGCGCGCGGGCTTTCTCTAGTTGCGGAGAGCCGGGGCTACCCTTCGTTGCGGTGCGCAGGCTTCTCATCACGGTGGCTTCTCTTGTTGCGGAGCTTGGGCTCTAGGTGTGCAGGCTCAGTAGTTGTGGCACGTGGGCTCAGTAGTTGTGGCTCACGGGCTTAGCTGCTCTGCAGCATGTGGGATCTTCCCGGACCAGGGCTTGAACCCATGTCCCGTGCGTTGGCAGGCGGATTCTTAACCACTGCGCCACCAGGGAAGTCCAAATGCTTATTGGTTTTGAAGCTGTAGTTTGATCTCATGTTTTGGAGGCCCCAGACCTGGTGTATCAACAATCTGGGCCCCAGACAGGCCGTCTTTCTCCCGCTAGGCTGAGGTAGAGCCCTCCTCCCTGGCCTTGCTGACCGTCACCAACTGAGGGATGACCCAGAGGTCAGGTCCATGGGCTCTACACAGAGGTCACTGCCCTCCCAGGCTGAGAAGAGTCCTCTCCAGCCTCCTCCATCCGGGAGCCCACAGCCATACGTCTGACCACCACTTGGAGCTTATGCCCCGTGACTTAGAAAGTTCCGTGCGCCTGCCACGTCCCTTACGAGCCTCTTGAGGCAGGGGGCCCCAGCCCGTCCTGCAGGACCCAGGGAGAACGTGCTTTCAGTAAACGGGAGCTCCCTTTATAGCCCTGAAGCTCACGTCCCCCAGGGCCTGCCTGGACATGTTCCCCTGGGGGTGGCTTTCCCTTTACAGGCTGTGGGACACTGGGCTTGTCTATCCCCTCCCTAAGCCCCACGTGACTTATTTGTAAGATTAGCGCAGCCACACCAGTGTCCTGGAGACGAGGACGGAATGTGGGACCCGGAGCGGGTGGTGCCCCCGCACGGTGACCCCAGTCCTTGCCTGGCGCAGGGTCAGTGAGAGGGGATCCCCTCGGCCCTCAGCAGCTCCCCCAATAATCCACTGCTCGGAAGTGTTCAAAGAAATGCCAGCAATTTATTGATTTCCTATATTTCCAAAAAAAGCAAACGCACAGTGTACCCCCCAGGGAAACGGGCCTGGCCAGCGCTAGGTTCCTCCGCAAACATGGAGCGGGGGCGGGGGCACGGGCTGCAGAGTGCCCCACCCTCCCTCCCTGCCCAGCCAGAGCCCCTTCCTCACTGTCCCAGCTGCCCCCGCCCCAGCCAGGCTCCAGGGTGGATGGGACCAGCTCTGCCTCTGCGTCCCGGGGGCGGCTGAGTCTGCGCTGCTAGGCCGGCCCCGCTGCACCGGCTGCCGGTGGCCAGTGACCAGGTCTGTCTTACGCGCAGGAGGCCCTGGGTCGGGGCAGCGACAGGGAGGACAGGGTCCTCCCCCACTCGGCGTTGGACCGTCCTGTTCCGGGTGTCGAGCCCGACAGCGCGCGGCTGACGTGTGCTTCACATCCTGAGCTGTGCCTCAGCGGACCCCGCGCTCCTTCTGTAGGAAATTTATCCACAGGCCCCTCCAAGGTCTGCCTCTTCCAAAGCGACAGGCCCAGGAGGCTGGCCTCAGAAGTCATGAGAGAGGTGACCAAAGCCAGGCCTGGCCTGACGGTCCGCCTGGCCCACGGGGGTCTGGAAAGCTGCCCATCCCCAAGGCAGAAGCTGGGCCCCGGTTCCCAACCCTGCGGGGGAAGGAAAGCCGAGGGAAGGGGCACCCCCACAGGGTCATCGGCTAGTTCCCTCTCGCCCTGACTGGACTGCATGGTCCTCTCACACTGGGGACCCCTAACGCCAGGGACCCCAGGGCCCCTCCTTCCTGCAGGAGAACGTGAGACGGGGGTGTGGCCTCTCCGTTCACTGACGTATCCAGAGTGCTTACAACACTGCCGGGCTCTGTACGTGTTTCTTTGAGAAACCAGTTCCTCTGGGCCCTGAGGGATGGCAGAGGGGACAGTCTACTGGCACCAGCTCCCCACGGGCCCTGAGAGAGAGGCAAGCCACCACCACGAGGGGCGGGGAGGACGCGGCACAGACCCAGCACCAGAGCATGCCTGGCTGCGTGGCCCGTCATCTCGGGTCTGTTCCCCACCCGCTCCCTAGTCCCGTCCTGCTGCCACATCTCTCATCAGGAGGGTCCTCAGTGCAGAGGCTCTGACTGCTGGGGTGAGCGGTGGGGCTGGACGGGGCGTGGGGGGAACTCCAGGCCGGGAGGAGGGAGGAGGGAGGACGAGGCAGCCAGTCCGCCTCGATCACCACCAGTGCCGCTTGGCGGGGACGCTGTGTCCTGCCCTGTCCTACAGTGCAGACCAAGGACCATTTCCACAGCCCTTCTCCGGAGGCCCCTCCTCTACTTCTCATCTGAAATGCACAGGAGTCTGGGGTCTGGGGTGGCCAGTGTCCCTGGTGGGCCTCTTATCACGTCCCCTGCGGTTTGCACAAAGTAGAGACAGAGGGCTGGGGTCGGGGAAGAAGCGAGCGGCCTCTGGCTGGGACGGGGGCGGCTCCCCTTCCTGTTCTATCCAAATTCCCTTCCTCCGAGTCTCCTGGGACCCAAAACACTCCCTCGCTTGGATCTCGGCAGGCGCACAGGGCAGGACCCTCCTGGCTGACTCCCTGCCTGGCCCAGCCTGCCCCTCCGCTGGGAACACGAGGACCAAGCTGCCAGTCCCTGAACAGCTGCTGGGCCTTGAGCACCATCCTTCCTTCCTTCTCCTGCAACAAGTGGATTCCAAGCCCCCGGAAGGCAGGGGCTTCCCAGGCTGAGCCTGCTCTGACGGGTACACAGCCCGCGAGAATGGCCAGGCCCCCTCTCTGGCACCTACCCTCGGGACAGCCTTCACACAGCAAAGCCAGCGTGCCTGTCCTGGCCCATCTTGCAGACGGCCATGTGGCACCGGGGGCTGGGCCGCACAAGCGCACAACTAGATCTTCCCAGGAGATACACCGAACCCCGCCAGCCTCCCTTCCTGCAGAGCTGCCTCTTAGCGGGGGTTGAGCCCCCGGCCTCACATATTCCCCCCCGCGCCCCGCCCCCTGCAGAGGTCCCGGTGGGCCTGGCGCTGGCGTGGCCCCTGCCCCGGCACACACAGCTCAGGACGACGGGGAAGCTACACCCAAAGCACACATTGTCCGCGCCCGTGAGGGCGAGTCCCTCCACCACCGTGAGCTGCAGTCCGGCAGCTCACACAGCTCTTTGCAGTTTCAGGTCCTGCTCTCAGCACATGCACACACGCGCGCGCGCACACACACACACACACACACACACACACTATACACATGTATATGTACCGTTTCTCGGCCAAAGAAGTATTGACATCAGATGTAAGCTCCCTTAACTGAAGAAAGCCCCCCAACCCTCCCCAACCCCTATTGCCTGTCAGTTCCCCCAAGAAAAAAAAAAAAGAATCTAAACGTATTCTTGTCATCCACAGCGTCCCGGTTTGCTCTCAGCTGTGGTTAAACATTTCCCAATACTGTGCAGCTGGACAGAATACCCCTCCAGCAAGGCCCGAGTCTTCTCAGCTGGATCGTATCGCGTCTGGAAAAGGACAAGGGCTCTCGTGAGTGCCCACAGGGGGGCAGCCGCGCCACCGGCCTCGCCAGGGCTGTCCCCCTCACCACGTCTGCACAGACGTGCCCAGGCCTGAGCCTGGGGTCAGGGTCGCCCTCGACACGTTCACAGGTTGCTCCTGTTGGGTCAGAGCTGCCCCCCACCCCACCCCGCCCCCGGTGGCCAGCGCAGCACCGAACGCCGCGACTGCGTGCCTCAGGCATCTGCTGGTTTGGGTCTCCTCTCCTTGCCTGTCCTCATGTTGTTGGAGCCCATTTGCCAGGAGTGGGTGTCTGAGGTCTAAGGGACGTGTCTGAGGTCTAAGCCTGCCTTCCGGGGGTTTGGAATCCACTTCATCTGGACTGAAGTTCTAGCCCCTACCCCAGCCAGGACCCTCCCCGGGTGCTGGGATTGGGGTCCTGGCGATAGCCGGGGCACGAGGAAGTCCCGTTCAGCTCAGGACACCCTGTCCCAGCCCTGGCTCTTTGCAGACGGCTCCACCCTAGGGCTGCCTGCCTCTGCTGACCCTCGAGGGTTGACGAGGTCTGGTTTGAGCACCTAAGCCTGGTCCTGGGCTTACCTGCATCAGAATCACTTTGGACGCTTGTTTAACAATGTATTTTCCTGGACCCCGCTCCGGAGCCACTGAATCAGAACTGCTGGGGCTGGGACCAGGAGTGCGCAGTTTAGCAAGCATCCCAGGTGAGTCTAACGGAGGCTAAGGCTTATTTATGAGCCTTTGTCACAGATACTGGATCTGAGGTTTTGGTCCCTAGAATCCTCAGCTGGAAACAAGCTTGTCCACACTAGGCATGTTGCAGAGACTGGAGGGTGGATTATAAAAAGGAGAGGGTGGTGAGCGGTAGAAGCCCAAACCCCAAACGACACATGGTGTCACTGCAGGGGCGCCATGCACACTGCAGTCCACGTGAATGGTACCACCTGGGTCGTGCAGTGTGCAACGCACACGGCTGTACCCAGCAGTTCTGCCCAGACCTCTGGCCTGTCGATGCTACCAGGACATTGCACACCCCTAACATCCTGTGTGGGATGGTCACTGGCCAGGCAGTCTACACGGCTGTCCTCACAGACAGCCTCACCGTGTGTCAGCTGGACTGAAGGATGCTTCTGCATCCCTGGGGAGCACCGCCTGGCTCCTTTCTCTGGGACTGGCTGACGCCGTGGTAGGGGTCCCGGGGGCGCCCCCTGCCCTGGATGGGCCGACTCTTACCTGCAAGCTGAACTTGCTTGGGCAGCCTCTTCTTAGAATCGGGAGGAGAAGTTCCTGAGGCTGCTGGCCCCAGCTAAGGTTCCCAGCATGCTCCTATCGAAACCTTGCTGCGGAGGAGAAACGGGAGCTCTATGAAACATCACAGGACGGACCAGTGCGGGCGTCCACGCGGCCAGAGGCTGCCCCCAAGCGTCCTCAAGCTTGCGCGAAGCTCTCTGGACACACTCTGCACGTGTGTCGGGGCTAAAACTGGCCTGATTAAACGTGTGACCAAGCGTGAGGTCCCTGACACTCACGAGTTAGTGAGATGGGTCTGGCCTTCCGCACAACGGAACACCCTACTCGCCATCACAGAAACCTGAATCCAGGCGTGAGGGTCTAGCGACTGCTTGTCACTCTAGAAACAGAGCAGCCACCGGAATCAGGTTAGAAAAATTGTTTGTTTCTTCCTCTGACTGGCCCCGCTTTTGAAAAAGATGAATCCCGACAAGAGCTCTTGGCAGGGAGGTCATGCCCGGCGGGGCGGAAGGGTCATGGGCTCTGTCTACCTGTGTGCTCTGCCACCTCCAGCCTTACCAGCCCCGAGAGCGTGCCGAGCAGAGGCTGAATCTCACTCCTGTGTGTCTCACAGCAGACGGCAGGTGCTCAATACATGCTCTGGAGTGACCGAGGGCGGCCCTTGAGAAGGGGCGCCTGGCTCCAGCCCTGGCCTCTGAGAGCCTCGTCGGCGCTCACTGACCGGTGGGGACACAGGGGACCAAGGCAGGCGGTTCGAAGCCCCGGTCCCACCTGGTCTGGGCATGGGAAACGTGATCACCCCCCCCCACCCCCCGTCCCCCGCAGGTTTGCAGGCTCTCTCCTGCCAAGCTTGGCGGGATGTGGTGGAAGGTCCCGGGAGAGTCGAGTCCTGGGTCCCAGCCCCGCTGTCCTCCAACTGGCCGAGTCAAGGCCGACTCCGGGGCCCCGTCTCCCTGGTCTGCAGGAGGGACCAAGCCCATGGCGGCCTCACTGGGGATGCAACAGTCTCGTGAAGGTGGATGAGCACCGAAGCACCAGGCCAGTCCCTTTGGGGCTGTGGTCAAAGCTGGCTCCAACTGCGTGGCCCAGGAGAGCCTGACCGGGGGACTCTCTGTGTGTCCCGGGCGGGTGCCGCCTCCGTATCTGGGGGAGCCCAACCCTCGGGCCACCTCGGAGCAGCTGGAGGAAGCGCTCCCTGGTCCTCTCAACCGCCTCCCCTCCACGAGGCCTTCCTGGCAGCTATCACATGGCCAAGCCCACCTGCCCAAGAGCAGGACAAGGGCCACCACCAGCAGTGGCTTCACACGGCCCCGGCCACCTGTCTCCCCACCGTGCTGGAGGAAGAGCCGTCCTTCTCCTGCCCACGGGGCTGTCCTCCCATCCCCTCCCCTGCCTGGTCAGGCAGTTCCTGAGCCTCCAGGACCCTGTCCCCAACCCCCGCCCCCGCCTTCCTTCTCCTCCTTCACTTTCCCTGCAGAAATGTCATTAAACAGGTGGCTTTTTATGCATTCTTTTGTCTCCCTGCCCTCTGGCCAAACTGAGGTGATCAGGTCCCCTCCCAGCCCCCGCCCTCCCCCTTGCAGTGGGCCCCATGGGGCTCCCCCTCCCCCCCTTTGACAGCTGTGCCCTAGAGTCACCGGAGACTTCTGGACGCCCAGATCCAGGCCCTTCATTTTCCCATCTCCCCTCGGCCCCCAGGGAGGGTCTTCTCCCTGCTTCCGCCTTTGTTCCCCAAGACTTTTCTGCAGACGTGCTGCCCGTGCCCGTGGCTTGTCCCGTGTGGACATGCAGCCGTCTGCACACAGCCTGGCCTCTCTCCCCAGGCCCCGCACGCGGACCCCAGACTCCACCTCTCCATCAGGGCTCCCCTCCCTCCTCCCTCAGAAGCCCCTGACCCTCCCCCGCTTCCCTGGCTGATCTGTTTCTAAACGTAACCACAGGGTCTCCAGCCAGAAGCCCAACCCGCCTGTTTCTTCTGCCCCTGCCCTTCATGGCCACCCTCACCGCTGCTGACACCTCGGTCTAAAGAGCGGCTGCCCCTGAGATGGGAAAGGAGGTCAGTCAGCATGAAGGGCTCCTACAGAACTGGACCCGACCGTGCGGCTGGGGTCAGAGGGGCAAGGTTGCCACCGGACAAATCCAGCAGCCTGGTCTCGTGTCCACTCCACCCTGCAGTGCATGCAAGGAGCCTTCCTAGGGCTGGTTTCAGCATGTCACTCTCTCCTCCAAACGCTCAATGGCTCCCCAGCGCCAAAAGCAAACCCTTTAGTCTAAACTTGATTGGGTCTCGCCATGCGGCCCAAACCCGCCTTCCCAGCCAGACGGCACACGTGCCCCCAAGCGCATGATGCGCCTTTGGTCCGCCTGCTTCCCAGTTCGTTCCCAGAAGACCCCCCACCCCCAGGCCTCCGCGGCACTTCCTGGATCTCCTCTGTCCTCCACCCACTCAGCGCCTCCGCAGGCCCTGGGCTGAGAGGTGTCAGCGCCTGGATCCCAGTCACCGAGGGGCTGGCCTCTCCCTTCCTGCGCCGCGCGGACCCGACTCAGTGGCAGGAAGGAGCGGGAAAGCCTCGCCGTCAGGGGTGGAAGGTGTGGGCCCTTACCTGTCTGAGGACCCCCTGCAGCTCCCTGCTGGACCACATGTCAGCCAGGAGGAGTCGGGCGGCCTCTGCAGCCCTGGGGGAGGTGCTGCACGGGTAGAAGTTCATCAAGGGTGAGACTCCAGCAACTTGAGGATGAACGAACGCCCTCTTCCGTCCCCCCTCACCTCCTCGTGGGGCGGCCCCTGGGTGCCCGAGAGCGCAGCCCCACGGGGGGTCCCTCTACACAGTGGGCACAACCCCAGGCCCCTGCCCAGCTAGAGGTACCCGGACTCTCTCTGGGGCCCCGGTCCCACCCCCTGGCCTTGTCCTCGGAGGAGAGGAGCCCGTGGAGCAGACGCAGCTCCCGCACGGCTGGGTCTGCCGCTCGGTGCCTCCCGTTGGCCCACGAGGACTCAGTGTCGCTCGGTCCCCTGGCCGGGAAGCGTGCTGCCCGAGGCCTGGATGCAGGAGCTCGGCTTCTGGACTTCCCTCCCGGTCAGCCTCCCCGCCGCTCCCCCCTGCACCGCACGGCCTGCTCAGGCTGCGGCACTGCTCCTCCGCGGGGCCGGGGAGGGCGCGGAGGGGCCCCCGTGCTGCCCACCTGCTGCGACACAGGTTGATGACGTTGCAGATCATGTCGCTGGAGAAGTGCTGCTTGGCCATCGCAGGCTGCGACGCCATCAGGTTCCTCACGGTGTAGCAGGTCGAGGACAGGATGTCCTCCGAGTTGCTGGTGTGGCCGGTATGGCTGCTAAGGAGTCTGGTCACCTCCGGGAACACCTGGTTCCCTGGGAGAGGAAGGAGGGCGCGGCACGGGGTCAGGAGACCGAGGGCTCCCACGGGGCCCCGGGCCTGGCGGCTCCAACTCGGGGCTTGGGACCGTATGGGACCTCGCACGCCTGCGCCCCATCCTCAGGTGACCTGCCCCTTCCCATTCCCGAGCCTCTCTTGGGCCAGCTCCCCGCCCCACCCCAGGGAGCGGTCAGAGGGTAACCTTTCGGGAGGCTCTGGAAAGTGGGGGTGGGGGCTGGCCTGAGCCACACGGCGCTCACCCATCGCCCTGTGCAGCACGGGGTGGCGGGACATGTTGCTCAGGAGGGACGCTCCGGACCGCACCACGTCCGAGTTGCCCGACTGCAGGAGCTTGGCGATGTGAGGCAGGCCCTTCTCCTTCAGCCCGATCAGCTGGCTCATGCCGCTGGACATCTGAGAGGAGGGACGGACGCGTGAGGCCTTGGCTGGGCTCCCCAGGCCGCCCGGCAGGCCGCAGAGGCTCCCCAGGCCAGTTACCCCGAACCGAGAGACCCCAGAACTTTCTCTCTTCCGTGCTGGAAGCAGAGACAGACACACATTTTTTTTTCTTTTTTCTTTTTTTGCGTTACGCGGGCCTCTCACTGTTGTGGCCTCTCCCGTTGCGGAGCACAGGCTCCGGACGCGCAGGCTCAGCGGCCATGGCTCACGGGCCCAGCCGCTCTGCGGCATGTGGGATCTTCCCGGACCGGGGCACGAACCCCTGTCCCCTGCATCGGCAGGCGGACTCTCAACCACTGCGCCACCAGGGAAGCCCGACAGACACACATTTGCTCCCACCTGGGTGACTGCAGAACAAAGCCTCGGGCAGACATGCACCTGCACCTCACCCGGGGCAGCCTGGAGCCCAGGGAACGAGGGAAGCCTCCGGCCCCTCATTCACGGCGGGAGGGGCCCCAGAATCGACTTCCGGATTGAGCCGGTACCAGCGGCTGCCGCTCTGCCTGCCTCCCCCTCCCTGGCCCCGGCTGCTCACGTGAAGCCTCGGGTCGAGGGCACCTGGCACCTGAGGAAGTGCCCACCGTCCCGTGCCAACCTCCCTGCCTTCTGTGGAGTCAGTACATACTTGAGTCAAGGAGGGATAAGAGCGGGCCGGTGCCTCGTGGAGATGCCATCCAGGTCAGCCCATCCGGGCCGGTGTGGGCTTCTTGAAGACCCCCGGCCTATCCCCTCTCAGTGCGGGGTCCTCCTTTACCCTCAACTCACCCCTGTCCTCCTTCCGCCCGCCCCCTTCCGTCCTGAGCAAGGAGGAGGGCGGGGTAGCCGCAGACGTGCCTCCCACGGCACACGTCTCAAGTCCATCAAGTCCTCCCCTGCCCGTGGCCTCAAAATCTGTCCCGATCCTGCCACGTCTTCCTCTGGACCTGCCCGCACCCCAAACCCTCTATTTCCACCCCTGTCAGTTCAGCAAAGAGGAGACCCCTCTCCTACCACGAACACACCCTTCTTCCTGTCCCCCATCCCAGGCAGAGCCCGAGGCCAGCCCAGGGCCGGACACCAGGAGGCAGATTCTGTGGCACAGACAGAATCCAGGAGGGCTGGTTCCACAGCCCCTGTCCTCCACCTGGGCGTCCCAGGGGCCGAGGATGCTCCCTCCACACGTCCCCAGTGCCTGGCCCAGAGCCTACGCATGCCGGACCCTTGACTCAGGCAGGCCCCGGTACATGGGGACGCGGGGAGCTGAGCCCGGACCGTGGGTGGAGAGACAGGTGCGGGGCGGGGGCGCTCACCAGCCCCTTGCTGGCGGTCAGGTTTTGCAGGGCGCCGGCGCAGGCCTCCAGGGTGGCGTCCTTCTTGCTCTTGCCCATGAGGTTCAGGTAGGTGCGGATGGCGTTCGAGTGGTACAGCCAGCTGCTGCCCTTGGGGTTGGGCTCTTCCTCAGGAAGGGGGCAGTCGTAGTTGTTGTTCTGGGGACAAGAAGCAAGTCGAGAGGGGCCGAACCCACGCATTCTGCTCCCCCAGCCTCAGGGTCATGGTTCCCAGATGAGGAAGCGCCCGCTGCCCCCTCCTCTGTGCACTGCAGCTGCTCCCCGGCGGGTGAGGGGCAACTGTGCCCTCTGCCGTTTCCACGGGGCACAGAGCATCATCGGTGCCCCAGGCCAGCTCTGCCCCCACCCAGCTACGAGGCTGCTGTGGGTCTCACACCCTGACGCCTCCACCCCTCCCAGAGTCACAGCCTGAACTTGACCCTCCCGGGGCCAACAAGGGTGGTCCAGGGCCTGGCTCCCGCTGCCGGCACAGTGATGGCAGCCACCCTCCCTCCGCAGCATCCCTCTGCTTCTGGGGAGACCTGGGGGGCTCAGGAGGCGGTGGGAACCGGGATGCCCCCCAGTCTTCAGGGGTGAGATGAAGAGGGGGAGACTTTACTGGTCACACAGCAAGAGACACAAGCCTGCAGACAGGGGCCTGGAGCTTTTGATCTCCGGGGGTCTGAGCAGCTCCTACATCCCGAGCACACACACCCCCAGTGTCGTAAGATGCCAAGGTTGGGCAGGGGTCCATCCCCCGGGACTGGCCTTAGGCTCCAGCAGGGCAGAGGGGCGGGGTGCACGAGGCAGTGGGATCCGGGGGACTCAGCGGGAACAGACGGACAGACGCACGGACAGACGCACGGACAGACGCACACGCTCACCATCATCCTGCCGTTCTTGCTGCTGAAGCAGCCGGTGGAGGACTTCTCGGTGTAGGCATTGCGGGCGTTGTGCTCCAGCTGGCGGTAGCGGGTGGGCACCTCGGTGTCCAGGCGGTAGCAGAGGTTGTGCAGGGTGCACATGCAGTTCTCCACAGACTAGGGGCCGAGCAGAGACGGCGCTGAGCCTCTGCTTAGCCCCCGAACGCCTGGCTCAGTCCCTGCTGCCACAATCCCTCCAACGAGAGGGCGGGCCCCTCGGGCTGCCCTGGGCAGGCACAGACGCCGCCACGGTCCAAGATCTTTGCCGCTTTCCTTCCGTAAACCCTCCCGGCTCGGGGGTGAGGCAGCAGATCTGCCCTCTTAATGTTTGGCCCTGCTGGGGTTTGGGAGCCCCTGACTTCCGGGGCCCGGGGTCACCCAGGTGGAGGCGGTGTTCCATCCACAGCGGAAGATCACGGTGCTGCTGGGGCCACCCTGAGCAGTCAAGCGACAGGCTGTCTCCTGAAGCCGGCCGTCCCTTCCAGGGGAGGGAGTAGGAGGCCAAATCCCTCCCCAGGGAAACCGTGTGCAGGACCCAGGGGCCGTGATGCCCGGCCAGCCCCCTGGGGACTGCTCGCCAGTCTCCGTCCTGCTGTGTGGAAGGACCTCAGCCTCCAGTATACCTTCCTGCCCCGATTTCCCCTTTCTGTCTGTCTGGGCAGGTGTCCAGAGCCCTGGGGGGTGGGAGGGTGGCTCTACCAGGGCCTTTGGGGGCGGCAGCGGACGCTCACAGAGAGCTCGCCCTGAGCCGGGAGCTCCCTGCGTGTTTTGCTTATTAACTGAGTCTCTAAAACAACCCCCGAGGTAGATACGACGTGGACTGAGGAACAGAGATGAGGGAAGTGTCACAGCCGCAGAGCCTCTAAGTGCGGGAGAGGACCTGCCCCTGTAGCCACTGCTTGGGCGCCACCCGCCAAGGAAGGGTCGGGCCGCTCGCCATCCGCACGTTCCCTCTGCTGGCTGGGCTCTGCGTCCCTCCCGGCCACCAGGCCACGCCTTAAAGGCTCCCAGGAGCGCAGACCTGCCCTGTGGAATCTGGGAGAGAAAAGTACCAGGACCTGGAGTCCCAGGCCGCCCTCACTGATTGGAGACAGAGAGGAGTCTAGGTTCAGGGGTGCCCCCTGGGGCGACGCTCACCTTGTCGTCACAGCGGCCGGCTGCCACACATTTCTGGATGTAGGCCATGAGGGAGTCAATGAGACCCGTGTAGTTGCGCATGGCCTGGCGCCCCGTGTCTGCAGAGCTCAGGTTCCTGGTGGAGGACATGGGGCGGGTGGGGGGGGGGGACAGGTGGGAGGGGAGGAGATGCAGCGGGGAGGGGAGGGGGGGAGAAGAGGAAAGGAACGGGTGGGAGACAGAAATGAGGGCCAAGGAAGGAAAGAGAAACCGTTCAGCGAATCCTGCTCGGTCCTGGCTGAGGCTGGGAAGGGCTCTCACTGGAACCCGGCTCTTTTCGCCCTTCCTGCCCACCTGGTCCCCAGGCCCGTAACTTTGATGTGCCCAGGGCTCCGTGCCGCTGGCAGCCCAGGCACGCACCCTGCCCTCGTGGCGCTTGCTGGGCAGGGGACTGGACACCCCTCCCCGCGGAAGCTGTGCTCTGCCCCCAGCAGCGGGCTCACTCCCACCCGGGCAGTCTGGGCCCTTCCGCCTGGTGCAGGTGGGGTGTGACTGCTACCACCCCACAAAGTCCCCGATTACCCTGGCTCTGCCTCTGCCTAGCCTCTCTGCTCCCCAGAGGCTGCCACCACAGGCGGGGAGGGAGGAGCCCAAGCCAACTGTACCCCTGTTCCGGGGCTCCCAGGAGTTGGAGAAGACGTGTGACCCTTAGGGGGGATCTGCTCCACAGTTCCACCTCCATGCCGCCCACCCCCCGGAAGCAGCCTCCAGGGCCTTTGCCACACCCTGGGGCAGAACTCAGGGAACCCTGGGGCAGAACTCAGAGAACTCTGGGCAGAGCAGCGCCGTCTTCACGTCGAGGAATGCGGCAGATGCTGCTCGCACCCCAGCCGGGAGCCCACCCGCAGACCTGTGTCGAAAAATGCTCTTCAAGACAGCACAAGGAAGGCATATTTTATGGTGTGGAAGAAGGGGAAACAGCTGTGCCAGTTTAGCTATTCGGATCCAAGCATTTCCACTCAGATCCCTAAGGAAGACCCCCTCAGCAGAGGTGGTGGGGTCCTGAGCCTCCACCAGGCCCAGGGAAGCTGGGACGCAGCCACGTCTGGGAGGCCAGGCTGGTGCCAGTCCCCTGCCCCGCTGAGCCTGGGCTGAGCCGGGCTGAGCTCCCCGCCCTCACCTCAGGCAGCCGGTGGCATTGAAGAAGACCTCAGGGTCCACGGCTTTCTGGGGCACGTTGCTGTTGCCATCGCACCAGCCGGAGAACGGGATGATGACCCGGTCAGCCAGGACGGGCAGGGCTTCCGAGATCAGCTCCTGCTTTAGCTCGTCGGTGGAGGACAGGTTCCAGAGCAGTCCTGGGGGTGGGGACCGCCAGGGTCAGGAAGACCAGGGACCCAGTGCCACCCCCGGCTGGACACCACCTCCCGGACGGGCCTCTGTCATGCGAGCATCCCGTGAGCCCCCCTGCCCACGTCTCAACTAGATGGCAGGCTCTCGAGGGCAGAGCATCTAGAGTTCTCCGTGCAGGTCAAAGTTACACACAGGGAAGCTGATCAAAACACGTGCGACTCAGCAGTGTTTTCTGATACCAATGCTAGCACTCAGCATCTTCTCACGGTCTCTGCTTTCCACCCAAAGGTCAGCCCAGAGACTCTCACTTGCTGCGTATGTGGCCCCGTCTTCCCCATCCCACTCCAGGTCTCCTCAGTCACTTCTGTGCCCTGTGTGCCCACCCTGAGTGCTTGCTGGTACAAGCCTTGGATACAGGCGCTGACGACCTGTTGACCTGCTCGCTCCCCTTCACCTGCAAATCCCAGGGTCTGCTGAGTACGGGTCCTGCCTGGACACCAACCCTCCACTCCTTCCCTCTATCCCTCACACATAGATGGTGGATGGACGGACGGATGGACATGGACAGATGGATGGAGGGACACAATACCCAGGGTCACCAGCTGGACACGACCAACTGGCCAGCACCGGTCCCATGGGACTCCTGGGGTGTCAGCCTGAGGCCGCCCACGCCCCACCCTGTCCTGGGCTGTGGCCACCCCAGCGCCTCCCAGCCGCCCCGCTCTGTGGCCGGGCTCCCCACCGGTCAGCTGCTTCTGGATCTCCGTGCAGCTGGTACTCCTCAGGAGGGTGACGGCCTCGCGGATGCCGCTCTGCCTCTGAGTCTCCAGCTTGTTCGTGGTGCTGCGGAACACCAGGTTGCGCAGGGCCCCAGCCGCGGCCTGCTGCACGTTCTGGTTGGAGCTGCGGAGAAGGTCCACCAGCTTGCAGATGCCGCCCAGCTGGTACACCTGCGGGACAGGGCGCCCAGCGCCGGGCAGGGCGGTGAGGCTGGGCTGACGACCCTCCACTTGCAGCAGCTTCAGCCCGACCGAAACACCCAGGGCGGCCGAAATAAACAGGCAGCGCAGAGTGACAGTGACCGGCCAGACGCGGAGCCAAGGCGGGACTTCGCCGCCAGCTCTCTCGCACCCCAGCCGGAACTCCCTGAGTCCCTCCTCGGGAGCCTGGTGTGAGGACCAGACGGGAACACGCATAGAAACACACTTCAGAACCCTAAGGCGGGGAGACCCCCCCCTGCAAACGCCTCATCAATACAGCAGGAACTGGATGCAGACGGACCCTGCCCACTCTAGGAAATGCATTCACGGGACTGCACCCTTGGGCTGACAGCGGAGGACTTGAAGAGTCCTCCCTGCCAGCCACGCTTAGAGGCACAGACAGCCCTGTTCTCCACCACAGAAGCCTGGTGAGAGACAATGGTACCACGGAGGGACAGAGACAGAGACAGAGAGACCGAAACAGAGAAAGAGAGAAAGAAAGAAACAGAGAGAGGCAGAGACAGAGAGACCGAAACAGAGAGAGACAGAGACAGAGAGACCGAAACAGAGAGACAGAAACAGAGAAACAGAGACAGACAGAGACAGAGAGACAGAAACAGAGAGAGACAGAGACAGAGAGAAACAGAGAAACAGAGACAGGGACAGAGAGAGACACAAAGAGACAGAAACAGACATAGAGAGACACAGGCAGAGAGAGACATAGAGACAGAGACAGAGAAAGAGAGACAGAAACAGAGAGAGACAGAGACAGAGAAAGAGAGACAGAAACAGAGAAAGAGAGAAAGAAAGAGAGAGAGACAGAGACAGAGAGACAGAAACAGAGAGAGGGGGTAGGGGGAGGAAGCTGAAGTGGAGGGAGATGTCCCTCCTTAGTGGAATCTGAGGAGGGGTCTCTTTGGAACCCGTGGCCGTCACCAAGGGTCTCTTCCACAGCCAACAGAGGAAACACGGCCGAGTGGTGTCCCCTCCACCAGGGGCTCTGCTCCCGCAGAGGGTTAAGATGCCCGTTCTGATCTCGGGCAGTGCCAGGCCCACTCCCGGGCCGCAGGCAGCTGGGCTGGGGTAGAAGGAGCCATCGGGCAAACGCCCCCACTAGCTCCCGTGCAGGGTCAGGCTGCCCCGCCCAGGCCCCGCCCAGGCCCCGCCCAGGCCACTCACCTGCTGCTTGGCAGACTCATCCTGGAAGCAGGTGTGCTGGATGTAATAGGCCCCGATGGCCTGGCACTTCTTGTCCGGGGAGGTCAGGCACCGCACGGCCTTGGGGATGGTCAGCCCGCTGCACTCAACGTCCTCGCTGCAGATCCTGTGGGGACGCGCGGCGTGGGGTGCGCGAGGGTTACAGGGGCTTGGAATCCCCCTTGCGTGCCGAGAGCCCCGCTGTGGACAGCTCCTCCAGAGGAGGGGGAAGGCTCACCCCGCCGTGAACACTTGCTGGGACGAGGCCCTGTCATATGTTCGTGTCCAAGTGGCAAGTTACCTCTGCCCTGAGAAAAAACTCTGCTCTATTCCTGAGGGGAAGCTCTCCACCCACTCTGCCATCTCTCACGTCTGTGCCTGGTACTGGGAAAATGGAAGAGAATGGCTGGGGGCCTGTCCGTCTATCCATGCCCTGCCATCATCCCTCCCTCCCTCCCTCCCTCCCTCCATCCATCATTCACCCATCTTCCCTCCATCCACACATCCATTTATCCATCCATCTATCCATTTATCCATCTTCTCTCCATCCATCCATTACCCATTTATCTATGCATCTACCCATCCCTCCATCCCTCCATCATCCACCCATCTTCTCTCCATCCATTCAGCCATCCATCCATTCACCCACCCACCCACCCACCCATGCATCCATCTCTCTCTCCTCCCTTCATTTCTAAGTCTAGCTAATGCTTCTAACACAAAAATTCTCACACCTACTCCTTCTTCCATCCTCACGGCCACTGCCTTCCCTCTGACTACGGTCACCCTCACTGGGCCTACAGCGAGGCCCCCGCAGCTGGTGTCTTCTCCAAGCACTCCCAGCCGAAATGTTACACCCCTTCCCCAGACGAGCAGTCTTAACACTGTTCACTGTGTTGTCCCCGTCAGCAGCTTCTCATACTGCAAGTTCAAGTTCAAACTGCTTAAACTGACATCCAAGGGCATGTGTTAGGTCGAACCACACCAAATGGCTGAAAATCAGCTTTTCTGAGCCACAAAACGAGAACAACCATGTTCTAACCCAACAGTCTGGCTCTGCTGTGTCCTGTACACTCTCTAGCCCTAATGTGGGTCTGCTCCAGCAAGACTGCTCTCTGCACTGTGCCCTGATCAGGGCTCAGGGGTGCCTCTGTCCCTTCCCCTCACCATCCCCGTGACCACTGAAGACCCACTGCCTTCCCAGGGAAAGGAAACCTCTCTTCCAGGACCCACACCAGCTCCCGGGGTGCTGGCTACAGGCTGCCTCCCCGGTTGCCCGTGTCCTGGGTCCCACAAGACAGCGGGGACAGCTCCTTCTTGGCACCCAGCCCTTCCCCCCTGGAAATCTTCCCAGCGTTTCTAGAGGGAGAAACACTCCTCATGTGTACCAGCCTCATGCCCTTCCAGAGCAGGTGCCCGACTCCACTTCTGGAAAGATCACCCATGGGGCGGAGCTCCCCAGTCTCCCCCAGCCTCACTGAGAGACTGTCGCCCAGAATCTGCCAGTCGAACGCCACCTCCAAGTGGCCTGTCACTCACGCCCTCCATGGCTCACCTGACCCTGTCCTCTTGGGGCCTCCGGTTTGGGGTGATGAGCCAGGGCCAGGCGCTGCCCTGGTCAGTCTCCATGGGACAGAGGCTTCTGAGTCCTCCTGCGAGCATCCTCAATACCCCTTACGGCCTCTGAGTAGCCAGGAGAGGGCCGGCTTTATAACGGCTCTGCTTATGGGCGGGACAGCACGGTGAGTAGGGGAGGGCACAGGGAGTGGCCTCGGCTGTGTGGTCTTGGGCAAGCTCCCTAATGTCTCCGTGCCTGTTCCTCCTCAGGTTCTAGCCTGGAAGGGCTCTGAGGGTTAGAGATGAAGATTGCAAGGCTCGTGGGCTCCGTGGCAGGGGGTTACTCCTGCAGCCGCAGGACGGCCCTGGGCTGCCGTTCTCTTCATGGCTGTCTCCCCGCTCTGACCACAGACCGCACATGCTCAGTGAATGTCAAATACATGAATAAAGGACCACCCAGTGGTGACAGAGGACAGCTCCAATGTTCATGGGGCTCTGAGCCCTGGAGGGCAGGCCTCGAGACCCTCGAGACACCGTGGCCATCCCCAGGCCACCCTGTGCCCAGGGCTCTCTAAAGGACTCCCACTTCATCTCCTGCATTCCCACCCCTGGCACTAGATCTTACCAGTTTTTATGACTTTTGCCCTGTAAGACGGACCCGGCTCTTTCCCATTGCTGACCCCAGGGCACACTCCTTTGCTCTTTCAGAACGTGGGGAGAGGTTTACACGCCCAAGCCCAGGGATTCTCAAACCCTGGCAGGGTCTCGTCTCCTGCAGGCTGGTAACGCACACACCGCGGGCCCCTCCCAGGGTTTCTGAGCTGGAGGTCTGGGAGGGCTTGACAGGAGTGTTTCTCACAAGTTCCCCGGTGACGCTGAGGCTACTGGCCAGAGAAGCACACTCTGAGAACTGCTGGCCCAGCTAGCTTCTGATTCTCCTCCCCTTGTTCAGTACCTGTGACCCTTGAAAACTCACACACTCGACAGGTTTGCTCAGTGTCTCCACGCTGAGAACTTCCCGGGCTAACGGTCTGTCTCCCGTGCCCCGCATGCCCCCCCGCCCCGCCGAGTGACACTCACTTGGAGCTGACCCTTGAGTGGCTGAAGGACTGGTCCTTGGTGCAGGTGATGGGCTGGACGTACACGGGGTCCTGCTTGGAGGTGCAGGAGGGCGGGCGCACCGGGTACTTCTTGGCCCCCTTCTGGCCGCTGCAGGTGCTATAGATGCTGTAGCGGTTCTGGGCGGTCTTGAAGCCCTTGCTGCCCAGCGTGCCCTTGCGCAGGGTGCCGCGGGGGTCGCAGTAGAGGTCGGGCTCGCTGCGGCTGGCCTTCATCTTCTGCATGAAGCAGATGTCGCTGCCGGCGCAGGGGGGAACGCAGCTGCTGCGGGGGTACTGCCGGCCCCAGGTCTCCATCTGGCTGTAGGAGCTGAAGCGCCTGTTGTCTGCCTCCCGCTTAAGGGTCCCATTGTAGATCTGGCCAGAGAAGGGGAGAGGGGCTCAGCCGAGGGTCCCGACCCGGGATCCAGCCCCCCGCTGCCCCCACGAGAGGCTCAGAGAAGCCCGGGGTGTTTGGTGTGGAGGGAACCGTGGCCAGCATCTCAGACTACTTTTCAAACTGCAGGCTGTGACCCGTTATGGATTATGAAATCAATTTAGCAGACTGTGACCATCATTCTTTTTAAATGGGATTGAATAATATATACCGGAATTAAAAATATCAGAGTGCATGCAGTGCAGGTAGAAAGGGCTGGGCTGTCATGTAAAATGTACTTCATACTGTGCATTGTAGCCAGAAAAGTTTGACAGACACTGATCCGGTCCCAGTGGGCCTGGTCCAGGAGGGGAGTCAAAGGCCCAGGGAGGAGAGGGGCCTTCCTGTAGAGGGAAGGGCAACAGTGGCACTTGAACGCAAGCCCCCAGGCCCTCGCCCCGCCGCCCCGAGCACTTCCCAGACACCAGCAGCTCCTGACCGCCTTGGCCGCCTGTACTCCGCGCGGGGAAATTTCTCCTGCTCTGGCCAGGACTTCTTTCCACTGTTATTTCTCTGCCAAACTCTCCATCTTTGCCTCCTGTCTGCCAAACCAAGAAGCAAATGGCAAGAGGCATTCTAGGGGGACCCCTCGAAGGCCAGAGGGGGAAAATATCCTGCTCCCTGGGCCTCCTGCACCCGTGGAGGCCGGCGCGGGGCTGCAGCAGGGGTGCAGGGCGGCCTCCTAGGCTGTGCCCTTGGGCTGGCAGCAGGGGAGAGGCGGGCAGACAATAGTAAACTTATAATAATGAGGCGCCCCCAGGGCTCTGTGTGAGCCCAGCTGGGGAGTCAGGCGCCCTGGGAAGAGCCTGCAAAGCCGGAGACCTGGTGGGAGCGAAGCCGTCACAGGGCCGTCCGAGGAGCTTTCCCAGGAGCTCACGGGCGGTGGGTCTGCCTGCTCTGACTTGTCCCGAGACTAGAGGATCAACATGCAGCCTGAGAAAATGCCTCCGCACAGGTGCCGACCTGAGACTCAGCTTTGCCAGGGTGAGCTGGGGCCAGTCCAGCAGCCCGGAGCCTGCCTGCCCCACCCCGTGAGTGAGCGTGTGTGTGCATGTGTGTGCGCGTGTGTGCATATGCATGTAAGTATGTGTGTGCATGCATGTACGTACATATATGTGCGTGTGCGAGTGCATGTGCATGAGTGTGCTGTGCGCATGTGTGTAGGTATGTGTGCGCGCGTGTGCGCACGTGTGTGCACGTGTGTGTGTGTGTGAGTGCCCACACACAGGGGAGTCGCTGGGCGTCTGGGAACTCCCCTCCACTCCAGACCTAGCCACCGGCCCTTGGCTGGGCCCCGTCCCTCTCTGCAGGGAAAACCTTTGGAACAGGAGACCGCCTGTGGGTCACCTTCTGTCAGCAGTGACACCCAGCGCTCAGAAGACACCCACTGTCAACCTTGGCCAAGGCGCTCTGGTCAGCTCCGTCCACGCGGGCAGCTATGCACTCAGGCGGGCAAGGCGTTCACCCCCAAACTGGGTCAAGCCAGCCAACTCCAAAGGGAACTGGTGTGTGGGGCAGGGTAGGCACAAAGGGACAAGAAGAGGCAGAGGTCAGAGGAGCGGGCCGCCGTCTGACCATCCTCAGTGGGCAACCTGCACGGCACACAAGAAACACGCAACTAGGCCTCCAGGCCTCAGGCTGGCGGCCACACCCCACCCTCCTCTGGGGGAGGAAGATGACATGGTGCCGTGGAGGGAAGGCTGGACCCCCCGGGCCCCCCTGGTCCTCAGTGATGACACTCCTGGTCGTCATCCCAGACTGTGACGCCGGAGAGGCCACACGCTTCCCCGGCCCAAACCCAGCGCACGTGCCGTCCTGCTGGCGAAGCTCAGGGCTTGCTCTCCTGCCCTGGCCAGGGGTCGGGGGGTGCTGCCCACAGGGGCCGGGGTGCCGGCTGTGCTGCGGGAGGGCAGGTACGGGGGAGGCAGCTGCCCCGCGGGGCAGCATTTCTCAGCCACAGTCGCGTCGTGCACCCCACCTGGTTCCTGTGGCAAGGGCTGCTGGCGGGCTGGCGGTGGCCAAGCCAGCCGTGGGTGAGTCTCCCGCCCTTAGGACCTCTGCTGTCACTTTGACAAGCGTGAGCAAGGGCTCCTCTCGGTCGGGCACCATCCCCTCCTAGTGCACAGGGGGCCTGGGCTCCCCTCCAAGGTGCAGACGAGCCCTCCCAGAGCAGGCGGCCCGTGGCCTAGCTGACGCCTGTGCCCTCTGCCCCTTTTCTTCTATCTGCCTGAAACGACAGGGGATTGTGGGCTCGGTGGGCTGGGACTTCTGCAGCAGAGGGAGACTCGAGGGCCAAGAACAGACCTCAGGAGCCAGACGGCCTGGGTTGAGCTCTGCCCATGTCAACTGCCCGATGTGTGGCCTTGGGCTTGTGCGTCTTGGTTTCTTCACTGGTAAAGTGGCATCATTGTGCCCAGTGTGCAGGGCCGTTGGGAGAATTCGGCGCACGGATGTTTGAGAAGTGCTTAGCACAGAGCATGACATAACTGTCCCTCTGACACTCAGACTGGGGACAGGCTGGCTGCCTCTGGGTCTTGCCAAAGGAGCTGCCGGGTGGGCACAGGAAGGGGGAGGAACCCAGGCAGCCAGGAGGGCCTGGGGAAGGGGTGCACGCTGGCTTCCAGGGCCCAGGCTGCTCTCACCCCATGGCCACAGAACAGCCTCCATGGGTTTCAGAAAAACAGAGGAGACTGGTCCGCCCAGATGGACGGCGTTATGATGAAACAGCCTGGTGTTTCTTTGCGTGGGCGATGTCGGCCTTCAGGCCAGACAATTCTTCACTGTATAGGATGCTGCAAGCATTGTGGGATGTCTGGTGCTCTGGCCCCCAGGCCCTAAGTACCAGTAACACCTCACAGCCACGCTGACCCGTGAGAACACCCCACGCGCTTCCAAACGCTGCCTGTGGATTCTGAGTAACCGCCGGACCAGACCAGGAAGCGGGGCAGCACGGGATGGCGCTGGCCAGGCCGGGGCCCGCTCCCACGCTCAGACAGTGATCTGCTGGCAGCGTCCTCTGCTGTGGCTACAAAGGTCACACACACACGCGCGCACCCCGCGGTCTGGTCATCTCATGCTTCCTTGGGAAACTCTGGCCTCGGGGGGGATGGCCCATGGGACCACAACATGCCAGAGGCGAGATACTTGATTTCCCGAGAGCACAGCCGACCCCTCGGCCAGAGAGCAGGCTGGGCCGGGCAGCCTCAGGGACGCCTGGGCAGTGTGTCCGGAGAGACACATTTCAGCACCTGGAACCATCCAGGGAGCCTCCCGGAGCCCCGCCCTGCCCTGCTAGTGACTTTGGTCTTGTAACCCATTTTCTCTCCCTCTCCCCTTCCCTCGTGGGAAAGGGGAATTTTGCCCCCCACTGAGTGCCCTCACCCCCGCCCTGGGCCCTCAACGTAACCTCTCTTTCCATCCCTCCTGAAGCCGGTCCGACAGGGCCACTGGGGCAAAGTAAAGCAACAGAAGCCCGGGACCCGGGGCCTCAAAGCACTGCGTGCGGGCGGCCCCCCGCGAGCCCCCCTCGGTCTGCAGCAGCTAGGGGTGCGCCAGGTGGGCCCGGATGAAAAGAGCCCTTTCTGAAACCAAGCTTCGCCAGGCAAGCAGGGCTGGACAAACCTGCTCTGGGCGGACACGCCCGGACCCTCCTGCCCAGGCGCGCTCAGAGCAGAGTCACGTCCGATGCCCTCCTGTGAGAGCCAGCGTGTGCGCCACTTCACAGGGTCCTCGCCCTCGTGGCCCAGGGAGGGGGCTCCTGAGAAAGGATCCGGACTACAGACGCCTCAGGGACAGACCCCATCGGCCATTTCCCTGCACATGCCACCCCACTCAGCACCCAGCCGGGCCCCCGGGGCAGCAGGCAGACAGCAAGGCTCCCTCCCCCTGGGAGTGCGGTCGGGGTGGCACCGCAGCAGGTCACAGGCAGCAGGGCGTCTTCCCACGCTGCGTGGTGGCCCGGGGGTCTGGAGGGCACGGGTCCCCTCCCAGCAAGGGCTCCCGGGGGGACACTTAGGGCCCAGGGTGTGCGGGGCTCCCCCGGGCCTGGGGCGGCTGCTCGTTTGGCAGTTTGCATCAGCGTGGAAACCAACGGCCTGAGTCACCAAAGGTGGGACCTCGGCTGGGGGGAGTGCCGGTCCTCGCCCCCCACCCCACCCCACCGCCGGGCACCGCTCCCTCCCTGGCTAGGAGCAGGGGTTCCGCCCTGGGTCGGCCCGCCCCTCCTTCCCTGGCACGCGGCTTCGTGGGGAGCGTGGAGGACAGACGGAGCGGCCCCTCGGCTTGGAGGCCCTGCCGTGTGGGCCCGGAGGAGGCTGTGTGGGTACCCTGGCCAGGCAGTCCCTCAGGGCGGGAGGAGCTGCCCCCGAGAGTCCATCACCCGCACCCAGTGACCAGCAGTTCCCACCCGGGGGGACCCCGGCTTGCGAACTGGACAACACTGATGGAGGCCCGGCTCCCAGGCTCAGGGGAGGCACCGCAGAAATCTGAAACTGAAATTCAGTGCCGGGGGCTGGGCATCTTGTATCACCTGAATGTTTTTAATATGAAAAAGAAGAAAGTTTTGATGTTCCTTCTGCGAGTAGATTTCACCAGAGAGCTGGTTAATAATGGCACGTCCCTTATCACCTTGTAGGGTCAGGACTGAACTCCCAGTGACCAAGGCAGGAGTAAGAACTGTTGTGGGTAATTCAGAAAAGTTTTCTGAAGTATCTGGACCATGAAGCCCAAGTAGAGAAGAGCCTATGGCGCTCGGACTGCAGCCTGTGGGTCTTTCACGGAGGTGCTGCTCTCTCCAGGGACAGAGGCCACAACTCTGGGGAAAGAAGCCACCTGACCTCCTGGGCTCCAGGCTCCAAGTCTGCCTCTCAGGCCGGGGGCAAGGGTCAGGCCCACCGTGGCTCCTGCTGCTACTGGCGACGGGGCGGGAACGGGGGGCACAAAGTGCGTTTGTGTGCCCCAGCACTTGGCCGAGAGCTGGCCTCCGTGACATGTGATGTCTGAAAATACAACGGTGCCAGCTCCAGCACCCAGCACCCAGCGCCAGCACCCAGCTCCAGCTCCCAGCTGCTCCAGCATCCATTATCCAGCACGCAGCTCCCAGCTCCCAGCTCCAGCTCCCAGCTCCAGCACCCAGCTCCCAGCTCCAGTACCCAGCTCCAGCACCCAGCTCCCAGCACCAGCACCCAGCTCCCAGCATCCAGCATCCAGCTCCCAGCTCCAGCACCCAGCATCCAGCATCCAGCTCCCAGCTCCCAGCACCCAGCATCCAGCTCCCAGCACCCAGCTGCTCCAGCACCCAGCACCTACCTCCAGCAACCAGCACCCAGCTCCCAGCTCCAGGACCGAGCTCCCAGCTCCAGCACCCAGCTCCCAGCTCCAGCTCCCAGCTCCCAGCCCCAGCACCCAGCTCCAGCACCCAGCTGCTCCAGCATCCAGCACCCAGCTGATACAGCCTCCAGCACCCAGCTCCCAGCTCCAGCTCCCAGCTCCCAGCTCCAGCACCCAGCACAGCTCTAGCATCCAGCTCCCAGCTCCACCATCCAGCTCTAGGACCCCACTCCCAGCTCCAGCACCCAGCTCCAGCACCCAGCTCCCAGCTCCAGCTCCCAGCTCCCAGCTCCAGCATCCATTATCCAGCACCCAGCTCCCAGCTCCAGCACCCAGCACCCAGCTCCAGCACCCAGCTCCCAGCTCCAGCACCCAGCTCTAGGACCCCACTCCCAGCTCCAGCACCCAGCACAGCTCTAGCATCCAGCTCCCAGCTCCAGCTCTGCCTTCACATCCTGCTCCCTGTTTCATCACTAATCTGTGGGAGAAACTATTTCCTGAAACTCTGTTCTTGGACCTCTCCCCCTGCACACCTGAGACGTGGGCTTTTCTCAGCTCCTGACCCGCCAGGATGGGTTTGTGGGACAAGGACCTCAGGTTTTCTTCGTGGAAACCTTGGGCTTCACTTTGGGACGCACCCCCTGGCAGGTGTCTGCCTTTCAGAGGCAGCTGTCAACAGTCCCAAGAGGCAAAGGATCCCCGCACCTCGGCCACCCCTCTCATGGACTCAGGAGTGTCCGAGGCACGGTCCTTCTGTCCCCCAGGAGCCCTGTGCTCTGTGGTCACTTTGGAACCCAGAGGCCGACCCCTTCTTCCCCGTGATGGTTCATCCTGGGGAGGGCAAAGTGAGGGCCCCTCCAAGGTTCCCACGTGAAAGAGCTCCTGGAACCTCGAGGGAGTGCCAGCTTCCTGAGCGTCAGGGAGATCCCATGGGGCCAGGCACCCCACCTTGTGCAGGGAGACCGGGGGTGCCCCTGAACTGCCGCCCGAGCCCTGAGCCAGGAGGCACGTGCCAGCCATAAGAAGAGGGCCAGACGCTGCAAGACGGCAACATCGTGAGGAGCAGATTCTTCCTTGGCCAACAAAGAGCTCCTTGGAGACTCCTTGGTGAAAAACCCACTCCCACTGAGGAGACAGCCAAACATTTCACAGGAAGGAAGGGATGACTGGCTGGACCCTCCAGGGCTTGGTGACGCAGCCCCGACTGGAGGACGAGCCGGTGTGCGTGTGCACACACACACACTCCACGTGCACACCCGCCTGTGTGGGACACACAGCACTTGGCTGGGGGTGGACTCAGGCGGGTAGGTCTTTGGAAGCGCCTTGAGCTTATCCTAAGGACCCCATAGCAGGCCTGGTACTTCACAGTTTGTAAACAGCCCTCCCATTCAACCTCTTGCTGGAACCTCACGGCCTCCGTCCCCCGCCTGGCCGAGGAGGCGCCGGGACAGGCAGCAGCATCTGTATTCTCTCTGAGAGCACCTCTTAAGCTCGGAGAACTTGAGGCTAAGATGGGGTAGACCCTGAACCAGGACCCAGGGCTCTGACCTTCCCGGTGTTCGTCCTCCAGCCTCGTGGCCACCAGACTCTGGTGACGTGAGTGAAGTCTAAATGGCCCAGAGCTTCTGCAGGACAGGCTCCACTACCACCTCGGGCTACTCACTGCCCCCTCACCTAGAAACTCCTCCCCAGAGCCCCAGACATAAGAGATGCTGGCTCTTCCTCTTTGGCCGATGGTGGGAAACGTTTAAGAAGAGTGCAGCTGACCGGCCGTGTGACACGTGATAAGGCTCTACTGCCCACAGAGCCTGGCTGGAAGGCCCTCTGTCCCGAGAGACGCCTACGGGCGAGGCGGCCTGTGATCACAGCAGGGCTGGCCGGGGGGGTCTCGAGAGGGAAGGCATGGAGAAGCGAGCGCGGGCCCCCATGCCCTGCACCCATGCTCGTTCCTGGTGCACACAAGCTGCCCTGAGAAATCAGGACATCACGTCAAGACTGCCGACTGAGGCCGAGCCCGGAGTCTCTGCACTGAGACGAGTCGTCCTGAGCTTCTTGGGCTCTAGAAGCTGAGCCACCTCCCTCCCAGCCTCGGGGGCAGTCAGAGGGAGGAGGGCCTGCCCCGAGCCCCCCAGCTCCCTCCACGCCTCCCCCACGGCACCTCGCCCTTCCCCCAGCTCTGTGGGCCTCCCAGAGCTGCTTAGGGCTGCGGGGAGATGGGGAGAGCCTGGGGTCTCCTACCGACCCTCCCCAGGAGCAACTGATCCTACAGGGCTTGGTGCCCGGCAGGCCCTGGGTTAGTACAGAGGGCCACAGACCTTGGCCGGAAACCTCATCTTTAAATGCTCCATTCAAGGGATTTCCCTGGTGGTCCAGTGAGTAAGACTGCGCTCCCAAGGCAGGGGGCCCGGGTTCCATCCCTGGCTGGGAACTAGATCCCCCATGCATGCCGCACCTAAGAGTTTGCATGCCACAACTAAAAAGAAAAAACCAAAAAACATGCCACAACGAAGAGCCCGCATGCCACCACGAAGACCTGGCGCGGCCTGAATAAATAAATATTAAAAAAAGAAAAAGAAAAGATCTACATGCTCCATTCAAAAAGGCCTTCAGCTGGGCACAGGGCAGTCATCGGTGAGGGGAGGGGGAGCCACCTGGATGTGTCTTTAATGTTTGCCAACCTCCCTTCTGAGCAGAAAGATAAAAAGCCTTTTTACCCACTTGGAATTAAGCAATGATTTGTTTCCATTCTATTTATTGTTATTGATTCTAAATTACGGTAAGCCTTCTTTTATGGCAAAGGATACTTTTTTTTCTCTCAAGTTACTGATACAAAGTTTCTTTTCAAAATGAAAGCAATGAAATTTAAAAGGAAGTTTATTAAAAATGAGTAAATAATAGCTGGTGTGATGATTTTGTAAAACCTCTGACAGCAGAGATCAGATGAAACTCTGTTGCCTGCAGTGGCCAAGGTCCCCTCCTGTGACAGTGTGACCAGGAGCACAGGGCAGGGGCCCCAGAGGTCGGGTTCTAGCCCTGGTTCTACCCTGAGTGGCTGTGCAGCCTTGGGCAGTCACCTCACCTCTCTGAGCCTCTCCGTTTCCCCAACTAGAGCCAGGGCTGTAAGGCTTCTGACTTTTAGTGTCGTTTCAGCCCCGCTGGAGTCACACTCGCCCTTCTCCCCAGCCTAGCTCAGAGCTTCAGAACAAACCCAGGAGGCTGTCTTCACCCCCACTCCGGGCCACGCCCTTGTGCAGGTGTGTGTGGGGGGTGCCCCCTGCTAGAGCCCCCAAAGCTGCACCCCTCCCCAGCTGCGTCTCCACCTCCTCCGTCCACCCCCGCCCCACTGGATTTTCCTTTTCAGCTAAGTTTGCTCTCCTGCGCTGGAAGACTTTGGTGGAGGCATGCCAGGGCGGGGCCCTGGGCGGGGGAGGCTGAGCCCCACCCTAGGGCGGGGTGAGGTCCTCATCCACCTACGGGAAAGGCTGCTGCCTTTGTCAGCGGAGTCTGGTGACAAAAGGCAGTTGCAACCAGAAGAGGCCCTGGACGACCTGCCCAGGGCTTTGTTTTGGCGGCCTCCTTCAGGGCCCCTCCTCCCTCCCGGCTCTGGAGCCCTTGTCGCTCGCCCGCCGGGCAGGAGACAAGGTCCTGACTCTTCCTCCTTCTCCTCGTGTCCCCCGACACCCCACGCAGAGCTGACTGGGCTCTGGACCCAGTTCTGCCCAGTCTACCTGTGAGGTACCTCCCGGGCAAGCCCCTGCACTTCTCCATAGCCTGACTTCCCTGCGAATAAAATCGGAATAACAGGAACCAGTTCACCCGTCCAGATCTCACAAAGGTGGAAGGATCAGGTTGGGAAGTGGAAACAGGATTACCTGTATACGTTGAAACCGCTCCATAATTCAAGGGGTTCTGAGGACTGGGCTTCCTCCCACTGACAGCCCACCAAACGTGAAGGTGGTGGTCCTGGCAAAGCCGGCACTTCCTGCTAATCCAGAACCCCAGGGCTCCGTCCCCAGACCTCCAGGACCCTGGGGACCAGGGCTGGTGCTAGGGAAGAAGGTTGGGTGGTCACCTGGTGCCACCCGCCGATGACAGACCAGGAGACTGAGGCCCGGAGAGGGTTAAGGAGCTCGTGCTGCAAACCCCAGCATTTCATCACACCCTCTCTCACGCTGGTGTCTCGTCTGTTAGTTGCTTTTGTTTTCTTTTAAATAAATTATTTTTGGCTGCGTTGGGTCTTCGTTGCTGCACGCAGGCTTTCTCTAGTTGCGGCGCGCGGGTTTTCTCTAGTTGCGGCGAGCGGGGGCTACTCTTTGTTGCGGTGTGCGGGCTTCTCATTGCGGTGGCTTCTCTTGTTGTGGAGCACGGGCTCCAGGCATGCGGGCTTCAGTACTTGCGCCTCGTGGGCTCAGTCGTTGTGGCTCGCGGGCTCTAGAGCGCAGGCTCAGTAGTTGCGGCGCACGGGCTTAGGTGCTCCATGGCATGTGGGATCTTCCCGCACCAGGGTTCGAACCCGTGTCCCCTGCATTGGCAGGCGGATTCTTAACCGTGCACCACCAGGGAAGTCCCCTGTTAGTTGTTTTTAACTAGAGTGTTAGGGCTTTCAAGTCTTGTTGGCTCAGTAGATTAGTTCTTGTCAGGAGTTAAAAAAAAAAAAAGGCAAAACTAAAACTCACTAATTTTCTTCTGGAGCGAAATAAAGAAGTTTGCAATTGTCCTTGATTCTTCAAATCTTCCCTCTAAAGTTTCAGCGGCTCTACTGTGACACGTGTGTCAGAAGGAAGGTGGGAACAAAGCCAGATCACAGGGGAGCCTCCTTCTTGGGGAAAGACGCTGACCGAAAGTGACAGGTGGATTAAAGCCAAAGGAAGATGTAAAACCAGGCTCGGTCCTCTCTCAGAGGAGGGGGAACTCCTTCCCGAGCCCATCTGGGAGGGGCCCCTGCAGACTGTCCAGGGCTGGCAAAGCCCAATGCTCCCACCCACCAACCACACAGTGGCCACACTGAGTCCCCTGCACGGACGGACACGTCTCTCTGGACATTGCGACCAATTGCCTGCCTCCCTCCCCCACGAGGGTCCACCAGCTGGGACAGTGACAGGTGACTACCTTCCCCTGGGCCTGGCCTCTGGAGCTGCCCTTCTCGGAGCGATGCCTGTGCCTGTGAGCACTCACAAAGGACGGCCCAGGGGCTACGGTCCCAGCTCCAAGCCTGGCAGCACCCCTCTGCCCGCTCCTGTCGGCTAAGGGCAGCCCCCAAGCCCAGCTCCCCGCCTGGAGCCCGTCCTGGGACTCCGCTTGCATTGATCTGCGGGCCGGGTCCTCCCCCTTCACCGGCCCGCAGTGCCGACTCCTCTCCCCCCAGGGAGGACATACAACACAGGACGTCAGAGCCGAGGAGACAGTCTGATGGTGCCCCTGGGGCCCGGCAGGGATGGAGGGCCAGCAGCGGTCGCTGGGCAGTGCTGGGGAGCCCCACGCCCAGGCCAGTGGCCTTTCCTCCACCTCACCCCTGGCTTCTAAAGAGTCCCTGCCCACCCCCCCCCCAATCTGAGCCAGGAAGAGCAGCCTCTCCGAGAGGCTGGAGTCAGCCCTCGGTGAAAAGCGGCTCAGAAGGACGCTCCGGCCCGGGGCCGGCAGGATCGTCCGGCACAGAAAGCAGGGCCACCCCATGCACATGGCCACTCCGAGGGACACCCCGACGTGGGCGTATGAGTTTGAACAGAGGGGGTATCTCCAGCCTCAGTGACGCCCAGCCGGGCGCTGCTCCTACAGGAGGGATCCCGGGCGGGGGGCCGGCCCGCGGCCCCCACTCCCTCGCCTCCTGTCTCGGACAAATTCTGTCCCTTGACAGCAGCATCCTCGTTGGGCGAGAGCCCGGGGCCCGCGGGACCGGGTGGGGGTGAGTCACTGCTGGCAGGGGGACGCTGGGCAGGCACCGCCAGAGAACCCAGCTGAGAGAGGGGAGCAGGGCCGGAGGCGGGGCGGGGTTTTTGTTTTGTTTTTTTTGCGTTACGCAGGCCTCTCACTGTTGTGGCCTCTCCCGTTGCGGAGCACAGGCTCCAGACGCGCAGGCTCAGCGGCCACGGCTCACGGGCCCAGCCGCTCCGCGGCATGTGGGATCTTCCCGGACCGGGGCACGAACCTGTGTCCCCTGCATCGGCAGGCGGCCTCTCAACCACTGCGCCACCAGGGAAGCCCCGGGGCGGGGTTTTTAAGCAGTGGGAGTTACCGGCCCGCCTCCCCTCTGTAGAGCTAAAGGAAATGAGGGCCTACCAGCTCTCCATCCTGCTGCAAGGGTTAATTGCCTGCTGTTTCCCCGGCGCCTGGAGGTGCCCAGATGAAAGCGGGGAGGTCATGCAGAAGCCCTCACCCACCTGCAGGCCCCGGAGACCACCGTGAGGCCCAGGCTGTGTGTCCCGCAGCTGTCCAGAGGAAGCTCTCGAGCCGCACAGAGCCCTGAAAAGTTGGGGCTGAAGGGGTCCTTGGCTAGGTCTAGTCCAACAGCCTTGCTCCGTGGATGAGAAAAGGTCTCAGGAGGTGAAGACTCCCCGGGTCCTTCCCTCCGCTTGTAGCAGCCAAGCTGAGACCAGAATCCAGGCCTCCTACCCGATCGGGTGTGTCCTATCTACAGCCCCGACTGCCCTTCGAGATAGAAATTCTCCCCTATTTCAGAGATGGGCAAGCAGCTGAGGTTAAGAATTTGCTGAGGGTCATCCAGCTAGCTGAGGGCCCAGGACTGGTCCCTCCACACCACCTGCCATGGGAGGGGTCTGTGTTTACTGGGACCTTTCTCTGCTTCAAGGGCTAGAGTCCTGCCGTTTTCTCTCCGGCAGCCCCTCGGCCTTGGGCCCTGCCGCCTGCAGACCCTGCACACACGTGGCTCACCAGAGCCTGGGCTCCCACGTCCCACGGAGCTGTGCACAGCCTCAGCCCTCTCACCTACAGAAGAGGGCCACCCAGGTGTCTCTGGGTCTGGGGTGGGCAGGACCAGTCCCCCTCAGGGAGAGGGTTCCCAGCACGTGGTCCAGGAGACCCTGTCGTGATGGGATCACCAAATACTGACACATCAGTTAAGCAAGTACAGCTGAGAAGAGGCTGGGAGGAAGATTTGCTAGCGAATCCTGGATTTTTTTTTTAATACTTTTTTTTTTTTGGCCTCCCCGTGCGGCATGCAGGATCTCAGGTCCCCGACTAGGGATTGAACCCGTGCCCCCTGCAGTGGCAGCTCGGAGTCCTAACCACTGGACCACAGGGGAATTCCCTGAACCGTGGATTAAGGCAGAGAAATGGGGTCAGTGGCCAGAATGAAGGCAGAATTTCCCCTGGCCGTTCTCCCGGGGAGTCTTGGCCTCCGCCCCCACCCCGAGCACTGGGCTGGTGTAACAGAGCACGGTGGAGGGATTCAGCACGATGCCCCCACGGGATACCCTGGCCCAGCTGCTGCGCGCATGGGATCGGCTCCCGGCTCCCGGCGGGATGCTCTAGGCCCGTCCACAACCAAAGCACATTTCACTCCACGTGACGCCCAGAGGGACGTAAGCGCTCTAGGTGTGCTTCTTGATTTGTAAATAGGAAAACCATTTGGGGCCGGAGGCGGTGGAAAGGGAGACCCTCCTCTTAATCCAGAACCTTCCCTGGACGCTAAACTGTCCACCTGCCGCAACGTCATCCAGGACAAACCCACATGCTTTCAGTGATTTCTGCTCCCTCCTCCCTCACCCTGCTGTCAGCCGACCCAGGGGACGTGTTCAAAGTGCCCCGTACAAGGACCTCAGGGGGGCCGTCAGCCTCCCTTTGCTCCCCTAAAGTAATTCTGCCTTGGTCCCCGACCTAGGACAGGGGCACTTAGGGAGTCTTGTTTTTATTACAGGGAATGGGTGGAAACACACCCTGACCTGGGGAACGCCAGATACAGCAAATAAAAATGCAGGACCCCCAGTTACATTTGACTATCAGGTAAACAAGTAACACTGTAGGATCAGTATGTCGCAAATATTGCATTTCTTTATGTTTAATTGGTAGCCCACCCTGACCCCCACAGCTGAGTGGCTCCAGCTTGAGTCTAGGAAGGAAAAAGGGGCCACTGCCCTGCGTCTTTTGTGTGAGGCTGACTCACCAAGGAAAGAGTAGGCTTGGCTGGGGGACGGAAGGGGGGAAATGAAGGGATTTGAACCCATGCGTCTGTTCCAAGTCCCCAGAACATGCTATAGTTTTAAATATTGAGACTGCAAAAAAAAAAAAAAACACCAGAAAACATGTAGCAACACCCATAAAATGCCCAACAAAAGAGCGCAAATGTCTGGGGCGATGAAAGGAAACTCCATCAGGTTAGGAGTTAGGAGGCCAGGGGTCTCGTCTGCTCTCCCATTAACCAGCCATGTGACCCTTGTCCTTACTGGGCCTGAGTGTCCTCAACTATGAAATGCCAACCTTGTCGGTCCCTACATAGTCCCCGAGTCTGGTTCTGAGAACTGGGACAGAAGAGTTGAGTCTGCTCATCTGAGAAACAGGGCTGGATGTGCCCCACCCTTTGCACCAGCTCACCTGCTCCTCCCTGGGCCTCTGGGCATCACTGACCAGCAGATACGGTCTCCGAGGACCAGGAGAGAATAGAGAACGACTGGCCAACGACTTTCTCGGGACCGGTTCTTCTTTTCCTTAAGCCCCTTGATGCTTTTTGTGTGTCAGACTAACTCTGTTTCATTCTATGACAAGACCGTCTATATTCCATTTTCTTATCTTGTGATATAAGTGATCATAGATTATAAATGGTAGGATGAGATATATCTCATCTGTTTTTTTAAATTAAAAGACTATTGCTGAATTAGAATATAAGGTAACATCATAAGGTACCACCACTGCTTTTTAAACATTTTTAGAACAGATCCTTTGCATACTTAAATAAAATACGTCGTCAGTGGTGACCAATCTTTGTTATTTGAAGTTGATCTGATATTTGAAACAAGACAAGTCTGAGGAGTGAGGCTCTCAGAGGGCTTAATATCATTTCCGCTCAAACACAGGTCCTGACAACACACAAATGGGGCTGGTTTTCTTAGATGGCCGCTAAAATGGCACTAACAACAATTATATTTTATAAAAAAAATTTTTTTAGAGGTTCCAGAAACACTTCCGGCAATGGCAGCACAGCTGGACTCTTCCAGCTTAGCAACGATCTGTCTGCGGTCCTCCCAGGGCAGATGGAGGCTACTCTGAGGAGGGTCCGTGGGCCCTGTTCCCTCCCCCTGCCCTCTGAGCTCGTTTCTTGGGGGGGGGGGCACTGAACTCCCCTGGCTCAGCTGTGCCAATCCCTGGGAAAATCCCATGGCTCCCCTATTGCCTTGCCCCCTGCCCCCCTTCCCCTAAGTCCTGACTAGCGGTTCCGCCATCGTGGCTGACGTGCTCGGCTCCAGCAGCAATCCTTCCACCCATCCGCCTCCCTCCACCAAAGCCCCGTGTCCCACAGCCCCTCCTGAGCTAAGCAAGCCGGAACACGTGTCCAGGCAGCTCCTGACTGAGTCACTCTGAAATCCCGCCGGCAGAGAGAAGGAGCGACGAGGGCTGGGCCTTGGGGTTCGGGAAAGGAGGGAATTCTCACCGGGCGTCAGAAAACAGTCACAGGGAGGGTGTAGGGGCAGCTGGGAGCTGGTGAGGATCGAGTTAATGGACCAGAAGCAGCGCTGAACCCAGCCGCACACAGGCTCTCCCAAGAAGGCCCTCAGAACGAGTTCCCTGCAGGTCCTGGTTACAGACCCCCACATGTAGCAACCCCTCATCTGATGACACGTCCCGGTTAATGTAACACGTCAACCCCTGAGTGGAGATGAAGCACGTGCAGATGAGAACACTGATACCCAGAGAAATCAGAGCTCGATCTAAAGTCACAGAGTCAGAGAGCAGCCAGAGGCCCAGGGCGGGAACCCAAGCGCCAAGTTCTGATTGGGCAACGCAACATTGTAAAGACACAGAACATCTGCGCGGTCAGCACGATTACTCATCTGACTGCTGGTCCCGTCCAGGGACCTGCCCCTCCTTGGGTCTCTCCTAATCCTTTTCACGGGCATTACGAAGTCATCTTCTCAGATTCTGCCTGGTCATCAGTCTCTCCGTCAAAGCCCTTTACTCACATCTATGCCTGGTCTGCCCGCCTACTGGGCTCAGTCAGCTGTATTTATCAGTTATCGGCGCTGAGGGTATCAACTGACATTAAGAATAGGGAAAAACGGAGGGAACTAAATTCACAGCAAACCTAGTTAAAGCTGCGACGAAAGACAAATCCTCCCAAATCAGCCCCAGTGAGACCTTATGTAGGAAGGAATCGAGTGGATGGCAAGGAACACCTAACTCATAAACCTCCCACCTCTCTCCTGCCCGGGACCCCGACATCTGTGAGCAATGTGGACTCAAAGCGAAAGCTGCTAAAACCTGAGGCCCAAGCGGACGGAGCCCAGAGTCCCACGGAGAAGCGGCCTTTATCCCCAGCTGCACAGGCCTGAAGGGCCTCACAGAAGGATTTCCAGAACAATACAGGCTAATGTTGGAATTAGCAAAATGAAAGGGAAGTCACAGGATTTGCAGACTGGGAGGAAACCTGGGTGTCACCTAGCCCGACACCCCGATTGTGGAGCAGAAGAAAACTCCTGCGTGGGCTTGTATGGTTGAAACAGGGCATCTGCCCTGGTGCTTGATGGAGAGCTAGGGCTAAAGAAATATTTGTTCAGTAATGGGCGGACGGGCATAGCGGGATGAGATCACACAGAAAGACAGTGACAGGGCCAGGATTAAAGGATCTAGGATAATGTCTACTCATGCTAATTTAAAAAAAAAATTCTTAAGAATGATTATAATCAGGTTGGTTTTTTTTTTTCTTTTGTTTTGCGGTACGCGGGCCTCTCACTGTTGTGGGCTCTCCGGCTGCGGAGCACAGGCTCTGGACGCGCAGGCTCAGCGGCCATGGCTCACGGGCCCAGCCGCTCCACGGCATGTGGGATCTTCCCGGACCGGGGCACGAACCCGTGTCCCCTGCATCGGCAGGCGGACTCTCAACCACTGCGCCACCAGGGAAGCCCAATCAGGTTTTTTTTTAATGCACATTATTTCGTTTAGTCCTGACAACAATCCCCAGAGGTAGACTCTGTATCTTGCCCAAGGTCACATGCTGAGCAGTAAGTAACACAGCTAGAATCTGAACGCGGGTTTGTCCAACTTACAAACTCAAGCCACATTCCCCCCGGGCACACATCCTTGGTCATCAGCACACACTGAGGAGAGGGTTCCTTCGGGATTTTTCTAGAAACATCTAACCTATACATGACTGGACCATGAGAATTCAAACATCTTTCAAATCTATGATCAAATCAGATATATTGGGAAATGGACTTTTCTTTTGAATACGATGTTTTCTTTATGCTTTCTAAAATGTTCTCATCTGAGACATTCAGAAATATCCAGTCAGACAGGAGGCTGCAGTGAGAGCCACGTGTGAAATGATGGCCAAGCAAACGGACCCAGTCAGAGCTGGGGGGCCTCCCCTCGGGGACCCGTCCCACCCTGCACCGCTGTCTCGGCGACCGGGACACGCCTTCTCCTCCATGAAGCCTGAGCCCACGCCCTGCGGGAAGCCGCTCCTTACCGGATAGCCCCACGCGCCGTTCCCCGCCTGGAACTTCGAGTAGTAGCTGCTTCGGCCGGTGGTCCCGCAGCTGTTGTAATTGTCGGCCAGGCCGTCATACATGGAACCTTGAGGACAGGGGCAAGGGTTAGGCCATTCGCTCCCCACAGCCCTCCTGCCCACGGCGTCCCCTCCGCATCTGGTGCCCTGCGGCCCTCGGAGACCAGGGCCGAGGCCTTGGAGGAGGAGAACGGGGAAGCAGCCGTCTGCTCACCTTCTCCCTCTCTCCACCCGGCCCTCCACAGCCAGATGGCTGCAGGGTCAGCTCCGAGGGCCTCGGCCGACCCCTTCCTGGGGGTCTACCCCTGTGGCCAGGGGTGGGCAGACACCTACAGGTCAGGAGTTGGCCTGGAGGGCTTCAGGCCCCCGTCATCCCGGTCCAGGGAATTACAACTCCGAGTTCCACAACGATGGCCTTCCCACTCATGGACGACAGCCCGGAGCTCCACATGGCAGCTCCAGAGCCTCAGGGCCGCAGGGCAGCTCCGCAGGGTCCGGGGCCGACGCCACGCGGGACTCTGGTCCCCGAGCCCAGCTTTCCGCCCCCTCCTGCATCTCCCAGGTGCCCCAGCTGCTGCAGGGGGAGCGGCCACCAACCTCAAAGGCCCGGTGAGGATTAATGAACTGTCTTCCGAGCGCTTGGGGGCCCACAGATGACAGGCTCCGGGGAGGACAGAGTGCCATTACTCTTATTAAGGGTAAAGGGGCTCTGGATTTCAGAAGGCAGCCTGGACGCTAGGCTCCTTCACCGGATGGCTGGGGAACCCGAAAGGACAGCCCAATTCTTCCCGCTGTCCTGCTGCCCTTGAAGCGAGGCTGACAGTGACCTGCCTGCGGCTTTGCTCACACCGTGTCCCGTGCCGAGTCTGCCTTCCTTCCTCGGCCACAGCCACTGAATCGCAGCCGTCTGTAAACCCACGTTCAAAACCTGCAGCCGGGCCCCGCCCAAGAGGCTGTCCTGCCGTCCGTACCCCAGGTCACATCCTGCCTGGTGCCCCATTTCCTAGACTAGGAACCATGGCCCCATGGCCTGGGCGTCCGGAGCAAGGGTGGTCCTACACTCGTACTAAGCGATGGCCCCTGGGGAAAGTCGATCCAGGGAGAGGGGGTTGACCCAGCATCAGGGGAAGGGTCCGGCCGGGATCCCACCTGGCTCAATTCACCCCTCCCCATCGGCTGTGCTCCCTCAGACTCCCAAGCCTTTGGGGGTGAGCGCTGGAGCGTCTGAGCTGGGGGGAGAAGACAGAGCAGAGGGGCAGCTTTGGGTTGTGGCAGATGTCCCTGCCTGGTGCCACCTCCTCTGTCCAGAGCCAGGTGACCCCCAACAGCTCACAGGAGGGGCAGTGTCCCTGATTCTCCATGCTCCCCATCACGGAGGATCAACTGGCCACTGGGGCTGCCGGCTGTGGCACAGACCCCCTGTCCTGGGCGCCTAGCGGTGCTGGAATTGGTCCTGGCTCCGGCATTTGGGCAAAGCACTTGCCTTCTCTCGGCCTTGGCTTCCTCTTCTACAGAAAGAGGGGTTTGGCCTCTCTGGACCTCAACGTCCCGTGGTTGTGTGATTACAGTGACTTGTGTCTGGGCATTCAGAGAAGCCTGACCTCTCTTCTCTAGAGACAGGGCTCAGCAAGGAAGAAGTTTGGGCATCAAAGTCTACATCATCACCTCCTTTGCTGCCTGCCTCAGGGTCCCCCAGAGGTGTCCCCACCCCAGAAAGCCCCAGGCCCAGGCCTGGCTCCAGAAGGGACGCCCCTGAGGCTCTGAATTGCTCCAAGCTCCCTGCTGAATGCAGGCAGCTCATGCCTCTTCCTTTCTCCAGAAGCTCTGGAAAAGCTGCCTTTGTCAGGAGGAGTCTGGAGGCAATCTCATGGGCGTGGACGCCCAGAACTCGCTCTCACCGAGAAAAGGGGCTGCAGCCAGGAACCCCGGTGGCCGACAGCCAGCGTCCCGTCTATCTCCCCTCCTGACACCCCTTCCAGGGCAGGCCAAGGCAGGGTTCACCTGGGCAAGGGATTTCTCACCCAAGGGCAAGCGTGGGTCAGCCAGCTGCTTTGGATGAAAAATCTGGGGTGGTGACAGACACAGAGTTATGGGAGAGGCGTCTCCAGGAGGCTCCGTGGAGGGCAGGCTCCCACAGAGCCTCCGCCCTGCTGGGGAGGGAGTCTGTCAGCAGTGATGTCACTCGCCCTCTTGGTCATCAGGTGAAGCATATCCTCCCCGACACCCTGCACCTGCCCGCCTCCCTCTCATTCTCCTCTGTGTGACAGGCGGGGAGTTCTCTGCCGTGGAGGCAGATGACCTCTGGAGTACCTTATCATTTCAAGGCCAGTCCCTGTGACCCAGGGGGGACTGTGGTGATGACAGGTGTGGGTTGTAACTCTCACTTCTGGTTGGGCCAAGGCCTCCAGGCCCTTCCAGGCAGCTCCTGAAGGCATCTCCCCAAGATCACCTGCAACTGGGGGTCAAAATGCCTGACTCCCATCGTGAGCTGCCTGGCTTGGCCTCCTTGTGAGAATGTGGCTGCCATCACACCAGCCAGCACTGCTGCTCCGGCGGGAGGCAGCTGCCCTTGCACCAAGGTTTCGAGGGTGGGGTGTCCAGACATCTCACACACTTGCAGTCACACCTTGCAGTGTACCAGATACCCGAAGGGGTGCAGGCGGGAGGCGAGCCATTTGTGAGACTGTTACTCCCACAGCAGAAGCGAGCGCTCCCTCTCCTGACCCTGGGGGGTCTGGTTGGGAAGTACCACCCTCTGAAAGTCAAGTTCAGCAGGAAGAACATGGAGCTTCTCACTGAGAGTGATGGGACAGCTCTGATGGCCTGCACTTCTCCACTGGCCCCTTGACCTCACTGGACGTCACTTCTAGGAAGTCTTTCCTGATGACCCCCACCTGGTCCCCGTGCCCCAGGCTGCCTGTCCTCTCAGTGCAGGGTACGGTGAGGTACGGTCCCCCTGCCCAGCTCTGGTGCCTTGAGGCTCAGTGTTCCCATAACCGCAGCAGGGGACTGGGGTCCAGGCCCCCCTCCCACCCAAAGAGGTCCCTGGCGGGTCGGTGAACCGGGGAGAGGCTGGAGCCAGAACGCCCAAGGCTATATTCTCAGGGAGGTGGGAAGGGAGGGGGGTCCCAGCACCAGTTTGCCCCACAGTCACCCCACCTCCCGGGAAGCACTGCACCCGCTGTTGTCGCTGGAAGGGCCCATGGGCCTTTCCGCGTGGCCCAACTGTGTGTCTGCCTCGAGGCATCCGCCCTCCCACAGGAGCCTGGGGTCAGAGAGCAGAGGTCTGCCTTACCTGTGGACCAGCATGGCCGGCCGCTCCCCACGCTGCAAGCCTCACTGTGGGTCACTGCTCCGGGTGACAAGCCATCTCAGAAAACCCACCCCGCACACGGCAGCACCCGGAGCCCCTTCCCTGTGGCCTTGCACGGGCGGCCTGACTCTCCCGGTGTCACTGGGCAGCCCTCTGTCAGGACCCCCGTGATTCCTTCCCCACTGGGACGGGTGAACCTTCGCAGGGATGACTCACCCTTCCACCCCCAAGCATTCCATGGGTCACACCCGCCACGCCTGAAACATTCCTGCTCTCCTTCTCAGGCAGGCCTCTCCCTGGAGCCCAAACCCTGCACAAAACCAGCTCCTCCTGGAGAAGACCCACCCCCACCCCGGCGCCCCAACTCGCCCTGGGAGCCGTGTCAGCACCCGGGCTACCTGCTCGACGCACTCCGTGCTGTACATTCTGTGTGTGTCTGCTGGGGGCGCTCTCCACCCACCCCAACGCAGGACCAGACTCCACCTGGAGAAGGCCCTCGGGACACCGGCCAGCCTGGCCTAAGGGCTGCCCCAGGGGCAGAGGCTGCCCGAAACGCCTCTCCTCCACCCCAGTCTCCCCACACCCCCGTCCCTGCTAGCCACAGGCCCTCCCAGAGAGGGATGTCTGTGAACCTGCCTCTCACAAGGTTCCTACCTCTTCTAGCTGCTTCTGCACTTACATCTGCTCCTTAGCACAGAAAGCTTCAGAAAGGAAGTCCACTGCCTCTCGGCCTCAGAAACGCCTTTACTTCACCCCCTAAATCCGTCCCATCCAGGGTGCCCAGCAGGGTGAGGCCCACAGCAAGAGGAATTTAAGTTAGACAATAAGGAGAACTGTCGGAAGAGGGCACGGAGATGTCTGGGACCCCGGACTGTCCCGCAGCCGGGCTCCTGCCCCTCGAACATCGCAGGGGATGTTCTGCCCTCCACCCAGGCCAGTGGGGCGCTCGTGGACACGCCGCCCTGTCCTGGACGGGAGGAGTTCAGCTCAACCCCACCTGACACGCTGGCGCAGTCGCTGCCCTTTCCTGGGCACGTGTACAGAACGGAAACACCAAAGCACACCGGGGTGTGTTCAAACCCAGCTCTGCTGGAAACCTGCTTCTCCTCCTCACGACCTGTGTGTGGCCACCACTAAGCCTAAGTGCTGAACTGAGGGCAGAAGCATGCTGGGGCCTGGGCTCAGCCCCCCGAGGGGGGTCCAGGGTAAAGCATCGTCACCAGCAACTGCCACACTAGATGCCCGTCCCTGTGTGTGTGTAGAGGTGTGTGCCTGTGACGGGGTGGTCCCCACAGGGGGTCTCTGTGTGAGGGCGGGTGAGGGCCAGAACTTTGCTGCATCTCAGAACCGCCTGGGAGCCTTTAACAGTCCACATGCCCGCGCTGTCCCCATACTAACTGAACCAGAACCGCTGGGGGCCGGAAATTCCCAGACTCTTCGGACGTGTAACCATGCTTAAGGACAGTGCTTTGGGGGATAGTTTCTGGGGATCTGATGCTTCCTGGAAGGAAACCGTGAGGACCGTGTCTTGAGGGGAGGAGCTTTTTCTGCAGCTGCAGATGGTCTGGGGAAACGGTCTGCAGAGGCCGTGAGTTATACATCTATTTCCAGTGAAATATCTGGAGATGATCTCACCCCACCTCTTACAGTTGCACAGACCCAGAGAGGGGCAGCCACTTGCCCGAGATCACACAGCAGCTGGCAACAGATCAGAGAGAACTCAAGCCTCCTGACACCAGTGGGACTCCTGCTGCTGCACGAGCTGCCGCGAGGCGGGCCGCGTGTGAATGCGCGTGTGCGTGAGGACACGTATGTGTGTGTGTGTGTACAGCGGTGGGTATACGTGTGCATACACGCGTGCCTGCGTGGCGTGTGCCTACAAAGAGCCTCACATGAGGCTACCTTCCATGGAAAACAGTCCTCCATTTTGTTTTGTTCAAACATCACGTAACTTCTACGGGTCACACCCTATCGCAGAAGTAGCTCCCAGAGTTTCAAACCTAGAACAAGTGGCTTATTGATATTTACAATTCCGTGTGTGGGGAGAGGAATTTCTTTTGTTTTGTTTATTTGTTTTCTAATCTCTGTCAATGAGCTTAGCAAAGGAGCAGGGGGGGGAAACACCCCGGAATACTCGGCATTTTTGCATGTGTTGTAACAGGCCGGTGGAAATCCTGGCTAAGCCCTCAGCTCCTAGAGGAGGCATTGTGAAGAAATGAGAACTGGTCTGCTTGAAGTTTAACTAAGATGTTTCCCTGCTGGGGCAGGCCTAAGCACAGACACCACGTACCTCCTCTCGTCTCAGCTTTGGTCCTGAGGAAATAACCCCAGAAGAGACACCTGTGCCCAGCCTGTGGTCAGGGCAGGACACCTTCCAGGACAGTAGAGACAGCAGAACCTCCCCGGGTGGAGGGTCACGCCGAGACACAGCCCCCCATGAATCCAGGGAGCCGGCCAGCGGGGCCCTAAGACAGGGTCTTGGCTCCCCTGGGCACAAGCCTGCCCCCAGGAGGGCCCTGGGGAGCAGGACACCTGCCCAGCGCACCCCACCCCCACCTCTGACCATCACAGGTGGGAAATGGTGCTTCTGAGAAGAATGGAGACAGAACCTTCAGGCCCAAGGCTGACGATGGCTCCCGGGGCAGTGCGCAGGGCACGTGGGTTAGGACTCCCTGAAATGCTGTGTGGAAGGCAGCTGGTTCCACCGAGCTGTGTGTGTGTGTGTGTGTGTGTGTGTGAGTGTATGTGTGTGTGTGTGTATGTATGTGTGAGTGTGTGTGCGCGCGTGTGTGTGAGAGAGTGTATGTGTGTGAGTGTATGTGTGCGTGTGTGTGCGCGCGCGCGTGTCTGTGTGAGTGTGTATGTGTGTGCATGTGTATGTATGTGTGAGTGTGAGTGTGTGTGCGCGCGTGTGAGTGTGTGCGCGTGTGTGTGTGTGGCAGCGGCGGCTTCGGACCTGGATCAGAGGAGATTTGGGTTCAGCTTTAGGAAGAGATTCCAAGCGGAGCATTAAGGGCATGAAAATGGCAGTGTCTCCGCTCGGGCCAGACGACAGCGCACCAGTCCCTCTCCCCACGGTCCACCCCGCAGCGGCTCCCCGCCCGCCGCAAGGAGGTCATGTTTCCCAGCCCTGATCTCCGGCTGGGCAGCCACGTCCCCGGGTTCCTCCCGCTGCCCACGGGGACCCTCGGGAAGCGTGGGCAGCAGTGCTCAGAGGCCCCATTCAGGAGAAGATGGGTGGGCGGGTCCCGAGCAGCCTCCTCCTGCAGGGCCTCCAGGCCCCAGAGAACCCCTCCCTAACCGGGGACTGCCCAACAGGGTGGGCCGTGTGTCTGGGCCCGTGTTTGGGGAGGGCACGGCAGAGACGGGCGTTCACGCCAGGCTTCTCCCACGCGGTCCCACACCCAGCCCTCGGCGGCTCAAGGCCCCTCCCTGACAGGATGGAAGGCAGCCCTACGGGCTGGCTCCGGACAAAAGACACTCCTACTGCCAGGATCGTGGGTGGCTGACCCCTGACTGTCCTACAGTGCTACAGGGAGAGGCAGCTCCTCTGCGGTCAGTGGGGCGCACCTGGCCTTCTTCAGGGCGGGGGCCCGGGAGAATCAAAGACCCCAGAGAAACCTGCTCTTCTGTCTCGGGCAACTGAAAGAGAATTCGAGTCTGTGCAGGGGGCGAGGGGGATGGCCTGGGGCGTGGTCCTTTCACAGCCGCCAATCACCCCTCCGGGGACCAGAGCAGACACATGGAGTGAAACCAACAGGACAGAGAAGGACCAAAGCGGGGAGAGGCAGTCACAGAGCAAACGGGGGACGCCTGGGCGGTGCTGGCGAAGAGACAAAGCCGGATAAACCAGAAACGCCAGCTGCAGGTGGCCTGATGGCCTCTCCCAGCTACAGTGCCGCTGGGGAAACTGGTCAGAGCCAGGGGTAGAGGGGACATGCCTCCAGGGTCAGCCCTCAGAGAGGGACGCACTAGCCATCAGAGTCCGCCCCTGCCTGCTGACGCCCCCGGAGGACCTTGGGATGGAGAAGTGGAGAGAAGAGGGATGGATGTGTCACCCACAAAGAGAGAGGCCAGGGGCACAGTGCCCAGCCAGCGCCCCATGGGGGGATCAGAGGGGGTGTCTGGGGCACCGGGGCTGGTCTGAGACTTTTCTGGAGCTGCGAGCCTCCAGCTCAGGCCAGGGACGGAGTGGGAGCAGGACGGGGACAGGTGAGTCTGCAGCAAGGGAGAGAGGAGGTTGGCTTGAGCTGCGACTGGGCTGTGGCCAGGAAGGGCACTTTGTTTCCCAAACCTACTTCCAAATAAGGCTGGAAGCAGCTACCAAACAAAAGGGAAGGGGGCAGGCGCTCTGGAGGCTGTGACCTCGAGTGGGGGTCTGGGAGGAGAGGAGTAGGGGGCACAGCCGCACAGACCTTTGGGTTTGGGGTGCAGGGGAGTCCTCCGCCAGCCACTTTCTCCCCCTCAGCTCTACACGGGGACCACTTGGGCGGGGGCACAGAGGTTGAAATCGTGAGCTGGTGTGTGTGTGTGCACGCGCACGTACGCACGCGTGTGTGGGAGAATCGGTGAGGATTCATCTCCTTTGTCCCCCCCTCTTTACTACCTTCTCCCCGCTCTCTCATGAACTCCTGACTTGATCAATGTATCTCTTTTTTTCAATAAGTAAATCTTGGATGACCCGTACTGTTTGCAGTCTGCAGGTCTTTATTAGCATTTAAATAAGTAAACAGAAGGTACCCTGATCCGTGTGTAATTCTCACTGGGAATTGTTTGTATGAAAGCATTTGGTCTAAAAATCCTCCGCAAAGGGCCCTGTCAGGTATCATACCTTCCTCCTTGCGTTTCAGGGGTCCTACCCCTTTCTCCTGGCCGCCCCCAGGTGGGGGAGCTTACCGTGGAGGGGAGAGGGCTGGCCAGGCCGGCACCTAGATGGACAAGTGCCCACCACGAGGGCCCAGCAAGGCGGGGGGTCGAGGGCGGGGCATTCCCAACCTTGGCCACCGAATTCCCTAGTTGCCCCTAAGACACTTGTTTCTAGGCAAGCTGAGTGGGTCAGGGCGAATCCCGTAGGAAAGTGGGTTTCTCTCAGCCACGGGAAAGAGGGCATCCTGGTCCCCTTCCCGGCCTCAGTCCCCAGGGTCCGCACTGGCCCGGGGCGACCTTGGAACCACACACGCCTCTTCCAGGTGCGAGGCTCCCGCTACCACGCCGCGCAGTCACAAGGGCTTGTCTGCTCCCTGCGCCACCTCCCCGGCCGCCCGCCCCTCCTGGGCCTCCACTCGGGTCTCCGTGACTCCCTGCCCGTCGGGCAGCCACGCACCGCCCTCCCCCCAGACCCCCCCAGCCACTGAGATCCCGCAGCTAAGTCCGGGCAAGATGGGGCGGGGTGAGGGAGGCGCACGACCCCGGGCGACCGGGTAAGACAGGACGCGGAGACAGTTCCCCGGAGCAGGCCGGGGAAGAGAAAGCCCTGGGCCCCGAGAACGGCCCTGACTGCGTCTCCCACCGCGCCCCCACCCCCCAACACCGTGAGCGCGCCGCCGACCGGCGGCTGCACAGTAGACCCGGCGGCGGAGGGGAGCGCTGCTGGGGTCTGCGCGCGCCCCGCGCCCCGCCGCCCGGCCACGCGCGCATCCGGCCTTTACCTCGGATGGAGTGGCTCGGGGTGGACGACTGGGAAGTCTTGGACTTCTGCCGCTTGACGGTCATCATCACCTGCTCCTGCACGCGCTGCTGGCCCGACGTGCCGGTCTTTATCTTCAGGTCCGACGGCAGGGCCAGCGTCGAGTTGTCCTGGTCCTGGAAGCATTCGTAGGCCAGGGCGGTCTTGAGCGGCGAGTGGTTCATGGCGGCGCGGGGCGCGGGCCCGGAAAGCGAGCGGCAAGGTGCGAGGTGCGGGGCTCGCGACGTGCGGGTAGGCAGCGGGGTCTTCTCGTGCTCAGAGGCTCCCTGTGCCCATAGAGCGACGACCACGCGCGTGACAGCTCCCGGCTGCTGCTCCCGGCACTTCCACCCGGCGCGTCCTGGCCCAAGCACTGGCGGGCCCGCCCTTCGCCGCGCTGGATATACCGCCCCGCCCGGCGCCGCCCCCTCCCCGCCGCGGCCGCTCCAGCGGAGCCCCGGGCGCTGAGCTGCGGGCCGGGCGCTCTGGGGGCAGGGTTTCAAGTCCCGAGCCTGGACCGTGCTCTCTCTTCCTTTGTCCCCCTTCCCTCTCCCCGCGACCTGCCGAGGTGAGGCCTCCGCCGGGGAGCCGCCCTCTGTCCCGGCGGTCCTGCGCGCTCAGGGATAGAGTGCGTGCTCAGCTCGGGACTGAGGGAGACTTCTCTCTAGGAAAAAGGAGTCTTTCTCGACTGCGCCCCCTGCACAGCCAGATGCCCATCTGCCTCCGTGCAGAGGTCACTGCGGAGACCGGCCCTGTGGATGGGGGCCCCCAGGCTGACGGCAAGGAGCACAGCCCGGTCCAACCTGCAGGGAGGGGGTGAGGGCCTGAAGCCCACAGCAGGATGAGACTTGAGATGGAAAACCACAAAGTAGTGCCCACCCCCCAGGGCATGGGCATGCCAGGGGAAACACCAGGTGAACAGTGGGTGTCTCTGAAACTCCAGACTTAGCCCCTGAAATGGGTGCCTGGTACATCTTCGGGGCTCAATAAAAAATATGTTTTAACGGACGAGTAAATGAAGACTAGCTAATTTAAGGTAAATTAAGTCTGATTTGAATCCTACCCAGATCCTTACTGAAAAACCATGAGGTAGCCTACCCCTTAAAACTACCTGGCTGTGGACTTATTATCCTAGGACGTCGTGTGCATTCTCCCATACTCCCTGGGGCGTGTGTAGCGATGTTTCATTCTTGTAGCTTTGTCCGCAGGCCCCGAGGTAGCCGGCGCCAGGGAAGCTGGTGTGTAACAGGAACTGAATATTTCAAACCTATGTTGATGGAAATCTTTCTAAGGGCAGCACACCCCTGCCTTTCCCCCTTTGGCAAAAGACTCTGAGCACATTTATGCATTTCTTGACAACTCAGGGTTCCCGTGCTGGACACCCAGTGCTGAACAGACAGTGCAGTCCGGTCAGCTTCTGTGTGTTCCGGGCTCCTCCAGCCATCACCTCTGCTGTCCTTTGTAGCTGGCACTCGCAGCTCACACCCTTCACTTTCAGCTTGCCCTTCTGCTCTGCAGAGGAAGGGACCCTCAGAATCTATGCTCGTGGGGAATTCTGTGAGCTGGACTTGAGAAGCCCAGGGATGGTCTCAGGGACCACATGATGGTCACTCGCTCGCTTCCTGAGACGTGGGTGTTCCATGCAGGAGCCCAGCTGTTCTCCGTAATGCATTCCTGGGAGCCACGTGCAGAGAAGAATATCGTAAAGCACATCGTGGATTCAATAGAAATAGTTTTCTGATTGAGGGTTATGTCCCTAAGAACTTAGAGTCAAATAAACCGGAGATGTGACCAACAGTACGTCGTGGATACCAAAGCCCAACCCCTGTAGACCTTGACTATCACTTCAGATTGTAAGATTCTGCTTTGAGCCATAGTCTGCCAGGGCTGGACCGAGCCTTGGACATCATCCAGCCCAGCCTCTGCAGTTTTCTGACTCGAAGAGGCGGTAGCTTGCCCGTGGTCACCAGTTAATACGTGGCAAACCTACATTTCAGTCGGGCCTGGTGACTCCAGGGCCAGTGTGCTTCCCTCCACGCTATCTGGCCTCCGTTATAAAAGTCCTACAAAATGGGCCTTAAAGTACAGTGCACACCGATGACGGAAGGGGCCCAACATCCTATAAAGTATACATGACAGCACAGAAAAACACAAGTCCATTGTATCATGCATTTGGCCCATCTACAACCTAATATGCTAGCCATAATAAATGTTCATTTCATCTTTAAATAATGATAATTTTGCCACCTTTAGGATGTAGAAGGGCCCTGAGGGAGGTGACAGGAGTGGCCCATATTGCTATAATAGCCCATACTTAGCCCCTGGGGGTTGAAAGTGATTATCTTTAGAATGGTTTCCAGATATGAAGTGTTTCTAGATGCTTCTCTATTATTTTGATATTAACATTTTGATCTATTGATAGCCACAGCAAGTATTTGCTGTGCTCCTACAAATCAGGCACAGTCTGGGCCCTTCACATAGACCATCTCATTTGAATGCAATCATCCTATGAGGTGGGTACCAGCATCCGCATCTTTCTTTTTCGGGTGAGGAAACAGGCTCACCAAGGTCACAAGGCTGGTAAGCGGCACAGGCAGCCTGGATCCAGCACCTGGGCACTCGGTGACGGTGCCAGGCTACCTCCTTGAGGTTCCCCTGTGACGAGCAGTGGCTAAAAGCCTTCCATGGACCAACCTTTTAACAGCATCTGTTTCCATCACAAGGCACGAAAGCCAGGCCACCTGGGATCCAGTTCCAGCGGTATCCCTAACTCGATTCATGATGCTGGACAGGTGGATGGAGGAGGATGCCCTCCTCCATCCTCCCCACCAAATCTGTAAAGCAAGGAGGTAGATTTGATAGCTCCCCAAGTCCACCGTAGCCCAAACACTCTCTAATTCAGCTGTCAGTTATGGGGGTGTTTAGAGCAGGAGAATCTTGAATCAGGTCTTCTGGACTTTGCCTCTCCTACCCCAATAACAAGGTGAAGCAAAGTCTGGATGTGGACGTGGATGGAGGGAGGGCCGGCACCACCAGTCCGTCCACTCTGCAGACACTATTTTATCTCCCAGTAACCACCCAGGAGGTATTGTTTTGCAGATGAGAAAACACACTCAGAAACAGGAAGTCAGTGGTGCAGCCGGGATCTGAACCAAGTCTGACCCCCGACCTGGGAGAAAGAAAGGAAGGTGACTCAAGCCACAGGTCTGGGGCCACAGGGAGGTTTGTTCTGGCTGGGAAGATGGGTCTGGGCCACAGCTTTTCCTGTCACCTCTCTCTCCTGCCTGCCCAAGCCCCGCCCCTTAGGGGCCCTGCCCCTGAAACAGGCCAGAGGAGAGGGTCACAGTCCCCAAGTGAGGAACAGAGGTCACAGAGGCCCCGGAGATGAGCGCGCTCTGAATGGCATGTCTTTAGATGGTGAAAACACCCGAGTGGGTGTGGGTGGATTTGAGTTTAGAGGGTGTGGGGTCGTCTAGGGAAAGCATCTTGGAAGAAGTTAATTTTGACTTGATTCGGAAACAAGATGAGTCAATTTCACCTTCAAAGACACTGGGATGATGAGTGTGGATGGGGGTCTTATCCTCTGCTGCCTGCCCTGCAGACTGCCTGGGACCCAGATTCCACTCTCAACACTCAGGGCTCTCTGAGAGGGGGAATATGGATTCGTTCATTCAATGAGTACTTCGTGAGGACCTCCCACGAGGCAGGGCCCGTGCTAGGACATGAGGCCGAAAGAGACAAAGTTCCCGTCTTTATCCAGCTCACCTCCTAGAGGGGAGGGAGGCACCGCTGGGCCAGGTAGGAACGCTGGCTCAGGTGGAGGCTGAGACGATGCCTCTGGGGCTCCTGCTGCTTCTAAGGGTTGAAGCTACTCCTTGCTGTTTCCAGGCCCTCAGGTGAGGGGGCCACCTCCACCTGAACCCCAAACGGAGCTGGAAGCGGTAGCTTCCTGGGTGGACCCCTTGCGAAGCCCAGTCCTTCCTCACCTGCCCCCTCCCTGTCCCGGGTAGCTTTGGGCTTTCCGGCTGCCTGGTCTCTTCCAGCTGAGTCCCCGGTCAGCTAGTGGGATCCCCGGTGGCAGCCCAAGTCAGGAGCTGTAGCGCCTTCCCTGGGGGACCCCGCTGCCCCTCCCCCCCCACTAGCCTCCCTTCTCATTTTGTTTCCTGCCAGCCCTGCCTGGCTCGCCCGGCGCCGATGCCTCCCCGGCGCCTTTGCACATACGTTCCTCTGCGTGCGGCTCACTCAGGCTGTCTCGTAAGTCTGTCCCGAGTGCCAAACGGCTACGCGGCAGGCCAGTCCCCACGGACAAAACTGTGATGGATGGCCGGGTCCGCTCTCATTCACCCTCTGAGCGGTGGTCAGGGAGGGGTCAGAGAGGGGCGCGCGGGCCACCCATCTCAGCAGTGGGGGAAGGTGCCACAGGCAGAGGGAACCATGGGGTAAAGGCCATGAGCCTGGCACGTCCTCGGGGCCCACAGACCAGCGCGGCCTCGGTGTGGGGAGGAGAAGGTGCGCACAGGTGGACACAGGCGGGCAGGGTGCGCTGTCCTGCGCAGCTCTGGGTGAGGATGGCAATGTTCTGTGTCTGTGCTGATCGAACCAGTTACAGCTAAATGAAGTAAGAGGGGTGGGCAGGATAAACTAGGAGTGTGGGATTAGCAGATACAAACCACTATACATAAAAGAGATAAACAATGAGGACCTGCTGTCTAGCACAGGGAACTCTACTCAGTATCTTGTGATAACCTATAAGGAAAAAGAATCTGAAAAGAATATATATATGTAACTGAATCACTTTGCTGAACACCTGAAACACATTATAAATTAACTGTACTTCAATTTAAAATTTTTTTAAAATAAATTTTAAAATGTCAGCTCCTCAGACACACCAGCCACATTTCAGATACTTCCACGTGTGAATACAGTGGCCACCAGCACAGCGTCGTGCCAGACCCTCTAGACCTCTGTCCGGGGTTTGAATCTTATTCTAAGAGGATTGAGAGGCCTGAAATGAGGGGGACAAGACCCCCCAGCCCTGCCTCCTGCCACCCGTCAGCTCATCAACCCGGTTTATCCCTGCTGAGGAATTCCCCGACAGTGAATGAATTCAGTGCCCTCTCCTGGGACACTTTGTAGCAGGTGCTGTACCTGTGTTACAGTCCCCGTCACCTTCTTAGCCTGAGGCAGGGGCTGTGTGCTGCTCGTTTCTCCTTCCCCACCGTCCACACCGCTGGTACACACTGCGCGCTCAATAAATGCTTACTGGGTCCAACCGAGTCCACCCCCTTGCTCCAGAGCCAGGTCTCTGGGATAATGGACGCTGAGTGCAGCCTGGTCAAGCCTTTGCCTTTCTAAACACTGATTTCTCTCACGACCTTTGTCTCACCACCTGCTGTCAGGGATACCCCGGGGCTGCACCCGCGGCCCCAGCCCACCCTCCCACGCCTCCTCGCACTTCCTGAGGGAGACCCGCATCAGGAAGTCAGAATTCCCTCCCCGCCTGCCCTGGCCTGGTCATCCTGGGAGAAACCAATCTGGGAAGTCATCTTCCCAAGTATCTGAACGAATGGACTTTGTGCTGACCTCTCGCAGAATCCTGGACCCTCGCTGCCCTCAGGGGAACAGGGTAGGAATGGACAGACCCTGGATCTGACTCCTGGTGTTAACTCACGCCACCCTAGGTGTGGGTGCCCGCAGCCCTGTCGCCCAGGGTCATTTTCTCCGGAGGGTCCAGAGGGGCCGCAGAGAGGCTCCCGGCCCCCCCTGGGGATACGGAGAACGGAGGGGTGGGAACCGCAGGGGCCACGCCCCAAGCCCGTCGCAAGGACCTTGATTGGACGATGAGAGCACGTGACCGGGCCCCCCGTGCCCGAGGCTGGGACAAGAGGGGCGCCTGTGCCCGTTCATCCGCCCCTGCTGCGCTCAGCCCAGATGAGGGGGCAGGGCCGGCAGTGGAGGGAGAACAAGCAGAAGACTGGGTGCCGAGGCCTGGAGAGCAGGGGGAGCCTGGGTGAGTCCTAGGCGGCTGGGCCGGGGGGCCAAGGGGCAAGGCCAGGGTGTGCGCTCCATCTCCCAAAGCTCAGAACCTTTCAGAGCTGCAGTTCTGGTCTCCCTGGGTGCGGTGGGTGGGGCGGCGGCCCGGGGGGCTGGGAAGGTGATGAATAACCCAGCTGTGGTCCAGCCCGGCCCAACTGGCTGCTGTCAGCACTAGATCTGCTTGGGCCCCGCGCCTCTGCCAACCCAAAATTCCAGTTCTGTGCTCCCCACGCTGGCAAACGCAGCACCTGCCTTTCCAGCTGCCCTGCCCCCTGGCCAGCAGTGATGTTTTGCAAACCTGCGATAGGACTTGGGCTCGGGCGGAGCCCCAGCCTCAGGATTGGGGGGCGGGGGCGGGGAGGCACATGGCTATGCAGGACCGGAAGCCACTGGAGCGCAGACTCCAGGGCCTTCCCAGGAGGCAGCTGGGAAACAAGAGCAGGGGCTTTGGGGGCCACCGCTAGCTGTGTGACCTTGAACAAGCCACTTGACTTCTCTGTGCCTCAGTTTCCTCCTTTGTAACATGAGCTTAGTCACACCTACCTCACAGGCTTCTTGTGACCATAAATATGTATAAAATATTTATCAAACGTCTAGCCTGGTGCCTGGTATACTGCAGGAACTTAATGATAATCAGAGCGTCCTTCCCTCCCCCGGCAGCACCTCCTGTCTACCTGCGCTCCCCTCCAGACCCTCCCTCCCCTGGTTCTGCTCCCCCCTCCACCCGCCCCGCCCCGCCTCTCCTCTAGCAGTTGTGACTCCGACCTTGGGGACCTCAGAACATCAGAGGTCGAGGGGGTCTCAGAGACCATCTGGTCAACCCCTTGCTTCGTCGGAAGAGGCCCCTGAGAGCAGAGGGGCCTGGTGATCCCGCCTCACAAAGGCCTCCCACACCCCGGGGGCCAAGTCACTGCTCCCTTTGGGGGACAGTGGGGCTGGGTGACAAGCCTGGGGGGAGTCTGAGAGCGGGTTCCTGTGCTGGGAGAATCGTGGCATTTGTGAGGTGGAGCCGCAGCCCCAGACCTGCTGTGGGAGGTGCAGGGCTGGCAGGCCTGGCATGTGAGCAGCCCCCCGCGCCCCGTGGGCCCTGCACTGCGCTGGGTCTCACAGTCACCAACCCCAGCCGCAGCCCTCGCCGCCTCCTGATAATTGGATGCGTCATCCGCTGGCGCCCGCAGATAGGCAGCCACACCCAGGGCAGCTGGCACCCCGGCAGTGTTTCCCTTCTCAGCTGCTGGGCTGCAGCCGGCCAGGCCACGGATGGGCGCTGTGGGAGCCGGGATGCTCGGGCCTGGGGCTGGACCGAGGTCCTGCCGGGAGGCAGAGCCCGGTCTGCGTCGCCCCTCGCCTCGGCCCGGACTGCCCGTCTGGGTGCCTTCTTATCAGGAGCCCCAGTAACAAGCAGGCCGGCGCCTCGGCGTCTGTGCTCAGCGGGGCCCTGGGCTACGGGCTGCTCCCAAAGGGTCTGTCATCTCCCACCGACCCGGCCTGAGCTGGGAGCCGCGGGGGTCATTGTGGCCCGTCTGCCTGGCGGGGCTGCTGCCCACCCTCCGCACGCAGCCCCATCATGGCCACGCCCACCCCCGGCCCAGCTCACACGCTGCCCCCTCCCCACAGGTGTCCTGAGCTGGACGTACCGCTGCCCCCGCACCTCGTGCCACTCAGCACATCTTGCGTGCCCCAGCTCACTGGAAGGTCCCCGTGTCACCGGTAGGCCTGAGTATCACAATGGCTCGGCGAGCGTTCGCCCATCCAGCGGCATTCCATGTGTTCTCTTACGACGTCCTGCTGCCAGAGGCCTCTTTGGGCACTGTGTTGCCCCCCCACCCTCCTTCCAGGAGGTATGAAAGGCGCCTCTCCGCACACTTCGCATCTGCTGGTGTTGGCCCCCTCCTGCCCCAAGGAGACCCTGGGCGGCCTGGCTTCTGTCACGGAGGACTCTGTCCCCCAGCCCAGTGTCTCGGAAACTGGTGACGTCTGAACTCTGCTTAAGCCAGATAAAACCATTCCAATTGCCCTCAGCTCAGAGCTTGGGCTGGGGAGGGTGGGCAAAGTGACATAGAGACAAAACCTGAGGGCTTTTAGGACACAGGGAACGCTGGGGACCGCAGAACTGTGGAAGGCAAATGTGTGGTCCCGGATGAAGAGTTTTGCTGCTAGGTCTGCAAGGGGAAATCACAGGTGGCCCTCAGGAGTGAGTACTTTTTTTTTTTTTTTTTTTTGGCGGTACGCGGGCCTCTCACTGTTGTGGCCTCTCCCGTTGAGGAGCACAGGCTCCAGATGCGCAGGCTCAGCGGCCATGGCTCACGGGCCCAGCCGCTCCGCGGCATGTGGGATCCTCCCGGACCGATGCACGAACCCGTGTCCCCTGCATCGGCAGGTGGACTCTCAACCACTGCGCCACCAGGGAAGCCCAGGAGTGAGTACTTTTTGGATCACTGGCTGGCTTGGACAGTTTTTGCCTCTGCTCTTGTCTTTTTGCACATGGATTCATGACCCTGTTTCATATTTACCTAGTTCTTTAGTCTACAAAATGGTTTCCTGTCCTGATCTCTTGGGATCTGCCCATCAGTTTCCCGAGTGAAGTGTCCGCCCCCGTGAAGGCCCCCATTGTGAGGATGGGGCCCAGAGGGACTGCAGGACTCAGTGGCCGAGCTGAGTCTCAGAGGTCCTTCCTGCAAGGCTGAGCCGAGGGCTTTCCCTCCACGTCCACCCGCCACACAGCACGGGACAGTCTGGGGTGGACGGAGCTGCCGAAGCACACAGTCGTGGGGGGACACTGTGGCACCCCCAAAAGAGATGTGCCCATGACCTGACCACAGAACCCACGAAGGGGACCTTATATGAGCAAAGAGGCCTTGCAGATGTAATTAAGGTAAGGATCTTGAGATGAGGTCACGCTGCGTTTTGGGTGGGCCCTGGAGCCCATGACGAGTGTCTTTCCAGGAACAGGCAGAGGGAGATGGAACCAGAGGAGATGGCAGAGGGTGGGGGGGGGGGTGCAGCCCCAGCTCATGACGCCAGGATCCCCAGAGGCTGGAGCACGGATCAGATTCCTCCGCAGAGCCTCCAGGAGGAACCAACCCTGCCCAGACCTTGATCGTGGAGTTTTGACCTCCAGACTGTGAGAGAAGGCATTGCTGGTGTTAAGACACCAAGTTTGTGGTGATGTGCGCGTCCACCCTGGGAAACAGAGACACTAACTCCGAAACGCTCTCGGTCACCTGGCCTGAGCTGTCGGCCTCCCAGCAAGCCCAAGGGGCACCTGGCTGGGGTGGGTGTGAGACCCAGGGCTGGCCCCTGGGGCCGGGGAGGGGCTCCGGGATGACACAGCCCCTCGCTAATGGCAGCACGCAGGGGCCAGCAGCTCCCGCCCAGCCCTGGATAGCCAACCTCTCATCCCTTGCCCTTTGCCACCGACTTCCTGTTTGGTTTCACTCGTACCCAGAAAAGAATGTGCTCCAAGGGCTCGGGGGTGGGGGTGGGGGTGGGGGGGGCGGGGGAGAAGTAGGCACGGTGACGTCACCTCCCTGGGAGGGATTTACAAAGCCAGTCCCACACCTCGGCCGGGAAGTTAGCCTCGTGTCGTGGCCCCCCCACCCTGCGGGGCGCCATGGCTTCGTACATCCCGCTTAGGCGGCTAACGCGGTGCAGCCACAATTAAACCTGACAAGCAAACGTAATGGGGCCCTGTCTGTCGACGGGCCTTTCACTCAGGCAGTTTTATGCATCCTGGGAGGCCCTGATGCCTCCTTTCAGGTGGGTAAACTGGGGAGCTTCTCTGGGAGGAAAGCCAGAGCAGGACTCCAGTCCGGTTACTGATCTGTGATACTGGCCAAGAACTTGGTTCCCAAGGTCCATCCTCATGGTAAGATGGTCCAGCAGCCTTCAACAGGAAGCTTAGTTTAGTGTAGTTCTGTTTTTTTCAGAAATTTCCTCAGGATTTGCCGGACCTTCTTACAGACGGTCACACTGGGGCTCAGCTGGCTTCGCTTAATGAGCAGTGGGAGGTGGATAGGAGAGGGGAGGATGGGTGTCGAGGGGCAAAGAGCATTGCCCTGGGGGCTTTGTCCCCCACACTGCCTGGTACGAAGCAGAGGTCTGGGCCTGGCTTGGCCTCCAGCTCGCTGTGTGACTTTGGACAAGTCGTTGCCTCTCTGGGTTACAGTTTCCTCACTTGTGAAACGAGGGGTTTGGGGTAGATGCTCTACGTCGGTGCTTCTCAAATCTGCACGTGTGTTGGATCACCTGGGAATCTCCTTACGATACAGGCTCTGTTTCAGCAGGTCCGGGGCTCTGCACCTCTGACAGGCAGCTTGGCGACGCCTGTGCTCAGACCACGCTTAGAGTGACGGGGCTCAGGCCAGGTCGCCCGTGATGCCTCCAACGTGCTATGGTCTCTCAGCCACCACCTTCCCCAGGGCACTGTTTGAAGAACAGACAGGCTACTGGTGTGAGAGCACTTTGTAGGCTGCAAAGTCCTGAACAAATGTATGTGTTTAAGACCCACAACAGTGTGATTAGGACTCCATGTTTGGAGACAAAGGCACCTCTCATCCGCTAACGACCTCTTGGGCAAACGCGTCATTTCTCGGAGCCTGTGAAACGGGGGTGACAGCACCCACCTGGCAGGCTTGTTATGAGAATTAAATAAAGCAAGATGGTTGAGAGCAGCACCCCACAGAAGGCACCGGGCCACCAGCGCCCCTCGACTACTGTCCTCTTTATGGATGGGGACGGCCAGGGAGCTGCTGCGGCCACCCTCGCCCATGCTTTCCCCTCTCATCCTAGAGTCCAACCTGCCAGGTGATGGCATAACTGCCACCTGGTCCCCAGGGTCCCCCGAGTCCCACCCAGCTCCTCCCCTTTCCCTGCTGTCCTGGAGGCGGGGCCCCAGCTCCTCTCCAGGTCCCCTGGGTGTGTTGACTCCACGGGGAGCAGCTGGGGAGCCTGTGAGCTGGGCCTCAGCTGCCGAGGGGGTCGGGGCAGGAGGGAGGCGCAGGTCAGGGGGAGCCGAGGTTCATCTCCCTTGGGAAATGAACGCCCCGAGGTGCTTGGGCGGGCGTGGCCGTCAGTCTCCATGGCAATGCCGTTTGTGGGTGGAAGTGGGCAGGCAAGGCGGCGCCAGTGGACGCTGGGGGCAGGCTCAGAGCCCCCCACTGGCCAGCAGGGGCTTTTCCTTTCCCCACCCCGACCTCGCGTCCGCCCCGCTCTCCCTCCACGAGCCCTGGCGGGGTGGCCGCTGTGGCAGCCGGGACGCTGCCAGACGAAGACTCTCTCAACGCCTGCAGTGAAGTCCGGTTACGTCTAAACAGAACCATTGCCCTCATGGCTGTTGGTGCTGATTCTCCGGTCAGCGTGGGTCTGACGATGACAGACGCCTTACTCAGCCCACTGGCCACGGAGAGTCCCCTGCAGGCCAGAGCTGGGCCCCTGGGGAGGGGGCTCAGGGGACCTGGTGCCCAGCCCAGTCCTGTCTGAACTGAGCTCCACGCTCCAGGCCAGGGGTCTCTGACCAAGACTGGGGTAGCTCTCAGTTTCTAGGTATAAAGCTTTAGGTTTGTAGATGTGTAATGTTTACATAATATACTTAAATATACAGAAAAAAAAAGTAAACTATCTTATTGTCTATACCAGATTCCGGGGACGCACTGGCCCACTTTCTCGTTCTGACCACGCTGCAGAACCAATAGTAGGAAACAAACCAACTTGCCCATTTAAGGTAACTGAGGTGCTGGTTTGTAACAATCTGTCGTGTGTTCTTTCACAGTCACTTGGGTGAGTGATGAATTCAACATTGAAACTGCACATGGGGCTGTTACTGCTTATCTCAAGGGTGCCTGAGGGCACCCTCCTGGTGTAGGAGAGTGGGGGTCTGCCCTCCGCCCTCTGTTTGCAGGTCCCCCTGCCCCGTCCCAGGTGAGGCCCTGGGGCTGCTCCTAGGGGGGCGGCACCATCTCCCCGGCTGGCCAGGCGGCCCCCACCTCAGCTCTCCTGGCCCCAAAGATGCCTGAGTCCTGGTCGTGACCAAAGCTCCTTCCCAGCCTGGCTGTGTGGCACCCTGCAGCCTTGTGGCTGCTTTGCCCACTCCAGCTCCTTGGCAAATCTGCCAGGCAGCACTGTCAGCCCCTCCTGAAGCTTCATGGGGGAGGGGCAGGACCTTGGAGAAGCCCCGCATGCCTCAGCAAGGCCGTAGGGAGCTGGGGGACAAGAGCACAGGACCACCTCTCCAGACACCTAACCTGCTGCTCTGTCCCTTTTTGGATGTGGCCCCATGGGGACCACTGGGCTTTTCTAAGGGGCCTGCCATTCGTGGGTCCATATACTAAGAAGCTAGGAGGGTGACTCCCGCATGGGGACCCCCACCGAACTCTCTGGGTGTTTCTACCCCTAACTTACACTTCTTCCCTCCCCTGAATGGAACCCGGTGGTGGGCAGGACCCTCACGCCTCTGCTGCCCGCCTGTGCCACCCCGGGTCTCAGGAGTGTCTTCCTTCTCCTTCTGTTGGGTGGGAGGCTCTCTACATCATCCCCTTTCTACGTGGACAAGAAGTCTCCCAGATTAGTCTAATCACAGAGGAACTACAGGGAAAAGAAGAAAGAAAGCCTGGACCACATTAGGGGAGATTTGAAAGCCAGCCACCGCTTTACACAGAAATCTCACAGCAGCCTGCGGGACAGAACTGGGCTATAGGACTTGGAGCCGGAAGGACTGGTTTGTGTTCTGGCCCTGCTCCTGCCCGGCTCTGCTTTTCTGGACAGAAGAGCTTCTGCAGAGACAGGGATGTGGGAGCCGTTTGGGAAGACGGGGTGGGTGGGGGAGAGCCTGGGAGCTCCTAGGTGTCGGCACAGGATCGCGTGCAGATCAGGACCCTTGGAGCGCCGCTCGTCTGGGAGTCACCTCCCTCCTCACATCAGTTCCTGGGATGTGGCGGCAGCGGGGGTCCCAGAGCCTGTTCACAGGTTTGGCCGTGGTGGACCGATCCAGGCAGAGTAACCCTGAAAGTGGGGCTGGGGTGCTCTGGGTGCTGGGGGCCCACTCGTCAACCACGCTGCCCAGCAGGCAGAGAACCCCGGTGCACAGACAGAAAGAGAGTGAGGCAGGGGCCCGGGGAGGAGGGGGAGGCGGGGAGGGGCCCCCAGCCCCTGGTTCCTGAGGCCTCCTGGCTGGGATCCCTGATAACTGAGAAGGGGCTGTTCTGGGCGGGGGATGGGCCTGGTCCACGGGGAGTAGAAGCAGTGGTGACAGCGCTCCCCTGCAGCCAGGTGAGTCCACTTGCTCTGGCTCACGTGAGCGCGGCCCTCAGGCTGCCACAGCCAGTGTCCGCCCGCTCCCAGATGCTTCCCGCGGACACTTCCCTGGGGATGGAACTCTGTGAACAGTGAATCACGCTGGGACCCAGACAGGGGAGGGTCACGGGTACGAGGGAATCTGGCAGTGATGGGAAGAGGAACCAGGTGACCTGCTGGACCCTCCCCGTCCCCAGACCCTCTCTTTCCAAGGGAACAGCCCTGCCGGTGGTGTCAGCGAGGCAGACGTGGGTTAGACCCCCGCCCCTGGGGCTCCCTGGAGCTGCTGCCCCCAGGCTTCTCCCAGAGATGGCCGGCTGCCCAGGAGGGAGTCCAGGACCAGCAGGAAGAGTGAATGTCCCGGGCACAGCCTCCCGGACTCGGGAAGACTTGTCACCTCCACTCGCTCCTCCAGCCCGGTTGTCTGTCACCAGTCAGGTCTCCATCCTGGGCAGTGGTCCTTAAACAAGAGAGCATGAGAACCATTTGAGTGCTTCTCTTAAAAGGCACACTTTAGGGGCTTCCCTGGTGGCGCAGTGGTTGAGGGTCCGCCTGCCGATGCAGGGGACACAGGTTCGTGCCCCGGTCCGGGAAGATCCCACATGCCGCGGAGCGGCTGGGCCCGTGAGCCATGGCCGCTGAGCCTGCGTGTCCGGAGCCTGTGCTCCGCAACGGGAGAGGCCACAGCAGTGAGAGGCCCGCGTACTGCAAAAAAATAAAAATAAAAAAAATTTAAAAAGGCACACTTTAGGAACCACCCAAGTCCAGGGTGAGGCCGAGGAACCTGAATTTTTAAAGAACATGACAGGTCCAGCTAATTTGTGGGGTTGCATTTTAAAAATCGAGATAAAATATACATAACATAAAATTTACCATTTTAGCAATTTTTAAGTGCACAGTTCAATGGCATTAAGTGCATCACGTGTTCTACGACCATCACCACCGTCCATCCCCAGAACCATTTCATCTTCTCAAACAGAAATGCTGTACCTACTAAAAAAAAAAAAAGTCCCTACCCCCCACCCCCCAGCCCCTGGCACCCACTCTTCTACCTTCTGTCTCTGTGAGTTTGACTATTCTAGGTCACGTAAGTGGAATCACACAATATTTGTCCTTTTGCGACTGGTCTATTTCACTGAGCATAATGTCTTCCAGGTTCATCCATGTGTAGCAGGTGTCGGAATTTCCTTCCTTTTGAAGCTGAATGATATTCTGCTGTACGTGTAGATCCCATCGTGCTTATCCATTCGTCTGTCAATGGACACTTGGGTGGCTTCCGCCCCTTGGTTGATGTGAATAGCGCTGCTGTGAACATGGGTGTGCAAGTATCTGCTCAAGTCCCTGCTTTCAGTTCTTTTGGGGACAGACCCAGACCCTCTCTCACTTCTGCCTCTGCCATTTCATCCTTTTTGCTTCCATCACCCAGAACTTCTTGATCTCTGTCTTCCAAGCCCCATTCTATCTCCCTTGCCCCTTCTAAAACTGCCCACACTTCTTGAAGGCCAACTTGGGAGGCGGCAGCGGGAGAAGCCAGGCTTTGGGGGGACCGGGTGGTCTGTGTACCTGTCCGGGAAGTTCACCTGTCTATGTCCTTGGACTAGTTACCTAACTTCTCTGTACTTCAGTATTCGCATCTGTGAAAAGAAACAGATGAAAACCAACTTGTAGGATAGCTTTGAGAGGACTAAGAGGGAAGATAAACACCAAGTGCCCAGCACGGAGTAGGTGTTTATTAAACGCTGGTAGCGTTGGTGTTTAAGAAAACGTTCCCTAACAGGTTGGGTGCGAGGTGTGGAAGCTTCTCGAACTCTGCACCCAGAGGAGATGGGAAAAACAAGCCCCTCCCCAACTGAAACAAGCTGAAGCATTTTTGCTCCTGTAAATTTAGTGTCAGGTGAATTCTTGGAATTTAGCAAGTTATGTTTTCTGAGTAACCTCAATTTCTCTAACACATTTTCTCTTGCTTTGCCCTTCATAAGCTCCCAGAACAGCTGTGGAGAGTCCTCTGTAATTATAAAAATGTCTTTCAGGGCTTGAGAACTTGGTTCAGCCCCGACCTGTGGTCACTGGAGTTAGAACCCAGACAGCCCCTGCATGTGGCATGCCCAACGGGGAGCAGAGGAGGGTGAAGAGTGGCTCTTGTCCTCCGGACGCCGAAGGCATGAGGGCAAGACTTACATGCATGAGGCAATCCGGGGAACAATACAAGACAGATGTGACTCATTGGCTTTATATCACAGCTAATGGAGGGTGTGGATGGGGCCGTCGTGTCAGCATAAGCAGTATGGAAAAGGAATAGCACAGCAACTCTGCAAATATGCTGTGGGTGCAGGGAGACGGTGTGTGTGGGGGTGTGTGCAGGGGGAGGAGCAAAGCGTGAAAGAGATGGGGGAAGAGTCCAGTCTGGAAGAAAACCTGAGCGGAAAACAGAAGCAGATTCCTCCCTAGCGCATCCTGTTTTAGAGAAGGTGTTACTACAATCTTCAAAGACTGGATGATAAAACTGAATGGGATAAAAAGAGATTGCAGGGTCAGGAAGACAAACTGAGAACTAGCGACCATTACTAACCCAATAAATGATTTAGAAGCAGCAACAAACAAGGCTAAAAATAGAATGGCACAAAGGAGAGGCTTGAAACTGTCCCAATCAATGCAGAGAAAAACCATTACAGAGACAAAAATAAATAAAGATCAGCTAATGTAAGAATAATTAATATCCTCAAAGTAGAGAACCATACAAATGAAATAGAAAAGATATTTGGGGATATTGTACCAAAAAGGCTGCCCTTAAATGAAGGACGGACTGAATTTACCAATGGAAAGGACGCCAGGAATAATCCCAGAAAAAAATAGAGAGTTGGTCAACACAGAGACGTAACCTGTTTAAGTTACCGAACTTCAAAGCATGAAGAATTTTTCAGGCGTCCAGGCAGAGAAAAAACAAGTCATTACAAGAGGGAAACTCAGGATAGCCTCAGATTTCCCCACATCCAACACCAGGAGACCATGAAGAAATGTTCACAACACACGGAGGGAAGGAAAGCGTGGCCGAAGTCGAAAGTCAGCAGAGGGACCCGCAGACGTGAGAGCCTGTCTTGGAAATACCATCCAACAATAAAAGGCAGAAAACCGGAGTGACTCAAGCTGAGGAACCCAGAGAAGAAGGGCTGGTGGTGAGCGGTGCATCCGTTTACATGCAGAGCAGAAGAGGAGCACTTAAAACTCCCAACATGATGAAAATTCAATAAGAACAAAAATCAGGATGTGGAAGAAGGGGAGGGATGGAGTGCGGGAGTCAGCGCTCTGTCTACAATAAAAGCGTAACTCAAAACACCAACAACTACAGGCTTTTACTTCGATTTCAAAAATAATTTATTTCCTTGTCTATAGAGGGATCTTATAGGTACAGATGTCGCTTGTGGTTATGAATCATTTGTCCAAGGTCAAATAATGCCTTCAGCTTTCCTTTTCTTTTTCTATCATATGTAAGCACAGATAAACTTATCCTTTTCACATTTTCAAAGCATGTAATGTGATCCCATTCTTATACCATTATTTCTGTTTATCTATCATCTGTCTACCATTCTATCTGCCTTTATGTTTGGACATGTGCCAAGCCTGATGTACAGCAAATATTTATGTTGGTTATTTCTGGGTGGTGGGATCTGGGGTGTTTTATTACTTTCTCCTTTGTGGATTTCTGTGTTATTTGGATTTTTATGATAAGCATGTACCATGTTGACAAAACGCATCAAAATCACTACTTAGAAACATTAAAGGAAAAGTTAAAGTCAGAGGCCAGACAGCAGAAGCAAGAAGAACTACAATCCTGAGCCTGTGGAATGAAAACCACATTCACAGAAAGATAGACAAAATGAAAAGGCAGAGGACCATGTACCAGATGAAGGAACAATATAAAACCCCAGAAAAAGAAGTAAATGAAGTGGAGATAGGCAACCTTCCAGAGAAAGAATTCAGAATAATGGCAGTGAAGATGATCCAGGACCTCGGAAAAAGAATGGAGGCAAAGATCGAGAAGATGCAAGAAATGCTTAACAAAGACCTGGAAGAATTAAAGAACAAACAAACAGAGATGAACAACACAATAACGAAAATGAAAAATACACTAGAAGGAATCAATAGCAGAATAACTGAGACAGAAGAACGGATAAGTGACCTGGAAGACAGAACAGTGGAATTCACTGCTGAGGAACAGAATAAAGAAAAAAGAATGAAAAGAAAAGAAGACAGCCTAGGAGACCTCTGGGACAACATTAAATGCAACAACATTCGCATTACAGGGGTCCCAGAAGGAGAAGAGAGAGAGAAGGGACCCGAGAAAATATCTGAAGAGATTATAGTCGAAAACTTCCCTAACATGGGAAAGGAAATGACCACCCAAGTCCAGGAAGCGCAGAGAGTCCCAGGCAGGATAAACCCAAGGAGAAACACGCCAAGACACATAATAATCAAACTGACAAAAATCAAAGACAAAGAAAAAGTATTAAAAGCAACAAGGGAAAAATGACAAATAACATACAAGGGAACTCCCATGAGGTTAAAAACTGATTTCTCAGCAGAAACTCTACAAGCCAGAAGGGAGTGGCACAATATATTTAAAGTGATGAAAGGGAAGAACCTACAACCAAGATGACTCTACCCAGCAAGGATCTCATTCAGATTCAATGGAGAAATCAAAAGCTTTACAGACAAGCGAAAGCTAAGAGAATTCAGCACCACCAAACCAGCTCTACGACAAATGCTGAAGGAATTTCTCTCAGTGGGAAACACAAGGGAAGAAAAGGACCTACAAAAGCAAACCCCAAACAATTGAGATAATGGTAATAGGAACATACATATTGATAATTACCTTAAATGTGAATGGATTAAATGCTCCAACCAAAAGACACAGGATCGCTGAACGCACACAAAAACTAGATCCATATATATGCTGTGCACAAGGGACCCACTTCAGACCGAGGGACACATAGAGGCCGAAAGTGAGGGGATGGAGAAAGATATTCCATGCAAATGGAAATCAAAAGAAAGCTGGGGTAGCAATACTCATATCAGATAAAATAGACTTTAAAATAAAGAATGTTACAAGAGAAAAGAAAGGTCACTACATAATGATCAAGGGATCAATCCAAGAAGGAGATATAACAATTATAAATATATATGCACCCAACACAGGAGCACCTCAATACATAAGGCAAATGCTAACAGCTATAAAAGGGGAAATCGACAGTAACACAATAATAGTGGGAGACTTTAACACCTCATTTACACCAATGGACAGATCATCCAGACAGAAAATTAATAAAAAATACACAAGCTTTAAATGACACAACAGACCAGATAGACTTAATTGATATTTATAGGACATTCCATCCAAAAAACGGCAGATTACACTTTCTTCTCAAGTGCGCATGGAACATTCTCCAGTATAGATCACATCTTGGGTCACAAATCAAGCCTCAGTAAATTTAAGAAAATTGAAATCATATCAAGCATCTTTTCCAGCCACAACGCTATGAGATTAGAAATAAATTACAGGGGAAACAAAACGTAAAAAACACAAACACATGGAGGCTAAACTACATGTTACTAAATAACCAAGAGATCCCTGAAAGAGGAAATCAAAAAATACCTAGAGACAAATGACAACAAAAACACAATTATCCAAAACCTATGTGATGCAGCAAAAGCAGTTCTAAGAGGGAAGTTTACAGCAGTACAATCCTACCTCAAGAAACAAGAAAAATCTCAAATAAACAATCTAACCTTACACCTAAAGAACTAGAGAAAGAAGGACAAACAAAACCCAAAGTTAGTAGAAGGAAAGAAATCATAAAGATCAGAACAGAAATAAATGAAATAGAAACAAAGAAAACAGTAGCGCAGATCAATAAAACTAAAAGCTGGTTCTTTGAGAAGATAAACAAAATTGATAAACCCTTAGTCAGATTCATCCAGAAGAAGAGGGAGAGGACTCAAATCAATAAAATTAGAAATGAAAAAGGAGCAGTTAAAACAGACACTGCAGAAATACAAAGCATCCTAAGAGACTACTACAAGCAACTCTATGCCAATAAAATGGACAACCTGGAAGAAATGGACAAATTCTTAGGAAGTCATAACCTTCCAAGACTGAACCAGGAAGAAATAAAATATGAACAGACCAATCACAAGTATGAAATTGAAACTGTGATTAAAAATCTTCCAACAAACAAAAGTCCAGGACCAGATGGCTTCACAGGTGAATTCTATCAAACATTTAGAGAAGAGCTAACACACTTGCTTCTCAAACTCTTCCAAAAAATTGCAGAGGAAGGAACACTCCCAAACTCATTCTACGAGGCCACCACCACCCCGATACCAAAACCAGACAAAGATACTACAAAAAAAGAAAATTACAGTCCAATATCACTGACGAATATAGATGCAAAAATCCTCAACAAAATACTAGCAAACAGAATCCAACAACACATTAAAAGGATCACACACCATGATCAAGTGGGATTTATCCCAGGGATGCAAGGATTCTTCAATATATGCAAATCAATCAATGTGGTACACCATATTAACAAGCTGAAGAATAAAAACCATATGATCATTTCAATAGATGCAGGAAAAGCTTTTGACAAAATTCAACACCGATTTATGATAAAAACTCTCCAGAAAGTGGGCATAGAGGGAACCTACCTCAACATAATAAAGGCCATATACAACAAACCAACAGCAAACATCATTCTCAATGGTGAACAACTGAAAGCATTTCCTCTAAGATCAGGAACAAGACAAGGATGTCCACTCTCGCCACTATTATTCAACATAGCTTTGGAAGTCCTAGCCATGGCAATCAGAGAAGAAAAAGAAATAAAAGGAATCCAAATTGGAAAAGAGGAAGTAAAACTGTCACTGTTTGCAAATGACATGATACCATACGTAGAGAATCCTAAAGATGTCACCAGAAAACTACTAGAACTCATCAATGAATTTGGTAAAGTTGCAGGATACAAAATTAATGCACAGAAATCTCTTGCATTCCTATACAGTAACAATGAAAGATCAGAAAGAGAAATTAAGGAAACAAACCCATTCCCCATTGCAACAAAAAGAATAAAATACCTAGGAATAAACCTAAATAAGGAGATAAAAGACCCGCACTCAGAAAACTATAAGAGTGATGAAAGAAATCAAAGATGACACAAACAAATGGAGAGATATATCATGTACTCGGATTGGAATAATCAATATTGTGAAAATGACTATACTACCCAAAGCAATCTACAGATTCAATGCAATCCCTATCAAATTACCAATGGCATTTTTTACAGAACTGGAACAAAAGCTCTTAAGATTTGTATGGAAACACAAAAGACCCCGAATAGCCAAAGAAAGCTTGAGGGGAAAAAACGGAGCTGGAGGAATCAGACTCCCTGACTTCAAACTACACCACAAAGCTACAGTAATCAAGACAATATGGTACTGGCACAAAAACAGAAATAGATCAATGGAACAGGATAGAAAGCCCAGAGATAAACCCACGCACCCATGGTCAACTAATCGATGACAAAGAAGGAAAGGATATACAATGGAGAAAAGACAGTCTGTTCAACAGTTGTGCTGGGAAATTAGAACACTCCCTAACACCATACACAAAAATAAACTCAAAATGGATTAAAGACCTAAATGTGAGACCAGACACTATAAAACTCTTAGAGGAAAACATAGAAGAACACTCTTTGACATAAATCACAGCAAGATCCCTTTTGACCCACCTCCCAGAGTAATGGAAATAAAAACAAAAATAAACAAATGGGACCTAATGAAACTTAAAAGCTTTTGCACAGCAGAGGAAACCATAAACAAGATGAAAAGACAACCCTCAGAATGGGAGAAAATATTTGCAAACGAATCAACTGACAGAGGATTAATTTCCAAAAATATAAACAGCTCATGCAGCTCAATATTAAGAAAACAAACAACCCAATACAAAAATGGGCAGAAGACCTAAATAGACATTTCTCCAAAGAAGACATACAGATGGCCAAGAAGCACATGAAAAGCTGCTCAACATCACTAATTATTAGAGAAATGCACATCAAAACTACAATGAGGTATCACCTCACACCAGTTAGAATGGGCATCATCAGAAAATCTACAAACAACAAATGCTGGAGAGGGTGTGGAGAAAAGGGAACCCTCTTGCCCTGTTGGTGGGAATGTAAACTGATACAGCCACTATGGAGAACAGTATGGAGGTTCCTTAAAAAACTAAAAATAGAATTACCATATGACCCAGCAGTCCCACTACTGGGCATATACCCAGAGAAAACCATAATTCAAAAAGACACATGCACCCCAATGCTCATTGCCACTCTATTTACAATAGCCAGGACATGGAAGCAACCTAAATGCCCATGGACAGACGAATGCATAAAGAAGATGTGGTACATATATACGATGGAATATTACTCAGCCATAAAAAGGAACGAAATTGGGTCATTTGTAGAGACGTGGATGGACCTAGAGACTGTCATACAGAGTGAAGTAAGTCGGAAAGAGAAAAACAAATATCGTATATTAACGCATATACGTGACATCTAGAGAAATGGTACAGATGAAACCGGTTTGCAAGGGAGAAATAGAGACAGATGTGGAGAACAAACGTATGGACACCAAGGGGGGAAAGCGGGGGGCGGGGTGGTGGTGGTGGGATGAATTGGGAGATTGGGATTGACATGTATACACTAATATGTATAAAATAGATAACTAATAAGAACCTGCTGTATAATTAATTAATTTAATTTAATTAAAAAAGAATAAGTGAGTGTAGCTGAAATCAGTCCTGGAGCAGAGGGGGCTCTGTGGTGGGCGTGGCCCCCTTCCTGGGCTCAGCCTGCCTCTGATGACAGGATGATCGGACACAGGAGAGGCTTCTTGGGGGAGACGGGTTGACTTGGACCTTGAAGACAGGCAGGTTTGGAGAGCATCTGTTTTGCCAGGCGTTCAACCTGGCAAAATGGATTTAATCCTCCTAGGTTAAGACAGATTTAACCTTCCCAGGTCCGTGGGGTGGGTGGTGTCACCCCATTTTATGGGTGAGGAAACTGAGGCCAGAGAGACACAGCAAGGGCAGAGCACGGCACAGCCCACCACGGGAGCCGGTGCGTCTAGGAAGCCGCCCGCCGCGCTCCGAGCGGGAGTCCCGCGCAGGAGTTGCGCAGGACTCTGAGGGCGTTTGTTCCAGGCTGAGGCAGGAAGTTCCCTCACGAAGGCTCTGAGGACGGACCTGTGAGCACAGCAGGGACGCCCTGGGCCTGGAGCGGGCGAGCGAGGCCTCACAGGGAGGGGGTGATGGACTGGGCCACCCCACGCCACGCAGAGCCTGGCTCCCACAGCAGACGGCAGTGGTGGGTCAGGCCCTGTGGAGACCCCCAGGCCCCGAGAGCAGGAATGCTGAAGCCACAGAGCAGCTCGGTCCCGGTGGTGCCCACGGCCGCCTGCCCTGCTGGGCGGGGACACGCAGCTCTCGGCCGGGCCACGCTCGCAGAGGTCAGAAACGGCTCCTTTGCCCCCACAAACTCATTAATTACACAGTGAGTGGCAGTAACATGGTCTCCGGCTTCCTTATCCTCCTCAGAGCCTGGGGCCTTGGGACCCGCAGCCCCAGGGCTCTGTTTTGGACCAGGTGCCTGGCTGTATCTGGGCTTCACCAGCCCAGTGGAAAGTGGTCACCGACTGGATAGCAGAACGGCCGCCGCACAAGAGTCTGGCCCCGAGTCCAGCCCTGAGACGTGCCGCTGGGCGGCCTTGGTGAAGCCGGTCAGCCTTCCCGCCGTCAAGGCCCAGACCCGCAGAGGGACCCAGGACACCTTCCGAGAACATCAGCCCTACCTACACCCTCACGTGGGCCTCAGAAGCTCCGCCCTCCCCTCCTCACGGATGGAGTTCCCGATCTGCACTCCACCCTCCAGGACTCAGACACCAGCCCATGGGACAAGCTGCGGGTTAAGAGTACAGGCTTTGAAGTCCCATAAATTTTATCTGAATCATGGCTCTGCCACTCAGCAGCCTTGTGACCCAGGCTGAGCTCACTAACCTCTCCGAGCCCCTCAGACATAAGACGGAGATAGTATTATCCACCTGTATGTCTGTCACGAGGATTAAATGGTGCAAATAGCACCTGCACACAGCCGAGGCCCTTCCTGCTGGTCCTGACCTCCGGGTCATGTCCGCTGGCTTCCTGATTGGGGCTCAGCTGGTGCCTTGGGCAGGCAGGTGCCTTCCCTGGGCCATCTCTTGAGCAGTGCCGACAGCCTAGTACAACGGTCGACCCCACCACAGGCCCCGGAAGAGGGCAGGGCAGGCTGCGGGCTGGATGGCCCTGGGCCTCCAGAGTGCGCCGGGCACCGAGAGACACCTTGCGATCACGGCTGTCCAACAAGCGTAATGAGATCCACACGCGCAATTTAAATCTTCCAGCAATTGCATTTAAAGAAGCAAAAAGAGGGACTTCCCTGGTGGCGCAGTCGTTAAGAATCCGCCTGCCAATGCGGGGAACACGGGTTCGAGCCCTGGTCCGGGAAGATCCCACATGCCGCGGAGCGACTAAGCCTGTGCGCCACAACTACTGAGCCTGCGCTCTAGAGCCCAAGAGCCACAACTACTGAGCCCGTGTGCCACAACTACTGAAGCCTGCGCACCTAGAGCCCGTGCTCCGCAACAAGAGAAGCCACCGCAGTGAGAAGCCCACGCACCGCAATGAAGAGTAGCCCCCACTCGCTGCAACTAGAGAAAGCCCGCGTGCAGCAACGAAGGCCCAGCGCAGCCAAAAATAAATAAATTAATTTTAAAAAAAGAAGTAAAAAGAAACAGGTGAAATTAAATTTAATAACACATTTTATTTAACACAATATATCCCAAATATTATCATTCAACATGTAACCAGTATAAAAATTATCGTGACATTTTGACATTCCTTTTCTCCTACGCCTGTTTGACACCTGTGCTCTACAGGCAGGTGTGGTATTAACAGATTTTCAAGATACAGACACTGAGAGTATTTGGTGAGAAGAGTGAGGTGTGGGCCCAGGAAACAGTAAAATGTGCCTCCCCTCCCTCCTCCCCCCCTTCCTCCTCCCCCCTCCCCTTCCTCCTCCCTCCTCCCCCTCCCCTCCCTCCTCCCTCCTCCCCCTCCCCTCCCTCCTCCCTCCTCCCCCCTCCCCCTCCCTCCTCCCCTCCCTCCTCTGCCCTCCTCCCCCTCCTCCCTCCTCCCATCCCTCTTCCCTCCTCCCCTCCCTCCTCCCTCTCTGCCCTCCTCCCACCCCTCCTCCCATCCCTCCTCCATCCTCCCCTCCCTCCTCTGCCCTCCTCCCTCCTCCCCTCCCTCTCCTCCCTCCTCCCATCCCTCTTCCCTCCTCCCTCCCTCCTCCCCTCCCTCCTCTCTCCCCCCTCCTCCCCTCCTCCCCTCCCTCCTCCCTCCTCCCTCCTCCCCACCCTCCTCCACCCTCACCAGGCTCTGTGCAGGCACTCCTCTCCCCACCCCCAGCTCCCCACTCCCAGGGCAGCTCTAGGCTGAAAGGTGAGGAGTCCAGCCCCAGCTGGACTATCTTGATTTGTGGACATTTATCAAAGCTCTTCATGACTGAGGTCTGTGCATTTGACTTCCTGCCAGCTCTGCTCCCAGCAGGGCCCCTACCTGGGGCAAGGGAGGGACAGAAATGGACAGAGAAAAGGCCCCCTGGACCTCAGGCCCCGGGGAACTCTGGGGACACAGGCGGCCCCAAATCCTCCCTCCACCACTTCACCCCACACGCATTAGTGACGGGCCCAGGAAGGGTGTGGCCCGGACTGGCCCCTGCCCTCCCAGCTCCCACCCCAAAGGGGAGCAGCCTTCCCCGGGGAGGCCTGAGAGCCCCTCGCCTCTGCCTCGTGCTGCCCGGTGGGCGGCTGGGCTCAGGAACCCGGCCCTGCGCTTCCCGCCTGCCCTCACGATGTCCGCGGCCACCCTCGGGCCAGCCTGGCACAGGAGGTCCCACAGAGGCTAATCGCCCGCCCCTTCTATCCTGAGGATGGGAGGGCACAGTCGTGCCTCGTGGTGACAGGACATGCTCCCCACCTCATGCCTGGCGCGTCTGCAGGTGGCTGTCGGGTGACCGGAACTCCCAGCTCAGGAGAGGCGCCCATTGAGGGGCACCCTCCCACCCTGCCCGCTCCTTACTTTGACCCGGGCCCCGGAGGGCAGCTGTGTGTCCTGACAGAGCCCCTCTTCCTCTGTAAAACGGGCAGGGACACCCCTCGTGAGACGGTCCTGAGAAATACATGAGGTTGCGGGATCAGGACCCAGGACACAAGAAGTGCTGACTCGGTGGCCAGTCACTTCCTCCTGTCTCTCTGGCTAGAGGACGGCCCTGCGCCCCTCACAGTAAGGGGGTGTCTCAGGATGACTTGAGCCATGCTCCTCTCTCTGGAGCAGGCCCAGCACCAGGTCCTCGAAGTGTGAGTCACGGAGCCCAGGGATCTCCCTGGGGCCCCTGGAGCTGGGGAAGGAGGGGGGCTGTTCCTGGAGGGTGGGGTCTGGCCCACCATGCCCACTCTGTCTGAGCGGCTCCACTTTTATCTGCTTCAGGTATTAGGGCTTCAAATGCTGTTATTTGAAAAGAAATTTTTGGTGCCCCAAAACGTTGAAGTCTTTTCTCTATAACCTCTCATGTGTTAGACTGGAAAACACAGGCCCCATCACACAGGACGAGATGCAGACAGGTGGGCCAGGTCAAGGCCTGGGGCAGGTGGCTACTAACACCAGGGGCTGAGCCCAACTGCCCCTCCCGAGGCAGGGGGTAGGGGTACTGGCCTCCCGGGCAGCGATCAAACTCAGGGCTCGGCTGTCAACACCCGAGGGGCAGAGCATCAGTCCCCAGCTCCCACCTTCCTGGGTCCCGGGGGCCCTGGGTGGGCACCACGCCGGGACAAGGGGAGAGCTCAGAGCCCCAGCAAGTGGATTCAGCCTGGACCCTGTGAGCTCAGTGACGTCACCAAGCCCAGGGGGGTCCGGACACAACCAGGGCACCCAGGGGCCCTTCCACTAGGGAGAGAGGGAGAGACCCTGCATCCAGGAGGTCAAGTCAGTCGAGCAAAGGCTTGGAACACACAAACTGGCACCTGGCACCAGGTGTGCCGAGGGACACGGGCCCTGCCGGCACGTTACTACCCAGGGAGCTGGGACGCGCTGTATCTTGATTTGTGGACATTTATCAAAGCTCGTCACGACTGAGGTCTGTGCATTTGACTGTATGTAAAACACACGTCAACGGCTCAAAGTCCTCGAGGGGGACAGACCCAGATGGAGGGAAAGGATGGACTGGGGCCCGCAGACAGCTCTGTGCCTTCTGACAAAGACAACCCAGGGAGACAGGACAGCACGGGGAGGTGGGTGGGGCCCCTTGTCGGAGCAGGGGCCCGGGAGCCACGATTCTCTGCCCAGAAGCCAGGGCCAGACGTGCCGATCTGCGCGCACACGATGACCAGAATCTGTCCCGCCCAGGCCACGCTCCAGCTCGGAGGCCTCCCCAGGACCTGCACGCCGGGCAGTCCAGGCGAGCACACTCCTGGCCCCTTTTGGTCTTCAGCCCCAGCTGCGGGGAGGGCCTAGCGGCAAGGCGGGCAGAATCGTCCCGTGTTACAGGAGCGTTTGTCCGCCTGCAGAGACATCTCCCTGCAGCCCACTGCCTGGCCTCCCTCCTCAGGTGCCCGGGCCCACCACCTGCCGGGCCCTCACGGAGGAGGGCTGGCGAGCACCCAGACGACAGGGTGTGAGCTGCCCGGCGGCGTGGGAAGGCTGGCTGGGAGCCACGACTCCTTGCTTGGGAAGCTGGGAGCAAGCACCGGCAGCTCCCCTGACGCAGGCGGGGGCTGAGTGCTGCCTCCGCCGGGCTCTAGCTGCGGCTGCCACGCCAGCCCCACCCCATGAGCCTCCTCAGGCCTGGGGGCGGGGAAAGGCCTTGCGCGTGCGCAGTGCAGTCTTCCCGGGAGTCCGGAGCCCGCACCCTGGGCCTGGCCTCCAGGTGAGGCCGGGCAGCCTCGCCTGGCTCTGGAAGAGGAGGCTCCCGGGGCGGGGCGGGGCGGCAGCTCCCTGGGCGAGGCCAGGCCTGGGGGACGGGTGGGTCCGCTAGCTGCAGCATTCAGCAAACGACAAAGGCACACCTCTCTTACCTGGAACAGGTGAGACCTCAGCCCACCTCCCTGGGCCAAACCCACTTCCTGCCCTCCCTCGTCTCTCCGTAATATGGCCCGACTGGCCCCTGCCCTCTGGTAACAGGAACCAGCCGGCTTCTCCCACTGCAGGGGGCAGGCCAGCACTGTCCCACCGGCGAAGGAACAGAGGGGCCCAGGCAGGGCCCCGCCCCAGGGGCTGATGGGAGCTTGACAGTGCCTGTGATGCTGCAAGGACGTGCCAACACGGACCAACTCCCTAATCATTAAAAACAAAACCAAACCAACTTCTCAGGAAGGAGTTTGAAAACGGTAAGCTCAGCAGAACGGGGTCTCCCTCCCCAGCAAGCTCAGGAGCGGAGGGAGGGACCCGCCTGTCCTCCCGGCCCGCTGCTCCCCCCGCGGCAGCCCTGCCGCCGCCAGTTCTGCCAGCTCCCGCTCTGCCCAGCGCAGGCACACACGTTTATCCCAGCTCTGGGATGGACTGGGCTGTCCTGGCTGGGACTGCTGCAGAGCTGCGGCAGGACAGCGGGTGATGGTGGCACTCAGCTCCCCGAGTCCACTGCCCTGTGGACTGCAGAACTACTCCCAGCCGCCGTCTGAGCAGGGACACAGCTCCAGGGGGAGGGGCAGGGTGGGCTCCCGTCCAGCAGACACTCACGCATCCCTTCCACGGCCGGCCCTGAGCTGGCCGGTTGTCCACGGGCCCACAAGCCTGGAGGAGGGGGTGAGGGGCGGAGGGACAGGCTGGGGGGTCCACACAGAAAGGAGAGCCCCCCGGGGGTTGGCCAGAGGTGGGGTGCAGGCTGGCAGGGCTCCACACTGGCTGTAGGTCTGGGGCTGTGCGGGGCAGGGGAGGACACCCCCCAGGGGAGGCTGGAGTTGGCAGGCTGAAGCCCAAGGTGGACGAGAAGGTCGCTCTGTTGGAAGGCACCCTCCCCACGGCTTCCGGCCAGCGATGTGCAGAGAAGCACCTGTCCCTGCCAGGGCCACCCTCCCAGGGCCTGTGCCCGCACGCTGGCCACATCACAGGCACCTCACCCAGGACACTGTGTGTCGGGAGGGAGCACAGCAGAGCTGCCAGGAGGCCGCGCCCTGTCTCCCCACCTCCTGCCTGCCCGCCTCCCTGGCCGAGGTGGGCTTGGCTGGACGGAAAGGGCTCCCACAGCCCAGGGAGGGTGTCTCGTCTGAGCCTCCGGCTGGGCCTGGCCGCCACCCTGTCCACTCGCCCTTGGCCGTGGCCACGCCCTGTTCTTGATGGGCCATCTGAGCCAGGCCCTGGGGGGCTCCACTCTGGCCACTCCCTCAGGGAGACACCAGGCTCTGGGCCCAGGAGGAAAGAGGGGGTCTGCGTGTGGGCCTGTCCTCCCGTGTCCTGGAGGGAACGTGCCGACACGTAAGCAGGCCCAGACGGCAGCACGAGAGAGAAGGTGGCGTTGGGCTGGGTCTCGCTGGCCCTGCCCACTGTCCCCAGCCACAGACCATGTGGGTCACCAAGACCCCCAAGGACCTGCCTCCCGACCTCCCCTCTGAAGCCCCTCTAAGTGATATCCAGGACCCGAGCCCTGACACCAGAGACCCCAGGCTGAGGACCATGGGGGGGGAGGGGGAGGGGGAGGAGGGCGCGGGGAGGGGAGGTGGCTGGGGAAGGAGACACCCCCTCCGCCAGGCCAGGGACAGGGCTCCTGGTCCAGCACGGAGTTCTCCCAGAAGGGCCCAGGGGAGATCCGAAGGGGAGGGAGAACCTGCTGGTGGTGGCTGGTGCCGCCCTCCATCCCCCTCCCCTGCCCCAACGCAGCCCCCTTTCCTGAAGGACGAGTTCTCACAGCCACGTGTCCGGCCCGGCTGCAAAGCCTGGGGCACCACCTGGTGGTCAGGTCTGGGATGGCAGGCCGCTGGGCCCCAGGACTCAGGAGGGGGCCAGGGCTTCCCCAGTGCCCCACCCACCCCACCCATGCACTCTGGGTTGGGCGGGGCTCCTGGCCCCCACACTGCTGGACTCCACTGCCTGCCTCTCCCACCTGCTCCAGCCATTCCTCACTGGTTTTGGCAAGCTGGCCTCCCTCTGGGTGCGAGCACGGATGGGGGGTCTGGGGGAGGGTCTGTGATCACCTCCATGGCACCAACGAAGGACTGGGCTGAGGGATACTGAGTGACTTTCTCAAGGACACACAACTGGTAAACGATGGTGCTGGGACAGGACGGCACCTGCGGGACACCCAGAGCTTCTCGGGGTGCGGAGCCCCAGGAGTCTGCAGCCTCAGTCCCAGGACAGGCCCTCCCTGGGAGGAGCGTGGAAAGATCATTAAACTGGGAGTTAGAATTTAAGCCCAGCTCTACCCTAACTCGCTGTGAGGCTCTGGGCAACGTGCTTTCCCTCTCTGGGCCTTGTCTGACCCCAGAGGACGTCACACCCGGACAATCTCCATGGGCTGGAGGCCGGGCCTCAGGTTCCTGGCTCCCACAGACAGGGGCTGGGCCTCAGGCTGCAGGTGAGTGACCGTGACACCCTCCCTCCCTGCCTGCCTCCACAGGGGAGTAGGTGAGCCAGACGCCTGTCCTCCTCTGTCCTGTGAGCCCCGCTGCTTCCGGGGCCTGCTGCCCTCAGCTGCCACCAGCAGGAGTGAAGGGGGCCCATGGCAGCTGGTAATGACCTGACCCCGGATTAGCAGCGTTCAAACTGCATTCACACTCGTGACCCCAGAGGTAGGCAGGACCGCAGTATTGGCCATTTGAGGAAAGTCCAAGACCCAGGATGGTTAGGTGAGGTGCCTGAGGTCCCCCAGCGGGCAGGGGCAGCCTTCAAGTCAGTGCAGTTTGTTTTCACCAGGTATCTGCCACACTTTCGTCCCCCACCCCAGCTCCCTGGCTCCTGTCACTGCAGCTGCAGGGCCTGGGAGAGCCGCCCCTGTGGCCAGGGCCCCTCTGCCTCTGAGGTTCGCTGGACCATGACGCCCAGTCCTCCCTCCAGCCGGCCTTCTGGGCCTCCCACTGTCCCCAGGGGCTGGAGCATCTCCCAGAGGCTGGTGGCCAGGGACCCGACAGGACACTCTAGGTGGGAGCCTGATGCCTGGGCCCGGTCCAGCCGTGGGCAGAGCAGCCTCAGGGGCCCCTCTCCAGGCCACCTGACCTCTCCCGCAGCACCACCCGCTGGCCCTACGGCCCCTCCCTGGCCCAGAGCAGCTGCGCCAGACTCTCTGCAGACACCACGGCCAGTACCCGCTTGGTCAGCCCCATGGCTTCTCTGGCCAGTGCCACCCAAAGCTGGGTCAGCTCCTGCTCGAGGATGCCCAGGCCACGGCCCTCTAACCCAACAAGTAAGAGGGTCACTTTCCTATTTGAGAAAGTCCCCATCGCTGCTGCCCTCCTGGCTATATATCATTACAACAGCCATCCATCACATTATTATCAGTGGTGATATTACTGCTAAGCCCCCAGAGTAATTCTGACATGCACTGAAATTTGGGAACTAACCCTACCCTCACCCAGGACCGGTGACATACTTGCGGGTCCCGTGCAAAATGCAAACGGGAAGCCCCTTGTTTAAAAATTAAGAATTTCAGGGTGGCAAGGGCAGAGCCTTAAGCCAAGTGAGAACCCTTCCAAGCGGGGCTCTGGCGGCCACAGCTCACGCTGCCCCCCACTCATTCTGAGCCCCTATGGGTCCCATCTTCCAGCCCTCCCCTCACCCCCACCATTCTCAGCAGGGGGTTCCGAAGACTCACGAAAGGTGGGGTGTCTCCAGTCACATGACGACAGCCTTGGTCGTTGCCATTGGTTGGCTGCGGCCGTGTTTTCACAGCCAATGAGGGGAAAGAGAGGGAGGCATGGGCGTGGCCTGGCGCGGAGGGGCGCTGGAGGGCAGGGCGGAGACCAGCGCACCTGGGCTGCTAGGACCTGTGCCCGCCCGGTATAAGTTACCGTTGTCTTGTCCTCTCTTTCGTTTCCTCTCTCACCACAGTAGACTGTCCCCAACGATCCTATCTTATCTTTTATGACTCAGTGCAGACGTGAGAAGGCCTTTCCTGTGCTTTGGAAATTATGTACAAAAGGCAATATAATGTGGCTTAAGAGGTAGACACGGGAGACATCTCACCCACCTTAAAATTGGGAACAGAAAACATACAACTCAGTTGAATAAATCTGCAATGTTTGTGACCTAAATTAATGCATTCAACAGCACTCTTTCGAGTACAATGTTTTACATATAAAGATCAGTAAAGGTGAGTCGGGGGAGGGGAGGGGAGAAATGAGAGGGGTGTGTGTGTGTGTCCGAGAGAGAGGAATTCTATTCAAATGCTTTGTGCAACAGTTTATTACTTTTACTTATTTTGTTAAATGTACATACCAGAGTGTACAAAAAAGTATTTCTTTTTCTGGTTTAAAGAATGATAAAACATAAACTCCATGTTACCTACCCAAGTTAAGAAATAGATCACCGTGGTTTCCCTGAGGCCTCGTCTTAGCTGAGCTGCAATTTTTTCTTTCTCCTCTCGCCAGCTCTGCCTCCAGGACAGAGCTGTGTTGTGCCGCTGTGTGTGTCCATCCTTACAGGGCAGCATGCTGACTGCCTGGTGTTGACCCGGAGGTAAATGGATGGACACACACTGTGTGTAGCTTATGTCATTTGCTTCTTTCGATCAAACTCTTTTTGAGATACCTCCACGTTAATGACTAAAGCAGTTGTTACTCAGTTTTGAAACTTTATTTCTTTTTCTATCCATTCTACTGCTGGTGCATATTGCATTGTTTCCAGTTTGTGGCTATTGTAACAGTCACGATGCTGCTATGAAATCTTTCCCCCAAGGCACACGTACAAAAGTTTCTTGTCTAGACTATAGCCTAGGCGTGGAATTGCTGGGTCAAAGCGTATCATTCCTGGGATGGTCAGTTTTCTGTGTCAACTTGGCTGGGATAAGGGAGGCCCAGATGGCTGGTGAAACATGGCTTCTGGGTGTGTCTGTGAGGTTGTTTCCAGAAGAGGTTAGCACTGGAATCTGTAAAGGTGGTCCTCATCAGGGAGGTTGGGCGTCACCTAACCCCCTGAGGGTCTGAATGGAACGGAGAGGCGGAGGCAGGGCGAGTTTGCTTGAGTTGGGACCTCCATCTTCTGCCCTTAGAGAGGGATGACCCTGCTTCTTGGGCCTTCGGATCACACCAGGATGGACACTGTTGACTCCCCGGGTCCCAGTTCCTGGGCCTCAGGTCTGTACTGGAAGTACCTCTGGCTTCCCTGGGCCTCCAGCCTGCAGACTGCAGACTGTGGGATTGACCGGTCTCCACAGCCCCTCAGAGTAAATCTCTTTCTATTCACCCACATGCAACCTATTGGTTCTGTTTCTCCAGAGAACCCTCACTGATGTAATTCCCACACTCCACCTGCTCAGGTAATGGCTTTCTCCCATTCACACCCCTATTAGCCATTGGCGAGAGTCCACAGTCTCACCAGAATTTGGGCGGACTGTTAATTTTCACTAGTCTGATAAAGTGACCCATTATACAATTATGGTTTAAATATTACAAATTGGGGTTTAGAGGTTAGGGTTACAAATGAGGCTGAACATTTGTCCATATATTTCTGAGCCAATATTTGTATTACCTGTTCTTGGAAAGGTCTGTTTGCGTCTTTTCCTCATTTTTCTCTTGAGATGTTTATTTTCTCATTGATTTGAAGGGGTCTCTAGAGACACGAATCACGGACAGTAACTGACCTGATCAGGCAGCAGATCCCTCGCCCATTCTGTGGCTTATACTGTCACGTTCTTTATTGACTTTTGGTAAAACATGTTGAATTTTAATACAGTCAAATTAATCTGTTTTCTTTTATGGCTTTGCTTTTGACATCTTAGGAAATCCTTCCCTACCTCAAAGTAATACAGATGTTTTCCTATTCTAGCATGTTCTAAGATTTATAGCTTTGCCACTTCTATATAAATTTTTAATACACCTGGAATTCATTTTCATGTATAGAATAAGGTAAGAATTCAATTTCACTTGCATAACCAATTGTCCCAGAACAACTTATGAAATAGTTCATCCCCTCCTGTTGGTTTATGGTGCCCACTGTGCCATAAGTCAAGTTTCCAAATAGGCCTGGGTTTATTCTTCCTGGTCCCGCGTGTGTTTCCTGATGCATCCAAAGTACGCTGTTTTAGTTATCAATACTGTAGTGATACTGAGCCTTGATATCTGATAGGGCAAATTTCCTCCTCTCTTTTTTATCCTTCTTCAGGAATTCCCTGACATTTTTTTTGGACTCTTTGTTCACCCACATACATTTTAGAGTCACTTTGTCAATTTATGTGAAAAGCCCTGTTGGAATTTTTTTTGAAAATGTATTGAATCTATAGATGAATTTGGAGCGAACTGATATCTTTGTAGTATTATCTTCCTATCCAGGGATGCAGTCTGTCCATTTACTTATGCCATTTAAAATTTCTTTCAAGGGACTTCCCTGGTGGTCCAGCGGTTAAGAATCCACGTGCCAGTGCAGGCGACATGGGTTCGAGCCCTGGTCCGGGAAGACCCCACATGCAGCAGAGCAACTAAGCCTGTGCACCATAACAACTGAGGCTGTGCCCTAGAGCCCGCGAGCCACAACTACTGAGCCCACGTGCTGCAACTACTGAAGCCCGGGCGCCTAGAGCCCCTGCTCCGCAACAAGAGAAGCCACCACAATGAGAAGCCCGCGCACAGCAACGAACAGCGGCCCCCGCTCACCGCAACCAGAGAAAGCCCGCGCGCAGCAACAAAGACCCAACGCAGCCAAAAATAAATAAATAAAAAATAAATTTATTAAAAAAAAATCCTATGGTTTAAAAATTTTTTTTCTTTAATAAGGTTTTATAATTTCTCCATTATCCATCTTTTATTAGCTCTATTCCTAGGTATTTTACTTGTTGCTATTCTAAATGATATCTTTTTAAAGTTACATTTTCCAGTTGAGTCGAGCTGTTTACGGAAATACAAATGTATTCGGTTATTTTATCCAGAACGCTTGTTGAATTCTTTTATTAATTTGTACATTTTGTAGATTATTCTGCATTTTGTATAGACAATCCTATCATCTGCAAGTAATGCTAGCTTTGTTTCTTTCTTTCCAATTCCTACATAGTTACTTGTTTTTCTTGCACTGGCGAGGAGCCCCAGTACACTATTAGCTATACATGATGACTGTAGGCATTTTGTCTTGCTTCTGATTTTAAAGAGAATGATTTCAACATTTCAACATCAATTACGATGTTTGCTGCAGGTCTTTGTAAATGGCCTTTATGGATGTCTACTTCTTTTCCTGGTTTGTAAGAGTTTTGTTTTTGTTTTTTTTAAATCACTAATGTAATAAAAAATGTATTAACACGTGCAAGGATTGTTCTAAATGCTTTACATAGAGACATTATTTTAATCCTCACAACACACCTATGAGGAAAGTGCTATTATTATTATTATTATCTTCATCTCTATAAATAAGGAAACTGAAACCCAGCGAGATTAAAGAAGCTCCTGGAGGCTACAGAGCTCCTTAAGCATTCAAGACCAGGCAGCCTGGCTCCAGAGTCTGTTTGTAACACTCTCAAACTTCTCATTGGATGTTGAATTTTATTAAATCCTTCACGTACATCTATTGAAATGATTGTGTGGTTTTCTCCTTTATTTTATCTATGTGGCGAATTACATGAATCATTTTCCTAATATGACCCCAATATTGCAGCTCTGGCACAAACCTACCTTGGTTGTGACGTACGAACATTACCCTCCTGCTGGATTCAGCTCTCCAACATTTGTTAACGATTCTGCGTCTACGTTAATAAGTTAGACTGGTCTATAATTTTCCACCTTTGTACTGTCCCTGTGGTTCTATCATCAGGTTAGACTAATCTTATTTAATAAGGTGGAGAGTCCCCCTTCTTTTTCGAGTCTCTGGGGAAGTTGGTTAAGATTATAAATGTTGGGCTTCCCTGGTGGCGCAGTGGTTGAGAGTCCGCCTGCCGATGCAGGGGACACGGGTTCGTGCCCCGGTCCGGGAAGATCCCACATGCCGCGGAGCGGCTGGGCCCGTGAGGCATGGCCGCTGAGTCTGCGCGTCCGGAGCCTGTACTCCACAGCAGGAGAGGCCACGGTGGTGAGAGGCCCGCGTACCGCAAAAAAAAAAAAAAAAAAAAAAAAAAGAAAATATTATAAATGTTCCTGATGCATTTGCAAGAACTTTTCACCTACCAGACTTTGGGCTGTTTTCTTTGTGGGAAAATGCTTAGCGACCAACTGAATGTCTTCAATGATATAGGACTATTCGGGTTTTCTGTCTCTTCTTGAGTCTGTTTCAGTAAATGATTTTTTTTTTTCTAGGAATTCACACATTCCGTTGAAATGTTCAAATGTCTTAACATCAAGTATTTAATAGTACCTTTTGTCTCTGCCGAATCTGTAATGTGTCCTGTTTTTCATTCTTAATGTTTATTTTTGCCATTTCTTTTTTTCCCTTGATTAATCATAACAGAAGTTTTTCAGTATTATTAGCCGTTTCAAAAAGACAACCTTTGAATTATATGACCCTTTCTACAAATGTGTAATAATTTACACACTACTATAATTTCTGCCTTTCATTGTTGTCTTCTAAGTTCTTTAAAGTTATTCTACTTTGTTTCATTTTAAAGAAGTTATTTGCTTTATTCTTTAAAAGTTATTTCATTTATTAAAAAGTTATTTGCTAAATGCCATGACAACCTCTAGATCTCAGTAGCTTAATATGGTTCAGGTTAATTTTCATATCACAGCCCAAGGCGGGCTGGTCTGGAGGACTTGTTCTCCCTGGAAGCATTCAGGAGTGAGGGGTCCTTTGGTCAGTGGCTCCACCGACCTCTAGAGCTACAGGGTCCTACAAGAATGCGTGGCATCAAGCTGGGCATTGAAGGAAGGGAGAGAAGGGATGCCTGCACAGCCAGTCCTAAGGGGGCAGCCCGGGAAGTAGTTCCCACCACTTGGCCCTTGTTCCCTGGGCCATAACTCAGTCTCATGACCTACCTAGTTGGGAGGCTGGGAAACTGTCTCTCACAGATCCTTCTCTTATTGGTTTAGAGCTTTTTTTTTCTTTTTCAGAGTGAGTGTATAAGCTATAAATTTTCTTCTGCATTTGCTTTTCACTGGATCCTACGGGTTTTGTGTGTAGTTTTCATTTTTTCATTTTATTTATCATTCAGTTCTAAATGTTTTCCTCTTTTCCATTTTTTTTATTTGTTTGAATCATTAATTGTTTAAAGATACATTTTGTTAATTATTCTTGTATATCTGTCCATTTCTGCTTTAGATGTTTTGTGGCTATATTTTTATCTATATTTGGGGGCTCTATTTTTAGGTCCACGCCAGTTCAGAATTGTTATACTTTCCTGGTGATGTAAACATTTTAACCTTTTGCAGTGACTCCGTTTATGTCTAGTAATGGCATTCGCTTTAATATTATTTATGTGCTACATATAATGTAGTTGTATCGGGGGTTTGTTTGTTTTTGTTTTACTTTTTGGCTAGTATTTACTTGAAATATCCTTTTCATTCTTCCTTTCCACCTTTCTGGGTCCTGTGTTTAAGTGTGTCTTAGCAAACAGGATACAGCTAGTTCTTTAAAATCTAGTCTGGTGATTTTTTTAACTGGAGAATCTAACTTGCATTTATTGTGATTACTGATATATTTTCTATTTATTTGTATTTGTCCCAGGAGTTCTGTTTCTCTTCTCCCCTCCTCTCCCTTCCCCCTCCTCTCCCCCCCCCTCCCCTCCCTCCTCTCCCCTCCCCTCCTCTCCCCTCCCCTCCTCTCCCCTCCCTTCCTCTCCCTTCCCCCCTCCTTTTCCCCCCTCCTCCCCCTCCTCTTTTTCCCCTCCTCCTTACTTGCCCTCTTTTTGATTGATTGCAGTCATTTTTCTCATTCCATATTTTGTTTGGAAGCTATACACTCAGAACCTATTCGTTTAGGCTTAACTCCAGTTATTGTTAATGGGTGCAAAAGTTTAAGAATAATAATATTCTAGCATATTTCACCTCTGATCACTCTTCTCCTAAACTGCACCTAATGTTTGTCCAATGTTTTAGTCTATCCTAGTAGATATTATTACTATTATTTGCAGCCAGCATTTTTTTGTTTACCCAAATATTTTCAAATATCTTTGCTGACCATTTTTTCTTGCATCTCAGAACTTATCTCTAGAAATCATTTTTCTTCTGTCTGAGGTATAAAGTGGAAATTATGCAGAGTTTATTGGTGGTAAACTCCGTTTCTGTTTTGCGGAAAAAGTCCCTATTTTGCCCTCATAACAATACGTGCAGTGACATGAAATTACTGCGTCATCAAGAGAGTTATACATGTTAAAGCTGTTGATACATATTACTTCCCAGGAGCCCAGGAGGCTCAGGGGCCAGGCCTGGAAGGTGAAGGAGGACCAGAGCTTCTGGTGGAGGTGGTGGGTCGCACAGCATCCCGTCCTGTCTGTGACACGGGGCCCATCGGTGACACGGGGCAGTGGGACTGTGGAGGGGCAAGCTGGGGCCCACAGAGCCTGCGCAGCAGTGTTATTTCCCAGCCCAGACTCCACCCAAGGAAGCCTCTGGCTTTGAGCAGGATTTGGCCAGACAGAGGCATGCAGGAGACAGGAGCTCGGGCCGGGGCGGGGTGGGGCGGGGGTGGGGGGTGGGGGGCTGTCTCTCCACCACGCAGACCCTCTGAATGTTCCCAGCTTTCCCACCCTTGGAACTGACTGCACAGCCCCGGGATGCAGAATAGCCCGGTTCTGACCCAGCTCTTCCCTCCAGCCAGAAGCCCACCCCTGGCTGGAGCCTGGCACAGAGGCTCTGCACTGGGAATCTTCCCCCCAGCATGCAGACCCCAAATTCACTTGAAAATGGTTTGCCAGTGTTAGCCAATGCTTTAATAAAGAAACAACATACAGAGAGCAGCTGTCCCAGCACACACACACACACCTGGCTCCCGCCCAGGTCCTCAGGCCCCCGTGCTCTCCCCTCACTGTGGTCACTCAGGCACAGCCCGTCCTGACCTCCCCCCAAGGGATCTGGCCTCCATCCTGCAGACACATCCAGTTCCCTCTGCTCCCCCAGGCAGGAGGCTCGCTGCCATCCTGTTCAGTGACTCAGCTTGGGGCTGGGAGGCTGAATGCTCGCTTCTTCTTTGTCTTCCCCAAAGACTCCGTGCCCTCCGGGAGGAGCTTCCCCAGGAGCCCACTCACTCCCCTCTCCCCGGGGCTCTGGGCACGGCCAGCATCCTGCATCCTCTGGGACTGCCTCCCCAGGCCAGTGCGGTGTGAGGAGTGAACCTTCGAGGATCTGCCTTCATTCCAAGGATGTGGGGACGGGCTGGGGCACTCCAGGGTGTGTTGGGGCTCAGAGCTAGATTCTGCAAGACACAGAGGACCAGGATCCCGGCTTGTCGTCCTGAAGGTCAACGTGACACCGCAGGGGGTCAGGCCTCGGGGCTCTGCCACGGGCGTGTGGGTTCAGATCCCCAGCCACTACGTGCTCCCCCGCTTCGGGCAAAGTTCTTCCCTGGCCCCGTGGGGAACCGTAACCTCCCCCAAACGATAGGTGTGCACACGAGCTGGGCACTTGGCAACATTCCTTTCCCGGGTTGAAAGGGCCATTGCTGAACAAAGGTCAATCCCGATTAATTAAAAATGTTTAGGAGTTACTTTTTTTTTTAACTATTCAAAATATAAGATACTATTGGGGACTAACACAATATTGTAAATCAACTATATTCCAATATAAAATAAAAATTAAAAACATAAAAGAAATGTAGGCTAACAATAAAAAAAAAAGGCTAGTTTTCTTATTAACACACATTATTTACTTTACTGGGGAATACCCATGAGAGAACCAGGGTGGCCTTGGGGCACTAGGTGTCCCTCTCTGGGCGTATTTATGAAGGTGCAACTGAGAAGAAGCCTCTTTCTCTCTCATTCAAAATGGGTCGCGAGGTCATTGTGGGAAGCTTAGGTGGGTGGCACGGAGCCCCTCAGGCCAAGAGCTGCTCACCAGTGATCTCATCCACTGCGATGGGCAAACCAAGGCCCCAGGAGGGCCGAAGGTGGAGGTTAAATAACAGAGCTCATGGAGAGCCAGGCGGAGAACCGCGCTGTCCTGACTCCAGCCCACCCCTCTAGAAGGGGACGGGCCCCTTGAGGACTCCCTGAAGGCAGACGGGAGCTGCGTCTCTCGTTCTCCCACCCCCCCCCGACCCCGCACCCGGCCAGCTCGCCCCCCTGTCGGGTAGCGTCTCACCCATGACGATGAGGGTGGCGGTGCTGATGGCCTGGCCCAGTGTGTTCTCGGCCACCGCCTTGTACTTGCCACCGTCCTCGGCCGAGACGCTGGGGATGACCAGGGAGCACACGCCCAGCAGGTCGGTGCTGTACACGGCGGGGTCGCCTGCCAGGCTCTGGTCGTTCTTGAACCAGGTGACGCGGGGCCGCGGCCAGCCCCGCACGGCGCAGGTCATGCAGCACTCAGAACCCAGGGGCAGCAGGTGGGTCCGCAGGCCCACCAGGAAGCGGGGCTTCTGTCTCAGGTCGGGCTCCTGGTAGCTGGGAGCCTTCACCGTGACCCTGTCTGCGGTGGAAACTGGCAGGCGAGGAGGGTCAGAAAGAGAGAAGGGCTGCAGCGAGTCCCAAGCCCCTGGTGAACTCGGGCACTGCCTGGACCTTCCTGCCTTGTCTCACCTGCAAACTTGGCCCCAAGGCTGCTCTACTCATTTTTTATCCTTTTCTTAAGATAATTTTTGGACTTTTTTTTTCTGTACTACAAGCTAACACACGCTCCGTGTGGACAAATTGGAACATACAAGAAATCCAAAGGAGAAGGAATAAAAACCAAGCACAACCAATTACCTACCGATGACCGCAGCTAGCATCTTGGTGTGGAACCTTTCAGACATTTTTCTACTTTAGAAACTCGTGAAAGTGAGAGAACGAGCATCTGATTTCACGGTCTGCTTTTTCTGGCAAGTGCTTTGAAGGTTCGCATCTATTTGACTGTAAAAGACTCTGTTTTCGGAGAACCACTGGCCTCTGTCTACCTTTTCGCCTGTCACTGACTCGAGAGGCCACCCAAGACCCGCAGACAGCTCCGCTCCTCGCGTTCTCCCCGCGGAAGAAGCGGGACCCACCCTGAATCGCAGACGCGGAGGACCCGGGTGCCGGTGGGCGGGGCGGGAGGTGGGAAGAGCGATGGACCGGCGGCTGTCCTCGCCCTCCCAGCCTCCGTCCCCGCCGCTGTCCGCGCGGAGCTCACCTGGCGGCTGCCGCGGGACGACCCAGGGCTGGCGCGTGTCCGAGGGCTCGCTGGCGCCCAGCTCGTTCTTGGCCACCACGCGGAAGTGGTACTCGTGGCCCGGGAGGACGCCCACCAGGGTGAAGCGGCAGGTGTGCAGGCGCTCGGCCGCGGGGCGCCAGGGCGCGTGCGGGGAGGAGCGCGTCAGCACCGTGTAGTGCAGCGGGGCGGCCCTCCCGTCGGCCTCGTCCGGGGACGGCACCCACTCGACGATCACTGAGCCCAGCGTGCCCTCCCGCAGGAGGATGGGCCCCGGGGCCCGTGGGCGCGCTGCGGGGACAGAGGGGTCAGGCTGGAGCCGGAAGTGCCCACCTGGCCCTGCCCAGGGCCCTGAGTCTTTCCAGGTCCCCAGGACCTGCCCGTGGTCCCCACTTCTTCCAGGGCCCTGGAGACACGGTCTCGCCAGGCAGGGGGCTGGAGCCAGAGAGAACTGGGCCAGTTCTGCAGTTACTGCTAGAGGGTGGGAAACCTCCAAAAAGACTCATTTTAATTCACTTTGTCTTGTAAGTAAAATGACACAGGAACAGAATGGGGGCTTCCATAAGACCAAGTTACAGAGCTCTCGCTGTTAGTTGCCCATCATTTCTGTGTTTCAGAAACCCCTCCGGGGCTGGGGCTGGGGGAGACCACCTTTATCCCAGGGGAGGACCATAGACAATTCTTGCCACCGCTCTTTGGAGTGATGTGATGGTGGTGACTGTCTCCGCTCACTGACCCGAAATGAGGGACAACAGAGGTCCGGGGAGGGCTGTGCTCAACTGTCCCCAACCCCCCCCCCCCCGCCCGGAGAGAAGGACAGTGATACCCCCCTCCCCGGCCCCTCCTCCTTTCTCCCTTGGGGCGCATAAGAAGGGTCAGGGTGTGGTCACGGGCACACCCAGGCGGGTGGAATCCCGCAGACCTGTGACCAGGCCCTGGGGAGCGGCCCAGCCGTGTCCAGCCGCAGCCCCGGCCTGCCTCACCTGCCACCCTGAGGCGGAAGCTATAGGTGGCCTCCTCCCCCCGCGGACCCCTCAGCACCACAGTGTAGAGGCCGCTGTCAGCGAGGCTGGCCGCGGGGACCAGGAGCTGGGTGAGGCCATCCTTGACGGAGGTCACACTTCTTTTAGGCAAGGGCAAGCCATCCTTTAGCCAGGTCACGTCCGGCATGGAGGCGGCCTGGGACGCAGAGGAAGGAGAGGTGAGAGGGGAGTTTCGTGGAAGCGATGGCTTTGAGCTGGGCTGAAGTGTAAGTGTGAGAAGAGCATCCTGAGGGGAGCATCTGGGTAGAGCCATGGGGGGAGCAGGGGTGGGGGGAAAGGAGAGGAGGCTGCAAAGGGGGGTTTGCAAACACGTTAAGGGCCCCGCACATCACCCATACAGACACCTGCGTCTCATTCTGTGAGCCACGAACCGCTGCTGTAAGGTTTAACCGGGAATTAGATCTGGCTTCACGGGGCTGGGGGAGCGAGGGCGGGCGGAAGTGGGGAGGACTCGTGGGAGGGGAGTGCTGACCACCCTGGTGCCCAGGCTGGGGTGCCAAGGGGGGAGTATGACTTGGGGGTCCCTGCAATAGTCCAGGAGGGAGAGTATGGTGGCCTGACCCTGACCAGGGTGGGGGGACCCGTCCAGCTGCCTGATGGCTGCACCACCAACTCCCATGAGACCCTCAGCTCTGGGCGTCAGAGGCACCTGGGGATGCTAACGGTGACCTACCTCACAGGCTTGTCTGGGGACCCAAGAAGATAACGATACGAACGGGGCCCAACACAGAGCAAACACTTGGTGTGTCTTAAATACTTTTGTCATCATTACCATCGTCATGATTATGGTCTAATAGTTAAGAACATGTAATTTAGAGTTAGATCTGGGTTTGGGTCTGACTCCACCACCTATGCGTTTCCCACGCAGATGATGATGATTTTAACAACAACAACAACAATAATAATACTGGGCACTTGCCATGTGCCCAGCACTATTTATGTCCTTTCAAGTATTAATTCCTTGAATCCTCAGAACAACCCTTTGAGATAAGTTACTATGAATACCCTCTCTTGACATGAGGACGTCGGAACACAGAGAGGTTAAGTTATGCGTCCAAAGTCAAACAGCTAGTGAGCCATGAGGTCAGAATTTGAATCCAGCCACCTGTGCTTCTAACCACACTGGCTGCTGTACTACACGTACAAACGCAGGCTACGTACTCTCACAGCAGACATTCTGAAGTCAAGGGGCATCACCCCGCTGCAGGGAACCCTTCCCAGACTAAGGAGGTGGCGAAGTGGGTGGGGGGAGGGGACGGGGCGAGGGTTTAGAGGTGCAGTACCGAAAGTCACCACCAGAGAGCGTCGTGGACAGGAGCAGAGTGGCCACCCAGCTTCCAGGGGAGGGCTGTCCTTGCCAGGAGGACCCTCCCCTCCCCTCCCCTCCCCTCCCGTCCCCTTCTCTTTGCGGCCTGATTTCCAGCACAAGCGCAGGTCCCTGACGAGGGGCCAGAAAGGAGCCGGGAAGAAAGGAGGCCCACAGGGCTGAGACTGCCTGCTGCAGCCCACTAGATGTGCTCACCTCAAAGTGGACAGGCACACGAACTGTGTCCCCAGCTCTGACCGTCAGCGAGTCCTTCGTGCTGGCGTCCATGAGGAACTTGGGACAGACTGGAACACACGGGATGGCCTGTCACCTCCCTCTGCATTTGGGCCCCAGCCCTGGTCACCAACCAGGCAGGGCTGCAGGGGGACTAGACGCTAGGCCAGCCCAGTGATGCTGAAACCCCCACTGGACATTGGACAGGGGGCCCTGCAGGAACTGGAGAGGGGGCCGGGGGGGAATCCTGGGGGGAGCCGCAGGGCTGGGGAAGGGGGGAGAGGGATGGGGGCTGAGAAAGGGAAGCCGTCAGGGGCAGCCTTAGGGTCAGGCTGGAACGGAGGGGGATGGTGAGAAACTAGCCCAGCTCTTGTGTTTTGCAGATGAAACAACTACCCATCTGAGGCAGGAAGTGGCCCCAGAGCCCGGGATTTGGGGCAGAGCCAGGACGGGCTCTGGGTTGTGGCCAGACCCAGGGTGATTTTCTTTGTGTGTCTCCCTTATCGTCACAAGGACAGCTGGGGTCTGTTGGGATGGCCCAGTGTCAGCTTGGGCCAAAGACAGGTCAGCTGCTCCAGCAGTTAACGCCCCCGGGGAAGACAGTCCACCTTCGGGTAACAGGGACGGGGGCATCTTCTGCCCTGACGTGAACTCGGGAGCTGAGAGGCAGCCGGCCTTCTCAGGCCACACTGGGGAGGCAGCAAAGAGTTCTGCAGCGAGCCTGGGCTTTGGGGTCAGTCACCTGGCTGGCACCCGGGCTCTGCCGCACACCAGTGGTACGGCCCAGGGCAGTGGACTGCTGACCTCGGTTTCCTTATCTGTAAATTGGGGATAGTATTGACCTTGTAGGATTTTCACGAGTTACAATGAAAATGCGTGTCTGAAAGGGCCTGCCTAGCCCAGTGCCCTGCTCTTACTAGGCGCCCAAGACGTGACACTTCACTAAGGTGGGGGTGAGGTGGGGGTCCCGGCTCAGCTAGCTCATGGGTGCAACTCAGAGGCCCTCCCCAGGAAGGGCCTGGGCTGGAGAAGGGAGGTGGACTCACCACTGACGGGCATGGCTTGCACCACCGTGTCCAGGGCAGTGGGCGGGCCTCGGCCCCCGTCATTCACGGCTGTCACCCGCACGAAGTAGCCCTCCCGAGGCCGCAGCCCCTTGATCGTGTAGGTAGTGCCCGGCACGGTGCCTGCGTGGCACGGACTCCACTGCGGGCTGGCTGAGTCGCCCAGCTCTACCACGTAGCCCAGCGCTTCGTCCCCATCCTGGGGGTCCGGTTGGGCCCAGCTCAGGGTGATGCTGGCGTGCAACGTGTCCGTGACCTGGAGATCCCTCACGGGCCCGGGGGGTCCTGGCCAGGCACCACGGGGTGTCAGGAGCGGCAACACCTCTCCTGAGGGAGGCCCCTCGGTGGCCACTCACTGGTTTCCCACGGGCGGCTGGGGATTGCTTTCACTTAGGGGTCCGCCTCCAGGCTTTGCTAAAGCACCCGCCTGAACCCGAACCCTTACTCTACCCTGGACTCCTCCTCAGTCTGCACCACCCATCCCAGCTCGCCTCCTCCGGGAAGCCTCCCCCGACTCCTTCCACGCACGTGCCAACCTGCCAACCCCCTTCCCCTAACTGTCCTTCCATAATTCCCCCAATCTGCTGTTTTCAACGATGAGTCCTTAGGTTCCAACATCCCTGAAGACTAGAATTCTCTTTTTGTTGTGAGCATTAAGCTCCTAGTCAAGACTGCCTTGGGTACTTAGTCCGTACTTTGTGCTCTTTACCTGTAAAAAGGGAATGATAACAGCACAGGCCCGCCCACCCACGAGGGTTTCAGAACAAAGGTGTGAGGTGTGTAAAGGGCTCTGGAGGCTGCACGACGGTCCAGGGCTCTGGCCTTCAAACCTGGGGAGCCACCTGGGGGCAATCCCTGGGCACCCAGCCCCCCAGACTCCCTGTGTCTCTCCAGGCCCCACGGCCACTTCCCCAGGCCCCGGCTGACACGGAAGGACACCCCTGGCACATCCACAAGGGCCAGGAACGCGCTGCTCCCCCAGGGCTTGTCACCAGCGGGCTCATGAGGGTAAGAGCTCAGGAGAGGCGCAAAGAGCAGCTGTAGGCCGCGGAGGGGTGCTTTGACAGGTGTTTCGTGGAACAGGTATTCTCTGCTTGAATTTGGGAAATTTGGATCAAACAAAGCAGGGCAGGTTTCTCTTCTGTAGGGCTTGGAAATGTCCTAGGCTGCCTGTCGTGGACATGTGGACCACAGGTCATGCTGCTCTAGACCAGAAGTGTCCCAAGGATGCAGCTGGTTCCTGACCCAATGGCAGCCCCCAGCCGGTGGTGATGAGCAGATGCTCGCTGGATGGAGACTTGATGGCGAGGCTCCCCATGACCACCCCCTCCCTGTAGGGCTGCTGTCCCCTCACTGGGGGCTGCTTACAGGATGGGACCAAGTGAGCGGGCTGACCCGGGGAAGCACTCTTCCAGTCCCCACTTCTGGCTCCTGGGCCTGTCTGGTCTCAGTGTAGGGCCGTGAGACTCCAGGGGCCCCTAAGGTTTGCCTCGCCCGCGGGCCTTTCGACCTTTATCCCCCAGCCATCCTGACGTCTCCTTCGGGACTGCCCCGGCCTGCTCATGCCACGGCCACCACCCTCTCCCGGGTTGGCACTCCGCTTACTCATGGGGTCCTGAGCAAAGACGGCATCCGATGGGGGCCCAGGCTCCCCGGGGCCAGAGGGGGCCACGGCTGTGACCCGGAACTCGTACTGACAGCCCTGCCTCAGGTCCAGCACTGTCCACTTCTTCTCTGTGGGAAGCCCACCCACATTAGTCCCGCCTGATGGGGCCGGGCGGTTCCTGGACGAGACCAGCCTGGCCCTACACCTCCCTGCCCCCCAGCCCCCAGCCGGCTCTGACTCGTCCTCTCCAAGGGGAGAAGCGTGCGCTCGGGGTCTCAGGGTCCGAATCCCTGTCTGGTTCTGCCGCTAACGTGCTGGGAAGTCTCGGGCAAATGCCTTCATGGCTCTGGTTCCCTCTGCCTTAGAGCTGCTGTCCTATTTCAGTAAAACGGAACCACTCAGCAGTGTAGGTACAGAAGGTGTCCTCAGTCCATGGCCTTCTTTCCAGAGACGGGAGGCCGAGGCTCCGGGGGGCACAGCCTGGCACCCAGCACAGCCTGCCTGGAGCGCTGAACCCCTCTTTCTCCTACTAGCCTGGGCTCGGGCTTTTCTGAGTTTGTTCTGGGCTCAGAAAGCAGTTTCTTGGAATCTACTCAGGGGGCCGGGACACTTCTCCCCGTCATCATACGGATGAGAAAGCTCACGTTAGAGAGAAACGCGGCGTGAGACTTCTGCTAAACCAGGCTTTGGGCCAGACAGTTCTTTGTTTGGGGACGGGGCGGGGTGGCGGGGGGAGAGCACTGCCCTGTGTGTCGAAGGACATGCCGCAGCATCTCAGTCCCTTCACACGAGAGGCCACCCCCATCTTCCCCCTTCAGTGTGACGACCCCAAATTGCTGGATGTTGCCAAACGCCCCGGGAGGTAAACCACCACCGGCGAGACCGTCATACTAAAGTGATCTGGCTAGATGCTGCTACAGCACCTCGGGCCGGGGGTCCAGGGAGGCTCTGGAGGCCAGGACGATGCAGACCACCGCCAGGCTGCTCACCAGGTACCGGCTGCTGGTTCACTGCCACCCAGGTGTTCCTTCCCTTCTTGCGCTTCTCGATCAGGTAGCCCAGGATGTGGGCACTGCCCGGGCCCCGAGGTGCCGTCCATGACAGAGTGACGCCTTGGCTGGAGGCCGACAGGATGGCTGGCGGGGGAGGGGGCCCGGGCAGAACTGGGGGCAGAGAGGGTGCTGGTCAGTCCGGGGCTGGGAGACGCGCCGGCTCCCGGGGGGTCCTTGTGGAGGAGCGGGCATCTGGGGCCAGCCACATGCTATCCCTTCTTTGGGGTGTCAGGGGTCTGAGCCAGCCCGAAGTTTGGGGGCAAGAGTGGTGGAAACAGAGAAGCACTGTGGCCTGGGGGCTAGACCAGCCCTGAGGCCCTCAGCCCTGAGGCCCTGGGAGATGCTGCAGATGGAGGACGATGCCGGTCCATCCCAGGGGCCTGGGACAGCGGCTCTGCTGGTCCGCCCCCGTCCCGCAGAGCCACAGCTGGAGAAGACCCCGCACATCCTGCTTTGCTGATCTGGCCGCCAGGCCCCACAGGAGCTGGGGTGAGGCTCTCACAGAGCTCTCGAAGGGCCTTGAGACCCCAGGATGTCGGCTGGTGGCCCCCGGTCTCTGGGCACAGTGGGGAGCCCGGCACGTCCCCTCCCTGGCCCCGGGCTGTCCTCTCACCCTCGGGAGCCACCAGCACCTCGTCGGACTCCAGGGCCTCCCCAGGCCCCTCCGCGGTCACGGCCCGCACGCGGAAGCTGTACTTCTTGCCCTGCTCCGCCTCGGCGTCTGTGAAGGTGGTGCTGTCCGCAGGGGGCTCGCCCACCTTCAGCCAAGTGCCGAGGCCGGCCTGCCGCCTCTCCACCACGTAGTGCTGCAGGGCCTGGCCCCCGTCGTCCGTCGGGGGCCGCCAGCAGAGGCAGACGCCAGCCCCGTGGCCGTCCTGCACCTCCAGGGGGCCCTGTGGGGGCTGAGGCTTGTCTGGGGAGGCCCGAGAGGAGAAGGGGGGTCAGAGGGGCCGCAGGGGCGGGGCGCTGGGCTCCTCTATCAGCAGACGAGCCTGCCCGGGGCTGGAGGTCCTGGGCGGGCATCACCTCGCAGCGTCCCTTGTCTCCACCCCCGACATGCACGCCCCCGGAAGGTGACACAGAATGCACCAGCCCCGAGCCCAGATGGGCACGGCCTTCTGCCCACAGGCAGTCCCACCTCACTGGCACGACTCAGCGACACCCCTAGGGCCTGGTGTGTCAGCTGCGGAGACACATGGCCCGGCTCCCCCCAGTCCGAGGAGGGGCGAGGACAGCTAGGGGTAGCTTTGGGTCTTAAATAGCATGCACGTGAGGGTTAATACCAGGGACACCCCCCCAGGGCCCGCCCCGCTGCCAGGGAGGGCTCTGCGGGGCCGGGGACAGGGCTGGGGCCAGGCTGGCACCTAGGACTTGCAGGGTGAGCTCGGCCTGCAGGGAGCCGCCCTTGCTGCTCAGAGCCACGCTGTACCGGCCGCAGTCCTTCCTGCTGGCGCTGGGGAGACACAGCCGCGTGGAGCTGTCCCCCACTGCCACCTGGGCCCCTCTGCCGTCGCCGCCAGCCACCGTGGCCCCGTCCTTGCTCCAGGTGGCCTGGACCGGGAGGCAGCTCTGGAAGGCGACCTTCATGGTCACTGGCTCCCCCGCCTTGACCACCAGCGGCTCCCTCAGCTTCGCCATCATGTCGGGAGCGATGACCGGGGGCTCTGGGGAGAGGACAGGGCACAAGGAGTCAAAGACGGTGGGCACCGGGCACCTGGGGGCGGGGAAGGAAGGGCCCAGAGAGAGCCCCCTCCCCACCTCGTGAGAACGGGCAGGAGGGACCCAGGGGCTTCATCTGCAGCAGGACGGACGGGGCCGGACCTCTCTGAGGACGTGCTGACAGGAATGGGGAGCGTGTGGTTGCTTTTTAAAACCATCCCCTCGACCGAGGGTGAGATCGCCGCGGGCTGCAGGCTGGCGACACGTCCAGACGTTCAGCAGTGGCGTGTGTCGCCGGCCAAGAGCCCGCCTGGCAGGAAAGGGCAGGGCCGGGCCTCACCGAGGACGGTCAGCGTGGCCTCACTCTGCTGGTCGCCGGCTCCAAAGCTGTACCTCCCAGCCTGGGTCCCCTCCGCGCGGGCAATGAGGAGCCTGTGCTCCAGCCCGTCTTGCTCGAAGGCGACTCCGTCCTGGGCGCTGAGCTGGGAACGAGGCCACAGAGGACCGTCACCCACCCCGTCCAGCGCCTCCCACCGCGGGCCAGGGCCTTTTCTAAGGCAACTGCGGGAATGAACTGAACGCTCATCGTGTGCTCGGCTGGAGCCAGTCACCCCCTTCAGTGTCTCATCAACTGTCCACGACCTGGGAAGTGGGCACCGCTGTTAGCCCATTTTACAGGCGCGGAAGCCAGAGGCCACGGCCGCGGTGAGTGGCCGCACTGGGGTCAGCCCGGTCCAGTGGACGCCAAGGCCCTGCTCCAGAGCCCTTGACTACCCCCTGCTGAGATGACAGCTAAAGGGTCGAGGGCCGTTCAGGGAGCCGAGAGCCCGTCCGGCTGGGCCGAGGAGGCAGCCTCCGTACCGGCCTTGAAGGACAGGCAGACTTCCAGAGGTGCCGGGGCAGGACAGCAGTTTGGATGTGGAGGGAGGGCCCGGGACATGTACAGGGAGTGGTGAGTGGGAGACACGCCCACTTAAAAAATCCGGTTTATTCCAAGCCGGTGCGTTGGTATAAGGAAGAGTGAAAAATCTCTCTACGCCTCTCTGCTTCACTCATCCCTCCCCACAAACCGGCCGGTAAGGAGGTGGGGGTGGGGGTACCTTGACTCCATCCTTAAACCAGGCTCCGGGTCCCAGGTCGCTGGTGAGGGTGCAGGAGAGCACAGCAGCCTCCCCGCGCTGCACCTCCAAGTCAGCCAGGCCCTGGGAGAAGTGGCCTGTAGGGCCTGGAGGAACACAGGGGAGTGTGGAGGACGGGCGCCCAGGGATCCCCCTGCCGCCCAGCCTCCCACCGTACCCCGGGAGGCCACACGTCTTGCCAGTGAGGCCAGGCCATCCGGTTTTCTCTGCAGAGCCCAGGCTGGTGCAGGGGATCTGGGGGGCCCTTAAGTCACACAGGGCGACGTCTGGGGCACCCACAGCGAGTTAGTTCAACAAGTCCAGTGCTTTGGACACGGGGCGTCAAGACAGATACCAGGAGGGCTCCGAGCCCCGTGCAGCGCGCATCCCCCCCACACGAGGAGGAAGAGGTGGCCTCCTGAATTGGGAAGAGATCCCTGGAAATGGGGGTCGCTGATAGCAACAAACTCCTGGGTCTGGGAACGGCCCAGGCACCCCAGTGTCCAGGGAGCCCCCCTTGGCTACCGCCTGGAGCCAGGGCGGCTGAGAGGCACTTACCCCGCGCCTCCTGGGAGAAACCGCCGGCGCCAGGCTTGTGTCTGGATCCGGGACTCCGGGTGGCGTCCGTCCTCTGGCCGCAGACGTCTGACCCGCCCTCTTTGCCGGCTTTCCTGCTGCCGGGACGGCTGGGGGCCTTCCCTGGGCATCCCCCGTCCTCTCCCCCAGGCGGTTCCCCCGGGTCTCTGGCCTTATGTGCTCCCCACCTCTTTGCTGCTCCAACCTCGACCCTGGACCACGTCTGAGTCCTGCTCCTGAATGGACCAAGCCTCCTTTCTGACCTGCCTGACTCCTTGGCTGCCCGGCCCTCGTACTCCTTTAGGGCCCCTGGACGTCGGGCCTCCAGGGACCCCTGCTCCCTCAGGAAGCCCCTTCCTCCCCTCTGTCCTGTGCCCAGCTGAGAGCCGGGCCCCTGGGTCCCCTGTGACCTGTCTCCAGAGCCTTTTCTGCCGGAGCGACCATCTGGGCCCTCCCAGGCTCCCTGGTGTCCCGAATCCCCAGGCCTTTGGGCGGAGCCATTCTCCCTCCCAGCAGAAGTCCCCTTACCCGGGACACCTGAGTCCCCTGGGCCGCTAGCCCTGCTTCTTCCAAGACCTGAAGTTTTGCCATCTGGGAACCCTGGGCTTTGCCCCCCACCAGCCTCCTCTCTGCCTGGAGCCCCCTCCCAGCCCCAGGAGGCTTGTGGCCCTTCATGGGTCCCCCCGAAAGTGGCATCTTCCTCCTGCAGGGAGCTTGAAGCCCTGGAGCCTGGGGGCCGGTCCCTGGCACCTGTGCTGTCTTGGCCAGACCCCTGGTCTTCCCAGCCTGGGCCCCAAGCGTGGCTTTCTCCACGCCCACCGGCGGACACTGACACGGATCTGCCTCTTTCCCCGGGCATCTGGCTGCTGTCCAGACCCTGGCCTGTACCTGCTGAGCCCCCCAACCCTGCCCCCATCCTCCCGCCACCCAGCTGCGCAGCCCCGGAGCCCTGAGGTGCCAACGCCCCCTGCCCAGCCGCTGGACCCCTGTCTGCAGCCTTAGCGCCTGACCCCATTTCCCCAGAACCCCCTGAGTCACCCCTATAACCAGCCCTAGCGCCTGACCCCGCCTCCCCAGAACCCCCTGAGCCGCCCCTATAACCAGCCTCACCCCCTGACCCCGTTGCTCCAAGGCCTCCTGAACCGCCTCTAAAGCCTGCCGCACCCCTTGGCTCCATGGCCCCAGGCTCGAGACCCCGCGACGCCCCTCCGTTGGCTGGCGTGCTTCCGGCGGGCAGAGGCCCTGCAGCTCGTGATCCCTGCCCAGGGCCCAGCGCCTCACCAGACTCATCAGAGCCCCGGCTCTCAGAGGCCGGCCCCGCGCGAGGCGCTCGTGCCGGGGGGCCCCGGGTAGCACCCCCAGAGCTGGCTCCGTCTCCAGAGCCCCCGGCACCAAGGCCCCTGGCTCCGTCCGCATCTCGCACTTTGCCCGCTGCCCTCAGAGGCCCTGAAGCCCCAGAGCCATCTTCATGGCCTCCTTCTCCAGAAGCCCCCAGAGCCCCCGGGGCTCTGAAGGCCCCGTAATCCCCAGTCTGACCCCAAGGCCCTAGTCTCCCCGAGCCCCGTGGTCCTGCCCCTGTGGCAGAGGCCCCGAGGCCACCTCGCCCCACGCCATCCCCGCGGCCCATCTCACCTCCGCGTCCTTTCTCCCTGGAGCTCCGTGGCCCATCCCAGAAATCCGGCTCAGACCCCATGGCCCCTGCACCTCTGAACCCATCCGTGTCTCCCAGTGTCCCACCAGGGCCCGAAGGACCTCTAAGCCTGTGGCTTCTGGCCTCCACTCCCCGACCAGAACCCATCAGCCCAGCCACCTGGGTGCCCCCCTCACCCCCTTGCCCCCCACCAGACCCCAGCACTCCAGGCCCACAGTGGGCCCCGGATTTGCTGGGGCTGGACCGTGTGTCATCCCAAGGGCCTGGGCCCTCAGACCCTCTTCTGCCCACCTCTCCTGTTCCCCTCTGCCCGGCTGTCCAGGCTCGGGAATCCTGGGGGCTGCTGGAGCCGTCCTCTGCCTCGCCGAAGGTCCCCGCCGTCTCCAGGCCCTCCCTTCCCCTGAGCCCCTGTGGGCCCCTTTCCCAGCCCCCGGGACGCCCTGGGCCTCCAGGGCTGGTTGTGTAGCCCCTTCCCCCATCCCCAGACCCCCGTGGGCCTCCCTCACCTGCCTCCTGCAGTGAAGACCCAGCTTTGGCTTCAGGACCCCCGGGCCCCACGGGGATGCTCCCGCCACCAGATATCGGTGGCCCCTGGAAGTCCTTGCATTCAGAGGTCTGTCCTGGAGACTCCCCTGACCCCAAGGGGCACCCCCGGTCCCCACGGTCAGCTTCACTACCTTTCCGAGAGCCCCAGGACTCAGGGCCCCCGCCTGCTGTGGAGCTAGAACCTCTTCCTCTGGAAGGCTCCAGGGCCCCAGGAGCTCCCACCCTGCGGCGGCCCCTGGTGTCCCCCAGGTCAGTCCCGCTGCCCTGCGCTGCCCTGGCCGCTCCTCTCCCCCTTTCCCCACTCAGGCCATCCTCTCCCCCCACCTCATCCGGGCTCTGCCCCTGCAAAATCTCCATCCCCTCCCCTTCTGACCGAGACCCCACACGACCAGCCTGGAATCCCTGCGGGGCCCGCTCTCTGGTCCCAGGTCCCAGCTGAGCGTCCCAGGGATGTTCCTGCCTGAGCCTGGGCAGCCAACTCCTGGAATCCTCGCCATGCCCCTTCCCTCCCCCACTGCACCCCAGCCCTCCAGCCTGAGGACGCCGGGACCCAGGCTTCCTGCCTCCTGCCGTCCCAGAGCATCTGTCCCCCTCGCTGTCGCTGCTACGACCTCGCGGTTGCTCCCCTGCGAGGCCCAGCCCTGATTCTAGGCCCTCCCCTGAGCCCCCTGGAAGGCTCCTGTCCCTGCGTCCCTCTCCATGGAGCTGATTTTCACCAAGAGGAGTGGCTCTGCCCCCTTCTTCCAGAAAGCCCTTTCTTGCCAGTCCAGGGCCCCAGGCTGAGTCGGCTGCCCCCTTGCCCCCCATCAAAGTGTAGCTGCGCCCACCCAGGCCACCTCTGTCTGGGCCGGCTGTGAGCCCAGAAGCCAGCCCGGCCCCCTGGAGGGAGCTCCCTGTGGGGTCCTGCTCTCTGGGTCTCCCCCGCTCGCCACGGATGCTTCTGGAATCTTCTGGGCTCTGGGCTCCTTGTACCTGCTGCTGGTGGTCAGTGCTCGTGGTCAGAAGGCTTTTATCCTTCCCAGCTTTGGTGAGAGGTCACGGCCCCAGAGAAAGACAGGAGAAAAGACCTGTGAACTCAGGCCGAGCCACGTCTCGGACCCCAGCGGCTTTGCCTGACCCTCAGTTTCCCCAGCAGGGAAACAAGCCGACCGTCTCCAGAGGAAGCCAGAATGTGGCAGCTCGTTGGTGGATAAATCCCATCATCACTTCCCCCAGTCCTGTATCCGAGGCCACCCCAGTTTGCTAGGTGGTTCAGGAGGAGTTTTAGAGAAAATACAGAAGCCAAAAGCCATTTGCCGTGAGCAAGTGGCTGGTTTATAAAAACATCTACTTGCCCTACTGCCTGCCTCACAAATGTCCGATTTACAGTTTCCTAGGATGACCTTGAACCCAGAACCCTAGGGGAGTTTAAGGGTGTCCTTTGGCCCAACCCAGGGGCTCCTCATCCTTAGTGGACCTGGGCCACTGTCCCAAGCCCTGTCCAGGACCTTAGGGCCATCCTGGATCTGTGCCCAGTGGAGCAGATGCCACTGCAGAGCTCTGGGCTGGCCGTGAAGGGCCTGCACTTGCAGGTGTCAGGAATAGATCTAGGGGGCCTTCCTCATTCTCTGCGGGGAGGAGGAATCTCCAAAGCAGGGGACTGGCAACAGAAGCCCCGCCCCACCTTCCTCCCGCCCTCCTGGACCCTGAGGTCTCGCCACCGCTGCAGAGGCGGGGAAAGACCGGGCGTGGCCCACTCACCCTCAACCACCAGCCAGGCGTCGCAGGCGTGGAGCTTGGTGCCGAGGGAGTAGCGGCCCACGTCTGAGAAACAGGCCCTTCTTGCCAGAAGCCGGTGGGTCAGCCCATCACTGGACACGAACACCTCGTATCTGTCACTCAGCTGGAGCGGCCAGTGCCAGCGATGCCAGGTGGCGCTGGGGCAGGGGCCAGAGAGAGTGGCCTCGAGGACCGCATCGCCCTGCTCCCCGCAGTGGGCACAGGCCAGCGGGACCACCACCTGGGGCAGGACGGCTGCCGGGGAGCAGGACACAGTGTGACCCGACGCAGGGCGCTGGGAGCTCAGCTTAGCCACAGCTCCCTGTCACCTTGGACAGGCCACTCCTTGCCCCAGGTATCAGTTTCCCCACATAAAGTGAGGAGTTATAATTAGGTTGTGAACAGTCAGACTCGGGCTCTGGAATTCTAAATCGGACCGTTCTATCTGGGGGCAGGTAGGTACAGAAAGGAAACCAACAGGCTGAGCACAGTGCTTTATGCCTGCCGTCTGATTAATCCTCACAACCACCTCCAGGGCAGGTGTTATTATTTCCCTTTTACAGGTGAGAACATTGAGGCTCTACGAGTTATATGGCTTGCCCAGCTAAGACATGGTCCAGATGGAACTCACAGCCTGGTCTGGCTGCCCCCAGAGCCCTGCCCGCTTCCGCGTCCACCACGCCAGGCCAGCTGGAGGTCTACCCGCTCCTTCTTCAACCTTGACTTAGCCCGACTCTATGATCTACCTGCCGCCCCAAGCCTCTCCTCCCTCCAGCGTCCCTTGAGCTGTCAGGCGCTGGGGCAGGGGTTGGGGGAGTGGCAGTGGGAAGGGACAGAGCTTGATGAGGGGGGAAGGGACAGTGCCGGTGGGGTGTGGGCATGGGAGGCAGGGAGGGGAGGGGTCTGCACAGGGCAGGAGCGGGCCGACCTGGTGGAGATTCTCGCTGGGGGGTCGTGGGAGGGGAGGACCCACATCCGAGAAGAGGCCGTAGAATTAGGCAGATCTGATCTGAGAGTGAGTGGAGGCTATGGACAGCCTGTGAGCCAGGCGAGAGCCAGGTACCCCATGTCTGAGACCCTCAGCGGAGCCCAGCCCAGCACCAGAAGAACACAGACCTCGGACCAAGAGTTTGAAAAGGCATCATCATAATTTAACCATTTGGGTACCCGTTCCTCTCCCCCGCTGCGAGGGGGGCTATGTCACGTTCACCTACCCCCCGCAAGGGAACCGAAATGGGCGCCCCCCACTCAGACTTCGGCAGGGCCGACCGCTCACCGCTGGCCTCCAGCTCCCTGCGGGAGACGCCGGCATCCGGCACCCTGACCCGGTAAAGGGCAGCGTCCCCCGGCCGCAGGTCTCGGGTCTGGAGCTGGTAGTGCTTCCCCAGATGCTGCAGGCAGTGCTTGGTCTGGTTGTCAAAGCCATAGGGGGCCGTCTCGCCATCCTGAGGCCAGGAGAGGAAGAGGGGGCTCCAGGGCCTCAGTGGGTCCACAGCACCTCCTGCCCCCATCCTGCTTGCTGACAACCGGCCCGGGGAACCAAACAACACCAACACCGCTGGATGATAAAGGGGTGGGGCGGAGAGGGGCGGGGTGGAGCCCCAGAGCACGTGGTGGAGGGAAAGAAATGCTCTAGGAATATCCATGGCTCTTACCACGCTGTAAATGATCTGCTGAGTTTATGCAAGAGACACCCGAGATTGCTGAGCCGGCACTGCGGCAGGTGGAGCAGAGCTCCTACCCGAGCAGGGGCGAGCAGGGGCCGGGAGAGAGCGGGTGTGGCCGGGCCCCCAGGCGTTCATTCACGAGGAAGCAGAGTACTACCAGCGACTGATGCACACACCCACCTTAGCCACGCCCTGGAACGACTGGCTACTTGCTGAACAACAGACGGTCCCTGCTCTACAAGGGCTCGGCTCGTGATTTTTTTTTGTCTCTACAATGGCGCGAAGGCGACGCACATTGAGTAGAAACCGTACCTGGAATTTTGCCTTTCGATCTTTCCAGGCTACTGCTGGGCAGCGCAGCCCCAGCTCCCGGGCAGCCCGCCATCACGAGGGTGAACCCCCGACACACCGAGAACCATTCCGCACCAGGCAGCCATCTGCTTTTCGCTCTCGGTACAGTATTCAGTCAATTACAGGAGCTACTCAACACTTAATGACAAAGTGGGCTTTCTGTTGGATAATTTTGCCCAACTCTAGGCTGATACGAGTCTTCTGAGCATGTTTAAGGAGGGCTGGGTTGACCTATGTATGGTGTTCAGTAGGTTAGGTGTATTCAATGTCTTCTTTTTTTAATTTTATTTATTTATTTATTTTATTTATTTATTTTATTTTTGGCTGCATTGGGTCTTCGTTGCTGCGCACGGGCTTTCTCTAGTTGCAGCGAGCGGGGGCTACTCTTCATTGCGGTGTGCGGGCTTCTCATGGCGGTGGCTTCTCTTGTGGATCACAGGCTCTGGGTGCACAGGCTCAGTAGTTGTGGCGCACAGGCTTAGTTGCTCCACGGCACGTGGGATCTTCCCGGACCGGGGCACGAACCCATGTCCCCTGCATCGGCAGGTGGACTCTCAACCACTGCGCCACCAGGGAAGCCCAGCTTTTGCCTTCTTGATAAAAGGGCCAGATATACCCAGGGCCACTTCTTCCCCCTCTTCCTGCCTGAATGGGGGTTGAGTTTGGGTCTGCAGCAGACAGCCTACGAGGGTGGGTGGTAACCCTACCCCTAAGGGTGGCAGAGCCGTGGGACGGGAAGAGTCTGGCTCTCCAGCGACAGCCCCGAGCTGTGGTTGGAGCCCTGGACGCCACCCAGGACTTGTCATCGTGGACATAAGGAAGTGGCTTTGTTTCTTGGGCCGCTTGGAGGAGGGTTTTCTGTTATTTGTGGGCAAAAGCATAACCAATTCAGAGACGAGATCTGCTTTCCAACAGATTAATTAAAGTTTAAAGTTAATTAATTTAAAGTTTCAGAAACACTGAGCAAACCGAAACAGAGCATGTCTGAGGAAGGATTTGGCCTTTGTGTTACCTGTTTGTCCCCCCCATGCAGATTTCTACAAAACAGCCTGAGGCCAAGAGAAGAAAACAAAGCCCCCTGAGTGAGTTAGCAGAAGACCAGGACTCGAAACCCACTTTCAGGGCCTGACCTCGGTCCCCAGGGCCAAGAGAATATCACCCAGCCCAGCTGCAGGGGGCACCCGCGCGCGTGAGCCTCCCCAGCACCCGCAGAGGCAGCGCACGTGCAGCGGAAGAAGCCCAGGGCTCTGCACCCGGCGGGGCTGCGGCCTCCGTGGTCTCCCCACCCAGCATCGGGGCCTGATTCCCCTCAGGGCTCTCCCACGCCCTGAGCATCAAGGGCTGGGCTGGGGGGTGGGGGGGAAGCCCGCCTTCCATGACCGTGAGCCTGCCGAGCACGCGGCCTCCCCGTTCGTGTTCGCTACTGTGCAGCGGTGCAGGTCTGTGCCTGGCTGGTCAGCTTGTGATCTGCAGAGAGGCCGAGGGCAGGGGAACAGGGGAGGGGAGCTAGCCTTCCCCTCCCTGCGTTCACTGGACGTGATGACGCTATAAAGACGCACAAGACACACTCCAGGTTCTCACGAGCTCCAAGGGTTCATCAGGGAAGCGGACCCCAAGACAAAAACCTGGGTCAGGACAGCGGCGGATGGACCAACTCTGCCATCAGAGGCACGTGGTGTGGCAGAGAGAGCTGGCTTTCCTGAGTCCGACGGATCCAGGACTAAATGCCGTCTCTGGCGTGTGCTATGGGCAGGTTACCTAACCTCTCTGGACCTTAGTTTCTTTACTTATGAAATGAGGTTAATAATACCCCCAAAGCAGTGAATGGTCAGGATTAAAATATATAATCTAAGTCAAACGATGAGCCCAGGGCCAGCACATCGTAGGTGTTCTGTGATGGGGAGCTATAAATATTACCGATACTGCCCAATAGCGACTGAGGGCCCGCTGCAGGTCGGGCACCGGCTGGGCACTTTACGTAAACCTTTAATGCTCATAAAAACCCCATGAAGGGGGCTTCCCTGGTGGCGCAGTGGTTGGGAGTCCACCTGCCGATGCAGGGGACGCGGGTTCGTGCCCCGGTCCAGGAGGATCCCACGTGCCGTGGAGCGGCTGGGCCCGTGAGCCATGACCGCTGAGCCTGCGCGTCCGGAGCCTGTGCTCCGCAACGGGAGAGGCCACAGCAGTGAGAGGCCCGCGTACCGCAAAAAAAAAAAAAAAAAAAAAAACCCATGAAGGAGGTACTATTATCACCCCAATTTACAGAGGAAGAAACAGAGATTTAGAGAAGTAACGGACTTCCTAAGGCCGAGATGCTGGGCCTGGGATTGTAACCCAGGCATCCTCCCTCCAGAGCTTGAGGTAAGCTCCAGGTAACCTATCAGCAGACGTCCCTGTGAGCCTGCTGGGTCCACACCTGGTTCTGGGAATATCTCCTACTCGTCTGGGGACTGGAGACCTTCTAGGGGATGGGAAGAGAAGGGCAGACCCCTGTCAGGGGAAGAGCCGCGGTTCTTAACTGCAGCACGTACTCCTTGCTGCCTTGGCTGTCCGAGATCTGGTACTTGCCGGAATTACTGAGGTCACCTTTGGAGCAATGCCAGTGCACCTGGGGTCCAGGCTCCCCACAGACCACAGCCCGAAAGATGGCATGTTTCCCTGTGGCAGGAAGAGGCAGGCGGGTAGTTTGATGAGGTGGGAACGATGGACAGGATCCTTTACTGAGATTTTAACTTACGTTCTGTCCACCTCTCTGGGCACTTGAACTGCCCGTTCCAAGAAGGGTGTCTGGCCTTGGTCCCCGTGACCCGAGGACCCCCGCGGTGCTAGGCAGGAGCACAGCCTCAGGCACCACAGGTACGGCCCTCGCCCCGCCGGAGGAGCAGCGAGTGGCCACGGGGAGGGAGGCCAGCAAGGCTGGGGCCGCGGGTGGGAGGCGGGGTGGGGACAGGTAGGGAGCCGGAAGGACTCTCCCTGGACTGGGAAGGGGATGAGTCTCTTGTGGGTCCCGGGTCTACTCTCTAGGGGAGATGGCGACCTCGGAAAGGCCTTGCTGTGATGCCCAGAGGGCCCGGTCCTGAGACACAGGGCTCCAGCCTCGGGAGGGAGCCACAGCTCCATCCTAACCTCGAAGCCTGGGGCCTCCCGCCCCCAAGGACCCCCAGGCCCTTGCCAGGAGCATCTCAGTAGAGAACAGCTTGGAGTAAAGAGCGAAGGGCAACCGCCCCGCCATGATGAGAGACACAGCTGCCCGTGACCGTGCTGAGCGGACACATAGGGTTAGATTTCGAAAAATAAAGGGCCATCATTTTTCTGAGGCCAGAGTGCGGTAAACTGGAATCCGTTGCAGGGACCTGTGTTGAAGAAAGAGCACCAATTCGCAGCCCCCCCCACGTCCTGTTCCCACCGCTTCCCGGGCACCTCTCTTGGTGGCCTGTGAGCGCCAGGGCGGCCAGCGTTGGGAGCCCCATTTCACTCAGTTTTGAAGGTGTCTCCGCAGCAGTTGCTTGTGGGCAGGGAGAGGGAGGGGCCCAGAGCCACCCTACAGCCCCAGCTGCTCCCCAGTTCAGCACGCAGGAGGTTCGCGTGCAGGAACTGCAGGTTCCAGTTCGCAGACAGGAAGCACCTCACCAGCCACACACGACCTCGGGAGCGTTGGCTTGGGGTTTTCTTCCAAGCGCATCAGTCCAGCAGCACATGAGGGTGTCAGCCAACGATAAGGCTGGGGGCCTCCTCCCTTAGGGCAAAGGCTGTCTGCCCGGGTCATGAGGACTCATTCCAGCGGTCAGCGCCTTGGGGCCCCATTCCGGGATGCTTCTATGACAGCAGCCCCGACCCTGGTCAGTGCTCCCCAAGGGCCTCTGTCCACTCAGGATCTCTGCGGGGTGGGTGAGGCCAGTGCCCCAGCTGTGCAGGGTGTGCCCCAGCCAGAGTGCCCCACCGAGGCCACTCCCCTAAACTGCTGTCTATCACAGGGTTGGCAACTCTGGCCCCCAGGGCAAACCTGGGGCAGTCTGGTTTTTTAGTTTTTTAAAAATATTTTATTAACTCGTTTGGCTGCGCCGGGTCTTAGTTGCCACGTGCGGGATCTTTTAGTTGCAGCATGTGGGCTCTTAGTTGCGGCGTGCCGGATCTAGTTCCCTGACCAGGGATCGAACCTGGGTCCCCTGCACTGGGAGCACGGAGTCTTACCCACTGGACCACCAGGGAAGTCCCTGATTTTGTAAATAAGGTTTTATCGGAAACAGTCTCGCCCTGTCACTTACATATCTTCTAAGGCTGTTTTTGTGTTACAACGGCAGAATCGCATGGTGGCAAGGGAACTTGTGTGGCCTGATATAACAGTCACTCTCTGGCCCTCTGCAGACCCCTGCGCTACATGAACGGGATACTTTAAATCTCTGTATGTATCCCCAGCAAATTCCTGGAAACCTCCCCCCTGAGGGAACGGGGCGGGGGAACAGAGAACCCCCTCGGATGGGTATTTTTAAGAAGAGCTTTCGGTGGGCAGGGAGGAGGGGGTGTCCTCCAGAGGAGAGGTGGGGGGCTTCTTAGCCCTCTGGCCCTCAGTGCGGGGTGACACTGGAGGACCGAGGGATAGCTCAGAGGCTCTGACCAGAAAGTGTGAAAACGGCAGCTGTGAGGGGAGGGTCGGATGGATGGAAACAAGATGGGCTGGGTCGCAGGAAGGCCAGGGCGGCTGCAGGAGCTGGGAGAGGGCTCCAGGCTCGGCCCTCGTGACAGTGAAATAGAGATGTCTGTCAAGTGATCCTGTGCCCTGGCGGCTGCAAGGCCTGTCGTCACCCCTAATCTCACAGGGGCTTGCACACTCTTTGCTGGGTCCACAGCTGACGGCCATCAGGAGGCTGGGACTAGCCTGGACGGTGCAGAAAGAAAAGCAGGTGAGGTCGGAGAGCCAGGAATCCTCCAGGGAGAGTGTGAGGACGGTCTATCCGAAGGGTCCCCCCCGAGAGGTCGCCCGCACCTCCCCTCTCCAGGGAGGGCTACCCATGCCCGGCTGGAGGGGGGAACCTCTGGGAGAGGTCAGAGTCTGACAACCACCTGCTGGAAGCTTCTCTCCAGGCCCATCCTCTCTGGGTGGTTGAAACATGGCCCCTGGAGCCGGACAGCCCAGGCGTGAAAGCGAGCTCTGTCACTTCCTGCTCTGGGACTTTGATCAGATAATTTAGCCCCTCTCCAGCTTCGTTTCTGCACTTGCAAAATGAGGATTAAATAACACCTGCTTTGCAGGGTTGTTGGGAATTGTGAGATGGTATTTGAATAATATGTAGCAGAGTGGCTGGCCTGGGCTAAGTCCATACACGTGGGGGCTGGGGAGTCAGTCCAGTTAGTCAATCCTTTCCCCTAATTTATGTTCATTTGCTCTTATTCTAGGCTTGAGCGTTAAAATAAATAGTTGGCAAAAAAATAGCAGATACTTCCTCTGATTTAGAACTTAAGGGGCCCTGATGGCTCAGTGTTTGGTGTAGGGCACAATGTAACTGGAGTAGAACATTCTGGAACAGGATGGCTGGCCTTCCTAGTCCCTCTGCACTGAACTATCCAGGACTCTGTCGGGAGGCCTGGAAGGCTGGTCCACCTGAGCCCTGGTCTTGACCCTAATATATCCAAGAGGCGTTACAGATGTCCAGGACCCAGAGCCACGCAGGCCCCCGGCGCCGTGGAAAGAGAAGCAGGCTCTGAACCGTGAAGCTCACATCTTGAGCCCACTGACCCGGCCGGGGCCCCCACCCCACTGTCCCCTTGCAGGGAAGGATCTGCCTTGCGCTAAGTGGACGCCTCTCCGGCCACGGGGAATCTGCCGTCTAGTCGGTGGCTGAAACCCCCAGAAGCTCTCCCTCCCTCTCCCATGACGTTTGGGGCCAAAGCCTCCCAAATACCAGACTCCTTTCTAAAGTATTCAGTAAGCGCCTAATGTGTGCCAGCCGCCGTGTCAGGCATTCTACTCAGGTCGGGGCATTTGGGGGAGCCCACCGCCAAGAGGGAGACCCCAGCTGTGTGTGCGCGTGTCATCATGTCGGGAGCACATGTTCCAGCTTCCTTCCTGGGATGGGTTTTCGGGCCCTGGGGTGACCGAAGGAGAAGGTGGCCTCTGTTCTAGGGCCCAGCCGGCAGGCCAGCTGCACTTGGCCGTGATTGATGGCCTCTATTCACAGCAGGCTGTAAACGGATCGGGTGCACCGTGCCACGCGGCTCTCCCCCTGCCGAATCCCACACCAGGGAACGCTTTTCAGCTGCCCAACCTGCTGCCCCCGGCGTGAGGACAGTGTCAGAGAACGGCTCTGCCAGGCTCGAAACCTCTTTGGAAGCAGGAAGCCACTCCATTAGCCCTTGGGGAGAAAAGCCCAAATCCTGGAAGCCGACTTCTCCTGGGTTGTGGGGGGGAGGAAAGCCAGTTAGGGAGGACATTCCAGAGCAACTCTGCGGTCAGGTGTGTCCCCTGGGCAGGTCCCACACCCTGCCTGGGCCTCAGTTTCCTGCCAGGAGCCTCCTCCTGCAGTTGGACTCGCCCAGGGCTCTGATCACAGGGACCTTTATGAAGTCACCCTCCTCCCCTTACTTCATTCCTGAGAGAATCCCTGCAAATAAGAAGCCTTTTCCCACCAAGTCGCGCCCCCAACACACACACACCTCCTACCCTCCTCTGACCAAGCAGGTAGGTTGGTCTCCTTCAAGTCAATTACAGGCTTTTTGAAAAACAAAATTAGCAAGCATGCCAGAGAGGGGCGTGAGATTCACAAGCAGCGGAACCTCTCCACTCCTGAGGGGCTCTAACTTTCCAACACTCGGTGGGGTCTCTCCTTTATCCCTAAAAGGCAGTGAGATGCCTCAGGTTTGGTTCCACCCATTGGACGGGTGAGAAAACTGAGTCCAGAGAGAGGCTGTGATCTGGAGCGGGGGCAGCTCCGAGGTTGGGGTCGGGGCCTCTGACCCCTCCCGGAGTCTCTGTCCCACGGGGCCCTGAGGACGTGAGCCGAAATCCTCTGAAACCGCCGGTCCCTCCAGCTATGACAGCAATTGGAGGTGCTTAAGGAAGAGTAAGTACTACCCCGTGTAAAAACCGCTAATTAGTGTCTCCGTGCTGCCGTGTCCCCTGGCATCAGCGGGGCCTGCAGGAGCGGTGACCTCCGCGCTCAGCGGTGACCTCAGGCGGCACCAGAGCCCGCGGCCAGCGCCCCCCACTGCGCCCGGCTCGCTTCGCAACCCGAGTGTCTGCTTCCAGCCGCCGTCTGGATGGGCAGGGGCCAGGGCTGGAGCCCAGGACGCCCACGGGACCGTGCAAGCGTCCCCATGGCTCCAGGAAAAGGAGGAGACTCGCGCCCCGCAGCGTTCTCCCCCAGCCTGTGGGGCCCTGTCGGGAAGGCCTAGGGATGAGAGGCCACCGCAGCCCAGGCCCGGGGATTTGTCACATTTTTCCCCGGGTTAATTACCACCGCAGGGAATCCCAGCTGCGCCCGTCTGGGCACAACGAGCCTCTTTGCTGTTGCCGGGTGGGGAATCTCAGTCTTTCTCAGGTGACAGCTGCTGGCCCGGGACAGAACTGTCCTTATTCTGGGGGCGCAGCCTCCCCAGAGGACCCCAGCTGTCCAGTCATGGGCGGAGCCTCTCTGGTGGGGGACGGGGATTGGACAGTCAGGGTGTGAGGAGACCCATGGGTAGGGCGGGGGCCACGCTGGGGGCGCAGGCGTCCTCCTGGGCCAACCCACCCCACTCACCCCCACACGCTGCACTTGCCCTTGCATCTACAAGGGGCAAATAGGTAACCTTTCCATTTTTGCACCGGCTTAAATAGTCCCGGTGTCGATCACAGCCCTGGACGCTCAGCGGGCGCCTGACACCCGCTGTGGATGGCGAGTCCACCGGCGCATCTGTCTCCTGGGGGAGTCGTGTTCCCAGCTCACTGGCACCTCCCGCTCGGTGAGGACACATCACATGTGCTGTCGGTGAAAACTCAGGCATCCAGATGGACGCCTTCTTCACTTCTGAAGAGAAGCTAGAACAGAATGAAGATTATTCCTGATGAAATCCATCACATACTTGCTCCCTTGAGCTCTGAGGTGCTACCCTGAGCCGGAGAGAAGAGGGAGGTATACGTGGGGGACCCTTGACTGTCCCTTCCTTGGTACAGGCCTCCGGTTTCAGTCTGGGGGCTGACCTTTCTTGTCAAGGGGCAGATGTGAGACCTGGCTAGTCCAGGGGACTGAGTCCCTCCCTGGACTTTGAGTACCGAGTTGTGGTCCAAGGGTGAGGGGAAACCCGTCTGCTGCCGGTTTGCCCCTGCGGCGTGCCACAGGGGTGCTGTGGCTTTGTCCTCTCCACACCTCGCCTTTCAGCCATTTCTCAGGTTATATGGATTTCCCACTTCTCTCCAACAAACTCCCTTTTCCCTTTGGTTAGCAATCGGTTTCTGTTGCTTACAGCCAAACACCCTGACCGCCCGAGTCGCAGCCGGTGATTGGGAGCACGCGTCACTCATCATCGGGGCTCCCTTGGGAAGCAGCTCGGTGAATTTGTCTGGTGTTGCAGAATTCTTAATCCAGCCTCAGTTTTGTAGACGCAGAGCTGGGGTTCCAAGAAGTCCAAGGTTACACAGTCAGACTCACAGACTCTCAGAGTTAAAAGGGAGCTTAGCGTCATTCTTCCAACTTTTCAACAGACTCCTAAATTCCCCCGAATTAGCTTCAGCAAGTGACTGTAGAAAGATGTGCGAACACCTCAGTGACAGCAACACCGTCTCTCCAGGCGGCTCCTTCCATCTCCAGATGCCCTCGTTAGACACTCCTGTGATGCTCCCCTGAGAGTTTTCTCTGTTGTGTCCACCATTGGGGTCCTGCACTACAAATTCCATTCCTCTCCCCCCGATAGCCCTCAGAGGGCCGCAGACAGCCACCCGCCCCAAGATGTCTCTGTTCCAGGACGGTGTCCCATGTCCTACAGCTCTTACTCGTGTGGCAGGCCTTCCCCACCTGGCCACTGTGCCCTCCGTGTATCCTGTCCTCACGGCAAGTCCATGAAGTGGAACAGAACCCCCAGCCGTGGGTCTGTGAGGCAGCATGGAGCCCGTCACCACCTCCCTTGGTCTGGACCAAATGACCTCTTGGGTCCTAACTCCTGCCGAATCAGCCTGTCTGTCCCGTTTCGTTGTGTTATTCACCAGCGTATCCTCAGTTCCTTACTCAGGTCTCTGAGCCTGTATTTGTATAAGTGCGAAGCTTAGATTCAGCCTTCATTTCAGTGGCACAAGGTCACGTGGATGCTGGCTTCATCCTCCAAAATAGCCCTTGTCCTGCACCCACCTCTCCCGCCCACCTCTGCCCTTGCACACAGCTTTGCGGTCTGCTGGGCATATGTTCTCCCTCCAAGTTCTTTAGCCAAATGTGTTCCCCCCCTAAAACTCTCCCTTAGAATTATGTTTGCCGGGACACTGAAAAGCGCCCTGTTAGTCAGAAAGTCCCTACAAGAATCTGAAAAAGGTTTTGATCGTCTCTCTTCCTCCCCTGGCAGATGCACGTCCATATTTTCATGCAAGGTTATGTGACAGCAGGGGGCAGGGGTGCGGGTCACCTGGAAGTCTCATGTCCTGATGGAGCGGAAATCGGCACATCTGGTTTGGCAATCTGGTAGTCGTTACGGAAGATAAATGTGTGAGGACTCCGCGGCCCAGCAATTCCCCTCCCAGGGGTGTGCCCAGGACAGATGAGAGCACAGGTCCTCCAAAGACACCGCAGTCACCGTAGCTCTGGTCCCAGCAGCCTCAAACTGGAAACAACCCCGATGTCCACCTGCAGCAGAATGGACAATTGCGGTATAGTCATACGACGGAACGCTATTTGGCAATGCAGATGCGTGAACTACTGCTCTGTGCAACAACACAGGTAATTCTCCCAAACAGACGATGGGCGCAAACAGCCAGACGCAGATGCAGAGTAGATGCGCTATGGTTTCATTACAGGGTGTTCAAAGGCGGGCAGGAACAGGTGGTGTTGACAGAACTCAGAACACTGGGTTCCTTGGGAGGGAGGGGATGCCTGCTGACCGGGACGGGGACGGAGCTTTCTAGAGACCTGGAGATGGCTTATACCTGTAGTTACACAAGTATACACCTGCATCAACTAAGATGTGTACACTTTAGGGACTTCCCCGGCAGTCCAGTGGTTAAGACTCCACGCTTCCACTGCGGGGGGGCGAGGGTTTGATCCCTGGTGGGGGAACTAAGATCCTGCATGCCACACAGCACAGCCTAAATAAATAAACCATTAAAAAAAAAAAAGGTGTGTACACTTTATTGTATGTGAATTACAACTCATGCGAAAGTTTAAAAAATAAAAAACTACATATCTATCCAAGTAAAAAATGTTCTCCCATCCACATGCACGCAGAATCATCTCACTTCACACACACGCGCCACACTTGATGAAATAACAATCTAGTTTGGTGCTCTTGCCTTATGATTGGGGAAAGTGAAAATCAGACGGGACACACGCCCTGCTCAAGGTCGTACAGAGACCTGAGTTTTACAAACGTAAAAATGCGTCGAGCTAGACACTTGAGGTTTATACACTTTAGTATAGATTCGTTATACCTCCATAAAAAAAAGTTAAATAAAAAACAGTGTGTGGCAGGACTGGGTTTCTTCTCTCCCTTTTGGCTGCTGGTGGAAAGAGGGTCCTTACTCAGACAGTAAGTCCGAGTCATTATGCAGACAATAACCTAAAAGTTATCATTCTTCTGACAACACAAATTGTACTTTTACAAGTCATGTTATTATCCTCCAGATGTCTAAACAGCCAAGTAAGCCCCTGGTATGCTGGTCGTAAGTAAGAAATCAATCACGCCTCGGGAGCAGACCTCTGTCGGACTATTTCACAGGACTTCCTTTACAGCAGCTCCGTTAGGGGTCACAGCAACGAACACCCCAAGGCGAAGCTCAGAAACGTAAAGTTAGCTGACTTGAATCCAGTCAGGAAAAATGCCGAGTATTAGGTGGACACAGGGAAACTCGTGAAGCTCAGACATGTGATTTGGGGGAGACTGGCCGAGAGCAACCCGCTACGACCACTGAACCCACCCTGGGCTGCCGTCCTAGCTGATCGAGCCCCCCCCCCGCCCCCCCCCAACACGAAGTGAAAAGAATTCCCTTTGGCAGAAATTACAGACATAAAACGTTGTCTGAAGGCTTGCTCTCCTTCTGTGGCCGCCCTGAGCATTACACACTTGGCCCCAGGCAGCAGGCCTACCCCTTCCTCCATCTCTAAGGTACAAATTTAACTTTATGAAAGAGGCCTGCTGAGTATTCTGAGAATTGCTGGGAGACCTCAGCTCAACTAGGACTTTCTTGAATATCACCCTGGTAGTAATGAACATATATATATTTTCTCTCAAAAAAGTGATAAAACGTGACCCACGCTCATTAAAGAAAAATTTCTAAACAAGAAAATTTACTTTTCAAGTACAATCCATTGTTCACTGTTCTTGCCTTACCCACCCCTATGAAAAACAAGCAATGAACAGAAACATTTGTACGAATGTGATTTCTTTTTCTATCTTAGATCTACCTACCCACCTATCGTCTGTCTATCATCTACCATCCATCCATCCAACCCTCATTTAGATAGGAGAGCAGACATCTGTCAGTTTGCCTGCTCTGTGTCCTATTGGTCCTGATAGGAGTTAATCACAGGGTCTCACCCTCCCCAGGGAGGTTGGCACACAAACCAGGCTGGCCAATCAGAGTTATTCACCATGCTGGCCACAGTGATTGGCTGATGGATCGACTTGTGACTCAAGCAAAGCCAGTTAAGGTCTTCCCTGAGATTTGCCACATCTGTGCTCTGATAGATCACTTTTTCTTTGGTGTCCACAAACCATGATGCTGTAGGCCTGAGGTTATTAGCAACATCTTTCCAACTGTGTGACATGATCCAGGTCACAGAGGAAAGCATGACCAGAGATAGACATAGGGACAGAGCCCTGAGGATACCAGTTGATCTACTGGACCCAACCATGCCTGAATCCTGATCTACATGTAAACGTCCCAGCTATGTGAGCTAATACAGTCCTCTTGTTTTAGGTTGAACCATATGAAACTGTCATTCATCAAATATATATAAACATTACTGCTAATATTCTTTCTATTTAATTTGCAGGAAAATGCAACATATCTAGAGGCCAAAATTTTAGGAATCCGAGGTTCTCTGAGTCCTAGAAATGACTACATTTAAAGAACCAAAAAGGGTGCATGTAGAATTTAATTTACAGAAAAATGGATTCCAAATGGTAGGATCCGACCTGCTAATACTCAGGAAAAGTATTCAGGAGTTACTGGAGCAGCATTTCCCAAAGTATATCCCTCGGTACGTGAGTCTTTCAAGATGCTTCTCAAAAAAAGAGTTTATTGTCAAAATGATGGAGAAATATTACACGCAATTGTATTGTTTTCAGGGATTCACAATGTGTATTACCACACTGAAGCATCTAAAAAGTCCCGCAGTAAAATACATCAATGTAATTTGCTTTAAGCTAAGGCTTCCCAAACTAATTTATTCACAGAAACCACATTTCTCCCCAACACAGTAGCATCCCATGAATTATTCCCAGAAGCGTATTTTGAAAAACACTATCATAGAGTATTGTCAGCAAGTCCACAGAATGTTAGGGGACAGGGTTTTGTAAACCAGCAGTGCTCAAAGTGTGGCCTGAGGACCCAGTGGATTTGTACGGCTCTTTCGGGGAGATCAAGAGATGAAACTATTTTCCTAGCAATTCTAAGATGTGATTTGGCTTTTTCACTCTCATTCCACTGCAAGCATACAGTGGCGTTTCCCAGAGGGTAGGTGACACGTGATATCACAAGGGGCTGAGTGGAGAAGCAGATGTGAGAACCCAGCTGTCTCTTATTAAACTAGACGTTAAGGAGATTTGCCAAAAAATGTAAAACGATGCCACTCTTCTCATTCAATGTTTTCTTTTTTTAAAAAAATGGTTCTAATGTAATAGAGGCTTGAAGGAAGACAGAATATTTATTTATTTTTATTTATTTATGGCTGTGTTGGGTCTTCGTTTCTGTGCGAGGGCTTTCTCTAGTTGCGGCAAGCGGGGGCCACTCTTCATCGTGGTGCGCGGGCCTCTCACTGTCGCGGCCTCTGTTGTTGCGGAGCACAGGCTCCAGACGCGCAGGCTCAGTAATTGTGGCTCACGGGCCCAGTTGCTCCACGGCATGTGGGATCTTCCCAAACCAGGGCTTGAGCCCGTGTCCCCTGCACTGGCAGGCGGACTCTCAACCACTGCGCCACCAGGCAAGCCCAGGAAAACACTCTTGTTTCCCTTACTGTACTCAGAAGTGTGCAGCAACACTTCTGACACCAGATGTCAGGGTTTCCACAAACCAAGCGATTCTTCGATGCCTGCTGACTGTCTGACACTAACTGCAATTAGCGCAGACTCATGGGTTCAGGACTTATTCCCATAAGGCTGACCCCTCTCCCCCCACTTCAGGTCCAGTGACAAGTCCTGCTTGTCACCTGTGCTTCTGACTGATGGGTGTAGATCAGGGTTCCTGCACCCTGTCCTTGGGCTCAATGATTTGCTAGTATTGATCACAGAGCTCAGGGAACTGCTTTCCTTACTAGATCACCAGCTCATTATGCAGGGATACAACTCGGGAACAGCCGTGGAAGAGACAGTAGGACAGTCCCCGGGGGAGGCGCCGGGGACTCCAAGCCCCTCCAGGCGCGTCATGCTCACAGCACCTCCACGTGTCAGGAACTCAGGAGCTCTCTGGACCCTGTGCTTCGGGGGTTTATACGGAGGCTTCATCACGTAGGCACGATCGATTATTAACTCTCCGGAGAACAGACGGTGGGGCTGAAAGTTCCAAGCTTCTAATCATGGCTTGGTGTTCTTAGGGAGCAGCCCGCACCCAGGAGGCCACCAGGAGTTGGCTCGTTAGAACAAAAGATGCTCCCATCACCCTGGAAATTCCACGGGTTTGGGAGCTCGATGTCAGACCATCCGATCATTCGGGAAATTAAAGGTTTTAGGAGACCTGTGTCAGGAACTGGGGCAGAGACCTATACATATATAAATTTTTTTCTTATTATTTCATAGGACATGAGACCCAAAAGTTTTAAAACTGCTATTCTAAATAAATCCCTTCAGGGGAAAATGAAGCCCCAAGGGGCTGGGGCTTGGACAGGAGAGCATCATTCAAACTGAACCCAGATCTTATGATTTCTGGTCCCGAGTCTTACTATAACCCCACGCTGCCTAACACACCACTGAGCGTGGAACACCACCGAGCCAGACCCAAGATATTTGACGTGGAGAAGAAAATGGAAACCCAAGAGAGAACTGTTATCCTATGCTCCACAGCACCTCCTGCTTGAGCCCAGAAAGCATCTCAGGGGTGCGGGCTGAGCCCAGACAGGGCAACAGAGGGAGGGGGTGCAGGGCAAGGTCATGCACATGACGAGCCTGGAGAGTAATCGCGGGTAGAACGTCCGGCAGCAAGTGGGTCCACAGTTTACATTTACGTATGTGTGAGCATATGTGTGTTATTACACATGTACATGTGTGTATGTATATATATTAGACTGGACAGAATCGATGTCCTGTATTAAACTTTAGATAGAATAACACTTTGATTCAAAGTTTTGCTCAATTGTCAATAAATATAGTTATTCTTTGAGCAGGCATTGCCTTAGTTAGTGTTGGGAGAGCCGCCCATCTGTGAGGAGGTGAGCTTGGAGGGCCGGGTCCAGGCCAGCGCCCAGCTGGGGGCGTGTGTTTGTCAGCAGGGCCCCCTCTGCCCCTCTCGCCCTGATGCTGGGGAGTCCGGCCGTGGGCAGAGGGGAGACCTCTTCAGGGAATCTCACGCCGTCGCAGGGCCTCCAGGGACCCTGACCTGCCATCTGCGAGGGGTGTGTCAGGGCTCCACACAGTGCCTGGGCTTTGTTCTCTGTTCCGGTCGGATGACCCCTTGGGGCGGCTGTCCCCTGGGAAGGCCGAGTCGTGGCTGCTAATGGAACAATCAGGAACTTAGTCATCTCATAGGAGCCTGAGGCCACGAGACACGGGACGGACAGGCTTTGCGGGGTTCTAGAGGGAGACAAGGGCCGTGCCATGGATGCCAGGGGGTGGGCACAGTCTGGGGACGATGACTCCCAGTCCAGGAGTGCCCAGAGTGGGTACAGAGAATGGGGAGGAAACTAGACCCTCAGCTCTGGCTCCGATGCCTTTAAGGCCAAACCGACACAGAGCTGTTCGGGTAAAAGCAGGTACAGGAGAGGGAAACCAGGGCCTGCGTTCTGCCCCGAGCCCTAGGGCTCCAAACTCGGGCAGGATGAAGCGTAACAGGCCCACAAGGAAGCAGCAGGACTGGCCTCCTCTGCTGGACAGAGCCTGCACCTGAGGTTGCCTGGTCTCAATCCAGTCCCAGAACCCGAGCCGCAGCCCCGCTCACTCCCCAGCTCCCCCAGGCCCTGCTGGCATGAAGGTCTGGCCCCAGCTCATCTCTCTGCCCTCCCTTCCCATCACATGCCCTGGGCTTGAGCCAAATGGAACCCCATGCTCCTCCGCTACGTGCCTCCTCCCAGCCCATCTCTGCTCCGCTACCCCCGCTCCACTCGGGACACCATCCCCTCACCACCCTGCTCCTGTGTTCTGGGCCAAACCTGGCCCACCCTTCCTGGTTGGATTAACTTTCTAAATTTGTTAATTACCATGAATTTAGTGGCTTAAAACAGCACGTACTTGGGACTTCCCTGGTGGTCCAGTGGTTAAGACTCTGCGCTTCCACTGCAGGAGGCATGGGTTCGATCCCTCGTCGGGGAACTAAGATCCTGCATGCCATGCGGCACGGCCAAAAAAACCCGGAAAACACGCTTATGACGTCCCATTTCTGTAGGTCAGAAGTCCTACCCAGGTGTCACCGAACTCAAGTCAGGGTGTCAGCAGTGCCTCCAGAGGAGAGTCTGCTTCCCGGCCTTTTCCACCTTCTAGAGGACACCACATTCCTTGGCTCGTGGCCCCTTCCTCCACCTTCAGTGTCTTTGACCCCGCTGTTGTCCTCACACCTCACATCTTTCTCTGACCACAACCAGAAAAGCTTCTCCTCTTTTAAAGACTCACCTGATTAGACTGGGCGCACCTTGATAATCCAGGGTCCTCTCGCCATCCCAAGGGCTTTCACCTAATCACATCTACAAAGTCCTTTTTGCCACGTAAGGTGACATATTCACAGGATCCAGAATTAGGATATGAACATCTGGGGCGGGCATTATTCTGCCCCGCACTGGCCCAGCTCCGGTAGCCCCGTGACCTTCAAAGCATCCTCTCCACCTTCCGGGCTGACTTGGCCCATGGGCCTCTGTAGATCTTCCTCTCCACAGCTTCCAGCACCCTGGGTTGTAACGGCTTGTTGACTTGTCATTTTCCTGCAATAAATGTCAAGTACCATGACAGCAGGGACAGGGTCTCTCTTGTCCACTGATATATCCTAGCAACTAGCACAGAGCTGGACGCGTAGTGTTCCAAAACACTTTAGTGCAGAAACCCTTCTACAGAATTTAACTATATTAAATTACCTTCTGGTTCCATGCCTTCTCTACAAGACACATCTTGAAAGCAGGGTTCACATGTGGCTTGTCTGTTGTGTCCCCTGGGACGTCTGGACAGTATTCGGCACACGCTTGTGGAATTGGATTGAAGAAAGAGGTTCAGCCTCCTCTCAATGGCCTAGCTCTTAAACGCAGGGCCCACGGAGGACGTGTGGGAACGAGGCGCACTGGGTCAGGTAGGGCTACCTGGGAAAAGGTTCTGGAAGAGAAGCGCTTGGGGCAGAGGTCTGAAAGAGATGCAGGCTGAGGGGGTGATGACATCCTGCCAAGAGGACTCATATGAGCAAAGCCAAGTGTGGGAGACAGCTGGTGCGGGTAACCAGAGCTGAGATGGGAGGGCCAGGGCTCGGACACCAGGTGGAGGGGTCTCGAGTTGATGCGATAGGGTGCTCGCAGGGATTACAGAGCAGTGAGCGAGGTGCTGAAAACAGGATTGGATGGAAGACAGGATGGAAGCAGGAGGACAGAGTGCAGTATGCCAGCAGGGCAATGATGGCTGTCCCTTAGGGTCACTGGCATAGACTCGAGGTGGAGCCAGGAGAGAACAGAGTCAAAGATCATTTGATGCACACATCCTTGCATTCCTGAGAAGTGCAGGATGATGGCGCACGGAGGAAGCTGGGAGGCCTCGCTTCCATTTTGTGGTGAAGGTGGTGAGACCAGGGCTTCCCTGGTGGCGTAGTGGTTGAGAGTCCGCCTGCCAATGCAGGGGACACGGGTCCGTGCCCCGGTCTGGGAGGATCCCACATGCCGCGGAGCGGCTGGGCCCGTGAGCCATGGCCGCTGAGCCTGCGCGTCCGGAGCCTGTGCTCCGCAACGGGAGAGGCCACAACAGTGAGAGGCCCGCGTACCGCAAAAAAAAAAAAAAAAAAAAAGATGGTGAGACCAGCACTGGGTACCTTTAGTGTCAGGTGTCAGAGGACCATGAGCTGAAGGTGACCGACTCGGCCCTCTGCTTTTGTCCCCAAGAAGGTCTCCACTGCCACATAGGAGGTGTATGGGGGGGAGGGAGGGTGCCTTTCCAGTGCCTGAACTGTCCCTTCTGCCCCCACGGGACAGGCATCCTCTCTCTGTCCCAGCCTGTTCCCCAAAGCAGCCACTCTGACCTCCAGAATGAGCTACGGTCTCCATTGACAGAGCCCCCACTGTTCCAGGTGCTTTGCACATATAGATTCGTTATATCCTGAAAGTAGGTCATATTATCCCCATTTTATGGATGTGGAAACCGAGGCTCTCTAAAGGATAAGCCAACCACCCCAATTCTCACAACTAGTACGAGAGGAACCAGGATTGGTGCCCTGGTTGGCCTAGGGCCAAAGCCCACAAGCTCTGTGTGCCACTGTGGTACCTCCTGTGGGTCCTCCAGCTGGCGGATTTTAAATCTACCCAATTCAGCAAGCAGGGACTCTGCAGGCGGAGGGGGTACAGGGAGGGACACATATCAGTAGGAGGGACCCAACGATCCCCACAGGAAGTGCCCACCACAATCCACGGTACTCCCCCCCCCCACAACGGAATCCCAAAATATCGACTGAAGGGTCTTTGCATCCAACCAACTCCCTTCACACAAGGAAGCAGAGGCGGGAGAGGAGAGATGTCTTCCAGGTAACACCACTGCTTAGTGGCAGAGCGGGACCAAAGCCCAGGTGTCTTCACCAGGGTCGGTGCCCTAGACTCGGACGACTCCTCTCTCTTTCCTTTGCAGCTGGACCGAGCTCACCCCTGCCCCTCAGCGGCCCGGACCTCCCCCGCCCCCCGCACATCCCGCCCCCATCTGCCGGGTCCAGAACCAGCACCAGGGGACCAGGCTGGGAGCTGCGGGGCGCACCCTTCACGGGCCCAGCCCGCCCCTCGCCGCCCCGGTTCCTCCTCCTGCCGGGGAGGGGGAGGAGAGGTGGGGCCGCCCTCTGCAGCAAAGATGCGACTCAGATAACATCTCCAAATTGTGGATCTGCTTTTAGCGTTATTGTTGTTACTAGCTTATTGTTTATCAAGTGCTTTCTCTATAAAACGGCAAGACTGAACAGCTTAGGCCCGCTCCGAAACCCTGGATTTTGAATACAGGGAGGAGGGAGCTCGGCGGTGGAATTCTGCGGCCGCAAGGAGGCCACATCTTCCCAGCTTCTCGTTCGCTTGCAGACGCTCCCTTTTCCTGTATGGTAGGGTTGAGAAATGCCTCCCTCTCCCTTGCGCGGAGCCTCGGCGCCCATGCGGAGGCGGGCCTTGTTGCCTTGGCGACATCCCCAGCAGCCAATAGAAGCTGGAGGGGCGGGTCCGGCCAGGTCCTGTGCTGCCAAGGCGGGGTTCGCAGGTGAGCAGGCGTGCGTTGGGGGAGGGCTGCGGGGGTCGCGGGGGTCGCGAGGGCCTTGGGGTACGGGGCCCGCGGCCTGGCTGTGGGGTTGGGGCTCCCAGACTTCGCGCCCCAGATTCTCCCTCGGCCGGAGCGGGAGGAGCTGCGGGCGGTGATGAGGGAGGGCGGAGGAACGCGAGATGGGGGTCGCTGGCCGGCCTTGTCCGGCGGACCCGAGGCCCGTGGCCCCGCCCAGGAGGCCCCGCGGCCCGGCGCGCCAGGTGGGCTGTGGAAGTCGAGGCCTGGGGGAGAGGGACGCGCCTTCGCGGACCAGGCTTGGAAGGCCCAGGACCCCGGGCCCAGCTCCCACCCGCTTACCATGCCCGAGCAGGGCGGTTCGCTCCGGGGCCGAGGGTGCTGCGTGGCCGCCCGCCCCTTCTCCGCCTCAGTATTTCTCTTCCAGGTGGGCGGTCTTGCCGGCCCCGGAAGTCTGAGAAGCATGAAGCTCCTGTGTTTGGTGGCCGTGGTCGCAAGTCTGCTGGTGCTCCCAGCCCAAGCCAACAAGGTGCAGCTCCCATGCGCGACCACCCTGCCTGCGCCCCGGCATCCCGGGGGGGCTACTGCTCCAGCCCGGCCCCTCACTCCCCTTCGGGCCGTGCCGGTGCATGTTCTCTCGGCCCTAGGCTGCAGGCCTCCAGGAGAGGGGGCGTCTGCGGGGCACGCGTCTCGATCTGGCACGCCGGAGGTGGAATTCCGGTCAGGGTTCTGTGTTTGGGGAAGTTGTCTAAGTTCTCAGTACCTTCTTGCTTTGCTCTTGGGTGCCTACTGCCCTAGTCGGAGCTTCCAGTAGCCCAAGGAGTGGGCGTAATGTGAGGAGTGTGAAGTCTGCACAGATTGCAGGTTTCTGGGTGGAGGGGACCCACCCCCGAGCTGGGACTCGAGGTAACTTCCATTCCTTAGGGGTAATGGCCGGGAGCTGGGTTTGGGTAGGTCTCTGGAATTCGAGATTATGAAGGTCACTGAGGCTTTGAATCGGACTGAGCCTCGGTTTGTTTCCACTTCCTCCTGGGAATGCTAATTCGAATGCAAATTTTGTGTTGTTGTCTCTGACCCATTCCAGGGAGGGAGAACTTCCAGAGGGGTTGCTTGAGTGTTTCCATGGAAGCGTCCACTTTTTCTGGTTCACCCCAGCCTTCTCCTTCCCTGATCCTAACCTAGGAAGTTGGAGGTGGGGTTGGGGGAAGAGGCCAGCCGCCAAGACTTCTGGACCCGGGTACACACACAGGTGTGAGGCCCAGAGCAGAGGACTGCCACCTTGCTTGCTCCTCCCCCAAGCCCCCTACCTGGGAGCGGCAGCCCTGGGTGTGGCAGCCCTGGGTAGCCTGTGAGTATCATTCGCGCCCCCAGACAGTTTCTCGAGGACCCTGTGATGTAGCATCCTTCCTGCAGAAGTCGTTCCTGCTGAACTTGGGCATGGGGGCAGGTCAGGAGCGTTCATATGGTCACCTTGTGGAACAGGGAACTGAAAGTGCAGAGTCTTGCTAGAACTTGAACCCAGGGGCCCTGCCCACTTGATATGTGCTTTCTCTCGCAGAGTTCTGAAGATATCCGGTGCAAATGCATCTGTCCACCATATAGAAACATCAGTGGACACATTTACAACCAGAATGTGTCACAGAAGGACTGGTAAGGCATTGCCCAGGCTGGCCCTTGAGGTTGTGGGTGTTGAGTGGGGTTCACGGACCCCTGGAGGATAAGCTTGCTCTCCCATTTCTATGGAGAACCTTACAAAGGAATGTTTTGTCCCTGGTCACACAACCGATTAGAAATAGGGTCCGCGTGTCTTTAATTCCAGCTGAGGGGTTCCTGGTCAGAGGAGTGGATTTTGATTTGCTTTTTTTTTGGTACGCGGGACTCACTGTTGTGGCCTCTCCCGTTGCGGAGCACAGGCTCCGGACGCGCAGGCTCAGCGGCCATGGCTCACGGGCCCAGCCGCTCCGCGGCATGTGGGATCTTCCCACACCGGGGCACGAACCCGTGTCCCCTGCATCGGCAGGCAGACTCTCAACCACTGCGCCACCAGGGAAGCTCTTTGATTTGCTTTGATGTGGGTGTTTGTTCATATCTGCAAAATGGTAACAGAGAAGGCGGGAGAGGTAGACATTAGAGCCACATACCGGGGGATCTTTCGCCTACTTGCGTGCGCTTGGCGAAGCTCTGTTACATGCGTCATTTGATGCCAGTGTCTAACCACCTTGTAAGGCAGTGGGATGGGTTGTGTCCCCATTTTATAGCTGCAGAGATTGAGGCCCAAAGAGAATTTACATTATACTCCTGGAGTCTTGAATTCTGGATGCCTCACTTCAAGAAAGAGAGAAGTAATCAAAAAATCATTCAGAGAAAGGACATCAGCTTGTTGAAGGCACGTTTCAACATGCTCTCCTGGAAAGAACGGTTTAAGGAATAATAGTCTGAGAAGGAGAGGACTTGGGGACACACGCAGCTGAGAGGGCAGGAGAGGGGCTGGCGTGCTCTGAGGCGCACCGTGTGGTTTGGGTGTAGGACTGGGGCCAGCGAGGAGAGCTCCAGGGAACCAGATTGAAGTGAGTTGAGGGGGCATTTCCTGTGCAGGCCGTTTGAGGAGCAGGGGCGCCTCATCCCGGAGGGCTCTGAGCGCAGGTGCGGTGATACCTGCATCTGATCCCCGTGGAGCGGTTACGCCACACGGGGGAGCCCAGGTCAGCGTTGCCTCTACTTGGTCAGGTGTCAGGATCACCAGGTGGGCTTTGAGAAAATACAGAGTCCCAGCACCCCGTCCGCCATGATTTTTGGGTTCTTTTTTGTTGTTGTTTTTCCCAGCTTTATTGCGATGAATCAGACATGTGGCGTTGTATAAGGTTACGTGATTTGATACATGTATCTATTGTGGAACAAGGTTAGACAACACCTCCATCGCCTCACAGGGTAACCATGCAGGTGTGGGTGTGGTAGAACATTTAAGATCTACTCTCTTAGCAGCTTCAAGTGTACATAATTGTTAACATGTATTGTTAACGATAGTCACCATGCTGTATGTTAGATACCACCCCCCACCCCCCGCCCAAGATTTTGATTCAGTGAATATGGGGGTTGGGGCATGGCAGAAGCTTTTTCTTAAATAAGTGATTGTTAAATAAGTGATTGTGAAGCAGTTGGTCCAGAGCAGCATTTGGGGGTTTTGAACCTGTCCAGCTCCGAGTGTGTGATTTTTCTGAGAACCCGTCTGGTTAGATGCGGACTCTGGATCGACCCTGCCTGCCTTTCAATCTAGCTTTGCTCCTTGTTCGTTGTGAAACAAGTTACTAATCCCCAGTGTATTCAGCTTCTTCATCTGTAAAGCGGTGGCAGTATTTTGAGTATTAAATAAGAGTGTGTGTGTGTGTGTGTGTGGGCTCACGCACACTTGTGCAATGCATGTACAAGTAAGTATAGCACTTAGAACAGTTCCCAGCACATGGTGAGGCCGTATGAATGTCGGCTGATAGTATTAGTAATGTATATTGTTATGCCTTCCTAGAGGCCACGAAGAGGCCGACTTACGCCACAGCCCAAGAGGGAAGCCCCAGTTTCCTTCTGTCTTTGCCCGTCCTGATGGAGTTACAAAGCCCCAGGACCTGGAGCCCTGGGGAAGCCCCTGTGACCTCCTTGTATCTTGTGGTTACAGTTCAAATAGCGTCAGGAATAAACGACTAGATTGTCTCAGCCCGACACCAGCTACATCCCTCAGGCACCCCCACATTGTACCAGCACTGTCTGCACTGGGGCCAGAGTAAGGCCCCAAGCCAAGCGTGGATGCCACGGAGGATGGAGTCCTACCTGGACCTCTCAGGCTGTGGCTTATCTCCTTCCCCTGGGAAGGCAGCATTGGGGGGCTGCCTGAGGAACAGTTCCACGAAGGCTGGTGGGTGGAACCTGAGGCTGGGATATACACCCCAGGGTTCTGGGACCCAGTGACCCTGGCCTGTCAGGGAGGGGAGGCATCAGGGAGGGAGGCATTGCAGGCTGCCTGGAGTCCTGCAGGGGAGGGGTGGGGCCTGACCCTGTGATCCTAGACCTCAGGCCAGGGCCAGAGGAGACCAGGTGTGTCCTCAGGCCGCTTCCGCATGGTCCCTCCACTGCGAGGAGGACACCTGGGCCCTCCCCTGGTGGAGGGGTGTGAAGCCAGGGTGTCTGAGCGGCACAGGCCACGTTCCCGTGTTGCAGGCGCTCTGCCGTCTCATGCTGGGGGTCCTCGTGCCTGTGAGGGGCAGAAACCCCGACACCTTCTCCCTGATGGTGGAGCTCCCGAGGAGTGCACTAGAGAGACAGTCCCAGAGCTGGCTGGTACAGTGTCTCTCACACTTTTAAAAATACAGGCTTCAAACAAATCTGTTTTGGAAACACATTGTGTAGAAGTCAGGACTGCCCCCGCTGAGCAGAGCGACTGGGGCCCCTCCCTCCCACCCTCCGCACAGAGGGCCCTGGGGTGCCCCAGGAGCACATTTTGAAGGACGCTGATAAACACACACATGTCCTCACGTGTCCATGACGACACCGAGGCCCAGAGAAGTTACACACATCACCTGCAGAAGGCGGAGACTTAACCAGCTTGCCCTCCGGTAACCCTCTCCCCTACGGCGCTATCACTGATCCCCAAAAAGGGACACGTCACGGTTTCACTGATTCTCTGGGGAGAGAACACATCCCTGTGGGGAACCCACACGTCCCACTGGTGCACCAGAGTGACCTTCCAGACCCAGGGAGAAATCTGGCCCTCAGAGGCTGGTAGAGGCCCCCGGAGAGGGGAGGCCCCAGGAGTGATGCCCCAGTGCTGGGTGTGGACCTGGCCCTGTCCGGCGGCCCCTCCCCGGGCAGGGCCTGAGTTCCAGCAGGGAGCCACGTGCCCAGCGCTGGAAGTGGGGTCATCAGAGGTTCAGGTCAAATCACATCCTCCACATACGGACTTTTAGGGGGAGCAGAGGCTTGTGGAGGACATGCCAGCCCACGCTGTTGGCGCCTCTGCCAGAAACCCCGCCTGAGCCTCAGGGCCCCGGGACAGCCCGGGCCAGAGCTGGAAGGGCCTGGAGGGTCATCCAGCGCCACCCCTGCAGCTCCCAGAGGTGCAGCTCCCAGAGGTGCAGCTCCCAGAGGAGCTCGGGCCCAGGGCACCAGGCTCCTGGTGGGAGGGCCCGGCTGAGAGACAGCAGTGGGAGGGGATAGGGAAGTGGGGTTCAGAGATGTTGAAGACGGCAGTCACTGGCTTGTGGTGGATCCGTGGGTCAGAGGAGGCCTGACGGAGGCGCTGCCTGCCACGGGGACAGACCCTGGACCCGAGGGACTGGGGTGGGGTGGGGGTGGAGTCTGTGCCGCTGGGACACTCACGCGGTGAGTCGCGGAGGGCCAGGGCCTCGAGAGGCTGTGGGTTGGGAAAGGGGTTCCGCCAGCCTGACCCCTCAGAGACCCTCCCCTCCCTGAGGAGCCCCCCGGCTGCCCCCACAGCCCTCTGTCTGTTGCAGCAACTGCCTGCACGTGGTGGAGCCCATGCCGGTGCCCGGCCACGACGTGGAGGCCTACTGCCTGCTGTGCGAGTGCAAGTACGAGGAGCGCAGCACCACCACCATCAAGGTGCCCGGCGGCCGCCCCGCCCCACCCCCTCTTCCTGGGGGGCCTGCGTGGCCCCGCCCCGCCCTCCGTCCTGTCCTGTTTGCTTCTGCAGCGTTGCTCGGGGCTGGGGGGCTGGCTCGAGGCTGGCCTGGTCGCAACCCAGGGACCTCCTTCCCACCCCGCTTGGGGCCGCTCTCCCCTCTGACGCCATCACACTCGCGGGGGTACCTGGGAGGGGGGCTGAGACCCCTTCCCCCACGCTTCCCGTCTTCCTCTCCCTTCTCGCCTTCTGTTTGTTCAGTAGACATTTCCGGGACTCCTGCTGTGTCCCGGGCACCGTAAGGGATGATGGAGCGGAGGTAGCCCGCCCTCCGGAGCCTGCAGTCTAGTTAAGCTTCCAGAGCTGCGGGCCTGGCAGGATGGCCATCAGACGCCCCCCTTGCTTCCCCTGAACCCCATTCTCATGGGCATCAGTGAATTCAGGGGAGGTGGTGGAGTGGCCACCAACACACAGTGAGGACATGGAGAGGCCTGGTCCCTGGTCCCCTCCAGGCAGACGAGCCCCCAGCACCACCACACCCCAACCAGGGCGAGCCTGGCCGTGCTTGCGGATTTCCAGCAGAAGCCTCTCCTGGTCCAGCTCTTAAGCTTATTTCTGCGTGTCTGGTGAAGGGTCTGGAAATAGCATCAGGAAAGAACCCGCAGGAATTTGGCAGCAGCCCTGAGCCTGCCCTCGGGCTTCCCTTTCGAGGTTCTTTTGAAGGGGAAGTGGTCCTCACCGCTGCCCTCCCTGCCTGGCCCACGGTGCCCATCCTGTCCCCTCTGACGTGGAGACGGTTGCCTGTCCACCCTCCCTATCATCACCCCTTCCCCTCTGAGCTTATCCACTGGCCCCACGCTTGGGGGACCAGGTCCCCAAGACCTTAGATTGGAAGGGACTTCCTGACGTGGGGACCTCATCAGATACATCTTAATCCCCCAGTTTCCCTGTAGTCCTTGCTAAGAGACCAGAGAGAACCCCCTCCAGCTTCAGGCCCCCCCCCCTTCCTGGGGTACAGGCAAGAGTTCTGATCCTTCACCCTGGCTGAAGATGCCCCAGTCAGGGAGGCGTGTGGTCCAGCTGGACTTGGCTGTGGACTAAGCTCGGCTCCCGTCACAGCGTAGACACGGGGCTAGGGTCGCCAGCGACAGATGGCAGTTGGGGAGCAGAAGAGGCTTAGGAGTTGCAGTCACGGCAAATCTGGGTTCCAGGCACATCCACCACTTGGTATTCTTGGGACTGAGGGTGATGGCGTGGCCTGGGGGGCTCTGCATCAGGTGAGTGTCAGCCCCTGGGGGACATTTGGAGATGGACTGTGGCCCCAGTAACTGTGGTGTGTTACTGACCGTGGAGGGCAGTGTCCTGGGGAGTCCTGCCTAAGGTGCCCGGAGTACCCACACTGGGAAACATCTCATTAGCTTCCTTGACTCTGTTTTTCCTGTAAAACAAAAATGACTGCAGCTTGGGAGGCTCTCCAGGCCTGTAATTCTGCCCCAGCCTCACCTCCTGCTGTGACTGACGGTGGGGGGGGGGTGTCTGGCCGCGGCCTGTCCCCTCTGCCCCCTGAAGGTGACTCGCCCTCTTGGGACTGAAGCTCCCACCCCGTCACCCTGTGCTGCCCTCAGCAGGGCTCGGTTCTCCCCGCTCTGACGGGCGCTCCCCCTGCCCCCGTCTGGCCGGGCAGATTCCCCTCCCCGCTCTCCACTCCTGGGGGCGCCTCATCTGTCATCTTTGTGCTGCCAGAGAACTGGTGGCTCTTGTGGGGTCCCGACCACCGAGGGCACAGTCAGCAAAGGTGGGGTGGGTCGTTCTCCGCGCCCGCGGTCTCCTGGCCTGTCTGCAGGCAGCACTCGGGGCCACACTGCCCGGTGAAGACAGACTGCAAGGGAGGGGAGCGGCATCCCGCAGGGCAAGCTGGGTCCCTTCCGCTCGCAGGTCATCATCGTCATCTACCTGTCGGTGGTGGGCGCCCTCCTGCTCTACATGGCCTTCCTGATGCTGGTGGACCCTCTGATTCGAAAGCCGGACGCCTACACTGAGCGGCTGCACAACGAGGAGGAGAACGAGGTAGCGGCCCCTCCGCCCAACGCGGCGTCCCTGGGGCCTCGGCGGGCGGTCTTCCCTCCCCCAGCGCTCCAGTGGCTCCTCTCCCGTGTGGTGTCCTGTGCGTCACCGGACCGCAGTGTCTCCTCAGCGGGGCAGCCTTGAGTTTTCCCTGATTGGCGTCAGCAGCTTCAGCGCACGGGTCGGGGAGCCTCCTTGTCGCCCTGCATTCCTAGCAGAGGGCCAGTGAGCCCGCCAGGCAGCCCCATGTGGGTGCTCAGAGCTTGGTGTCAGGCTGACGGTGGACTTGGAGAGTGTACCCGGAGAGTCAGGGGAGCCCGGGGTGGGACACAGGAGGCGCAGGCAGCTCTGTGGGAGTGAGAGGTGGTGTGTGTCGTGCAGAGCTGTGACGGTGTCAGGGGCTCCTGGCCTGTGCCCCTCGAGCTCGCCCCCTCGGGCCTACACAGCCGCCACGTGTGCCCGAGACAGCAGTGAGGGAGGAGGGGTGCCCCAGAGGGTGGCATCTGCGGGCAGGTGGGGCTCAGGACGCTTCCTGCCCTGGGGACCAGCTGCGCGCAGGTGCGGAGAGCTCGGCCTCACCCTGGTTTACGTAAAGCCGGGGTGGAAGGACCACAGCCGGGAGGTTAACACGTGTAAGAGGGACTCTTCCTGCAGGGACACAGGTGAGCGAGGTGAAGGGGTGAGTGGTCACTAGAGCACCAGGCTTAGGCTGCAGCGCCGGCCGGCTGTCGCCCTTGAGAGCATCTCACGTAGCGGGTGGAGCTGGGAAGGGCAGGTTCCCGCCAAGAAGAGGGGCTGGGGCTCAGACCTCAGCGTGAAGCTGCCCGGCCGGCCGCATGGGGCAGGCGTGCACACGGCCAGGGAGGGAGGGGGCCTGGCCCGTCCCTGGACCCCATGGCCCCTCGGGGGTGGGTGCCCCCAGCCTCCTGCTGACACGCGCCCGGCCAGTGGCGCTGGGGCTGGGAGGCGGGCATGGGGGGGCCGGCAGTTGGGTGGTCTCTCTGCCCAGGAGGAAATCTCGCACGCCTACCTGGTTATTAACGCGCGGTAACAGTGGCTCTGCTGGGGGCAGAGCGGCGCGGGTGAGTACCCCGTGATTAGGGGATGCGTGCGGTAATTGCAGCCCTGGCTGGGGAGCGGCTGAGAGATGGGCCATGATTACACGGCTCCGCGGCCTCCCCGGAATGCGTGCCACCTGGCTGCAGAGCCCGAAGGGAGGGCAAGCCGCACGGCTCTTTATGGGCCCCGCCCTGGGCACCCCGGCTCGCCCCGTCCCTGTTTCTCTTCCTCCTGACATACTCAGGTCCTGCAGGTGCCCGTGTAGACAGACGCACAGACCTCGGGCCCGCCCTCAGGGGAAGGCTGTCGGGAGGGGCGGGGGAAGCTGGGGCTGACTTTTCCTGGGTGTTAGTGTGGGAAGGCTTCCTGGCAGCGGGGCTCTTCGTGGTGCGGCGGGGCCGCTTAAGTGCCGGGGCCGCTGGAGCTGAGTGGAGCGGAGACCGCGGTGGCGCCCGGGCCTGGGGCCGGCGAGGGGAGGAGGCCCTGCCTGGCTGAGCTGAATCTCTGGAAATGCTCTGAACAGCATTTCCCTTCAGAGGGATGGGCCCCCCGGGGCGGGGGGCTTAGCTTTCACCCCAGGCGGAAGAAAGTCAGCCTCTAGGCCTGTGCAACCCCGTGACCTTGAGAAGGCTCCCCTCCACACCCCAGGAGTCGGGGGGTCGATCGCATCCCAGCATGGGGGCCCTTTGGGTCGTCCCGCCATTCCTGTAGCCGGGAGCTCCTGCCCTGGGGCTCGAGGACAGAGGAAGGGGGCCTGGCCCACCGCGCTGAGGAGATGAAAGCCCCGCTCCCTCTGAAGGTGCCAGCCGGCCCGGTGGGCCCCCGGTGCGGGGCGCTGCCTTTCCTGATTCCAGCAGCATCAGGACTAATCCCCCGGCTCAGACGCCCTTTGAAAGGAGGAAGCCAGCCTTTTTGCTGGGGCAGAAACGGCAAACAGAGCTGTGCTAGATGTGTAGGTTTGGCCCCTTTTGAAGAGAGAGAAGGAAAGGTTCCTACAAGGCTGTGGGTGTCTGTGGGCCTCAGCTCTGCAGGGTCCTCCGAGACCACAGCCCACTGGGCGGGAGTGCGGGAGAGAGGGGTGTGCAGGAGTGATGGCAGCCGGGGACCCTCCCTTCCCAGGGCGGTGAGGAGCCCAAGAGGGACAGGGCCCTCGTCCCCCTGAGCCCAGAGCAGGAAGGGGGACGAGGAAGGGCAGGGCTGGCGGACGTCTCTAGAACGGCCGTCAGGACCTCGTGGCCCAGCCGTTAGCAGCGTGGCATTGGGATTGTGATCCTGGGCCGGAGTCCCAGCTCTGCACTCGCTGTCCTGGTGTTTAACCCTTTGGTTAGTTTTCCAAGTCTGAGCTCCTGTCTCAGCGTGGTTGCTGTGATGCCGTGGGGCCCTGACCTGAAGGGCCGCCCTCGCTGCAGGCAGGAAGGCTGAGGGATGGCGGGGCCAGAGGGCTTGAATGTGGGGCTCGGGAGACACGGGTCCCAATCCTGTGTGACCTTGGGCGGCAGAGCTGCAGGTGAGAGTCCCGTGGCCCATGAGCCGGTCTAGTGAGCCTGGGGATAATCCAGGTGCAGCACAGAGAGCGCCCGGTGCCCAGGGCCGCTCATCCTCAGGCCCGTCCAGCCCCGGTGGCAGGCGCCTCCCTCCTGGTCGGCAGGGCTCCCCCTCCTGCCCTCACTGCCCAGAGGCCCAGCTCGGGGCGTAAGAGGGTTGGAAGTGGTAGCATCTCTCCTGTGGCAGAGCGGGTGAGGACCAGGCCCCGCTCTGAGCGTTTCTAGGACAGGCGTGGCGTCTCTAATACCCGTTAATCAGACTATTAGCGGTGGAAGCGCAGAGCCTCTCAGCCGCAGCTTTCCCGGCTTAGGACCTGTTTGCCAAGACTTCACACGAAGGAAAAACAAGTGGTCCTGTGGAAATGCGGTGAATTCCAGCTGTTCCTTCACACGCTGCTCTAGGCTCCCTCTGCTTTCCCTCCAGACACTCTCCCGATGGGACAGGAGAGGCGCTTTTCCGCCCCGCCAGGCCTGCCCCCAGGCTCCCAGGAGGACGAGAGTGTGGGCAGGCCGGCGGGGAGAGAAGCCCCTGTAGCCCCGGAGCCGGGATAGCTCGGTCCTGGGGGGCCGACAGCCTCCCACAGGGGTCTCCAGTGCCCCCTCACCTAGACGGCCACGCAGAGGCTGGTCCTGAACCGGGAAGGGACGATCTGAAAAGTAGCGACACCGGTGACCTTTCAAGGGCAGGTTCCCCCCTCCTGCCTGGGGGCTCCGGGAGTGGGTCTCACACTGACAGTTGCTGTGAATTGGGCGCCTGTGATCTGCCGGGCACCGCTGAACGCTGTGCGCCCACCGTCCCCGAGAAGACGCTCCTGCAGGCTCCATCCGTGGGTGGGAAGCAGGTTCAGAGGACAGGGCGTCAGCCAGGGTCGTGCTGCAGGTCAGAGCCCAGGTGCAGAGCCGGGTGTGATGCCACAGTCATCTTCCCACCGTGAACTGCTGGGGAGGAAGGAAACTGAGCACCCCGCGGGCTCCAGCTTGACAGCAGTGTGCTGAGGACGTTACACGTGTTACTGTATGTAACCTTGCCGTACCCCGCTCCTGGGCATAAACCGTGTGTCAGGGTGTGGGGTGCCACCCACGAGGTCCTGAATCATGACCAGCACTGAAAACTGAGATGGAGCAGGGTAGAGGGCGTCAGGGGGCGTCATGCTGAGTGTTGTGTGTGCGCGTGTCTGTGTGTGTGTTTAGAAAAGCCTGAGAAGACCGGGTTTACAAAGTTGAAGCTTGGGGAAATCAAGTGGCTTGTCGGGGACACACAGCCGCTAAGTGGCCGAGGCCGGGAGAAGGGGGCAGCTGTAGAGCCCAGGGTCCTGGCTTCGAGTCTGATGCGCCGGCACCTGCCCCTGAGGTGCTGCCGTGGTCCTCGTCCAGCCTGGCAGAGCGGGCTCCCTCGGGGTCCCGGGCCGAGGGCTCCCGGGCCGAGGGCTCCCTGGGGGCAGCGTCCGTCTCTCACTCACCCTGGGCAGAGCTCTGGGCGGCAGTGACGACCTGCCAGCCTCACCGCCCGCCGCCCCCATCCCCCGCCCCTACCTCCCCAGCCTGGCAGCTGCATGGCGACAGAAGCTGTGCCAGCTCGGGGCATTGGAAGCAGAGTTGCAGTTGCTGGGCGGCCCTGGGCTTAGAGAGGTGTGCTAATCCCTTAAGAGGTGTGTGGCACGAGATGAGAGGCAAGGGAGAGCTGGGGAGGAAATCCCCCGGGCTGTGGGCCTGGCCCTTGGCTCCAGTTCCCCCCAGAGATCAGGTTCAGGTCCTGCAGGAAATGCATGGGCTCTGGAGCTTCAGAGGCAGAAAAGTGGTAATTAGGGGGAGATGCTGCCTTTGACGACAGCGGCAGTTCTGAGGGCGGGGTGGGGGGGGTGGGGCGGGGGGATGGGGCAGAGCGGGGAGGGCGGCCGGAGCGGCTCTGGCTCTGGAATGGGCACGAAGGGCGAGCTCCCAGCTCCACCCTGCAGACACTGTCCTTTGGAGAGTGAGCTGGGGTCCCAGGCCCGGCCCAGCAAGTCCTGGGGGTCTCCCCGCTGTCCTGGCCGTGGCCGGCAGGGCCGAGGGGTTCTGCAGTCCGCTACCAGCCGTGGGGGCACGTGGTGCCTCTCCTCGAACGACAGGGTCATCGCGTCCTCTCTGCTGACCCTCCGCGCTCCTCTCGAGGGTCAGGAGTGAGTCTGGGGCGCGGCCGGGCCTGACCAGAGCCCCCGCTTCCCAGCCCCCGCCCATCCTGCAGCCGCGGGCGCCCTGTGCTGGATGGGCCCTCGGGGAGGCCTTTGGGGTTGCTCTCCTGGCACTGTTTTCCATGTCAGGCGTTTGAGACCGCCCGGCTCGCGGTGCCAAGCCTCTTCTTCTTCCCGCAACAGGACGCGCGCTCTGTGGCGGCTGCCACCTTCTCCGGGCCCCGGGCGAACACAGTCCTGGAGCGCGTGGAGGGAGCGCAGCAGCGGTGGAAGCTGCAGGTGCAGGAACAGCGGAAGACAGTCTTCGATCGGCACAAGATGCTCAGCTAGGCAGCAGTGCCGCCGGGCCACGGTCAGGGCAGGGCCGGAGGCCACACGGAGCTGGCCACTCTCCCCACTCAGTGCTGCCCTCCGGGTCTCCCCCTTAAAGCCCGGGGCGTTTTTCCTTCTCTCTCTGTTTTGACATGTGCTCAGCTGCATAATCTAGGAAGAGCACTGGGCCCATGGTCTCGGTTTGCCTGCACAGGTGGTCTTCGGGGGGGAGGGCTGGGGGCCTCGGGACTGGAGCGACCCTGTCACCTTGCTCCCTCCTCGCCACCCTCCCAGCTCCAGACCTTGGGAGCTCGGTCATCAGGAGCTGAGTGTGGGACAGGAAGGCACGGCCGGCTTCCTCCCGGCCCGACTCCTCGGCCCTGGCCCGGCCTCACTCCAGCCCTCGGGACGGCTCTGCTGGGAAGGCTGATGCCACAGCGCGGCCGTCGTCCTCAGGGCACACCTGGACGCTGTTCCGGCTTCTCTCCCCCTTCCTCTTCTCCCATCAATGCAGGGAGAACCAAGGACCCTGCTCGCTCTGCCTCCTGGCCCCCGCTCCCACTTCGGAAGCCAGGCAGTGCCCCCCCCACCTCCCGCCCCGGTCTGCAATTGCTGAGCCGTTGGTGGGACCACAGGACCCCGAGGCCGAGTGGTGGCTCTGAGCACCTGGGCTCCTATCCGCAGATTGACACTTGCCCCTGAATTTCATTGTACCAGTGCATGGAGAGGAATGTCATCCTTCTGTTACCTGTAAATCAAGGAAGCCTCCTGAAATTGTCTTGTCTCACTTTGTGGATCTCAAGAGACTTCAAGGACTACGAGTGTTTCACAAGTGGACCCAGAGAGGGGACAGGAGCATTGTCCTTGAGGGGTCCAGGCAGAGAGGCAGGGCCCGCACAGTCCAGGTGGCTGTGGCGGACGGAGCCCACGGGGGGCCTGGGCGGGGTCGCTGCTCCTTTCAGGCTCCATTCCCTGCAGGGGGCAGTGGGTGAACTGGCCCTTAGGAACTACCCTGAGTTTGTGTTTCACCTTTGTGGGAGAGCCCCCTGAGACTCTGAACAGTGTCTGGTGGCAGTATCTTACAGATACAGTACGTGGCGCTCACTGAAAAGCCCGTATGTTTCCCCAAATGAAAACCAGCAGGTACTCGGGTGGGGGCAGCCAGGGGAAGGGTGCTGCCAGGAGAAGCTTCCAGGGGCCGCCAGGGCTGAGTCACATCCATCCGTCCGTCCCGGAAGTGTGGCAGGGGTGCGTCCGGGACCCAGGCAGAAACGGGCTTGGCGGCCCAGCTGCGTCTGATGGAATTTCTTCCCGCAGGGTTTGTCCAAGTCAATGTGTCGAGAAGGCTCCTTGTGGAGCCCTGAGCCAGGGTCTTGGTGGGGTGGGCATTTCAGTTTGCAAAGATGTGCCCAAGTTCAGAGCCATATACAGGTACTGAAGGGCACGGGCGGGGCTCCGGAGGAGCAGAGACTTGGGGTTGGCATTGGAAGTGAGCGAGGGACGCAGTGGAGGGGCGAGGTTGACGGGTCCTGGGCCAGTGTGAGGCTTGCGGCGGGTTAGCGGGAGGTACGTGGGCCGCAGGTGGCCGCGCAGAGGACACGGTGCCGGCTGCGCCTCCGCCCTCGTTTGCCCGGCGTACGCTTGGTGCCGGGCAGGCCACCCGCTGCTTCAGAGGCCTCGGTGGGCCGCGAGTTCTTCCACGATGGGGATGCTTTCCAACAGTGGGTAGATGGGTGTGTCGGCTTATCAATCACCAGTCCAGGACTTGGTGTCTCAGATTGCCAGGTACTCCTCTAAACCACCCTGCCCAGGGGAGACCTCGAGTGCTGTTGTTTCTCTGCGTGTTGGTTGAGTCCTGCAGGTGATCTGACCCGTCGGGTAGTCTTAAGGATCTGGTCTGTAGCAGGTAGCTGTTGTTATCTGTAAATAAGCCCAGTATGTGAAAATAAATTAACGTAAAAGATTAGGAATGATTCTTCAGTGTCTTAAGGACTCAGCCAGTAACTAGCCTCTCGATGTGCTTTGACTTCGCACACACGCTGGTTTCGGACAACTACTCCCGGTGTGCCTCGGTGACCTCGGAGCAGGGTCCCTGCGGCCAGCGCAGCAGAGGCCAGAAGGAGCTGTTCCCCGCCTCACCTGAGAAAGAAGTGCTTGTGTTGTGTTCAGAAGTCCTGTTTGTCTCCCATCAAACAGCCACACTGTTCTGCAAGGGTCTGTTCCCACCTGGGAAGAACTTGTTGGGTTTGGCCCTGGGGACCGAGCCTTGGAATTGGTCAAGCGACACATGCGGGGAACGGGGAGCGAGGGGCCGTCCCGCCCCTGGGCTCCCCCCTCCACCCCTAACCCGGACCAGCTCCTTCATTCTCTGGCTTCCTTGCGTCATTCTTAACCCGGTGAATCCCCAACCACGGGTCTCCAGCCCAGCCTGTCCCGTTCCCAGCGCCCTCCCGCTGCCCCCGCCCCTGCATTTGGCATTAACCCTAGGCAAGCTTCCTTCTCCCTAACGTGGGAAATCTTGCCTCACTGCTTGGGGAAAAGCAAGGCCGTCAGGGGTGATCTCACAATTTCCTCACCCCACCTGCAATTTTCCTTCCTATTTATCTGGACTGCTTTGACCTTGGAGATTGCTTCCTGTTCCAGGCCAACCCACCCGTCCCTTCTCCCTGGGACCGCCATCACCTCCAAGCTCGTCCTGTTGCCCGGTGCCATCCAGCCTATCAACACACTCAAGTCTCCCGTCCTGAAAGGGCCATCTGTGGGATCCACGCTCAGCTCTGGCTATGGGGGTCCCTTCCCTGTCCCCACTCAGTCCCTCCCCCGAGCCCTCCACAGGTGGAGGTGCTGGTGAGTGTAACTGCTGGACCCAGAGCGCGTCCTCGGCTCGCGCCCTCCCAGCCCTTATGCTGCGCTGACACTGGATCCTGCTCCCCAGATATGCAGCTTCCCGGGCCTCCCTGCTCAGACCGCTCAGCTCAATGTACAATTTAACGTGGAGGTTTTCTCCGAGGCTTTTCTCTCGGGTGGTTTCCTGACGTTAATTCTAGAATCTCCGACTCTAGCCCAGACCTGACCCCCAGCTCCAGATCTACCTGGCTCTCAGCCGGACCCTCCCTGCTGGGGCCCACAGAGCCTGTCAAAATCAGCACGTCCAAAAATAAACGCATCCTTGCCTGGAAATCGGCTGCTTTTAGTTCCTTTATCTGCGTCGGTGGTGCCACCCGTCGCCAAGGTGCTCAAGCCGGAAACCAGGGGCTCGTTGGAGACTTGAGTCTCCCTGGGCTGCAGGTCCCGCTTCCGGTCACTCACGAAGTCCTGGCAGCTGGGGCACCTGTTTCCTCCCCTCTGCCCGACAACCACCGCCCAGTTCATTATCTCTCCTGGGGTTCTCGTGGGGAGCACCGGGGAGCTCGCATTACTCCGATCACGTCACTTCACTCCTTCAAGACTCTCCAGGGCTCCCCGTGGCCTAGCCGCAGGGGTTATTTTGTTTGTTTTTGGCCACGCCTCGCGGCTTGTGGGATCTCAGTTCGCCAACCAGGGATTGCACCCGGGCCACGGCAGCGAAAGCCCAGAATCCTAACCACTGGGCCACCAGGGAGCTCCCCTAGGGCCTGAGTGCTTTACTGAGGCCATCGTCCACCAGCCCCTCTGATCATCAACCCCAGACAAATTGGCGGGAGTTACTGGTGGGGACTCTGAGACCCTTGGAGGGGCGTTGACGGCCCCCCAGACGCACGCTTACCTGGAGTGGAGGGGGCGCCAGCCATAGGTGCCCAGGAGGCTCTGCGTCCCTCCGCTCCCAAGCCCTGCCCTGGGCATGCTGAAGCAGGGGCAGAGCTTGAAGAGGTGACTGAGGGCCGGAAGAGGGATGCCCGGGCCCGGCTTCTCTGTCCATCCCTGGGCACCTGCATTCCGTGCCACGCAACTCCCACGGGCCAGGAGTGCCCGGGGGATGCCCGGGCCTGGAAGCGGGACGGACCTGGCTTCCTGAGCCCGCTCGGCCCTTCCAATCCCTCCTGTCCGAGGCAGCCTCCTTTTCCGTAATGATACTGCGGCCCGGGGCCTGGCCTGTAGTAAGTGCTCGTCAGACGAGGGGCAGGGACCAAAACCCCAGAAGGCTGGTCCTCCATCCAGTAAAGCGGGTGGGGCGTTAAGAGTGTGAGCTCTGGGCCAGCAGCCGGGTGCAGACCCCAGCTCTGCCTCTCACTACAGGGCCGCAGGCACCTCACAGGGGGTGTAAGGAACACGTCGTTACTGTGTCTAAGGCGCTTAGAACAGCCCTGCGGGGTGCTGGGTCTTCTGACTCACATCATCACTGTGACAGCATAACCCCCAGCTGCCAGCCAGGGTCTGTAGATGCCGGGGGGACTTCCTGCGCTGTGACATCCGAAACCCTGAGCCCTCAGCCAGATCCCCGAACTTCCCGGGGGACGATGAGTCCCGTGGCCCCCTGTCCCCGGGTGTGGGTCAAGCAGCCGGAGGCCGGCTGACCCGAGGCCCCTGGCCTCTTCGGCCTCCTGCATCAGGGCGGACGCGCAGGGTAAGGCTCCACCAGGCGTCCGGAGCCTGGCCCTGCCCCGGCCCTGCTGTCCGTCGCCGTGCGACCGGGCGCAGACGATCTGTCCGAGCGTCAGCTTCTCCAGATGGAGAGGGAAGACCTGAAGCCAGCCCGTGGTTCCCCAAGGGCGACCCACGTGTGCAAGGCGACTTCGGGTGGTGCCCAGAAGAGCGCTTTTTCTTCTCGTAGTTATGTGATTATCTTACTGTGCATTGGATCAAAATGTAACCAGCACGTGAACTGCATGATTTTGTGAATGTTCATGTGAAGGGCAAGTGAGAGGAGGGAAGTGGGCACACGTAAGGAAAACTATCAGGAAGACACCGAGTACAAGGGGTCCTCAGACATGGCAGAAACGGCAGAACTGGGGCAGAAGTTTTGGAAGGAGCCGCGTGCCGATGGTGCTGGTTTGGTGAGGCCAGTTGGTTTCTGGGCCACCATCAGCTCTGACACCTGTGGACAACTTAAGATTCCAGTGCCCCCCTTGGCCTAACAGGGTGACAGAGTACTGAGAGGGGGTCTTGACAATGCTCTGCTGGCCCGATGGTGCAGGGCGGCTCAGACCAGCCTCCAAACAGACCCCGGGCTGGAAACCCTGGACTTAACCAGAAAGGATTCATGGTGTAGCAGCCAAGCATGGCGACACTGGCCAGGCTGCCTGAGTCCAGGCCCAGCGCTGACCCTTCCAGCTGTGTGGCCTTGGGCAAGTTAATCTGTCTTTGTTTCCTCAGCTGAAAAGCGGGAATAGTAACTCACCTCACGGGGTGATGTGTAAGTGTCTGCTGGGTGTGGTTTGTGTCTGCGTGGCAGGGGCGTCTCCCCACTGCTGCTCAAGGGGTGCTGGGGGCCCCTCAGCCCACTCCCCACTCTCCTTCTGCCCGCGAGGAACTCAACATGCGACAGGGTGACAAGGCAGGGGCCAGGACACAGCTGCCCCCTTCCTGCTGACTCCCCCAGGTCAGCAGGCTTTGCCAGACAGAGCTGGGCTGTCGCTCCACAGGCCACACCAGCCGGCTGTGTGTCCTGGGCCAGCCCTGCCCGCTCGGGGTGCCAGCTTCGTCCGCTGACCACCGAGGAGGGTGGCCTGGGTGAGCTCCAAGGGCCCCTCTGGCTCAGCTGCCAGGTGGTCCTGGAGCCACGTCCCTGCAGAGGCTGGCGTCCTAGCTCCCGGTTCAGCCCCAGGGGTGCGCAGTGATCACCCAACACCCAAAATGGTATCATCAAAGCCAGTCTGGAGACGGGGCAGTCTTCCCCCAAGGTTGGGATTTCCTCACTGCGGACCCCGTGCACTGCCCGAGCGCCCTCCTGCTGCACAGACGCCTGTCTTAGAGGCTCTGGAGCTTCCCGCCCCCGGGCCGGGTGTGCCAGCCCTCCCTTGGCCCTGGGCCGGGCAGCCCTGGAGGACAGCATATCCACCGGCCCTGGGCTCCGGCCCCGAGCTTTGTGAGTCTTGCTGGGGGACTCAGGAGCCAATCAGCGGAGACTAGGGTGGCCCTCTCTCCTCCTCGGAGCTGATCCCAGATCACAGGTGCCCCCACCCCGCCCTTCCCCCTCCCCTTCTGGGTGTGTCACCGTTTGAAGCTTAATCAGGTAACGTGTACCTGGTTCCTGTGCCGGGGCGGGAAGCCGGCCAGAGGCGGCCGAGGACGCCGCGGGCGACGGCGGGACCCTGGCTGGTCCTCCGGGAGGCCCCGGTCACCGGCCCGGAGCGGAGCCACGCTGTGCGAGGAGCGGCCTCAGAGGTAACGGGCATCGTGATGGCTCCGCCGGCCTGGAGCACAGCTAGGCAGGGCTCGGTCACCTGCCCTGGGAGAGAAAGCAGCCGGCCACCTGCTGGTGGGGGCCCGCACCCACCTCCGCGGGGAGCAGGGGAGGTTAGCCGAGCTGCCCAGGGCATCGCCACCAGCGGGGCGTCTTTCTGGGTTGGGCTGGATGCCTGCCGCCTGCCAGTATCCAGAGACTAAAGTGTGGATTTTCTGGTCGGGGATCAGCTCGGGGGGGTGTCCTGGAGAGGAACTGAATGTGAGGGGTGAGGGCAGGGGAGAGCCTGTCCCGTGTCTGGCGTGGAAGCGGGCCTGGGTGTGCAGGGCAGCGGTTCGGGGCACTGCCTCTGGAGCGGGCCGCCAGGGTCAGATCCCAGCCCCGTCCCTTAGCAGCTGTGTGACCACAGGCCGCCGGCTTGGCTGGTCTCCCCCCCCCACCTGTTACATGGTACCTGCCTCGTCACACCATTGTGAGGGTCGCATAGGCCAAGAGGTCACGCTAGTGCCCAGCACAGGGCAAGGGCTGGGGAAATATCTTTGTTTTTTCTGTCCTGCCATTTATGGAAACATGAGCTCACTTAAACTCTCCAAGCCTTGGTTTCCCCATCTGCAAAATGGGGGATGAAAAGTCATCTCGAGGGGATTAAAGAGCTGCGAGCACCTGGCAGGTGCCCAGGGAAGGGTGCCCTGCCTCCTTGTCAGGTCAGCCGAGGTCTGTTCCTGTTAAGACTCCATGTTTCCCCCATTTAGGGCCTGTGCTTTTTACCCCACTCCCAAAGGAAGCATCTAGATAGAAAAGTTACACATTTTCAGGCCCACAACCTCTGCAGAGATGCTCCACGCAGACCTTAGATACCAGATGTGGCCCGTGAGAGCACCTGCTTCACGGTGACGCTCTCCGATCAGCCTGGGATACTCGCAGGTGACCACACGCGTGGGCACCCCCTGGGTGCCGGGAGCAGGGCCCACCCTGCCTCAGGCTGGGATGCAGGAGGCACGGGCCTGCCCTTCTTCTGAGGGAGCACGAGGCACACAGGTGGTGGTGGGGGAACAGCAGGCCAGGGGCCCCTGGGAGAATTCGGGGGAGAAAGAGAAAGAAAGAACAGGAGAGGTCGGGGAGTACTGTGGACAAGAAGAGACCCAGACTGTTCTGGAAGGAGGCGCAGGACGTGGATGGGCATTGGGAAGCGGGGCTGGCGCCCCAGGCGGGGAGCAGCCCCAGGCGGGGAGGGGAACGCCAGAGGAAAGGCGAGTCGTTCTGAGGACTGGGCTGGGGGCGCAGAGAGCTGAGGCCCCTCAGCGCCCAGCAAGGGGTGCAGGTCCAGGGAACAATGGACTGTCCCTGGGAGCCACGCGGTCAGAGCCATGCCTCGGGAGATGAGCGTGGCGATGTGCACGTCCAGAGCGGCTGTGAGGTCGGGGCCGCCGCCGGGAGCCAGGCAGGTGCTGGCGAGGATGCTTTCCGGTGGGCTCTCCCCCAGGACCGTGCTGATCGTCCCCCGCCCCGCCGAGGACGGATGGGCTTGCTCAAGGTCCCGGCTGGGAAGTGGCCCCAGAGCCCCTGTCGTAAACCACATTTTCCACAAGATGCAGAGAGCTCCGATTCTCTCTAAAACGTGGCAACTGCACGAATGAGACAGCCGGGAGGGTCCTGGGCATCCCGCACGCACAGGAGAGGGACCTGGGGGCCCACCTGGCGCCTGCCCCGGCCCTGCCAGCCACTTCCTCCCTGTGACACGGGGCTGAAGACCCCTTCCTTGTAGGGCGCGCTGACGACCCAATGAGACCTGTGTGTGAGCAGTGAGAGTTAGCTTCCCCCCTCCTGCAGACCGAGGTGTCACTGTGTTCCGGGAGCTCTGGAGCCAGGGTCACTTCCCACCTATAAACGCCCCAAATCGATGGTCGGGAGGGGCCTCGGGAAACCTCAGACATTTATTCTGTGGACCCAGGGTTTTTTCCCCCCCGCGAGTCACCTAGAAGGGAGGCTCCCTTTTGTGGCGAAGGGAGCCCCTTTCCTCCATCCCTGAGTCAGCGATGACCTGGGCCCCAAGCACGGTTCTCTGTCTGATGTCGGTGCTACAGCTGGCAGCAGGCCCGGGGGTGGTGGGGAGATGGCCACGCTGATGGCCCAGCGGGGTCGCGGCAGGGGGCGGAGGCTTCCGCACTGCCCCCTCCGCCCGTGAACCCCGCCCCAGGGGACCGGTCATCACCAAGGGAGCCTCAGGCACAGCCCCATTTCCCGTCAGAGCCGCTGTCCTCCGCAGAATCACCTGGTCTAGGCTGCTGGTGCCTTCTCGGCGCCCATGGGATGATTTCCCTTCCTCTTTTTCCCTTGAAGTTAGCACTGACTAATCCCAAGGGCTCAGAACTGCCCTGGAGGGCGTGCGTGTGCAGGCAGTGACCGGAAGGGCCTCACCGGAGGTGCACTTGACAGCAGTGTGCATCCTTCTGGCCAGGAGGCGGGCTGGATGCTGGGCTCCCGTGGACACTTTGGTCAGGGTCCCGCCTTTGCCTTCCCTTCCCCAGCCCCCGTCCTGCGCCCCCAGCGCCACTCCCATGAGGCTTTGGACCCCTTTGAGCTCTTCCTACACACACCCTCTCTGAAGTCCGGTGAGAGGCCGTTTTTCTGGGTAAGGCTTGTCCACCGAGTCGCATTAGCACTTATTGGTGGCTTTGGGCCAAGAGTTCAGATGTCCTGGCACCTAGGCTGTAGCCCCTTCCTCCCCCTTGAGGTGTAACTGACAGCAGGGGGCAGGGGTGGGGGGGTGAGGCTGTAGGAACGCCGTCTGGCGCAGACTTTCTTCCGAGTCTCAGGTTTACTCATTCTCTTGGGCTGTTAAGAAAGACTCGTTCCTGGACAGGACGAGGACGCCTGGCCAGTCCCAAGGTGTACACCAATTTGCCTCGAATGCCAAGTTCAAAATTCATCCGCTGTGTGACCCTGGGAAAGTTCCCTTACCTCTCTGTGCCTCAGCTTTCCTATCTGTAAAACAAGGGTGATGGTGGTCCCTACCTTGTAGTGAGGACTCAATGACTGTGCATGCGTGTGTGAGCGTGTGCACGCACAGGTGTCACTGAGACGAGCGCCTGACACGGAGAATATCACGCTGCTGTCTTCACTTTCTCCTCACCTCCTTTGGCTCCTACCTCTCACTTACTCAGGAGCCCCAGTGCCTGGGTATGAATCCCAGCTCTGCCCTGTACCAGCTGTGTGACCTTGGGTACGTTGCTTAACCTCTCTGTGCCCCCATCTCCTCGTCTGGAACATGGGGACGATGACCTCCCAGGGCTGTAGTGAGTGCACTCAGAGCGGAAGTGTGAGGTGCAGTCCTGCCTTGCCCACGCACCTGGGCACAGCAGTCTGGGTGGTCCTCTGCTGAACCCCGCCCTCCATGGGGTTCCGGAAGGGGTTCAGGAGAGGTTTGGCGGGTGAATCCGCAGGTAGGCGGTAGGACGCACAGTGAATACATTCACCTTACTTAGAGAATTGTGTTACCCTAGTCCTTCAAAGACTTGAGAAAAGGGTCCGGCCCTCATGTACAGAATTTTCCCTCCGGACGTCTACTAGGACAGACGTGGCTCTGGGGAGCCGCTGGACGCGGGCGTTGGTGCTGTGTCCAGTTGCAGTGTCGGGGGTGGCATCTGCGGACTCAGGCCTGTCAGAGCCACATCCCAGGATCTTAGAGCTTCAGGGGCTCTTTCCAGGGCCGCCCCAGCCGTGCTGGCAATGCCAGCTGCCAGTGATTCAGTTCCTATTAGGTGCCAGGTGACCCACGTAGGTTCCTCTTAACTTTACAATAACCTCTGAAGTGTCACTGCCCCCATTCTGCAGGTGAGGAAACTGAGGTCTGTAGAATTAGCGCCTCTGCCAGTGAAAGCAGAGCCGGGATCCGGTCTAGGAGAGTCTGGCCTAAAGTGTGCTTTCTGCTTGTGGGGCTGCCTCTCGGGGGGGCTCCTGGGCCCGTGAGGTGCTCCAGGGAGCCCGATATTCTTCCTGGGGACTGGGGGCAGCTACCTCCCCAAACACCTTCCTGTGACTCCCCAGCATCATAAATGCCAGGTACATTCAAGGGAATTAGGAAGAGGACGAGCCCCTCCCCCGACTCTGGCCCCCAAGAAATCCTATAAAAATCAGGACTCCTGCCAAAAAGTTGGGCACACCTGCCTGGCTAAGAAGGTCCTCGTGGATCACCTTAAACAGACCCTGGTGAGCTGCACCCCGGCTGTGTGACCCTGAGCCGCTGTCCCAGCCTCTCTGAGCCAGTTCCTCTTCTGTAAACAGGCTGAGGGTCACAGGAGACAGGAGAGCAGGGCACCCAACAAGGCCAGGCATCGAAAGCCACCTAATCCATGGCAGCCTTCCTTCCCCACGCCTTTCCCCTCCTTCCAGAGTCCCAGCCGAGCGTCCCCGTGTTTGGGCACCTGGTTCCATCACCGCCTCAGAGCTCTGCACGGCTCCTCTCGGGAAGTGGCTGCAGGCAGTGGCCTGGGGCAAACCCCGTGGCAGGGAACACAGCGTGGAGGGCATGAGGGGGGCTAGGCGGGCTCTGGGCTGAGGTCCGTGCGTGAATAGCGCTGCCTCGTTCATCACGGGACCAGAGGGGCACAGAGGCCGAGAGCAGCCGGCCAGGCCCTTCAGCTGCCCAGAAGAGGAGGCGTTGGTTTCTAGCCCTCAAGGGCCCTCTGTGGGGTCCTGGTCGCCGGGCCTGGCTGCCCTTCTCCTTGGTCAGATCCAGCGTGGTACCGAGGAGATTCTGATCGTTCGGTTGGGTGTGTTGGATATATAAGGAGGGAGTGGTGAGGTTATCCTCCTAGAAGTAATTACAGGCTATAAGATGGACTCCTAAGAGAGATGGTGACATTTCTTATTTTAAAAAGAAAAAAACATTTGCTTATCCTGGAGATTTTAAGGTAGAATTCCCTGAAATGTATTCTACTGGATGTTAGGAGGCGTGAGGAAAAGTAAACAACAAACCGTTCTGAGGCCCACTGGGGATTTCTGGGTTAAACGCAAGCAGCTTTCGTTCCTGCAGGGCTTTCTCTGGGATGCGCCCTGGGGATCTCCAGGGATTGAATAAAGGGGCTGCATTTCTCAACTATTCGTGGACCCTTTCGGGAAAGGTTTCAGCGGCTGCCTTGCCTGGAGGTAGGGGATGGGTGAAGCCCATGCGTGCTGTCATTCCGAGTCCTTGGTTTCCTTACAAATTCTCCCAGTTTGGGATGGCAGGGGTAGGAGAGGCTCTGGAAGATGTCTTCATGAAGGTGCCGATGAGCTCCACCACACACAAGCCGCTGTAGGAACCCCTGAGTGGAAGGAGAGGCAGAGGACAGTGAACTCACCTCTCCCAAAGCCACTTCCCGAGCCCTGTTCCGAGTTTGAAGTGACATTTTCAGACAATTTCTGGCCTCAGTCCCCCACCTCTGGCTCCGGTCCCGGTGAAGACAGTGAGAAAACCTGGAAAGGGAGAATTATGTTACCTGCTCTGTAGATGGTCCAGCCCACTCAGAGGTCACAGCCCCCTTTGCTCCATCAAGATGGTTCAGCCCTCCCCAGGGATACCCAGTGTCAATCAACAAACATTTATGCAACGGGGACTGTGTGTTTCAAAGATGAAGCCCGAGACAGGAGTTCTTGCACTTGGAATTTACAACTTGGGGCGGGAGATGGGGTCAGGAAGGGCTCCGGGGAGAGTGTTCTCTGTCTGCCCGCTGGCCACGAAGAGTGTAGGGCTGGGGAAAGGGGGAGGTGGGGTCGGATGACGCCGGACTCCTAGGACAGGGATGGCCTGGGGTGGGCAGGCCGTGCTCATGAAGCCGTCAACAAGAAGTTGTAATGATGTACCATGGGGGGTGGTAGGGAGAGCCTCTGGCAGGATGTGACCACAAGTAGCTAATAGCTGTTGGGGGGCAAATGCCACCTGATGCAGAATTAGGAGCAGCAAGGACTGGGGAAGGAGGCCCAGGAGACCCCACTTGGGGCTTCCTGACTCTCTCTGCTGCAAGTTGGACTGGGTGTCACCACGTTCCTTGTACAATATATGACCGTGCCGGGCATGACTGTGAACACGTCCTGGTCATAAAAGGGCAGCCAGGACAGCTCCATCGGGCAGTGAGCTTCGTGGACGATCAGGCTCCTCCCACCGAGCACATCTGCCCCCAGGCCCGGGAAAGTACACCTGAGGCGCGGAGGGCGAGAGCCCCCGCCCGGGAGGAACTAGGGTCCTAGAAAGGTGGAGAGTATTGCTTCAACCCCTCCCTCCAGGACAGTAGTCTCCTCCGGCTCACGTGGGCGGGGCCAGCCCCCCACGCGCTATTTCAGAAGCAGGCTTTTAGCTAGTAAGTTGCTTCATACTGTTACAAATAAATTGCAGAAAACAAAATATGTTTAATGATGCGTTTTTTATGTATTTGTATATAGTGAACGTTTAAGTGACGTGAACTGATCCATCCACTCAGGGAGGAAAGTAGTCGATGTTAACGGGAGACCCCATGGCTCTTCTTGGGAGTCCTCCAGTACCCCGAATTTTCCAAAAGACCTGGGGACTCAGTCCCGGGGCGGGTAGTTATGACGGAGTCGGGACCTGGAATTGCAGCAACCTGCTACTGTCATTTCTCCTCACGGCCACACGGTGCCGCTGTCGACAACTGGTTCGGCCCAGTCTGGGCGCTGAGCCCATGGGCTGGTTCTCCGTTGCTGGTCAGATCCTGTCCAGGTACTGCAGGTTAAGGAAGATCCCAGTATTCGTGTTTTTAAGCTCAGGCGAGGGGGTTCCTCACCACGTTCCCAGGAGTACGGCTCCCGGTACTTGACTCTGGTTAAACTCGGTCCTCCCCTCCCAACGACAGAAGTCAGTGGCCATCCTCCTAAGAGCATCTGCAAGGGGCCATTACCTTCCCAAGGACCACCCAGGTGAGCTGTGGTACCACTCTTACCAGGGCAGAAGCTCAAACAGCGTGATCATCAGAATCTGCAGTGGAACATCCCCTTCAACAGGAGTCATAGTTTAGTAAGGTGCTCGTGTTAGGTCAGCACAAGCCCCTCTGAACTTCTGGTTCGAACGTGAAGCTCTAGGAGAAATAGTGAGAGAATCGGGGGCAGGGGGAGAAGGGTAGGGCTGACTAGCATTTACTAGTTCATGAGATCACTAACTGTGGAACCTTGGGCAAGTAACTTAACCTTTACAATCCTCCGTTTTCTCACCTGTACAACCGGGTGAAATTAGCACCTACCTCACAAGAATTACGTAGGAATTAAGTGCGATGTTTCACGTAAAGCACTTGGCACGAAGTCTTGCACAGCAAGAGTAATAAACGATCGCTATTATTATCATTATTATTTTATTATTACTATTATTATTATTTCACCATGGGTTTTGTCCACCGCTCCATCCCAGAGCCGAGGGCAGTCCCACGCACAGATGCTCTCGGGAAGTACGTGCTCTCAGGCCGCTTGAGGATAACCTGCTATACCCGGTGTCCTTCCGCTCCTCGCCAGGGTAGAGCATTCCGCGGAGGAAAATGCAGATCACACTTCGCCTGCAGCTGTGCCCTCACCTGAGCTCGCTGCCAGGTTATCGGTCCTTTTCTAACAGTAAAAAGAGAACTAGTTCAAGAAATACATGGTCAAGCTGCGAGGTTTCTTGCTTGAGTGACTTTTCTGAAGAGTCATAAAAAATGTAAATAGCATGTGAGGAAAATGAACAGGTATTGGATTGACACAAATAGCTATTAAGTCGTATTTATTAAAATTGTCATTAGATGTAAATGAGCTTCTGACCTCAATCAAATGATATTTAAATAATTAAGTCAAATATGAATAGACAGGGATCATGCAGGAGAGGAGAGTCTGGATCCCATATATATATATATATATATATATATATATATATATATATATATATATATATATATATATATATATATATATTTTTTTTTTTTTTTTCGGTGCACGGGCCTCTCACTGTTGTGGCCTCTCCCGTTGCGGAGCGCAGGCTCCGGACGCGCAGGCTCAGCGGCCATGGCTCACGGGCCCAGCCGCTCCGCGGCATGTGGGATCTTCCCGGACCGGGGCACGAACCCGTGTCCCCTGCATCGGCAGGCGGACTCTCAACCACTGCGCCACCAGGGAAGCCCTGGACCCCGTAGTTTTATAAAACAAAAGCACTGATAGCAAATAATTTTGGTTACGTGCCCAGCACTGGGCGAGGGACTGAGGGGCACCACCTAAGAATGGGAGAAAGCCCTGCCTTCCGGCGGTTTACTATCTGGTTGAAGACTCAGAATGCACAGCCTGGAGAGTCTGTGTCGGGGGCTGGAGAACTCAGGCAATCAGCCTGGGGCAGGGCCGGGGGCAGCAGAGAGGCCCCCGTGACCCGCCTGGTCCGTGTCAGCCGAGGGTGAGGCCAGGAATGCGCAGAGCGTCCGGAGCCGAGGGGTATTTGGAAGAGATTTTCTAGAACCGTCCCTTGAAGGACACTTCCCTTCCAAGGGGAGCCCTGGGAGGCTGCGGGGCGGGGGAGGGGCATGTGACTTTGCACTGCCTCACACAGTCTCTCGAGGGCAGTGCTTTGAACGCTGTTGAATCTTCCCGGTTTCCGTTCAGGAGGGCAGAGCTAGCTGGGAACAGACTGGGACCCGGATAAAGGACAAAGGCGAGAAGGTGCAGGGGACTCTCGGGAGCCCGAGTGTGGCAGCGACCTTCCCCTGTCAGGGACAGAGCTGGGCCTTCTGTCAGGTCGAAGCCTTGGCCCGCATCTGAGGCCCTGCTGCCCCATCACTGCTACGTGGGCTGCAGCACCCGCTCACTTGCTCATTCAGGGAACCCTGAGATCTCCCGTGGAGGGCAGTGTGACAAGTGCAGGATGGCATCGACAGGACACTGGACACACGGGGAAGGGGCGGGTCAGAGAGAATGCCTAGAGGACATGACGACGAAGTGGAATCTGATAACCGCGGGTGAGAGGAGTTGGTGACTTAAATGCAAACCAGGCCAATTATTTCTGAAGTAACAGCATCCTGGAGTCTGGGAAAGGGGCTGCGTGTGACTTAGGCCCACCCCCTACCAGCCCAGCTTCCTGTCTCATCCTCCCTCTCAGTTATGCAACAAGCATTGCCCACACGGAGCTGAAATCACAGGCACTTGTGTTGAGTGGCAGAAAGGACAAACCCAGGAGGGCTGAGGGGGCACATCCCAGCCCCCCTCCCTGGGGACTGGGGCACAGAGCGCTCTGGTGGTGCCACTCCACACGGGAGGGCTTTGAAAGTCCCGACCACATGCGGGCTCCTCTGAACCAAAGATGCGTTGCCTTCAATAGAGTCCCACCCTTACTTGCCTTACGGCTGCCGCTGGGGTTTCCACTGCCAACTCCATAAGCAGGCTCGGAGCCTCCAGATGTGAGGCCCTGGCAGGAGCGAGTGACCAGACGTGTTCCTCCAAGGAAATGACGTCGCTGGGCACCTTTTATAAGGCAGGCCCTGGAGGAGGCGTTTTTGGGTATATTTTTTTCTCATTTGATCCTCATTCAGTATTCATCTCCTGGGAGGGATGTTTTAATTATCTCCATACTGGAAACTGGCTCAGAGAGGGCACCCAAGCATCAAGGGGTGAACCGGGATTTGAACCCGGCTCTGCACGTATGTCTTCTGCAGCCCACTGCCTCCCCTCGTGATGCTTACCATCGCGTTGGAGGGCGGGGTGACACAAACGAGCCCACGATGCAGCAAGGCCTCTCCTAATTGATATGTTCACCCTCTTCTTTAGAGACGGCACCCGGGACCCTCTCCTGCCCGGTGCACAGCCCGGGGACCCCGAGGGCCCCGAGGACCAAGACCCTGGCGCGGGGCCCGCTGGAGCTGCAAGGCTGCGCCCTGGGAAGGCCCGCGCCCACCCCACATCCCTGCCGGCTGCTCTGAGACGTGCCCGCGGAGCCTCTGCAGAGGCCTCATGGTCCGCCGCGATGGCTCGCCTTAGGGGGACCTCGGAGCCTGCTCCCAGAGCGAAAAGAAGCCCTGACCAGTCCGGCCGCCCGGAGCCGCGGCTGGCGATGTGACTCGCTCCGAGGGCAGGGCGCGCAGACCCCGAGTCGGGGCGATTCGGGGCACGCTCCGGGTCCGGCTCCGCGCGGCACCATGAACGACGACTTCTGCCGGGCGCTGGCGGCCCGCCGGCCCGCGGCGCCCCCCGGCTGCCTGCCTCTGGGCATCGGGCCCCCTCCCCGACCGGCGACCCCGGCCCACGCCGAGCCTCTGGGCGCCGTGCCCTTCCTGCTGTACCCGGGCGCCGCCCGACCGCCCTACTGCGACGCCTACGCGGCCGCGTTCCCCGGCGCGCCCTTCCCGGGCGCCCTGGGCGCCTGCCACTACCCCTTCGAGCCCGCCTTCCTCCAGAAGCGCAACGAGCGCGAGCGCCAGCGCGTCCGCTGCGTCAACGAGGGCTACGCGCGCCTCCGCGGCCACCTGCCTGGCGCCCTGGCCGAGAAGCGGCTCAGCAAGGTGGAGACCCTGCGCGCCGCCATCCGTTACATCAAGCACCTGCAGGAACTGCTGCGCGCCGCCCCCGACGGCCCTGGGCCCCGCGAGCACCGCGGCCGCGCCCCCGGCGGCCGCGCCCCCCTGGCGCCCGACTCGTCCGAGCCGTCGTGCTGCTCTTCCTCGCCCTTCTTCGAGTCGGAGGACTGCAGTCACTGACCGGGCTGGGGCCGCCTGGGCTCGGGGTGCTCAAGCGTCCGCGGCACCCTCCCTCCGCCAGCGCCACCACGGCCCCGTCCCTTCCAGCGGGGGCACGAGAGAGGCCAGAGCGGCTGTCGGGGGGCGGCGAGGGCGCACGCCCCGTCCATGCCGGCCACCCCGGGGTCGGGCTCCGACTGGGCCTCAGCCCCGCGCAAGGAAGGTCGGAGGTGCCCCGGTCGTGGAGGTCCTGCTCCGCCCTCCGTGGCCACGGGCGCAGCCCAGGAGGCGAGTCTGCTCTGGTCCGCACGCCACGCCCCTGCTCTCCACGAGATGGCCTCAGACGCCAGCGTCCGCTTCGAGGACTTGCTTGTCACCTCCCCCACCCCGCCCCCCAGAGGAGCCCAGAGGGAGAGGCGCAGGCCAGATTCAGCGTGCACTCAGCCCAGGAGGCGGCGGAGTGTGTGCGTTGGTGGTGCCCTCCGGCTTCCTTAATGGAGGGCCTTACCCACCCCACGCCCCAGTGTGGCCCTTTCCTTCCCCCCTTCCCCCGCCCCTGGGGTGGGTGAGGACTGCGTGTTCCCCCCTCAGACTGTACTCTGTGGGCATGGGGACCGCATGGGTGTACCGGCGCTGTGTTTGCACGACGGGGCTAAATAAAGACGTTGGGTTTTGTGATTCCCGGGTGGTTGTCCGCCTTCCCTTCCCTGGCACCCCTGTCTCCTTCCCACTCAAGCACTTGTGTGGGGTGTTCTGTTAGCTCATGCATTCAACTAACATTTACAGAGAGCTTAGTACATGCCAGGGGCAGTGTGGAGAGGGCACAGAGTCCCAGAGATAGACACCGCCCCTTGCACAGCTAGGGGCAGGCTGGGGGGGGGGCGGGGAGAAAGGTGGGCACAGCCAAGAGCCCCCCCCACGGGGCGTAGGCATGGGGTGAGGGTGGAGGATCTTGGCCTGACAGCTGCAGGTAGAGATGTGAGGGAGGGCTGTGGACTCCTACTGAGCTGGACCACCCGGCACCCTTTCTGGACAGTGTCCTGGGCCTGCGGGGAGGGGTGGGTTGAACGTTGACACCAAGGGGCTAGTCTGAAGCCTGTGGCTTCATAGCACTTCGTGAGCTCTCGGTCGCCCCAGCCTCAAACCTTCCATCCTGTCTCCCTCTGCCCCAGCCCAGACCCATGTGTGAGCCCCCAGCCCCACCCCCAGCCTCCCTGGGGACATACTGGGCTGTCACTGGCTGGACTGGGGAGGAATGACAGCTGCCTGGCCGCGGGAGCTCGGCTGGGCAGCAGAGAGCCCGTGGAGGCTAATTTTACTCGCTGGGAGCAGGGAGAGTGATCCCCGGCCCGCCCCGGCTGGCTCAGCGGGGCAGGCTCGCCCAGGGGCTCAGCCGCCCAGTCCCCAAGGCAGGGGCACTGGGGACTCGGGGAAGAGAGGGCAGCGGGTGGAGAGCAAGAGAGAGGCTGAGGCTCCGGGAGCCATGGAGCCGTCCTCGCCCCAGGATGAGGGCCTGAGGAAGAAGCAGCCCAAGAAGCCGGTTCCCGAGGTCCTGCCCAGGCCGCCGCGGGCCTTGTTCTGCTTGACTCTCCAGAACCCCGTGAGGAGGGCCTGCATCAGCATCGTGGAATGGAAGTATCCTTCAGGGCCAAGGGGCTGCACGGGGTGTGTGTGTGTGTCAGGGGAGGCGAGGAGCGGGGCTCACAGATCACAGGCTTGGGGGGCCGGAGACCGGGGCCTGGCGATGGAGCAGGGAGCTTTTGCGAAGGAAGCCCTCAACCGAGGAGCAGGGGCCCCCGGGGCTGAGGCCCAGGTCCTGGAGGCAGCCTGAGTGCCTCTGTAGTGTCTCTGGAAGGTGCTGGAAGGTGTGCCCAAATCCCCAGTCCCCAGCGTCGAGGGCTCCTCTCAGCCTCCCTGGGTTATGGGACAGGACTGGGGTGGGGGGAGGCGACAGCGGGCAGGGCGGGGAGGAGAGATGGGCCTGCACCGAGCTCTGCTGTGACAGCAGGCCTGGGTGGGAGGCACCACGTGGGCACAGGGACATGAGCCCCCTTCTACGTTGGCATTAGCTCTGCGAGGAAGAATGATGAAAATTTCCAGCTTATTTGGGGCAGAGAGGAAGGAGATGCAGAGGGGGGAGGCCATCGTCAAGTGGGGGCTGAGTGAGCTGCTCGGGCATATTTGAAATACTTCTGAAGGGTTTTGGAAGACCAGGCTCCCACCAGCTGTTCCCTAGAAGAAAGGAGAGTAAGGGAGCCGCAGGGACAAGGAAAACCCAGGCGGAGCTGGAAGGTCTGGGTAGGAGTCAGCCCTGCCCCTACGTGGCACCCAGGAGCCTCGTGCCCTCCTGTCTGGGGGTCGGGGGCAGACTTCCCCACCCGTGTCTCTCGCCTGCATCCTGTCCCCTGTCCAGTCCTCTGCCCCGAGGCCGCCTCTCTTCAAACCGCAGAGGAAGGTGGCTGGGAAAGGCGTGGGGTCTCCCTCTAGCCATCTGTACAGGGCATCCCCCAACCACGCATGAAGAGCTCGGGCCTCCCCGCTTCTCCCCCTCAGTGCCCTCCACAGCCACCCTGTAACGGTCAGCCTCCCCGGAGGCTGTGCTACTCACCAGCAAATCCAGGGAGCCTGGTGGGAGTGCCCTCCGGAAAATGGCTGGCAGGGCCTGTGTGGGTGGGTGCATGGCCCTGGGGCCACGGATGCCGTCGGTTACCGTCGGTTACCGTCCCCTCCTCAGGCTGCAGAGTCGAGGTTTCATCCCTCCCGGCCCGCTTCCCGGGGGTGCTTAGCCCAGGCCGCAGCAGCCCCAGCCTCCCTTGCTGATTCTGCGAGGACGCCACGGCGTGTCTGGCCGTGGCTCTGCGGAGCGGGGAGAGCAGTGGTCGGTGGAGCTGGGGGGTTGGGGGGATGGGTACTGAGACGGGGGCTTAAGACTCCCCGGGCCTTGAGGCTGAGTAGCCCCCAGCCAGGAGCCAGAGCCTCGTGGTCCCAAAGCGTCTCAGTGGACGCTCCCTGTTGGAGGAGAGGGAGGCGGGTGCCCCACAGGAGCCTGGCCCCGTCTGTGCCCTGCAGGAGGGCAACGTGGGCCCATCAGCCTGGCCTTGTAGTCAGTCCAGACAGACCCCCAGTGCGCCCTTCCCCTTAATCCCACGAATCCCACGCCTCACTCGAGGGCTCTCCTTAACCCTGCACCAGACCCTTCGAGACCATCATCTTACTCACCATCTTCGCCAATTGTGTGGCCCTGGCCGCGTACCTGCCCATGCCGGAGGACGACAGCAGCGCTCTGAACCTCGGCCTGGTAAGAGCGGTCTTCCCTTCCTCCTGCCGGCCTGCTGCCCAGGCTGCGCGCTGCTAGATGATACTGGAGCTGCAGCCCCCAAGGATACAGACCCCACGTCCCCACCACCTGCAGGACTGGCTGAGGGGCTCAGAGCTTTGCAGGGAAACCTGGCCGGGCTGGGTTCCATGATATCAGTACTGTGCCAGGGGCGCTGTGCTGAGCTCCTTGCGCCAGTAAGCCACGTCCTCCTCCCCATGGCCCCTAAACTAGGCTCATTTGACAGATGTGGAAACTGAGGCTTTGTAGGGCCAGCGATGGGGGCTGAATGCCGAGTTCCCTCCCCTGCTTGTAACCCGGAGGGACCGTGCTTCCGTGGGGCTTGCCTTTCCGGGATGGCCTGACGGCGAGAGAGCACATGTGTTAGAGCCACACTCTCCTCACGCCGGCACCAGTGACAAGTCCACAGGCCAGAAAAGGCCGCGGCTGGGAGGGGCTTTCCAGAACCAGGCTGTCCTGGCTCCTCCCCAGCTCACTCTGTTTACGGATGAGAAAACTGAGGCTTAGGGCGGGTAAAAGACGGACTTACCCAAGAGCTAGATCACAATAAAATGCTCGGTGTTTATTAAGTGCTTATCGGATGCCAGGTTCTGTGCTAATCACTTCCTGTACCTGCCCCCATGAAGTCAGTAACGTTATTAGACCCATTACAAGACAAGGAAACTGAGGCTCGGGGGTCACCCCCATGCACGCGTCTTCTCCCAGGGTCTCAGACGCGGGGCTCTGACTTTCAGACCTGGCCTGGATAGCTGTGCCACCAGTGTGGTGACGGTAGGAGGGTCCCTGGGGAAGCCCCTGGAGGTGTTGGGCATTTACCAGGCCCCTGAGGGGACAGGCCGACGGACACGCCCGTTCAGCGCGCTTTTCCTGCACTAACTCTGCAGGGTGGGCGGAAGGAGAACTGTCACGCATGCGTCCAGGGCCTGGAAGGATGGCATCTGTTTCTGCCTCTGCTTTGCGCTGGTTTCCATAGGAATCTATCTTGAGCTGGGGAGAAGCTGGGATTCTAAGTGTGTGCTTGGCTATAAGCGGAAAAGCTCGGAGAGTGGGAGCCGGAGCAGGCAGGCCCTGCGGTGAGGCAGGCGGGGGCGGTGCTCCTCGGAGGCTGGGCCCCCTGAGGCCGGTCCCTTGTCTCTGTTCTGGAATCCAGGGGGACCCTGCATCCACTCCACCCTTTAGGACTTCATATCAGGGGGCCTCGGTTCCATTTCAACTCCTAAAGGAGTTGACTATTTTGGAAAGAAACTCCACCCTCCTTGAAGGTGCAGAATCAGACTTTAGCGGGTATGTCGCCTGCCATCTTGAAGCAAAACGGCTACCCTAAAACGTTCACACGGTGCTGTGTGCTTGCCTTTGGCCTGTGGGCTGAGTGGTGGAGTCTTGGGTAAGTTCTAGGGTTCGTAGAGACAGGGTGATGAGTTCCCTGGCAGAACGGGACCGGAAACCTTCCCAAAGTAACAACCATCACGTCAAAGGTCAGAGCTGGGTGGGTCGTTGCTCATCGGTGAGGGACCCTTTGTTGTGAAGCCCAGAGAGGGCAGGTGATACTCAAGGTCACACAGCCAGCTCCTAGCTGAGGCCTCCCTGCTTCTCCTTGTAGTTATATGCTGATCTCCACAAAAGCCAGCAAGAGGGAAGGGAGGGCAGTTAGAGCAGGAGGGAGGGAGATGGGGGCTTCCTCTCTTCGTCGCCCTATTGGCCACTTTGTAGGAGTCTGAGGAAGGTCTGGGACCCCCCCAGTCATCCAACAGAACCATGGTTGGGAGAAGGGAGGCCCAAGGACCCACTCTGCACTAACTTTCTTATTTAACAGATATTTGTCGTGTGCCTGTTACATCCCTGGCACGTACAGGGGACCTACTTGTGAACCAAACAGACATAATTCCCATCTTGACAGAGATTAATTTATCCAATCAATCAAACAAGCAGTTAAAATGAAATGGGAAACATGCAAGGTCTGGGTGCACTTAGACGTTGTCCGGGAGGAGAACCTGAGTGAGACGGGGGCGTCAGGGTGGCCCCAGCGGATGGCATGTCTGACCTGAGCCTGGAGGGCAGGGCCGACTTCACGGGGTGTGACCTGCACTCGGGAGGGCTCAGGGGGTGATGCTCTGGGGTCATGGCATCGAAACATCTGATAATTTCATATTTGAGTCCATGTTTTGTAAGTGAAGTTCAACGGGGATGGGGCACAGGGCCGTGGCCCACTCGTGGTCCTGCCTCTGTCACTTCCCACCCCTCCCCTGTCTCTGAGAGCAGACGCTCAGCTCAGTCCCCTGGGAGGCCACCTGGAAGAGCCTGGGCGTGGTCCCGGGAGCGTCAGGGTTGGCACACATGCCCTTCGGTGTGTCAGGACAGCCATGGAGGTGGCTGTCCCCAGCCTGGGCTGACAGCACCATGGCCCATTCAGAGAGGGCCCTGCAGGGTCTGGCTTCTGGCCCTCCTCCCTCCCGGTGCTCTGAGTCTCCTTGGGGGAGGCCTGTCCACCTTGGGTGGAGGCACTGGGCCCGTGTGAAGGGCCAGGGCATGGCTGGGGGCGGCATGTGCGCTGGGTCACGGAGAGGAGGTGCCTGGGAGGGTCTGCACCCTCCTCAAAACACTAAATAGGCCATAACCCCACCACGATAGGCTGACAAAGGGAGCGTGGAAGGAAGGCATTTCCGCACCTTTAGCGGCACAGGTTGTGCACAAGCGCCGCGCACTTGCCTCTTGCGCTGGGCCGGCCAGTCCTGGAGCAGGTCCCACATGAGTGTGGGGCATGGAGGAGAGGCTGTCGCAGCCCCGCAGGAGGAGCGCTCTGGGTGAGGGGGCACGTGGGCAAAGGGCTGGAGGCACGAGGTGGAGAGACGGGCTGGGATTTGGAATATCTCTCAGGCCATCAGGTAGAACGGGGTCGGGGGGGGCAGAAGCAGGCAAAGTGGTGTCCAGTGGAGCTGAGGCCCAGGTGGCGGTGAAGATGGAGAAATGGGAGATTTAGGACGGGCGATCTGTGGACTCGGGGCCTGAGGGGCGTGGGGACAGAGCGTGGGGGAGGGGAGGAAGAAGGCGAGGGTGGCACTCGGGTTTCAGAGAGGGTGACGGAGCAGATGGTGGTGTCGCTTTCTGAGACAGGCGTTCCTGGGGGAGGAGCAGGCTGGACTGGGGGAGGGGGACGGCGAGGTCAACCCCCGACGGTGCAGGTGCAGAGGCCTGCGTCCACCCAGCACAGAGGTTTGCAGGTCTGAGCACTGGGCGACAGAAGCTCCCTCGCTTCGGGTGACTGCAGACTAGCTGGGGTGAAGGCGGAAAGGTCAGGGGGCAAGAAAGGCTTCCCACAGGGGCCTGGTGTGCAGACTCCAGGCAGCTGGCACCCTCGCTCATGGGAGGGAAGCCTCGACACCTGTCCTGGGAACAATCTCCCCCGGGAGGCAGGGGGCCCCTCCGGGAGCTTTTTCCTCCTTCTCCCCCCGCCCCCTGCCCCAGCTCTCACTGAGGCTGAAAACTGCATCAGCCGGGCTGGAGAAGCTGACGGTGGTTCAGACGATGGGCTCTGGAGCTGCAGCTCTGTGACCTTGGGCAAGTTACTTAACTTCTCTGTGCCCTCAGTTCCCTCACTTGTAAAATGGGGATAACACCGTAAAGTTCAGAGAAGGTTCTGGATGAGTCAAGCCCTTATAAATTATGCCACGTTGTCTAACGACACAAGGAATCTTTATTATGCGGGGGTCACAGTGCCTCAGCGTGGGCTCCCCAGCCACAAAGCCCCTGGTCACAGAGACCCCAGGTTGCTCCAGAGTCAAAGGGTATAATCCCTAGCAGCTACGATCAAAGGATTATTTCAGACAAAAAATTCTTCACCCCCCCCCACCTGTCCCCAATCTCTTTAACCCTTCTCCTCTCCTTCCAACATCCAAGTCCTCTGAACGGCTTTCCTGACCCCGCCCCCGGCCCCATCCTCTAGCCAATCATCACCATCGTCATCATCGCCATCATCATCTTCACCCTCGGCTGTCGGGCACCTGCCCCACGCCAGGTGCTGCTCTGACGGCTCTCAGTGCATTGTCCCCCTGAATGCCCACCACGGCCTCACAAGGCAGCACTATTTCTCACTTTTACAGATGAAAAAACTGAGGCACAGCGCATGCCCAGTGGACGCCGCGGGCAGACCCGTACCCTCGGTGGGGCATTGGGTGTGGCTCCCTGGACATCAGAAGGGGACAGAGGAGGAGAGGGGTCACTGCTTCCCTGGGGAGTGGCCTGCGGGGGCCGGGTCCCAGGACAGCAGGCCCCGGCCCCTCCCTGCGTGAGACCCCACTTTCTGCCGACTGTGGAGGTGCTGCCCGTCCAGGCCAGGACAGGTGCTGAGATCCGGCCCCACCCCTACTTGCCCCAGAGAGCAGGCTGCTTTAGGCCTGCAGGGCCAGTGGCTAACACAGCTGTCCCAGGGTTCTGCCAACCGAGTGGAGGCTGGGGACTCTGGTCACAAAGGGGCACCGTGGGTCAGGGGAGCAGGAGGATGGAATAGACCCTGAGCTGCCCCAGGGCCAGCGAAGGGCAGGGAGGTGAAGGCTGAGACCAGCACCAGACCAGGACCCCGCAAGTCCAGCTCTGCCCCTCGAAGGGCTACCTGCTCCCTGAGGCCAGAAGGAGCCCTGCTCCTGGGGGACTCCCTGACTGAATCAATTAAAGGAAACCTTTGGGAGGGTCTCCATTCCAGCCTGGGCCAGCCTGAGGGGACCCACGTGGAAAAACAAGAGCCGTGATCAGAGTTACCAGATCTGGGGACAGGCTAGAAACGATCTATCACTTCGCCCACAAACTAAAAGTAAAAACTGATTAAAATATAGAAGGAACGCATGTCAGAGGTTAATTCAACGGGTAACGGAACAAGGAGGAGGGTAGAGTTGGCTCAAAGAGAATTTGAGAAACAGGAATCCATGCTATCGGAGAAAAAGTGATAGGCTAAGATTGCCTGCCGGGTGGCACACTGAGCTAGCTACAGGGCAATGGAAGTGTGGCCGTGGGAGGACGGTTTCTATCAGGCAGAAACCATTTGTGCTTCTCGGTGGCAGAATCCTGAGACTCAAGCAAAGGTACAGCCCCCGGGTCAGTGGTTTTCAGGGAGGGGCGTTGGGCGGCGCCTGGAACTTGGGGAGGAGCCTGTGTCCTGAGCTCCGCTAACGTCTAGAGGGCAGAGGCCGGGATGCTGCTACACCTCCCCCCCTGCAACTCACAGGACAGCCCCGCGCCTGCCAACAAAGAGCTGTCCACCCCAAATGCGGGGAGTGCTGAGGCTGAGAAACCCGCCCTAGACAACGAAAGACTCCTCGGCCGGATCTGTGAGCAAAGGTTCCAACAAGGACGCGGCGCCTGATTTCCGAGTTCTAAATGATTTTTGGTAGCACGGGTCAAGCTAGCCTTGGTGCTGCAGGCGCGGGCAGGCCGGCGGGACTGGATAGGCCTGTCTCTCCTCGGGGCCTCCCTCCCTCCCTCCCTCCCAAGCCCGCCTGCCCTCAGCCCGCAGCCCCTGCACATTCCTGGGGCTCCGGTTGCTGCTGGCTAAGCCTCTGGCATCCAGGGCGCTGTCTTTTTTTAGGGTCTGGAATGTGCCTGCTGAGGCCACCGCCCACTCCACCTCCCCTCGGAAGGACCCCAGTTCTGGCCTGGCCCGTCAGAGACCCTGGACTTGCAGGGCACAGGCGTCCAAGCCGGGGCCACCGGACAAGCTTCTGGCAAAATGACAGGAGAGCCTGGCTTTTAGGCCCCGCTCGGAGCCTGCCCTCTCCCACCGAGGGGACTCAGAGTCCCCCCAGGACCGTCGTGGTGACGAGTGTCTGGCAGGCACATGGGGAAGGCGGAGTAGGTGGCCGTTCTGTCCCCTCTCTGCCCTCACAGTACTCCTAGCCCACAGCCAAGCCCCTCCGAGCCCAGGCCTGGGGGGCGAGGGACAGGCTCCGATGAGCCCCTCCAGGGGTCCCTGGGTGCCCTTTCTCCCCCTCCCAGCACGGCGTGGTTGAGGCCACGGACCCTGGATTCACATTATGGCCCTGCCACTCAGAAGCGATCCTGGAGAAATTACTTAACCTCTCTGTGGTTCAGTTTCCTCATCTGTTAAATGGGGGTAAGAGTGCTCCCCTTCAGGGTCCCTGTGAGGATGAACTGTGTGTGTGTGGCTAGAACAGGGCCTGGCACACAAGCTTAATGACCCAGAGCTGTTGTCACCACGATTACCCAAGACAGTACCACCTCCCACCCTCTCCCAGGTGGGCTCCCCGCTTTCCCTCCTCCGCCATCACCACCCCGCCCCAGGCGAAGAGGCTCCTCCTCTGTGACCCTCAGCTCCGCTGGCTCCCTTTCTGGACTGCCCCACACGCCTGACCCTCCCGGACCCATGGGAGCTGGTCTCCATGCGGGAAGACAGGGGGAAGGCAGGGTGGTGGAGAAGCCCGCTCAGACCGCACCCTTTTGGGTGAGAGTTCACTGGGATAAATATAGCCACTTCCCTCACTCCAGCAGGTCATTTTCCAGACCTGGAGGCTCAGGTGGTCATGCAGACAGATGCCAGGGCCCGGGACACCTGGGGCGGTGTGGTCACAGGACGCCAGGCCGGCTTCCCCGAGACGCTGTTGGCCGAGTCGGGGCAGGTGGGCTGGAGCCCCACTGCCCTCCAAGCCCCACCTCCCTCAGCTGCACGTAGGAAAAGCGGCAGAGCAGGGGTGAAGCTCAACCCACCACTGGGGTGCCCAAGAGGTACCATCTTTATTCCTAGAAACCAACTTTGTTTGGGTCCTAAGCCCACATCCCTCTTCAGTCAGGGCTGTTCTCTGGTCATCCTGCGGCCCCAGCCCCGGGTCTCAGGCAGCACCAAGAAGCAGGGGCTGTAGGGCCTCGCCCAGCCGGGCCGACGCCGTGTTGTTCTGGCCATATGGTTCCCCAGGCCACCGTCCGCTGTCTCCACGTTCAGGAAGCAGGAGGCCTTGGCAAGCCCGTACCCTGCTTTCTCAGGGGTCCTCAGGGCCCCTCTCCCAGATCCAGCCGCATCTTCAGGGTGCTGTGGGGAAGCAGGCCCAAGGTCGATCTACCCTTGAACCTCCAAACCCTGGGGTGAGTCTCTGTTTTGCTGGGGAGACGCCTCCACCATGCCTCCCACACCAGGGTCGGGCCTCAGCAAACCACCATCGGGACCTGCCTCCAAACCTCTCCCGAGGCACAGGGCCCAGCATCTGCCTAAGGGGCGAGACAGGGGATGACTCCAGGAGGGAAACAGTCCCTGACTGGCAAAAGCATCTCGTGGCAGCAGTGCCCGCCAGCCTGCCCCGAGCGCTGGCTCTGGGGACCGCCACGGGCCACCCCCCTACAGGCGCCAGCTCCCCGACCCTCAGACAAACCCACTTTGGCTCATTGAAGCAGACGTGCCTTAAAGAGTTAACAAATACAGTGGAATGCCACTCCCCTTGCCCCACAGTAAGATTTGTGTCCTAACAGGTCACAGTGCCTTGACCCTAAGGAAGGAGCCTCAGCCCTGGGATGGGCCGGCCGCCTTCCCAGGACCTGTGACCACAGCTGCCTGTGGCTTCTCTGCAGCCCTGCCCCGACCAGCCTGTTAGGGTCTTTCTGTGGACCCTGCAGATCCCAGAGCCCCCCCCAGCTGCGGGGGGCTGGGAGGCTGGGGTCCAGGCCAGCTGTCGGGCAAGCCCCAGTGCCCGGGGCAGGAGTGCAGCCCCTCTGCAGTCAGACAGGGAGACTGAGGCCAGCCCACTGCCACCCCCTCCCCACAGAGCCCGGGGCCTGCCAGGGCGGGTGAGCCGTCAGGCCAGGGTGGCTGACCCTTGGAGAGAGAGGACTCAGCCCGAAAATAGAGGCAGTGAGCGGGGCGGATGCAGCCTGAGCCCTGCTGTTTCCAGCCCAGGACTTTGGGAGGGTCTCGCTCCAGCGCCCCCAGAAGCAGGTGCAAGGCCTGTGGGTCAGGGTCACGTTCCAGGTCCACCTCCGGCCAAGCGTGGCCCCAGGGGCCCAGTGAGAGGCCTGTTTGTGGAGGGACGTTTGGTAGTTAAGGTCCTTCCTTCTAGGCAGCTGGTATCGGAGTCCTCACCTCAGAGACAGACAGGTTTATGGTCCTCCCTCGAGGTCGGGGGGGCGGGGGGGGGGCCGGTGCAGGCACGTCTTCCCTGCTCTGGAGCCAGAGCCCGGGGTCTAGCATCCCTTCTCGGGAATAGAGATCGTGAGGCCACACCTGCTTGGGAGGCATGTGGCGGCAGAGGTTAAATTTTCCGTTGTGTATTCATTCAACAAACACTTCCGGAGCACCTACTGTGCGCCAGGCAGTACTGTGTGCCCCAGAGCAGAGCTCCACAGCCAATCTGTGAGGAAAGCCCACTTTGTCGCTGTTAAATCTCATCCAGCCGTGGGCTGACCAGCTGTCCTCCCACGCGGGACCGTGTCACAGCCTGTGCCGTGTGGGACTCACAGCCCACGTTGATCTGTGACCCACCCACGTGCTTGGAGGGTGTGGCACGTCGCTCTGATGGCTCCCAAATGCTGCTTCTCAGAGCCTCTACGTCGCTCATCCCAGGGTGACGACAGTGGGTCGGCGCCAGGGACACTGACACATCAGACACCCACGTGGCCGCGTGGTTCTAGATGCCGGTGACACAGCAAAGGCTCTAGACTGTACATTCAGGTCGGGGGGGACAGTCAAAGGAAGGAGAGAAACAGAGCATGGCAAGCAGTGACAGCTGCTGACAAAGAGCCCAAGCAGGGGAAGAAGACAGCTGGGGGAGGGGAGGAGGGGTCCGGAGGGCCTCTGGCAACTTTGGGGTTGGGGTCCTAAAGAAAGAAGACAGCAGCCGTGGGGCTGTCTGGGAAGGACCTTCTAGGCAGAGGGAATGGCAAGGGCGAAAGCCCTGAGCCCCAGAGGTCTTTGGGGGTGGGAGGGGAGCCGTGCCCAGGGTGAGCATCATTGCCTGGTGGGCTGGGGGAGTCCCGCCACCAGCCCCGCCTTAGCCACCACCATCAGAGACTCAGGGAAGCTGCCCGCGGGTGCTCCTGGCCCCCACCCAGCTCCCATTGCCATTGAGGGAATGTCACCTCTTCCGTCCTGTGGCAGAGAAACCAGGGGCATCCCCGCTCTTGGGGCCCCCGCTCGTGGTCTCGGGGGGCTGCAGTTTGGCGGAGGGTGGTGGAGAGCAGCACAGTGGTACGGGGACTGCGGGCCACACAGGGGGAGCTCATCCTGGGGGCTCAGAGGGATCTGGACAGATGACAGGTTGGCTGGGTGACGGACCTGGGGACACAGGCAGAGGGGCCGCTGTGGACAGGGGCGCCGGGACCGGGGCAGCGGGAGAGCCGGGGCCTGGACATCACACGGGGGCTGTCAGGGGGTCGCGCAGATGGGGAGGCGTGGGGACACAGGCTGTGCGAGTTTGGGAGACAGGCCGGCCGGTGCGGAGTGCAGGTGGATCCAGCAAATGTTGGGGTGCAGAAAGGCCTGGGCTGGGTGGGTGGAGGTACCCAGGGCAGAGCAACAGGAGGGGTCCGGAAAGACCCCGGGTGTCCCCACTGGGCAACTCAGGGCCACTGGACAAGACAGAGACCCCTCGGAGGAGCAGGCTCTGGGGCAGGGAGTGTCTGGTTGGGTTAGAGGTGGGCCGGACGGAGCCCAGGCCCGTGAGCCGCCCCCAGACAAGACCTCGGACCACAGCTCCGCGAGAACCAGAGCACGCGGTGCGGAAAGGCTGTCACCCCCCGAGCGTCAGGAGGGGCCCGGCGAGGCGGACGCTCCCACACGACGGTCTCCTGTCCTCCGCTGATTCAGGCAGGGAGCAATCGTCATCTCTGCTTTACAGACGAGGAAACTGAGGTTCACGGAGGCTTAGGAACTCACCCAGGGAAACAGAGCTGCTGAGAGAACCGCTATGCCCGAAACCCCCTGCTTCTCTCTGCCCGCTGGAGTGGGGCGCCTAAGGAAGCGGGGATGGGAGGTGGGGGGCTGGGAAGGCTGAGGACGTGGATCTCGGACAGACAGCCAGCGCCGCCCGCGGCAGCCAGGGAAAGAGCCCCGGCCGGAGGGGCTCGGGGGCCACCCAAGGTGACATCAGTGGCACAGTTTCTGTGACACAGGAAGGAACACGTCCCCCTGCCTCTCCTAGGGCGGGGGCGGGGGGTGTGCGTAAGCAGGGCTCCCACGCAGTGTGCTCTAATTCCAGGAGCTCCAGGGTCGGGCCAGGGGAGCTCTAGGGCCGCGGAACCTGCGGGACCCCAGGGCCCTCGACAAGCCCCCTGGGAGCCAGGCGGCAGCCGGACAGGCAGGGGCAGGTGCAGGCGGCCCTCCGGGTACATGGCCGGCCGCCCGGCCTGTGAGCACAGCAGCTATTTTGGGCCCTGTTTTCCCTCCCCTCAAGCCCACTTCTGCCTTGCCCCTGGGGTGGCAGCCACTTGGGCATTTACACACTGACTCCACTTCACTCTGCGCCTCCTGCCTCTCTCCTGATGCTGCGTCTGCCTCCCGGGCAGCCTGCCCTGCGGGGGAATGGACCCCCACCCCCTCAGCCCTGCCGTGGCCGTGCTGCACCCACCCCCTGGCAGGGGCCGCCCGGACGCCCCTGGCAGGGCCTCTCCGCGGAGCGATTGCCCCAATTCCCACTGGTGGTCCTACACAGGCCCTTGAATGGATCGGTGCTTTGCATTCTAACCCTACCTTACTGTTTTCTGGAGGAAGGAGAAAGCTTTGGAATTACAAATTGGTGGAAGGGATTAGGGTCCAGGTTAAGGAAAGCAGGCCTAGCCCATATATGCCTCAGTTTCCCCCTCAACATACAAAGGGAGACCTTGCTTTCAGGAAAATTCTCTGAATACCAAGTTGGGAGGGTTCTGGGACCAGATCCATAGTAACGAGCCATTGGCGCCCTCTTCCCTTGCTTTCCACATCTACCCACTCGGAAGTTAAAGTAAATTCTCTTCCAGGTCACTAGCGGGGTGGCCCCAATACAGTGATGGCTCTGTAGTGTGCTGGCCCAGTGGTGGCGGGCTTTCTGGGGTGGGTGTGGGTGACTGACGGTGACATGGGCTTGGGTTGTGAGGTCCAGAGGACGGTGGTCCAGTTCTCTCTATGTGCTCCTGCGGTCCTGCAGGGCTGCAGCCCGGTCCGGGGCGGGGCGGGCTTGGGGGGCGGCTCGCTGGTGGGGGCGCGTGTGCAGAGCTCTCAGAAGCCACCAGCCTGGCTAGGATGGCTGCAAGGACAGCGGCGTCAGCCTGGAGCTCTGACAGAGTGACCTGCTTCTCCGGAAATAGCTCTCTCCTGGGCCCAGAGGACGGGGCAGGGTGACCGGGCCAGGATGGGAGGCTGAGAGAGCCGACCTACAGGGGAGGGTCTGGGGGAGCGGGCAAGGCCTTCTGCAGGGGACACTAAGCCGAAGCCCTTGGCCTCCGAGCTGTGGGGCCTCGTCCAGGCACAGGGACCCCCCGACACCCGCCTGGCGCGTCGGTGCTTGTGCCCTTTAAGTGGCTGCCTGCAGGCCGCAGCAGGTGTGGGCAGCTGGGGTGGGCCGGGGGTTACAGAAAAGTACATGAGAGGTGAGACCTTGACCAGCCGGGAGGCCCAGCTGGAGTCCCGAGGACTGTCCCCCACCTCCTACTGTGAGTCGTCGGGACGAGGGAGGAGAAAGCCGCCCAAACAAGAGCCATCTGGGGGCCTTCACTCTGGGGGCTGCCCTGACCGTTCATTCATTCATCCAGTTCTAGGCCTGAGAAGTGAAGTCATTAAAAAAAGTAACAAAAACCCCCACACCTCATGAAGTTTATACTGTAGTGCGTAAGATAGGAAATGAACCAGACGGAAATACATGTGGCATTTCCAGCTAGGGATCAGCTAAGAAGACAAAGTGGGAGGAGGAACACAACATAGCAGAGGCCCCCTGGGGAGGGACCACCCGCGGGGGGAGGGGGGAGGGAGGGAGGGAGGGAGCTGGCGGCGCGGGACGCCGTGGACTGGGCCGCAGAGCGGCGGAACAGGGTGCAGAGGTAGGGGAGCCGTGGTGTGACTGCCTCGCCCTGCAGGAGAAGCTGGAGTACTTCTTCCTCATCGTCTTCTCCATTGAGGCCGCCATGAAGATCATTGCCTACGGCTTCCTGTTCCACCCGGACGCCTACCTGCGCAGCGGCTGGAACGTGCTGGACTTTATCATCGTCTTCCTGGGGTGAGTGAGGCCCGGGGGTGCGGTTGGGCTCAGCGGGCTGCCCGAGGGCCCGGAGGCAGGTGCAGCAGTGCAGGGGTGTGGGCCGGGGACGGGGGGGGGGCGGTGGGGGGGGGCGCCCACGGCTCACACCCTCCCCGGCCAGGCACCGCCAGTCTCCTTATTTTCTCTCTCTCTCTTTTTTTAAAAAATAAGTTTATGTATTTATTTATTTTTGGCTGCGTTGGGTCTCTGTTGCTGTGCGCGGGCTTTCTCTAGTTGCGGCGAGCAGGGGCTGCTCTTTGTTGAGGTGCAGAGGCTTCTCATCACGGTGGCTTCTCTTGTTGTGGAGCATGGACTCTAGGCGCACAGGCTTCAGTAGTGGTGGCTCGCGGGCTCTAGAGCACAGGCTCAGTAGTTGTGGCACATGGGCTTAGGTGCTCCGCGGCTGTGGGATCTTCCAGGACCAGGGCTCGAACCCGTGTCCCCTGCATTGGCAGGTGGATTCTTAACCACTGCGCCACCAGGGAAGCCCTCCTTATTCTCTTCACACAAAACTGGAAACGTGTGAGTGGCTCCAGTGCCCAGCAGTTTCTGGACGTTCATAAACTTCTCATGCTTTACTATCATCTATTCATTTATTCCATGGGCCTGTGTTGAGCACCTGTTATTTGGGTCCATGAGAACAGACGTTTAATAACCCGTATGAGCCTGCTTGGGCTGCTGTAACAAGATGCCACAGACTGGGGGCTGAGACCACAAAAATGTATTTTCTGACTGTTCTAGAGGCTGGAAGTCCAAGATCAAGGTGTGGCCAGGTCTGGATTCTCCTGAGGCCTCCCTCCTTGGCTTGCTGACGGCCGCCTTCTCGCTGTGTCCCCACGTGGTCTTTCCTCCATCCACACGCACCCTTGGTGTGTGCCCAAGTTCCTTCTTCTTCCAAGGGCCAGGATGGGAGGCTGAATTAGGGCCCGCCTGAACAGCCTCGTTTTCACTGAATCACCGCTTTAAAGGTCCTATCTCCAAATACTGCCACATTCTGAGGCCCCAAAAGTTAGGACTTCAACGTATGAATTTGGAGTGGGGGGGAGCGTGGTTGAGCCCATAACATACGATTTGGTAGCCACGACCTAATTATAACAGCAGCGTTTGTCATACACTTACTCTGTGCTTTACATGGACCATCTCATTTGATTCTCCCAACAATCCTCTTATTTTCTCCATTTAAGGAAGGTGAGGCGCAGAGAAGTCAAGCAACCCACCCAAAGTCACACAGCCAGCTAGTGGCGGTGCCAGGATTTAAACCAAGGCACTCTTGCTCCAGAGCCTGCCCTTAACCACTAGGCTGCCCTTCCACTCACTAAAAATCATATTCCTTCTCTGCTAATTGCCGAGTGCTGCTTTAGGCACAACAGGACACAGAGAATTCTGTGAACCAGCTTCTGCCTTGACGGACTGCCTGGCTGGAGGCCACGAGTCTGTGCAGAACAAGGCCACGCAGCGCACCGTTGTTCCACACGCGGTGCCGCCCAGGGGGTTCAGATATCAACGGAAGGATTCCTAAAGAAGGACTTGAGATGGACCTCAAAGGATAGTGGCAATCGGAGTACACTGAGAGCAGGAAGGACCATAAAGGGGCTTTGTCAGAAATGCAGTGAAGGAGAGCTCGACGGAGAACCAGCTCCGGGCTCTCTCCTCCGCGTTCCCCCTTCCTCCGAGCGCGAGTGTGGGCTGCTGGAACCCTCCACCCACCACGGGCTGTGCTCAGCCCCCGGCCTGACCGTAGCTGCCCCCTCCAGGACCCAGAGTGCCCATCACACATGGACCCGACGCTCTTCTTACCGAGCCTGAACGTGGCCTCAGGATTTTTTCTAAAATCCCCAGACGGGCGTCACCAAACCAGAGCTGCTAGCGGCTGATGAACCGTACCTTGCCGCCTGCCCCCAGTCTTTCCACCGGTACCCTGAGCGTGGATGGGACACGGGGCCCCGAGCCCCGGGCCAGAGGCTTAGCGGACCGCTGGGCCACCTTCTCTCCCTCTCGTCCTCCCCAGGGTCTTCACCGTGATTCTGGAGCAGGTCAACGTCATCCAGACCAACACGGCCCCGATGAGCAGCAAAGGCGCCGGCTTGGACGTCAAGGCCCTGAGGGCCTTCCGCGTGCTCAGACCGCTCCGGCTGGTGTCCGGGGTGCCCAGTGGGTGGCAGAGCCCCTCCCCCTCGCCCCAGTCCTGGGTCCCCTCCTACCCTGGTGTGGAGGAGGCTCCGAGGGAGGGCCAGGAGACCAAGAGGGGGGCTAAGTCGTCCTTCTCCCCCTGCCCTCACGCCCCCAGGCCTGCAGGTGGTCCTCAACTCCGTCTTCAAGGCCATGCAGCCCCTGTTCCACATCGCCCTGCTTGTGCTCTTCATGGCCATCATCTATGCCATCATCGGGCTGGAGCTCTTCAAGGGCAAGATGCACAAGACCTGCTACTTCATCGGGACGGGTGAGCTTCCGGGCCGGCGTGTCGGGAAGGCCTGGGGATGTCTCGAGAGGGGGATTCACCCAGCCGTGGAGAAGCCCCAGGACTAGGTCATTGCTTCCCCCATCCACTGACCTTGGGGATGGCTTTCTCCTGGACAAGGGAGATTGGGCGGGAAATAGCTCTGCTGGGGTCAGGGGGCAAGGGGGGTGAACGGTCAGGTTCTTCCTCTGAGCACCCCTGCCCCACATAAGGCTGGTGCCCTTGGGCTTTCTGGCCACTTGTGGACTGACATGTAGGCTCAGGACCAGCCCGAATTTCTGTCTGTACTTGCCTTGTAGCTCGAGTCTTAGCTTTTAGTCCAGGGCCCACAGGGTGGGGTCTGAATGGGACTCAGGAAGCACCCGACGGCCGAATGGCCCCTGGTCAGAGATGAGCTACCTTGGGGCCTGGATGAACTTCAGCTACACCTTCTAAACCAGCATCTCTCAAACTGCCTGCTCTCAGGACCCCTGTGGGGGATTTCCCTGGTGGTCCAGTGGTTAAGACCCCACATTTTTACTGCCGAGGGCGTGGGTTCAATCCCAGGTCAGGGAACTAAGATCCTGCGTGCCGTGTGGCCAAAAAAAAAATTTTTAATTAAAAAAAAAAAAAGACCCCTTTGCACTCTTCAAAATTATTGAGGGTCCCAAAGAGTTTTTGTTTATATAGGTTTTGTCTGTTGATGTGTACGGTGTTGGGAATGAAAACCGAGAAAAATGTCATAGTATTAATTTATTAACTCGTTTTAAAAAGAATAGTAATAGACCACTTACATACTAACATAAATAATGTACTTTCTCAAAGTTGAAAAAAATTACTGAAAAATAACTTTATTTTCCCAAACCAAACCAAAAATGTTTGGCGACAAGAGTGGTACCGTTTTACATGTTCTCTGGACCTCTTTACTGACCTGGCTTAGTGGATGTCGGCCGAGCTCTCCCATCGCTGCATTCGGTCTGTTGCGACATCACATGTCACATTGATCTGGAAAACCCCGCCCCTACCTCTGTTCAAAGAATGAGAAACGAGGGGGCACATAGAGTCTGGGCATTTTTTTTTTTTGCGGTACGCGGGCCTCTCACTGTTGTGGCCTCTCCCGCTGCGGAGCACAGGCTCCGGACGCGCAGGTTCAGCGGCCATGGCTCACGGCACGTGGGATCTTCCTGGACCGGGGCATGAACCCGCGTTCCCTGCATCGGCAGGCGGACTCCCAACTGCTGCGCCACCTGGGAAGCCCCTGGGCATTTTGATGAAAGGATGGACCGTATTCCCGGGTCCCCGCTCTCAGGTAGCAGCGGTTTACTGGTCCTCAGCTTCCCCGGGCCGAGTGCTGCTGACACTGGGGGTGCAGGAACAGGACCCAGCACAAGACAGAGGTGACCTCTGTTAGGACGAGCCCCTAACTCAGTGGCGGAGACCTGCAGAGTCTTGGGGGACCCTCCCCACTTCCCTGCGCTCGCCTAAGGGGACGGCAGCCCAGCTCCAACAACACCTCTCACGGCGTTTTCGCTGGGCTTGTTCCTAACCTGCTCCGTCTCAGCCTCCTCCTGTCCCCACGACGATCTCTGGCCTCTCGTCGACATTATCAGGGCAGAGAGGAGGGGGCTTTCTAGCACAACCTTCAAACGAAATTTGAGGGTCTCGCCTGGTGTTCACATGAGGTCTTGCCCAGTGCTGACCAGTAGCGCTCCCAAGCCCCTCTGGGATGGGGGTTACCCAGCTGCGAGGGGCTGGGGACCACACGCCAAGCTCAGGACCATCTGTGCCCCCCTGTCCCATTCCTGAGGATTGAGCCCCCTGGTAACAAGGTTAAGGAAGGCCACTCGATCTCTCACGGTCTGACCTCTCTGAACACAAGAGGAGACCAAACCTACCAGGGGAAAAGGGGACCCAGACGTCACCCAAATTTCAGGCTTTAGAGACAATAAGAGCACCATTCAGGGGCTCCCTGGATGCTAAGGCCTGCTGGGGACCCCCCGCTAAGAGCAGACCCACCCCCCCAGTCCAGCGCACCCCAGCATCGGGGCGCATCCCCACTTCTGTATCCCAGACAGAGCTCTCAAGCCGGAGTGTGAGGCCCGGCCCACACCTCCGCCCCCGCTGGGCTGCTGCCTCCTTTTACAAAGCTCTGTGGGTACAAACGATACATCACATCTGCTTCATCGGTTGTAGTCCATGGAAGCCGCGCCTCCAGTGAGGCCCTGGGCCCGAGCTCCTGCCTGCAGACGCCTGTGTCCCTGTCCGTATCCGTGTATCCGTATCCGTATCTGTATCCTTGCCCTCGGCCCAGCCCCCTATGGTCTGCACCACACTCTCCCAGCAAGGCCGCCTCCCCGACTTTAAACTGATGTTGAGATCCGCACCCTGCTGCCCCCTCTTACTGCCCCTCCGCCGGTGCTTACCACCCCCGCCCGCCCACAGACATCGTGGCCACGGTGGAGAACGAGAAGCCGTCGCCCTGTGCCCGGACGGGGTCAGGGCGCCGCTGCACCATCAACGGCAGCGAGTGCCGGGGCGGCTGGCCAGGCCCCAACCACGGCATCACCCACTTCGACAATTTCGGCTTCTCCATGCTCACCGTGTACCAGTGCATCACCATGGAGGGCTGGACCGACGTCCTCTACTGGGTGGGTCTGGGCCCGAGCCCGCCGGCTGTCTCCCCAGCACAGGCTCGCCGGGAGCGGGTGGGGCCTGCCAGTCCCGGGCTGAGGGTCTTCCCGCTTCTCCTCGCCCCTCCCCGGGGAGCCCTTCTGGGCCTCAGGTGTGTGTCCTAGCATCCTTGGGGGAGGCCGAGGTACCACCTGTGTCCGCAGGCCCAAGAGCAGGTGAGGGACGGAAACCCGGAGCTCGGCGGGTTCTGGTCTCACGTCCTAACTTGTCCCTAATCCTGGCTGTGAGTGACTTGGTGCCGATGGCGTGGGATCTCAGATTTCCCGAGGAAGGAAGGGCCCTTTGAGTCTCTCTTCTTGCTGCTGGGCAAGATTGCTTTTCCATAAAAATATGATTGGATATCAGGTTCCTCGTCTATAAAATAAAAATACTATAACTCCATCTCAGGGTAGTTACGATGGTTAGTGGGGGCACTAACAATTACCGCAGTACGGGCACCTAGTGCCATAGACGTTCTCTTGCTGGAGGAGTTGACTTGTTTGATGATACAAGAGTTAGGCTGCATTTCTTTTTTGATCCTCCGACAGTGGGAGGCATTGATCCCATTTTCCGGATAAGGAAACCGAGGCTCAGGGACGTTCGGTAACTTGGCCGCTGTTGGACTAGTGAGTGACACGGCCAAGAATTGACCTCTAACCGTCCGGCTCCAGCCCCGGAGCTCAGCCGCGGGTTGACACTACCTGTGGGAGATGCCTGTAAACCCATCAAATGCTTTGCAAATATAAAGGATTAGTGGGAGTAGCTCTCGTAAACTCAGATTATGGGAGCCAATTATTAAACGTTTCGAAGGACGGTCACGCGTGTTGTTTCACCCGTGACCAGCCTGTGAGGCGCGAGCTCACATCATCAGCTCAGGAGGCAGATGGAACGGTGCTCAGAGATGCCGGCGCCTCATCCAGGGTCACAGGCGTGCTTCCTGAAGGAGCCGGCCAAGCGCAGGCCAAGGCTTTTTAGTGCTTCTTCCACTATGAGGAATCTCGGTTGTAAAGGGGCCGACTGGAGGTGGCCGGCATGACAGGATCAGGCAGGGAGCCCGGGGACCGGAGGGAGGCAGGGCTCAGTCTCACCAGCCGGTAGCCATCAGCAAGGCCCAGTTCCAGGTCCTCAGGCTAGAAGAGGCTCCTCTCCAGACCCAGATGGCCTCTTTCCTTGCCCCCGCCGTCGGGTGCGGTGCGTAGGCCAGCTTGACAAGGGGGCCTAAGCCCTCACGTTGGGGATGGGGCTCACACCTGCGTCTGGACCAGGTCAACGATGCCATTGGGAACGAGTGGCCCTGGATCTACTTTGTCACCCTGATCCTGCTGGGCTCCTTCTTCATCCTCAACTTGGTGCTGGGCGTGCTGAGCGGGTAAGGGGCTCAAAGACAGCTGGGAGAAAGGGGAGGAAGAAGGGGGGGCGGGGAAAGGAGGGGGAGGGGAAGGAGGGGAGGCAGTGGGCAGGGAAATGTGGCTTAGAACCCCCGCTCATCCCTGGCTCCCCTTTAGCCAGGAAGAGAACAGATGCAGGCAGGAGCCCCTCCAGTTTTCACCTTTCTCCCTTCTCCTCAAGCCTTCTCCCATCCTTGCTTCCTTCCGTCCACGTGAAGCCCCAAGACCCCAGCCTCCTGTCCCTGGAGGTGCTTGGGCTGAAGCTCGGCACTGAGCATGGCCTTCAGGCTAAGCACACAGACTCTGGAGCGAGAGGCCCAAGTTTAAACCCTTGCACTACTGTTTGGTGGCTGTGTGACCTTTGACTAATTACCTAACCTCTCTGTGCCTCATGAGCCACATCTGTCACATCGGAATAATTTCAGTGCCTGTTTCACAGGGCTGTTGGGAGGATTAAATGAGTTAATACCTGTGAAGTACTTAGAATGGAGGCCAGCACATCAGAAGTGCTAAGTACTCATGGTCATTATTTGTCCGTGACGGCTCCACCCAGCTACGGTGGGCAGCCTGGAAGTGGCCATTGGCCCCGTTGTGCCCACCGCAAGAGCTTCCCTCCAGGCACTCTGGACATAGAATTCAGGGGGTCCGTGGACTAGGGTAGGAAGAACTTGCCTTTATTTCTTTGAGTCCAACTGAAATGCAGCCCTTCCTTCCATGACGTGGTACCAGCTCTGCCCATGACTTGTCCCACCAGGAATCCCTTGTCATATCACAGGTGTTGCAAATATCACTACTTCAAAGTTATGACAGTTATCAGACCGCGCCTGACCTTGCTACTTAATGATTCAATGAAGAAGCATATATGTTACTTTATCACCACGTTACAGCTCAACAACTATGTTTTAACTCCTCGGTTCCTTTGCCAAGCTATGGTTTCATTTGGAGCATTTTACAACGCTGTTCAGAGGAGCAACCCATAGGTTCGCGGGACCCCCAAAGGGGCCGGGGCTCAAAATGGTCAAGAGCCCCTCCTGGACCCTGCGCTGGGCAGCGCTGAGGGTGCGGGCGGTGCGGGCCGTGCGGGCCGACCCTGCTGCCCCCAGCCCGCCCCTCGGAGCCCAGGGAGGGCGGACCCTGCGTGGGGGCCCAGGGCTCCCCCTGCCGCTCTGAGCCCTCGCTGACCCTCGGGTCCTTCCCTTCCACTGCTGCTGTCTGGTTTCTTCCAGGCCCAGGAGCATGTCCCCCAGGGCCTTAAGTCTGTAAGCAGAGCTAAATTACTCAGGCAGCCTAAAGGGTCGGGGCAGTATGGAAAATCGGAGGGTTCATGGCGATTCTGTTAGGGCAATGCACGGTCATGTCATTAACCCCTATGTCCAAGGTCACCCAAGACAAGGCGGGAGAAATGAGATGGGAGGAAAAGAAGGAACGGGGCCGGGGGGGGGCCTGGAGGGCGGGGCTGGTGAGGGGGAGAGGGCCGCCCCTCAGCCTCCCTAAAGGACCCCGGACCCCAGGCAACACTGGGCCGGGGGGGCACGTCCAGCTGCAGAACGGGCTCCCTCGCCCCAGGAAGCTGCATTCCTCCTCCCCCTCCCCCGCCCCACTGCAGGGAATTCACCAAGGAGCGGGAGAAGGCCAAGTCCAGGGGAACCTTCCAGAAGCTGCGGGAGAAGCAGCAGCTGGATGAGGACCTCCGGGGCTATTTGAGCTGGATCACGCAGGGCGAGGTCATGGATGTGGACGACTTGAGAGAAGGTTGGAGCCACGGGCCGAGGTCGGCAGCCCCCCCAGAGCTGCCCTCGCGGTCAGCTCCCACAGGGGCACCTCCACACCTGCCCCCCCCCCCCCCGCTGCAGCCCCAGGGGGCCCATCGGGCAGGAAGGCATCACCACTTTGCAGATAAGAAAACCCGGCCCCTAGAGGCCTAGCCTGACACCTTGCGGTGGAGGCGGCCTGGTGTGCCCTGGGCCCTCCCGGAGCACAAGGTCCCAAAGTGCTGCACCGCCCCTTGGGGACCCGCCCTCCCCTCCGATGCAGGCTCTCTAGGGCTCAGGAAAGCGCAGAGGGAGGGGTCCAGGCCCACCCAGGGTCGCTGTCACAGGTGTCCCCGGTCAGCGGGCCCTTTCCAGGTGTGTCCAGCCCAGAGGGGCCCGGAAGCCTGGCCAACTGGACCTGTCTGTCCCCAGGGAAGCTGGCTTTGGATGAAGGCGGCTCTGACACAGAGAGCCTGTATGAAATCGCAGGCTTGAACAAAGTCATCCAGTTTATGTGAGTATCTGCCCAGCTGCGGGTCCTCCCAGCCCGCAGCACCCTGAGACATGTAGTTAGACCCCGGTCACCTCCCTAGGTGGCTTTTGGGTCTCTTTCCCTTAACGCAGCTGGAGGGCACTGGGCAGATGACCTATTTACTCACCACGTAAGGAAGAAACTGGGAGCCGTTGGGATAATTAGTCCCGGAAACCTCTGCTCCAGACGGGGAGTTAGCCTGTGACCACCATGAGTGTCGTGGGCGGGGGGGCTGGAGGCAGGAAGCTGGAGAGGACCGTGTGTTCTGTTTGGCTGCTTCCTTTTCCAAATTCATACGTGACAGTGATTTTGAAAGATCCAACAATAGAGAAATACATCAAAGAAAAGATGGCCTTCTCTGCCCTTCAAAGAGGTAACCATGGTAACAGTTAGATTTATATCTCTCTGAAGCCTCTTGCACGCTTTCATTTCTCTTACACGCACACGCGCACGCACACACACACCCCAGCTTTTTTCGGTTTTGTTTTCACTTTTTACACGATGAGGTTTCTCATATTAACCACTGTCACCTCAGAACCAAACACAGTGCCCAGCACACGGGAGGGCTCGTTGGCTAAATGAATACGATCCCCACATAAACTGGCAACTGACATTTTAAATTTAGAATTTTCTATTGAGGGCAACTTTATACAGACACAACCCTTTTTTTTTTTTCTAAGACTTTCTTTTTTCGGAGCAGTTTCAGATTCACAGCAAAATTGAGCCGACGGTGCTGAGATTTCCCGCCTGCCCCTCCCCCAGCCACGCCCAGCGCCCCCCACCATCGACATCCCCAGCAGATGGTCCGTTTGTTACAACTGATGAACCTGCGTCATCCAAGTGCATAGTGTACATTGGGGCGCACTCTTGGTGTTGGACGTTCTGTGGGTTTGGGCAAACGTATAATTACGCGTACCCACCGTTATAGTATCACATAGAGTATTTTCGCTGCCCTAAAAATCCTCTGTTTCTGCCTGTTCACACCCCACCTCCCACCCCTGGCAACCAAGCACCGATCTTCCTGTCTCCATAGTGTTGCCTTTCTCAGGATGTCTTTAATTGGACTCACACAGCGTGTGGTCTTCTCAGATCAGCTTTTCTTACTTAGTGACATGCATTTCGGGTCCCTCCACACCTCTGCAAGGTGTGATAGCTCACACACCGTCTTTTGTTGTATCTTTGAATGTAGAATGTTCCACAGTGCGCATATGTTGTAGTCTGTTTACGTAAGCTGTCCAGTTTGGGGCAATACACACAGTGCCCCAGGGAACCGTTGTGCATAAGGGTGAACATTTCTGCCGCGCAGATGCCTAGAAACAGGCTTGCTGGGTCAAAGGGAGCACAGGTTCTAACCTTGGTAATTGCGGCACAGAGGTCGATCTGACAGTGGAGGTGCCTTTCTGCGCGCCCTCCCCGACACCAGATATGACCAATTTGTTAAAGAATTGCCTTTATGACGGGCAAAACGGGGCATGCCAGGGTTGCTTTGATTAAGTTGGAAACGCACGGAGCCCTGCTCTGCGCCGGACCTCGTCTCTCATTCCGTCTGAGGTCGGCATCATCACTATCCTCCTTTGAAAGGTGAAGACATTTGCTGTAAGAGGCAAGATTTGCGATCTGTCTCTGCAGTTCAGGTCCTTGGCCCTCTCATGTGGCTGGAGGAGGGAGTGGGTGGTGAGACTTAAGTGTGGCGGCCTCGGGGAGGAGCTGGAGGAGCTCAGCCTCGGCCCCGCCCCCCGCCTTCTCAGCCGACAGTGGAGGCGGTGGAACCGCGTCTTCCGCTGGAAATGCCACGACGCGGTGAAGTCCAGGGTCTTCTACTGGCTGGTCATCCTGATCGTCGCCCTCAACACCCTGTCGATCGCCTCGGAACACCACCACCAGCCTCTCTGGTTGACCCACCTGCAAGGTGAGACACGCGGCCAGCGGCCAGTGCTGGCCAATGGCCCCTCAGGTTTTGCAGAAGAAGTCGTTAGATGTCGACATTGTTTTCTAGAACTTCTAGGCAGTGGTACTCGTTTCCTCGTGGCATTACCAGGGGCCGTAACAGCAACAAGTTGGGGACACTCCAGGTGCTCGCCAGATGTCTGGGCAAATTATCACAGACACTGGACGTACAGATGACCAGTAACTGAGCGCTTCACGCATCCAAGTTCAAGTTCTACTCCAGAAACAGCAATCTTTCACCCACTGTGTATTACACACGTTCTCTGGGTCAGGCCCAGTAAAGAAGGCAGGGCACACGGAGGAGGAATGTACCTCTCTTGCCGCCAAGGAGCTTCCTGAGCCAGAGGAAAAGACAGATATTGATAAGTGACGTCAGGTCAGTATAGGGAGGGCAACAGTGGAGGTCAATACAAGGTAACAAGAGGAGGATTACAGAGGAGGGGAGGTTGGATGGTAGGAAGACACTATGTTTAAAATGATGCAAGAGGGAATTCCCTGGCGGTCCAGTGGTTAAGACTCAGCGCTTTCACTGCTGTAGCCTGGGTTCAGTCCCCGGTCAGGGAACTAGGATCCCGCAAGCCACGCAGTGTGGCCTAAAATAAAATAATGAAAGAGATAAAAGAAGGAAAATAGAAAAGAAGATTGTCTTCTTCTGTGGAAAGGAGATAGGAAACAATGCTACAGATCAAATGCATTCATGCGTGCATGCATCCATCCATCTATCCGTCCATCCATCTATCCATCCATCCATCTATCCGTCCATCCATCCATCCATCTACCCATCCAGGCATACATCTATCCATCCATCCATCCATCCATCTATCCGTCCATCCATCCATCCATCTACCCATCCAGGCATACATCTATCCATCCATCCATCCATCCATCTATCCGTCCATCCATCCATCCATCTACCCATCCAGGCATACATCTATCCATCCATCCATCCATCCATCTATCCGTCCATCCATCCATCCATCTACCCATCCAGGCATACATCTATCCATCCATCCATCCATCCATCTATCCGTCCAGCCATCCATCCATCTACCCATGCAGGCAAACATCTATCCATCCATGCACCCATTCCTTCCTTCATGCACGCATCCATCCACCCATTCATCTATCTATCCATCCATGCACCCATTCCTTCCTTCATGCATGCATCCATCCATCTATCCATCCATCCATCTATCCGTCCAGCCATCCATCCATCTACCCATGCAGGCAAACATCTATCCATCCATGCGTCCATTCCTTCCTTCATGCACGCATCCATCCACCCATTCATCTATCTGTCCATCCATGCACCCATTCCTGCATCCGTCCATCCGTCCACCCATTTATTCCTTGCAACCAGTCTTCCTGAGAGCCCCTTGAATGTGCCAGGCATTGTCAATGCACTGTCAATGACCAAACGTGGACAAGATGTGAACAGTGCCCGCCGAGAGGAGTCAGAGATGAATTTGAGGTTCCTGGCCCATGCAGATAGATGGCTGGTAGTGCCCCTTGCTGAGATGGGGAAGACAGTCAGTGACCCGGTATTTTGGGGGGGATGGGGGAGGATGGGCAGTACCTATCAGCTTAGACTTGAGCACGTTGAGTTTGAGGTGCCTCTGAGACATCCCAGTGAGGTGTCGAGGAGACAGATGGAAAGTAGGTCTGGGACTCAGTGGAGAGGTCTGGGTTGAAGAGTGTAAATCCGGAGTCATTGGCAGGCATGGCAATCGAAGCTGTGGTCTTAGAAGACATCACCAGATCCCCAGAGGACGGTGTGTGCTCACGCGCACAGCTCAAGTCCAGCACTCAGGGCTGAGGTAGGGGTGCGTCTGCAGAGAGGGTGCAGGAGAAGCAGGAAAAGCAGGAGAAGCAGGAGAAGTGCAGAAGGATGTGGCGTCCTGGAAGCCAAGGAAAGGGAACATCTGAAAAAGCAAGAAGGGACTTCCCTGGCGGTCCAGCGGTTAGGACTCTGCACTTCCAACTGCAGGGGGCACGGGTTCGATCCCTGGTCAGGGAACTGAGATCCCGCAACAGTGTCAGTGCTTCTGGGAGATCAGGGAAATGGGGTTAAAATGCTCACGGGTTGACCGGTGGAGTGAGGAGGGTGGACCTGCTGAACACAGTGTCGTTTAGTTTCCTAGAAATCTGGACTGCATTCCTTCAATGGTGAAAATTCACCAGGTTTTCCTGGATCCGGAGGGCAGGGAAAGGAAGATGCCCTGAAAATGCAGGGAGGGTGTCCAAGGTGGAGGGCTTGGCCAAGGCAGGCAGGGCAGGGAGGAGAGTGACACCGAGCTGCGTGACCCACCCTGCAGACATCGCCAACCGGGTGCTGCTGGCCCTGTTCACCGTGGAGATGCTGATGAAGATGTACGGGCTGGGCCTGCGCCAGTACTTCATGTCCATCTTCAACCGCTTCGACTGCTTCGTGGTGTGCAGCGGCCTTCTGGAGATCCTGCTGGTGGAGTCAGGGGCCATGACACCCCTCGGCATCTCCGTGCTGCGCTGCATCCGCCTCCTCAGGATTTTCAAGATCACCAAGTGAGCGCCCGCCTGCGCGCACTGCCCCATCCTGCGCCTCTGCAGCAGAAAGCACCTTCCCCCTTCCACCTCGGCCTCTCCTGTCTTCCTACCTCTCACCATTGTCTGTGGTGTGGAAAAGGTGGAAGAAAGGGGAAAAGAAGCGTCTGGGAGCGGGAGGGGGAAAGGAAGATGGAAGGGGAGCAGAGAAGGGGGCAGTGGTGGGACGGCCGTGTGGGCCGGGGCTGCACAGGAAGGGGTGGTCCTCACCCCCGTGGGGTTCAGAGTCCAGTGGTGGCACCAGCAGCTAAACAGCCGTCCTACTAACAGAATGAAAGGACAGACCAAGACCTGTGCTCTGGCGGAGGGAAGCTGGGTGTGCGGCCCGGATCCAGGCAGCCCTGCCCGACCCCCCCGCATCCCACCAGCCCCCAGCCTCCCCCAAGCCGCGCCGACAGCAGGGACGCCGGGGGTGGGGGCTGCCCGTCTCCTCCAGGTACTGGACGTCCCTGAGCAACCTGGTGGCCTCGCTGCTGAACTCCATCCACTGCATCGCATCCCTGCTGCTGCTGCTGTCCCTGTTCGTCGTCATCTTCGCCCTCCTGGGCATGCAGCTCTTCGGCGGCAGGTACGACTTTGAGGACACGCAGGTGCGGCGCAGCAACTTCGACAACTTCCCGCAGGCCCTCATCACCGTCTTCCAGGTAGGCTAAAGCCCGCTGCCTGCCGCTGGAGATTGGGCATCACCTCCTCCAGGAAGCCTTCCATGATCCGACATTGCCCTCTGGGCCCCCGCATCCCCTCCAGGCCACAGTCGCCTGTCTGTCTCCTCCACGCTCTGGAGGCTGGGTGCTGTGTCCAGTGTGTCCTGTGTGTCCTCATCCCTTTGCCCAGCAGAGCCCCGGCCCACAGTAGGCCAGCGGTTAATCAGTGAAGGAGTTGGGTGGGCAGGGAGCTTTCTTTCCCACGTGCTACTAGAATCTCTGAGCACAAGGTCAGACAAGGTGGGCTGTCCCGCCCCAAGGCTGCAAAAGCCCCAGAGGAACACAAACCACTTCCCACTGTGGGGACATGGCTTAGCCACCGCTCACTAAAGCCACGGCCGGCCTCCAGAGCGAGCTGCCTGAGCGCAGAGCAGACACACGCTCCTCTCCGTCGGGCCAGTACTCAGGGGACGCCACCTCGGTGTTGCCAGCGGGAAGGGCAGTTGTGACAACCGGCCGGCCCTACACAGGGTGTCACCCTCGTTCTTCCATTCACCCCACCGGCTGGTCAGGCATCCTGTCTTTCAAGGCACCTGACATTTCGCACTCTTTCTGGGGGCTGGAAAGGCAGGGGGTCCAGTGTGGGCAGCACAGCTAAGCCTGGGCCTTAGGAACAGAGCTCGTGGAAGCCTTGACGCCACAATCAAGTCCTTGGCCCCGAAGAGCCAACGATGAGGTCTTCGACCCCCGGGAGAGGTTCAGGAGGGCAGGGACTTCACCCGGGATGAAGAGAGAGGACCGGTCTGGGGGCAGGGTTGGAAGGGGACTTTTGGACGGTGCAGTCCCCAGAGAAGACCCTCGAGTCCCTCTGCGTCCCCCACCCTCCCTCCCCTGCCAGGTGCTGACAGCTGAGGACTGGAACTCCGTGATGTACGACGGGATCATGGCCTACGGCGGCCCGACCTACCCCGGGGTGCTCGTCTGCATCTATTTCATCATCCTGTTCGTCTGCGGCAACTGTATCCGCCCAGACGCAGGGCACAGAAAAGGGCCTGGGGAGGAGGCTTGGGGGTAAAGCGGGGTCAAGCTGCTCAGGCCTGCTGCTGGGGAGCTCCTGGGGGTGGGGAGGTGGGACACAGCCCGTGGCAGTGTGGGTGTAGCTGTAGGACACTTCCTTCCGGCAGGACGTTAGAGAAACACAGGGTGACTGGTGACAGGTGGGAGGAATCAGTCACAGAAAGACGGGGAGACTGGAGCATGGGAGGAGGCAGGTCCCGCCCCCCGGGCGTCCCTCCCCGCCCCCCGAGCCTCTTAGCGGGTCGCCTCAGACATACTGCTCAACGTCTTCCTGGCCATCGCGGTGGACAACCTGGCGGAGGCGGAGAGCCTGACGTCGGCCCAGAAGGCCAAGGCCGAGGAGCGCAGGCGCAGGAAGATGTCCAGGTGAGCGGGGCGCGCCCAGAGGGAGGGACCTGCAGGGCTCCGGCCGCTCTGGGCAAGGGGCTCCCTGGGGAGCAGAGGCCAAACCACTGTGCCGCTGGCCGAGTCTCTGAGGTGTCCCCGGGGCAGGACTGCAGGCCAGTCGGCAGGCGGGACCCCGGGGGCAGAGCCAGGCAGGCTGGCCTCCGCCCTGTCACCACACTTCCTGGAGGGGGTCCCTTCCCTCTGCTGAGCCTCAGGCACCTGTGAGTTTGCCGTTTCACCCTCTGCGGCCTGGGACCCTCCCCTGGGACTGGCCAACGGCCCCTGGGTTTGCCCGGCCGCGGGTGGACGCCTGTCCTGTTCCCTCGTTGCAGAGGGAGGACGCGACGCGCCCGGCCCCTGGGCGCGGGGTCAGCCTGCAGTGTCCTCAGGCTGGGCGCGTCCCCCAGAATCTTCCAGTTGGTCTTCCACTTTGGGCTTTCTTGGTTTTCCCACCCAGGGGGCTCCCAGACAAGTCAGAGGAGGAGAAGTCGATGGTGGCCAAGAAGCTGGAGCAGAAACCCAAGGGGGAGGGCATCCCCACCACGGCCAAGGTGAGCCCGTCACGGGGGGCGCTCTCAGGGGCCGCACGGGGAGGGGCCTCTGAACGTCCCCTGTTCGCCTGGTGCCTTAGAATGCCGGGGGGCAGGGGGAGGCAGGAGAGGGGCTGTCTGCCTGGGTAACAGCCAGGTGAGGGCACCAGCCAGGTGAGGGCAGCTCTGTCTCACGGAATCTTTTGTACTGAGGACACAGACGCCCCGATCCAGGAACCAGACTTCCTTTGAGTCCCAGCTTTCCACCCCAGTCAGGGTGTCCCCCTCGCCTCAGAGCCGCCCAGACCAGCCTCCCCCCGTTTCTAACCCTGCCCCGCCTGTCAGCCTGGCCCTGCTCAGCCTTCCTGGAGCCGAGGAAGCAGAGCTCAGAGGGGCAGGAACCGGCCCCCAGAGCACGGGTCGTGGCCTGGGGCAGTCCACTCTCTTCTCGAGAACTAAGCAGGGGTGAGGGGCTCAGGCTCAGACGGGCTGGGGTCCTGGTAGCTTGGGCAGTCTGGCTGACCTTTCTGCTCCTGGCTTCTCCTTTGTAAGACGGGGATGACCATAATAGCACCCACTGCCTCACCCCGCCCCGAGCCACAGGGAGGCTTAGGTGAGCTGACACCTACACGGCCCTCCAGTCAATGTTCCTTAGGTGGGGACCACAGCTCGGGTTTTCACCTTCATCGTGTTCCTTCCTCCAGCTGAAGGTCGATGAGTTTGAATCCAACGTCAATGAGGTGAAGGACCCCTACCCGTCAGCCGACTTCCCAGGTGAGAGTCCTGGGACCCGGGGCGGGTGTGCTGGGGTGACTTCTCCCCAGGGACGAAATCTCTCCTGTGTGTCCCCTACCTGGACCCATCCACGAGGAGATCAGGACTCAGACGTCCCTCGTGCACCTCGTATTGCAAGTGAGCCGTCTGCCAGCCTGCCTCCCCCTACGATACACACAGTGGGAAAATGCACACATTTTATTTTCAATTAATTCAGCCCGTATTTACTGAGTACTGGCTGTGCGCTTCAGGGCTAAGGATCTGGTCTTCAAGGAGCCCAGAGACTCGTGGGCACACACGGCTTCTGTTCCAGCCACACAGAATAGCTCACAGAGTGGGGTGTAGCCGCCCGTGTGGTGCAGGAGATGGGCACACACGGCTTCTGTTCCAGCCACACAGAATAGCTCACAGAGCGGGGTGTAGCCGCCCGTGTGGTGCAGGAGATGGGCACACGCGGCTTCTGTTCCAGCCCCTCCAGCCACACAGAATAGCTCACAGAGCGGGGTGTAGCCGCCCGTGTGGTGCAGGAGATGGGCACACGCGGCTTCTGTTCCAGCCCCTCCAGCCACACAGAATAGCTCACAGAGCGGAGTGTAGCCGCCCTTGTGGTGCAGGAGGGGAGGGGGATGCATAGCGCACAGCCACGAATGCGCTACACACGCCCCGTAGGTGCAAACAGCCTGTGGCTGCAGCAGAAGCCCTCGTCGTCGGTGCCAAGGAGGGAACACTTAGGGGGAGCTCCCAAGCCGGTGAAGGTTAAAAGGCCACCTGGGAGAGGCTGGTGCCCAAGAGCTGGCGATGTCTCTTAGCTCACTCCTGGGTCCTTCCAGCTCTGGGTCACTGGTGCAATTTCATGCCTATTTGTGGAATCAGCTGATTAGCATGTTTGCGCCAGCGACTCTAAGCTCCAGCGGGACCCTTTGTGCTCCAAATAGCAGTGTCTGGCACCAGATAGGCAATCAATAGATAGAATGAAGGGTTATCGTAGGACACTGACTACAGTTCCCTGTGCTATACGGTAGAACCTTGTTGTTTATCCATTCTATATATAAAAGCTTACATCTGCTAACGTCAAATTCCCACTCCATCCCTCCCCCAGCCCCCTCCCCCTTGGCACCCACCCGTCTGTTTTCTATGTCTGTGATTCTGTTTCTGTTTCATAGATAGGTTCATTTGTGTCATATTTTAGATTCCACAGATTAGTGATACCATATGGTATTTGTCTTTCTCTTTCTGACTTACTTCACTTAGCATGATAATCTCTAATTGTATCCATGTTGCTGCAAATGGCATTATTGTGTTCTTTTCTATGGCTGAGTAATATTCCATTGTGTGTGTGTGTGTGTGTGTCTGTGTGTATCACATCTTCTTTATCCATTCATCAATATCCTGTGATAAACCATAATGAAGGAATATAAAAAAGAAAGAATGTCTATATGTGTATAACTGAATCACTTTGCTGTACAGTAGAAATTAACACAACATTGTAAATCAACTACACTTTAATAAAAAAAAATTAAAACTGAGAAAAATCCAAATAATTCAAATAGAAATCCAAAAAAAAAAAAAAAAAAAGAAGAAAAAGAAAGGAAAAAATGCAAGGATTTTGCCAAGTAAAATGTAGGGAGGATGGAGCTGGTATAGATAAGACTAATGATAATTCTTCAGATACCTGCCTGAAGGGACATTTGGGTTTCAGAATAATTCGACTTCATCTGCTTCATCTAATAACCATCTCCTAGTAGATGGGAGTGGCCGCTGTGCAGGCGGGAGAGGCTGAGCCCGGAAACCTGAGGTGGGGGAGGGGCAGGGGCTGGGGAGAAGGGGGAGGGTGGGGGAGGGGCCGCGGGGTGGGCTGCGGAGGAGCGTTCTTACCAAGGGGGCTGAATGTGTTTATCTTGCTTCTTTCCAAAAATAATCTGAAATGGCTGACAACGAAAGATATGCACAACGAAGTCAACACAGTGGGCGCGGGCGGAGAAAATCAGAATTAAGGCGGGAAAAGAAAGCAAATACGCGAGTTCTAAGAATTAACAGTCTCTGCGATTAAGCATAAAATGTGTCTCTGGGGCCCTTGGTCCCAGGCGAGGCAGGAAATGTCCCGTGAGGATGCTCTTTGGCAGGAAGAAGTGGGGTCTCGGGAGGAGACCCTGCAGGGGCCGCCGTGGTGGAGAGAGCGGGAGAACCCTGCCAGGGGCTGGCAGGAGACAGCTGTGGGCGAGGGGACAAAGGAAAGGGCTCCCCAACTTCCCACAGTGCCCCCAGTCTGCGGCTGAGGACTTGGGGGGACAGCTCCCTCTCACAAGGCCCTGAGACTCAGCAAATGAGCCCGAGGGGCCCCCTCCCAGCCCCTCCCACCCCACACCTGCCCCGGAAGGAAAGAATCCTGGTTTCTTTTCATGCTGGCGGCTCCTCCCTGAATGACGGTTTTTGGGACCTGGCCCCAGGAGAGAAGCTCCGAGTCCATTTATCTCAACAGGCCTCCTGCCCCTTGTCGCGAGCTGAGGGTCTCATGCTCAGGAGGGACAGAAGCCCACCTGGCCTGAGAGTCAGGGGCGGAGCCGGGCCCAGCACTCTGGCCTCGTGCCAAGCAGGGCCCCTCCCCGGCACCCCCAGTTGGTGAGCATTCGAGGTGGTGCGTCCAGCCCCGAGACAGGAGGTGCAACGGCAAGGCTCCCAGACCTTTGCTCCCGGCCCGACGTCTGGGACCGTTCAGCCCCGTGTGCCGCAAGGAAGGGAGGTGCCTGGCTGGACTCTGCTGGCGCCCTCGTGCCCCGTGTGGCTTGCTGGCTGCGGGGGGTTCACGGTCGGGTTCAGAGCACAGGAGCCAGGGGAGCAGTGAAACGTGGAAAGACACCCCGACCTCTCTCTCCCCTCCCCCACAGGAGACGATGAGGAAGACGAGCCCGAGATCCCGATAAGCCCACGGCCGCGCCCGCTGGCCGAGCTGCAGCTGAAGGAGAAGGCGGTGCCCATTCCAGAAGCCAGCGCCTTCTTCATCTTCAGCCCCACCAATAAGTGGGTGGCCCCTCGGTGGCGGGGCAGGGTGGTTGGTGGGGCTCTCAGAGAGGGCTGCTTCCTGCTCTGAGAAGGCCCCCTTCTCCTGACTCCCTGGGCCTACAATTACACTGTGAGAAAGTCACTCCTTTAGCTTAAGACCTTGTGCCCGGTTGAAAGTGCCGGAATCTCTGGGAGAAGTAATGCTTTAAGCCTTATCAGTTACTTACTCCTAAGAGGGATCACATCTCTGGGTTCCTTTCCAAGAGCAGGACAAGGGGCTAAGCTCTAGTTCTCACTGGCTTCACAATTTTACACCTTTAAAATACAGACTGTAGTCCCCATGGAGGTTCAGCTGTTGGCCTCAGGGATGGAGATGGGCCTGCCCCGTTGTTTTAGTGGGGATGCCGTGGGATGGGGTGGAGTGTTGGGGGAGGGCTTGTGCGGGATGGGACTGGGGCTGCAGGAACAGAAGGTGGGACAGGGCCCTGCGAGGCCAGTCAGAGACCACCCGGTTGCCGCTGTCCTTCTCCACTGACCGGGAGGAAGGGGTCCAGCGACGGAGGCCGGCCACAGCCTCCGCCCCTACCCCACCCCCGCAGGATCCGCGTCCTGTGCCATCGCATCGTCAACGCCACCTGGTTCACCAACTTCATCCTGCTCTTCATCCTGCTGAGCAGCGCCGCACTGGCCGCTGAGGACCCCATCCGGACTGAGTCCGTGAGGAACCAGGTGACGGCAGCCAGCTCGGCACCATCCCCACCCAGCCTGCGTCACCGCACACCTCACCCTGATGTCCAGAGCTCACTGTCTCCTCTGTGTGGCTACAGGCATCAGAGTGGCTTAGAGTTTAAATCCCTGGAGGGCCAAGACTGCCCGACCTGAACGGTGTTGTCACAGCGCTCGGCCTACACGGGCTCTTGTTGCTGGATGTTAGCAGTGATGGTGGCGGGGATGGTGGGGATGGTGGGGATGGTGGTGTTGGTGGTGGGGATTGTGGTGGTGATGGTGATGGTGGTGGTGGTGGTGATGGTGGGGTTGGTGGGGATGGTGGTGGTGGAGATATTGGTGATGGTGGTGGGGATGGTGGTGGTGGGGATTGTGGTGGTGGTGGTGGTGGTGACGATGGTGGGGATGGTGGGGATGGTGGTGGTGGGGATTGTAGTGGTGATGGTGGTGGTGGGGATGGGGATGGTGGTGGGGATGGTGGTGGTGGTGGTGATGGTGGGGATGGGGATGGTGGTGGTGGTGGTGATGGTGGGGATGGGGATGGTGGTGGGGATGGTGGTGGTGGTGGTGATGGTGGGGATGGGGATGGTGGTGGTGGTGGTGATGGTGCGGATGGGGATGGTGGTGGGGATGGTGGTGGTGGTGGTGATGGTGGGGATGGGGATGGTGGTGGGGATGGTGGTGGTGGGGATGGTGGTGGTGGTGGTGATGGTGGGGATGGGGATGGTGGTGGGGATGGTGGTGGTGGTGATGATGGTGGGGATGTTGGCCGTAGTGATGCTGGTGGTGATGACAGTGATGGTGGTGGCAGTGGTGATGGTGGTGATGGGGATGATGATGCTATCACTGCTCTGCCCCTCCTCTCACTGACCTCTGCCCTGTCACCAGATCCTTGGGTATTTTGACATCGTGTTCACCTCTGTCTTCACTGTGGAGATTGTCCTCAAGGTGAGTGAAGGCTGTGAGACAGACAGCCTGGGCGAAGGGCATCTCCAGGCCAGGGACCAGACCTGCTGTGGCTCCTGCTTACACAGGCCGTACAGGGGCTGGGTTGCAGGGAGGAGGGAAAAGCAAGAAGGTGGTGGAGAGCAGCAGGGAAAGATTCCCAGGACCCAGGAGCCCGGATGGTCTCAGCTCACGAGTTGGTGCGAGCGGGCAAGCAGGAGGGGTGTGGAGGCATGAGGTACAGTCAACCCGCGGCCTGCGTGTCTCTGAAGCCTTGGGCACGTTCTTCCACAGTCAAGGCGCAACTAGCCTAAGCGTGGACCCGGGAGCAGTGATCTGTTCCCAGACCTTTGTTACCAGTGACTGAAAGGCCTCCCCTAGGATCCCAGAGAAGTGGCTGTCGCCCTGGGTGGGTTTCTGGCAGCTCCGCCCTCTCACGGCCCTCCCACCCCTTGTCCGTAGCACACCACTGCCCTCCCGTTCTCAAGGTGGACACACTGGGTTCACACCATCGTTGGTGGGGGATGGGGTCTGGGGGCAGAGACCTCCCATCTGTGACTAGAACCCATAACCCCAGCCTTCACCTCCATTAACCAGGAGGGGAGAGGGGAGCCGTGAAGGGAGAGCAGGCCCAGAGCTGGCTGCAGTATGAAGTGAGGACAGTCCTTTCTTTCAGGGCCCCGATTATTAAAGAAATTGATCAGAGGGAGATGGTGGCTTCCCTGAGGTCCAGGAGGACTTCCTGGAGGTGGTGACTTTAGAGTTAGGCCTTGAAATTGGACAGGACTTCATTAGAGAGAGAGCAGGGGCAGTCAAGGAGGACAAAACAATGCAAACGCATTGTACAGCGATGTGTGGGATGTGCTCAGAGAGGAGAAAGGGGCCCCTCTGGGCTGAGATATAGCACGCGTGCAGGGGTGGGTGCCTGGGCAAGGTCTTCAGTCCTCGACGGGCTGTTCAGCCTGACCCAACCATGCCTAGGATGCTTTCGAGGGAGGAGGGAGAGGAAGAATTGTATCAATTTGCAGAGCAGAGGGCAGGGCATCCCCCTGTGGCTGGGTAAGGAAGGAGACCCAGGGCTCCCTTGGCCTCGCTGCCCATGAGAGGTGTCAGTGCTCCCAGAGGCGGGTGCAGAGAACAGGGCAATGCCCTAAGGACCCAGCAAGGAGTGTCCCCAGGGTCCTCCCCACCCAGGATGCCACCTCTCTCCCCAGATGACCACCTATGGGGCCTTCCTGCACAAGGGCTCCTTCTGCCGCAACTACTTCAACATCCTGGACCTGGTGGTGGTGGCCGTGTCCCTCATCTCCATGGGACTCGAGTGAGCGGGGCAGCCGGGGCCCAGAGCGGCAGCCCAGCCGCTGTTGGTTGGTGGGCGCTGAGCCACAGGGGACAGTCTCTCGGGACCACTGGCCAGGGTGGGGGGGTCCCTTGGGTTGTCACCAACTGGACTGAGTGACAAGGCTAGGTGAGCAGAGCGTGTGCTGGAGACCAGGGGGGATGCGGACAGGAGCAGGGAGTCCCCTCCACAGCCCCACGGGGAGCACAGCCCCGGTGCCCAGGGCACTCCAGTCTGATGGGAGAGACAGGGTCTGTGGGCAGCCCTGGAGGAAACCAGCCCAGGGGCCGGGGCGGAGCTTAAGGGGAGCTGGGGGAGGCAGGCGTGGGTGCGGAGAGCCGGTGGCAGGCGGAGGGCTGAGCAGGCTGCCCCCCAGGTCTAGCGCCATCTCCGTGGTGAAAATCCTGAGGGTGCTGAGGGTACTCCGACCGCTCCGGGCCATCAACAGAGCCAAAGGGCTGAAGGTGAGAGGGGCCGGCGGGACCCTGGGGGGAGAACAGGGCTGCCAGGCCTCACTCAGTCAGCCCGGCCATTGCCGGGCCCGTCCCATCCCCTCTGCCCAATGGGGGTGTGGTGTGGCTGGGAAGCCGTGCCCCCATGGGCCCCTCTCTGCCCCCAACAAGCCGGGAGGCGACTAGGCTGGCGCCCTGGGGGTCCCCTGGCTGGCACGGGCCGGCGAGGGGAGGGGAGAGGTGCCGACCGGCCTCTCTCCCCAGCACGTGGTGCAGTGCGTGTTCGTGGCCATCCGCACCATCGGGAACATCGTCCTGGTCACCACCCTCCTGCAGTTCATGTTCGCCTGCATCGGCGTCCAGCTCTTCAAGGTGAGCCCCTCCTGCCCTCACTCCCCCAGCTCCGCTGCCAGCTCTCGGGCCGAGGCAAGAGCCGGTCTGTTTCCCTCTAAACGAGGGGAGCCCCAAACCGTGACGGCAGATGTCCTGAACGCATAGGGGTAAGGCTAAGCCGTCGAGAGCCTGAGTCTGGTTCCTAGGTGACGCGCCACCTGGCCCCCGGGGCTCTGCGGGCCACCTGCTGTCTTACTGGCTCCCCCCCCCCCGCCCCCCGCCGGGCCTGCCAGCACCCAGCCCGCTGTCATGCTCTCCACCCCCTCCAGGACACGCCCGCCCCAGCCTCCGCACCCCCTGAGCCAGCAGGTGTGTCTCCCGCAAGCTTCCGCGGGTGGGGATCCGTCGTTTCACACGTGGAAGCCACCCCGCTTCCGTGCTCACTTTCCTGGGAGAACTCCGCTATTCGTTCCCACATGGCAATCAGCCCGACAGGCCATCTTCTGTGCGGCCAACCTCCGGATGCCTCTGGCTCTTAGATCACCTGCAGGACACAGACACGGACACCTGAGGGCGCCACCCACATTCACGACACTTCCTTCCATGACCCTCTGCTCCCACCCGCAAAGCACCATCCCGATTATGTAACCTCAGTCATTCTTAGACATACAATGGCATCATCTTACAATCACTCATTCATTCAACAAACATTTATGGAGCATTTCCTCTGGGCCCGGGCCTCTGCTAGGGCTTGAGGGGGCTGTGGAGCGAACCCCACAAGGCCCTCTCCGTGGGCAGGGGCAGGCTTTGGGGAGGGCCATCAGGGTGGGGCTCCCAGAGGACCTATAGGGGACCGGGTCCTGTTGGTCTCTGTCCTGGAGGGGCGGGAGGGGTGTCTGGACGGAGACAGCTTAGCCGCCAAACCAGGTGCTTACGGTGGCCTGCACTCGGCCCTATCCCACAGCTCCAGCCAGGGCCGCCCCCCGCCCCATCCCCAGCCTCTGCCTCTGCAGCCTGGGGGCCCTGGGACCCCCTCAGGGCAGAGTCTCTGCAGGACTCATCCTCACCCTGGCACCCATCCGGGCCCCCAAGACGCGCTCCCCGAAAGAATGAGTGAGCAGCTGCTCCCCCACCCCCACCCCCTGTGTGTGTGAGTCTCTTATCGATAGACCCCCAGTGCCCGCCCAGATCATAGTCAAACGCCAGGTACAGGTGGCATTTTCATCAGATTTGTAATGCACCGGTCACACGTATCCGTACTATATTTGCTTTCTGTACTAGATTGGGTGTTTGGTTTCAAGTGCCCAAAAGCCTGCCCAGTGGCAGCAGCGTCCTCTGCCGGCTCCTGCCCCAACGTCCCCTGCCTCATCTTCACCCTCTGCTCCGTGACATTAGGGGGAGGCGGTAGGGACGGCAAGAGCCTGCAGTGACAGGGTGGCCGTGTCTTCAGCTGCTCCTGTGTCCCTGGCCAAGGCATTTCCCTCTCCCGACCTTTGAGGGACCCGGACCAGCATCTGTGGATTCAAACAATTTAGCCACAGTCAGACCTAGCAATCAACTCCTTTTGTTGAAACAAAATCTTCCGTGGGCGCCCAATATGCGACGTAAATCAAAGGAGAAACCGCATGGGCTGCAGTCAGCAGAGGGGTCACAGAGCTCCCCTACTCAGCCTGGGGGGAGCGGGCGTGCCGGGACCCCTGCTCAATTTTGAGAGAAGATGTGTCATCCGGGCCCAGCTGGGCTCCACCCCTGCACCGCCCCAGGGCCTGAGAAGGAAGGGGTGGGTGGGGCAGCCCAGCAGTGCAGGCAGGGGCAGGGGCTCCTGAGCGGGAAGGGAAGCAGAGGCCAAGCTGGCTCCGTACTTCCCTTCTTCAGGCCCAGCCTGGGGCACTCAGCAAAGCTCATGGTCTGAGGAGCTGGCTCCCAGCCTCACAGCTGTCCGCCTGGCGGGGAGCCCGCGGGTGGCTGAGGGAACAGTGACCTGATGCAGACTACCCTGGGGCCCTGCCCCCGCGGTTAGGCTGCCCTCAGGCCCTGCCTTCCCTCCTCCCTTCCACCCCATCTTTCCATCCTGTATCCATGACAACCTGTCTCCCTCCCTCCCTCCTGGATGCAGGGGAAATTCTTCAGCTGCAATGACTTGTCCAAGATGACAGAGGAGGAGTGCAGGTGTGCGGGGTGGGGGGGTGGCAGGGTGGCCCTTCCGCAGGGGCCACTGGGAAGCTGAGCCCCTCAGGCTCACAGAAGCCCCTTCCTCGAGTGACCTCGGGAGGGGTCCCCGGTCCAGACCTGCCCTCCTCCCTCACACTCGCCGCCCGGGGCCCAGAGGATGCGGAGGGGGACCCGCGAGCACAGTGCGGTGACCGCGTCTCCCCGCCTCAGGGGCTACTACTATGTGTACAAGGACGGGGACCCCACGCAGGTGGAGCTGCGCCCCCGCCAGTGGACGCACAGCAACTTCCACTTCGACAACGTGCTCTCGGCCATGATGTCACTCTTCACGGTGTCCACCTTCGAGGGGTGGCCTGAGTGAGTGAGGGCGGGGCCCAGCCACGCGGCCAGAGGCCACGTATACATGCAGCACGCCGGGCGCCGCCGGGGCTCGGCAGCCACCCTGGCTCTCGCGGGGCGCGCACGGGACTGGGGTGCCGACCGCTCACTCCAGAGACAGCCCGACCAGGTGTGGCACGGGGTGGGCCTCTCTGTCCCGGTGACTGGGGGAAGCCAGTGCACCCCGCCCCGCCCAGCACCCACCCCTGTGTCCTCTGCCCACCCCAGGCTGCTGTACAGAGCCATTGACTCGCACGAGGAGGACAAGGGCCCCGTGTACAACGAGCGCCCGGAGATGGCCGTCTTCTTCATCGTCTACATCATCCTCATCGCCTTCTTCATGATGAACATCTTCGTGGGCTTCGTCATCGTCACCTTCCAGGAGCAGGGGGAGACCGAGTACAAGAACTGCGAGCTGAACAAGAACCAGGTGCTGGGCCGCTGCTCCAGGCCTCCCGCCCACCGGGCCGAGGCTCAGGCCAGGGAAAAGGGCCCTTGGGCAGGGGGTGATCCCAGACCCTCCACTGGGTGCCCAGCCCCACCTCCGACCCATCTCCCACCTGAAGCAGCACACGGTGGTCGGGTGGGGTCTCCTGTGGACCCGCCGTGATGCCCAGAGCCCCTGGGCTGGGTGAGAGCCGTGCTAGAAATGGGCTGTGATGGTTCCAGGGGAATCCGGCCCAGCGGAACTCTTCCCCTCGACAGCCCAGCAGAGGCCCTTGGCCTGCTGAATTCAGGGCCCCTCCAGCCTGTGGGCGTGGACGTGGAAGGGGGGAGGCGGCCCCGGGCACTGACCCGCCCATCGCGTCCCGTCTCAGCGCCAGTGCGTGCAGTACGCCCTGAAGGCCCGCCCCCTGAAGTGCTACATCCCCAAAAACCCGTGCCAGTACCAGGTGTGGTACATCGTCACCTCCTCCTACTTCGAGTACCTAATGTTCGCCCTCATCATGCTCAACACCATCTGCCTGGGCATGCAGGTAAGGCCCCCGGGGACCAGGTCCCCCGAGACCAGCGCCCAGCGGGCCAGGGCCTGGGCAGGGCAGGGGGAGCGGGGCTCCAGGCTGACTACCCCCAGGAGACTCTTCCTGGCACCTGCTCTGCGCCAGGCACCGTGCTGAGGTGCCACGTGGGCAGGGAGGTGGACTGGACGCCGGCCCGGGGGCCAGGCCCTCAGCGGTTCATCGGGGCCGTGATTCGAGCGCACGCGGGGCTGTGGCTGCTCTGGGGCCGGAGGCGGCTGCGCAGGAGGGTGGGGCTGTGCGGGAAGCGCAGGGCCTCCTCTGTTCTCCTTCTGCTGTTGCCCTGATGGGGGAGAAGGCTGCAACGTCAGCTCCGGTCCCGAGAAGAGGGGATGTAATATTCACAGAACGGGCGCCTCCGAGGAGATGGGCACACTTTACAGACGCGTCACATCCGCAGCGTCCTTCTCAAGCCTTAACCAAGCACCTGATCCCTAGCGCCCCGCGTAAACAGGATCACACAGCAAGGCTCCCTGGCCCCGGAGCCCCAGCCACTGGCAACGACACGACCCCACGTTGCTGGTGGGCAGGGTCTGGGGAGGGAGTCACGGGGCCAGCGGGCCCAGCGCGGACAGGAGTCCACGAGCCGCGGCTCACGTGGGGGCCTGAGCTGGGCAGCAGAGTCAGGAAGTCTTGCCAAGACAGGGTGGGGCAGGGGAGACGCCAGATCCTTCTACTACCTGGGAAGGTTTTGTGGAGGAAGTGGGGTCGTGTCAACTCTATTTTAAGAAGGGTGAGCAATTCCTGGGAAATGTTACAAGGACGTCGATTTCAGGAGGGTCACAGGGGAGGCTCAAGGCGGCTGCGGGCGTTGCTCGGGGTGCCTCGGGGTCCCGGGGTAGCTTGCAGGCGTGGGAGCCTGGTGATCTCAGGTGCCACCTGCAGGTGGTGGCAGTCCCAGCCTCGCACCAGGGGTCTTCCCTGCTGGTCCTGTGCCCAAACGGCTCGGGGGAGCCGCTCACAGAGCCCTGCTGCGGGGCCTCCCTCCTGGCCTCCAGGAACAGACGTGTGTGGATAACCCTGCCCACAAGACCAGGGTCGGCCCCCTCCGCCTCCCCTCACGGTCCTTCGAGGGGAGAGGGCGTGGCCGCGGACCTGGTAGGGTTCTGCACGTTGCCAGAGCGGGCTCTAGTTTTCTGAGGTTAAAGGAAGGTGGGCAGGGGCCCCGAGGAAGAAAGCAGGGCTCTGGGGATGTCTCCCCGAGGGGCAGAGCCGGCCCCCAGCCCCTCCCTGTGCCTCCGCAGCACTACAACCAGTCGGAGCAGATGGACCACATCTCAGACATCCTCAACGTGGCCTTCACCACCATCTTCACGGTGGAGATGGTCCTCAAGCTCATGGCCTTCAAGGCCAGGGTGAGTCCCGCGGCAGGATGAGGCCTTCCCATGGAGCCCTCTCACCCCGTCCTACAGGACGCCCTACCTCCGGCATTTCTGCTCCCAGCCTGCTCAGCCCGGGGCCAGCAGGCGGCTCAGGCTGCCAGAAGTGGCCGGCAGGACTAGATGCGGCTGCCCCTGCCCCGCCCTTCCTTGAGCCTGTCTCGTGGCCCTGTTTCCCTTAAGCCTCTGAAGAGCAGCCCCCGGGCCAGGGAGCGTCCTGCTGTGTCCTGGGTTCCACGTCCACTCCCCACCCGCGACCCCCGTGTCAGGTCTGCCTGCAAGGCCAGACTGGACTGGGCTTCAAGCGGGTGACGAAGGACTTCCCCGTGCGGACCAGGACCCCAAATCCTGAGTTCCCAGGCACACCGCCCTCCCCTTGGACCACTTTATGCTCTGGAGGGAGGGGAGGCAAGGGAAGGGGAGCAGGAGTGGGTGGGGCCCTGGAACACCCGTGGGAAGTGGCATCTTGGCCCAGCCCTGCCTGGCCCTGCAGTTCTGCATCCCCCCGACAGGGACCACTGCACTCTGCTGGCCTCTGAGCCCCTCCCCTCCACAGCTCACCCCGGGCCCCTCCTCCAGGGCTATTTTGGGGACCCCAGCCCCTCCCCTCCACAGCTCACCCCGGGCCCCTCCCCTAGGGCTATTTTGGGGACCCCAGCCCCTCCCCTCCACAGCTCACCCCGGACCCCTCCCCCAGGGCTATTTTGGGGACCCCTGGAATGTGTTTGACTTCCTGATTGTCATCGGCAGCATCATCGACGTCATCCTCAGTGAGATTGACGTGAGTACCGGGTGGACACAGCCATTGCTGGGGTGGGGCTGAGGCCACAGACCCTTGCGGGGTACCTGCTGCGTGTGCAGCCCGTCACCCCAGGTTACAAATCCTGTACAGCAGACAGACACCTCAGATTCCAGGCACAGTGAGTGTGCCAGGCGGCCCACAGCAAGCGGCACGGTGGAAGAGAGAGGTCGTCCCTGGGTGGCGTGGTCAGGGAAGGCTCCGTGGGGGTGGCGTCATGTGAAGGGGTTCCTGAAGGAAAGGGAGGTGGGAGCACGCGGCACAGGCAGGGCTGCTGCCGCAAGGGCACCGGAGGGAGACGAATGAACGGAAGGTTCGGGGCGCGCGGAGAGGTCGCTTGCTAGAAGCACACGAGCGGGCAGACCTTGTGTAGCCGGCAGCGTGGGCGCCGCTGGAGGTCTCTGAACAGGGCCGTGGAAGGATGAAGCTACGCTTCTAAAGCGTTACCCTGGAGGCGAAGGGCGGGAGGTGAGAGCGGCTGCAAGCAGGGGGCACAGTGTGGGAGGCGGTGGTTCATCTTCTCATCAAATACTGAGCACCTCCCACGGGCTAGAGGGACAGCAAAGAACGAGAGCACCGGGGCGGGGTGCAAACGGATAGTGCAAGTGATCTGTCGCGTGGCCGGTGCGGCCAGCGCGTGTGATGAAGAGAAATCAGGCAGGTGGAGCCTTCGACAGAAGGGAATGGGAGGTAGCGTCGGTGGTGCTGAGCACAGCCCTGCGTGGAGCACAGGGTGGGCTGTGCGGGGGGTGGGGCTGAGGTGCGGAGTGCGCAGGCCTGGGTAGGGAGCTAGGAGCACGTGGGCCGGCTGAGGACCAGCGGGAGGCCTGGCGGCTGGGGGAGGGGTGAGCGGGAGGTGAGCTCAGAGAGAGGGCGGGGGCCGGATGGCGTCGGCCCTGGAGAGCCACGCTTCTGATCCTGGGTTCTGTTCTGTGGGGTGATGAGAGCCCCGGGGGCGTGTACACCTGGTCTGACCTCAGTTCTCAGAGGATCCCTTGGGCTGCTGTGCTGACAGCAAGCTGTAGGGGACACTAAGGGCCACGCGGGGGGCGGTCAGGAGAGGAGAAGTAGCCAGCAACCGGAGCTGCTTGGAGCACTGAGCCGATAGTATTTGCTGATGAACTTGATTCAGGGTGAGAGGAAAACGAATCCACGATGAGTACAAGGATTTTGCCCAAGAAACGGAGCTTCCATTTGCTGTGACGTGCCAACTCCCAGAGGAGCAGGCGTGGGGCGGAAACCAAGAGTCCCGCTTGGGGCGTGACAACTCAGGACGCTCGCAGGGCATCCGAATGGAGACATGACCCTGGCGCGCAGAGGCTGCTCGGGCTGGAGATCTAAATCGGAGACTACTGGAGGAACTGGCATTTAGAGTCGTGGGAGGGGGTGAGACCAGCCACGGAGAGAAGAGGGTATTTAGAGAGCGAAGGTCCGGAGGCCGCGCCTGGTGGTGTCCCTCCCGGGAGCCCGGCCCGACAGTCTCACGGGACTCTCGGGGAAGAACGCCCGGCTGGAGTGGGCTGAAGAGAGGCAGGGCAGGCTGTGAGCCTGGACAGTTCTCTCTTTTTGCTACGAAGAGAAATGGCTTAGAAGGTGGAGGAGAGCGTGCAGCCTAGGAGAGTTTTCTTGAAAATGGGAGAAATTAGAGCACATCCTGGGCTCATGGGAGGATCAGGCAGTACAGGGGCAACTGCAGGAGCTAAGCCCTTGGGTGAGAGGGCAGGAGACCCTGTGTCCCGGGGAGGGCTGGCTCTGGGGACGGCAGTTCGCCCCCCGAGCACGAGGGGTTCCGTGAGAGTCGGGGTGGACGTAAGGACAAGCTCGCGGCTCTGGGAGGTGTAGCGGGGCGAGGTGAGTGCCGCCCAGGGCCCCGGGAAGGAAGGCGTCGAGGAGACTCAGTATCCCGAGGAGAAGAAGGATGGGGGGCCACCTCCACGATTCTGCTCTGGTGCTGGGGTTTGGGTGCTGGTGTGCGCGTGCGGATGAGCCGCGCGTCATTGGAAACGCAGGCCAGGAACCGAGGGTCACTGACTCCAGAACGTGGCAGCCGCCCCATCGAGGAAGGGAGCGGGTGGCCGAAGCCTGGGGGGTTGGGGCTCCACAGGGTTCCAGCTGGCAAGGCCACGGGGCTTGGGACCAGAGAGCCACCCGTGAGCTGCGGGGTGACAGACAGCAGACTGGGGAACTGCAGCCAGTTACAAGGATGGAGCAGGGGCTGCAGGGCCGGGAAATCACGGCGGCCAGTTCAGGAGTCTGGGGGGAGGCGGTTACTAGAGGGCAGCAGACACCCTTCAGTGGTTTTCTTTTTTAACATCTTTATTGGAGTATAATTGCTTCACAGTGGTGTGTTAGTTTCTGCTATATAACAAAGTGATTATACCAAAGTGAATCAGGTATATGTAAACATATATCCCCATATTCCCTCCCTCTTGTGTCTCCCTGCCACCCTCCCTATCCCACCCCTCTAGGTGGTCACAAAGTCCCTGTGCTGTGTGACTGCTTCCCACTAGCTATCTATTTTACCTTTGGTAGTGTATATATGTCCATGCCACTCTCTCACTTCGTCCCAGCTTACCCTTCCCCCTCTCCGTGTCCTCAAGTCCATTCTCTATGTCTGCATCTTTATTCCCGTCCTGCCCCTAGGTTCTTCAGAACCTTTTTTTTTTTTTTAAGGTTCCATATATATGTGTTAGCATACGGTATTTCTTTCTTTTTCTGACTTACTTCACTCTGTATGACAGACTCGAGGTCCATCCACCTCACTACAAATAACTCAATTTTGTTTCTTTTTATGGCTGAGTAGTATTCCATTGTATATATGTGCCACATCTTCTTTATCCATCCATCTGTCGATGGACACTTAGGTAGCTTCCATGTCCTGGCTATTGTAAATAGAGCTGCAATGAACATTTTGGTACATGACTTTTTTGAATTATGGTTTTCTCAGGGTATATGCCCAGTAGTGGGATTGCTGGGTCATATGGTAGTTCTATTTTTAGTTTTTAAGGAACCTCCACACTGTTCTCCATAGTGGCTGTATCAATTTACATTCCCACCAACAGTGCAAGAGGGTTCCCTTCTCTCCACACCCTCTCCAGCATTTACTGTTTGTCGATTTTTTGATGATGGCCATTCTGAGCGGTGTCAGGTAGATACCTCGTCGTAGCTTTGATTTGCATTTCTCTAATGATTAGTGACGTTGAGCATCCTTTCATGTGCTTCTTGCCCATCTGTATATCTTCTTTGGAGAAATGTCTGTTTAGGTCTTCTGCCCATTTTTGGATTGGGTTGTTTGTTTTTTTGTTATTGAGCTGCATGAGCTGCCTGTGTATTTTGGAGATTAATCCTCTGTCAGTCGCTTCGTTTGCAAATATTTTCTCCCGTTCATTCTGAGGAGGCGGAGGCTGTGGGTGGAGCCAGCACGGAGGAGGGAAGAGACCGCTGAGGAAACTGTTAGGGTCTCACAGGAGGTAGAAAGGATGCGATTCAGAGCCCTGGGAAAAGATGAGTGTAAGACAGAAGCGTGTGAAAGGGGGCAGGGTGTGGGGGAGGCGGGCAGGCGGCGTCCATGCTGGGTGCCTCGAGGGCATCTGAGGAGCGGGCAGAGTCCTTGGGGAGGGAGGGCGGGGGTGTGACAGTGTGACTTGCCTCTGAGGGACAGCTGCTGTCAAGAACCCACGGCAGGAAGCCGATGGGGCTGCCACACTGCCAGGAGGCAGGGGTCTGAGTCTGGGCAGGGGGATGGGGGTGGTGGCGAGTGCCCAGTTTCTCCCTGGAGTCATGCTTGACAGCCCTGAGGCCTGGAACAAGGGGTCAGATACCAGGATCGTTGCGGTCTTGAGGGCCGGCTCGTTGGGTCTCAGTACAAGTAGCCAGTATGTGAGCCCAGGAGCTGGCCCAGGAGAGACGGAGGGGATGAGGCCTGGGGGTGGGATGAAAAGCAGCAGGGCGTGGGTGGGGGGGTTCTGCCAGAGGGCAGGATCCCAGAGGTGGAGCCCTCCAGGTGGCCTCGCTGAGGATCTGAAGCTGAGGTGGCTGCCGGGTGAAGGAGGGGAGCAGGGGACAGGGAGGGGCAGATCCCGGAGCCAGAGGTTGAAGTCACAAGGCATTCCCCTCCCCTCTGCCCCCAGAGTGCCTGCCAGGGGCAGCCGGGAGGAGGGGCGTGGGGAGGAGCATCCCTTCTCCAAGCAGGCCCGGAGGGGGTGGGGCCGGGGGGGGGGGGCAGGCTGCCTTCTGGGCAAACCGGGACACCTGCTGGGAAATAGCCCCCCAAAGGCCCCAGGGTCTGAGAGCAGCACTTCTCACCAGCGCAGTCTCAGCTCAAATGACAAATTACTTCTTGGAGTTTTGAGGTCTGTGCCGGGGAGTCTGGGGTTAATCAGGGCAGTTTCTTCGGTGCAGGAGGGCTGAGGGCGTCGCTGGTCACCTTTTGGTTTTTAGGGACAGCAGATGCCCCTAACCAGGACTGTTTGCTTGAAGTCATGTTAAGACTTTGAATTAAAATACGGATTTATATTCCTGTCGTATAAACCAGGGAGCAGACTAGGGCGGCAGCGTCCGTTAGCTCTCTCTGCAGTCCCGGTTCTGCTCTCTCCAGTGCAGTAGCCACGAGCCACAAGTGTCTACTGGTCGCTTGAAACGTGGCCAGTGCAACTGAGGAGATGAACTTCTAAGTCTATGTAATTTTCACTGTAACCCAAAGAGCCACGTGTGGCTGGTGGTACCGTGTTGGCCGCACGGGCCTGGAACGTGGCTTGTCACCCCGGGCTGCACGTGAAATCACCTGGGGTGCATTCACACCCGGAAGCCAGGCCCAGGCCCCAGGAGCTGACTTACTCGGCCGGGGTGGGGACCCGGCATTCTGATGCCCACCCTGGGCTGAGAACCAGTGTCCCAGATGAAAGTTGCCCTGGAGAATGCTGCTTGGTGGGGAGATAGCATACTGGGAACCAGTCCCCCCACAAGTCATTAGGAGATAAAGCAATGATTCCCCATCCCAGGACTCCAGAAACAGGGCTGCTCCTGAGATGTGGCCCAAGGGAGGAGCTCAGAGTAAACAGGAACAAAGGCTGCTCCCCGCACCCCGTGCCCACCCTTTAAGAGCCTGGCCCTGAGATGGAAGCCTAGGTCCTGCTCCCAGGTGGGGGGCTGGGGGGGGTGGGCAGAGATGCATCTGCTGGGGGGTCTCAGACTCCCCCAGATGGCCTTTGCCACAGAGGATGGGACCCCGGTAAGGGCCTCAGCAGCACAAGGGAGCTGGCCAGCACCCCTGGACTCAGGAGACAGGGGTGTGACTCCCCTCGTGACCATGAGCGCAGGTACTTTCCCACGTGCCACCCCCCTACGGTCCCAGCACCACAGACGCCAGACACACAGGTTGCATCTTGGGGGCGAGAAGGGACCTGCCCGTCTTCGGTCTCCCCTCCTCTCCTGGCTCCGTTGCCCCCAGCCTGTGGCCTCACTGTCCCCATAGCTCCGTCCTCAACACCCACCCGCCCGACCCTGGCCGGCAGCCACTAGGGGCCTCTCACCCCCTGCCTCTCTGCCTCGTTCTCTCTTTAACTCTTATGTGGGCTGTCCTCTCTGACGCCTCTCCTCACCGCCCTCCCACCGTGTCCCTCCTCTCTCTCCTCCCCCCACCCCCTCCTCTCTCTCTCCACAGACTTTCCTGGCCTCCAGCGGGGGACTGTATTGCCTGGGTGGCAGCTGCGGGAACGTTGTAATTCCAGGCTGCATGAGCCTGCAGGGCTCGCCCGCCAGCTCTGCCCTGCAGCATGCATGCTCGGGCCTGGCCGCTGGACTGCATGGGGCAGACGCGCTCAGGGCCCCCTGCCCCAAGCAGGCCCCAGAGGCTCCGGGTGGGGACGGCGGGGGGAGCTCTGTGCTACTAGAATGTGCATGGATGCAGTGGCTTTCTCGGAGCCCTGGGAAACAGGGCCTCTGTGCTGATGGGAACATCCAGAGGGAACTGGCTGATACAGAACCTTAGCGACAGGTCACCAGCACCAAGCCTGTGGGGACACGGGACGCCGGGCAGGGGGCTCTCCCTGGCCGGAGTCATCCAGTGTCTAAGGCTGGCACGTGGGCAGAGGCCTCCCGGCTTGGGACAGCCCTGTGCGGGGCAGGGTGTGGCCACTGAATTGATGGCCGCAGAGCAGCTGAGCTTCTGGGAGACTTTGCACTGGGCGGACACTAGGGGAGGGGCGGGAGAGCTGCCAGGGTCCTCGGCTGAGCGGCAGCTCGGGGAGGAGGTGGGATGAGGCAGGAGCCCCAGGAGAGCCGGCGCGGGGCCTGGCCGCCCGCCTCCTCCGCTGCCCCGGGGGCAGAATCGCCGTCCACTCCGCGCACTGCTTGGCGCCCAGCCCGCGTCACCGCCAGCGTTGCAGGCCCCCGAGGGCCAGCACGAGTGCTCAGCAGGGGCCGCGGGGCGGGCTGGGAGTCCCCCCAGCACGACTCGTACCGCACACTCTGCCCCGCCCCGCCTGCCTGCCCTCACCCCCTGCCCCGGCCCCAGACTGATCCTGGGGCTGCGCCCCGCAGGACCCCGACGAGAGCGCCCGCATCTCCAGCGCCTTCTTCCGCCTGTTCCGCGTCCTGAGGCTGATCAAGCTGCTGAGCCGCGCCGAGGGCGTGCGCACGCTGCTCTGGACCTTCATCAAGTCCTTCCAGGTGTGCGGCCCCGCCCACCCAGCCGCGGGGGGCGGGGCCCGGTGAACGTGAACGCCGGCAGGGCGGGGCTGCGGGGCAGGCGGCGGGGCCCTGCGCCCTGAGCCTCCGTTCGTCGCCCACAGGCCCTGCCCTACGTGGCTCTGCTCATCGTCATGCTCTTCTTTATCTACGCCGTCATCGGCATGCAGGTGAGGGGCGGGAGGGGAGCCTCTGGCCGGCGTGCAGGCTGGACCCTTCCCCCGTCCGGCCTCCCGGCAGCCCTGGGCTCAGCTGCAGGGCCAGAGGAGGAGGTGGTCCCCAGACGGCGCAGCGATGTCAAGCAGAAGCAGCGCGGGGCATGGAGGCGGGGGAGGCTCTGTGGGCAGACGGACAAGGGCCAGATTGCTCTCCAGGGCCCCGTCAGAGGTTCGGGTGGTCTCGGCCTACGATCTCCTGGAGCACCCTGCTCCCCACATCGGGTCCCTGACTAGCTTTTGGTTAGGGCAACTGGCCCAACCCCCCAGATTTCTTTGGCTTGAGGAGAAGAACTTCACCCAACCTTGATAATACGGGTGACCCTTGAACAACACAGGTTTCAACTGTGCGTGTCCACGTATACGCGATTTTTTTGGTAAATACGTACCGTGGTACCACGGTACCACGCGGTTGTTTGAATCCGTGGATACGGAGGGCCCAAGGGCTGACTGTAAAGTTATACCCCTGCGATGCTCGAGGGCCAACTGCAGCCCAGTTCGTCTGGCTTCAGGTCTGACGGGGCCTGAAGTGGAGGGGATTTGGAGGAAGTAGGGGGCAGTGGGAGATGGGCCGGGGGAGACCTATGCCGGTGCCGCCGTCGCGTGCTTCCTGGTCTGCAGATGCTCGGGAAGATTGCCCTGGTGGACGGGACCCAGATCAACCGGAACAACAACTTCCAGACCTTCCCCCAGGCCGTGCTTCTGCTCTTCAGGCAAGAGGCCCCAGCTGTCCCCACCCCTCCCCTAGTCCGCGGGCAGGCTGGCTTCATGTGTGTGGGCCCAGCGCGCCGGAGCGCCAAGGCTCTGCTGTCCTTTTCAGATGCTCACCCCGTACAGCCAGAGCCGCTGTTTAAATCGTTTTTGCGCGAGTGGCCCTCGTCTTCACTGTGCCCTGGGGGTCAAAAAGGAGGCAGCCGGTCCTGAGTGGGGTCCCGCAGATCGCCTCACCCTCATTGCACTGAGGCGGGTGATGGAGCTCGAATGTCCCTTGTGGGGAGGGGGAGGCCTCGCCGACCCCGGGTCAGCTCTCTTGCTCTCTTGCTGCCCCAGCGGTGACTTGAATCCTGGATTGATTTTGCCCCTCTCTCCGAGAAGCCCCCTTTCTTTGTTCAGTTCCTGCCTATGGTGCCCCACAAGGGGTAGAGTTGTGGGGGACCGCACGCAGCACAGGGGGCAGTGGGGCCTGGCTCACACTGGGCAGCACGTGAACCCGGGGTCCTCAGGGGCGCCCGGCCTGCTCCCCCCGACGCCCTGCTCTCCGCCGCTGCCCAGAGTGAGAGGCGCACGGCGCCCTGCCTTCCAGGTGTGCCACGGGTGAGGCGTGGCAGGAGATCCTGCTGGCCTGCAGCTACGGCCAGCTGTGCGACCCCGAGTCGGACTACGCCCCGGGGGAGGAGCGCACCTGTGGCACCGACTTCGCCTACTACTACTTCATCAGTTTCTACATGCTCTGTGCCTTCCTGGTGAGGCCCGAGGGCGGGGCGGCCGGGCTGCGGGGACATGCGCTGAGGCAGGGTGACACCCCACCCCGCCGCCTCCCGTCGCCTCTGTCTCTCCAGGGACCTATAGCTCAGGGACTCAGGAGACGGGACTCTGGCTAGGGTGTCCCTGTTCTGGTCATCCTGGGCGCCGCTGAGTTTTCCGAGTGCGTTTGCCTGCTCCAGAGGAGTTGCTAAGAGCTTGGCCCTTTTTTGCTGTTGTTGTTAGCGATTGGTAATCAAAAGAATTTAGTGAGGTTCTACCCTAAAACAGAGTAAAGCCGTTCGCCCCTCTCTCTTCCCTGGAAGAGGCGGTTGCCCCCCAGTGAGGAGGCTGAGACTCCTGAAACGAGGTCCCGAAGGAGGTAGCAGTGGGCTCGGAAACAGAGCACAGGTGGCTTTGAGGCTCCAGGGCTGCTGTCTGCACTCGCGGGACACAAAGAGGCCCCCAGCCCCAGGCCCTCGCTCTTCACTCTTTCTTTTCTATGTTCACTAAGGCGCTTGCTTGAGCGTCTAACGTTCCCTGGGCTCAGTGCAGGGGACAGAAAGGCAAACAGGACACAGCCTTAGCCCTGAAGGTGCTCACTGAGTGCCACCTTGCATCTCAAAGGGACACCCCACAATACAGGACAGACAAGCGCGGCACAGGGGGAGACCAGCGTCCCTCTGGGGGGCAGACGAGAGGCTGAGGTTGGGATTTTTAAGGATGAACCCCGGGAGCCCCGGCAGTGGACACCGCGTGGGCCGGAGCAGTGACACAGGCTGCTCGTGTGCGGGATGTAGTCACCAGAAGGGCTCGGAGACAGGGCCCAGGCAGGAGAAGCTACGGACCCCAGACCCCGTGGATGCCCCCATTCCCCCCGCACCGCCCCCTGTGCCACCTGCCTTTCCGAGCAGGGAACCCACGGTTCTCCTCCTGCAGATCATCAACCTCTTTGTGGCTGTCATCATGGACAACTTTGACTACCTCACACGGGACTGGTCCATCCTGGGCCCTCATCACCTGGACGAATTCAAGGCCATCTGGGCAGAGTATGACCCAGAAGCTAAGTGAGTCCCTCCTGCAGGCTCTGTGCTGGGCCCTCCCTCAACCGTCCACTCCTCTGGTCTAGACCCCGTCCTGGAGTCCGACAGCAAGTCACTCTCCAGTCTAACGACGAGGAGGGGGCTGCCCCTCCCTTTATTATCCCAGGGCCTGAAACAGAGACTTAGAGTTCCTCAGGGATGGGAGGGATCCTACAGCCTCCCAGGGCAGAAGCCCCCTCGCCTTTATTGGGAGATGGTCATCCAGCTTCGCTTGGATGCTTCTAGGAGCAGGGAACTCACTACCTCCCCAGGCAGTTTAGGCCCCGGCTACTCAGAGTGTGGTCCACTGACCAAGAAGCCGAGCTCTAGAAAGATGCAGAGCCCACCCCGCCCCCACCTCCCCGGCCTCACCCCAGAATGACGGAATCAGAATCTGCATTGCCGTTAACCTGGCCCTCGGGGCGTCCGGGTGCACTTTAACGCTGGGAAGCACAGCTGCCTTACCTTCTTCCTAAGAAGGTAATGAGCTCACATTCCATGACTGTTTCCCAGGTGTCAGGTGCTGTGCCAAGCACAACGTGCAGTATCTCACTTAATCTCCCAACCTATGACACGGTCTCCAGCTCCCTACCAGCCCCTGGAAGTGAGCTTCCACCTCCCTTGATCCATACCCTCTACTTCTGTTAATACATCCCAAGAGCCCCCAGGCAGCTTGACTAAAACCCAGCGAAGGCTCCACCATGGGAGAAATGAGGTCCAGATTCCAGCCCGGAGATCCCATATCTGAGGGGATTCTGGCCTCTTACCACCCCCCAAAAAAGAGAGCCCGTTCCTGGTGGTGGGCAACAGTGAATTCAAACATCGCTTCTTCTTTAAAATGGACACTCAGCTTCCACTCCCTAAGCACGGTTGGAAATCAGAAAGCGTCCCCCTGGCTCCTGGCTCCCCCGCCCTCGGCCGTTCTCTGAGCCGGAAGGGAGGTCTGGGTGGGGCTGCCAGGTGCACAGGTCTGGTGTCCTACCGCAGGGGCAGAATCAAACACCTGGACGTGGTGACCCTGCTGAGGAGGATCCAGCCCCCTCTGGGCTTTGGGAAGTTCTGCCCACACCGGGTAGCATGTAAGGTAACCAGAGCTGCCGGCGAGGGGTGTCCCCCACCTGGCCCTGGGGCAGGGACACTGGCGAGGGCCCGACTGGGTGAGTCATTTCAGAGCAGTCGTCTCCTGGTCCCCACACGCCTGGGACCTAAACTCTCAACAGTGTCTCCAATTCATCCTCCCCTCCGTCACGGAGGGCGTAGCGCCCGGTCCCCTCCCCTGCCGGCCCCCAGCCCGGGTGAGGATGACCGCCTGGCTCAGTGGTCCCAGCCTGGCAGTGAGCCCCCTCTCTGCACAGCGGCTGGTGGGCATGAACATGCCCCTGAACAGCGACGGCACAGTCACCTTCAACGCCACTCTCTTCGCCCTGGTCCGCACGGCGCTCAAGATCAAGACGGAAGGTGCGGGCAGTCCCCTCCTCTCAGGGGCTGAGTTTTCTAGCGGATTCTACCAGAATCTGAGCTAAAGGTCGGAATCAAGAGTCACGGGGAGAAGCAGAGGGAGGACCCAGGCCACGGCCACAACGTTCTCATGCCCCTCAGGGCACAGCGGGAGCCCCCAAATTCTGCAGGGCAAAGGTCACCAAGGCTCTGTTCCCACACAGCCGGGTCTGATGCGGGTGGGCCAGGGATTGGCGGGGTGAGCACGGGGGTGGGCCCCCCCGGGGTCCGCTGGACCACTGCTGGGTACGCACGGGGCCCCACTGAACCTGCAGGCCCCCCTGCCGGGAGGACAGACGGGATGGGAGTTGGGAGGAGATGGGGGTGTCCCTCACGCAGGGACCCAGCGGCATCAGAGCTACCGCCCAGGTGAGCAGGGCCTTCGCAGGCATGAAGCAGAGGAGCAGGACGGCTGCCTGGAGGAGGCGGGACAGACCACGGGGTGTGGGGGATGGAAGGCTGCTGCACGGGCGGAGGGGAGAATAGGGGGGCGACAGCCTCTCCAATCAGCCACTCCAGGTGCTGGAAGCCGAGGCCTGTGGGGAGTGCGTGTGTGACCCGAGGGTCGGGCGGCCCCAGGGGAACAGCGATGCCCTCCCCACAAAGCAGCCGCCACGAGGGAAAACCAAGACAACGTTTGCTGAGCGAGAGGTTCGGGGAGTGCTAGGTGGCTTTGTCAAGTGCGGTTGGCTTGGCCTGTCCCTTGCCCCCAGGTAACTTCGAACAGGCCAACGAGGAGCTGCGGGCCATCATCAAGAAGATCTGGAAGAGGACCAGCATGAAGCTGCTGGACCAGGTCATCCCGCCCATAGGAGGTGGGCGCCGCTTTGGGAGACCAGGGAGCAGAGGCGGCCGAGGGCAGGGGAGAAGGTCGCTTCCAGGGAGCCCCGCGGGAGTTGGAGGGCAGCCTGGTCCTCCGTGAATGCCTTGGGTGGACCCCATGGCAGCCACTGGGGTCACATCAGCAAGCAGAGGAGGGGGGCGCGAGGGGCACCTGGACCCGGCTACGCTGACCCCAGCCTCAGATGCCCACCGGCCCCTGTTGCCCCCCCTGCAGATGACGAGGTGACGGTGGGGAAGTTCTACGCCACGTTTCTCATCCAGGAGCACTTCCGGAAGTTCATGAGGCGCCAGGAGGAATATTATGGGTACCGGCCCAAGAAGGACACCGTGCAGATCCAGGTAAGCCCATCCCGAGCACCAGGGAGCTCCACTGCTGAGATGCTCTCGAGACTCCAGCTCCCTCTGTGTCCTTGGGGGCAGCGGTGGAGGCAGACAGGGCAGGACGGAGCCAGGATGAGTAGGGGGAGAGATGACAGCTCTGGATGGAAGATGCTTCGACCTCAAGGGAAGAACCAGGAGCCCTTCCAGCCCTGCAGGATACGACCCAAAACCATGGTCCTATCCCCTGAACACAAGGGAGAGATTTGGGTTAGATGAGAGCAGTGGTCTCCAAAGAGAACAGGTTTCCCGGGGGAGGGGAGGTGCTTGAAATGACCCATTGGATACGCAAAGAAACCTAGAACTTTGGACTATCTTGCCTGTTTTTAATTTCAATTTTTTATGTTAAGTATATCGCACGTAAAGGATACATTCAAAAAATATTCCCGTATTCGGGCTGTGCGTTCACAAATGTATCTCAATTTTTACTTTGAAACAATCTCACAATTTTAAAAGTTGCACGTATGACACAAAACAAATTTTTCTTTCTGAACCGTTTGAGGGTCATTCCCATCAACCCAGAACAGGTCAGTGTGTATTTCCTGCCAACAAGGGCATTCTCCTCCATAACCCTCCTACATAACCACGATGTGGCCACCAAAATCAGGAAACTGATGCATGATTCCCACGGAATCCTCAGGCCCCGTGCAAGTTGCGCCAGTGGTCCCAATAATGTCCTTTATGGCAAAAGGATCGGATCCAGAATCGCACAGTGCGTTTAGCTGTCATATCTCTTTAGTCTGTAGTCCCTCAGCCTTTCCTTGAAATGACCTTGACACTTGGAAGATTCCCAGCCAGCGCGTCCCTTGGTCTGGGTTTGTGCAGTGTTGCCTCGTGACAGACTGAGGGCTTGCATCTTGGACAGCAGTGTCCCAGAAGTGATGCTGCGTTGTCACTGCAAACTGTCAGGTGACACCAATCTTGCTTTGTCCCGTTGCTGGTGATACGAACTTTGATCAGCTCAAAAAATGGTATAACTGGCGCGTGCCCTCGGAAGAGATCGTTTGTCTAAAAGACTGCACTGAGGAGAGGACTTCCCAGCCTGGAGGCCTGGGCGGGGGATGAGACCCCTGTGAGGCCTGGAGAAGATGCCTTGGGAGCCATCAGGGTTAGGATTAGCCCAGCGGCAGAGCAGGAGCCCAGGGGGATCGAATGGGCGGGAGGGGGTGGGGCGGAGCTGGGCTTTCAGGGAAGCCCTGGTTGCCGGGATTAGACACGGGGAGGCCGTGAGAAGCAGTGCATCCTCCCCTCCTGGCCTGGGGGTGCCGCTGAGTCCCTCTGTGTCCCCAGGCTGGACTGCGGACCCTTGAGGAAGAGGCAGCCCCTGAGATCCGCCGTACCATCTCGGGAGACCTGACGGCCGAGGAAGAGCTGGAGAGAGCCATGGTGGAGGCCGCGATGGAGGAAGGGATATTCCGGGTGAGTGAGGCCCCGGCCACGCCAGCGCGTGCGCGTTCCAGGCCAGGGAGCGGAAAGGAGGCCAGGAGCCCCGCCGTGCAGAACGGGGGGAGCTGAGGATACCCGCCGCCCACACCTCCCAGGACTCTGAACCAATGACCCACCTACCTGAGGTGTCACGTCCTTCCCACCTTCCTCTGCCCAGCCTCCCCGGCCTCCCCTCCCCACAAGCCTGAGGCAACGTCCATCCATCGGAAGCCCCCGTTATCAGATGCCCCAGCTGCTTCCTGTCTCACTGTCCTCCCTCCTAGAGCTGGAGGGTCCCTCACGACCCACCAGCTGAACCTTCTGGGTTATTCATGAGGAAATGGTGGCCCAGAGAGACCGTCTGAGTCTAGTACCGCTCAGCAAGTTACTTTCGGAGGTTGGACTAGAGCCCGTCCTCCAGACTGCCTGGTTCCGGGCTCCCCGACACCCTGCATTTCCCGTCCCGGTGTCTGGTCCCCGTACAGTTCTTAGGGGTGTCCCGCGTACCCCATCAAACCGAGAACGCCCCGAGGGCGATGGTCTCTTCTCCGGCCTTACAGCCCGCCCTGTTCTCCTCTGGCCTTGTTCCCGGTGCCGTCTGTCGTCCAGGGTGACAGCCCCCGCACATCCATCCCTGGTGCCTGGTCTCAGTCCCTCCCCTGTCCTCCTCGCCCCCAGAGGACCGGAGGCCTGTTTGGCCGGGTGGACAGCTTCCTGGAAAGGACCAACTCCCTGCCTCCACACATGGCCAACCAGAGACCCCTCCAGTTTACTGAAATAGAGATGCAGGAGCTGGAGTCGCCCGTCTTCTTGGAGGACTTCCCTCAACATCCAAGCACCAACCCTCTTGCCCGTGCCAACACCAACAATGCCAACGCCAACGTTGCCGGTGGCAACAGCAACCATGGCAACAGCCCGGCATTTTTCAGGTAGTGGCGGCAACCGTCAGCCCGGCACGTAGGGGCTGGGGTGAGACTGGGCAGACATGGTTAGTGGGCTCCGGGCCTTTGGGGGCACCCCGAAACGTGGAGGGTGTGCTTTGCTTGCCTTGCGCCCTTTGCGGTCCAGCCCACGCCTCGCTGCGCAGGAGCCCGGGCCTGGACGGCAGAGACGTGTGTAGCCAGCAGGGGGCAGCCTCGGGTCGGTGTCGGGCAGTGCCCAGCGGTGCTTTTCTTCCGTGGTCTTGGCGGGTCCGGGAAAGGCACACGTTAGGTTAGAAGAAGAGGGCGCATCCTACGAAACCTGAAGAATTAAGATTCAGCCCTTGGATTTGGGTTCCAGGTGGTTCCCATGTCGCCAACCCAGGGCTGAATATGATCTGTTATTACATGAGTGTCAGGAAAAACAGCAGGATGAGCAGAGAGGGTCTCGGCCGTCGTGGCCTATGGGCTGGGCTCCAAGCAGAGCTTCTATTCTAGACAGCGGGCCCAGGGACTGGGCGTCTCCTTGGCCTGGAGAGGCTGGGCTCCCCTGCCTCAGGAATGGGCGGGACAGGGCAGAGGCCCGGGGAACCACTACTTCCCAGGCTGGGGCTGCCTGCACCCCCTTCTGGCCTGAGACCCCTCAAATTCAGCCCACAAGTCTTGGAGGGCGCCTGCACGTGGGGTCACCGCGGTGCTGGGTGCTGTGGACGTGCAGACCCGGCCCAGCCCCCAGAGGATTGCAGTCTTGTCGGGAGAACGTGCCATGTGATCCGACTGTGACCAAACGAGGTCAAAGAGTAGGTCCTGAGCAGGCCGAGGGCCCAGGACCTAACTGGTTACGGGCATGGAGGAAGCTTCCAGAACTGTGGGCTCTGGGCGGGACACCCCGCGACCAGATGTGAGGGCTCCCGGGTGATCCACGTGCACCCGAGGTTGAGACGCAGTGTCCTCAGGGGTGTGAGGCCCGAGCTGGGCAGGTGTGGGAGGGGCCAGAGAGCAAAGGGGTGCAGATGGGAGGAGAGGAGGCTGGCCTCTCCACAGCGATGGGCCTAGACCCAGAGGGAAAGGGTATGGGGACCACAGAGGGCAGGAGCCTGTAGCCCCATCAGCCGTGCTTCCATTTCAGCGTCCACTCTGAAGGGGAGCTCCCAGGGGATACAGAGACGCCTGCCACCAGAGGAGGAGCCTCCGCCCGGCCCCAGGGGACCCTGGGTCAGTCTCTCCTGTGCTCCCGAGGGGCTGACCTTCTCCCAGGAAGGCCTGGGGAGCCGCTCTTCCGTCCAGTTGGGGAGCCTGTGGCCGGGAGGGCTGGGAGCCTGTGGCGATGGGAACCAGCTCCTCACCCAGGCAGAGGAAGGGGGCCACCCAGGTGACTGAGGGAGCCGGGGGCGGGTGGTGCACTGTGAAAGGGCCCTCCCTGGCACACCAGGAAGCTCGGACCCCTCCACCCCTGCTGAAGACGGCCCTGGACACACTGACACCTCAGCTCTGCCTTTCAGCAGATGACCGGGCAGCCTCTCAGTGGGTCCTGGACCGCTGTGTGTGACAGTAGGGGCCGGAGGAGGCTGGAGTTCACAGGAGACCAGGGTGCTTGCTGTGTTCCCCAACACAGACGCACGCGCACACACACACATGCACAGTCACACACACACAAACACAAGATCAGCTTGGCCAAAGCTCGTCAGGCTCTGGCCCTGATCCCCTCCCAAACCCACAGGGACAGGGACCAGGGCACGTAGAGTTGGGGGGATGGGCAGCGGGGAGTCCCGCCAGACCTGGGGTGGGCTGGGCCTCGGCATGTGTCACCCTCTCGGACCCCGAGGATCTCAGGGCGGGGCTGACTGGCCAAGGGGAGCTCTGTCCACCCAGGGCTCCCAGCGGGAGTCAGCAGTCCCTCTGGCCCTCGGCCCACCGTGCCCACAGGACCCCACAGCAAGTCCCATGGGGAGAGGCTGCAGGGACAGCTGCCCCGGAGGGCGATTCGCGGCGCTCGGGCACCTGCCAACCCCTGCCAGGTAATGGGCCACAGGCCGGGGAGCTTGCAGTGCTAATTCAACAGCAAAAGGGACAGGACCCCTGGTCCCCCCTTCCTGGGGATCTTGGCTGGGGCTCCGTCTGAAAAGCCGGGGCTTCCTGATCCCAGTGGGCTCCAGCATTCCTGAGGGGTCTTTGCTTCTGTGCACCCGGAACAGCTTGTGGGGACACAGTCTCTGGTGCCCGAGGAAGCACCCCCCAAGGATGGTACCCCCGGGTGCCCGGCCCCAGCCATGGCCCTGCTGATCCGAGAGGTAGGGGGCTAGGAAGGCACTGGACTGCATCCCGGGGTGGCTCTGCAATGGCCCGGGGTGGAGAGGGGCTGAGGCTCCGCGGGAAGACCCACCCGGCCAACGCTCGCGTCTGCAGGCTCTGGTTCGAGGGGGCTTGGACACGTTGGCGGCTGACGCTAAGTTCGTCATGGCAACGGGCCACACCCTGGTGGAAGCCTGCCAGATGGAACTGCAGGAAGTGGAGGTGGCAGCCGCTGAGCTTCTGAAGGGACGAGAGACCCTGGAGGGTGTGGCCAGTGCCCGGGGGCGTTGGAGCCTCGGGTCCTCCCTGGGAAGCCTCGACCAGCATCAAGGCTCCCAGGAGACCCTCATTCCCCGCAGGCTGTGAAGGCCACGGCGTCAGCCTGGGCTTAGAGCCGGCATGGCCAAGGGTGGGGGGCTGGCGCGGGAGGGTTGGCCCAGCACGGCAGCCCCCCCGTCTCAGCAGCTAGACGGACAAACAGACAGGAACCACCCACAAGGTCAGGAGGTAGATGGACAGGCCCTTCTCCTCACCAGCAAGAGGCGTGATGGGATGGAGCTTCTGGGGTCATTCAAAGAGGCCTGGTCAGTGCCAGCAGGACATTAAAGCCTCCAGGCCTGCAACAGGGCACCTGTCTCTGCTCGTCTCCTTTGGGGGCCCTTCTACACCCTCCGCACACACACACCCCCGCCGTTCCACGGAGGCCCCTCTGCATCATCCTTCTGCAGGAGCAGAGGGGCCACCGTGGAGGAGGCGGTGCTCCTGGACGTCGCTGGGCAGCCCCCCGGGCAGGTCCCCTGCAGCCACCCTTCCCCACTGTCCTGGCCAGAGTCCACGGCCCGCCCGGCCCCAGAGCCTCGGGGGGGCCCTGCTGTCCGCCTGGGGGAGCAGGGCCCGCAGTGCCCCCCTCCCCTCCCGCACCCACCGAGGAGCAGTGTGTAACAGGATGAAGCAAGGGCTGTGGCCCCCACTCCCTCCTGCGTGCCGGCTGCAGACACATCCTAGCCCCAGAGCACCGTCGCACGTGGTACCCGCTCATTCTCCAGCAGCGGGAGAGGCCATGTTGAGGATGCCACACTGGAGGCCCAGAGAGGTGGCTCACGTGCCTGTGTCACACAGCCAGCCAGGGGCAGAGTTAGCACTGGGGTCCCACCAGCGCCCTCCCCTCTTCCCCGGGCAGACGCTTCCCCCGCCGTCAGCTCTCCCACTGGCCTCCCGTGCACCTCCTGGCAACCCTGCCGCCCAGACTGGGAGCCGCATGGGGCAGGGGGATGACGCCCCCGGTGCCCTGCAGACCCGGGGTCCCCGTCAGAGGAGCCATTTCCACTCGTCTCCTCCTCAAACCTCAGCACCAGGGACCCGCCCCCACTCCACCCTCAGCAAGGCTTTGTTCCCTCCTGCACAGAGATGCCCCCAGAAGATCCCTCCCACAGCTCCTGTCACCAGCCTGACGGACAGCCCGCTGTGCCCCTCGCTCCCCGCCCGGCCCCCCGACCCAGCAGGAGCCTGCTCTCCTGCAGCCGACCCTCGGCCAGCCCAGCCACCGTCCGCCCCTCCTCACTGCCCTCCTCCACCTGCACGTCCGTCCTGGCCGTCCCCCTGCCGTCCAGCTACCTGCCGTCTCTCACCTGTCTACCTGTCTCTCCCCTGCCACCTGGTTAGTTCATTCCTGAGGACCACGCCTCTCACCTGGGCCGGCTCCCCTCCCCTGCGCTCGCCTGGTGCCAGGCGGGCCGCCTTCGGCCCCACCCCTGCTCTGAGACCCTGGGAGTCCGAGCTCACCCAGTTTCTAGCCCTCGTGAGGTGCTGTCACCTCTCCCTCCTTCCTGCAAGGCCCGTGGCCTTGGCTCTCCCGAGTTACCTCCCCTTTCCCGTCTCCCTCCTGCAGCCTCCCTGTCACCTGTCCCCAGGCCAGCCACCTCTCTGGGGAGGGGCGTCCTCAGGCTTCTGTGTCCTGCATCCTTGTTTCCCCACTGGCTCAGTCCCCCAGACGCTCCCATCACTCTCCTAACGCAGGGCTGGCAGTCCGCACTGCGCGGCCGGCCCATCTCCTCTAGGCGTCGATCCTGTGCCGCTCCTTGTCAGCTCTGCGGATGTCCCACTCGTGCCCAAAGCACATCGTGTCCAAAGTCGACCTCCTCACCCGTCCCCGCAGCCTGCTGACCTCAGGGCCCTACCCCCTGTCCAACCCGGGAGTCTGAGTGTTGTCCGGACTCCTACCTTCCCCCACTGTGCCCTGGGGACTCCCCCTCCAAGTATTTCTCAAACCTGTCCCCTCCGCGTGTGACTTTCCTGACACTCAGTCCTCGTTTCATGCCTTGTCTATTGTGCCTCGGAACAGCCTCCCAGCACCACCCCCCTCCCTCCCAGCCTGACCCTGACCCTTCTAAACAGAGAAACCTGCTGTCTTATCCCCCAACGGAAAACCCTTAAAGGCCCCCAAAGCCTCAGAATATGGTGCAGAACCCTTGCCTGGGCTGCAGGCAGCTCCGACCCAGCCCTGGCCCTCATGCCGGGGTGCTTGCCCTCCCAGCCCCCTGCAGCCCAGCCGGGGGCAGCTGCCCGCCCCTCTGAGCGCCACATGCCGTTCCGGGGAGAAACTTCCCGAACCCTCAACCCCACGGACCCCTTGGCCCTCATCTTCCACATCTCAGCTTCTCTTAATACTTCCCGCAGAATGCATCCCCCGGAAGACCCCAAACGCTCGAGGTGGCCCAGCGACGGGACACGTGTTTCCCCATCGCGGCCGGGGTCACCCCTGCTCTGTGACGTTTATTTTACACCGGACTGAGGCCAAGTTCCACGAAAGCAGGAGCAGGTCCACCAGGCTGGCCCTTAACCCCAGAGCTGAGCACTTTTCAACACAGACGAGCGGCTCAGTCACTGTGAGATCAATGCAGGGAAGTGCTGAGAAGTGTGGCCCTGCCCCGGCTGACAGCCCGCCCGCCCAGGGCCACCTGCTCAGGGCTGCAGCCTCGCGCCCTCACTGCCCAGTGCCCGGGGAGGCGGGGCAGGAATCGGCCTCCAGGGGTGCAGGCTGACTCCTCAGTTTCAGCCCCACCCAGCCAGCCGCTCCAACTGTCCCCTCCAATGCCTCCTCTTGGCGGGGAGCTGAAATAATCCCCCTCGCAGCGTGGCTGAAAAACTAAATAACCTGGGGCACACGTGAAAGGGCTTCGTACGCTGCAAAGGTCTATAGAAGGACGTTTCCATTTACAAGCGGGACCGGAGCATCTTATATCAATACCTAACCTGTACAGAATACCAACAGTACAGCAGGCCCTGCTCCAAGCCTTCTGCGTAGATTAAATATTTAATCCTCTTGATACCGAGGAAGTATCAGCCTCCTTTTCCAAGTATGACCCGGAGAGGACAGGTAACATGCCCAAGGCCTCGCAGCGGGTAGGAGGGCCAAGGCCCGATTCAGCCCCACAGCCCTGAGGCCTGCGCCATTTGGCACGTCTGTGCCGGGCCTCCCAGCCCACGCGACAGGTGTACACGTGCACACGGGCTCTGAGGAACCTTCCAGCTCTCACCCTTTCCGAAAGTTCAGGCTGTTTCCTCTGCAACGTGCAGGACGTTCTAATTTGTCAGAATGTACAAAATCTTGCCTCTCCCCGGCTCCCCTTCAAATAATCGCTGGGTTTCTCCATAGAGGGCCCCCAGGCCACTCAGGTAAAGTATAAAAGGAACACGGGTGTGGAAGGCTGAGGGCCGGGGGCCTTGCGGGGAGCAGGCAGGCCCCTCCTGTCAGCCGGGCCATCCGACAGAGCCGGTGTCCAGAGGGGCTGGCGGGCCACCTTCTGTCGTCTGGGGGCACTGGCCAGGGCGCCGCCTGCCGCACGCCTAGCTTCTCTTGGCCAGTTCCCTGCAGACCTGGGATCCCGCTGCTGGGGGGCGGGGCAGGGGGAAATCTGCCAGAGGGGGCGGGGCGCAGCTTGGGGGAGTGGTGGGCGCTGAGCCTCATGCCGGGTGCTGAGACCCAGGGGAGCCATCCCTGCCTTCTGGGAGGTGCGGAGCTCAGCTGGAATATCTCTGGACCGAGGAGGCTGGGCTCGGTTCCAGGCCCTCCTCAGAGCGGGGTGGCGCGGCTCCCGCCCCAGCTGTGGTCCCAGTGCGTTTCCAGGCCCAGCTCTGGATGGGGCCGAGAGGTCCCTGAAGCAGGGGCATGGCTGCCCTCTGCAGGGTGAAGGAGCACAGCCTTGGAGCTGGACCCACCCGTGCGGCCCCGAGTCCCTCCACCTGCCTCCATGCTCTGATGCGAGGCGCTCACAGACCCTTTCGAGCTTCTGCCCCTCGCCCTGTACAATGGGGATAAACTCCTACAGTGCAGGCTGCTGGAAGGTGTGAAAGTGACCTTGGAAGGGCCTGGCCCTCAGTGAGCAGCTGCTGTTTCGATTCTGTCAGACGCTGGCTGCAGAAAATCCAGAGGTTACGACGGCAGGAGGCTGAGTGTCTCACAGGATGCTGGGCAGCTCGGCTCTCAGCCCAGCATCTCAGCGTCGGGCCTGGTCCTCCCACAGGCCCTGCAATTCTTAGCCGTAGCCCTCGGGTGTGGAGGCCGGCTCCACAGGTCACTTAGAAAAGGCACTGATGACCCAGAGCTAACCTTGACCCATTTTCTGGCATCTGATCCCAGTAACACGTCACTCCTGCCTTGGGACTGACGGCTTATGATGGCAAGTGACACTCCCCACTGCACCAAGGTTCCTGCTGCCGGTTTACCGACGAGGTGACTGAGGGGCAGCGTCTCCCAGCTGGAAGGGGCAGGGCTGGATTTGTCCCCGAGCTTTCTAATCCCATTGCTTCTTTTTCCTGTGCCATACTGCTGTCTCCTAAATGGAACTTAAATCCAGTTTAGTAAGCCAGGGAACAGAAGCGTTTTAAAAGAAGCCTGCCATAAATACAGAGGGTAAAATAATAATTCTGGTGTCGAACACGAATTCAAAAACGCTAGGATGTCAGAGCAGCACGTTGAGGGTCACAGGCGGGGATGTGGAGGATTCAGAGGAGGGAGAGCTGAGGGCTGTTTGTTTAAATAAAACCATCAGCAGAGGAGATTCCACTGTGTTAAGAAAGGAAACCAAGACCCAGAGGAGGAAAGGGCCGTGGAGCCCAGCATCCGAGTCCGTGCGAGGAGCCTGGTTCCAGAAGGAGGCCAGTGAGACCTGCAGACCCAGCCCAGCCCACTTCCAGTCGTGGGCCGTTTAAAATATCTCCACCAGCGGTGTCGTCATGCAGAGAATGATAACATCTGACGTCATCAAGGCCGGTTCCGGTTCACGCAGTGCCTGATGGACACAATCTCACATGTAGCCTTTGCAACACCGTCCAGGAAGTGGGTATTGCTGTGGGGCCCATTCCGGGAAAAGCCAAGTCACTCACCCACCGAGAAGCAGTGAGGCCAGGTGTCCGACAGGGGCCTGGACGCTGCTCTTGAGCTGCCGGCACCCCGTACTATCAGGAGGATCGCAGGACAATCCCTGACCCAGTCCCACCTCGTCCTCTACTGATCTGGCCCAAGCCCCTTCCCACACCCCGCCAAGCGCCCGTCCAAGCCCACGCAGCCCCACGCGCTCAGCACCCCTCTGCACCCGGTAGCCCTCCGTCCTCCGTCTCAGCCGGGCCCCTCTGATGGCCCCAGGAAACTCTGCCAACTAGAGAAGGCCACTCACCACCCAGTTCCACAAGAATGAAGTCACTGACACTGTGTCGCGGACCTTCGACTCCCGCTGAAACGAGGTCAGAGCGACGAGGAATGGGGCTCTCTGTGCTTTGTGAGAAACTGGCAGAACAGGCCTTCAGAGAGTTCTATAGTTTCACACTTGATGAGCCCAATTTCGTGCATCTTCTCACACCTAGAAAAGCACTAAAGTCATCATTGGAAGCATCCGCTCCTGGTGACGAGCAGCCCCTTACCGAGAGGTGTGCCTGAGTGCAGCCCCCCTTCTCCAAATCACAGGCATGCTGACTCCCCCCTTCAGAGCTACGCAGAGCCTGTCTCCCGGGCTGTCGTCCTCAGTAAGTCCCCGAACAAAACTGAACTCACAGCTCTCGCATCGTGCGCTTTTTTATTCAGTTGATGATTCTTAGCACTCACTTTTACTGTAGCACTTGTTACATTGTATCATACCTAGGAGGCTACAGCTTGTTTTTTGCAAGTATACAGTGTTTCCCAAAGGTAGTAGATTTCTTTATCAACTTTGTGTCCCCAGCAAGGAGAAAAGGAAGGGAGGAAGAAAGGAAGAGAGGGAGGTGGGAAGGGCAACCGCCAGAGACACGCTAAGTAAACCGCTAAACAACAGGCATTACATTGAATCGTTTGAAATTGCCAACATTCTACCCCTTTTGTCTACAAATAGGCAATCTGACAATATTTAACCTACTACAATGAGGGTGGGTTTCCCCACTGCCCAGCGCCACGAGCCCACCCCCGCCCCTCTGGGGAGCAGAGCCCCGCCTTTCGTCTGGGGGCTGTGTATGTGTGTCCTGATGTCCTGATCACACACATCGGCTGGGAGAGTCTCACAAGGTGGGCGCCAGGTCAGGGCTGTTCTCGGGCAGCGTGCGGGGGTGGGGGGCGCTCCCGGCACCTGTCACCACTTGAGGGGCCCCCACTGACAGGGGGCCATGAGGAGTGTCTGCAGGGGTGCCCAGCGGTTTCTGCACTAGGCACTGTGAGTTTAACTGTCTCTCCGGAGCCCACCCCCTCCTCTGCCGGACCTAGGGGCACTCATCAGTCTGGCCTGGGGGTGGGAGGCAGACCTGGGCGCCCCTCCCCTCCGCATTCGTGCTAGTTCAGGTCCAGACTTAGACCCCCGAAGGCCCCCCAGGGCGGGCCTTCTCCTGGGATCCTCCAACCCAGTTTGGAAGTCAAAGAGGAAAGAAATTCTTTCATGCTCTCCACACCCTCCCTCCTCCCTAATCCCCTCAAGGCAAAGAGTCCCCACTGTCAACTGGTACCCGAGTCAGGGATGGGGGTGCCCCTTCCCCCGCGGGGACTCAAGAGATAATTTCACCTCAGGCCGATGCAGGCTGTCACTGTCAAAGGGCCTTTGAGATTCCCCTACAATTGTCCCGTGAGATTCAGCACACACACCCCCTGGGGTGCTGGCACTCAAGACTGTCCACAGAACCTTCAGTCTGGCTGTATGTTTGGCGAGCCGGCACTTTAGAGGTTAATCCTGCGTGATCGCCCTCCACCGCCTCCCTCTCCTCCTATTTTTAACGTGTTAAATGCTCCTTTGCTGGCCACTGGCTCTGCAGCTTTTGGGTGAAGCAAATAGCTATTAAAACGCAAGGAAAGGATGCTCCCTCCGGGACAGAAATCAAGAGCTCCCGGGCAGGGTGGGGTTATCTGTAATTTCGCGAGAGGAAGCGGGAGGGGGATGGCTCCCCTGGGCCCCTGGCTAGGGCCGTCTCCCCCGCCTCACCAGGTGGGGCGGGGGGCTCCACCCCCACACCTCCTCTCTCGGGGTCCCCAGTCCTGTGGCGTCACCTCGTCTCTGGCTCCCCCAGCGCGGGTCCTGGCTGGCGTCCACCTTCCCTCTCTGTGCTCCTAATTCCCCACCACTGTCCTCCTGCTGGCGGAGGGGGACCCTCCGGGAGCCCGCAGGCCACATGGGGCCAGGCAGAGGGCTCAGCTAACCTTCAGGTGGCCAGGACTCCAGGTGACTGTCCTAGTGACCCGGGTAAGTCACCAGCCGCCCTGCACCTCTGTGTGAGCAATGAGGTTAGAGCAAATGACCTCTTTTAAAATCAGTTTGTTGAGCGATAATTAACTTATAATAAACTGGACATAAAGTACACAATTGGATTGTTTCTGAAAAACGTCTACCCCCGTGGAGCTGCCAGCGCCACCAGGATAATAGCTATGTCCACCCCCCCATGATTTCTGGGTGCCTGTTGGTGACCCCTCCTCTGCTCCTCCCGACTCTGTTCGAGACCCTCCCCCAGTCAGGCACCCTCTGGGCCACTCGATGGCTCAGGTTGCATTTTCTAGATTTTCACCTCCGTGGACGTACAAGGCACGGGCTCTTCTGGGGCTGGCGTCCGCCACTCAGCACAGTTATTCTGCGGTTCATCCGCGCCCTATCGTGTACCGATGGTCCTGTCCCTTTCATTGCTGAGTAGCGTCCATTGTGCGATACTCCACATTTACCCTTTCATCCCAGTTCGGCGCCACAAAAAGCTGCTAGGACACCCACATCCGGGTCTTTGCAGCAGGTGGCAGCTCTGCAGCTGCCGGGGCCCCACCACCATTTTCCTCCACAGGGATCCGACTCAGGAGGAAGCAGGAAACCCTTGCTTGGGTTTGAACCCCGCTCTGCCACTTGTGGTGCGACCCTGGGCACCTCTCGGTGTCCTTCGTTCTACAGGGACGAGAGCTGCTCCCAGCTCCTCGGGGAGCCGGGAGCCGTACAGGACAGCCCAGACCTGAAGCGCTCTGCACGGCACCAAGCGCCACATTCAGAAATGGCAGCTGTTGGTACGTTGCCTCTGAGAAGTTGGATCTGCCTGGGGTCTCTGGGCAGTTACCCAACCCTTTGCAGCAGCCCTATTTCAGTGAGGGCTGAGGCAGAGGGTGACTTGAGCAGGGCCAGGCTTTGAGCTGGGGGTTAGCACAGGTGTGTCCTGACACCCACCTCCACGACCGTTCCTCGGCAGGCAATGGGCAGTGGCACTGAAAGGCCCTGGGGTTTTTCTAATTGCTTTTCTTAGTGGTTCCCGAGGATCGCTGAGGGAGGCTCAGCACAGCCGGCCAGAGGTGGATGGGAAACCACGCTCCTTCGGTGGGTCCCCAGGAGCCAGCAATCTGCAAACATCACGGGGGGCGGAGACAGGTGGAGCAGAGAGGCTGCTACCCGCTTCTACCTGCCCACAAGGCTCCGTGCGGCACGGAGACCAGAAGCCCAAAGGGGCGTCTATGAGTCCGAGGTGGACAGCTAGAGTCCTGGGAGGCTCTGGGCCCTCAGGCATCTTTCCAGACCAGAATTCTGGCTCTGCGCCTCACTAAGGACGTCAGTTCGGGTAGGGTGGGCTTTGCCAAGGTAACACACAAGCTCGTGATTTCAGTGGCTGAACACAATGAAAGTTCATGCCTTGCGTACGCTCTGAACAACATCAACTTGTGTGCTGTGCCGGGGCGCAGAAAGCTTCCACCTACAAGTAATACGTGTGAGCTCTGGTCACGTTTCATTGGTCAAAGGACGTCCCAGGGCCACGGCTAACACCAGAATGAGGGCATGCGGCCTGCCGTATGCCACAGGCAGAGGGCCGGAAATATTTGGTGGAGGCATTAATGGCCATGACACTAGCCAAGTGACCTGTGAGCCCATTTCCTCTTCTGCAAACTGAGAACAATGACAGTATTTGCCTCACAGACTGTTGTGAGGATTATAAAAAACACTCGTAACACCCTCGGCACAGGGTAGCCCTGGGGCGAGTAGAATGAAATTCAGATGCTCCTCCAGGTGGCCCCCAGGGAGGCTGAGCCCAGGGCCATCCATGCTCCGCAGGGGTCTCCCACCTCTGCAGACACGTACCCGGCTACCCCTCCACCCAGCAGCCTGCAGAGGCTGGAAACTCTCCTCCTCCCAGATCAACAAGGACCCCCTTGGGTGGGCAGACCTCACTGCCACACGCCCTGCTCCCAGACTCACCCACACTCATCTCTGACTTCCTGTCAGTCTTTATGACAAATTCGCCGTCTGTCCAGTCAGAGGACGGGGGCGCATGAAAGAAGGGAGGGAGATCCTACGGGACATGAAGAAACTTCATTTCTCTGCTGTGCAGGGCCTCGTGCTGGGTGGTCCACCCAGGTTACCCCTTTTTGACGTCATGATAGACCACGATGAGGGGCGTGTGAGCGTCCTCGTTTTGAGGTTAGGGAACTTGCCCAGGTCACCCCGCTTCAAGTGGCAGAGCTGGACCTGAACCCACATCTCTGTGACTCCGGCTTCCAGGCTGTCTTCTGCTATTTTGTGCAGACTTGACTTTTACACAGTCATGAGCTCACACACAGCCCAGGCTCGGACGTTCGGCCTTCGGGTCCTATCACGCTGTGGTGGAAACCGCCCCCTCTGGGGCTTTTGGCGCCAGCTCAGAGGCTTACTGTGTGGCTCTGGACAAGTTTCTTCACCTCTCTGGGCCTCAGTTTCCTCACCTGAAGATGAGGAACTAGCTGTTGAACTAGATGACCTTAGGGACTCTAGGATTCTGGGACATTGAGGCTGCCCGTACCTGCTCCCGCCTTGGGCTCTAACACTGTATTAGAAAGCACTGCAGAGAGGAATGGACGAAGACCCGGTATTTGAGGTTACGCGGTGTATTAAACCCTTATCAACATCTGAAACCAAAAGTAGTGTGTTGTTGTTTTTTAAAGAGACTGTTGGGTATTTGTAATCCACAGCAGTTCTCTCTTTCTTGCTATTTATAACAAATTCTGGTTTCCTCTATGGCTAAGTCTGTCTCCTTCCATAACAGGGGAAGTCAGGCTGTGCCCTCGCTGAGCAGAGGTCCCCACGTCTGCACCCCAGTAGGCCCTCTCTGGGGTTTGGAGCTCCTGCTGGCGAGCAGGACTCTGGGCTCTGTCCCCAGCTGGGCCGCCTGCCAGCAGGGTGGGCTAAGGCCTGATCTCCCAGGAATCCAGCTGGGCAAGCCTGGGGGCTGCAGCTGGAGGCCGGGAGCTCTGTATCCTGCACGCCCAGAACTCCCGGTCGACGCTCAGATACTTCCTCCAAATGCCAGTGCCTGGTGCTAATGCTGAAGAAGAACCACAGAACGGGACTGAAGTAAAGGCCGCCATCGGGGAGCTTTCTAGGGCTTAAGGGTATCTCGTAGGTGTTCTGATTTGTTACTGTAGGGTTGAGAACCAGGCCGACCTGAGAGATCTGGGCCAGATGGCTGCCCCCAGGTGCTGCCGGGAGTATTGTCGCTGCAGTAGCCCGGGAGCCTCCTGCCGCGGAGCTCCCCTCACAACTCCCCAGGGTCCCATCTGCCCAGACGCCCACCGCTCCCGTCAGGAGAGATGACGGAGGTCCAAGACGCCTGGGGGAGGGCCTCGGCTCGGGACAAGAGCTGAGGCTCAAACTGCAGTCCAGGAGGGGGAAGGATGGGGCCAAACACAGGGTAGCGTGTGTGTGTGTGTGTGTGTGTGTGTGTGTGTGTGTGCGCGCACGTGTAGGAGGGGGGGAGATACGCATGCAGGCAGCTGATGCGGAGAAGCCTCAGGGTTTGGGAAGGAGGGAAGGAAAGAGGGGCAGCGGGAGGAGGGGGTGGGGTGAGAACACACCTGAGGAGGAAGCAGGGCTGTGCTGAGGCTGGACACCCACTAAGAGGGCGGGCGCCCTCCTGGGCTTCCCCTGGCCCTGTAACTAATCTGCCCAGTCTGTGGTTTAGGCCTCCTTACTACCCCTTGGATCCCCATCTGACCTTCTCGCCTCTCAGGGCAGCAGCTCCAGGAGTCTGGACATCTAGCTGCCCTGCTGCTCCCTGGAGGCGCAGGAGGGAGCCTCCCTGAGGCCCTGACCTCTAGGAGGCCTGACTTTCCATCCCATGTGCCTCCCTGCTCCTCCTGGCTCGACACCCTGTGACCTGGAGGGATGGGGGGGCTGGGGAGACAGTGGCTCTGGCGCCATTTCCCAGCAGTGAAACTGTGAGTCAGAAGGTCACCTACTCTCGGAAGTCAGAGAGGACCTCTGGAGGCAGGAAACCAGAGTCGGGCCCCAGAGAAGCCCAGAGTCTGGTGGGCAGGAGAGCAGCTTTGCAAAATGCAACGTTGTCAAAAAAAAAAAAAAAAAAAAATGCAACGTTGTCATCCGAGAGCACAAGCCTGGAACACAAGCTGGGGAGCTGTGCTCCCTGCGCAGCTGCTCGGAGGTGATCTGGGAGCCTGGAACCCGACACATGAGGTCAAATCCTGGGTCTGTTGCTTATACGCTGGGTGAGGCGCAGTGTCCCTGTCGGCAAAACTGCAAAAGAATAAAGCCTAGCTCACAAGGTGATGAGCGTGAAATGAGAACGCGCATGTAAAGTACCTCGTTTGTGTAGCTGGTCCCTAACTGTCAGTCTCCTCCCCACCTTATCTTGGTTGGAAGAGAATGTGCAGGATCTCACTCAGCACTCTGCTGGCCTCCTGCTCTGGCCGGAGAACCTACCTGCTGGCCCCAGAAAGATCTTCCTCTAGGTTCCAATGCTAGTGGAAGGTGCAGGAGCCCCCCGGGCTCCCCAATCCCCTGCGCCTCCTCCACCCTGGGGCACTGCTGGCGGGTGCTGCTCTCTTCCATCAGGACTGGGTAGGGAGTCGGGGGCGCTGATTTGCTCTTGAAATGTGCCCTAGAAATTATCTTTATTTTTTGGTTTGACCATAGTAGGTCAAACCAAACTGGGATCTGGGCTACGGATGGAGCAGTTATCTGTGGGTTGGGTGGGGGAGGGAAAGAAAGGGGGATGGCACCGAAGCTGCATCCTCAGCCCCTAGGCCATACCCTCTCCAAAATCTCTGGCATGGTTTCATCATCTGTGGGTGATGCAAGAGGCTTGGAGTCAGACTCCCTTTCCTCCCCCGCCGCCCCCCCGCCCCCCTAGAGCGCTCCTTCCACATCTGGAGATGCAGCTGGGTCCTCCTCTTGGGCGCTTTCCAGGGAGGGAGCTGGTTGAAGTGGGCGGGGGGGGGGGGGGCGGGGAGGGCAGCTGGTGAGGGGCCCCGTGAATGGCCCCAATGTTGGGAGCTGGGGGCAGGGGGATGGGGCCGGGCTCAGATGGAGGGCAGAGGGCCTGGAAAGGCCACTGTGACTTCCCACGGCACTGGCCACCGCCATCACTGCCCCGTGTTTCAACTTCCCAGGGCTCCCCTTGTCCTTTATACCCAAGCGAAGGCAGCTGCCCTCCACATCCCCTTCCCACTCACCTCCGCACAACCTCTACCCAGGTGCCCGGAGCTGAGTGCCCGCTTTGTTCCCAGTCTCCCTGGGGCAGCTCGGGCCTCCCACATTGACTCTCTGCCCCCACGGCCACAACAAGCAGAGTGTGAGCCAGGCGGGGAGAGGGGTCATCTGTGGGTCACAAAGGTCACTGGAGCCTCCGTGGTCTCACAGAAGGGAGGGGCCGTCTGGCCGGGGATCAACCCAAAGATGAACTTTAGGGTTCATCTAAAGTTGTAGGGAAGGGTGCAGGGTGGAGGTGGAGGGAATTTTAGTTAGACACTAGCAAGAATCCCCCTCAATAAAGGCTGGCAAATTCACTGGAATAAATGCAGAAGGGAGGCTTTCCGGGCGCTTTCAGAATACAAACCGCCAGGCGCTGTGGGACCCTTTGCAGAGAAGCGCTGGGCCCAGAGACCCGGGTTCTTACCCTGGCTTAGCCACTAACTCCTGTGTAACCTCGGTAGTTCCCCTCTCTGCGTACCGGCTTCCGCATTAATGGGCTGGGGTCCCACCGAGGCTGAGGGTCTGCGGCTCCGGGGTCCGAGGCTCCGGCGCGGGCCGCGTCCCTCCGCGCCCCCCAGGCCACCCGGCCAGGCCCCCGGCAAACGCGTGGACATGAGGCGAGGGGTTCCTTTAAAGGCTTCCGCCCCGCCCCTGCTGCCGGCTCGGGCTTTCGATTGGTGCATCAGCCTCGGGGGCGGAGCCGGGACTGGTTCGGGGGCGGAGCCTCCGCCGGGCCGGCCCCCGCCCCCTTTGTTCGTGCGGCGGCGGGAGGCGCTGCGGGCTGGAGGTGCGCGCGCGGGAGCCGCGTCGTGGGGAGCGGGTCGCGCCCGGGCTGTCAGCTGGCTCCGCGCCGCCGCCCGATGGCTCGAGGGGGCGCGCGGGCCCGGCCCCGGGGGTCCGCCGCCGGCCGCGTGTGAGCCCTCCGCCGGCCGCCCGCGAGCATGTCACCTCCAGCCGCCGCAGCCTCCGTCCGCAGCGCCCGCGCCCTCGCCTCTAGCAGCCGCAGACGCAGCCGCAGCCGCCGCCCGGGGCATTGGCCCCCAAGCCCCCGCCCCTGATCGACTCGGGACCCGGCGCCGAAGCACCATGGCGGGCCAGGGGGACTGCTGCGTCAAGGTGGCCGTCAGGTAGGACGGGCGGCGGGGCGCGTGCGCGGAGGACTCGGCTTTGTCTCGCGTGGGCGCGGGGCGGGGGTCCGGGGATCCCGGGGAGCCGCTCGACCCGCAGTCGGCGTCCGCGGAGGTCGGGCTGGCCAGGCTGGGGGACGCCGCGTGCTGGCCCGGCCCCCGCAGGGATCGGCGGCCCCGCGGGCGGCTGGAGGTGGCTTTGTTTGGGTGGTAATTTCGGGCCCCTCTTGGGAGCCCTTAATGATCAGAAAATCGAATAAACAAGGAAATCCGGTATTTCACACCCAGCCCTGGCCCAGGCCGGAGCGTCTGTGTGTTTCCTCTTCGCCTCCCCACGGGCTGCTGTCTCATGCGGGCACAGTGGATGGGGGGAAATTTCCCTGCATCCACCCTAGCCGGCTAGTCCTGCGCTCATGGTCCAGCTGGGGAGGCAGCACGTCGCCCCCGGGCCGGTTCCGCAGACAAAGATCGAGTGCTGCACGAATGGAAGGGCTGGGATGGGGCCTTGGCCCTCCTTGGGGAGTCCGCCGCTTTGGAGAGAACCCTGCCGGCCCTGTCCCAAGAGGGGCTGGGGCTGGGAAGGGAGGATGGGGTGTCTCCGAGGTTCTGAGAGGGCAGGATGCTGTGACGCTGATGCCCATCTTCAGGCTTTCAGACAGAACTGAGCGGGGCAGGGCCGCATGGACTTACCTGGGACTTGAAGGGACATAGAGGCAGAAGTGAGGTGGGCAGAGGACAGGGCACCTGGAGGTGCGGGGCTTTGTGTTGGGTGGGGACACTTCACGCCATGTCACCCCTCCGTTTTTGATTTGGACTTTTCTGTTTGAGGGGGTCTGATGGTGGGAGAGTGCCAGTCTGGGACTGATCGCCAATGAAGGGATGGTGGAGGACATCATTCAGCCCTGTGTGATGGGGGTGGGAGTCTGAGACTGGGTCTAGGGTGGGTCTGAGCAGGTCTCTGGTTTCCCTGGGTTGTAGATGACCCAGATTCCAGGATTCCAGGGCAGTCACTCGGAGATGACTATGGAAAACACCCCAGGGCAGGTGCCACCACCCCCTCCACACACACACCAGCCACCTGGCCAGCCCTCCGCAGCCCGGAGAGGGTCCGGGGACTGCTGACCACAGCTCTGGGGTTGAGGGAGGGAGACCGAGGTGCCCTCCCCCCACGTCCCCCGCTGCACTCAGAGCATCATTGGGCACAGACTTGTTGACTCCGGACAGCCTGAGACAAAGAGGAGCCCCAAAGGTGCCCGGTGGGCTGGCTGGGCGGGGCCGGGCTGCTGCGTGGCTGACTTTGCGGCAGGATCCCCTGGAGGGGCGAGGGCGAGGGCACGGTGTGGGTGGGAGTGTGGGAGTGGGAAACGTAAATAAGACAGCTGCAGCAGAGTGGGAGAGTCTGGGCGCATCATAAAAGGAAACTGAACCGGGCCTGCGAAGGAGGACACTGGGGGTGCCCCTCCCAGGGGGCTTTCCTTTAGATTCCATCTTACCCGAGAGAGCCGAACAAAGCCCCCCCCTCCCAGCAGGGCCCCCAGGCTAGACTGGGGCAGCGTAAGACGTGGGAAAGCCCATGGCCTTGGCACCTTGTGCAGAGTGAGGAAGAGCTGGTGTTCCTTTCCCACCACCGCCAGAAGTTCCCGGGACCCTTCCCGCCCAGAGGGCATTGTGCCTGCCCACTGCTCCAGCTTCTGCCAGTGACAGGCGTCATCTCTGCTTCCATGGAGATGGCCTTGGGGGGAGCCGGACGCCCCCACTCCTTGCCTCTGTTGCTGATCTGGTTGGAGGGGTGGGGAGATTTGAGCATCAGAAGAGCCGGGCTTGCAGGCCCTCCTGGAAGGTGAAGGCCCCACCCACTCCTCCCCTCCCACCCCAGCCCAAGCGCCCAGCCAGGCACACGCCAGACCTCCGTGCGCAGCTGGCCGTGGAGGGCAGACAATGCCTGGACAGAGCCCAGTTTCTAATCACAAAGCTGAGGACAGGACCTGGCTTGGGCTGGGGCTGGGACGGGGAGCAGATGGTGCCACTGGGAGGCTGTAGGGGAGAATTCTCCGGGCTTTGGGGTCCCCTTCAACCCCCCATCCCCACCCTCGGCAATCGCTTGTCCCACTTAAAGGACTGGGTGGTGGGCTGGAGTAGCGCAGAGCATTGCTGGGAAGCCCCAGGGATTTGGAATTGCCAAGAGCCTAGCCCAGCACGCGCTGAGCTGTCTTTTTGGAAACCCTTTCTTATATCTAACTGAGAATAACTAATGGCAAGCCCTGGGTCCAACTCTTGAGACAGGGAGGCCGGGAAAGAGACAGACTTGGTCTGGGCGGTGGTGGGGTGGGGGGCGGGTGTTGTGTGTATGTGTAAGGGTGGAGGTCCGGGAGCTGCTAGACTAGGTAAGAAGTGCTAGGCCCAGGGCTCTTGGCCCTATAATCTCTCCGGATGAGGATCAAAGCTGGCTTGTCTGCGGAGCCATGGGGAAGGCCAAGGGGGTGCAGAGCCAGAGGAGGCGACTTTCAGGACCTGGGGCTGTGGGATAAGGGGAGAAGGTGTGCGTGTGAGCAGACCCCAAAGCCCCACCCCAGGCCACCCTGGAGTCTGACCCATCTGCCCCTGAGCTCTGCACCGAGACTCCCAGGCCAGCCCCTCCAGCCTGCCCCGTGATACGTTTATCCATAAATCCCCTCGTAGGATAAGGACTCTCTCAGCTCCGAGGCTGGCCTAGGGCCCTGCTTCTACCTGGGGCCGGGGTTTGGGGGGGACCCTGGGGAGAGCTGACCTGCCCCAGGCTGCAGAAATATAGGCCTGACCAGTGCGGGGAGAAGGGGAAGGGGTGGCTGTTGAAATGCCAGTTGGCAAAGTTGAGATTGGGGAAGGAAGCCAAGTCACGTGGTGCATTTATTTAAGACCCTTTCAAGCCCCCAGCTCTGAGCCCCCAGCCCTCGGGGAGCCCTCAGGATGGCCTAACCCCCTTCCCCCTTATCTTTGCCTGGTTTCCTTCAGCTTCCTTCCTTAGTCTGCTAGGGTGGGGATGGGGGCTCTGCCGGTTCCACATCCATCCCTGGACACTGCAGGGTCAGGCAGGGGCTGGAAAGGGCATGGGGCGCACCAGCCAGGGACCCCGGGACAGTCAGATGGCACCCCTGCTCTCTCGCTCGGGTTCTGTAGCTGCAGGTATTCCCCTGGATCCAGGCTCCTCTGAAGTCTCAGTGTCCATCTAAATTTTGAATCAAGAGAATCGGTGGTTTGGGACAAAGACACTGAAGACAGAAAAAACTGAGTGAGGGTGGGGATGCCGTGCCTCAGAAACCCCCTTCCCCGCCCCCTGCCCCCACTCTGGTGGAGTCCAAGGCCAGTCAGGGCCAACCAGTGCCGCCTGTGGCCCCTCCTGTCCAGTTCACAGACCTGGGAAACTGAGGCCCAGGCAGGGCCTCCTGTGGCCAGTGGAGACATGAGAGTCCTGGTGGCGGGCTTCTGCTGCAGAAATAGGGCTTATGTCATCACCAGGAAGTGCAGTGTAGTAACCGCAGGCCCCGGAAGCGTGCCCCCCACCCCGCCCCAGCCAGCCTGCCTGATTGGCTCTCAGCCTTTGAAGACCTCATAGAGGGGGGTGGGGGCAGGGGCTGAGGAAGTGGCAGAGGTGACATGTTCCTGGCACCCTTATTCCTACAGCTGTGCGGGCAGAGGGCAGGGCTGGGGCCCACGAAGTCGGTTACTGGCTGGGTCGTGGGGCCCCATTTCTGTTTCTCCTTCTGGGCCTCAGTTTTACCCACTGTAGAATGGGATCAGCGCTTTGTGCTGGTTTGGCCATTTGTGAAGAGGAGCGGTTTGGATGCAGTAGAAGGTGGCCGGTCCTTAAAGGGTGACTCTTGAGAAGCGAAGTGCGAATGAAATGTTTTAAAAATAAGCCTTTGGGCTTCCCTGGTGGCGCAGTGGTTGAGAGTCCGCCTGCCGATGCCGGGGACAGGGGTTCGTGCTCCGGTCCGGGAGGATCCCACATGCCGCAGAGCGGCTGGGCCCGTGAGCCATGGCCGCTGAGCCTGCGCGTCCGGAGCCTGTGCTCCGCAACGGGAGAGGCCACAACAGTGAGAGGCCCGCGTACCGCAAAAAAAAAAAAAAAAAAAAAAAAAAAAGCCCTTAAAGCGTATCTAAGCGGTGTCTCTCTAGGTTAAGCCACAGTGACTGTTAGGTAGAAAGAGGAATTCACCTCCAGCCCTTGGATTGATTGATTGATGATTGATTGCAGGAAGCTCGCTGTGATGGAAGGACTGAGCAGGGAGGGCGGGGCTGGGCGCTGTCATTTCCTGCACGCTCACTGAGCGCCAGGTGTCACGCCTGCGTTGTCCCACGGAAGCCCGCGAGGTGGAGATGGGCACAGGCTCACAGCCGTAAATGGAGGCGTCTGGATTTGGACCCGGGGCACCCTTGCTTCCAAGCACGTGCTCCTCACCCTGCTCCACGTGGCCTCGTCATCCGGCTGCTGATTCGCTCTTTCTGGGCACCTCTGTGCCTCCGTTTCCTCCAGCCCTTTCCGCACGTCATGGCCGTGACCGCGAACGCGGGAAGGTACTCGGGGAGGCACACAGGGCTGCGCAGATGTGGCGGGTGAGGCCGGCTGGGCCTTCTTTGTGGGCTGCCTGTCCCCACGTGCTCCTAGTTTGGGGGAGTTCCTCCCCCCACCACTGGGTGGGAGCCACCCTTCTCCCCTTTCCTGAGATTCACACAGCTGCCCCTGGAATTTGTTTTCCTGCCTGAGTGCCACCTCGCCACCCTCTAGGGAAGTTCCAGGACAGCCAAGTCTACACCCACCCCCACCCCAAGTGTCCGTGGGCTCCTGTCTCTCTCCTTTAACCTCTAGCCCAGCAGCTCCTTAGGGGGAGGCGGGGCCCTGAGAGGCTGCCGGGCTTCCTGCTGGGGCAGGGATGCTCGGCCTTGACCCCGGGGGCTAATTCTCTGTCCCAGGGGGATGGGGCAGTGGAACTCAGTGGTAGGGGCCACGGAGCCCACAGCCCGTGGCAGCACTGTTGGCTGCAGCGTTCTGTCCTCTGGAGCACTCCTCTCTCCCCTTGGCTGCTTTGCGGGTGGAAGGGACGGAGGGCCACGGTTCCCCATCCCCAGACCCCCGGATGCCTGAGCCCCTACCCCTCTGCCATCCTCGGTGGAAGCCCGCCATCAGAATGGTGGCAGAGGCCACCAGTCCTTCCTCTAGGCCGGACTGGTCCTTCCTGAGGCTGGAGTTAAGGTGCCCCGAGGAGAGCCTGGCAGGGCGGCTGGGGACCAGGGCCAGCGGGGTGGGGAGAGGCTCAGGCCAGGCGCCTGTTGCTGTGCATTCCTCAGCAGGGGAGTGTCCCCAGGGCCCAGTCCCCACTGAGCTGTCCCCCACCAGATGCAGATGCCGGCACAGCTCTGGGCTCTGCCGCGTCTCCTGGGAGGTCATGGGAAACCCCTGCCAGATGCCCCGGGATGCCGGAGCACAGCTGAGCGGGCTTCCCTGAGCTGGGAACGCCCTCTGGCCAGGCCCTGAGCTGCCGCTCATAGGCTCACAGGCCTGCAGGCTCGCGTGGCCAACAGCAGGCAGGGGCCTGTGAAGCTCTGGATCGGGTCTGGCCGCCCTCGGCCCCTCCTCGCTCCAGCTCCTGCCCTCCCAGCCCCTCCGCCCGCCTGCTTCCTCCCCCGGGCCGGCTTCGGCTGTTCTAGGGGTGCCTGGGCCCAGCTGAGATCCCGATGCCCTGGGGGGGTATGGATAAGACTCCCCGCGCCCTCCCCCATTGGACGGCCTGTCTGGGCATTCCTCAGAAGGCAGTGGCCAGAACCCTGGATGAACAGAGAGAGAGAGAGAGAGAGAGAGGTTAAGGGCATCCTCAGGAGGGAGTAGGGTCGGTGTGCGGAACCCTAGGTTTCCTGTAGGTTCCCTCTGAGTGTCTGCACCACTCCCTGTGCTCCCGGGAAGATGTGTGAGGGCAGAAGTAGGCAGAGGGGGCTGACAGACCCCTTTCACCAGGCTGAGCTCTGTAAACCCATGCCCTTTGACCCCGCCGCACAAAGCCTTCTTGTTTGGGGGTTCAGAGCCAGTCTTTTCCCTGCAGCAGCCTCAGGAAGGCTGGGCTGGGGAGGGTCTGGGAGGCCAGAAGGGCCGGCGGGGGGACACCAGGGCCCTCTGGCTGTCCCGGGGCTCCCCACACTGCACCCCTGCAGCTGAAAGGGCCAGCACCCCAGGCTGGACCTGCCACCCTGCTTCAGAGAGGACTGGGACGCTTTGCACTAAGTCGGCTAAAGCCCCCGGGTGTCTGGGAGGCAGACTCCCCAGAGAGAGCAGGGATTTTGCTTCCAGCCGCCTTCCCAGAGCTGGCAGGCTGCCACGGTGGGAGGAGGAGGGAGAGGAGAGGACGCCTGGTAAAGTGGGTGCGGGTGTCCGCTTTCTGCCGCGGAGGGAGGTGGGCGCCGTGCTCACGCAGGGAAGCAGCCTTCTGCATCCTCGGCCCCCTGCCTGCCCTGCCCAGGCCTTGGCTTTCTTCACTACGGAATGGGAAAATGCTTCCCCAGCAGACAGCTCTCAGCCCTGCTGGCAGCTGGCAGCAGGATCATCTTTCTCCAGCCCACCTCTCTCCGCGCCAGGGCTGCTTAGAGGGTGAGGCCAGACTGGGCACAGTCAGGCTCGGTTTGAATTTCACCTCCACCATTAGGAGTGTGTGACTTCGGGCTTGTTCAGATTCTCCTTTCTGGGCCTCAGTAAAGATGGGTCTTTACACATGACATATGTTCATGCATGTAAAGGAGCTCCACGCATAGGTTCTCAAAAGATATTAGGCACTGTCCTTATCAGATGAGGCTCGGGTGGTGTCAGTGACCATGATTCCAGAGGAGGAAGGTTGCACATTCTTCCAGGCTCCCCTTCCCAGGGCTCCACAGCCTTTGCAGGCGGGAAGTTCCTTCTGCCAGCTTATCTGAATCCCTCCCGCTGTAGCTGATTTCTCCTTTGGTCTGGCTGTGTCACTGATGGGGACGAGGTGATCCCCGGCAGGTCATGGCATGGCTGAGTGATCTGGTGGGCCAGGCAGACAGGAGGTCCTGGGGCTCCTCTCAGTGTCCCCTGCCACACACACACACACACACACACACGACGGAGGCCACGACAGCCCAGCTCCAGATGAAGCCATGCACGCCGACTGTGGGCTGGCCTGAGGAGGGGAGGCCGTGAAATCTGGGCCACCTTGGGAGCAGCACACCCCAAGACGGGGAGCTGGGTGTCCTTACTTCTCTGGGCCTCCCTGGGCTGACCCACTTGCCCAGGGGCTCCTATTCAGGGTTCCAGAAAGGTGTTAGGGGGTCCTGAAGGAGAAAAGAGCAGATAGGCTTATATCCCTGGGGCTTTTTCCAAAGCGACTAACTAGTCACATGGGTGACCGTGGCCATCTGAGGGGAGATTCTCTTCCGGGTCTGTGGTTCTCAGAGACTTCAAGGTGAGGCCTGAGAGGGTGTCTCCCAGCCTGGAAGCCCCCAGAGTGACATTACTCACGGGTGGGCAGCTGCATGCGGGCTGGTTCTCCCTCCTTCTGCACTGAATCTTCAGGCCCACAGCCAGGAAAGGTGGTCTTCCTAGAAGACGTTGTTACTAATTAGCTGTGTGACCTTGAGCTGCGTTAATTTCTCTCTCAGCCCTCATTTGTAAATTGGGGCGGGCGGGGGGGATAACCCCCTTAGAACGTGTGCAAAGTGTGGCAGGTACAGCGACCAGCAAAGAGGCATCTTACTCCCTAAGTGCGGGGTTATTACCTACTGGGGAATTGAGTCAGCAGAGATGTAATGGGGTTCCAGGTCCCAGCAAAAAAGGGTGTCAGGAATCAGACCATACACCACAGCTGGAAGAATCTTCTAGGATTCTGGAACAGTTCTTGGTTAGTTATTTTAATATCACGGCCTATTACCTCTTAGAGAAAAGTAAGACTTATTCGAGGGGAAAGAGCCTGGGGGCCGCATCCCTAGGAATTCTGGGCAAAGATTTGGGGGCAGGTCAATGAGGGATCAGAGGAGGGACCGGAGGCAGCTGATCAGGCAGGACGGATTTTACCTGAGAAGCTGAGCTACACCCACTGCCCCTCCCCCAGCCCAAGGTTACTGGGCGGAGCCCTGGCCGATGATTGGCCGGCTTTGTGTGATGTCGCCGAGGACTGGGTGGAGTGTGGGGCTCCGGCCGGCTACCCTTTGAGGGAGGGACTTTTCCTCCTGGGCGGTATCAGCATCTCCCGGGCCTGCCTGTCTCCCCTGTCCGCCCCTTCCGCCCTGTGCCGGCTCCCCGAAGAGCCCGGGGACCGCTGAGCTCAGCGGCTGCCGCAGGCCTGGGCTCGGGCTGGCGGCCTCTGTCCCCCGCCTGGAGCATCAGCCTGCGAGGGGGCGGCCACGAGCGCCCGCAGTCCCTCTGCGCCAGCGTGTGTGGACAGATACTAAAATCACCAGCCACAGCCCCCCCAGCCCCGCCCCTCTGCGCACCGAGGACCCTGGGCCAGATCCCGCCTCCGAAGAGCTAGCGCCGCCCCTTTCTCCGCGCCCCCGTCCCCGCCCCCGCCCCCGCCCCCTCCCACCGCCCTCTCTGCGGGTTGCCGAGTGGCGAATAGACCGGGCTCTGTTCTGGGAGATTCCGGGCCTTTCTTAGTGGGGCCGTCCGCCCGCCCTCCCCCTGCAGGACCTGGAGAAGGGATGGGGAGGTTTGGGGGGGATGGGGCTTGGGGTGAGGTGCCCATGGGTGACATTCAGGGGGGTCTCTGGACAGAAATGATACTGGACGTTGGGTCCACAAAACTTTGACAAAAACAGGCAGCACGGTTTGCCAACTTGAGTTTCCAAACATTGCATTAAATCATGATCTCTATTGATTACTGAGTTTTTTTCATGTTCCCTTAAATTTTGCACTTGCGGCGAATACCTCACTCACCTCACCCCGGCCCTGCATCTGGTCCACAGCACGCAGCGTCCATGGTTTACTGGCAAGACCCTGGAACCTGGTTCCCACCCCTGACCTCCCGCCCGTGCCCCAAGGGAGGAACAGGGCTGGGAGTGGTGTCATCCTGCCATCCTGCCACCCTACATAGACGGAAGCAGCCTCCTTCCCCTCATCTGGGGCGGTGATGCTGGCGGAGGGCCACTAGCTCTCAGGGCAGCCCACAGTAGTGACCTCACCCCAGGCGGGGCCGGGACAGGAGCTGCCGGAGGGGAGGGCGATGGAGTTCTTAGAAAGTTAAAGCTGGGAAGAGGTCGTCCAGATGACACAGGAGGAAGCGGGGGCTCCTGGACCACAGGAGGATGGGGCAGGGGCTTGTCCAGGGACCGTCTTTATCTCCTGCCTGCAGGGCCTGGGTTCAGATTCTCCACTGGGCAGGGTGTGGTGGGCAGGCGCCCCAGGATGCCCGCCCCCGCTGGACTGTGCCTTGAAGCTGGGTGCCGGAGCCCAGCCTGGCGCATGTGTGAGGCTGTGGTAGGACTCCCCCCGGCTGCCTCCTGCCCCTAATGGTGATGCGTGGAGGGAGTTTATATATCCACCTAGACATTGAGTTTCCCGGGCAGGAGGCAGCTGGACAAGTGGAGAAGCCGCAGGCTTCAGACTCCCAGCTTCCCTGTATTTACTGTGTGTGACTCAACTGCTTCAAGCCTCGACGTTCCTCTCTGGACAATGGACGTTGAAATCCCTAGCTCATCACCTCCCTTAAGTGAGGTGGTCCGTGGCCGGTGCCTGGCCCAGCATCTGCACGTGGAAAGCATCCATGCAATCTTCATTCTCTCTGCCGCCATCTCCGCTTACTCATTCAAGGCCCATTCCTGGGACTAACACACTCCCCTCCTCATCCAGGTCAGTGGCTTTGGTAACTAGTGACTCATCCTGGGCCCGTGTCCTCTGTCCCCCAGCTGGTACCCCATCCTCTGCGTAGCAGTACTCACCCGTCATACCTGCCAAGCACACGGGTGCGTAGAATGGGGCTGGCTCTCTGACTGCAGAGCACCCCACACCAGGATGTGCCAGGCTCTGGAGGGTCCCAGGGTGAATGCCTGGCTGACCCCGCGACACCTGGGGTCCCTCCTCTACGCCCTGTCCCCTAGGCTGCTCTTCCGGCCGCCCTCTTGGTCTGGGGGCTGGTGGGTGGGGCAGAAGCTGGCCCCTTGTCAACGGACTCTGCCCGGCAGGGCTGCTGCTCCCCTCCCCTGCTCCCACTGGCTCCTGGGACCCTGATTCAATTTCCTCCAATCACCAGCATTGCCATCTGCCTGTGGTAATTAAATGGTGTTTGAACCGGATCCAGAAATCCCATCGCAAGCAGCCCACGTGGCAGGGAGGGTGTCTGTGGGAGCTGGAGGGGCCTCAGAGGCTGCCCCCCGCCAGGCCCCTCGTCCCCCTGGGAGCCCTGGACACCCTGGGCCCCCCGGGCCCGAGCTCCTGGTTTCCCGCCTGAGGCCCGGTCCCCTCTGAGGTCACTGCCTGGCACGCTGGGCCCTGCCCCTCAGCCACATGAAGCACGGGAGCATCGAAGCAGCAGAGCACGCACCGCCCGGGCTCAGACCCTGCTGCCCCTGCTGCCTGCGACTGGCCGGGCGCCATCTATTTCCTCGTCCACGGTGGGGACCACAGCGTCCCCCTCGGTGTGGTCGTGTGTGTCAGCCGCCTCCACCGGCGGTGTAGGTGGGAGCGCTGCAGCCTGGGCGTCTTACTGGCAGGTCAGGTTTCTGGTCTGCAGGTGCAGAAAGGATGGGTGGAATCCACAGCTCCCTTCCCAGCCAGAAAACAGTCTGGGAGAGACTGAGAAGCTAGATTCTCACTTCAGCGTGGCCCGGAACAGCTGGATGAGGGGAGCGGGTGGTAGACTCCTCGGATGTCCGGACCTGGCAGCCTCCATGGTGTGAGGACCTGTCCACACCTCAGGGGAAAGGCTGCTGAAGGAAGGCCACCAACCATGGGTGTGAACTGGACCTGGGGTTCTAACCACCTGCTCCCCCGGCCTCTTTAACCCCCTCGCAGCAAAGTGCAGGTAGCAGGCCCAGGTGAGCACCTCACCTGGCCTGCAGTTCTGAGGGGCCTCGGGGGCTGGACAGCCGGGGACAGGGACAGGATGGCGGCTTGGAGGGCCCACCTCTGCAGCGAGGCGCCCCGAGGTCCTGGACGCCTGCCGGCCTGGCCCTCGCACTCTTTTCTTCTCTTGGTAAATGTTGGCTTAGGGAGAGGGATGCTGACAAGTAGCTCATTGTGAGAGGCCGGCAGAGGGGCTGGCTTTGTGAGCCCATGAGCGCGGAGCCTACCCCCCGCCTTACTTTAGGCATCAGGAGGCGCTCCCCGCCAATCCCGACACACGCATGCTCACTGACTCACACTTGGTTGCCATGGGGACCTCCTCCGGCAGTGGCTGCTTGGAAGAGGGGAAGGGGCGGTGCATGGAGACGGCCCTGTCCAAGGCTGCGCCCCCCCCCCCCCGGCTTAGCCCTGATGCCGCTTGCCTTCCTCTTTAGCGGGGAGCCCCCAGGGTCCGGGATGCAGCCCCTTCTGTGGCTGGTGCCCCTGCTGGAGGTCCCTGCCTTTCTCCAACTTTTGCCTGGACCTGCTCCGCAGGGCTGTGCCTGGTCTGGCGCCCTTGGCTCCCTGAGAGGAAAGAGCTTGTGCCTGTGACTGTTCCTCCGGCATCTGGTAGAGGGGGGCGGGTCCTGAGCTGCGGGATCCCTGCAGCCCCCGCAGGCCTGGGCAGAGATGCAGGTCTCCTGTGGAACGTAGCCCCCGGCGGAGCAGCCAGGCCTCGCCCTTCCTTCCCCTGCCTGGTCTTGGGCTTTGCCTCCCCAGAGGGGGCCAGCTGCCTTCTCTCCCCCGCTCCGTGGGACAGACTCACGCGCTCCAGTCGGGAGCGTGTGCTTTCATGTCAGTCAGACCTGTCACGGTCCGTTACACAACCTTGGGCAAGTCATTTAAACTCTCCCAGCCTCTGTTTTCTCCTCTGTAGAATCAGGCAAATCATACATCCCTCGCCGGTTTATGGTAACGAATACATGAATTCATTTAGGTAAAATGCCTTTAACGTAGACTGGATACACAGAGTGCTCACAAAATGTTAGCAGCTGCTGCTTCGGGGGGCGTTGATGTTACTATTGCCGTTATTGTTAGCGAAGTATTACAAAGCTGCCCTCATCCTAGGTTTCCTTCCTTCTCCTCCCGCTTGTGGGGCAGGAGGGGCCTGGGGGGGTGGAGGCTTGGTGGCAGGACAGGGAGGACGATGGCTGCAGTCCCCCCGCAGCTGGGTCTGACCCAGGACTCCCCCCACCCCGGGCAGGATCCGGCCCCAGCTGTCAAAAGAGAAGATTGAGGGCTGCCACATCTGCACGTCAGTCACCCCGGGGGAGCCGCAGGTCCTCCTGGGGAAGGACAAGGCCTTCACCTATGACTTTGTGTTCGACCTGGACACCTGGCAGGAGCAGATTTACTCTACCTGCGTGAGCAGGCTCGTGGAGGGCTGCTTCGAGGGCTACAATGCCACGGTGCTGGCCTACGGGCAGGTAAGCTGCCTCCTCCCACCCACAGCCACTGCTGCCTCGGGCTCCCTGTCTGATGGGAGACAGAGCCGCGCTCAGAGCAGCTGAGATGCAGCTGCGGTTTTGTGGTCCGAGGGTGCTGCTGCGTTGCTGGCTGCGGCTTTGGGACCAGGCCGGGCAGGGACCCAGGCTGGGAGGTAAATGAGGGGGATGCAGCCGGGGTCCGGGGCTCGCTGGTGCCCCCAGGGTGCTGGGTGCCACCCTCCTTCCATCTTTGCCCACGCAGACGGGGGCCGGGAAGACGTACACTATGGGCACCGGTTTTGACGTGGCGATGGCGGAGGAGGAGCAGGGCATCATCCCGAGGGCCATCGCGCACCTCTTCGGGGGCATCGCTGAGCGCAAGCGGCGGGCACAGGAGCAGGGGGTGGCCGGGCCCGAGTTCAAAGTCAGCGCCCAGTTCCTGGAGGTACCGTGGCCTCGTGGGTGGGCTGGAGGGAGACGGGGGCAGCAAGGCCTGGAAGCTGGGCTCCCCGCCAGGGCCGCAGGAAGAGCCTGGGGAGCCAGGGAGGCATCTGCATGTGACGGAGGTTCCTGCTGTGGAAGTATCCCCGCCAGAGCCGGGGGGGCCACCTGGTGGGACACTGAAGGGGCTTCCTGCCTCAGACGGAGCTTGAGTCAGTGAGAACCTGTAGGATCTCTTCAAAGCCTGACTGATTACAGCTCCGACACGTACCAGATGTGTGCCCTTGGGCAAGTCGTTTCACCACTCTGCAAAATGGGGGTGATGACACCTACTTCGTAGGGGTTTCAGGGAATGATGAGGAAGCACCTGCCCAGCACACGGTGAGACTCTAGTTCTCGCCCCTTCTGGCCTCTGCTGGGCCCTCCCCAGCCTCAGAGCGGCCTGCCCTGTCCCTTTCTGGTTGAGGTCCTTCCTGACCCTCTGAGCCTTTTCTAACCCCAGAGCAGGAAGGTCCTCCTGAGGGGCCTTTCTGGCATCTGGCCCTGCCTCTCCCTGGGAGGATGTCCGGGTGCTGAGCCCAGGGACCGTGGCAGCTGGGGGCTTTGGGGGTGGGGAGGGGACCTCTGGCCTGCCAAGGGGCCTCTCAGAAGCGTCTCCAGGAAGGCCGCTGGGCCTGGGTACTTCCCGTGAGGCCGGGTGTCCCCAGGCTCCTGCTCTAGCGCACCTGGACCGGGCAGCGCCAGCCCACGGACCCCCGGCCCTGGGACGTTTGCTGGGTGTGGGGCCACCCTGGGCTCAGACTGCACCCAGGCTGTCCTCGGGGGGAGAGATGTGGCCCCAGCCGTCCCCAGGTCTCGTGTTCCCCCCCGCCACGCCCCCCGACCCCGGCCCCAGCGTGGCCCCTTCCTTTCCCCTAGGGGACCTGTACTGTAGACTTGAGAGTTTCTCTTTATTCTTCTGGGCTTTTGCTTCTGATAAAGAGTCTGCCTCTGTGTGTGTATATGTGCATATATGTGTCTGCGTGTGTGTGTGTGTGTGTGTGTTCGTGTGTATACGTATGTGGAGATGTGTGTAGGTGCATGTTTGTGTTTGTGTGAGGCATGTGTATATGTGTGTGTCTGTGTATGTGTGTAGGTATATGTGTGCGTATGTGTGTGTGTGTCTGTGTGTGTCTGTATATGTTTGTGTGTATGCGTGTCCTATGCTGTGTATTTCTATAAGCTTCCTCATCTCTTTGTTTTTTCTTTTCTCCATCCTTTTGCCATAGAAAGCCCCAAAGAGCAGTTCAGTACCTAGAAAACCCATGCCAAAGGGTGACCCACAAGGGGTTAAATGATGCCATGCGTCTGTCCCAGCAGACAGACAGACACCAAGGCCCCCACGTCTGCACCGGTCCCTGCCGTTTCCTCTTCCCCTTCCTGTGGGGTATTTCTGTCCCTTTAAGGCCATCAAAGCCTCGGATGTCCGAGGGCTGTGGCCTGCCCCTTCCCCTCTCGGGATTCTGTTGGCCACTGACCAGCTGCCCCATCCCTCCTGCTCTCCAGCCCCAGCCCCCTGCATGGTGCAAACGCCAGCAGGTGAAACATTCCCTGCCAGCAACTCCAAACACAAGAGTGTGCAAGCCTGAGACCCTCTGAAATGGGGTGCTGCTCCTGGCCAGGCCACCTCCCGTGGTGGCGTCCCCAGACTGCTCTCCATCCCACATTCCTCAGCCCCCAGGGACCATAGGGATAGGACAGGGCGCTGCTCAGCTCTCCACTGAGTTCCACACCCCTCCCTCCTGGAGCCACACCCCCACCCCCCTTTCCTGCCCTGTAACATCCCAGGCTCTGCCCCAACCACGGTCACATGCTGTTCGTCCACGTGAGGACTCGAGTCCCCTTGTCCCCACCAGGTCCTTAGCCCCCCATCAGGGCTGAGCACTGGGTGCCACTTCCTTGGGGAGCGGAAGGGCTCTCAGGATAGCTCTCCCCGGGGCCCAGCTGCCCTACACTGTCCAGGGGAAAGATCCCGGAGCCAGAGCCCAGAGAGGACCGGGGGTGGCCAGGTCGCCTCCCAGAGCCTGGTTTCCACACCTGCAAAGCAGAGCTGGCCTGTGACACGAGAGAGAGCCCCCGGGGCCCCTCCGCACCCACCTGCACCCAGCGGCTGTCTTCCGCCCGCACAGCTCTACAACGAGGAGATCCTCGACCTCTTCGACAGCGCCCGCGACCCTGACGCCCGCCACCGCAGGTCCAACATCAAGATCCACGAGGATGCCAACGGCGGCATCTACACCACGGGCGTCACCGCCCGCCTCGTCAGCTCCCAGGAGGAGGTGAGCATCTGAGGAGCCGCCCGGGTGCTGGGGGCTGGGGGCTGGGGGCCGGGGGCCGGGCTTTGCAGCCAGCTGGTCCTCACGTCCGCACTCCCCAGCTGATCCAGTGCCTGAAGCAGGGCGCCCTGTCGCGCACCACGGCCAGCACCCAGATGAACGTGCAGAGCTCCCGCTCCCACGCCATCTTCACCATCCACGTGTGCCAGATGCGCCTGTGCACCCGGCCTGACCTGGTGAGGAGCCCGCGGCGGCGTGTCGGAGGGCGGGGTGGGGACGGAGCCTGCCGGCTTGCGGACCTTTCTTTTTCTCAGGCGGGGAGAACCGGCACGTGCACGCAGTCAGATGCGCTGTGTGTGTGAGCCCCCCAGCCACGCTGCACCCCGAATCCCGAGGGCAGGGGCTGAGAGCAGAGGAGCCCAAGGTGGGCGGGGGCCGGGAGTCACACGCCTGCTTCCCTGCAGGTGAACGAGGCCGTGACCGGGCTTCCCGACGGCACCGCTCCCTCGGGCGAGTATGAGACGCTCACCGCCAAGTTTCACTTTGTGGACCTGGCGGGCTCAGAGCGGCTGAAGCGGACGGGGGCCACAGGCGAGCGGGCCAAGGAGGGCATCTCGATCAACTGTGGCCTGGTAGGCACGCGGCGGTCAGCCCAGCTCAGCCTCAGACCCTCCCCAGGTCCCCCTCGGGCCGGCTACTGGCCGGAGCCCCGTATGTCACTGCTGTTGGGCCTCTGGACCTTCCCCCTCTCCCTGTCCCCGACTGCCTGACGTCACCAACCATCACACATCTGCCTTTAAACCCTCAGGGAGCCTGAGGGCTGCTGGGGTCAGCGAGCCGCTGGTCCCACCCCCTCCCTCCCTGGGTGCTCTCGAGCCAGCGCCGCCTGTGGTCTCCCGCAGCTGGCCTTGGGCAACGTGATCAGTGCCTTGGGGGACCAGAGCAAGAAAGTGGTGCACGTGCCCTACAGGGACTCCAAGCTCACCCGGCTCCTCCAGGACTCGCTGGGCGGGAACAGGTACCTGCCCACCACCCCAGGGAGGGGCAGGGGTGAAGGCGCAGGGGCACACTGGTGGGAGGGTGGGAGGCAGAAGGCCCAGTGGACAGGGGGCCCTCCCGCCCCTGTGGGCCTCAGGCCTCGAGGTGCCCGTCGGCCACTACGGTCGGACCCAGCTTTCTCATCTGCACAGCAGGGAGGGATAGTCCTAAAGGAGGTGCTAGAGCCCAAAGGGGAAAATAGACGGGGGCGCTAAGGACACACACAGGGCCATGATTTCGGCGATGACACATCACGGCCTCCCTCGCTGTGGTCACCACTGTTGGAGTGGAAACCTGGGCTAGGTAGTCCGGATCCCCACGTCCCAGGTTCTGCCCAGGCCCTTAGGGCTTCCAGGCGGGAGCGGGATCTGCTCTGAAGTGATGCTCCTGGGCCGGCCATGCCCTCGTCCCTCACTCCCCACCCCACTCCCCCATGCTCCCCAGCCAGACCATCATGATCGCCTGCGTGAGCCCCTCTGACCGGGACTTCATGGAGACGCTCAACACGCTCAAATACGCCAACCGAGCCCGCAACATCAAGAACAAGGTGGTGGTGAACCAGGACAAGACCAGCCAGCAGATCAGCGCGCTGCGGGCCGAGATTGCGCGCCTGCAGATGGAGCTGATGGAGTACAAGGCGGTGAGCGGGCCCCCCCCACCCACCCGGCCTCCCCGCGCCCTGGGCATCGCCATGTGCCAGCCGCGGCGCCCAGTGCCAGGCTCACCTGGTGGGTGACCTGCGCATACGAAGTCGGAGCCCTCAGGGCTTAGAATATAAGAGAAGGGAGAGCACACCCCTGCTTGCATAGATCTCATGTGTAGGGCAGACGCTCTGCTGGGGTTTCCCGTCTGCTGAATATGCCGTGTTGGACCAGGTAAGACTCTAGGCTGCGGCACAGAGTGAGGAGAGTGGATGGGGACCACGTGAGTGGTCCAGCGTGCCTGGGGGATGCTGCAGGAGAGGGTTGGCCCTCCTTGCTCAGGTGGTCAGGGAGGGCCTCATGGAGGAGGGGACCTTTTATGTGGATCTTGAGGAATGAATGAGACACCAGCAAAAGGAAGTGGAGCGGGTGTCCTAGGATGGCAACAAGCCACGTGCAAAGGAACAGAGACAGGAAAAACGAGTGCCTTCGGGGGTGCGTCCCATTCTGTGCGACTAAGGCAAAAGTGGCCAGCTGTGGCCCCTGGCCCGAACCTAGCACACAAGTGGGTTTTGGTTTGACTCGCCCTTTGCTTTAAAAGAATGCAACGTAGTTGTCATGCTTTCTGAAAATCAGGGAGTTTCCGTTTTCCTTTAAAAATCTGAAGATGTGATGATCTGGCGCTGAGCTGGCTGGAGTGGCCCAAGTGGCTGCGCCTTGTAGACTGAGGGCGACTCTGTGCTCCAATCTCCACCCCTCCCTGTAGTCTCACACCCAGACTGCCGTCCTCCTTCGTGCCACCCACTGGGACCCTTCGGGTTCCCACCCTCGGGTTCGTGTCTGGGGAGGCGGGAAGGTGAGCAGTAGAGAGGGAGGTGGAGTGAGAACACAGTGGCCTGCAGTGGCTGGTCACGAAATGTGGACTTTTTGTTGTCACTGGGGCCACGGCAGGTTTCTGAGCGCTGGGAGGTTGGCAGGGCCGCCTCGCCGAGGGAGGGGCCGGGGCGGGGGTGGCGGGGAAGAGTATCATCACCCCCCCCCCCCGCCCCTGACCCCTCGCCCCGCCCCTCCTCCCAGGGCAAGAGGGTGATCGGGGAGGATGGCGCCGAGGGCTACAGTGACCTGTTCCGGGAGAACGCGATGCTGCAGAAGGAGAACGGGGCCCTGCGCCTGCGGGTCAAGGCCATGCAGGAGGCCATCGACGCCATCAACAGCCGTGTCACACAGCTCATGAGCCAGGAGGCCAACCTGCTCCTGGCCAAGGCCGGTGAGTCAGGAGCACCAGGCTGGCTCCGGCGCGGGCAGGCTGGGCCCTCCACCCCCCACCCAGCCTGGGACGTGGGGCGTGCAGGGCGGCGTTTTCTTTCTCTGAAAATGTGATCGTATGTACTGTCCTGTGACTCCCTTTCCACTTAGCATTATGCCGTAGGGATCTTTCTGTATATTTTTAAAAATTATTATTATTTTTGGCTGCGTTGGGTCTTCGTTGCTGCGCGCGGGCTTTCTCTAGTTGCGGCGAGCGGGGGCTAGGCTTCGTTGCAGTGCGTGGGCTTCTCATCGCGGTGGCTTCTTTTGTTGTGGAGCATGGGCTCTAGGCGCACGGGCTTCAGTAGTTGTGGCACGCGGGCTCAGCAGTTGTGGCTCGTGGGCTCTAGAGCGCAGGCTCCGTAGTTGTGGTGCACGGGCTTCATTGCTCTGTGGCATGTGGGATCTCCTCGGACCAGGGATCGAACCCGTGTCCCCTGCATTGGCAGGCGGATTCTTAACCACTGCGCCACCAGGGAAGTCCTGGGATCTTTCTGTATTAAAAACATACAAGCCTACTTAATGCTCTTCAGCTGCACAGTGTTCCATATGTGATGGTGACGAATAATTTATCATAACAGCCTCTATTGATGGATATTTGCCTGTTTCCAGTCTCGCCGTTAGCATCTGCGCCTGTGTGTCTCTGCGCCCACAGACAAGTCCCTCTTTGATAGATTCCTCCTTGAAAAAGGCCCTGTTGGAGGAGACAGTGATATAAGACCACCAGCTTGGAGCTAAGGTCCTTGCTGTACTTATTATCTTCACTGTTCTTCCTCCCTGCCACCCCCTCAGGAGACGGCAGCGAGGCCATCGGTGCTCTGATCCAGAACTACATCCGGGAGATTGAGGACCTGCGGTGAGTGAGCCCCTGCGCACCTGGGCGCCCTGGGGCCGAGGCAGTGCCGCTCACCCGCCCCCCACCCTCCCTTCCGCAGGACCAAGCTCCTGGAGAGCGAGGCCATGAACGAGTCCCTGCGTCGCAGCCTCTCTCGGGCCTCGACCCGGGGTCCCTACTCCCTGGGCGCGTCCCCGGTCGTCCCGACCGGCTCCATGGAGGATGCCGCTGAGGTCATCCGCCGAGCCAAGCAGGACCTGGAGAGGCTCAAGAAGAAGGAGGTCAGGCAGCGGAGAAAGAGGTGAGGGGAGGCTCCCCCCAGGACCCTGTGTCCAGCAGGGGCTGTGCGTACCCCGGGTGGCCTGGGGACTCAGTGGGCCGGTCTCATTTGTGGGCAGAAGCCTCCCGCCTTCCTCTGACGCTGGACTTTCCCCGAGGAGAGGGAGGGTGGAGTCCCCCCAGGGTTCATTCTGAGCTGGGGGCCAGGGAAGAGCAGTGGATCCCTGCAGAACCGGAGCCCAGCCCCATACAAGGCCCTAGAGACGAGGCACTCTTGCCCCCCCATCCCCCCGCCCCACCCACACACTGAAGGCACGTCAGTACCCTAACCGGTCCACCCTTCACTCCTGGGCAGCCCAGAGAAGGAAGCCTTCAAAAAGAGGGCAAAACTCCAACAGGAGAACAGCGAGGAGACCGATGACAATGAGGCCGAGGAGGTGAGGGTCCCCCGCCCACCTCGGGCCGTCCCCATGTCCCTGCCGGGGTGCGGGTCGCCATGACGTCCTTGCGCCGGGGAGGGGCTCCTTATGCCTCGCGGTATCTGACTGGTCACCATGTGACGTCCATCCTTCAGCCCCTCTTCCCAGCTGGGGGATGGGGGCGGGAGGCTTCCATAGAGGGGCTCTGCCCAGGCTGTTGGGAGGCGTGGGTGGGAGGCCCCGCCAGCACCGCGCACCCTGCACTGCCCACCCTTCTGACGGCGCCTGGTGCCCAGGAGGACGAGGAGCCGGAGGAGAGCGGCCGTGAGGACGAGGACTCGGGCAGCGAGGAGAGCCTGGTGGACTCGGACTCCGACCCCGAGGACAAGGGTGCGTGCGTGCGTGCTCCTGGGTGGGGCTGCCCAGGGCGGGGCTGCCTGCCACGCAGGCGCAGAGAAACTGCTGCGGCAGCGGGTGTCCCGGCCGAACTGAGACGTGAAACCAGTAGTAGCAGAAACAACAGGGACACGATGGCAGCAGCCCGGGTGCCGGGCACTGAGGTGAGCTGTACCCTTCACGGGCCTGGCCTCTGCATCCTCACAACCACCCTGGACGGAGGTGTTAGGTCTCCTCCCTTTGTCACCACTGAAGAGCAAGCTCACGAGGGTTGGTGGCCTCCCCGTGTGGGAGATGCAGAGCTGGGCCTTGGACCTAGGTCTGGCTGGTCTGCAGCCCACTCCTCTAATCGGGACGTGTGTCCCTCAGCTCTGCTCCGACCCAGAGTCCTGCTGGCTGCTCTGGGTCCTCTCCCTCCAGCCCTGCTGGCTCCCAGGTCGTCCACGGCGAGTGGGCATCAGCCTCTGGGGCACAGCAGAGGTGGGTGGGACGCCTGGTCCCCCCACCCCCCAGCTCCCTGGCCCAGGCCCGCACTTCCCGGGCAGCTCTTTAAGGGTGTTGCCACCTGGCAGCACCTTCCCACCATGGGATGTGTCACTTCCTCTCGCCACTGGTCACTGAGTGGTCATGGCTGGTCAGGGGAAGGCCCGTCCCCTCCACCACGCCCCTGGCCCCCGGCCCCCGGTCCAGCCTGTCTCTGCCCCCACAGAGGTGAACTACCAGGCTGACCTGGCCGACCTGACCTGCGAGATCGAAATCAAGCAGAAGCTGATTGACGAGCTGGAGAACAGCCAGCGGCGGCTCCAGACGCTCAAGCACCAGTACGAGGAGAAGCTGATCCTGTTGCAGAACAAGATCCGGGACACGCAGCTGGAGCGGGACCGCGTGCTGCAGAACCTCAGTGAGGCCCCGCCCCACGAAGCCCCGCCCCCGCGAAGCCCCGCCCCGTACCCGCCACACACCCCCTCCCCGGGCCCCTCCCCGTCAGAAGGGCACCACCGGGTTACCTTGGCCTCTGGGCGGGGCATTCTGACCTTGGACTGTGTGCACTTAGACCCACAGTCAGAAAGTCCTTGTGTCCAACTCTGGTCCCTTTGTTGCGTTCTCAGTTTATCATTTCTATTATTTTTACCATCGCCTTAAGTATTAGAATCCTGTCTCCAGGCCCATGAAGGTGAACTCCCTCAGCCTTTCTTCCTGAATTTGCTCCTTGGATGTCTCCTTTGATCGCATTTACAAGTCTGCTTCTCACAATGTTATCTTCCTTACATGGCTCTCAGCCCCTTCATCCCATGACTCACGCACTCATCCACTCATTCGTTCACTTACTCAGCAAACAGGCATTGAGCGCGTCTTGCAGAGGGTCCTTGTTCTAGATGCTAGAGATTTTGGGACGCACGTTCTAGTGGGGAGAGACGGACGTAAATAAGATAAGTGGCAGATCCTATAGCATGTCAGGGGGTGATAAGTGTCATGCAAGAATGCAGCAGGGAAGGGGGCAAGGTGTGCTGGGGAGGGGGTGGGCGTATTGAGAAGGATGGTCGTGGGAGACTTTGCTGAGAAGCTGGCATCTGAGCAAAGACTTGAAGGAGGTGAGACAGTGCTGGAGAGAATGAGTGAGGAGAAGAGCATTGCAGGCAGAGGGAACAGAAGATACCAAGGCCCCGAGGCAGGCGTGCACCGGGCGTGTTGGTGGCATGACGAGGGCCCCGATGGCTGGAGCACGGTGAGAGGGGACACTAGAGTCAAGGAGATCAGAGGAGAAATGTCGGACCAGGTGTGTCAGTCATTTTAAGGATTTTTGTCTTATTCTCTGAGGGACATGGGAAGTGTGGGGTTTTAAGGGGTGTGATGTAATTTTTTTTTTTTTTTTTTTGCGGTACGCGGGCCTCTCACTGTTGTGGCCTCTCCCGTTGCGGAGCACAGGCTCCGGATGTGCAGGCTCAGCGGCCATGGCTCACGGGCGCAGCCGCTCCGCGGCATGTGGGATCTTCCCGGACCGGGGCACGAACCCGCGTCCCCTGCATCGGCAGGCGGACTCTCAACCACTGCGCCACCAGGGAAGCCCTGTGATGTAAATTTTGAAAGCATTCTGGCAAGGTCGCTTTGGCTGCTGTGCAGGGAAGCAAAAGTGGAAGCTTGAGACCAGTTAGGAAACTCTTATAAAGGTCCTGGTGAGAGATGGTTTGGACAGAAGGAAGCGAGAAGTGGTCGTATTCCGGATCCATTTTGAAGGTGGAAATGAAAGCCTTTGTTGATTGGTTGGTGGGGGATTAAGAGAAGGGAGCCAAAGATGCCTCCAGGGAGGGAGCTTCTGGAAGGACGTGATGAGATACTGAGATGGGGAGGACTGCTGGGTGAGGGGGTGGAGGTCGAGGAGGTGGGTTTGCACCTGCTAGTTTGCCATGTCCCTTAGACGTTGGCAGTTCAGGTAGGAAAGGTCAAGGGTGGAGAACCAGGTCGCTCCTTCTCCCCGAGCCCACTCACTCTGTCTTCTCTTGCTAACTCTTCCCCGTCCCACTGGTCCCGGCCCTTTCCTCCAATCACGGGTCAGAACCGAGCCAGCGGGAGTGGTCCTCAGGCCCCTCGTGGCAAGCTGACGGGCAGGGGCTCAGAGATCTCAGGATGAAATCACCCCTTCGAGGTCCCTAGAATGCCCTTGGGTGTCTAGTCCGAGCCCCTCCTTGTTCACACGAAGGAACGGGCGGAGGAGGGTGTGACTCGCCCACGTCACGCGCCGACACGGGAGCCCAGGCTGCCCGGGTACTGGGGCCCAGGGACCTGCGCAGACCCTGCCCCGCTGCATGCAGGTACCATGGAGTGCTACACGGAGGAGAAGGCCAACAAGATCAAGGCGGACTATGAGAAGAGGCTGCGGGAGATGAACCGGGACCTGCAGAAGCTGCAGGCTGCGCAGAAGGAGCACGCGCGGCTGCTCAAGAACCAGTCTCGCTACGAGAGGGAGCTCAAGAAGCTGCAGGCCGAGGTGGCCGAGATGAAGAAGGCCAAGGTGGGGTCCGGGGCGGGGGCTGGGGCGGGCGGGGCGTGGCCAAGGTGGAGCGGGGGCGGGCCACAGTGGAAGTGGGGGCGGGGCCAAGGTGGGGCGGGGGCGGGGCCGAGATGAAGAAAGCCTAGGTAGAGGCGGGGCTGGGTGAGTGAGGGCGGGGCGGAGATGAAGGCGTCAAAAGGGGGCTGGGGGGCAGGGGTGTAGTTTCAGACCCACTTACCATGTTAAAAATAATCATTGCTGTCAGCGTGGCTGCTTGCCTTGACACACGATATTGCCTCTTTCAGCCCCATCCTGGTCCTGGACCCGGTCCTCTTAGTGCGTTGTCCAGGGTGAAAGCACCTTTACCCCCGGAGGGGCAGGAGAGGGTCCCCAGGGACCCCGCCCCTCACGCAGTGCACGTGAGGCCTCCCACCAGTGCCACATTTGACTATACTCATAATAATAATAATTATGTAGTGATGATTGGATGTGGCTCTCCGCCAGTCCCCCAGCACCACGACCGACCGCATTGGGTCCCGAGGTGGAGCTGGAGAAAGCAGCTCAGGTGTCACTGCCACTTCCTCGGAGAGTGACTCCCGCCTCCTGGGGCAGCGCTGGGATGCAGACTCAGTTCTCTGCCGCCACCCTTTTCCAGTTGCCGTCGTCCGGGGCGCTCAAGTCTGGCTCCTGCCCCCCCGTCCGGCTGGGTCCTCATTCCCTCCTGGGCCCGAAGGTCCGTGCTGCCTTTACGTCCTCTGTCCCCTTGGCTGCCTGGTCCGCGTTCCTGCCCTGGCCCCAGCCCCCCATGTGCCCCAGCTCCCCGCAGCCTTGTGCCAGGCCCTGGGACAGGACCCCAGTGAGCTGCAGACAGCTGGCCTTGGGAACAGGTCCCACAGAGGGGACCACCCGGTGCCGTAGTAACTGCGTCCTCACCGCCCGACTGGGCTGGCGTTGACCGGTGTGCAGCGGAGAGAGATGATGCTGTGATGATGCAGATGCTGACAGGTGGGCCCTCAGCCATCAGGCTAGCCACCTCCCCTAGGCAGGCTCTGTCCCCAGCCACGCCTGGGCCACACATCCAGGGCCCATCAGCCTGTCCAGGGTGGAGAAGGGGCAGTCTCGCTCTGCTCAGACTGTCCGTCCTGCACTGGCCCTAGGGAGCTGCTTTGCCCCTGGGACCTCCACCGGCAGATGCTGATCCGGGCTGCAGGAGGAAGAGGGGGACTTGGGTCGGCGGGCGCCCTCTGGTGGTAGGAGGGAGGGACCAGGGCCTCGGTTGGCCCCATTTGGAGGCTGCACTGCACACTCTGCAGCTCCTGGAGCGTTCTGGGGGCTCTGCCTGCGTCCTAACTCTGTCTCCTGGAGGCTCCCTGGCTAACTCCTCTCGAGGCGGTCCTGGCTGGTGCCGGCGGGCCGTCATCTTAGCGGGAGGTGACTCTACTGTAGATCGTATGAGGGAGGAGCTTTCTATGGCTCTGAAGCCTGAAAAAATAATATAATAATGCCCAGGGTCTGTGTGAGGGACAGAGGGTCCCTGCGTGTTCCCGGGTTTCAATCTCAGCTTGCTCAGCCCTTCAGCCGGGGGCCCCGCTCTACCCGGCTAACTGTGCTCTTGTGAGCCTAGGGAAGAGGCTGAAAAGAGCACCCTTGGGCTGTCCCAGGGTGCCCAGCAGGGGCCCAGGGCTCCTGTCAGAAGCACCGAGGGCAGCCGTCAAGGATTCTAACCAGATGCCGCGAGAGCCAGTGCCCAAGACCCTGCCACCACAGTTCAGGGGCAGGCCCTGCGGTTTACAGAGGTGTCCTAAGGAGAGGAGACACTCAGAGCTGTGCTGGCCTCAGGTGCTGTGCTGTGCTGCCTGAAACGTTCCCACCCGTTCTGAGACCACCACCCCTGTGGCGACCTCCCTGGGACTTGGCCACACAGGCAGAGTTGGACAGATGGACCTTTGTCCGGAAAGACACGTTCCTCCCCGGGAAGGCTCTGGCCCCGGCTCCATATGAGGGCCGCCGTCCCAGTGTGCATGCGGCTCCCTGTGGGTGGGGCTTGGGTCCGCTGTAGCTTCCCCCCGACACAGCCTGCCTTCTAGGCAGAAGCCAGCGCAGTCCTTCCAGCCTCCCTCCCGGGCCGTTTCCTCTCTTAACTGTCCTCAGGGCAGGCTGGTGACATTCCTGGTGTGTCTGAGGCCTCGGTGGCAGAGGAGGGACAGCCCGCACCCGATTCTCATGGCGCCGTCACATGGAAGGAGTCTGACCCCTGTGCACTTTGCACTCTGTGCTCTGGGGCCAGGGGGGTGGGTGCTCCAAGGACCCAGCGCACGGCTCCCCATTGTGCCGGGTCCCCCCTGGCCTCCCAGATGATGCTCTCTGAGCCTTTGGCCGGCCCTCCGAGAGCTCGGCTCCAGGCTCTGTGCTTGGTCGCCGGCTCTGCTCTGACCTTGCCTGGTACCAACCCCACGGCCATGGTAAGAGCTGGATTTTGAAGCAAAGCGACCTGGGCCAGGAGTCCGGCCATCCCTTACTGCTTTTCTGACTTTAAGTCATTTTGTCTCTCTGAGGCTCCTTTCTTATTTATAAAATAGGAGTGATAATGCCTGTCGTGTTTGATCATCATGAGGACGGGGCTGGGCATGTAGTGTGGGCTCAGTAAATGATGCTGGTTTTTATCGCCGTCACCGTGAGAACCTGGCCTGGGAACGCGCCCCGTCGGCAGCTCAGCTGCGGGTGGGAGAGAGGACGCTGCTCCGTCCAGGCAGGACCACTTGCCTCTAGCAACTTAGGCTGGTCCCAGAATGTCTGGGCACTGGCAGCGGCTCTGCGTGAGGGCCACCAGGGGCTGTGAGCAGAGCACTGGGGGCCGTGGCTGGACCCTGCAGAGTGGTCCCATCTGCACGGCTGGGCCGGCAGTAAGGCCGCTCCCTTCGGTAGGTTGCCCAGGTGGTGGGACACCTTCGACTCCTGTGGACAACGTGGGGCCAGACCCCCTGAGGCACTGCCACCTGGTGGCTTCCACCCCGGCCTGGCATCCTCCGAGCCAGCCCCTCCACGCAGGCCTCGGGCCTCCCCTCAACCCCCCCCACCCCCCGCCCCGTCCCAGGTGGCCCTGATGAAGCAGATGCGGGAAGAGCAACACCGTCGGCGGCTGGCGGAGACCAAGAGGAACCGGGAGATCGCACAGCTCAAGAAGGAGCAGCGGCGGCAGGAGGTGAGGGCACCTCGAGGTTCCCCGGGCCCCCGGCCCCCCGCATGCCTGGCCGCCCCTTCTGGCCACGCGGGCCTAAGCGGTGATGGTGGTGCTTTGAGGAGAGGCGCAGCCCTACGCGGGAGGGCAGGACGGCCGCAGGAGCCCAGCCCAGTCCTTGTGGGCTTCCGAGCCAGGCCTCGAGCCCACCGCCGGGTAGGACCCTGCCCAGGTCACCAACAGCTTCCAGCCCTCTGCTCCAGCCTCCTCACCCATGGTGGGGAGGAGAGGCCGAGAGACGTGTCCTCGTGGAGAAAGAGACCCAAATGCTGGGTCCCCTTTACCGGCGAGTTTTAGCTGCACAAGGCGCTCACCTCCAGGGCCAGCCCGGGTGGAACGGGCTTAGGGCCCGGGTGTAGACCCCACCCTGTCCTCTCACCCACAGTTTCAGATCCGAGCTCTGGAGTCCCAGAAGCGGCAGCAGGAAATGGTCCTGAGGAGGAAAACCCAGGAGGTGAGCATGGCCCCTCCCCCACAGCCCCTGCCCTGCCCCCCTGTCCTGAGAGCACCCCCCTGTGGCCCCGGCTCCCTCTGGCCACGTGCTGACTTGGGGTGGCCCCCGTGGGAGGGCCTTTCTCACCTAGAGTGCTGAGGCTGGGGGGGTGGGCTGCAGGCTCTGGTCCAGATGCCTGCCGCAGTGGTTAACTTTTCAAAAGGACAGGGAGCCTCTTTTGTGTCCATTTCACGTTGGAGACCCTTTGGACCTTTCTCAGTCCCAAACCCAGGCCAGGACGGAGCGGCCCTGTATTCTCCTTGCCCCGCGCCCCAACCTGGGCCTTTCCGCAGGCTGGGGGCACCCTGTCCACTGGGTCCTGCTCCTCTGGGCCCCCAGGTTTCTGCACTGAGACGTCTGGCCAAGCCCATGTCTGAGCGGGTGGCGGGCCGAGTGGGACCGAAGTCGCCCGTGCTGGACTCGGGCGCCGAGGTGTCGGCCAGCACCACCTCGTCCGAGGCCGAGTCGGGGGCGCGCTCCGTCTCCACCATCGTGCGCCAGTGGGACCACAAGATCAGCCACTTCTTGGAGAACCACCCCATGCCCACCGTGTCTGGTGCCCGCCCTGCCAGGTGAGGCGACCGGGAGCCCCTGGGGGAGGCAAGCGCCAGGGTCCCCTCGACCGTCGGCTGCAGGGGCTGAGGGTGGTCCTGCCCCCGCCCCTTTGCCTCTGCCCCCCCAGAAAGAAGTTCCAGAAGAAGGGGGCCGGCCAGAGCTTCAGCAAGGCCGCCAGGCTCAAGTGGCAGTCGCTGGAGCGGAGGATCGTCGACATCGTCATGCAGAGGATGGCCATCGCCAACCTGGAGGCTGACATGGAGCGGCTCATCAAGGTGCCCCCCAGCTCCCCCCACCCCCCGTCCCTCCTCCCTGCGGGCAGGGCCGCCGGCCTGGGCAGCAGCCTGAGGCCTCCTCCCTCCCCCCAGAAAAGGGAGGAGCTGTCCCTCCTGCAGGAGGCCTTGAGGAGGAAGCGGGAGCGGCTGCAGGCCGAGAGCCCGGAGGAGGAGAAGGGTCTGCAGGAGCTGGCAGAGGAGATCGAGGTGCTGGCGGCCAACATCGACTACATCAACGACAGCATCGGCGACTGCCAGGCCACCATTGTGCAGCTGGAGGAGACCAAGGTGCCTGTGGGCGGGGCAGCGGGAGGGCGCCGGGGCCCGGGGTCAGCAGCCCTGGTGACGCGGGCCCTCCGCCTCCCGGTCCAGGAGGAGCTGGACTCCACAGACACGTCGGTGGTCATCAGCTCCTGCTCCCTGGCCGAAGCCCGCCTCCTGCTAGACAACTTCCTCAAGGCGTCCATCGACAAGGTAGGCCGGCGGCGGGCAGCCCCGGGATCCGCCCTTGAGGCGAAGCGTACAGCGCCCGGCAGCGTCCCTCACAGGCGCCGGCGAGCACCGAGGCTGCAAAGCGGGCTGACGGCTTGCTGCGTGCGCGGCTTTCACGAGATGACGGGGCCAGAGGCTTGGCGTGGCACCTGGCACACAGCAGGGCCTCCAGCGGGGGCGACGCTGGCATCTGGTGCGAGCCCGTCCAGAGTAGGGCCGGGCCTGAGCCCGCGGAGGTGGAGGGGGCAGCGTGTGTGTGTGTGTGTGTGTGTGTGTGTGTCTGTGTCTGTGTGTGTGTGTGTGTGTGCTTCCGGTGGGGCAACAGGAACAGACATGCTCCGCCCAGGAGTGGGGTCAGTGGTATCGTGCAGGAACAGAAGGCATCCCTTCGCCTGTGTCGGTCCCCGGTCCCCTCTGCCCGACAGAGCGCTGGCCGTGGGGACTTCCTTCCCCTGGGGTCTGTGCCTGCGGGGCAGCTCGGGGAAGGGGCAGAGGGGCCTGGCCTCCTCGACCCCTCGCCCGCCCAGGGAGCTCTCGCAGCTCTGCTTCGCCACTCGGGAGCATGTTCCTCCGCCGGGGCTGCGGCGGCCAGCACCGCGGACGGGGGGCGTAAACAGCAGACGCCTACTGCCCCCGGTCCTGGAGGCTGGGGTCAGAGATCGAGGTGTAGGCGGGGCGGGTCCCTCTGAGCCTCGCTCCTGGGCCTGTAGACTCAGCTTCGCCCTTCCTGAGGTCCTCCCTCTGTGTGTGTCTGTGTCCTGATTTCCTCCTCTTATAAGGACACTGGTCACAGGGGTTAGGGCCCCCTCTCGAGACTTCATTTTAACGTCATGCTCTCCTGAAGAGCCCGTCTCCAAACACAGTCACGTTCTGAGGTCCTGGAGATTACAGCACCTACACATGCGTTCTGGGGATACGATTCTGCCCATGACGGGGAGTGTGCCCCCCAGCGTGGATGCGGGGGAAACTAGGGGGGCTGGGGTGCATCACAGGTCTGCGATGGGCACAGGCTGGGGCCTGGGAGCCAGCGGGGAGGCGTCTGGTTGGGAGCAGATCCTGGGAGGGCAGTGACGGGGGCCCCCCCAGCCCCAGGCCGGGAGGGGTAACCCCAGGCCTCCTCGCTCCCTGCCCTCAGGGGCTGCAGGTGGCCCAGAAGGAGGCCCAGATCCGGCTGCTGGAGGGACGGCTGAGGCAGACAGACATCGCGGGCCCCTCCCAGAACCACCTGCTGCTTGACGCCCTGCGCGAGAAGGCCGAGGCCCATCCCGAGCTGCAGGCCCTCATCCACAACGTGCAGCAGGGTACAGGGCGGGGGGCAGGCCTCGGGGCCCCCAGGGACCCCCGGGGCTCCCTGCCTCCCGCCTCAGAGACCCTCCCTCCCCCAGGCTCCCCGGAGGCCGCAGTCCAATCCCAGAGGGTGAGGGGTGGGAGGGAGGGGGAGGGCTCGGTGGGGCCTCACCCCTCGGTTCCCTCCTCCCTGGCAGAGAACGGCTACGCCAGCACAGATGAGGAGGTGTCTGAGTTCTCGGAGGGGAGGTGAGTTTCCAGGTTGGGAGCGAGCATGTGCCTGGGGCTGGGTTGGGGGGTTGCCGGGGGGTCAAGGGCTGAGCCTGGGCTTGGGGGCTCTTTGGGACCCATGAACCTAAGTCCCAGGGAGCCGGGACATCAGCTGTCGGCATCCTGGCCCTCCTCTGCTTTTTCCTTAGCTTCTCCCAGTCATTCACCATGAAAGGCTCCACCAGCCATGACGACTTCAAGTTCAAGGTGAGCCCCACCAGAAGGCGGCCGGGGGCGGGGGGCTTCCCGCAGCCTGATCCCCACCTTCCTGGGGCTCTACCCCTACCCTCAGCCCCAACCCAGTACTGCCTCCATCTGGGATGCGGTGGCCAAGAAGGGTCTGACCTGGAAAGGGTCGGGGTGCCCAGATGTGTGACCCGTTACAGCCCATTCCTTTTGAAGTGGGTGGAATGACATCATCATAGCCCGAGGCCTCGCTGTCAGAACTCACCCACTTCCCCACCAAGACTCTGCCTCCTGATGTGAGTCAGAGACCCACCCTGGATGTCTAGTTACTGTGCGTGCGGATTGCTGACTCAGCAGGGAGGGAGTCTGTCTGACACTGAGGGAGCAGCTGCTAGACTAGACGGAACCACGAAACAGGACTGAGTAAAGAGAGAAGGGAGAGCCCTGCAGACTGGGAGCGGCGCCCTGTGCACAGCCTCTGAGTAACTGATTAGCTGGTGAGCAGCAGAGGTCAGCCTGCCATTCTGTCTGCGAAGTCTAAAGAAGGGCAGCAGAGGCATTTCCTGTCAGTCTGGCTTCTCCAGAAGCCTCGGGAGACGTGCCTGGGTCGTGTCTGCCGGGGCCCTTCCATCACTTCCTCTGCCTCGGGCCGGCGGCGCATCTCCCCGCTGGAGTTCCCCCAGCTCCCCGTTCTGTGCCATCGTGTTTGGGCAGTGTGTCCACCCAGCCCTTCCTGTCTCAGGGTGAGCCCAAGCTGTCCGCCCAGATGAAGGCCGTGTCTGCCGAGTGCCTGGGACCCCCGCTGGAGGTGTCCACCAAGAACATCACTAAGTCCCTGGCCTCCCTCGTGGAGATCAAAGAGGACGGAGTGGGCTTCTCCATCCGAGATCCCTACTACCGGGACAAGGTCTCTCGGACCATCAGCCTGCCCAGCAGAGGGAGCACTTTGTAAGGAGGGAGCGGAGTGGTGGGGGCGTGGGTGGGCCCGGGAGGTGGGCCCGGGCCTCACCGGGCCCTGCATTCCAGCCCCCGGCAGTCTCGAGGAGCGGAGACGTCCCCTCTGACCCGAAGGAAGTCATATGACCGAGGGCAGCCCATCAGGTGAGGACACGTTCTAGACCCTGGGGGCAGGAATCGCTGGGAGGCCCACTGAACACCGTCCTGCACACTTTCATCCGGCCCCGCTCGGCCCCCCCCCCCCCCCACGGCCCCTTCCTCACTTCGTCAGCTGCGGCTCAGGAAACAGTCTCTCCATAAGCACCTGAGCTGGTGGCCAAGGCCGCTGCTAAAAACTGCCGGCTGCCGTGAGCTCAGCGTGGGCGGATTTGCAGTGGCCTGGCCTGGTCACGGGGCCAGTGGGCTCAGCCCCGTTCACGGCCAGGGGTCCTTGGAAGGCCTCAGCCCCTTTCAAGGTCTTGTCCTGTGGGCGGAGCGTAGGTGAGTAAGGACAGTCCTGGGAGGGGATGCAGGACCGAGGACAGTCCCCAGCCGGCCAGCCACTCACTTACGGGGCCCCACGGGCTTCTTCGGGTATCCCGATGCCTCTCAGGGTCGCCTTAATTTTCAGAGATGTTCGGTGGCCTCCCCAGGTCACACAGCGAAGTAGCAGAAGGGCAGGGGCTCAGGATGACCTCATGCACCTGCCTTGTCGGGAGGGGGACATGCGCCTGTCCCTCCCTCCGGTCCAGCCGCCCATGCCCGTGGCTGCAGATGGGCCTTTGGTGGGAGGAGTTGCAAGGGCATCTGTGCACCCGGGGCCCCACAGACCATCCCGCCCCCCGTGACAGAGAGAACACACTGAGTTGCAATTGGGGGGAATGTAGGCTGGTCTCGTGATGACCCTCCAAAGGGAGGGAGGATGGGCTGAGCCTGAGGACCACCCTCCAAAGAGCAGGGCCGTGGGTGCTGGAAGGGGTGGCGTCACGAGGCCTTGGACTCTTCCCTGGAGATCAGGTCGCGCTGTTTGTGGCAGTTGTGTTGTCAAGTCACCGTGAACACGACTTAGCGAATCCTGAGCCGTTGTTCCCGGGAAATACAGGGCTGGGCTCCTGGGAGCCTCTGGTCCCAGCGTTTTCATCAACCCGTCATGTGAGTTTCTGTTTAAAGACACCTAATCCAATATGTACCATTGACTCATTAATATTGAACTCAGGGCCAACAGCCCTAGAGCTCACGCCTGAACGTAGCTCATCTAACACGTATCTTCTCTGTAAATCACGTCCCAGCTTCCTTGAGCTCCGGACACCAGGTGGCCCTGCAGCACCATCTTCGGGGCCATTTTAAACACTGAACTCACCAACCAAAAGCACAAACATTTGAAAATCATGGCACTAAATAGACTGGAAAGGGCGCTGTGTACACTGTGAGGGAGGTAGGGCCACCTCTTTTGACCTCAGCTGGGAAGATGTGCACTTGGGTCCTCATGCCTGCAGATGACCAGGAACCCTGCGGGTGTTGTTTGGGGCTGACAGATAGGTTTTGGCGAGCAGGTGAATTAATTCCCAAATGCGGAACCCACGGATCACGAGGACCAACCCCTGGGGGCCGAGCAGGAGCTGGGCCGTAGGACCCCCTGCCCTGCCGGCCGCACAACCAGACGGAAGGTGGTGCAGGCGACGCCGCGTGCGCATGCCCGTGGGCAGAGGCGCGGTGACTGACGGCTGCCGCTCTGTCCTGCTCACCTGCCAGGTCCACAGACGTGGGGTTCACGCCCCCCTCATCCCCTCCCACTCGGCCCCGGAACGACCGAAATGTCTTCTCTCGTCTCACCAGTAACCAGAGCCAGGGGTCGGCGCTGGACAAGTAAGAGCCGGGCGCCGGGGGGCGGGGGGCGCAGAGGGGACAGGGAGGCTGCAGGCGGGTCCTGGCCGCAGGCAGGCGGGCAGCGGGGAGACGCTAGGTGTGCTGCGCTGGCCCTTCTCCCGGCACCTCTGCCCTTTCTGTGCTGCCCGTGGACCCCTCCCGTCCCCTGAGCGTGTGGGGACCACAGGAGAGGGCACGAAGGAAGCCACGGGGCCAGGCCCAGGCAGTCGGGCACGCCGAGGGCCTACCCAGAGCTGCCCCTGCCTTCTCTGCTGATGCTGATTCTTCTCTGAAGCCCCTCCCTTCGCTTCAGTCACGCACACAAGCCCCGCCCCCGCTAATGTTCAGGCCACGCCCCAGCGCCCTTGTGGAGGGTCCCTGCAGAAGGAGACCCCGTTTCTGTCACATGGTGGGGTCAGCTCACCCCTACTGAGCGCTCTCGCTGGACACTCACCTCCCAGTGCGGTGGGCACCGCCCCCCGGCGCCGCCCCAGGCTGGCACACACGTGATTCCGCCCGGAGTACATAAACCAGCCGCGAGGACTAAGAGGAGATGAGGCTCAGGGGCCCCGGGACACCTAGAAAGCAGCCGAGTTGGGCCCACACCTGGGATCTCTGACTTGTGGGCCTCTGCGGTGGCGAAGGGAGAGGCCCCGCCCTCCTGTGCTCCCCTCCGGGCCCCCCACACTGCTGGGCACCCCCGACACCCAACCTTCTGCAGCCCCCGGAGGGCTCCTCTCGGCTCCAACAGCTCCTCTGTCCTTTGGCGGAGCCCAGGCTACAAAGTGCTACTCCTTTGCCTGCATCACCTCTTCTCACAGAGGCAAAACATCGCTCCTGCCCCAAACCTGCCGTGGCCCCCCTTGCGGGAAGACAGCACCGAGCCCAGCCCACGCCAGCCAGGGGACCCCCATGCCAGCCAGGGTGCCCCCATGCCAGCCAGGGTGCCCCCATGCCAGCCAGGGGACCCCCATGCCAGCCAGGGTGCCCCCATGCCAGCCAGGGGCCCTTCACACCAGCCAGGGGACCCCCATGCCGGCCAGGGGCCCTTCACACCTTGACAGGTCCCTCTCAGCAGCTCTGGGTGGGACCCTGGCATCCCAGCCCCGGGGGCTTCCAGACCCCGGTCCTGCCCGGTGGCCCGGGTGTCGGGCCCACGTGTGTGCAGAGGCAGCTGCCGGGCACCGTCCAGCGGCCCGTGGGGCCCGTGCTTGGGGATCAGCAGGTCCCTGAAGCTCTGCTGGGAGAGGCCTGCTCCTGGGAGGGGTGGGAGGAGGCGCAGCGTCGCTCAGGGGGCAGGGGGCCCCCAGCTTGTGCAGTGAGGCAGCCGAGATCCTGGGACCAGCAAGGCCCGTGTCCCCTCTGCCCCTCCGCACCCCCATCCCCGCCCCAAGCTCCCCGGCCTGCCCCACCTCCTCTCCGCTGCCCTCAGGCCCTCCTTCCTCTCCTCTCTCCGCTCCCCCTGCAGAGAATAACCACCCTCTGACCTCCCCGTGCTGCTGCCGCCTCTGCTCCCTCGTGTGTGTCCCTCTCTCCCCCTAATCCAGCTAATTTTCTGCCCCCAGGTCTGATGACAGCGACTCCTCTTTGTCGGAGGTCCTGAGGTACACAGAATGGCTCGCTGCTCCCTTTCTGTCCCCCTTCCCCGCACCCTGGCCTCAGCATGCGGCCCCTCCTCTCCGTGGCTCCCCAGACCCCCTCCCGCCCTTCTCACCCCTGGTTCCTCTCTCGTGGGTGCTTCGTGGCCTCTGACTGCGCCAGGCTGGAGCTGGGGGCTCTGGAGGGCATGGCTTCTGGTGGCTTGTCACCGGGTGGGAGGGGCGGGCACGGGAGCCTGGGGGGCCGGAGCCCTGGAGGAAGGCTGCTGGAGGGTCGCGCAGGCTCAGCGTCCCGACTTTTACTCAGCTGTGTCGGGGGCTCCCTCACCGACCTTGGCTCTGAAAGAGAAGTGGCCCTGCCCACGACTCCTGGCCCAAAGGCCAGGAGTACCAGGAGACCTTTCTCCCTCAGCCAGCCCCGCGCACACGCACACGCGCGCCCACACGCACACACGCGCGCCCACACGCACATGCACACACGCGCGCATGCGCACCCCTCCTGCTGCCCGTAACAAGGGGCAAGTCCCAGGACCTGGTGGGCCTGAGCCCCGGCTGGGAAAGGGCCACCCTGGGCTGAGGGCTCCCTCTGCTCTTCCGGGGCAACCGCCACTCACTGTTCCTGCCCCCGGGGGTGACGCCCCTGGCTGCAAGGCTGCCACCCACCCCCTCACCCCCTGGCCCCTCCCATGGGCGGAGGGTTATCCTTGTAACTTGGGGTCTTCCCACTGCTGTCTTGGGCTCCTTCCCCGGCTCCTTCCCCTGGGCCCAAGCCAGCGTCAGAAGCGGGGAGCTGGGGGCAGGACTGTTCGCGTGCCTGCGACAGCGGGGACAGCTGGGCCTGTCCAGCCGCCGTCCGTGGGGGCGCCGGTGGAGTCCGCGGGCTCTTGAGCAGCTGCGGGCAGGGCGGGGCATCGGTCACGTCAGACGCTCTCGGCCACAGGGGCGGCGCTGTCTTTGGAAAGAATAGGCCATGTTTCAGACGTGCACGTGGCTTGGCCAGGGGCTCGTTCCTAGAGACCCTCAGTGGGAAAAAAAATCCTCCTCCTCAGGCCCTCCAGGAGGCTGGTGTGTAGCGAAGTCCTCAGGTCCGCTCAGGACAGGCGTCCTTCACCTCTGAGTGTTTGTGGGGAGGAGGGGGCCATGCCAGCTCCGCTCCCCACAGGGGCCTGCACTTTCTTCCCACAGAGCTGAGCAGGGCTCCCCAGAGGGACTTAGCCCTTTGCAGATGACAGTCACGGATCTGACCACACTGGTCCAAAGGGGCCCAGGTGGAGGTGACGTGCACGCCTGCATGCGCGCGTCTCTGCCCCGGCGTGGCGGCCTGGGCGCCCTCCCTCTCCGCACTCCTCCACCCTCCCTGTGGACGCCGAGGTGCTGGAGGAGCCCATCCAGCTCTGGGGCCTCTGCCCCGCCCAGCTGGGGCCTGGGGGCATGTGTGTCTTGGGTTCTGGGTCAGGCAGGCGATGGAGGAGACTCCCGTGTGTCCTGGCCCCTGGCCGTGCCCGGCCGGGCTTGCTCCCCAGAAGTGCTCAGGATGGCAACTGAGAGGCTGCACCACAGGCCCCCGTCTGCACGGCTCTCGGACCTGGGGGGCTGTGGCTGGAGCCCCTGCCACAGCCCGAGTGCCCCTGCGCCTGTCCCTCACCCGGGAGCCTCGCTCAGCCTGGCCGCGGTCCCGGGCTGACGGGCGCCTCTCTCCCTCTCTCCCGGGAAGGGGCATCATCACCCCGGTCGGAGGAGCCAGGGGCGCGCGGACGGCCCCGCTGCAGTGCGTCTCCATGGCCGAGGGCCACACCAAGCCCATCCTCTGCCTGGACGCCACGGATGAGCTGCTCTTCACAGGGTCCAAAGGTGGGCGGAACCCGGACCAGCCAGGTGGGGTCAGGGCCTCCCGCCCTCCCGCTCCCTTTGCCAGAGCGGGCTGCGCAGGAGATGGGATCACAGCCGCCAGGTTGAGGAGGTGGGGTCTCCTGCCGGGGCTCAGGGCTCCCCACCCCGGGCCTCCCCTCCTAGCTGGCTCTGGGGTCTCCATCCAGTACCTCCTTCCAGACCTGCCTCCGGAACTCCAGGAAGCGTGTCAGGTGCCCCGCCTTTGCTCATCTCAGCCCCTCCCCGAGCCCAGCACTTAGGGCTGCGCACTTCCTACGATTCCTTAATCCCAGCGACAGTCAGAAAACGTTACCTTCTGGCAGGAAGAGCAGCTGTGCAGGAGGTAGCTAATAGAACAGTGGGAAGTGTGTATACACCCACCTGCGTGGCAGGAGGGAGAGGGTTGTGAATCGAGGTGAGGTTCATTGCTTCCAAGTTTTCCCCCTGAGACTTGCTTGCCATCGTTCGTTAATTTGGTCGGCGATTGGCAGGCACGGGAGCTTTACTCCAGCCCCGGCGATGCCCCATGAACCTGGCGTTGGTGGGCGTTTGCCCGAGAAGCCCTGGTGGGAAGTGCCGGGCTCGTCCGTGCGCCACGGGAGCAGGCGGGAGCACGTTTCCACCCCCGGACCCGGAGCCCATCCGCTGGGCAACCCTGGACCACCTCCCCTGGCCTTGGCGGCCCCGGTGGCTGTGGGGAAGGGAGTTCCCCGGGCCCCGGCCGTGATGGCTGTCCCCCACTCACGCCCGCTCTCTCGCAGACCGCAGCTGTAAGATGTGGAACTTGGTGACGGGGCAGGAGATCGCAGCTCTGAAGGGTCACCCCAGCAACGTGGTCTCCATCAAGTACTGCAGCCTCTCTGGGCTCGTGTTCTCCGTGTCCACCTCCTACATCAAGGTGTGGGACATCCGAGACTCGGCCAAGTGCGTCCGGACCCTCACGTAAGTCGTCTCGCCCGGCTCGCACTGGTGGTGGGGCAGGAGCCAGGACCCAGCCCAGGAGACCCGCGAGGGACAGTCCAGCCCTTACCTCTGACCCTGCCTCTCTTCCTCACGGGCAGGTCCTCAGGCCAGGTGGTCTCAGGGGACGCCTGTGCGGCTGCGTCCACCCGCACCATCACCAGCGCTCAGGGAGAGCACCAGATCAACCAGATTGCCCTCAGCCCCTCGGGCAGCATGCTGTATGCCGCTTCGGGCAACGCCGTCCGCATCTGGGAGCTCAACAGGTCGGGGAGGGGCCCGGGCAGGGGCGGGGACCCCCGGGGCGGCCCCGGGCTGCAGGCGGCTCGTGCCTGGGTCTCCATCTTGCTCTGAGGGGGGATAGTCCCCTGGCCGGCATATCACCCCAGGGTAGACCCCCAACCCCACCCCAGGGTCCCCCCGATCCAACCCCCGCACCCCCGGCTGGGCCTCTCCTCCCCTACAGGTTCCAGCCCGTCGGCAAGTTGACTGGCCACATCGGCCCTGTGATGTGCCTGACGGTCGCCCAGACCTCCAGCCAGCACGACCTGGTGGTGACCGGCTCCAAGGACCACTACGTTAAGGTACGGAGAAGTCCTTGACCTTGACCTTGAGGCCGGGCTCAGTGGCGGCTCTGTTCTCCTCCTACTCTCCTTACCTTGGCCCTCTCCCTCCACTGCCTTGGGACTCATGGGAAATAATGAGAGCCCTGGGGATTTATGCTGAAAAATCACCCCCAAGGAGCAAGGTCTGTGCAGGAGGCCAAGACTGACGCGTGATCTTGTACATGTGCTGAAAAGTCAGAAAGAACCTAAGTGTCCACAGGTAGAACAACAGGCAAGAAAATTAGGGCAAACCCACAGGACGGGATGCAGCACAACTGAGTACACGATAAATACGAAAAAAACCCACAAAGAGCACAAGTCAGCCCTGGTGCTATTTGCTCCCTGGTTGTGTCATTGCAAACGTAGGTACAGGGCTGGAGACTGGGAAGCAGTGGATAAAAAGGGAAAGAGGGCGGTGGGGTTGTGATGAATGGTTTTATTTAAAGTACAAGTACTGTTATATTTATTTATTAAAAAATTGAGTAGGAGGCTCACGCCCCAAACCCACCTTGAGTCAGCCTCCCTGCCCCCAGTTCCTGTCCCCCGGGAAGCCCCCCCCACAGCCTCCCTCCCGCCCCTCCTCCGCAGATGTTCCAGCTGGGTGAGTGTGTGACGGGCACCGTCGGCCCCACCCACAACTTCGAGCCCCCGCACTACGATGGCATTGAGTGTCTGGCCATCCAGGGGGACGTCCTGTTCAGCGGCTCCCGGGATAACGGCGTCAAGAAGTGGGACCTGGCGCAGCAGGAGCTCATGCAGGTGCAGTGGGCTGCGGAGAGGCGGTCCCCGGGCAGGGCTTGGGGGCCCTGTGTCCTGGCCCAGAGCCCCCCAGGCCTGCCACTTCTGCAGCCTCTTCCCCACCTGTGTTTACCCCCCTGGCCAGCACCCTCTTCCCCCAGTGCCCCCCCGGTCTACACCCTCTTCTTCCCCCCAGTGCCCCCCCGGCCGACACCCTCTCCCTCCTGTGCCCCCCCACTGGCCGTCACCCTCTTCCCCCCAGTGCCCCCCTGGTCTACACCCTCTTCCCCCCAGTGACCCCCCCGGCCGTCACCCTCTTCCCCCCAGTGACCCCCCCGGCCGTCACCCTCTTCCCCCCAGTGCCCCCCCCGGTCTACACCCTCTTCTTCCCCCCAGTGCCCCTCCCCCGGCCGGCACCCTCTCCCTCCTGTGCCCCCCCACCGGCCGTCACCCTCTTCCCCCCAGTGACCCCCTGGCCAGCACCCTCTCCTGCCTCCACCATCTGCCTTCAGGCAGCAGCTCTCAGGAAGGGTCTGCTCTCAGCCCCTGGTCTGACCAGTCTCCCCCTTCCTTCTCTTCCGACCCCTCTGAGGGCTAAAGGTCTCTGTACCAGTGCAGGGTCTCAGGGTGGAGCATGGGAGCAGGAATGAGGGACTCACCTCTAGAGCCTGGGGCAGGGCTCCCCGCTTCTCGCCCTCACGGCTCGCTCCTCCCGCAGCAAATCCCCACGGCGCACAAGGACTGGGTGTGCGCCCTGGCCTTCGTCCCGGGCCGCCCCATGCTGCTGAGCGCCTGCCGCGCAGGCGTCATCAAGGTCTGGAACGTCGACAACTTCACGCCCATTGGCGAGATCAAGGGCCACGACAGCCCCATCAATGCCATGTGCACCAACGCCAGGCACATCTTCAGCGCCTCCAGGTGGGTGCCGGGCAGAGAGCTCTGCTCCTGTTCTCCACCCTGTCCCGGGCGCTGTCCCCGAGGCCAGGGCATGGAGCAGACCCCGCGGCGCCCCTGGCCTGAGCCCGCCTTCACAGAGCGCCCAGGGGGGTGCTGGGCCCCAGGCTGGGACCACCCCCCGTGTCCCAGCCCTTCCTGCCCCTGACACAGCAGCCTGGACCCCTGTGCAGGTATCTCAGACCACAGAGCAGCCCGCCTCCCTCAGCCCCAGCTCTGGTCCCATCCAGGGACGCCCAGGCCCTCTGTCCCAGGGGCAGCTGCTCAGACGGCCTCTTCTTTTTCCTTCTTGTTCCGACCACGTTCCCTGTCTCCGCCTCCCCCTTCCCGCCTCCCCCTGCCTCTCCCCCCACAGTGACTGCCGGGTAAAGTTGTGGAATTACGTCCCTGGACTCACCCCCTGCCTTCCGCGCCGAGTCCTGGCCATAAAGGGCCGAGCCACCACCCTGCCCTGACCTCCGCGCCCCTCCGCTCTCCTCTCTCCACCCCCATCCTCCCCCTCTTGCCTTTCCCCTCTTTCTCCACTTCGATCTGAGCTGCTTCTTGACGGTACGAGATTGTTTTACTCCTCTCCCTTCTCTCCCCCCGTATCCTGCCTGCCCCGAGATTGCCCCGCCTGCCCCTCTTCTTTCCGAGCATGGACGGGGGGCAGACCCCCAGGAGAGGGGTGCCAGGGGGCAGAGAGCAGAGGGGGAGCATTCAGGCCTGGACAAGAAAACAAAATAGCAACAACGGAGAGCAGCCGTGCTCAGAAGCCTGTGGGGCCTTGGTGACCGCAGGCCCCTCCCTCTGCCCAGCTCCCCTCCACCCTTGCAGCCACCCTCGGCCCAAGTAACGCTTGCCCCTGGGTCCCAGCCCCGCCTGGCAAGTTGGGGGATGTGGCCCGTGCTTTGTTCGAGGGTGGCCCGCCGTGGCCTCTTCAGGAATTGACCAGCCCTCTCTTGCTCCGCCCAGTGACCTGACAGTGAAGTTCTGGAGTGCCCGGCGCCTGGTACCCAGCGGCCCCCACTAGAAGTGAGCTCAGAGGACAGCCTGACCCTCGGCCCAGCGGGGCGGCGCCCGGGGGACAGAGGCTGTGGGCCTCCTGCCCACCTTCCTCTCCCCGACCTTCCTACGGGACACTGCCCCCTCCCGGCCCCTCCTCTTGGGGACAGGGAGGTCGGGGAGCTAATTAAGCTGTGAAGCCAAATTCCCCTCATTTCTCTCCCTGCAGCCTGCCCCCACCCCCCCACCTGTCCCGGGTTCTCTTGCCGCGCTGGCCACGCCCTTCCTCCAGCCTTGGCCCGGGGGGCCTGTCCGGGAGGTGGGGCAGCCCTCTCCGTGCCCCTCCGGCCAGCAGGCCTCCCCTACATTCTCTGGCCCAGCCACTGCACCTGCCTCTGAGCCCAGAAAGATAGCCCTCAGGTAACCATGGAAACCAGGTGCAGGCAGCTGGCCCTGCAGCTGACCTTAGCCCCTCGGCCACCAGTGGCCACTCCCCGTGGACCCCAGCAATTCTTTGGGTCCCTTTCTGCTGGGGCCACGGTGGAGCTGCTAGAAAGATTCCTTTGGGGAGACGGTCAGCGTCCTTCAGTTATTTAATTTATTTTTTAGTTTTATTTTTTGCTGTTGCCTCCTGGAAACTGACTTGAAGTTTCTTCCCACAAGCTTGTTCCTTCAGCTCTTAGGGGCCAGCAGTCCCAGAGGGGATCCGCCCCCCGCCCTCCATTTGCTTTGCAGAGGAGGGCGGCTCCCCTTTGACTCTGCAGCCTGGGCCCGTCCCCGACCTCACCCGGGGGCCGCTCTAGTGCCCCCGCCTCCGGCCGCTTGGCGCGTCAGTGCCTTCCTACGCCGGGGCCTGGCACCCGCCCCGGGCAGCCTTACACCAGCCATGCCCGCAGAGCCACATGTGTCTTCTCACCCGCGGGGTCTCCTGCCCGCTGTCCCCACTCCCAGAACCCCGGGTGGGCCACGTAGGAAGCAGCTCGGAAGACCGTCCACCATGAAGGGGCTTGGACGGCACGCCCGGCCTGGCCCCTCCCCAGCCCCCCTGCATCTCACCCCGGCCAGGCAGAGCCCCTGGCGTCTTTCCCTGGTTATTCAGGAGACTTGCGTTCAAGCCTTAACTGGCACGGGCCAGGGTCTCTCCCTGTAGGGCCAGCGGTGAGGATGGACTCCACTGAGTTTCTCCTTTCCTGGGGGCCGTGGACTCCCCGCTCCCGGGATGTTGTTCAATCCGCATTCTTTTTCTTTTTACACACTTTCTCTGACGCTTAACTGGTCTTGCGCTTCCTGGCCTCACTCAGTCTGAGCGCCGGGAGCCCCAGCTCTGTTCAGAAGACGCAGTGACTTTTGGATCTTCCGGAGGTGGCCCTGTGCTCTCCCCTCGGTGCCCCTCCCCACGTGGCCAGGGCAGAACTCGCCCTGTCCCCACTGCTCCGAGCTGCCCCCCAGCTCAGAAAGCCGTCCTGCTGTGAGGGCCCCCTGCTGGACTTGGGGTCGACGATGGGGGAGCAGACGTGCAGCAGGGACACGCCCAGAGCCGGGACAGTGTCTTCAGGACTGGAAATCCCTCCTGCTGGGCCATCGCGGGGGTGCCGGGAGCCCCCTCGGCCGCTCAGAAGTGGGTGCAATTCTCCTCTCGGGCCCCGGCCCTCCCCCCACCTCAACAGAAAGCTTCACCCTTGCCTCCTGTAAGGAAGAATCTGCGTGACTGTTTACAAGCTGTAGAAACACAAGGCTGGAGGCCTCGGCCTGGGGCCAGCGGGCAGCGGCCGCAGGCCTGTCCTTGCACAGACGGGCCCTTGGGCCCGTGAGAGGTGCTCAGAGGCCCTGCCCGTTTCCTGCTGCTTCTCGTGGGTCAGCTACCTCACGGCAGGCTGGCTCTGCTGTCCTGGCGGGAAGCACTGACTCTGAACTTGAGGTCTCGGGAGCCTCTCCCAGCTGTGCTCCAGAGCACTGAAGTCTGCCCGCTCCTTCGGGGATGGGCTGGGTACATGGTTGGGGGGCCCCCAGCGCCCCTCGATGCACAAGCATCCTCAATGTGGAAGCACAAAATGGTTGTGATTTGAGCACAAGCCAGGGCTGGTGGCAGGCGGCCTGGGCAAACCCGGCCGGGAGGCTCCTCCCAGGAGGCTCTGCCCAGCCGGAGACCGAGGACGCCCGCTTCAGGGGCTGCCCTCGCTCCGACAGGGCTCGGCCCGCAGCCTGTCCTGATTCCGGGACGCATCCTACTACTTCCGCCCTGCTGTGCCCACCCAAAGGCTTGCAGGGCTGGGGGCCCCGGAGTGGCGCCCTTTTTCCCCGACATCCCGAATTGTTGAATGCTCGATCCCAGGTCCATCCCAGCCCCACTGACCCGTATCCTGTCCCGGGGCTGAGCCCCGGGAAAGCTCTCAAAGCTGGCTGGCAAGCGCCCCTGACGGGACCGTCTTCCGGCCACTGCCCACGGCCGTCTCGGCGCGGTCCTGGGCCAGGCCTCTGCTCAACGTTAACCAGGCCAGCGTTCGCTTCCATCTGCAGGGCTGGCTCCTCCGAGGCACCTGGAGTTGACTCGAGCTTGCCAAGGAGAGGGGAAGGCTGAGAGAGGCCAGCACGCCCGAGCCTTTGAGGCGGTCCGGGTGCCGCCTTCCACCCCTTGGGAGGCCATCTGTGGGTCCAGGCATGGTCCGGCCCTGCTGCCCGCCAGGGGCCGGGTGGCTCGGGCAGAGGGAGTTTAAAGCACAAACCACCGGAGGGAGGACTGTCGCCAGGACCTGCTCACGCCACCCGGGGTGGCGGAGACGCGGGCAGGGCTGCTGTACGGTCAGGGAGTCCTGGCCTCTCCCACCGTTGCGGGGCGTGGCTCCCGGGCGTCCTCTGAAGCGGTCTGGGCTGGGTGCCGGCACACCCCCTGGTCGTTCATCCCCACGTCGCCCGGTGTGCTCACCACCGTGTGGGCCTGCCCTGCCAGAGTGCTGAGCTCCTTCCCGCCAAGTGGCCCAAACCCAGCGCCTCTGTCCCTTTGCACCCCAAGCAGCCAGGGCTTGGCTGCCACCCCCCACAATCCCTCCTCTTTTGGCTCCCAAACCCTTCCCAACCCTCTGATGTGCAAAGATAGAGTTGACAGGGAAAGTTCTGATTCTTCTAAGGCATCTTTGTTCTACTCCCCCTCCCCCAGTGATCAGAGGAGCTCCCAGCTGCACCACACCCCAGTTCAGCCCTTTGAACTCCTGTCCCGAGGGCCTTGCAGGGAAGCAGGGGCAGTTCCGGGAAGAGCGGAGGGTCAGAGAAGACCCCTGCCGTGAAGCCCTGCCCTGCCCACCAGCTCTTGTCTAGCTATCCCCTGCCGGGGCGCAGGGTTGCGTTTGGTTCAGCTCCTCCGCTGGGTGGTAGCACAGGTGTATATATGTTTTGTGCGTCTGCCGATGACTGTACATAGTGTATGAAAGTTATTTAAACCTCATGCTGTACATTTCTGTTCCCGGACCAGATGTGAGTGTTCTAAGAAGCTGTCATAAATAAAACGCGAATGACCCTTGTCTGTGGTGTGTGGTGTGACCCTGAGGGCTACGGATGTTGGGCTGGTGGTCCTCCCTGGGGCAGGGGTTGGGGGAAGGGGCTGGTGGCGGGCGGGGCCAGGCATCTGGGCCAGGCCCTGTGTCCCCTCCTGGGACAGGTGCGCAGCTGGAGGCAAGGGCACCGGTGTTTCCTGAGCGCCTGCTCCATTCCAGACACTGTTCCAGGCGTCATCCATCGGATTTTCACTACCTGTGTGACAGGCGGCGTTTGCATTTTCTGAAATGAGAAACATCTCGGAGGAAGCGGCTTGCCGGGCATCCTAGCTGCTAAGGGCAGAGTCATGGTTGACACCCGTTCCTCTCGCTCCATCGGGCGGGAGGCGCCATGCGGGTTGCCCCCCAGACGGTTCTGTTCCTCGTGGCTTAGGAGGAGGGGACAGAAACACAAACGGTCACACGTGCCAACGGCTCCACTGAAGGCGTGACGTTTGCTTCCAGGTCACGGCTTCTCAGTCTTAAAAACTCGTATTCCCTTTTCTCTTTCCCACTGCCTTAAAAATCCTCTGTGCTCTGCCTAGACGTCCCATTATTTTGAACATAAAAGCCCCATTTTTAACATAAAAACGTCTATGAGACGCCGAGCAACCCTGTAATGTGGTCTTCACCCCGGAAGACACAGAGTTGTTGCTGTAAAACGAAGCTGCTCTCAGGCTTGTAACTCACTAGATCCTGTTCGTTACTACGGTTCTCCAGGCATCGGTGATGCTCATATAACTTAGGAGTGTATGCACTTCAGGGTCCATAGTCCCGATGCTCTGCACTAGCTGTGTGTGCAAGTCTCTGCTTCGTCAGGTTTAGCTCTAGCAAAACTTTTTCATAACAGTTTTATTGTGATGTAATTCCCATACCATAAAAGGTACCCTCTTTTGGGGGAGGTCAGTCCTGACTTCATCTTGTTTCTTTCTGTATTCCCTCAGCGCCTTGTGGCCACAGAGGCTGAGCAAACATTTAAAGAGGGAGAGTGGGAGTGAATGAAGAAAGAACAGCCATCCTGGCGGGTGGAGTGATGAGCTGTCAGCAACTATCTAAACCTGCCTTTTCCTTTTGAAAACCACACATCCCCCCCTTCCCCGCCCCCCCACCCCCACCCCTGCACCACCACCTCGGGGCCAGTCTGCACCTTCTTCCCTCCCCCACAACTCGGAAGCTTTCCTTTCTGAGGTCTGTATTAAGAAGACAATGGGGTCTCTCTTTGCTTTGTTTTCCAAATACCAAAGCAAGCTGCTTCCTCAGCCCGCACGGGCCCTGCTGCTGATCCGGACCCACGGCTGGTGACAGGTGATGGTGCCGAGGGGGTCGCCGTGGGCGGAGGAAGGTTCCTCCCCAGAGGGTCCTGGTCCTCACGAGGAAGGGGCTTGGTAAGTTGGGGGACCCTGAGCCAGTGACGGAGATGCATCCCCCCGGCCCCGCGGCGGGCACGGAGCCTCCCAGCCCCGGGGAGAAGCGGTGGCTCCGGAGTCCGGTTGTTTTTGGCTGGTTGACCGAGCTCCACCCATGCCACCTCCCACCCGGTCTCACCCCACCCTTGCTCCCCACAGGCCATCTTTCACATAGGATTCTGCCCTTCGGGACAGAGCCTACTGTCGACTGCGGGAAGTGACAACGGGGCATCGCCAGCTGCATACCAGCGGGGAGGGGTGAAACCAGAAGACGGAGGACCCGGAGCTGACTGCACCCAGCGGACTCCCCCTCAGCCCCCAGACTTTGGCCACAAAAGGTGGTTTTTCCAAATTCAAGTCTTGAAGAAGCCGAGGCACTTAGGGGTGGGGAAGCAGGAATAGTGAGTTAAGGGACATTGCTTTTTATTCTTTTAATGTGGGATTTTTCTCTCCAGATTATGAGTAATAACTGCTTATTATGGCCTCTTTTTTAAAAATTTTTGGCCACACCCCACGGCATGTGGGACCTTAGTTCCCCGACCAGGGATCGAACCCATGCCCCCTGCCCTGGAAGGCAGAGTCTTAACCACCGGACCGCCGCGGAAGTCCAATAACTGTTTATTATAGAAAACTTGGAAAACAAACGAGGATGAAGAAGAGAAATTCTGTTTAGGATATAAGTTCCCAGGCGGCTTTCCCAGGCAAGAAATTTGCACTTCTCGGAATCTGACACGAGCCATTCATTGCCAGGGCTGGGTGGCATCTTAAAAGATAGTTTTTTCCAAACCTCTCAGTTTACAGGTGAAAGGAACTGAGGCCCAGAAGCCGACAGATGTGGCCAAGATCATCCCAGGACAAGAAGGCCCTAGAATCCATTTCCTGGGCTGGTCTCTGCCCATTGAGTCCCTTAACTTGGCTTGACCAAGGCAAGGAGCATGATTGTCTCTGAAGCAGGTCCTATACCAATGCACTTGACCTGCTGATAGGTTATAATACAATCCATCCTTTGTCATTGCTTGTAGCAAAGCAGGATCGCGCTCTGGAGGGCGAGGCAGGGACCGTGAGTGTATACTGAGTCTTGTGACTTTCCCCGAGCACCGCCACCTATAACAGGTGCGGCCGGAAAGGCCCCTAGTGCCAGCTGGTGACAAAGGCGGTGGGTGGAAGAGGCTTCTGGCCATTGCCGGGTTAGCACGAGCTTCAACGCTGCCTCTGAGGTCTGTTTGCAAGCGTGGCAGTGACTCCCGCCGCTCCCCGGGCCCAGATAACCCGGGGAGCGTGGCCACTGCTGAGAGGGAGGCGTGGAAGGTGGAGATGCGGCCACCGAGCGGGAGCTCCACACGTCCCCGGGGTCTGGGGCGCGGGTGACAGAGGCCAGACGCTGCAGGGCCAGAGACAGAGCCAGGCTGGGCGTCCGCCTCGCTGTGGCCAGAGTTTGGGCCGTGGGGCCCCTGCTCTGTAGGACATGGGGTCACTGTCCCTGTACCCAGAGCTCTGCCCAGGACCCGGCTGACTGAGGTTGGGGGTAACAGGTGACACCCCAGCTCCAAGGCGGGGCGGGGTGGTGGCGATGGGAACAGCCGGTGGCCCTGCGTGGACGGAGAGCCGCCCCGGGATGGTGGGACGGCCCCCGGCAGGGCCAGTTCCAGCAGGGGCAGTGGGATATGGTAGGCGCTCACCCCGCTGACCCGTCGGCGTGGCAGGAGGGACAGCGGCCAAGTTTTCCATGCCCAGGCCTGAGCGCTGTCACCTGGGCCGGGGTGTGCTGAGCCACGGGACCGCCACAGTGGTGCTCCGTGGTGCTGCGCGGAGCCGCCTGGTGCCTGGAGCGCAGTATCCGAACGCTGACCCCCCGGGAGCTGACTGATGCCCTTCAATAAGTGGCGTAAACCAGCCAGCGTGCACTGCCTACGGCCAGGAGCCCTGCCCACAGCCCCCGCATCCCAGCACCGCTTTCCTCCCAGTTCGCAGTTCAAGCTGAGGTTCCGCACTCTGGCCTCAGGGCCCTGGCTGAGTGGGGGCGGGGCTGGGAGGGGCCTGGACCCAGAGGTTCGCTGCCGCTGAGAAGGCAACTCTACCCCGGGCGGGAATGGGCTCCAGGGGAAAGACGAGGAAACACCTCCTGCTCGGACGTTCCCTCTTTCTCCTTTTATTTTTAATTTAAAAAAATTTTTTGGTTTTTGACTGTGCTGCACGGCTTATGGGATCTCAGTTCCCCAACCAGGGACTGAACCCCGGCCATGGCAGGGAGAGCCCGGAATCCTAGCCACTAGGTCAGCAGTGGTCCCTCTCCCTTTATCATAGAGGCTTTGCAGGGACGCATCCGCACGTCTAGAGCAGGGCTCAGAAGCCCAGCCGCAGTCACCGCGGCCACCGTCTTGTCGGCCCTGGACGCAGGCTCAGAAACGGGCCTTTCTCGGCCTCCTGCAACAGAAGCAGGAGCTGGGCGCTGGGGATCTTCATCTTCTCCTTGGCTTGGAGGTCTGCGCGGCCAGGCAGCTGACCGCGGGGTCGGGGTCTTCCTGCATGTGCTTCAGGGCTGCAACACAGACACAGCGGTGCTGGGCAGGAGGGCCTGGGCCTGGGGGACGGGGGCTCGTGGGCAGGGGGACGGTGCTGTGCAGCAAGGGGCAGGACAGCTTGTAGAGTGTAAGCAAGAGCTCCTCCTGGGGGTGCACACACCCGGTCACAAGCAGGACGTCCCTGGGCCCCTCCCTCCACCACGCCCCCCACTGACCCTGCGCCTGCAAAGGTCACAGCAGCCCCTGTGGTCCAAATCCAACGGGCCGCCCCAGCGTCTCTCTTCCTACACTCATGCTATGGTCACCATCATTTCCCGAAGCTTCTCCTCTTGGGTGACCGTGACGCTCCTCTCTTCTCGTCCCTCTTCCACTCCTCTGCCGGATTCTCTTTCCTAGACTCTCGCTGGGTCCCGGAATCCCGATGCTGACTGCGTGCCTGTCCCGCTGTGCGAGTCCAGGCAGGGCTGCAGCTTCCACCTGCCGTTCCAGTGCACGTCCCTGCCCACGGCCCAGCCCGCTCTCCCTGCGTCAGTGACCCGCGTCTGACGTCCAGTGGGACGGACCCCACAAGGCTTACCGACTCCACGTGTACGAGTCGAGCCACTGGCGTCCCCTCCACACCTGGTCCTACCTCTGGATTCTCCCCTCAGCCTCCGACGCCAGCACTCACCTGTTAGGAGCCCAGGAATCCACCCTTACCTGCACGCTCCACGTCAAATCAGCCTCCAAGACTGGCTAACCCCCCATGTCTTCGTCTCCATGACCCCATCACCTCTCCCTGGCCCCCGGCCCAGACCCAGTCCTGTCCCGGGAACTTATCCTCCGACCTGCCGCCAGGCGGTCTGTCAAAACTGCGCGGCCATTCGACCACGTGACCCCCTTGCTTAGTGCTTCGATGGCTCCCCGTTTCCTACAGCGTCAAGTCCTGCTCTTGTGTCCCAACCTCCACCAAACCATACGACCCAGCCTCCTGCTTCCTGCCCTGTGGTCCTGTGCCAGGACGGCACCCCGGCAGCCAGGAGCCAAGCCAGCCCGCAGATGTTTCCTTCTGCTCCGCACACTGTTTCAAACCTTCTAAATTAGTTGCCAATATAAACGCGGGAAATTGCACCTAAAATCAGGATTTCCACTTCCTATAGCGAAGTGGAAGATGTAGCGACCCTGAGCCCACGTTTTCTCATAGATGCAATCAGGGGGTCTCAGCCTTCTCAGGTGGGGACTGTGCCGTCCGCAGAGGGATGGATGGAACTGTTGAGAGGATGAGGGGAAGGACACAGTTCCTCATGTCCTACTGACACCTGTGCAATCAAAACCTTATTTCTAATCGTCTGTGCCCAGAACTTGACTCTGGCTTTTATAGAAACACAGAGTACTTTTTATGGTTCAGATATACACTGGATTTTCTAGGGACGCAGCTACAATATAGATCAAAGCAAGGCCGTACCTCACATTTTCAGAACTTCGCCAAAAATCGTCCATCACTTTGGAAGTCACATCACCAGCGGCAACACTTGTTGGGTCACTATTTGCGCCCCCAACACACGACCTGCGTTTGTAGCCGGTCCATCCGCGGGCAGGAGACCCCATGTCACATCTCCTAGAGGCGCTGGGCCGGGCGCGGCCACGCTTATATCACGGTCACATCCTGCCATGTTATCACGTCATGTTATGTTACATTCTATGAAAAAGTACTTTCATTTCTCCTCTGGAGCTAGGGTTTCATATCTCTTTACTTTGGGAGTCTGTAGAGGCGGTGATATTACCCACACATTTCACTTCAGGATAGTAAGGGGCTGTTGTCGAACGCGTGCTCTGTCGAGGCCGAGAAGCAGGGCCGGAGCTGCACCACGACCCTCAGCCCTCCAGACCCACCTGGCCTGCTTCTCTGCTTGACGTTACCTGTGTGGCCCGGAGGCATTTGAGTTTTCTGCTCCTGCTTTAATGGTTCCAAGCCACTTGTAGCTCCCCACATGCTGGGCTCTCCCGCCCTCATTTCCCATTATCAAGTCCTATCAGATGAGGTGGCCCAGGCCCCAGGGACAGAGTGAGAGCCCTGCTCCACGCCCCCTGTAGGGCAGCACCTCACCTGCACCCCTGAGCCCAGCCCTTTGCCGCAGTGTTACCTCGCCCTCCACTCTCCACTGCCCCCAGAGGACAGCTCTGCAGGAAGCCTTCCTTCAACCCCCAGACTGGGCTGAACGCGCCCCCACCTTGCATTACGAAGTGCATTTCTCTCTTTCAGTCTTACTTGACTATTCCAGAATGATCCACCTGTGTGCCTAGTTCCCCAACTCAGACAGGAAGCAATGGGAGCAGGGTGGGGCAGGAGCCACATGTAGGTGCTGGGAGCAGAGTGGACGGCCAGTGGGCATCTCATCACCGCACCACTGCAAACCCGGAAGCCGCAGGAAAAAGACCCACACGGCTGGGTGCCCCGGCCTCCCTGCCCAGGAGCAGGCGCCGCGGGAGCCGCGACTTACCAGGGCTCTGAGGATGGTCCAGACGTCTTTCTCGGCAAATATCGCTTTGGGCTTTGACCAGCCCATCAAGGTGGCCGTAAGGCAGAGGGCGGACCGGGCAATCTGGAGAGCTGGGGAGGCTCAGTGCAAGGTGTTACAGGGCAGGACAAGGAGGAGACCCCGAGGGGCATGGAGAGAGGAGACGGACGGCGGTGAGGTCAGCCCTGCGGGCACGGGACTCAGTGAACTCCGAGGGACCCCGGGTGGGAGGAAAGCCGGGCCATCCTTTGGCTGTACCTGCACCCTTTCTCCTACCAATGAGAAGTTGAAAAATCAGGGTGGTAATGATTTTCCCAGTCGCTATGTTACTGTACGGAGACCCACCCAGCGCCCAAAACAGTTTCTCAGAGAAGAGATTTCCCCATCAGGGTCGGCTCTGCCAGAAATCTCCAAGCTGAGTTCCCTGGGAGGGACCCCCCAACACCCTCCTCCACAAAGATAACGTCCCAGCTCAGCTGCTGGTTCAGCGCATCCTCACGCGCCCGTCAGAGCCTTGCCGGGCAAAGGAGCCGGGTGTGTGCAAGCCCATGTCAGCACTTCTCAGCTGCAGTTCACGCGCCCAGGCTCCCGGGCTCAGAGCCAGGCCATCCACCGCAGAACACGGACCGGTTCCGGGCCCTCTCTGTTCTGGACGCCGTGCTGCCTCCAATGGGGGCCTCCCCGCCCTGGGAGCCCATCTCTGGTCAGTGGCAAAGGGCAGAGAGCGGCTTGGAGAGAAGGCCGGGAACCATGGGGGCACTCCTGGGAAAGGAAGTGTCACACCCACAGCTTTCCACTGTGCGCTGGTGGCCGGCCGGGGAGCCGGGGCTGCAGAAAAGCCCGGTGCAGGCGTCGGGTCACCCCGAGCCTCTAAGTGCTGCCCTCCAAGGTCAGAGACGGGAGCCTCCTTCAGCCCCGCCCCCGGTGCGTTCCCCTCCAGCATTCCGTGAACTTTGGGGACCCGTCCCCGCACTGGGGATTACCCCTCTGCGCCCCAGGCCTCTTCCTCCCCTGCCAAGGCTCCCCATCTGGGCATCCCACACTCGGTGGAGGCCGAGGGTTACCATTGTGAGATCCTGTATGTTGGCAAACCATTTCGCTCGGAAATGCTTCTGCAGATCCTTCAGGATGTCCTCTGTCTCGTGTTTCATACCTCCGACCCAAAACCAACAGTTCGGGGCAGGGCCTTAACAGGGAAAAAGGAACACGCCCTGCCCTCTCCCCTGCAAACGTCAGAGATCAAGAGGGTTTATAGGTGGGATGACGTTTGCCCAACAGAACAAGGAGGGTTCCCTGGTCCCTAGTGCCAGACCAGTGGGTGGAGGGGGAGTGTGGCGGTGAGGTGCCTGGTCCTCTAGCAGCTGCTGCTCCTGTACCACGTTCCCCCCTCTACCCGCTGCGAAGCAACCAGGAAATACACCCTATTCACTCACAAAACGCCAAGTTCCTGAAACTCCCTTTGGGGGAGACTTGCCAATTCCTCTGGCACCTCTGTAAGTGTGTGTGGTGGTCTGTATCTTTGGTTTTCCTGGGGCAGAGAAAGCCTAGATCAGGGACGCCCTCAGTTTGTTCCGTGAGAAAGGAGCCTCCTTTTCCCAGCTTCACACCTCACGGCGGCAGTGGGACAGCTGGGAAACACTGAGGATTCAAGTTGGTCTCATAGGTGGCTGCAAGCCTAGCTCGCTGTTCTCCCAAGACTCTCCTGGAACCTCTGAAAAGAGGGCATTGCATCAGCACTGCACTTGGGGTTCATCTAGATAAAGCACATTTATAGCAGCATTGCAGCTGTGAGAGAGGCAGGCCCTTTGATGCCCCCAGCACCACATGGGGTCTCCACGGTCGTCCTTGTCACTCCTACAAACCAGAGGGTCCCACGGCCACGGCCACGAGGCAATCCAGGCTCATAACACTTACCTCTATGAAGCACGAGGATTTTGAACAGGTCGTGCAGGGCCTCTAAGGCCCCCATGCTGATCTCCTGGTTGGGGTTCATGCAGAAGAGGCCTAGGGTGCCCATGAGCTGCCCGCTCATCGAGAACTCTGCCATGTGCTGCAGGAAGAGGACACTGGGTGCGCCCAGCCGTCCACAGGGGGCTCCTACCCCCACCCCCGGGGGCCACCATCCCCTCCCCGCCCATATCGCTCAACATCTGCTGTGGGTGCCCGCCCACCAGCTCCGCACTGTACTGGCAAAGGAGACCTTCCAAGTCAGCACGCAGGGGAGTGGAGCGGCCAGACCGCTGGGACACGGTAGCCAACGGGAGCTGTGGACCCAGCCCGGCTCTCTAGGCCAAGGTCCGCCACCAGGGCTGAGATGTGTGTGCCCGATTGGAGCTCACAGGCGCGGGGTGGGGGGGAGAAAAAGGCGCTCTGACCACCCTCCAGGGCCCCCTGCAGAGCCCCAGTTGGGCGTCCCATGTGCACAGAGGCAGGGGTCAGCCTTCCGCCGCCCCAGGCGCTCACCGACAGCTCAGGGAAATTGCAGGTAAGCCTCAGCAGCCGGGAAATGGTCCCCAAGGCCCGGGACTGTTCGTGCACTTTCTCCGACCATACCAAGCAAGGCAGGATGATCTGGAAGGAGAGCGAGGAGACCCCATCCACACACGTGGGAGCACCGCCCCCTCCCTTCTTAGTCTTTTTAGTGAGCGGGGACCACTCTTCGTTGCGGTGCGCGGGCTTATTGTGGTGGCTTCTCTTGTTGCGGAGCACGGGCTCTAGGCGCGCGGGCTCAGTAGTTGTGGCGCGTGGGCTCAGTAGTTGTGGCTCACGGGCTCTAGAGCGCAGGCTCAGTAGTTGTGGTGCACGGGCTTCATTGCTCCGCGGCATGTGGGATCTTCCCGTACCAGGGCTCGAACCCGTGTCCCCTGCCTTTGCAGGCGGATTCTTAACCACTGCGCCACCAAGGAAGTCCCTCCCTTCTCAGTCCTGAGTCCACATCCCCGACCCCCTTAACGACAAGCAGGAGCCTCCTGCTGCAGCATGTAGGCCAAAGAAACGACAGGAGGGAGGCCTTAGCTGGCAGCAGACTTCACGTATTTCTAGTTTTCTGCAATGAACATGCTTTGCTTGTAAAATTAGAAAGAAAACAATAAACATCATTAAAAATGAAAAAAAATACAAGAAATGATACATTCCAAAAGAACGATGTCCCAACGTGGACACAGTTCCTCTCTAGATACGGCCCTCATCAAAGTTCTTTAGTAAGATATATGGGCAGGGACTTCCCTGGTGGTCCAGTGGGTAAGACTCCGCACTTCCAATGCAGGGGGCCCAGGTTCGATCCCTGGTCGAGAAACTAGATCCCACGTGCCGCCACTAAACCTGTGCACCGCAACTGCTGAGCCCACGTGCCACAACTAGAGAAGCTCGGGTGCTGCAACAAAGACCCAGTGCAGCCAAAATTAATTAATTAATTTTAAAAATTAGATATCTGGGCAATCTTGTCTCCTCATCTTTAGTCACACCTAATATTATATCCAAAATTATATTATCCTAATTAATTCCCGTCTTGCTCACGAAAGTTGGTTTCAGGTGACTCTGGGCTATTTCTCAAATTCACACTCACCCCTACGGGTGACAATTTATCATAACTGAGAATATTTGGGAGACTCTATGAAGACAGAGGGAGACACAGGAAACTGTCTCCGGGTGACAGTCACACCTGCGGAGGTTTGAGGACCGATGGCCTTTGGCTGGAGCGGCCCCCAACACACCAGATTTAACCCAGGACTTCAATTTCCCTGACTGCTGTGGACACTCACCTCCAGGAGGCTCTGCAGGGTGACCATGCTGGGCTCCAGACGCTCCAGCACAAGAGCCTGTAACATATCATCTAAGGCCTGGACGGTCTGGCAAGTGGGGGACGTGGGGTGTCAGAGGATGGACAGCTCCCTGGGGCACTCCATCCCCCTCAGACCCCTCCCACGGGGAAGGGAAGCCAGGCCAGCTCTGCCGCCACACTCCCAGCTTCCCAAGTGCTGGTCTTTCTTGACCTCACTGAAGCCCGGACCTGCTCCCCTGGCAGGCCAGAGAGCAGCAGTGGGCACTGGGCAGTTCTTGCCAACAAATACAGCCCCACGGGGCCCTCACCGTCAGCAATTCGTTCTCTAACGTTTTCGATCAAGGAAACTTCCAGCTTTAAAACTGAAAATTCTCGGGAAGATTTGGCCAAGTCTATTGGTCAGTAATTCCATAGAATCTGTGGGTTTATCGCCAGACCGTCTCCTCCTGAAACTGGGGCTGTCATGGAACTAGAGAAACGTAGTCCTCGTGAGAGGAGGACGTGGGCTGCGTGCGAGCAGGAACCAACCCCGGGGAGATGGGGAGGGAGGCCTGGAGAAAAGAGGACGGTGGGTGGGTGGGCTCCTCGGGGGCAGACCAGCCCCGGCAGATAGGCCAAGGTGGCTACCTGGATGTAGAGACAAGCACTGTCCTTGCGGTCCAGACTGGGCGTGATGGGCGGCAGGGGGATGATGCTGGAGAGGCCGGCCTTGGCCAGGTCCAGCTTCTGGGACAGGTGGAGCAGCGGGTTCACCTGGCTGGAGGGGAGGGGAGGGGAGGAGCCACGGGAGGGCTTTGGAGGACAGGTTAGTGTCGAGGGCCCCGGGGGAGACTCTGCTCTGCCCTCTTTCTGCGGCACGGGAAACAGTGGGACCTGAGCCCCACACGCTTCCCTGCCAGGGAAGGGGGCCCCGGCGTCTTGGGGAGCCTTCCCCACACGGATGTCCTAACAGCTTTCTAACAGTGAAAGCTGGGGGCATCCCACCCCAGGAGGCTGGGAGGCCAGGTGGTGGTCATGGGCCCTGCCACCCACAGCCCAGAGCTCAGGTCCCCAAGCCTTGCCCTCCTCACAGCCCCAGTGCTCCCGCAGCAGAGACCCTGCGGCTCGGGGGAGGGAACGGCCTGGGGAACCTCAGGGCCGCGATGCAGAGCATGGCTTGCGGACGCACGGTGCTGACCAAGGCCTCCGTGGATTCTTCAAGGATTAATGTCTGGAAGGGCCAGGAGGAAAGGAGAATTCCTCTCAGAGAGGGACGCCAGCCCCGGCTCAGGAACTTCAGCGTGTCGACGTCGAACTAGGATGGAGGGACACTCAAACCTCTGCCCGCGGCCCCCCTGCCGCCCGCCCCCAGACCCTGCCCCATGCCGGGCGCAGGCCCTGCCCTGGCGTTCACCGTGGCCCGGCCCCTCCGTAGGCGTCCGGGGACGGGGGCCCACGAGGCAGATACTTTTGCCCGGCACCTGTCCGGTGGCCTGGCCGCCTAAGAGGCCAAGTCAGGCAGCTTCCAAGCCAGGGCTAATATCCAAAACCCAAGGAAGCGTGAGCCCTCGTTTTTTCCTACTTTCCTCCGCAGCTCTCAGAAAGCTCCAGAGAATTTCCTTACCACCTGTTCTTGTCCCAGAGATTCCAGAATACGCTCACAGGCTTCCCTTTCCGACTGGCGCAGTCCCGCAGCTGGGAGGAGGCCCGGCTGATTCCCCCGGTGCAACAGGAAAGCAGAAACCCCCTCCCCCCACCCTCGGCCAAGAGGGCTCCGCAGCCGTCGGGGGCCAGCGTGGATGCCCCAGCTCCAAGGACTAGCTTCTCCAGGCCTGTGGCCGAGAGTGGACCTCAGGAGCCTCTGTGGAAAGGCAACCACGTGGGGACTTGGTTAAGAGATTTTCTGCATCAGGTACGGCCGGGATAGGACAGCAGTGGAAAGAGAGAGTCCTTTAAGTCACCCCCAGGAGCCGCAGATAGAAATCCCTGAACGGGAGGGGACTGGAAACGTCAAATCAGCCTCAGCATCTCCCCTGACGACTGGGCTGGTGTAACCCTCGGGCGAGCCTCTCTGAGCAGGTACCCAGGTGTGGACACAGAGACCGGGGGAGGGGGTGAGGCTAAGAATAGGCCTGCCCACCCACGGCCGTCGGGAGCGGGTGAAGCAAGAGGACGGAGGCGGTGGCAGCCCTGGGACCCGAAGCAACACCGGCCACTAAGCCTGAGGTCAGGCCATTTCTCACCGCCCTGCCACAGAGCACCCTGGGTGTGCAGGTGGGGTTCAAGGCACAGCACAGCCGCTACGTTTCAAGGGCCGGAATTCAGGGCCCTGTGCTTTACGCGCCCTGCGACCTTCCCGAGTTAAAGTCCCTCAGCTCGCTTCCCCGTCTGTACAGTGGAGAGGATGACCGCCCCTGTCATTGTTGTGAGGATTAAATGAACGACAGCATGATAATGATAAATAATAAATGAAAATAATAAATAATGAACACAGGATAATGATAAATAAAGGAGAAATCTTGAGCAAATTAAATTCTCCTTTAACTCGGGGATGATAATCACAGTGTCTATCACTGTTACGATGGTTAAATTAATTCGTTCACGTAAAAAATTTAGAACGGCCTCTGGCCCGCGGTAGGAAATCGATAAGTGCTTTCTCCTTCACACATTTCACTGAGCACCTTTCACGTGAAATGTGCTCTTTCAGGCAGAGCTTACAGACGTAGCGTGGACATATCAACAGGTCCCTTCACGGGACATTGTTTCGTGTCCTTGTGAAGGAATCACTTCTGCGTCTGCTCGTACGCTTTTGTGTGTATGCATACAAACATATATATGTATGTGTACGTACACGCAGGAGGTCAGAGAAAATCTCACTGACTGAACCTGAGTGGCCCTGGAGGCCGTGAGAAGCAAGCCCTACAGATACCTGGGGAAAGAACTTTCTAGGCCAGAAGAGCAGCCCTCGCAAAGGCCCTGGGGCAGGACCACGCCTGATATGTTCCTGCAGCAGCCCGGAGGCCTGGAGCCTGGAGTTGGGGGAGCGGGGAGAGCGGCCAGCCACGAACGCAGAGCGGTCAGGGCACAGGTCAGGAGGGCCTCGCGAGGCCACGGTAAGGATGGCTGTAGGGACTCTGGCTTTTGCTCTGTAAGGGATGGAGCCCTGGGTAGGTTCCCGGTAAAACAGTAGCAGGGGGTCTGTTTTGTTCAACAGAATCACCCTGGCCGTTGAGTTGAGACTAGTTGAGACTAGAGGGACGGTGTGGAGTGTGGCAGGGGGTGCACGGTAATAATCTAAGGGAGGGGTGATGGGGGCTGGGACCAGGGCAGGTAGGAGAAAGCGCTCAGACTCTGTATCTATGCGGAAGGCAGGACCAAGAAGGGAGAGCAGTGAGCTGGGTGTGAGAGAACACAGAAGTGCAGATGTGGAGCCTGAGGGACTGCACGAGTGGGTGGGGCGGGTCTGGGGCTGGCAGCAGAGTCCGGAGGGAGCGCAGCTGGGACGCCTACGAGGCATCAAAGTGGAAATGTCACCGGGCAGCTGGATTTAAGAGTTGGGAAGTCAGGGGTGGGATCCGGGACTTGCTGACACACCGGTGGGCCTAGAGGTCTGCCGTGGCTCTCCTGAACGGTCAAGAGCCCCAGACAATGTCCTGGCCCCCATCCAGCTCCAGGCCCCTCAGGGAGGCAGGTCTCAAAAGGGACAGGCACGCAGAGACCAGAGCTGCGACTGGGCGGCCAGGAGTGGGCAGACTCGTGCCGATCAGTGAGTCGCCAGCGAGGGCTGGGCAACCAAGCACCATCACCTCTGAGCCGCTGGGAGCTGAGACAGAGCCCCTTCCTGGGCTGACTCACCTGCTAAGTTAGGGTTCCAAGAGACACGGTCAGCCAATGGTGAAAAGGTGACCTTGTTGGGAGGTGAGTCCATCTGCACACTTGGGGCGGCAGCCAGGGCGGGCTGCGGAAAAGGAAAGGCAACTGGCTGAGCGGTGCCCCCTCCGGTCCCACTGCCGGCTCCCCACTCCCTCCCCCTGGGAAGTGGGGACCCTCTGAAGGGCCCTGCTTCCTCCCCACCTCTCTGCATGTGGATGCTTCAGACTCAGAGGTGGCCTCCCATCCCTCTGCCTTGGGAGGCTCGCTGCTGAAATCCTGAAGCCCCCGACCCCTTGCCCAATTCATAATCCCATTCTGCCCTGCGGTTGGGGGACTAACAGCCCCCAGATGTCTGCCCAGGTCCTGCCTGGGAGCAGGAGGGAAGTGCTGCCTGGCCGCGTCTCCCACGCTGGACACTGGGTCCCCAGCCGGGGTGCCCACTGCCCCTGCCCCCAGAGGACCCTCCAGGGGCCCGTCTCCTCCTGCCGCCCCGTCCTGCTCACTGGACTTGGTTGCTCCCTTTGCTGGGGACCTTCCCCCTCGGCATGCACCCTGGGGACACTGGTCATGGTTTCCCTGGGCCTCACTCCTTATAATGGTCTAAAACACAGAATCCACAAAATCTGGGCCGTGATTCACGACTCAGTTTGGTGGAAGAGGTTCAGGTCTGAGATTGGGATGCTCACACTTTTCCAGAGACCCTGTGCTGTGTCCCCTCGGAGCCCACCCCAGAATGGAGCGCCCCGGCCCCCAAAGCCGCAGTCCCTGGAGCCCAGGGAGGGCAGAGGGCACAGTGAGGCCAGCCCACCAACGGGCATCTGCCCAGCCTCACGCCCTGCCCCGGGGCCGCCGCGAGGGCCGGCGGAAGGGACGCCTCACCTGACACTTGGTGCCTCAGCTCTGGGGCCCATGCCCATCCTGGGCATCGAGGCTCCAGGGGCCGCTGCGCTGGGTTCCAGAGCGGCCCCTGCAGGGCAGGCATGGAGGTAGCCCATGCGAGCTGCCCTCCCCGCCCCGTTGTGACCTGGGCAGTCCGCCCCCCCCCCCCGCCCCCGACCTCAACCAGCTTTGGAGAAGAGGGGCTGTTTCTCCCCCCAGAACGGCTCTGAGGAGGCTCAGCCCCTCCCATCGCTGAGCACAGTCTCGGAACCCCCAGGGGCTGCCGTGGCCCCGGGTCCTTCTCGGGGAGGGACCCCCAGAGCCCAGCTCCTTGGGCCCCGGGCGTAGGGGGACCAAGGAGCTTCAACTCCTGCTTCCATCCTGCCCGGGGACGCAGAGAGCTTCCCCCCCACCCCACCCCCCGCCCCCCAGGGACCTGGCCAGATCCTCTGCTCACGAAATTCAGCACAAAAGAACCTTCCTCACCAGCTCCGCCTCACAAAGACAGACTTTATTGGAGTAACTGGCACGGAAACCCCACCGCCGAGGACGCAGCCACTTCTCAGGCGCACCAGGCATCACACAGGGCCAGTGAGTCAACGCGAAGGACTCGCGGGCGTGGAGGGCGCACTCCGCACTCCGCGAGGACCCGGGGCGGCAGGCGGCAGAGGCTGCGCTCAAGGGCAACGCACTCAGACACCCACCGCCACGGAACAGCGCCCAAAGTCAACACGACGGGGCAGGTGCTCCCAGAGCCAGGATGCTGCGGGCCGGGAGCACAGGGATGCAGGCTTCCCCTCAGGCCCCTCCCTCCTCCCGACCCCTGGGCCAGGCCGCCCTGCCCCAGGCAGCGGGAGAACTGTGCCTCGTCCGGGCCAGGCCTCAAAGTTCTTAGAGCCCCGAGCTGTCTGTGTAGCCCCCGTCCTACAGACAGAGGACGCCATGTGGGCAAGGTCAGTGCCTGGTGCGCCCAAACCTCCCAGCCTCAGCTCAGCGGCTCTCTCCTGGGAGCAGGACCCCTATCTGGGGATCCGACCCGGCAGCAAAGGCCCAAGGATGAGAGCCCGGGACCACGGACGGTCTTAGCACAGCCAGCTTCCGGGCCTCAAGTCTCAGCACTAGGATGACTCATTAACACCCTGCAAGGCGGGTGTCCCCATGTCTGTAAAAACAAGGACTTGCCCTCCTTCAAGGAAATCCAGTCTCGGGGCAGCACAGCCGAGTGCGGGAAGGAGCAATGACACCTCCGGCCCTGGGAACGCGCCACAGGGGGCGCCCTTCCAGAAGCACATGTAAAGCGCTGGTTTTTAGGATGACAACGATGAAAAGACATCAGAGGAAGTGGGGCGGTTGCAGGGGGAGTGGGCGGTGGCCTGCAAGCCCTCAAGAGGCCCAGAGAAGGTGGTCAGCTCCCGGCCAGGGCCTACGGATGCTCCAATCTGGAGAGGCCTCCAGCCCAAGGCTCCTGGGTCCGGGTCGATGCTGGGAGCCTCAGGACAAGAGCGCACACAGTGACAGGGGCCCCTACAAGGAAGTCACGGGGTCAGGAAAAGAGCAGAGCCCAGGGAGACAAGACTCCGCCAGGACACACTGACCTTTAACCTAGCTCGGTGTGTGCATCACAGAGCACATCACAGAGGGGACGACTCGCCCCCAGCCCGGGCACCCTACAGCCTGAGAGCTGGGAAATGGGGGAGGGAGGTGCAGCCCCCAGCGGCAGTGGGGCAGGAGGGCCAGGGGCTGTTCTCTGGGGATGCGTCCCCTACCACACGTCTTGCACACGGAGACAGATGCTGTTAGCCAGAGGCAAGGCCTCGAGTCCAGTAGGCCTGTCTCTGGGCAATAAAGCATTGTCATATTACAGGGATCTTGAGGACAAACCACAAATATAAATCCATAGGCCAGAGCTTCTGAACAAAAACTGGTAAAAAAAAAAAAAAAAAAAAGTCTCAGCTCCAGGTCATCGACCTGCGATGGGGGAGGAGAGCCGAAGAGGGCTTCAAGGGTGGGCGGTCGCAGCCCCAGCCCCGCTGGGAAGCAGTCTCTTCGGCCTGCCGGCCACGGTGTCCGGAGCCCAGGGTCACACCTGGCTGATGATCTCTCCATTCTCAGGTACAAACACTTGCACGGGGGCCCCCTCAGGCGATCTCCGGAGCACACACACGGTGGGCACCTGCCCGGGCCAGGGGGAAAGGAGAGGTGGGTAAGCAAAGCAGGTAGAGACAGCAGGACAGCAAGCCCGGCCACACCATCCTTGTCCCCTAAGGACGCTGACCGGTGGCAGCACCGGCCCAGCCACTCAGCCCTCGCCTCCGCGGCAGGCTCTCTGTGCCCTCATCCATTTCCACTCCAGCTTTCTTTGGGGTGTGACGGGCACCCTGACCTTTGCTCCACCCCCACCCCATCCCCCCCAGCTCACTTCTCATCACCCTCCCCGTCTGGCAGGTTGGGATGGGCTGGGCCCGGGCCAAGGACAGGTCCAAGCTCGCAGGCATGGAAAGGCACGTCAGCTGGAGGGTGCGGCCTGGGACTGCGGCCAGGGTGCTGCCAGGCCCAGGAAGCCAGCTGCAGCCCAGAGGACTGGGGGCGGGGGAGGGAGGTGCAGCTGGGCCCGGCCAGAATCTTGGGTCTCAAAGCAGCAGCCTGTCGGGGGCTTCTGGAGCACACCCCCTGCAGAGCCCTCCTTCCCAGGGAGCAATAAAGAAAGGCTCACTCAGCACTTCCCTGGTAGTCCAGTGGTTAAGACTCAGCGCTCCCAGTGCAGGGGGCATGGGTCCGATCCCTGGTCGGGAAACTAAGATCCCACATGCCACGCAGCCGAAAAAAAAAGCTCATGCACGGTCCCCCTCTTCCAGAAAGAAAAAACTGGCCACAGAAATCAAGAGTGGCCATGCTACCTCATGTCGGGGTGCTCCACCTATATGCTGCCCACCAACTCGGTCCCTGACCTCAGGGGGCCCCAGGTGATAATAACACCACGTATTAGTACTTTCTATGCATTGCTCTAATCATTTCACACATATTAACTCATTTCAAGTTCTTACTGCCCCTCTGTGATGGGTCCTTTAAGACTCCCATTTTATAGAGAGCATGACAGAGGATCAGGGGAGTTAATAAACCTGCCCAGTGCTGGCAGAGCTGAGACTTGAACCGGGGCCTGCGCCCTTAGCCATCAGTCACCCTGCTTCTCAGCTGGGCGGCGGGAGGGGAGTGGGGCGCAGTAGCTGGCTGACAGGCAGTCACAGGTTATGGCCCCTGCATACACACTGCCAGACTCTCCTTCCGTCCTGGGCACTCAAGTCGGGAGACTGGGGGGTGATGGGGATTGGCCTTATGGTTATAAATAGAGGCCTATCTGTTTTGTAGATCATCGGTGGAGCCATTAGGAAAAAAGGTCTTAGGTGTCTGGGAGGGTCACCTCCACTGGCGCACGTGGACATGCGCTCTAGAGCTAAACGCGCAGGCGAACTCAGGAGGCTGCCAGGGGAGTCTTCCTGCGGGCCTTCCAGAGCCGCGAGGAAATGCTCTGGGGCCTATTCCTCCGAGCTGAAAGCTGCCCGGCCACCGGACTGCAGGCCTTGCGCCTGCGCCCCAGCACCGGATCGCGGGACCTGGGAGGGCCGGACCCGTGCGCGTACCTGTGTGCGCGCGAAGCTTTCGGCGCCAGGCGGCAGGCTGCGCACGCGGAAAGCCCCCTGGCGGTCCAGCGAGTGGGGGCGTGAGCTCCGGAGCCGGGCCCGCTCGTGCCACGACTTGAGCTCCTCGGACACGGCCGCCTTGCTGAGCCCGCGGCCCGCGGGGCTGTCGCGCAAAGAGGGCGTCCGGACCACGCGGCCGTGGGCGGGCGGTGGGCGCTGCCAGCGCGGGGCGGCCGCGTCCTCGCCGCGGCCCGGGCCCCACTCGACCCACTGGCCGGGCGGCGGGCGGCCCTCAGCCAGCACCAGGTAGCGCGCGGCCCTCAGGCAGGCGGGGGGAGGCCGGAGTCGGGGGCCGCGGGGCACGCGCGGGCGGGGCGGCGCGGGCGGGGACAGTGGCCGCAGGAAGGAGATGTCGGGGCTGCTGCTGCCGGGGGGCGTCGGGTGCGACAGGCTGGAGGCGTCGGAACCGCTGTCCTCGGAGCACGAGTGGCAGGCGGGGCACGGCACGGGAGCGGGTGCAGTCACCGTGTAGTAAGTGGGGCGGCGGCGCGGGAGGGCGCTGCGACCCCTGCTGTCGGGGCCCGCGCGGAAGGGGTCGGTCCTATGGAGAGAAGAGGGGGCTCTGAGCCAGCCCTGCCTGGGCGGCGGGGAAGGCATCGCGCGTGCGCGGCCTCGGCCACGCCTCCCCACGTGCCCACAGCCTCCTGGCCCGGCTCGCCCTACACGCCCCTCCTGCACCCCACACCACTGCTCCACTGCCCGCTGGGGTTTGGGTCACGGAGGCCACCCACGGCTGCCTCCTGTTCTCAGCCATCTCAGGTGCGAGGCGTCCAGTGGCATTTCATCCACACAATCTGAACGGGCGGACGCCGTCAAGCGTCCGAGGTGAAGGCGTGAAGCTGGTGTGTGGCCCACCCCGAGGGGCTACCAGTGAAGAGAGGAGAGGGCGGGCCCCTCTACAGCCAAGGGCAGAGGCCTCAGGAGAAACCGCCCTGGGGCATCTGCATCCTGGACTTGCCGCCTCCCAGTCTGGAGGCGGTGGTTTGTGTCCAGCTGCGCTGTTCTATATGGCAGCCCCAGCCGGCTAGGACAGGGTGGCCGCATGCAGGTGGCCCTCCCCAGGGCACTAGCTCCGGACAGCCAGCGGGGCTGGAATCCAGCCTCCCTCTGCCAGCACCCCGGGAGCAGGCCTGTCCGTCCAGCGGGGGCGCCTTTCACTAATCTGCACAAAGGCCCTGTGTGTAAAAAGGCCCCCCAGTATGTAAACTATAAGATGCATTTCTGGACTCCAGCCCAGTGCTGCCCAGAAGCAAAGTTAACCTGATGGAAGAACCCAGCAATGTCCTGAGGGTGCCCTGGGCTGTAGGACGGTGTGGCCGACACTGCCTGTCATAACTCGGTCACCGAAATGAGCACCAAACAGCAGGGAACTTGGAAAGGAGCATTGAGTGGATTGTCATTATTCATGGGTTCTGTATTTGCAAATTCACCGACTGCTCAAATTGATTTATAGCTGCTGGGCCCTGCGTGTGTCCACACGTGACCACGAAAGCGCTCCCGGCGCTTTCGTGGTCACGTGTGGACACACGCAGGGCCCAGCAGGCTTTCCCAGCCGAGGCGCTGAGTTCTGGGTTCAGCTCTCATACGATTCCCACAGTCTATTTAGTATCATGCTTTTCGTATTTTTGTGCGTTTTGTTGGTGATTTCAGTGTTTAAAATGGCCCCAAAGTTGATGCTGCAGGACCGTCTGGTGTCCTGAGCTCAAGGAAGCTGGGACGTGATTTACGGAGAAAATAACATGTTAGATGAGCTTCGTTCAGGCGTGAGATCTAGGGCTGTTGGCCCTGAGTTCAATGTTAATGAGTTGATGGTACGTATTAGATAAGGTGTCTTTAAACAGAAACCCCATAAAACAAGGTTATGTATGGATCAGTTGACAGACACGTTGTGACCAGAAGCTGTAACCCTGTGTGTCCCTGGGAGCAGCGGTTCAGCATTTGCACTTCACAGGACATAACTACCCAAGTAATGAGAATCAACTGTACGTCCGTTGAAAACGTGACCCGTCCATCGTCAAGAGACTAATAATAAAACAATCACAGACAACTGCAAAAGTATCTTCTAAGGTACACCCCTGCTCTCGCAGGAGAGTGTGCAGAGACGGGGAGAAAAGTGGAATCTGGTTGTGCAAAGAGACAAAACCGGAGTCTTTGGAAGAAAACACCTTGCTTCACAAGGGACTCGCCCTTGGCTTTGCTGGTTGGGGTGCAGCCTCTGTTGAGAGGTGCTTAAGAAAAGATCCCAAGGAGAAGCCACTGCACAAGCCATGTGTCACCCACGGGTGTCCCACATAATCCTGGAAGCCACCACCCTCCGAAGGTAAATTCTCAATGGTGGGTCTCGCCCCCTACATCACTGGGGTGGCCTGTCTCTTACCTCAGGGGCTGTGACTGGCCCCTCCTGCCCTGCATCTCAGGGGTGGCCGGGGCACTGATGCGGCCCTGCCGCTGCCCAGCAACGTTGCGGACGGGGACCACGTAGCAGGAGGCAGGACTAGACTCGCTGGGCCCATCCTGCGGGGTGCTGGCCGGGCTGCTGGAGATTGGAGGGATTGGAGACAGGTCAGCAGCAGGAATGCCTCCATCCAGGGCCTCCGGTGTGCGGAGGGACGGACTCATGCCTCCCACCATCACACGCAGGATGGGGGTCTCCTGCACAGTGCCCCCCCCCCAGATCCCACCTGCTCCTTGCCCTCCCTTCCCCCCGCCTGACCTGGACTCGCTTCCGGGCTCGGAAGACTTCCTGGGCTTCTCGTAGGGGTGGTCCAGGCTCGTCTCCTTCCAGGGGCTGTTCTGGATGGGGGCCCGCTCCAGGCCCCCCGTGTCAAGGCCTGCTGGCTGCAGCCCCTCGAGGGTTTGGGGAGGGAGAGGCCGGGAAGGCGCATCTGGGGACTCTGGGGGAGGTTTTGGCACTTGAGATGCCTCTGCAGGTAAAGGAAGCCCGGGAGGGCAGTGGTGGGGGAACCAGCCCAACCAGAACCTCCGTGGCCTGTGCCTGGCCCGCCCTCCCGTGGCTGCCGGTCTGGCAGTGCCAGGCCATGGCTCTGGGCCTAGATGCTTCTAAACACTTTATTCTCCTTTCAGACTTACTCCTTACAGCTCCATTTTATACCTGCCTCCTACAGGAAGCCTCCCCAGATTGACTCTCTTGGCTCACATGACTCCCCTCTCTAACCTTTATTCCTGATGCCATATCTGCAGCTAACCTCCTGTTTCCCTCTTCTTCCTCTCACGCTGTGCCCACGTGTGCTGTTTCCTTACTGGCCTGGGCCCTCCCCTGGGCAGGACCTCACCACCCTCTTGGCCCACCTTGACCCCTCAGCATCGTTAGGGTTTGTCACCAGGGTTCTCAATCTACGGACTGTGTTTCCTCCCTCAGTGCTACCCTGTTTTCACAAAGCGCAATGACCGTGGCCCGATGGCTGAGGCTCTGACGGGTGCGTATGGACGTAAAGGCTAAGTCCCAGGCAAAGGCAGGGAGGCCCGGGGCCCAAGGCTCTGCTGGATTCCCCTTCCCCTCCCGGTCACGATGACCGAGCACCTGGACCGGCAAAGCGTCAGCACATCCCCCCCTCACCCACGCACAGGGCGCACAGGTGGAGCGGACGCTGAGCCCAGCCCGGCTCCCGCCTCCTTTAGCTCACTGAGAACTCACAGCCAACGCCACCCAAGCCCCGAGTTCTCGCGGAGGAGCCCAGCGCTCACAACAGCCCCTAAACCGCCCTCTCACCTTCCTCACGGAGCAGCCCGTCCAACAGGGAGCTGCCATCTGAGGCGCCGTGCTCTGGGGAGGCCAAAGGAGAGAGGAGGAGGTGAAGAAATCCCCCCGCAGAGCTGGGGCATCAGCAGTGCTGAGCAGCTGCCCCGCCCCCTTCCTGATAGCATCCCTTATCGGGAGATACCAACCACGTGTTCAGTTCTGTGCTAGGTGTGAATTTATCACTTGGAAGGAGAAAATAAAAGTCAGCAAATAGGAGTGAGGAGACAGGAAACTCCATTTTAATCCTGGCTCTGCCTTTAGTTTTGTAACCTCGAATAAGCCACTTCAACGCTCTGGGCCTCCGTTTCCCCATCTATTAAAAAAAAAAAAAAAAGCCAGGCCTTCCTCTGGCGGGGTTTCCAGGCAGTGGAGGGGAAGGCAGAGAGTCATTTTGGAAGGCCCCCGGGGTAAAGAGATTTTTGCTAACTGTTGTATAGTTTTCTGATACCATAAATACAGCTCAACTCAAGCACCCGCGAATCTGAGAACGCCTGCATTACCAGCGAGAGTGGGAATTGCAGCTATGGGGTCGTGGGCTCTCACAGTTCAAGTGAGAGTGGCCATCCGGGTCAGGAAGGTCCTTCCCTGGTGACAGGACAGCCGCCTAAGGACATGGAGGACGGTCCTTCTGCATGGGCAGCAGCAGTCTGGACCCAGGAAGACAGAGGACTCAAATTTACCATTGTCCCTAAAACACTGAAACTTCAGATACTCGGTCTACACCTAACATGACCCGGCGGGAACTCACAAAGCATTTTCAACTACATTTGAGAACGCGGGTGAGGGCAAACTGACAATAGCTAATTATTTCTCTTGGGCTTTTCTAAGCGCCTTATATACGTGAATTCACGGGATTCTCATAACAACCGTGTACGGTGAGATGACCATCTCCCCGTAGCAGCTCAGGACACAGAGGCTTGGAGGAGCTGATAACATAGCTTAGGTCAAACCGCCGGAAGGTGGTTGAGTCAGATTCACACCCAGACCGTCTGACCAGAGTCTGGCCCTTCACCACCACCATTTATGGGCTCTCCTGTTAGCTGGCCTTTCATGCAGAGGTCATTAACCAGAAAATTCTAAGAAAAGTAGATTCCGTTTCCAGCCATCTGAAAATCCTCTATAACAGGGATTGGCTGGTGGCAGGCCTGTGGGACAAATCCAGTTAACTGGATTTTTTTTTTTTTTTTTTTGGCCACACCGCGAGGCATGCGGGATCTTAGTTCCCTGACCCGTGCCCCCTGCAGTGGAAGCACAGAGTCTTAACCGCTGGACCACCAGCGAAGTCCCTTAAAAAATTTTTTTTTCTGGCTGGTTTTATAAATAAAGTTGTATTGAAACACAACTGTGGGTTTGTTTACGTAACGTCTGGCTGCTTTCATGATACGATGGCCAAGCTGAGTAGTAATGACGGAGGCCACATGGCCCACGAGCCTAAAACATTTACTCCCTGGACCTTTACAGAAGTTTGTCAACGTTTGCTCCTCAATTTAAATGAGACAGAACCTTTACACAGAGCAGTCTGTAAACATGCAGGGTCGGCTGCCCACGGAGCAGCCCGTGCTTTAAAGTTCAACTGGGGAGACGTGCTCTTAGCTAATGCTGGTTCCCAGCCTCTGATCTTTAACAAAAACCTGGGGAACCGAGATGTTTATGTTTCACAAATGTCAACTGGAAGAAATTGTGGGACTGTTACTGTCACGGTCCCGGGATGCCGGGGTCGGGGGCTGGGTATAGTCATGTGTTTGGGGTTTGAATATATGGTCTGGGAAGACAGCCATCAGCCCCGGCGGCTTAATCAGGTGGTTCATGGGGGCTGCTTGCTGTCTTGGCCACGCTGCCCCACAGCCCTGCCCACAGCCCTGCAGCGGCAGGCGGACACCCCAGGCAGAGGCCATGCAAACGCTGGGCATCCTCAAAGCTGCACCGTCCCGTGCAGCAGCCACTGGCTGCATGGGCTATTTTAAATTAAATTAAAATTTTAGTTTCTCAGCCGCACGGGTCACAGTCCAAGTGTTCAACAGTCCCATGCAGTGAGTGCTGCTGTATTGGACAGCACAGATCTGGAACGTTTCATCATGGAAGAGCTCCTACCAGCGTTGCCAGCACGGGCGCCGCTAATCAACAAGTGCGTCCTGAGCACCTGTTACGTCAGCTCGGTGCTGGGGGGCCTTTCTCATCAGGCTCCCTGTGGTCGATTCGCCCCGCTGACCGCTCCCGCCACCTGCAGAGGACAAGCTAATGGCTGCCACGTGGTAGAATTAGGTTCCAAATTGAGTAACCTTCCTGCGGAGACCAAGAGGGTGGGTGGATTTTTCTAACTTTTTGGAGTTAGTTTGTTTGCTTTCTTTTTTCCTCTTTAATTCAAAACACCTTTCAGCTACTAATTATTTTTTCATACATCTTTATTGCTAGTTAACTATTAATCCCTCTCTACTTCCTGCTTTCAGGGCGAGCCCAGCTGGGCAGATGGCCAAGAGCAGGAACTACCTGTCTAGAACCACCTCCTCCTGGGCTCCCAGGAGAAGACATTGCAACAAGGACCTCAGGCCTCGTCAACACAGGACACTAGATCCAGGACCTCAGGCCTCATCGACACAGGATGTTAGACCCAGGACCTCGGGCCTCATCGACACAGGACACTAGACCCAGGACCTCAGGCCTCGTCGACACAGGACACTAGACCCAGGACCTCAGGCCTCATCAACACAGGACACTAGACCCAGGACCTCAGGCCTCATCGACACAGGACGTTAGATCCAGGACCTCAGGCCTCATCGACACAGGACGTTAGACCCAGGACCTCAGGCCTCATCAACACAGGACACTAGACCTAGGACCTCAGGCCTCGTCAACACAGGACACTAGATCCAGGACCTCAGGCCTCATCGACACAGGACACTAGACCCAGGACCTCGGGCCTCGTCGACACAGGACACTAGACCCAGGACCTCGGGCCTCATCGACACAGGACGTTAGACCCAGGACCTCAGGCCTCGTCGACACAGGACGTTAGACCCAGGACCTCAGGCCTCGTCGACACAGGACGTTAGACCCAGGACCTCAGGCCTCGTCGACACAGGACGTTAGACCCAGGACCTCAGGCCTCATCAACACAGGACGTTAGACCCAGGACCTCAGGCCTCATCAACACAGGACGTTAGATCCAGGACCTCAGGCCTCATCAACACAGGACACTAGACCCAGGACCTCAGGCCTCGTCGACACAGGACGTTAGACCCAGGACCTCAGGCCTCGTCGACACAGGACGTTAGACCCAGGACCTCAGGCCTCGTCGACACAGGACACTAGATCCAGGACCTCAGGCCTCATCAACACAGGACGTTAGACCCAGGACCTCAGGCCTCATCAACACAGGACACTAGATCCAGGACCTCAGGCCTCGTCGACACAGGACGTTAGACCCAGGACCTCAGGCCTGATCGACACAGGACGTAAGACCCAGGACCTCGGGCCTCATCACCGCAGCACACTAGACCCAGGACCTCAGGCCTCATCGACACAGGACACTAGACCCAGGACCTCAGGCCTCGTCAACACAGGACACTAGATCCAGGACCTCGGGCCTCATCACCACAGCACACTAGACCCAGGACCTCGGGCCTCATCGACACAGGACACTAGACCCAGGACCTCGGCCTGGTCAGGCCAGGGCTGCAGGTGGAGAGCAGAGCTGCCCCTCTGATCAGGAGGGTGGAAGCAGTCGCATGGCCAAGCCCCTTCCCCACAGCTCTGTTTCCCCTGGACTAAGTGCCCCCTCCCGCGGGTGGTTGGCCAAGCCCCAGGCGTGTCCTGGCCTGCTCCCCACTCCCAACAAGCAGCCTCATCGTGCAATGATAGGAGCAGAGCCACAGCCCTACACCGTCCACCACCCCACACCGCAGGCCTGTGGTCAGAGGAGCCCACAGGGCGGTGTGAGGCCAGACGGGACACAGGAGGGGCTGGGACACACAGACGGGGCACAGCCCCCCGGGCCCCTGCCACCAGGACAGCGACGAGCCCTCAGGGGCTTCCGTGCCCAAGTCAGCAGCTGCCTTTCAAGGGGAGCTCGCATCCTGGGCCCTGTCAGGAAGAGGGAGGACGGAGGCCCCTCTCCACCAGAGCCGGTCGGCCGTCCTGCCTGGGTCGCCCCGTCGCCCGGGGTTACTGGGTCAGCTGTCGCGTGGAGGCATCTCCTCCCTCGTCCTCCACCCCTGGCTGCTGGGGGGGACCTGGGAGGCGTCTGGACTCACCCTAAATTAGAGGCCACGTGCCCAACCGGGGCAGGAGGCAGCCTTGGCACAAAGCTGACCTGAGGGGCAGGGGTGGGAGCTGGGGAGCCCAGGTGGAGGCCCCAGATCCGGTTCAGCCCAGGGCCCAACTCCCTGTGCCAGCTCCCTCACACGCACAGGAGGCCTGGGAGCCAGGAGAGGCCTGGGGCAGGGCGAGCCCAATGCCCTGGCGCCGGAACGGAAGGGAGGCCTCCAAGGACTGACCCGACAGGTTGAGCTCGGGTCAGGAGAAAGAAAAAGCCACACGCGAGGGCCCAGAACCACTTGCCGGAAGAGGAACCGGCCTGGACGCACGATGTCCACTGACGCCTGGGCCTGGACGACTCACTAGGTGCCGCACAGTCAGCGGGCGCTGGACCCCGGGCTCAGGGACTAGACTAAGAGGCAAAGTAACTAGAGAACAGAGCGCGGGGCCCCAGTCCTGACTGGGCGGTTCTAGGTACTTCAGGGACGGTGGGTGTGCACTTCCACCAGAGCATCCGCCGGGGCCCTGCAGCAGTGCAGCGAGCAGATATGCACAGAATGTGGGCCCTCGGCCGTGCTCACGGGACCACCTGCACTGTGGGCCTGGGATCGGAGGGCTGGACAAGCCCTCGAGATAAGCTGAGGTCAGCCTGGGGGTGCCTCCTGTCCGGGAGGCCTCCTGCAGGGCGTGGATTCCGAGGGAGGAGTGGGTTGTTTTCTAAGGGAATGGGGAGGGTCTCAGGGGAGGGTGATGACTGGGCTGAGGCTTGTGGGGTTGCCACGGGTCAGGATGGGGTGGGGCGGACCGGGGAAGCAGGTTTCCCTCGACGACGGGACGGATGGGTCTGGGACCGGCCGCTGCTCACCTGGGCCTGGGGCCGGGGTGGGAGGGGCCCCGTTGCCTCGCTGCCACTCCCCCAGGCAGCGCTGCAGGTCCCGCAGCTTCTTCTCTTCCTGCTGCACCGCGTGCTTCCGCTGCCGGCGCGCCTGGCGGCCCAGGTTCCCCTCCCGGCACAGGCGCCGCGCGGCCTCGGCGATCTGCAGCTGCAGGGCCAGCTCCCTCTCCAGGCTGCTCAGTGGGTCCTGGGGGAGGACGCAGTGAGCGACACCGGAACGGCCCAGACCCCCAGCAGACGGCGGTGTCCAGGGCCCAGGCCTCCGAGCAGCTGGCCCAGGACCCACCCAGCAGCCTGACCCCGAGCCAGGCGGGGAGGGACTGAGGTGGACGCTTCCCTCCCACCCCAAAGGGCCAGGCAGACGAGCCACCCGTCACACCACGGGGAGGGACCCGAGGGTCCAAGCCACCCCACGGCCCTCCTCCCGTGCTGAGAAAGGGGAGGATGGCCCCAGGAGCCAGAGCGACCCGTCCACACAGGCCACTGCCTCTCCGGGCCGGCTGCGCTCTTGGCTGGCCTTCTGCCCTCAGGGGACTGAACCCCACGTCCTCCCTTGAGGTCCCAGCCCTCCCGGCACTGGCACGGCTTCCCTGAGGCCACGTGGGCTACACGTTGGCGGGTGCCCCTCGTCCACGCAGAGCCAAGCGGCCTGAGCTGTGTGATGCTAGAGCAGAGACCCCTGCGGAGGGGAAGCAAGGCCTGGGGACCACAGCCGCCAGCCTTGGGGAGCAGGGACAGCGCCCTGCAGCACCTCACCTCTCTGTGCAAGGCCCACTCGTCCAGTTTGTAAGCGGCTCCGATCCTGCGGCGGACCTTGGGGGCCTTCTCCCCCGGTCTGAAGGGGTACTCTGCAGGCAAGATGCCCGTCAGCTCCTGCGGGGGAAGCAAGTTTGTGCCAAGCCGCTCTCCACGCACCCAGCCCTTGGCCGAGCAGGAACAGCCCGTCCGGCGGGCCCTGGGTGACCTGTGCCGCCCTTCCCCAGAGGCCTCTGCCCATCTCCGCGCGTCCCAGCGTCCAGGGCTGTCCCTCGTCCGGGGATCTGCCCTGGCCTGGCTATGGTCCCCTGCAGCCCCTCCTCTGCCCGGCCATATGCCTGGGCGCTGCGGGGAGAGCTGTCCCCTCGCTGTGCCATCCGGTGCCCCGTCGGACCCCCAGAACTTCTCAGGACCGGGCCTCCCACTCCTCGGCACCGACAGCCCAGCACGCGGCTCCAGCCCCCGGGGTTAAGCCCGCGCTTGTGTGCGGCGGGGGCCCAGCCTCACCGCTTCCCGCAGGCAGATCCTCCTCAGCTCCTCCAGGCAGGCCTCCAGCCGCGCCTCCAGGGCCCTCTGCTGCTTGCGCACTGCGTGGGTCAGCTCCTTCGCGGGGGCCACCGGGCTGTCGGGGCCTGTGGCGGGGCAGGGGCGCGCGCTCAGGGGAGCCTGTCCCGGGCGCCGTGGGACGCCCCCGGGGCTGACGGCGCACACGCGCGCTCAGGCGGCCTCACGCCTGCCCAGGCTGCGGGCCGGCCGCCACAGCAGGCCGTGTCACACCCAAAAGGCGGCGTGTACCCCGGCGGCCCGACGGCACCGTTACGGCTCGGAGGGACGGGCGGCCCCTCGGCCGTGTGCGGTGAGGGCCAGGCTGTGGTCAGAGCCCGTTCCTTCCCGCCCTTCCCTTCCCAGCCGCCACCCGTGGCAGGTGCCTTCTTCCTTGTCTGCTCCCCCACCCCTCTCACACACACACACACACACACACACACACACATGCATACACACACATACACACTCACACACATATACACACACATACACACATATAGACACACATACACGCACACACATACACACACTCTCACACACATACACACCTACACACATACACACACTCTCTCTCACACACACACACACACACACACACTGCACGCGCATCTTCTCTCTCTGTCCAAACCAGACCCGACTGGGCCCATCGGCTGTGGCCAGCCTGAGCCACGGCCCCTTCCCGCGAACCAGATAAGAGTTTTCAGCTTCTTAGGAATCATGGGGCCAGAGCTGAACACGGCAGGTAGCTGTTCAGATAGGATTGGCACTCCAGGCCAGAGCCCCCACTCCCACCCAGGGAGGAAAACTCTCAGCCCTTCCAGGGTCTGCACCCCCCTTCCCCGCACAGTGGCCTCCCCGCCGCCCCCGCCTTGGGCCCCTCAGCCTGGCCGGGCCTGGAGCCTGGGACTCGAGGAGTTGGTGGGGTCGGGGGCGCCCAAAGCCCTCACCAGACTGCAGGATGATGCCGCTGTCGGTGTCGCTGACCTCATCCTTGCTCTCCATGGTGGACTTCTGGGAGGAGGGGGCACAGAGGAGGAGGGGCCGACACCCTTCCCAGCCTGGGCCAGGATGTGCAGGTGGCCTGGAGTTTCCCCAGCTTTTAAAAGAACAAAAAATGATACACGTAAACCCCCTTGCCTCCAAACAGAGCTGTTGAGTCAGGTGGGTGAGGGTGGGAGATGTGGCGTGAGGCCCATGCTTCCGGGGGAGTGAGTCTGGGATGGGGGTGTCAGTGCCAGGGGCGCTGCGGACAGAAGGCTCTGTGGGCCTCTCCAGCGCACCTGCCCTGGGCCCAGCCTGGGCCCCTGCCGCCTCCTTCCCAGAGAGGCCTCCGAGCCCAAGGGGTGACAGCAGTGGTGGCCACAGGGACCACGACACTGGGGAGAAAGCCCATGAGGACAGGAGCAAAGAGAGAGGATGGAAAGGAGGGAACAAGAAAAAGGTGGGAGGACAAGTCAAGGAGGAAGGGAAGGAGAGGAGGGAGGGGAAACGTCAGTGCCAGGAGGGAGGCACGGCTGACGGTCCTCAGCCCGAGACCCATCCCGCTGCCCCCGTGGGTGAGGGCACCGGGCACTCAGCCAGGCCCTGTCCCGAGGCCCACAGCCCAGGCTGCCTACTGTCTGTCTACACCAGTCGGTCCACCCGAGGGCAGGTGCCCAAAGCCGTGAGCCAACTCCCGGGCCACCAGCTATGCCTGGGAGGCCCCTCGAAGGGGAGGGGGCCCGGACCTCACACCCCACAGCCGGGAGCGAGGCAGCGCGCACGTGCATGTGTGTTGGGCGCGTGCTGCCGGGGCTGGAGGGGTGACCAGAGCCGAAGCTGCCCCAAGATGGGAAGGAGACCACGGCCACTCTGCTTGCCCGGGCCGGGCGCACGTATGCAGCTCAGGTAGAGTTCCAGGTGTGCGTCTGCCGGCAGCAGTCACCCCGGCCGCACCCGCTGGCGCCCCCTCTCTCCTCGCCAAGTCTGCACCCCTGCTCAGGGTCCCAGCTGGCCGGGGCCTGGCGGCGGCTGGCTGGAGCCAGGGTGGGGAGCGCGGGCGGGGCCCGGGCCGGCGGCCTGGAAGCCCAGCCACCTGCTCCCTGAGTCAGCCATTGAGCAACAGTGCAGAAGTCCTCCGGAGTCTCTGTCTGGAGCTTCTCCTGCTTCTCCTCAGGGCATCACTGCTGGGCAGGGGGGCTCCTCAGCCAGTGGGAGACAACCTGAGCCCGCAGCCAGGCCCCTGGAGGAGGGACCGCTGACGGCCAGGCCCCAGGAGCACCTCTCTGCCCATGGACAGCTTTACAGACCTACAGAAACAGCACAGCCTATCAGAGCACCTTGGGCCTGTTAAAAACCTCGCCCTGAAAACAATAGGTACCTGCACTTTGGAGTTTCAGTTCTCCAAGGAAGTCTAGAGAGTGGAGGGGAGGATTTTTTTTTTTTTTAAAGTTTATATGGGGCCTTTGCGAAGATGCCAAGGAGAGAGCCTGGCCACACGTTCTGGGAACCGAGACCAGGGTACTGGGCGTGAGTTAGCTCTGCCCGGTTCACCCTCCCAAACCCTCATCCCTCCTGGAGATGGAGCGGGACAGACGGCAGGCAGCTCCCCCGCCGCCCGCTGCAGAGCCCTGGGCAGCCTGTGGGCCTCCCCAGCAGCCAGGGGCAGGGCCCTGTCAGAGCAAGGAAGCAAGGCCGTCCTAGCACGTCTGCTTGGACGAGGGAGGGGGTGATGTGGGAGGGAAGCCATCTATTACTCACACTTACTAATTAATTATTAACCATTAAGGAGTCGCCTTGGGAAGCTCTGACAACTCAGCCCTGCTTCTCATGCTGTTGCCTGTTGCAGAGTGAGCAGGAATTGCCGGGACCGAGGGGTGGCCCGGCAGAACGGCCCCCTCGGCCCCTTCCTCCCTCTGGCCAGGGTCGGGGGCAGGCCTGCTCCAAGTAGGGCAGAGAGCATGGACCGGAGGTTGGAAGCCCCAGATTCCAGCCTGGATCCTGCCATCACCTATGTGATCTTAGGGGAGCTCACCTCACCTCACCTGGCTGGGCCTCCCGTCCTCACAGGCACGGTGACAACTGGACGGTACCCGGGGCCCTGGCCAGTCCCCACACTGAATCTGGATAGCGCCAGGTTGAGCAGGAAGGACCCACACCTGTGCGGCCCGCTCATCTGCCTCCCCGGGGGCGGCCCTCCGGCTTCGGGGACCCTGTCCCAGGGCCCGCAGGCTCCCGTGGGTGTTGAAGGCATGCCTTTCAGATACAGGCAGTTCTGGGAATATCCCCGCCTCTCCGCATGGGAACCCTCCCTGCCCTCCAGACCCGCAGCCCCAGGTGGCAAGCCCTATCCGTCCACCCCGAACAGAGAAAAAGAACGGAGAACAAGCAAACGAACGCAAACCCCCAGGAAAAGGCAGAGGAGGACAACAGGGGAGGAAGGGGAGCGCCGTGCACTTGCCCTCGGCCTGAGCCACTGGTACCCTCTCCCGTCACAAATGTGGCCCCAAAGGGAGGCCCTGGGACTCTCTCGTCCCAGCCTTCCCCGCTCCCGTGGAAACTGAGGCCTGGGAACTACAGTGCCGGGTCCCCATCCGAGCCCACCAGCACCCCCATCACCCCTGTGCCCTGTGGCTGACGGCCACCGCTGGGCCCCCCACCCCTAGGCCGGCTTGCCCTCGCCCCAAAGACCGGCTCCAGCTGCCCCACCCTCACCTGCTTCCAGCTCAGTCCAGGAGTCCGGGAAATGCCCCTGGTCCCAAGTCAGGGGACCGAGGGGCCTGGCATGTCTCCTCAGGGTGTCCCAGGCCGCCCCGTGCTCTCTGGCCCACTTCCGCTCCCCACGCCGATGGCCGGTGGCTGTCCCTCCCCTGGTCCCGCCTGTGTCCCTCCCAGGCTGCCCGGCCAGGGGAGCCAGGTTACTTGTTCCAACCTGAGTCAGAGGGAGGAGCGGTGAGCAAGCCCTTCCCAGAGCAAAGCCTGCCCCACAGGCAGCCCGGGCCTCTGCACTTCCGGGGGCCGCACAGGCGGGAGAAAGGGGCTCCCCACGGAGGAACCCCAGAAGAAGGCAGCAGGGATCAGGCCTTCGCGGCCTCAAGGGCCCCCCTGCCCTGTGCTGAGCCGCCCGCCCCCCCAGATTCCGGCTCCGCGCAGCGCCCAGAGCAGGCGAAGACCCCAGCGCGTGGGGACCACCGGCGAGAAACCTACATGCTGACAAGGAGGGTCCCTGCTCCCCAGACCCTGAAGCGGGGCCAAGGCCAGATGAGATTAGAAACTCCGGGCCGGGCCGTGACCCCGGAACTCCACGCGGGGCGGCTCTGGGGTCCCACAGCAGGCCAGGCTATTCTGATCACAGACATTTCCCTCCAGAATCATCATGGCCGCCACCTCCCTGTTTATCTTTACAACCATCCCTCCACAGGGCCCATGGCGCATTGACATGGACCCCAGTCCTCTCCCTAGTCCACAGGAGGGCCACTAGGACCCCGGGGTCTAAGCTCAGTCCCCCAACCACCGGGGGCCAGAGACCAAAATGGAACTTGTTCCCTACAAGGAATGAGCCTCTGGGTCTCCACGCCACTGACCTTCAAGGAAAACCAACAGTTTGGAATTCACTCTATTTCATTGGTGGAAGCAAGGGCCAAAGACACTGTGACCCATCACAGGAGGCAAGAAGACAGACAGCGCTGCACACGAAGGAGACCCCTCAAGGCTTAACACCACCTGCTTTTCTCACCACGCCCCTCACCTTGGGATCCCAGCACTCACGAGTCTCCAGTAGCTCCACTCCCCCAACACCAAGACGACCTCCCCAGCCCCAAGACCACCTCTCGAGCCCGTAGACAACCTCCCCATCCCCTAGACCAATCCCAGCTCCAAGACCACCTCCCGAACCCCTAGACCACCTCCCCATCCCCAAGACCAAATACCTAGCGCCAAAGACTACCTTCCCAGCCCCTAGACCACCTCCCCAGCCCCTAGACCACCTCTCCAGTCCCTATAGCACCACTCCAGCCCCAAAGACCACCACCCCAGCCACAAGAGCATCTCCCCAGGCCCTAGACCATGTCCCTAGCCCCGCGACCACCTCCCCAGCCCTATATACTACCTCCCCAGCCCCTAGACCACCTCTCCAGCCCCAAAGGTCACCTCCCCAGCCCCAACAACTACCTCCCCACCCCCTAGACCACCTCCCAAGCCCCAAGACCACATACTCAGCCCTTAGTCCACCTCCCCTGCCCCAAAGACCACCTCCCCAGCCCCAACGACCACCTCCCCAGCCCCAAAGACCACCTCCTCAGTCCCTAGTCGACCTCCCCATCGCCAAAGACCACCTCCCCAGCTTCAAGACCACCTCCTCAGTGCCTAGACCACCTCCCCAGCCCCAAAGACCACCTCCCCAGCCCCAAGACCACCTCCCCAGCCCCAAAGACCACTTCCCCAGCCCCAAAGACCTCATCCACAGCCCCTAGACCACCTCCCCAGCCACTGGGCCACCTCACCAGCCCCTAGCCCACCTTCCCAGCCCCAAAGACCACGTCCCCAACCCCTACACCACCTCCCCAGCCACAAAGACCTCCTCCCCAGCCCAAAAAACCACCTCCCCAGCCCCTAGAACACCTCCCAAGCTCCTAGAACACCTCCCCAGCCCTTAGACCCACCCCTAAAGACCACCTCCACAGCCCCAAAGACCACCCCTCAGCCCCAGGACCACTTCCCCAGCCCCAAAGACCAACTCCCCAGCCCCAAAGAAAACGTCCACAGCCCCAAGACCACAGCCCCAAGCGGAAGACAACCTTCCCAGCCACAAAGACCAACTCCCCAGCCCCTAGACCACCTCCCGAGCCCCTAGACCACCTCCCCAGCGGCAAAGACCACCTCCCCAGCCCCTAGTCCACCTCCCCAGCCCCTAGACCACATCCCGAGCCTCAAAAACCACCTAGCCAGCCCCAAGACCCCGCCCCCAGCCCCTAGACCACCACCCCAGCCCCAAAGACCAACTCCCCAGCCCCTAGACCACCTCCCCAGCCCCTAGCCCACCTCCCCAGCCCCTAGACCACCTCCCCAGCCCCTAGACCACCTCCCCTGCCCCTAGCCCACCTCCCCAGCCCCTAGACCACCTCCCCAGCCCCTAGCCCACCTCCCCAGCCCCTAGCCCACCTCCCCAGCCCCTAGACCACCTCCCCTGCCCCTAGCCCACCTCCCCAGCCCCTAGACCACCTCCCCAGCCCCTAGCCCACCTCCCCAGCCCCTAGACCACCTCCCCAGCCCCTAGACCACCTCCCCTGCCCTTAGACCACCTCCCCAGCCCCTAGACCACCTCCCCTGCCCCTAGCCCACCTCCACAGCCCCTAGCCCACCTCCACAGCCCCTAGACCACCTCTCCAACCAAAAGACCACCTCCCCAGCCAGAATACCACCTCACCAGTCCCAAAGATCACCTCCCCAGCCCCAGGACCACTGCCCCAGCCCCTAGACCATTTCCCCAGCCACAAGACTACCTCCCAGCCCGCAGACCACCTCCCCAGCCCCTAGACAAATCCCCAGCTCGAAGACAACCTCCCGAGCCCCTACACCAACTCCCCACACCTAGACCACCTCCCCATCCCCAAGACCACCTCCCGAGCCCCAAAGACACCTCCCCAGGCTCTAGGCCACCTCCCCAGCCCCTAGACCCCCCCCCAAAGTCCACCTAGCCAGCCCCAAGACCATGTCCCCAGCCAGAAGACCACACCCCAGCTCCAAAGACCAACTCCCCAGCCCCTAGACCACATCCCGAGCCACAAGACCACCTCTCCAGCCCCAAAGAACATGTCCCAGCCCCAAAGAACACCTCCCCAGCCCCAAGACCACCTCCCCAGCCCCAGAGACCACCTCCACAGCCCCAAAGACCACCTCCCCAGCCCCTAGACCCACTCCCAGCCCCAAGACCACCTCCTCAGCCCCTTGACCACCTCCCCAGCCCACAGACCACCTCCACAGCCCCAAGACCACCACTCCAGCCTCAAGACCACTTCCCCAGCCCCTAGACCACCTCCCCAGCCCCTAGTTCACCTCCCCTGCCCCTAGACAACCTCCCCAGCTGCAAAGATCACCTTCCGAACACCAAAGACCACCTCCCCATCCAAAAGACCACCTCCCCAGCCCCAAAGACCAACCCCCAGTCCCAAAGACCAACCCCCGAGCCCCGAGACCATCTCCCCAGCCCCAAGACCACCTCCCCAGCCCCGAGACCATCTCCCCAGCCCCATGACCACCTCCCCAGCCCCAAGACCATCTCCCCAGCCCCATGACCACCTCCCCAGCCCCAAAACCACCTCCCCAGCCCCAGAGACCACCTCCACAGCCCCAAAGACCACCTCCCCAGCCCTAAAGACCATCTCCCCAGCCCCAAAGACCAAACCCCCAGCGCCACTACCACCTCCCCAGCCCCAAAGACCAACTCCCCAGTCACAAAGACCAACCCCCCAACCCCAAGACCACCTCCCCAGCCCCAAAAACCAACTCCCCAGCCCCAAATACCACCTCCGCAGCCCCAAAGACCACCTAGCCAGCCCCAAGACCACGTCCCCAGCTGGAAAACCACCACCCCAGCCCCAAAGACCTAATCCGCAGCCCCTAGACCACATCCCGAGCTTCAAGACCACCTCTCCAGCCCCAAAGAACACCTCCCCAGCCCCTGTCCCAGCCCCCAGGGCAGGGATGACAGAGGAAGTCACCCCCCCAACCACCTTCTGTGGAGCTGTGTCACCAACACAGGCAGTCTCCCCACTCCCCCTGCACACACACCCATCTCCCCTCACATTCCTGTGCACACCCTCTGTCCAAACAATGTGAGCCCTGAGCCCTCCAGGCTGACCACCGCCTTCTTTACCTAGGCTGAGGGGCCCCAACAGGGGACAGCCCCCCTGGGCTGGGGGGCCTCCTCTGGGTCTCCCAAAGAGCCCGCAGCCCTTCCCTTCCCCCCCACAGGTTTGTCACAGTCTTCCCACAACAAACAGAGGAGTTGACTCTGAAGCTGCCTCCACCCAGCCTCCACCTTGCCCATCCCCCAGCTCCAGGGGGGGAGGGAGTGATGGAAGTTTCTAGAATCAACTCATAGCATATTTTTTAATGCATAAACTAAGATGAAGAGAATCACTAAGATAATGGATTATATTAAATACAGTTCTAAAAACAGTGAAACATAGTAATCTATATATGTTTCTTTATTAACATCAAACAGGATCTAGTAGTGGGCAGTTCCGTAGCAATGACGATGGTAAACGACGTTTCATGACCGACGGTAAACCAGGTTTCAAGACAGCGATCACAACTGCACCGTGATATGAAACCCTCTGTGGTGTCTATTAATGGCAAATCACAGGTACTACCAAGGGTTACAAGGCAATGCTAAATTTCAGTAAAGGTTAGTGAAAAATAAACCCTTCCCATCCGAGTACACGACCCTCTGAATGCTATCCACAGATGCTTTGGTGCCCACGGACCCAGTTAAGAATCCCGCCCTCAGGTAACCACCCCCATCTCTGAGCTCAGGGAGAGAAGGACAGAGGACCGACCAGTCTCCGCGTTGATCCTCTGGAATCCTCCAAGGCCCCTTCCTCCCTCAAATTCACACGCAGCATTTCCCAGCCCAGCAGGATCTGAGGCTTGGAGTGGGACCAGCCAACCAACTCTCCCAAGATCCCCAAGGCCATGGATCTTCCTGGCTGCCATGCCCTTCAATTCAAAGTATCCAGAGTGGGCATTCCAGAGGCCTGCTGAGAACGTGGGGTTCAGCGCCCTGCTCCCAACCAGTGCCCTGAACCCCAACCCCACAGCATCATTGGTGAGGAAGTGGGGTTTCCCCACACACTTGGAATCTGATCTTTGAAAGAAGGGAAAAAATTGCATCTCTTTAGGGTTTTCATCTCCTAAGGAAAAGTCCTGAATCAGAAAACTCTTGCACCTCCTGCATCCATCCACTCTCCATTATTTTTTTTTTAAGTTCCTCCTTTAAGTTTCCTGTGATACATGAGATCGGAAGTCAGAGCAAGGGCCCGACCTGACGCCCCAACCAGCACCCAGCAAAGAAGAGTCTCAGGCGCTCCTACAATTTCACTTAAACAATTAAGGAGCCAATGGTCGGCGGCTCGAGCCAAAACATTGAAAAGAGAAAGGAGGGAAATATCCCGGGACCCTCCAGGCGAGGGGGGCGGGAGATGGTTCCTCAAACTGTTTTCTTTCCCCTCTCCTCCCTTCCCAGTGGGAAAGGTGCTCGCCTCCAGCGAGCGATGGTGGAGCGGGCTGGGACAGGGGACTCCACGACGGCCTGGAATGCGCCCTGGAATCAGACCTCTAGGCTCTCCTCAAAAAGCCCCTTTGTCCGGTCCACCCTGCTCCCCTCCCCCACCGCGCCCTCCGCGTCCAGGCGGCCCGAGACTCGGCTCCTTTTGTCTGCCTTCCCGGAACCTGCCAGGGGATCCACAGGCGTGGGGAAGGTCGGAGGAGAAAGGTCGAGGAGACGGAAACATGCATTTTCGGTAGGAACTCGGAATTCCCACCCCCCGGCAAATTCCCCCCATTCCCCGCAGGGCCCCCTCCTCTAAGGCGGAAGACTGTGGGTTAGGGGCTCGATCTCCCCGGCTCCCGCGTCGCGCCCCGGCGCTCCCCCTTACCTGTCCCATGGAGATCCCTCGCCGCCCGCCTGCCCCCGCGCCCCCCGCGCGCGCCTCGCAGCCTCGGGACCTGCTCGTCCAGGCCAGCTCTCCTCCCCCCGCGACTCCTCCCGGCCTCCCCTCCCCGGAGGTATTTCATTTAACTTCGGCATTTGCAGCATCCCAAATGTTAAAGATCCCAAGACATCTGTCCCCTGGGGCGTACCAAGGCCCAGAGGAAAGAGGGGAAAGACGCAGGAAGGGACCCGGGAGTCCGATCCGGGAGCCGGGGCGGGGCCGCGCGTCGGGGCGGGGAGGTGCCCGCGGGGGTGGGCGTCCCGCGGGGACCCGGGCGCGGGGCGAGGCCGGCCCCCTCTTCCCGCTTCCGGACGCGCGCGCGGCGGGACCCCCCCGCGCAGCCAGTTCCCGCGGCCCGGCGGGGGAGGCTCCTCCCGGACCCGGGCCGCCTTGCCTCCGCGCGCTCCGGCCGGCCCGGCGGCTTCCGCGCCTGGAGACCCGGGCTGAGCCGAGGGGGTGCCGCGTCCACCCCCAAGGGCGCTCCCCGCCCCCCGGCCCCCCATTGCCGCGGCCCCGCCGCCCCCCGGCCCCCCTGCGGCCCCGGCCGGGCCCCCTCTCGCCGCTGGCGGCCCCGCCGGGAGAGGGAGGCGCGCGCTCCGAGGGGGCGCCTCCTGCAGCGTACCGCGAGCCGGCGCCCCGCCCGTCATTCATTCACTCACCCACTGGTTCAGGGAACACGCTGAGCACCTACTAGTGCCCGTCCCGGCGGATCAAAGTTAAAGGGCTTCGGGGATCCCCAAGCTAGCCGAGCAATCCCTTGGCAAGAGGGTCAGAGAAAGAAGGCCGACAGCACCTAGGCGGGGGGGCAGCGGGGCTGACCGAGCGGAGGACCGCACAGCCTGCCCGAGGAGGCCATGCCAGGGAAACTGGGGGTCGGGGCGCGAGGAGGAGCCCACGGCAGCAGCGATGGGATGCGCAGAAGCAAAATGGCAACGGAGCTCAGGAGGGTCTAGGCGCTGAGGGCACTTGGGGTGTGGGGCCAGGAGGGGCAAGGGACTAGAAGACTGGAGCCGCAGGCAGTGGGCCGGCAGGAAGCAAGGCCGCCCCGTGCGGTTGTCCAGGTTGTGCACCAAACTAAGAGGGAACGCTCACCCAGGCTCCACCCACCAAGCCGTGGGCCTTGGCCAGAGCCGCATCTCCCCAGAGGCGGTGGCTTTTTCCAATTTGTACTGAGGCGCTAGGTGAGCTAAGTTGGCTGAAGAGTCATGTGGGCTGACTAAGGATTTCAGATTTTTATCTTGAAATTGAGGAAGAGCTCCCAGGAAACAGAACCAATATGGGATCCCCCGTGTGTGTGTGTGTGTGTGTGTGTGTGTGTGTGTGTGTGTGTGTACACACAAAGAGAGAGGAATTGGTCCACGCCATTCCTATTCCAAAGGCTGACAGGTCCACAACCTGCGGGGTGGGGCTGGCAGTCTGGAGACTGGAGGGGGTTGCAGTCCGAGCCCAGAGGCCGTCTGCTTGCCAAACTCCCTCTTTATTAAAGTCCGTCTTTTTGCTATTCAGGCCTTCACCTGAGTGGATGCGGCCCACCGACATTATGGCAGGTCATCTGCTTCACTCAGAGTCTACTGTTTATTTCAATGGTAATCTCATCTAAAAAAAAAATACTTTCGCAGAAACATCTGGAATAATGTTTGACCAAACAGCTGGGTACCGTGGCCTAGCCAAGTTGACACATAAACTTAACCATCACTCTACTGAAGACAGTCCGCCCGAGGACAAGCTGGGCAGACTCACGTTCCCGTCACTTTGGTGTGTGAGTAATTGGCGCGGGGAGAGTTGCAAAACAGGGGAACCGTGGAGAGATGGCATTCAGACAAGGGGTGAATTCACGCTGTGGAACTGGGGGGACGGGGGGAGTCAAGAGCTATTTGGGACCTAGTCTGACTCTGTAAGTGACTGACTAAAGCCTTGGCAGAGAGGAAAGGGACGAGCCGGGGGTTCCCGTGTCTGCTTGAGTTCAGGGTAACGTGTGTTCACTTTAGGACACGGGTGATAATGTCCTGAGAGCAGCCAGGCTGCAGGGAGGGCTTGGGAGCCGCAGCAGAGCTGCAGCTCCGGGACCGGGTGAGATCACCCGGGAAGGGTGTGCAGGACGAGAAAGGATGGGGGCGGGGGAGGAAATTCTGGGAGCACTTAAGGGGTGGACAGGTCGTAAAGCACCTCCAAAGGTAAGCATTATTATTATTACTCATGCGATGGAATAATTTGTTGAAATGTTGATTTGTAGCCCCTCCCCCTCCCAGTCACCCCTGCCTTTTCTCTTGCTGGGAGGCAGTGGCTTCCTGAAGGCCTCAGCTCTGGGCCCACTGAGACAATGCCAGGGGGCCTGAGGTGCAAGGGTAGGGGTGTGGCTTTGAGGGCCCGGACACAGAGGGGAGATAGACTGGGAACGGGAAAGAAGACGCCCTGTGCAGCGAGGACCCTGAGGTGCCTCAGGAGGTGATGAGACCTCAGTAGAGATGGGGGTCGGGATGCGGGGCCCCAGATTTCTGGCCTCGGCAGATTCTTTCACTGCACGCGTCCAGGGGGCAGGAGCCCTGGTGACAAGAGACCCCCCGGGGGCCAGAGCAACTAGGATGGCTGCCTTTCCCCTGCCTTCTGGCCTCCTTTAAGCCTTAAAGGATACTGCATGAGAAAATGCAATTTTTTGCCATCCCAGCAGGCCCAGGACAGAATCAAACTGATTTAAAATAAATTAAGTAACATATGTGTCTTGCAAGCCTGCGCTTGTAGGTTGAGATTTGCAGCTACGCTGTTACCTTCATTTACAGGTAAGGAAACTGAGGCCCCGAGGAGCTCAAGCTGTGTTAAAAGCACACAGCCAGTAAGGGACTGACGTGCTTTTGCGAGGTAGACCTTTCTGATTCCATAGCCCTAACCTGTGGCCGAAAAACTGCAGACACGCAAAGGGACCAGGCAGACACGGTGAAGGGAGGAAGCGTGTCAGGGCCGAGTGCTGGTCACCACAGCTCTTACCCGGCCTTGGTGTGTGTGGCAGGGGTGGGGCAACTGTGGAGGGCTTCCTGGAGGCAAAGTTCAAACACTCAGGCTCTGTCTCAAGGGGCCATCGCTGCAAATGCGGTCATAAGAAAAAGGCGTCTGTTTCAAAGACAAAGCTGGAAATCCACATTTTCTATGTGAAATCAGATGGGTACACCTTCGATTTTCTTGTTAAAAATTCAGAAGCGTCTGGGCTTCCCTGGTGGCGCAGTGGTTACGAATCCGCCTGCCAATACAGGGGACACGGGTTCGATCCCTGGTCTGGGAAGATCCCACATGCCACGGAGCAACTAAGCCTGTGCCACAACTACTGAGCCTGCACTCTAGAGCCCTCAAGCCACAACTACTGAGCCCACGTGCCACAACTACTGAAGCCGTCACACCTAGAGCCCGTGCTCGCGACAAGAGAAGCCACCGCAATAAGAAGCCCGCGTACCACAACGAAAAGTAGTCCCTGCTCACCGCAACTAGAGATAGCCTGCGCGCAGCAACGAAGACCCAACATAGCCAAAAATAAATGAATTTAAAATAAATTTTTAAAAAAAGTATAGGTAAAAAAAAATTTCACAGGGGTCAAGCAAACCGTGTCTACGTGCGTTGGGCTGTGGGGCAAGGTGCTGCTCCGGGACCCGCCACCTCTAGGAGCCCGAGTCGGAAACTGGTTTGGACAGGAGGCCCGGAACACTGGAAGATGCTGGGCTTGGAAACAGAAGCCGGGCCCTCACTGGGGACTGACCGGCCCAGACCGTGGAGGGAGGGGTGGGTGCAGTTTGGGAGAGCCCACCAAGCCCGGATCAGCCTTCCCTCCTGTGCACTTTGGCTGAAGGGGGCAAGGGCACGCCTCCATCAGCCATCAGAGGGGCTTTTGGTGGCTGGGCGGCGGCCCGTCTGCACCCTGAACCCACCCACTGACACCCCTGCCCCAGTGGAGGGGGCTCACCCATACCTCTCCCTGCCCAGTGGGAGCTGCCCTGGTCCTGCTGACTCGTCCCCTGGGGCCTCAGGCCCAGCAGAGAGGATGCGGCTCCCCTTGCCCACCCCTCCCCCTGCTCTGTGGCCCAGACGGTGCCCTGTCGGTGCCCTCGGCCAGAAGCTCTCTGGAGACTCCAGGATGACTCGGAGCCGAGGCCCTGCTTCCTCTCCTGACCGCATCCTGCAGCTCGCGGCGGGGGCAGGTGCAGGGGAGGCACTGCTCCAGGCCTCTGTCTCGGTTGCCAGAAGCTAGAACTTGTCCGGACGGCCGCAGGCTGGTGAGTAGCTCTGCGAAACTCAGACAACTGACTTTGGGGCCAAGCCAGGGGACTTCATCCCACTTCTTCTCAAGGGAAGGGAACCCCGACACTGGGGCCAGACAGGAGTCAGAGCTGCTTGCAGTGCAGGGCAGCTCTGCTGCCTGGGGCTCAGGCTTAGGGCGGGACAGGACCCACCGCCCAAGAGGCCAGCATCCTCCAGGCCGGCGGCTCTCGCTGGTTTCTCTCCAGAGTTTAGGGTCCCGCCCCGCACCCTCCCCGCCTGCCCTCTCTCTCCTCTTTCATTTTTCCTGTGCCTTCTCTCTTCCTTCTCTGCGTCACCTCCAGCGCCTCCATCCCGGCCTGCGCACTGCCTGGACCAGGATCCCTGAGGCGCCACCCTCTCCCCGGCCCTGCTCCCCCCGCCGCGACCACCAGGGGGCGACAGTTCCCGGCGGAGCCTCCGGTCTCCGTGCGACGGCGGGGGGACAGGGATGGAGAGCCAGCCGGGGCCTGGGGCTCTAATCTAGCAGGGTCTCTACCTCGCTTCCCGCCCGCGAGCCCCCTGGCCCCGCTTCCCCTGCGTCCGCCGTGGGGCCACGTGTCCAGCCTGCCCCACCGCCCTGGCCTCTCTGGCCGGACCCCCTTTCCTTTCTGGAGACGCAAAGAGAACTGGGAACTTAAGAAAAGGCAGTGAATGGTGTTGAACATAATACAACTGCAGAGATAAGGCTAGATACCAGAACAAGGGGAGACAGGCATTTTGGGAGCTTTTTCCACCGTGGCAGAGACCAGCATCTAGACCAGAAGACACCCGGGTCCTGAGGGCGGGTCCAGAGGGCGGCTCCGCCCCAAGCTCCCCAGCGGGAAAGCGTGTCTGCTTGTCAGGTGGCAAGTCACTGCCCTCCTGGCCCCCACCCATGTGGCCCCTGGGTGGGTGGGTGTGCTGGAGAATCCCAGGCCCCGGGAGCAGCCCCGCCGCGGGACCCCATGGTGCTGCCCCCGGAAAAGGCTGAGAACCGTGCAGCTGGGGGTGTGTGTGCCCTGCCCAGGGCTGGATTATCGCCAATACTCCAGTAACCCCTGCCCTTTTCAAAGGCCCGGGCTGGAGGTGCCTCTGAAATAGCGCCGGAACCCCCCCACCCCCCGGACCCTTGCATCACTTTACCTGGCAGGTGCGAGCGTGCAGAGTGGCTCAGGGTCATCATTTAGGAGAGATGTTAAAACACGTGGGGTTTGGAGTCAAACAGCCTGGGTTTCTTCCTCTGTAAAATGGTGGGGATGGGATCACGCGTGTGGCCGTGATGAGGATAGTGAAACTGCGCGGATAGAATGTCCTCTGCACAGAGTAAGCTCTCAGAAAGGCAGTGACTTGTTGAAAGATGTTTTTTCGACATTCCTCATCTTAAAAAAAAAAAAGTTTTTCATCTTTCTCGCACTCAATTCTCAGGAAAAAATAATAATATTTCTGCACGATAATTGCATCTTTCATGTTCCAAACCTGTTACCGGTGACCAAGTTCCACTTCCTGTGGTTTAGCTGCTTCAGGCTGCAGAAGGCGCACCTCCTCCTGTGACCAGGCCGCCGGGCCTGCGGCCTTGGCACCGGTTAACTGAAAACAAGCTAGTGCCTCACACCTTTGGCGTCTCTTAAACTCCTCAGTGATGAGAATGGAAGGGAAGGCAGTGTGTTGAAGGGAAGTTGGTTTAAACTGAGGTCAGATGCTGTTGAAATGGTCCATGAACGCCGCTGCGTGGGACCTTTCGGCACCTCCCTCAGAGCTCTGGCTCCAGTCACTCCTGCCCTCACCCTCTGTGACCTGGTGACTTAGGTCAATGCATTTCTATTGATTTGTTCATAAATGCACTCACCAAAGTGTTCTAGGTGCTCTGATTACTCTGTAGGGGGTGGGTGCGTTCCATGGAGTGGCTGAGAGGCCCCAGGAGGCGCTCAGGCCGGCTGGGCACTTGTGACGGGACGGGCAGAAGGTCCCAGGCTGGAATCGGGGGGAGATGCCACCCGGTTTGTTCAAGGAATGTCAAAACTTCACTGTTGTCTTGGAGGCTGGAAAGTGGGTGATTTCCATCTTCTTACGCACTGTTGAGAGCTGGGATTTCCAGCAGGAATAGGTAAGAAATTGAGAAGCGATTAATATGCACCCACAGGGTAACAGGGCGGTGGGGGGAGGTGAGAGGACAGAGGGACGTAAGCTTTACCATTTCTGCGTGAGCTTTTTGTTGTGAAAATGCATTCTCTGTGTATGTGCAATTTCTGTAATGAAAATAGTGTAAAACTTGATATGAAGACTTTCCAACATTAGTAGAAGCAGAGCCTAGTATAGTGAGTTCCCATTTATCATCACCTAAACTTAGTAATTATCAACATTTCCCTGTATTTCCATAGTTTATTTTTTCTTTAGTGAAATATTTTAAAGAAAAATCCCAGGCCTGGTAACCTATCACTTCTAAATGTTTCAGAACGCATCTCAGAAAAAAAAAAAAAAAAAAAAAACCGCACCTTTTTCTTGTATAAACATGTGGCCATTTTCACAATAACTCCTTAGTAGTACACCTAACACCAAATCCATTCAGAGTCCTTCAGTTGTCCCAACACTGTCTTCTAAAGTCAGTCTTTCTATCTGGATCCAGTAAGGCCTACACGTTGCATTCTGCTCTTGTAATCTTGTGTGGGTCCCCTCCCCACCCTGATTGTTTTTTAATCATGTCAGTGACTTTTTGAAATCGGGTTAGTCGCCTCGTGAAATGGCCTACATTCTGTGTTTCGTCTGCTGCGTTCAACTTGCTCCTAACCCCACATTTCCTGCAACCTGGAAGTTATCGGCAAAGCCTTAGACTGGGATTCTGGCTTGTGTGTTGGGTGAGAACACCTCACAGACGGTGTCCGATGTTCCGTCCCCCTCCTCTCCCAGAGGCAGGTAGGCTCTGGTCGCCTCTCTTACAGCAATGATGTGGAGCTGACATGGGGGTTCCGGGTGACAGCGATCCTCCCCCATCAGACTGTGTTTTCCCCTTGTCACTAGGAGATAATCTGTGAGGTGACACGTCCAGCCCCCATCAGCTCCCACCGAGTGGCTTTAGTATCTTTTTCTCTAACAAACACCCATCACTGTGGCCTGAGTCAGTTATTGTACTGAGACTGCCAAAGGAGATTTTCTATGTCTAATTAAAATATTTTTTTCTCTTAAAAAGCAATAAATTCCATATGATGTGAGCAATTTCCTTCTTCGTGATCCATTTTCCCAACTCAGATTGTGACACAAGAAAACCCCCAGAAGACGTCCACGCTGGTTTATTAGATTTTACAATAACCTCCCTATTTATACCACGTGCTGGGGAGCCCCAGTGCTGGGGTCTTGCCCGCAGCTGCCCGACTGTCCAGCACTGGATACAGCACCTCAGCAGAGTGGTGACCGTGGGTGAGGCTCTCAGCCCCTCACACTGCAGGGAACGCTCTGGCCTCTGCAGGACATTCCCCGGCCGGAGGGACCAAATGTCCTCGGTCAACTTGAAGGCTTTCACTGAAGGGTCCCTGGGATTAACTGATACCCTGGAAATCAGTGATGTACAAAAAGTGGCTCAGTCACAAGACGGAATGCTGTGTGTGATTTTCAGTTTCAAGAAAAGAGAACTGGGAAAAGAGAAATAAAGCTTTACCCAAATTAAAAGTCCACATGGCTTTATTTCCTTCTTTGATGCCAGTGAGGCTACCATCCGCATCTTTTTTGTGTCGCGGCTGGAGACTCAATTTACCGGGGCTGTCCTGGAGGCGAGCCGAGACTCTTTTTAATTTCTGTAGTCCTGTGGTCTTGCACACTGACTGGCACATAGTAAACTCAAAATGAAAATGAGTTGAATCAGTGATTTTGAGAAGAGAAATCCAAAACGATGCTATGACTCAATTCTATTTAACGAATGTCTTTCTCGGGTTTTTTACTCCCAATAATTATAGCAAACATACGATGCTTTTTTAATATGTGTCAGATAGTCCCGAGCACTTTTCCCATATTAACACATCTAACTTTTTCACATTCCCTTTGTGGTAAGAAGCATGATTCCCATTTTAGGATGAGAATTTTGAGGTGAATAACAGGACAAAGACGGAGAGGAAGAAGCTGAGAGCTGCTGGCGTGGTTCACAGTCAGCGCCTAGCGTCTAAAATAATCATGGTAATTCTGACAAAACCTGGTTACATAGTTGTCGTGCTACTTTTCAAGGTGCTTTGTTCCCGAAGCTGCTGCTCCTGGGGAAGGTGAGGCGGTCTCCAGAGGCGATGGGTCACACGGGGCCCGAGGGCCGGGAGCCCCGAGGAGGGCCGGGTGGCAGGGGGTTTGGGACCCACGTACAAACCAGCCCTGTACCAGGAGGAGGAGGTGATCACCGCACACACTGACCAGAGCAGGGGTGCTGGCGCCATAACTGTCTGACAGCGGAGGCCCCGCTAGTTACACGCAGCCTGGCCCCGGATGGAGCCTTCAAAGGGACCACTGTGACATCTACGTGGCGGCCAAGAAAAATGCTTCTAATACCTTCCGGGGAAAAAAAGCAGAGCACCTTGTGATTGCAGTAACGTGACCTGGGGCCATGACAGGAGAAGGGCTGGGGAGAGAAGGTCAGAAAATGAAAATGAGTACAGTTAGGCTGCCGGATCCTGAGCTAGTCTACTCTGAATGGGGCCTTGTCTCTCTTTATAGTGATCACAGTTTTAGAAAATGAGACCTGAGAAGGTTTGAGGCAGTAGCTTATATAAAAACCGAAACTTTGGGCGAACCTGAGACCCTCCCCGGCGCTGTGACTTTGCGGGCACGGGATCTGGGGTAGGGACAGCCCGGGCGTGAGCTGCTTGTTTTAGGGTATCTGTGTGGCAGGGGAAACGGGGAGTGTGCACACCCGAAGATGGTCGTTTTCAGAGCAGGACGAGCTAGATGAATCACCCCTCGTCTGGCGCCTCTTCCTGGGCAAACCACAGCCTCCCAGACGCTGCACTTTCAGCTGCTTCGCGGGCCGGTGCCTCAGGCTTCTCCCCGACAAAGCCCAGCACCTTCCACCCGCCTGTGGGGTTACCCAGGCAGCCCTGGGTGGGGGGGGGGCTTTAGCACTGCTTCTCCCAATCCCGACCCCGAGCCCAGCACGCCTGGGAAGAGCCCCTTTCCCCCTCTTAATCGGATGCCCAAACTCCATCTCCCGAGGGGACCCTGGTTGTATTAGATTGGGTTCTTCAGAGAAACAGAATATATATAAAGACGTTTATTATAAGAAATTGGCCCAGCCTTCCCTGGCAGGCCGGTGGTTAAGATCCGTGCTCCCAATGCAGGGGGCACAGGTTTGACCCCTGGTCAAGCAACTAAGATCCCGCATGCTCATCACGGCCACTAAGATCCCGTATGCTCATCACGGCCACCGCCCCCCCCCAAAAAAACACAACAAAACAAAGAAACTGGCCCCCGTGGTTACGGAGGTTGAGAGGTCCCAGATCTGCACTAGGCAAGCTGGAGGCCCCGGAGAGCCGATGTGAGGGGTCCCAGTGCCAGTCCGGGTCCGAAGGGAGGAGAAGCCTGATGTCCCAGCTCAGCTGGTCGGGGGAGGGTGGGTTCTCTCTGACTCTGCCCTTGTGCCCTAGTCAGGCCTTGAGCGGAGGCATGAGGCCGCCCCTGTGATGAGGGCCATCCGCTCCACTCAGTGTCTGATTCAAATGTTAATCTCATCCCAAAACACCCAGAATAATATCCGACCGAGCACCCAGGCGCCCGGTGGCCCAGTCAAGCTGACATGAGGTTAAGCGTCACACCCGGATCTTCTGAGAGCAGAAGCAGGGCCAGTGCCGGTGGCCTTCACCCCAGGTCACCCTTTGGTTTAGGGCTAATCGGTGAGAAACAGGGTAAGCCGGGCACCAGCAAACTACAAGAAGTGGAGGATGGCTTGAGCTGGGCACCAGGATATGGGCTTAAGTCCTGCCCTGGGCGTGACCTCGGCAAGTCAACACACCTTGGTGTTTGAGTTCCCATCTATACGGTGGGGGCAATAACACAAGTCTTTAAGGCAAGTTACATGAACTCTCCAAGGCTCGATTTTTTCATCTGGTGAACAGGGAGAATAATATACATGCCATAAAGTTGCTGTGAGGATTAATAAGATAGTAGATATAAAACCCTTAGGTCAGGGATTCCCTGGTGGCGCAGTGGTTGAGAGTCTGCATGCCGATGCAGGGGACACGGGTTCGTGCCCCGGTCCGGGAAGATCCCACATGCCGCGGAGCGGCTGGGCCCGTGAGCCGTGGCCGCTGAGCCTGCGTGTCCGGACCCTGTGCTCCGCAATGGGAGAGGCCACAACAGTGAGAGGCCCGCGTACCGCAAAAAAAAAAAAAAAAAACACCCTTAGGTCAGCACCTCTCATATAGTATGTGCTCAATAAATATTAGCCATTATTTTAACACCTACTTCAGAGTGATATTGTAATAATATGTTGTATAAAAAAGGTATTTGAAATAACATAATAAGATGGTAATATTGTATTCTTTTAAACTTGGGCAGATACCAAATTGGCAAATTTTTTTTACGATAATAACGCCTGGTGTTTGTTCAGGGTGTGGTGAACGGGCACCCGCATACCTCCAGAGAGAATGTAAATTTTTCAACATTTTTGGCACAGTGTACCGAAGTCTTAAAATGTTCATAATCTCTGATGAATAATTTCACTTCTAGGAATTTGTCCTGAACAAAGAATCAGAAGTGAATATAAAGATTTTTGTCCAAGGATGTTCATCACAGAACTACGTATAAGAATGAAAACCTGAAAAAAAGTTTAGGGGCTTAGTTAAATAAATGCGGTTACATTTCATATAATAGTGTAATGTAACCTTAAAAAGATGTTTAGAATAATATATATATATATATATATATATTTTTTTTTTTTTTTGCGGTACATGGGCCTCTCACTGCTGTGGCCTCTCCTGTTGCGGAGCACAGGCTCCGGACGCGCAGGCTCAGCGGCCGTGGCTCATGGGGCCCAGCTGCTCAGCGGCATGTGGGATCTTCCCGGACCGGGGCACGAACCCGTGTCCCCTGCATCGGCAGGCGGCAGGCGGACTCTCAACCACTGCGCCACAAGGGAAGCCCTAGAATAATATTTAACGACCTGATAAAATACGGCATTTTGCAAGTGAAGGAAGCATGCCACAAAATAAAGTATATAACATATATTCAACAAACTGTTACTGAATGCCAGGTTTGTGCCAGGCCCTGGGCACACACTTGGAAACACAATAGACTCAGTTTTTGGTCTCATACAGATTGACCCCAATTTACTGGTTTATTTATTTATTTTCATTTGATTTACTTTATTTACTTACTCATTTATTTTTGGCCACGTGGCAGGCAGGATCTTAGTTCCCTGACCAGGGATTGAACCCATGCCCCCTGCAGTGGAAGCGCAGAGTCTTAACCATTGGACCGCCAGGGAAGACCCCAATTTAGCTGGGAAACAATGTACATGTCTATTATTATATACACAGAAAAAGAAGGTATCTTCAAGGTGGAATAATGGATGTTTTCCATATTTTTCCTTTATATTTTCCCGTAATTTCCTTTTTTAAAAAAAACAAAGAACCTGCATTACTTAAACAATCGGGGGGGGGTACTTAACAATTTGTAAGAGAGAGCCTGGGCCTGGGCATCCCTGGGCGTGAGCTGGGTGTCACACGGGAGGGGGTGACAGGGTCCAGAGAAGTCGGGAGGGAGAGACAGAGGCTTAAGCTGCCCTGTTGCTGGTCTGCGACCCTGACCAGGCTGCTTCCAAGCCCAGCCCCACCATCAATAAAATGAATGGATCATTCCTGCCTGCCCCAGGGTCATGAGGGCCAAGGAAAGCATGTCTATGTGCCTTTTACAAACGCGTGCTGTGCTGCAGAGATGCAAGTGGTCGCCGTTACCTTAAGCAGGTGAGTTTCCGGGTCTGGCCCTCCCTGTCCCCGACTTGGAACGAGCAAAACGGGCCTCCAGCTCTGCAGGCCTGCGATGGACGTACTTAGGGGTCGCACACAGCGCCCATTCTCATGAGAGATGCAATGGCACGCGCAGAGACACTCTGGTGACAATTCACCTCCCCGCTTCCTCCTTCCCTCCCGCGAGCCCAGCATCCCTGCCCTTGGGCTCCCGGGTCTTTCCATCCTTTGCCCCACTGGACTGAGCGGGGGTCTTGATGGGGACGTGGGTGGTGAGGAGCTTCCTGCAGGCAGAGCAGCATTTAGACCCCATGGGCTCTGACAAACGAGATGTCCTCACCATGCCCAGAGCGACGGTGGGGCTGAGTCATCTCACCAAGCGTGGCTTCACCCACTCTGCCATTCCCATGAACTCCCCAGATCACTCACCCAGGGGCCTGGGTGACAACACGGTGCCCTGAGAAAGGGCCCAAGAAAGCCCAGAATTAGTCACAAGTTCAAATCAGAGTCACACAGGCCGAGGTGCCCAGCCTTTGCCCAAACGTTGACCTTTAAAAAACCCAGAGAGGGCTTCCCTGGTGGCGCAGTGGTTGAGAGTCCGCCTGCCGATGCAGGGGACACGGGTTCGTGCCCCGGTCCGGGAAGATCCCACATGCCGGAGCGGCTGGGCCCGTGAGCCATGGCCGCTGAGCCTGTGCGTCCAGAGCCTGTGCTCCACAACGGGAGAGGCCGCAACAGTGAGAGGCCCGCGTACCGCAAAAAAAAAAAAAAAAAAAACCTCGGGCAAGGGGAGGGGGCACCCTTGGAAGGGGAGGGGCAAGGGCAGCCAGGCCTGGACCCAGCTAATCCTGAGGGTTGGGCTCCTGTGATTTCTCATGTACGGCTGAGCCCCTTTGCTGTGCACCTGAAACTATCACAAGGTCGTTAATCGGCTACACTCCAATACAAAATAGTTTAAAGAAAAGAACGTGATTTCCCTCGATCTGTGAGGTGCCTGAGTAAACTAGAACCATCTCCATCCTTCAGATGAAGAACCAGAGGCTGGAGGGAGCTGGCAGAGATGCCCAAGGAAGGCCCCCGCCGGGACTGAGCCAGGTCAGGACCGGCTCTGTCTTCAGCTCCAGCACCGGGGCACTGTGACTGCTCTTTGTTCGCTGACCTTAGAAGAAGCTTGCAGAAAATTTCATGACCGAGACATGGAGGGGAAGGGGCTACCACTCCCTCACCCCTACAGCCCTTTCCTGTGTGCCTAGATCGTAATACCATGCAGCAACCCCGCTTTTACGCTTCGCGTTCTTATCATTTCGGATGACGACGGGGTCCCGATGACCGTTCCCTCCACGGGGGGTTCATGCGTGTCCCCTTCCCCACCAGACACTGGGGACACAGCCTCAAACCAAACAGACATGCTCCCTTGGCTTATGGAGCTCGCATTCTCAAGGGAGAGACAACACAAACAGAGAGAAACGGGACGGCTTCCCACTAGCTGAGAAGAGAGACGCCTATGGCGCTTAACTGGAGCTAGAGAGGGAAAAGCACAGAAGGTGGTTTTTACCCAAAGGACCCTGTGGTTCCTAACGTTTTGCTTCGACAACACCAAGGCTAACAATTATTTTATATCCTCCAGCCTTGAAGTGTGTGGGTGTTTATTTAACACAAGCAACTCTGTTACCCCGTTTTTCTTTTCACTTATCAGCATTTTCCAATCTCCCAGCAGGGGGAGGGAAATGCTGAGCTTTGATAACTGCTGTGCTGGGGGGAGCTGGAGAAGTTTTCTGTCTGTCTGTCTTCAGGGAACTCAGTTCATCAGCAAGTCGGGAGAAGCAAGGTGACAGGGGTCCAGGTAGGGGCTCCGTCCGAACAGCCCAGTAAAGCCCTTCTGCTGTAAGTTGAGGTCCCATCATATGAAACGGTCACCTCTTGCCTCGGAGGGCGATGAGGTGAGGATGGGGGCAGCCCCGATGTACCGAGGTTAAAGTGTCTGGACTCGGCCCTGCCGGCCCGGCGACCCCACAGGCTGCAAGGCCTGCCTCCCTCGGGTGCGTGGGGAGGACGCGCCCAGGTGTGCTTCTTCCCAGCTTGACCTCCCAGGGCCGCTGACAGGCGGGTTTGAACTGCTCTAACCCATCAGCCCCAAAGACTGGACTCCACGCCTGCCCGGGGGTCTGGCGGAGAGGGGGGCCCTCAGAGAGAAATTCCGAGCTCCTTTCCGCAGCGACCGACACTTCTTCAGGCCAAATCCTCTTAAAGGTAGAAACACTGAAATTTCAACCCCTCCAGAAACCTCAAACGATGTCACAGAGTCAGAAAATGGACACCCTCAACATTTGTACTGGATGGTCTCAAAAGGGGTAGGAGAAAAAGCCCTGTGCTGATCTGAGAATCACAATGACATATTTCCTCTTTGAAGTGGCACCTGGCTGGCAGAGGACCTTAAATCTTTTATTTTTTTTTTCTCTTCTCTCTTTGAAACCTTCAAAATGTGACGCATCCTTTAAAATAACGAGAATTAAAAGCTATGCCGCCCTCCCGTGGGACTGCTGTGCCCACGGTGGGATCAGCTCTCTCGGTCCCTGACCTTCACCCCAAATTCCGATCACTTTGAGGTCAACCTCAACTCCTGGGTTGAGTTTTGTCTGACCCAGTGTTCCATCCGCCTCTGCTCAAGTAAAGACCGACACAGTTGTCGGGCGAGGGCAGCGAGAGTGTTTATTGAGAAAGGGGAACTCACACTGAAGGGCCTGGTGTCCGGGCTGGGGGAGAGAAAATCCAAACACCTGATGAGAGATGCCGGAACCCTCTGTCCAGAGGGAAGGTCCAGGATAACTTCCAGGGTGAGTCCTGCCGCTTGTTGGGAGAGGGGAGAAGATACGGAACTGGGGCAGGCCCGGGCTTCTGGGGAAACTCAGGAGGAATGGCTGGGTGAGTCGATAGCAGGACTGGTTCCCACGCTTTGGCAAGCTTTGAAAATGAAGATCTGAACTGATGGTGACTAATGATTCAGCAAACTCTGCCCCAAGACCGCTGAGTATAAAGGGCTGTCGGTTTCATAGTCTGTAGGATCTTTTGGAAAGTGAGGGGCCAGAGGGTCTGGCTTGGAGGAGGTATTTCTCAGACGGCAATGGCGATTGTAGGGACCAAAGGTAACAGAGCCCAAGACAAGAGTGGCTTTTGGGGGGCTCTGGCCAGTGTTGCTATCCACGGGGCAGAGAAGGGAGGCCCACTTCCCTTTCCCCTACTCGGCGGACCCTGCGGTGTCCGGGCTGCTGTGGGCTCCATCTTGCGGGACCTTTCTTGGGCTGGAGACAAAGAGCCCAGGTGCCCGCGGGGCCGAGCGGGAGAAGACCTGGTCTCAGCCGCCTGGCGTGGGGGGAGTTCGAAACGCTGAGGTTTTGGGAAAGCTGGTGAACCAGACCCGCGGGGTCTAGGCGGTGCCGGCGGAGCCGCTCTCCGCGCTCGGGAAGGCAGGTCCGGGGAAGGCAGGTAGGGGGTTGGGGGCGGCCCACCTCGCTATGCCTCCCGCCCCTCTCCGCGCGCCGCTGCCGCGCGCTCCTCCGGGCTGGCCAGCTATGGGCCCACGGCCGAGGAGGCGTTCGTCGTCTGGGCTCGGCGGGCCGGGCTCCGGAACGGAGAGCCGTAGTCCTGGGAGAGCGAGGACGCCGAGCTGCCCCCGCGCGCCGCGCGCGCCGAGCGCCAGCAGGCCCCGCGCCGCCGCAGCTGCGCGCGGAACGAGCGGTCGAGCAGCAGGTAGATGAGCGGGTTGGCGCAGCTGTTGACGAAGGCCAGGCAGGTGGCGACGGAGAGGCCCCAGCGCAGCGCCAGCAGCAGGCGGCAGGGCAGCGGCAGCGCGCGCAGGCTCGCCAGGTGGAAGACGGCGCGCAGCGCGCAGAAGGGCAGCCAGGAGCCCACGAAGGCGCCCTCGACGGCGAAGATGATGCGCAGCGAGCGGTTCCGGGCGCGGCTCAGGTGCGCCGGCCCGCGCAGGCGGCGCGACACGAGGCAGTAGCAGACGACGGTGACGGCCAGGGGCAGCGCCAGGGTCAGCAGCAGCGACAGCAGGCTCAGGCCCTGGAAGGCGTCGGACGGCTCCTCGGCGCACTGGCTGCCGTGGCCCCCGGGGAGCGGCCGCAGGCGGCGGAAGGCCAGCGAGGGCAGGCCGGCCGCCAGCGCCGTGGCCCACACGGCCCCGCACGCGGCCAGCGCGCAGCGCCGGGTGCGGCGGGCGCGCGCGGCCAGCGGGCGGCCCACGGCCAGGTAGCGGTCCACGCTGAGGCCGGCGAGCAGCAGGGCGCCCGCGCAGCGCGTGCCGGCCATGGCGAAGCTGCTGAGTTTGCACAGGCCCTCGCCGAAGGGCCAGAGGCCACCCCGCGCCGCCGCCGCGGCCCACAGCGGCAGCGTGAGCACGAAGCCCAGGTCGGCGGCCGCCAGGTGCTGCACGAAGGTGTCCACGAGCCGCCGCGGGCCGCGCCGCCCGACCAGCAGCCACAGCACGAAGGCGTTGCCCGGCAGGCCCACGGCGAAGGCCGCCAGGTAGAGCGCGGGGATGTAGGCGTAGCCGTAGGGCAGGTCCCGGGCCGCGCACAGCTCCTGCTCCAGCTCCAGCTCCTCCGGGGCGCCCGACCCTGAGTAGTCCCAGGACGCCGTCCCCGGGCTGGGGCTCCAGGGCTCGGTGGGGCGCATGGCTGGCGAGACCCGGGCGGACGCGGCGTCGAGAGGGAGGGTGGCTCTTCACGGCCGGTGCCCAGCACCTCCCTTCCTGTCACCCACCCGGGGCCGAGGCGACTGGGTGGGCAGGAAGGGGTGGGGGAGGAGGGGGGGAGGGGGGCGGGGAGGAGGGGGAGGAGGGGGGAGGAAGAGGGGAGGGGGAGGGGAGGGGGAGGGGAGGGGGAGGGGAGGGGGAGGGGAGGGGAGGGGAGGGGGAGGGGAGGGGAGGGGAGGGGGAGGGGAGGGGAGGGGAGGGGGAGGGGAGGGGAGGGGCAGGCTCCTGGGGCGGAGAAGGTGGCCGACGATTTGGGGCGGGGTCGGAGGCGGGGGCGGGGGGGCTTCCCAGCTGGGTCCTAGGAGGAAAAGTCCCCAGGGCTGGGACACGGCCCTGCCTCCCTTGGGAGCCTAGCCTGTCCCTCTCCGTAAGTCGCTCGGTTTCTTTGTTCATGGGCCAAGAACGGCAACCGTCTCAGGGGTCTGGTGGCCGGTTGAAGAGGCGCCCAGAGCCCCAGGCGGTTCTCATCCCCGCTTCCCCCGCTCCCCGCTGCTGTCTGTCTCTGGGAGGAGACAGGACCAGGGGTGAGTATTTTATCTGGGGAGGAGCCTCCGCCGCAGTTCCCCTGCCTTCTAGGAAAGAGGGGTTCTGCCATCTGTGCACAGCGGGCATGTTGCGGGGAGCCTGCCCTTGGGGGGTCTACCTACTATCAGGGACTGGCCACCAGGCCCTCGAATGGTGTTAGCTCCCTGAGATGCTGGGCCGCGTGCCTTAGCCCAAAGGGTGGCTTTTCTGACCAACTCAGGTTCCCAGGGAGCCACAAGGGAGGGCTTGACCCTGGAGGGGGAGGGTCAGACTGTCCAGATGAAAGGAGCAGAGCCTGGAATCCAAATCCCAGCTCTTCCCCACCTTCCTGCGTCGGCAAAACCTACCTGTTAAGCCAGACACAGATGTAAGTTCAGTACGAAAGATGACACGCGACCGTACCTGACTCAGCGGATTAGTCGTCCTAAATCAGGAGTCAGGATCTTAGAAGGCGGGCGAGATCCCTCGTGCACTGAGAGAGGTGGGGAAGGATACACGGAGAAGGGTGGGCGTGAAGCCTGGCCTTGAAGGAGGCGGTGGGGCCAGGGAGGGAACGGGGAAGGGTGCGCGGGGATGCTGGACGACTCCAGTTAGGTCCCAACTCTTCTTAGCAGACTTCCTCCCATGAGCTGCTGTGTAGCAACTGATGTGACAGTGTGCGTGTCCCCCCAGAGCCCCCGCCCCATCGTCACCAGGAATGAATGAACTGTTGGGCCATCTGGCTTTAAAAATTTGAGGTGGATTATCTATCCGTTTTATAGCATACCGTCCCGTTACAGCGAGCTCCTCCGTGCGCAACGCCCTGTTTGGGCGTCACAGAGATGCCGTTCTTGACCTTGGAGGGTGTCTGAATAGGAGGCAAGGGAGACAGATTCATGCACAGGACGTGCAGTGGCCAGCGTGCTAGAGGTCAGATGGCCTGGAGTGAATGTTAGCAAAGTCCCCCTGGAGCTCAGACGGGAGGGAGCAGCTGCCTCTGATGGGAAGAGTCAGAAACCTTTCCTGGCACCTGAGGTCAGTTCCAGAAAGGAGCTGAAAGGTGAATTCTTCGAGCAGCAGAGCCCAGGTGAGAGGAGGGTGTTAGGAGGGGATGCAGCAGAGGCAACAGGGGACTTGGATGTCACCAGTAGGAGCCCCCAGACATGTTGAGGAGGGCAGTCCCCCCATCTGCTTTGCACAGGTCAGTGCAGAACTGTGGACTGGATGGGGAGAAGCTCCAGCCGGGGGACCCCACCGTGGGCTGTTGTCATTGTTTGTGTTGGGGAGAGGCAGGGTCGGACATAGGGAACTGGACGAGGGGACAGAAAGGAGAGGATCTGTTCAAGAGAATTGCGGCACCGAGGACCTCAGCGCAGAGGAGTCGGCTGGGCCTGGACGGCCAGTGGGGAACGCCAGGGGCACTGCCCGTCCACTGAGGTCGGGGCCACGGGGCGGCTTGTGTGTGCATTCCGTTTCATGTTGATTTGAGGTGGGGTGATGGAATAATTCTTTTTTTGTTGGTTTTTGTTTTTTGTTTTTGCGGTACGCGGGCCTCTCACCGTTGTGGCCTCTCCCGCTGCGGAGCACAGGCTCCGGATGCGCAGGCTCAGCGGCCATGGCTCACGGGCCCAGCCGCTCCGCGGCATGTGGGATCTTCCCGGACCGGGGCACGAACCCGTGTCCCCTGCATCGGCAGGCGGACTGTGAACCACTGCGCCACCAGGGAAGCCCTGATGGAATAATTCTTGATCCACAGCAGGCACTTCTGAGAGTGAAAGAAGCATTATCACGATCAACCTGGCCCGTTCTGCGCAAACTGGGACATGAGGTCACCCTAGCTGTGGCCCCTCTGGTCCATGGAGATCCCCAGGGGTGGCAAAGCCTAAGGAGGGGTGGGCGCGCGTGTCCACGCCGTTCCGGTCAGGAATTTCTCTCCTGGGCCAGTTACAAGACGGGAGAAGCAGGCGAGGGAAGAGGCTGGGGAATGGAAGGCTCTGGCCCAGCCCTCCACGGCATCCCAGCCCCCAAGCCTGGGTTTCTCCTCAAGACCCACATACAGCGTGGACACCTGAGGGGCCACGGGACATGTGGAGCAATTTTTCTGATGTTTGATCACGTGCTTGCTGCTGAGGGATGCTCTCGTCCTGGGGGGCCTGGGGGCCACAGCCTCCTTCCCCAGAAGGCCAGCCGAGGTGGTGCTGCCTTGCAGGAGCCCGGGACAGTCAGGGACAGGCCCAGACCTGCCGGGCGCCTCTCAGCCTGGGGCATAGAAGGGGCGTAAATCTGAAAGCTCAAGATGAACGGCCGGAAACCTCCAGGTGGAAGAGAATAGGGCAAAGAGACCAAGAGGGTCATGGAGGCAGGGGGTGGAGGGGAGGCAGAGTGGCCTGTTTATTAAAAACACAGAGGTTCTTGTTTCCTGGGCTGTGGTCTTGTGGTCCCGAGCACATGGCGGATTTTCTCTGCCAGGGCCTGGGCGTTGGGCCTTTCCGCATGTCTCTTGGTGGCAGGAAGCAGCTCGGGCCAGAGCTGGGGGCGCTGCTCTGCGCCTGGCCTGCCACGTGTCCAGCCTGGCTTCAGTGACTAAGGCCAACTCCATGACAGGAGAGACACAGGTCTCTCCTCCCCTCTTCAGGGGACCCCCCTCAGGGTTAGAAACAGTCCATGAGTGGAAACTCATCGCGCTCAGCTGAGAATCCAGGCCACTGCTGATGGGTGTCAACACAGCAGAGAGGAAATGGTCCTCCCTCTCTCCATCCCACCTGGGGGCCTTCCTAGGCCAACGGGCCCTCCTCCCTCTGGACGGCTGGAGCCCGGGTGGCCTGGTCACCTGGGCCAGCCTCACCCTGCCCGTGGGATTATCAGCTCCTGGGGTGAGGGAGGCTCGCCATCACCGCGACTGGTACAAGCCTGAGATCAGAGGAGATACTTAATAAGTAAATATCCGATGCTTTGAACTAGATGGCTTCCAGGAGTATTTTTATTTCTGGCCCTTTATGGGCTGTATATTTAAGCCCTTACCACCTTCCCCCCTCAATGTTAATTTTGCTGTACAAATAATCATCTTAACTCTTTTGGAAAAATTTTGAAAATTATCTCGCCTTTTTCATCATAAAAACCACAGTCACGTCGCAGAACGTGGAATAAGAAAAGGCGTCCCAGCCCTCGTGAAGCATGACGTGGTGAATTTCTTTCCTACCAGTGGAAGACATTTTCAGAAGTGGAGAATCCGTCTGTAATCCCATGATTCTTGGGTTTTCTGTTTTGTCAACATTCCATTTCAGATGTTCTCCACGTACATAGATTTTACACAACTGTTTCAGAGGCATGTATGTCGTCAGAATGTGCCCTGTTCTATAGTCTGCTTTTCTCAATTCATGCAAATCCACATTTTTCTACGTTGCTGAATTTTCTGATCCCTTAATTTTGGACATTTAGGTTGTTTGCAGCAATTTTTGCTGTTACAGAGATTTGTAACGAGTAACTGCACTCACAGCTTTTTTCTTCTTTCACTGTTTTCAGGGTATAAATGCCCTCGTGAAGGTCAAAGGCTATAAGCATTTTCTTGACTTGATACAAATGCTTGCAGTGATCAGTAATCACCTGGCATTGTAGGAGGGTACGGGTTCAGTGCAATCTTGTTAGAGATATTCATCAGTAAAATATATTTTTCCACTTTAATAGGTAATGAGGTCAAATGGTACCTCATTTAAATCTACATTTCTTTGAAAACAATAAGACTGAAAATCTTTCTAGATGTAATTCCTCTTATGTGAACTGCCTAATTACATCTTTCAGACATTTATCTATTATAATCTTTTATATTTCTTATTAATGTGTTTGGACTATTTTATTTAGGATAAACCATTGTCCCATTTGGTTTAAATATTTTTCCAGACCTTTTTCTTAGCGATTTTTAATTTTTTGTTTTACATTTCCATAGTCATTTGTTGCTTTTAGCAGTTTCAGAGTTTAGAATGTTATCTTCTCTTTGATGATCTAAAAACATACAATTCTATTCTTGTTAAAATTTTGTATCTTTTTTAATCCACCTAGAGTGTAGTCATTCTTTTTAGATTTCTGTCGAAATTCCCCAACACCACTAAATTAAAAATATTTTTAAAAACCCTGCTGTGTTGTGATGTCAAGTTCATCATGTACACGTCTCACACGCTGTGTCCGAGTGTCTGCTTCTGGCCAGTGAACAAACGGGTCAGATTGTTACTGACCTGAGTTTGGCTCCCACGTCAGTTTTATAACTTGACAGTTGTGTGCAGCTGGGCTCCAGTTCCTGTGTCTTAGAGCGGGCGGGAGAGGGTCTCCCTGAGCGGGTGAGGATCACATCAGAGAGCCCTGGGGAAGGCCCCCCTCCAGCAGGGTCTGAGCAGGGGGGTCAAGGGCTCCCTCCCACCCGGAGCTGCCAGGCTCAGCTTCCCCCAGCCCCATCCCCTCTTTGCTTTCTGTGCACACAGTGGGTGGTGGGTAATGATTTGGAATTGCTCTGGGAAACTACCAACGGATCATCCGCATCTGGGGGCTTGTAGACCTGACCACCACAGGTCCCTGGGCCTGGGCTCATGGGTGGTGAACTCCACGGGGTGAGGGGGCTTCTGCTGCAGATGCTGACAGGGCTGAGGCAGACAGGGGGCATTTTGCCAGTTCTGCGGTCGACGGGTTAACGGCCCGTGTGTGTACCTGTGTGTGCATTGTGCATGCGCGTGTGTGCATCCGAGCATGTGTGCCTGTGTGCGTGTGCAGGGCAGGGAGGGGTGTCCAGGGAAGGAAGGCGGCGGTCCTGCCCCTGCCCTGCAGCCTGCCCAGCCGAGGGGCCCCACCCTGGCTGCCGGCCGAGCAGTGTGTCACATGCTCGACTGTTTCAGAAACTCTCAGGAAATAAACCTGGGTGGCTGGGAAGGGGCATCAGTGTACCCCAGGTGCACCGAGGTGACTCAGAGTGGAAGTGCCTCAGGGCTGCGACCTCACTGCCAGCCTGCGGGTCGGGGGTGGGGGTGGGGGTCGGGGGCGGAGGGTGGCTTTCAAGGAAAGGGAGACTCCATCCCCTCCACGGCCGGGGCGCACACAAGGCGGCAGGAACCTGACAGATGGGCGGCAGGGAAGTCCCTCGGCAGGACCAGGACCCCAGAACGTGTTTGGAAAGGAAGTCACAGCTCTCGGTAGCCATTACTCAGCCCACACAGGCTGCTCGCTAGGACCTGCCATTACTTTCCAGTGATTTCACTGAAAGCTGGAGTGGGAAAGTGGGTGCACATTTCTAGTCATTTCAGTAGGAACTGGAGCGGGGTGGGGGTTGGGGGGCGGCTCTCTTGGTTCTGTGACCCTTCCCTTCCCACCCCATCCTGCCCCTGGCCCTGCCCTTCCCACCCCATCCTGCCCCTGCCCCTGCCCTTCCCACCCCGTCCTGCCCCTGCCCCTGCCCTTCCCACCCCGTCCTGCCCTTGACCCTGCCCTTCCCACCCCATCCTGCCCTTGACCCTGCCCTTCCCACCCCGTCCTGCCCCTCCTACCACGGGGTGGATGCCCCACCTGTCAGGTAACAAAAGACAAGAAGAAAATGACGCCCTGCTTCCCTGAGAACCGCTCTCACGTTACTGGAGAGGATGAATTCTACCACATGAATCAGCATGACTCGAGGCAGCCCGCGGCATCCTGTCCCGGGTGCGGGCAGCGGGGCGGCCTCGCAGAGAAGAGGACTGCGTCGGGGGCAACGTGATAAGCGGGGTGATGTCCTGAGTGGCCCCAGCGCCGAGGGGTCACAGTCACCCCAGCACCATCCTCCCCGCAGCTCGACAGACACAAGAGGAGTTGTTAAGATAAGCCCAAGACCGTCCTTACAGTTTGACCTTTTCTACGAGTACCTTGATGACTTACCTCGGAATGTCGGACTGTCTTATTTTCGCGGTGTCTACTGGGGATCTCCCTGCCGGTTGCCATGACAGTGACCCGGCCGGCTGGGGAGGGCTCCCGAGGCGAGGTCCGGGCCCAGGCGAGGTGGCCCCGGGGTTGTGGGGGGAGACACTCGAGATGCATCGGGACCCGAGGCTCACCTGCAAGAGCCGCCCGACAGGAGACTGGGGGCGGAGGGAGGCGAGGATGGGACACGTGACGGGGGTCCGGGCCTGGGTGCCTTCCGTGCTGCACGGGGGAAGGAGGAAAGGATGCTCTTGAAGGTTTCGGCCTTGGTGGCTGGAGGCTGCCAGGAGGGAGTTGGTTCCACTGGGAGGTTTGCTGTTTGGTTCCTGAGCAGGTTGAGCTGGGGATGGCCGTGAACTTCCAGGGGACAGGTCAGATGCATGGTGGCGGCGGGCGGGGCGCGGGGGGCCGGGACCCTGAGGGGCTGGAGGCCCCGAAGGAGGGCAGGGGGTGAGCAGGGCCTGGGGTGGGCGTCGGGGAGAGCGGAGCTCTGAGACAGGCCCATAACTCGCGGGGGGAAGATGGGGGCCCAGAGAGAAGGTCAGAAGGTCACCGTCGTGATGACCCGGCAGTTTGGAATTTCGAGCTGCCCCCGGGTCCCAGGGAATGCTGTGTGAACCGGAGGGGTCAGAGCGGGAAAGCCAACGCAGGGTTCTTACTTTGAGGGCAGAAATATCTTTAGTAGGAAAGCAGGGGTGGCCCAGCAGAGACCAGACTAGGTCTGGGTCTGATTTTCAATTCCGGGCCTCCACTGACTCACCTGGCGAATACCGACTCAGCACTGTTATGTTTACACACGGATCGCAGGGTCAGGGATGCAAGCACAGACTTCCAGTGTCCGCAGGCACAGCTGTGTGCTCCCCCGGGGCCCCGCGCTCCGCCACCTTCACACCCTGTGGGACGTGGGACGGGCAACACAGTGGCTGCCTCTGGCTCCAAGTCAAGAGGGTGCAGTTTACAAGCCGCTACCTTGCTGAAGGGCCGTGGTCGTAAAAGTAGGCCCTTACGGCGACTCAAAATTCAGGTCTGAGACCACGTTGCACGCGCGTCCTACAGCTAATACTGTAGGACCGTCTTATGTTCCTTACAAAACTGGCTTTCATGAGACTGAACTTGCTGCCGTTAAGGAGAAAAGGACTCGCTTGCCCCCATCACAGTAGAGACTCTACCAGCTGTTTTCAAGGCCTGAGTGCGTCTGCCTGGAGGCAGTCGAGCTCCCTGACGGAAGGGACCCTACCGTGGTGACCCTCGCACCTGACGACTCTTTCCCCGATACGTGTAGTCAACCTGTTGGCAGGCTTCGTTTATCTCCAGTACCCTCGCGATCGCTCCGTCTTCCCATCCTTGTGAATCCAGGTATTCAAGGCCACGGGAACACACCCGGCTGGTTTTAGCTGCTGCTGCTGTGTGGGTGTTTGGAGAACTGGGCACCAGAGGGAAGCCCACCTCAACCCTAAGGGCTGTTCCCCACCGCCGGTGAATGTGTGACCGCCTTTTGCAACCGTCAGACTCCGTCGTCTTTTCACGCCACAGCACCTACGGCAGCGGGAAAGGCTGCCCCGTGTGGCCCGGGCGGGGAGGGGACCTGAAATCCCCAGGCTGACACGCCGGCTGGGACGCCGCCACTTCTTAGCTTTGTGTCCCTGACAGAGTCACTAACCTTCCAAGGCCTCGGCACCCTCGTCTGTAAAATGGAGATGTCAATGCTCGCGTCTCCACGGAGAGCACGTCAGAGGACCCTTCAAGTCCTCAGGCGACGTGAAAGGGGACGGTTTCTGTTTGGTCGGGGCTGAGAGCCGCGTTTCCTTTCTCACATCGACGTGAACCACCGCAGCCGAGTGTAACAGTCAGCGACACACGCCCCCCTGCGTGTCTTCAGCCCGCGGTGCTTCGCACCCCAGCAGATGCTCCTGAAGGAGGGCGAGGATTCAACCACCTCAAGCCACAGACTGGGGTGGAGCAGAATAAATGCATCAGGAGCTGAGGTTCCACAGTGGCTTCGTTTCGTATGGTAAAAAAACCCCACAAAAACCCTTCGCGGGCCTTAAAATATGTTTCTGTTAACTCAGTTGCCTTTACCCTCTTCAATGGAAAGTAAAAAAATCCTTTTTTTCTTTCTTTCCGACATAAATAGGAACTCACTCTTGTTGGGGCACGTGGAAGGGAACCCGGAGAGAGCGGGCCACCGAGACGAGGTTCTAGAGCCCCGACGTGAAGAGCAGCTGACGTACCCCCCAAATGACACAAATAGTTAATTTCTCATGTGTCTCTGAGAAGCAAAACTGCCATTTTAAGGAGACGCAGGTCTACTTTTTAAGCACCCGTGATTCTGAGGGAGGGCAGAGCTTCAAACTCACGCCCGATTCCTAGGTCAGAGCCTCACAGCCGTGCTCCCTTTGCTGTTATCTCTCCGCGTGGACAGGTTACGAAATAAAGGCGCCTGTTCCTATCCACCAGGCTACCTTCCTCTGCCCTGAGTAAGGACTCCCAATGAGCCAGGCCAGGGGGCGCACTCCCGGGCACCACGGTTTGCGCACGCTTCTCTAGTGTCGCCTGAGTCTCACGGTTAAATACTTTCAGTTTTGAAAATGGAAGCGCAACTCCGTGCTGAGGCCCGAGTGTCCTGTCAAAGGACCAAAGGCGGAGGACGCACTCGGGCTTGGCAACCGCAGACGTTTCTTCAGGTGTGGAATTATGCGGGAAGGATTTCTGTTGTTGTTAACCGGTTGTTAGATCTTTCTTTTTTTTAACTGCTCTGCTCTGAACGAGGAGAATCAGCAAAATCAAAGTGAAACTTAGAGAATAATGGCCAAGACCTGGCTTCCCACCGCTGCCAGAGACGGCGGGGTAGGCGGTGAGGGGGTCGCCCCAGCAGCCGTTCAGTTCCAAAGGTACAGAGGGTTAGTTCTGACACGATTACTAACTCACCAGAAGAAAGTGAAGCAACACGGAAAAAAGTAGCGTGGGACGAGCACAAACACTTACACGCCACCACACAGACCGTCTGAGCCGAGCACGGAAGGCAACAGACTTTCAGCACTGCCTAAGTCAGGGTTCAAACAACATCTAGTGTTAGTGGCCTCTTATGAATATCTCAACTGTTCAATTTAAACAGAGGTGAAGAGATAGGAGAAACGATATGATGAGTTTGCCCAAGTTCAAATATTACCCCCAAAACCCGTATTTTATTCAAGAAACAGAAAAGGTCATTTGGTGCCATGCTTTTATTCAAATGAAAGGGGAAAAACTACACGGTACCAGGAAGTAGCAAATAGGACAGTCCTTTACAGCACAGCATCGTAAAAAACCTGTAAGCGATGCTCCGGGGCGCACGGTAAGCACACCAGACACTGCACCGCCCGAGGTGCCCATGAAACCACAGTTAAAAAGCTGAATTCGGCTTTAAAAACAGCCAAATAAAAACGGTTAACAGTCGTTCGAAAGCAAAAGGGAAAAGCCGAGAGGAATGAAAAGCTTTCCAAGGCTGTGTCACGTGGCAGAATCTGACAGGCCGCACTGGTAACCGTTACGGGTCTGTTTGGCAAACGTAACTGAATAATTGTCCTCATAACGTGACCCTCCAATGATGAGAAGCACCAGTGTGTTTCAATAAGGTGGACGGATATCTCCAGACTTTATGAAGTAGCATAATTTTCATGTGTATAATTTTCAAAACATAATTTAAAAAAGATCTGCAGACTTAAATAGATCCACATTCTTTCCGCATGAAGAAAGCAAAACATACCGAGAGCGAGGAACTTCTGTGGCAACATTACATTCTACCTTTAGACACTGTGGACATTGCTGGACACACACAAATTTGAGAATAAAGGGTGGTCCTGTCCGGTTTTACTTAGTCGGTTCCTCCACTGTCTGGCAGCCAATTAAAAAAAATTTAATGGCCAAGTAATGTCACCAAGAAGATTGCTTTGATAAAGGAAATTTAATTGATTGAAAAGAACAAATTTAGTAATGTAGAACGCTTATTAATTCTCCTTTTGTCTCTATTATTTACCACATTTTGATTAGATTCACTTACTTGTTTTTTTTTTTAAAACTAGTCAATCTAAACATGTATTTGACAATCATTTCCTTCTCATTGTGATAGAAACGGTTGTCTGAAAGGTAACATGTGCAGTCCCCCAGTTTAAATCTCCATATATTATATACACAGTATGTATACACTTAAAATATAAGAGTTACATATATCCTGGTCTCTTACATGCAAACAGTAGATCACAAATAGTTCTGAGCTACACATATATCTTGCACAGGTACTGGAAAAAAATCTGTGAATTTTTTTTTTTACAGTTTTAACAAATATACATAAATATAAGGACATAAATTACAGTAAAATATTGACAGCATTTGAGAAAATGTTGACAACCCAGATGCACTGATGCCTAAAGGCCTTATAATAATAGAAAAGTACAGTTCAGGGACATCTCATTCCTACTCTTTTTAAAAAATAAGTAAATACATCATATGAGATATTAGTTATTTCTCTAAACAACTCAGTTAGAGAAATGTATAGATTTTAGTCTCTACTTCCCGTGAAAGAAAACAGACTACACATCTCATATATGCTACAATGCTGTCTTTCCCTCTAAGTTTACACGGTTGTCACAACACTGAAACATAACAGGGTCACAGAATCATTCAAGTCTTTTCCTGAGAATGAAGTTTTTCCCCAACTAACCCTCTGGTATACACTGTTAAAGGAACAAAGACCACATAGAGAAGATTTCAAGTGTGTACTTAATCTAAGCTGAACCACTTGAAAAGGATAAAGAAGAAGAAAAACTCAACGTAAGCAAAAGAATGTGAAGCTATTTTAAAATTAAAACGTAGCCCTTTGTACATGTTTAAAAATTCTAAATATAATTTTTTATATCAGTTATAAATATAATGTAAAGACCTCTTGAGAACTCATGGCAGGAAGTCTTACATCCTCTGATTCCGAGACTATTCTCCAAGTGTCCTTCACTTCCGCCAGCTTATAAAGTGACAAACTTTCAGAGAGATAGAGAGCCTTTTTGTTAAAAGAACAATCCAAATTATTCTGAGTTGGTCAGAAGTGGTGTAAAAACAGCACTGATTTAATCAGCAACTTCTTATAACATCTTCTTGGTTAAGCTCATGTGGTTTAAGTGAACCTATAGCAGCTCTTCACAACTTCTCCTCTTATTTAATAGAGAAACATTAATACTTGAGTGAATAATAAATATGGAATTGTAAATACTCAGCAGAATAATTCTTGCAAATGCTCTAACACCATTAAAACATGAGGGTTGCTGTAAAACTAAACACTAGTGTTTCTCTCGGCATCCTAAGGAAGATGCAAGTTACCTCTGAAGGCCTATTACCTACTCGCATGATCTCCACGTGAAACAAAATACAAAGGTATCTTGGGACAAACCCCCAGCAGAGAAAAACAGCAAAATAAACCATCTGAAGACAGGCATGTACGTTAAAAAGTTCTTTAAAAAAAAGCAACAAACAAAACACACAATTCGTAATCTTAGCCGTATTTCAACTAGTGTCCATATGAGAACTCAGTGCTTTGATGTATCGAATACCGAGCAGGCGAACCTCCACCTGTGAGCTGGACAGCGCGTCACCGCCTGGCCTATCACCCGTGTGGGTCCTCCTGCACTCCAAACACTGCGGTCTACATTCCAGTTGTCATGACAACAGAGCTGGATGTCCAGTTTCAATTAATAAAAGTCTGTTGGCAATTAGAAAGGTTTTCTATAGGCAGGAAAGATGCAGTGCAAATTTAGCATGAATGTTCTGAAGCGAGTATTTCCCGGTTCCTATGCTTTAGTGGGCAAAAGTTTCTTGGGCGTCACTGGTCTCTTGGTCTGCCATAAATGGCTGTGAATGGTAATGGCATCAACACTGGCAGATAAAGTTTTAGCGGGGATGTGGCTGAACTGTTTCCTGTCAGAATTATATTTGTAAAGGCCCTCGATCATCTTTTTAGTGATAGATTTAGGGCCTATCCCAGTCAGCTTATTAATCTCTTCAGTCTCTGGGCAGTAAGTGTACAAAGACCTGAACTGGCAGCCTGAATCCCGGAACAAGATTAGGAAGTTGTTGGCATCTGACTTCTCCATTTCCTTTAGGATAAGAAACAAAAATAAAAGCCCTTAAACATTTTGCCGAATATAATTTATATAACTGTGTTACATTTCTTGGCCAGTTTTTATGACACGTAATTTAAGATACAAGTTCTTAGTAGCCAAAATGAGGCATGCAATCCACGTCCAGCACACGGGGTTGAGATGTGTGCAGAGACCTTACCGCTGAGGTCCTGTTGGCTGTGCCGGAATTGTAGTCCCGGAGGGACTTAAAAGGGCTGCAGGGTCTGCTAACTCTCGGTCTCAGTCAAACTGTCTCTACCACTAACAACCAGGCATTGGCGATCTCCTTCGCAACAGAGCTTCATTTTAAAAAAGGCAGATCACGTTATCTGCATTTATGAAACGTGAATGAGCGACTCTGGGCAAGAAAATAATTTATAATTTTATATTATCATCTTAAGTCTATGCCTAGTCTTTAATAAAATCTGCGGTCTTCCAGAATCCCGTTTGAAAGTAAACTCAGTCTAACAGTGAGAACATAGTTAACAGATCTTTCATATGCTGTTGAAATTCTAGGAGTCCCCTGAAGGGAATTTCCTCCTGAACTGAAAGAGAAGACTCCTTCAGTTTTACAATGTTGCCAAATGTAATTTTCGTGCAAACGTGCTTACCTCCAGTATCTTTCTCTTCTGGCCTTCATTTACTCTTCCAGCCAAACAGCAATGAGCTAAAGCGTTTTGTATTATGTGCTTATTGGATTTTGCACTGGGTTCTTTGAAGAGCTTTGGTCCTGTGGCAGAATTTAATAACAGTAATAAAACAAAAACAGCATTCCTACGTCAGAAATACGACTGTGTTTAAACAACGCGACTGTCCCTACACCCATTAAACTCTGTAATGGAAAACCACATTCTGTGCCGGAGGGCCTCTGGCTGCTCTGCAGCGGTCAGAGCAGGTCAGAGCACTGTTGCATCCGCAGGGACACCCCTGGGGGCCTTCGCGGGCCTTGCTGTGATCGTCGCACTGCCCGTTTCCCCCCTTTCTCGGGTTTGGTAAGGTGATTGGTGACCTTAACGCACAATGGGACCGCAAGTAACTTTAGCTTTTAAAAGACAAGCAAAAGCTTCATCTTTTTCTTCTTCCGCACCTCTGGGGTTTTTTCTTAGCATTTTTTTTTCACAACGGTGTCTGTAAAGCACAGAAACCCTTTTTGCCACTTTGCTGGGACATTCGCGCTCGTGAAGGGCCGTGTGTTGGCAGGCTCCCTGCCCCTCACACTAACTCAGCTCTGCCCCGAAAGGCCCTCGGTAGTGTGCCGAGAAACTGGTTCTTTGGGAAAGAAAAAACATGAGCCCTGACCTTTACCTATTTCTAGAGTAAACTACTCCTACCGTGGCTGACTCAGGGCCAGCAATTGTTCTGCAGCCGCATAATTCCTGGAATTTTACAGTCAGCCCGTGAGCTGGTCTGAGCTGGTCAGGTGCCTGCCGCAGGCCTGCAGCTCTGGGCTCCCAGCGGTGCTGCAACACGGCCATTAAGCTGGCCTTGAAGGCTGACACGCTGCTGAACGGGGCTGTCGTAGAAGCCATAGAACAGGGAGGGAAAGCTCACACCAAGTCAGCCAGCTTTGCCTCCCTGGGCCTTTGGGGGCCACTTCCAGGGCCACACGGATGCAGGCGGGACGCGGGCGGTCTCTGCTCCTCCGCACTTCTCCTGTCCTCCCACCTACCTCTCCAGGGCGCTCACATTTCCTCTCCTGCTTCTTTTCTTTAGTTCTTACCTACTTTCCATTCCATGAGCTTTTCCTTCAATAACACCTCTGCAAACAGAGGCTGGAGGCGGGCCTGACGGGGACGTGCAAGGCTGGGTGCCCTCCTAGACCCAATGCATTCCCATGTCTTCTAGAGCCTCTCAACATTTTTTCAAGACGCACTGTTCCAGATACTGAAATCCCAGCGTTAGAGCAGGGGCTTGGTGGACTCTAGCTGTTCCCAGTACTCAGGACCGATGCACTGCTGAGGGACCCTCTCTAAAACTTCTTCAAACCCAAACCACAACACAGAAACGGCCTGCGTTTTTAAGGGAGAAGTAGAGGAACGAGGTGTTAAGTGGTGCTACTACCTTTTAGAAACTTACCTTAATTCTTCTGGGACAAACCATATCACTGAAACCGACTTACCTGAAAGTGACCACCTGCGTTCACTGTTTCGGATCAGTCTTCCGTGTTTAGACCGAGAGGCAAGTCGGTGAACCTTTCTTAGCACAGCCTGCGGTTAGTCTCAGCCCCATGTTAAACTGTTTCCCTAAAAATGCACAGGCACTGACCTGTGTACTCTGTTCCAGAAGCCACAGAAGAAGTGGTCGAAGCGTTCTCCCAGTCCTTCTCGCCATTTCTACTGCCACAACGGCTTGGGGACAAGAAGCCTTCTACAGACTCTGATCTAAATATAAATAACATTTTAATGCCTCAGATAGAGAAACACATTTGGGGTTCAGAAGGGTATACGTGAGCACCAAACACACTCAACCCAGAGGCTTTTAAACAAGAGGACGGTGATAACTTGGTCTCCTTCACAGCTATACATCCAAGTCCTGAGAACTCAGCAGGCACTCCCTAAGTGTCTGCTGAATGACAGAATGAATGGTTTGTCCACATGACAATCGGCAATTAACGCAGTGGGGTGGTAATACAAAGATCAGACCTCAGAGCTGATGACTGTCCCTAGAAACGCTCTTTTCTGTATATGGGTGTTATAGTATAAAATAATGAAATACTGATTTTTAGCTTCTAAGGTACATATATCCTAGAGAAAGAAAGAGACAGCGTACAAAAGAGATCTTTCCTAAGTCACGAGCAATAATTCCTTACTTTGGAATTATCCTAAAGGGGAAGAAAACTAGAGGCCGGCACTATACCGATGAGGTACTTTCTGTTTTTACCATGATTATATCACAATCGTAGTGGCAACGACTGATGTACAATTACGGTTAATGTCTTATTGGTGTCATAATTCTGCAGGATAAAAAACTGAAAGATGAACAGACCTCTTTACATATAAATTTCTTTTAACAGAAACCCAAACTCTCCTAGCGAGCAACACTTATAAACATTTGTGACTATGGTCCGTTCACTGGGAAATACAAAGTAACGTTTTCTATGAAAACGCTTACGCTGCAACTTACCTCGGGGTCCTCCTGCCTGAATGCACACTCTCGCTGTCGCCTGTGTTCAGTGACGCCAAAGAAAGGCTAGAGACTGAAAAGACACGATAAATTTGTGATCCTGAATAAAAACAAGATTAGAAATTCAAAAGGAACAACTGGAAAAGAGTCTGCTCATTAGGCAACACCAGCATATGAAAACGGAGCTCACGCAGTTTCTTTTCCTTTTTAGATGCATAATATGCTTGCATGCATGTACGCACAATTTATTCAAAATGAGCAAGGAACTACTTTTGAGAAATAATGAAATAAGTGAGGAATTAAGAGGTACAAACTTCCAGCTGGAAGATAAATGAGTCACGGGGATGAAATGTACAGGGTGGGGAACATAGTCAATAACTGTGTAATATCTTTGTACAGTGACAGGTGGTAACTAGACTAACCCTGGTGATCATTTTGAAACGTATGGAAACATCAAATGAATCACTATGTTGTGTAACAGGAACTAACACAGTGTTGTAGGTCAATTATACTTCAACAAACAAACCAACTCATAGATAGAGATCAGATTTGTGGTTACCAGAGGTGGGGGGAGGGAGGGGGAACTGGAAGAAGGTGGTGGAAAGGTACAACTTCCAGTTACAAGACAAACAGTCCTGGGGATGTGATGTACAGCAAGACGATTACGGTTTATAATTTATCTAACACTGCTGTGTGATATATGACACGAAAACTGCTAAGAGTAAATCCTAGGAGTTCTCATCACAAGGAACAAACATGTTTTTCTTTTCCTTTAATGTTGTATCTATACGAGATCAGATGATGGATGTTCAGTAAATTTACTGTGGTCATCATTTCATGATGTATGTAAGTCAGATCATTATACTGTACATCTTAAACTTATACAGTGCTGTATGCTAATTATATCTCAATAAGGCTGGAAGGAAAAAAAAAAGAAATAATGACAAAATTAATTGCTGTTAGGATTTATTCCAGAAACAACGTGGTAATATGAGATATAATACAGTGATTATAAGGAAGAAGTTAACAATAAGAAAAATTAACAAAGAAATCAACAAGAAGAATAAAATATATTTAGGAGTATCTAATTACCAGGTAGAAAATTAATTTATTAATTTCAGCCAATACCGGGTATCAAAAATTTTCACTGACTAGAAAAGGTAGAGTTCTCTTTATTTTTTGAACTGAAGTATAGTTAATTTACAATGTTGTGTTAGTTTCTGGTGTATAGCAAAGTGATTCACTTACATATTATATATATATATATATATATATATACACATTCTTTTTCAGATTCTTTTCCATTATAAGTCTATTACAAGATACTGAATATAGTTCCCTGTGCTGTACAGTAGGTCCTTGTTGGTTCTCTATTTTATATATAGTAGTGTGTACCTGTTAATCCCAAACTCCTACTTTATCTCACCCACCCCGTCCCTTTTCCCCTTTGGTAACCATAAGTTTGTTTTCTATGTCTGTGAGCATTAGAGGTCTCTTTAAACAGTCAATGTTATGTTATTTTCCTTCAGTTTTAGAATTACTCTAGGAATTCTCTAAAATTTTCCATGGCATTTAGTTTTAATAAAGTAAACATTAAAAAAATAAGAATATGCATGTTGAATTTAGAAAAAAATATTATCTCAACTCCAGAAATTATAAATTTGGATTTTTGACCATTTATATCTTAAAGGAGGGACTCATGAACTCCTGATCTTATATTCCTGGTTATACTGACATGTTCTGTACACATTCCTGGCACACAATGCTTATCCTTCAATTTACCAGTACAGAAAGGGCAGTTAATGATCCAGGGAGCTGACGTCTGCGGGCGAGCTCCCTGCCAGGTTAGTGTTTAAGCTGGATGTTCAGCCCCTGCGTTTGCTCTGTTGGCCATATGCATGCACACATAATACACTCAAGTCACCGGAAGCATCCTCTGCTCGTTCTGGTTCTGCACACAGGGAGTGTGCAGTTCAGCCCCGAGCACCCCCTGCCAGCGTGACTGCCCGGGCTGCTGTGGCTATGAACAGACTCCTCACAATGCACGTGTTACCTGGAGGACCTTTTATGGGTGTTTTGGGGGATTCGACGTGGTCTCTGTGGATAGACTTCGGCCGCTGCTTTTTCTGCTTTGCCCCCTGAGGCCGAGGTTTGATGACCGTGTCCATGTCTTCCATGAGCTTCAGCTGCTTGCGCCTCAGGTACTCCTGCCGGATGAACTCCCGGCGGGCTCGCTCATCCTCCTTCTTCTGACGTTCTTCCTCGGTTTTACGCCTAGGAAACAGGCGGGTACATTTCTTTGTGCACAACACTGTCAGGTGTGCGCTTACGTGAGAAGGAAGAATGATTCAGCCCCTGGGAAACTGGTTCATTTAAAATGTACTTGAGGGCTTCCCTTGGTGGCGCAGTGGTTGAAAGTCCGCCTGCCGATGCAGGGGACGCGGGTTCGTGCCCCGGTCCGGGAAGATCCCACATGCCGCGGAGCAGCTAGGCCCGTGAGCCATGGCCGCTCGGCCTGCGAGTCCGGAGCCTGTGCTCCGCAACGGGAGAGGCCACAGCAGTGAGAGGCCCGCGTACCGCAAAAAAAAAAAAAAAAAAATGTACTTGAGATCATTTAGGTCACTTAAATATACCATTAATAAGTAAGTACTTAAAAAATGCGTGTGTGTGTGTGTGGAAAATTACTTTCAATTAATGTTTCTGGAGAACTTTAAGATGCCTCAAACTCAGGATAAAAACATGCAACCAAGTAACACTTTGGGAAAATCACTTCTAAAAAGCACCCCAAATCAGCGTCGTCTCTATATTCTGCAAAGGTCCCTAAACACCGTTAACAAGAGTCAGGGGGACACCACCTCCCACGGACCCCGCGCAGCGGCCCCCACCTGGTCTCCTCTTTCTTGTGCTCCATCTCAGCTTCCAGCTGTTGCTTCCGCAGCTGGGTCTCTTTCTCCCTTCTTAATCGTTTCTCCAACAAAGCTGCCCGTTTCATGGCCATATCATTTTCTGCTTTTTGATCATCCTAAGAGTGAATGTCATTGAGAAAGAGGAAACATCTGAGGCACCAATATCCTCACGTTCAATGCTTGTGGCCACATGGAGGGGTCACTCTTAATAACTGAAACTCCAAACTGTCTAGTGAAGCTCACTCCAACCGCACCATAGATGCACATGTTCCAAAATTATGAGGGGAGAAATGAATTAAAGTGGTAATACTTTTATCAAGTAACAGAGGACACAAACTTCTTTGATTACATGTTTTCAAAACTTAGGAAGTTAGCAAAGAACAACATAAAAAGGAAAAAAAAAGACAAAGTTTTTTTGGGCCCTGATAAATAACTGATAGAGTGGAGAGTTTCCCCACAATTTTTAAAACATGCTTAATATAGAAAACTCAAGTAAAAGCATCAAAAAAATTAGCTACCCAAAGCTGTATCACATAAATGAAGCTATTGCTGCATGATTTTCTTTAAAAAGTTGAGGTCCTGACAGTTTGTTTGCTGGGTTCTGAACTATACCACAGGTTTTTCCTTTGAAGAGAAGACGAGCATACTTATACTCCTAACCCCAGAGCTAGTTCATGACCTGTAGGTGTCCTGAGCCTGCCCCAGCTTCTACCTGAACGCTCAGGGAGCTCAGAAGTCAGGAAAGTAACCAGCTGTAGAAGTGGTTCCCTGTTGTAACGATGCCTTGCTTATTAATTCAACAAGTGTTTCCTGCGTGTCTAATACATTCACAACATAGTGTCAGACATTACAGATACTAAAATATGAAAAAGATAGGGCACCTTAGGTTAAGGAGCTTCTAGATCCCACGGGGAAGAGGTACAAACAAGGTGCTTTGCACAGAAACCCAGAGAGAGATGAACTCTGAATGGAGAAAGTCAGAAGATACCATTCAAACAGTCAGTCCAAACATTCACACGTCTGTGTCAAACAAACTACACACACTGCAATATGCCAGGCACTTTACTCTGCTCTGGGGATAAGGAGATGCAGTGTCTCTAGGAGTTCACAGTCTAAGAGAAATCGTAACAGAAGCAAATCACAGGGTAGTTGGAAATTCTGGGTCAGCAGCATTACTATGAGGATGTTTAGGATACAAGAGACCCAGAGGAGAACATATTCACATCTACCCAAGGAATCATGAAAGGCTGCAGCAAACAGATGAGGCCTGAGGTTAGTCTTACAAAACATCCCAGAGTTATGGGGGGAGAGGGTGGACCAACAGGCTTGGATCAGTCTGTGAAAGGCCCCTGAATACATGCTGAGGGGTTTAAGTTTATCCAACAGGCAACTCTAAGAGACTCTGTCGAGTTATGCTACCAAGTGGCAGTGTGACGAATGGAACCATGACAGAGGCAGGGAGCCCCGTGAATGAGCTATGACCACGGTCCAAGGGGGGAGTACTGGGCAGTGAAAACTGAAGTGAGGAAACGAGGGTAGAGATGGACTGTACGTTTTACACCCAAGGATGCCCCTCTGTTCTCCTTTCTCTGCAGGAGCAGAGGTAGCAAGGTCTCTAAAATTAAACACATCTATTACTGTCTACAGTAGCAGCCTATTAAAAAAAAAATAGTAGTTCTACACGGTTAAGAGACAAAACACAACCCACATTCAAATTTCTAAACATTAAAAAGGGCCGAGAGGGCCATCTCTCTATGACCAACTTCAAAGTAAGTTACCAGGTTCCAATATTTAATGATCCTAAGTAAAACTAGCAATTGTAACCACTTCAGTATTCGCGGGTTTTGACCCCAATAGGACTGCTGTACGTTTCACTTAAAACCCGAAATTATAAACTGTTGCCACTGAGTGCTGTCTTTCTATCTATATTCCCAATTGTGGAGCTATTCAGGATCACAAACTATTTACTTTAGTCCCTTAACTAAAAAGAGAAACATGAGTAGCACACATATACATGTTTCTGATTATAAAGAACCCTATATTATTCCCTATAGGGAATTTGGAAAAATGTAAAGATGAAAAAAGGGATGACAGGAGAGACATTTTTAAATAATATTAGGCTTTTCTGGTTCTAATATCTATGATAAATTTCAAGATCTTACCATCACGAGGTGATACTGCTCAGTATTTGTGTTAGTTGGCTGTAGTATTGTTTAAACACATGTCACACCCAACACCGACCCTGAGATTAGGGGTCATATGCTACACCTTCGCCAATGCTTCTAGAGAAGCTATTTCAATGACAACTGCTCCAATTATATACTTTTAAATGTTTCACCTTGCACGAGTCTGTCTGGTCAGTTTTCAAAAGATTTTTTAGAAAACAATACATACAAGGGAAGATGGTCAGTATTAAGAAAATAAACTAAAACAGACTTACATGCAATGCCAAGTTATGAGCTTTTTACAAAGTGGCCACTGCACATCTTTTGGAAGAGTGTGAATCACTTGGTTTTCAAAAGGCTTTGGTGAAAGTGAGAGAGTCAGAGGGACAAAAACAGCACGTCTAAACATGTACCACGATGTGATGAAAGGAGGACTGTTCTAGAAACCAATGTGCCCGAACATAACTGCAGTCCGCAAGGGGCGGGCCAGAATACATTTTAGGATTAATGGCAGACCTGGAACGAGAAGGGCGGCTGCCGAAGCAGCAAGCGCGCCCACTGAAAACACCCACCGACGCAGGGGCCTGGGCCACGCGGGTTAGCGTTACCTTAAAGAAGAATCCACAGCATACTTTCTGGTCGTCATCAACTGGTTCCTTATCACTTTCTCCGTCATATTTTTCAACAGATACATCAGCCTTTTCAGGGGCTTTCAAATCTGAGAGGGAGACTTCAATCAGATTAGCACTTTTAGGAGCAGCGGGTGGGAAGGCAGGTCTGCAAGGAGGCTCTGCAGGCTGACTCACGCGGTCCTCGCTCCGGGTGGGCCACGCGGTCTCCGTGGCGGGCCGCGCCAGGCCCTCGGGAGCCGCAGGGGGCGGAGCCTGCGCCTCCTCGTCCTCCGGGATGTGCCCGTGCTGCTCCCGAAGGCCCGTGGACCCCTCCCCCTCCTCCTCCCCCTCCTCGTCCTCCGCTCCCTCCTTGCGTCCGGACTCCTTCGCTTCCGGCTCTCCGCCGCCCCCCAAGCACACGAAGGACCTGGTCTGAATGGGGACCTGACTCGGGGAGAACCTCCTGAGCCGAGGGAGGCTGTCCACAGAGCGAGGGGGCGTCAGCGTTCGGTGCAAGGGCGTGAGTTTCAATTCATTTGGCCTGGGAGTTCTCTGAGTTTTGACGGAGAAGGAGGCGCTCTTCCTGGCAGCGGGCTGCGGAGACGGGTGGGCAGGGCGGGGGGCTTCGGCCGGCGGCCGGTGGGGCTTCCCTGCGCGGGCCGGCCGGTGCGGAGAGGGCGGGGGCGGGGAGATGACCCAGGCCTGCTGCTCGCGCATGTGCATCAGCAGCTCCTGCTGCAGCGCCAGGCGCTGCATCTCCCGCTGCAGGACGAGCAGGGAGGCGTTGAGCCTCTCGATGGAGCGCGTGTGCTCCAGCAGCTCGCCGTCCTGCGGCGGCTCCTCCGCGGGGCAGGCCGGGCTCCACGGCCCCTCGGGGTCGCCGGGCGCACTCGGGGACGGCGGCCACCTGCCCACGGGGCTCTCCGTGCCCTCCTTGGGGTCCGCCGGGGACCCGCTCCTCGGGCCGTTCGCCTTCTGTGGCTCCTTCTCCGGCGGCCGCTCCGCGTACACTTTCCCGTCTTCCGCGCCAGCCGCCTCCTCCCGGGGCGGGGAGGGGCCGTCCCCTTTCCTTTTCACCACGGTGAGAAAGGCCGTCCGCCCCATCTTCTGCCTCTGCTTGGTGAACGCGGCCTCCATCTTCTTCTTCTGGGCCTCGATGGCCCGCCGTTTCTCCTCCAGCTTCATCCTGAGATGCACCACCTCGGAGGCCAGCAGCTGCGTGGTGTCCCGGCCGTGCGGAAGGCCCGTGTCCTCTGGGGTCTGTGCCCAGGCCACCACGTGAGGGATGTTGAGCTCCGAGCCCTCCGGCGTGGTCTTCTGAGAACTGCTGCCGCTGCTTTTTCCGTCGGTGTGATTCAGCTTCCTGAACTTCTGTTCGGCAAAGCTGGTCATCTTCACGCCGGAACTGGAGGAGGCGCTGCTACCGGGCTGGGACTTGGTGCTGACGGTGCTGGGACAGGGACTCAAGGCCTCTCTGGGGTTGTAGTCCTGGAGGAATTTGGATGTGTCGTCCACGTCAGAGTCCAGACTCACGGTGTAGTCTCTCAGGGAAGAGTCTTCATCCATAGTTTCCGGAATGTCCTCTGAAGGGACGTGGATCCCCGTGTCCACCTCCGTGTTGTCAGTGACGGGGCTCGAGGCGCCTTTCGTGTCCGCCATGCTCTCGGGACTGGACTGGCTGCGCGGGACGCTGCAGTTCAGGACGCCCACGTCCTGGCTGTGGAGGAAGAAGCCGTTGGCAAGCTGGTCCGGCCGAGGGGTGTGGGCAGGCTGCTCGGTGTCGTGGATTATCTGTAACGCTTCCTCGATGCTGGGGGTCCCGACCTGACTGCCGAACTCATCGAGGAGCACCCTGCTCTGCAGAGCTCCATTCGGAAGCCTGTGAGCCATGCTCTGCTTAGAACCTACTTCGTTTGTGTTTAGGGGCACGTAGGCCGTCAGGTGGCCGTGAGAGCCCACCTGAAGTTCTTCAATGCTTCCTGCTCCCTCCTCCCCATTTACTGGCTTGAAGGACAGATTCTTCCTAATGTTCTTGGATACACGACTGTTGTTCAGAGTAAGTCCTTCATTACTAATAGAACGAGTGATTCCTTGGTTTGGAGTGGATCTCTGTATACTACTTTCTTTATCGAAAGAAATATCAAATGAAACGCCATGCACTGATGATCTAAAAAAAAATTAAAGAGAAAATCTTTAAATAATCCCAGAAAGGAAACAATCTGATATCACTGAACAGCAACAGTTATTTGAAATTATGCTTCCTTTCTTTCCCATTTCTCATAATCACATTGTCCTCAAGGCGAGGGTAAGGCTGTCGGGCCACCCGTCACATTTGGCCCCTTTGGTCACTCTATCATCGGCCCACGTTGCCCTTTTCAAATGCAGGTACTAATTAAATTGCAATCTGGCTAACAAGGGGGTGGGGGCGGGGGATGAGCAGTTCTTGAGAACGTGAGTACACTTTTAAAAATAAGTCTCTGTGTACCTTTTCTCCTTGGGCCATGTCCCTATGAAGCCGTCAACATAGGACATAGATGAAGACCTTCTTATTCCTCCTTCAAATGCATAAAAGTAAAAGTCATTGAAATCATGTAAAAAAAATTTAACTTACAATAATTTAACAGATTTCACATAAGGTAAGTACATGTGGAGAAATAAAGATCATTTTGTTAAAAGCAAGCATAGAGAAGCAGCCCTTTTAGTGTGTCATATGTAACACTTTTTAGAAAAAAGAACTGGATACTTTTATTTACATTTATTCTCAATCATTTTCTAGTTAACCACTTAAATGGCATTTTCCTAGGCTTTTTCAAATACATTACCTGAGGCTGAAGGATGAGCTTGGGGACGTCTAGAAGGCAAATGAGGACGACAGTGTGTAAGCGCAGCTCCTTCCCCACTGCAACGTAAAATACACGTCAATCAAATGTCATAAAGTGTCTAGCTCTTGCATATAAATTTTAGATACAACAGCTGAAGTCGGAAACAACACTGTCACTTCCGACTCTCCATCCTAAGTGAAAAAAAAATTAATAAGGAAACATAATATAGTGTTTAAACCAAAGAATGGCGGTGATTATATGTATCTCTATGTATTTTATGTCTTTTAGCCCAAGAGCTTGAAACACTACTTTCATGTACAGCTCAATGTCCTTATGAGACAAGATACGGCACATTATTTTCATTTTACAAATAGAAAGACTGAGAATTAAAGAAAGTAAAGTCGTCAACTTGCAGTATTCTGGTCGAATCTCAATCTCTAAAAGTACAGGAATGATGAATCCCTGTGAAAGAGCCTGGCACCCCCTGCTCGCGGGCAGTCTGCACGTCTTTAACACTTACATTTCTTCTGATTTAACTCCACCCTGTTCCAGTTAATGCAGCGGATCACACAGTCTACTTCTCAGTTTCTGACGACATTTGGCCACAATTTAGTTTTTCTTTTTCTGCGTTTTCAGTCCACCACGGCCTACCTTGTAGCAGGTGAAACTAAGCATCCCGACCCCAATGGGCTGAGACTAAGCTGGGAGCAGGACGCCGTGACCTCTGCAGCTCTCTGCGACCACACTACCTCTCGGCTAATGCAAACTGCGAAGGTGGACAAGCAGCTAAAGGATACAAAGGTAAGCCACAATGCTGCATTCTTATTATTTAATGAAAGCTTAATTCACGAGCTTTCCAGAAGCAACAACGCCCGGAGCACGTGCACACCTTCGCTGTCGCTTAGCTCCCACAGCCCCTGCCCCTGCCCCGCACATCAGTTTCCTCTCACTGGCGTCCCGGGTCGTTGCCTGGGAAACCCGGGGAGAGGACCCCACGCTGCTCCCTGTCTCGTCCGTCTCTCTCATCCCCGCTCCAGTAGCCTTTCTGCAACCTCTACCCTTCCTACATCTACAACAGGAGCATAATCCTGAAGAGATGCAAGTTCAGTTATTAAAATAGGTTCACTCTTTTCTTCTTCCCCAAGTAATGGCTAAACTGTGGTACCTTCCTACAGTTGCCTTACTTCACGCCTGCACAGAGGATTTTGATGTGGGGTGATTCCCGTACAGGTTAGTAGCCAAGCAGTAGCTGCTACCAATGTCTTGCTTTGCTGTCTTCTTCCTTTGGCTTTTTTTCCTCGTAAGGTCACCATTCAGGTGCGATAACATTTGTAAATGTGGCTGCATTATTCCCAGGAAGAGCAGAAATCCTTGAATCCTTCCCCAAAAGTTCTACAATGGGAGAACTACAAATGGACCATATGGAAACTCATAGAAATGAAAGGATTACACAATGACTCTTCAAGGAAAAGGATTCAGACATCCATCTGGTTATAGAAAGTTCTTCCGCTGGGAGAAAGGAAAAAGGTAGCCACTCAGATATCTGAGAGACAGAGAAGGAATGAGTCTTCCAGAGAATCTTAAGACATTTCCCAGTGTCAGAAAGGTGGAAGGTCGTCCACTCAAGTTCCTAGAAATAATAATCATGGAATAACCTAGTCTTTAACTGGAAAGTTTCAGAGGTTTTAAAGATTTAACAGTACAAGAGTTACGACCCAGAATACTGAGTGTTTTCTAAATTTTCAGGGAAGGAAATGCCACTATCCAACCGACCCAGGAAAGCACTGAGGAAGTAGCGTGTACAAAGAAGTTTCCGACGGGATAAAACAGAGACGCTCCTGGATCAGCCACATTCTAACCTAATCCCTTTGTGGTAAATCTCAGGGGTGGTTACGAAATAGAAAACTTAGTGGAAGTAAGAAAATTTATAGGAGTCAATCAGAGGGTAAGGGAAGGAAAATGCCTTCTTAATCTGAAGGAAGTACTTTAGCGAGATGAGAAGTGCACAGCGCTAAGAAGCCCTACCGAAGGCAGTAAGAGTACTGTAAGGGTTCTGTCCATGCTCGTTAGCACACAGTGGAGAGAGAGACTTCTTAGATGTGAGGAGGGGGTGACAACTTCAGTACAAGTTCATATTTCATGCAGAAAGATTCAATTTCTTACTCATAATTTTTAAAATATATTTTTAATAGATCTGCTTGAATTTCTAAAAAAAAAAAAAAAATCCCAAAATACATCCATTTTAAACTTAAAATAAAAATCAGGTAAGTTAGGGAGCCCAAAGTCAATACACATTTTAGGTTCTAGTAAATATGCATTAAAAGTGCTTATAGGATCTGCTGAAAGACAGTTTTAAACAAATTAATGTCTCTATCACATACTTGGGTCAGAAGTCAGGATTACCCGGCTATTAAATGTTTACTTTGCTTCCAGTTCAGTTCCTGATACTAAGAACTAAAGCATGAGATAAAGATTCAACAGGACAATAAATATTCCACTGTGCTCTATGAATAGCTACAGTAACCAGCAAACAAAACAGTAGGGAAAACTGCCTCAAAGATTAAAAAATTATTAAAAAATGGAAAATTAAAAAATTTCCCCCTGGCCTAAGAGCTACCTGTCGTTTAAGCATCATATAATCTCAATTATAAACAAGTTATGCAGCAAAAGTTTAGTTTTAGGCTGATTACTTGGACCTTCCCACCTTTCAGTGCGATTCCTAAAAGCCTATTTATGAAACGTTCATTTCAGTGTAAATTTCAATTACGGTGATGTTAAAACAGGCTTTAATAGGGTAAGTTAATTGAAACGTGCTTAGTTCAAAGTCCAACTGAAACTTTAAAAACTCTAATGTAATAAGATTTTGATTTCCTGAGTGAATGGAATCGATGTTCTGGACTCTACCTTGGGGTGAAGTCAGAGCTGTCCAAGGCGTTTCTCTGGGCAGCAGTTAAGACAGGATCTGAGGGCAGATCGTCCACAGGTTCAGCTACAGGAAAGGAAAAAAAAACTCAGAATTACATAGTTAGCATGTTTCCAACACTGCTTCAGGAATTATGAGCCACAAATAAATGTTTAAGTTTAACCACAATTTTCCTTATTACTTATAGAGAAATCTTAGCATATTTAATTTTCTCCTTAAATAATTTTCAAAAGGACAGATTTTCTTTAAACTGTTCTTGGAAGTGTTCTGGCTTAAAAAATCCACTTGACTGGGGCTTCCCTGGTGGCACAGCGGTTAAGAATCCGCCTGCCAATGCAGGGGACACAGGTTTCAGCCCTGGTCTGGGAAGATCCCACACACCAAGGAGCAACTAAGCCCGTGCACCACAACTACTGAGCCTGCGCTCTAGAGCCCGCAAGCCACAACTACTGAGCCCACGTGCCACAACTACTGAAGCCCACGCGCCCTAGAGCCTGTGCTCTGAAGCAAGAGAAGCCACTGCAATAGGAAGCCCACGCACCGCAAAAAAGAGTAGCCCCCGCTCACCACAACTAGAGAAAGCCCGCGCGCAGCAACAAAGACCCAACGCAGCCAAAAATAAATAAATGAATTTAAAAAAATCCACTTGATTAAGGCTAATTGGGAAAAAAAAGGCTTAATATAAGATAAATAAACGTATTTAAAACAAAAATAAACGAGTGTCTAATTTTGCTAAAAGCTTTCACAGAACTTCAGTTACACATGGTCACTTCTACATCTATGAAACAGTTGGTATTTTGGTAATCAATTAGAGACAGAATTTCATTGGTTAGTAATTAAAACCACGGGTATAGTTTATATTTTTGTAAATAACGCTCATTTATTGTTTGCTTTGGAGGCCTAATATAACAGCTGTTGAATATTTTGAATAGTGGGCTTCACAGATGAGATCACACAAAGCGACGTACATGGAAACTCCATGTTAACGGTGAAAAGCTGTACAGTATCGTTTGTGGTAACTACTGAAGACACTTGGCTTTACGCAGTGGCCTTCGGGAAGGGCCTCGGCTGCTCTCTAGGTCTGCCTCGTTACACGACAGCTCTGCCCTAAGCAGCTCGGAAGCACAACAGGTTAAACACTCATTTCCTGCATGTTTTACAGAATTTGGCCTGGGACGCAGTGGGCCAGCCGACTGAAGGCAGCTCCTTCTACTCACCAGAGTGGTATCGCCCTCCCACGTCCCTTACCCACTGCCGCCTGAGTACGCAGTTTTCCCTCCTTCTTGATCTCTTGCTCTTCTTTAATATTTTTTGAGGGAAGGGGTGGGGATGGGGAGAAATAAGGGAAAATACAAAAATGGGGCACCAAGGAAAGCAGCTAGCTAGCTGGGAGGCACAGTAATCCCACTTCGTGCTGGGCAGACCGCTGGCAGCAGAAGAACCCAGAGTTGTGACGGGGGCAAGTTCTCTAGTGGGCCCACACTTATCACGTGGAATTGATTTTCCCCTACAGAAATTAAACTCTGGTCTTATAATGGAAAATCTGTTCTGCTTTAGAGAAAATACAGAGAGATTTTTTTCCTTTCATTTCCAGAGATCTTTACGGTAACTTACCCCTTTATTTCTTACCAGTGTCCTTATTATGAGCAATCAATAGATCGTGGTACCGTAACAATCACAAAACCTACTAGGGTTAAAAATAAATATAACAAGCCCCTTTATGGTTTAAGGGCAAGTTCAAATTACAGATTAAAGCCAAGCCATAATTTGAGTGGCTTCTGGGCAACAATGTTAAAAACTCAGACTCTGACAGGGAACAAAAAGCTAGGGATGGGGGTAAAAGATGCAAAGAGAGGAAAGTGGGAAAACAGTTAAAGCTACAAGTTCCACAGCATAAGCCGTGGAATGCAGGGCTATTCTCGCCACCCCCTTTGCCTCCCCTACACCATGTCTGTCACGGAGAATTTAGTGGCTTTAAACGTTGAGAGAGAATTTATCAAGGCTAGACTAGGACACAGCAACAGGCTTCCCTATAAAAGAATAACCAGGTGAGGCTATCTGAACGCTCCATCCTGCTTGTTTACGGGAACATTGATCACCTCCTTGCGGACGAGCATCGCGGGGCTGGACGAAGGAGGGCTTCACGACCTCAAACCACCAGAAGAGCTCCGCCATGAACACCAGGTAGTTACTCTGTGCGAGAGGCAAGAAGTTAGGAGAGAAAGCAGGTAACGCCCGACCAGAAAGCAATGACAGGGAGTTACCTATTAAAACACAGCTCGAAATAGCATTCACCCATCAAAATCTGTGATTTTTTTTTTAAAGAAATGATAAAGCTTATAATCCCTAAGGCTGTGCTGCGGGTTTCCTCCTCAGAAGCCTTCCATCCTCAGTTATATTTCTGTCTCCTGTATGTTTATTCTTCTCCTCAGCTGAGTCCTTCCTGCTTGGCTTTTACACGTGCTCAAACCTCTGCCACTGAACGCAGCCGAGACTGGCACGCGACCCTTCACCCTCCGGCATGCACCCACCTGGCCTGCTTCGGACTTGGGTAACACCGGCCTCCCCCAACAACCCGCTCTCAGCCCTCCCCTCCCTAATCCACTCCAGTCTGGCACGCAGGCGCCCTCGCTCTGAGCCAGCATTTGCCCAGGTCACCAACGTCTGCGTCACTAAATGAAACAGATTGTTTTCGTCTCCGTTGCCCCCAAGCCCTCAGCAGCATTCGATACCCCTGACGTCTGAAAACTGCCGCCCACACCCACCAGCTATCGAACGGCCCCCAAAGGCACAACTGCACTTGCACACGCACTTCCTGTTTCTCTCACTGTGCAAGTCGTCTTCCCCACAAGTCTGATCAGCTCCCATCCTTATTTCCCTGAATGGCAGCCACCCTCCCGGTGCACAAAGCAAAGCGGGGGTCACCGCGACACCGGCCTCTTTCTCCCCTCATACCCAGTTCACCGCCGAGCCTGCAGGTTCTGCGCCTCGACGGCCCTGGAATCCACCCACTTCTCTCCACCTGCAGCGTCACTACCCTCACTCAAACTGCTTCCGCCTCTTGGTCAGCACACGGTCATTTCTTCTTCGGCTTATGAAGCCAAACTTTTCAAAATGCAACGCCCCTTCCCCCGCTCGCCCTTGCCCTTGGGAGACTGACTACAGTTTACAAGCGGGTACCTGATGGGGTCCCTTTTCAGTTTCCCCAGCTTCATCTAATACCACATTCTCCAGGGTTCCTCATCTTACCCATCAGACTATATGGTCAAAAGGACAAAGCTGTGCTCACCACTACATCTTCAGTGTTTAAGACAGTGCCTGGTACATAATAGATGTCCAATAAATATGTACTGAATGAACATAGAAATGAATGAATAAACATATCATAAGAAAGGCCAGTCACTGGCAAAGCATCGAAATGTTGATACGGAATATCTCTGGGTAGTACGATGATTGTGATTTATAGTTTTTCTTTATACTTATCTCATAGTATACTTTCTAAAACCAAAGTATAAAATTATATCTAAAGCACTGGTGCTAGGTTCCAGCTCTTCCAGTACAGTTCACTGAAAGCTGTGTATATCTTTTGGAAAAACACTGTATAAGTACCCCGTAATTGTCTGTTGATAGGAAATTAATTACTATCTTAAGGACCCTGGAGCTCAACATCACTAATCATCAGGGAAACGCAAATCAAAACCACAAGGAGACACCAGCTCACACCTGTCAGAATGGCCATCGTCAAAAAGATAAGCGATGACAAGCGCTGATGAGGGTGTGAGAAAAGGGAACCCTTGTGCATTGTTGGCGGGGATGTAAAATGGTCCAGCCACTATGGAAAACGGCATGCAGACTCCTCAAAAAATTAAAAATAGAACCACCATATGATCCAGCAATCCTATCTGGGTACATAAGCAAAGAAAATGAACACAGATCTCTTGAAGAGATATCTGCACTTCCATGTTCACTGCAGCCAAGACATGGAAACGACCCGAGTGTCCACCAGCAGATGAATGGATGAAGATGTGGTGTACGTGCAGCCACGAGAAACAAGGGAGGTCTGCCATTTGCAGCCACACAGACGGATCTCGAGGGCACTGTGTGAAGTGAAATAAGTCAGACGGAGAAACACAGACACCGTACGGCATCACTTGTACGTGAAATCTGAAAAAGCCAGACCCACAGAAACAGAACAGAGTGGTGGTTCCCAGGGACTGGGGTAGGGGAAATGCGGGAGTACTGGTCAAGGGTGCAAACTCCCAATTATAAAATGAATACGTTCTGGGGATCAAATAATTATAGTTAATGATAACTGTATTATATACATGAGAATTGCTGAAAGAGTAGATCTTAAATGTTCACAACAAAAATGGTAATTATGTGACGTGATGAGGGTGCTGACTGATACTATGGTGATCATCATTCTGCTGTATATAAGTGAATCAAATCAACACGTTGTACACCTTAAACTTATACGATGTTATATGTCAATTATGGAAAAAATTTATTTTAAGCACCTTGGTAAGATAACTGTCCTAATAACATAATTGTAATGCGTCTGGCCACTAGATGTCAGCATAGTAAGAAATAATTTTCCCAGTAACTAGTTTATGAAGAGAATGTCTTTCTGAATTTACGATGATTAAACAGCAATAAATCTGTCACCATGTTCCTGGAATGGTACCAGATTAATTTCATTTAAGAGCTCTTCTTTCCTTCTTTCAGTTAAGACAGTCATGCAGCTGTACATTAACGTTCTTAAACACTGTAAATGACATCAAAGAATACAAACATACGGAACATAGAATAAAAAGTAAAAGTATGCTTTAACTCCTCTCCCTCAAATCCTAATACTGCAGTCAGAAGAAACCACTGTCAACAGTTCCGTGTTCATCCCTCTACAGACCTCTTCCCACGCCTCTGTATGTGTGCAGATGTGCATACAAACAGAAAAAGGATTTTTAAAATATATGTAAATTGCATCATGCCGGATATAAGGCGTGCTCCCCGCACGCTTCCCTTAGTAACTCCTAGCGAGCTTTCCGCATCCGTAAGATACCCCTGCCTCCTTCAAACAGCTGCTTTACAAGACGTTTCAAGTGTGGCCCTCCCAAGGTGAACTGCTGCCAACTCTTCACCACCACGAACAATCCTTATACGTCCTTCTGTGCACTTTGAATGTGGTTAGACAACGCCCATCTGCCCTCTAAAAAGAGCACACCGGTTTACAAGTCCGCCACGAGGGGAAAAGAGGGCTCACTCCCTACTCCCCACAAACAGCTGTTACTCAAGTCAACAAATGACAAGGCGGCCAGCACCATGGACCGAGCAACCTCTTGCGGGCTTAGAGCCTTAAAATACTCATTTGAGGTCAAAACTGTGGTTCTGATAATTTAGTAGAGAACATAGAAAGTGACCAAAGCCTTCTCTGCAGATAAGTATCTAGTTTTAAAGTGCCCGATTGAAGAAAATGTCTTTGTATCCGGATCACGCCCAGACTAAGTTGATCTAAACATCAGGGATATGTGTTATCTATTGGAAGTCCAAGGTATACAACTTAAGCAAATGTAACCTTACAATTCAATGTATTTAACGAGGTCATTTTTTTTCTTTGAGATCTCAGTAAAAGTATTTGAAATTTTTAATAGGAAGCGCCAGAAAAAGTATTAAGATAAATATGAAAATATCTCCTAACTTCCATTTTGGTAAAAACGGCAAAGTGTAAACATTCAAAATCAGTCCAGGTTTTTCTTGTGATGTGCTGGACAGTGGGGAGTGAGCGCTATTCTGGTCAACAGGGGCAGTGGCTTATTCTGGAAACGCCGTTGCCCCTGGCTCCGTCAATCTGCCTTGCGGTAACCGAGAAACGGGTACAGGAAAAAGAGAGAGACCGGAGAACGAGAATTTAAAGCATCACGAGGCACTAGCATTGCGCTGGGAGGGGTCCTTTGGCAGCTTCTATGAAGGTGGGCATCGCAGGCACAATTAGGACTGACATAAAGCTGTCCCTCTCGGACGTCAAACAAATCAATTGTAAGATCATTTATTCCTAAAGCCTTTAAACAGAAGTGTTAACTTCAGGCAGGTGTACAAGAGCCGTGAGGGAATTCTGCAGCTGCAGCTGCCGGTAACAAGAAGGGCAGCGTTCCCACCATGAAGTTCTGGAACCTGTAGCTAAGAAGCCATCATGCCTTAGACACGCGTCTGTCTTCACCACTAGAAAGAACGCCCTGAAAGGACGGGGGGTGGGGGGTGTCTTTGTGTTGTCTGCTGAGTTATCCCAACCACCTAGAACACTATGAGGCGCTCAATAAACATTTCTTGAAAGAAAGGCACTAAGCAACGGCCCCGAAGCTGAGAGGCCATGTGATGTCCTGAAGCAAGGGACAAGTGCATGGCTAGTAAATGAGATGACTTCCTGAAAGGTCCATTTCCAGGTAACTGTGATGTTTCCTTCCCTCTTCCTTTCCCAAGGCTCTGCCTCAAGTTCTGGGACCCGAGGGCCCCTTCTTCCCAGACAGAGTCCACAGTCCTGCTGAGTGTCCCGAGCGGCCACACCTCCTGCACGCTCCCCACAGGCGGCAGCAGCCCTCCAGGACCCAGAAACGCTTACTGGCTCGTCCTCTGTTTTGCTAACAACATCAGAACAGTGGTTTAATTCTGTACTATGACATTAAGTTTAGCTTTGCACTACAAAAGAAACCTGTAGCTAACAGTGTAGGTTTTTAAGAAATAAGAAATAAAATCAGCAGAAAAATCAAACAAAAACGATTTTTTCAAGAGTTCTTTTGCCTGAAATTACAGTTAATTTTGTAAGCTTAAAGCAGCTATACTGTTTATGTACCTGGTTATATGTTTTTTCAGCAAACTTGAACAAACAAAGGGGAAGAGGATGGTTGAAATACCTTTATGGAGGAAGCGGCGTACAGCATGTCTTCCAGGGCGAAATGGCAACACTGGTTCAAATATTCTTGGCAAAATTCTTGAATCAGCTGCAGATTATAGAGGCTATCAGCCAATGACATGGTTTCTTTCAAGCAAATATCTTCAAACAGGAAAAGAGCCAGGGTTAATTCTGATAATGTACATTTCATGTTCATTTTGTAATTATTACCTTAATACAGATACACAACTATGTAGAATCTGTCTGACCCACACATGTAACGGCAGTGATCACTACACAGAGGCTTAGAGACCAAGCACTCCTTCGCTCAACTACTTCCTAGAATTATACATAAATGTTCTTCTTAAAAGAAGCCGTCATTACTTATTAAATTTACCGTCTTAAATATTTCTTACCATCTATCCGCAGTTTCGAGACATTTCAGTGGAACACTTACCTTCTAATCTGACGACACCAGGACAGTAAAAATGAATAAGGGCAGCTAACGCACAGCCATCCGAGCCGTCTTTCAACAAATTTTCTACCAACGGAATGCAAGGCAGTTGCTTAAGCAATGTCTGCTCTTTCCTGTAACGAGCCTACATTAAAAAAAAAAAAAAAGAGGTGAAAATGAATAAGTACTAAGCAACATACAGGAAAAAGACAGTATTGTAGATTCCAATGTATCAGTAATAAAATATAAGTCAAGAGAAATGAGAACTACTCACCAACATCCTTCTTTTCTAAACATTACCTAGACCTCACTTTACCAACAGCCCTTTGGTTCTGAAGCCAAGTACTTAACGTAACATTACAGCGCTCATTTACGTGAAATTCACTTAGCCTAATTTACATGTAAAGCATCACAAAATGGATTTTGAACATTTGTTATCCAAATCATCAGCTCTGCTCTTTTGCAGATGATGAAAATCTTTCACTTTAAGGGTAGACTTCACTTAAGACCACACGTTCTCACATGGAAAGAGTGAGACTCGAGCTGAAAGAACGAGCAGAGGCATCAGAGTTGGGAGAGCGGGCCGAAGAATGTGAAACCATTCTTAAAGGAAATGTGGCGAGAAGAAACATCACTTTAGGAACTGGAATAATATCCAATACCATGAAGATATTCTGGCTCCTCATCTGAATGCTGAGACGATGCAAATAAAGTGTAACGACTTTGCAACTGAAAAACACCCTCCTGGTTGAGGTTGCATTAACCAATAACAGAGCAAGTACGGGGGTTTCTGCTCCCTCGCAGAAAAACAGATGAAATTCTTGTTTTCTAAAGACTGGCTGGCGTGAGTGGATACAAACGTGTAAGGCGGTTCTCTAGACAGGAGACGTGCTGTAGGACTCAGAGGTCACGAGAACGAGCTCTTAAGCCAGATCACCTAGGCTCAAGTCCTGGCTCTGCCACTTCTTAGCTCTGTGATCTTGGACGAGGTACTTTAGTGCTCATTTCTCGCTTTCCCCATCTGTGAACTGGGGACAATCACAGCACCTACTTCACAGCAGCACGAAGGACTACAGAAGATGATGGGCAGAAAGTGCGATGCACACACGGGCACACAGCGGGTAATCGCCAGTGGTCAGCTGCTACTAGCTATTAGCTCTCATTAAGCTGAAGGCTTCATGAAGATGCACCCTGAAGTGCTTTCTTAGCAAACTTTACAATTATAGTGGTTACTGATATTTAAATACAGTTTTTTTTAAGTAATCAAAACTAATTTTTCTTCTAACTCCATCTAACCTGATTATATTTCATAATTAAAATACAATTATGAAATATAATACTTTCGTGAGAATAACAGAAAAATATTATAATTTACTGAAAGAGAAAATTTACTATTTGGTGGTGAGGTCAGATTTCCTCTAAATGATATCCCTCAGAAGAGCACACACGTTCAAGGAGACATTTATCCCTATTTCCCTGTCACTGGCTACTCAAGAGCAAGGTTCATGGAACATCTCTTCCTCCGAAGATTTTCAGAGGAGCTTGTTCTTATGAATCAGTGGGGACTAGACATCTGTGTTTAATGGTATGTTCCAAACTCATAGACTACCTATATTCAGAAAAAAAAATCACACAGATACACTACATAAATTCTTTAATTGATTACTGACTTTTACATAATCCTTAGAAAACGGCCTCATTTTGCTGCTGGCAGATGGTTTAAAAATCAGCCATGAAAAAAGAGGAGAGAGGAGGGGAGGAAGGGGGAGAGAGAAAGAAATCAGCCAGTGGCCTCTTCCGGCCTTACGCTGCCCCTCACACTTGGTAGTAAGCACCCTTCCAGGTCCTCTTGGGCCAGCTAGAAACAAAAGAGCCACCTCTTGGGAATCCCCTACATGGGCTGGGCTCAGGGCCAAACTTCCCAGATCTCCAGGTCTACCCTTGTTTTCGGCCCACGGTCTGAACTGGACTGAGCCGAGTGCCCAGAGTCATGGAACAAAGAACTGAGCTGTGTGCTGTGTTGTACCGCACCCTGCACAAGGCACACACAGACACACACGTACAGAGCTTCATGAGGCTGCAGCCACAGAGGCCCACGGCTTAGACCAATCAGAGGCTCATACGTGGCGCGCCGAAACATCTTCCTGAAGATTGTATCCTAGGAGGGGCATCAGGTAAACCAACTTTTAATGCTCCCTGAAGGTTCATCTGCAGTTCACAAAGGGTCCAGAGTCTTTTATACTTGAACACGCTCTATGCCCCACAAACTTACTGCTCTTTCTACAAATGGAGAAATCTGGCATTTAAAAGGGACATACTTTCTATCTTTCAACATTATGGTGCACTTCTAAGTTACATTTCTGTTTCTGAGGGTGTGAAATACTTAAGTGGTCTATCCCCCAGATGTCACCGTGAAAGATCAACTCTTCAAGTCAAACCAGAATTGAATCTAGCTCAGGTCCAGTGCTGGGAGGGACACAGAACCTGTCACTTCTTTATTACACGAAAAGTATCCTCTACAGTTCAGGCCAAAAGGAAATGATCCTTTCGAAAAGATGACTTTACAATACAAATAATTTACATGTGCAATTCATATTCACTTTTACTAACATTATTAAAACTAATGCAAATCTATATCCATACTTTTTTTGTTACCTAGTTACTGATGGTCTGTGAATACTGACAGACTAGCTTACACTTTAAATTATTTTTAAAGCTTCTAATCCAAAATTTGACTAGATTTAAAAAATCTTTCTGTTTTACATTATGATCAAAAACACCTTAAAATCCAATCTCTACTTGTGACTAACAGAATTATACGTAATGACCATATCGGCAAGACATAAACGATACCATTCTACAATTACACTTCTGGAGAGCAAGTTGAAGAAGCTGTGCAAACTTACTGGAACCAATTTCCAAAACCATTTGGAAGGAGACTTCAGAGGAAGCAGCAGGAAAAAAGGGGAAGCAAAAGGTAAAGGGAAAATTCATCAGAAGTGTTTAAAATTAACAAGTTATAGTAAAGTTTCTGTTAGTGGAGTTCCAAGTTTATAGTTCTCAAAACATTTTTTAAATGTTAATACTTTACAATTTAGCTTAAACTATAGAGGTTCCTAACGATAAAGACCACCACCTTCCCTCCCCTCTCTCCTCTCCCAACATGGATGTGCGTTTTTAGGGTACCCAGGACATGCTGTGTACTTCGGCAGCAAAGAATTTTACCTCCCAGTTCTGGGATCACACATCACGTTAGAAACTAAATTTATATCACAAGAGGGAGTAGAGAGATTCTAGGGCTGGACTTGCAATCATTAAAATTCTTAGACATTAGGAGGCCAAGTCTGATAAGGGAGACTTCTTCCCAGAAGGAAAAGAAGAAAGACTGTTTCATAAGTGCATGAATAAAAGCAAATAACAATGTAGAATTGAACACAATGATCATTTCTTTTAATGACATAAAGAATTTCTTTCAATTAATGCGGGATAAAAAAGCAGTTGGCAATTCTCACCAGTTAGTATTTTGATAGAGTCTCTAAGGCAAGTAGCTACCAACACAAAGAGAATGTAAATGTTATTAATTTTACTATCTAGGGGTGTTCCAAAGAACATAATTTCATGTCTTTAAGAAGATGAATATACAATAAGCCCATAATTTCATAATTTGTCACTGTTTATCTTGGTATTTCCTAGCACAGTTTTCTGGCAGCCCTAAATGAATATTTGTTGAAGTGAACCAAACTAAATGGGGTCTCAGTTAAAATTCATAGTCAACTTCTATGCAGAAAGTTTTTCCTACAGAAATTAATAGCACAAATAACATTATTCGGAAAGATAATATAAATGAGGTATTTTCAAGAACTTCAAAGATCAGAAAAATGTCATCTCAAGAATCAGAAAAATACCAGCTTCCCACAAAGAGATAATATTTCCAATAATGTTTTCTTATTGCATCGGGAAGAATAACCCTAATAATTTTTTTGCATGTATTTGCATCTCTCGTTTAACCAAAAGTTTTTGGCAGCTGCGGTCATAATAGCCATAAAAAGTGCACGAGCAGGACCAGAGAGCAGGAAGCCCACGGGAACGCGTCAGGATTCCCAGTGAATGACAGGAATTTCAAAAACAGGAGTTCTCTCGTTTCTGAGACTAGAAGAATCCATAACACAGAAACTGACGATAACAAGAAACTACTATGGATTATACAAGACAGAAGATAAGCAAAGGAGTCTCTCGTGGTTCAAATGAGTCTGCATTTCTTGCAAAATATTCAATACTTGACCTTTTTACTAATTCAGACAACTCTGAAAGAGCTCCCCGTGGCTGCAGCTGGAAAAACGGAACAAGTCAATACCACAGGCTGGATTGTAACCCAAACTATACAACACACACTGGAGCCCATAACAATACAAATTAACACAGACTGGATTGCAACACCAGGTACAGAGCACATACACACCCATCCACACTGATACAAATGAACGGCTGAAGGACATAAATAGATGGAGAAAGTACGAATCTCACTTACAGAATTCCAGGTGGTGTATATACTCTTCCCTTCAGGGAGGGAGCTTAACTTCCCTCTCCTGGAACACGGGGTGGATTTAGTGACCCACTTCCAAAGAAAAGAGCATCAGAGGGGGAAACAGAAACTTTACAGTGAAGGAGACCACTTTCAGCAAGTGGTCAAGGTGGACACCATCAGTGACAAATCGTGTTCATGCCACGTGCTCCCTGATGTGGCGTGATGAGATGTGAAGCCACTTCTGTGGTGTTCTTCTCAAAAGGCCCACAGGCCCAACCTCATCACAGGACACAGGAGACAAACCCCAATTCGGGGACACTGGTAAAACACCCGGTCAGGACACAAACTGGTGTAATGTACATAAAGTCTGTAGTTTAGTCAATGAGAATGCACCAATGCTATTTTCTTGGTGTTGCCAAACAGGCCACGATTACGTAAGATGCTAACATCGGGGGAAACTGGACGAAGCTGTACTATCTTTGGAACTTCTCTGTAAATCTAAAATTATTCCACAACAAAGTTGATTTCAAAAATAAATACACACGAAATGAGGTGAAGGTGGCCAAAAGGCACAAACAGTTACAAGATAATAAGTACTAGGGATGTGATGTGCAGTGTGCTGTCAACACTGCTGCATGTTATATAGGAAAGCCGCTAAGGGGGTAAATCCCAAGGGTTCTCGTCACAAGGAACAGATAGGTTTTTCTATTCCTTTATGCTGTATCTATACGAGAGGATGAATGTTCACTAAATCTATTGCGGTCACCATGTATGTAAGTTAAATCATTATGGCGCACACCCTAAATTTACACAGGGCTGTATGTCAATTAGATCTCAATAAAACTGGGAATGAACGAATCAATGAACAAATGAATAATGATGGACAGAAACAGATTATAACCCATTAAATAAAATAAGAATGCATCAGTTCATACAGATAATAAAGAGAGGATAGGTAGATTGATAAATAGATGAGGTCACATTTGCTTATAATAGAATCCTAACTAATAAACGTAGAAGAAATGATAAAGTTAGAGAATTGCCATTTTGCAACCACCATAGTACAAAGTAACTGAAGTAGGTATCGTCAATAAATGCTAAGTCTAGGAGGTGGGGCAACACTGAAGAGGAACAGAATATTTACAGTCTCAGAGTACCCTCCTCTCCAATTACTTATTACGAAAGGAAAAATAATCATCATGCAGTCAAAAAACCCAAACAACATCTGAACCAACTGATCAAAATTAGTATCACCTAGTAGGGGCAAATGGATATCCCACGCCTCTGGATACAATACTGGGAAAAGGACACACTTTACATAGTATTCTAGGCTAAAAAAAGCACAACTTAATCTAACGATGAGGAACTATCAGAAGAACTGAAATTGAGGCATATTCTATGAAAATGACCTGTATTCTTAAAAAATGTCAAGGTCACGAATGAAAAAGAAAAGCTGAGGACTGTTCCAGTTTAAAGAAGATGAGAGATAACAACAGCTAAATACCTTACCTGACCCTGGACTAGATCCTGGACTAGAAAAATATATAAAGTTCAATTGGGATGACTGACAAAACTAGAACATAGGCCGTAAGTCTGATCAAAGCACTTTACTGACATTGTTACCTATCCTGTGGTCGTGTAAATGAATAGCTTTCTTCCTAGGAAATATACATTGAAATATTTAGGGGTGAAGGGGTATGATACATGCAACCTTCTTTCAAATGTTTCAGAAAAATGTACACATATATACGTCTGTGTGTGCAACATGTAATGCACAGAGCACACAAAATGTTACACTGATGAATCTGGGCAAAGGACATGTAAGGGTTCTTTGAACTATTCTTGCAACTTTTTGTTAAATCAGAAATATTTCAAAATAAATGTTCTTAACAAGTTATATTAAATCCATCCCAATCCAAATCTTTGTAGGGTCTTGTACCCAAATGCACAAGACTACTGATCTATAAAGCTGAAGAAATCTCATTTTTATAGTACTCTTAGGCAAAGAGTAAAATCACGGTACTAGGATATCTAACTAATGTGTAAGTTTCTTCAGACCAAATCATCTTTATAAAATATTGCTTGGAGAAAAAAAAAGTTATGGTACCATCTCTGAATTTTAAAAACGTTTAAATATATACATAAATGTGAAAGTTTATAAGGAAGAATTTTGTTTTTACAAGAATGTAAATCAAGAATAAAATGATTATATTTCTAGCCAAAGCAAATAGTTCAAATGCCCAAAATCCCACCGTTGGGTAACAGAGCAAGGCTGCATCACCTACTCTGTGCTTGGCAGTGTGCTCTTCATGAGGACCCCTGTACTTCACAGACTATGTGAAATGAACACTTACCTTCACAAAGATTTTCACAATGAGAAAAAGGATAAAATTCATTTGAAAATGAAGGTATTGAATCTAAAACATGGCACAGATGAACTTATCTACGAAACAGAAAGAGACTCACAGACATAGAGAACAGACTTGTGGTTGCCAAGGGGGAGGGGAGATGGGGGAGGGATGGAGTGGGAGTTTGCGATTAGCAGATACAAACTATTGCATATAGGACGGGTGAACAACAAGGTCGTACTGTACAGCACAGGGAACTATATTCAATATCCTGGGATAAACCGTATGGAAAAGAGTATGAATAAGAATGTATATATGTGTACAACTGAGTCACTCTGCTGGACAGCAGAAATTAACACAACATTTTGTAAATCAACTAGACTTCAATAAAAAAGTAAATGAAAACAAATAATAAAAGAGGAAAAAAATGAAAATGAAGGTATAAATGCTATGCTTGTGCTCAAGTAAAACTGTGTACTGACCCAAATATTTAAGTGAAGCACACTCATTCATTCATTTACTCAATCACTCACTCAGCAAATACTGGTTGTGAGGTCAGTATGTACAATTCCATGGGCCAAGTGCTGTGAAAAAGTCAGAGTGACGTGATCCAGTAGTGTCTGGATACCATAGTTTGCTTTTCTTAAAGGTCACTTAATCTGCAGTTGTTTGGAACACAAATAGCATTTTTTTCCATAGAAACAAGGTTTACTGGATCCTATGTCAGCATATAAAATCCCCATTTAGTTCATAATGTGTATGCAAAACTACAGAATTAAATCATATATATAATAAACGAGGTTTCCATGGAAATCCTGTAACGCAGGATGATGCTGAACCTTATTCCTGATTAGAGCCAGGAGCAAAATGGGGGGTGGGGGGGCAGGATTAAATCCATCTCTAGGGCAAGGATTTCTACTACTAAAGGGAGGGAAAGAGCAAGGGGGGAAACTGGAAAGGGCTGGGGGACTCAAGGGACAAGGCGGGGGCAGAGCTGGGGGAAGCAGTGAAGCGGGTGCAGATCTCCACTGGGGAAGGTGGTCAACAAAGACAAGAATCAAGCCCAGGGAAACCACTGTGACCCCAAGCACCAGATTGAGACAGAAGTGTAGGTGGTCTCCGCACAACTTGCCTGGCGCAGCTGGTGATGCACAAACCAGCTTTTTCCCTTTCCCTCCTCCGGTCTCCTCTCTTACAGAGTATCAGTAACTAGCAGCATTCGCCCAAAATGAACAGACGTGCTGTATAATAATGAAGAGACTTAAAATAACCCAGATGGAAAATAAAGTCTCTGCATAAGATAATTTCTTATACCTCAATTCAAATGCTAGACAACATGTTTAAAGGGCTCTCATTATAATATATTTTAAAAGATGTAGGAAATATACTTTAGGTCTTAGTATATAACAAACACAAACACACAAGTGTTTGGAGAAAAAAAACTCTAAAAGCCTGTTCAAGAAGTTTAAAGAATTAATCCGTGTTAATGTTTCTTCTTCCTTCACAAAATAACCATATGTACAACTTACAATTCCTGGAATGTAATTTTAGAGGCTGGTCTTACTACAAGTCATTATAAGGCTGATATATTGAAAAATGTTTTCCTGTTTCATATATTTTATCAAACAAAGACAAACCCATTATTTTTTGCCAAAAGAATGTCAGAAGCTGAGCTCTAGTCATTAACAAATTTTCCTAAACACCGTCATCCAATTAACCTTCATTTTGCACTGCTACTTACTTGGTATTTATGGAAAGGCTTTCTACGGTACAGTTAAGATCACCAAAAACTAATTTGATGAACACGCTCTTAACGCTTCCCCAAACAGCACACACATATGAACACAGGGTCTCACAAAGGCGCCTTTTTTTCTTAAGAACATGTACCTTTTGGCCTCCTGAAGCTTCCACTGTGTGGTGGTCTTTCAATTTCTGTGTTTGTTCCATTATGTCTTTCAAATGTTCATTTACCTTAAAATATAAAAACATTAATTTGAATTTATAGTCAAATATAACAGTAAAATAACATGTACCTTAAAATGCCTGTGTTCAGATCTCTGATGTCAAATACCAGTACCATGCAAATGAACAGAATTCCATTTTCCCAACCAGAAAAAAGTATTTTACAGGTGTTCTGTTTGAAATTCTAAAATTCATGACTTTACCAAATACTTGTTGAGTACCTAGTACATGTCAGGTACTAGCTGGAGTGCTAGGGGGAAAAAAAGGTACTTGATAACTTCTGTTTTAATGCTTGGAAACAATAAAACTTTTTTCAGTAAAAAGTTTACAATCTCATTTAGGACTGCTAAGTGAAAATTATTTTCCTCAAAAACACTCGGAATCAAACTCTTTTTTTTTTTTTAAATGTCTTCCTTGTGTTTTATTCTTTTCTTTAAAATAAATTTATTTATTTATTTATTTTTGGCTGTGTTGGGTCTTCGTTGCTGCACGTGGGCTTTCTCTAGTTGTGGCGAGCAGGGGCTACTCTTCATTGCGGCGAGCAGGCTTCTCATCGCAATGGCTTCTCTTGTTGCAGAGCACGGGCTCTAAGCGCCCAGCCTTCGGGAGTTGTGGCACGTGGGCTCAGTAGTTGTGGCTTGGGGGCTCTAGAGCACTGGCTCAGTAGCTGTGGCGCGTAGTCTCAGTGGCTCCGTGGCATGTGGGATCTCTGAGCCGGACGAGGGCTCGAACCCGTGTCCCCTGCATTGGCAGGCGGATTCTTAACCACTGCGCCACCAGGGAAGCCCTGAATCAAATTCTTAGGCTGTGATCTCATAGGCATGTCCCTGGATCATGAGTAGGTTTTCATGTGGTCATAAGGCCACAGTTAAAATACATGAAAAAATTTTGCATATGGGAACTTCTTAGGGAGAAGAAGTTATCTTCTTCAGTTATCTTCCCTGACTTATCTATCAGATTGTTCAAACAGCCCATAATTCAAGATGATTAAGAGACACTCTGTCTAGTGCAAAAGTATTTCTTCAGAATAGTTCAGACAAGTTTGGATTCTGAGTCACTGATTTTAAGGTCAGTCCAGTAATAATAAGCAAATGTTCAAGTTAATTAATAATGGCATTCTGGAAACTCTGAATGGTATTATCAACCACTGTAACTCTAAACTAAATCAATAATTTTCTAACCTCTTCTGCTGCTTAAAATTCAGTTCAGTGCCTAAGAAAAAAAGACTGAAGAATTTGAATTTATGATAAATTTAACTAACAGTTACGATACACTCCGAGGCGTTAGAAGGAATTTAACCAACACACAGATTCATCTTGGGCTGTACTGCCAAGTGGGCTGCCGTGCTCTAAGATCTTAGGGCGCCGACTTGGCAGCGTAAAACACTCTTCCGAAGAGAGAGCAGAAGCAGAAGCGACCCGGCTCTGACTCAAGACCCCCACTCACAAGCCACGGCCTTAATAATTTCCTGATACCTGAGCCTTCGTTGCCAGCTGGAATAAAACCTACTTCACAAGAGGTCTGGAGACGATGGCTCTAAGACGGTCCCCAATGATCCCCTTGAGCGTGGGCAGGGCCTATAATTTGCTCCTACCCAACAGAATACAGCTAAGGGGATGGGATACCACTTTGGCGCTTACGTCTCGCACACAAGCCCCACTCTCTCCTGCTGGCTTTGAGGAAGCACGCAGCCATCCCTCGAGCTGCCCTACAGAGAGGCCTGCATGGGAAGGAGCTGGGGGCAGCCTCCGGCCAGCAGCCAGTGAGGAACCGAGGCTCTCCGTCCAACTGCCGGACCTAAGCCCTGCCAACAACCATGTGGGCTTGGAGTGGACCCTCCACACCCAAACTTTCCAATAAGACCCCAGGCCTGGGCAACACCTTGACCCAACCTTGTGACAGACCCTGAAGATGGAGCATGCAGGTAAGCAAGGTCTGGATCCCCGACCCACAGAAACTGGTAATCCTGAGATGATTATAATAAGTGAGTAAATAACTGAGCTACCAGAAGTTTTAAGCAGTTAAGTTTGTGGTAATTATTACAGCAAAACAACTAATACAGAGAATAAAAGAGATAATGTATAAAATGTACCAAGTAAAGTGCATAATACAGAGCACAGACCCCATAAATAGAAACTACTGCCATGACTTAGAAACAATACAGCCCCAATGTAATTCCAGATATTACATGTCTGTAAGGGCTTTAACAAATCCTACTCAAAATACTTCAAGTTGATGTAATGGCATAAATCATCCAAAATACCAAACTCATGATTATAAGAAGATTTTACATGTTGATAAGTCATTAACTTTCTAATAGGGAAACTACACGGAAAGTACAAGACCTGGTCACTTCAAGTCATTTAACCTATCTGGGTACACAAGACAGATAAATGAGATAATTAGCTTAGTAATTCTTAAGCCAGTTCCCAGATGCTGGTTAGAAAGTTCTAGCACTAAAGTTGAGTCGTGACATTCTTTGCGCAACTCACGGATAAAAGTTAAAGATGTGTGTGTATCAGAGAGCCCATCGCGACTTGGAGGCGGTTCACCGCTGGAACGAGCGCTGAGGACCAGTGAACTAGAGAACATACAACGAACAGCCGGCGCTGGCATATGAATTAAAAATAAATGTGCTAAAACGTCACATGCATTTTTAAATATCCATTAATTTAAAAATGGACACTAGCTTTTATTTAATTTTTTTCATTTAAAAATACAAAATAGTCCTGTGTATCCCTGCCTTGATGTAAGTCTAAAGTCAGTCAATATTTTTTCCTTCCTCCTGAATAATACAAAAACCTTAGAAAGGCTTTAATTCAAATCACCTCCTCTCACCCCTCATGTTACTTTAACCTAGCAACATAGTTCTTCCTTTTTAAGGGCCTCAGAATTAGGCACGATGATGATTTTTTAATAACACTTGCTTAGATTTACCCATGTGCACACCAACCCCCCTTTTTATCATTGCTTCCTACACCCCACCTCTTCCTCTAGGTTCCCCTTCTTTCTTCCTGAAGTACAACCTTTCAGTACTTCTTTCTGCAAAGGTCTGAATGATAGACCACCTCTGTCTGAACAAATCTCGATTACAACTTTAGTCCTGGGCGAAAGTACAGAACTCTAGGTTCATCGTTATTTTTCTTCGGCACTTTGATGATTTTGCTGCACTGTCTTCTGGCTCAACTATTACTGCTGAGATGTCTACTATCCCGTTCCTTTGAGAGAGACTGTCTTTTATCTGTGGATGCTGCAGTTTCATTGCCATATATGTAGGCGTGGATTTATTTTAATTTCTCCTGCTTCAAACTCACGATGGTTCCTGAATTTGAATGTCTATGCCTTTCATCTATTGTAAAACATTTTCATCCATTGTCTCTTCAATTATTCTCTCCCCAGCCTACCCACTCCCTGTTAACTCCTTTTGGAATTCCAATCAGGCTTCTAGGCAAGTCTGTTAACCTCAATGTCATATATCCCATCTCATCTCTCTGGGCTGATTCTGGGTAATTTCTTCTCGTTAATTAACTCCCCTCTTCAACTATGTCTAATCTTCTGTTTAATCTTTTTATTTCAACGACTAAAATTTTCAATTTCTAAAGTTATATTTTATTCTTTTTCCAATATACCCTCCACGCTGCCTTATTCTTTCCTATGGCCTTTATTCCGTGTTTTATTTTCAGCCACTCAAGCATTTATTTTTGTCTTTTCAGACTGCTCTGCTCTCTGCAGCTCTGGCGTGTGGGCCTTGTTTGTCAGGTTTGCTGACTCTCCCGTGTACGTGACGGCATCTTCATCATTTCCTAAACGCTTGTTGTTGGTACTTTTGCATCTGCGAGAAGAGTGTCCCTCCCCCACTGCTGGGGACTCCCACGGTTTGGGTGTAGAAGTGACCTTCAGAGCAACTTTACCTCTGTTGGTCTGCCAGGTGCCAGGAAGATACCACTGGCCTGGCACTGGGCTTTCTGGTCATCTGTCGCCCCCCACCCCACGCTCAGTCCAGGAGGCCTCCTCCCCAGACCTGGAGGGAGATGCAAAGTCAGCCCAAGACGACCCGACAGGCCGCATCTTCTCGCCAGGGGGTGGTTTAGGTGTGGGCCTGAGAACCACCCTCCTGGGGGAGACCTTCTGGGGGAAGGTTCCTTTGCTGATAGCAGCGCCCAGAAGACCCTACTCTCATCTTTGCCGGACACCGTTATGACTGCACGTGTACGACCTCTGGAATCACCGCAGCCATCGTAAAACCATGCGTGGAAGTAGCCCCGTGGCAGAGCTGGAACCCCTGCATTACTGATGACACTAACACCGACAAGGCCCACCTCCAGGTGGCACTTAAGAGCAAAGACATCGCGGCTGGTGTGCTCGTTTCCACCGAGGGCGTGAGCTCTTGGTGGGTCTCCACAGAGGTCACGGTTCCAACTTCCCGTAACCGGCAAAACCCACGGCCTCCTCTGGCACCCAGCGACTCTCGAGCCCCGGCAGAGGCTCCACGGCCCCTGAGAGGCCACCAAAGCCTGCAGCCCCACTTTGTTTCTGGCACCCGACAGTTTCCTTTTCTGTCTCTGATGCTCAGCTCTGTAGCATAAACCTTTCCAACTGCATTTTATCACACACGTCCAGGAGTCTGTAACAGGAAGGGCTACCGCTGAATGTGACACGCTGCCAAAATAACTAAAATGTTCTGTCCCGGCAACATGTGTTACAAGGCGTCATAACATCCATGCATCTTGAAGCATTTTGATGGATTTACCAATTATGGGGGGCAGGGGTTGACAGGGCCCAAACTTGGGAAAGTTTATAACTTTTTCTGGGTTTTGGTTTGGTCCTTTTTCTTAGCATTTTCTTTTCTTTTCTTTTCTTTTTTTTTAAGTTAAAAAAGAAACACTTTCAAATTCAATATCAGGTAGTTGTAACTGATCTGTCAGTTTGGAAATATCTTCATGATTTTTTAAATAGTCCTTATCTGATTCTCTCCACAAAGCAAACTGGTCACACGTGAACGTTCTGAACCACTATTCCTTCACTTACTCATCCACACAGTCAACAGCGACTTACTGAACTCCGGACGTTGTGTTAAGAGGCTATAGGGACACAATGGTGCATCAATACAGTTTAGTCCCCGTCCTCACGGAACAAGGGAGACGGAACAGAAAAGGAAACAAGGGTGAAAAACTCCCCCCCACAAAAGCAATCTGTAAGGAGTGGTACAAATCAATAAAGAGGTGAGTAGAAAATCACAGGAGTGGGGAGACCTATCTTGGCAGGAACACTGTCCCAGAGGCGGGCTCTGAAGCGGCAGCCACGACACAGAGGAGGATGAGAGACAAGCAAAGGCCCTGTGGTGGGAAAGCCCGGTGCGTTCAAGGGAGTGAAAGAGAACAGGAAGGCTGAACCCAAGGGGGGCTACAGATGGAACTAGAGAGAGGTAGGGCCGAGTAACAGAAGGCGCCTGTATTCACAACTCTCGTGTACCCTGCCTGACTTAGCCATTGCAATCTTGTCCTCTGTGATCTTGCTTTTTTTAAGTTTAAGCTCATTTACAGTCAACAATGCTGATAACTATTCTAGCCATGTAATTCCCATTTTTCTATGGCAGCTTTTTTTTTTTTCTTTATACTTGTATTATCCAGAAGAAAAGGCAACTAGGTCAGGATGAGGCAAAATAAGAGCCAGAAGGAGAGCGGAAGGTGACGTCACACCCGGAGAACAGACGCCGACGCCGGGGCTGGTGGAACCAGCGAGAAAAAGCTACTCTGAGCTACTCTGAGGTGCAGGTTCAATCAACTGGTTCCAATCATGACCTGAAAACTGAAGAGGACACGGCTGCCTAAAGGTGTTGGACGTTCCGAATCAGGTGATCTCCTTATCTTCCGTAGACTCCCAGAGTTCTACAGTGCCAAGCCTGATTCTGTGGCTTAAACTCCCTCTTCGATGTATTAAACACCATCGCTTTGCCAAACACGGCACTAGTCCAGGCACTTACCACTAAAAAAAGAAAGATGGGCACAGTACCTGTCCTCACATCGATTATTCTAGTTTGTTCAAAGGATTAAACTCGGAAAAGTGCTATAAAGGAAACAGAGCATCACAGTAGAAAATAAGACTTGCCAGGTGCCTACTTTGGACAGGCTGCGAAGGAGAGCGCCATCCAAGCTGAGAAATGATAGCGCAGAGGCACCGAGCCGCACAAAAGGCTGGGCGATGGGCCACCCAGGAACGGGAAGCATCGCGTCCAAAGGCCAGAGGTGAGCCCCGCAGCTGGGATGAAGGTCCTGACCTGGGTCGGGCTGGGGGGTACTTTGTCGGCACTGGTCCACTTGACATCTTCAGTGTAAGATGTGAACTCAGCATGATCCGAGTGGCCTGAAAGCAACACCCTGGGGGTCCTGGCTCTGGTCCTGCTGAGGCAGCAGGTGTCACCCGGAGCTTCCCAGGGACACCGAGGAGAGCTCTGGACACGACGGCAGGACCGGGAGGGGGAGCCGCTGGAGGAGGAGCACGCCGAGTGCGGTCGGCCTGCGTGGCTCTGCCCTCAACCCACGCGAGGCTGAGTGGCTGGACTCAAGCAGGGAGCTGCAGCCCCGGTGGCTTGAGGAGCAAAGGGGTCAGTCACCGGCGTGGCTGGGTACCAAGGAGGAGCAGCCTGGCCGGAAGGACTCGTTCATGGAGGGGACCCCAACCCACACGGAAACTGCCACAGATCCTTGGCTGGCCTGCACTGTGCTAGCAGGAAGGGGCCCCGGAGCCCGGGGAGGGGACAACTGCTGGGACCCCGGCAGGGAGGTGGCGTGGCGCTCGGGCTTGGGGAACGCCCGGCGGTCCCGGGGCTTCACAAGGCTCACGTGTGAATTCGAGACGCGGACAGAAAAGCAGCCACTGGATTTGTCCAAATGGGAGCCTGCAGCGGCCTCAGCAGCGACTTCAGGGTGGGAGTGGGGGAGGGGACGGAGAGGTTCCGTGAACAGAGAAACAGGGTCTGAGGTGGATGGGGAAGCTTTGTTTATCAAGATGGGAGACAGCAGACCAGCCTTACTCTTAGAGGACGACCTGACAGGGAGGGAGTCGGGTGGCGGAGGAGCGTGAGTGTGGCCCACAGACCAGTGCTGGGACATTACCAGGAGCTTCTCAGAAACGCAGACTCCACCCCAGCCCAGACCTACAAGCTCCCAGGAGATTCTTTTTTTGTTTCTTTGTTTTTTTGCGGTACGCGGGCCTCTCACTGTTGTGGGCTCTCCCGCTGCGGAGCACAGGCTCCGGACGCGCAGGCTCAGCGGCCGTGGCTCACGGGCCCAGCCGCTCCGCGGCATGTGGGATCTTCCCGGACCGGGGCACGAACCCGTGTCCCCTGCATCGGCAGGCGGACTCTCAACCACTGCGCCACCAGGGAAGCCAAAGGTGAACGTTTTTAATAGTGGGGGTGTGAGAGTGAGGGAAAAGAGTTAATCAAGAACGGAAGGTCTGCGGTGGGTCGTGAAGGCCACGTGGTTTCTGACGATGAGTGGGTCCAGGATAGGACCGTGATCCCTACAGCTAACGAGTGGAGGGCAGAGTGCCACATGGGCCTTTGGCACTGACGCCGATACTACAGACCACGATGGCAGGTGCAGGAGTCTTCACACTTAGCTTCTCGTTACAAGCTCCACGCAAGCACTCAGCGGAGGACACCTGAAGATGCAACTGCTTTTCAATCCGTTCGGGTCTGTCTTGCTCACAGATAAGGTCTGATTTCTCTGGGGTTACAGTTGTAAACGAAAGAGAATCAAGAGGAATTAACTATTCAAATTGGTAAAGGGAGCGACAAATCGACAATTGAAGCATCTTCAGAGCACAAATAAGTAATCACAGCTCTATAAAAATTTCCAAGAGGAGGAATCTACAACCTATATAGTCGTATGCAAGTCAGCCAAGCAAACCCAAAAATCATCTCGTTGGAAATGAGAAACTTACTTCATTCCTGGATGTAAAAAATACTCACTGAGAGCTTGCAGCGTATAGTTAGTTCCCTACTTGGAGGGCTCTGAATTTTCTAATAATCTAATATGAACTAGATTAATCATTAAATGTAACTACAGATATTGTGGAATACATAAAATCTATTTCCTTCATTTTAACAGTATATATATATTTTTAAGTCTAAAGGGAATGGGAAATTTCAAGTAAGATCACACAACTTTCGTTTTCACTTTGATTTCAAACAAAAAGAGTAATGGAACCTGTCTTAGTCCGTTCAGGCTGCTACAACAAAAATACCACAGACTGGGTGGTCTGTAAGCAACAGAAATGTATTTCTCAGAGTTCTGGAGGCTGGGAAGTCTGAGATCAAGGCGCCAGCGGACTGTGTCTGGTGAGTCCGCTTTGTCACACGGCAGAAGCGGCGAGGGAGCTCTCTGGGGTCTCTTGATAAAGACAGTGGCACAGGTCCCACGCATGAGGGCCAGGCCCTCACGACCTAGCCACCTCCTGACACCACCACATTGGGGCTTATGACTTCAACATATGAGCTGGGGGGCAGGGGGACACAAACATTCAGTGTGCAGCAGAGTGAGGATGTGTGATGTTTTCTGGTTCTGAGACTTTTTTTTTTTACCCGAGGGAGCATATCCCTACCTTATTTATCCAGTACATGACGGCATCCTCGATGTCATAGGGCAGATCTGTGGCTTGGAAGAAAGCCGAGTACTGCTGAGCACACGCGGCCACCTTCTCCACACTGACCATCTCCACGGTGTAAGCCATCATGAGGGTGTCCATCATGGCCAGGTGAGCGCTCTGGAAACAGAAACCGAGAACAACCGTCAGAAACTGCTGCTTCTATATGTTTACACATTAATAATATTTCCTTACGAACAGGAGCAGAACTCAAGGCTATGGAAGACGAGCCTTGATGAGAAAGCACAAATGGTCCAGGCCAGAGGTGAGCTGACGGAACCCAAGTCATCTATCACTCAGATACTTCCTGAGGATCTATGCTCAAGACACTCGTTATCTCCTGCTCAGAGCACGCTCCTTTTCCTCTTGTCCTGCCTTCGAAAATGTCGCAGTCATCGGCTCGGCAACGCGACTTCAAACTTCAGAGCAGTCTCTGAGTAAGTGCTCTCCTCACTCCTCTCCTCCACGTGGTAGAAATGTACACATGCTACTTGTAAGCTGTCTCTCAAGGCTACCCTCCTGGTCTGGTGGCTCCGCTCCCATTCCCCTGAACAAAGCAAAAATCCTGAGTTTCCTGTGGCTCCAACTTCTTCCTCACGCTCTGCATCCGGCACAGGACGTCTAGTCTTTCCTTTGTGGCTGCTTTTTGGGAGGGGTGGTTTCAAACAGAAACGTTATATGGGGGGAGGGGGGTGTTTCTTAACATTTCCCAACATTACAAAGTATCTAAAGTCGAAAGTACCCTCTCCCCCTCCTGTTTCCCAAGAGCGTCTACGGTTTGGTACGTATTCTTACCAAAAATGTAATTTGGTAAGAATTTACACTGCTTCCTATTCTTTGGCGTCACAAACAACGCTACAACCTTGTGTGTCTCCAGGGACGATTCTCCGCCGTGGGGCTACTGGGCCCGAGAGCAACCGCATGCTAAGTTTTGATGAATAATCACTTATCTGCTCTCTAGAAAGGCTGCAGCAACGTTCACATCCCCCAGGAACGTTAGCAAGGGTGCTTGTTTCCCCACGCTGTTTGCCAACATTAGACGTCACTCCCTTTTTATCATCTGTATCGGTCTGAAGGTTAAAAACCCCACTCTTGTTCAGGTTTTGCACTTCTCTGATTGAGGACGGGCATCTTTTGTATGTTGGGCAATTATTTGTATTTTTTCCTTGGAAAACTGCTTGCTCATGTCTTTGGCCTACTTTTCTCTTAGGTATACTCACCTTTCTTTATTTCTTGATTTGTAAGGGCTCATTATTTATTAGGTACATTAGCTCTGGACCATTCAGGTAGCAAATACTTTTTCCTAGCCTGTCTTTGGACTTTCAACTTTATTCGGAATGTATTATGCTGCAGAGAAGTTCTAAGTAGTTACTCGGTAAAACCTGTCAATCTTAACGTTCTCCTTCACGACTTTGGAATTTCTCCCAAGTTTACAAGAGGCTCCCCCCGCACACCCCCAAGAATATAGAAATAGTAGCCTCTACTTTTTCTGTTATTGATACTTTAAATCCACGTGGAATTTATTTTTGAAGATGTTATCAACTAGGGACTAGTTATTTTTCCACATCAGAGACGTCATCATATCATGCTCCCCTAAAGTCTATCTCATCTTCTATATAATAAAGTCTAAGGCCCCTCCCCATCCATCCAGTTTTACAGCCCGCATTTCCTTCCCCCAATCTACATTCCATTTAGAACAGCCTCAGAAGAGCGTTTGCTGCTCCCCAAACCTGTCACCAGGCTTCAAGCTCCCATGCCCTCACCTGCTGTCGCCACCTCACACTGCAGACTAAGTCCTGTTGTTGGTCTGACTGTCACCCTCCTTCCGACCCCCTTTCCAATCAAGATGGATCATTCTTCCTACAGAGTGAGTGTACTATTTATACTTGCACGAAATTCTTTTCTTCTTTGAGCTTTATTGCGATGTAACTGAAATGCCACGCTGTGTGAGTTGAAGGCTGGACATACAGATATTGTGAAACGATGAGCACAAAAGGTTTAGTGACATGTTCACTGAATTCTGACTTCATTATCTGAAGCAGGGCACGGAAAACAGTATCTGTAAGAAGCTCCCCGGATGAGGCTAACAAGAAGCTGGCTGAGGACCACAGACTGTCCTGCTGCAGGACAGGCACCATCTCCCTGGTGAGACAGTGAGACCCCAAGGGCAAGGGCACTGTCTGAGCATCTTCGCACTCCTACACCTCACACGGTAACTGACAGCGAGCACGGGCTAAAGGAAGGAAAGGAGCTGGCCTACTGCTCATAAAGGGCGAAGAGCTAGCTCGACTCTGGAGGCTGAGGAAGTGGGTTCTGACTTGGAGGTGGTGACCAGCGTACTGAAAGCTTAGCGGTGTTTACAGGAAGGCAGGTGCTCTGTCTGAAGCGGAATGCCTGATTACGGCCATCAGAAAACCAACGGTGACTCCCGGTGCTGTGCTGAGGGCTTTATTAACACACGAGCTCTTCCAGTTCCAATCTCTGCGGAAGTGAGGCTGGAGATAATATACATTTGTTATAACCCTTAAAGCTCTGAAGGAAGCATCGTTTATGTTTTTAATGTGAGGAAGCTGAAGCTCCAGAAATTAAATCGTTCGTCCAAACCCATGTGCTCCTCCTATTGCGTCGTGCGGTTGGCGGAAGCTAAGTCACGTACCAATAGTTAGGCAAGAAATATGTTCTGGAAATGGTAAACAGACATCATATGCAAGAAAGAAAAATCAGCATCATTATTTGAACCTCAAGTCATATTTTCACATTCTCCCTCTTTTTCAGGCGGCTACTGTCCAGAGAGAGACCCCAATTCCTTTTCAGACTCAGAGTGGACACGGGATCAACCGCAGCGCGCCCTTCCACTCAGGTGATTTCTGCGTCCTCTCTCTATTCACTCGAGCCCTAGGGAGCGGGGTCCCGTCTTTCTCATCTTTGTTCCCAGCACAAGGTTTTGAGGGCAAAGTCTCAGTAATCAGTATTTACAGCATTACAAAGCATAACTCTTTTGAACAAAAATGTGGGAAAACATCTCAGGAGCTGTAAAACCATTCACCTCCTCTTCACTAAGACTCTTTCTCTTGGCAATTTATTCTACAGATACAATTTAAGGGAGAAAACGGAGCTGTAGGAATGAAACTGGCCGTTACAGAATTGTATGTAACAAGAAAGGAAGCAATGTTACCACCACAATGAGCAATTTATGCCATCCTAAGCTATTTAACAATAGGGGAAAATGTGCACAGTACAATGTTGAGTAGAAGAAACAATGCCATACTATAGCAATGCTCAAAATAAATATATACATATAAATGGGCAGACGTAAGCGTATGTACGTATACACCTTGAATATACATATAATATATATATAAAAAAACAGGAAGGAAAAGGAATGAATAAAAATAAAACTTACTTAGAAATGACCTTGTTATAATATGCAAAAAATACATTAAAAATCTATAGTTTACTTCAAAACTTAGGATAGTAAACGCTAAGTATAATTAGTAATACATTTTCAGAACAAAGCTCATCTCACTGATTACTTCACTTCCTAAATTTAAAAACAGACTTAAAAAAATTCCACTACAGTGTTTACAGATATTTCCATAAGACGTTCACCCACTTTTAAACTAAGAACCTTCAAATTTTATTATGATTTTTTTTTACCCCTTAACTTTATGAGGTAGAAGTAAATTTAGGAATTATATATAACAGAAACTATATACATAATGAATCTAGAAAGCATCGACGGTGAAAGATAAGCTGTAGGCTACAATCAATCCATTTGGGACGATTTATGTCTCTAAATAAAATACATGCATTTAATTGTTTACCCAAAGCATTGAGGTCAGAATAACAATAACGGCAGCTAGCACTGAGTGTTATGCTCCAGGCAATGTTTCCCGCATTTGTGTCAACTCACTTGATAACACAGCGCTGTGAGATGCACTCTTATTAAACCTGTTTTACAGATGAGAGAACGGAGCCACCTGTCCGAGGTTACAGAGCCAGGAGGTGCGGAGCTCGCATGGCCCAGCAGCAGCCTGCAGACCCCAGGGCTGGGCGCCGCGGTGGCAGTGCAGAGCCCGCCACCCAGGAGCAGCAGCAGAAAGGCTAGTGAGGAAGGAAAGCAGGAAGGTTCCCTGCATTTTAGTGAAAAAGGCAAGGACAAGGAGGCCCGGGAACTCACTGAGGCCTCTACTAGCTTCTAGATCTGGGTTACAGGTTACATTTTTGTTATCTCCGACCAGTGGAGTCTAGACAAAAATGATTTACATTTAGGTATCAGAAATGAAGGTTAAGGCTATTAAATAAAGAAGAGCATCGAAGTGTTGTAGGTAAGAAGGCTGTTAATGAGCCTCACAGATTAATAACATCCAAGTTCTACTATTTCATGGCTTTTTTATTCTTTTATCAGACGCAGGACGAAGAAAATATTTCCGAAACTGAACTCAGGCCTGTGGCGCAGTGGCCAGTGCACCAACCGTGTCCAAGCCCTCTTAGAGGGACACGGGAGGGAACAGACTTAACAGATGGACACGAACAGGAAGAATTGGAATTATTCTGCTAAAATGGCACACAACAGCATATACATATCACGCTATAGTTTGTCAAAGTTAATTCCGATTCAGAAAATAATATTTTACACATCATTTATTTATATAAACAAGTTCACCAAAATTTTCATTTATCCTTCATTTACATGGAGATACAAGGAAAATAGCACTTAAAGCCCTACTGAGATACCACTTCCCACCAGGAAGGCTATAATTAAAAAAGTCAGATAATAACAACCACTGGCAAGGATGTGGAGAAATGGGAGCCCTTGTGCCCCGCTGGCGGGAATGTTAAAATAAATAGTGCAGCCACTGTGCAAGAGTCTGGCAGTTTCTCAGAGTCTGCCCCAGCAGCTCTGCTTTTAGGTTCATTATACCCAAGAGAAACGAAAACGTGTCCACACAAAATCTGTACACAAATATTCAGAGTAGCATTATTTGTAAGAGCCAGAAAGGTGGAAACAAGCCAAACGTCCATCAACTGATGACTGGATAAGCAAAAACGATACCGCCATGATATTCTGAATGGAATATAATTCGGCAATAAAACGGAACAAAGCCTGACATAGGCCACAACATGTGTGAACCCGGTAAACAATGTTGTTTTCTAAAATGGATTGTGGCAATGCTTACACAACTCTGAATATACCAAAACCATTGCACTGTACGCTTAGAATGCATGAACTGTATGGTGTGCCGATTACACCTCAAGTCGTTACCCCCCCGAAAGATGAGATTGATTTATGATGCTCTGCTGACCCTTTTCCAGTGCAAACACCTCAAAAATGACCGTTCAGGTCTAAGTTAGGCAGTTAGCTATATCCGTGTGTTTGCAAAGTATCTTCAGAAGGACTTCAAGGTGAAGGGACACATTTTTCTGGACAGTGAAGTATTTTAGATATTATTAAAAAATAAATTAACATTTGCTTACTACCATAAGTTTGTTTCCTGCATAACGTTAAGCAGGAAACATCTATACATGAATTGATGACAAAAAGAAAAATAAATAAATATGCTGAGTGAATTCTATTTTCCTCCCACAGATATTTATGTTCACTTTCTTTTTTTTTTTTTATGTTCACTTTCTTAAGGCTGCAACTAATCTGGATAAAAGGTATAGTTTACTTTAGAAGATTATTATTTACGATCTTTCTTAGATACCGTTCATTATTTTAGTAGCTAGGATCTTAGCGATAGATTTCTATAGTTGGTATGAGAATAGAAATTTTCCAGAAAAACAATTTATTTCCAATCATAATGTTGGTCCCGTTATATGATAAGAAAATCTTAGCGTATCAAAAATTCAGGCTATCAAAAGTAGGCTGGACTCACAAGTGTAGGTAGTGTGCTACAGGAGGGGCAAGTTTTTTGCTAACATCACAAGGGTCTTTGGCCCAATGAGTGGAGTAATTTGATTTGATAGTAATACTTGCTACAAATGTAAGAAAAAAAAGAAAAAAAAAAAAGTAGGCTGGGCCAAGGAGCAAAAAGCACTGGCCTTAAAGACAAAGGCAGGACTTCCCTTGCGGTCCAGTGGTTAAGACTCCACGCTTCCACTGCAGGGAGCATGGCTTCGATCCCTGGTCGGAGAACTGAGATCCCACGTGCCGTGAGAGGCGGCCAAAAAAAAAAAAAAAAAACAGAGGCAGACTATCACTGAGGCAGACTATCACTGAGACAGCAAAGAGTTTAGCTGTAACCTACAGGAGGATCCAGGCATGGCTGTTCCAGTCATAATGATGCTGTATTCAACCTGTAGTAAACACACTCAGGACCAAAGTGGGCCAGCGTTGTTCTGCTACACCAGATGGAACGGTGGAACTGGGCGCCTTGGCAAGGGAGGTGATGTCCGTGAGGTTCAAACTCTTAACATGAATGACATTTGCTTGTGACCACACAAAAGTGATACATCGATTTTATTTGGACGCATCTGGTTAGACATGTGAATGGGGTAAAGAGAGAAAGGTAAAAAGTACGATTACCAGCATGGAACTGTTAGCACAGTGATACTTATTTAGCTGCCATTTAACTCTGCCTAAATTGAAAACATACCGTAGGACGCACAATAAAGCAGTCGAGAGTTCTCTTTAATCTGTGTCCATAAGGGCGGCACGAGCATCTGGCTTACATTCTGTCATTTGCACTTGGTGAATCTGATATCACACACCCAATGGAGAACTGTTTCCGAGATAATGTTGAACCAAACTGATATCAAGCTTTATTACAAAAGGAACACATGCAAGAAACAGTGCAGCCCAAATGTCTATCAAGATGCAAGTCCCAGGCCAATGAAAGAAATGATGTCTCCTGAGCAGCTCCATCACTTCCTCTGGACTATATTTAACCTCAACTGGCAAGTTAAGGATGTTTACCTGAGGCTGCACCGGGCGGACGCAGACAGGGACTGCACATTAGTAGCAAATAAATACGGTAAACACAGGAAATGGGTTACAGCAGTGGTTCTGAATCTGGCTCATCATCAAAAATCACAAATTTCCTGGCCCCAAACGTCAGAGGGGCCCCAGAATAGCATCCTGACAGGAATCCTGCCCCCAAAGGCCCTCAGCACGACAGACTGACAGTGACGTCACTCCACAACCCAGCGCCGTCAGGGGCGTCCCGGGGCCCCCCACCCTCCAGGGTCTCCTCTTTCACTGCTTCTCTGCGTGAACCTATGGTCCAGGAGCGCAGGTGATGAGCAAGCAGAGTGCCTGCGTGCAGCCTTGACTCTACGCCTCCTACGTAACCCTGGGCAAAGCCCGCAATTTCCTTATGCTTCACTACCCTCAACTGCAAAGTGGGCTGACAACAACAGTACGGGCATTTCGTGCCCTGACAACAACACGGTTTACGTCAAGAACAGGGCTGGGGTAGGCACCTCTGTGACCAGGAGGTAACCTGGAGAGCCCGGCTTCCACCGGGCTGGAAGCTGCCCCAGCACGCAGGGGAAACTGCACAGAAGCGAGTGTGGACGTGCTGCGTGCTTTCTAATTAGAGGCTGGCTGGTGGACGATGACATGATGACACAGATGGACGTGGATCTCAGCCAGCAGAGGTGGACCCGGGAAGCAGTGCAGCTGTCCCCAGCCAAGACTGCACTCGCGGGGCTGCCCTTGGGAAAGGGCCCTAGGCAGATGCCCCGCTGAAGAATGAAAAGGAGAGAAGGCTGTGGTGGCAGTTTTGGATTGGAGGCTGCCCTAAGAGCTCATGATCCTACGTGTACGTCTCTCCTAGCCTAGAAGCAGTAACACGATAAATATACCTGTGCCCATCTCCACATTAAAATAAACCCAAGGCTCTTTGGAGAATGGCTGATTCCAAGTCAGAGACAGGAAAAGCACAAAGTGAGCCTGGAATAGCTAGTTGGGTCAGAAAGAAAAAAGTATTCAAAGACTGCTGCGGAGCTGTTAAAAGGATACAGGAGTCAGCCTAGCGGGGCGTCCCATTGGCCAAATATGGGCCCACATGAATACAAAAAAGATTAACAAGAATGAATCATAACACAAGTAATCAAAACCAAAATGAATCCATGAGTCCACAGTGATGATCACTAAAGGGGAAAGGAGGATGAGAAAGCTCTTCTTCACAGAACAATGCCAGGTAAGAAATACAAAAGGAATGAGAGAATTTTTAAATCACCATATTGCAACCACCACTGCAGTAATTCATTCAGGCACAGATCACCCAGAGATGCTAAAACCGCTAGGTGGTGTATCACTGGGAAACACAATATGCAACAAATGTCAAAGTATCACTCCACATAATGCCCCCGGTTACAAAGGGAAAAGTGGTCAAACTTAGAATCACCAGTAATGGGACATGATAAGATTTAATCAAGAGTATAACACATCACCTATTCATGTCATAGCGCTCATGTCAAAAGATTTTACTTGGGCTTCCCTGGTGGCGCAGTGGTTGAGAGTCCGCCTGCCCATGCAGGGGAGGCGGGTTCGTGCCCCGGTCCGGGAAGATCCCACATGCCGCGGAGCGGCTGGGCCCGTGAGCCATGGCCGCTGAGCCTGCGCATCCGGAGCCTGTGCTCCGCAACGGGAGGGGCCCCAACAGTGAGAGGTCCGCGTAACGCCAAAAAAAGAAAAAGATTTTACTCTGAATCTTGTATTGATATTCTTATCCCACAAAATTACGTTTACAGAGCAAGCTTTAAATGCTGTCTAGCTAAAACAGGAGCTGCTGATACATGCACAGAATAAGCTGTTTCTGTTTACCTTTTTAATTCCTAGCTAATTGTTGGTGGCTTTCTCCCCAAACCGTACCACACAAGGAATGCATTCCACATGTGTATCTGTCCATTAAACAAGTCATCAGATGGGTACAGGAGAATGTACGGCCTTAATGAAGTTCTAATTAAGCGATACTTGCCAGTCCTGTTGCTACAATTAGATACAGAAACTGAGGAGTTTTCAATAAGCCAAAAAGAAAATATATATAAAATCAAGAAAAAGGCTTAAGGAATAAAAGACCTTCAACTGAGGTACATATAAGCCCCGTAAACGATTGGTCAGTACCCAGAGCAAAGAGGTCGGAAAACTGTCCTGGCATCAGTGCCATCCAGGTGAGGCAGGCTTCTCTGCAGCACCCCGTCCAGAAACAGTGCCACTCCTAAGAAATTTTAGGATCTAAAGTGAAGATAAATTTTATTTCTTTTAGTTACTATTTTGCTTTACCACACATTAAGTAACCATTTTTATAACAATACATATGTAAATATATTATTTTGAATTAATTAACATACTAATATTCAGTTTACAAAAGACCTAGCAAGAGAAACAGGGCAACAGAAACTGAGCACAATTGCTAAAATTTACTGACCTCCTATCACAGGTCAAGTACTACATTAGACGCTTCCCCGGCCTACTCTAATTCATCCTCACAACTGTGGCAGGTAGACAACAGTGTCGTTCCTTACATAGACAAGAAACTGGACCGCAGAGAGCTTCAGGACCAGTCCAAAGGCAGACAGCTATTTGCTGCCACGCGAGCCTGTCCTGCTCTAGCGACAAAGGGCTCCAGCACCACCACTCTGCCTCACCAGCAGAGACGCGTTTGCCAAAGGGCACAAACCATTTCTGCTCCAAACTGTAGCATTTCCTTTCAATCTTAAACATCCATCCTTCATAAATTTTTTTTAAATCAAGCTTTTTATTTTGAAATAATTACAGGTTCACATGCAATTGTCAGAAGCAACACAGAGACGCCACGTACCCTTTACTTGGTTTCCCCCCACGGTAACATCTTGCAAAAGCACAGCGTAATGTCACACCCAGGAGACGGCATTGACACAACTAAACTGCAGAAACTGTCCATCCCAAGGGTCCCTCCTGTCGGCCTCTTACAGCCACATCTACCTCCCTCCTGCCCCTCCCTCTCCTTAGACCCTGGCAACACTAATCTGTTCTCTGTTTTTACAATTTTGTCCTTTCAAGAATGTTACGTGGATGCTATCATACACTATGAAGCTTTGGGGATGGGCATTTTTCACTCAGCGTATTCTGTGGAGATTCATACAAGCTGCTATGTTTATCGATCGGTTGTTCCTTTTTATTGCTGAGTCCCAATAAAGCTCTTGAGACACTGATTACTCGAGATTATGACTGTTAACACTTCTATAAATGTAAACACATCAGCTTGAGCTACACGTTGAACATCCGACAGAAACTATCTCACTGACACTTTTAGGGGCCTGCTAAATAGATTACGCTGACGTACTAAATTAGTCAACATCATAGGTGGCTGAACTTTCCCAGTTTAACTGACCTTTCTTATGAACATTTAAAGCTCTAACTAAAGTTTGCACTCTTAAAAAGAAGGTTGTAATGGCACAGTTAAAGTAAGAAGCAGTTTATTTTTGGTCAGTATTAACTGAATTCTTGACCTAACCAGCTTATACGAAAGGTAAATGTCTGTGAAGGTGTTTAAGGAAATAATAACTATCGGTGGTAGCTGCCCCAGAACACGTCTTCGATGGACAGCACAGGAAAAAGTCTAGAAATGTAACAGACCGCTCCAGCTCTCAGTGGCATGTCAGCCTCTCCAAGAGGCGACAGGAGGCGGTGGGCTCAGAGATACCTGTACACACAGGGTTATCCACTTCCTACCAAGCGTGCTCAGCCCGAAACAGACGAGCACACGCACGTGTGCACCTGTACACACATACAGAAAAATGCCAAGCCTTAAAGATTTCACAAGGACTTGTCGGGCAGTGAATAAAATGCACATCTTAGTTCTTGTGCTTTTGTATGTAATCTTCAGTTCACTATTTTTAACTCATGAGAAAAAAATCTAAGCTAATTTCTACTCATTTCTCTAGGTCTTGGACTACACATGGCATCACCCAGAAAGGTTTCCCTGATCACTGCTCCCCACCTCTGACTAGATTGGGCTTAGGTGCGTCTCTGGGAGGTTCCCCAGCACCTAGAGCAGCAGCAGGTCCCATGAAGCAGTTGCCTCTTCCCTGTCTGTCCCTCCTGCTGGACTCTACGTGTTCCGATGGTGTAGCTCTGTATTAACACACATTAGGTGATCAGCAGAGAAGAGCCTGCCGACGAATGAGCATGCAAGACACACACAGTGTAGCGCTGACTGGGAGAACCAGCCCTCTCATGACACACCCTAGAGAGCTGGGAACAGGTATCCCAACAAAAACGCACAGATGAATACTCAGAGCAGCACTGTTCATGGTAACCAAAAGGAGAGACAGCCTAAAGGTCCATCAGTTTATGAATGGATAAACAGAATGTGTTCTACCCCTAGCTGGCAATAAAAAGGAATGAAGTATGGCTACGTGCGTAGCAGAACCTTGAAAGTACCATGCAAAGCAAAGGAGCCAACCAAAAGGAGGCCACATCTTGTATGGGTCCATCTATATAAAACGTCCGGAATGAACAAATCCACGGAGACAGAAAGGAGACTAACGGTCGCTGTGGGCTGTGGCAATGGAGTGGGGAGGTTCGGGAGTAACTGTTGATGGGCTTAGGCTGTCAGGTGTGCGGTGGAAAGTTCTGGAGCTAAGTAATGGCGATGACCGCACAACATTGTACTGAATGCCACTGAACTGAACTCTGTAAAATGGCAAGTTCTATGTTTTATATAGTTTATGATAAACAGATAAATAGATAAATAAACTGGTCATACAACCAAAACAAACCCCAAGATTTGTCCATTATTAATGAAAGATTTCAACCCATAGAACCAAAAATTTAAGTGAGCCCTTTGCAGAATATATATAAAGAAAAATGCACACAGCCATCTCATAGTCAAACTTCTGAAAAAAGGGGAAATCTTGAAAGAAGCCAAAATATTAATATATGAAGAAAAACAGAATTAAAAAGAGAAACAGAGAAATCCAAAATTAGTTGAAGTTTTTAATACTTCTTTTTCAAGAATCAGTAGAATAACTGAACATAAAATCAGAAGGGGTATGGAAGACTTGAAAAGCATCAAGCAAAATGACCTGACGTTTACAGAACACGATACCAAAGAACAGTTCTTTTCAAGTACACATAAACACTCACCAAGACAGATTCAAATGCTGAGGCATAAAACAGTCTCAACATATTTAAAAGGACTGAAATCATACAAAATATGTTCTCTAACCACAACAGATGTAAATTAGAAATCAATAATAAAAAAAAGGTATCTGGAAAACATCTAGGTACTTGGAAATTAAATCATCTGAATTTCTATGAGGCAAAGAAGAAATCACCAGGGAATTCAGAAAATATTTTGAACTGAATGGTAATGAACAACATTCACTGGTTTTTGACTCCATGTCAAAATTTGCAGGTTGCAGCTAAAGCAGAGCTTAGAGGGCAACTTATGGCTTTCAGTGTTTTTAACAGAAAAGAATACTTTTAAATCAATTACCTATGATTCCATCCTTAAAAAGCTAAAAAAAGAGGAGCAAATTAAATCAAAATAAGGAGGAGAAAGGAAATAATAAAACTAAGAGCAGAAATTAATGAAACAGTAAAAAAGCAAAAAAAAAAAACAAAGTCCTTGAAAAGACACAAAATAACCAAAACTGACATAAGAAACAAAAAAATTTATAGCTGTAAATATAATTTACAGCATTTATAGCATTCACCACCCACCTAAACCTATTTTTTTAATGAAGTTGTAATTTTAAAACTTTCCCGCAAAGAAAACATCAAGCCCTGATGGTTCACTGGTGAATTCCATCAAACATTTAAGGAAGAAACAATGCCAATCTTAGACAAAGTCCTTCAGAAAACAGAAGAGGAAAGAACATTTTGCAACTCAACGTGTAAGGTCAGTATTACTCTGATTCTGAAACCAGACAAAGAAATTAGAAGAAAAATATCTTTCATACAAATGGCTGCAAACACCCTTGAGAAAATATTAACAAATGAAATCCACCAATATATAAAAGAGATAATACATCATGACCAAATGAATTTAACTCCAGGAATTCAAGACTGGTATAATATTTGAGAATCAATCAATGTAATTCACATGTTAACAGAATAAATGAGGAAGCCGTATGATCATATCAACAGAGGCAAAAAAAGCATTTGACAAAATACAGCACCTATTCATGATTTAAAACACACACGTACACAGAATTCTTAGCAAGCCAGGAAGAGAAGAGAACCTCCTAAACTGGATAAAGAACATCCGACAGATATTCAAAATTCCTACAGATAACATCATGCTTAACAAGGAGAACCAAATACACTCTCCTTAAGACCAAGAATAAGGCAAGGATGTCTGGTCTCACCACTTTTATCTAACATTGTCTGGAAACCTCAGGCAGCTCAATGAGAGAAGGAAAAAGAAGGCAAACATGCTGGAAAGGAAGACGCACGTCTGTTTATTCATGAACAACAGGACCGTGCATGTAGGGAATTCTGGCTACTCCACAAAGAGCCTACCAGGGACAAACGCAACGTTGCAACATACAAAAACCAGTGTTCAAAATTCAACTGTATGCCTCCGTATTAGCAACGAACAATTGGAAATTAATTTTTTAAAATTCCGTTTATAATCAAAATAAAAAATATGAAATAAAGTGAAATTTCACAAAATATGTGTAGAACTCATACACTAAAAACTACAAACACTGCTGAAATAAAGTAAAGAAGACCTAAGTAAATTGGGAAAAGATAGCATGTTCACACAGGAGGAGTCAATAGTGCTAAAATATCAATTCTTCCTAAAATGATGTACAGATTCAACACAATTCCAATCGATATCTAAGCTAAATCTAAGCTTTTTTGTAGAAATTGACAAGTGACTCTAAAATTTATGTGGAAATACAAAGAACCTAGGATAACTAAAACAATTTTGACAAAGAACAACAAAGTTCAATGACTGACACTGCCAGATTTAAGACTTATTGTAAAACTACTGTGATCAAGACTGAGTGGTACTGGCCTAACAGACACATGTGTCAAAGTCAGTCAGTGGGGAAAGGACGGTCTTCAACAAATGGTTATGGAATAACTAAATGTTCTGGTTAAATCAATAAATAAAACGTGACGCTTCCCTCCCGTTATACAAAATAATAACAATCCAAAATGAGTCACAGAACTAAACGTAAAAGCTGAAACTATAAAATTCTCGAAGAAAAAACAGAGAAAAAACTCTTTTACAACCATGACATAGGCAAAGACTTCTTAGGACATAAAAGCACTAACCATAAAAGAGAAAAATTATAAATTGGTCTTCATGAAAATTTCTGGAAAGACATTATTAAGAAAATGAAAAGGTAAACCACAGACTAGAAGAAAATATTTGTAATACATATAATGGACAAAGGACTTGTAGTCAGAATATAAAAGAATTCTTAGAGTAAGAAAATAAAAAGCCCAATAAGAAAATGAGAAAAAGATTTAACACACAAAAGACAACGTATGAATGACCAATAAGCATATAAAAAACACTAAACTACATTAGTCATCAAGAAAACGGAAATTAAAACCATACGGAGATACTGATTCACACTAGAATGGCTAAAATTAAAAAAACACCACCAAAAGTGTTGACAAGGATGTGGAGCAACTGGAATCCTCATACACTTCTGGTGGCAAAATTAAAAATACAGCCACTTGGGCTTCCCTGGTGGCACAGCGGTTAAGAGTCCGCCTGCCGATGCAGGGGACACAGGTTCGTGCCCCGGTCTGGGAAGTTTCCACGTGCCGCGGAGCGGCTGGGCCCGTGAGCCGTGGCTGCTGAGCCTGCGCGTCCGGAGCCTGTGCTCCGCAACGGGAGAGGCCACAACAGTGAGAGGCCTGCGTACCGCAAAAAAAAATAATAAATACAGCCACTTTGGGAAACTGCTGGACAGCTACTTAAAAGTTAAACACGTGCTTACATATGGCCCACCAATTCAACTCCTAGGTATTTACCCAAGGGAAATGAAAATATATGTCTTCACAAAAATGTACACAAATGTTCACAGCCACTTTATTTGTAATAGGTCAAGCCCTGTAAGCATCAATGTACACCAGCAGGTGAATGAATACTGTGGTTTTCATAAAATGGAATGATACTAGGCAACAAAAAGGACCAGACGACACATAACAACGTGACTGAATCAACAAAGTATGAGCGAAAGCATCCAATTTCAGAAGTTCGTTTTTCACTGCAGCGGTACGTGCTGGGAGGTGGCGGCACTGACTCCTGGGAGCCGGGCACAGGGACAGCCGTCACCCTCGGACCTCCTCCGGGGACCCCTTCTGGGTGCGCCGAACCATGGATGGTGTGGGGCTGACTCTGACGCTAGGAGCTTTGGCCTCTGGGGTGTCTCTGGGCATCTCCGAGCTCAACGTGAAGACCCTGGTGAAAACTTGAGAGTGGACCACATTACAGATTGAAAAAGGAGCCTCAAAGGAGTCAGTTCTTAAAAACTCAGCTTCCAGAGATGAGTCACCCGTGGAAAATGGGCTGTCCGGTCTGCGAGGAAGGGACTTGGAGCTGTCTGACGTGTTTTATTTCTCCAAGAAGGTACTGGAGGCCACTATGGAAGATGAAGTGACCCAGCGGTTCTCCGCAGAGGAGCTAGTGTCATGGAATCTCCTCACAAGGACCAATGTAACTTTCCAGACATCCGTCCGTGGCTCACCATGGTGTGGCGCTGGGCGTCACAGTGCGCTACTGTGTCCTACTGCCTCTGAGAATTACCTTGGCTTTCACTAGGTTTACAGCAAGTACCCTGGTTGGACAGCTGTCAGGAAGCAGCCTCAAAAACCGGCTGAGTGAACTTGTCCACTGCCGGATCTGTGTTCATGCCCTCCCTGTACTACTCGCTATCATAACACGCAGTACAGACCCCAGAAGGGAGGCATTTGTGTTGCAACCATACCTCCCTGTAGATGTTTTATCTTGACAGTTGGATGGATGCTATGCTACGGTTGGCCAGGTGCATGCATGGTGGATGGGAATTATTCAGAGCTATGGTCAAGGCTTGTCCACGTCTGGTCCGAACGCTCAGAAATGAAGGCCTGACACCTGGTTACCAACAGACTAAAAGAACATATTGCTGATAAGAAAAAATTACCCATACTCATCTTTCCTGAAGGAACTTGCATCAACAATACTTCAGTCATGATATTTAAAAAGGGAAGCTTTAAAACTGGAGGAACCATACATCCAGTTGCAATTAAGTATGATCCTTAGTTTGGTGACGCATTTTGGAACAGCAGTAAGTACAACACGGTGAGCTACGCGCTTTGAGTGATGACTAGCTGGGCCATTGTCTGTGCTGTGCGGTACGCGTCCCCCATGACCAGAGAGAAAGGAGAAGATGCAGCCCAGTTTGCTAATAGGGTTAAGTCTGCTCTTGCTGTACAAGGAGGGCTGACTGAGCTTCCTTGGGTTGGAGGGCTGAAGAGAGCCTAGGTGAAGGACGTCTCTAAGGAAGAGCCACAGAAGAAGTACAGCAAGATGACTGTGGGCAACGGGTATCTCAACACGGAAGCAGACTGAATGCCACCCAGGCTTTCCAGAACTAGCCCTCGGAAATGGAATGTGGTGGAGCTTCTTTTGTGTGTGTGTGGGGGGGTGCACTGTTTTGTTTTACCGTTTTTGTTTTTTTATTGTTAATCTTTTCTACTGGATGACTGTCTCTACCTCTTTATGCCAGAGGCAGAATCCACGGTGCCCTTTTTGGCTTTTGTTGTTGTTACAGCATTAGCCTCATGAGCTGTTAAGTAGTTTACTGAGTTTCAACATGTTCTGCCTTTTGTAAAACGACTGTGTCACTGTGAATTGAATGAAATATTTGCACCGGAAAAAGTACTTCTAAAACATCTGTGGAACTCAGTTGTGTTTGGAACTCGTTGACACAGTAATTCTCAAGAAAATACCCCGAGCTGCATTCATGATTAGCTTTCTCACGCCCCCTCCTCCCATTTCCTTCTATCACTTAAACATGGATTTCACATCACTCGAGTTACTGTTATGGTTTTGTTCTACTGCCAGGTTGAAAAGAAAAATGGAGGACAGTATTTAGGAGAAAGGACAGATTTGTGGCCACTTGATCTGAAAGTTGAAAGGAAATTAAATATTTTTTACTAGCATGTTAGAAGAGACCTTCTATTTGGTGAGCTTTACCAAAGGAAACGAGTCCACGTTACTGTATGTGCACGTTTGTACGTAGGCAACTTGCGAATAAGTTAGCCAGCAATAGGTGATAATGTTTTTAGTCTTCCTTGTTTGTATGCTAAAGATCTATACTTAAGGCCTCTCCCATCTACTGATTTGTCTGATCTTGTAACCAAACACATTTCAAATAGGAGCCTTTGACAACTGCGAATCCCACTGAGTGTCTTCAGCGGGGGCAGGAGTGAAGGAAGCACTGTTCCTCCCCTTCCACCCCTTCGTCCTTTATTGCAGAATTTTCCCAGTTTCTTGAACAGGAAAATAAGTGGTAAAACTACCTTTTGGAAACTGAGCTTTAAATTTTTTTAAAGGGGAAAGTAAGTGTTTCCCGACTCTGCAGCATAAGCAATGTTGATAGCAATATAGTGTCATCCAAGTGTTATTTCTCTTCCGGTAACCATGTACAAAATGTGACACCGTTTTACGGTGAATATAAGTAAATTCTACATTTCTAAAACAAATAAATTAAAAAAATAAAAGTTCATACATTATGCTTTCATCTATATGAAATTCTAGAACAGGCAAAACTCACCTACAGGGACAGGAAGGAGACTGATGGAGATCTAGCATGGGATGCAGATAGGGACCTGACAGCAAAGAGGCACGAAGGGATTTTGGGAGCCAATAAAAACATTTTATATTTTAACTGGAGTAGTATTTACATGAGTGTATACATTTGTCAAAACTCAAACTATTTACTTTAAATAGGTACACTTTATTTAAATGATGCCTCAACAAAGCTGATTTTTAAAAAGAAAGCTCTGACCTGAAAGTCACTCAGACTTCATTGAGATGCCTCTTCTTCATCTGTTAAATGTGGATAATACATAATTTCTCACCCCACAAGGCATCAAATGAGACCAAAGTACATCAAAGTACTCTAGAAGTTGTTATGTGACACAATGATTTGTAGTGTTTTATTACTTCAGGTATTAGTCAGTGTATGACTACGGGATTAGCCTGCAGAATAATTTATTACCTAAAGATAATCTTCAAACTTCATCATAATCATTTATTTTTTTTATTATTATTATTTTTTTGCGGTACGCGGGCCTCTCACCGTCGTGGCCTCTCCCGTTGCGGAGCACAGGCTCCGGACGTGCAGGCTCAGCGGCCATGGCTCACGGGCCCAGCCGCTCCGCGGCATGTGGGATCCTCCTGGACCGGGGCACGAACCCGTGTCCCCTGCATCGGCAGGCGGACTCTCAACCACTGCGCCACCAGGGAAGGCCCTGTAATCAGTTATTTTTATGTTCCCCCAAACAAATGCTACATGGATCGATACTTTAAGGAATGAAATTAGGAGTGTGCCTGGCCCACTAAGAGTGGGGCTGCAATGAGCCACCAGACAGTGGAAGCAGGAAAAGACAGCCACCACGGGGACAGCAGAGCGTGCGCTGCTTTACGGAAAACCCACGAAAGTAGATGATTATATCCAACACATCGCGATTTAAGTACAGAACGTCTGTGTTTTTCAAACGTCCTAACCATAGTGACCTGGGCAAGTTTTATTTTTACGACCGTTTATATATGGCAGCCCAGGCTCGTCCACCACCACTCAACATAACTGCTGCCACCTCATGCCAACAACGCAGAATGACAGCTATGTTCTTTCATTTGCTAACCAATGTGACATTCCTAGTAGAGCTGAACCAGCCACATATGGTGTACTTCAAAGTATGTTTGTGTTTTATAGCTTTCCAGATTTGAAAGTTTTCCAGGCATATGGATATGCCGAGCCAAAAACTGCCTCAAATCCCAAAATCGAAAACAAGTTGCATAAAATACACCGAAATATGCTTCATATAAAAATAACTATCAGTAAAAGCTCCAGTTAACACTCAAAAAATTACCCGAAAGGAAGTTGGTCAGCAGATTTCTTTCAGCTGGGTACGTATGAAGACTGCACCTGACAGTACTAGCTTTACCAGAGAAAAAAAGAAAGTGAACCACACGAGGTTCCGACACAATCACAGCTGCTCCCTGACCTGCCCACCATGCAGTCAGGACTCACCTGCCAAGCACTGTCTACGGGGAAGAGACAAAGGAAGGTCATGATGTCTCTCCCTGGCGACGTGGAAGGTTACCACCCAGGTTTTTAGAAACTACAAAGACAAGTTAAAGTTGAACAACAGTGGGCAAAATGTCACAAGATTTGGACACAGCTATGGCAGAAACTCAAACAGCAAAGGAAGAAGCAGGAACACCTTTCCTCCAAGCCACCAAGTAGAGGTCACCACTTCCTTCCAGATGAAGGCCTGTTGGCAAGCAGTGCCGAGACACACATGCCACAGCGGCAGAACTAAGACACCTAACTTCACCGAGGCCGGCATCACGGCCTCTACACATAGATACTGGCCAGAGGCAAAGAGCTGTAGATCTGGGAGGTACCTCACTAGGTAACTGGCAGGAAAACGAGTGCTTACATGAAAGGAGTTTAAATATGTATAGGAGCCAGTGCACTTAGAACAGATGCTGTCAGCACGAGACCCCCAAACTAATCTGGTGACGTAACTCTCAAGAAATGCTCCTACCTACGATAAAACGGTCAAATCTCCCCTATGTTCATTCTAAGGTGAAGAAATGTGTAAAGAGATCAAACGACTGTCAAGTTTTTTTGTTAACCCTCTGAGCTGGTAATACAATACCTTACTGTCCACATAAAATGACACGACTATAGTTTTGGTAGACCATAACAAACATAACTCCTTTAAAACATTGATTTTTAATGACCCATTAAGTACTGACATTATTCAAATCTAAATTCTAGTTTAGATCACTAAAAAAGTCAAGAAATAATGCTATTATTTATCAATAACAATGCTGTCTAACAAAAGAAAGATAGAAAAAAATCAGTTTTCCTTGTATTTTCAGGCTTTCTTCAGTAACGTTCTTATAGCTATATGGAAACTAGCGGTGTGGCATCAATTCTGCCAAAGATGGGAAGGAAAAGCTGAATATAAACAAGTGGTACCAGTGCACCATACTGCAATTAATAAAATGTCAAAATACCCAAAGCATTTCTGAACCTATATGCCTCATCGTTTTTTTTAAAGGAAACTTTTAAGGTTTTTTTTCAAAAGTACTTTAGAAAAATCTATGAGATCACTCTTAATATATCAGGATGTTCTACCTATTGAACAGACAGGTTAAAATATTTTCCCAGTCTGGGATTTAAGACGAAAAGAATAATTACCGAGCAAAATGAGGATAAAAATCATTAAGAAAAATAGATGTCATCAGAACAAGAAGACTCCTGATACTATCCAGAAATGTTCAATTCTTCATCCCACACCTTTGTCTGTTCTCCACAGTGTCTTCTGTGCATTACTTAAATATTGGTTGCTTCTAACAGTTCCATCCCTAACCTTCTCTCTTTCCTCTAAAACATGCCCTCCCCGGTCATCTCAATCCCATGGCTTCAGCTATCCAGGACTACCCAGGTGATTCCCAAATCTCTATTTTCAGCACACGCCTCAACAGGCATCTCTTCACTGGAGCGTGGCCATTCCCCGCACTGCAATTCCTCCTCTCCCCGTTTCCCTACCTCAGGAAAGGTCACTACGATATGTACTCAGCCTGCTCAGTCTTAGTGACACAGCCTCCTTTTCTATGTTTTAAACATGGAACTCTGATCACGTCACTGTTATACTTACAAACCTTTCAGTGCGGGGAGGTTCTAAACATCCATCAAGGAACTGGGCAAATAAATTATGGTCTTTGGGCTTCCCTGGTGGCGCAGTGGTTGAGAGTCCGCCTGCCGATGCGGGGGACACGGGTTCGAGCCCTGGTCTGGGAGGATCCCACATGCCGCGGAGTGACTGGGCCCGTGAGCCACAGCTACTGAGCCTGCGTGTCTGGAGCCTGTACTCCGCAACAAGAGAGGCCACGACAGTGAGAGGCCCGCACACCGCGATGAAGAGTGGCCCCCACTCGCCGCAGCTGGAGAAAGCCCGTGCACAGAGACGAGGACCCAACACAGCCATAAATAAATAAATAAAATTTTAAAAAAATAAATTATGGTCTTTTCACACCACAGAGTATTGTACAGTCTTGAAAAATGATGGCATGGGTCTATACTCATCAATATGGAAAGATGGTTATGACCCTTTCCAGGCGCTCTCCCTGCCCCTAACTCCACCGTCTGCCATGCCTTCCCAGCCCTAACTCTCCCTGCTCAGGACTCTCTGCTTAGTTTCTCCATCTGCTAACAAGCAAATTCCTTCCATGGTTTGTTCAGATTTCTGAAGCAGAGACTCTCATTGGCTTCATTTATCACCTTGGGCTAAGCAACTAGGCAGAAGCTAGCGGTCAACCACTCCTTGGATTTAATCTGCTCTTAGCAAAAACTGGCTCTGGCCAAATGCAACAGAACTCTGAAGTTACTTTATAATTAAACTATTTCTAGAGAAATACCACGTAACTCTATAATGAAAGAATCTGAGCAACCTAAAATCTACTGTAACTGGATTTAGTTTCTAAACTATATCCTTGGTATTAACAGACCTAATTATATCTCAGGCATACTTCACTTCATGAAAACAAACTGGTAAAAATGCATTAATTAATTCTGTGTTATAAACAGAATTAATTAATGTGAATTTTTAAAAAAATTTCAGCTTTACTGACATAAAATTGTTAAGACATTTAAAATGTACATCCTGGTGATTTGATATATGAATATGAATTGTGAAGTTGTTTTGTTTTGTTTTGTTTTTTTACATCTTTATTGGAGTATAATTGCTTTACAATGGTGTGTTAGTTTCTGCTTTATGACAAAGTGAATCAGTTATACATATACCTAGGTTCCCATATCTCTTCCCTCTTGCGTCTCCCTCCCTCCCACCCCTCCCTATCCCACCCCCCCAGGCGGTCTGAACTGTGAAGTTTTAAATGGCACAGCTGGATACAGAAAGCAGAGGTGGAGAGGGAAGTCAACACATGCTCATCAGCTGATTATCTGAAAGCGGACAGGCGCTTACTATATTAAAATGGTAAAGTAGAAAGCCAACAATCTCAACACTTAATTAGATTCTCAGGGCCTCCCTCCCCCAGAAGACCTCATGTGGAAGCTCAGTAAACATGCGTGTCGTGTCATGAATAACCAGAGCTCACGCTTTTCAAATCTGTAGGCAAACAAAAACAAAAACCACATCTCTACCACTCTCGGTTGTAATTCTGAATGACTTCTCTTTCAAAATAGATTTACTTCTTAATTTAAATATTCACTAACATCTCTTCTTCCTTCACTGAGGCAGCATCTTCTCTGGGCCAGGAGCTGGGAACACAACATGATCAACACAGCCCTGATTTTGTGGAGCTGATTCGGCACAAAAAGCGCACTCCCTGTCGGCTGGATGGAGAACTGCGAAGTAGTAAACGATTTTTCCCCATTTAGAACTTTATCTGAGGAATTTCATTTTGGCTCCAGCATACAAAAATAAGCTGAACTCTGTGATTCACTCTTTCTAAAAAGACGACTTCTTATAGAGTTAAAAAAAAAAAGAAAGACAGAAAGAAAAAGAAAAAAGCTTTAGCAGATAAAGCCGTTTGTTGTGTGTAGGATCAGTACTATCTCTCCATCCTCATCTCCCAAACAGAAACCCAAAAGGCTTCAGAGTAGGGATAAAACGGAACCTACTGCAATCCAGCAATATAAACATATATGCTGTACACCTAAAACTAATACAACGTTCTATGTCAATTGTATCTCAATAAAAAAAACACTGTAAGAAAGAAATGGAGATAAATACAATATTCTATTTCCTTCCAGATTATTATCCAAGATTTTCCACCATTGCTTTTCCAATTAGTTTTAAGTGTTTTTCTGAAGTAGCTTTATCATCCAGACAAACAACAACAACAAAAATCTAAACCCTTTTAATCATAAAATTGGCTTAAGGAAAAGGAAATACACTCTCTCTTCTAAGCCCTCACATCCTTCCCTTTAGTCCATACCCAGGAAAGGAAAATATTGATAAGAAATGGACTCCAGCCAAAGCAATTGTGAGAAAAAAGAACAAAACTGGAGGTGTCACGATCCTTGACTTCAGACTATACTATACTGTCATCAAAACAGTACGGTACTGGCACAAAAACAGACATATCGATCAATGGTACAGAATAACGAGCCCAGAAATAAACCCACACACCTATGGTCAATTAATCTACAACAAAGGAGGCAAGAAATACAGAGGAGGAAAGACAGTCTCTTCAATGAGTGGTGCTGGGAAAACTGGACAGCTACATGTAAAAGAATCAAATTAGAACATGTTCTCACATCATACACAAAAATAAACCTCAAAATCATTTAAAGACCTAAACGAACTCCTAGAAGAAAATACAGGCAGAAAACTCTTTGACACTGGTCTTAGCGATCTTTTTCTGGATCTGCCTTCTCAGGCACGGGAAAGAAAAGCAAAAATAAATCAATGGGACCTCATCAAACTTAAAAGCTTTTGCACAGTGAAGGACACTGTCAACAAAACAAAAAGGCCACCTACTGAATGGGAGAAGGTATTTGCAAATGATAAGGGGCTAATATCCAAAATATACAAAGAACTCATACAACTCAAATCAAAAACAAAACAAAGCCAAAAAAAAAAAAAAAAAAAGACCAAAAGAAAGCAACCAAAAAAAAAAATTTTTTTTTTAAATGGGCAGAGGACCTGAATAGACATTTTTCCAAAGAAGACATACGGTCGGCCAACAGGCATCATGAAAAGATGCTGAACATCACTCATCATCTTGCTCATGACCAACCTCAGTGGCCTTTCAGTTCCTGAAACACACATCCAGGCCTTTAGCTTGCTGTCCCTTTTCCCTGGATTGTTCTTTTCCCAGATGTCACACACGCTGCTTCTTTCTGGTATTTAGGTCTCAGTTCAAATGTCAACTCTCTAGACAAGCCTTCCCTGACCACCTCCTATGAAAACAGCATTCTTCACTCCCTCCACCTCTTTCTTTTTGATTTATTTTCTTCAGAGCGTTTACTACCATCTGCAATTATTACAATTTGTTTAGCTTTTCATCGCTCATCTTTGCTACTCAAATATTAGCTCTGTGCAAGCAAGGCTTGGTCTTCTCATCTCTGTCTCCTATCGCCTAGACCTACAGTAATTCTCAACCAGGATTACTGAATGAATCAAGTAGTTCATACTGTACAAATTACAAGTCAAACAAATGTGGCCCTAAAAATTCAAGTTCCTGAACGTTTCGTCCAGGAAACTCTTAGTAGGAACTTTATCATCCAGACGTGAAGCTGATTTCTTTTGAGGCGCCCTCTGTCGGCGATGCTCCCCCCCTTGTCTCGGCCTCACTGAACCCTCACGGACACCTCTGCTCATTCTCGCACACAAGGCTGCCCCAACCATTCTATCCATGACGGACCTGCACACGGTTCCCCCGATCGCTCTGTCACATCATCCCGCTTTTATATGCTCCACAGTCCTTCCTCATCACTCTCTAAAGTCACCTTTTTAATCTGTTTACTAGCTGGACTGTTTACCACAAACTAAACATTTTAGCTTCAGGAGAACAATAATTAGCATTCTTAGATCCCTGAAAGTATATAAGAACTTCCTGAAAAGACAGGCCCCAGGGACGGCTTTGTAACACAGCTCACTTTGTAACACAGCTCATTAAAACCCTCTTTTCAACCACAGAACAGTGTGAGCTCAGAAGAAACCGAGTATTACAAAGATTTTTTTCCCCCATTACAGAAGCTCATTTATCCAGGTGTCTAAACACAGGCAAGCATTCAAATGGAACAGTCTGTGAAGTTTTTTTTTTTTTGGTAAAGTTTTTAAATAATCATCTATTTTCCTCCTTTAAAGCTCATCACTGACATTAATTAAAAACAATCTGCTAAACTACTACACTCTACCAAGCTACAAAAATGGGTCGGTATCATGGGGATGGGGATGGGGGATCAATCTGTTCGACACAGACTGGGGTGTCCGTGGCTGCGAACCACTGCTGGGACCGTGCACCGCTAGACAGCACTGGACTGTAAGCGTGCATATTAGAAAAATCCGCATTTCTACACCAAACCTGCTAAAACAGCTCAATCTTGGTGCTCCAATTATATATACTAATGCTGTATATATCATATAAATAAAGAAAAATCATCCTCTGCAGTACTACCTACGTAAGTTTAGTAACCTACAATGAATAGTTATCTTTCTTCCCTTCTTAAAAGACAAAAAGTCCTAGTTAATATACATTTACTTCACCTTCAATAATCATCAAAAAGTACTGCTGGCAGGTCTGTAATATCAGACAACTTCCTAAGTATCTTAGCTTTTGCTACTTTGAATATGTTATGGAGATGAGATCACAAACAGAAAGAATAAAACTTTCATTATTTACAAGTGAATTATCTATTTTACAGACAAAGTTTGAAGTAATTGGTTACACCACACTTTAGACACTAGCTCTGAAAGTCAAATTTTTTCAAAAGAATACGCATCTGAATCTGTAATATATACTGCATTTCAAGTCAAATAAAAATGATTAAAAAATTTTAATTGGAAAATAAGACATATCAAAGTGTTATTTCAGGAAAATTAATCTGGCAGCAGTATACCATAGAAATTAGATAAGATAGATAGATATAGATATAGATATTTTTTGCCTCACTGTGTGGCTTGTGGGATCTCAGTTCCCAGACCAGGGATTGAATCTGGGCCCACGGTAGTGAAAACGCTGAGTCCTAACCCCTGGGCTGCCAGGGAAGTCCCTAGGTAACATAAATCTTAAGGAGGCAAGTCCACATACAAACTCTATTCCCACAGTTCTTTTCATTAAAACAGATCACGTTGGTAACTTGTATATTAGAATACATTTTTAAGAAAAACATGAGTATGGTTATTTAGTTTTCAGCACCAAGACTGTCATTGCACCATTTTTTGTCTATAAAAAAAAAAAAACTTAACTAAACAAGCAATTTTAAACGTGGGTTTATGCCCCACTCATGGTCACGCGTGAAGTAGGTTCAGTCAATTGCAGTCCACATTTTTTCCAAATAGAACAGGAAAAAAATCAAGTTACAAGGATAACTGTCACATGCGTTTATCTAGCTAGACCAGGCGTGGGTCCTGAGGCAGAATGTATTTCTAACTGTGAGTCTTAGTCAAGAGAATTTCAGAAGTCCAGGCCGGATGGCTGTGATGGTCTCTTCGCTCTAAAACTTTTACTTTTACAGTTAAGTCTGTCCTCACCTGGAAATAAAGGGAAATGAGTGGCTTCTTTATGTAATGTTTAGCTATGTTTCTTTTAATGGCAGGCAACAGAGTCTGTGGAACTAATTACGCTAATTTAAACAACAACTGGGACTTACTGATGGGGACATGGAAGCAGTGCACAGAGTCTGGGAGCGCTGGACCAGTGGGTTCAGGAAGGACAGAAACCGAAGGGCTCCGGGGCCTCGGCAGGGCACCTGCAAGCTCGGCCTCGCCTTCCACCACAGCGCTGTGAGTTTCTCCCCGCACAATGCCATCAGCCCTCCTATCAGGCAGCCTAACTCCTGGATAAACCAGCGACAGCAGGGAGGGAGTGCAGACATGGTCTCTGGGGAAACAAACTCTCCACCATCCCAATTTGTCTAAAACATCTGATTTTTATGGCCAGAAATTAACATTTCATTTTTAAGCACTATGTACTAGGCATAATATTTGGTTCGATATGATCAGTATACATAGTGTATGTGTATATTAAAACATTAAATTATATACCTTAAATATATGCAAATTTTATCAATAAAGCTGGGGAAAAATGAGAAATATAAAATATGTTTTCAACAGATAAAGGAGACTGTGCACTATATGTAAGAGCAAGTCTTTTAAAATAATGAACATTACATTGAACATTATAATATGGACGATATTTTTCATTTCACATATTCTTAGAAACTTGGGTTATTAAAAGGCGTATTTTTCCAAAGCAATGTTGTGAAAATAAATCCTGGTGTAAAGCATTTTTAAAATTTAAAAATTATTTTGCAAAGTGAATCACTGTATTTTTAAAAGTCTGTATCTTCATACGTCAGCTGTCACTAAATGAGACGTCCCTATGTAAGAAGAGTACCTGCTGTGATCTGAATGTCTGTGTTCCCCCAAAACTCCTATGCTGAACCCTAAAGCCCCGGGTGATGGTACGAGGAGGCGGGGCCTCTGGGAGGTGGTCAGGTCCTGAGGTGGGGTCCTTGTGAACAGGATTCGTGCCCTGGTAAGAGAGGCTCCGGAGAGCTCCCTGCCTGTTCCCCCACGTGAGGTCACAGCGGGAAACTGGCAGCCTACAACCCAGAAGAGGCCTTCATCAAAACCCGAGCGTGCTGACTCCTTGATCTTGGCCTTCCCAGCCTCCAGAACTGGGGGGGATAAACTTCGCTTGTTCAAAAACCACAGAGTCTGTGGGATTCTGTTATAGCAGCCTGAGGAGACTAAGACAGCCCCTCGCTTCGGCGACCGGAACAATTCCCCTTCCCGCCGCCCTCCCCTGCTCTTGGGGTCCCTAACCCTCTCCTCTCACCATTCTGTGTGTCTGCTGCACACCCTCTCACTGTGTCACATCCTGCTTCACGCTGACATTCTCTGCCGGTCTCCCCAGGATCCATGCAGAATAAAATCCACAAGGACAGGAACAAGGGTGGCAGCACAGTGTATGTGCAGAACAAGCACTGGGTCAGGAGTCAGGGAGGCCCGAGCCTGTCACTGTTCTGTCACCAACTGGCTACACAATCACCATCTGTTCACTGCCTCTTTGCACACCTGTTCCAGTCGGAACTGAACAAGTAGTTACTCACAACATCCATCCATAAAGTTTCCTTACTTGTTATAAAAAGAGATGGTAATAACTGCCCTATTTACTTTTCCTAGTTGTTACCAAAAAAAAAAAGTGTAAATGCTTTATAAACTGTTAAGCACTACAGAAATAGTAGGGTTTTTTTTGTGTGTGTGTTAGGGTTTTTGGAAGGCCATACGTATAAACGGGATGAGCGTGGGCTTGGGAGTCGGCAGATACAAGCTAAGCCCAAGCATCAGCATTTCTCACCTGTCTGGCCTTGGGCAAGTCAACTCACCTTTTGGAGTATCAGTTTCCTCATCTATAGAACAGTGATACTAACACCTGTATCACATATTGCATGGATAGTTAACATCTGTAAAGTATATTCAACTCTCCTCACACCTGACTTCATCCCCACAACCTTCCGCCTTCGGTCCTATCCCGTTTTCACACTACAGATCCTTCAATCCATGTGACTCCTCACCTCAGGTCTCCAGGAGCATCTTTAGGGCAGAGACCATAGACTTCATCACCAACGCCTAACCTAGAGTACACAGTGGGAGCTCAGTAAGTACATTAAAGAAGTGAATTCCCATCCATCTTCTTGGTAAAAACATAAATGTAACATAACAAACTAAAAAACCAGACATTTCTAACAAAATGCATATCAATCTTACTCCATTCCTTAGTACAACAAAGACCCACTTTCACTTACATACATCCCTATGTTTTTCAACAGGTGCTAAGAAGAAAAGAGAAGCTGAAGACGAAACTCAGAGTAACCTTTATCTTTCTGACCAAAAATAAGACGTAAGACCATCAGCTCAAGATTCTTAAACTAAAAGGCTGTCCCTTTACTTATTTTGTTTTTTTAACCTATTAGGTAAAAGTATCAGCATTCAAAACCACCAGAAGCAACAGAGGACGGGGAGCTAAAATCTAGAGGCTGAGGCTCCCAGAACGAAGCGAAACCAGAGAGCTGGTTTTCCCAGCTTCTAGCAGTTAGCCAACAATTAATTACTTGGAGTTGATCTAAGGGCTAAAATCTTTTGGCCAGTCCTTATCCTAGGTTCTCTTCTTCATTTCCCAACTGAGGACTTGACTTCGGACTATATTACAAAGCTACAGTCATCAAAACAGTGTGGTACTGGCACAAAAACCAACATACAGATCAATGGAACAGGACAGAAAGCCCAGAGATAAACCCATACACTTATGGTCAATTAATCTACAACAAATTGTAGAGGTTTGAGGCAAGACTATTAAATGGAGGAAAGAGAGTCTCTTCAATAAACAGTACTGGGAAAACTGAACAGCTACATGTCAAAAAATGAAATGAGAACACTCTTTAACACCACACATAAAAATAAACTCAAAATGGATTAAATACCTAAACGTAAGACCTGATACCATAAAACTCTTAGAGGGAAACATAGGCCAAACACTCTCTGACATAAATCGCAACAATATATTTTTCGATCCATCTCCCAGAGTAATGGAAGTAAAAATAAACAAATGGGACCCAATTAAACTCAAAAGCTTTAGCACAGCAAAGAAAACCATAAACAAAGCAAAAAGACAACCCACAGAATGGGAGAAAATATTTGCAAAGAATGCAACCGACAAGGGATTAGTCTCCGAAATTTTCAAACAACTCACACAGCTCAATACCAAAAAAACAAATATCCAATCAAAAGATGGGCAGATGACCTAAAGAGACATTTCTCCAGAGAAGACATACAGATGGCCAAGAGGCACATGAAAAGATGCTTAACATCACTAATTATTAGAGAAATGCATATTTAAACTACAGTGAGGTATCACTTCACACAGGTCAGAATGGCCATCATCAAAAAAATCTACAAACAGTAAATGCTGGAGAGGATGTGGAGAAAAGGGAACCCTCCTACATTGTTGGTGGGAATGTAAATTGATACAGCCACTATGGAGAACAGTATGGAGGTTCCTTAGAAAACTAAAAATAGAAGTACCATATGACCCAGCAATCCCACTACTGGGCATATATCTGGAGAAAAACTTCGTTCAAAAGGATACATGCACCCCAGTGTTCACTGCAGCACTGTTTACAATAGCCAAGACATGGAAACAACCTAAGTGTCTATCAACAGAGAAATGGATAAAGAAGATGTGGTACAGATATACAATGGAATATTACTCAGCCATTAACAAGAATGAAATAATGCCATTGGCAGCAACAGGGATGGACCTGAAGATTATCACACTAAGTGAAGTCAGTCAGACAGAGAAAGACAAATACCACATGATATCACTTACATGTGGAATCTAAAAAAAAATGATACAAATGACCTTATTTACAAAACAGAAACAGGCTCACAGACTTAGAGAAGGAACTTATGGTTACCAGGGGGGAAGGGTGGGGGGTAGGGACACAGATTAAAAAAAAAAATCATCTCAATTCCACCTCAAAAACGCTTCTGCTGAAATTCCACGGCCTCCAGCGGTGTCTCTTCCATGGCGGAGTGACTGTAACACAAGTCTGATGCCCTCCTCCCTGGTTTAAAGCCCCATCACTTCCAGGATGAAGTGACACTTGGGGGACACAGAAGCTCATCCGTGCCCTGCCCCCATCCAACGGTCTGGCCTCGGTTCTCATCGGCCCTGACACGTACCCTGGGCTAAAGCTGTGACGGTGCACACGGCTCTCACACCCTTGGCACTCACGCACCATCTAACAGGCGCTTCTGTGCCCACCTGGCAACCCCTTCAGAGCCGTCAAGACTCAGACTAAGATTAGGACTGAGTTTGGTGCCTCTGAACTCCTGAAACGTACGTACTACAGTGTGCTTAGGTTTCTATAATCTCCAGTAGAAAGTGAGCCACTGAAGGACAGGGACTGTTTCATCACAGCAGGTAATACAGAGTACACGACAGAAGCTCCGTAACTAAACTGAATAAATTAATAAACGGCCTGACTGACTTCAGTTTTATTATACATATAAAGGTTACTGTGAGATCATCTGGTGAAATAAGCACGAGTCGTCAAGTTATTTCTACGAGAAGGTAACTTGGAGTTCTAAATAACTGTTACAGATAAACTCAGACACAAGAAGCACGGCTGTAAGATACCAAGAGATACTGCAACTTTGTAACAGGCGTACATGCTACCTCGAAGTACTAATGGAGCCCAAACTAGGTACATGACCCATGGGAAACAGAAAGACCCGGCACTATGCGTGAAGAAAGAACCCTGCTCAACAATAGCTATGAGAACTTAAAATCATTTTTCACAGACAAGCTCTGCTCTTAAGTTTGTAAGGCACTATTATACAAGGGTGACTAGAAATAAGTACCTTCTCAACCACTACTATAATGTTACATGTATATAATCCTTTTCCTCTAAAGTGTAATTTTTAACCTTCTTACATGGGGAAAAGATTTTTTAAAGCTTCTACATGGGTACAGGACCCCGAGTTCCAGCGACAGAGGTGCCAAGGAAATCCCAACAGCAGCTGCTGACCGGACCAGTGTGCCGGCAGTTGGCAGGGAGGCAGGGAAGGAAAACAGGAGGAAGGAGGACTGCACGACGCTCCCCCAGCTCGGCTCGTCCGTTCCGCGCTTTCCGTGTGCCCAGCAGAATCGGTGGTAACCGGGGGATCACCACGCACAGTCTTAAACCACCCCCCAGGAAGACCTGATCACAACTGCTTCACCCGCCCTCCGTCCGCAGCCCTTCACACAAGGCTACAGGAGCAGAAGCCAGGGCAGAGGGCTGCGCAGGCTTCCAGAGGCACAGGGCCCTGCTCCCTCCCGCCTACAGCCCCTCTCTCCTCCCACCCGCTCCCGTCGGCCCACCTCCCAGGACTTCCCGTACCCAGGCGAAGACGAAACTACAGCCAGCCGCAGCAGAGCTGGCCTGGATCCCGCCTCCGCCCCTCCCTGCGCTGGCTCCGAGGCCGAGGCCGCGTTCTCAAAGCCTCAGCTTCCTCATCCGTACGGCGGGGACCATACACTCTCCTCTAAGGACTGTTGTAAGATTTAAATTATGTGAGACGGGGGATGAAACATGGAGGCACACTGCCGGGCACAGAGTAAGCTAAACCAACAGGGCTTCCAGGTGGGATGGTACGTGAACACGTATACAGATGGATATAAGCAAATCAGCACACAAAGTGCTCCACAGTGTTTTGCCATGTTTTGCTTGCTTGACGCAGGCTGGAAAAAAGAAGTCAACAAACCACCACTACCACCACCACCACCGACAAAAACCCCAGAAAAACAGTATGAAAACTTACCCCATGATCCTGTAACCACAAAAAGAGCTACAGACTCTCAACTGCGGCTCAGAGCCTCCTCACCATCTAGGAAGCCCACCCTATCTTTCAGCCTCATCTCACATTTATGCCTCCACACAGGCAACACTGTAAGTAGTGACACATATGCTTTCAGTTCCAACTTGGGTCAAGAATTCCTTCAGGGCAGTCACCTCTGTCACCCACCCCTTTTCCCAACCACTGGAAGCCCATTAACCATTCATCCTCTGAAGCCTTTCCTCATCCTCCCCGGCAGAAATCATCACGCCCGTCTGTACGTTCCCAACGCCTATTGCTTAAACTCATACTTAGAGCACTTGTTTCATGCTAGTTAGCATTTTTTCCAATCTTCTTCCTCGCTGGATTCTAAGTTCCACGTCATTCAAGTGGAGGTGTCAGCGGTCAGGTGAATGCACAGACCACAAAACGTAACAAAATAAAGGAACACTTCTTCACCTACAGGAATGTCCTTCTTGAGGGTAAACAAATATTTCAGTCATCTTTGTGTTCTAAACACAGCTTCACTGGCCTGCCACTACTACAAAGCAGTGTAATGGACAGGAGCAGGGATACGTACTAACTTTTTAGCTTATGTTTTCTGAATATCCAAAAACATCCCTTATAACAATCCTGACAGTTCACTGAGAGAACATTTTATGCCTTACTTATCAAATGATTTATCAGCCCACTTTAATTTCCATTAATTAAGCAGAGTATTAAATCTTTTTGCTACTCATTAAAAGAAAGCGCTTCAAAATAAAATTTGTGTTATATGAGGATGATTGTTCCAAAACAAGATCTGATTAAATAATAAACGGTATTTTATAAATCAAATATGAAAATCAATCTCCTTGTTTCATATCACACATACTATATACATTTACTTTGTGGAGTTTCAGAAATATCAACTCTTATTTCCTACATATACAAGCATGGCTGGAAAGCTGATTTACAACCAAGAGTTTGATTCATAAGCAGTCTACGGTTTAGACAGCATGAGTCCAAATATTAAAGTGCTCAAATTCGCTTCCAATTACAGCAGTCTAAATTAGAAAGCCACAGTTTTAGCTCATTCAGATTCTAATTCTACTTTTGCTACTAAATAACAGTGCTGCCCTAGGCAAGTCACTCAACCTCTCTAAATGCTAAGTTTTACATATTTGAAATGACTCTGGATTAGATCAGATTTCCCAGATCCCATTCTTATCATACAAATCACCTTGAACACTTGTTTGAAAATACATGTGCTGACCCCTCTTCTAAAGGCTCTATGCTAGCAGCTCTGCCTTGGGGGCCGGGGGTCTGTGTTCAAAGCTCCCACAGACTCGTGTTCCCCAGGCTCCTCCTGTTTGGGAAGTCTCCTACTACACACTGGTTTCTGATCTCTAATGCTCTTTATGGCTCTAAAGTTCTATGAATTTAAGATTTTATGGCATGGATCAAATCCCCCAGCCCAACCTGATGATATCGAACACAGTCCACACGCAACTTCATTTCACTGTGCAGGAAAGTTCAAAAGCTATCATTCTTAACATCTGGCTCCATTTGCTGCACAAGTCCCTCGACTCTCAAGCCATCCTACATACCAGTATTTGTGCTGACAGATAATCTGACAGCTAACCCGATCTGGGTCAGAACACACTTCTGGTGGGAGGCGCTCCCCTGTGGTTTTAAGGCACACAGCTCGCCGTACGTTTAACGCGGACTCACGTGGTAGCGTCAGCTCTCAGAGCCTGTGCTTCCAGCCCTGCAACTGTGCCTGGTTCACAATCTGTCCTTTACTCACATATGTGTGACAGCCATCAGGCAGACCACGACTCTACAACCCCTTCTAGCGATCTGACAGATAATTCAGTTAATAGTTATGAATAAACTTTAATACGTCATAACTATTAACTGGCTTTGAAACGTAATGCCTGAAAACACTTGCCCATGGTTATAAATACAGAAGAAAACATTTTAAAGGCTATACTCTCAAAATCTGTCTTTAAAAGCACTGTGATAGAAAGCATGTGCTCTGCAACGGGTGTTGTCATCTTTTTAAAAAGGCATTGCTTTCAATCCCCACCCACCCCAAGTTAATAAAATCTGGTTAGTCAAACTTGCCTTAGAATGATACTTCTGCCACCACCACACACTTCTTTCCCCCAAAAGGCTGTGAGGCAGCATACAGAAATAAAAGGTCTCAAACACACCAAGATAATTTAGAGGTGGGAAGTGTGGTGGGGGTCAATATATTCAGTACAGTTAAACATACCAGTTTTCATTATACTTCTCAAAAAGCAGGACAAGGCAGGAAACTGATTCTTACTACTGTCAAACCAGACCAAACAGCTTCTCAGGAAACAAAGCTTTTACTAGTATCTGAGAAATGTTCTCACAGGGGTCTTAGAAAAATAGTTAGAGTACGGCATCATCAGTCAAAATTTCACAGCAACTGGAAAACTTTAAATCAAACTGTAAGAAAAACTGAAAGTATACAATTAAAACACAGATCAGTAGGTGTGACACCGCAAGGGTGAAGGTGAAGTAGTCAAGCATGAGTGCCTGATGCCCACAGACAGAAGCCAGACCCAGAGGACCAGAGGCCGTATCATTTACATCACGTTCCTTAAATCTCATCTACTGGAGTCAGATTTAATAGCAGGATCGATACAGAGTGAAAGAAACCTGACAGGAATGCGATCAGTCGTCTACCAGACTGTATCTTCACACACACAAGCTGCACTAGGAAAAATAATGAAGAAAATGTGGCAGGTTTGTTTCACTCTTATTAAAGAGGATCTAAAATGGATAACCTCCTCTAATGCTACAAGGACCAGGTCATGTGACGTGTATCTTTGGTACCTGAAAGAACGGGTACTGAGCAAACACAGACACAGACTCAACGTTGCGGACGTGCTTTACAACCATCCATTTGGCCTGAACGATGGAAGCAAAAACAATCAGAGCAGGAGCATCCCACCAGCGCAGTGACTGCAGAGAGGTGGCGGTGAGCGCCTGTGGGGACACCTGAGCACAGAGACAGGTGCACAACGATAGGGGGAACCCGCAAGGTGGACCTGAAGCCGTCAGTGAGAGGTGAAAATCTCACATCTGATAATAAACACTTCGTTTTCCTTAATAATTCTATTATAAATCTATTACTAAATTCATTAAGTTTTTCTTGAGACGTTATTCTCCATTTCTTGAAAGTAACTTTTTTAAGAAGGAAAATAGGCAGAAAGCAAAAGCGGGTCAATCATCTCTTTCAGCACTATATTCGGGAAACTAATTTTCGTTCATTCTTCGAAATTCTTCAATTTCAAAACTTCCTATCTTCTTCTTGTATATTTCCCTCCTTCCTCCGAAGTAAGGAATGTCTCATACAAGAGCATGATTTAATTCAACGTGCGAAGCCGCTGTTCTAATGCCATTCTTGACGATGCCCAGCGGTTTGTCAACCTGAGCTACCGCGGTACCGCAGATTGAAGCGGCATGCGATGCACCTGAGCGTCTGTGTGTCTCCACAGACTCTCATGAGAGAGGCCTGCCTGCTAGTCCCCAGCCAGCGCAGAGCCCGTCGTTGTGTGTTTTCCACAAGAACGCATTCACGTTGTTAAATAAACTAAAGTATCTGATACACAGACATTTACCGAGAGGTCATTCAAGCATGTAAATGAACACTACAAACCCCATCTCTTTCCCAATGAGAATAAAAGGATGCACTTTACATCTCTTCTAGTCTCTATGATGGAAAGAAGTTTTTAAATCAAAACAGAAATCACTTTCCTTTAGTTGGAAATTATGTAATTGTTTCTCCCAGGCATTATGATAGCACCAAACATTCCAAACTAGTTTATTAAAATCTTCCTTAATTTGTTCACTTTGCTATACACCTGAAACACAACACTGTAAATCAACTATACTTCAATTTTAAAAAAATCTTCCTTAATCTGAAAATGAGGCTTGTGAGAAAAAAGGTATTTTTTAAACTCTAGGCAGAGATGCCAATGCAATTGTAAAACCTATGTCCCTCTGTATTATAATACAAGTCACAAACGTACACACTTGAAACAAAATAACCTTGGGTGTATAGACTCACCATCTGTATGGGCTTCTTGTGGAGATCTCGTTCTGTTACCAACTTCTCTTGGTCAGTGACATACAGACCCTTCTGTGCTAAAGCCTGGATGACAGCGTCATGGCCCAAAAGGGGTTTGGCAGCGTCGCTCTTCAGAATGAGGCTCCCAGCGCGACAGTACAGTTCAGCCGAGAGAAGCAGATTCACAACAGGCGGCTTGATGTGTTCCTGGTCATACTGATCTGTGTAAAATGGCTCTCGAAGCTCCTCTGGCACATTTTCTACAAGATTAAGGGGAAACAATTTCTTACAAGGTTTTTATAAAAGAAACACAGTTTATCTAATAATCATTCATGTCTTAAAAGTTAAGATTCCTTCTAAAAATAACAATAACCCTTTAGCTGAAAAGATGATTTAGTCGACCTTGGCAGGTAATCTGGAACGAGCAAGAGAGAGAATTTTCCTTTACGGAAGATACGGTTCCGAGAACATTCTAAAAAGCGACTCTACCAAGCCATCAGGGAGAGACGTCTTCTGAGTCCGGGCAGTCTGCGGAAAGTATTCCCACGTGCATGCTGGAACACAGAGAGCGAGCTACAAGGCTCCGAAGAGCCCATTCCAGCGGATCCGCTCACATTCAAGCGCTCACGGTAACAGCTGCTTCCGGGCACCGCTAGGCCTCGACGTCTGGGAGTAGAAAATCCTTTGCCCAAAGCTGCCCGGCTCGCCGGCTGCCAAGCAGGACGCGCCCACTGCGCGCCGTCCCTCCGCCTCCCGCCGCCTCTGGCCTCTCCTTCCTGCTGGCCCGCGGAGGCTGCTGAGGGGCAGCTACAGCTGCGGTTCTCGGAGAACCACCCTTACAGGTCCCGAACGCCAGCAAGCCCTGTTTCCTCCGCCTTCCCACCGACCCCACCCCAACCCCAAAAAGCCTTCCTGGGCACCCAGCTGCTCCCTTCGAGCGAGACAGACAGGGCAGCTGGGCGATGGGACGGTCTCCGAGCTTCCCTCTGGCGGCCAGGCCATCGCCCGGGAAGAACGCCAGGCAAGGACGGGCGTCGTCCCCCGCGAGGAAAGGCGGGCATCTGAGCAGGAAGCTGGCGTAGAGCCACAGTCACAGAGCCTGGCAGCTCTGGCCCGACACCAGCCAGGCCCCCGCCTGCCTCCTCCGGAGCATGAGGGCTCGGGGCCACCCGCCGCCCATCGCGGCTTTGAGGAGCCTCCTGAACAGGCAGCTTCAGCGTGAGCCCGACGACGCCACAGCGCTCAGCCACGTCAGCCTTCCAAAAGGTGGACTCGCGAGTATTAATGTACTCCGTAGCAATTTTACCTTCAAGTTCTTGACAGGTCCTATCATTTAGAAAAATATTTTCATCAAATAACAGTATCATCATGATTGCACGTTCACCTTCTATATGAGTATGGTTCTGGGGAATTCAAGGATTTAGAAATAATCCTTACCCTCAAGGAGCCAGTAGTCTACAAATAATCGAGACAGACAGGTAAAGTTCAGCAATTCAGAAACTGGAGACAACACTAAGCAAGAAATGATCAAGGGGCTTCCCTGGTGGCGCAGTGGTTAAGAATCCGCCTGCCAATGCAGGGAACGCGGGTTCGAGCCCCGGTCTGCGAAGATCCCACATGCCGCGGAGCAAATAAACCCGTGCAGCACAACTACTGAGCCTGCGCTCTAGAGCCCGCGAGCCACAACTACTGAGCCTCTGTGCCACAACTACTGAAGCCCGCACACCTAGAGCCCGTGCTCCACAACAAGAGTCACCGCAGTGAGAAGCCCGCGCACCGCAACGAAGAGTAGCCCCCGCTCGCGGCAACTAGAGAAAGCCCGCGCGCAGCAATGAAGACCCAACGCAGTCAAAAATAAATAAATAAATTTAAAATGAGAAAAATAAAAGAGAAAAGAAAATCAGAGGAAGCATCAACTCCAGAAGCAAGATCATAAACTTAGTTTTACATATGCTGAGTTTGAAACAATAGCAAAAATACCCAAGTGGAAATATCCAAAAAGCAGCTGGGAATACAGGACTCTGGAAAGAGGTCAAGAGTAGATGTACCAATTTGGGATTTTGGAGACATCTAAAAATATCATCCTCATTTAATAATTGAAAACACTTTCCTTCCTTCATAGCTGCATTAACCAGTAGTGAGCCAGCCTTAAACTTAGCAGCTGCCTCAGCGTGACACATGAGCTCCGCTGTAATCTACAGAACACGGTGCTGGCGCTCACTTAAATTCTCGTATCACAGGAGCTAAATGGAAGCTACTCGTAGAGCAAATTTAAAGGGAAATTATTTGATTTGAAGACAATTATTATAAAATGTATACATAATAGATTTTTTTCCCCTATAACAATAAAAAGTGACTAATGTGGTGACTTGGTACCTAAACATCTGCTGTGCAAAGAAAAGTGACTGCTCATCATCAGGGTTGCAAACTTCACCGCACCTGTACATCCGCTTACATTTATTTACGGCTTTTACATCCATTCTCACACACGATCTTTATTACAACTTGGTGGAACTGTCAAATCAGACAATACACAGAAAAATATCAGGAATGTATAATACTTAAAAAGGGCTTTATGTGCGGGCACTGTCACAAACATGCATTCTGTCGTTCAATACTAACAACCCTCTTGTCCCTATTTTACGGATAAGGAACTCAAGAAAGGTTACCTTACCCAAGGACACATAGCTGATAAGTGCAGAGTCTTAGCTCTAAACCTTGTAGCTAAACAGATTCAAAAATAACAATGGTTTGCCAGGATCAACAGGCTGGAAGGTGGAAAACATACAGCTTAGGGGCTATTTTCATTTTATTATGACGAACCCACAAATCTAAGTGATGAAAATGTAAGTTTCAAAAAGATCTCAACGCAAGGAAAAGGGAAGGAATCCAGCAAGTCAAAGAATGTTTCAAGAATATGACAAAAACAGATTATTCCACCCCAAAAGAATGCAAAACTGCATACTGAGTATTGTAAAGTAGGTCACTTCTAAGAGCAAGTCTTCAGGAACTAAATATGCTTAAAAGAAGACTTCGAAAATGTCTATCGTTTTGCCAACAGTACAAGACTATCATTTGTTAGAAAACAGTTTGGACTTGTATCACATTTTTAAAACAAATGACCTGAAACCACATATTAGAAAATAAACAGGCAAAATCAAAGATAAGAGGTTTCACCCTGCCCCTCACCTCCAGAGTACAAGAAGGTAAGAAATTAATACTTCAAGAAACTGAAACTCCCAGAATTGCAAAGGATAAGAGACAAGTTTTTCTTGTGCACCAGGACTTAAGCAAGAACCTACCTTACTCACGTTATTATAAATCCTGACTAGAGCTAAGCTTTGAAATTAACAATCACCTGAAATGCTTGGGCACAGGCAGAGGGCACAGAAACAGTCTTGCCCAAGGCACTTTTCCATAAAGCTGACTTAGTACTAGTTGCATCCATGCACCAGCAAATGACACAGATTTCCTTAAAGCAGTGAATGGTCAGGGTGTAAGGGGAATGCAGTTCAGAAATATCAGCACTCAACCATGGGAACACTGCCTTATTTTCCAAATCTAAAAATTATGTCTAAGGCAATTACTAAGACAGAATTTGTGAGTTTCAAAAACTCCAAGTAAAAGTAAGCCCTACACCTGGAACTCTAAATTAACCAAAAGACACAAAAATGGTCAGTTAACATTTTTTTAAAAAATCATAGTACTGGTAATCAAAGAAAGTTACAATGAGACTTTGCCTATCAAAATGGCAAGTAATTTTTAAACCCACAGTTGACAAGGATGTATTAAAATGAGTACCTCACAGAAATCCAAAAAAAGAGGGGAGGGCTTCCCTGGTGGCGCAGTGGTTGAGCATCTGCCTGCCAATGCAGGGGATACGGGTTCGAGCCCTGGTCTGGGAGGATCCCACATGCCGCGGAGCAACTAGGCCCGTGAGCCACAACTACTGAGCCTGCGCGTCTGGAGCCTGTGCTCCGCAACAAGAGAGGCCGCGACAGTGAGAGGCCCGCGCACCGCGATGAAGAGTGGCCCCCGCTTGCCACAACTACAGAAAGCCCTCGCACAGAAACGAACACCCAACACAGCCATAAATAAATAAATAAAGCAAAACTGTCAACAAGTAAAAATAAACACTAGTATAAAAAAAAAAAAGAGGGGATATATATATACTATAGCTGATTCACTTTGCTGTAGAGTAGAAACTAACACAACGTTGTAAAGCAACTATACTCCAATAAAGATTAATTAAAAAAAAAAAAGAGTATCTCCTACATGACCAGAGGGCAAGGACCATAATTATTCCCCATAATACAAACCGTAGCATCTTAGTGCCTGATCATGGCGAGCACGAAATAAATATTTGATGAATGAAAATGTTATTATTTTTTTTTAATTTTAGTCATCAGTCTTGTCCTAAAGGGACTCCCAGATTTCAAATTTCCCCTCAACTCCCAGATTCTGTACTAGTAATCCTAATTTACTCCGAGTACCTGCTTTGAAAAACCTGACAGTTTTCCCCTAGGCCACTCTTTACTTCTGCAATAGTATCCCTCTCAAAACCAAACCTTTTCCAGTTAACCTACATTCACTACCAGCAGGAGGCAGCATGACAGAGTGGGGAAAACGGGCTTTGGATTTAAAAGCTGTGTCTTCCCTGACCCGGGACCGTGAGTACAGGAACTGCCTGTCCTGAGTTCGGGCTCCCCAGCCTGCACAGGTGTGCAGCCATGGTCGCTCCTGACTTCAAGTTCCTCCACCTCTGGGCCCACCACACCGCAGACGCTACAGGGTGCCACGTCTGTCCCTCAGGGCCTGGGCACCAGCTACTCCCCGGCCCCTCACCCTCCTCCCGCGGTCGGCCCTTCCCATCGGGAGCTCAGTCAGTGGTCATCTCCCAGATACACCTTCCCTGACCCCACGCAGTCGTCCTGTTTCAATGACTACTATCCCATAATATTTAGGTTAGCCTATTTCTACCCCCTCCCACTACAATGCAGCCTCGAGGAGAGCGGGATACTTTGAGACGCAGGGACCTCTCCTGAGCTCCAGGTCCTCACAACCCTTCACAAACCCCACACCAGAGCCTGGTTTCTCAGAAACATGGAAAGGGCGGGGGGGTCCGAGCGAGCTCTGTGGGGCTGGACTGAGATGGGAAGTGTCAGTGTGGACACATGGTGGTTGGCATGTATCTGTGACAGAGAGAGTCACACCTGCACGTGCGTGTTTCCTAGCTCTGTCTGCTAAATCCCAGCGGCAATAAGCCTCGCACCTATATCTCAGTTTCTAATACGCCTCCCATTAAAACGAACCAGGACTCCTCCAGAAATGGCTGTTTCCTCCCGGGCTGGAGCAGGAAAACTGCAAGATCAGCTAAGAACGTGTGTGTGTGTGTGTGTGTGCGTGTGCAAAAGCTAACAAATGATGGGACCATGTCAAAAGTTCACAGGATTCAGAAGGAGATCCCACTGACCAAACCTGAGACAATCTGAACATCAAAATAAATAATGACAATAAAAGATTAGAACCCACGGAATAAAACAAGAATGTCCACCCTGATGGAAACAAATAAATGAATAAGTATGTGAAAGAAAAAGAAGGGAAAACTCTTCTTTGTAGTGGAATACCAACTAAAAATGGGATAAAATAAATGGGATAACAACTGATTCAAGCAAGAATCATTCTGGATGCTAAATTGGTGGGTTTGATGAACAGGGTATTTCAAATTATCTCCCCACGAATTGCTTCTTAATTAAAGATGGAAAATAATAACTTTATAGCGGAGAGAAGTGGCAGATACCGCCTGAAGCGAGTGATCAAAGTCTGCACCACCAACTGAACGTACATCGCGTGTCCCCGACACAACCCACACTGAAAACACAGCACCTCTTCTGTGGTCGTCCCGCCAGGTTTGTATAACTTGAATCCATCAAGAAGACACGTTAGATCCAAATGAGGGACGTTCTATAAAATAACTGGCCTACAGTTTTCATAAGATAAAAATACATTTTAATAAAGGGAGCAAATCAACACTGCAGGCTCAGACATTTCGGGGGTACTGAGAACCTGGATTTCCTACTTCCTGACCCCCCCCTCCCCAGCATCTCGGTGCATGAGGGAGGATGTCAAGCGGTCTGATCCTGGGAGCAACAGAGGATAAGGAAACTGCGCTCTGTCTAGATACTTCTCCTCTGCGGCTGCCTAGCTGCCCAGCGGTTCATCTCTGGTGCCTCCCGGGCATCCCTGCCCAAGCCTCCTGAGGGACGCAGGGATGCGGCCAGGCAGGGGGCAACGAAGCACACCTGCTGCTGGAGAGACAGGTGATGGAGGTGGCAGGGATGAGGGGGTGCGAGGGCGGGTCAGCTGGAGGGGAGCAGGGAGGGAAGGAGGGAGAGTAGAGAGTAGGTGGTCAAAGGACAAGAAGGAAGAAAGCCAAAGAAGACGGGGTGGCACCAGGGGACGGGAGCGGGGCGGGGGTCGGGAAACGTCTCCGGTTACTGGGTCTCCATCACTTCTTGTCTGGGGCAGGGGTCTGTGTACTGTTCCTTCAGACTGTCTAGGTTTTCTTGTTGGGACACTGCCCGCAGCCACACCAGAATCTCGTCGTCGTCCCAGTCATGGAGCCCAGGGGCGGAATGAGGGCCCAGCGTTCCAGAGAGGGCAGAGGACCACGAGGCAGGAGGTGGCCCAGGTGGAGCCTGCAGGGAACTGCCTGCTTGTGCCAGGGGCACCGGGCAAAGACAGTGCCCAGGGCAGGGGCCTACCACCCAGCTCAGCAGGCAGCTGGGGCGCTGAGGCTTCACCATGTCCGTATCACGGGAGACAGAGACAGACCGAGACGCCGTTCCAGGTTAAGGAGCCGACGGAGACAAGCCTACCAAATGTGATGCCCGATCCTGGACTGCATCTTGGAACGGGGAAAAGCAGCAACACGGGACATCAAGACGACGGCAAACCTGAACAGGGGGTGTGGACTAGGTAATACGGGGTCCAAGTTAAATTTCCTTATTCTTATAATTTTACTGAGATTACCTGAGGCTTATCGTTCATCTCTCATCAGGAGACAGCCTGAAGTATTTAGGGGTAGAGGGTACAATGTCTCTAATTCTTTCCCAGACAGCTCAGAAAACATTATGTGTGTGTGTGTGTGTGTGTGTGTGTGTGTGCGTATATACAGACACACACGGATTTGTGTGGGGGAAGGGGAAGGGAGAAAATGGGACAAAAGGTTAACAACTGGTAACCCTGGGGAAAGGGTATGCAGGAATTCCTTGTACTATTCTTATGCATTTGAAATTACGCTGAAGAGAGTCATGAACCTCAAAGTGCCCCAAATCAATCTTCTCCCCAAGCGTAATCATTCCCGGGGTTCCCTGCGTCACAGAAGTACAGCGGCATCTAGGCGTTGTCCCTCAAGCCCCAGACCAAATCCATCACCAAACCCAGCCCAACCCTCCCCTTCTCGCAATCTCAACTCCCACCTCCTGGTCCTGGCTCTCGGAACTTTGCACCTGCACTACTGCATTACTCCTCAACTTGTCTTTGCAATGCTCACACCTGTCCCCACTCCAAACCATTCTCTACTGGAGCCAGAATCTGCTTCCTTCCCGTGGGCAAACTTGAGCAGGTCACACACCCTGCCAGACCTCAGGGTTTTCGATGACCTCTGCTTCTTTAAGGACTCAAAGCCTTCCTCTGACCTACAAGAAAGACATGCCCTGCCCCTGGCGGCCCATTCAGTTCCTGGAACCACGCACGCTCCCTCCCCCCGCAAAGCCTTTGCACATTCTCGTCACCACTGTTCACATGCTCTTCCTCCCTGTTCTTTCCTCCCTTCCAGATTCTCGGGGGCCAGTGATCCATTCAGTTTGGTCCAATAAAGGGAAAGAACAGAACAGTTATCCTGCCTTTCCTGTACCTCAGAAAATGCACTTTTACTTCCGAGGCTATCCAATTCTGTTATAAAAGATGCTTAAGTTTGTAAAATATATGTGAAACCTTTTAAGATATGTGAGGTAAAGACAAGTAGTAGTAAGCAAAAAGTTGTTAATCACGGACAGAACTCAAAGAATTTACCAAATAAAGGTTAAGTGGTTAGCAGCATATGTATGTTAAACATAGTAAGGAATGGAAAAACCAGAAGATACCTAATATTCATGAGGTCCCAACGTGCTAACTATTCATGATACACAAGATACACCAGGCAATAAATATTCATGATATATTAAATATACATGAGGCTAAACAAACAATAGGCAATGAACCCTAAATATACATGAACACTTAAAATTCATGAATGCTTAACTGGGCCACCCATCAGTGACACACATTCTGGCCTGCGTGTGCTCTGCCCAAGGCGCACAGGACCCAAGCCTATTCATCAGGCTTCCCGACAAGCCACAGCTGCGGCAGGCATGCATGTCCTCTGCGTCTCTGATGGAGCAAGTGTGCGGCCTTGTGTCACTGTGGGCCTCCTTGTTCAAACCTCAGCGCTGGTTGTTGCAACCGCACCATCTGTGGGCAAGGCTGATGGAGCACAAAGAACGAGGTGTGGTGTGCTGCAGGATTCGGGGAGGGTGTGTTAATTCACCCCACCTTTCTTTGCCCTCGCTTCTCACTGTAAACCGATTTAACAATCCCTGTGATTGAAGCTCTCTGAGTTTGTCTGTGAATATTCCTGCTCCGTGACCTCCAGGGTGGCTGCCCGGCAGTTCGCTGTGGAAACTTCTCCCCCAGGGCACCCAGACATTTAATACAGGGAAGAGAATTCCCACTAACAAACAAAGAAGCCGTGACACAAAGAGAAATAACGAGACATTAAGTGCCTCCTGGTGGAAGTACACAAACCTATGGAGTATGCAAAAAAAAAAAAATCAAACTGTAATCTGTACAATTCTCTATATTTAGCTGTCAATGTATAAGAAATACAGGGGACAAAAAGAAACCTGTTAAACAATCTCATGGCGATCCAGGCCGTGGGAAATGACAGGACAAATACTATGGTTTCTCCAGTAAGTAAACTGTAAGGAAAACAAAATTAGATGGAGGGGGAGCCGATATATTTAAAAAACTTAGAGACACATACCAAATTGCAAAGGCTGGCCCCTATTTAGATACTGACTGGAACAAATGAACTGTAAAACAGAAAAGTGAAAACAAAAAGATGACTGGTGACGTGGAGCAGTGTGATGCTGGCAGCACCACGGCAAAGTTTAAAAAGGGAGCGCCTGGGGACTTCCCCGGCGGTCCAGTGGTTAAGACTTCACCTTCCGAGGCACGGGGTGCGGTTCGATTCCTGGCTGGGGAGCTAGGATCCCACATGCCTCCGGGCCAAAACAAAAACCAAAACATCAAACCGAAGCAACACCGTAACAAACTCAATAAAGACCTTAAAAATGGTCCACATCAAAAAATCTTAAACAATAAATAAATTAAAAAAAATAAAAAGGGAGCCCCTGGCTGCCGGAGACACTAGTATGTTTACAGATGCAATGACACCACGTCGGGGACTTGCTTTAAATAGCCGGCGGCTGGGTCGGGGGTGAGCCGCCGGCCGCGGAGGTCAGACGCGGGATACAGGGAGCTCGCTGTCATCGTAGCTGTTTGGGATGTGCCATCGTCACATGGCTTTGTCTGCTTGAAGAGGAAGGAGGAGGCGGGAGAAGGGCAGAGAAGTTTCTCTGAGGAGCCCTGGGTGCCGTGGGAAAGGACGTGAGAGAGGGCGGGGCGCGGGAGGAGGGCTTCCCCCCCTCTCCGCCACCGCCGCCGTCCGCCGACCCAGGTGCGCTTTCCGTGCCGCAGCGAACACGCCCCGGCCGCCCCGCCCGCTTCGCTCCCCTGCTTCCCCTCCACACCTTCTGCCGAGCTGCGAAATCCCGAGGTGCCTCCGGCCGCGCCTTCACCCCCCAAGCTGGGCCTCCTGTGCCGCTTCCTCGCTTCCCCTCTGGTCACTCTCTGCGGCTCTCCTGTCTTGGGGGCCTCCCCACACTCTCCCACGGGGTGACTGGCACCTACCCACCCTGTGTGTCTCCATCACCACCTCGCCTCTCATCCCCGAGATCTTCTGAGCCCCACCTGAGGGGGACTCTTCAAGGGCCCAACGCACACCCCACCGTCTCGGCGGTGCTCTGTCCCGCCCTCTTTCCTTCGCACACACAACCTGGCCCTCTCCCACTGTTCTGTTCCCCAGTAAGGAAAATCAGTCTTCACACGCCCCACAATATCATCAGGTCTTACCTTTGACGCGCATCCACTTCCTTCCGTATCCATCCACCTTCAAGCCGCTGCCACCTCTCACCTGGTCGGTAACAACTTCCTAACTGTTCCCCCTTCACAACCCTTCGTCTCCCTCCAATGCATTTCCTGCTCTGTATCCAAGAGATCTTTTTCCTTGTTGTGGCCAAATACACGTAACATTAAAATCACCATGTCAACCATTTGTAAGTGCACTCCCAGAGATCTTTTGAGAAACAGTCTTCCAACAACATTACCAAGTTTAAAACACAAACTGAGTGGCTCAGGGTCCAGGAGAGAAGGAGATTTTCCACTAGACCTAGGCTTTTACACCTCTGGACTTTTGAATCGGTGCCTGTCTCACCTCTTCAAAAACTATTAAGTGTCAAAAGTAAAATTTCAAGAACTTATAATCAAGACCTCTAAAGTCTATGTTAAAAAAAATGGAGGTAGCGAAAAAAGAAAAAAGGTTATTTCTGCTGTTTCAAAATCTGTTACAATACAAAATTCTACAAAACGCGTAAATTAGAGAAAAATTTACAAGCCAGCACCCTCGTCATATGAATGTCATAAAACAAAAAGAATGGAAAACAAGAAGACAGTTGAAAGAGAATCTTGAAAGTAGCAATAAAATGCCAGCAGACAAAAATGAAACCATCTACTTTGAAACGTTCCTTTGCTGAGGACAAATGTCTTTTAAAGTATTTCAAACATTTCAAATATTTTTTATTCCAAGAGCCTAAAGTACTTAAAATTTCCTTGTAACTCCCATTTAGAGACAAAATGGTTTGAAGGAGAGGGCTGGGAGTGGGAGTGGGGGTAGATTCAAAATAACTTTTCAAGATCATACACACATGTTCCCAGGAACCTATATTTGTTAAATATGGAGTAAGGAGACGAACACTTTTTCAGTGAACTGAAATTCTATTTCTTTATCTCAAAAAACCAGTTTCAGGTGCTTCATAAACACGACTAGGCCTAACACTCAGGGTGCGACCGTGACGGTTACAGAGGGACTTCGGTTTTCTCTCTAGTGCTGGAGTCCCAGCCTCTGTTTTATTTTTCCCAGTTCATAATTGAAAAAGTTTATTTTTTTTTAATTTTTGAATTGTATTTTATTTATTTTTGTATACAGCAGGTTCTTATTAGTCATCGGTTTTATACACATCAGTGTCTACATGTCAATCCCAATCGCCCAATTGATCCCACCACCACCACCCCCGCCCCCACTGCGGCTTTCCCCCCTTGGTGTCCATACGTTTGCTCTCCACATCTGTGTCTCAATTTCTGCCCTGCAAACCGGTTCATCTGTACCATTTTTCTAGGTTCCACATATATGTGTTAATATACGATATTTGTTTTTCTCTTTCTGACTTACTTCACTCTGTATGACAGTCTCTAGATCCATCCACGTCTCTACAAATGACCCAATTTCGTTCCTGAAAAAAGTATTTTGAATAAAAAGAATTCTTTGAAATTATTAAAGAAATACAATCCCATTCCACAATGGGAAACAGAATATCCAAAAGCAGCCTAAGTGTGAGATGGATCAATTCATGTTTCAATGTATACGCTTTTTCTTCTAAAGAAGGCAAAACAAATGCTTATTATCATGACTATTTGGCAAGCAGGGGAACTGAGACAAAGACTTTAGGAAAAAGGCCCCCCAAAAGGGAGCAGGTGGTAGAAGGAGAGCTGGAAAGACACTACAGTGTTGGGGTGTCGCCCTTTAACCCAGAATGTTACATTGATGCAGAATCCGTGTTTAAAAAGGAGAGATCCTGCAAGGCACAGGAAGGAAAGTGCTAAACGTGATCAGTGAATACAATTATTATCTCAGCAGAAGCACCACACTGTGACTACTAACAAATGTGTAATATTAATTTAAAGATCATTATTTGTAATTTACCAATAGAAAAGGTCCATGAACTAGGACCTAAAAAACTAGATCCACTGGGGTGGGGGGTGGGGACGACCCTGAAATGACAGACCGATGCTAAATATTTCTGTACTAACTAATCAAATACAAACAGGTTTGCTGAAGAAAAATTAAATATACTTTTAAATTCCACAAAAAACAAAAAATGTAAGACTTACTTTTGAACGGTTTTCACGCTTTCTTTGTGCCTTCACTTCCAGTATTATACTACAAAACTGTAATGAACTCTAGGCACAGAGGTATAACACAGAGGTCAAAATACAAACTTTAGTATCATAAAGGTTTTGACTCTAATTTTTGTTCCACCATCTACAAGCTGGATGATCAAGGGCAAGTTATTTAACCCCTCTAAACCCATTTCCTCTTTTATAAAAAGGGCAAACTGTCATATTTCCTAAATTCTTATTTTCCATTTGAATATCTGTGAAATCAGGACATGTAACAAATTTGTACTTCAATGTCCAAAAAACCTTTTTAAATTGAAGGTGTATCTCACAGTCTTCATAGCAGTGATTCTTAAGCTGGGGTCGTATTGGCCCCAGGAGACACTGGCAATGTCTGGAGACATTGCTGGGTGTCACAACTGGGGAAGAAGTAGGAGTGGGGAATACCACTGTCACCTAGTGGGTAGAGGCCAGGATGCTGGTGAAATCCTACAATGCATAGGACGGCCCCCTCAACAAGGAAGGAGCCAGCCAGAAGTTCTGCAGTGGGAAACCCTACCTTAGAGTGGCAGACGAAGAAATAAAATAGTATCTACTTAATAGGGTAGTTCTCAGGATTAAAATAAGGCATATAAAATGTTCAAAACTGTACTTAACACGAAGTATGTGCTCAATAAATCATAGTAGCTTTTCCAAAACTCCAACGTGCTTAGGATAATTTATTTATCTACTAAACAAATACCAAATTCCCTAACGTGGTCCTTCAAACAATCCCAAGTTACCTTTCAAGCTGCATCTCCCACTACTCATCACACAAACCTCCTCCAATCCTACTGGGCTATGTTGTTGCACTAACGGTACTCGGGTTCGGAGCTCTGTGCCGGCACACAGACCACGTGCTCCACCCGCCACCCGTATTTGCCACTCAGGCATGGTTTAAATACCTGTAGCCTTTGACACTGTTAATAAGACCACCCGCCTGGAAACTTTCTCCTTCCAGGGCCTCAGTGTCTTTACACTTTCTTAATTCTCTTCCTAACTCTCTGCTCTAATTCCACCTTCTTTTCCTCAGCCTCCTCCCAAAACTAGTCTAAGTGTTCACCACCCTAGATTCTGTCTCAAATCTTTTCTGTCGCTCTACGGTGTCATCTCCTTCTGATTTCAATCACACTTTATACGCAGAAGATTCCCAAATTGCTATTGTGTAGCCTCACCTGGTCAATCATGCTCCCTACCCACATTTACAGCTACCTACCTTACTAGATTTCTCAGATAAGGCATCTGGCCAACACATCAAGCTTAAGGTTCCCCAGAACAAAGCCGACTTGCCATTTAACTTGCTGCTTGCCATCTCTGCCAGCGGCACTGGACTCACCCTTCCCAGTCCCCAGATCTCAAAAGCTCAAGTAACCTCATTCTCCTCGCCACCTCAGGGGGCCTCATCCTCCCCCCATGCACCCCGAATTCAGTCATTTAGAAACACTAGGGATTATACCTTTGCAATGTTTTTTCTACCTTTTGCCTCTTTTCCATTAATTTGACTTCTCCCCAAACAGCACATGGTAAAGTGGGAGGCCTGAAATCAGGTTCAGAACACAGCACCATAAGCTGGGTGGCTTTGAGTGAGTCCCTAACCCTCTGGGCCTCATTCCCTCATCAGTAACACTGGAGTGATGGACAGTTTCCACCTCTCAAGGCCATCATGATGATTAAAATGAGATGATACATGGAGAGTGACCGACACACAGTAAGTACTCAATAAATATTAGCAGCATTTCCGCGCGGCTGCTTCAAGCTCTCACCATCTCTTGCCCAGACTCCTACGAGAACTTCCCAAACAGGCCTCTCTGCAATCAGTCTCTCTTAACCAGAGTGCTGTCCGCTGACAGCACATCCTTCACACGTGCATGAGAGTCAGGTGTGAGACGGGATTTTGAGAAAACGTGTTGGGATATATAAAGAAATGAAATAAGGGGTATTTAAAATAGCAGATGATTTTATATTCTCCTATATGTTTTGTAGTTTGTATCAAACTACACTGTATGAAAGGGAGAATGATAGTTGATAAAGTTGAAATGATAAAGTGACACTAGGAATTGGGTCTTAAGCTCCATGTTTCGAACTCCAAATGCTGGGAATTCCCTGGCAGTCCAGGGGTTAGGACTCAGTGCTCTCACTGCCATGGCCTGGGTTCAATCCCTGACTGGGGAACTGAGATCCTGCAAGCCTCACAGAGTTGCCTCCAAATGCAAGACTTTAGTAAGGAAGAAGGTCATAAAAGGGTTTGCACCCACCATTTTCCCCAAAGCACTTAAAGCAAACTCAGTAATATCACTGCTAGATGGGTTAAGCTGTTCAAATACAGCAGACACAGCACAGTTTAACTTCCCCCCTTCCGCAATTTGCTTAAAGTATCTATTTGGTTTACAGATTAAAATTCACCTAAACAAACTTATTCTTCATTTGATCAAAACCGTACCTGCATTCTTCCACAAAATAAACTATGAAGATTTGAGCTATGTGGAATATTTTTAGTGTAAAGAAAAAGAATATGATTCCAAGCTCTGACAGAAGACTTCAAATTAAGTAAATACTCCATTTGCTTTCTAGGTACTACAATGCTAGCGCTTTATTTACTTTTTATAGTTCAGTAACTTCATTCTGTGCCCAAAATTGATTTCTAGCTATCATTTTAAATGAATTGTCCAACATAGGGTTTAAAATTGACTTCTTTTTAATATGTCAAAAGTTAGAAACTTTCTCACAGAAAAAGACTAAATTGGTGACTGAGGACCGGACATGTCATCATTAAAGAAGCGATTTTAGTAAATCATAACTTTAATTTGGGCTAATGTTCTGAATGATTAGCTGAACACCACCAGCAATACCTCTGAAATATGTTGTCTACTATCATCTGCCATGTAACAGTGTCTGCAGCAAATGCACAAAATTTACATCAAAAGAAATGAAACACGACATTGTTTCAACTCACTCCATATAAATTTATACTTTCAAATACTGTTGATTAAATAATAAACAAAATGCACAAAGATAACATTCTTAACAATATAATTTCTCGTTACTAAGTGACTCTTAAGGTCTTCTGAGCTTATTTTCATTCCATTTTGAATATGACTTTCATCCACTCTGTTGCCAAGACAACTGCAAGTACCAACAACGTTCACCTAAGCCATTTGAGAGTGTGTTAAGATCTGCCCATCCTTTAAAGAAAATAAATCAATAAGACTTCTAACACGTACTGTATGCCCATTCTGCACACTGGCAGATGAGAGGCTTACTCTGCAGAGCAGGGTAAACAGCGCAGACTTAAGAGTCAGAAAGACCTGCACTGGCCCGCAGGATCCACCGCTCGCCAGATGTTTAACCTTGAGCAAATTCATCTGAGCTTCTTCCCTCACCTGCAAAATGAGGACAATATCTTTCTAGAGGGATGCTGTGGGAATAAACGAAGCAATGTGTTTGAGGTATCGGGCATACAAGAGGCATGCCTGCCCTCACCAACGCCATACCCTTTAGGCAGACAATCAAATCAAAGCTCACGTCTGCCCGTACTAAAACTGTGACCGTGGGGAAGTTGTTTAACCTCTCTCTGCACTGGCGTCCTCTCTTTTTTAAATGGGGAGTACGCTACCTACATCACAGAGCTGCTGTAAGTCCCGAACATACAACATAATGCAAAGCATCTAGCGCAGTGCCCAGGCACAACACACATTCCACTGACACTGTTTCTTCCTCTTCTCTTCTTCGCCAAGTGTGTTCAACACTTGTTTCTCAAGTGGTCCAGGATCTAGTAACCTTGCCTGACAGGCATCCAGAGAGTAGGCCGTTTTCTGGTTAGGAACCCTTGTGAATCCAGGGCAACGTTGTGACATCTGTACTACAAGTTTCCTCTCAGTTTCAGAAGGAAAGAAAATATTTTTGCTATTCCCTCTGCCTTCCATTTTGTACACACTGCTTTTCCACAGAGGTCACTATATCAATTTTACTCTTTCCATCTTTTCTAAATACTTAAATAGGGACTTCCCTGGCAGTCCACTGGTTAAGACTTCGCCTTCCAATGCAGGGGGTGCGGGTTCGATCCCTGGTCGGGGAGCTGAGATCCCACATGCCTCCCAGCCAAAAAACCAAAAACATAAAACAGAAGCAATATTGTAACAAATTCAATAAAGACTTTAAAAAATGGTCCACATCAAAACAAAATCTTTAAAAAAAAAACCCCAAAACTTAAATAGCTTTCATTTCTCTTCTAAATGGATATTAGCTTCAGTATGCTGCTTAAGTTAAAACCAAAATACATCAATTATTTTCACCACCGATATCAGTGGTGCCAGAAAACAAAAATATACTAACACTTTGTGTTTCCTCCGAGCTGTTACTCTACACATTTAGTTCCAAAGAAATCTTTAAAATCTAAATTATTTCAAAATAAATGTTTTATTATATTTACTCCTGATGCTAGTTTTAAAACCTTTAACATCAGGACTTCCCTGGTGGCGCGGTGGTTAAGAATCCGCCTGCCAATGCAGGGGACACGGGTTTGAGCCCTGGTCCAGGAAGATCCCACATGCTGCGGAGCAACTAAGCCCACGCGCCACAACTACTGAGCCCACGCGCCACAACTACTGAAGCCCGTGCACCTAGAGCCCATGCTCCGCAACAAAGAGAAGCCACCGCAATGAGAAGCCCACGCACCGCAACGAAGAGTAGCCCCTGCTCGCCGCAACTAGAGAAAACCCCGCACGCAGCAACGAAGACCCAACGCAGCCAAAAATAAATAAATAAAACCTTTAAATAAATATTTAAATATTTAAATAAATAAAATATTTATTAATATTAAATTAATAATTAAATTAAATAAATTAAATATTTAAATAAATATAAATAAATAAAATCTTTCTACTTCAATATCAAAGCATGATAATTCAAATAAAACAGAAGCTGTCATAAGCACAAAATCACTGTAACGTGAAGTTTCCCTCAAAACTAATTCAAATAGTTTTCTAAACACTGAGATTCATTTGCTAGTTAACTAAATATGCAGCCCTGATAGTCACCTATGTATGTATCCAGCTGTGTATGTTTAAACAGTAAGAATGAATTAAAACATTTACCCACAAATTTTCACGGTCCTAAAGTTGGAAATAAGCCATCCTCTTCCCCTCAAAAAAAATAAAACAAAAAAACCCCTGTATTTAACATCCGGAGAAAAGTTTGTAAATACTAAGAAACTTCTCAATAAATATTTTACACATCCAATCTTTATGACCTAGGCCACAGAAATCTTACAAAATAACTCGAAGTTATCAGATTAAATTACCTTCCAGGAGCATCTCCACATGAGAAGGTAATGCTTCCAGAGCTCCACAACATGGGCTCCTAAAGCAACAGCTAAGGAATTACAACAGGAGGCCTTTTTCCTGTCATTTTGCAAAGACTGGGTAAAGGTGGGAGTGTCTGACGCCTACTGTCCTATACAATTTGTGTCAACAGCACATGCCCTCAAAAAACTCTTCTATTAAAAAAAAAAAATCCCACAGTAGGGAGTTGTTGTTTTTCTTAATTTATGAAGCCAAAATGTTTGGGAAAAGGAATGTGTCTGCACACGAAGTAAAAATAGGACGTGACACTCAGCAAGCTAAATATTAAATAGCTGGTTTAATAGAGCCTGAAACGTGTACGGGAGGACACGGGCTTCAAAAATGACGACAAAAATTAATACTGCGCTCCGACAGAGGCCACGGTGCAGTCCACGGATCCTGAATCGCAGCCATGGTTACAAATGTCAAAATCAATGTAGTCTGTGTGCCATCCACCTCTTTCCAATAATAACGAAACCAACTCAGATTTCTCGGTGGTGTAATCACAACTATGACTGTGGGGGAAATGAATGCAGCACAATGAGGAAAATACCACAAATTAAAACCACCCCATGTAAAAACATGACAAAATTGGTCACTGGGAGGGGGAAAAAAAAACCCACCCACTTTTGCTATCCAATAAAAGAAATCTGGCTGCATCCCACCTGCCCAAATCAAGGGCTCCTGATTGAAGAGCAAACCTGCGTTATCCCCCCTCCTTTCTTCTCCCATCGCGTCCCCGAGCCTGTGCGCGGAGACACGCGCGAAGGGGACCAGAGGATGGGAAACAAAACGGGGACGCGCGCAGCCTGCGGGGACGGAGGGATGGAGGGATGGGGGGCGGGCACCACGTACCTGTCCCGAAGGCCTTGGCCACCAGCCAGGCCAGATTGCAGGCGATTTTGGCCCTGGAGAAGTCATAGTGGTCGAAGGGCTTGATGGCTGGAACAATGAACGTCCTCCTCCCGTCCCGGGGGTCCGCAGCATCCCCCATCTTCACGCGCTCGGGGCGCCGGCCCGCCCTTCACATGGTGCTGCCGGCCGCGGGGTAGGCGCTGGGGGGTGGGGGTCGGGGTCTGGGTCCGGGCCGGGATCCGGGCCGCTCAGAGCATCGGCCCCGCGCGCCCGGCCCGGGATGAGGCGGCGCCGCGTCCGGCCGTCCCGCGAGCCTCCCGCGAGCGCGCGTGCGGGCGCCTCCCCTTTGTCTCGGCGCGGCCGGGCCCGGGCGCGGCGGGGGCGTCCTCAGCGGTCACGTCGCGGGGGCCGTCCCGCCATCGCGCCGCCCGCAGCGCCGCCCTCCGCTCGCGGCCCTGCCCTCGGGGCGCCCGCCGGCCGGAGCGCGGGGCCGCTGGGACTCGCCGGAGACGCGGCCGGGGGACTCGAGCGGCCCCCACCCGGCGCAGCCGGAGCCGCCGCGGAGAACGTCAAAGTCCCTGCGGCGCGGGCGCCGACAGCCGTCCCTCCTGGCACCCGCTCCCCGCCGCCGCCGCGCTGCCGCCCCGCGCCCTCCGCCTTGTGGACGCCGTCAGCCCGGAGCTCGGGCCCCGCCCGGCCAGCCCTGCCCCGCGCTTCCCCTGCGGCCGCCCGCGCTGTAGCCGCCTCCGCCGCCGCAGCTGCGGTTTTCCAGCTGCCGCACTGGACCGAGCGGCGGCGCGGGTCTGCGCATGCGTCCTCGCGCGGCCCGCCCCGCCCGCCGCCCCGCGGGGGTCCAGGCGGCCCGCGGAGCATGCGCGGTGGCGGCGGTGGCTCTGCTGGTCAGCCGAGTGCACATCGTGGCGTCCTGGCCCGGCGTGAGGCGGCCGCTGACCCTGCTGGAGAGGCGGGGAGGGAGGGGGAGACGGGCCTCGCTGTGGCTTTCGTGTTTTCGCGACGCAGTGCTGAGGCACAGAGAACTGATGTTTAGTAAAATGCTTATTCGGTGACACACGCTTTGCTGCCAACTTGTGCCTAAACAATTCCATCTAGTCCTCGAAGTAACCCGAGGGGGTGGGTGTGATCGCTGGTTGACCACAAAGGTATAGAGGTTAACGTGGGGTGATTAAGTCACACGTGGGGCTTGACCACGATTGAGGATCTGGGAAGCTCCGCACCGGTGTTGATTTCACGACTTCAGGATACTTTACTCCATGCTCTCCACTTAAATGTCCTCTCTCGGGAGGGGGCACATCCATCAGCGCCTCCAAACAAAGCGTCAGTTCCTGCACGGAGCCAACCGCATGACCTGGCATCCACAAGCCCTTGTGGCTGCATTTTGTCAGAGCTGCTCCGTTTTCCCGAAGGGGCGTCTTCTCAGATGTCAGTGTCCTGGCTCGGCCGTACTCCTTCTGTCCCTTTGGCTCACTCCTACTCGGCCCGCAAGGCTCTCACAGGAATCACCTCCTCCTGGAAGCCTTCCCTGACAGCTCTTGATCCTCCCGGTCAGGGCTGCCAGGCAGGTGCTCTCCTGTTCCCAGAGCACCGTGTTCTTGTTCTGTCCCAGCTCTTGCACGTACTGTACATGCAATCATCTAGGACTTGTCTGTCTTCCCACTGATGACAGCGTCTATCTCCCGCACCCGTGTAGGGCCCAACCCATAGTACTTGCTCAATTAATGTACAAGGACTCGGGATGGATATCATTGTAGTTCACTCTTGTTGAGCTTATTTAACTCAGAATTCCTCACATTATCTCCTTTCAATACATTATTGACTTTTAATTGTCCAACCCTGTGTATCCTCATTTCACACACATACAAAAAAAGGAAAGCTCAGAAAAATTTGAAAATTACCCCAGATCACACAACTAGTAAACTGGTTGACCCAAGATTTGAACCCAGGACTGTCTTACTGCAAAGCCCATGCTTTAACTACTAGGGCTTCTCTGGTACTCCCTGCCCTTAAGATAGAAGCAGGACATATGAAGTATGGGGGGTGGGGAGGGGGTTTTGGACCCTACTATCTAAAAGGGCAGCTCCACTGGCAAGCAGGCCCCTTTGATCCCTACAGATACTCCCCCGGAACCTAGTAGGGCATTACAGATAAACCTACTAACAATAGGGGCTACAAAAAGAAGACAAGAATAATACACCACAGGGTGGTTGATGTCATTTTTCAATGAGTGAATGAATATTAATAAAGTATTTCTCATGGGCCAGGCCTTTTGCTAGATCATTCAGGGGATAATAAAACTAGCATATGAATGATAGTTGACACAGCCCATTCATATGATAACTACCTTAATTCTCACATCCATGCTGTGAAATAGGCGTTATTACTATCTTCCAATTCTAGATACAGGACTGAGGATCTGAGGGATTAAGTTGCCTGGGCAAGATTTCATGGCTGATTCATACCTGGGGCTGGCTTCAAAAACAAGCACAGGTCTTCTGGCTCCACTCCCAGGGTTCCTTTCCCTGTGCCTGTTCCCTCCCCAGATTATGGAGGTTGACATGTACATAAGTAAATACAATACAATGATGTAAGTGCACATAAAGTGCAGAGGGGACATCCGGATAGAGGAATCGGGGGTTCCGTAGAGACTCTGTTAAACCAAATGCACTCTGTTGAACCAAAGTTCACCTTCAATGAAATCCTAAAGTGACAAGGCAAATTAAGAGAAACCTATATACTGGAAAGGTTGAAGAGAGACACCAAAGCATTTCACCAGTCACCGTGACCATCTGCAAACAAATGCAAGATTCTCAAGGCCAGAAACCACGCCCAACCAACTCTATGCTGTGTCTGTGACCTAACACAGTGCTTCACTCACACAGGGTGCTGGGTGAATGCTTGTTGAATCTTACGGAAAACAATTTCAACCTAAATAAACACAATGAGGAAGAGAAGGGAGCACAGACAGTTGTTCTGCTTGTCCTTTGATTCAGTGGTGATGCATTTAGTAGCGATGGCATAACTATGACCCCAATTGGGTAGGAGTGTGTGTAGGAATGGAAAACAAAAAAATGCCTACACAAAGAGTAGCTTTTACTTTCAGGGAGGCTGTGAAACTTGGGGTCATAGTAGGAGGCTATTATTAACAGAGAAACACCCTGAGTACAAAGGAGGAGGATTTACTTTCAGGGAGACAGACACTCTAATAGGGTGCTCTTTGTGATACCTTCCGAATGATCCCTTTCAACAACTGGAAATCTCTGCAGAGGACCGCTGTCAAAAAGAAACGCTCTCCGCGGCTTTCTTGAGGTATCTGGCTTCATTAAAGAACAGAAACAAAACCCAATGATTCTTTGGGCCACCTTGTCCAACTGCACAGCCATCCCTCTATTTTTTATCTCCAGGCTTGGAATCTAGCCATCAGGCCACAGTTACACTATTCCTACATGTCTATTCCTCATCCTCTCTGTTTTAAAAGTTGATCTCCTTTCTCCTGGAAAATCCACAGTGTCAGCCAGACTTCCTTCCTTGGGGCCGTCCTCCATTTCTCTGTCTTTGGATAGACTCATACATTTATTCATTCATTCATAAGCCAATATTGATTGAGTACCTGCGTGCTGAGGCTGCAGTGTCGAACAAGACAGCTGAGAAAGCAAATTTTGAATGGGAAAACTGAGAGATCTCGGGGCCTGGGCAGCCCAGCTCTCCTCCCGTTGTCATGATTACATCTTCGTAGGCTCAAAGCCTTGGTACTTCACCCACGGAAATCTTCATTGCGTCCCCTCGGAAACAGAGAAACACTAAACACTACACTACACTAAGCACTACACTAAGTGCACGTTATTTCTTTAACTGAAGGCGTGTATTCACATACTGTCATCCATGTTCAATTAGTTACACTGACAGGAGCTAACGCTTATTGACACTTTCTGGGTATCAGGCCCTGCTCCACATACATTAACTTTTTTAACCTTCACCACAGCCCTATTTTCCTCATTTGGCAAATGGAATAACCAAGGTACAGAGGACTTAAGGAGGTGCTGGAGACCTTATGTTATTTTGAAACTCAAGGAACTAGAATAAGTCACCTTTGAATCATCCAAGTTAAGAATGACCGGCAGGGTTGCGGTAGGTTTAAAAAGGACAAGAATGCTAAGCTAACCGATGACAATAAGAGGTTAAACTGGCTGAAGTATAGCCGCAGCTGATAAACCAAGCTGGGGTAGAAGAGTGTGGGCCGAATGGCGGGCACTCCATCATTTCTAGACACGGTTGTGGTTTTCGTCCGCAGAGCTAACAGAGTTCTACAAGGATTACCTCATCAACCTTCACAACGACTCCAGCAAGGCCTGTGCGGTCTGAGGCCAAGTGTGGAGCTGCAGCAGCTGAAACACTGGGATCCCCGAAACCTCCTAGCGGGGCGGGAGGTGAGTCAGTGTCTAAACCCAACCGTGAAGCCTGGCCCTCAGCTTCCCAGGGGCGGCCCTCCCGTTTTCCAGATCCCTAAGACATTTGTCCTTTATTTATTCCCTGCTCAAACTTGAGTCTCCAGTAATGGGCAATGCTTCTACCACTTTCAGAATCATTGAAGACAGGTAAGGATGTTGGAGGAAACAGAAAGAACACCAATCTGGGGGAATTCCCTGGTGATCCAGTGGTTAGGGCTCTGCGCTCTCACTGCCGGGGCTGGGTTCAATCCCTGGTCAGGGAACTAAGATCCCACAAGCTGCATGGCGTGGCCAAAAAACAAACAAAACAAAAAAGGGAGTGAGGGCTTCCCTGGTGGCGCAGTGGTTAAGAATCCACCGGCCAATGCAGGCGACACGGGTTCGAGCGCTGGTCCGGGAAGATCCCACATGCCGCGGAGCAACTAAGCCTGCGCCACAGCTACTGAAGCTCGCGCACCTAGAGCCCGTGCTCCGCAACGAGAAGCCACCGCAGTGAGAAGCCCACGCTCACTGCAGCTAGAGAAAGCCTGCATGCAGCAACAAAGACCCAATGCAGCCATAAATAAATAAATAAATAAATTTATTTAAAAAAAAAAAAGGTAGTGGGGATACTGGGCTCCACTACTCTTTGGCCACATGATTTGGGGGAACACATGTCACTTCTCTGCTCTCTGATTTCCACTTCTGTAAAACAAAGGAGGTAGAGTTATGCAAATTCTAAGGTACTCGCAATGCCAACAGTCCACAATGGGAGCGTGACATCTCTGTACTTTACCAGACCATAACTGAAGGTTTAATCAGTCAGCTGGCTAGCACTCAAGATTTAAATCTTTAGAGCAGAAGTTACTTTTTTTATTTCCAGAAAGCATTATGATAGGATAATGCAAAAAGGCTAGGGGAGGTTACAGGACAAGAAATGGGGTCCTCCAGTGAAGGCAAGGACCAAATATAAACTGGAAGTGGGGGCTTCCCTGGTGGCACAGTGGTTGAGAGTCCGCCTGCCGATGCAGGGGACACGGGTTCGTGCCCCGGCCCGGGAAGATCCCACATGCCGTGGAGCGGCTGGGCCCGTGAGCCATGGCCGCTGAGCCTGCGCGTCCGGAGCCTGTGCTCCGCAACAGGAGAGGCCACAACAGTGACAGGCCCGCGTACTGCAAAAAAAAAAAAAAAACTGGAAGGGGACTTCCCTGGCGGTCCAGTGGTTAAGACTGCGCATTCCCAACGCAGCAGGGAAGGGGGCACGGGTTCAATACCTGGTGGGGGAAGATCCCACATGCTGCATGACTCGGCCAAAAAAAAACCTGGAAGGAGTCTAGCAAGAGGGAATGGATGCAGCTGTTTGTGGGTAGATCCAGCAGTTCTGCTACTTGAGTCATCAAGGTCTAGAGTTTTAGAACGTCCCCTAGTCACTCATGAAGATTTTGTTCCTTTTATCAAGTTCTTGATGGAAACATCCCACATATCCACCAGTAGAGGATTGTGTCAAGACTGATCAAATAAACTACGCTGTACGTCGGGATCATATAGAGAGATCTCCAAGACATCATATGGTCAAGTAGAAAGAGGGGTGCAGAGTAGTAGGTTTTAGTTGGTATTTCGAAAACATGCCTGATGTGTTACTATAAATTCAGATTATGAAGAATCAGGTATATATTAAAATGTGTGAAACGATCATAAAATAACAATAAAAAAATTCTCGGGACTAAAAAATCCCGAAAACCAAAACCAAAAATACCTATTCATTGACTCTCCATGGATATTCCTGAACATTTGAACAGAAATTGGAGGAGTAGGTGAGAGACCTAGGTTTCTCTCTATATGCTTTGGTACCTTTTGATTCATAGGCAGCTTTACCTATTCCAAATATTAACTTAATCTATTTTAAACTCACCTCTTCACTCTTTCCGGCGATGTGGCTTCGGCTCCCCCGGAACCACTGACACTGTGCTCACAGAAGTCCCTCAGGAGCTCCCGTTGTGACTCCTGTGCTCCTGTTTCTTTGGCCCCTGTGACGTGTGGCACTTACAACTGCCCCTTTGTTCCCGAGGCCATCTTCTCTCTCAGGTTCCGTGGGCTCCGGGAGACCCGTGTTCTCTCTGCTGTCCTTCCGAGCCCAGCAGACGAGATGGTCAAAACTCAGCCCTTGGTCCCCGCCTTCCTCTACACTCCTGCTCTTGGCATCACAGGGATGTCTTTATGGCTTCAACTCTCACCACTGGACCAGGCGGTTCCCTAATCCGCGTCTCAGCTTCTGCCTCGCACGTGCTGCTAACGTGTCGTTGTCCTTGAGTCCTGCACCCAGCCAATGCGAGTATCTCTCACTTGCATTCCCTCTCATCCACTCCCACTATTTCTCACTTTCTGAGCCCACAGGTGAATGTGAGAATCTTCCTAAACCTGGATTTTGGTGATCCAGCAAATATCCACGACCAGCAAACTGTCATGGTTTCCGACTATGTGTCTGATACTGTCCTAGGCCTTTCCCGTACTGCGGCTTATTGAACTGAATAATACGATAGCACGTCATCGAGGTATTAACCACATTTTACAGCCGGAAAATGGAGGCCCAGAGAGAGTAAGAGAATTCCTCAAGGTTTCACGGGGAGAACAGCGCGGACGCTCAAAGTCGCGCCTCCTGATTTCAAGGTCAGGAATCTCTCCATCCGCACACACCTGCTTGCTCGCTCTGCTTGGCTTCCTAGGTGCGGTCTAAACATTCGCCTGGATTCTGAGGATCCCCTACGAAATGGCCTTCGCTATGTTCGTATTTCCCCAGGACTCTCCAGTACATACCGAGCCATACTGCTCTCAAGACCTTGAACATACTGAACCCTTTCCCAGGCTGACTGGTTTGGCTGATTTTTTTTTAACCTCCTTCCATAACACCCTCCACCAGACCCACGTGAGCTATGGAAATCCTCTCATCTTTCAATATCTGCCTCAAATGCCACCTTCCCCATGAAGCCTTTACAGTCCCACCCTTGGCTTCCCGCATCGATCTGTGCCCTCTCATGGTAAGTTTTGTCTTGAATTATAATTCTTTCTGTGCACCATAAGAGACAATCTTCTCATGCAGCTCAATATTAAAAAAAATAAACAACCTAATCAAAAAATGGGCACAAGACCTAAAGAGACGTTTCTCCAAAGAAGACATACAGATGGTCAACTAACACATGAAAAGATGCTCAACGTCACTAATCATTAGAGAAATGCAAATCAAAACTGCAATGAGGTATCACCTCACACCGGTTAGAATGGGCATCATCAGAAAATCTACAGACAACAAATGCTGGAGAGGGTGTGGAGAGAAGGGAACCCTCTTGCACAGTTGGTGGGAATGTAAACTGACACAGCCACTATGGAGAACAGTATGGAGGTTCCTTAAAAAACTAAAAATAGAATTACCATATCACCCAGCAATCCCATTACTGGGCATATACCATGAGAAAACCATAATCCAAAAAGACACATGCACCCCAATGTTCATTGCAGCACTATTTACAATAGCCAGGACATGGAAGCAACCTAAATGCCCATGGACAGACGAATGGATAAAGAAGATGTGGTACATATATACAATGGAATATTACTCAGTCATAAAAAGGAACAAAATTGGGTCATTTGTAGAGACGTGGATGGATCTAGAGACTGTCATAGAGAGTGAAGTCAGTTGGAAAGAGAAAAACAAATATCGTATATTAACGCATATATGTGACATCTAGAAAAATGGTACAGGTGAAACCGGTTTGCAAGGGAGAAATAGAGACAGATGTGGAGAACAAACGTATGGACACCAAGGGGGGAAAGCAGGGGGCGGGGTGGGGCAGTGGTGTGATGAATTGGGAGATTGGGATTGACATGTATACACTAATATGTATAAAATGGATGACTAATAAGAACCTGCTGTATAAAAAATAAATAAAATAAAATTTAAAAAAAAAAAAAAAGAGAGAAGAGACAATCTTATTCTGCTTCATAACCTCCATCAGTGCCTAATATATAATAGACCACAGCAAGTATTTGTTGAATAGAAGAAAGAATCAGTGAATTAACAGGTAACAAAAAATACACATTAACACACATTCTAAGACCGTGAAACAGACCAATATAACTTAACTAGCTTATATGGGAATTGAAAATGGAAAGTTAATCTCAATACTATACTAAGTCGTTTCCATTGGTTCCTAAATACTAGTCTATTATGTTTTATTAGAATCTATAGTGAGAAAATGTAGTGATTTTTTTCCATAAACTAATTTTCTTCCTCTGAAGGACTATTTTTTATTATGAGATTGTTCCCTTCCTGATTTTTTTCTGTTAAAATGTCCTTTCTCTCAGGGAATAACCATGATTATTGACGATGGTTGAGCTTTTTGTATCATTTAGAGAAATGAAAAGTGGACAACCCTGTATTTTCTCCTCTCCAGTTTATTCACTTATTCATTCATTTGGGAACCATCGCTGCTCTGTGAAATCCCAGTCTGGAGGTCACTGCTCTAATCGACCGAACTAAGTGAATTAGTCCTGCCTAGGCTTCTGAAACAAAACTTGCTCCAAATAGCATTCAGAAAAACAAAGCACAGATGTGTTATTTTTGTGTTACCATATTTGCTATGGAAACAGTTATCACTCTCATTTCAAATATGTTCGTATTTGAACAAGTGATGGCATATGGGCTAAATTTTCCTTCTTTTTTAGTCACTAAAAGTATACATCAATTCTTCCTTTAAACCTCTTGTTAGGAGTTATGCTTCAACTTTTGTGGACCTCTTTCTAAATGGATTTCGAACTGTTGCTGAAGATAGGATATGGTCGTTCCTTTCGTGATGCCCTATAGACAGCTAGAAAAATGTACTGCCCCCCCCCGATGTTTGATCTTTTGGGCCAGGCTACTGGGAGGATGCTGCATATATGATTTTGATGAACAGAAACAAAATACGGTGGCTTCCTTCTCCAGATTTAGTGTTCTCATCTGTCCCCATCTTCCTTCCCATTTTCTACATCAGAGAAAGGCAGCTTCCTGTTTAGTTTCTTCTGTTGTTGATTTAAAGGTTCTGGATAAAACTGGAAGAGGAAAATTACAGCTTGGGCTTGAGCATCTGAAAAGGAAAAAGCCTGTGGCATCCAAAATGATATTGCTTATGGCGCTTGGGTAACTCAACATTATCTTTGCCACTTGAGAAACACTTGGGGTCTTCAAAATCAAAGCTGGAGGTGAAAAGGCAGGAAAAGCAACAAATGGCCCAGAGGGTTAAAAATATGCAGAGATCGTCCTCCACGATTCCCAAACTAAAGAGGTGTCCTTGAAAACAGAAGAAAGACTCTGGAGCGTTAGCTAATCCATTTTAAACCTGCTTAAACCTGTTTCTTATTGCATTTTAAAACATTTTTTGATACATTAGTGGACACAATTCAGAATAATAACAACCATTTGTAAAGAAGATCAGGAGATTTTTATTTGAAGGTAAATAGGATCGGAAATGCTCAGAGCCACCTGGACATGTGTGACTACCAAACCATTTTCTTACCGCTGATCTCGTTTGTCCACATGAATATTCACAGAGCGGGGCTGGTTCAAGCAGGTTGGATACTTGGACATCATCTAACGTTTGATTTCATTTGAAGTGAGTTTTGTTGTTTACCTTCCACAGGCCACTTAGCTAGTCTGGTTAACTTTTGGGAGTGAGGATGGACGTGAGAGATGAGAGCAGAGACGTGGTGGGTAGGATCGGAAAAAAAATGGTCGGGACCACAGCCTGTTCCCAAATCGTGGCCAGCACTTTTTAAAGTATGTATTTTTTCATTAGGAAAAGGGAACACAGTACAGATAACTTCAGGAACCCTACATTAATACTAAAAACAATTTAGAATACGGTCTTCTAACTGCAATTGAGTATATTTTTTATACTTAAAACTCACAATTTTTTCTCACGGTGAAAGCAATCCACATTTATTTCTTTGATTTAGAAAATACAGAAAAGCAAATGGAGAAAAGAAACACCTGTAATTTCACCACCCAGAGATATGCTTTGTATGTACTTCCATATATTTTGTACCAAAGTGAGATCATATTGTATATCCCATTTGTACCTTGTTTCTTTCACATAATAGTATTATTAATATACCTTGATGTTAATAATTATTCATCTAAAACATCAATTTAATGCATAGTGAATTCCATTGTTTCGATGCATTACTTTTGTTTGTTTGTAACCAAACCCCTGTTACAGGATATTTTTGTTATTTCGATAATTTTTGTTTTTATGATAAAGCTGTAAGGAATACCCTTGAACATACATCTTTGCTTACTTCACTGATTATTCTTAGATATGGATAAGTTCTTAAATGTGAATTGTCCATTCATTTTTGTTGCCTTTTGATATATATGCTATACTGTTCTTCGGAGAAGTTGTACAAATTTTCATGCATACCAGCAATAGGTAAGAGTACACATTGTTTTTTTTTGTTTTGTTTTGTTTTTTTGTGTTTTTTTTTTGCGGTACGCGGGCCTCTCACCGTTGTGGCCTCTCCCGTTGCGGAGCACAGGCTACGGACGCGCAGGCTCAGCGGCCATGGCTCACGGGCCCAGCCGCTCCGCGGCATGTGGGATCTTCCCGGACCAGGGCACGAACCCGCGTCCCCTGCATCAGGCAGGCGGACTCTCAACCACTGTGCCACCAGGGAAGCCCCACATTGTTTTTTAAATTTATATTTCTTTAATTGCTAACTAATGACGTGAAACATTTCTTCATAATTTTATTTGCCTTTTTTCTCTTATAAGACTAGTTTCCCATTTATCTATTACAGTATTCATCTTCTTGTATTGATTTGTGAGAGACATACTACATATTAAATATATTAGCTTTGTCTCTCAAATAGTCATTTTTCCAAATTTATCACTTCTTTTTTTTTAAAATTATTCCAAATGGATGCACCATTTGTTTTATTTTACTTTTTATTGGAGAATAATTGCTTTACAATGTTGTTAGTTTCTGCTGTACAGTGAAGTGAATCAGCCATATGCATACTTATACCCCCTCCCTCGTGGACCTCCCTCACCCCCCATCCCATCCATCTATGTCATCACAGAGCACTGAGCTGAGCTCCCTGTGCTATACAGCAGGTTCCCACTAGCTGTCTATTTTATACATGGTAGTATCACTTCTCTTTTAATGTTACTTATAGCATTTTTTTTTCGGTCGCACCATGCAGCTTCTGGGATCTTAGTTCCCCGACCAGAGATTGAACCCCGGCCCTTGGCAGTGAAAGCACCAAGTCCTAACCACTGGACCGCCAGGGAATTCCCACTTATAGCATTTTTTTTTAACAAATGTATTTTTTAAAATTTATTAATTAATTTATTTTTGCTGCGTTGGGTCTTCGTTGCGGTGTGAGGGCTTCTCATTGCAGTGGCTTCTCTTGTTGTGGAGCACGGGCTCTAGGCGCGCGGGCTTCAGTAGCTGTGGCACGGGAGCTCACTAGTTGTGTCTCATGGGCTCTAGAGTGCAGGTTCAGTAGTTGTGGTGCACGGGCTTAGGTGCTCCGTGGCATGTGGGATCTTCTTGGACCAGGGATCGAACCCATGTCCCCTGCATTGGCAGGTGGATTCTTAACCACTGCGCCACCAGGGAAGCCCTGCCTCTTCCTTTTTTTAAATAGGTCCCTTGACAAATATTCTTTGGGGGCCATCAGCTACAATATGTTTTGTGTCTTGAGGTAAGTTCTTTCCTTCAATAAACTGTTTTCCACCAGACACTTCCAACTAAACATCCAAAAGGATAGTATGTCATTTTACAGAATAACTGTATGTAAGAAAGCAATAAAACCTCAAAATAATGATGTGTTGTAGCAGGACCTATAGTATGACTCCACACAGAACTATCTCTTCTGAAACATAATGACCAAATACAGTAAATGTTTGAATTGTGCTAATCTATAAGTTACCTACCACCCTAATATCCAGGCCCAAACAGAATTCCAACGTAAGAAAAGAGGGTCATTGCCTTAATTTTAAATCTCTTAACGGAGATCAGAAGCCGCATTCAATTTAGGAAAACCACTCAGCATTGCTTCAGTTGATGAAATGCTGGAATAACAACTGTAATTCCAAGGACTGTGTTGTGTTGCTTTAGACATTCCAAGGGGACTAGAGAACAATGCTGAATAGAACAATGAAGGGGACAGTCTAGCCTGGTGGAAAGACAGACTGAGTGGCCTCAGAGGGCTTGTCCAGCCCTTGAGCTCTGTGACACTTCAGTGGCTTCTCACAGTTTCATGAAAGTTAATAAAAATGGTTTTGTCATCCTCTTTTTAAAAAATCTATTAATTATTGTAGTTTAGAACAACATTACATGGTCTCTACTACAAGGTGTTTTTTTCAACTGATTCAGTAGGACCCCAGGTACTTTTCTGCAGAGGAAATTCTCTAAAAGAAAACAAATTACCACTTTTTCCAGGCAAATATCTTAGTTCTTTCTAAATCCCAAATGGAACTAAAACTACATTATGTAAAAGATGCTTGCCAAGAGCATGATTGGGTTTTGATCAAAGGTCTTATTGAAACACACACTTTCCTAATTGCATCCTTTCCCCAAACTTCTTACAATAAAAAGTGAGAGCATAACTAATGGAGAAAGTCAGGCTCTACACAACATGTTCGGTTTGCTTTACCTGGTGTGTGTGTTTTCAGAATTTGTAAAAAAAAAACAAAACAAAACAAAAGAAAAAACCTACCACCACAACAATCCCCTGAAGCAAAGTTGTATGACGAATAAAGTGTTCCAGCCAAGTTATACATCTCTGCAAAGGGAGGTTTGAATGGCAAGTGCTGGGCAGGACGGAGCCCTCAGGTCAGCAGAGCTCCGAAACAAAGAAGCATTCAGGAGTCTCCAGGACACTGCACGCTCCAGTCTGTCACTAGCTAAACATGAGGCTGCTGGAGCTGTTAGTGGGGTTTGTCTGGAAAACTCAAAGGCATGGAAAGAAACACATTGAAGGGTGCCTGGATCTGCCCATGCACTGCACTTCTGATAGACCAAATATTATTTTGGCACATGGATTATTTCATTAGCTAATAATGGGCTTTTACCATCCAGCAAAACTAAGACACTTCAAGCTCAGTGTATCATGCCCCATTTGGTTTTTGTTTGCTTTTTTTTCCCCTTAACTTCACATTCTGTCTTAAAGCACATAACCAGTTCCTAACCATCAACGTCAAACAATCATCAAAAACCACAGTTTAGGGGCTTCCCAGGTGGCGCAGTGGTTGAGAGTCCGCCTGCCGATGCGGGGGACGCGGGTTCGTGCCCCGGTCCGGGAGGATCCCACATGCCGCGGAGCGGCTGGGCCTGTGAGCCATGGCCGCTGAGCCTGCGCGTCCGGAGCCTGTGCTCCGCAACGGGAGAGGCCACAACAGTGAGAGGCCCGCCTACCGCAAAAAAAAAAAACAAAAAACAAAAACAAAAACCCCACAGTTTACTGTTTAAATTTGATATGTCATTTTTTTTTAAAAAAAAGGCAATCACTGCAATCATCTTGGAGGTGTGCAGAGGCCAGCTTCTCCTCTGCGGGTTGTACTCTTCCTTTAGGGCCTAATTAGAGAAGATTCCTTTTAGATACTTTACTGGATTTCAAGGAATGAGTTACAGAGAATGTTCTCCCGGAAAAGCAGAAATAAAAATAGTATGAGAATGGATTAATGTAACAGTTCTCAACATTTTTTATTCTCAGCTGTCCATTTTTAATTCCCTATATCATTTGTCAATTTAAATACCTAAAACAGAAGAAGCATGCCCACTTAGCCTTTTTAAAGAAGGCTTAGGGCTTCCCTGGTGGCGCAGTGGTTGAGAGTCCGCCTGCCGATGCAGGGGACGCGGGTTCGTGCCCCGGTCCGGGAAGATCCCACATGCCGCGGTAGCAGCTAGGCCCGTGAGCCATGGCCGCTGAGCCTGCGCGTCCGGAGCCTGTGCTCCGCAACGGGAGAGGCCACAACAGTGAGAGGCCCGCGTACCACAAAAAAAAAAAAAAAAGAAGGCTTAAAAATACAAGAGGAAGACTACACAGGTGTAAAAGTTTAACTCACTATGTCCCTCTGCTGCCTTTTTTGGGTTTTTCTCAGCCTGGGTGTGTCCCTTGAACTGCCCTCGCACCCCACCCTCACCCAGCACCCCTTCGTGGCAGATGGAGACCCAGATGCATGAGGTGGTGCTGTGAAGAGAAAGAATCACTGCATCCAGGTGCCCTCAGGGCCGTGCATTCTTCCAGCTCTGCACTTGACCACAGGGTGACTTACCTCATTGGGACTCAGTTTTCCCATTTCGAAGTAGGGTGTTGAAGAAGGCGTTAGGAATGGCCTAAGTTAAATTAAATCACATTTGGCATCTAAGTCTGCCTTTTAAAATCGTTTCTATAATTACGTAACGAATTACCCACTCTATACATATATACAGTGAAATACTACTCAGCCACAAAAAAGAATGAAATAATGCCATTTGCAGCAACATGGATGGACCTAGAGATGATCATACTAGGTGAAGTAAATCAGAGAGAGAGACAAATATTATATGATATCACTTACATGTGGAATTTAAAATATGACACAAATGAACTTATCTACAAAGCAGAAGCAGACTCACAGACATAGAGAACAGACTTGTGGTTGCCAAGTGGGAGGGGATTGGGGAGGGATGGACTGGGAGTTTGGGGTTGGCAGGTGCAAACTATTATATATAGTATGGATAATAACAAGGTCCTACTGTAGAGCACAGGGAACTATATTTGATATCCTATGATAAACCATAATGGACAAGAATATTTTTTAAAAAAGTATATGTACATATAACTGAATCACTTTGCTGTACAGCAGAAATTAACACAACATTGTAAATCAACTCTACTTCAATAAAAAATACTAAAATTGAAAAAATGAAAATAAAAAAAATTAAGGTTCTGAACTTTAAAAAAAAAAATTACCCACTCGTATTGTTTTCAATTTGCTCCCTTTATTTTTGGTCTTGGGCCTGCTTATTTAAAACTTATTTTCCTTTCCTCTGGTTCCCTTCTCTCCTGGTTGCTCAGCTGTATTCCTCTCTATCCCTATGCTCCCCGCCAAGCCTGGTTCACTTTTCGCTTCATTGTTCTCCCAATTTTATTAAATATGACTTCATCTTCACTCTTTCACCCTAGTAAAGTAATTTTGGAAAACACTGCTTGATTTTAAATGATTTCTTCATTTGCTGTGTTATAAGTAGAAAATGCTAGTATTAAATCAATGTATCATAAGACATTCCTACTCAAGTTCAAAATGTTAGAATAATAGGACTTGTATTTCAGCAACTACTGCAACATTCGAAGGTATAAATCAGGCAGGACTGGTTTTACTTTGTTTTAAAATATTTCAGGAAACTTGCTTAGAATATTTCAAGAACACTACAGAAAGTTACAGAAAATAGCATAAAGTACTGACCATTGATCTTTGTCAAATCTGAATATTTTGCTATATTTGCTCCAAGTTTTTAAAAATAAAATGTTACAGGTACAGTTAAAACCTTCTGTATGTTTTCCCCATCTCATTCCTCACCCTCTGCTTCCCATGTATACATTATACACTGAACGTTTTTTCCCTTACTTCTTTTTATAATTTTATTACATATGAGTGTGTAACAAATAAAACACATTATTGACATATGCTTTTAAATTTTATATTAATGATATCAGACCACCTTTCAATGTTAACATTTACCCATGTTGACCCACTCAACTCAAGTTCATTCTTTTTTTTTTTTTTTTTTTTTGCGGTACGTGGGCCTCTCACTGCTGTGGCCTCTCCCGTTGTGGAGCACAGGCTCCAGACGCGCAGGCCCAGCAGCCATGGCTCACGGGCCCAGCCGCTCCGCGGCATGTGGGATCTTCCCAGACCGGGGCACGAACCCGTGTCCCCTGCATCGGCAGGTGGACTCCCAACCACTGCGCCACCAGGGAAGCCCAAGTTCATTCATTTTGATTGTTGTATAGCATCCTTTTATATGAATATACTACGGTTTATTGATCCACTTTACTATTAGTGGATATTTAGGTGGTTTCTAATTATTTGCTATTGCAAAGTGTTACAGTAAATATTCTTGTACCTGTTTTCTTGGGCACGTGTGTGAGAGTTGCTGGGGGTTACAAAGATGCACCTTTTCAACCTAAATATGTATTTCTCAAAGGCTCTCAAAAGTGTGTGTTTCAGGGGACTTCTCTGGTGGCAGGTGCAGTGGTTAGGAATCGGCTTGCCAATGCAGGAGACACGGGTTCGAGCCCTGGTCCAGGAAGATCCCACATGCCTCGGACCAACTAAGCCCATGTGTCACAACTACTGAGCCTGTGCTCTAGAGCCCGCGAGCCACAGCTACTGAGCCTGTGTGCCACAACTACTGAATCCTGTGTGCCTAGAGCCCGTACTCGGCAACAAGAGAAGCCACCGCAACGAAAAGCCCGCGCACCGCAACGAAGAGTAACCCCTGCTCGCCGCAAGTAGAGAAAAGCCTGCGCCCAGCAACAGACCCAATGCAGCCAAAAATAAATAAATGAATGAATGAATTAAAAAAAAAAAAGATGTCTCCTCGGTTGTAAAGAAGTGTGTGCGTTTCTCCTGGTCCACATCCATACCAGCTCTTGACATCATCAGATGTTTACATTTTTTCTGATCCGATGTAAGGAAATGCAAGATCATTTTCGTTAGAATGTGCATTTCTCTGATTGCAAGTGAGTGGGATCATTCTTGTTTCATGTTAATTGAATTTCTTCTGTGACTTGCCTATCTTCACCCTTCACTCATTTTGCTTTTGAGTAGTCTTTATTTTATTTAGGCTTTTCCTTTGTGCATTGTGTGTGATAGGTATGTTATTTTATTTTTTCCCACATGATTGATCAGTTTTGCCACCAATTATTGAAGTGTTTGTCCTTTCCCCGCAAATTTGTAATGTCATGTGCAGATTCCATGTAGGAATGGTTTCATTTTGCAAATTGTTTGGTGTTTTTGATCTATTTTCCCATCACTGAACCAACATTAATTATAATAGGCACAGTCATAACTTATAATAAGCTTTCTTACATGGCAGGGAATATTCTTTTACGTTGTTCTTTTTCTCTAAAAGCATCTCTTCATATAAATTTTAGAATTCATTTGCGAAAACCCTGTAGAGATTTTGGTTGGAAATACTGTGAGTTCAGAGATTCACTGGAAGAGAACGGACATTTTTACAATATTGAATCTTCCAACAAACAAGATATAGCTCTACATTTATATGTCTCCCTTTATTTATTTTGATTAGTCTCAGATTATTTTTTTACAGGTTTAGATTTACTCCTAAGAATCTTATGGGTTTGGGTACTATCATATTGATGATATGTAGAAATGCAATTTGGTTTTCTAAAACTCTATTATTTATTTTATTTTATTTTTTTTTTGCAGTACGCGGGCCTTTCACTGTTGTGGCCTCTCCCATTGCGGAGCACAGGCTCCGGACGCGCAGGCTCAGCGGCCATGGCTCACGGGCCCAGCCGCTCCGCGGCATGTGGGATCTTCCAGGACCAGGGCACGAACCTGTGTCCCCTGCATCGGCAGGCGGACTCTCAACCACCGCACCACCAGGGAAGCCCTTGAGTCAGTTTTGATCAGTTAAATTTTTTCTAGGAAAATTTTCCCTTTCATTTATGTTTTCAAATTTATTTACATAGACTTGCTCATAGCATTTTCTCATTACTATTTCAATTTCTGCTTAATCTCCTAGTTATTTCCCTTTTCTCATCCCAATATTTCTTCCTTGTGTTTTTCTCTTATTTTCTGATTAGTCTTGCCAGAAACATGTCTATCTCATTAATAGTTTTAAAAAGTAACTTTTGGGGAATTCCTGGTGGTCCAGTAGTTAGGACTCAGCACTTTCACTGCCAGGGCCCGGGTTTGATTCCTGGTCAGGAAACAAAGACCCCACAAGCCATGCAGCGCAGCCAAAAAAATAAGTAAATAAATAAAAATAAAATAAAAACTAACTTTTGTTTTTATTGATCTAGTCTCCCTTTGTTTCCTACCTTGTTAATCTCTGCTCTTACCTTTATTTCCTTCATTCTATTTTCTTTGGGTTTACAGTGCTGTTCTCTTTATTACTTCTAAAGTTGATTCTAGCTCACTAATCTTTACTTTTTTTCCTTCTTTAATGTGACTATTTAAGGCCATAAACTTCTAAGAACTCCTTAGTCTTTGACCCACAAATGCTGATGTATATTATTTTTCAGTTATAAGAATTGTCTAGTTTATATTATTACTTCTTTCTTGACACGATAATTATTTGTGCTTTTATTAAGAAAAATTTCAAAGCACTATGTTCCGAGAGCACATCCTATGTAAGATATTGATTATTTGATATGTGTTAGGATTTTTATTGTGCTCCTGTGTGATGTATTTTATATATGTTCCATGCATGCTTGGACAGACTGGATTTTATCTAATTATTTGTTGCAAGGTTCTTTATACGTGCATTTGATTGAGGTTGATACATGTTTTTTCCAAACATCTATATCTTTTCCAATTTTTGTCTGCTTTCTATGTCCATTACTGAGAGAGGCATATTCATACCTCAACAATATGCTTGTTCATGTTTCAGTTTCTCCTTGTACTTTGGACAACTTTGGCTTTGTATACTCTGAAGCTATGTTATTAGGTGCCTGCAAGTTTAGTGTTATTATGTTTTTCTGGAAAATTGTTTCCTCTTATCATTGGATAGTTACTCTCTTTGTCCCTGATAACGCTCTTTGGCTTAATCACGGAGCTTTCTTTTGTTAGAATTTACCTAACATAGCTTTTCCCATCTTACCTTTTCACCCTTTTGGTGTCCTTACATTTTAAGTTTCCTGCTTATTGATGAGAGACAAACAGGTCGTCCTTGAGGCTCATTCCCTCCTACATTTGGTAGCTTAAGGAGAAAGTAGCTCAGCAGATTAACTCGATGGAAGGACTGGCTGATATCACATCCTAGTAGTGCCAGCTTCCTCTTTCTAATAAGTCCATTTCTTCCATCAAGAAGGTCCCACTGTTTTGCTGTAAAATAGATGTTCCTTGCCTCTCCTTCCAACATCCCTAGAAATATGTAGAACGATAAAGGGGGAGCCTCCTTTTGGATCCTGTGACACATCACAAAGTCCCCACTTGCGCACATTTCTCTGCGGGATAATGAGAGATGGGAAGGTCGTGTGCCCTCTGTTGTTCTCGGCCTCTAAGTTTCCTCAACAAACAGCACTTTAATTTTCCATCACATGTACCTAGTGGTATATATTAGTCTGCTCAGGCTGCCAGGACAAACACCATAGACTGGGTGGCATAAACAACAGAAATGAATTTTCTCCTAGTTCTGGAGGCTGAAAGTCCATGATCAAGGCTCCAGATGACTCAGTTTGTGGTGAGAGCTCTCTTCCTGGCTTGCAGACAGATGTTTTCTCGCTGTGTCTTCACATGGCCTTTCCTTGGTGTGCACATGTGCACACGCACGCATGGACACACACACACCAAGCTCCCCGATAAGAACACTAATTCTATCAGATCAGGGCCCCACCCTTATGACCTCATTTAACCTTAATTCTTCCTTAAAGACCCTACCTCCAAATAGAGCCATACAAAAGGCTTGAGAAAAACTCCAGTATAAGCAGTGAGAGGTAAGGTAAATGATGTAAGGTTATTTTTATATTTATTTAAATTTAGAGAATTTATCAGAAACATTTAGTCAAATATCTCCTAATAAATTTGGTATGAAAATCTGAACATGCGCTAAGTCAACTATCACATGAAGCGTTAATCATTCTGTTATCACTCTAATGTTAGCCAGGAAGGGTTTCATCTTGCATAACATCTATAATATACAGCAAAGTAGATGAGGAGATCATCTTAATGCATTCTGTAACTCATTCCTTAAAATTAAATATCAATTATAATCGTTTTGCCTAAATTCTAAAGTGTCTCTTAAAGGAACTTTGAAATTACTACTCTTTTTAAAAAAATAAGTTTATTTATTTATTTGTTTATTTTTGGCTGCGTTGGGTCTCCGTTGCTGTGCTTGGGCTTTCTCTAGTTGCAGCGAACGAGGGCTACTCTTCATTGTAGTGCACAGGCTTCTCATTGCGGTGGCTTCTCTTTGTTGCAGAGCGAGGGCTTCAGTAGTTGTGGCTCGCGGGCTTAGTTGTTCCGCCTGTGGCATGTGGGATCTTCCTGGACCAGGGCTCAAACCCATGTCCCCTGCATTGGCAGGAGGATTCTTTTTTTTTTTTTTTTTTTTGGCAGGAGGATTCTTAACCACTGCACCACCAGGTAAGTCCTGGAATTACTACTCTTATTCAATATTCAGAGAGGGAAATTTTGATGACAAATCAATAACATATTGCTTTAAATATTTTATAGAAAGTGTTTTAAATAAGATACTTGAAATGATAACCACTTTTTCAATAATCAATTTCTAGTACTTGCATTTAGGTGCAACTTTGCCTACCAAAAACCTTGAAAGAGCCGACGTACATCTACACTAGCAATAAAAACTGTCGTAAGTCCTTTAAGTGGTGCTTGGGTGAAATCAACTTCTAAATACTCAGCTACAATGAATGGCAGGGTTTCTTAATCAGAACTGTTTTGGTTTTGGGCAATAGATATCTACTCAAGCCATCTTGAAAATATACTATATAAAGGGTTTCTTATAAGTAATTAGGTTATCACAAGGAACCTCAAGAATGGGGTAATGTGAAGAATTAGACAACTAAACAAGAAAACTAAATTAGAAAACTAAGCCTCTGCATTCTTACTTGGGGACTCTGTGGTTTCCTGTGTTCATCACATTTCCCTCTTTCTCTCTGCAGACCTCCTTCCCTGTGCTCATAGTCAAACATTTGCCCCCATTTGCTCTCAAGTATAATCATAACGTAAGCCTGAAAATGTATGAAAGGACTCTCTAATTTCAGGTAGTCATATCTAACAACTAGGCTCAAAGCTCAGGAGTAAAGGTGATTTTTTCAACAATTGTCTAAAAAGTTTAGAATTCTTATTTTCATTCACCAAACTCAGGAAGGAAACTATTAATTTTTGAGTTGGTTTATTGCTGGAGTTTCATGAGATTAAAAGCAAGGTTGAGGGATGTGATGGTTTCTTTTTCCAAATCACCATATTTGGAAATATAAGACATGCTCCAATTTTACAAAGAAATCTTTCATTGGGAAAATTAAATACTTGTCATCACACGTGTATTGATCCTGCCTTGCTTTCCATCCCTTCTTCCCGGGACCCCTTCATCAGTCCCCAGCCTCTGGCCCCCGTTGCTTTTTGCCCGCGTCCCAGGCAGGACTGCTCACTCTTAACTGTCCCTCCTGAGATACTAGCTGAGGTCAGAGCCCGGGCTTTCCACCACCAGGGATAAAGATCACGTGTCGGACATGTTGCTTTAAACACTACAAATTAACTTTAAACAAGTGAGGGGAAGATGGAGGTTGGGCTGACTTATCTGTGGAATAGGCAAATTCAGATCCAGGTGATGACAGGTAATCTAGACAATTCCATTTCTGGACTTGTTTTCCTGAATTAGCCAGACAATTAACTCGGCAATTAAAGCTCACCAGATAATCTCATCATCTTTCATTCGGCAGCTTCTCGAGACAAAGCATGGCTACTTGCTGCATCGGGAGCAAATGCTGATTTTGTACTTAACCTGCCCTGTGCCGTCATAGGGCACAGAAGACTCCTGGTGACTAACAGAGAAAGAATTGGAAAACGGGAGTTAGGTACAAGTTTCAGCCTTTAGAGGATGAGGAGCCTTTGGGTTAAGTCTCTCCTTACATCGTTTGAATCTTTGAAATGAATCACGACTGATTCATGGCCCAGCTATTTTATTTTATTTATTTTTTTACTTTATTTATTTATTTATTTATGGCTGTGTTGGGTCTTCGTTGCTGCGCGCGGGCTTTCTCTAGTCGTGGCGAGCGGGGGCTACTCTTCGTTGCGGTGCGCGGGCTTCTCATTGCGGTGGTTTCTCTTGTCGCGGCGCACGGGCTCTAGGCGCGTGGGCTTCAGTAGTTGTGGCTCACAGCCTCAGTAGTTGTGGCTCGCAGGCTCAGTAGTTGTGGCACATGGGCTTTGTTGCTCTGCGGCATGTGGGATCTTCCCAGACCAGGGCTCGAACCCATGTCCCTTGCACTGGCAGGTGGATTCTTAACCACTGCACCACCAGGGAAGCCCCCCAGCTATTTTATGTCTAAAGGACTGACATCTTGACTTTTAAATTGACAACAGTAAAAAGTGAAAGTCTTTCTTTGAGAAACTGGTATCCTTTCAGATCATTTCTGTATCTCTCCAGAAATGATGTTGCAAAAGGCTAATGATATATAATCAGATTTACAGAGCCAATCAGTTCACATCATTTCATTTGGTTCTACTAATATGTTTACTGGTTATGCAGAGGAAAATAGATTGTTGTTCCCGTCTCAGACATAGAGAAAGTGGCACAAAGTCCTTTTAGAGTCCTGGCCCACAGATCGCTGGCAAAACAGGGAGTGAGCCGGTGGAGCCCCGCCCCCCATGGTTTGAAGTGCTATCTTTTTCCCTATTTGCTGGCTCTTCTGTGTTGAAACGCTTCATGCCTTCAGTCGGGAAATGCCTTCATTAGAAATACAGTTTAGTCATTCTGGCCTTTTGGAAGTGGCTGTAAAATGACGGATCCTCGTGTTTTGGTTTGTGTTGGGATGTTTCAGAGCTGGGCGGTCCAGGAGATAATTTACGGGCAATAAGGACTTGCAGGAAGCTCCCAGGAGGCGGGAAAGCACTGAATTATTAGCACCGGCAACACCACCAACAAACACTCCCGAGAATCTACTGCAGGCTAAGTCTGGAGACATAAGACCAAAACAGACAAACACATAATCATGATGTAAACACTGCCCTCAAGGAGTTTCTAATGAGGTGTGGGGCATAATCGTAAACATAGATGACAATGTAAAGTAATAAGGCTAGGTGTACAGTGAGCACTTTTTTCAAATGAAATTTGGGTGGTGTGGACTAAGGGTACTTATGGGGGTGGAACCTCTTATTTTATTGCCAGTCAGCAGATGGACCTCAGAAGAAGGGGTGATTCTTAAGCACCTGGCTGGTTGGTTAGACCTTGTGGAGGAGGCGTGGCTTGAAAGGAAGCCTTCAAAGAACATTGGAGCATAGACAGGCAGAAAGGAGGTAAGGAAGGCATAACAACAAAACAGGAGATGGCGTGGGTGTGGGACTTCCGCGTAATGTTAGTTGGAATAGAGGGAATAAGTCATTAAGAAATAAACTTGGGGGCTTCCCTGGTGGCGCAGTGGTTAAGAATCCGCCTGCCAAGGTAGGGGACACGGGTTCGAGCCCTGGTCCAGGAAGATCTCACGTGCCACGGAGCAACTAAGCCTGTGCGCCACAACTACTGAGCCTGAGCTCTAGAGCCTGTGAGCCACAACTACTGAGCCCATGTGCCACAACTACTGAAGCCCGCGCGCCTAGAGCTCGTGCTCTGCAATGAGAAGCCCACGCACCGCAGCGAAAAGTAGCCCCCGCTCACCGCAGCTAGAGAAAGCCCGCGCGCAGCAACGAAGACCCAATGCAGCCAAAAATAAACAAATAAAATAACTAAATTTAAAAGAAAGAAACTTGAAGAGCACGTAAGGGCCAGATGGTAGAGGGCTTTGGATGCCAGCTAAGGACATACGAGTTTACAGGTAGCGAATGGGCTGAACTTGGTTGGATGCAATTAGGAAGTGATTTTACTTATCACCACTTGCTGAAAACATACTCCAAATAGGAATTCTCTTCTTCACCCCTTGAGTGACTTTTTGAGCAAGGTCCATAGTTTTCAGGGAAACTTAGGGCTTTGAGTAAATATAAATAAACATGCCAATCCCTCATCCGGTCAGAGCTCCTCTCTTGCCCTCAGCTCAGGCCAGACCTCTGGTTTGGGAGCCAGCAATGGGTGGGCGTCTGGTCTGTTCCTGCTCTATATCCTACCCACCACTGCTCTTGGCTTCTTTAGGGTTGGAGACAGTGGCAGGTAAGGGATTAGAGGGAAAGTGGCAAAGTCTATTTCTCACATCTGGTGATGTCTGTAATTCTCATTTGGCCACCTAATGTGTGGCGCGCATCCAAGTGCTGGCTCTTTCACACAGCATGTAGCGAGGTCTTTGGAAGTCCCACTGGATGTCCTGTTACAGCACTGTTCCTGGCCTGTATCACCTCCATCCCCTGGTGGATCACCCAGAGTATCCCTCTGTAGGGATCTAGGCAGATGGTTCTCTTGGATGGGGCTCCTCCAAGATCATCCTTTCCCAGCTACTCGCCATGGTACTCACTTTGTCCACCGGAAACATTGCACATCCTTGCTCCAGGATTGGACGATGCTCTCCGGAACAGCAGACTGTTCCCACTGCTGCCTTTTCTTCCTGCCCTGACACCATGGGCAACTCCAGCTCAGCTCCCCATCCGATGAATTTTCCAGGGGAGAGTTAGACATTAGTCCCTACCTTCGTCCTGTATGACCCAATTTCCTGGGGACATTTTCTCCCCCAAATGTTATGTTCCCACATTAGTAGCAAAACAGCCGGCTGGAAAGTGAGATTCCAATCTCCCCTCTTGTAGATAGCGCCAATCTCTATAAATGGGTCAACTGGGATCCCTTCTTTTGGTTTGGAGATGGGAGGGGAAGCAAAACTACAAGACTTTCTACTCACATTTGAGTTCCCTTACTACCAAGAATCTCACTGAGGAATCTCTTCTGTTATAAAGGTTGGAAATGGGGGATGGTATTGATTATTGATGGATCCGTGTGGTCACCCCTTAGTTAGTCCTGCAGGGATGTGTCTTAAATATGGGTGCATTGTCACCCGTTGTCCAAGCCTTGAGGCTTTCACTGAAATATTGAAACAAAATCTCCTCTCACATCCTGTGACATGGGAAGTGGGAGTCCAAGGAGGAGGAAGACACGAGGAAAGGGAACACATTTAAATTCTCTTCCTTGCAATTTGCCGAGGACTCTAGTGGTCTGTCTATGAGCTTCTGCAAACCGTCCTAAATGACTCCATTGGCTTGTTGGCTCGTTGGGCTGTGGCTGCCTGAACTGAACTGGAGTGAGCACTCACAGGCCCTAAAGATTGCAGCTCTGTCTCTTTGCATCATCGGTATCACATGTCCAGCCACACGAGTCCATCTACCTCTCCTGCTTCGCATTAAGAATCATTCTGATGCTTTATTTTCGAGCAGTTGCTATCTAATATTCTTTCAAGCTGAGATTAAATGAATATTTATGCACCTAAATGTGGGTATTATTTTCTCTCCCAAGTTATGTTCCTTAAAGTACATCCGTTTTCAGCCACGAATGCCCGTATCCCATCTCCAAAATGAGTTTTCAGTACATTCCTCTTTGATGTGTGCTCTCCACAAAGATTATGGCATGCATTTGAGGCGTCATGTGGGAAAACTTGGGGTTTATGTTTTTTTAATTTTTAAAAATGTTTTGAACACTTCTAATAACAAGTGCAATAACATGGAACGAACATATATAAAAGACAAAGCTAATTGTCTCCTCTTTTTTCTACCTCTGCCCCAACGCCATCCATTCACTGCTGCTACCCTGAGATAACCAACGTCAGTATTTTAACACATATACAAATATATATTCAGATACGTTGGGGGCTTATCTGTTACCATACTTTATACAGTTCCAGATTTTCCAAGATTCAGTACCGAATCCCAACTTGCTTTTAAGTACCCTCAGCCCATGCAGCCCAACTTACATTTTGTTAATCTGACAGTTTATCATAGATTTCTCTGCAAGTTAGTAGATCTACGTCTGTAACAATGTTTTCTAATTTCTTCATACTTAATCTCCCTCACACATGCCATTTTACATAGAAGAGTTTATTCCGTGTATACTAGAGTACGTTCACTTTGCTTAGTCTTTCCATATTATTTATTTATCTGCATCCTCTCCTTCTCTCCTCTCCTGCTCCCCCATCCCTCTGACCACCCCTTTCTCCTCCAGGGAATTTGTGCAAACAAGATGATGCATATTTTTCTGTGTTTTTCTCCAGACATATAACTATACATAGATATGTAGATTGTAAACCATTATTTGCTTTGCAAAAATGCGATTATATTATATACTCTGCTCTCAAACCTTAGTTTTGTCTTGCAGTAACGTCTCATCCAAATCCCTTTGTGTCGACTGGCAGAATGCTAATGCATTCTTCTTCATGGCTGCACAATATTTCACAGTGTGAATGAATGTAACATATTCAGCCATTCCTCTCTCAGTGGACACTTTGTTTCAAATCTTTTTCACTATGAATGACCGCATGCGGGATCTTCATTGAGGTATGCAGGATCTTTTGTTGTGACACACAGGCTTCTCTCTAGTTGTGGCATGCAGGTTTTCTCTTCTCTAGTTGTGGTGCGCCGGTTCCAGAGTGGGTGGGCTCTGTAGTTTGCGGTACACGGGCTCTAGTTGGGGTGCACGAGCTCAGTTGCTGCGGCACGCGGGCTCAGCTTCCCCGCGGCATGTGGGATCTTAGTTCCCTGACGAGGGATCGGACCCATGTCCCCTGCATTGTAAGGCAGATTCTTTACCACTGGGCCACCAGGGAAGTCCCCTATTTCTGAGTTCTTTATTCTAAACCATTGAACTACGTGTCTTTCCCTCTTCCAAATCCACACTCTCTTAGTCACTGTAGCTAGATTACAAGCCTTACTATCAGGTAGAGTGATTCCTCCCCTTTTATTCTTCTTTGTCAAGATAGTTTAGCTATTCTAGGATGTGTTCCATATAAATTTTAGAATAAGCTTGTCTGTGTCTTAAAAAATCTTTGCTGGGATTTTGATAGGAACTCCATTGAAGCTACAGGTTGATTTGGGGAGAACTGACATCTTTACTGTTTGGTCTCCCAGTCCGTGAACACAGAAAGTCACTTTATTTATTTAGGTCTTTTATTTCATCAACATTTTACAATTTTCAGTGTACAGATCATCTACATGTTTTGTTAAATATATACCTAAGTATTTCATTTTCTTTGGGGTGATTGTAAATGGTATTGTGTTGTTGTGGGGTGTTTTTTTTTGCAGTACACGGGCTTTCACTGTTGTGGCCTCTCCCATTGCGGAGCACAGGCTCCGGACGCGCAGGCTCAACGGCCATGGCTCACGGGCGTAGCCGCTCCGCGGCATGTGGGATCTTCCCGGACCGGGGCATGAACCCGCGTCCCCTGCATCGGCAGGCGGACTCTCAACCACTGCGCCACCAGGGAAGCCCGGTATTGTGTTTTAAATTTCTTTTCCACATGTTCATTGTTAGTATGTGGAGATACCCTGTGTTTTGTGTGTCGATCTCTTATCCTATGATCCTGCTGAACTCAGTTCTAGGGTTTGTTTGTTTGTTGCAGATTCCTTGGGATTTTCGATTTTCTATGTACACAATCGTGTTATCTGCAAATGGGGATAATTTTATTTCTTCCAATCCAGATGATATGCTTTTTATTTTATTCTTGCCCTAGAGCAGCGACTAGACTTTCCAGTACTACGTTGAATAATAAAATCGTAATAAAAGGGGACATCCTTGTCTTGTTCCCAATATTAAGGAGAAAGCATTTGGTCTTTCACCATTAAGTGACATTTTAGCCATAGGATTTTGTAGATTCTTTGTGAAGATGAGTTAATTCCTCTATTCCTATCTTGCTGAGAGTTTTTTTTTTTTAATCATAAATGGGTGTTGGATTTTGTCAAATGCCTTTTCTTTGTTAATTGATATGATCATTATGATCCTATGATTTTTCTTCTTTAGTCTGTTGACATAGTGATTACATTGATGGATTTTCAAATGTTGAACCAGTCTTACATACCCAGAGTAAATCTCACTTGGTCATGGCGGATAATTTGTTTTAGATGCTATGTTGCAATCAATTTGCTAACATTTTGTCAGAATTTTTGTATCTAAGTTCAAGAGAGATACTTGTCTGCAGTTTTGTTTTGTTTTACTGTCTTTGATTTTATATCAAAGTAATACTGGCCTCCTAACACATGAGTCAGGAAATATTCCTTCTGTTTCTATTTTCTCGAAAAGACTATGTAAAACTGGTATTAATTCTTCTTTAAATGTTTGATGATCTCTCCAGTGAAGACATCTGGGACTGGATTTCTTTTAGGGAATTTTAAATTACAAATTCAGTTTTTTAACGGCTGTAGAATGATTTAGTTTCTCTATTTCACCTTCATTGAATTTTGGTAGTTGGTGGTTTTTAAGAAATTTGTCCATTTCTTTTAAGTTGTCAAACTTATGAACATAAAGCTGTTCATGGGATTCCTTGAAGGATTTAGAGTAGCATCCCTGATATTGTTTTGTGTCAGCTCTCTTTACTTTTGTCAGTCTTGCTAGAGATGATCAATTTTAGTGATTTTTTTTTTTAAGAACCAGCTTTTTTTTTCATTGATTTTCTATTTCCAATTTCATTAAATTTTGTTCTTTTTTTTTTTTAAGTCTCCTTCTACTTGCTGGGGCCTTATTTTGTTTCTCTCCTTTTAGTTTCTTGAGGTAGGCACTTAGATGACTGGTTTAAGACCTTTACTTGCTTCTAATGTGTGTGTTTGATGCTATAAATTTCCCTCTCAGCACTGCTTTAGCTGCATCACACATATTTTGATATGTTGTATTTTTACTTTCCATTATTTATATTTTTAAAAAATTTCCATTGAGACTTTCTCTTTGACCCATGGGTTCTTTAGAATTATGTTGCTTGATTTCTCCATGTGCAGAGGAACTAAGACCTCTGGCCAACAGCCATCCAACTTGCTGGTCGTATGAGTGACCCATCTTGGGTGCAGATTCTGCAGCCCCAGGTAAGTCTTTAAGTGACTGTAGCCCTGGCCCCACTGTGAGTTCATCTTTGTAGCCTCCTAGCTAAGCCACTCTTGATCCACAAAAACTGTGAGAGATGATTAGTATTGCTTCAAGCCCCTAAGTTCTGGGGTAATTGTTATCTATCATGGATAATTAATACAATATAAGCTCTGTTCAGATTAATTTGTTATTTTTGCTCACTTTCTCAAGTTTTTTCCTCAACTGGTGGTTTGTCTATGATATATTCTCTGAATCCTTGTATATTTACAAGTATCTTTCATTCAAACTGATGGGTAATTGATCATTCACCTGGGTATAGAATTCTTGGATTTCAATCCTTTTCTCTTAGTACTTTGCAAAGTTTGCTCCACTGTCTTTTAACCTCCAGAACTGAAGATAAATCACATGCCTGTCTGATTCTCTTTCTTTATAGTTTGCTCATTTATTTTCCTGGAAACTCATAAGATTTTATCTTTATGTTGAAGTTCAAAAATTTTACTCATATATGCCTAGATATGGTTCTCGTTATTATGCCTGGAACTTAGTCAGCCGTTTGAAGTTGCAGACTCTGGTCTTTCTTCAACGCAAAAATATTTTCTTCTATTTTTATCTCTTCTCCACCTGCTCCTTGCCCTCCTTCTAGAATCTATCCTCCAAGGTCTATCTTCCAAATCTCTTATCTTTATGCTTTTGTCTATGCAATTTCTATCTCTTTGTGCTTTTGCTCTGTCATTTGAGATTTTATTCCATTGAATTTTCCAGGCCTCTAATTTGAGTCTCAGCAATGGCCTTCATTTTACTAAAATTTTAGTCAGAAAATAAAGGTTTGATTTATCTAGAGAGCCTCTTTTATGCTGCACATAGATCTCCTTCGTGTTCTTATTAGTTTTTTCTTACTGTTTTTCTTACAAGTTGTTGTCTGTCTCTTCCAGTGGCTCTATTTCCTAAGGGACTTAATCTGATAGTTTGATTTGCTCCTTCTCTTTCTGGTTGTGGAATCCTGGGAGAAGCTTAAGTATCAGTGGTCCAGGGAGGATGGAAGGACAATGGTCTCTGATTGTCTGATGGCATGGCAGCAGACAGGTCCTCAGGAAGGAAACCCTTTTGCTCCCTGATCTCCTTTAATTCTCCTGGCCTCGGTTTGGTTCTTCTCCAGCTCTTTGGGGTCAACAAGAATATACCCATGTACAAGGGGCAGAAATCAACCTGCTGGCAGGCCAACTATCATGGCACAATCAGGGGGTCTGTCTACTAGACATCATCGTTTTTAGTTCTTTACATCAGTTCCATCCTACCCTGACCCCCAACCCCCGTCCCGCCCAGAGTGAAGGCGGCATCACACAGGTCTGTGATTCCCACCCCTCTTGCCTACTGAGTGGCCCCAGCAGAAGGAGTTGGAATGCAGTTGGAGTTAGAAGCAGAGGGAACGTGAGAGACAGTAAGCTACAATCTTTCCCTTGCGTAAATTTGAAATTAATTATTTTTTCACATTCATTCAGATCATCTTTCATGCTAAGTAGACAGAGTGCAAATAAAGTTTTTGTGAGTCACCTAAATATAAAAACATACTTGGAACTAAAATTCCAAGAACGTTTCATAGACTCCTTACAGCACTCCAGCCAACCAAATGATTTTTGTTCAGACTCTCCAATGCGAATGTTTATACGTAGACATCGAGCATGAGAAATGTCAGACCTGGCATAAAGGCGGAACCGACGGCAGAATCTATGGTCTTAGAAGGAGCGGTTATTTGCTCTCTGTGCAAACCTCAGCATGTTTCCTCTCTCTCCCTTTTTTATCCTCTGGAAAGCTATAATTTGAATTTAAGAGCAGTAGTTAGGAGCAAAATGCTCATCAAAATCAGAAAACCATACATTAAACCCTCTCATGAGTGAGGCACTATGTAAAGCAGAACCCAGCAACCGTTCTGAAGACTCGAAGCCCTTTTTCTGACCCCAGCATCAGCCCCTCACTGTCCCAAATTTCTTCTTGCTGATCCCAGGATTTCCCCAGATGGCTCCCCTCCTTGGCCATGAACAGTCTGGTTTCTCTTCCAGAAATCCCATTCTCCAAGGTTAGCCTCAAAGGGGGCTACTCCTGCCATTTTTTAAGCCGGAAACAAGCCTTTTCATTTGAAGGGTTTTCACTGCTCCACGTTATTAAGAAATAGGGAATTAAAAGTAAACAAATGTTGGAAAAGTTACAGAAGTTTAAGAACTTACCAAAAGTTATCCTAAATACGTGTCCTTAGGCCGCAGTAAAATGTAGCTGAGGCCGGGATGCCTCATCCAACGTCTCTCTTTGGTTGCTCACATAGAGAGTTGTAAGCGCCAGCCTTGCGGGGCTCCCCCCTTCTGTTTCTATCACCCTTATTCCTCTGGCTACAGCTCAGGGAGACTTCCTCTCCCAGGCCCCCACCCTGAGCCCCTCTCCTTTTCTATCAGGTTCGGATATTCTGATGATCTTATTGGAGTAGAACTTTGGGTGCCCTAGTAATTCAACCAAATGCCTACAGGCATTTGAAGTGGGTCATTTATATCCCCAGAGCAGTTCTGTGTCTATAACCTTCATACAGGACATGTCATTAAATTATCCTTTAACAAGTATCACAGATGGAGGGAATTATAAAGCAATTATGAAGTCAGTGTCCTTAGTTTTCAGTAACAATCAGGCTCACGTGTAAGTCACAGCTCCAAATCCAAGTGGGGTAATGTAAGTTGGAGAAGAGGTTCAAAGCAAATTCAAATGATTAAGGACTTCCCTGGTGGTGCAGTGGTTAAGAATCCATCTGCCAACGTAGGGGACACAGGTTCAAGCCCTGGTCCAGGAAGATCCCACATGCCGTGGAGCAACTAAGCCCATGCGCCACAACTACTGAGCCTGCGCTCTAGAGCCCGCGAGCCACAACTACTGAGGCCATGCGCCACAACGACTGAACCCCTCGCGCCTAGAGCCCATGCTCTGCAACAAGAGAAGCCACCACAACAAAGAGTAGCCCCTGCTCGCCACAACTAGAGAAAGCCCGGGTGCAGCAACGAAGACCCAATGCAGCCAAAAATAAAATAAATATTTTAAAAAATCAGAAAGAAAATTCAAATGATTACTAAAGGTCTGGAAAATAAGAATATACTAAGAAGATAACTAGTTTATCAACCTTGGTACTATTAACACTGGAGGATAATTGTTTGGAGGGCTGTGTGCATGTGTGTCCATGTGTGTCCGTGTGTGTGTGTGTGTGTGTGTGTGTAGAACCACCCTGCGCATTGTAGGGTGTTTAGAGCATCCCTGCCCTCTACCCACTAGACGCCAGTAGCATTTGCCCTCCAGTTGTGACAACCAAAAAAGGCTGCACACGTTGCCAAATGTCCCCTGGGGATAAAATCACCCCAGTTGAGAATGACTGGGTTAAAGGTTAAAGATATTCAGCACAGTGGGGGAGAGAAATTAGGAGTTTGGGATTAACATGTATATATAGAATAGATAGACAACAAGGACCTACTGTATAGCACAGGGAACCATATTCAATATCTTATAACAACCTATAATGGAAAAGAATCTGAAAAAGACTATTATGTATATATACAATTGAAAATATATACAATTGAAAAACTATATATATACATCTATATATAAAACAGAATCACTTTGCTGGATACCTGAAACCAACATAACATTGTAAATTAACTCTACTTCCATTTAAAAATGGTTTTTAAAAAAGAAATCATAAAGAAGATGTTCAGCACAAAACAGAGCTTTTAATACAGGGTTCAAATACACGAAGGGGGCTCACACTGACGACAGCCAGTAGCTTTCTAATTCCACTGAGGACAGAGGAATTTCAACCCAACGGATTTGGATAAAACATAGTTGATTAACTTCTTGTGAGGCTTGTTACGTAACTACATGGGTTACTGAAAAGGACTGGAATTCCCTCCTTTGCCCATCTTTTTAAAAAAATTAATTAATTATTTATTTATTTTGGCTGCGTTGGGTCTTAGTCGCTGCGCGCGGGCTTTCTCTAGTTGCGGTGAGCGGGGGCCACTCTTCGTTGCAGTACAAGGGCTTCTCTTCGCAGTGGCTTCTCTTGTTGGGGAGCATGGGCTCTAGGCGCGAGGGATTCAGTAGTTGTGGTGTGTGGCCTCAGTAGTTGTGGCTCACGGGCTATAGAGCGCAGGCTCAGTAGTTGTGGCGCCCGGGCTTAGTTGCTCCGCGGCATGTGGGATCTTCCTGGACCAGGGATTGAACCCATGTCCCCTGCACTGGCAGGTGGATTCTTAACTGCTATACCACCAGGGAAGTCCCTGCCCATCTTTAAGATGAGATAAACCCTTTGTTTCTAAGGTAACTCTGATGCGGTCGTTCGTTAGAGAAGATGTGACAGAACACCTTTGCATTCCCCTCTGCCCGCGCGTCCCTTAATCTCGCACAAGGCAGGAGCCTTGCAGGGTTCACGTGCCTGTTACCAGCACCACCCTGTCGGTCAAACGGGCCTTTGCCAAACAGACAATGTGAAGTATGAGTGTTGTTATTATTTTGACCTTATTAGGAAGAATAGAGGAATCCATAAAAGCGTCCTTCAGTGTTTTCTTTTGAAGATACATCTTAAAGGGCTTGGAAGAAGTCTATCAGTTCTAAGTTCCACTCGGTATTATATTACCCTGAATTATTTATTCAGTGTAAGTGGTAAGAAGAAGTATTGTTGGCGTCTTTTAAGAACCACAGGGTGAGAACAAGAGGTCTGTGTAAAAGGAGAGTTTGACTTCCTAGAAAAGAAGCTGTTAGAAAGAGGAAGGAACGGCTTGATGCCTTTTAAACTTATTTATATTCCCACGTCGTTCCAGAAAGATTTCAGGCTGAATTGTTGATAATGACGGAATTTTCAAGCTCTTAAATCTACAGTAATATTCGTTACCGAGCAACGTGTGGCAAAGAATTCTTGCAGCCTGTGATCAGGCTAGGGCTTCAGATTCTGGCTGCACAGTGCAGAACAATGACGCTTTGTATATCTCTGCTATATAACAGTTCATTCATGCGAATAGATGAACTAGTCAGATATCTTACTTGGTTTTTAATTATCTTATTTAATTATTTTAATTGTTTATTGTGTTATTTTCCATGTAGGAGAGTTAGGAATAATCTCAAATGTATCAGTTAGGATTTTTTTTCTATTGCAAGTTACAGAAAACCCACTACAAACTGGTGTAAGGAGAAAAACAAAACAGGGATGGAGAAGAGGATTTCCTGGATCTCGTGGCTAAGAAGCCCCAGTGGAGAGCAGACGCGAAACGTGGCTGGATCCTGGGCTAAAAAAAAAGTTCTTTCATTGTCATATGCTCCACATGGCAAGATGGCAGCAGAATTAAAGGAACCTGCTTTTCTAGTAGCTGGAATGAGTCACGTGCCAATCCCGACCCAGTCACGCTCGTCTAGGGACTGTGGGGTTCTGAGAGGTTTGGCTAGGTCACAAGTCACCCCCAGACTCCCCCTCAACCAGATGGACAGAGAGGAAGACTAGATGCCCAAACAAAACCCGGAATTGTGACTGGAGGTGGACTGAACGGGTGTTAGCCAGCCAAGAACAAACGTCTTTCACACACGTTCCTTGTATTTGAATATTTCAGTGAAGCTCTCAGTTTAGGACGGTTACGCTGCAGTCTGTGCTCCCTGCTTGTCTGGTGTGAAACTCCTCGGATTCAAGCTTTGTTCAGCAGTCAAAGCGGAGTCCCAACGGCCAGCGTCAACTGCCAGGCTAGTTGTTCCAAAGCGTCGGGTGCCGGGCTGTGAGTGCGTCCGTATGGTGAGCTAAGAGCGTTCCTTTAGATGAGGACTTTGTTTTTTGTTTGTTTGTTTAATTTTTATTGTATATTGAAGCATAGGTGATTAACAATGTTGTGTTAGTAAGACCAATATACGATATCGATATGCGGAATCTAAAAAGAAAGATGCTACAAATGAACTTGTTTACAAAACAGGAAGAGACTCACAGACTTAGAGAATGAATTTAAGGACTTGCCTTGTAACATCACGGAAACCTTCGCTGGCACAGAGTAGCTGCTGGAGACGAGAGGCCCTGGGGCAGCACCTGCCCACCTCCAGGCAGACCCCCCAGAGTCGGACACTGAAGGCTCTTGGCTGGAGGACCCGACCAGACACTGTGGAATGTCCAGGCGCTGCCCGAGGCCCTGTCCCAGCCGAGGGCGAGTCCCACTCACAGACGTCCTGAAACCATCACCAACCAGGGACCCTGCTGGCGCTGAGCTGCCTCCTCCCGGACTTCACCTTGGCGAGGTCGGTACCCCTTCTGTGTTCTCCCTACTCTTACTAAGCTGTGCTGTGTGCTCACCACGTGCACTAAATTCTATGATTCCTGAACTGAATACTGGCTCCGTTCTGTGTGTCTCCACTCCCGTGACCCTTACGCAGCCTCACCGCTGGGCCTGGTGACAAAACCAGGACACACTGTCATTATGCTATGTGGTCGCATAGATTCTATTTAGAGTTATCGTGGCAGAAATGCCAAGAGCCCCCCACGCTGCCTCTTCCCTCCTTCCAGAGCAGGGAAAGTTTTACCCCGGCGCCTGGGTTGCCAGACACACACTACCTCCCCCAGCTCCCTGACAGCAGGTGCAGCCACGTGGCAACGCTCCAGCCAATGAGATGTGACGACAAGTGATGTGTACAGTCGCTAGGTCTTGTCCTAAAAGTGAGTGTGGGTGAGGCTACCCTTTTCTAATAACATACATATATATTTTAATATAATATACATGTAATTTCTTATATATAATTTATACCTCATTATTTATTATATTTTAAAAAATATATAAACCTGTATTACCAATATTTCAAAGAGCAAGCAATGTTTACCCTGGGGAAGAGAAAACTTAAGAGAGTGGTTTTAAAACCACTTTTAGGGACTTCCCTGGTGGTCCAGTGGTTAAGACTTCGCCTTCCAACGCAGGGGCTGTGGGTTCGATCCCACACCCCCTGCACTGCGGGAGCTAAGCTCCCACATGCCTTGTGGCCAAAAAACCAAAACATAAAACAGAAGCAATATTGTAACAAATTCAATAAAGACTTTTAAAAATGGTCCATGTCAAAACCAAAAAATCTTTAAAAAAATAAAATAAAACCATTTTTAAAGATTTTAGTGTATGTTCTTGTTTTCTAACCACTGAAATAAATTTCTAACCTCAACAGAGCATCACGGCATCTAAGGAAAAGCCCCCAACTGCTAACCTTGGCTGTTCCAAGGAGCTGGTATTGTCCAATAGGATGGCTGTCCCCTCACATTCCCGAGACTCCAGGTAGGAATCACTGACTCGGGGCGGGGATGAGAACACTGTCTCTAAGCCTCGAAATGCTGTCCTGGGAAATGGGGAAGACTGGTTCCTGGTGAGGCAACAGTGAAGCTTCATGAAATGTGGCTGAGATTTCCTGCCATTGGAGGTGTTTATAGAGAGTGGATGGTCACCTACCAGGGATGCTGTCGAAGGACCTCACACCTTGCCTTTCCACCTTCACTTGGATTTCACCTTAATTTGAAAAGCGAGCCCGTGGCGTATGGCCCTGGGAGACCAGGAGACAGTCTTGCTGCTTTGGAGTCAAAACCGCACCAAAGGGCTTCACTGGTTGGTTTGAAATATTTGGTCTTCTAAACTCTCGTTCATTCCTATGAAGACATACAGAAAAAAAAAAATTCCAAAGACAAAACACACAAGAAATCAGAACATCACCAGCTTCGCCAGGCCTGCTCCAACCCCCTTGACCAGCGTATCACTTGCAATGGACTCTGAAGAATCAAACGTGTAAAGACCAGGGAGCTCAGTACCCTCATGAAGTCGGTGGCTTTTAGAAAAATCATCACCTTCGAGCTGTAGATGTTTCACTGACGCCCGCCCTTGGGAAACTAGCTCATGAACTCAGCAAAGTCTGAGAGTCTGTGACTGATGAGGTTTAATGTGCTGACTTGTAAAGGGTGTGAGCTCTGGACAAGAAGGGTGAACTAAAAGGCACACCTCTTTAATTACAGGATTTAAGCCAAGAAAAGGCAAAGACAGTGGGTGGGGTTTGTGACCCTGTCTCTGCCTTTAGTAGAGAAAGCCTTCTGGGTAGCTCTTGAATTTTTTTCTTTCTTAACGACCAGTTTGTTTAAGAGCCAAATAAGGGTCACGTGTTACATTCAGTTTCTATGTCTCTTCTAAGCCATGGGTTCCTCCTCTGTTTCAGTCAGGCTCACTTCCTTTCTTTTCCTGGAAATGTATTTGTCATTTTTTCCTGTAAGTTTTTCCACAGTCTGAACCTTGCTAATTGCATGCCACTGACGTTGTTTAAAAGCCTCCTCTGTCTCTTATATTTTCTGTAATTCATACATCTAGAGGCTCAATCAGATTTAGGTTCAATTTCTTTGGCATGGACACTGTGTAAGTGGTTTTGCGTGCTTCCATCGGGAAGCACGGAATATCTGTCTGTTTCTGTGACGCTGGGATTGTTCAGCGGGCTCAGGCCCTGCCAGGCTGACTCATAACACTGTCAAGTTCTGTCCTTTTTTCACCTAATGCTTTTAGCAGCCGTTGGTGATCTTTGCTTACACCCGCTCTTTCACTGGAGGCTGCAGCCCTGTGATATTTCTGGATCTAATGAGGCCTGCTTCGCTTCTTAGCTGGAATCTCTCTACAAAGGGAAACCGTTTCATCAACGAGTGGTTACCCTCAGGTACAGTTTGTACAGGAAGGCCAGACAAGTGTTTGATTCTTTCTTTTCATTTATAAGTTGTTAGAATGATAGGTTGGGTCCTGAAAGAAAACTATGACTATTTCTTCTACTCACAAAACTTCTGAGGCCAGATGTGTGGGATGCTCTGTCCCATTAAGCAATTCTGACACTAACTACCCGAAGTTAGTGCAGACGGGCTAGAGGCACAGTCCCTCAAGACCATCCCCAACTTGAGATGCTAGTTGCAAATCCCGGGTACCTGTACTTCTGACCAACCAGCTAGAAATCGGAGATCCCCACAACCCTCACCTCAGCTTGATCATTTGCTCACAGAAGTTGGGAAAGCACTTACTATCACCCATTTATTACAAAGGACACAACTCAGGAACAACCAAAGGGACAAGATGCACAGGTATGGGGGGAGGGGTGGGGCATCCATGCCCACCACTCCCAGGACTTTGACGTGTTCACCAGCCCAGATGCTCTCCAAAACCTGTTGTGTAGGGTTTTTACGGAGGCTTCATTTCTTAGGCGTCATCGATTAAATCATTGGCCATTGGTGATTAAGTCCATCTCCAGCCCCTCGCCCCTCCCCCGAGGTCAGTGGGTGGGGCTGAAAGGTCTGACCCTCTAATCAACCCAGCCTCCCCTCAGTCCCATCCTTAGGGTCTTTTCTAAGTCACCTCATTAACACAAACTCAGGTGTGGTTATAAATAAGCAAGGAGGCCTCATTTTACCCGATCGCTCAAGAAATTCCAAGCGTTTCAGGAGCTCTGTGCCAGGAAGCCCGTGTAGACACCAAACACATATTTCTTATTATGTCACATTTCCCTGGCGTCCTCTGTGGGTGACTCATGGTTCCTTCTTTTCTTCTTTTTTTTTTGTCATTATGAAATCTATCTACATAAAAGATAAACATAAGAAAGGCTAAGCAAAATGATTTATTACATTCATTTTCCAATTTTTTACGTTGTAAAAGGAAATCGATTCCACATCCTACCGTATAACATATTTAAGCTACTACGGTGTCTTAATCTGTTCCAGATGCTCTACCGAAGTACCACAGACTGTCATTCTGTAAACAAAATTTATTCCTCATAATTCTGGAGGCTGGGAAGTCCAAGGTCAACACCGTGCCAGCAATTCGGTGTCTGGCGAGGGTCCAGTTCCTCATTCATAGACGGTGCCTTCTCACCGTGTCCTCACGCGATGGAAGGGGCGAGGAAGCTCTGTGGGGTCTCTTTTATGAGAACACTAATCCCACTCATGAGGGCTCCACCTTTATGACCTAAGCATCTCCTCAAAGTCTCACCTCCTAAGACTATCACGTTGGGAGTTAAGATTTCAACAGATCAATTTTGGGACGACACAAACATTCAGATTATAGCATATGGGTTTTTTTTAAAGTAATTGAAAGGTAAACTAAATACTGATATTTTTACTCACAAGATGAAAATTATCATTATAGACATACAAATCGATACGTGGCTATTTACAGACAGCAAGTGAGGTAAAGTCGCAGCAGCCATATTCATAGGGAAATCTTACTTGATTTAGGACATGTAGCATCTTCACATTTCTCAAAGTTGAACCCTAATCCAGAAATATTGGTAACGCTTTTTAGGAATAATCCAAGTGGCACACTTATCTCAATCTATTACCTTTCAGAGAAACAAGCTAACCAAGCTTGTGGTACAAGCTTTTGTATGACCCACTCTTATAAAAGGGAGATACTGGGACTTCCCTAGTGGTGCAGTGGATAAGAATCTGCCTGCCAATGCAGGGGACACGGGTTCAATCTCTGCTCCGGGAAGACCCCGCAGGCCACGGAGCAACTAAGCCCGTGGGCCACAACTACTGAGCCTGCGCTCTAGAGCCCGCGAGCCACAACTACTGAGCCCTCGTGCCACAACTACTGAAGCCCACATGCCTAGAGCCCATGCTCCGCAACAAGAGAAGCCACCACAGTGAGAAGCCCCAATGAGGCAATGAAGAGTAGCCCCCGCTCGCCACAACTAGAGAAAGTCCGTGCACAGCAACGAAGACCCAACGCAGCCAAAATTTAATAAATAAATAAAATTTTAAAAATAAATAAAAAGGAGATACTCTAGGTGTAGGAACGAGAATGTTTAAGGTGGAGAATATTAGGGGCCAGGAACTCCCTTTGGTTGTTATCTTACCCAATGAGAATCTGCAAACAGCTCCTGTTAGCAGCTCTCTCTACTCTGAGAGCCACCAATTACCTTAAACTGGAAAATAAATTCTTATCGTTTAGTTGGTAACTTGGTAGATTATTACATCCTTGTAAATCATTCAAATATTTTTGATGTGCCAAGGCTTACAGAGGTGTTGGTGACAAAAAGGGGAAAATTCAGGGTCTCTACCCTCAAGGAATTACAGCAGGTGAGGCAGACAGGAGACAGGCAATCTTAGCAAAGGGCTCTGATAAAGCCTCAGTGTGATTCTTTTTCCTCCAAAATAAGAATTACACAATAATCCTGAGTGGAACCGTGTATATTGTACTTGACAGCGTTTCTCCGACGCGCCACCCTCTGGTCTTTTGCTTAAGCAAAGTCTCCAAGGGGTAAACACACAACTGCATCCTCCGCTCTTTGACACAAATCTGGGCTGTTATGTAGCAAACACTTCTGACAGCGGGTTCTAGCCCAGCTGCGGGTCTGCCTGCATCGCCATATAAGGGCTTTCCCTTTTCCACCTTAGAATTCAGGGGCAGGTCACGACTGCAAAGATGTAAACGTTTACGTAAGTGGTCACTGAAAAACCAGCGTTGGTTTCCAAGCTTTTTTCCATTTTTTTTTTAAGCTCCAGACCAAGTATTTAAATGAAATCACCCGTTGGTAGAAAACTGAAGGCTGCTACCCACATTCCCAATTTCCAGGCGCCTCTGCAGAACTCCGGCTGTTTCTCAGAACACTGACTTCAAGGATAAAAATGCAAAAACATAAGCAAAAACCTTCAACTTGAAATTTCTTGCAAAGGCTTATGTTCATGCTCTTTAAGAACATATATCTTCTTGCTTCACATAATAATAATAATTTCTATTTTATACTGCTTTTAACTTTCGGAAGTGTTTTTCTATGAATTATAGCAGATTTTGTGGTCTGGTCCCCCCTCCCCCTTTTTAATGTAGTTATTTCTAATTTCATGGCCTATGTCTAAGAAGGAAATTTGATATTATTACCTATTCATGGATTTTTCTCACTGTTTAAGCAATGTAGCCTTTTGACTGAGTAGATCTCTTTTAAGCAAGTATGACTTGAAAGTTATTTTCCTTAAGCCCAGTTATCATCTGATACTGATTGCTCCACCCACCTGCAAAAAAGAATTAATCAACATATTAACATATGCTATAATAAAGAGAAAATCTCCAATTCTTTAAAATACTTTTATATAATCTTTCAGACTATTTATAATCTACTTTAACACAGTCATTTTAATTCCCACAGTATATTATTATACTGTCAAATTGAAATTTAAGTTTTTTTTTTTTTTTTTTTTGCAAAACACTGTTGCTTGTATTTATCACTGTGAAGGGATTACCACCAAATGCTAACCCGTCATGGGGTAAGGGAAGGATGTGCTAAAGTGGATTAAAGTATTAAACCCAATTTGTGAAACCACACTGAATATATTACCATTGCAAATTAAGATTTTTAAAGTGCAGAGGTTCTTGGGATGCAGCAAACAATGAAAAGTCAAAAATGGAAAGGCATGCAGCCTGGAATGAATCACCACACAAGACGAGAAAAGTAGAAACACCCACCAGATATCATTATTTGATGGAAAAAAAAACCCAAAAACGTTCCTCTATTCTACAGTAGAGGACAGTTAGAAGATGTAGGAATGGCTTGGGAGAATGGAGCAGTTTGCCTCTGAAGACAGTGATTTAACTTAAGAATGGTCTTGGGGCTTCCCTGGTGGCGCAGTGGTTGAGAGTCCGCCTGCCGATGCAGGGGACGCGGGTTCGTGCCCCGGTCCGGGAAGATCCCACATGCCGCGGAGCGGCTGGGCCCGTGAGCTATGGCCGCTGAGCCTGCGCGTCCGGAGCCTGTGCTCCGCGACGGGAGAGGCCACAGCGGTGAGAGGCCCGCGTACCGCAAAAAAAAAAAAAAAAGAATGGTCTTAAACCCAAGAACTTCTATACTTAATTCTAAGAAGTTACCTTGCTGAGACAAACCATTGAAACGAATAACTTTCTTTTTTCTTACGACTAGAAACGCTTGTTCACTGCAGGGGATACAGATGAACAAAAAGATAAAAACCAGCATAAGCTCACCTTCCAGGAAGAGCTATTAACACTTTAGAAAGCTTTCTTGAGATTCACATACCGTACAATTCACCCATTTTAAGTGTATAGTTAAATATTTTAAAATATGTGTACTGGGTTGTACAACCATCACCACAATATAATTTTAGAACATTCCATTACCCCAAAAAGAAACCCATTAGCCATCACTTCCCATTTTTCCCTACCACACAGCGCCCCCTACTCAGCCCTAGACAACCACCGATCTGCTTCCTGTCTCTGTAAATCTGCTTATTCTGGACCTTTCATATAAGTGGAATCACAATATGTGGTCTTTTGTGACTGACCTCTTTCACTTCGCTTAATGTTTCCAAGATTCATGCAAATTGTAGCATGTATTGGTACTTAATGTTTTATTGCTGAATAATATTCCAATGTACGGATATGCCGCTTTTTAAAAATCCATTTATGACGCACATTGGATTGTTTCCAGGTTCTGATGGTCGGGAATAATGCTGCTATGAATATTCCTGTACAAGTTTTTGTTTGAACACCTGTTTTTGAGTCTCTTGGAGTGTAGGAGGAGAATTTCTGGGTTACATGGTGACTCTATGCTTAACATTTTGAGCAACTGCTAGACTGCTTTCCAGAATGGTTGTGTACCACTTTACACTCCCGTCACCAATGTAAGAAGGTTCCAGTTTCTCCATATAACACTTTTTATTGTCTGTCATTTTTCTCTTTTAAATAGCAATCCTAGTTGGTGTGAAGTGGTATCTCCTTGTGGTTTTGATTTGTATTTCCCTAATAAATAATGGTGTTGAGAGTTTTTTTCTTATGTTTATTGGCTATTTGTATATCTTCTATGGAGAAATGTCTATTCAAACTGTTTGCCCTTTTAAAAATTGGGTTACTTTTCTTTTTATTGTTGGGTGGTCAGACTTCTTTATGTACTCTGGATATAAGCCTCTTATCAGATATATGAATTACAAATCATTTCTCCCAATCTGTGAGCTGTCTTTTCACTTTCTTGATATCATTTCTAGCACAAAAGTTTTAAACTGATCTATTTTTTTCTTTTGTCCCTTGTGCTTTTGGTGTCATATCTAAGGTTTTGCCTAACCCAAGGTCATGAAGATCACTCCTATGTTTTCTTCTAGGAGTTTTAACATCTTAGCTCTTACATTTGAGTCTATCCATTTTGAGTGAATTTTTGTGTATAGTGTGAGGCAGGGACCCACCTTCATTTTTTGCATGTGGATATCTGGTCCCACCACCATTTACTGAAAAGACTATTCTTTCCCCTATTGAATTTTCTTGGCACCCTTATTGAAAAACAGTTGACCATAAATGTAAGGATTTATTTCTGGACTTTCAATTTTATTCCACTGATCTAAATGTCTACTATTAATATTTGCCACAACTCCTCCCTCTTTTTTTCTGGGTATTTATTAATATTTTTCAAAATAATTGGATCATACTAAATACAGTTTTTAACCTTTTTTTTTAAAAGAAATCACTAACATCCTCTCATGTCATTAAATATTCAACATAACTTTTAATGGCTGCCTTTTATTCCATTGTACAGATATACAATATTAATTTAATTCCCTTTTGGTGAATACTTAGGCTGGTCCCACAACAACATTATCATCAAATGATGTAATAAAAAAATACACCCAAAATATACCTTATGTGTATCAGTAATTAGTTTATAAGGAAAAAACCTAGAGTGGGAATTGCTATGTAAGAATATTTTTAAGTCCTTGATACATATAAGAGCTTAAGCGTCCCTCAGTATAGACGGAGATTACTGTTGTGAAATCTTGACTAATTCTGAATTCACATTTTATCGTAGACTTACACAAAGAGGGACATCTCAAAACTAATAGTTTTTGATAGCTTGACTTAAAGTCAAATAACCAACTCTTCCCCCTGTCTTAAATATCTCAGCTTAATGTTATTTTCTTCTCCTATATGAAGTACTGATTTGTTTTGCTGCACTAGGTAAACTGTCACTGAAAGTGAACATCTCAAATGAAGTAACTGAACGAAACCACCAAGGTTTGTGGCAGGTGTGCTGAAGTTAACCCCCCAGTACAGAATCTAAGTTGGATACGATGGGAAAGGAAGACAGAAGATGGCATACATGTTGGGAGAAAATAGAGAAATTAATAGACTAGTGGTCCCAGTGTGGTTGAAAAATGATCACGGCAGGAAAAGTAGGGCAGGGAAAGCTGGGAGGAAGGAAGATTATTGCCAGATAAAAGAATATCTGAATTGCCGCTCTCAATATGTCCACTGCTGAGAAATTTAGAGTTGCCTTGGAAAAACTTAAGATCTCTTGAGGGGACTTAGCTGGTGGTCCAGTGGTTAAGAACCTGCCTGCCAATGCAGGGGACGCGGGTTCGATCTCTGGTCCGGGAAGATCCGACATGCCGCGGAGCCACCAAGCCTGTGCGCCACAACTACTGAGCCCACATGCCGCAAGTACTTAAGTCCGTGCGCCCTAGAGCCCATGTGCCACAACTACTGAGCCTGCGTGCTGAAACTACTGAAGCTCGCGTGCCTAGAGTCCATGCTCCGCAACAAGAGAAGCCACAATGAGAAGCCTGCGCACCGCGACCAAGAGTAGGCCCTGCTCGCTGCAACTAGAGAAAGCCCGCGCGCAGCAATGAAGACTCAACACAGCCAAAAAAATAAATAAATATTTAAAAAAGAAAAAGAAAGATCTCTTGAGAATATAATGTCCCAGAAACAGGCCTAATCTTGAAAGGGACAGTCCATGCAGCATCTTTCCCTCTGGAAAATGGACGCACACTGGCAGATTTCTAAGTGTTCCAACGGGCACGGCTTTTGTATGACGTCTTCAGAGTATACCAGCTTTGCAGTGTTTAATGAAAACTGTATGTACCTCCCTTCGCTAAGGTCTACATATGCAGACTTTATAGTGTAGGGGACCAAAATTTCCACTCCAAAATGTCTCTTTGGGATATGGATTATTTTGAGCTGAAAACAATCAAGGCCAAAAGACGCAGGGAGAAACTCTGACCTTCCCCCAGCTGCCTAAAAGAATTTCGATAGAGGGCCTGTTCCCAAAATAGAGCTATTGCCAGAGATCTCTGCAAAGAATACGGGCCGGGCCGGTGGTGTGGTGGGGAAGTCGGCAGGGCCTGGAGACCAGAGTCCACTCTGTCGCATTGTGTCTGCTGGCTCAGCAAACTCGCTCACCAAGCATTTGCTTTTCCATCTCCATGTAAATGGCCTTCCTCCCCTTTGAGGTCCCAAACCACTACTCGCAACTTCCTCTTTTGTCTTTAGTTGAAGACGGTATTTAAGGTGAGGGTTTTGGCCGTTTGGGGGAGTTACTCAGTTTTTATGGATCTCTCCCATGAAGACATGTTATGAAACTTTGCGTGATTTTCTCCTGTTAATGTTTCATGTCAATTTAATTCTTAGACCATCCAGAAGAACCTAGAAGGGTAGAGGGAAATTTCTTCCTCCCTGACAATCGCTCAGTACCAGTCTATTTTTCTAACCATCCAATGACTTTGTAAGTTCGAGGGGTATTTTTAAGATTTTTTTTTTTTTTTGATGTGGACCATTTTTAAAGCCTTTATTGAATTTGTTACACTATTGCTTCTGTTTTATGTTTTGGCCGCTGGGCATGTGGGATCTTAGCTCCCTGACCAGGGATAGAACCCGCACCCCCTGCATTGGAAAGCGAAGTCTTAACCACTGGACCGCCAGGGAAGTCCCATAAGTTCAAGTTTTAGGATGAAGTTTTAGATTTCTAACACACCCCTAGTTTTAACTAGACACCTCCTGATTTGGCATCCCAGAAGCCTCACTGCCAAGAACTATGTAGTTCTGTGAATACATCTGTGCCAGGAGTTTGGGCAGAAGGAATAATATGATTACCAAGATCATTAACTCTGTGATGTGTTCAAGATTAGTAGGAAGACGTTTCTAAAATTATTAACAATAAAATATTTATCACGCTATTGTATTAAATTCATCTCTATAAAAGCTTTAATCTTCCTGCTCTGCTCTGTGGTTAGAATAAAGCAACTCGAGTGACAAGCATGGTTCCTTTCTTTCACCCTCCACATCCAGTCAACCAGGGAGAGCTAGTAACTCTACTTCTTATGCATCTCTTGATCCCGTCCACTCCTCTGTATCCCCATGGCCTCTACCTGCGTTCAGGCCACCGTCTGCTCCAGCCTGAATTATTACCTCAGCTTCCTCCCTCAGTTTTACGCCCAACAATCTTTTCTCCACACTGCAGCATGAATGAGAAATAAACCACTGTTGTTGTTGTGTGCCACTGAGACTGGGGGTCACTTGTTACTGCAGCATAACCTGGCCTAAGCAGATGATCCCTAACTTCTTTCAGTTCCTTGCATGTGCCGTACTCTCACTTTGGGCCTTTCCCTCCTCCTCTTTTTCCTGTGTCAATTGTCCCAATTTATCTTTGGCCTTTCAGATCTCAGCTTAGGTGTCATTTCCTCTGGAAGGCCTTCTCCTTTCCCCCACGACTGGTTTGTGTTCCCATCCTACACACTCCTCCGACATTCTGTACGTCCCCTGTCACAGCACTTACTGTGTAATTATCGCCCCACCTCTACTGTAAGACAGAGACTATGGCTTTCTTGTTCATCATTGTATTCCTACGCTCGCCATGTGGTAGATGCCAGAAATCCCTTGAATGAGTAAATCAATTTTTAGAACTTGAAGATTTTGTCATAGTGTTTACCGGGAAAAGTCACCGACGGCAGAAAGTAGTTGAGTCCAAGTTGTGGTCTGATTCATTGTGATGATACAAGTGAAAGAAGTATCCATGGCAGCCAAATGCTATCAACCTGTGCTTTCCTGTCTTCCCCTCGACGTAAGTTATACGGGTTTCCAAGCCTCCATACTAAAGGAATAAGGAGTAATATATATATTTATAACTGAATCACTTTGCTGTACACCTGAAACTAACACAACATTGTAAATCAACTATACCCCAATTTAAAAAAAAAAAGGAGTAGCTATAAACGAATAGGTGTGAGACTGAAGGTCCCCGGAATCAAAGAACGATAGGCATTATTATTTCTGTACATGTCTGAACAGCGCATGAGGATAACATACAGGTCAGCTCACATTCTTGCAGCATTTCCGGTTCTAAGACACAGCCTAAGGCAAACTCTTAGCATGGTTATGCAGGCTGTACGCATTCCACAACTCTTGTCTAACTGAGTCACCCTGGATAGTTTCCTGTCCCTCCCTGCCATAAAGCATAATGCACAAGAACAATGCATTCATCGTGCCATCTGTGATCCCCACGTGAACTACCATGGGTAAGGCTTCCCGTGGTCCCACAATTAAAAGACCATCTGAAAACCATGTCGGTGAAGACGTTTTGTGCAGAAAGCAGGAGTCGCAGCTTAGGTTAACTAGACTGTGCTCTGGTGAGACCTAGGAGGAAATCTGACTCTGAGCTCATTACTAAAGAGCATATGGTGGGGTAGAGCCACATGTGAGGCCTGAGTGGTTCTGAGGTTGACTTATTAACGCCAAAAGATGAAGGGCTTGATGTTTAATAGTAGGCTTCATGTAGCATGCCTAACTCACGTGCAGAAATGAGTTTAACTCACTAGGCTATATATTAAGAATGAAACACCCCACATGTAAAAATTGCCTAGTTTTTGAAAAAGAAAAAACAGAGGAAAAAGACTGACTAGTTTTCTTAAAGTCATAGTAAGAAGAGGCATGTATACAACAAGGGTCCAAATCTTCTATGAGAAAACTGATGAGCGTCAGGCAGGGCAGGGTTATGCAACACGTATTAGCTTGAACTAGTTCTGAGGTTTCCAAAGGATTAGAAAGTGCTGGGAATGCTAGAAACGATGGTTAGAACCAGGTCCCTTGATTGAAAGTTAAGGGGACATGGTTTTAGGCCCAACGTAAAGAAGCACTTGTGGGGGCTTCCCTGGTGGCACAGTGGTTGAGAGTCCGCCTGCCGATGCAGGGGACACAGGTTCGTGCCCCGGTCCGGGAAGATCCTACGTGCCGCAGAGCGGCTAGGCCCGTGAGCCATGGCCGCTGAGCCTGCGCGTCCGGAGCCTGTGCTCCGCAGCAGGAGAGGCCACAACAGTGAGAGGCCCGTGTACTGCAAAAAAAAAAAAAAAAAAAAGAAACACTTGTGAATGTTACCTGTTTCTTCATTAGTGCAATTCGGATAAAATACCTACTTTATAAGATTGTACTGAGAATTAAACATAATGTTTGTAAAATGCTTTGCACAATGTTGGCTAATTAAATGGTAATTATAATTAAGCAGAGATCTCCAATGAAGAACTGGGCTTCCCTGTAAGGTAAGAAGTTCACTGCCTCTAAAAGTACTTAATAAGTCAACTGGTCATGTGCGGTAACACAACGCCTCCTGTTTGGGTACGGAGAGTGGCAGGGGCTATGACTGGACCCTGGTAAATGTATTCAAATCTAAGATTCTAAGACATATTGATGCTTACATTTCTTTGTACACACTGATTCTAAAATAAAATGGCCCCCAAATACACAAAACTAAAATTGCTGGAACTACAGGGAAAAATGGACAGATCCACCATTTTAATAAGAGATTGACTGACCTATTTTATCTATTAATGGGTGATAGATAGGCATACTGATAGGCAAATCTGAACATGAGCGTTAGTAAAGGTGTAAAACGTCTGAACTACCAAGCTTGCTTTATTTGATACACATCCCTGCACCTATCTACCTGCTGGTGAAATCAACATTCTTCTTTGGTTTAGACTATTTCTAAAAATCGACCATGGACCAGCCCATACAGCAAGCCTCCAGGATCTTTGATTCTCTGGCCACAATGCAACAAATATATATGAACAAAACATAAATACATTTTGAATTAAAAAGTCCTGGGCTTCCCTGGTGGCGCAGTGGTTGAGAGTCCGCCTGCTAATGCAGGGGACACGGGTTCAAGCCCTGGTCTGGGGGGATCCCACACGCCGCGGAGCGACTAGGCCCGTGAGCCACAGCTGCTGAGCCTGCGCGTCTGGAGCCTGTGCTCCGCAACAAGAGAGGCCACGACAGTGAGAGGCCCGTGCACCGCGATGAAGAGTGGCCCCCGCTTGCCACAACTAGAGAAGGCCCTTGCACAGAAACGAAGACCCAACACAGCCAAAAATAAAAATAAATAAATTAAAAGTCCTTAAATAACTCATGGTTTAAAGAAGAAATAACAATGGACATTTTAATATACGAGAACTGAATAAAAATACTATGTATCAAAACTTGTGGGATGCAGAAAAAGCAGTATTTGAGGAAAACTTATAGCCTTAGATGCTTATATTAGAAAAATAGAAAGATTAAAGGTGAATATGCTAAACTCATTAACTGAAAAATAGAATAATCTGAAGACAGTAGTAGAGAGAGAAAAAACATAAAGCAGTGAAACGGAAAACAAACTTGCAATAAAGAGGATCAACAAGGTCAAAAGTTGATTCTTGGGAAACGTACAATGAGACAAACTTTTGGTGAGATGGATTAAGAAAAAGAGAGAAAGATCAAGTCAGTATTAATGAAAAAGAGACATAATATTATATATAAAATACATTTTAAAAAGATAAAATGAAGAACTTTCTGAAAGTAAATATGAAACAGTTGAAAAGAACATTAAAACACATATAACTTAGCAACACTGACCCAAGAATTCCTTAAGAAAGGCTGAATAGTTCTATGACTGTGAAAAACAATAAATCTAAAGGTAAAAATCTTTCTACCCACACACAAAAAAACTCGACACCCAGATAATTTATAGGGAGCTCTGCCAAACTTTCAGCAAACAGGTCATTTCAATATTATATAATTTATTCCACAGAATAATGGAGGAAAAAAAAGAAATATTCCCCAATTCATTCTTTGATGCCTGTAAAACCATGGATAGCGTGAGAAAGGAAAATTTCAGATCAATTTTACTATAAACATAAACTTAAAAATCCTAAACAAAATGTTAACATAAAATATCAGATATATAAAATATATTATGGACAAATTAGGCTTATTTCAGGAATGCAAAGGTGTTTAACATTTGAAAAACCTTTAAATTATAAATATAATTCTTCATATTGCTAGATAAGGGGGAAATGCTTTTGCTGATCTCAACAGATTAAAAAAGAGAGGAAAAAAGCATTTGATATAATCCAGTACTCTTTCATGGTGAAACTTTTAGCAAATTCACAATGCAACGGAACTTCCTTAACTCGATAAAGGGTATTTGAAAAACCTGCAACACACGTCATTCCTAATGAGGAAATGTGTGAATTAAAGTATTTTAAAACCAGGAACTAGACAAGAATGTCTGCTATCATCACATGTATTCAACCCCGTGCTGGAGATGGTAGCCAGCATGATAAGGTAAGAGAAAGAAAAGGAAAGGAAAAACAAAACTGTCATTACTTAAGATGTGACCCTCTAAATAGAAAACTAAAAATAATCTACATATTATTCGAAATATGAAGAGCATTTAGCAAGGTGGCTAAAATATCAATATGTGAAAATCAATTTCATTTTTATAAACCAGCAAATAATTCAAAAACATAAGTTTAAGGACTTCCCTCGTGGCGCAGTGGTTGAGAATCCGCCTGCCAATGCAGGGGACAGGGGTTTGATCCCTGGTCCGGGAAGATCTCACATGCTGCAGAGCAACTAAGCCCATGCGCCACAACTACTGAGCCTGCACTCTAGGGACTTCGTGCCACAACTACTGAGTCCATGTGCCACTACTACTGAACCCCGCACACCTAGAGCCCATGCTCTGCAACGAGAAGCCACTGCAATGAGAACTAAGAGTAGCCTCCACTCGTCACAACTAGAGAAAGCCCACACACAGCAACAAAGACCCAACGCAGCCAAAAAAATAAACAAATAAACAAATAAAAAGTCACCAGAAAGTCTTATTAAAAACAAAAACATAAGTTTAAGACACATTTATGATAATAACATAAACTGTAATGAATGTAGAATAAATCTGACCAAAGATGAGCAAGTATCTCTAGAGAAAATTAGAAATTCTATAGAAATCGTTAAAGAAAACCTAAATAACTAGAGATATATAGCAAAATCTTACTATAGGAATTTCAATTCTCCCCCCAAATTGACCTACAGAATTAATGCATTTCCAATCATAATCACATCAGGACTTTTTTGTGGAAATTGACAAGTGGATCCTAAAATGTATATGCAAGAAAAAAGGGCCAAGAATAGCCAAGCCAATCCTGAACAAACCTGCTCAACCAGACAGCAAAATGTATAAAGCTATAGTAATTCAGGCAGAAGGGTACTGGCACAGGGACAGAAAACTAGGAAGAGAATAGTGAGTCCAGAAACAGACTTTGGGGCCTTGATATATGACCAGAGATGGTAACCACAGGTCACTGGAGAAAGGATTCTAGTCAATATAGGGTGTTTGCACAATTGCCTGGCTATCTGGAAAACAGGAAAGGAAAGGAAATGGATCCCTACTTCATACCAGACAAAACCCAATTCCCTATGGATTAATGATTTAAATGTAGAAGGCAAAACTTTAAAAATTTCCCCCCAATTCGAAGAAATACCTTTCAGATAGCAGGGTGGACAAGGATATTTTTTTCTATTTGATAGACTTTATTTTCTAGAGCAGCTTTAGGTTCACAGCAAAACTGAGAAGGTACAGAGATGCCCCGTCTACCTGCTGCCCCTACACAGGCCCAGCCCCGCCATTATCAACGCACCCCCCCCACCAGATGGCACGTTTGCTTCAACGAACCTACAGACATGCATCACCATCACCCAGAGTCCACGGTTCACATTAGGGTTCACTCCACTTGTTGTACATTCCACAGGTTTGGACAAAGGTATAATGACATGTGTACCCCATTGACAGTGTCACACAGAATAGTTTCACTGCCCTAAATATTCCCTGCGCTTTGCCCACCCATCCCTCCCTCCCCTCAACCCCTGGCAAGACCAGGATTTTTTTAAGACATCAAAGTTTGCTAATTACAAAGGAAAGGATAGACATATTTAACTACGCTAAACTTAATATTTATCTAAAGATAGTATAGAAATAAAGAAAGTGAAAAGATCTTGGACTGGACCCTGGCCTGGGGGTGCGGAGGATTGCTCTAAATCATTGGTCCCCAACCTTTTTGGCACCAGGGACCGGTTTCGTGCAAGACAATTTTTCCACGTACAGGGGTTGGAGGGGGGTAGTGGAGAGATATGTTTCAGGCGGTAATGTCAGCCATGGAGAGCGCAGATGCTGCTTCGCTCGCTCACCCACCGCTCACCTCCTTCTGTGTGGCCCGGGGGTTGGGGACCCCTGGTCTAAATGACATTATTGGAACAACTGATGAAATTTCAATGTGGACTGTATATTAGACGTATCATATCAGTGCTAAATTACCTACATTTGAAAATTGTTCTGTGCCAACATAAGGAAACATCATTGTTTTCAGAGGTGCATGCTGCAACTTACTCTCAAATGGTTCAGCAAAAATAATTTATATCTTGTCTCTCTTACACACAAATACAGCAAACTGTGAATCTATGTGAAGGGTATACAGGAGTTCATTGTATTAGTCCTGAAACTTTTCTGTAAGTTTGATATTTTTTTTTCAAAATCAGAAGTCAAAATTTTAAAAAAATATTTGAAAACACACGCTATAAACAGGGAGAAAATATTTGCAACACATACAATTGACAGAAGATTGGTATCCAGAATGTTTTTTTAAAATAAAAATGCTTAGAAGAGGAAAAGAAACATGAATGAACAATCAGCACATGAAAAAATGTTCGACATTATCAGTAATTAGAGAATGCAAATTAAGACCATAATCTTGTACCAATTTACTCTCAGTAGACTAGCAAAAATTAAGAAGTTTGACCAAAACAATGATTGGAAAGAATGTGGAATAACAGGAAAGGGCTGATCCGTGCTGGTGGCAGTATAGATTGGTACCAGCACTTTGAAAACATTTTGGCAACATCGTGTAAAGCTGTATACCCCATCCCTCTGATCCAGTCCTGTTACTCCTGGGTTCAACTGAGACGAGTGCAAGAGCTGTGCACAGGAAGGCCCTTGCCAGCCTTGTGAGTATCACCCAGGCAGGCTCAGGTTTTGTCAGGCATGAGCTTATGTAATTGGAGAAAAATCACAACAAATTGCAAATGTGACAAAACCCAGGAAAGTACCATACTAATTTTAAAATTAACTGTCTCACACACCTCTATACCCTTTTCCTTCATTCTTTTGGCTGCATAGGCTTAATCCCCTCTTTATATGACAATGATTTCCACAACATCACTTTCCATAGAGAAAATGAGAAGACTGCCCTTCTTCTAACATAGTTTACTGAACATTTTTTATTATTAATATTTGGGATGTAGAAAACATGTGTCTTCACATCCAGACAGACTCACTGTAGTTCTGTTATAGGGTTATGGCCTACAAACTCAGAGAATCTGACAAATTTTACTTTGTGTGATTCTCATCATTAAAGGAAACATGTAAAGTGCATTTATAAACATAGAAGCATGACTACGTTCCTGACAGGAGAGAACTTCCAGGTCAGAACTGGATCCTCCACTTACAATTTTACACATCTGAGGTTTTTCAGATCAGCTTCCAGCTCCCTACATTTCAAACTAGGTTTCTGTCCCAACACACACATAGGTCAGGTGCTGGATGTTGTGGGACATTCCTATTCTGATATGACCATCTGTTCATGCACCTTCCTACCCTGGGGCGAAAAGCAAGAGCCTGACATTGAAGACTGCAAACCTCACACATACTCTCCACTGAACTCAAACGCATCCCTGATGCAACCCACCTTGGCTCAACCCCAAATGCCTGCAGCCGTGTATCACCCAAGCTGAAAAGGGCTGAAGGAGGGGGCGCAGGAACGTAAAGAGAAAGTGGCCCTCTTCCATCGTGGTTTAAATGTCTTCCTTCTGTAGATTTTACAAACATATGACCATGGGAACACACTGCCAAGGCTCCTCTTTTCGGGTCGATGGGAGAGACCCATGGGAGGGGCCCTGAAACTCCAATTTCATTAGCTTCACGGTTGGTTTGCCTCCAATAATAACAAAATACTGGAGACAAGTGTCCACAGAAAAATGGATAAACAACTGGACATAAACGACTTCACAGAAACGCAATGTTACAGCAGCGAAAATAAATGTTACACAGCTTGCTTACACTTAACAGCTTGGGTGAATCAAAGAAACGTTCAACGATAAAAGCAAATCCCACAAGACTGTGTATCATTTGTATAAAGCTCAAAAAGAGAAAAGTCAAACAATATATCCTTTGGGAATGCCTCCACCTATAATCAAACGACTAAGAATGTCAAGGAGAGACAAAGTTCAGGACAGGGGTGGTCGAGGGAAGAAGCAAGGGGTAGAACCCGGGAAGCGCCCGTATATATGCTCCACGTGGATAATGTGGAGTCACAGGCTTCCGTTTTCTGTGTGCTTTAAAACTTACATATTTGCTCAACATGTGATTTCGTGTGCATCCAGTATTAGCCTGAAAGCGCTGGAAGTCCTGGAGCCCCGCGTCCCTCCTTCCGGTCCCGCGCTTTCCCCGTCACTTCACTGCCAGCGGCTCGGGGACCAGCTCCAGCGAAGTGCGACCCCCGGGACCCACCCGGCACGTGACTGTGTGACTATCCCCGCAGTCGGGTGGGGCGGGTGGAAAGGTCCAGAGTATCTCACGTGCACACTAAACCTGCTCCGTTAATTCCAGTTATTCGCCGGCTAGAAGCAGATCAGGGTTCGAGGCCCACGGGGCCTCACCCACTGCCCGCAACACCCCCCCCACCCCCGCCTCCAAGCTTGCCGACCCCCCCACTCCCACCCCCGTCCCCGCCCCCGCCCCCGCCCCTTTCCCGGCGCCTTGACTCTTTTCCTCCAGCTCCGCCCACTAGATTACGCGAATTTTTCCAGGAGGATCCCCACATCCGCCCTCCCCACGGAACCCGCCCGCTTCAACCAGTCTCCGGGATTTACAACCAGCCGGAAGTCGGGAAAGGGGCGTGGAAAACGCGCGGAACTGCCCGCCCCCGCCCCCTCCCTTCCGGCCTCTCCGTCGGGCCCCGCCTTCCCCGCGCGCAGCGGCGCATCCCAAAAGCCGGAAAAGTGGAATCTGCGCTCCGCACGGTTCCCCAGCGGCAGGGTGGCCGCGTGGCCGCGTGGCCGGGCTCATCGGCCGGAAGCCCGGCCCAGCGCCTCAAGGGGGAGCTGCACCCGAGAGGGAGCGGACGCGGCCGCAGTCCGCGCGGGTGAGCGTGCCCCCGGCCCCACGGCTCGGGCCTGCCTCCCGTCCTACTCCTCTCGTGCGGGACCCGGGCGCCGAGCCGCGGCAGCGGGACGGGCCCCTGCGCAGTCCCCTCCCCCACTCCCTGTCACCGCCCCAACCTCCGGCCTCGTGCCCAGCGCGCTCCGCCCGGGCCATGGCAGCGCCGTGACGTCACGCGCCTCTGCGTGCGGAGCCGCGGTGGAGCGGGCGACGCACGAGGGGGTTGACGTAGGGGGGAGGGACGACGCCCGGGGGAGGGGAGGGGCGTTGGCGCGAACAGGAGCAACGCGTCTGCAGCCCCGCCAGCTCCGCCTCTTCCGTCGCGGGGACCTGCGTTTCGAGCTCCTCCCTCTCGAGTACAGCCGCCCCCCACCCCCACCCCCTTGACCTTTTCGGGGACTTGAGGTGGTAACCCTAGACCTTCACTTGTAATTTCGTTGGAATTTTTCTGGAAAAATGGAATCTGGCAATGTATCCTAAGAATTTTTGTTTTGAGAAAAATGTTTCTTAGCATATTTGGCAGCCCCCAAATTAGGTTAAAGCCTGTTTACCAAACGCTGTCATTTTGCAAAAACCTGTTTGGTTGTAAATGGGAAGCGCTGTGGTTGGAGGCTTGCACACGCTGAGAAGGTGTGAGCTTCAAGTCCCTCAGCCTCCAGGTGCTGAGTCCCCCGTGAGAACTGACCCCACGTAAGAGAACACGCGTGTGTACTTCGCGCTCAGCTCTGACCTTGGAACCTAGTAACTGCTGCACACGTGTTACTAGTGATCTTGTGGCTTCGTTTTAAAGACTCCAGTTGTGAAGTAGACCTTTTTCTTTTTGTGTTTTCGTTTGTGAACGTGTAACAGAAGGGTTTACCCCAGAATTTCTGTGATGTCTGGTATGTCAAAGTGCAAGTCAGTCCACAGACGGAGGTCAGTGGTGTGAAGCCGTGTGCAGTGTATGCAGACAGAACTGTCCTCACCCGGCGGACTCGGGCGGGGGCGGAAGGGAAGCTTGATGGGAGCATCGCCTTCTTTGTTCTTTTGAAGCAAAACCTGGGGACATGATGAACTTAGGGTTCTTTATCTGTGACTTTATTGAGGGTAAAATAAATCTCTGTGTATAATTTCTTCCACAGAATATTGAAGGATGTTCGTTCCAAGATCCCTGAAAGTCAGGCGGAATGCTGACGATGATGGTAGAAGTTGTGCAGCCAAGAAAGTCAAACCAGAAGCAGAAGACCCCCAGCTGGGTGCGGGCGGGGATGGTCCAGCTGATGATGCCCCGGGTACCAAAGAAGCTGCACTAGCGGCGCATCACGGCGCCCAGCCGTGCCCTCTCCCCGGGCCTGCCAGCCAGGTGCCTGAGGGGGGTCTGGCTGGACCCGGGCAACGGGCGCAGGACAGCCATCTCCTCGAAGAGCCGGTGAAGTCCTTCTCCAAAACGCAGCGCCAGGCCGAGCCCGGGGAGCCGGTGTGCGTGGTATGCGGGCGCTACGGAGAGTACATCTGCAATGAGACGGATGAAGACGTGTGTAGCCTGGAGTGTAAAGCAAAACACCTTCTGCAGGTGCGCGGAGCAGAGGCGCTGTTAGCTCCGGGCGGTCCACAGAAAGCGGATTCTGAGCCAGCGGCTCCACATCCTGCTTCGTATGTGTACACCGAGCACGCCTTCATCTCGAACCTTCGGGAGGACCAGATTGAAAACCTCAGACGGCAGCTGGGAATCGTGGTTCAAGGGCCAGGCGTCCCCAGGCCCATCATTGACTTTGAGCATTGCGGCTTCCCTGAGGCCTTAAACCTCAACCTGAAGACGTCGGGCTACGAGATCCCCACCCCCATCCAGATGCAGATGGTCCCCCTGGGGCTTCTGGGCCGAGACGTGCTGGCCAGCGCCGACACTGGCTCTGGGAAGACGGCCGCCTTCCTGCTTCCCGTCATCATGCGAGCTCTGTTTCAGGTAAGGTAGAGCTCACCTGTATGAGCCTCAAGAACAGTCAAGGTGTTTACCAAGCGTCATCCTCAACTACGTTAAAATTGCAAACTGAAACCAAGTACTTCGATCTTTAGTCACTGGAACTAAATTTTATTATATTGAACCAGTCTCTTCATTGAAGGTCTAAAAAATTGCTTTCCTTACAAAGTGTTGTCTTTTTAACACATTTTCTATTCAAGGAACAGGCTTTGGGTTTGGGGCGAAAATCCTGCTGACCAGGTGAGCTGTGATTTTTGTGTCAATCTAGCCTGCTTCGATTTTGTGTTTTGAAAAACCTGATACCAAAGTCAGAACACTATTGTAGAGTTTCAAAATATACCGCTAAGTGTGACCTGCGTTTCATCTTAAAATGATACCACCTTGCCTTACTCGTTGGTTTATAAGCACTCCTGCACATAATTAGTTTAACAGACGTTTTGAGTAATTATTTGCCAAGTACTAGGGAGTTTGTGAGGTTTGGAGGATGGCAAGGGGGGAAAGGAGTGAGAAATGTAGGCAAAGGGAGAAGAGATAGAGGAAATTTTGGAACGCTAAAGCGTAGTAGAAGATAATGTGAGAAAAAAATAAAAGAGTAGATTTTCAAAATATAGACGAAACTCACCGGAAGACCAAAATAGAATGTTTGTATAAGTAAGGTCTCCTGACAAAGAAAGAAGTGAATCTACAAGAGCGCCGAGGGGAAGTCGAGGGTAGGATGCCAGTCTTCACCCAGATCTTCAGGGCAACCAGCAGGTTTCTCTTCCGAGGAGACTGGCTGAAGGTCGCACAGGCCAGTCGATGGGAAGCCAAGCTTCAGTTTTCCCGCCGTGATTGAGGCAGACGCCTCTCCCTGGTCCTGATGGTGGGGTCTTTCATTGTCTGTCTGTGTTATGTGAGAAATGGGTGCAATTTATGCTGGTTTTGGAGGAGAATTCTGCAGTTGAGCAGAAGGCCGGTGGGCTGATGGGACCACTTTCAAAGAAAAGTGCTCCTGGGGCTGCCTTGAGGCTTGCGTCCACAGCAGCAGAGCTCACTGCTGGTGTGTTTCACATCTTTGCAGAGCAAGATGCCATCCGCGCTCATCCTCACGCCCACGCGGGAGCTGGCCATCCAGATAGAGCAGCAGGCCAAGGAACTGATGAGCGGCCTGCCCCGCATGAGGACCGCGCTCCTGGTGGGGGGCCTGCCCGCCCCCCCGCAGCTCCATCGCTTGCGCCAGCGCGTTCAGGTGGGCTCCCTGGACCGAACGCCTTTGCAGAGGACCTAAGCAATGCAGGAACTAAGGGTTTTCGCCCCCTGAGGAACTTCAGAGTGTGATTTTAGGTGGCCTTTAAAGTCTTGCCATGTGAGCCTTTCTGTGGGGAAGGCCAGGAGCACAGGTTAGGGAGGTGCCTTTTGTTTTCCCAGCGCAGTTGGACGTTCTCACAGCCATTACCACCTTTAATCATTGCGTTTGCTCTGGGAGGTGGGGTGGCGTACCCCTCTTTTCACGGCTGAGAAGATGAATCTCCGAAAGGTGGGCCTTGCCCCAGGATCGTGGCTGATACACTTCAGAGCGGGATTCCTACAAACAAGGACATTGTCCTTCATCATCACAACCAGTTGCAGACCCAGGAAGTTCACGCTGGTCTGTTGGGATGCGTCAACATTGGTGTCCCGCTTCCGACCCCACTCAGGTTTTGCTAGTTGTCCCGTCAGCTGTTTTCCGTCAAGCTCAGAGTCTTCCGTTGCTTGTAGCTGTCATGTCTCTCAGTGTCTTCAGTTTGGAACCGATCTTTCCTTTTTTCTCAGGATCTTGCACTTTTTAAGGATTATAAGCCGCTTACCTGGAAGAACAGCCCTGAACTGATGAGATTCAAGTTGTGGCTCTTGAATTTAGTTCTTTAACAGGACATCACAGAAGAGACGCTTTCCTTTCCATTATGTCCTTCTAGGTGGCGCACAGTTTCAATTTGTCCTTTGACTGGTGCTTTTATCTGCCAAGTTAAAACTGTAGAGTTTGTTTGTACCCTTTGTGTTGAATAAGTATTTTAAGGGGAGTACTTTCAGGTTGTAAATTTATTGAGCTTCCCCAAACTTTCCACTTACTTACTTTTTTGTATCAGTACGGACTCATGGCTCCCTGTTTTTTTTACAGGGGTATAATCTCTTTGACCAGTGGAAGCACCTTCCAGTCGGTTTCTGTGTCCTTTTATCATATCCTTGTCATTCTTTGACTACTTTCTTACTTTCCATCTAAAGAAGATGTTCCGTCCTTACCTCGTTCTTTCCTGGCCTCGGCCCTGGAACTCTCTCCACGGAGCCCTGGCTCCTTTGGTGTGGAGAATAGTCTTCAGAAACCGAGACCTGGGCTCTACCTGGGCTCCTTGCTGTTGGACTGTCATTGCTTCTGGGACCTCAGCCTATCCGAGACCACGAGTTCATGTTGATATTTCCAGTTCTCATTCATCACAAGGTTCCTTTTACGTTTTCTGTTTCCACGTTGGTAACTCTGACGATGAGAAACCTGCCATCCCTTATCCTTTATGTAGTTATTTATCTGCCCCATCCCCCGGCATGTCACCAGTGTCCCTCCGTCACAGCGATGCCTTCCTCCCTGGACTCTGCCCTACACGGCCTCACCCCTCCTCGCCCGGCTGCCGCACCCCCTGCCGCCCGGGCCAGGACTCACAGACACCTACCCTCTGGGAGGAAAAGCAGCTGAAGCGTCTGTGTGCTCGGCAGAGCTATATTTCAAGAGTAAGGACAAGACGAAGACCTACTCAGATAAACAAAACCGAGAGAGTGTATTGCCAGTGGACCATCTAAAGGAACTTCTGGAGGAAGCCCTTCTGCAGATAAAGAAGATTCCAGAGAGGAAGGTGGGGGGTGGAAGGGAAGCTGGTGCAAAGTCGGCAGTAAGCGTGTGGGCGAAGCTAAACAGACACAGGCCAAGCGAACAGTGACCAGGAGCAAGCCGTGGTTTCAAAATAATGGGGTGAATACCATCCCACAGCGTGTAAGGGCAGGCGAGATGCGATCGCCGTGAAGCAGCGCCCTGGATCTTTCAAGAACAAGCTAAAAGTGCCGGTTAACTTTATATTAAGTTATAGCTTTGTTGACATTCAAGGCGAAGCACTCAAAGAATGAAAAAAGTTGATAACTTCCAAACCATCAGAGGGGAAAACGGAAGAGAAGGAGTGAACTCAAGTCAAAGTAATTAAAATTGACTTGATATCTGTGGACGTCTGAAGTACCCACGCCAAACCCTGTGTTCTGGGGATACAGACCTTTTATCATCCGCGGCGATGTTACCACTGTGCGGGTGTGGACTGGAAAAGTGGGTACAGCTGAACATAGGAGGTCATTTGTAACCCCACCAGAGTTATCCCGACACTGTCTCATATAATCCCCACGATAGTTTTCAGCATTTCCATCTTACGACGGGAGAACAGAGACTCACACCATTATTAAATGCTGAAGCCACGATTCCTGCTGAAGTTTCACTAAGCCCCTACTTTTAACCACAACTTCAGCTAACATATGATAAAACTGTTAAGACCCTTGAGTGACCTTAGAGTTCATTGTACCCAGCCTCGTAATTTAAAAGTGAAATAGCAGGCCCAGAGAGGGCAAGGGGTTTGCACTTGTTCACGGAGCCAGATAGCGGTGAGCATGCTCGTAAGGCCCTCCCAGCGTGGGCCCTGCCAGGTTCTCAGGCCTCAGCTGCCTTCTCCCCACTCCACCCACGCCAGCCTCCCGCCTCCGAGCTCACCGGTCACGATGCCCTTCCCTCTCCCTGGACCTGCCGGTCGTGCTCACTCCCACTACTCCCGTGGGTGTTGGCCTGTGTTTTAGCAGCACTGAGTACATCCCTCCGTTGATAACACCCTGTCGTGATTCTCGTGAGCACGTGTTGGCTCTGTTTCTTCTTTAGTGTCATGACTTTCACGAGAGCAGAGACCAAGTCTGACTTACTCATCATCGAGTTCCGAGTACTTACACCAGAGTCTGGCATGCATTGGCCACTCAGTAAGTGTAGAATGAAGGAATACGTGAGTGAATGAACGCGATCGAACTTTCTAATTTGCCTTTTCTCTTTCGTTCAGGTAATCATAGCAACTCCTGGGCGACTTCTGGATATAATAAAGCAGAGCGCTGTAGAACTTGGCGGTATAAAAATTGTAGTAGTGGATGAAGTAAGTAGTGGTGTTTAAAAACAGAGTTTTATATAATCTGTGAAAAGCGCGTTATAGTTATATAATTGCATTGTATATTTTCAGGCATTTTCTCTCCCAAAGGAAAACAACTCAGGGATTTTTTTTTAATTGGCAATAGTGGTTCTTAAGCTGGTTCTCGTGTAGCACTGCAGCTAAACTGAAATTAAACCACCACTGTCTTGTCCTAATTGATTGAAAATGTAAACTTAACAGGCATACTGTATTCTCAAGTGTTACGTTTTTTAAACATGCTGGGTGTCATTTGTCTACAGAAAAAAGAAAGAAATCAGTGGCCAGTAACTCAGTGGGAATTTTGGAAGTAGCTAATGATGCTTAGTTGGAGGAGGTTCTTTACTTTTTTCTATGTGGACGCAGGTGTCTGTGGTTGTGGTTTCTGTGTTGCATATAGCAAATAGGCATTTTTGTACTTTGGGCTTGCTTAATAAGAAGTGAACGTGTTATTACTTGATGGTAATCCAGCACGTACCAACGGGACAGGGTGGGGGGCACGGCTGTCCTGCCTGCATGCTCGTCCTGCTGGCTGTGACGGGGCAGAGCCTTGGGCTTACCCAGCAGTGATCAGTGCCGACCAGTGACAGCAACCTGGCCTGCGTCTGTGGCACCAGGGAGTAGCCTCGGGACAGCCTTGGCCACAACACAGCCAAGACCCAGAAGACGGGGGTTTGAGCCTGTACTGTGCCTGCTGTGAGACCTTGGGCAAGTCATTTCATTTTCCAGAGTCGTAGCAAGGAAGAGTAGTGGTTGTGAAAACGTCTCGCACTGAAAAGTCCCGTATAAATGTAAGATAAGATCCAGTCCTTTAGAAAGTGCTGCTAAGTCAGCGTTTTCCTGGCCCGGCCTTTGGGGGACCTGATGTGTTGCATTGGATTCTCGTCCTTGCTGCCACCCTGAACGTGTGGCTGGGTTTCCCCTGTGGATAAGCCCATGTCCTTAGGTTTCCCCTCCCCGTCTCATGAGCCAGAGGATGATCCTAGTAGAGAATTCATTCACGCCCCCCTCTCTTCAGAGCATTTTCGTTTTCTTACATTAACAAGGTGTCCGGGGCACCCCAGGGCTGCGCTCAAGGTGATGGTGCCCGAGGAGTGCTGTCCGGCAGAAGTGCACCGATGCCCAGCTCCTCGGTGACTGGGGACGTGGCTCCTGTGTGGTCAGGGGAGAGGAGCCGGTCAACAGCATAATCGGTCACATACTGAGACTGAAGTCAGCACAGAGGTGCTCTTTGGGTGCAGGGGACGAGCCCTGGGTGAGATGGGTGGCGTCACAAAGAAGCTGTAAACACCCTCCAAGCCTACAAGGTGCCCTGTTTACAAGAGCAGGCGAAGGTCTGAATTCGTCCGGAGAGCCGAGGTTTGCCCTCCCCCGATGCAAGCTGTCAGTAGGACCGTGTATGTGCTCAGGGTTCAGGAGGAGAAATGAGAGGGTCGGCGCGTTGGCTTCTCAGAGGTCACGGGACTTGACCTGAGCCTCGGAAGAGGGAAAAGGATTTAGAAGAGTAGAGGATGCATCCAGTGTCCCAGGTGAAGAGACCAAGGCGAGCAGACTCTGTCGGGTGCAGTGCACGTGTGCGGGGCTGGCGGGAGAGACGGGCGGGTGTGCCACGTGGGAATTGGTGGTTGACGAGGTCTGCTGCCCATGCTGGGGAATTAGAGGAGGAAGAAGAAAGCCAGCCATCGGCCCAGAAGAGGGGGGAGGGTCGGGGACGGAATGGAGGCAGGCGTCGGGGTTCGCCTGAGGGTCACAGGGAATCACTTACGGGTCGTGTGATGACCGGACACGCGGGAGGACGAAGGTGGGTGGGGTGTGCCTTGATTTAGGGCCCACGGGAACGGGCTGGGGCCTGGTAGACACACTCGAGTTGGTGCTGGATGAAGGGGCAGGTACCAGACCCATGCGTGAGAGTCCGCGGGACGTGCTGGCTTCTCTAAGGAGGAAGTTGAGAGAGACGAGCAGTGGGCTGAGGCTCTGCCTTCTGCAGCTGAAGACAAGTCAGTGAACAGAGAGGTGGTCTGAGAGCCCAGAGGAAACCGGGAACAAATGATGTCCCTGGGGAGAGGGGCCACTGTTCGGGGGCGGGGGGAGGGGGCCGGACACAGGAATGGTCAGGCCGGAAGTCTGACAGTCCTTTAAGATTAGGAAAATCTGCTGCCACCCTCTGCGTCCCCCGTGTCCCGAGGATTCTCTCCCACCCCCTCCGCCTGCTCTTCCTTCGTTCCGTGTCCATGACTCAGAACCTTCCCTCTGGAGCCGCCCTGCAGACCTCAGGCCCCCTCGTCTCTGCTCCGGGGACCCGTGCGCAGACCGTCCCTGCTCCACCCTGCGACCAGGCGCACTGTTTGCCGTTTCCCCGGTGGCTGAGATGGAGAACCAGAGCTCGTGCTTGGATGCTCTGGTTCCGTGGGTCGGGTGGAGTCCAGGAATGTTTGTACTGCTTCCCTTTAGGGAGGCTTGGGGCACACGGACCGTCCTACCTGCTGACGTACAGTGCTGAGAATAATGAATGCTTATCTGTCAAATCCATTAGGGCTTTTCCCGTGCTAGCCTTTGTTCTTGGTTGTGAGGATGTGATGGAAAGCGAGGTGAGCTGTGACACAGGCGTGTACACAAGGTGACGGGACAGAGGCGCCCGAGGAGAGGGGGCCCCTCAGGTGGGAGGGGCCTCTGGGGGGCTGAAGAGCAGCAGCTGCCACGCAGAGATCCGTCTGGAGGAAGGACTCCGAGTGGGAGAAGGGCCGCCGGCCACAGGGGGACAGGTGAGGACAAGTGGCGAGTGGGGCAGGTCCGGGGAGGGAGACGGGCTTGCAGGAGGGGCGAGGGGGAGGCCGGGCCGGGCGGGCGCCCTCCTGGAGTGATGGGAGGTCTCGGGAGGCTTGGGCCAAGGAGGAGCACCTGTGACACGTCCTCGGGCATCTGTCTCCTTGCCTGAGGTGAGCGGGTTCTGGTCGGCCGAGGCGGGAGTCGGGTCCGCACGGACGTCAGCGGAGTCTGCGGGGCTGCTGATGGATCGGAGGTGGGGTGATGATGATGAGAGACGAAACAGAGGTGCCGGACGGTGCCGTCTCCCGAGATGCTGCTGGAGTAGGACTGGGTCTGGCAGTGGGAGAGACGGTCTGTTTTGAACATGTTAAATTCCAGGGGCCTTGAGGTCCAGCTGGGGCCACGGAGTGGGCAGTGAGTCTCCACCACTTGAGTCCAGGGAGGCGGTTATGGCCCCGAGTGAGGTTTGCGGCATCTTTGACGTGTCCGTGGTGCACAGAGCCCTGGAACTTGTTGAGCTTCCTGGAGAGAGAGCATGGGTTGAGACGGAGGGAGCCTGGGACATAGCCCACCGGCTCATTGACGTACAGAAATTGTCTGAAAAAGGAGAGCCAGGGAGGGAAGGAAGACCAGGGCTTGAGGAAGTGCTGGTCAGGATGTGCCGTGCTGTCATTTAACTGTATCATGTTTCGAGGATACGAACATAGTAAGTTTCCCTTCTGGACCATCAATTCTGGAAAGGTAGGGTCTCCTTCCGTGTCCTCACCGTCGAGCACACAGCATTGAGCTTGGTGTTCATGACGTAGGTTTGGAGACAGTGGTCCCCAGTCCACAGCCCAGCTCCACCACATCGTAGGGCACTGTGTCATGTGCCTCAGTTTCCACATCTGTAAAGCGGGGTCGCGATGGTGCCCACCTCCCACCATGCTCCCTTGAAAGGTGCCCAGCGTCCAGTAAATGCCCATCGAATGGGGACTGTCAGCCACCGTTGGCTACGAGTTAAGGTTTGCTGAGTGGAGTGAATGTTTAGCCTGGGGACCCTCAGGAGTGAAGTTTTGGTGGCAGAGATGGAAGTCAGATTGTCTGGGATTAAGGACATCACGAGCAGTGAAGAAATGCAGGTGACACCAAGAACAGTCCCCAGAAAATTAGGCCAGGTTTGCTGTTTAATTAGGGGACACCTACGTTCACCTCTTACCTTATTAATGCTTACTCTGTATCCAAGTGCCGTCTCCCCCCGGGGACTCTGAGATTTTCAGAGTAGCCTTGTGTTCATTGTGAGTGGCTCTACTATTTGAATCACCTTAAATTTAAGTAGTGCTTTTAATTCTAAGAGGTTTTTTAAAGTACATGTTCCCCCACATTTTAATCTGTTAACATCCCTCTAAGGTAGGTAGGAAATAGGTTTATAAATGGAAACTGAGGTGTAGAAAGAGTAAGATTTTCCCAAGGTCTGATTGATAATGGCTTTCAAAAAGTGCAGTTTAGATGGGAACCAGTCATAAATATTGTTTAGGTAGGGGCGTGTGTGTGTGTGTGTGTGTGTGTGTGTAAATGAAACAGAACTTTCATGAAACAATACTTACCCTTGTGACCTGTGATTTCTCTATTCTCATATGTTTTATTCTGTCCTATTTTGTGGTTTTAAAAAATGATCTTCATGGCCCATTCTGCAGTTTGAATAACAACTGTATTCTATGAGTAATCCACGTACATTAAAGAGAAGTTAGAAACAGGAGGAAAAACACCCATATTCCCATTGAAATAACCATAGTCATTGTATTTCTTTTTCATTTTCTCCTGGCCTTGAGAATTCAGACATTATTCTGTAGACACTGGGAAACTTTAAAGGATTTTAAGCCTGAGTGTATTATACTCAGACTCATATTCTCCACGTGGAGAATAGCCTTTGAGCAAGCAGGCTGGTTCCCAGGAGGGAGGGGGGAGGGCTTGAGCCAGGGTGGTGGCTGTAGGGAGCGGGGGGAGGGTTTCCAGACACAGTTAGGACATGGATAGTAAGTGAGGCAGTGCTGGTGTCTGGGTAGTGGGATGATGGACGAGTTTGGTTTTCTCTACTTTGTTTTGTTTACCAAGTTTTCTACAGTGAGCGCGTTATTACTTCTAGTATTTAAAACTAATAATAGGGCTTCCCTGGTGGCGCAGTGGTTGAGAATCTGCCTGCCAATGCAAGGGACACGGGTTCGAGCCCTGGTCTGGGAAGATCCCACATGCCGCGGAGCAACTAGGCCCGTGAGCCACAACTACTGAGCCTGCGCATCTGGAGCCTGTGCTCCGCAACGAGAGGCCGCCATAGTGAGAGGCCTGCGTCACAACTAGAGAAAGCCCTCGCACAGAAACGAAGACCCAACACAGCCAAAAATAAATAATAAATAAATACTTTTTTTTAAAAAGCAGTATACTCTTTAAATAAAATAATAATAATAATTGCATCTTAAAAAGAGTTAGACAAAGACTTAAAAATGGCTGTTGAATGTGGCACCTGGGGAGTGATTGAAGACCTGAAGGAGCCGGTGAGGGGCGGGAGGTGAACCCTGGACCGGACAGTGGGGGGAGGGCGGGGAGGCGGGGGAGAGAGACCGCGGGGCTGGAGGACTCTTCCAGGAAGTTTGGGTGAGAAGAGAAACTGAAGGAATTTATTTCTCATGGTCTTATTTTTTCTGAACCAGGAGAAGCAAGGCCATCTACTGAGATGAGTGGGGCTTAGTGGGATTACTGAGGCACGTGGGGATGTTTGCAGACACACTGTGGGTGTGTGTTCTCTCTGTCTGCTAGTTAGTTGAAACACTGAGAAGGACCTTGCTGGTACTTTATATACTTTATCTCTTTAATCCTCATCACAGCCCCAGGAGGTAGTTACTATTATCATTTCCATTTATAAAGGGAAAAACTAAGGCTTAAAGCTCTTCATTAACTTGCTTGAGGTCATAGGTAGAGCCAGGATCAAACCCAGACCATCATGATAATTTCATATTTTTTAAATGTCATAGAGTGAAGAATATTAAAACAAGTGATCAAGCTTCAGTCTAACTGACAGCACATTAGTGGACACTAAAACAATTCAATGTCTTATTTTCCAAAATTATAGACACCCAGATTATATTTGAAAATCAAGATAGCCTTAACTTTTCTTATTCTTTTTCTTTATTTATTTTTTTTGTGGTACGCGGGCCTCTCACTGCCGTGGCCTCTCCCGTTGTGGAGCACAGGCTCCGGACGCGCAGGCTCAGTGGCCACAGCTCACAGGCCCAGCCGCTCCACGGCATGTGAGATCTTCCCGGACCGGGGCATGAACCTGTGTCCCCTGCATTGGCAGGCGGACTCTCAACCACTGCGCCACCAGGGAAGCCCCTGTTTTTATTTTTTTTTAATGTTTGTTTATTTTTGGCTGCATTGGGTCTTAGTTGCGGCACGCGGGATCTTTCGTTGTAGCGCACAGGCTTCTCTCTAGTTGTGGCACACAGGCTCCAGAGCGTGTGGGCTCTGTAGTTGTGGTGTGCGGGCTCCAGAACACGTGGGCTCTGTAGTTGCGGCTCACGGGCTCAGTAGTTGCGGCACGCGGGCCCCCGCGGCATTTGGGATCTTAGTTCCCAGACCAGGGATTGAAACCTCGTTCCCTGTGTTGGAAGGCAGATTCTTAACCACTGGACCACCAGGGAAGTCCCTCATTGTTTTTAGAAACCAGCAATGCAGAGGTATATACAGAAGTGAAAACCCCCAAATTAAATTTTTTTTGTTTATTTAAAATCATATTTTATTATAAATATATGTTCATGGTAAAAAAAAAAAAATTCAAGAACTTCCCTGGCGGTCCAGTGGTTAAAACTCTGGGCTTCTAATGCAGGGGGTGCAGGTTCAGTCCCTGGCTGGGGAACTGGGATCCCACATGCTGCATGGTGTGGCCAAAGAAAAGAAAAAAAAGATCAAACTTTGCGAAAAGCTATAAAATGAAGAATAAAACTGTTTCCCCCCCCAGCTCACAGGTCTTCTCTCCAGAGTTAGCAATTAACTTTCCTGAGTATATACACAAATGGTCTCATGTTATACATAGTGTTCTCTATTGTGCTTCTTTTCTCCTAGCAGGGATAAAGAGCTCTCTGGTCATTTTTCATGCTAGCACCGTGTTGTATGGTATGGGTCTACCATAATTTACTTACCAAGTCTCCTCCTGTTGGATATTTAGGCTGTATATGGTGGGGGGGTTTTGGCCACTATTACTAATGCCGTAATAAAAATCTTTGTATATCATTATAAACGTAGTTACACAATATGTAGTTTTATATAAATATATTTTTTTCCCAGTTAATCCTTTGGCTTTTGACATTGTGGTGTATTTTTCCGTGTAAAGAGTTTTAAGTTTTTTACGTTCTTAATTGTATCCGGTTTTTTTCTGGGGTGGCCCTGGGTTTTCGTGTAGGACTAACTTTACAATGATTTTGTTTAGGCTGATACCATGTTAAAGATGGGCTTTCAACAGCAAGTGCTTGACGTTTTGGAAAATGTGCCTCGTGACTGTCAGACCCTTTTGGCTTCAGCCACGATTCCAGCCAGCATAGAGCAGCTCGCAAGCCAGCTTCTGCGCAACCCCGTGAGAATCATCACTGGGGAGAAGAACCTGCCCTGCTCCAACGTGCGCCAGATTGTGTTATGGGTGGAAGAACCAGCCAAAAAGAAGAAACTGTTTGAAATCTTGAATGTGAGTGGTAAAGCGGTCAGCCCTGCTTTGTAGATTGCACTTGCATTTTTCACAGTTTTTTGTTTTTTTGCTTTTTTTGGCCACATGGCTTGTGGGATCTTAGTTCTCCGAACAGGGATTGAACCCGGGCCTTCCGCAGTGAAAGCATGGAGTCCTATAACCACTGGACCACCAGGGAAGTCTCCACAGTTCTTTTTTTTTTTTTTTAATAAATTTATTTATTATTTTATTTATTTATTTTTGGCTGTGTTGGGTCTTCATTGCTGTGCGCAAGCTTTCTCTAGTTGTGGCGAGCGGGGGCTACTCTTTGTCGCGGTGCGCAAGCGTCTCATTGCAGTGGCTTCTCTTGTTGGAGCACGGGCTCTAGGTGAGCAGGCTTCAGTAGTTGTGGCACACAGACTCAGTAGTTGTGGCTCGCAGGCTTTAGAGCGCAGGCTCAGTAGTTGTGGCGCATGGGTTTAGTTGCTCCGCGGCATGTGGGATCTTCCCGGACCAGGGCTCGAACCCGTGTCCCCTGCCTTGGCAGGAGGATTCTTAACCACTGGGCCACCAGAGAAGCAGTCTGCACAGTTCTTGAGAGAGTACTTTTTAGATGCAGCTTCAGGGGAACCTGCTGTAGATGTTTAATAATAAATTGCTTTGCTTACTTCAGAATTCTTTAGGGTTCAAGTAAATTTTTATTTGTGAAAACATGCAGTATAGACACGAGGTTGGTTTTTTTCTCATTATTATAGAAAGATATTTAAATATCAAGGTTATTCCCAAAGAATATTTTTTTGTTTCAAAAATTTTTAGTCGTTTTATATATAAGGTAAAGACAAGTTCTTTCTTGGCGGTTCTGTCCTTGAGAAATAGAATTTTTTTAACAGTAACTGGTTTAAGCAGAAATTTGTTAAGTGGGTGGTATGTACAAGCGTAGTTGTTAAAAATACAGTATTAAGTTAAATATGGTTTATTTTGACTTACGAACAATTTTGGAAATTTTAAATTGCACTTAAAATCATTTCTGCAGTTTTCATGAGGTGATGCAGAAGCGTGAAGGACGTACACTGTTTGCCTTCTGTTTGTGCATATTTTAAAGAAAACACTCATTTTAACAGAATGTGCCTTTTTTCCTTCTTAGCAGTGTTGGTAAACCTGTTGATAACTAGCTTATACTAAAGCTCTCAGAAAAACGTCCCATTGTAAATTACGTTATAGCAATAATTTTAAATATGTGTTTTTAACGTTTCAGGATAAGAAACTCTTTAAGCCTCCAGTGTTAGTATTTGTGGACTGCAAACTAGGAGCAGATCTGTTGAGCGAGGCCGTTCAGAAAATCACAGGTCTGAAAAGCACCTCTGTGCACTCGGAAAAGTCACAGCCGGAAAGGAAAAACATACTGAAGGTGACACCCAGCGTTCTGTTGTCTTCTCTTTCCTGTAAATCTGTTTTGCCTCATTTTCAAGAGATACCATATTATCTGCTGCTTTTTAAAGCAGACCTTTTTTTTTAATGACCCTGAGAACTTCAGGCACACAGCGGTGTGAAGTTAATTGTTTCTCTCGCTCAGGCTTCTGTGTTTTGGGAGCAATAAGCTTGTCCCCTAGGGATTGTCTACTAAATAGATTAATCATTCAGAATCCGCCATTTCTGAAATCAGGTCACTTTGGACTGAGGCATAGAGTAGTTCACCTTTGGAAAAGGTTTGCCTGAATAAATTATTGGAAAAAATTGGGGGTTGGGGTCGGAAGGCCTTTAAGCTACATATGTCTCTCAGATGTACTAAGACCTATACTTACTGCGAAGGTATTGCAACACCAGTGTTGAAGAAAGTGTTGAGAAAAGAAAGGATAATCTGAACGACAGAAAACCACTCAAGAAAAATCCTCAATAATGAATTTTGTTGCTGTTTTGGAAAGGGTTTACTTGAAGGAGACTATGAAGTTGTCGTGAGCACGGGGGTCCTAGGAAGAGGCCTGGACTTGGTCAGCGTCAAGCTGGTTGTCAATTTCGACATGCCTCCCAGCATGGATGAGTACGTGCATCAGGTAGATTTTATATGTTACCACCGTTCTGCTCATGAATTTTCTTATGCAAGGCATTGTCGTTATAATGGTAAGTTAAAAGAAAGCAGGGCGTAAAACTGCATGTATTTTTGCTTTTAAAATATATAAACTAAATTATGTTTTTCACAACGATATGGATGTGTAGAATGCATTAAAAAGCAGTTGGAAATAAAAAACTAAAACATTTATTTAAAAAATTTAAGTGATTAGCTTTTGGTGTAGTTTAATTTTCTTTCTATTTTTTGTTTTCTTCAGTGAGTATATTAAATGGCTTTTATAAGCAGAAAAAGAGGGCTTTGTGTAAAAAGGTTGTTTTAAGTTGCTGCATCTGGCCAGAATAAAGTCGATCTGCTGAAGTGTTTGTTTTTTTAGGAATCATGTCTTCATCTCCTCTTCATACCCTTATTCGCTCTAGACTTTCACCTTTCAGAGTTTGGTTCCTTTCCTTTGCTGCCAGAGATAACAGCAGCTCTTCTTTCTCTCAGAAATAAAGCCTCTCTGAGCGCCACGTTATCTCACTGACCGCTACCTGTCTTCCTTCTCCGGCATCACTTACAGACTCTTCAAGTAAAGCCTTTCTCTGATGTTCTTAGAATCACCTCTGAATGTCACATTTACTGAAGTTGCCCACTGAAATGCCTGTAGCGCCCTTACTGAGTTGTTGCTTTATTTTTCATAAGACTTAATAATCTAGCAGTCTGCTCTCTCTCTCCCTCCTTCTCGCTCTCTCTTTTTTCCTTTCTTTCTTTCTTTTTTTTTTTTTTTTTGGTACCACCTCATTTACCCACGCCTCAGGGATTTGACTATTCCACAGGAGCTGACTGTTCACGTAACTAAACTTTATTTTCTTCCAAACTTTCAATTTTTTTTTTTTTTTTTTTTTTTTTGCGGTACGCGGGCCTCTCACTGTTGTGGCCTCTCCCATCGCGGAGCACAGGCTCCGGACGCGCAGGCTCAGCGGCCATGGCTCACGGGCCCAGCCGCTCCGCGGCATGTGGGATCTTCCTGGACCAGGGCACGAACCCGTGTCCCCTGCATCGGCAGGCGGACTCTCAACCACTGCGCCACCAGGGAAGCCCCAAACTTTCAATTTAATGATTTTGGCTGGATGGGACTTCCCTGGTGGCGCAGTGGTTGAGAATCCGCCTGCCGGTGCAGGGGACTCGGGTTAGGGCCCTGGCCTGGGAAGATCCCACGTGCTGCGAAGCAACTAAGCCCGCGAGCCACAACTACTGAGCCCGTGCTCTGCAACAAGAGAAGACACCGCTATGAGAAGCCTGCACACCTCAACGAAGAGTAGCCCCCCTCGCTGCAACTAGAGAAAGCCTGCATGCAGCAACGAAGACCCGACGCAGCCAAAAATAAATTAATTAATTAAAAAGAAAAAAATAATAATTTCGGCCAGAAATCTGTCTCGAGTATTAAAATACTTAAGAAGCTTCTTTGCTTGTTACATGGAACATGCTGGTTATACCTATGTACCCGTCTCTTGCTCTCCCCAGGCCAGCCCTGTGGCTGGCAGTTACCACGCTGCACCCACTGTAATACAGGCAGCGTGCCTCGGGGATGCTGACAGGTGCAGAGCTGCGTGCCTCTCCTCAGAGGGGCCACAGGTCCTTCTGCTTTTCTAGTTCTGTATTTGGGTGTTTTTTTGTTTGTTTCAATCATCAAAGTACACATACACACGATAACAAAGCAATGCGAATAACGAAAGATATAAAGTGAAAGGTAAGTCTTTTCAAGGAAGCCCTCCTACCTTTGAGTGGTTCCCCCAGTTAACACTGCAGAAACGGTAAATGCATGCGTGTGTGCATATATACATATGTGATGTGCATACCCTGTCACACCTTCCACATAAATGGGACCATATTATACCCTCTATACTGTGCCTTCTTTCTTTTTTTTTTTTTTAACGAGGAAATATATTTATTTTATTGAAGTATAGTTGATTAACAATATCATGTTAGTTTAGGTCTGCAGCACAGCGATTCAGCTCTGTATGTGTGTGTGTGTGTGTGTGTGTGTATAAATAATATATTCTTCAGATTGTTTTCCCTTACAGGTTATTACCTAATATTGATTAGAGTTCTGTGTGCTATATAGTAGGTCCTTGTTTTTTATTTATTTTATATATAGTAGTGAGTATCTGTTAATCCCAAACTCCTAATTTATCCCTCCTCCCACTCCCCCTTTCCCCTTTAGTAACCATAAGTTTGTTTTCTATGTCTGTGAGTCTCTCTGTTTTGGAAATAAATTCATTTGTATTTTTTTGTTTTGTTTTGTTTTAGATTCCACATACGAGTGACATCATATGACATTTGTCTTTCTCTGTCTGACTTACTTAGTATGATAATCTCTCTAGGTCCATCCATGTTGCTGCAAATGGCATTACTTCATTCTTTTTTATGGCTGAGTAGTATTCCATTGTGTATTTATACCACATCTTCTTTATGCATTCGTCTGTCTGTGCCTTCTTTCTTTATTAAAGACACCTTAGACAGTTTTCCTTATCAGCACACACACTGGATGCCGTTTAGTAAGTGTTAATATGTACTGAGTGCTTAGCCAATGCTAGGCACTGTTCTAAGCTCTTTAAATGTTTTTACTTGTTGAATCTGCCTCGTTCTATTTTTGTGGCTGCATGGGAATGTATTATATGGATGTCCTGTAATTTATTTAACGAATCCTTCATTGCTGGACAATCAGATGTTTCCAGTGTTTTGTTATTAATGCTGCAGTGAACACCTGTATACACAGTTCCCTGGGCCTCTCCTGCAGGTGCATCTGTAAGAGAAATTCCTAGTGGGAGAACTGCTGGGTTAAATGATATGGGTATTTAAAATTATAGTCAGTATTCCCACGTGTCTAATTTTTAATTTCAGGGGTGGTAAGCTTCTGGAGAAATAATTTGTATTGTTAACATTAGCTGTCTTTGGCCGGGCTGCGTGGCTTTGTGGGATCTTAGTTCCCCGACCAGGGATTGAACCCAGGCCCACAGCAGTGAAAGCTCCGGGTCCTAACCACTGGACCGCCAGGGAACTTCCTAGCTATCTTTTAGAATTTGGAGACCGTTGTAGTTAATTTTTAACTGCTTTTTATCTCAGTATAACATATCTAGTATAAATTACATCTCAGATGTAATTCACATGCTATACAATTTGCCAATTTAAAGTGTACAGTTCATTGGTTTTTAATATATTCATAGAGTGGTGCAGCCATCCGTATAATTGATTTTAGAACATTTTCATCGCCCCCAAAAGAAACCCCTTGCCCCTCCGCAGTCACCCCAGTTCCTCATCACATGCACACACCCTCATTCTCAGGCAACCGCAACTGTACTCGGTAGATTTATGTCTTCTGGACATTTCATGTAAATGGAATCATACAGTATGTGGTCTTTTGTGACTTGCTTCTTTCACTTAGCATAATGTTTTCAAGGTCCACACGTTGTTGTAGTATTTTATTGACAAATAATATCCCATTGTAAGGATACACCATATTTGTCCATCCATTCATTGGTTGCTAGACATTTAGGTTGTTTCCACTTTGTGGCTACTATGAATAATGCTGTGAACGCCCAAGGCCATGTTTTTGTGTGGACATGTGTTTTCATTTCTGTTGGACATAAACGGAGGAATGGAATTGCTGGGTCCATGTTGAACATCTTGGGGAACCACCAGACTGTTTTCCCACGTAGCTTTATGTTTTACATTCCCACCAGCAAAGTATAAGTGTTCCATTTTCTCCATATTCTCATCGACATTTACATTCTTTTTTTTATTATAGCCAGGTTCATGGATATGAAGTGTTTTGGATTTGCCTTTCCCTAATGACTAATGACGTTGCACATCATTTCATATACTCATTGGCCACTTGTATACCTTTGGAGGAATGTCTCCTTAAATCTTTTGCTTTTAAATTGGGTTGTCCTTTTGAGTTGTAAAAGTTCTTTATATGTTCTAGAGACCCTTATCAGAAACATGATTTGCAGATATTTTCTCCCATTCTGTGAGTTGCAGGTATTAATTTTTAGTTTTATTGAAACAACTCAGTAAGGTAAATAAATCAGGTAAAAACAAAAGCTGATACTGAAAAACAGCATCTCTCCCTTATTTCTCCCCAGTCTCATTCTCTGCAGGCCACCCCTTCCAGCTTGAAGTTTCTTCTTTTACAGCGTTAAGAACGTTCTGTCTGTTGGCGGGAACTATCTATTCATTTAGATAATCTGAGTATACTTTAAGTTCTACATTTCAATTAAGGAGCAGAAATTGACCATGATTGTGTATTTCCCTCCCTTCTGAAGAGTTTCTCAGTATATTTGGAGACACGTTTTGTTCCTTCTCACGGGTCTCCACAAATTTGTGTCTGTTTAACTCTGTCAAAATGAGAAATAACTTTATGCAAAAATGGACTTGCCTCAGTCTCACATTTCAAGGCACTTAAGTACTATAAAGGACATACAGTCCTTTTGCTCTTAATGCAATAGCTTTCAAAAAGTTTCTACCTTAACTCACTCACAATAAGAAATATCTTTGCCTCCTTACCCCCTACACGTACATACAAACATGCACACACGCGCATAACTGAAACAAGTTTCACAAACAATACTCACTTTTCTTGTTTTTATTTTCTATTTGGGTTGTTTCCTTAACACTGTGCTAGTGGCAGCCCACTAAATTGATCTCACAAGTATATTGAGGTGAACAACTCAAAAAATGCTCTGTGAACAAATGTTCATCTCAGTGAAGCTTCTGTAAATACTAGTCTTCGTTTTCTTTCAAGAGACGTTAAGATTCTGTGAACATTTTGAAAACGTCCTTTGCATTTCATTTCAGGTTGGAAGAGTCGGGAGGTTAGGTCAGAATGGAACAGCGATTACTTTCATCAATAATAACTCGAAAAGACTCTTCTGGGATATTGCAAAACGAGTGAAACCCACAGGGTCCCTTCTCCCCCCGCAGTTGTTAAATTCCCCTTACCTTCACGACCAGAGGAGAAAGGAGCAGCAGAAGGATAAACAGACACAGAATGATCTGGTTACGGGGGCTAATCTTATGGACATTATTAGAAAACATGATAAAAGTAATTCTCAAAAATGATTTGTGATACCACGTTGAATAATTTTTATTGCATATTGTCAGTGAAATTTCTGTACATTATTCCTGTATGGTTTGATGAATGTGACATGCACATGAAACAAAAAGTTAACATGATGTAAAAAGTTTTAATAGACTATCAAATTTATACAGCAATATTGTATTTATTTTCCTTTTTAATTTTCATAAATTAAAAACAACAGAAAGTGAATTACTAAATGAAGTAAAAATTTCTTCTCTCTGGAAAAAGTCCTTTTTTTTTTTTTCAATAAAGATTCCTTGTAGCTATCATCAGAACCAGAAACCCACACATCCTGACTCAGATGGTGATTCTTCTGTTTTATATCCACTGTGCTGCATGCACATTGGCACCTGGATTATTGTTGAATCAATGAATATTAGCAGAAAAGTAAATGATAAAAAATGGAAGAAATGGTCAGTGCCCCTTTTGGAAGAAATGTTAATTAAATATCTATTTTCTCTCTCCGTTTTCCTTTCGGCTAGATAAACGTACATTTATTTTACATCTGATGTGGGCTGCTCATCAAATAATGTCGACTTATGTGAATGTTGCATAGCAATATATAGTTTTATGTTAACGCCACTTTGCTAATTCAGTTGACTTATTTAAAAAATAAATGTACAAGATGTGTTAGTGTACTCCACACATCTTTCCTGAGCTCACACTATGTTCTGGATGTTTGTTCAGTGCTCAGGACACAAGTGGACATTGTGCCTGCCCTCAGAGCTTACAGACTGCATAATAAACCAACTTTAAAGTCTGGGGAATTTAACAAAACCAAGATGTATTTCTCACTTATGGCAGGACTGGCAGCTCTCCTCTGGGTCTGAGTTCGTCCATCTCTTGGTGTCACCGGCTTAAACACGTGGCCTCCAGGGTCGGCCTGAGAAACACGTGCAGGTGCTGGCCCGTCTGGGCTCAGGCTTCCAAACCTCTCAGCTGATGATTTTAAACACTGGGAGGAAGGATGGGCATTTTGCTTTGATGCAGCAATCCTTTCATTTCTTTAAAAACCATTAGTATTGGTTTAGCTGGGTTAGTTAGAAGGTATGTTACTTAAATGTTGACACTTAAACAAGCATTGTACCCTCAGCATCCTCCCCGGGGGTGAGGGACCAATGCAGGTAACTAAACCCTAGCGTTTGTGGTCGCCACCCAATGGGAACAGTGGGGTCAGAGTCTCCCCAGAGTGCGCGAAACCTCAGGACTCCCTCTTGCCCCATTTCTGTCTGCCCACTGTTGAGCGGTATTTCAAGGGACCAGGCTGCGGCAACCCTTAAGGCCCAGGGCGCTGTCAGAGGTGCAGTGAGCACAAGTCTGCACACACACCAGGCGCTGTCGACGTGTTGGTAATACTCACCAAAGAAAGGGCAGCTTTTCAGGAGACTCAGACGTGTATATAGATAAAAGCAGTATGACCAGAAACGCAAGAAAGCTTAGCAAATCAGCATTTGCAGGGGAATGTATTTAAGCAAAAACAAGTACTGTTGGGCTGCAACATCACCTCCCTGGTCAGCTTAACGCGCGGGCACCCTGGCTTCTGCTCCCACCGCTGGGCACACGATCCTGTGTCTCTGTTCACCACCTTCCAGCCACGCGTGCCGCGTGCTCTCCGTTCCGGGTTTTGTATTGCGTGGGGCATGTGGACCACGCTCTTGGAGACTCACTTCTCAAGGCAGCAGGTGGAGGAGACAGTGGTGGGGAGGGAGCCCTGACTCACAGGCTTGTTATGCGGACCAGACCTCAGTGCTGTGCAGAGCTCGGCGGCGGCAGCGGGTAGAGGGAAGAGGGAAGGCACCAGTGCCCTGCCCTCCCTCCTCGTCCCCCACCATCCCCCCACTCCTATTTCTGGTCCTTCCTGCTTCTCCATATCTCAGCCTCTCACTCCTTGAGATCTTGGCAACACCTTCCACCTCTCCCATCTCCCCTCCTGTCGGGGACAGGTGGCTGCAAGGCACTTGCACTTAATATATCAATAATTTACAGACCAGAAATTAAAACTTGTTTTCATTGGTCCCAGTGTTGCTAATATTTTTTTCCCAATTAAAGATGTTATTTTTTTAAAAAGCTACCTTCTCTTATTTCATGAAAGAAAGAACGTGAGATCTAGAACAAGAAGGAAGGACATACTCTCTGAATGAGAGCCACTTCTTCCCAAGAAGGGAGAGATGGCAACCTTACACCGATGAGCCATATGATAAAATTTTAAGTAATAGATGTTTGTGACGAATTACTATACAGTCTGAAATTTTAATTAGCTGAAATAACTAGTCATGTATGCTCTCAGACATTTGTTTTGCTCTTCTGCTAATTGTGTTACGTGACAGAGGTACAGAATTCACTCTTTAATTGCTTTATTGCCAGATGGAAGCAGACATCTTTTGTATGTCAAACACCTTAATGAAATTAAGCAGCTTTTAGACTCTGCGGTATGCAGTGCCATTTTATAAGATACGTTCAATGGCATTCTATTCATATTTCTAATACCAAGCACATTGTTAAATCAGAATTTTTTTCCCAAAAGCCCAAGTTTGTGTGTGTGTGTGGTTTCATAACATCTTTATGAAGAACATTGCCACATACTTAAACTGTGACTCACACTGATGAATTTAATAAATCTAAGTTGGCTCCATGAACTGTCATATTTTCTGATAAAACAATACTATTGGGGCTTCCCTGGTGGTGCAGTGGTTGAGAGTCCGCCTGCCGATCCAGGGAACGCGGGTTCGCGTCCCGGTCCGGGAAGATCCCACATGCCGCGGAACGGCTGGGCCCGTGAGCCATGGCCGCTGAGCCTGCGCGTCCGGAGCCTGTGCTCCGCGACGGGAGAGGCCACAGCAGTGAGAGACCCGCGTACCGCTAAAAAAAAAAAAACAAAAAAACACAACAACAAAAAACAATACTATTTTCTGTTGGCAGGCTGAGTATTATTCGGGGTGTGCCCTTCTTTGGAATTAATATCAGCACAGGCCTTATTGCCTTGTTATATTTTCTGCTTAACACAGTCAACACAAATTTCGCTCCATAAACTAGGTAGGTATCCAGAGGTGACAGGTCATTCAAGGTGACTTTCCTGGAAGCCACTTGTAAAACGACTCCGGGCAGATAGGACTCTTGCGGTGTCTCCCAGGCGCACTCAGAGTGACCCCAGAGGCCCTAGGGCCACAGTGTGAAAACCAACTAATGATAATTAAGGAAACACACTTCTCTTGTTCTGCTGTGGGTGGGAGGACCAATTTTATAACGGCACATGTGGTGTTATTGGACAGAATTACAAATAAAGTCAGTATAAGACAAATGTTTACTTTTTGGATGTGTTGACAGTCATTTGTAAAATGTTTACAAACAGTGATTTTAAATTTTGAATTTTAGCTTTCCAAAAAGTTTGCATATCCTTCTTTTTCTCACTTCATCTCAGAAAGATGAAAACTTGGCAAAGCCTTTTGCAAATTTTTTTCATTAGAGGAAATTAATTCTATCTCTAATCTTTAGCTTTTCTCATCTGTAAGATGAGAAAAGGATTGCTTTAAACTTCTCTGAGGTCTTCCCAAACCTACATGTTCTGTGCTTCCTGCTTTTAAATCTCTCCCTGTCTGGAATATGCTTCAGAATCACACAGGGTGGAGGAGTCTGGAGGAAACTCGTTTGGCCAGGAATTGATCATTATTGAAGCCAGTGCTGGGGGCGTGGAAATTCATTATTATTTGGTCTACATCTGATGTGTCTGAAACACTATATTCCATAAGAAAAGCATACAGGGCTTCCCTGGTGGCGCAGTGGTTGGGAGTCCACCTGCCGATGCAGGGGACACGGGTTCGTGCCCCGGTCCGGGAAGATCCCACATGCCGCGGAGCATCTGGGCCCGTGATCCATGGCCGCTGAGCCTGCACGTCCGGAGTCTGTGCTCCGCAACAGGAGAGGCCACAACAGTGAGAGGCCTGTGTACCGCAAAATAAATAAATAAATAAATAAAAAATAGCATACGTATATGTATATATATAATCTGCAATCCTCTCCTTTTATTTGTGCCCTAGTTACAGATCTTCAATTCTCCACTGAGCCTTTGGCTCAAATTGGACCCGTCTAGAGCCAAACTGACCAGCTTCCTTGCAAAAAGCCAGTTTCCCTCTTTCCAATTTCCCTGTTGCCTGTGGTGCAGCTGCTTCCTATGCTCAAGATCAGGGAGCCATCCATAGAGAACAGACTTGTGGTTGCCAAGGGGGCAGGGGTGGGGGAGGGAAGGACCCGGAGTTTGGGGTTAGCAGATGCAAACTATTACATATAGAATGGATGGACAACAGGTCCTACTTTATAGCATATGGAACTATATTCAATATCCTGGGATAAACCGTATTGGAAAAGAATATAAAAAAGAATGTATATATGTAACTGAGTCATTTTGCTGTACAACAGAAATTAACACAACATTGTAAATCAATGATACTTCAATTAAAAAGAAAGATCAGGGAGTCATCATCAGCCCATTTCTCTCCCTAGCCTACGTTATCAGCTTAGTCACCGAGTCGTTCTGGTTTTCGTTCAAAATGTCCAGATTCTTACGCTGCTACGGAAGCCCGGGACTCCATCACCTCAACTCAAATTCTACTAGCTGCTTCCAAACTGGCTTGTTAATTCTAGGACCCCTGTCACTCAGGATCTCTCCAATCCAGAGCAGGAGAATATTTTTAGAGGATAATTTCACTACTTCTCTGATGTTTCCTTGCTCAGAAAACTTCGGCACGCTTTTGACAGTGATAGCGAACCTGAGTCCTTCTGGCCGGAGTCCGGATCGCTCCTCCGCCTGAGTGCACGGTACAGCATTCTCCCCACTGCTCCCAGCCCGAACCAGCTGTTCTGCACGGGGGCAGCACTGAACATCACAGCCTGGAGATGAAACGGGGACACATCCCGGCAGCTACAATTAGCAGCTGGCCGCCAGGAACTGATGTGTCACTGGCGTTGCTCTGTCTCCCAGCACAAGTAAAGGAAGGCCAAGAATCTGCTAACGGAAGGGCAACTTAATGAGGGAGGGAATGTTTTCGCATTTTTTCCCTTGAATCCTGGTGATATTTTCATTGGGATTACAGACAACTGTAAATGCTTGGAATCAGGAAATAATAAGAAAGTGAATTCTGAAACCAGGGCAGCATTTTAGAACTGACGAAGTTGCTATGATTTGAGCTAGGCAACTGAGTGCATTTAATTGAATGTGGTGCTTTGTGGGGAGGAAATTAAGACGTTTGTAAACCATTGTTACGATTTCTGAGATGTTTCGCACAATTAGAGTAGTTTATGACTTTTATGAATGCAAAAATATAAAAGATGCAGAAAATTTGTAATTGAAAGTAGCATCTTACATATGTGTGTGTGTGCATGCACGCGCGCGCACACACACACACGCATGGAAAGTACCTTTGGAAGAATAGTAAGAAGGGAAATGTGTACGGGTGGGGGAACTAAGATCCCACGTGCCATGCTGTGCAGGCAAAATAAAAAAAATAAAAAAAATAAAGCACAGTATGGGAAAAGAACCTGAAAAATAGCGGATATACGTATATGTATAACTGCTTCACTTTGCTGTACAGCAGAAAGTAACACAACATTGTAAATCAACTCTACTCCAATGAAAAAGTTTAAAAAAAGAATACAAACTACTAGATATAAAATAAGTAAGTTACAAGGAAGTAATGTACAGTAAATGGAATATAGCCAATATTTTATAGTAACTTTTTAAAAAAATTTTATTTATTTTATTTATTTATTTATTTTTGGCCGTGTTGGGTGTTCGTTGCTGTGCGAGGGCTTTCTCTAGTTGCGACGAGCGGGGGCCACTCTTCATCGCGGTGCGCGGGCCTCTCACTGTCGCGGCCTCTCTTGTTGCGGAGCACAGGCTCCAGACGCACAGGCTCAGTAGTTGTGGCTCACGGGCCTAGTTGCTCCGCGGCATGTGGGGTCTTCCCAGACCAGGGCTCGAACCCATGTCCCCCGCATTGGCAGGCAGATTCTCAACCACTGCGCCACCAGGGAAGCCCTATAGTAACTTTATATGGAGTATAATCTATAAAATATCGAATCACTATGTTGTACCCCTGAAACTATTGATAATATGGCGTTGTAAGTTAACTATACTTGAATTAAAAAAACATAGTGTTCAAAAAAATAAATAAAATCATGCACAGATTTCATATTTATTTATGGGTAAATGGTTACTAAATTTCCTTTTAATTCTTTCAGATTTGGATGTGGAGGGGGAGTGTGGAGTTTGTGTGTTTGTAAGTAGCAGACCTGGCTGCTGTGGTTAAACACGGAACAGGTCTGGGTGGGACGGGAGGCGGTTAAAGCTGAGTGCAGGACACTGAGTGGAACAGAGAGTCAGCCCAGGGCCCCCAGACTGGCAGGCAGCCCCAGTGGGTCAAAATCTGTGCTGACGGATCAATAAAGCCGGGGTGGGGTAGAGGGGGCACCTGCAGGGAGTTGGGGGGGACAGTGCAGAGAAAGGGAACCCCCCTCCACCGCCTAGTTTATTTCTCAAGGAAAAACCTCTCCCCTCCTAGAAATGGAAGCAGAAATGAAACTTTAGCTGGAGCCGAGGGTGGCAGCAGGGCAGGGAGCCTGGCATTGAGAGAAAACTCCGTCTATGAATGTGGAATCCATCGCCCCTCCTTCCACCTCCAAGGTGCAGGGCGGGGAGAGAGAGAAGCACAGCCCGGAGGGTCCAGACCAGGCGCCCACACAGACTGGCGCCCACCACCCTGGCAAGGCAGGGCCCTGTGCCATCCTGATGACCCCGTGCTGGGTACCTGTCCCACAAAGGGAGAATTGAGTTCATGGTGTCCTCAGGTAAGAAGGTGAGTTTACAGCTGAGCCAGCGAGGAAGGAGTATCAGTTGCCACATTCCAGGAATGGGCCAGATTACTAAAGATTCAAACAGTTTAGGGAAACGGGCAGAAACGAGGCTAATGAAATTCAGTCTCACAAAGCTGGAAGGTCAGCCATTCAAGCAGAATCCATAATACATTTAAATGGAGCCTTAACGGGGAGAACTGCTGAAAATAATGAGGAAAGAGCCCGAGGGCAAAATATATCATCCACAGTCTAGTTGCCAATGGGATTTCCTTCCAGAGCAGTCGAGGCACTGGGGGCTCTCCATAAAGGCACCTCTCACGCCTCATTTAGAATCTGGGGGGCAACCCTGGGCTTGCAGCTACTCAGAAAAGGGCTTAACACAAGGCAGAGTCTTGTGTTAAAGGGGGAACAGGAGAAACGAGAGGGAAGGCTGGCCTGCAGCTCAGGAACCTGCATTTTCACCCTCTTCCTGAACTGAGCACAGAACCTTTACACTCAGGTGTCGCGAGTTTCTGAGAGGGGTTCCCCCAATTCTTTTCATGATTTTGTCCTGACTCTTTTGCTGACTTGGTTCTTCTCTCTGTTGTGTGTTTTTGCAGCAGAGCTTCTAAATCAATTGCAGGGCGAGAGCTGGGGATTTGAACCAAGAAAAAGGAAATGGAATGATTTTGAAATTAGCATTAATTGAACAGAGTCAGGTACCTAATAGCTGTGAACAAGCTATGGATACAAATTCATGAAATCTGAAACAGCCTCAGACTACAGACCTGCTGGCAGCAGGACCAACAAAAGCCCAGGCAGATGAGGTGAGAGACCACGGAGTGTGCAGCCCGAGATCGGAGCTGTGGAACTCTGTTCCCTTTTGCCCAGCTAGAATGCCATTACCCTGTGATTGACGAAATACATTTTGAACCCACATCCTAAGACCCTGCTCTGTTATTCCTATATGCAATGAGAAAGAGAGAGAGAGAGAGAGAGAGAGAGAGAGAGAGGGAGGGAGGGAGGGAGAGCCCCTACACCTGCACTGTCCAATATTATGGCTCTTAGGCACTTAAAATGCGGTTGGTCCTGGAAGTGTAAGGTACACACTTGGGTTCTGAATAAAAAACATAAAATCTCTTATTAATCATTTTTATGTTATCCAGCGACAGATGAATGGATAAGGAAGATGTGGTACATATACATATATACACACAATGGAATATTACTCAACCATGAAAAAGAATGAAATTTTGCCATTTGCAGCAGCATGAATGGACTTGGAGGGCATTATACTAAGTCAGACAGAGAAAGACAAATAGTGTAGGATATCACTTATATGTGGAATCTAAAAAATACAACAAACTAGTGAATATAACAAAAAAGAAACAGACCCCACAGATATAGAGAACAAACGAGTGATTACCAGTGGAGAGAGGGAAGGGGCAGGGGCAAGATGGAGGTAGGGGATTAAGAGGTCAAACTACTATGTATAAAATAAATAAGCTACAAGGATGTATTGGACAGCACAGGGGGTGTAGCCAATATTTTACTGCAACAATAAATGGAGAGTGATCGTTAAAAACTGAATCACTATGTTGTACACCTGAAATGTATATAATATTGTAAACCAACTATACCTCAGTTTAATAAATTTATGTTGATTATGTATTGAAATGATATTTCTGATATGTTGGGTTACATAAAATATATTATTAAAATGAATTAACCTTTTCCTTTCCTTTTCTTAATATGGCTACTACGGGATTTAAAGTTCTCACGTGGCTGACATATTGGACAGCCCTCCTTTAGACTCTCAAATAGTGGAACAGATTCCTAGGGCTGCAGTTTGCACTCCCCCTTGTTAAATTCAGGAGACTGGGCGCAAACTGATCAGCCAGAAGTTTGTTTTCACTTTCTTTTTTCAGGAAAATGATCTCAAACTGCTCAGACCTGATTGTTGTCAACTGGAGTGGACGTTTGGGGCCAATGAACAGTTGCGGTACAGAAATTTAATTAATAATATTGAAGACATGCAGCTGGGAGAAATAAAGGACACAGTGGAGAAGACTAATTCTGTGAGCATTATTTCATATCATTTCATATGAATTAAACCCATAAAGTGCACACAAACCTTCACCATGGCTTGGGGGAAACACTGTTATCACAGAGGACAGAAAATACCATCATTATTCATCTCTGTGCTGCAGGAAACTGAGAAACATTAATCCAAACAGAACACTACACTCTCTGTTGAGCCCCAGACCATTAGATCCGAAAAAAAAAAAAAATGCAGAACTCTTTCTGATGGCGGATTTCTTTTTTTCCTGAGTGAGTCAGAGAACAGACTGTGGTTTAAACCAAAGAAAAAAAAATGAAGCCTTCTGTAAACGGGTAAAGGCATGTGGACGGGTATGGAATGATTCATGAAGCCGTGAGACTGACAAGCCCGCCTTTTCTCCCACTGAAAAGCCTGGCATGATGTATAATTCTTGCCATCCAGGTGGCCTCTTATTTGACAGCTGCCCTTTGAAAACCACAGATAAGAGAAGCAGTCACTCGACACAACCTTTTTTATGCTGTTTTTTAAATGAGAAAACTCATTTATATGAACACACACTGAAAAGGGGTTATAAAAACAGCTAAATTTGTATCAATTTAGATAATTCGAGATACTCCTAGTATTACAATTTAACAATAAAAGCTATGTGATTCTAAACTATTTTGGGCTTAAGATGGACCACAGAGTGATTTATACACATTCAACATCCTTCCTGAGGTCATCTTTTTAAACTTGTTGAAAGTTAAGTGGCACAAAATCTTTCATTCTCCACTTTGGAAAAATAGCTCCAATTCTACTTAGAAGAGTCAGCATCATTTTTAACAGGATGTCAGAAATGACTTTGGGCCATGTTGGCAAAGCACAGAGGGGAGAAGACACCTGATCGAAGGTCAAACTTGGCCTGTTTTAAAAAAAAAAATGTTCTTCCTAAGTGAGCCCCAGAGCTCCCTTTATGTAGAAATAGGTTACCCGGTAGACTTTGGGGTTGACAACGGTTCTAAATTTTCCTAATCTTCTCTGGAATGAAACCAGCAGGATTCAAAGAGAAAAGAGCGGTTGGACTAATCCCTGAGTTCTTTTCGTATTAAAAAAAAAAAGGATTACTCACTTAATGTCATTGTTTCTTTTAAAATTCCTGGCAGTGTTGCTAAATGTATTTAGCTTATGAAACTGATCATAAAGGTTTTCATCAGCTTCATCAAAACATACAAGCCTGCTATATGCCTGCTTCCAAGACCGTTGCTCTAACATGCACTAGAATTTAGAAAGAAAATAGAAAATATGACAGATTTAAAACTACCCTTACGTTTGTTTAACTCTTGTGCTTATCACAGTGCCACAGAAATGTGAGAATTGGGAACAATCTTAGTAAAAACAACAGGTCACGGTAGTGATGCGGGACACCAGCAATGGCGCCCCATTTCCTGAGTTCTGAACTTGGCTCTGTAACTTAATAGGCTAATAAGATCAGGCAAGTTATTTAACAACTTGGAAACTCAGTTTACCTCATCTGTAAAACAGCAATAATCACAATAATAGTACCTGCCTTACAGGGTTATGGAAATTAAATGAGATAATGTACGCATCTTACATAAAGAAGAGACTCAGGAGTTGCTGGTTTACTGGATAATTTAATCCAGTCATTGAGTTTCACAGGTGAGGAAACTACACACGGAGACCCCGCCTCAGTTCCCTCCACTGAGCCTCGACGGAGCTCAGCTCTGATCACTTCTCCTCCACTTCCCATCTGGGCTTTAAAATTAATCCCCATAGTCCTGTTTGGTTATGGACCCCAAAATGCAGCCAGTTACAAACACCTACACACCCAGAAAATAATCCTCATTTTAATAATTTAAAAATTATGAAATTGGGTAAATTGTAATAGATCTGTATCCTAAGAGACCATTAATTAGCATGAGTTAATCATTTTTCTTTAAATCTTAACATAATAGAAGGCTTCAGATGTGCTTGCTTTACTTCTGAACACTTTCTACATGTTTTCTTTTGGTTTGTCTCCCTCTGGTGGATTAAAAAAATACTTCCTTTCATTTTCAGAATAACCACGGATTTTTTGGAACAGGTTTTGCTCAAGTTAAGAGTTTGTCTGAAAAAAAAAAAAAAAAAGAGTTTGTCTGTTGTCAGCCTGGTTCACGTTGTGGAACTTCTAGAAAACTATCTTTCCTGGATGGGAATCTCTGCAGAGGCTCAGATTCAGGGAGGGCACCTGCTCCCTGACACTAAGAAGCTCATGCAAAGACACAGAGGAGTAGTCAGAGAATGACGTGTGGTTTGAATGGCTGAGAATAAAGTACCAGAGATTAGGGGTGAAGGGCGATGGTAAGAGATGAAGTAGAAGGTTGAGCAGGGACCAAATCATTGGGCTTTTAAAGTTATGTTTGAATTTTATTTTGTAGGTAATGGGAGTTGCATTAGTTAGGATGAGGCTGCAAAAACAGGAAGCCCAAATAAGTAGCTTTTAAAACAAAAGGGATATTTCTGTCTGCGTAAAAGAAGTCAGGAAGTAGGCAGTCCAGGGTTTGACATAGAGCTCCCTGTCATCAGGGATCCAGGCTTCTTCCAAAAAGTCCTACTCCATCCCTAGGGTGTGGCCTTTGTCCTCATGGCCCAAAAGAGCTGCCGGAGCTCCAGCCGTCACTTGCATTTATCCAACTGGACATCTACATTGGCACTTCAATCTCAACTTTCCCAGAAAATACACCGATTCCTACCCTCAAACCAGTTCTTCTGTTTTGTTCTTTAGCTTCCCATTTCACTAGAGGAAAGAGCAGTGAAATGAGGCTGAGAGGGAGGTGCAGGAGACTCTGAAGCTAAGGAGAGAGAGTTCAGAAAACAGCAGAAGAGTGATTTAAAGGGGAGCAGTGACCAGTCATCTAAATGCTGCACAGAGCTCAAGTTGCACGTGCTCTGCAGGTTGACTTTTATTAGAGGTGCCAGTGAGGCTGGTGACCTTGGTGATGATGTGTCTGCACTTGTTTTGCAGAGCAGAGCTCTGTTCAGTGTTGAAGCTCGTGGCAGCCCTGACCAATGCGGCCTCCATCACATGAACCCAATGTGCGGATCCCCCCTGCCCAACACCTACTCACCCCCCCCGTAAGGTAACCTAGACGTGAAGAGATAGAACAGCAGCCAGAGGCCTCCAAGAGGAGGGCTGGGGGTATCTTCAAAAATTTTCTTTTTCTTATGAGAGAGATGCTGAAGGTAGAGGGAAGTTGGGGATGTGCTGCAGGGAGGTCCCTGGGGAGATGTGGAAGCTGCGTCCAAGATACAGGTGTGGCACTGGCCCTAAGCAACAGGAAGGACACCTGTTTCTCTGAGGCCAAGATCTAAACAAGGGCTGAGATGAAGAAACGTTTGCAGCTGGTGGCATATGAGGTCACAAACTAAGACAAAAATATTACCAGTTGAGCTACCTTAGATGACGAAAGCCACAGCTGCTTCTTAGTTCCCGTTTATGGAGGCCTTTTGTTCCATGCAATGTGTGTGCAATTTTCATACACATTATCTTTTTTTTTTCTTTTTGGCCTCGTGGCTTGTGGGATCTTAGTTCTCTGACCAGGGATCGAACCTGGGCCCACGGCAGTGAAAGCGCCGGGTCCTAACCACTGGACCGCCAGGGAATTCCCCACATTATCTATTTTAATTCTCACAAATATCTCAGTTAACTATATACAGTCAAAACATATATCAGGGGGCTTCCCTAGTGGTGCAGTGGTTGAGCGTCCGCCTGCCGATGCGGGGGACATGGGTTCGTGCCCCGGTCCGGGAAGTTCCCACATGCCGCGGAGCGGCTGGGCCCGTGAGCCATGGCCGCTGAGCCTGCGCATCCGAAGCCTGTGCTCCGCAACGGGAGAGGCCACAACAGTGAGAGGCCCGCGTACCGCAAAAACAAAAACAAAAACAAAAAACATATATCAATTAAAATTTACATGCAGTAATGTGTCGCATGTTTCAGATGGTTTCGCGTGCATTATCTAGTTTGATTTTTCTAGCTATTGTTGACGATATCCCCTCATTTTACAGGTCAAGAAGCCAAGGGTCAGAGAGGTAAAGTAATCTGAGTGGCAAGCAGATTGTATAACTTTAGATTCCCAAAGTAGGCGTTATTTTAATGAGTCAAATCTGAAAACAGGTTTGAACTATAGGGCATTTTAAACAGCTGCTGTGTCACCAGTAAGGAAGCATTCCCTCTGCCTGAACTGGAGGGTAGAGCTCTGACACCACCACTGTCAGTGTGGCTGTTGGAAGGGCTGCACGTCCTCAAAGTCAGGCAGCAGGCCAGGACTAGAGGCCCCGAGATTTCATTTCACTTCATTGCATTTGTGGAGAAATGAGATTCCTTCAGGATGCTCGCCCTGGAATCTTGTGTGACTGAATCTGAACTTTCTACATTCCTTTTTCTTTTTTTTTTAGTTCAATAGTATTTTATTTTTATTTTTTTAAGTTGAAGTTTAGTGGATTTGCAATATCATGTTAGTTTCAGGTGTATAGATTCCTTTTTCTTGTCTTCCATCAAAAAGCATAGATGATCTGAAGTTCTAAAAAATTTTCATCGTATTAAAGCAGAATGGAGATTAGTTCTGCTTCCCCTTGGAGACCATTTGTCACTGCTTTCTCCTGATTTTTAATAGCCTCCAGTGAGTCCAGTACAAAAGGACTCGCTGTTTCATCTTGTGGTTATTTCTAGGGATTAAATCGTAATCCTCAGCCTTCATAAAGTAAGATGTGTCATTACAGAGAGCCTGTAAATGTACGATCGCGGTTGGTCAACACTGGCCAGGGCCCTGCGGCGTTTTGGAGAGTGGTTTTAGGTGATTCAATTTAGTAGCTTACATTTAGGGAACGTAATCCTGTGCCCGGCTCGATGCTAAGCACTTTGCATGCACTATCTAATTTAATCCTCATGACAACTCTTTAGGGTAGGTGGCACTAACATCTGCAATTCCCAGATGAGGAAGCTGAGGCCCCCAGAAGTGACTTTGCCTGCTGGTCAGCTGTGGGCAGGATCTGAAGAGAGAAGCACCGTGTCAGTGGAATATATAAAAGACCCCAAATCCCTCTTGTGTAACCCGGAGGTGGCTCACAGGTGGCCCTTGATTCTGTGGAGTATTATCCCTGTGGCTGGAATTGAATCGGGAGCTTCGTACAGAGCAAGAAGAAAAGGGAAGTGTGGCTAGCGACCTGTGAATGTTCTCTGTGCCAGGCACTGGGGAGACAGGGTGACACAGACGAGGTCCCTCTCCATCTTGGGCTCACAGTCTGGGGCGGTGTCTGGTCTTTAGGCCACACACTGTCTGCTTCTAGTTAATTCGTAATTGTAACTTTAATGACACTTAATTGTTGTAATAGAATTTATTATTTTTTTTCTTCATTTTTAACCATTTAAAGCATTCTCTCATGGTTGGCCATTGAGAGCTTTTCCAGCTTGGGGCCTACAAACTTTTAGGATGCCACTGAGATATTTTCTAAGAATAAAGTTTTGTAGTGCAGTAACTAGGTCAAAGAATATGAATCTCTTTACCGTTCTTCCAATACATTATCATATCGCTTTCTTTGATATTTACTCAACAAACATTTATTAAGCGTCTTTTATATATTAGGCCTTACACTGAGCAGTAGGGATACACTGTGAATGGGTGTGGTCCTTGCCCTCAGGAAGCTTACCAGTTGCTGTCACTAGAAATGTGTACTTTTAATTCTGATGCAAAATCACTAGCACCAAAATTAAAAAACATTTTTTTTACTTGTACCTCTTTTTTTTTTCACACTTGCATTTAATGGCTGGGTTTTACATTCTATTTTTATCTGAATGATTTTTGTGTGTATATGCATTCTTTATTGCATGAAGTCCCTTTGCCAATTTTTACATTTTATTTATTTTCTTATTCTATTTATAAACTTATTTGCCTTATAACATTGAAAGAGATCTTTACATCTTGTCACACTTAATGTATTTTTCTAGTTTACTACATTTTATTTTTGTTATTTTGAACGATACTTAAGTTTAAAGTTTTAATGTATTTGTCAGTCTTCCTTTGCCATATCTTCTTTTGCTTCTAGACTTGATCATTTCCCATATATCTGATAAATACAATATTCTTTTTTTGATAGCTGCTCTATAACTTAATTTTAATAAATTTTAGCATTTTTTAGCATGATTTTTAAAGTGAGCTTTAGAATGAGTACTTTATCATCCACTCAATTTTTCTTTATAGTTGGAGTCCATTTCTGTTTCTCTAGCCTACTGAATACATTTCCATTATCTGCACTTTTTGCTGTTTAAAAAATATAGTTGCTTTATAATATTTGCTGGACTAGAGTCCCTCTCACAGATCTGGTTACTTTTCAGCATGTATTTTTATTGTTTTTTCATGCTTCAAAATCTTATTGTAGGGCTTCCCTGGTGGCCCAGTGGTTGAGAGTCTGCCTGCCGATGCAGGGGACGCGGGTTCGTGCCCCGGTCCGGGAGGATCCCACATGCCGCGGAGCAGCTGGGCCCGTGAGCCATGGCCGCTGAGCCTGCGCATCCGAAGCCTGTGCTCCGCAACGGGAGAGGCCACAACAGTGAGAGGCCCACGTACCGCAAAAAAAAAAAAAATCTTATTGTAATATTTATAGAAAGTAAGTTATATCTCACGACGTGGGCTTTGGAATTCTAGTTACACCGCCTGCTACTTGTCTGATTTTTCACAAGTTTAACTTTAAACCTCAGTCCCTCATCTGTAAACTGGGGAATCATATTAATATTTACCTCGTAAGATATACAGGATTAACTGAAAAAATTCCATGTAAGACATTTAGCGCACTTCCCATCACCAGTCTTTGCACAGGAAATCCTAGAAGTGTGAATGATTCTGGTTCACTTGGGGGCAAACAGCCATTTCTGCACCGAGAAGTCCAGCTGTGAGGCGGACGGACCGTACTCACTGTGCACCGTGGCTGGACAAGCGCGCTGCTGCCCGCTTCCTAGTCCTAGCCCACCGGAGGGCGGGCGCCCCGTCCGCCCAGAGTCCGCGCCCCCTGCGCGGCTATGGCCGCGCCCAGCTCAGTGCGCGCAGCCCGGAGGGCGGGCCCGTTGCCTAGGAGATGCGAGCTCGGATCCGCGCTACGGGCGCGCGCTTCCGGGAGGACGTGCTTGCGCGGCGCCCGGCAGCCAATCAGAGGGCGGGGCGCGCGTTCAAACCGCTGGCCGGCGGCGGAGGCGTGAGCGGCGCGGGAAGGCCTGGGGCCTGCTAGGTGGGGTACGCGAGGTAGGTGTTGCGGCCTGGGGGCGGCGCGTCGGTGCGGGCGGCTGCGGCGGGGGGCGGCCGAGCGGCTCGGGAGTCCGGGCGGGGCAGGGCAGGGGTCCTCCAGGGGGACGGGGCGGGAGGTCCCCAGGAGGGACAGGGGCGGGACCGGGCCTCATCCTTCGCGCCGCTGCCCCCGCCGGGGCCGCCTTCGGGGCGCGTCGCTGTCTCGGTCCCGGCGTGACCGCTGAGAACCGGTCCCGGGGTCTGGGCCCTTCTTCCCTCCGGTCTCACAGCGACCCCCCCCCCAAAAGAAAAACAAAGAGCCATCTCATTCCGTGTTAGTAGCAGCGGGTTTTCAGCTGCGGTTGAAGGTCCGCAATCTCTTCTTGCCTTTGTATTTGCTTCCGTAACAGGAAGATTCCCTGCTTTTAGTTAAAAGGTGATGGGAGATGCTTAGGTCCTGGTGAAGTTTCCGGTAATGATTTTTAGTGATTTAGAACTTTCAAAGGCTTACTTGAAAGTGAACCTCTGTTATTTTGTTCCTTCAGAGCCGTAATCTCTGGGGTCGACTTTAAAAATACAGCAGCCAGTTGCTGGATTAGCAGGAAGAGTCCGTGTGGGAGCAGCAGAGAACTGCAGCTCAGGGCGAGCTCGCTGGAGCAGAAAGGGTGGACCAGTCCAGAGCAGAGGAGAGGGGCTTGTCTGTCCCGGCACCTCCCAGGTAGTGTGGGCTCCGTGAGACCACCCATGGAGTCACAGGGATGTCTTATTTCATATAAAAGTTATGTTTGTGCTATACTGTAGCCTATGAAGTGTGCAATAGTATTGTGTCTAAAAAGACAATGTACATACCTTCATTTAAAACACTTTAATGGTAAAAATGCTAACCATCATCAGAGCCTTCAGTGCGTCCTAGTAGTAACATCAAAGACCGCTGATCACACATCACCATAACAAGTAGGGGGCTAATGAAAAAGTTCGAAATATTGTGAGAATTACCAAAACGTGACGCAGACATGAGGTGAGCCGATGCAGCTGGGAAAATGGCTCTGACTTGCTGATGCAGGGTTGCCACAAACCTTTAGTTTGTAAAAAGCGCAGTATCTGTATGGGGCAGCAAAGCGCCTAAGACAGGTCTGCCTGTGTGAAGAAAAGGAGGGAATTGAACGGCAGTCGGGGTGGTGATCACCTCCTAGTGGCTGAGCTGCGCATCTTCTCATTGGCTGGGCGGTTGCTATAGGCGACGAGGAAACCTTTCTTCCTCTTTGCTCTGGGATGTGAAGTAGCTTCTTCCTGTAGAGTCTGTAAAACATGGCAAGGGGTAAAGCGTGAGAGCTGCTCTTTAGATCCCCCAGTTCTATTTTAAATGAGGTTTCCTTTATTTACTTTCACAATGAAATATGTGTCAATGATCAGGTGTCATTTTACAAGTTCGAATCAGGCATGCAAATGTAAAGACTTGTTTACATCGATATAACCAGTTTGATTCAGCGTTGACCAGAACCCAGACCTCTTAGCTGTTACTGCAGTTCTCTTTTCTCTTAAACATGAATGCTGGATCGCTACTGTTGACACATAGTTAAATACATTCCTGTCTACTTTGTTGTCTAACTGCTAGAGGGCAGGCTGTCTACTTAACTAATCTTGCATAATTTTTCTCAGCACAAGCAATTAATTTACAGCACTTCTTTTTATTGTCTCTGCTACTTATTTGGGAATAATCTGTCTGTGACACCTCTCGAACCCCTCTCTCTGAGGCGTTCTTGCATGTAACGTGCACTCAGCTGATGTAGAAGTGCTTCACTCCGGTCTTTAACTGTGGTGCTGGAGTGTCCCCGTTAGTCCCCCTCCCTGCTCCCCAAGCTGGGGGTACTTAAAAAAACAACCTTTGCTGACACGTTCTCTTTTCTAACATTTACCATCTTAACCGTTTTTAAGTGTACATCCTTAGATATATTCACATTGTTGTGTGGTCGTCACCGCCATCCATACCCATAACTCTGGTCGTCTCGTAAATCTGAAGCCCTATGCCTGTTAAACACTAACTCTCTGCTCTCCCCTCCCGCAGACCCCCAGGCAGCCTTCTGTCCATGGTTTTAACTACTGTACGTACTTGATATGAGTGACGTCATGTGTTCTTTGTCTTTTTGTGACTGGCTTATTTCACTTAGCATAATGTCCTTGAGGTTCATCCATATTGCAGAATGTCCTTACTTTTGAAAGATGGATAATATTTCATCGTATGAATATACCACATTGTGGTAAGCCGTTCATTGGTCAGTGGACGCTTGGGTTGCTTCCGCATTTTAGCTATTGTGGATAATGCTGCTATGAACATGAGCATAAGGATATCTCTTCGAGACCCTGCTTTCATTTCTTTTGGGTCTATACCCAGAAGTGGAATTGCTAGGTCATGTGGTAATTTCAATTTTTTGAGGACTGTCCATACTGTTTTCCATAGTGGCTGTACCATTTTGCATCAGCAGTACACAAGGGTACCAGTTTCTTCACATCCTTGTCAACACTTGTTTTTTTTGATAGTAGCCATTCTAATGAGCTAGTGATGTGGCATCTCATTATAGTTTTGATTTGCTTTTCCCTAATGATTAGTGATGTTGAGCATCTTTTTATGTGCTTGTTGGCCATTCTTATGTCTTTGACATGTGCTTTTTTTTTCTTTTTTTGGCTGTGCCACACAGCATGCGGGATCTTCGTTCCCTGACCAGGGATCGAACCCGTGCCCCCTGCAGTGGAAGTGCGAAGTCTTAACCACTGGACCACCAGGGAAGCCCCCGACATGTGCTTTTTACATCTTTAAAGTCACCTGGTACATTTGGCCTGATAGAAGTGTTATCTGTGCATTCCTTCTAGACTAAGGAAATGAAAACAGGGGTCTTGCCTTTGAAAATCCATAGTATCCGTCAGAGGGCCTGGCACCTCATGGGAGCTCAGCTGAGTAATGATTGTAAGTAATGACTGTAAGCTCTCTGAGGTCGGAGGTTTGTCTGAAGCTGCATGGGAACAATATCTGAGCTGGAGATCATGACCCACTCTGATGTATTGCTCTGAGCAGTTACTTTCACCGTGGAAGCTTCTCATGTTTTTACGGCCTATTCGTAGTCTGTGCCATCTAAATTTTATTTATTTAATTTTAGCAGATAGTTTTGGAAACTGATGCAGAAGGAATGGCCGGAAGTTAAATGAACGTCCGAAGAAGAGCTTAAAGTTTCTTCAGCAACATCCTTTCTAAAAATAACTTGTTGCCACAATGTCAGTTTACACTGCACAGAGTAGAAATGACAGCAATATCCTTGGTATCCCTTCTTCCCCAAAGAGTTCATCGCTGCCTGTTCTCCCCCACGGTAGCCGGCTGAAGCAGCATTCAAAGTCGGATATGTCGGAATGTGAAAATGATGATCCGTTATTGATATCCGCAAGTAAAAGCAGAGACATAAATAGCACTTATGTTATCTCTGCCTGTAAAAAAACGGAAGATACACCCCTTCCCCCTAACCCTGTGGGTAGGTTAACACTTCAGAGGAGAGTGACAAGGAGCAAAGAACCCTCTCTGCTTGGTGAGTTGGGAGACACAACTGCGAAAACAGCAGAAACATGTCTTGCGTTACAACGTCGGGCTAAGACAGATTCTGTGGAAAAGTGGAAAGCAGCGCAGAATGTGGGAGGTAAAGGAGAAAACAACTGTGCTTCACCAGAAACTAGTATAAATGCAAAGACTGTAAATAATGATAGAAACTTTCTTGTCACACCTTCTGTACCTTTAGCTGCAGACCCAAAAGACCCTGAAGTGAAGGCTGGTGGAAAATACAAAGAAACGCTTTCCGCTGTTGGTGGGGCAGACGAAAATGTTGCCCTTAAGTCCCTAAGTGATAGACCACCCGCTGGTTCCCAGAGTCAGACTGAAGCTGTTAGATCAGGACGCTTGGCAACAAAACCTATTCAGAGCAAGTTGGATATCAGAGCGTCAGGAACAGGAAGCTTACATCACAGAAGTGCTGGGAAGGATGGTGCGAAACTTGCACCTAAATTTGAAAGCTTAGAGAAAAGAACACCTTCGAAGTGTGTTACAGAGCACAGATCGACACCAAAGCGTGGCATTCCTCAGTTTAAGAGCCCAGCTGCGTCAGTTCTGAAAAACAGGATACCTACCCTTCAAGTTAAACAAAGGCCGAAAAGTTCTTTTCTCACAAACAAAAGGGAACGGTCACGAGAAAATATATTCCTTCTTGAAGAAGAAACTGCACTTCGGAGAACCTCTACAGAAACAGACCCCCTAAAAGTGGAAAACAGTCAAGTGACGGTGGCAGTCAGAGTCAGGCCTTTCAGCACGCGGTACGTTCCCCTTTCTGTCTAAGGCCAGGCTGGTGGCGTGGGGCGTGTCCAGTTCCTCTCTGCCTTTGGGAAGTCAGTGTGTTCGTGCATTTTCAAACTGGCTGGTGATTCTTTTATATAGATAGAACTTCTCGGTTCAGTTGTAGTATGTGGATTATTTTTGATGATTGGCTGTAAAATTAAAGAATCGAAATCACCGTATTTTGCAGACGTAAGTTTCTCTGGCTATACTGCTTTTTAAAAGTCTAAATGACTTCAGTCTAACGCAGTCTGCTTTCAGATCTGTAATGTACGGTGGGATCTCTACCTTTCCCTTGAAAAGAGCCATAGCAGGTCACTCGTTCCCCAAAGAGGTCCTTCCAAAACCCTTTCCAGAGTGGTGGTCGCCCCCTCATCATCTCTGCTATGTGGTGGTTATACGCTCATTTATTAGATTAGATTTTTTTAAACAATAAATTTATTTATTTATTTTTGGCTGTGTTGGGTTTTCGTTTCTGTGCGCGGGCTTTCTCTAGTTGTGGCAAGCGGGGGCTACTCTTCATCGCGGTGTGCGGGCTTCTCATTGTAGTGGCTTCTCTTGTTGTGGAGCACAGGCTCTAGACGTGCAGGCTCAGTAGTTGTGCCTCACGGGCTTAGTTGCTCCGCGGCATGTGGGATCTTCCCAGACCAGGGCTCGAACCCGTGTCCCCTACATTGGCAGGCAGATTCTCAACCACTGCGCCACCAGGGAAGCCCTAGATTTGATTTTGATGGCAAAAAAAAATCTCTCCCCAAAAGTGCTTGTGGGTGAGACACTCACAGATTGCGGGTTGTGCTGAAAAAGACGACCCGCCCAGTGTGAATGTGGCATCTGGTTATCTTTACATTCTTGGAGAGATGACTGTGAAGACTTCACAGAGTCAGTAGTTTTTAACTCTGTTATGGACCTAAGTGAGTTAGAGGAGGGTATGGTGACCCGGCAGTGCAGACGGACCTCTGGTTTAAACCTAAATGGCCAGCAGTTAAGGCAAGTTCCAGAGGGCTGTGGGCCTTTTAGCTGAAAATGTGGGGTCAGTGATAAGGGGAGAGAACTCAGTACCAAAGAGCCTCAAGACTGTGCGGGGAAGAGGGGCAGAAGGGACAAGCCCGGGATGGGTGGCTGCCCTGGAGAGGATGGAGCGAGGGACCACGTGCTGATTCCAGACCCAGCAGGCGCACCTGTAGCAGGCCCGCGGGGGAGGATGAGGGAGGTGGTTTCCGCAGTAGTTTCTGATCGAAAGCAGAGTTGGGGGCAGAAGGAGAGACCTGGGGCCAGACAAGGACTGATACTGTTTTTCTGCAGCTCTGGAGCCAGTGAAAGATTTCCTACTAAGTCTTAGATGGAAGAAGGATGGACCCAAAGAGATAATTTAAAGGAGGAGGGACCTTTGGATTCATAGAAACGTAACTGGTAGCCCGAAGACACTTATGGTTCAGACTTGTATCTAACTGAGTTTGTTGAAATTGTGTTTCTTACCAGCTTTATATAGATTTGTACCTCCAAAATTTCTTTATAATATATTCAAACAAGTTTCCAGGTTTGAACTGCTGAGACAGGTAGATTATAGTAGACAGGATGAGAAAAGGGAGAGCTTAAGAGAAAAAGGAAAAAGATGGAAAATCCTGTAAAAGTAGGGGGCATTTTTCCAGACAAGCAATCTGGAACTCCATTTTCCCTTTGAGCAGTGGCACTGGAGCTGCAGGAAATAGATTTTGGAAACCCACTATCATTACATGTGCTGGTCTGGAGTAATGTTGTATTTAACTAGTTTGAGGTCCTTATTACATTCTGTGGGAATGATACTCAGAATAATTATAGTAACGATATTTTTCTCTGTGCTTCTTTTTAAAGAGAGAAGAGTGAAGAAACATCCCAGGTGGTCTTCCTGAACGGGGAAGAAATAGCTGTGGAACATCCCAGCATGAGACAGGTGTACAGTTTTGTTTACGACCTTTCCTTCTGGTCTGTTGATGAGTGTCATCCCCGCTTCGCGAGCCAGACGGCCGTGTACGAGGCACTGGCAGCCCCGCTCCTGGAACAGGCCTTTGAAGGCTTCAACACCTGTCTCTTTGCTTATGGTCAGACTGGCTCTGGAAAGTCCTATACGTAAGTTGTATCATAAGTCCGATTATCCAGAAATGTTTACATTTTTTGTGCGAAGCAGCATAGTTTAATGGAAAGAATATAGTTTTGCAACTGCACAGGCCTGGGCGCAAATCTCACCATTTTACATACTAGTTCTGCAAACCTGGGCAAGTTACTTTGTCTCTGGGTTTCTGTTTATGTGTGAGATATTGTTTCGTTGGCCCCATTTTACTATAAACTCTTTCTTGTGTAAACTGAAGCCCAGAGAGGTTAATTGGAAGTATTGTTGTGAGAATTACAAGCAAGTCATCTGATCAACGGTATGGTAATAATACCTGTCCTAGAAGGAAATACTCAAATTTTAATAGTAGCTAGCACTTATTAAGTTTTTACTGTGTTCCAGGCCCTGTGCTAGAGGCTCTGAATTAGATAGTTCTTATTTATTCCCATTTTATAGAAGAGGAAATTGAGGTTTAATTTCTCCCCAAAGAACTTAAAAACCTAATTAGTTTTACTTCCTCCCTATTCATAATGTATTTTCCAGGATGATGGGATTTAGTGAAGAACCAGGAATAATTCCAAGATTCTGTGAAGGTCTTTTTGCCGAAATAGCCAAAAAACAAACCCAGGAGGTATGTTCTCATAGTATCCATAAGCCTTCTTATTAGACTAGAAAACGGTCAAACCAGTTAAAGTCGGAGTCGTGGCCGCTGAGGAACTGCTCAGCAGAAGATGTTGTAACTTCTGGTCGCTCTCCTTTCGGACAGTGGTTTGGGGGACGGGGGCTCCAGACTCAGAGGCGGTTCCTCCTGCTGGACAGGGATGCAGGGTCCTCTCTTCCGCCTTCTCTGCCCAATCACCTCCATGGGTGTGGGGTGCACGTGGCGGTAGTTACGCCCCGTCGTGCGTGTCTGCAGTGGGGCGGCGGCCCGGCCTTCCCTAAGGACGGCAGGCATCAGCATTAGGACGGCGACAGTAGGAGAGAGGGGAGTGACGTGCAGATTCAGCCCGGAGTGGAGGTCACAGCCTCGCTCGTGCCCCGCACTGCCCCCGTGCTCGTGCCCCGCACTGCCCCCCGCCCCCTCACCTGGTCCTAGTGCGGCCAGCTGTTTGCCGGGCAGCCCGTTAGACCAGTTTTTCTGAAACTCGCTTGCGGGTAAGAGCGCCTAGGAATGTGTGTGTGGGTGTACTTGCTGAAAAGCTTCTGGAGATTCTGGTTCAGTTGGTGTAGAGGGTAGCCTGGGAATTTATAATTTTCATACTTTTCCTCTAGTGATTCTTATGATAAGGGGACTTGGGAAGATGTTGTGCTGTACTTGGGAGCACGGAGTGGAAAGACCCGGTGCCTGTAGTGAAGAGAGTGATGGAGAAACGGGCCAGTACACAGTCGGGTACAGTCCCTGAGGTGCTAAATAAAGTGAAGTAAATACTAGGTTAGGATGAGGGCGGCGGCTATGGGAACAGGTAAGCTGGGGGCACGGGGTCCTTAGAGGAGGCGTGGCCCGTGGGTTAGGCCCCTCTGTTTAGCATCTGTTTTGTTTAGAGGTGGTGGAAGCCAGGGAGGGAGAGCAGGCGAAGGCGAGGGGTCTCTGGAGTGATCACGGGTCTGGGGGCCTCCAGTTGTGGGGAGCGACTTTGTCAGTGAGCGGAACACATGAAACGGTTCAGAGCGTGGACTTTGGAGATGGCTTGAGCTGGAATCCAGGTTCCACACTTCCATGCTGGAAGTGTGACCTCGAGCAATGTGCTTAACTTCTCTGAGTGCCTCAGCACAGAGCCTGGGGACGAGGAGGACGTTCTCCTAGGTTTGCTGTGTGAAATGTGCTCTGTGTGAAAGGTTTTGAACAGTGCCCCCCACATAGAGAGCCCAGCAAAGTGACTGTGGTTTTCTCAATTTGGGATTATTCAGGTTGGTAGAAGATAACAGCATGCGGGTGGGGGTCTCGGGGGTGGGTATAGCCACAGATGCCAGGTGCCTCGAAGGAGCAGACAAAGCATGATCCTCTGCGACGTGACCTCTGCACCTGTCACTGCTCCCCTCCCACAGCATGTTCCTCTCCAAGGCCCCCGGAAGCCCCGTAACACAGTACACTGTTTTATATATAATAGACATTAATGCATGTTTGTTGAATTCTGAGCCCCAATACCTGTATCCACAGCCCTTGTAAATAACCTGTAATTGCATGGGTTCACCTGTACCTGATCTCTACCCGGAAGTGCTTTGTTCCTCTCCCGGGACGCTAACTGTATCCTTCTGTCTGTGTTACTCAAGTGCTGTGTTGCATCTCCAATTAGACTGTGAGTTCTCTGAGGATGAAGCCTGTCCAGTTCGCCTCAGGTTCTCCCACGGCACCTAGAAGAGTGCTGTGTGCCTGGTAGGCCTAATAAATACTTGGCGAATTGAACCTACATCTCTTTGATCTCCCTTGAAGCTTCTAGTTTCGTTAGCGCTGGGTGTTTGCTGACTCACTTTGGGCCTGTAGGTGAAATTTATTTCGCTAACAAGGAAACATGCCCTAACTCAGAAAAGCTACATGGAAGCAAATTTTCCCTTTTTGGCTTTTATACCTTGTCTTTCAGAGTCAAAAGGAGGAGAAGCTCAGCTCTACTGAGTCTGGTGATTGTTTTTTGCCGCAATCCGGAATCACAATCTGATTTAAGATCCGCACTTAGCAGATCAAGTGTTCGCCCACAGGGTCCAGCTCGCTGCGTTTCTCATGCCTCACATCCTTTTCTCCTCCTTCCCCAGCCTCTCTGGCACCCGCATCTCCCCTTTCTGATTGGCCGTTTTATCTATGGTCATGATTTCTCATTTTGGTTCTTAATTTTCTATTGCTCTGTCTTATCTGTTGGAGGGTATGTTATGTTTCTCTGAGATGGAAACTCGTGGGCGAGAACCTTGCCATATACTTCTGTATATCCTTCTCATATAGTCCAAAGCCATGCACATACTAAGGTGAATTGAATTAGGTGAATTTCCTAGAAGTTAGTAAGAAATGCAAGGACTTTTGTTGTTGAAATTTTCCTTTATTAAGATAAAATTCACATAACATAAAATTGACCATCTTAAAATATAAAACTCAGTGGCATTTAGTACATTTATAATGTTGTGCAACCACCACCTCTATCTGGGTCTAAAAAAATTTTCATCACCCTCAGAGACCATCCACGTACCATTAAGTAGTTATAACCCATTTCCCTCCCCTCAGCCCCTACTTTCTGTCTCTGTGGCTTTACCTATTCTGGACGTTTCCTGTAAGTGGAATATCATGCAGCATGAGGTTCATCGGTGTTACAGCATGTATTGACACTTCGTTCCTTTTTATGGCTGAGTAATATGCCATTGCATATATGCGCCACGTCTTCCTTATCAGTTGATGGGCATTTAGGCTGTTTCCATCTTTTGGCTTTTGTAATACTGTTGCTATTACAATACACAGTTGTATAGTTGTGTACAATTTTTATTTGAGTAATTTTAAAAAATATTGATTTATTTGGCTATGTCGGGTCTTAGTTGCGGAACGCAGGATCTTTCCTTGCGGTGCGTGGGCTCTGTTGTGCGCACGGGCTTCTCTTTCGGTGTGGCGTGTGGGCTGCAGAGCGCGCAGGCTCAGTAGTTGCGGCGTTTGCTTAGTTGCCCCGCGGCAACTAAGTGGGATCTTAGTTCCCCGATCAGGGATCGAACCCATGTCCCCTGCATTGGAAGGCGGATTTTTAACCACTGGACCACCAGGGAAGTCCCTATTTGAGTAATTTTTAATTTGAATTTATTTGTAATTCTTTTGGGTAGATAGGAGTGAAATTGCTGGGTTATACAGTAATTCTGTGCTTAACCTTTTGAGGAACTGCCCACTGCTTTCCACGACATTTGCACCATTTAACACTCCCACCAGCAACACTGGAGGGTTCTGATTTCTCCACATGCTCATCAGCATTTGTTGTTTTCCGTTTCCTTGATTACAGCCATCCTAGTGGGTGTGAAGTGGTTTCTTACCATGGCTTTGATTTGCATTTCCCTACTGACTTGTGATGTTGGACACCTTTCCATGTGCTTGTTGACTATTTGTGTATCTTTTTTGCAGAAATGTCTGTTCAGTCCTTTGCCTATTTTTTAATTGGTTGTTTGTCTTTCTGTTGTTGAATTGTAAGAGTTCTTTATATATTCTGGTTACCAGACTGTTATCAGATATGATTTGTAAAAAGTGCAAGAACTTTTCAAATAAATTGTATGCTGTGTTTCTGTTCCTGCTAGGTCAGCTATCACCTTGAAATGAGCTTCTTTGAAGTATATAATGAAAAAATTCACGACCTTCTGGTTTGTAAAGGTGAAAATGGGCAGAGAAAGCAAACAGTAAGATTTAAAAACTTACTTGTTTTTAATTTCTGTTTTTATTGATGCATATAATTATATTGGTTCTCAAGATGATATATAGCTTAATTACTAAAATGCATATGATAGCAAATGCTTGAGATCTAGTCTAACTACATTGCTATTTATTAAATAAGCTGAACATTATTGTTAGTGGACATTAAACTAGTTATGAACTGTAACCTCATTTTACTTAAGCAAGTATTGTGTAGAAGTTAAAGATAAAACATTCTAAGATTTAGTTGGACCACTTATGTCAAATACCAAATTCCTAAAAGTCTGCAAAGCCAAAAAAGAATAAAAGTTTAAAAAACTGTATTGTTATTGTAGAGTATGTATTTCACTTGATTATTTAGCAAATTGATGTCTTATAGCTCATATTTTCTGTGAAGTAGAAAGTTTCACAAAGGCGTAAACTTTTTAAACAACCGCTATTAGAATTAAAAACTTCTGACTTTGGAAAGGGCTGTGGAGAGCGAGAAGCTAACATCTGAAGAGGTCACTTGACTCGCTCAAGGTCGTGCAGTCTGCTTTTGGCAGCATCAAGAGACTCACACAAAACTTGGCATTTCCTTCTCTGACTTCTACGTGTTCTTAAATTTCTGCTCACAAAGTTTAAAATGTATAATGTAAAACGGAAAAAAATGTTAACTGTCTGAAATTTATTGCACATATTTTAGAAAGCTATTTAAAAGCATATAAACAATGGCTACGGCAGGACTTAGGAATAAAAATCTAGTAAGATATTTGATGTTATGGTATGTTGTCAGATACTGTGCAGATGTGAACAGTTTGTGGTCTTGAGGCAGTTTCCTAGTGCCTTACAGATGTGTTTCTGTGAGGACCTTTATATTTATTTCCGGGTAGAGACAAATCTCTTTACTGTAGACTCGAAATATAGAAAAAGAAGGTCATTTGAAATTCTCTTTTATATGAAGTATTTGCCTTGCTGTTAACGTGCCTCATGTTTGCCCACAGCTGCGAGTGCGGGAGCACCCGGCCTCCGGCCCCTACGTCGAGGGCCTGTCCACGTGAGTGTGTGCAGCCAGGGCCCGTGACCGCTGTGCTCTTGGCAGCCTCCCCAGCCGTGAAACGCTGCGTCACTAGTCTTCTCCCCTTAATATTATCCAGTTAAATGTTCCTCTTTCCAAATAGGGTGTTAGCTGCTTGTTGTTATATTTGTTTATATCTCTCACAGCACCTGTGAAGTGCCTTGCGTAGAGCATTAATTATACTGTGTAGGAAATATTTGTCTTTCCTCCCTTTCCCCTGCTAACCCATTAAGTTAAGCCTTCCCTCTCGAGCCACTTTTTATATCTGTTACTTTAAGCTGTGGAGGCGAGAAGGTGCTGAGCTCAATGTTTAGAGTTAGAAATATGCTGAGAGTCATTTATTTGGTTTTCAACTCCAAATGCTCTCTTTTTATATGTGTATATATGTGTATATATATATATATATATATATTTTTTTTTTATAAATTTGTTTATTTTACTTGTTTTTGGCTGCATTGGGTCTTCGTTGCTGAGCGCAGGCTTTCTCTAGTTGCGGCAAGCGGGGGCTACTCTTCGTTGCGGTGCGCGGGCTTCTCATTGCAGTGGCCTCTCTTGTTGCGGAGCACGGGCCCTAGGAGCAGCAGGCTTCAGTAGTTGTGGCACATGGGCTCAGTAGTTGTGGCGCAGGGGCTTAGTTGCTCCGCGGCATGTGGGATCTTCCCGGACCAGGGCTCGAACCTGTGTCCCCTGCATTGGCAGGCGGATTCTTAACCATTGCACCACCAGGGAAGTCCCAAATGCTTTCTTAAAGGAAAAGAAAAGTGGCTAGAAAAAATTCAGCTCCATTTAGTAAATCTGGGACAGTGCTGAGACCCATACACACCCGCACTACCACACCCATATATATGTGTACCTATACATGTACCTCTACCTACGCCTAACCACACCCACATATACAGGTACCTATACCTATGCCTTTGCCTATACATATGGGTTAAAGTTTATCTTTTGGTCTCATGATTTAGACTTGGATAGTACAATGTTAAGATGCTATAAGGTGCTTCATTATATTAAGAAAAATCATACTTCTTAAAATTTGTTAAAATGAAAGCATTATTTTATTACCTCCCTTTTACAATGGAGAAAATGAAAGATTCTGTAAGAATCAGTATAGTAATACCTATGGATTATTCCACCGTGGTATTCGTGGAGTAATTATGTGGTTGAAAGGTGGCTGATGTTTTATAAGGACAGGAGTGTGATCATGAGTAAAACTGACTTTGTCCTTTGCTTTTGTGAAATAGGAATGTTGTCAGCTCTTACTCTGATATCCAGGTAAGGTCCATTGTAATTGATCTTCTCTCTACTAGATAGATCAGTCATAAATATTCATAAATATTGCTGTTTGCATAAATAAAAGGTTAATTTATAAGGAACTGATTTTGTTTGTGTAGACTTTAAGCAAAAGAATTACTCTTAAAAACGAAAAATTTAAATCGATCATCATGTCAGTTTAGAGCTATAGAAATAGCCTGTTAAAGGTATTATTTCCTCATTCAAATTTCTATGACAGAAAAAAAAATAGACAATGGGAATGCAAATTCTTAAATAAGCATGTATTAATATTTTTATTTTATGAGCTGATCATAAATGTGTGTATATACGTGCTCACTCTACTTTGCTGTTCGTTACTTTGCTCCGGTGAGCCCCTGTCTGCAGGCCTGACCTCCTTCTCTCCTTTCTCACTAGATTTGGCTGGAACTGGGAAATAAGAGGAAGGCAACTGCGGCCACTGGCATGAATGACAAAAGCTCCCGCTCGCACTCAGTGTTCACCCTGGTGATGACCCAGACCAAGGTACTGTGTTGTTGATTCATTTCTTAGGTAAGATAGTCACTATCTTCAAGTTTCATGTTTTCCTTATTTTCTCCTTTATTTTTTTATTTTTATCATCTTTATTGGAGTATAATTGCTTTACAGTGGTGTGTTAGTTTCTGCTTTATAACAAAGTGAATCAGCCATATGCATACGTATATCCCTATATCCCCTCCCTCTTACATCTCCCTCCCACCCTCCCTATCCCACCCCTCCAGGTGGTCACAAAGCACCGAGCTGATCTCCCTGTGCTAGCGGCTGCCTCCCATTAGCTATCTATTTTACGTTTGGTAGTGTATATATGTCCATGCCTCTCTCTTACTTCTTTAAATCAAAGGTAAAAGTCCAATCATATAAATATATAACATAATTGGATTTTAGGACATATACACAGTAACGCTGAGTGGCATATACAGGAGTATGTTTTTCTCACTGTTTTAAAAATCAGTAACGTGATTATTAACTTATCATGATATTGATATTGTCATATCAATACGTGATAATATATTATCAACAATACATGATAATTGTACAGTATTTGAAAAAACATATCAGAAAGTAAAAGATTTTTAAGTAATTCAGCTGTAGGGTTCCACTGCTCAAATGAAACCCCTCTAAAGAGTTTGGTATATAATCTTTCAGTTGTTTTACAATCACACGTAAACAAATTTACAAAATCTGCAACAATTTTATACTATTAAAATTACTTGCAAAACATTATTATTCACAGCCACATAATTTTCCTTTGACTGTTAAAATTCCTCAAATTTTTCTCTGCTGTTGGACATTTATGTTGCTTTTAAATGCTTTGCTACTTCAGGGCTGGGATGAACAGCACCTTTGTACATTAAGCCTTTTTTCTATCTGTGGCCGTTTCCTTAATATAATTGTGTAGTTATGGGTTTAGCCCTTTAAAGTCATTCCTTTTATTTTGCATAGTCTGAGCACTGCTCAATATGTTCTTATAAATCGTCACAGATTCAAGAAGGGATAGCTTCAAAACTAAGTGAGTGGTTTGTAATCTTGTCAAACTTTCCGTTTTGCAGACTTATATTGATGGCAAGTCGTAAAAGAACTTATGATGTGTTATTTTACCGTTTTGTTTTTTTTTTTTGCTGTACGCGGGCCTCTCACTGTAGTGGCCTCTCCCGTTGCGGAGCAACAGGCTCCGGACGCGCAGGCTCAGCGGCTATGGCACGCAGGCTCAGCGGCTATGGCTCACAGGCGCAGCCGCTCCACAGCATGTGGGATCTTCCCGGACCGGGGCACGAACCCGTGTCCCCTGCATCGGCAGGCGGACTCTCAACCACTGCGCCACCAGGGAAGCCCATGATGTGTTATTTTAATGTCCTTTTGTCCCAGACAGAATTTGTGGAAGGGGAAGAGCTGGATCACAGAATTCGGAGCCGCATAAACCTGGTGGACCTGGCGGGCAGTGAGCGCTGTTCCGAGACCCAGACGAGCGGGGAGCGGCTGAAGGTAAGGGTGAGCCCGCACGCTGGGGAGCTCAGTCCTGGCCACTTTTTTTAGGAGATTACTGGCTAAGCACGTAATCTTTTTTTTTTTTTAATAAATTTATTTATTTATTTATGGCTGCGTTGGGTCTTTGTTGCTGCGCGTGGGCTTTCTCTAGTTGCGGCGAGCGGGGGCCACTCTTCGTTGCGGTGCGCGGGCTTCTCATTGCGGTGGCTTCTCTTGTTGCGGAGCACAGGCTCAGTAGTTGGGGCACACAGCCTCAGTAGTTGTGGCTCGTGGGCTCTAGAGTGCAGGCTCAGTAGTTGTGGCTCGTGGGCTCTAGAGTGCAGGCTCAGTAGTTGTGACACACGGACTCAGTTGTTCTGCAGCATGTGGGATCTTCCCGGACCAGGGCTTGGACCCATGTTCCCTGCACTGGCAGGCGGTATTCCTAACCACTGCGCCACCAGGGATGTCCCTAAGTATGTTATCTTAACCAAGAATAACCTCTCTGTCCCTGCACTTTATAGACTGTGTTGCTGAGACTTAAAGAGGAGCCCGTAGTTCCTGGTTATGATTGCTTCTCAGAGTCAATTAGTAAATTTTGAGTCTGAAGAAAGTTGGTAGTTTATGGAAGAAAGTATTTCCTCAGTAATTATATGAATGAAGAAATATATTTTGTGAAATACATTTATTGCTGGGCAGTTCCTTTCAATTAAAATGTTTGATCTTGTCCCCAGGAAGGCGTGAGTATTAACAAGTCCCTGCTGACCCTGGGAAAGGTCATATCCGCGCTCTCCGAGCAGGCCAGCGGGAAGAGAACATTCATTCCTTACCGCGAGTCTGTCCTCACATGGCAAGTAGCTTTTGGAGTATAAGGAATTGTACAAAATAGAGTGAGTACTGTGGGGGAAAAGGGCATAGACTGACTTCACGTGACTCTGGGACAGAGCAGTGGTGAGCGGTACGGATTCCAGAGCCAGGCTACCTGGACTTGATCTCAGCTGTGCTTCCTACAAACTGTGTGACTTTGGGCAAATCAGTTAATAGTCTTCCAGCCTGTGTCCTCATCTGTAAAATGGGGATAATTATCAATATCTGTCTTTTAGGGTTGTAATGAGGGTTAAATGATGAATGAACTATTATTAGTGCCTGATGTTTGAGCATATATGGTATCACCAAACACATTACTATGTGTGTGAAGTGAAGTTTAGCACACACTGGCTGGTATGTAAGTGTTCAAAAAGTATTTTCATTAATGAACATGTATGTAACTTCAGATATATTACATTCAGAATACATCTGTATTGATTTAATATCCAATTCTGATACGGACTGCATCACTGTTGACAGCAGTGTATCGTTATATTTGACTTATTATATTATAATTGCCACCTCAAAACCTGTAAGGGAACAATGTGATTTTTTTAATGCCTTTTGAAAATTAAGAATAACTTTTGAAAGTTAGGAATAATTCACTCTGCATTCATAAATACAGAGCTTTTAGTCTCATGATCTTTTTCCTTCTAAATTAAGGCTTTTGCATATAATAGAAAACAAAGTTTGTGTTTGTATGTTCATCTGTCATTTTCTGCACTTTCGAGCAGCTGCTTTGAAGGGCTCTGGTGACCCTGGAAATGCAAGGGTGACCAGACACACGGTCCCGCCCCTAAAGTAGCTTGCGGTCTAGCGTGGGGAGAGGGATTTTACTAAATATTGGAGAGTTAACCGTATTTTAAAATCTTTGCACAGACTATCGCTTCACAGAACAACATAAAAGTGTGAGACGAGGGACTTTCCCTGGCAATCCAGTGGTTAGGACTCTGCGCTCTCACCGCCGAGGGCCTGGGTTCAATCCCTGGTCGGAGAACTAGAATTCCACAAGCTGCGCGGCCAAAATAAATAAATGAGAAGTGTGAGATGAAATAAAGTGCGCAGAGATCTAAAAATAGCTACAAATACCAAACAATTCTAACCGGTGTCTGAGTGAGGAGCGGAGCACTGCGTCACGTGTCCCGGTGGTCTGCCTTGTGCTCTCTAGGTAGTTGTCACGAGGTCGTTGCAGAAGCAAAGTCTAATTGTGACTGTTTTCCTTGAAGGCTGCTGAAGGAAAGTCTGAGCGGAAATTCCAAAACGTCGATGATCGCCACGGTCAGCCCGGCGGCCAGCAGCGTGGAGGAGACCCTGAGCACACTGAGATACGCCACCCAGGCCCGGATGATAGTCAACGCCGCCAGGGTCAACGAGGACGTGAGCGCCAAGTTGATCAGAGGTCAGCAGTTCCCTACAGACTTAAAGATTATCTTGCAAGAGTTTAGTCTCAAATATTCATTTCAGTGATGAAAATATGCAGTTTAAGGAAGTTAAAGATTTTTCTCTCGTATCTGTGTAATAGCTGCTAGCCATCGTTCCACACTGATGAGGAAGGCGGATGGAAGGACGGCGGGAAGGAGAGTAGGGAAAGGGAAAGTCAGAAAAAGCTGGGAAATGGGGTGGGTGAAGGGGAAGGAGCCAGCGTAGGAAACCCTCTATGGACTGAGTCGTGCGCCTGTGCAGCACAGGGACGATAATGTCCTTTACTTTTCCTCCTGTAGCCTTTCCGCCGTTGTCTGTCTCTCACCTCTGCTTCCTCTTGGTTCATTGACCCAAAGGCTGCTTGGTCCTGGGTTTCCAGCACGGGCCTCCCTTCGCCAGCGCCGAGTGTCCTTCTCTTGCTCACCTGCTCGGGGATCTTGCAGAAGGCGAATAGGTCCCTCAGAGGTGTGGGCCAGAGGAGGATGGATTTGCCGTCTCGTGCTCCATCTTTTCCTGTTTAGATCCCCTCGCGTTTACAAATGGGACCATTTTCATTAAAAATAAGTATTCTGAATTCCAGCTTGGCAAATCTGTCATCCTTATCTAACATGTCTTTATGAGTATGGTTTGCCTGGGGCAGTCCTGGTTCATGGCTGTCATCCCAGTGTGATGAATGGTGCCCCCGGTCCTTCCCAGACGTGTCCCTCTTTGGACGATACATTACGTGGCCATACTGCTTATGAGGGAGGGAAATTCATTAAGAGGGGAGCAGTTTTTCAGGTAAAGGTTAGGTAGAGATTTGTGGGTAAAGTAAAATTTCTGCAAGTATTCTGTTTTACTTAGTATTTAAAACGTCAAATAAAATAGAAGATTGGAGGGTTATGTCTAGTGTGGGAATTACTATATATCAAATGTTACTGATCATGCATCTTTCTTCAAATATTTAGACTTGAAAGCAGAAATTGAAAAGTTAAAAGCTGCTCAAAGAAACAGTCAGAACATTGACCCTGAGCGATATAGGCTCTTTCGGCAAGAAATAACATCCTTGAGAATGAAGCTGTATCAGCAGGAGAGAGACATGGCAGAAATGCAAAGGTGGGCTCTGGTCACTGCCTTCGATGCTGTGGGTGTTGCCTGGAATTGCTGGACTGGCTTGGGGCAAGGGTCGGGACAGGGGGCGGGGGTGGAGATGGGGACGGGAGCTGAGGAGGTACCGGAGTCTGCCTTTATCCCTGCCTTCCCTGTGAACAAAGCAGCTTATCCCCAGACCATTATGTTTTAAGTATTCCCAGGTGGTTTCCTCATCTCAGAATCTCTTGATTCTCAGTCTTATAAACCTGGATAGTTTTAACTCTTTTAAACTCTCGTTTGTCTTTGGTAAGAATGTGGAAAGAAAAACTTGAACAAGCTGAAAACAGGAAACTTCAAGTAACAAAGGAGTTACAGGTATCGTTTCAACTCTCTAAACTGATTTGAAAATTTGCAAAGAAATATGACAGTAAATATACAGATGTACTTTCTCAAATTCCAGGCCAAGGAATTTGTTTTATCCTGTGGGAAGTGGGAAATCATTGAAAGTGTTTGACCAGGGAATCAACATTTTGAGAATTAGTTCAGAATTACTTTGGTGTAGGGTGTAAGCAGGACTGAAGCCAAGAGGGACTGTTGGCAGGGCGGGCAGAAGGCTGCCTCAGTGGTTCAGGCGGGAGGTGCTACGGGTCTGAACCAAGGTGATGGCAGTGGAGACGCGGCGGCAGGACCTGACCTGCTGTAGACGTCGGTGGGTGAGATCAGGCACATCTGGTGATGCTGGGTTGAGCCGTGAGTGGGCTGAGGATGGTGCCAGGACAGAGGGTCAGCGTCTTCCTGGGAGTCTAAGAAGTATGGTGGTCACACTTACGGGGAAGTCGTGAGGAGAGGGTCTAAGAGACCGTTAATTAACTGAGTCCCACATACCGCGACTTTAATGTTTTAGGTGGATCTAACAGTTTCATGCTTGTGATTAAAGTTAATTTTTTTTCTGACTTCTACTAGAAAGCAGGAATTACATTTCAAATGGACAACCATGTGCCAAACCTGGTCAATCTCAATGAAGACCCTCAGCTGTCGGAGATACTGTTATATATGATAAAAGAGGGAACAACTACAGTCGGAAAGTATAAACCAAACTCGAGCCGTGACATCCAGTTGTCGGGGGTGCTGATCGCCGACGAGCACTGGTGCGTTCCTGCCAAGTACTTTTCCAGATCTTGATGACTGTGGCTTCCTTCACATGAGGCATTCACTCACACTGATTCTTTGGTATAAGTCTTCGAATGCATCTCTTAGCCAGGAAAAACAGGCAGTCTGAATGTTTTGTAAGGATGGCAGGTCAGTTACTCTCAATATGAGATACGATGTGGTATCGCTCTATCAGAAGTTATCCCTCAGCCAATAGATGTAAACTTCTATCCATCATCTATGGCAGGATTTTTGATCGGGTTGACAAATTCTAAAATTTGTTCACATGAATTGAACACATTTTAAAATTCATTCATATGATTGAATGATACTGTGTTGTTAGGGTGATAGTACATGTAAACTGTTGTAGCTCCGCAGTGTGTTTTCATGATTTGTCCATGTTGACGCTCTCTCATTTTTCCGCTGTGAAGTACCCTGTTGTATGAGTCTACCTGTCTACTTGGTTGGTGGGCGCTTGGGTGGTGTCTCATGTTTTGCTCCCCCAGTACTGCTGTGGGCGCTCTTGGATGCATCTCCTGGTACAGACGGGCAGAGCTTCTGTGGGGCGAGTTTCATACCCTGAGTTAGGGCCCTCGGGGCAGCCGCTGGGAACCCGGGCGGCCAGGCCCTCCTGTCCGCCCCGCTGCGCTGCGTGAGTCTCTGATGATCTTCCTGTTACCCTCCCTGTACGGTGATCATTGTGAAGTTTGGGAAAATTGCTCCTAAGTGGTATGTCTAGCAGCAGAGATGCCAGGCTGCAGCATATGTGCGTAGCCACCTTTATGAGGTAATTTCGGATTGTTTTCCAGAATGGCCGGCACTCCTGCCGCCCTTGGCGCTGAGGTCCCTGTGGCCCCGCATCCTTGCCGACCCTTAGCTGTCAGGTGGATGTGAGATGGCGTCTCGTGGGGGATGCGTGTTGCATTCCCTTGACTAATCCTGTTCACCTGTTCTTGGGCCATTTTTGTTTGCTCTTCTGTAACCTGCCTGTTCATGGCTTTTGTCCATTTTTCGATTGTGTTGGGTTTTTTCCATAATTTTTAGGAGTTTTTTAATGTATTTTGGTGGCCCAGCTTTTGTGATTTTCGCGTGTTGGAAATGTGTTTTCTCCAGCGTGTGGCTCATCGTTTCACTCTCTCATGGTGCCTTTGGATGGATCAGAGTCTTAGTTCGTGTAGTACATAAGTCAGTCTTTTCCTTTACGGTTGTCAGTGTTTGCGTCTTGTTTAAGAAATCATTTCTACACTGAGGTCAAGAGACAGTCACCTAAATTATCTTCTAAATGTTTTGAAGTTTTGCCTTCACATTTAAGTCCTTAAGTCGTATGGAATTTTTTGTTTGGTGTGAAGTAGGGATCTAAATTCATTTATTTTCCACGTGAATAACCAACTCTATCAGTACCATATATTAAATAACATATGACTTTTTTTGTGATCTGCAGTACAAAAAATTTCCAAAAATACAGAGTGTATTTTCTCACCAATATTGCACGGCCTTAGGTCCTCGAGCCCGCGTTGTCTTTGTACCCAGCGTGGCACGGCTTCTTGATCCTCAGATCCTCTTTCTCTTCCGTTAATTAACCATTTTCTATAACAAATAAACCCAGAATTATTTATGCTTGTAGCAAAGATACAGAACATGCCCCCGAAGAGTTGAGAGTCCAGGGGGACCAGGAAGTCCCCCACTCGCCTGGCACTTGGTGTTTCCCCTTTTAGTACACGGATAGGTGTTTGTCTCACTCTCTGGACCGTGAACTTCACGAGAGCAGGTTTCGTGTCTGTCTTCACTGATGACATACCTGGCACGTGGGGCTCAGTGGACAAAGGAGCGCCAGTACCCATCAGTTTATATTAACATTAGGTGGGTCTTAGCTACTTAGTGCTTAAAAGTAAAGAAAGAGGGCTTCCCTGGTGGCGCAGTGGTTGAGAGTCCGCCTGCCGATGCAGGGGACACGGGGTCGTGCCCCGGTCCGGGAAGATCCCACATGCCGTGGAGCGGCTGGGCCCATGAGCCATGGCCGCTGAGCCTGCGCGTCTGGAGCCTGTGCTCCGCAGTGGGAGAGGCCACAACAGTGAGAGGCCCACGTACCGCAAAAAAAAAAAAAAAAAAAAAAAAAATAAAGAAAGAGAAGGAAAGTTCACTTCTAGCTTTGAGCCCTAAAGAGAAGCTGCTGAGAGGGCTCTGGCCTTGACGAGTGATGGAGATAAGGGAGAGGATGTCTTATGTCGACGGAGCGATTCAGGTAAAGGAGAGAAGCTGATGTTAAGGCAAATCCAGGTGAGGTTCTTATGGAAAAGAGTGGTGGATCAGGGGGTTGGTGGTTGAAGCTGGATGGGGGTGGGAGGGGGCAGAATGCTAAGGCCAAGGGCTTTTGATGGCAGAGCAGATAGAACTGGGAGAGAGGAGGCGTCAGAACAAGCAGACCTTGTTTAAACCTTTATGGGGTTAGGACACTAGGCTGGCGGGAGGGTGGGCTGTTCTTCCCAAGTCCTCTCCTCTAGGTGCTCAAGTTCAAGTTTAACTGGAGATCTCGGAGCCTTGTCTGGAGCTGGAGGGTTTGTTTGGGGCTCAGCTTTTGCTACAGTTTTCTCTTTCTTTCTGTCCAGTTAATTCAAAGATAATTGGATTTTGGAGTTTCTTTCCTATTTTCTGTATAAAAAGACTCAAAAGGATATGTAACATTTATAGTTGATTTTCAACAGTATCATGTTATCGTCAGAGTTCAGTTAATTAGACGTCCAAGGAGTGTGCTTTTATCTCCATGCTTTTCCTTCCTCTGTATTACCTCTCTTTTCATGGGAGGAAAATGTTGTTTGTTCCATTATTAAAACTCATAAATGAAACCAGAAAGTTAGAAAAGTAAAACATAAAAATACTTAAAACTCTTCCATTCATAAAGAAACCACTGTCAGTATTTTAGTGTATTTTCCTTTAATGTTTGTGTATTTTTTTTTCCATTTCTGGGGAAGAGGGGTTGGTATTTTTTTTAAGTAGTTTTAATCAAAATACATACGATGAAAATTTTTCCCACCACTGGTGGATAGAATTGCTAGAGAAGCCAGGCTTTTTCACCAAACCTTCAAAATCTAATTGAAGGAAAATAAGAGAGTTCTAAGTCATTATGGTCACAAATTGATATGAACCTTGACACTAAGGGAATAACTCAAGGAGGATTATCTATATTGCCTTTTTCTTACTTGTTAGTCTGTCCTGTAGTTGTAACAACGTGCATCCTGTCTTCACAGCACCATCAACAATTTCGATGGGACCGTGAGTATCATCCCAGCTGGGGAAGCAAAGACGTATGTAAATGGAAGACTTATTTCGGAACCCACGGTATTACACCATGTAAGTTGGCTGCTGCTAAGATGTGAGAAATTGTTTGACTTCGGGCAAGTGATCTAGTTTTTCTGAGCCCAGTTCTGTCCTCTGTAAGATCAGTAGTGAACGGGATGAAGGACTTTCTGGTTCTAACGTTCTCTTATTTCACGAATTGCCTGCCATTGCGCAGAGACCGCAGTTCTGTTATGGTGGGTGGACCAGCCCCCAAGGAGCTGTCCACCAGCAGCAGCATTATGTGTTCCGGGGAGAGCTGGGCTTTGGAATCAGGCCAGACAGGGTCGAAGCCCTGGCCCTGCCACTTGCCATATGACCTTTGAAAAGTTATTAAGCTCGGGGTGATTGCATGTCACCCATGTCAGGACACTTTTGAGAGCATTTCAATAATTATATTAGGAGAACAGGCATGAACTATTCTGTTGAAGGTAAAGCAAGACGTATGGCCACTTGGTATATATCCTGTCTTTCAGGAGGGATAAGGGAGGAGAAGGTGAAAGAATTCACGCATAGTTCTTAATGCAGTGTCTGCAGACAGTGAGCTCAGTGTGCGCTTACCACTGTTACTGTCAAGCTCTGTGCTCTATTAGTTTCCTCATTCCTAAAATCGGGATAATAACATGCATAGTTGTGAGACATCAGTGAGATGATGTATGTGTAGAGTGTCAGATGCAGTTCTTGGCCTGTAGGAAGCATTTCATAAATGTTAGCTGCCGTGATTTTTATGTTTATCATTAGTGATACTAGACTATTGAATTGTTGAACATAAGGTTTGTCCCACGGAATTTTTTGGTTCAGACTCACCTCAAGGAGTAAATTTCTTGTGTGCTTTAGGGTGACCGGGTGATTCTTGGTGGCGATCATTATTTTAGATTTAATCATCCAGTAGAAGTCCAGAAAGGGGAAAGACCGCCCAGTAGAGATGCTCTTGTGAGTGAGGGTCCAAGAGACTTTGAATCTGCAAAAAATGACTTGCTCTTGGCACAGAGATTACAGTAAGTATTTTTGTTGGTATGAAACTGTAAGTATACGGGAGAGGGCTATGGAGAGCCTTAATCAGGTTGTCCTGACTGCACTCGTTAACTCTTGGGGTGCCGATTTCTAGCGACGTGATCTTTCCTCTTCTGTGTGCACTCACTCAACAAACAAACTTAGCTCCTACGCTGGAGGAATTTGTCTTCTTATGGGGCTGACGGACAGACAGACAGAGTGCCCTGACAGAGCCCTGCACCGTGTGGAGCTCCTGGGGTGACTCCTGCCCCGACCAGGGGTCAGCGAAGGTCTCATGAGAAGATGTCCCCTGGGAGGGAGTCGGCCAGGGGAAGCCTGGGGAGTGGACCCTTATTTACTTTTCTTCTTTTGCCCCAGTTTTAGCTGAGGCAATATTGTAGGAGTTCTGATTTCAGCAGGATCCCTGTAAAATAAATGGCAAGTAACACAGAAATAAAATGCTAAAGCATTTGGACTTTATCTTAAAGGTTATGGGGTCATAAGAGAATTTTAAGGAGACATGAGACAGACATGATGGGGATCACATTGCAGAAGGGTGGCTGTGGCCCAGGTCTGGAGGGTGGAGGGCGGTGGAGCCGGGTCCCGGGCTGCAGTGCAGTGGGGGCTGGGGGGTGAGACGGGCATCTCGGGGTCACGGGGAGAGAAGTATCCGCACAGAGGATGGAGGCGGGGGGTGGGAAGGATGACCGGGGTGGGCCACACGAACCCTGCTTTGTCACCTTGTCAAAAGTCTGAGCTTGCTTTGCCCTCTTTTTTTTTTAAAGTTGTGGTACAACATACATAGCGTAAAATTCACCTTTTTAGCCATTTTTAAGTGTGCAGTTCAGTGGTGTTAAGTACATTCACAGTGTTGTGCAGCCTCAACCATATTCTGTCTCCAGAACTTTCTCATCACCCAACTGGGCCTCTGTACCTACTAAGCAACGGCTACCCCCTCCCCCCAGGCCCTGGTAGCCATTAGGTCCTCTTTCTTTTGACATTCTTATTCTTTTTTTTTTTTTTTGGCTGCCTTGGGTCTTCATTGCTGTGCGCAGGCTTTCTCTAGCCGCGGTGAGCGGGGAGCAGGGGCCACTCTTCGCTGCGGTGTGCGGGCTTCTCACTGCGGTGGCCTCTCCTGTTGTGGAGCACGGGCTCTAGGCGCATGGTCTTCAGTAGTTGTGGCTTGCGGGCTCAGTCGTTGTGGCTTGTGGTCTCCAGAGTGCAGGCTCAGCAGTTGTGGCGCACGGACTTAGTGGCTCCGCGGCATGTGGGATCCTCCCGGACCAGGGCTCGAACCCGTGTCCCCTGCCTTGGCAGGCAGATTCTCAACCATTGCACCACCAGGGAAGCCCTGACATTCTTATTCTAATTCAGTAAAATTGGGTACGGAAATTTTATGCAGTACAGTTGTTAAAGCGTCGGGTTTTGTTGAGAAGAAAGAAGCTTTTAGTTTTCTGTAATCACCAATCCTTTTCCCCCCATACAGTGAAAGGTAATTTAATATTTTGACTTCTCAAAATGTCTAAGTGTTACCTGAAAACTGGGTTCACCTCTTGGTGGGTGTCGAGCCAAAAGACACAGCCAGGCCAAAGATCAGGAGAAGGAAGGATGCATTACTTGCATCAAGTAAGGAGAACGTGGGAACTTTCCCAAAGCCGTGCTTCCCCAACAGTAAGACTGGGGAGGTTTTAAGCTAAGGGTACATGCGTGTTCGTGAAGGGGCCCGAGCAGGGGAGAAGTCAGCATAGAATCAGGGCAGGAATCGACAGAGTCCAGGCTTCAGTTGACTGAAGTCACGGGGATCACAGATGGTCAGCATCTCCATCCCTGAGGTTCCCGTTGACCTGGTGGCTGAGCTTCAGGCTAACCTTCACCATTGACTCAGAGCTGCGAGTCTTCACAACGGGTGTCTTATCTTTGCTGTTGTTGTTTCTCTTGCCTGATAACAGTTGTTCTTTTTTTCCCTCGAGATCATTGGTTTCTGAGGCTTGTTCAAGGGCAAGCGCTGTGTCCAGGCTCAGATCGCAAAACGGCTCAGGCCAAACATGGCTTCTCTTCTGTCAAGAAAGCCCTGCCTGGTTCTCTCTCTGGGGGACCCCCCACCCTGTCTGCTTACAAAGTTATTATAGATGATTGGAAAAATATGGTACAATCTCTGCTTTATCAGCTCATGTATCATGCTTTTAGAGGCATTTCAATATATTCCTAATCTGTGACCTAAACATGAATTGAAAGATAATGATATGAAATAATTTTTGCCCTAACCATTGTTAGTTTAACATAAAATGCCCATATTTTGTGTTTACTACAATGTTAACTGTAATATTTACTGTAGTGTTCACTGTAACATAATTATGTTATAAATATATATTTTATATTTTTATGTAAGTTAAAACATTTTTATATAGCTTAAGCATTAGAAAAACATTTGCTTAAATATCGAGCATCTGCAATGGTAATTAAGTTAGAAATGAGCACATTTTCAACCTTTTATGTTTTGTTTGTATAAACAGTTCTAGAGCTAATAAACATTTCAGAATGCTGCTGACAGAATGTCAGAAATGAAGTTTTGAGATTTGAACTTTTGTTTAATTTAACATCTTAATATGATTAAGAACTATTATAGCATATGAAGAATTCTTGACAGAGTACCCTGTCACTATTGAATATTTTGCTACTTGTAGACTTGAAGCAGAAATAAAGGAGGCGCAGTTGAAAGCAAAGGAAGAAATGATGCAGGGGATCCAGATCGTGAAAGAAATGGCTCAGCAAGAGCTTTCCTCTCAAAAAGCTGCGTATGAAAGCAAAATAAAAGTCCTGGAAGCAGAACTGGTAAGAGGCAGAACTGTTTCCTTTCTCTGCCGGTGCAGGGCCCCAGGGGAGCGTCAGAGGGGAGATCACGGCTGCTGGGCTGGGGGAGGAGAAGCAGACAGGCTCTGTCCCCCAGCCCTTGGGCAGCCCTGCCTCCCAGAAGCCCATCTGGAGGGCAGCGCTCTGAAAGCTTTGACTAGTGATGGTTATTTTCGGTTGGGTTAGTCAACCTGGATGGGGTGGAGAAGCATTGGGGCACCTTTTCTATCTGCGAGTCAATTTCCTGTGCACTGATTTTTACAAAGGGACTTTTGTACCTATTTGGTATCATTTTTGAAGAATTGCTCTGTATCTTTGCCCTATTTATTTTTTATTATTGTATGTCAAAGAAAGAAGAATGTCAAAGAAAGAAGATACAGGAAATAAATAACCAAAAGGCTAATTACAAAATTGAGGAACTAGAAAAGGCAAAGCAGCGTTTTGAACAGGAAATATATGTCAACAAAAAGCGGTTAGAAATGGAGACTTTGGCTACGAAACAGGTAATTTCATTTTATAGCTAGTCTGAGCTATCTTGAGGAGAGGCTGGATTTTTCTTTTTTTTAAAGAGCTTATGGTCTCTTGATGGGCGATGGCCAAATCCAGGTCTGCAGGTGAGAAGGGGCTTCCTGCCTGAAAGCCTCTGTCCTCACGATGTGCTCACACAGATCTTTTCAAAGGGACAGAGCTGTTGTTTCCAGCGAGTTTCAGTCGAGTGTTCTCTTTCCCTGCGTGCACAGCGACCCTGTGGTCAGTCATGCCGAACGATGTAAGGAGTGAGGTGATACTAGGGCGTGGTACACAGAAGGGGGGACGGCTCAGCTCCTGGACCGGTTACATCCCAGTGCCAGGGTGGAAAGAGCAGCGAGCAGGCCGTGTGCCCGCGTGAGTCCTCAGGGAACTACCTCAGCCTTGGGAGCTCAGGCGCTGACTTCCCTCATCTCTCTGAGCACAGAGGCATCTTTCAAGGGCAGCTCACGGTGGCTCTCCAGGTGCTGGACCAGCAGCCTCAGCATCGCCTGGTAGACGTGCAGATCTCGGTCCGACCAGAACTGCCGAATCACATCCTCTGGGGTGGGGCCGGAATCCCTTCTAACCAGCCCTGAAGGGGGGCCCTGAATCCGGAAGGGAGAGCCCCTGCTTTCGTCTCTGCTGCGACTTCTTACATCTTCAAGTTTTACTCTCAAATGGCAGTTTTCCTTCTTTCCTTCCTAAGTTTATGGTGGGGTTGGGGGTAGAGGAAGATACTCGCAGTAACCCCAGAGTACCGGTACTATAAAATGGTGAGAATACATATATTAGCCGATTCTAGAGCACGGAGGGGCTAGTGAACCACCCTGGAAAGTTTTAAGAGAAAAACAGATGTGTTTAAATCTTGAAAACAATTATCATTAGTGGGCTGTTATAAGGCTTATTTGTATCAAGTGAGGTGTTTTGGTTTTTTTTTTTTTTTGTGGTACGCGGGCCTCTCACTGTTGTGGCCTCTCCCGTTGCGGAGCACAGGCTCCGGATGCGCAGGCTCAGCGGCCACGGCTCACGGGCCCAGCCGCTCTGCGGCATGTGGGATCTTCCCGGACCAGGGCACGAACCCGTGTCCCCTGCATCGTCAGGCGGACTCTCAACCACTGCGCCACCAGGGAAGCCCTCAAGTGAGGTTTTTAGGTGTATTTTTAATTTAACTTTTTAATTTAGTCAACAAATTCTTGAGTAGTTTTTTCCTTTTTTTGTTTTTTTTCTGAAGGTTTTTATGCTCCTATCAATGGGGAGAAAAAGATTAATCTATGTTATCAAAAATTCCTAATGATTTTGTTGTGGGGGAAAAAATCATTTTATGAGGATACTTTATAAATCATTTTTTAAAAGCCTTTATGCTTAATAAAACACGCACTGTGAAATGAGAATTATGTAGTGTATTACCATTGTCAGTCTGGTTTTCTAATTTCTCTCTTTGCACGGTCTCGTGTACGGCTCCACATGAATGAATAACAATTAGGCTTTAGAAGACCACAGGATCCGCCATGCAAGAATTCTGGAAGCTTTAGAAACCGAGAAACAAAGGATTGCTAAGGAAGTACAAATTCTACAGCAAAATCAGAGTAATAGGGATAAAACTTTCACAAGTGAGTATAGGACGATTTTAGCAGGTATTTTCTGAAGTTATGTATGTTATTTCATACAGTTAGTAAAATGTTAATTAACTTTGTGTATTTAAAATTTTTTTTCTAGATGTTGCTGACTTCTCTGGATCTAGATAAATTTGTGTGAATGATTATTTTTAGGATATTCACTTTTTAGAATATTTAGTTATATAAGCAAATAGTAAACAGAATTCCAAGTATTATTTTAATGTGTAGTATGCGTCTTAAAATGTCTTACTCTAATCCTTAATTCTTATTTTATAAGAATTATTAATCCGAGTTGTGCTTAATCATCGCATGCTTCGTTTTCTTTCTCACTTGAAAGTTGTTTTTTTTTGTACGTTTCTACATTCCTGTGTAGAGCACAGCATTTTTTTCAAATATTTATATATTTATTTGGCTGTGCCGGGTGGCTTGTGCCACCTTAGTTCCTGACCAGGGATCAAACCCAGGCCCTGCAGTGAGAGCGCAGTGTCCTAACCACTGGACCGCCAGGGAATTCCCCAAACACAGGCTGTTTAATGTAAGCTTTCTTTTTTTAATTATAGAAAGTTTCAAATAAACTATGAAAGCAGAGAGATTACTACAGTAAACTCTTCCATACTTATCATCCATCTTCAACATTACCCACACATGTTCAGTTTTGTTCCAGCCGTGCTCAATCCCCCTGCCCTCTTGGACTATTCTGAAGCAAATCCCAGACATCCTGTCACCTGATCTGTAAATACTTCACTGTGTATCTCCAAGTTAGATAAGAACTCTCTTTTCTCTCTTTCCCTGTCACTCTTTGAAGCATAACTCTGATATTATTATTACACCTAAAAATATTAATAATAATTTCTTACACATCAAATATCTAGTCCCTATTCAAATTTTGTGGACTATGTCATAATTTTTAAAATCCAGGAGCTTCCCTGGTGGCGCAGTGGTTGAGAGGCCGCCTGCCGATGCAGGGGACGCGGGTTCGTGCCCTGGTCCGGGAAGATCCCACATGCCGCGGAGCGGCTGGGCCCGTGAGCCATGGCCGCTGAGCCTGCGCATCCGGAGCCTGTGCTCCGCAACGGGAGAGGCCACAACAGTGAGAGGCCCGCGTACCGCAAAAAAAAAAAATAAAATAAAAAATAAAATCCATTCGGTTTGTTTGAATCAGGATACAAATGTGGTCGTCCACACCCTGTGTTTGCTAGATGTACCTTTTTTTTTTTTTTTTTTTTTGTGGTACGCGGGCCTCTCACTGCTGCGGCCTCTCCCATCGCGGAGCACAGGCTCCGGACGCGCAGGCTCAGCGGCCACGGCTCACGGGCCCAGCCGCTCCGCGGCATGTGGGATCCTCCCGGACCGGGGCATGAACCCGCGTCCCCTGCATCGGCAGGCGGCCTCTCAACCACTGTGCCACCAGGGAAGCCCTAGATGCGCCTTTTAAGTCTCTTTTAATCTGTCAGCTGGCTCTTCCTTCCTCTCTCTCTGTCCCCTTATAATTCATGTATTGAAGAAGCCAGGTTCTCTACCTGTAGAGTTTCGCAGATTCTGGGTTTGCTGACTGTATGTCCAGGCTGTTGCTTATGCCTCTACATACCCTGCAAAGAACCCGTCGTCCGGGTTCAGTGGTTTAGCAAGAATACTTAGTAGTTGTGCCGTATACTTTCCATAACTTCTGTTTTTAAATTACCTTGAAACTGTTAAATCTGTTGTGAGAGATAAGAACATTGTATTAATACATGTTTTTATTCCTCTTAGGTCCTAAAACAGTACCATGCAATGAATACTTGATTTTTTTTATCCACATGAACAATGAATTTCACTCTTCCAAAAAAATGTTTTTAATGGAATGCTGGTTATAAGTTTGAACAATATAGAAAATGTTTATGCCAAAATCTTAAATTTGAATTAGGAACGTGGAATTATGTACTGAAAGTGTTTTTATGTCCTAATATATCTCTGTTTCTGTCTTTATCTATCTATCTATTTTTAAAATTTCAGGCAAAATTAAAAAAGGACTGTGGTTCTATTTAAGTTAAGGCTGTAGTATACTTTACCTAATACTTTACATAAGTTAGAAGTTAAGAAAAAAAGAAATTAGAAAAAAAATCTTTAAAAATATTAGAAGGAAAAGCAGCATCTTTGGCATTTCCTTGTTTACAAAACCCGTATCCTCTCTCTGTGAACTTCAGTTTTCTTCCACGCCTCCACGGGTGAAAGACCTCATTTTGTATGAAGCATATTTTATTTCACCAGTGAGGCTTGAAGAAAAGTTACTGAGTTGTCACCTTCACCTTCTGTGATGTATCGTTAAAACCATTCGTCTGAAGTCAGTTGTTTTTCAGGACGTGTTGTGCCTGGTGGCGTGTTAGTGCTCACATACGTGTTCTGAATCTTCTCCGTGTGCTCTCTGCTAGTTCAGCCCAGTTGGAGCTCCATGAAACTCTCCGTGATGATTCAGGAAGCCAATACCATCAGCAACAAGTTAAAAAAGAATTATGTTTTTGGCAGGTGAGTGATTATCTTATTTGTAAAGTAATTTGTTGTTTTAAACTAGTCACGCTTCATGCTTCATGTGATTTTTTTTCTGTTTTAGTTTCTCTAAGGACATGGTGTCCTACATGCCTGTCCAGGAGCAAGTGGGTGTCATAATCCCCAGGGGCACTTCCAGATTCCCCTCTCAGAGCTCACTCTGGAGTGAAAAAGGCTTTCAGCAATGAACATACTTGTATATTTTATAAACAGAATAATTTTAGATGTTTTAGGAATTCACTAATTTTCTTTTGAGTTGAGAATTTATAAGTATTCCACATTTTAAAAGGAATATACAATATTAGAACTTTTAAGAAATTATTATATAAGAAGTTATTTTAATATAGTATATACTAGACATGATTATTAGTATAACAAAAATACTTAACTATGGAGAGATTTAATCAGTGGTCTGAATTTTTATGGGAGTCATTCTAATTCGGAAAACTCTAGGTTATGTATGTTTTAGGAGAAGCATTTTTTTTCTTTGGTTTTTCTTTCAGACATGTATCAGATAAAGGAAGTAGTTCTGACACTTGTATTCAGGTTCGTAACCTGCAACTAGGGGTCTCAACTGTCTGGAGTCTGGAAAAGTTTGAGTCTAAGCTTGCGGCAATGAAAGAACTTTACGAGGTTTGGAATATTATTAAAATCTCTATAACCTTTTTGAAATCAAAATATTATATGTAAAAACTTACAGGATTCTGCCAGATTATAGCCTTAATGCTTGAATTGTGTAATGGAAAAATGAAAATAAACTAGTTAACTCAATCTAGAAAAGGATAAACCTAAACCAAAGGAGAATAGATGAAGGAATCATTAAAAATAAGAGGAATAATTGACAAATTAGAATTAATAAACTCAGGCTTCAGCTCTTTGAAAAGATGAACATGTGATTTTAGGAATGGACATAGCATTTAAATAAAGATCTCAAGCATTTTAAGATTATATTACATTTTTATGTAAATAAGTTTAATAAGTAAGCTAATAAGTTTAATAATTTTCTAGAAAGTTAAGATTTTTCTAGAAAAAGAGAAATTATGAAAGTTGATTTAATAGGTGACTAACCAAGCAATAAATTAAAAAGTTTGTCAATGAACTAGCCTGAAAAAAAAAAAAAAAAGTTGCTGGGCTTCCCTGGTGGCGCAGTGGTTGAGGGTCCGTCTCCCGATGCAGGGGACACGGGTTCGTGCCCCGGTCCGGGAGGATCCCACGTGCCGCGGAGCGGCTGGGCCCGTGAGCCATGGCCGTTGAGCCTGCGCGTCTGGAGCCTGCGCTCCGCAACGGGAGAGGCCACAACAGTGAGAGGCCCGCGTACCGCAAAAAAAAAAAAAAAAAAGATGCTGATCCCAGTCAATTTCATGGGTAAGCACTTTTGAACCTCCAAAAAACAGACAAATCCTGTTAACATTTAAACTATTCTAGAAAGTGTCACAGTTACGATGCTAGAATAACTGATTACAATCAAAACAAACAAACCCCACAAAAACTGAAAAGATGATTCAAAAGAGAATTACAAACCAATCTTAATATGAACACAGCTATAAAAATCCTGAAAGAAATGTTAGTAAGTCAAACCCAAGGTTGTATTTAGAGAATACTTATACCACGATTAAGTAGGGTTAATTCCAGGAATGGAATGCAAGGTGTATTCACAATAGAAAATACAGAAAGGCTGAAGGGAATCATACAAAAGCACTGACAGTTTACCTCTAAGTGATGGGTTTGCAAGTGGTTAAAATTTTTTTCTTTGTGTTTATATGTATTAATAATTTCCAGATTTTCTACAATGAATGTGAATTGCTTGTGTAATTAAAAAAACAAAACACTGTACTGAGGTCATTTGATAATTCTTGCCTTGACACATACATTAAAATCTGATGGGTGGGTGAGTTACCTTACATTCCTACTTTCAACCGTTTGTTGCAATATTCTTTACTTATTTTTCCATTTAGTTATACTATTCTTGAATCAATCTCTATGTTTATTTTGCTAGCACTTCAATTGGTATTGCTTTAAATATTTAAGTTAAAATATAGATTATTATCATGATCAATATATTCAACCAGGAAATGATTGAACCTTTTTTATTAGAAATAATTCATAATAATTTATTCCACAGTTAATATTGACCAGATATTGCTTTAAGCATTTTATAGTTATTGGTTAATGTATTCATTTCCAAAAATACTGATTCATTAAATTAATATTTTGTGTCAAAGCTAATTCAAATTTGTCTTTGTTTTTACCATCTTCACTGGAGTATAATTGCTTTACAATGGTGAGTTAGTTTCTGCTTTATAACAAAGTGAATCAGCTATACACATACATACATCCCCATATCTCTTCCCTCTTGTGTCTCCCTCCCTCCCACCCTCCCTATCCCACCCCTCTAGGTGGTCACAAAGCACCAAGCTGATCTCCCTGTGCTATGTGGCTGCTTCCCACTAGCTATCGATTTTGCATTTGGTAGTGTATATATGTCCATGCCACTTTCTCACTTTGTCCCAGTTTACCCTTCTCCCTCCCCGTGTCCTCAAGTCCATTCCCTAGTAGGTCTGTGTCTTTATTCCCGTCCTGCCCCTCGGTTCTTCATGACCATTTTTTTTTTAAGATTCCATATATATGTGTTAGCATACGGTATTTTCTCTTTCTGACTTACTTCACTCTGTATGACAGACTCTAGGTCCATCCACCTCACGACAAATAACTCAATTTTGTTTCTTTTTCTGGGTGAGTAATATTCCATTGTATACATGTGCCACATCTTCTTTATCCATTCATCTGTCGATGGACACTTAGGTTGCTTCCATGTCCTGGCTATTGTAAATAGAGCTGCAGTGAACATTGTGGTACATGACGCTTTTTGAATTATGGTTTCCTCAGGGTATATGCCCAGTAGTGGGATTGCTGGGTCGTATGGTAGTTCTATTTGTAGTTTTTTAAGGAACCTCCATACTGTTCTCCACAGTGGCTGTATCAATTTACATTCCCAGCAGCAGTGCAAGAGTGTTCCCTTCTCTCCACACCCTCTCCAGCATTTATTGTTTGTAGACTTTTTGATGATGGCCATTCTGAGCTCTGTGAGGTGACAGCTCACTGTAGCTTTGATTTGCATCTCTCTGATTATCGGCGATGTGGAGCGTCCTTCCTGTGTTTGCTGGCCATCTGTGTGTCGTCTGTGGAGGAGTGTCTGTTCAGGTCCCCGTGATGTTGTCAGATTATTCTGTTTTTCTCCTGAGGACGCTATCATTTTTGTTTTCTCTATGTTTTCTAAATCACGTTTATTATTTCTGAATTATTTAATGATTTCTGTTGCTTTTATTAGTAGATCTCTTTTAATATAATTCCTAGTGTCACGTGATTTTAAAAAATTTTATCAGGAATGCGATTTTTTTTACTTTTAACATTATCTAGATAATCTGTAATTTTGCGAATTTTATAAATGCGACAAAGTAAACATTTTTCCCTTAGTTGCTAAACATTTTTAACCCATGATTACTAGAAACTATATATTTAATTTTCTTAGAGCCATTGTAGTAACAAGTGTGAAGATGTGTTTTGCGACCCTGAAGATGAATGGGAACCCGACATCACAGATGTTCCAGTGTCTTCATTTTCCAGAAGGAGGTGAGGACATTTGTGTTACTGGCTTTCCTCCTTCTCAAAAGAACTATCTGTTGTCATGGTGGATATCTGGGAAGGAACCCAGTAGGTCACTGATCAAATTACAGCACTTAGGGCATTAGATCGTTTATGTTCAGTTAGAATATGAAGAAACAGCCTCAGTATTTTACCATATAAGTTTTAAGAGCAACTTAGACTGGCATAAACCTAATTTCCTATGAAGATGAACAGTGTTTATTACTTTACCCTTTCTCAAAAACCTGGCATATTCTATGATATTTTATTGTAAGTTACCGAGTTTGAAATGCCGTTAAGTTAGTATGAGCACCTCAGAACGCTAAATCGCGGTGACGGGGACTTCTGTACGTGACAAATGTTGCTTATTAACTACAACATACAAGACTCAGCGCCAGAGGACGCTGCCCCTGCACACGCCCCCGTGCTTGGGTTACAGAGAGGCGAACGCTGTAGTAGGAACGCCTTCGTCCTGGGACTCGGTTAGCCCCTTGGTTTGATCTTTGAACAGGACTGCTGGCTGCCGTGTCCTGAGGATACGGGGATAAGTACAGAATATTCCCTGCCCTCCAAGACCTGGTGTGGAGGAAAGTTGGGGCGGGGCAAGTTGATGAAGACCTGACCCGAGGCTGGGCAGGGGCTGCAGAGGAGGGTAGGTCTACGGGCATCTGTGAGGCAGGATCACAGGCCTCGGGGGCTGGTGTGGGGTGACAGTGATGCGGGGCTGCAGGCGGGTCCTGGCCAAGCGACTAGGGGAGGGTGGGGTTCCCTGAGGTGGACGGTAGGGAGGCTCTTTTGGACGCGGTGAGTTTGAGGTTCCTGGGGATCATCCAGGTGTACACTGAGGTCTAAGACTTTGTAGAAGGGATTCGGGAATTTTCAGGGTGTAAAGGTCAGTGGCGTTTCATCCAGCAGAAGCATCGCCATACATAGAACGTGTACTGAATGCATGCGGAGCAGAGTCTCATTCACCTCAGAACTGCTGCTGTCCTTACCCCCATTTTACAGGCGAAGGAACCAAGGATTTAAAGAGACAAGGATCTTGTCCAGAGTCACCAGCCTCTCTGTTGCAGAGGGAAGAACAGCGAGTGTCGGGTCAAATGTAGTTTCAATTTCATCGCCTTCAGCGCAGCTCAGAGTCCGTTTGGGTTTCTAAACCTTTTTAGGCCTCTCTTGGTTTTGACCATGCTTATTTTAAACTCATTTGCATAAACTCTCCTCAAAGAGGTGGAACTGCTTAATTACCTGTGACTTTTGCTTTATTTCCTGCATTCTAGCTGCTAAGCTAGAGTAAGAAATAGCCAGGACGTCGCGTTCATGTTATATGTTAGGTACGTGGCAGCTCGAATCTCAGGCTGAAGGAAACACAGAGCGTGTGCTTTAAACAGACTCTGGGCTCCTTGAGTGCATCCGCTGCAGGCCCGTGCTGTGCAGAGTCACGGGTCCCACCGAGACCTGAGTCCTCGTCCTGGCCGCACGTGGCTGGGGGCCCAGGGCAGGACGTCTCGAGGCTTCAGTTTTCTCATCTGTGAGCTGGAGACAGGACAGGGTCATCCGTGAGGAGCAGCTGCTTCTCCGGTGACCACCGTGGTCTCTGACACGGGACCGATGACGCGGATGATGCGGTGTTGCTGGGAGGGTTTAGATCCAACCTTGTCCGTGGCTGTTCTGTAAATGGCAGTTCTTGCTCTCAGGCACCTAATGTGTATTGAATAACCTTGGGATACAGAGAGGATATGATTTCTGATCCAATTCCAGTGAAAAGACAAGTGATGTCTTCAGGTGATTTGTCCCGAGGACTTCAAAACCGAGGTGGGCTCTGGCACTGAAATGAGCTAACCCGTCCTGGAGTGGAATTGGGCCGATGGGGCCTGGGACACTTACACCAGCCCAGAGTGGGTGGCATAAGCCTCCCAGAATTCAACCCAGACCTACAGATTCTTGAGAGTGTGGTTTATAAATTCCTTTAGATTTAAAAATTACTGATTTCTTACTGTTTTATTATAAACAGGTATAAGTTTTGTGTACTTAGACGTGTGGATCAAATACGAGCATTAAGAATTAACATTAAAGTTTTATCCTATTGAAGGTTAGTAATTTACATCTTAAGTCCCGCTGACTTAATGATAAGGGAATAATTAGGGAATCAACAGAAACTTAAATTGTCACTGAAAAATCAAAGCAACATTTTCTAAGATTTCGAAATCAGGTGTTTTCATTTGGCAGAGATGTTTTTGAAAACTTCTATAACTTAAAAGTATCATTTTTTTAAAAACATGGATTGCTCTTGGTCAGGAGCCTTGTGTATGAAGTTTCAGCCTTGTAAGAATGTTCATGACAGAATTGCAGACTCTGAGAATGCCTGAAGGTAATGGACTCTTAATTATGGAGCTTCTAGGCAATGATGTGCTTGTTCTGCGGTGAAATAGACCGGTTTGGTGGCATATAAATTTTGATATGTGCTGTTGACAGTTAAAAGTAAAATTTCCCCCAATGTTAAGTAAAAATTCTTTGAAAGGAATGTGACAAGCATTTTTTAATTTGAGTTTAAACATTGTTTAACTACAGTAGTGTTGAAAGAATAAGTTTTCCTAGTTCAGACTTAATGGGATAATGTACGCTTTTCTTTCGCTACTAAGTAAAAAAAACTGTAACCTGTGAGAATTGATATTTTCTCTCCCTGTTGTCAGTCATAATTCTGTGTTTCTCCCGTAGGAATTCATGGGGAGATTTTATATTTGAAACATTTAGGCGACTACAGATAGAATGCTTTGTTTAACCATCTTTTCAACAAGTAGCGTTTTTCTGTGAGCGGCCACTAGTAGAGAGGGTCCTGTTAAGGAGAAGACTTCAAAGGTCCCGCTGGACTGAGGTCTGGGGCCACAGCCTGATGTCTAGGGGCTGGAGCTGGGCTTTGGAAAGTTGGTCCATGGGTGGTGATACGGAAGCAGGCGCTCCTTCCGTCACACCCCAGGGGGAGACGTGAGTGTTTTTACCCTCGGCTGAGGGGAGAGGCAGCAGGAAGAGCCCTGAAGGTCGAATCTTGGGGTCGCCTCCTGCCTTGTGCCGCTGCTGCGCTTCCCGGTGCTGTGCTCTTCGCCCTGTGCAGCAAATATTCACTTGAATTTATTGACCTGGATCATTTCCCTGCTTAAAACCCTTCCCAGGATAACTTGCTCAGGATCAATCCACGCTCCCTTAGCTGGCATCCGAGGTCGGCCCCAGGCTCGCTCCGGGGGCCCTCCCGGCTCTGGGGCCGAGTCCTTCCATCCGAGCGCCTCCGCAGCCCTCCGTGCCCTCCTGACTTCCTGTGGACCGTAAGCTCCGTGAGCCCAGAAGCCCTGTTTGCTGTGTCTCAACCACAGTATCCGGAGCCTGTGAATAGTAGCACAGCTGACCCTCGAACAGCACAGTTTTCAGTAGTAAACACGACCGGATTGGGGTTGGCTGAGCCCGCGGGTGTGGAGGAACCCCGTGTGCCGAGGGCTGACTGTGCGCCCCTAACCCCCGCCTCGCTCACGGGTCAGCTGTGCATTTGTTCTATTCAGTTCATTAACTAGAGGGTTAGACTGGTACCTGACAAGAGTAAATTCCTGTTCGATAAACCAAATTAATTTAACCCTTGATGAAAGTGTTTCCGTGGAAAACATTCTCGTGGATGTCCATTCTCCTCGGAGAATGTGAGACTGTGTCCTTCGCGCTCTCCCACGTGGAGTGTCGCTGGCAGCCTTACGGTTCCTGCTTTTCCAGGAGCAGGACCCTGATGAAGAACAGGCGGATCTCCAGCTGCCTGCACGGCGTGGCGGCCCCCGCGGCCCAGGATTTGCACTCTTCACGCTCATCAGGTACTTTTCTCTGCAGACTTTGTTGTTTACTGGGAATAGCTCCAAGTCTTGTCTCTGCCACTGTCCTGTTTCCGGTTCTTGTGCAAATCATTTCATCTCCCGGAAGCTTCCATCTCCTCTGTAAACAGGGTGGACCGGAGACCCCTCCCACTTCTGAAACTGTGCTCTGTGATGTATTCCAAGCCTTTAGTTGAGTGACTAGTTCAAAGGTGGAAGACGTGTGTTTGTTCAAAAATGTATGAGGATGTTGTTTTCTTCTAAGTGAAAAAAAGGCAAAGTGTAGAAATTATGTATGACAGGATATCGTGTGTGTGAGGAGGAGAAGAAAGATGTATGCAAACATGCTTATGAATGAATATGCGCTCCCTGGAAGCGCTGGTTTGTCCAGGCACTTGGGGGAGGGGACGGGACAGGAGGGAAGACGTCCTTTCACAGCATATCCTTCGTTTTCTTCTGAAGTTTATATAATATGCATGATTTGTCTAAAGCTGCTTTAATTTTTAAAAGTTTAAAAGAAAAAGTTATAGGAATTATTCCACTGAATAATTATTTCATGCCAATATTGACTATGTTAATTTTCATAAGAAGAGGGGATACACTGTAATTTATATGTGTAAGTACCTGTAATAATTAAAATTACTGCCTGGTAACAGCAGACTACTGCACAGCAATAGAAAAGAACCACTGATTCGTACAACAACCCAGATGAACCCCAAAACATGAGGTTGAGTGAAAGAAACTAGATGATAACGAGTACATTCCATATGATTCTATTTATAGGAAGTTCAAAAATAGGCAAAACTAATCTATCGTGACAGAAGCCGAGTACTTCAGGTAGAATGGTGGGTCACGAGGGAGCCTGCTGGAAAGCGGCGATGGGCGTGTTGCACGTGCCGATCTGAGCGGGGGTTGCGCGGGGTACACGTGTGTAAAGACAAGCTGCACACTTAAGATGTGCACAGCTTACACTTTACAGAATGTCACTTGTGCCTGAGTAAATGGAGTTTTAAAATTACTCCGTAATGTAGTAGTCTATTTCGATAAAGGTGTCAGTGGAATATGAGTAGCCATGAAGGAAACTGTGTCTCGTCTTTGCCTTTAAAATAAAGACACTGGGGGGCTTCCCTGGTGGCGCAGTGGTTGAGAGTCCGCCTGCAGATGCAGGGGACACGGGCTCGTGCCCCGGTCGGGGAAGATCCCACGTGCCGCGGAGCGGCTGGTCCCGTGAGCTACGGCCACTGAGCCTGCGCGTCCGGACCCTGTGCTCGGCAACGGGAGAGGCCACGACAGTGAGAGGCCCGCGTACCGCAAAAAAAATAAATAAATAAATAAATAAAATAAAGACACTGGGGTTTCTTTTTTTTTTAATCATAAAATTATCTTTTAGGAAGATAATTATTATCCTACTACTTGTTTAATATAGACTTTATGTTTACCAGCAAAATAAAAGTTTCTGTATCTGTGGTAGCAACTTATTTATTCAGTATTATTTGAGAGTAAGATGTTTTACAAAGGTACCTTTTCCAGATAACTAAACCTGTTTTGAGGGTCGTTTTTGTTTTTTTTAATCGAAGTATAGTTGATTTACATCATTGTGTTAGCTTCAGGTGTTCAAGGGTCATTTTTTAAGGGCCCTTTTTAAAGGTTAAGGTACAAGGGGAAGTCAGACATATAAGAGGTCTTTGCTTGTTTGCAGTTTTCAGAGAGGGAGCTGGAAACCCACGTGTGCATTTAGTGCGAACCTGCCCGGGGGCTGCGAGGTGTGGGAGGACAGGCCTGCCAGCTTCGGAAAGTCGAGCCAGTGTCCGCACCTCTCACCTTAGGGGCCGTATTTCGAAACTAGATTTTTACAAGTCTTTCTGACACGCTGATGCTGGATTTGGGGATGCATTCACACCGGTATCTCACTAAGCAGGCGTTACGTGGTTAACTGTCCGTGGTGACGGGAGGAGCGTCGCTGTCGTCGTCACCCTGTAGTGACAGAGCTTTGGGCTGGCAGCTGTTTTCTCTTCCCAAATCCAGCTCCTGTCTCGGCTCTCGACTCTTAGTAGTCCCCACCTGGTGCCTTTATTGCACTCTGCGTTTTAGTTTGCTGTTTCTAATGGCTTATGGAGTAGAGCAGAAAACTAATCGTACATATTAAATGAGAACCCTACTCACGTGTTAGCATTCCGGGATAAAGTTATTTCCAGAGGCGCCAAATGAGCTCTTAAAGTTTTTCCGTTTACCTCTGGTTTGGACGGTGCTTCGAAAATTATGCTGAGAGTCTGTCTCCCCAAGATGTGATAGATTAACTGTAGACAGCTGTTTGGCTTGCACCTCTTTTGGTTGTAGGGTACCTAGAGCAGGGCTGTTACAGGAAGAGCTGCCGAGAGGTCTCCCTTCTAACGTCGTTTGCTCTATTACTGCCTGCTTTTCCAGCTTATAAATTAATTAAGCTTATTTTACTTATATTTAATGTGTTTATATTATTTTATGCAACTGCCATTGTTTTCACCAACTCACAGTTCCTTAGGTGTTACCAAAAAGTAAATAAGGAGGTTAAGCCAGTGGTGACGTGGGATGTTTGGATTCCCTGTCATCTGTGTCTGTAGCCGCTAAGCTATGGATGGATGCTGTTGAGAGGTTGATTGATTCTTCTGTGGAATTGTGTTTTCCGCTTGGTGTATGGAAGTAAGGTGTCCTGGAGTAGGAATAGCCTACTTGGAATGTGTGGCCAGTGTTCTGTGGCCGCTTGCACTGATGGGTTTGTTTGCAAGTATCGTCCCTGGAAACGAGGCTTGAGGTGGCTGTTTTCTGTCGACACAGGCTTAGCGGGGAAATCAAGCCCCGTGTACCGAGATTCAGCAGAATCCTTTCTTCCCGGAGTTTGCAAGGAATTGATTGGCTCGTCGTTAGAGCTTCTTGGACAGAGTGACGATGAAGAAGACACTGTCGCGGACAACTTGATTAGTAATTTCCTTAAAATCCACGACGGGATACTCGCCGTGTCCAGAGCTCATGAAGAACAGGACGAAGACAGTCAGAGTAACGGTGAGCAGCCCCTGCCGCCCGCTCATGAGCACCGCGGTTCCCTGCTCCGTTGTGCGTGGCTCTGTCACCTCTGTCATGCGGTGCCCGGCGTTACAGTGTCTTCATGCAGATCAGACGTGAGCTCTCGTACTTGGGGGTCACTTATCAGTTTTCTTCTTCTTCCGAAGTGTTCTCCGATCGAGCAAACCAGTCGCTCGCTGTGCAGGTGGCGAGCGCCTTCGAGCGGCTCGTGGTGCTGACGAGACACTGGCTGAGCGGCGTCCCCCCCAGGCCCGGCACGGGGGCTTCGCCGGCCGAGCTGAGACGGGAAGTGAGGAAGCTGGGAGGCTGCTTACAGTTGTTTCTGCAGGTAAAGTGATCTCGGCTTATCGCTAGGAGAACTCATCTGTTCAGCAAGTGTTTATCGACGCTCTCCTGTTCGCATCTTGCCCAAAATGCGACCCTTAGGATTTTCAGAAGCGCTTTCTGTGTTGAAATCCCAAGACTGTGGATGTTGGATGATTGATTGATGGCAGCGAGACTTCCCAGGGCTTTCTGCGCCCCGCGCACTACAAATGTTAACTCCTTCAGTCCTCACCGCAGCCCCGGACGTGGGCACTGGTGTTGTCACCCTTTATCAGTGAGGAAGTGGAGGCCGGGAGGGTGTGTCGACTGTTCACAAATAGTAGGTCATAGACTTGGGCCCAGGTCGCCGTGGACCCAGCGTGTGCTCCTACCTCCGCCCCCCCCACCCCCACCCCGGGCCGTACTGCCTTCTGCAGGGGCTGCCGGGAAGGGGTTCGGGGTCTTGCTCTGGTTACGGGTGGGGCTTCAGTGCGGGGTGAGTTAGTCACAAGCCTGCTGGCACAGGGGCAAGGAAAGTAATCTTGTTTCCCTGTTTACCTTAAGTCAGATAAGATGAGGCTTGGCTGTAGGAAGAGGTAAGGTGGAAGCTTCCTTCCTCTCATAAAATCTGGAGGCGGGCTTGGCGGCTGCCTCGGGACCCCGGTTCCTTCCGTGCAGCTCTCGGCTGGGCCCCGAGCGTGGCCCCAGGCTCTGTGTGTACCGCGTCCAGGGCTCCAGGGAAGGTCAGTGCACGGGATGGAAGAAGGGGCCTTCTTCTAAGGAGGTTTCTGGAAATGGCCACATGACATTCCTATTTACGTATCTTTGGCCAGAACCTCCTCACGTGACCACACGTAGCTGCAGGTGTCCCTGGGAAGTGCATTTTTACTCTGGCAGCCGTGTGACCAGGGCAGACTGGAGGAGAGGGACATGGGGGCTGGTGCTGGAGAGACCCCGCGTCTGCTGATGCCCGCACCTCCTCTGAGAGGCTCCGCACGTACGAGGGGCCAAGGCAGAAACCCAGAGGGACAGGCTTTGTAGCGAATGTTCTAGATGCTTGGACAGACCCTGTAGAGCCTCCCAAGGCTTCCCGGCCCTTCTGCTCTAGTGGATGCTCAGTTGGCGGCAGATGCCTCCTGGGAGGCTCTCTTTCTGACTGAACTTACGGGTCCAGTGTTGAAACTAGACGTGTGGTTTCCATTGTCCATTATTCTCCCCTAGGAGGTCTTTGTGGGGCTCCCCGAGACCTGGCCACACATCCCTCCTGTTAGGTCCTCTGATAATAACCCTGTACGTTACCCGTTGTGCCGTTTAATGCACTGTGTCGGTGTGGGCAGTGAGCTCCCGGCAGGTGGATGGAATGTGGTGTCCTTTCTCACGAGGGCTCATTTTGTGATCGATGCTCGGTTGGGTCCTTGTTATTGAATTAATTATAAACTGACATTGGACGAAGGGTCATTTTGGATATAGGTCACGAGGAAACAGAGTGACCGTCACAAGGAGGGTGGGCCGCAGACCGGTGAGGACGGGGGACAGAGGCAGGAGGGCTCGGACAGCGCAGGCCCTGAGAGCGCGGGCCGCAGGGTCACCCCCAGCCGCCTGGGCTCCAGCCGCGTGGTCACGGGAGGGCTGGGTGACTCGGTCAGCCTCAGATCCTGGAGGCGGTGCAGGATAGGGAAAACCCAACCCAACCCGCCGCGGGCGTTTGGAAGTCCAGTGTGTGAACCGGGGCTGGATTAGGTGTGCGTGTGTCCTTGCACAGACTTTGTGAGTCTCCCGTTGCCCACCTAGAAAGTGAAGTGGCAGTGCCAACCTGGCGAGGCTGCTGGGACGGCCAGTTAGTTGGCTGGTGTTACAAGAAAGGACCGCAGGGGACCTGGGGTGGAGCGTTCTCCCGTCTCTTCCGTCTCGAGGAAAAGCACTTTGACCATAACTTAGGGCTGTGGCCTGTTGCCCTGTGAGAAATGCTTTCCATAAGGAATCAGGGCGGAGAGGACGGGTGACCTGGAGGGGGAGGTCAGCTGAGCTCAGGAGACGCTGAAGTTCAGCCGGCAAAACTGGATTTAGGAACTAGGCTCTGCTGAAGTGTAGCCTGAGCATCCTTACCTTGCAGTGATACAGGCAGCATTTTCCAGGAGGCAGACCCGGGAGGGGTGCCTCAGCCGCCCTCCCCGCTCCTCTGGGAGATGTGGGGGAGCCTTTCATCTGCAGGGTTTCAGGTCTTCCCTCCCTTTTCCCTTCCCCTCCCCACCCCCCATAGTAGGAAGCGTCCTGGTTACCCATCCATCAGACGGCCCCGGCACAGGGAGCGCTCGGCCGCCGTCTCACGTCTGGCTGCTGCCTGCTACCCTTCCGTCTCCTGTTAGTGCAGAAGCTCTCTGAGGGCAGCCTGTGTCCTAGTCGTGTCATCACCATCAGAAGCTATGGGATCACACGTTGTCTGGTCCCGATCGGACTTTGATGAAACACGGTCACCGTATCGATGAATGCAGAATCCATTTTCTTCACACTGGTCTTGTTCTTACCTCCCCTGGTAATCTCACGTATCCGATACCCTGGTCCATTTTTATCTCACAGGGATGCTCTTCAGATATTTCATCAATGGTGAAAGAGGCTCAGAAGCAAGTGATCCAGATCGTACACCAAGCCGTCAAGTACGCGGGGCAGTTAGCAGCTCTCAGCGGGGACCAGCTGCGCTCCCTGGAGAGCAGCGACTGCGGGGCTGCCGGCCTCCAGGTAACTCGGCAGCGTTCGTGGTGGAAGCCTTCATCTCAGGGAACAGTAGGGGCTTCTGATAGTGGTGTCGCTAAGCAGGATGAGTGTTTGTTTTTCAAAGCGGCACATCCTTTACTAGTTTAGCAGGAGATTGAAAGCTGTCCCAGTCTAAGTGGTTAAATGTACCTGATGATCTGGGGTCCTCGCCGTGCCTTCCAGATCTTTGGCTTGAAGGTCTGCCATGTGCCCTGGAGGGTGGGTGCTCAGCCGGCCAACATGTGAAGAATGTAATTACGTTTGCATGTCATTCTAGAAGATGTGTATTTGCTTGCTTTAATTACTCATGCTACTGAAAACATAATATTGTATTAAAACGTTCTCGCAACGCGGTGTCCTAAGAGGATGAACATTCTTTAACATATAATATGTGGGATACAAAATTACAGACTGGCTAATTTTTTTTCCTTATGCACCGTTAGTTCTTATTCTAGCTTTTGTTGAATTAATCAACTTAGAATGTATTACAGTCCTAAAATAAGCAGAAAATGTAACTTAATTATTTGGTAATTTAAAAAGAATGTAGAACTTGAATTTGCCAGTTAACGCTTAAAAACTTTTCCTAGGATGATTTCATGGGTGCTATTTGTGATGGTGTAGGCTTGGGAATGGAGAGTCTCCTAGATTCTGGACTAGAAAAAGCAAAAGAGCTGGAGCGTGCACTCCGAAGGCAGAGTCCCCGAGATGAGGTAAGACGAACAAGGCGATGTCCTGTATAGTACCAGCCGGTATGTAAAGCTGGTTTTTAAACATAGTTTAACTCAGTCAGTGACTGAGGTTTTTATAAATCTGTGTATTTTAGCTTGTGTTGGATTGTTTTTTACTGAAAAGGCTGTTGACGTCATCACTCATGGTGACATTTCCCAGGTTACACCTGAGTCACTGCAGCCCCTTTTGTGGTTCGTGCTTTGCCGGTCCTGCCAGGGCTGCCTGGGGATAAACTGAGCGGACAGAGTGTGTCAGCGACCCCTAGTGGCCACTTTCCGCTTCTCTTTTTCTTCCTCGTCTTTGTTCAGGATTCTGCTCTTCCACTTGAGAATGGAAACTACCATTTATCGATCCACTGTCTTGAACAAGGGGAGTTCACATCAGTTGTCTCGTATCAAGATATAGGACCAAAGGAGATGTGGGTGGCCTCCTGGGACAGGCCTGTCCCCACCTCCTCCCGCTAATTCATGTCACAGTACAAAGCCAGTGCTGGCTCACAGGGGGGCTGTGGGGACCGGCTGGATCTTGCCATTGGAGGACCTGTGTGTGTGACCCGGCTCCGTCACCTTCCAGCAGTTGTTTACCGAGTCGCTCAGTGTTCTGAGCCTGTTTCTTCACCTGTCATGTGTGATAACACCCGTGGCACAGGTTGTGAGCCGTTTACTTATAAAGTGACTCCTGGTAGCAGGTACTGGACCAGGTGTTTACACGGAGTAGAGGTGACCCTCACTCACCACCTTGCGGGGGGCGGTGGTTACTGCCGGTTCCGTGGCTTCACTGAGCGGGGGCACCTAGTCTCCCTGAGTCGGGGTCTTACGTTCTACCTGCTTGACTCCCAAAGTCAGCCTGCCACGTGGAAGTCACTGATCACACACCGGTCTTCTCTGTTGAGAGTTTGTATTAGTGAGTCGGGGATTCGGAAGGTAGAAGTTCAAACCTTGTGACGGTGGATTTCAGGTTGGTCTGTTCTAGAGTCTTGTTGTAACACCTGTTGTTAGAACCACGTCTGAAGGAGCTCCCCGGGGACACTCGGGTTCCTGAGGTCACCCGCGTGGGTGAAGATTTACGTACGTGGTGGTGATCTGGGGAAGGCAGGTGCGTGGAGGGCTGTCGGTTCCCGCCCCTCTGGGGCGTTGCTTACAGGAAGGCGGGGAAAGTGAGAGTTCTTTCTTCCTCTTAGGGAAACCTTTGCGTTGGTGTATTTCTAGCTCCCTTAGCTGAGGGGAAGCTTCTCACGTGAGCCAGAGGGGCTCCCCGTCCTTCCGTCAGATGATGGGGCTTTACCTCTGCCCAGGGCAGCTCAGAGCTGGGAGACGCTGAGTTGCTTCCCCAGGTCCCGGGTAGCCTTGAGCAGCCGCCTGAGCCTCGGCTGTACCATTTACAAGGTGAGGACGGGCCATGCTCACTTCCTAAGCTGCTCTGAGCATCCTACGAGATTAAGAACAGCGTGCAGGAAATCCTAACCGTAGACACTCTGCTTGCACTTTCCTGTCTCACTTTGTGTCTTGTTTTGTTTTTAAAATAAACACATTCCAAAGGAGCTCACATTGTCACTGCCTCAAGGTCTGTGGGTCTAATTGTGTCCAGGGGACACGAGGCAGATTTGGGTTCCTTGATGCGGCTCTGCAGGCAGGGCGCTCCGCCAGCGCAGCTGACGCCGGAGCCTGGCTGTGCCCTGCAGCAGTGGCGGTGACATTCATCACTAACACTTTACTTATCGCTGTTTGCAAAGTGGAATTTCCACTGGCAAGGAGTGCAGAAGGGTGCAGAGTAAGTTAATGAACAGTGCAGGTGGGATAGTGCGTGTGGGTGCGTTTAGCGGGTGCTGAAGCAGGTGCAGGTGTTGGCGCTGGTCTTTTTTTTGAATTGTATTTTATTGATTTTTGTATACAGCAGGTTCTTATTAGTCATTGGTTTTATACACATCAGTGTCTACATGTCAATCCCAATCGCCCAATTGATCCCACCCCCACCCCCGCCCCCGCTGTGGCTTCCCCCGCTTGGTGTCCATACGTTTGCTCTCCACATCTGTGTCTCAATTTCTGCCCTGCAAACCGGTTCATCTGTACCATTTTTCTAGATGTCACATATATGCGTTAATATACGATCTTTGTTTTTCTCTTTCTGACTGACTTCACTCTGTATGACAGTCTTTAGGTCCGTCCACATCTCAACAAATGACCCAAATTCGTTCCTTTTTATGGCTGAGTAATATTCCATTGTATATATGTACCACATCTTCTGTATCCATTCGTCTGTTGATGGGGACGCTGGTCTTGTTTTGAGGAAGTAAACGGCTAAAGGGTCAGGCCCCTCGTCACAGAATTGACGGGATCTGCATTTCCATGTGGACCTCTGCTCCCACCCCATCCTCTCCTTTCCTCTCTGCAGAAGGCCACAGCAGTGTGCTCACGGCGGGGGTTTAGTTTATCGTATTCTTAAAAGTTAAACTCGTAAGAACCCACAGAAGGAGAACAAATATCTGAAGAAATACAAAATCGGCTCAGACATAAGGCATTGGAGTTGTATTTTCAAGCTGGAGTCTAGAGGGAAAAAACAGAATTTGGGTGCTCTTTTTTTTTTTTTTTACCACAGAGAGGAAATTTGAGTTAGACCCGGGGAAGGGCTCTGTGGGAAAAGCCAGTTACATGCTTCAGCAGCTCGTGTGGCAGAAGTGCTGCGGGACACAACCAAGCAGCACAAGCCACAGCTTAGAATGGGGGGTGGGGAGGGGTCCCACCCGGGTTCTGACCTAGGCCTCGGGGTCTGGTTCCATGTCGTAAAGTGAGGACAGGCACGTCTGCAGCACGGGGCCCTGGTGGAGAATCAACTGAGCATCAAGTGGTAAAGCACGTGAAAGTGAACTGGCTCAGACAAAGATACGTGCTGTGTGAGCTCATGTGTGTGTAGAATCTAGAAAACCCAAGCTCACTGAAACAGGTGGGTGGAGCGGGGGGAGAGTGGGCCGGCGGGCAGGGGGTGCAGACTTGCAGCTGTAAGATAAACGAGTCCCGGGGGTGTGACGTGCACGGTGGTGGTTGACAGTACTGTGGTTTATGTTTGAGCGCTGCTGAGAGAACAGATCCTGAAAGTTCTCAAGAAACAAAATCGTGTAACTGTGAGGCGACAGATATTAACTAGACTTGCGGTGATCATTTTACAGTACATACAGGTATTGAATCATGCTGTACACCTGGAACCAATACAGTGTCTCTGTCGGTTTATCTCGGGGGACTGGTGACTGCATGTAAAGTTCTGAGGGTGTGATCTTTTTCTGGACACGTTAGTTATCTCACCCCCTTCCAAAGGAGGTTTTGGAAATTTCTTTTCTATAAATATTTAAGTAGGCAAATGCTGTTACTACAGCAAACATCAGAGGGTATCCACATTTAGTGTAGAATCTGTGTGTGATTTCTTTAGAAAGAAATTCCACTCGTGTGATTCAGACACTCCAGTCTCGTGACTACTAGACGAGAACTCTTTTCCCTGGCAGATCCCGTGGAGTTCCAGGGTTTTTATACTTCTAAATAGTTATTTGTATAACAGAATATTTTAACTTTCTCTGTAGGTTACCGAGCAGATGAAAGCTAATGCCGTAGGATTGATTGAATCCCTTGAAAGCCTCTTTGCTGAGTGGAAAACAGTAAGAAAAGCATTAAATTGTTTTTAGGGTTAATTTTGTTTAGTGTACTTCATTTGGTTCCAGCGTGGATGTGTTTATTTCAGTTTCTGTCTTTAGCCAGTGACTCCTCTGTGCACGTTTAGTAGAAGCAGGTACAATAGCTCTCAAGCTTCTTCCTCTTGGCGTCCTAGCTTACTAGGTTTAGCGATGGATAAAATAGTGTGCAGAGATTGAGTAGTAGTCATGTATTTTATCTGTTTCTTCCTGCTGCTGGTTTAGTAACGGTCAGCTTCTGCTTGAATAGTCAGCAGAGGCTAAAAAATTGTGTTTAACAATCAGTATGCTCAAAGATTTTAAAATACAGGCAAATTAGATAAATTATTTTATTCTCATGTCACAGGTAAATAGAAAAGTATTATAAGCTAAGTATATAATCAGTGTGTTACAAAGGAGAGAAATTTCTGTGGCTTGAAAGTGTTTGTTTAAATAAAATAAACGGGAGATATAAAGTTGAACCCTTAAAAATTAAATAAGTTTATCTTTTATGATGTTGGATAATAAATGGTAGGTACTGCTGTTTTAAACTATGAACTTTATTTACACAGAAAAGCTTCAGAACTCAAGTACAAGAAGAAAATTCTGGATACCAAGATTTGAAGAAGATGCTTAATTTTGCCCCAGAATTCTTGAAGTTAGAACATTGCTTAGAGCAAACTATTCAAATTATTATTTCTGCGCTGAGAGGTATATACTGCAAATGGAATTTATGGTTAATCAGAATTTGACAGTTTGAGGAATCTCAGACATCTTCTCGTTTCTAGTCTGGTTCATTCACTGGGGCCTGCTCAATGCTCCTTCACTGACATTAATTACCTGTAGGAACTTGTGGGATTGAATTCCCACTTAGCATCTGTAAGTTCCTCTGCCTCAATGACTAGATCCTAAGAGGCAGGTTGCTTATTTAGCAGATAAACTGAATAATCTTAAGTGGTTTCAAATTGCCTTGAGAGGTCACTTTGGCTTAAAGGGCGTCTTGAGTCCATCACAGCGCTCACTACCTGGTGAGGAACGCCAAGGGTGACGGCCTTTCCCTTCTCCTTGCACAGGGCACCGCGGCCACGTAGCACTCCTCCAGGACTGTGTCCAGAGTCTCTGCAGCTCGGCCAGGGGTCTCCACGGCGACCGAGCCCGCCACAGGGAGCTGGAATCTCGAGCTACCTCACTCCTCTTGGGTTTTGGATTTGAAGAAAGACCTGGTTTGTTGGGACCCTGGGAAGCTTGTGATGGGGATCCCACAGCAGCAGGACGAGAGCAGCCTGAGCCAGACAGGCCCGGCCCCCGGAGGACCCGAGGTGTACCCAAGCGGGTGTATGAGCTCCCGGGCCCGGCCCCGGGGGGCTCAGAGCAGGGCGCGCTGCCCACCCAGGAGGGCGCTGGTCGGGGGTCTCCCACCGCCGGAGAGCAGAGTGACCACTTCACAGACATCTAGTCTGTGGGTGGCCTCCTGTTGGGTGTGGACATATAAACGCAGTGGATCCTGATTTCAGATGCCTGTGTGTGCACCCAGAGGTTTCCCAGCAGACGGTTTAAAACAGGTATTTACTATGTTGGAACTTTGTGGCAATAGGATGGAATCAGGAGTTCAAAGCCAAGTGAGCAGCCCTTCCTCTGGTTTTCCGTCGCCTTGAATTGTAAGTGTTCATCTTTGACGCTGACGTGCAGTCTCTGGTTGGCTCGCTAGCCTGTCGGTAAAGGGTTTTTGTGGTGATTGTGAGTGGAAACTTTTGTGCCTGTATCTGCGCTCCCCTGCAAATAGCAACGATGAGTTTTATGGTGAAACTGCTAAAACAGGTCTAACCAGAGCAGCTTAACTTGCCCCGGTAAATCGAAAGCTCTTTTCTTGAAGGGTTAGCTGGCTGCTGTTCTGAGTAGCGTGTTCAGGACACAGTTTCCTGTTTCTTTCCAAATTGTAAGGAGCTTCCTAAGTATGGTATAGTTTACATTAACAGTGCGGCTTGCTGGCGTACTAGTTTACTTCGTTATCCGTTGGGGGTCATATTAGGGGCTGTGCGAGTATCATTTACAACCAGTTAAACACTGCCAGAAGCACACTTGACGGTTAGATGAGGTTGGGAGGCCAGAGGCTGGGTCGTTCCTTGATAATCCTTGTTTGATAAGCGAGCAATGAGAGCTTGTATGTGATTTGATGACGATTAAAGGGCCTCACTATGTCTCACAGCTTTATCTACAGTCAGGTAATAAAGATGACATTGTACTTCAGGCGTCTTCCACTGAGGAAATAGTTTGACATTTCTGACGGCAGAAATGTATGTAAAATGAAGAGATACACAGTGACCTTGCTTGGGTGATGTCAAGCATTTCCTGGAGAAGAATTATTTTAACCGACCAGGTCTTTCCCTCGCAGACACACTGCGTGCTCGGCACGGCTGCTGGGAGCCAGCTGTCGGTGCCAGGGCTGAGTGTGATGCTTTTCTCATTGGGCAGAGCTTGTTCTGACACAGTGACCAGTATTTATTTACGGTGTTAATGAACCATGTGTCTTCAGGTGCTTTGAAATGGTGCAGTGTAAGAAATGTGCTTTTGTTTTCTTTTTCTTTTATTTTTGGCATTTGAGCTTGTATTCCTTCTGAGGTTCCGTGTGTATTTGTCGTAGCTGATGCTCTACCAAGGGGCACTTTGATCTGAAGTTTTACGAAGAGTAGGTGTGCAGACAAGGATCCTCTCTGAAGGTCTTAAAGTATTAGTTAGGTGGGTTTTATCTTAATTTTCAGTATTTAATCTTTACTTTTGCTTTCTAAACTCATGACTTCATTGGTCAGAAACCTTTTTTTTATTGTCTTTGTAAAATTTTGTATATACATATATTTATACTCTGGACCGTTACATGATATTTGAACCAAGGGTGGAGAACATATTTGCTATTAGAATCATGTGTGCTAATAAGACATGTTATAATAAAGGAAATGCCTTCAACAGGTCTCGCCTTGTGGTCTCAGTTCTCACTCCTGTTTGTAAAGTTAGTGTCTGTCGTCCTTTCCCATCACCAGTCACAAGACCATTGTCATTGTGCCCACAAGGCCGCCCTCGGGGGCACCTGCCATGTGTGGACGGTCACCGTTTCAGAGACAGTCTCACTCCTCGCCTGCCTTCCCCATGCCTCCGTCACCCGGCCGGACGCTGGCTCCACTGCCCTTCCTCCGTGCAGTCCCCCGTCGGCACCTTCCTCTTCATCCCCAAGGGCGAAGCTCGGCTGGGAGGCCGCTCGTGACCCATGTCACTCCCCGGACCCCCTGCTCCGTTGTGCCCAGCGCCCACGTCCAGGAGACTCTTCAGCCTCTGAGCTTATCTCCTCGAGTCCTTCTCCCCAAGAACAAGCGATGCCCAGATACAGCGCGTGGCGTTCAGTCCTATAGACATCTCCCAATGCGCCACCCGCTCCGGGCCGCCCAGGGGGCCCGTGCGTCCCGCCTCCGGGCTTTGGCCGACTCGGAAAGCATCCCTCCTCCTCTCCACCTTGTCTAGTCCTGCCCGTCTCTCAGATTCTGGAAGTGTCTCAGTCATATTAACTGTAACGCTGGGGACGTGACGGGCGGGGCCCTGAGATGCTGAGGAGACAGCGGCAGAGGACCTTCAGAAGGGGGACGACAGGTCACTGCAGCGGTGACACGGTGTGGCCGGTGCCCCAACGTGACGGGCGGGAGGCTCCCCACCCGAAGGCCGAGACGAGCAAGGTCGGACCTGGGACAGGGCGGCAGCAGAGGGAACTGCATGTGCAAGCCTGCAGGACGGCGGGGTTGGGGCGTGACCAGTGGGGCTGGGCTGCTGCGGGGGGCTGAGCGGGGTGGGGGGGTGGCTAGGCCGGGAGCGTCCTCACAAGGACCTCAGGAGAGGCCTAGCCCCGTAGCAAGGCCCTTGAATCGTTGTAAGCTGGGAAGTGATCTCAAATTTGGATTCGTGGAGCATCCCTCTGTGTGGGGGATAGAGCGTGGGTTGGAACGGCTGAGAGTTGATCTCCAGGATGCCTGGACCAGGGTCACGGATGCAGCTGGAGACAGTGAGAGGGTCCTAGAAACGTTCGCGGGGGGCGGGGGGGGGGGAACGGACCAGACTTGGTGACCTGGCAAAGGGAGGACCAGGGAACGGAGGCAAAAGCCTGCTGTCCAGACGTTCGGCCTGAGCAGCCAGGTGGGGTGGGTACCACTGACCGGGGTAGGAAACTCCAGAGGAGGGGGCGTGGGGAGGTGGGCTCGTTCACCACAGCTGCTGTGACAGGTACCACAGCCGGCAGCTGAAACAGCAGGAACTGAGTGTCTCCCAGTCTGGCGGCCAGAGTCCAAGTTCAGGTGTCAGCGGGTTGCTTCCTCCTGAGGCTGAAAGGGAGGATCTGGTCCAGGCCCCCTGCACCCCCCTCCCCTCCACAGGCTTGTGCATGTCTGTCTCCAAATTTCTCCCTTTTATCAGGACAACAGTCATATTGGATTGGGGCCTCCCTTAATCCTCTCATTTTAACTTGATTATCTCTGTAGGGACCCTCTCTCCAAATAGGGTCACATTCTCAGGTGCTGGAGGTTAGGATTTCAACATATAAATTTGCGGGGTCGGGGGGGGACACAGCTCAACCCATAAGAGGAGCTGTAATGAACTTAGTTTTAGATCTGTTGATCTGAGTTCTCTGGGCACATCCAAGGCGTGGTGTCCAATAGGAAGTTGAAAGGATGAGTCTGAAGCGTGAGAGGGTTTATGGATCTTTTATATTTTCATACTGTGGTGTGTCTTTCCCTTTTTCATATAAACCTCATCGCTCCAATCAGTAGGTATGTTGCCTGATGGGAGTTTAGTGGATCATTTAATTCTTACAGTAGCTATCATGTAAACAGAAGCACTCAGCTCCATTTTACAGAAGAATGAACAAAAAATTTTGAGAAGTTGAACTGTTTGTCCAAAATCACACAGTGAGAAATAATTAGAATTAGGCCTCAGATACAAGTTTATAAACTCCAAATATCACACTTCTTTGTAAATCTCAGTAGATGGAGGGGTAGAGGGAGGAAGAGAGGGTTGGATGATGAATAGAAGGACGAGTGGATGGATGGATGGATGGACAAGTGGATGGGTGGGTGAGTGGGTGGGTGGGTGGATGGATGGACGGATGGACAAGTGGATGGATGGACAAATGGATGGACAGATGGACGGACAAGTGGATGGGTGGGTGGATGGATGGACAAGTGGATGGATGGGTGAGTGGGTGGGTAGGTGGATGGATGGATGGATGGACAAGTGGATGGATGGATGGGTGAGTGGGTGGGTGGGTGGATGGATGGATGGATGGGTGGATGGACAAGTGGATGGATGGATGGACGGGTGGATGGATGGATGGACGGGTGGATGGATGGGTGAGTGGGTGCGTGGATGGATGGATGGATGGATGGATGGATGGATGGATGGATGGATGGATGGATGGACGGATGGATGGACAAGTGGATGGATGGATGGACGGGTGGATGGATGGGTGAGTGGGTGGGTGGATGGATGGATGGATGGATGGATGGATGGATGCGTGGATGGATGGATGGATGGATGGACGGATGGATGGACAAGTGGATGGATGGATGGGTGAGTGGGTGGGTGGGTAGGTGGGTGGATGGATGGATGGATGGGTGGATGGATGCGTGGATGGATGGATGGATGGATGGATGGACGGATGGATGGACAAGTGGATGGATGGATGGACGGGTGGATGGATGGGTGAGTGGGTGGGTGGGTGGGTGGATGGATGGATGGGTGGATGGATGGATGGATGGGTGGGTGGGTGGGTGGATGTATGGATGGGTGGATGGGTGGGTGAGTGGGTGGGTGGGTGGGTGGATGGATGGATGGGTGGATGGATGGATGGGTGGATGGGTGGGTGAGTGGGTGGGTGGGTGGGTGGATGGATGGATGGGTGGATGGGTGGGTGAGTGGGTGGGTGGGTGGGTGGGTGGATGGATGCGTGGATGGATGGATGATGACAAGAGCTCACATTTGTTGAGAATTTATTGTGGGCAGTTACTAAACTAAAGCAGTGTACATGCAGCTGCTCATGTAATCATCAGATAACTCTACGAGGGAGATGCTGTTGTTATCCTTACAAGCCAAGATGAAGGAAGTGACGCTTGGGGTGGGGGGTGATTCTCCTGGGGTTATAGGGTTAGGAAGTGGGTGGAGCCTAGGTTAGAACCCAAGCCTGTTTCAGAATTTTTAGTCTCTGCTAATTAATGCAGTTCTCTGAGAGTGTAGATGCCACTGCAACATTCAGATCCTCCCTGGTTTCATTTGAGTCTATAATTAGTAAGCATTTTTTTTAAGACTGTAGGTGGGCAGGATGACACCTACTCGCTGTGGGAAGCCCCTTCCTTTCTTTGCCCCTCTGAGAGCTGTCTTGCTGCCATTCTGGGTACCATGATGAGGACCATAAACTTTAAGGCATTCACGTTTTAAATGTCTTCTCATTTTTTATCCGCCCTAGCCGTGACATCCTCCCTGGCAAGCTCAGTTTTTTTCAGATCAACTTTTTAAGTGAAGCATGACAGATACATAAAATTCACAAATCACGTGTCCTACAAGAATTTTCACTATGTGAAGACATCAGTGTAGCCACGACCTAGGCAAAGGAGCAGAATATTACAGACACCCAGTGGCCTTCCTCATGCCCGCTCCTGTCATTGCCCCGAAAGGTGACCCCCTGCCCTACTTGTAACACCATCGTTAGTTGTGCCTGTTTGAGCCTCATACAGGTGGCGTTACACCTGTGGGTTCCTTAGTGTCTGACTTCTGCTCGGTGTCATGTTTGTGACTAGCAGCCGGTCATCCATTTTCACTGCTGTATAGTATTCCCCTGTGTGACCATATCACAACTTAACATATGTGTGGGTAAGTTGCCAGCTGCCCACCCACCCCCTCCCACCCGTCTGCCATACCCTTGGGCCTGTAACCTTTCAGTGCCTTCCCCCTGCCATGGCTTTGGCCGTCTGACTGGCTTTGGCTAAGAGGACATTAGCAGGAATGATACGCAGTCTTGGAAAAGTGCTTTGAAGTTGGGGCTTAGTAGCTCTTGTACTGCCGCTGTCACCACGAGACAGGTACATGCAGCCTGGTCCTAGGAGAAGGATGAGAGGCACGTGGTGCCGAGGCTCCGACCCCCAGAATCCAGCCTAGACCAGCTCATAGATTCGTAAGCTAAAAGCAAGCGCTGGTGCTGATGCCATAGAGCCTGTGTGGGCGCCGTGCTCAGCTGACATTGACTTCCTCTGTGCCCCATGCTGTGTCTCGTTGATAGACATCTTATCCCCTGGCTTTGGTTATTACAATAGTGGTGACATGGACAATTTTTTAAAAAAATTTGTTTTATTTATTTGGTTGCTCTGGGTTCTTAGTTGTGGCTTGAGGGCTTCTTAGTTGTGGCATGTGCACTCTTAGTTGTGGCATGCATGTGGGATCTAGTTTCCTAACCAGGGATCGAACCCGGGCCCCCTGTATTGGGAGCACGGAGTCTCAACCACTGCGCCAGGGAAGTCCCAGACATGAACATTCTTGAACTGTCTTTTGGTGCACACATCTACAGTTTCCTGAATGGCTCAATATTTTAAAATTGAGGACTTCCCTGGTGGCGCAGTGGTTAAGAATCCACCTGCCAATGCAGGGGACACGGGTCTGAATCCTGGTCCAGGAAGATCCCACATGCCGCGGAGCAACTGAGCCCATGAGCTACAACTACTGGGCCTGTGCTCTAGAGCCTGTGAGCCACAACTACTGAGCCCGTACACCTAGAGCCCGTGCTCCGCAACAAGAGAAGCCACCGCAATGAGAAGCCCGCGCACTGCCACAAAGAGTAGCCCCCACTTGCCACAACTAGAGAAAGCCCGTGTGCAGCAGCGAAGACCCAAGGCAGCTAAAAATAAATAAATAAAATAAATATAAATAAAAATTGAAAAGAAGGAAGGTCCTCATGCAATTTCCTTGAACAATTTTGTTATGAAAATGTACTATATTCCCCCAAGTAAAAGTAGCATCTGTATGCCTTTGGTTTCATTCAAGCCTCTAGAAAGATGAATGTTAACTGCAGACACACAGACAATCCCAACAGAGGTGGTTAAGCATGGGCTCCTTACCTGCTGCAGACGGGAGGCCTGGTGAGGCTGGTGGGAACAGGGTCCCCTGGAGTCCAAGTGGGGCTTCTCTTGGCCCCCTACAGGCTCCACCAAGCTCACCTGGACTTGTGCTCTCCGGGGGGTGCCCTTGTTGGAGCCGTCCAGCACCAGCGCGGTCCCCTGACGAGCCTCCAACTCTCCCTCCTCCTGGGAGCGGGGGCCTCCCTGAAGCATCGCTCTTACAGATCGGCAGGGCGAGCTGCGGCCCCGTCATCTATTAGTGTAATACACCATCAGGGCGAGGTGCACAGAGGGCCCAGCTGGTCCCTCTGTGAACTGTGGGATCCAGGAGTTCAGAGTGTAACGCAGATTTCAGGCTGGATTGATGTGGCTGTGAGTGGTATTTTATGATACAAAGTTTGCCTCTGATTTAGAAAGTAATTTAATGTGGCTGACAGCTCAGGTTCAGGCTGAGAGGTGGCCGCAGTAGATATCCATGCCTCTTGGAAGATGTATTTCAGGAATAAATGACTGTTCTTGATACTTTCATTTCATTTTGCAATATGTCATCAGGGGCACCAGAAGATTGGCCTGCGAGGAAAGTTTTGCACATAAAGCAAAACGGGCTCATTCCGCTGCTCGCCAGGTAAATATATGTGGGGCAAGCGTGGCCTCTGGGAGGCTCCATCCATCACCATCTGTTTTGGGTGGCTGGAGCTGCGTCCTCAGAGGGCCTTGCTCTTGACCTCATGTTTAGATAACAAAGCAGCAGTTGCAATGCATAAATTGTTAACAGTTTCTATAAGACTTTGGACTTCAGGAGAACTGTCGTGTTTAGGCAGAGGAATAGGGTACAGGAAGTCCAACGACAGGAACCAATAAGTGGTTCAAATAAATCAGGAACCCAAATCAGAGGATGTGTAGCTACCTTTGTTGCTCAGGAGAGAAGAGGCTCTGTTCTGTCCCATGGACGTCCCCGAACTGTTTCTGACTAGACACGGAAAGAATTTTCTGGTGGCTCTCAAAAAGAGTCGTCCACAATGATCAGTACTTAGTATATACTCATCCATTATCTCACATATAGTTCTCACAACAGCCTTATGAGTTAGGCTATTATTATTATATCTGTCTTAAAGTTGAGAAAAGGAAAGCACAGAAAGGTTGAGTGACTTGCCCAAGGTCACACAGCTGGTAAATGATGAACACAAGTGACCTGGATGCAGCCATTCTGCTCTTCACCACTGAGAGAGGCTCCGCTGTGGTTGTACGTCAGCATCACCTGGGGACCTTTTAAAAAATATTAACCCCTGAGCCCTGACTCCCAGACCAGAGATTTTGATTTAATTGGCATGGAGTGGGGATGTCTATAAATGTTTTTTTTTTTTTTTTTTTGTCTGCGTTGGGTCTTCGTTGCGGTGCGCGGGCTTCTCATTGCAGTGGCTTCTCTTGTGGCGGAGCATGGACTCCAGGCGCACGGGCTTCAGCAGTTGTGGCTCGCGGGCTCAGTAGTTGTGGCGTATGGGCTTAGTTGCTCTGCGGCGTGTGGGAATCTTCCCAGACCAGGGCTCGAACCCGTGTTCCCTGCATTGGCAGTTGGATTCTTAACCACTGCACCACCAGGGAAGTCCCTATAAATGTTTTTTAAAAAAAAATTTTATTGAGGTATAGTTGATGTACAATATTATATGTTATCGGTGTACAGTATCGTGATTCACAGTTGTAAAGGTTATAGTCTATTTACAGTTATTCTAAAACTTCAGCTGTATTCCCCGTGTTGGACACTGTATCCTTGTAGCTTATTTATTTTATACACAGTAGTTTGTACCTCTTACTCCCCTACCCCTATATCGTCCCCACCTTCCCTCTCCCCACTAGTAACCACTAGTTTGTTCTCGTATCTGTGACTACTGCTTTTTTGTTATAGTCACTGGTTTGTTGCATTTTTTAGATTCCACATGTAAGTGGTATCATACAGTATTTGTCCTTCTCTGATTGATTTCCCTTAGCATAATGCCCTCCAAGTCCACCCAAGAATACATTTTTAAAGCTTCGTAGATATTTTCTACTGTGCAGGTAAAGATAAGACCCACTAATTCAGTGGTTCTTTCAATAAATGGTCCTTATTTTCATCACGATATTTTAATGCAACTGCACCAAAAAAGGGCAGAGCTCACTTTTCAATGAGCTCTAGGGAAGCAAAGCAGTTAGAGGGCCCTGGGCTAAGGAGGTACCACCTGGGCCGCGGGACCCTCATTGGCCCGATGACACCCCGGGTGAAGTTTTCCTGTAGGAGCCTCAGCACCACCGTCGCCATGGAGACATCAGGCCTGTGGCCAAACAGGCCCTGAAACTCACGGCCCCTTCTCAAGTAGAAAGGGCTTACTTTGGAACCTCACATCGGCACTCCCTGGCGGTCCAGTGGTTAGGACTCGCGGCTTCCACGGCAGGGGGCACAGGTTTGATCCCTAGTCGGGGAACTAAGATTCCACACGTGAGCAGCCTGGCTGGAAAAGAAATAATAAACCTCACACCAATCTTTTCAGAAAGATTTTAAAAATCACTCCTTATCTCGAAGGCAGTGGGTATCTTGTTGCAACTGAGATGACATCCACATTCCTTCCAGTCCTGATGGCGGGATCCTGTGCTCTGTCACCTCAGGCAGCTGGGACAGGCTCTCGGGCTGGGCCGCCCCTGTGAGGCTCCCTCCCCTCTGGGGCCCCGCCCCTCGGCCCGGGTGCGGGGAATCTCGATGCTGCTGTGGGCCTGGCTCTTGCTGGCTGAGGTCTCAAATCTGCACCTCGGGCCAAATGCAAGATGGCATACGGCCAGCTCATGCAAAGAAAATCCATTCCTCTGAGGGTTTTCTATTTAGCGCAGAACGAGAATACGAATGGACATCCCAATATTGCACATCCTTCGGAGTCTATTAATGTTTCTAATGTAGTTCAAGCACGTGAAATCATCTGAAACTGACCATGAAACTGTTCAGTGCTAATACAGTTGTAGATGGTTCTGAATAACACTTGATTTTAGCCCAAAGCTTTTGACCCTAATAACATTTAAATGCTGAATGGGACTATAAAATTTATATGTATAATTTTAGAAACTGAAAGCAATAAGCTTTTAAAAATGTGATTGAATGAATCTAAAATGAATCCTAATTTCATAACAGCGAGCTGTTTGTTATACATTTTATATCACAGATCTGTGTATATTGTATCGGATAATGACGGGGCAGTGGAGAAAATCAAATCGATTAAAGGGGCTGGAAATTGCTGGCCTGGTGGGAGAGGGGTTGTGCTCTCTGCCAGCTGGTTAAGGAAGGCCTCACTGGGGTGGAGATGTGTGAGCAGAGACCCCAGGACATGCTGAAGCCAAGCAAGTCCTGGGGCAGTGAGGGGCCCTGGGGACTCGACGCTGGGTGAGCCCAGGCGGGGCGGGAGAGAAGAGTGTGGTCCCTTAGGGGAAGGGCAGGGTCTGCGGAGGAAGGGAGGGAGGGAGGGAGGGAAGGGAGGGAGGGAGGGAAGGAAGGGAGGGAGGGAGGAAGGAAGGAAGGAAGGAAGGAAGGAAGGAAGGAAGGAAGGAAGGAAGGAAGGAAGGAAGGAAGGGAGGAAGGAGACGGGACGTGGGGAGAGAACCCCCTGTCCCCGCGCAGCCCCGAGGGGTGGAGAGAGGCCCTTTGGTCTGCTTGCAGGACGGAGAGAGGCCGTGGGAAAGTCACGGTGCCCAGCGCCAGGGCGCTGTCAGCACCAGGAGAGATGTGCTTCGACCACCAGCACTTGCTTTCCACTGCCCTGCACACGCAGACACACACAGACACACGGACATGCGCACACAGACACACACGCGCGTGCGCACGTGCACACACGCGCAGCTTCCGCTGCGGGTACCCCACCACGTGGCTGCCTCCCGGGAGGGTCCCCGCCAAGAGTCGTGGGGCAGCGGGGCCCCAGGGCTGCCCGGCCCACCCGCTGGGGAGCTCCCGGAGCAGCCCTCTGCCCCGCGGCTCGCGGAGGAGCTGGATCTGCAGACCGGGCACGCGGGCGGGGGAGGGTCTCATCTGTGAGTTTCTGGACTCCCTCAGCCCGTGGAGCCTCGGATGCTTCCGAATCCCGTTCCAGAGCAGACCGGGTGGGGGGAGGGGGCGCGTGGAGGGGGTCCTGGCCCCTCGGCTGAGCAGGGCCTCCGGTTCCCTCCGGGAGTGGCCATGGCAGAGGTGGCCGGCGCTTGCGGGGCGGGGCGGCGAAGGAGAGCAGAGTCGTCCTTCTCCTGTGCTCTTTCTGCCCCCATCCCCCGAGCGCGGGGCCGCTCCTTGGCATGTGCGGGGCCTCCATCCTCGGGGACGTGACCGAGGCCGGGCGTGGACTCAGAGGCCTCTGGTCCCCCGGCTCAGGGCGGTGAGACCGCAGGGTCACCACCCCGGGCAGAGCAGAGCCCTCGGCTACGGCGGGGTCTTCATCTCGATTCACAGGCTTGCTGACAGGCTGGAGAGCACAGCTCCCTTCACACTAAACCAATCACCTGTCGGGGCTGGGTACCCAGGTGACCTTCGGCCCCTGCTCTTTTCCCCATCATGTCAAGAAGCCTGAATTTCCTGTCGCAAACCCCAGAGGGCAGCGCTCTACCGGGTCCAGGAGAGACAGAAGGGGGACCTGGGGCCTGAGAGCCTGGCGAGGCTGCCCACGGAAATGACGGGGCCTCTTCTTAGCCTCTCACCGCCTCTGACAGCCCTGCTCACAGAGGGCCCACAGCCCTTAAACCAGGCAGACCCCGGCCGTTCCTCCTCACGAGGGTCCCATCGACCTCACCTCCTCCTACACGAGAAGGCGGACAGGCGCCGTGGCTGCCACCGGGCAGGGCCTGGATTTGAACCCCGTGCTCCGGTGGGAAGCCCCCGTGCAACCCTGCCTCGAGGGTGGAGATGCCACGTAGAAGGACTCGGAAGAGATACTGCATGGAAGTGACACACAGCCGCCGCCCGGCTACTTCCACCCCCGGGAGTCACGACTCGCTTGTTGCCTGTTTTTGCTGCGGTTGAAACGGTGACCGCTTTCTTGGCACGATGGGTCCCATCCACCCGTCAGGAGCCTTGGGAACGTCAGATGTGAACCAACGTGGACAGGATAAAAAAGAACGATTGTCACCCTTCAAGTTTTAAAAATCTAAAACCGCATGGCACCTCTGAACGAGTTTCATAGCCGTCAAGCTCCTTCCCAGCAAATCTGTTGACGACCTGGCATCCATGGGGGACCTTTCCCCTCGGAGTCTGATGGGGGTCGGTCAGGTGGCCGAGGGAGGGGAGCCGTCGGTCTCAGCCTCCCCCGTCGTGTAGTGAACAGCTTGTTAGTTGTTTTCCTGTCTGTCCAGCATCCATGGTGCGTGTGGTGAACTGCTTCCTCCCGGCTCTAGACCGTGTGGTTCGGATGGGTGGCCCGTTGTAGTGACCACAGGGGTGGTCACGTGACCTGTGCCAGCCCAAGGGGTCGGGGGTGGCTGGAGAGAGAAGGAAAGGGCGGAGGCCTGATGATATCAGATCCAGCTGTGTCTGAACAGGGTTTGCTCCTCTGGACTTCTCAGTTCCACGAGGCAATTGTGCTTCCGTCACTCATAACCCAAAGGGCCCTAACGAACCTCTGGGGGGCAGGTGGGCAGCTGAGGAGACTCAACCTGACGGACGTGCGTGGCCATCAGGCCGGGCAGAGAGGCGTGCAGCTCCGGAATGGAGTGGCCCCCAGCCCCGCCCCCGCGCACGGCACCGCAGCTGGGCTCCGTCAGCCTCCGGCGTGGGGCTCTGGAAGTTTGGGGGTCTCCTCTCTGAACCGTCCCCTGATGCCTGAGCCATCATCCCAGGAAGGAGAGGGCTGCGGGCAGAGCTGTGTCTTCCTCGGGTCCGAGACAGTCAGCATGGCAGCCAGGGCAGCGTGGGACAGGAAGGGGACCGCATCTCGTCTCTGGAAAGGGTCTAGGTTGGGGAGTGCTCTGCGGGGGGCCGGGGGGTCCCTTCTGACCTCTAGCGCCCCCCTCAGCCACTGTGGAACCCAGGGCCACACGCAGGCCTTGACCTCTCCAGGCCTGGCTTCCCTATGTCCAGGTCAGCCCGGAGGTGCCGTTGGTCAGAGCCGTGGGGGTGCAGAGCGTCCAGAGCCCCCCAGGCTGATTGGCACGAGTATGGCTTCCACCAGCTCCGGCAGGTGACCAGCTGACCGGCACTCGGCTGGTGGGGACGAGACGACCTCCCGGGCTCTGGGAGGACAGAGGAAAGTTTCCATTACCCTGTCTATTGCAAGATACACCTTAAACTCCTCCCCTTGACGTCTGCTGAGATGCAAACGTGCTCCTTGGCCCTTGATCTTTTTCCTACAACAGGGCTGGGCCTCCTGCAGCCCATCATTAGGAGGAATGCTTTTCCACTCACTTGCTTTAGATCATCATAAGGACGTTTTCAGGTTTATAGGAATTACTCCCATCCGGGTCTAAAACCTTGACCACACGCCTCTTGCAAATGCATTGCTACTTTGGCATTGAAGAGTTGTTGAACTTTCTTATGTTTTATGCCCATGGCCTGATGCTCAGCAAACGCTGCTGGGAAATACATACAAAATGTCAAGTCTAATTAAAGTTCATGTGATATTTCCAAGAAACGCTGTCAGTGAGCGAAGCTACTATGTGTCTGGTGACACCTGGATACATTTGGACCTTGGTCTCGTGATCAGTTGACTGGGAGAGCCAGAAACACACGAGCCCTTCCCAAAGGTTCATGCCCTATTTTACATATGCTTAGAATTTTCTAGTTTAGCCTCTTTGCCTCCAAAGTATACATGCAATTATCAGAAAGTTCACTGGTTTCTGTAACAGTAACGGTTCATGTTTCTGCCTTTCTTGTTTTGTTTTGGTTTTGCTTTGCATCTCATCACGGAAGGATTTAGAATAAGCGCAATGGCGCTTATGCAGTTGACTTGACAGATAGGAGGCTGACGTCTCAGTGACTGGTTTTCTTGTCTTTCTCTTTAGAAGAACTTGAAGTATTGGGGCTGACACTTTTTAATCTGCCAGCCCCCAAACATAATCCTGGTAGTAATTGTTGGAAAATGCACACACTGTGACGTAATAGAGTTTTTTACTCACTAGGTATTTTCTAAATCCTCACAGCAGGAATGGTCTCCTTTAAAGTTCCTAGTGATTTATGCAAAGAGCCTTGGCTCCTGGATGTTCCTTGAGCCGTAAGCACGCGGTCTTATGGAAGCATTTGGGGAAGAGGTCTGGGGAAGAGATCTTTGCAGGGATTTTTGGCACAAAAGAAGCCCTTTACACGAAAGCGCGCAAAATGGGAACCGGAGAACTCCGGAGGTTTGCCTTTGCTTTTCGGTCTATAAAGCTAACTTCAGAATAGATTTGTGTAGAGGAAAGGCAGGGCCCCAGTTAATGAGGCAGCTTTAGGGTAACCAGTGCTGTTTCCGGTGGAGGCCTGGAGTGCCCGGCCGTCTCTTCCCTGACACTTCACGGCTCCTCAAGTGGTTCTTCAAGAAATGCCCCCTCCAGCTTCCCAAGTTCAAAAACGGCAGCTCCTGGGCTGATGCTGGCTTCTGAAGAGAGACCGTGCCCCCAGGAGCTGTGATCACAGTGGCGGGAGGCGGGCGGCTCCGCAAATCTCTCTCTAAGTGGCCTCACCTAGTGCTGGCATTTCCACCATCAGTGACCGCCTTTGGGTCAGAACTTAGGCGAAGCCCTAAAGTGAAAAGACTCAGGCATCCAGGATGGGATTTAATCTTGTTTTATCTTATTTGATAGAATCCGAGAGCTTTCTAAGTTGTCAAATTTTGCACAGAAGAGAAGGGTAAATAAGCAGATACCAAAATCCAAAGTCTAAGCTTTTCTTCACTTTTGTCCTATTCCGTCTCTATCCTCCCCAAACCTTTCGCTTCTTAATGGCGACCCCCTCCCCCTCCGCCCCCCCCGCTCCCCCCCCCCCCGAAAGCCGCAAGCTTTCAAGTTTCTCTGAGCGCTAGTGTCTGTTGTGCTTGCTCCAGGGACCCGGAACCTGGCTGTGAACCAGCAGAGGCTCCCTCAGCCTCGCACTCGGATCTGAAGAGGCAGGGCGAAGGGGCAAAGGGAAAAAGCAGGTTGGGTCATCAGTCATCATCAGTCATCGAAGACGGTGTAAGAGAAGGAAGGTGTCGGTAACCTGAGTTTTGCTTCCAGCTCTGCGTCTTTCCGTGTGATCCCGGGCAAATCAGTGGTCCTCTTGGCTCTGCAAACTCCACCCTCATTGCAAGGACCTCTGAGATGGGGCTGTGGAGGCCGCTTGCGGAGACCAGCGCTGGTGAGCTGCAGGACCGCACGAATCGCCAGGGGTCTTGCTAAAGCCAGAGTTTCTGAGTGATGTTCCATTGTGTATGTGCCGCATCTTCTCTATCCATTCCTCTGTCGATGGGCGCTTAGGTTGCTTCCGTGTCTTCGCTATTGTGAAGAGTGCTGCTATGAACACTGGGGTGCGTGTAAAAAGGAATGAAATGACGCCATTTGCAACAACATGAATGAACCTAGAGATGATCGTACTAAGGGAAGTGAGTCAGACAAAGGCAAATACCGTATGACATCACTTATTTGTGGAATCTAAAATATGACACAAATGAACTCATCTACAAAACAGAAACAGACTCACGGACATAGAGAACAGACTTGTGATTGACAAGGGAGAGGGAGGGAGGGGGAGGGAAGAACTGGGAGTTTGGGGTTAGCAGATGCAAACTAGTATATAGAGAATGGATAAACAACAAGGTCCTACTGCATAGCACAGGGAACTATATTCAGTATCTTGTGATAAAGAATTCAAAAAAAAGAATGCAGGGCTTCCCTGGTGGCGCAGTGGTTGAGAGTCCGCCTGCCGATGCAGGGGACACGGGTTCATGCCCTGGTCCGGGAAGATCCCACATGCCGCGGAGCGGCTGGGCCCGTGAGCCATGGCCGCTGAGCCTGCGCGTCCGGAGCCTGTGCTCCGCAACGGGAGAGGCCACAGCGGTGACAGGCCCGTGTACCGCAAAAAAAAAAGAAAAAAAAAAAAAAGAATGCATATATATGTATAACCAAATCACTTTTCTGTGCAGCAGAAATTAACACAAAACGGTAAATCGACTATATTTCAATCAAAAAATAAAATTAAAAAAAAATAAAAATTAAAAAAAAATACAAATGAACTTATTAACAAAACAGAAACAGACTCACAGACATAGAAAACAAACTTATGGTTCCCAAAGGCGAAGGGGGAAGGGGAGGGATCAATTAGGAGTTTGGGATTAGCAGATACACACCACTCTATATTAAATAGATAACCAACAAAGACCTACTGTACAGCACAGGGAACTGTACTCAATATCTTGTAATAACCTATGATGGAAAAGAATCTGAAGCTGTACACCTGAAACTACCACGATATTGTAAATCAACTATACTTAAATAAAATAAATAGGAAAATAATCTGACTTCCTGCCCGAGCTGAGAGCTTAGGGTCATCCTCTTCTTGTCCCAAGGAGGCACGAATTCACCATTTCTACTCGTTAGTTAATGGAGACCTGTTGAAACAGGAGGAGATGTGAATTTTCTTTAAGGTCCTCCCTGGATTTCCATAGTCCGTGCCACATTGCTCTGGAAAGTGGGGGTTCCACCCGCTCTGACCCAGAGCAAGAAACACGTGCAGCGCTGGTAACCCCAGGCAGTCAGAGAATCTCCAGGTGTCTTCCTCTCTGACCTTTACTGAATGTTTTAAAAACAAAGTTCCCTGCGTATTTACACTGAGCTTCGGAGGCACGTGAGAATTTGCAGGGGGCAGAGCCCACGTGGCCTGTGTCTGCTGTTTTTTTTTTTTTTTCAGTCAAGGACTTCCACCATCTTTATTTTCTGAGACAATACTATCCAAAATTCCCCAGGCACAAAATTATATCATGTTTGGATTCCGTAAATGTTAGCCAAATTCTATAAGTGAGAGAGTTTAGGGCAAACATCTCTCCTTTGCTTTGACTTGTAATGTGTAGGGGTGTCTAGGTTGATTAGCTAAGATCTGGTCATAGCTGCAGTGCAAATTGGGCTCAGGTGGAGATACAAAGGGTTAGGTGCAACTCTAGTCAATCTGAAAATACATGAGGCTGAGGTTCAAATGGTAGATCAGCTTATCTACCAACAGCAATCTTGGGCCAGTGAGTTTATTCGACTTAAGAATTATCAGGTCGGGCTTCCCTGGTGGCGCAGTGGTTGAGAGTCCGCCTGCTGATGCAGGGGACACAGGGGTCTAGCAAATTGAATATTTCGGAGTCACCCTTCTGGAGCTGCTGGAAGTCTTGCTAAACTTATGGCCCCCATGTCGTGCCTTCGTAGAGTATGCTGAATGAAGTACATTTCTCTAAAGCTCAGGTTTTTTGGATCTGCTTATGAAAATATTATAAAGCTCATTTGTAAAAATGGAAGAAAAATTGAGAAAGTAAAGAAAATAAATATCATCTATAGTCCTTACTGCACAGAAATAATAACTGCTCTAAAGTTTTAATTTTTTTTTTTTTAATGGCTGCATTGGGTCTTCGTTGCTGCGCGCAGGCTTTTTCTCTAGTTGGGGTGAGCGGGGGCTACTCTTCGTTGTTGCCGAGCGCGAGCTTCTCATTGCGGTGGCTTCTCTTGTTGCAGAGCACGGACTCTAGGAGTGTGGGCTTCAGTAGTTGTGGCTCGCAGGCTCTCGAGCGCAGGCTCAGTAGTGGCGCAGGGGCTTATTTGCTCCACGGCATGTGGGATCTTCCCGGACCAGGGCTCGAACCCGTGTCCCCTGCATTGGCAGGCGGATTCTCAACCACTATGCCACCAGTAATTTTAATTTTTTTGGTACACGCACACAGACACACACACACACAAGGTTTTAGCATGCTGCATCTTGCTTTTCTCATTTAATATTTTATATTTCATGAATTCTTTCCTGTTTATTAAGTTTTTAATGTAATAAACACACCTAAATTTTATTACTTAAAAAAATTTTATTGGAATATAGTTGACTTACAATGTTGTGTTAGTTTCAGGTGTACAGCAAAGTGATTGTTATATATATATACATATCTACTCTTTTTTAGATTCCTTTCGCATGTGGGCCACTACAGAGTACTGAGTAGAGTTCCCTGGGCAGTACAGCAGGTCCTTATTAGTTATCTATTTCACGTATAGTCGTGTGTATATGTCAGTCCCAATCTCCCAATTTATCCCTCCCGTGGTAACCATAAGGTTGTTTTCTACATCGACGACTCTACTTCTGTTTTGTAAATGAGTTCATTTGTGCCCTTTTTTTAGATATAAGCGATGTAAGCGATGTCACGTGATATTTGTCCTTCTGTGTCTGGCATTAAAGCATTTTTTAAACTACGACTTCAGTGTCTTCATACGAGGTACACAAGCAGGTCTTTCCTCGGCGGTTTCGGCCTCGCAGGCTCAGCATCACCCGGAATATTAATTTTCACTGGTGATGTAACAGGAGTAGGTGGGTTGGCGGAGGATGAAGTGTCAGCAGAACCCAAACAAAAAGCTGAGTGTGTTTTAATGCATCATTTAATAAACCATTTCTCACACTAACGAGCTTCTTTCCCCCTGATGCAGGAGTAGAATAAAAATCCTAGTTAATTTAGATCTTTCCTGAGGTTTGAGGATGGTAGGGTGGTTTGAGAGCACCTGGGTGGGAAGGAAGCAAGACCCCAACAATGTTGCTTTAACTGCCGCTGTAAATCCGCAGACCCTCCCAGCTTCAGTGCCTTGTGGCCTGGTGACAGCAGATGGGAAAACTCAGACGGGGAGCCGCCCCCGAGGTGCCGCCTTCACCGCTCCTGCTGAGACGAATCCAGTTCCTGCTTGAAGACCGCGGGCTACACGCATTCCTTTTACAAGTACGAATCAGAACGGGGCAGGTCGTAACTGAAAGAAAATAAACCTGCAATAATTCGCGACACGTGAACACCCAGAAGTCCGGAGGGACCACAAGGCAGGCAGAGGTCAGCATTCTGGGTCGCGGAGGCTACATGCTCTGGGGACGCCACCCTGACCTGCTGGGAGGCTCCTTTTGGGGGGGGTGGCTTTTGTGGGGTCCCCTCCTGGCACTGAGTTGATTCTGTCCCAGGCTTCTAGCGGGCGGGGGCTGTGTCTGTGTGATCACTGTGCACAGTCCCTGGACAAAACCACTTACACTGTCACTAATGAAGGTTTTAATCTAATTTATTTCCTGACGAGGCAACGCGTTCACCCGGTTTGAAATCCAAAAGGTGCCCAATAACATCCGATTAAAAAGCCTTCTTCCCATCCTGTACCCCAGCCACCCAGAGTCGCAGTTTCTTATGGGTCCTTCAGTAGATATTTTATGCATTTATAAGCATATGCATACATTTTTAAATTTTTCTCTTTTTTAATCAAATAGCGCATTCTAGAGACACTCTACTTTGTTCATGGAACATCATCTCGAAATCATCTTCAAGTCAGTTCACAAAGAGCTTCCTGGTTCCATTTTATGGCTGCATGGCATCCCCTTGTTTGAGCCATAACTTAGTTACCAAATCCCTCATTAATTGACATTTGGGTTGTTTTGCTACCACAAACGAATCGCCAATGAATAATGGTGGAATATGTCACTTTGTACGTCTGAAGGAATCATACGTGCTTTTGAATCTCACTAAATAGATTAGAAAACTTGAAAGGAATGAGCTGGATGGAGGCAAACGTAGTTTCGTGACGACGGGAGCAGGAAGCCAGCGGGTTAGACCTCCTTCTACCGCAAACACAAGGGGCCTGTCCAGCTGAGTATCTGGCAGGTAGCTGCTGCCTGGGAGGGAGGCTGACCTAAGTGCTGTCTGCTCTCTCGCTGAGCACCTTCAGCAGGTCGAGAGCGGCTGGCTGTAAGTACCTGCATCTCCAAGACTTCCTCTTCCATGCTTCCCCTCACCCAGTCCCATTTTCTCGTATTTTTACTTTATTTATTTATTATTTATTTATTTATTTGGGGGCGCTGTGCCCCGCGGCTTGCGGCATCTTAGTTCCCCGGCCAGGGACTGAACCCAGGCCACCGCACTGAAAGCACTGAGTCCTAACCACTGGACTGCCAGGGAAGTCCATCTTGTATTTTTATTTTATTTTATTTTATTTTATTTATTTATTTTTTTGCGATACACGGGCCTCTCGCTGTTGTGGCCTCTCCCGTTGTGGAGCACAGGCTCCGGATATGCAGGCCCAGCAGCCATGGCTCACGGGCCCAGCCGCTCCGCGGCATGTGGGATCTTCCCGGACCAGGGCACGAATCCGTGTCCCCTGCATCGGCAGGCGGACTCAACGACTGCGCCACCAGGGAAGCCCCATCTTGTATTTTTAAAGAACCGAGACTAGGCATCAGAGAATCCAAACATGGAGGTCAGAGTCTATCAGTCCTCTGTCTTTAGCTGCAAAAACAAACAAACAAAACACCCCAAAACCTAAAAGCCAAAAAAACCCTGAAACAAACAAAAAGAAAACCTGGAGCGTCCTGCTGCCTTTTGGTTCCAGCTCCTTCTTTGCCCTCCTCCCTCTCTCCCCACCCGCCTCCTGACCCCTCTTCCTTTTCTCCCGTCAGCACCCAGTAGCCAGCCTGAACCACGTGCCTGCGGTGTCAGGCCCAGCATCCCTGCCCTCGGGGCTCTTCCCACCTATAGGGGTGGACATGGCTGTGGATGGGGGTGGGGAGTGGAGGCCCCCAGGGAGGCGGGCGAGAGGGTGAAGAGGAGATCAGGGCAGCATGGAGGTCGGGACAGCAGGCACCGTTCCCTCCAGGAGGAGGGGGGGCCAGGGGCTGCCCCCAGCCACAAGGAGCACAGAGGCGGTGCAGGGACGGAGCGGACGAGGGGAAGGTGAGTGGGGACAAGATTGTAGGTCTTGAGGGTGTGAGGGGTCAGAAGATGTGTGAGCAGCCTTCAGCAACCAGCACCCTGATTCGTCAGCATCCGTCAACGTCAAGGCGAGACCCTCCATCAGCAAAAGTATTAGGACTCGCTGAAGGCTCAGATGATGGTTAGCATTTTTTAGGAGTAAAAAAAAATTTTTTTTTTCGGTACGCGGGCCTCTCACTGTTGTGGCCTCTCCCGTTGCGGAGCACAGGCTCCGGACGCGCAGGCTCAGCGGCCATGGCTCACGGGCCCAGCCGCTCCGCGGCATGTGGGATCCTCCCGGACCGGGGCACAAACCCGCGTCCCCTGCATCGACAGACGGACTCTCAACCACTGCGCCACCAGGGAAGCCCTATATTGTTTCTTTTGTGAAGAAATTGTTTACACTTTTTGCTCATTTTTCTGTGAAGGCATTAGTGGGTTTTTATTTGTTTCATTTTGGTTTGTTTTTATTTCAGTTTGTGTAGTAGATTTATGAGTATATTAAACTTCTGTCATATGTATTGCAAATAGTTTTCAATTTCTGGTTTGCCTTTTAATTTTGCTTATTATATCTTTGAAATACAGTCACTTAAAATTTTATGAGGTCAAAATTGATCAGTATTTTATTCCATTTTTCCCTTTCCATAAATTTTATGTCTAGAAAATCTTATCCTATCCTCAGAGTGTATAAATAATCATATATTTTTCTAGCTCTTGTTAATGCTTTCACTTTAAATTCTTCAATGAATTTGGGGTTTATTTTGCTGTACGAGAAGAGGTAAGAAAAATTTTTCCCCAAATAATTGACCATTTAAAAAATTATTATTTGTCACACACTCCATCTCGTCCTCATTGATCTGTGATTTAAAAAATAAATATAATAGGGGCTTCCCTGGTGGCACAGTGGTTAAGAATCCGCCTGCCAATGCAGGGACACGGGTTTGAGCCCTGGTCCGGGAAGATCCCACATGCCGCGGAGCAACTAAGCCCGTGAGCCACAACTACTGAGTCTGTGCTCTAGAGCCCGCGAGCCACAACTACTGAGCCCACGTGCCACAGCTACTGAAGCCCACGCGCCTAGAGCCCGTGCTCTGCAACAAGAGAAGCCACCGCGATGAGAAGCCCGCGCACCGCAACAAAGACCCAACGCAGCCAAAACTAAAATAAATTTAAAAAAATAAATATAATACACTAATGTCTTAAATATTTGAGGGCCCATTTTACAACCATTTTTTCCTGTTCCAGTGATCTATGTATTTATTCTCATGTCATCACCACAGTGTTTTAATTAATTTGTCTTTAAATTGATTTTAATTAGGCAACTCCTCCTTCACTTTTCTTCTCTGCCAAAATTTCCTGCCTATTCTCAACTGTCTATTTTCTCAGGTAAATGTTAAAATAATTTTGTCAAGTGTTAAAGAATGGTATTGTATTTGAATTTCATACTCCTATGCCTTAATGGAAATACAGTCTTTCTCTATGAAATTTCTCTTCACGGGTGCGTTTCTTTTTCTTTTTTCACTTTTTGTAATTTTATTCTTAAGGGCCTGGTGAAAGCCTTTCGGGACTTATTTTTGAACCCTGACCACACTGATTCCATGTGGACCCTCCTGAAGTTTTCAGTCCTCATCCATTCACAGATAATGTCCTCTCTCAGCAGTAATGTCATTTCTCGTCTTTCATTTCTACTGATAATGAATAGTTGAAAATTTCCGACTTCCAAAACAAAGTTTCCAAGGGCTGTTGGGTAACTGATTACAGTGCTGAGGTTTGGAGGTCTGTTCACGGTGGTGTGAATCAATCGCTTGTGAAAATTTCCCTCAAAAGCACACGCAGAAGGGACCAATTTGGCCAGCTCCATGGCTGGCGTGGGAGACAGAAAACAAGCCTGCAGTGAATCTAAGAGCGGCCAACAGGTTCTGTCCACATGTGACAGGTGGATGGCTGAATGGTGAGGACACTAAACAGAGTTTAATGGGGAAGCCCCAGAAGGTTTCTGAGGTCAGAGAGAGGCCACATGTTTTGGGATGCCACGGTGTGGTCAGCTGGTGAGTGTGGGGCACGAGATCCCTAACACTCTCCGCTCACTGACGAATTCCTGTTGTTTTTCTTGTTTTGGTCCGATTCCTTATTTAAGAATGATCCCCAGGTATATGATTTTGAAAACAGAGAAATTCCAGCGGTATACTTTTCTTTTTTTTAAATATATTTTTCCTTATTAGTCATCCATTTTATACACATCAGTGTATCCATGCCAATCCCAATCTCCCAGTTCATCCCACCACCACCAAACCAAGCCGCTTTCTCCGCTTGGTTCGGGTGCATTTCTAATTCGAATCCAACACAAGGATGCCCCCGAAAGTCGCTGGCGGATGACACGGGAACATTAGCGGCAAATGACAGCTCTCTCGGTGACTCATATCGAACAGAACCTATTTCCTTGTCAGAACCATTAGAAAGGGAAAAACATATCGTACATGTATGTTACAGAGTGGAAGTGGCTTTGATGTAAATACAATGCCACACCCCGTGTGTGCCTGCATTTCCAAGGTAACCAGCGGAGCTCCCCACCTCAGGGTTGGGGGGCTCTGTCGGTGTGAACACAGCCACCCCCCCCTTGTGCTTTGTCTCCTCCCCCATCCTGTGGGTTGATGTGTCATCAAAGGAGTGATTTCCTCTGCTGAGTCATGGTCAGAGCCCAGATCTTAAAAATAACGGACGGTGCTCGAGTTCATGAAACATGCTATCTTAACTCTCCCGTGAGAGTGTGAATTAATTATAAACGTAGAGCTAGAGTGCTTTATTCAGGCGTGAGAGCTTTAAGTTAAAATGACTGCAATGTAGGATGTCTTTCTTGTACAAAAAAAAGCAGTGTTTATAACTTCAAAAGCACTGCCTTGGAGTCTTACTGGTCTGGGAGGACTCAGAGTCTGTGGCTTCCACAGAGCCCTTGATTTCTCACTGGGTCACAATCCAGCGGGTGGGCGGGGGCGGGGACTCTGCTCCATGAAGCCACTCAGGGATCTCAGCCCTTGTAGGCGCCCCACGCTCCTTTAGGTTCTGGGACTCCCCTCCTTTCAGCCGGCAGAGGGGGAAAGGAAAGGAGGCTCCCACAGGGGAGGTTTTCATCAGCCAGGCCTGGAGGTAATGCTTCCAAGGGCCAGAATTTGGTTGCCGGATCACGTTAACCGCAAAGGAGATAAAAAATGCGGTCTGGTTGTGTGCCCCAGGAGGAAGAGCTTCGCTGCAGGACGCATTCATTCATTCATTCGTTCATTCACGCATGGACACGTGTTGAATAGCTGTGACGTGCCAGATGGTGTCTGCAGCTAAGGGGACGCAGCCCACGGGACTGCAGGGGAGTCGGCCTTAGGGGGACTGTACCCTCGGTTCTGAGTTCTCACCTAGTAGCCTTGTGACTGGAGCCGTTTGAGCCGCTGGGTGGGCGTGAACAGAGCTTGCAGTGCTGTTGTGAGGACTGCGGGATGCCACGTGCAAAGCCCCCATCACGCTTTCCATACATGGAGGAAATGACCTGCAATGTGTCGATCACGTAACGTGTCTTCAAGATTCGTCGTGAAAGAAAGATTTGTGTTTCTCTTCCTGTGAAGTCACAGAATTCATACAATATACACTTTCCTCTCATATCTTAAAAGAGTGGATTTGTACTTCTAGCAATACTTCCAATGTTTACAGATTAAAAGCCTGGCTTTACTTTCCACCCAAACATTTGTCCAAAACAGACAAACAAACAAAACTCCTTAATCCTTCAACCAAAGGAGTTTACGGGTTTTATTATGGCTCATTTGTACTATTCCTATGGAGGAAAGAAAAGATTCATTTAAGCCCCGAGGAGTCAGTATAATTAGTGGGAGTGTTGGTGAAGGACAGGTCACAGGTTTGCCAAATAACCTAGAACTTGAGGGACAAAGGGCAGTCAGCCTCCTACTGTAGTGCTCACATTGGCCACTAGATGGCAGCATCTCACAGGACTATGTGAACTCGCCCCCACCCCACCCCCCGCCCCGACTGGCTCCTTGGTCTTGGACTTGAAGCCCTGACTTCAAAATAAGGAAAGCTGAAAGGAGCAGTAAAAAATGTCAACATCTTTTTGTTCTTAATATTGTGAAAAGAAATAGTCTCCAAACGCTCTCAAAGAGTTCTCCTGTGACATTTTATATCCGTGCTTTATACCTGGAGGCCAACAGGAATAGCGCAGCTGCTGTATTTTACAAATGCTGTGTGTGTATACACGCACCTCGTGGAGGACTCTGAGCCACTTCCCAAGGGCCCTCTGAGTCTGACCTCTGTTCTTGACTTCCATGCACACGTGGGAGCTGGTCTCCTCCAGGGCTGCTGATAGGAAGCCTCATTTTTTCCTAGAGACACAGAACAGAATAAAGAGACATCCGGAGACTCTGGAAGCCACTGGGGAATGTCTGGCAGTTTTTATCCTTGTGGTGATTGTAAGACTGTTTAGCCTGGAACGGAAGCCAGGGAATGTTTTCTTGCTGTTTAGTGTCTGCGTGGGTTTTCCAGAGAACTGAGTATTGAGTGGGAATCCAGGAGACTGGGAAGGCGATGATGCCTGAGACGAAAACGTCCCTGACGATGATGCAATCACAGAAGCTGTCATTTATCGAGACATCACTATACGGTAGTCAGGCGCTGTCCTCAGGGCTTCACGTCTATGGTTTCATTTACTCCTCATGTGAGCCACCTACGGAAGAAAGGTACTCTTATTGTAAATTTACAGCTGAGGAAACAGGCAAAGAAAGGTAACGTGTTCCAGGCCGCACAGCTAGTGCAGATGCAGGCCTTGAATATGGGTTTATCTGACTCCAAAGCCGGTTAACAACAAACAAACCCTTGTTTGCCTTCTATGTCACACCCGATTCCCCTGTTAAACACTAGGCTTTGTCTGGACGTCCGCATCCCTATGAACTGCCTACCGCCCTCCACCCCCCCATAAAACTGAATTTCTGTATTCACCCAAGAATCCGGCTAATGTTTTAAAAAATCTTCATCCACAGCCTGAAGGAAGAGAAACAATGAAATTGGGGGCGTCTTCCCCGCCTGCGGTGGAGACCCTGGCCTGGGATTAGACTCCACATCACGGTTCTCAGGCCCAACCGCTTAACCCTTCCAGGGCCTCCTGGTCTCCAGGCGGCCAAGACCTAGCAGGACAGTGAACAGGTTGCCGGGTGATCAGGGCACCTCTCACCCCAACCTCGTCTCTGCCAGCCTCCTGACGTTTCCCCTGCTGCAATGACACTGAGTTTGCCGTGTCCCCTCTGACCTTCATGGAAAGTCTCTGAGTTTGTAATGACCCATTTGTACTGGTGTTTGGTTGTCTCCCTGAGGAGGCTGTTTGGTCCGTCACACCCAGAGGGCCCGAGTCCACAGCAGGTGGTCCAGCGGGACTGGGTAAACTGACAGGAAGCGTATTTCATTTTTTTTTGCGGTACGCGGGCCCCTCACCGTTGTGGCCTCTCCCGTTGCGGAGCACAGGCTCCGGACGCACAGGCTCAGCGGCCATGGCTCACGGGCCCAGCTGCTCCGCGGCATGTGGGATCTTCCCGGACGGGGGAACGAACCCGCGTCCCCTGCATCGGCAGGCGGACTCTCAACCACTGCACCACCAGGGAAGCCCCATGGAAGCATATTTTCTGAATAAAAATAAAGTGACATGATTGAGGAAAACTTTCTCCCCTGACTTGTGCATTTTTTTATATGAAGTCATGTAATGCTAAAAATATTCCATCACATTTTTTTATTACTCATAGGAAATCAGCATAATCAAGGATGTTTGAATCACTGAAATCAGGACTGTGGGCAAGCCAGGGCTGCTGTCCGAAGGGCGGCCGCCCAGCTGGGAAGTCGGGCCTTTGACCAGGTCAGCAAAGAGGGGTTTGGCCGACCGCTCTGCTTTTCCTCAGGTAGAATGATTTCCACAGAGCTTTCAGCATCTACCTTCTCCCCTAAGTTCTCAGTTTAAACTTTTCCACTAAATCTCTGCTTTAATGAGAAGCAGCTTTTGGTGTTTCAGCAATAGTTCTGGGGCCTCTCTCACTGCTGTCAGGTTTGCGGGTTTTATTTTTGTGTGTGTAATTGGAAAATTCCCCCGTGAGCCTGGGGAAAAGCATCAGTGTGGCTACAAAAATGGGCTCCGGGTCCCACCGATCGGATCGGGGGAGCTTTTGCGTGCGAAGCCCATCGGGGAGGTGAGGGTCAGGCTGGTAATTTTGCTGTTGCTCTGGTTGGACATTGGTCTTTGTTCTGGGGAAGATGAGGACGCAGCGAGCATCGTGGCTCGTAAAACACATTGACGGCGCCCGCGGTGGCAGGGCCTGTTGGCGGCTGGGATTTGGGGGAACAGAAGTGGCTCTGGGCCGTGCCCGAGGGCCACCCCTGCAAGTCCCCATGGGGCCCCTCCATGCAAACGCCACCTCTTGGAATTTTCTTCTTCCACATCTCCTTACCCCTACTCCCTCTGTCTCCTTTATCTTCCTTTCTTCTCCAAAGAAAAGAAGAAACCAACTCTAAGTGGGTTCTTGCTCTTTTTTTTAACATGGATGAAGACAAAATTCTTTTTTTTTTAATGAATGAATGAATTATTTTATTTTTGTCTGTGTGGGGTCTTCGTTGCTGTGCTCAGGCTTTCTCTAGTTGCGGTTGCGTGGGCTTCTCATTGCAGTGGCTTCTCTTGTTGCGGAGCACGGGCTCTAGGAGTGCGGCTTCAGTAGTTGTGGTGCGTGGGCTCAGTAGCTGTGGCTCACAGGCTCTAGAGCACAGGCTCAGTAGTTGTGGCGCACAGGCTTAGTTGCTCCGCAGCATGTGGGATCTTCCCGGAGCAGGGCTCGAACCCGTGTCCCCTGCATTGGCAGGTGGATTCTTTTTTTTTTTTTTTTAAATAAATTCATTTATTTATTTGTGGTTGTGTTGGGTCTTCGTTTCTGTGCGAGGGCTTTCTCTAGTTGCAACGAGCGGGGGCCACTCTTCATCGCGGTGCGTGGTCCTCTCACTGTCGCGGCCTCTCTTGTTCCGGAGCACAGGCTCCAGACGCGCAGGCTCAGTTGTTGTGGCTCATGGGCCTAGTTGCTCCAGGGCATGTGGGATCCTCCCAGACCAGGGCTCGAACCCGTGTCCCCTGCGTTGGCAGGCAGACTCTCAACCACTGCAGGCGGATTCTTAACCATTGCGCCACCAGGGAAGTCCAAGACAAAATTCTTTTACTAATTATTTTTAAATTTTATATGGCAATATAGTTGATTTACAATGTTGTGCTAGTTTCAGGCGTATAGCAAGGTGATTCAGTTATACATATATCTATTCTTTTTCAAATTCTTCTCTCATTTAGGTTATTACAGAATATTGAGTAGAGCCCCCTGTGCTATACAGTAGGTCCTTGTTGGTCATCTATTTTACATGTAGTAGTGTGTATATGTTAATCCCAAACTCTCAATTTATCCCTCCCCCCATCTTTCCCCTTTGGTAACCAAAAGTTTGTTTTCTATGTCTGTGAGTCTGTTTCTGTTTTGTAAATAAGTTCATTTGTATCATTTTTTCTTTAGATTCCACATGTCAGTGATATCACATGATATGTGTCTTTCTCTGGCTGGTTTACTGCACTTAATAGGATAATCTCTAGGTCCATCCATGTTGCTGTGAGTCTCTTTTTTTGTCCACCATAAACACATCTCTCTTCTCCACGATCCTCACTATTTATTTTGGAAAATTCTCCAAAGGAAATTCATTTCACATTTTAGTGTTTCTGTTACCGAGGGCCGTGTGGGATGTGCAGAAGCCCCGTGCACTGATAAATACGTGAGAGAGATTCCCTTATGAAGCAAGGCAAGCACTTCAGTTTCTGCCAGCAGCTTCCCCTCCTGCACATCCCTACTTCATGGTAAAGTGACTCTCTGTCGCCAGAGGCCCCCCCCCAACCCCAGCGTCCCCTTAGGGAAACTGCCCTCCTGCCACTGGGTGTGGGACTCACTTTATCACCCTCCAGTTCTCACGTCTCTGATTTCACCAAATCTTTGGGGCTCGTGTTTAATAGGCCTGTGTTTGCATAAGTCCACGCCTATAAACCGTTCACTTGGGGACCTGAAGCTGATGTTTTTTATGACCCAAAGGGCAGTAAAAGCCGCCTCCACGTAGGGCAGCCAAAGGTTCTGGGACTGAGTTGTGAAAGCTCTTGTTAGAGCCATCCCTGTCCTGAGGTTCTGCACGCCTCCTGCAGCCTATAATTTCGCTAGTAAGAATGGGACTAAAAAACAAGCGGGCTCCACCCGAGATAACCTCAGCATCTCAAGTTCACCTGCAGTTTGAGAAAGAATCCTAGTTCGGGCATCCTGGGCGGGGCAGGAATGAAGGATGGGATGGATGTAATCAGTTCTACCCAAATGTGTCTTTTGCTGTATAATCCGTTTATTAACAGCTCTGATGTGTTCCTGTATTTGTTGTTGTTGTTGTTGTTGTTTTTTTTTTTTTTTTTTTTGTGGTACGCGGGCCTCTCACTGTTGTGGCCTCTCCTGTTGTGGATCACAGGCTCCGGACGCGCAGGCTCAGCGGCCATGGCTCACGGGCCCAGCTGCTCCGCGGCATGTAGGATCCTCCCGGGTCAGGGCATGAACCCGTGTCCCCTGCATCGGCAGGCGGACTCTCAACCACTGCGCCACCAGGGAAGCCCTCTGTATTTGTTTCTTACTACATTCTTCTAGAGCGAGGTTACCAAACCACGGCCCATGGGCCAGATTTGGCCCCACTGCTCGTTTCTGTCTGGCCCTCACACTGAGGGTGGATTTACGTGTTTAAATGGTTGAAAAGGATCAAGAGGATAATATTTTGTGACGTGAAAATTGTGTGAAATTCACATTTTCATGTCCGCAGATAGAGTTTTATTGGAACAGGTCACACTTCCCCATCCACGTGGGTCCAGGCTCCACTGGGGCTGCCCTGGGGAGCGGGGTCATTGCCTGTGAAACCTAAAATAGTCACTCACTGGCTCTTGGCAGAAAACGTTTGCAGATCCCTGCTCTAGAAAAACAAAAGGATGCCTCTCTGTTCACAAGTAATTTCTGCAAGTCCCCAAGGCTTGAGGATTCCTTCGTGTTCAGGAGAGCTGCTTCCATGGTCCCTTCTGAGCTGGTCTGGTCTAATTTTCCTCCAAGGGGCTTTCAAATTGGGTGATTCTTGAAGAATTCTGCTCAGTGAATATTTTTGCCTAAATGTTACCTTTTGATGGGCGCACACTCTTCACTGGAGGAAGCTGTCATTCACTGCTTCTCCTTCCCGGCTGTCCTTTGAATCACCGGGAGTTTTTATAAATCCCAATGGCCGGGTCTCACCCCAGGCCCACTGAATAGAAGCTGTGACTGTGGGACCCAGGTGATTCCATTGTGAAAGTTCAGTTTACGAAGGGAGAACCTCCCTCTGCTATTTTGAAATTAAAGTTTTAGTTGCCATAGCCGATTCCACTGGGAACGTTATTCCTTTGGACACGTATTTGTTGAATGCCCACAAAATGCTAATTGCTCTGGAATTTGTATGTCAAAAAAGAATGAAACAGCTCTCCGCTTTGTACGATTTAGCCAGAAGCATCATCAACACGGGACTGCGGGGCCCCCCTTTTCCCAAACAGGCTAGCATCAAAATCGTCATTTCTGGGAACCAGTTAAATATGCAGGATGGAGCATGTAGATACATGGAAATCAAAAACGATTAACAAATACAGTCCTAGCTTTAGAGCCATCCCACGACCATGCTGGAAATGGCGACATTTCTACTAACATTTGGGCCGTTGGGGGGAGGGGGAGGGGCATCAATTTGGTTTCTCTTGAGAAGCAGCAGCATCACAAGGTAGAGCTCACAGGCCCTCCCACATACAAGCTACACACCCTTGACCACGTCCCTTCATTTATCTTGGATTCGTTTTCCTCTTCTGTGAAATGGAGGTAATAGTAATACCTCTGCCACAGGGTTGTTGGAGGGATTAGATGAGATAACGTACATAGACGCTCTCTTATGACTGTGGAGGTCTATTCTGGTTCAAGTCTCTTCCCGGGGGCTCATGCTGCCATGAGACAGACAGAAGTAAACAAGGAAATACAAACGGAGGCCCAGGGTGGGAAGTGCTGCAGAGAAAAACTAGGCAGGATGGGGGGAGGAGTGCTTGCGGGGGGTGAAGATGTTTCAGATGGGATGTTCAGAAAAGACTCACCAGGAGACCGGGTAACTATTCGCTATCATTACGGTATTGATAGGGAGTGATGAGCCCCCTGCTATGACCACGGGGAAGGTCTGGGAGAAGAAAAAAATGCACCCAGACCTTTTGTCTATTTCCTTCCTCGACTCCAAGACTGTTGAGCCACTAACACGGACAGGGTGGAACTCTGGGATATCTGCAGATGACTCGTGTCCTAATAAGAGACCCTGGCGTGGGTAAAATAACTCCCCACTTCTCCGAAGCTGCATGATGCCTGGGTCAGCCTTAGACACAGACAGCAGCCTTCGTGGGTGACGCCGAAAGGCTAATTGCCTCTGAACCAACTTGCAGTCGATAAGATTCGAGGTCTCTTAAAACTTCTAGAAGATGGGTCAAGGACACGAAAATTCATTGGATTGACTCATAAACGTGCAGGAAAAAATCTCATCTCCACTAGTGACCCGGGGAAGACAGATTAGACTAAGAAAATATTTTTTACCTATCAGATCAGGAAACTGGCTGATGGGAGTATGACCTGATGCCTCCTTTTTGGGGGGCAATTTGTCAGTATCTCTCAAACTTTAGTAGGCATGGACATTTAAACCCAGAAATTCCACTTTGGGGAATCTATTCTCCGGAGATAATCACGCACAAGTATACAAGAATACATGTATAAAGGTATGGATTTATCATAAGAGTGAAAAGTTATATTTCTATAGACAACCGATACATATACATCACAGGCACTTGGTACACGTGTGTTAAATGAGCAAATGAGTGTGTGTATAAGCGGGATATGATGAGACACAAGCAGGAGAGGAGGAATCCGTGGTGCGTGAAAAGTGCCCTGGGAACCACATTAATACAGAAATACACAGCTGCTCTGTCATGGAAAGGTCTGGAAAGCTGCTAACAGGCCTGCACAAATCTATTGGGTCAACCACCACACAGAGCACTTAATAATACATAACAAATAAATAGTAATAGATTTTCTTCATACGCTGCAGAGCGGGGTTCAAGGGGGTGGGGAGGGGAGATTTTCCCTTTTCCTCTTATACTTTTCAGTATGCGTAGAAATGCTTCCAATTTTCACAGGCTACTTAGGGCAGTCTTTACAATTAAACTAATTCAATATTGGTAAAAGCCTTTTAGAAATACAAGCATCTTTTAACCGGACAAAAGTGTCGCATTCCTCCTTAGCTAAGCAGCTCCCATTTCCTAACTATTGTAACTAATGGGATGTGGGAGACACCTGCGTTGGTTACGTCATTCAAGCTTGCCAGGTAGGGCAGTGGAAGCTTCTAGAAGCTGAGTAACTTTGCTGCATGTTGAAAGACTTGTCTGGTTTCAAAGACCATGAGCCCTGTTGTTTCGGGGCAGAGGAGGTCAGAGCCCTGTGGACACAGCCCAGAAATGGGGACTCTGAGACCACACCAGGGGACCCTCAGTCACCCAAGAACAATACTGGAGACAAGGACATAGCGACAAACTTCTCCTTTCTCACATTTTGCCTGGGGTCAATCTAAGTGCAGTTAAAAATTAAGATACTGCTCTAGAAACTTTGGAATCGATTTGAATCCCTACCGGGCCAAAGTTCAGCCCCTGAGCCACAGTGACCAGACAGGCCCGTGAAGGCCAGTACTCATTTGCTGTAACACTGTTTTCTAGAAAATCGACCTTTATCTTCCTCAAGGTCCTGCGTATAAGATTCCGGGGAAATATCTGTAGAATCGAGTGGAAGGGCTTGGTCGGTCACTCCAAGAAACCCACAGTCCCTCCTTTCAGATGACTGGCACCTCGCAACCTAGGGGCCCCTTTGTGGTTCCAGCTTGGGTCAGAAAGCAAAGCCGGGGGCACGGATGACATGTACCAGCCCTCAGAGGGAGCAGGTCTGTTGCCTCTGGGTGTTCTCTTTCCAGATTTTCCAGTTCCGCTTCTATTACACCGCCGTGTCTCTTACCCATGGAATCCAGGCCGAAGCTCTAAAGATGTCGGGCCTCTCCGTGGCCTGGCTGCAGACCAGCCTCCCAGCCTCTTGAGCCATCCGTCACTCACTCTGACCGCCACCTGCTTTCTGCAAACGCGCTGCAGGCTCTGCCCCGCTCTCCGCTCCCTCCCACCCTCGGTCCAGCCCAGGCCGGCAGGGGCTCTCCTTGACCTTGCCCTGCCCAGCGCCCGGCGGTGCTGCTCACCCTGCCCCAGGTCCCCAGTTCATTTCCTTCCGAGCCGTCCCGTGGTCAGTACTGATCTTGAAAGAATGAGGCTTCAGGGCCCGGTCTCAGTCACCTCTGTCTCCCTAGAGACTGGCAGAGGCACCCGATGAACATTCATTGCATCTTTAATGAATACACTTGTTTCAGGCTACTGCAAATTCTATCTGGTTCCACAAGAAAGGGGAGTCAAAGATACTCAAATCAACACAGACATCAAACGTAATTGAGAACGAGGGGACTTTTCCCTCCTATACGCACCCTGCACAGCCCTCCCCCGCCCCGAGGTGTTAGCTCACCGTGCCAAGCAGCACACTGACTGCAGTTCCTGTGGGCAGGTCTCTTTACACAGTCCTTACACACCAGCCTCCAAACCGTACTCCTCGTTCCCTTTCATGGAGCCACACACTACGTTTATTGAGCAGCTGTCATCCTTTCCCTCAGACTGCGACAATTTCTCCTTTCCCTGTAACGCTGGGCATCACACACGGGTTCACCCGAGTGTGTTTCCTACTGACCCCTCTTACACACGTGTCCATCTTGTCTCAAGGAGACGGTCGAATTCAGGTGTGGGGAGGGCTTATGTTTTTCTTCTGTGACTCTCCTCTCGCCGCCCGGGACCCAGTACAGTGACGTTGCCAAATAAGCAACTGATGATTGAGCTATGGATGGACGGACATCTCGTGTACCAGCCGGTCACACCGTCAGCAGGAGAGCATGTTTGTTTCAACTTTCACTGAAGTCGTGCTTTGACAATGTGTCATTTGTTAATGTGTCAGACGAAGCCAGGGGGCACATTCCTCAAAGGTAGAACAGTCCTCGGCATTCCAGAGGAGGCTGGGTGAGTAAGATGGTCCCTGACTGCAAGGAGGTGTGGGAGACGAGAAAAAGGAAACGCGAACTAACTTTATATATATGTATTTATACAAGCATATATATAATAATACATATATTAAGATAGCATATAATAAGATAATGGAACTTTGTGGCAGAAAGTATAATAAGGAGCTAGACTAGGTGTTGGCAAACTTTGTCTATAAAAGGCCAGACGGTAAATGCATGAGGTTTTGCCAGCCACGTGGTCTCTGCTGCAACCACTCAAGGCTGGGGCAGCCAGCAGGCAGCAGGCGGTACTTGGGCCCCCAGGAGGTTGTTGTCAACCCCTGATAGAGGACTTCAGTAAATGTCTTTGGATGAGGGGAAGGCAGCCAGGACAGGAGGGCAGGAGGACAGCTCTGAGTGGGGAGGTGGGGCTGACCTGGTCTCGAAGGCATGGTCAGATCTGGATAGCGCATGGCAGGAAAAGGGATCGCTGACGTCCGATGACTGTGATAAGCAACAATCTGCGCCGGATATTCGGGGGAAATGTTGAGAAGGTATCTCGGCAGGAGAAGAATTTGCATTCAGGATGAGAGGGAGGGAGATGAAGACTGAAAGGCGGTGGGAACTTTGAGCTAACCCTGTGGCCAAGAGCTTCCGGAATGTTCCACTGACACAGCAGAGAGGGATGGTCACCTGATCACCTGAAATGAGGCTGTTTCTAGGAACAGTTTTATTGTAAAAATTAAGGCAATTTATCATTCTTCTCTATAAGGTTTATTTTAGTGAAAACAACAAATGTCACGAATTGCCTACCATTGCGTGGAATTAATGCCATAGGGAAATGTGCTCTACTCATCCAGCAGTTGTTTTTGTTAGTTTAAAATGATATTTTATTTTTATTTATGTTTTTCAATTTTTTTAATTGAAGTGTAGTTGATTTATAATATTGTGTTAGTTTTGGGTGTACAGCAAAGTGATTGTCATACATATATCCATTCTTTTTTAGATTCTTTTCCCATTTGGTTATTACAAAATATATTTTTTTATACCATGCTTATGTCTACATTTATTTATTTATTTTTGGCTGTGTTGGGTCTTCGTTGCTGCACGCAGGCTTTCTCTAGTGGTGGCGAGTGGGGGCTACTCTTCGTTGCGGTGCGTGGGCTTCTCATTGCAGTGGCTTCTCTTGTTGCGGAGCATGGGGTCTAGGTGTGCGGGCTTCAGTAGTTGTGGCACGTGGGCTTCAGTAGTTGTAGCTCATGGGCTCTAGAGTCCAGGCTCAATAGTTATGGAGCATGGGCTTAGTTGATCCACGGCATGTGGGATCTTCCCAGACCAGGGATTGAACCCGTGTCCCCTGTATTGGCAGGCGGATTCTTAACCACTGCACCACCGGGGAAGTCTCTATTACAAAATATTGAGTAGAGTTCCCTGTGCTCTACGGTAGATCCTTGTTGTTTATCTATTTTATATGCAGTAGTATATACATGTCGATCCCAATCTCCTAATTTATCCCCCCTCCCACCCCCTTCCTCTTTGGTAACCATAAATTTGTGTTCTATGTCTGTGAGTCTCTTTCTGTCTTGGGAATAAGTTCATTTGTATCTTTTTTTAAGATTCCACATATGAGTAATATCATATGACGTTTATCCTTGTCTGACTTACTTCGCTTATTATGTCAATCTCTAGGTCCATCCACGTTGCTATAGATGGCATGATTTCACTCTTTTTCAAGGCTGAGTAATAGCCCGTTGTACATCCAGCTGTTTTGAGGAGCTTGCCGCAGACCATGGCGGTCCTCTCACCGTAGTCTGAAAAGGATGGGGGTGGCCAAGGAGAAGGAGTGACTCCCGAAGGGCTGACCCTGGAGGGGGTGGCCTGGGTAAAGGTCAGTGTGATGTACCCCCATGGCCGGGTTACACACAGAGGGGTCAGGGTGTGGAGGCCTGGGGACTGATTAGAAGGCGGTTTCCATGGACAGCTGTGACACAGCTGTGACACTGATGGGTGAGAAGTCCCGAGGGTCTTACTGAAGGATGGGAAAGGCAGAAGACAAACATGTTCAGGAGGCAAGGATGCCAGGGCTTGATAAAAAACAGTGAGCAAGTGAGGTGTGCACATGTGCGATAATGCCGCTTCCGATTAAGACAGAAGACTAGTTTTTGTTTTGTTTTTTTGCGGTACGCGGGCCTCTCACTGTTGTGGTCTCTCCCATTGCGGAGCACAGGCTCCGGAAGCGCAGGCTCAGCGGTCATGGCTTACGGGCCCAGCCGCTCCGCGGCATGTGGGATCTTCCCGGACCGGGACACGAACCCGTGTCCCCTGCATCGGCAGGCGGACTCTCAACCACTGCGCCACCAGGGAAGCCCAGACGACTAGTTTTTGCATGGTAAGTTCAGAGATATCGTATTTTATTGGTTCTAAGACGCATGTGTCTTAACATTTTCACATCTGTGGATTCAGGATGCTTCAGACAGTTGGGGCACAACCGAAGTTAGCTGTCAGATTTTGTTCTTTCTTAGTGGTGCACAGAATGGCGAGGCGTCTTACCATGGCATCTTGGATTTGTTGAAATACAGTATTTGTAAGGTTTTAATGACAAATTACTAGCTAATCATCTCTCTGTTCAGGGCCCTCAGTAAGACACTAAAAGCTGCCAGAAGGTGAAAGGTGAGATCAGAAGGGTTTTTTAGGCATCGTTGGGTTATTTTTTGGTCCTTTTCTCAAAAAAGGTCAGTTCCCACTGTCCTGTTAATATAAGGAGGAGACAGACCAAGACCTTTCCCAGGATTTTTCTTTCTTCCTGGAACTAACTGATCAATACAATACAGGTTAGTGTGATCACTTACCTTTTCACTTGCTAGGCAGCAGAAATGACGTTATATACCAAATGTAACTAGGTCGTTATGATTCCGAAATATGAAAGCGGGTTTTTTGCACCCAGACGACTGTCTAGTCAGGGCGGTTTCAGGGCTGCAGCCAGCCATGCAGATGGGTTCATTCAGAGACAGTGAGGTGTACCTCTGAAGTCAGAAGCAGAACGAGATGATTTCACATTGTTTGTTACGATCGCATCTAAGGATGGCTTAATAAGGAGTCTCCAAGTAAACAGTGGGAACAGTACATGGAGCATTTAGAGACGGTTAGAGCTCTTGACGCTTCTTAAAGCAGTTTCAGGATATGGGCAAAGCATTTTGGAAGAGGGAATTCCCTGGAGGTCCAATGGTTAGGGCTCCGGGCTTCGACTGCAAGGGGCACGGGTTCGATCCCTGACAAGGGAACTAAAATCCCACATGTCACGTGGACCAAAAAAAAAAATTTTTTTTTTTGGAAGAAAGTCTTGCCAGTTGAGTTTCATGCTGCTGAAACAGGACATTCCTGAAGACACATCCAACCTCCATGCAGCCCTGAGGCTCCTCCGCACAGAACCAGCGGGTGTCTTTTTCTGAGAGACGTTGCGAGACCCATAGACCCACTCCCATTAATACGGGATCACAGAAATGTATTTCCTATGGGAGAAAGTTAATTTTTAAATAGATCTTTTTTGACTTCTAAATACAGACTAAGAAGCTTCCCTTTATTTTTAAATGTAAAATGCAGATTCCTGAAAGCAACACGACTGAGGGGCTTTGGTCTTCCACGTGTGCTATTTATTTATTTTGCCATCATCTGGCACGTCAGCGGGGCCCCGTAATGCCCCGTGTCACAGAAAAGCAAACACAGTCACGGTACGCTCACGACCAGGCTGAGACCAGACAGCTGACTGGCTACAATTCTATGCCCCCTTTGCTATACAAAACATGACCCTAAATCTTAACCAGTTTGGAATAGAAGGCCCCACAATTATGATATAGTAACAAAGTTCATGTTGTATACAATGTGATTGTTTCAATACTCTGCCCATCCATTTTCATTTTACATGCTATTTATACGTGGCAGTGAAAAGTCAAGTGGAAAATCCACTCTTTGCTATGTTAGGCGCAATATTCATTTACCTGGCATGTTTGCGGGATAAAACTAAATGCAGTGGAACCCTCTTTTATAATCCTGGTGTTTGAAGTTAGAACTACGCTCTCCTGGCGGTGTAATTGTAATCACAGACCTTTTCCATATGTATTTGTGTTTCCCAAAGGCTTGGGTAATGATCTACCTCTGTATATCTGATCAATCATCCCCGATACCCCCTGATTTTTAGCTAGATGGGCCTTTACCAGATATTAGATACTCAACAAGTACCAACCATTTGGAGCAGAAATAAACCTTCTGTTTGGCTGTTACTTATCCAAACGGTCCAGTAGAGATTTTTAGTGAAAGCAGTGAAACATGCCCGCTATATTAGGCAAAACGGCACTAGTAAAAGTGGGTCTGTGTGGCTTGCGTGTCCGGCAGACAGGAACCATCACAAGAGGTCTATGTGCCCTTCTGTCCTTCCTGAGAGGCCTGCAGGGTTATTTTTTGGAGGCTAGATAGAGAAACGCCTACCGCTGTATCATTTCCTTCAGAGCCAGCAGCTTTGATTCTTTTCGGCAAGTGTTTAGAGGAAAGCGTTGATGCTTATTAATCTGTTTCTCGTCTTACAAACATGCGTCGGCGTGATTGGTGGCAAAACCGCCTATCTGACGGGTCTCAATGTAATCTACATGGCAGGACGAGATTGTTACACTGAACAGATCTGTTTGGAGTTGTTATTCTTTGTAATTACCTTCATTAAGTGAAAGCATGTGTCAATCAACTTTGAACTTTAAACATACCAGGAATTTGCAAGAAAAATGCATTTCTATTTCCTAGAGGCACATGTGTGCTTAAAGATGAGCATGTATGTAATAGGTACAGAGACGCTGTATTAGAAACATGTTTCTGTCCTTTTCTGGATATATCATTTCACCCTGGTTTGCACTTGATAACTTTATAAAGAAAGTGCATGACAACTCCAGAGTAGGTTTAATAGATCACTAATTCATGCACTAGTGTGAACGAATCGTTTTAAAATAAAGAACAGTGCTTCCTGAATTTCTGCAATGAAAGAATACATTCACATTAATTTTAACAACTACTGATCCCTAGGGATGTAAATTTGGAAACACACTCACTCTGCTGCTGTCATATTGGAAGGGAACCCTGTGCTATAACTTTCTGGGTTTGATCGGACCTCCCTCGGGCCAGGACTCTGTGGCCAAAGTAGGGAACGTGCCACGAAAGTGTCCTCAACTTTAGCAGGTGGATGGATTCCTCACCTGTGACAGGCGCCCCCCGACAGCCCTGAACTTACCGCCCACCCGCACTGCCGCGTGCTCAGCCCCCGGGGATAACGGGATCGATGAGGTGCCCCAAAGATGGCCCAGGAAGCAAAGAGGGGAAAAGCGGCAGAACTGGTCCGACGCCAGCGTCCAGCCTGCGGCGGGCAGGTTCCTTGTCCGTTTGGTGAGTAGCCAGTTACCTCCAGCAGGGGGTGGTCAGGGATAGAGAGATAGGATGGAGGTGGGGGGGGGGCTGGGTGTGAAGTGTGTGTAGGGGGGCCGAGCGAGCCCTCCACAGCAACCTTCCCCCAGAGGCTAGGAGCCCCGACCCAGGTCCTCCGCCGTGCGGGGGCTTCGGGGACCCTCCGTCCCTACAGGAGACGGAGGGACCGCGTGGCGGCGCCCCCGACCCCTCAGCCCTCACCCCACAGCCCTCCTGATCCCCGGGTGCTAGCGCCACCTGCGCCCGCCCGTCCCCGCCGTCCCTCCTGCCCCTCCCCCACATCTGGGCCGGGCCCCTCCACCCGCCCGACCTTTGCCCTGCGGTTCCCCGCTCCAGTCTTGGGCAAAGCACCTCCTCGGACCCGCTCTGTGCTTCCAGAAGCCGCAGACCCAGCGTGCACCCGGCGGGACCCCTCCCTTCACGGCAGCCTGGGGGACCCTGTAGCCCGGGCATCGCGGATGCTGCGTCTGGGGTCTGGCTCACCTGAGCAGGTAGGCTCTGCTCGTCCTGCCACTCACATCGTACGTGGTCCCAGTTCCTGGAGCAACGCCGGGAACACTGTCTAGTAAACACTTTTTGAATAAAGGAGCATTTCCAGATCCCCAGACTGAGCACGAGAGGGTCAGCTTTGTCAGACCGGCCTTCATTGAGGCTTGTGGTGATGGGCCCCCGGGGGGGAAGGCCTCACCCACCATCTCTGGAAGGAGACCCGGCGGTGACCTCCTGGTGGGCGCCCCGGAGGTGGTGACCATCTCACCTGACTCTTCTTCACGACACGACCTTGCGAGGTGCTCAGAGGAGGCGCTCGTTCCTCAAATCTCTCAGAAGGGCTCTGGGAGGGGGCCTGGCCAAAAAGAATCCTTTTCGACGCTGCTGGTGGGGGTGGACCCTCAGTTCTAGGAGGACCTGTAGGCGGGTGAACTGAAGGAGATCAGAAGCTTCTGGAGAAATTTGAGGAAACCTGACACTGGGGAGCGAACTTGAAAAGCATCTTGGGGGCTGGGGGGGTGAGTGTGGGGACATTTAGTGGGAGAGAGCTTACAAAGCTGTGGGGCTTCCTCTTTAAACCCATCTTTTTTCTTTTTTTTCTTTTTTTTTTTTTTTGTGGTACGCGGGCCTCTCACTGTTGTGGCCTCTCCCATTGCGGAGCACAGGCTCCGGACGCGCAGGCTCAGTGGCCATGGCTCACGGACCCAGCCGCTCCGCGGCATGTGGGATCCTCCCGGACCGGGGCACGAACCCGCATCCCCTGCATCGGCAGGCGGACTCTCAACCACTGCGCCACCAGGGAAGCCCCATTTTATTTTCAATAGCTTTATTTAGATATAATTCACATACACATAATTCACTGATTTAAACTGTACGATTCAGTGGTTTTTAGTGTGTTTGCAGAGCTGTGCAACCGTTACCACGGTCAGATTCAGAGCATACTTTTCACCCCGGAAGCACTGTACCCGCAGGTAGTCACTTTCCACTCCTCCCTGCCTCTGGCAATCTCTAATCTCCTTTCCGTCTCCAGATTTTCCTATTCTGGACATGTCATGTAAATGGGATTCTACAACACGGGGGCTTTCGTGACTGATTTCTTTCGCTTTGCAGATGTCTTCAAGGCTCATCCGAGTTGCAGCATACATCAGTACTTCCCTCCTTCATAGGGATGAATCCTATCCTACCATATGGTTAGACCACGTTTTGTTTATCCATCCATCGGTTGGTGGACATTTGGATTACGAATATTGTGCACATTGGTGTCCAAGTTTCTGTGCAAATATATGTTTTTCTTTCTCTTACGTATATATTTAGAAGTGGAATCAGGGGACCCTATGGTGGTACCACGTTAAACCTTTACAGAATTGCCAGACTGTTTTTCACTGTAGTGAAGCTCACATGTCTGTAGCAAAGCAAGACACGGTACCAATGCTATGGCCTTCCGGCAAGTTCTACGTCTCATCCGGACCTTCTCCTCGGAGCTCAGCTCCGCAGCCTGAAGGCTCCAGGGTGGCTGGCCACCCAGCCGCATGGGGCGAGTGTCCAGGAGGCCCGTGGAAGAGAGTGGAGTGGGTGACCAGGGCAAGGAGAAAAGTACAGGAAGAGGAAGGAAGAAAGAAGACAGGGCGCTAAGGCAGGGGGAAGAGAGGGTTGACCTGCCTTTTGGAGGCTGCCCACTCCTAAGCCTAAAATTGATGAATATATTTGTATTTTAAGTTTTCTGAGTAATTCGCACAAGTGCTTAATTAAGAGGGGCGTGTGTGTCTGGGCTCCCCATGGAAGGCTGAACATCGATCGTGTCGTGAGCCGCAGCCTGCCCGTGGGATGACTCACATCCTGGGGGGAGGGACATGTAGCAAAGTGACTCACCTCACCTCTGGCTGAGCTCCTCCTCCCGGCCACATGCGAGAATCACCGGGAAGCTTTTAAATACCACCGATGCCAGGGCCTCATGCCGGGACCCTGATGGACCCGGTCTGGGCTGAGGCCTGGGTACAGGTGTATTTTAAAGGTTCTACAGGGACGTTATGCAGCCAGGCTTGGGAACCGCCAATGCAGAGCCACAGTTTTTATATTTCAACCTACATTCTCAAGACGAACCACGGTGGTGATCTTTGGACGCACTGTAGAGCTTTTCCAGAACTGCTTCTGAGCCCCAATTATTGCTCCTTTTAACGGTGCTAGAGAATAAGGGATTTTGACTGCTGTATTACTTTACCTGCTAGTGACTCTCTTGGCCAGAGGTTGTTCTATTTTGGGGTCATGGAGCACGTCTGTTGGGACCCATGAGAATCTCTGAGTGGAAGGGCAGGGCACCAGGTAGGGCTGGACCAGGTACGTCTGAAAGCAGCATGGCCTCTCAGAGAATCTGGAGCCCAGAGTGAGTTCCCTGCCTCCAGTTTGGGAGAGATGCTCTTCCCACACTCCTTCATACAGATTCCTGGGCACCTTCAAAGTGCCTCATAAGAACCAGAGGCCTGGTGCTCTGAGCTCTGCACCTCGGTCTCCACAAGCCTCAGGGGCCTTCCTGGGACCACCCTGACCCAGGTCTGCCTCATCTCCAGCCTGGCCTCGGAAGCTGTCTACTTGCTTCTGCTTTTAGCCTTTCACAACCTCCTCTCCTCACAGCTAGAGGGATCACTAAACAACAACAACAACAACAACAACAAAACCCAAACCAAAAACCAAACAAAAAAATATGCCATCACTCCCTTCCTCAAAGCTTCCAAATGGCTTCTCAGAATTAAACTCCACCCCCTCAAGCTCTCCAGGACCTCACCCGTCCTCACCCTACTCTTCTCCCTCCAGCCCTGGAGCCTCGGCTTCTTTCTTCCTTTGGGCTCTGCACCTGCCCTTCCCTCTGCTTGGCCCAGCCTTTCCCCAGATGATCAGTGGGTGTTTCTCTGCGTCCCCCATGAGATGACGCGCCTCTCTCACGCCAGGACCCTGGGCCGGCCATTGGTACGTCCCCACCGCACCCAGTAAGGCCAGCTATGTGGAGGAGGTCCTCAGTAAGACACTCAAGGCTGGGAAGGGACAAAAATATAAAGAAAGTGACGCGCTGGGAGGTCTGTGCCCCAAGGTCTCCGGAACAGGTAACTCAAAAGAGCTAGATCAGCACATCCGAGTCTGCACTGGTCGCCTCGCTGTGCAGAGAGCGGCAGGGATTTTACGCTTGTGCAAGCAGGTCCTCTCGGAGTAATTTTCTCTGCAGGACACAGGCTCAGCAGTAAATTCCCAGGCTCTTACAAGAAGATGAAAAGTGGAGATCGCATGGAAAGTTCTATTCGCACATGGGCAGCTCCAATCTCGGTCCGTTAATGCTGTGAGCCCACAATTCGACTGTAATTTCTCTCTGTCCGTGTGTCTCTTTCCTCTCAACTCGGGAACATGCTTCCTGGCAGGTCTACACGGCATGAAGTAAACCGGGTGTCCTGCAGACAGACATGTTTGGACATAACACAGGCTTTGTCTCCCATTTTTATATCTTTAAATTAGATATTTTCGTATTTTATATGAGGTCTATTTATATCTAATTCTAGATAATTTGAAAATATATGGACTCAAGAAAAAGTTACCCATAGTTCCACCACTCAGAGAAAAGTCAGTATTTTGTATCTTCCTGTGTGGGAATACCTTGAAATTTTTAACCTTTTGCTCATGGTTACGAAAGCCATACATCTTCATCATAGAAATTTTGGAAACAGAAGAAAACTGTAAAGAAGCAGAGAGAGAAATAGGCCATCGTATAGAAAGATTTGTAGAGAAAGAGTATTTCACTACGACATACATGGGAAACGAAAGTGTCAGGCTGGTTGAAAACCCCAAAGAAAAAAACACAAGATAGGCACGTCCCCCTAGGAGAGTTCCCTGGCGGCTTAGTGGCTAGGAGTCTGGGCTTTTGCTGCCGTGGCCTGTGTTCAATCCCTGGTTGGGGAACTGAGATCCCACAAGCTGGAAAAAAAGGGGGGGGGGACCTGAAAGGAGCACATTGCAGACTCTGGGCATAGGTCGCTGGAAACGCCAGGGTCATCCTGAGCAGGAGGGTGACCGTGGGGGACTCAGAGTCACCACAAGAGATGGGGAGAAGGGTGAAGGGCAGCAGTGTGTGCGTGCATGTGCGTGTGTGTGTGTCTGTGTCTGTGTTTGCAGAGTGGATGGGGAAGGAGAGGGGGCCTTCTTGCACAAACACTCAGGGGGGAGAACGCCAAGGGGAGGGAGTGAGGGGCCGTGGAGCCTACAGAGGGGGACCCTGCAGGGTCCTGGGGGACCAGAGTCTGCCCCCTCGGGGGGTCTTGCAGGCACTGAGGTCCTACGTCAGCCCCTCACGTGCAGGGTGGCCTTCTCTGTGGCCTGGCTGGACCATCTCAGCCATAAGTCACAGCTCCCTTGCACCGACTGGGACACCGTCCACCCAAGAAGACCCAGGCAGGGTAACGCGAGGGGCGTGGGGAAGGGGTGGGTCCCCCCGACTTGGCTCTTTTGGTCTCGTGGGAAGCACGCTGCTGGGAGCTCACCAGCATCCCGGTTCCAGCCCGGCTTCACACTGGCCGGCCTTAAGCTTATTCTTACCTTGTTTTTTTTGTTTATTTGTTTGTTTTAAAGAGAAATCAATGCCTGCCCTGCTCACCTCTCAGGAGTATTAGGGGCATAAAATGAAGCGGTGAACACAAAGGACTTAGAGTAAGATTCCACGGCCGATCCCCACACACCCTTCAGATCTGTTGCTACGGCACTCCCTCCAGGAGAACCCCAGTCTGGGTGAGCCGGGGTGCCCCCAGCCTGAGCTCCTGTGGCGGTTGACTGGCGGTCAGTGGATGCTTCTGGCTGAGCTGGTGGCCGGGGCTGGTTGGTCACTGCACCCCTCCACCTCCCAGCACCTGGCACGGCTCCTGGCACTGCTGGGGGCTCGATCAGTCTCACGTGTTGGTTGAACAGGCGAGCGTCGCTGTTGAGTCCTTGCAGAATATAAGGCAACCGTTTCGCCTTTGCCTTTTATGTAAGGAAACCAGAGCTTGAGAGAGAAACAACAGAAGGAAGAAAACCCGGGAGACGCGGGCTAGAGGCAGGTTTGCGCCCCGGACTTGCCGCTTTCGGCTGAAAACTGCCCCACGAGGTATCACTGGGTGTGGATTTTGTGTCCACGGAAGAAATCTATTTCAAAAAATCTATTAACATCGATTAAAACTTCATAACTGCTTCCCTCCCCCAGGACACCTCCTTGAGGTCCGAGAAGGAAGGCTGGGTGGGGCGGGGCATGGGGTGTGCAAAGGCCTTGGATTCCAGGCCAGCCTCGGCCCCGCGAGCGCGGCGCTGGGTACACAGCTCGCGGCCCTGCAGAAGCAGTTGACCGGAAACCCAAAAACCCGCGGAGCCTGCAACACAGGCTTAGGCAGCGCCCAGAGCGATGGTGAAGATTAGGCAGCAAAAGCCCTTCCATCACAATGGCTGGCAAGAATACAGACATTGAAATCAAAGATTTGAAACGGCAGGACCTGTGCCGCGCGCATGGCTGAGTCTGCGTGGTCGGTGTCTGCGCGGGGGCCGGGGCGGGGGCCGAGGCGGGCACACACCACCGCTCCATGGAGCCGGTTACACCTGCGAGTCATGCTAACGATAAACAGAACCACAGAAAGTGTGGGGGGGGGGCGGGGGGTGCGGTGGAGAAGCCGAGTGAAGGGCTGGTAAGGGAAAAGCCATTTATCGACTCATAGGTGAATTTTCCTTTTCTATTTTTGGTAATTTTCTTAGACTGCAATATACTTCCCACTGCAACATATTTGTATGATGCTCGGCTGACGGCTGCCAGCATTTCCCGCGGACTCACAATGGTTCCTAGGCCCAGGACAGTCTGTATTAAAATTGTAAAATTACCTCTAAGCACAATGTTATTTTGTTGCTGAACTCTTGGCCTTCTTTCATTTTCAGAGGATCTAATGAAGTACCTAACATGTTTCACTCTTACACTGATACTGTATTTAATGTGTACCTCGTGTGCCTTAAAAGCACAGAACAGCAAATATCTCCAACTTCAGCATGAATGGCCCTGCGTTCTAAAATGGGGAGCATGCTTCTTGAAGCTCATAAAGAATGTTTTCAGGAAAGAAACAAACTAAGATTTGGATGGGTGAAAACAAGTAGTTTCTTTAATAAAATGTGTTTCATGAAAAGGCACTTTTGTTCAGATGCAGTTATTGCAAGATGAACTTGCAATGTTCCTAGTGCAGGTCCACCTCCCTACTTTACCACTGTTTATTTAGTAGCAAGAAGTATCCTCCTCAACTGAGGGCAGGATGTTTCAGATCCAGGCGCTGGTTATCTAACCATCAAAAGGACGGTTGGTTTTTCTTACTATGTGGTCCTTAAAACTCAGTGCGTATTTTGAGATGGGAGTGATCCGTCAGGCATAGAGAGTCTTCATTATTACTCTAAAAACTTAAAAAAAATGTTCCAAATGAAGAAATATGTCATAGACTCATTTCACCTGAGCACAAAAGGAAAAAAAAGTCTGTTCTCTTATAACAATGTTTAAAATGTATGTAGAAACAAGCTTTGTCCTTTGTTTGAAGAAGACAATAGCACAGCGCGCGCGCGCGTGTGTGTGTGTGTGTGTGTGTGTGTGAGGATGATTTATCTCTTGCTAAACCGCCCTAACTGTTGATGACAGCGAAAAGACAGGTATCATTAACCTTAGGTGTTGACAATTTAGAATTCACGGGAATGAGTTTGAGAAATGCTAGCTGGGTCCCACTCCTGAGTTTGTGGAGAGCAGATGAATCCTATGAACCGTCACCATAGATTCCTTTTGTGACCAGAAGAGAGTTCCCTGGAATTTTCATAGAGGGGGTTTGGTTTCATGTCCCTTCTCTCTGAAGTTGAAGTAAACATTGTTTTTAGGAAAAATGGATCTATATTCCAATGAAAGTATTTTACAAGGTCCTAGAATCAAGTTTATTTGTAAACCCATAATTTACTGAACCGTTTTCCCTTCCTTGTAAGTGATTCCTATAAATTAGTGATGGATTCCTGATTAATTTATTTTTGCTGCTGTTCCTGTATTTTAAAAGCTTTCATTGCTCGAGATCACCCTCTTCATAAATACCTTCAATAGATCTCAGCACAGAATGACAGCTCAAGCTCTTTTCTCCTTTACAGGGTGTTATATAATCGGGCATTCTAAAGCAAATAAGAATTCGGTGACCCCAAAAATGTATCAGATTAAAACCTACCAATAAAAAATGATGTGGTACCAGAGAAAATACTCTGCAGCTGTTCTTTGCTTTAGATGCACGGAACACCACCACGGACTTGGGGTAAGATCCGGTCTCAGCGTGGCATGCATTAATTCACTTAAAAAAATCTTTTACATATGTTTATCTTCTTAGGAGCATACTGCTGTACTACATTAGATCTCCTTAAAATCTATTGAGAGTATTGATATTTTTTTTTTAAGAAAAATCTGCACAGTGAGATGGTCTCTCTCCTCTTACAAAGGCCATTAGAGAAAAACAGAATTGTGTTGACATAAAGGAGAACACCTCCTAATGTACATGACATACCGCCGTGGTTCAGAAAACTCAACTCTCTTTCAAATCTAATTATCTGATTTTGTCAAGCTTGAATGCCAGAGCCAGTCCCAGTTTGCACTGTGATCACACCACTATCAACATAAACTCCCCTAGTTAGTAACCAGATGTGGCTACAAAAAGACTAATCCAAACAGAACTCTCTTGATATTTTACCAATGTGGTAATATTATAATCTAGTAACGACATGAACTGCTTAAATTTCATTTGGGCAATTTTTTTAAAGCTAATTTCCAATTGCTATGAGACTGGAGTTTCACCGTGTATGATTTAGCTGCAATAGTTTAGTAGAACTCGGTAGATAAATCAAATACCCTGAATTCCCTTAATGGCCATTATGATTTTGACATCTTCTTATTTTAAAGAAATTGCTGAAAATCTGACAAAATGAGTGTGGATGGCTATAACTGAACTTGACAATATCTATATGGGGGAAGAGGGGAAATCACTATATTTAGAAACCAGTGTCCCCCCCGCCCCCCAACACACACATATTCATGTGAAGTGTGTGCATTCCGGGAGCTGGAACATCTGTTTCTCGCTTTTGTTCCTCTTCGCTGCGTTTCAATTGGATTTCCTCGCACAGGTCCCAGGCCTGTCACTGCGGCCAGGCTCTGTTAACCATCGCCACCGGTCCCGCATTAAGGAGGGGGTTCAGGGCTAAGCTAATAACTGGCCTGCCTTTCTGACTGATCACAGCAATGCTTTCCGCAGCCACTTGTCACCGGCTTCTCCGGGAGGGAGCTCTTCTTTGTCTGCACCTCTGGGGGGAACCGGTCTTGCCCCCCACCCCGTTCCCGGAGCCCCATGTGAGAAGACAGAGCCCATTGTTGCTTCTGTGGGGTGCCTGTGTCCCCCCACCCTGTCTAGTCAAAGGAACCAAGGGTCACACACAAACTCGCCATGCTCTCTCCGAAAGAACTCCTGGTATCACCTGTGCGTGACGACTCCTTCCTTGCTTCTCCCACAGGATCTATCCCTGAATACGCTTTTAAAGGAAGCTACGTGACGTTTAGAGTGAACCAGGACTTGAGTGTTCGGAATCGTGGTTATGATTTGGCACGAAAATCACACGCGGAAAAGGTTTGACGTTCACAGGGTAGCAGGCGGGTGGCCCACATCCCAGGAAGCGGGCTGGGGATGGGGTTGGAAGGAGACAACAGTTGTAAAGATGCTTATAAAAGCCTTTACACGATTTGGCGACTTCTACGTCACACGTGTTCCAGGCTGACCGTATGAAAGGGGACGTCCAAATTCAAGGGTAGATGACATTTGGGTTCCACCTGGCCCTGTTCCCCGGGGTTGACACCATCCTGGTGTGACTTACGCAGCTCAGCGTTGATAGAAGTGAGCTCCCTTTGCCAAACCCTGCACTGGCTTTGAACCTCGAGTGTCCTCTCCCTGGGGTAGGCGTCTCACAGGGAATTCTCTCTGCGGCCAAACCTGGCCTGGTCTCCTGTGTGGATCTATTGCAAGATGGAAAACAGATCCTGGGCGAGGAATCACCCCAGAGTGATCAGGTGCAGTTACTGTAGCATCAGAAATGGGATCAGGGTGCACGGCTTCTCTGACACACCTGTTGGTCCTCTTTTGGGGAGGGGATGGAGGGGGGGAGACAGATATTATCCAGATTTCTGGCCACTGAAGCCATGAGTAAACCTACCCCTGGGTCTTACTAAATTTGATAATAACGGACCTTTGTTCTGATTTTACCCGTCTCCTTTGCATACCCATTTTACGAGGACTTCCAAAAAAGAACTCAACTTTAGGAATTCTAGTTGTGAAAATCTGCTCATTAGCTTGGTTGTTAGAAGCACAGAATTACATTGTTAAAGTGGTTTGAGCTTTAAAGAGAAAATAAATTGATGACATAAAGAATCAGTGGAGGGACTTCCCTGGTGGCACAGTGGTTAAGAATCCTCCTGCCAATGCAGGGGACAGGGGTTCGAGCCCTGGTCCGGGAAGATCCCACACGCCGTGGAGCAACTAAGCCCGTGCGCCACAACTACTGGGCCCGCGCTCTAGAGCCCATGAGCCACAACTACTGAAACCCGCGCAACCAGAACCCATGCTCTGCAACAAGCAAAGCCCATGCACCGCAATGAAAAGTAGCCCCTGCTCGCCACAACCAGAGAAAGCCCGCATGTGGCAACGAAGACCCGATGCAGACAAAAAAAAAAAAAAAAAAAAAATCAGTGGAAAATTCTAGCATCTGGGGGTGAGCCTGTGATTTCCCTTTTGACCTTGCTGCTAAAAGCAAACAAACAAAACACGCAGCAGCTAATGACACCAGCGCTTATGCAGAAGATGCTGGCTAATTCCTGCCGAATATTTACTAGGCAACCAGGCTTATACTGAGTGCCTCACTGCATTATTTCCCTGAAGTCTCCCAAGAAGCCCACGAGGTCTCTGTTGCCTTTATGTTCACTGAGCTAAAACAGTGCAATGCATCTTCTCCTGCTGAAGAAAAATCTGAGAAATGCCTGGACTCTCCCCCCGCAGCCCTCACTCCACCCGTGTGCCCTCGGGGGCCGAGGGGAACTTCTGTCCCACGGGTATAGGGTGAACCTGAGAGCAACCTTGGAGAAGAGAACGTAAGTGGAAAATCACCTGGAACTGTGGTTTCTTTGCAGAAGAAACGAAAAACTCAGGAGAGAGGAAGAGAGCAGCAGAGAGCAGAGTTGGGAAAGGAAGACCAAATGGGCAACAAATGTGACTGGGAATTTACCAACTTCAAAACGATTAAGTAGGATGTCTTGTGACGTCACTCTGACCTATCACCCTCTGTATCACAGTGACTTTCTCCCTTTCGTTTTGGGACAGGTGCATTTATATATAATAATAATGAAAGAATCCCCCTAAGAACAGTAACATGTAAACACCATGATCAATCCAGACTATTTCCAAATACTGTGAGAAGGGTGTGTGGGGGGTGCAAACTATAAGCAAGATTAATTCAAACTCCTTATTTCATTAAAAATATTTTGTTTTAAATGATTTCATATACTACATATATTATCTCATAGGCAGTAAATAAGAGTAACTGGTCATAACTTTCTGTTTTTATTGTCATTTTTTTCTTATTTTAGGACTTTGTTTTACTTTGACACAGTTCTTTTCAGGCACCAATTCAATTTTATATCCTACTTTTTCCCCCCTTAGCATTATATCGTAAGCATAGCATTTGCTATGGTCTTAAATATTATTCAGAGACCAGATTTTTGATGGCTGTATAATATTCCATCCAGTAGGTGGTCCAGAGTTACCCCATAGCTTATATTTTGAAGTTGCTTCCAATGTTTTAGTGGAAAATATTTTTGTATGTACAAACATTTTAATAACTTGGATTTTCTCTATATGATAGTCCCAGAATCACTGAGTTAAATAGTGCATATAGTTGGAGAAATCTTAGATTCTTTTGCTTTTCAATAACAGAAAGAAAGCTCTCTTTTAATGTTTTAGTTGAGCAGAGGAGCTAACGTTTCTGCTATGGTGAATTTGCTTATCTGACCCACATCTTATTAATACATGGAGTGGTTCCTGGCTCCTTCAGAACCACTAAGGTGATAACCATAAAGAAAACGTAAAGTGAAAACAGCATGTTCAATCCAAGTTTCCAGAAGAATAAAAGGTCTGATTTATCTTCTCACATCTATAAATGTGAGAAGATGTGCATATATCTTAGGGAAGGAAGATGGAATTAGGAGGATGCAAAAACAGAGAGGGTGTGTTAATAGCTCTGTAACGATATAAAATTTATTCTGGGGGTGAGGTAAAACTTCATGGTTCATAAATAGCGAATTCATTCTAGTTTTCATACTCAGGTTATATTAACACCATATAACATCTTTATGGTACCATTAGCAGCATTTAAATCCTTGACTCAGCTGGAAAAACAAACATTTCCCAATCTTGACCCTGAAATGATTAGCCAAATAAAATGTTTTAATAAATATTATTGAATGAGAACACGGTTGGTTGGGTCACAAACTGTCTTATAAATGTTTTATGTTGGGACTTCCCTGGCGGTCCAGTGTTTAGGACTCCGCGCTCCCACTGCAGGGGGCACGGGTTCAATTCCTGGTTGGGGAACTGAGATCCCGCGTGCCGTATGGTGCGACCAAAAAAAAAAAAAAAATCAGGAAATGTTTTATGTCATCTTGTTACACTGCATTTTTAAATGTTAACAAATTTATTTTAAAGGCCGTGTCAAGGTGAAACCTCCTTGTTTTCACCGGGGCATCAGGCAGCCGTTTCTCGTTCAGTCATATCCCTGGCAGAAGAGATGTTAAGACAGAAAAGGTTGTATGTTTGTTAAATATTCATTTATAATTTGCATTCATTATTAAATTGAGTGTTGGGCCGATCTTTCATCTTAAACATACATACTGTGTCATAAAGCTCTCAGAATATATAATATTTCACAGTTTAGTGTGACTTTAAGTGTTGACTCGAATGCACGCAAATGTTTGTCCGTCGCGATACTTAATTATTCCCAGGAGATTTGATCTGCATCGGGGTTGAGCTCAGTGATTCATTCCAGCCTTCAGGTCACGAAGAGAAATGTCAGTTTGCGGACACCACCTCCTCATGATGAATGGGGATCCAACTACGGGACCCTCAGGATGACACTGTCATTCATTGCCCCGAACCATTTCAACACTGAGCTGTGACTTGTAAGTGGAGACTTAGGAGGGTGGGCTTATGTTTTTGTGGTCTCAACGACTTCACTTTGGGTGTGGGAGCTTGAGAGCTGAAATTCTCTGAGATTCAGTCCTTTGGATAGACTCTCCCAGAATACAGTAAATTCCAGGCTAAGAATTTCCCATGCTTGAATGGTCAAGTATGTGATGAAGCTGCGTAGCCAGTGAGATTCAATTTGCATTTGGTAAACTGAAAAAGTACAGCCACCGGGAGCAAGCTGGATGTGGCGGCGTGGTCATTTGTATTGTAGTAGCCTGGTAGCTGCCCAATGGACCATGTGAAAACAGTTCATTAAAATGTTTATGTGCTTGGCTCGTTAATACAAAGAAAGCTCTATTGCAGCCTTATAAACCCTCGGTAACTTCGGGATGGAGTCAGATCAATGCACTGTAATAACTCAGGCATGTGCTTTACTTCTCCTGGAGGGGAAAGAAGAACCGAGAAACTTCCTTTTCCTCTTTGTTTCTGTGACCACATAGTTGCAGGTTTTTGAAGCTAATCTGGGCTTTATTCCTTTTGGCTCTTTTTAAACCAAATGAAAGATTCCAAGTTCATTTTTAGGCAGTTTGTAATAATGTTTTGCATAAAACCATGGAGTTTTGCTTGTAATAAAATCTAATCAATGAATATGTTATAAGACCTAATTAATGAATACGTAATAAAACTTAATCATATTCATATGAATTTCTGCACATCTGCATTTTGTTTGGAAGTTAAACTTTTATGGAATCTCAACTCTACTGAACATCAAAGAATAATTGGTATTAAGTTGGGCAAGAGACTTGTTAATTTAGTTACCAGTTAGTTTCTGCCATTTACTTCAGTAGCTCTGGGGATGCATGGACATATTTTAAGCTCATATAGGAGACTATAGCTGTGTGAGACTGTTACATTCCTCTATGTTGACATTTTAAAAAATACTTAAAAACAATTGGGTCTATAACAGGCAATGATTTTTTTAAAAAACTTCCTTAAAGCTAACAAAACACCCACTTTTAATAGACAATTAATCTATGTGGACATTTACCTTCACAGGATACACACAATTAGACTTTCAGAGGGAGCGTGATGTTTCTAATTCATCCATACAAAGTCTTCCAATAAAAATGGTTTATTCATTAGTTTGGAATCTTGAAAACTGCCTCCAAAACAAGCATGAGAAGAAAAGACGCTTTCAGGAGGAAAGCCAAAGGCACTAAAAGCCTAAAACAGTGTGATATTAAGAAAGATACCTCTATGTGTTTTCTCTCCTTCCCTTGCTACCCACCACTATCTACTATAACAAGCAACACGCAGAGGAAGAGGCCAGCGAGTCCCCTGTTACACTCAGAAGGCATCAATTAAAATAGAGGCTCCTGGGCTTCCCTGGTGGCGCAGTGGTTGAGAGTCCGCCTGCCGATGTAGGGGACACGGGGTCGTGCCCCGGTCCGGGAAGATCCCACACGCCGCGGAGTGGCTAGGCCCGTGAGCCATGGCCACTGAGCCTGCGCGTCCCGAGCCTGTGCTCCGCAACGGGAGAGGCCACAACAGTGAGAGGCCCGCGTACCGAGAAAAAAAAAAAAAAAAAAAAAAAATTCTTCTTTGAAATCCAGTGGCCGGGTCCTCTTATCTGAGAGTAAGAGGCTGGAGGGAAGGAAGAGGAGGAAAGTATCCATGAAGTTAAATACGAGAAGCCAAATATATATCTGCTTTGGAGCCCTAGCCTCGCCTCCGGATGCACACAGAACACCATTTAACACGTCTATCTGCACACTGCTAGACATCAGATTGTTTTCCTTCTCTACGTGGATTTTTAAAGTAGGCTTGGGTGGTTGAGTTGGGTCTGAAGCCACACCCGTTCAAGGGCACTCAGTTGAGAATCTCTTCTTATTTTAAACTGCTCATCCCATCAACTTTCATATAAGATTCAGGAAGGATGTGAGCAGTGATGCGGCCGCCGGTACATCATCATCTGGTTTGTGATTACAGATGGGACACTTATCGCGCTGACCCATATCTTACGCCAGGACTGTGGACAGACATCAGTGGCCAGACTTGGTCTTGGGTGGCTGTTTTGGCTTCAGATGAGATTCAAAGCAAGTCATACTGAGTGAAGTGAGTCAGACAGAAAGACAAATATATGACATCGCCTATATGTGGAATCTAAAAAAAATGGTACAAATGAACTTATTTACAAAACAGAAAGAGTCACAGCTGTAGAAAACAAACTTATGGTTACGGGGGGATGTGGGGGAAGGGAGGAAGTGATAAATTGGGAGGTTGGGATTGACATATACACACTACTGTATATAAGACAGATAACTAATAAGGACCTACCGTATAGCACAGGGAACTCTACGCAGTACTTTGTAATGGTCTATATGGGAAAAGAATCTAAAAAAGAGTGGATATATGTATATGTTCATGTCCACTTTGCTGTACAGCAGAAACTAACACGATATTGTAAATCAACTATACTCTGATCAAAATTAAAAAAAAAAAAGAATCGATTTTTCCCAAATTTGACTAAAATCTGTGTGTGTATACATGTGTAATTATCGCTACGTGAATACAGTGAGAGAGGGGACAGTATAAGACTTGAAACTCAATATACCTAAGACTATGGCTTTTCAGTTCCTAAAGTGAAAAAAGAGAGCTCGGATAGGTTTAATTAAGCTTCCTCACCTCTTGCAGCTTCAAAAAGCCCGAGTGGGGTGGAGAGGGGAAGGACTGTGAAGCATGTGGGTCTCCTCAAGCCCTCTCTGATTTAATTGCGAGCGTGAATGACCCCCAGTCCTGCAGCATCTCAACTTGATGTGTGTAATTGATGGCCAAACATGTTTTACAGGCTGTTAAATGGTGAGGCCACAATGAAATGTATATACGGTTGATTAAAGTGATTTTTGTACAAAAGGGTCAGAGACATTAACAAGTTAAAAGAAAGCGTGAGCTCTGTTCTTATTCTTCTAACCTTTGTTCGGTTTTTTCCCATAATTGACACCACATGTTTACTACGCCTATTTTGGTCAAATTTAAGGCTGTAAGTATTGTATGTATTTAGAAGTGCTCTCGAGATCAGGGCTCTCACAGAGTGCTCAGAAAGGTAGATTTCAGATATTATTGTAGCACATGGTAAAGGGGAAAGATTTAAATAAACCCCTCTAGCGCGCCCTGCATTAAATTGTCTGGCTCGTAATGGCAGACGAAAGTAACAGTAACTCTGAAAAGGATTCGAATGGACATCTAAATGATAATTACTGGGTAATTTTGTTTTGGTTATAATTTGTGGTGTTATTTTTATAACTGACATGAGACATAATATATTTTCAGGGTTCTGCAACAGCTAAGCAACAAATGAAAGCTGTCAGAAAGTATTTGTAGGAACAGTTATTGAAGAAAGTTGTGAGGTTGTCGAAACAATGCACGGGCTGAGGTTTTTTTAGCCCATACATCGGTGGAATGCTTTCCCCAAAATGGAATGACTGTGGACATGTGTCGTACAGCAAGTCCTCTGCCTAGGCTTTAAAAATTCTCTGATTTTCATTAACGCGAAACCCACAGGGTCTCTTTCAGGATCTTTCAACGCGTCCTGTGTCGTAACGTAGACCTCACTGGGCATCGGATGCTGTGGGCGCTGGTCATCTCACCTCCTGTTCTCTGGACCCGCCCCTCTCCCCCTTCCTCACTCTGGATCTCTCTCTGTGTCTCCAAGGACACTGCAACGTCTTTAGATTGTGGTCCTTAACTGGCAGTACTCAAATCAACTGAATTTACTGACCTCTGCCCGAGCCATGAACTGAGACCGATGAACAGACCACCCAAACTGCCCGCAACTACCAGATGGCAGTTACACTCGGCCCTTCCCATGCGACGTAATTTCATGGAATTGACCTCTCTGCCCATATGGCTCTGATTACTTGCTGACTTGTAATTTTAGTTCTTTGCGTGCAGGTCTGATCTTCCTTGCCCCACCGTAAGCTCCTGGACCACAGGAACGATGACTGATGCTTTTTGTGCGTCTGTTCTCGTTCCCTGAGCTCAGCATGGCGTTCTGCACAACGTGGAAATTCAGTAGAGACCCGGAATATCCTAAAGATAATTAGGAAGGCCCGGATTGGCCTCGTCCCTGGCTAAATCTGCAGCTATTCAAAGTACAATTCCAGTATCTTATTTCCATAGATAGGAAATCAAGGGGGTGTATATTTTAAAATTTCCACAGTATCTTATTTCCAGAGATTTGAAATCAAGATGTTCTATCTTCCTTCATTGAGTAGGAAATAGCTCTTACGCCCTGCGGTGGCAGTACAAGGCTGAAGGAGTTATAATAATCCTTGGACTCAGATCTACTGATAACACATTTTATTAACTGGTTGGGGACCAGAACAAGACTCGTGGGGGGAACCAGCATGTCTCAAGCAATTCTAATTTGCAGGCATAGGAACTGTACTTTTGTTTGAGCAATGGCTTTACTAGGGGAAGTTCAACCAATTACTTAATTTCTTTTTTCCCTTAAATTATAGGAAAAGGGCAACTCACAGCCTCAAGCTCTCAGATACATTTAATGTTATAATAGTAGACACACTTGCATTGTGTTTTGTTTGCTTTATGGCGATTTGGGGGAAATACACAAGAAGTTAACTGACTATGTTTCTTTATGAATGTTTCTACCTTTTCCAATTTTTCTCGGCTGTATCTTTCCCAGCACATAGAGATCTAAAATAACAAAATCAACTGTTGAAATAATGAAAACAGGACAAACCAGTGTTTTTCCACTTACGTTGTTTTCCAGAAAAAAGAATTCTTTCATTCCAAATTACATTTTTCCCTCAATTTCTGTTCAGTCCTTGATATTAAATTTTAATTGAGATGAGATACTTTTCAAGTCACAAGCTCCACAGTGCAGATAAGATCTTTCTAATACGTTATAAAAGTGAAAATTCAAAAATACTGAAGTTAGAAACCCACGTTTGTGTCTTTTTTTCCGTGACTAACCCATGTCTATTCTCTATGAAATGGATGTCAAAAAAGTATTATATATTTTCAGTAGGAAATAGAAGGCCGCCCTCTACTATCCTTGTCAGGACGTTGTATCCCTTTAATCATACTTTTCATTTCAGTACATTGAAATTTCCGTTACCAAGGACAACATCATAAATAAAAGTGTTTGTGAAATTTTACCTGCAGCTTTCGAACTTTGTGCATTAAGCATGAGGCCAGCAGAGAGGTGGTCGAATGTGAAAATTTATAATCATTTATTACGTACGGCTGAAGCAAGGAGGGAATAAAAGCGTGAAGGCATACATCTATAAACGGAAACCGAAAAGCTTAAACGAAAAGTCAAGTGAATTTCTGTGTCTTGTCATAAAGTAATGAGAAGCTAGAGCTTTTATTCATAGCAACCCAAGATGCATTTACTCTCAATCTAGCTTCGGCAGTAAACGCTTCCCTGATGTATTGCTTTGGACTTACAGAGAAATATTTGTGCTCTACATAATAGTATAGTTAGGAGAATTACTGCATGCTTGAGAAGATTCTATAAAGGTTTATAGCTGGCGGTGTTACTGTAATTTAATCACAATGTAGCTAATGTAGTACTTTAATATCACAGGTTGCTTTTTTATTTACCATTTATTAATAACTGACAGAGTCAATCATCTCTACATCATAAACAAATCATGGAAGGGTTCTGAGGAACCCTAAAATCCCAGAATAGATGGACTACGGTTGTTCTCCACTACCACATTTCCTGTAATGAGCTAACCATCAGATTATTATTTAGAGCTGTGAAATGTAAGTCAGGATCCTTATTCGCAGTTCATTGGCCAAAGAAAACTTGAGAGCATTTTACGTCATGAATACAATTAGCACTGCACGTCCTTTATGCATGGAAGTAAGTCATCTATCCAATCTGAGCAATGATTAGACGTGATTTCCGAAGAACCTTAAGGTATTTAGCTAGAGATGTTATCTAACTGTTCTGCAATATATTCATGAACATTACCATAATATTAAGCTTAGTTTTTAAATTGAAGTATAGTTGATATATAATATTGTGGTAGTTTCAGGTGTACAGCATAGTGATTCAGTATTTTTGCAGATTAGATTCCATTATGGGTTTTTACAAGATAACGGGTACTATTTCTTGCGCTACACGGTCAATCCTTGTTGCTTACCTGTTTTACGGATAGTAATTTGTAAGCTCGAACTGTTGCCTTCTCATTAGAATTTTCTAGAAAAAGGTTTTGTTTTTACGTTTGAAAACTAAAAGGAACTGCTATTATACTTGGTTTATACACGGTTCTCTTTTGATAGGTAGATCAGTAGATAGAAAGATAGTTAGATATAGAGAGGGATAATTAGTTGCTACATAAATCAAGCCACATTGATCAGCTGATGCAAACAGTATTAATCCAGACTAGTGAAAAAATGGTACTCGTGTTTGGGGGCTGTGGGACATTGTGGAAACTAGACTGAGGGCAAATCTACATCAAAGCCAAGTTTAGGGCACTTCCCTGGTGGCACAATGGTTAAGAATCCGCCTGCCAGTGCAGGGGACATAGGTTCGAGCCCTGGTCCGGGAAGATCCCACATGCCGCGGAGCAACTAAGCCTGTGCACCACAACTACTGAGCCTGCACTCTAGAGCCCGCGAGCCACAACTACTGAGCCTCTGTGCCACAACTACTGAAGCCCGCGCACCTGGAGCCTGCGCTCTGCAGCAAGAGAAGTCACCGCAATGAGAAGCCCGCGCACCGCAATGAAGAGTAGCCCCCTCTTGCAGCAACAAGAGAAAGCCCGCGTGCAGTAGCGAAGACCCAATGAAGCCAGAAATAAATAGATAAGTTAAAAAAAAAAAAAAAAAAGCCAAGTTTAGTTCTCCGACCTTGGACAAATCTCCTGACCTCAGTAAATCTCAGTAGCTCCATCTGTACAATAGGAGTAATGGCGGACTTCCCTGGCGGTCCCGTGGTTAAGACTCTGTGCTTCCACTGCGGGGGTGCGGGTTCCAATCCCGGTCAGGGAACTAAGATCCCACGTGCTGGGAACCAAAAAAAACAAAAAACAAAAAAGTGAGTAATGGCATTTGCCTTACTAATCCTTCTGGATTGCTGTAAGGATCAGATAAGATATTATTTTCATATAATATCTTATAAAGCCTTTGCAAACCTAAGAGCTACATGAACTATCTATGCTTTGGACGTAAAAGACATTAAATAAACGTAGAACTGAGTGTTCGGAGCAGATACATTTTATATACTATTTGAACAGCTTTTATGACAATGTGGGCACAAAGGCCATGTAAAAATGGTCTATCATTTAGCTAATATGTATCGAGCACCTACTGTGTGTCAAGCACTGTTGGAGCACCTACTGTGTCAAGCATCTCATCTCAAGAAGAGATGATGGAAATTTCTGAAAAGGTAATGAACTTGAACGAGGTTAAATGTGAGTACATAGCCGAGTCCTATCCTCAGCGGGATGGATTAGATTTTCTAAATTTTTTAATTTCTGGGAATTTACAGCCTCTTAAACTCTCCATAGATCTTCAGCTCATCTAGTGTTGGTCCCATGTGAAGTCGTTAGGCTCTAATTCAGTGACAGTGACTGATCTCTGGTTTCGGAGGTGATACTTCTGGAAATAAAAGTAGCCCTGTTCAAAAGTACAACCTTAGATTAACAACTCAAAGGAAAACAGTCTTCAGGAATCTGAACTGACTGTTCAGTTGAGAACTGAAATGTCAACACAGTCGTGGGCTTTACTGCTTTTCCATGGATGTTTAGTTCCTGGTGCCTGGGATATCCCCCCGCCCTTGGTCTGTCAAAGTCTTGCTAATTCTTCAAGGTCCAGTTAAAGGGTCTACCCCTTGTATTCCATTACACTATTTCTTACTTATAATTCTAAAATTCTATGTTCCGTTACTTCGTGTCATTATTTTGTACACTTTAAAATTGTAAAAGCAAGGGCAGTCATCTTCATCTCTGAGCCCCTTTTGCTCTCTCACACTAGAAGCAAATCAAATAACCATTGAACTTAACTGCCACCACTAAAAAAATTGTCTGATATAGGTATGCATACAACATTAGGATTTTTACATACTGGTGACCTCAAAAAAAAGAGCTAAAGCTATTTTAGGCGCTATAAAACAGTGGTATATTGGTTTTATTTTTCTTTTATGAAATTAATTTTAAAATATCACCAGTCTAACTGTTAAATGCTGTATTCTGTTTTTCTCCTTTGTAGTTAATTTTAAGTCTTCTTCTTCTTCTGTACATCTTATGACATACCCTTCAGTAAAAAGCAACACTAGTTCCTACTTTTTTAGCACTGCAGTGGGTACAAAATGAATTCGAGAAGATAGAAGATGGAACACCTTCCAGGAGCCTTTAGCTGTCTGAGACTTATAACAAACCTGGGCGGTCAGCCCCCCATCAAAACAAGCCATTGTGAAAACCCCTGCGAGGCGTGGCGCTACCAGATTCGATGCTGATGGGATCAAAGGGGGAAAATGAAGGAGATGAGGAATGTGTCCCACTTTCCCAGGCTCGCTGTGGCACATCACCTCCATTCTAGAAAATGGAGCATTTTATCTCAGGACAAGAGAATACAGAACTTTAGCAAAATAGGATGGATAAAATATGCCCAAAGCCTTCCTGTTTGAAGTAATTTTTAACCATTTGTTAAATACATTTATCTTCCTATTAGTCTAAGATGTAGAAATAAACTTAAACATTTGTGTTAGTGATAACAGAAAATCACAAGTTAGGGACACAAACAACCTTGGGGCAGTTCTGTGTGGTACAGCAGCTCTATCACCAAGGCACACCCCCTTGCCTATCCAAACAGCTATTGTCACATCTGTATGTATAAAACATTAATTTTTCATCATTTGATTCATGTGAAATGTCTAGCTGTACCTTTTAGCATTAGAGACTAAGATAATTTAGTTCAGCTTAATATAATTATTGAAAGTCTACTTTGCCAGGACTTTTGCTAGGGGTGTGTGTGTATGTGTACGTACCACACATATGTATGGGTGCATGTGTGTGTGTGCGTGCATGTGCACCTATATCTTGGAGGATGTTGTTAAGGGAAGGATAAATTAGACATGAAGTCTGACCTGGTGGACCATGTAGATCCCACCAAGGTCAAACAGCTTACCACAGATGATGGAGTATTATGTTATCCATGAGGGATTTCATTAATAGTAGGTAGGATCTCTCATATAATCTTCGAGACATATTTTCCCAATTTCCTTTTATTTTTGTTGTTTTTAACGTGTTTTAAACATCTATTCTCTTTGACAGGAATCTATTATCTTTTTTGATTTTTAAAAATATATATATTTTTTGCCAAATCTTTGGAAACTATCATTCTTTCAAAGAAGTGATAAATACACGAGTTTTTCAAGATTTGATTAATATTTAACTCTTTAATCCAAGTGTTGTTAAAAAGACTTTTATTTTTTATTATTATTATTTTTTTATAAATTTATTTATTTTTGGCTGCGTTGTATCTTCGTTGCTATGCACAGGCTTTCTCTAGTTGCGGTGAGCGGGGGCTACTCTTTGTTTCGGTGTGTGGGCTTCTAATTGCAGTGGCTTCTCTTCTTGAGGAGCACAGGCTCTAGAGTGGGCGGGCTTCTGTAGTTGTGGCTCGCGTGCTCAGTAGTTGTGGCTCATGGGCTCTAGAGCACAGGCTCAGTAGTTGTGGCACACGGGCTTAGTTGCTCCGCGGCATGTTGGATCCTCCCGGACCAGGGCTCGAACTCGTGTCCCCTGCATTGGCAGGTGGATTCTTAACCACTGCGCCATCAGGGAAGTCCTAAAGAGACTTTTAAACCTCACTTTTCTGGATACACACAAAATAGAGGAACTGGCAGGTTTAAAGAGCTGCTTGGACATTTTAAGGAGGCAATTTAACTCATTGCAGAAATCAAACCAAAGAAAAACTAGCTGGGTTTAGAAAGATAATCCCCACTCTGCAGAGGTATAACAAGAACTAAATAAAATAGTAGAGGGAATATTATTTGACCCTGTGCCTTGTGTGTAGAAAATACACAAATCCTTGCTGCATTTGAATCTCAGGGAAGATACTTAAGAAAACTCGGTATCACTTGAGGTTCTAAACCTGGAGGAGATCCTGAGTGTGTGCTTTGTACTCAAGCCTGAGGGGAAGGTGGGGGAGATGAGTAGCCATCAGATCAGTAAGGATGCCCATGAAAGGTAATTGGACCTACATTTTTGCATTTCCCTAAATGTTGTTCTAAATTTTGTAGTTTCTATTTAAGTGTAGTTACTTCACATAATTACTTAAATACAGTGTTAGTATTGCTTATATTTAATGATAGTATTTGATGTAGAGCACTGACAGCATTTACTGAGATTATTTAGCTGTCTAGAGAAAAGTGTAACCAAGTAGGAAAGCCAGCCAAATCTTTACCTCAGCTAATTATATTCATTCATTCAATATTATTTATTGAGCATCTACTTTGTGCCAGGCACTGTGGATATCAACCGGCTGTGGGGCTTAATTCTGGGAAAGACAGATGCTAAGGAACCAGGTACACAATAAGTGCTTAAATACAACTGTAGGGAGTGCTTCAGAAGAGACATACAGGGGGCGCAGAGGGTACGTGTCAGGGCCCCAGATGGAAAGCTGGTTGGTGGGTATTTTGGAGATGAGCTCACAACCCAGACACCATCACTCAACTCATCACCTACCAGATCCAATTTCTCCTAAAGATGTGAACACCTTCTCCCTAAAGAAGAAGGAAAGAGTTTATGGTGAGGATGAGTCTACAGGACCACTGCCCTCCCCAACTGATGGGTGATCTAATTGCCAGTGGCGGTAGGGGGAGGAACAAGAGGAAATTCACTCAGTATGAAAGGCACAAAGGAGAAAATCACAACTTGGACTTTTCCATAGACTCAGGAATACACAGGGAATAGTGTAAAGGTGGTATTGGGCTTACTTCAAATGTTACCAAGTGAGGTCTCTGATAACAGAGGCAAAGGTGAGGAGATTTAAAAGAGGTTAAGGGGGTGAGAAAATGTAAGAGAGGTTTAAGGAAAACTTGGAAAAGAAGTGAACAGAGAAAGGGGGAGTATATGATAACATTTCAAGTTATTTGGGACAATTTATGGTTATTCAAATTAATGTACTATTTTTCTGTGGTTAATATTCAATCAAGCGCCCTAAATGTGCTAGGTAATATGTTCTAGGAATACAAGGGTGAACAGACCTTATTCCTGTTTTCATGGAGTCTGCAGTCTATAAATCACAAAATAAAATAAGTCATAGGAAGAAATGTACAATTAAGATTGGATTCAACTGGAATCATTGGACTAGTGCTATGAAGGAAATGTATGCACAGCCCTGGGAGAGAATGCTGCAGGGGAACCCCACCCGGTCCAGGCCCCAGGGCATTAGGGAAGTGGTATCTGGGTTGAAAGGTGGAGAAAAAGTATAAGGGTTCACTAGTGGGGAAGGGGCGTTCCAGGGAGAGGGAATACCATGCACAGAGGCCCTGGGGCTGGAAGAGCGTGAAGCATTGGACAAACCAAAAGACGTTCAGTATGGCCACAGCTGACGGCAAGAAGGATGTAGTCAGTGAGATTGGAGGGTACAGAGGAGTCAGGACTGACAGAGCTTAGTAGACCCAAGACCAATGGGGCTATATTAAAGAACTATAAATAATGTGTTATAATCTGAGTTTTGTAAAGACCATTACTGTTGCTTGAGAAGAACACACTGAAGAAGGGCTTGAACGGATTCAGGAAGACCAGCTGGGATGCTACTGCAGTAGCCTTGTCAAGTGATCAAGGAAGTGTGAGCTAATGGAGTGGTGGTGGTGATGGTGGTGTTGGTGGTGTTCATGGTGGTGATGATGGTGGTGGTGATGGTGGTGGTGATGGTGGTGGTTGTGATGATGATGATGGTGATGTTGTTGGTGGTGGTAGTGATGGTGGTATGGTTGTGGTGGTGGTGGTGGTGGGGATGATGATGATGGTGATGGTGGTGATGATGGTGGTGGTATGGTTGTGGGGATGGTGGTGGTGTGATGGTGATGGTGGTGATGGTGATGGTGGTGGTGATGTTGGTGGTGGGGATGATGATGATGGTGTTGGTGGTGGTTGTGATGATGATGATGGTGTTGGTGATGGTGATGGTGTTGGTGGTGGTAGTGATGGTGGTGGTATGGTTGTGGTGATGGTGGTGGTGGGGATGATGATGATGGTGATGGTGGTGATGATGATGGTGGTGGTATGGTTGTGGTGATGGTGGTGGTGTGATGGTGATGGTGGTGATGGTGATGGTGGTGGTTGTGATGATGATGATGGTGATGGTGTTGGTGGTGGTAGTGATGGTGGTGATATGGTTGTGGTGATGGTGGTGGTGGGGATGATGATGATGGTGATGGTGGAGATGGAAAGAAGCAGACAAACTAGGCATACAGTTAGGAGGTAAAGTTGTCAGGACTGGGACAAAGTTCCTGGTTCATAGAACTGGGTGGGTGGTGGTGTCATTTCCTGACAGAGGGAAACCTGAAAAAGGACAAGCTGGATGTGCCTTTGAGACAAGCAAGTAGAGATATCGAGCAGGCAGCTGGATATCTGTGTCTGGAGCTCAGGTAAGCGACCAGGGCAAGAGATGATAATGTGAGTGTCATTGGGCTGTGGTCACAAATCAGACGGCCTCAAGAGAGGTTTTAAGTGTGAGAAAAGTACAGTGCTTGGTACTAGTCTTCAGGAATTCTAGCATTTAGAGCTTGGGGAAGGGAGAATGAAGCTGAGAATGAGACCGAGTCTGGGCCCCAGCTCCTACGCCCTGAATTCTGGTACCCTAGGATATTGCATTATTTCTTTTTATGGAAAAAAATGATCTCATATTCTACAAACTCTGATCTGTGTCATTTATATCTTGAGAAAAATCTAGCTGCTTACGCATGGTTCTAGAATCTTTAATTGAACAAAGATGTGTTGATTTGTGATGCATTTAGACCATATCTCTCTCTTGTTCAAAATCCTTCCAAAATTAAAATATTGCTATTTTATCTCCCATTTCCTGAGTTACAGTGAGGTTGATCACCTTTTCCTTTTCTTATATAAATAGGTGGATGGGAACCACTTTGAAACTTAGGGCGGGGGTAGGGGAGAGGAGAACGGGTGAGGCAAGTTTCCGGGCCCCTTTCCCAGCAAAACCTCTCCTCCCTCTTCTCCCATTTTGGGGGGTCTGACCGTGGTTTACCTGGAATAATTCCAGGTAAATAGAAACAATCACCTCACCTGGGGAGAGACTCAAGCTGCAAGGACAGCCTGGGCTGTTAGGATGGAAGCCCATCTGGGAATGCAGGGTGGAAGGGGTGGTGACCATGTATGTGGGAAGGAAACACCCCAGGATGCCTTTGTGGGTTTGCTCTTGTACTGAAGCAAAGGAGGGGGCCTTGGTGTCACCAAAGCCCAGGAAGATATTTCAAGGAAAGGCCAAGCAAGATATGACCTCAAATGTGTCCGTGGGGTTGAGGAGATCATTTTCCGTGGGAGCTGTTTGGGGGTGAAGGGGTTTTAAAGTGAGTGGAGTGGGAGGGAAGTGAAGACATATACAGGAAGTTAGATGACTCTTGTACATTTGATGTAGAGAGGAAGAAAGGGAGGGTGGGAGAAGAAGGGAGGTCTAAGGAAGGTTTTTGGTTTTTTGTTTTTATTGAGATGAGAGAAGCGAGCATATTTAAATCTCTTAGGCAAGGATCCAGTCGAGAGTGTGAGATTACTCCTATGAGTAAAAGTGTAAGGAAGAGAACTCGGAAGTAACATTCCTGAGAAAGAAGGTGAGAATGGGATCAAGGGCCCTGGGGCGCTGGCCTTGAGGGGCAGGAGGGGAGGGAGGTGCAGGCGGGTTCAGGAGACTGCAAAGATGCCCTTGAAATAGACACTGGGTCTTCTGACCTTGCAAAGGAGGCAACTGAAGTAGTTTAAAAACTAGGTAAAGGAGATCCCTGAAGGTCCAGTGGTTAGGACTCTGCGCTTTCACTGCCGAGGTCCTGGGTTCAATTCCTGGTTGAGGAACTAAGATCCTGCAAGCTGTGTGGTGTAGCCAGAAAAAAAAAAAAAGAAAAAGAAATGGGTAAAAATGTCTCCCCTTGTATTGTGATTTCATGGAGATGAAAAGCCTCTGCCCTAATTATTTTTGCTCCAAAATGAAAAATAAATGCGTGCTGAACTGAATTGATAAAAGCCCCACTCTTTCTTTTCTTTTTATTTATTTATTTATTTTTGGCTGCATTGGGTCTTCGTTGCTGTGTGCAGGCTTTCTCTAGGTGCTGCGAGCAGGCGCTACTCTTCGCTGTGGTGCGTGGGCTTCTCTTATTGCAGAGCACGGGCTCTAGGCGCGCGGGCTTCAGTAGTTGTAGCACGCGGGCACAGTAGTTGCGGCGCACGGGATTAGTTGCTCCGCGGCATGTGGGATCTTCCGGACCAGGGCTCGAACCCGTGTCCCCTGCATTGACCGGCGGATTCTTAACCACTGCGCCACCAGGGAAGCCCAATTTCTTAAATCTCTAGTAAATGAGTGTTAAAATCCAAGTTCACATCCTATGGGCTCTTGATTATGATCCAACATATTAAGACATTCAGAACCTTCTTAGCCTGGTGAGAACACGTTTTAAAATATATGAATGTTGATACCATGAAGGCCCAACAAACTTACAAACCACATTATCACTGGTGAATTTTTACTTTAATCCAGTGAAACATAAGAATGTGTGTCTTGGATGTGTTTGGGGGGGGATAAATTAGGAGTTTGGGATTAACAAATACTCACTACTATATATAAAATAGATAAACAACAAGGACCTACTGTATAGCACAAGGAACTCTACTCAATATGTTCTAATAACCTATAACAGAAAAGAATCTGAAAAAGAATCTGTAAATGTTGATTTAGTCATCCATTTGCCTGATTTAATGGTCAAGTGAGTGCTCTAAGAAAGCCCCAGATTGGTCTATTTGCATTTTATAGACACTCCTAAAACTAAACTTAGTTTATTTCGTAGTATTCAAGGTACAACATGGTATTCCAGGTAGATTCCTAATTAGGAAGAATTACACATTAGAACACTTGTGATGTAAAACAAAAGCCTAGCCTGTTGCACAACCAGAAAGACAACCACCAGAAGTATTTGATTAGCAGAGAGTATGAATTGTGACTTCCGGTTTCAAAGTAAATGATTATCATAAACAAATAAAGGAGCATTAAAAATTCAAGTATCGGTTTGGCAAATTTCTAATTTCTTTATAAAGCTAGATTCTTGGAGATATAGAATAGTTTCCCTTCCTATTTTTAAAGTTCACCTGCCATTGGCTTGATACGTAAAGTGACCCCTGTTAAGAATCTAACGTTAAGTGTGATGTTTGCATTAGGGATACAGTACTTGTCTGAGTCGCTGTTGAATGACATCATTAGAATATTCATTCATATCTATTTATATTGATATTAACTTGTGATCCTGTATTTAATCCCATAAATGCTCTGTCTCTTCTGAACTCAAATCATTGTTGTGTTCTCCTGTTTTAATGCATTTGTATCAATGCTTGGCATGGAGCCTGCCTTATCAGAGGTGCTCAGTGGTTGTTGACTGAACAAGTGAGCCTCCCAATAAGACATTACGTGTCTACACCTGCCTTTCGATGACAGCACTATGGCGGGCGCTATGTCCAGCACATCCTTCCATCTCTGACGTTGCCAAGCATGCAGTAGATATTCCACCAGTGTTTGTTGATGGTGCATAATATTATGGCTGTAATTAGTACTGAGTTTTTCTTTAACTAGTAGTATTGCCTTTCATTCATTTTCTTTCCTTAATTTTTGTTCTTTCTTCCACCTGACTTTTCCCCTCCCCTTACTTAGGTCAATTTCTCTCCCTTTGCCTTTTCCTGTGTATTTTTGGTATTCGTCCTTTCATATTTCCCTTTTTCAAGCATATTTTGGTATTAGTCCCTTCGTAGTTTGCTGTTCGACTGTCCTAGATGAGGCAAACTAGCCTCTTCTGTTGTAAACACCCACCGTGTCAATGGCTTGATTAACAAAGTACAGTCAGCACCATGGTGACCCAGCAGGACACTGAAACACTTGCATGTGTTTCGGAATTTGTCAACTGAGGTCACATCAGGGTGTGAGTGTGTACGTGTGTTCCATCCACAACCCCTGTCCCTACTGTCATAGAGATAGAAGCATGACACCCCTTCTCCTTGTGTGGTTTGCAGTCTCTCCCTTGCCACTATTAATAACATGCTTCTGGCATTGGCAGGGCCTCGCAATCATGACGTCTGAGGCTCCCCACATGTCTCAGCTTCACTTGGTTAATTACCCAAAAAAGCAGTGCATTATGTTTTATACTCTGCCGCCATGAACGTTATTTCTTTTTTTTGGTTTTCTTTTATTTGCGGTACGCGGGCCTCTCACTGTTGTGGCCTCTCCCGTTGCGGAGCACAGGCTCCGGACGCGCAGGCTCAGCGGCCATGGCTCACAGGCCAAGCCGCTCTGTGGCATGTGGGATCTTCCCGGACCGGGGCACGAACCCATGTCCCCCGCATTGGCAGGCGGACTCCCAACCACTGCGCCACCAGGGAAGGCCTGAATGTTATTTCTTAAATATATTTTGATTTAGCTCAATGGGGTTCATTTATTTCTGTTAAATAAAGTGACAATTATAAGGTTTTGATACGGAGAGTCCAATACTCAGAGTAATTCTTGTTTGTATATCCAGACAGTATGTTTTTTAGGTGGGCTGGAGAAAGCAACATGAAGCTGTAATTTGAGTTTATTTGTTTTGCATCTCAACTAACTGTAGCCCTGTGAATAATAATAACTGTTGTCTTTGATAGGATTTTTTTTTTAACAATCATCATTTTTTTTGTTTTAACTTTTTATTTTTTGGCTGCGTTGGGTCTTCGTTGCTGCACACGGACTTTCTCTAGTTGCGGGGAGCGGGGGCTACTCTTCGTTGCAGTGCGCAGGCTTCTCATTGCCGTGGCTTCTCTTGTGGAGCACAGACTCTAGGCGCGCGGGCTTCAGTAGTTGTGGCACACGGGCTCAGTAGTTGTGGCGCACGGGCTTAGTTGCTCCGTGGCATGTGGGATCCTCCCGGGCCAGGGCTCGAACCCGTGTCCCCCGCATTGGCAGGCAGATTCTTAACCACTGCACCACCAGGGAAGTCCCAGGATTTTTCTTATATTATTTCTAATCTTCACTACCTCCATACAAGAAGATGTTATTCTCCCTGTTCGGACGAGGAAATTGAGCCTTAGCAAAAGTAGGTTACTTGCTTACAGCCATTCAACTAGTGGCTCAGTTACAGAAAAGGAACCCCGTACACAGCTCCAAAGAGGAACCTACTTCCTAAATGGGGTGAAGAGTGGTGGGAAGGGTAGGAATGACTGGATAAAGAGGACAGGCAGGGAAAGTGATTTCTTGACATGCGACGTCCTCTCGGGGCTGCTGTGACCCAGATTCCCATCAGGAGTTTCTAACACCACCGCTAAACGGAGGTAAGAAGCTGGTATAGGGCTTCCCTGGTGGCGCAGTGGTTGAGAGTCCGCCTGCCGATGCAGGGGACACGGGTTCGTGCCCCCGTCCGGGAAGATCCCACATGCCGCGGAGCGGCTGGGCCCATGAGCCACGGCCGCTGAGCCTGCGCGTCCGGAGCCTGTGCTCCGCAACGGGAGAGGCCACAACAGTGAGAGGCCCGTGTACCGCAAAAAAAAAAAAAAAAAAAAAAAAAAAGAAGCTGGTATAAAATCATACCCCACTCCAGGAAAAAATTACTATTGGCACAGTAAGTAGAGAGAAAACAGAGATGCAGGGGTGAGGTGAGGAGATTTTAGGGTGGTGCGTGTCTGCAAGCCACTTGTCACCCACACCGGATCACCAGGCATGCCTGTAAAGAATGCGGGTTCCTGGATGTGCTCCAGACCCCCTCTGGTGAATCTGGGACCAGAGGAGGGTGGGGCCTGCGGGGTGACACGTATGCACACTAAGATGCGAAAACTCCTAATATAGGGTAAGGGCCAAGATGTTGGGGGGGGGTGAGTGCTAAGACAGGAAATCATAACGGAAAGCCATGATAATTTAATCTTTCCAGTTCGATCTTCGAAATTTACTCTCAGTGCTTGCTTTGGTAGCACATATACTAAAAATAATTTGCAAACAAAAAACCAAAAAAATACAATTACTGATAGTTTAGTGGGATTATTTTTGGAAAAAAATTAGGAAACTTAGGAAACTATAAAGCAGGTAATGAAAATCACAGAAAGTTCTACAACTAGAGAAAATCCCCACTACTGTTTTGGCTATCTCTTTTCAGTCTTTTTTCACTATTCAAATCTCGATATATTTATATAATTGGAGTCACATTCTCTATACTCTTTTCTCCTGACATTGTGTCTATCATAAGCAAACTTTCAAGTTGCTAAAAATTCTTTGAAAAATTAATGACTGTCTAATATTATCATTTGGATGAAACGACTTATTCAACGATATTTTCATCGTTGGACGTTAAGTTTCTATTTTTTCCCTATTATACTCAGTATATCAAATAGAGCTTTTATTATTTAAAATTCAGCTTTATTAAGTTCACTGATCTTTTTCTTATGTCTCTTAGAAAGTTCAAGCAGGTTTCACTACAGAGGTTCTGAAAGATATATAATCCAAGTATTTTTTAGTACTTTGCATCCTGGGGTGCATGTCTATCTAGCTGGGGCCCAAGGGAATGGATCTCCCTGGATGCACAATCAGGGGGTGGGTCATGAACTTGGCTTCAATTATATTGTCAGAAAGAAATGAATGAAATAGTTATCAATAAAATCGAAACCAGGGGATTCTGTTGAAGCTGATTTCAAAACAAGAATGACCCATGCTGACACAAGGAAAGAATAAAGAGTGCAAGGTTTGGTTTCTATATGATTGTTTTGGAATTTTTCCAGTTAAAAAGTGTTATTCACTAGTACTGTAAAAGTATGCCAAAAATATGTCTTCAAATGCAGAAGAGATAATTAGGTTTCACTGTCCCAAGTCAAAAGGAAAATAATTACTTTCTGTACGATCTCTTAAAACTCTGGCCACCTGCCTGGTATTCCTCTTCAATTTCACACTTTGGAATGACCTGCGGGCAGACACCAGGACCGGTAGCAAACAACAAAGCTGCTAAAATAACCCTTTCACCCACTTTTCAAAGGAAACTAGCCATCTTCAATCTGTATGTAGAGGATTGCTAGAAGTAACTTTTGTTTATGAAAATTATTGTTCCTGTGTCACATTTTTCCAGCATAGATATCCCTGATTATAAGCCAACAACTTCATGGAATTTATAATAAATATAAGCTAGCTCACCTGAGTCTTCAAGCTTATAGAATTTTAAGCAGATTGTGTTCATTTCCCTGCAAAACTAACCCTAGGCAAATTTTTGAAAAAGACAAAAAAGTGTCTTTGGATTTTTTTTTTTTTTTTTGTGGTGCGCACACTTGGGTCTGAGCTTTCTCAGTTGCCAGAGGAAAGAGTCGTGCCACTCTGTGGTAAGTTTACTGTATCCATAAGATATAAAATTTCCAGGAATCACGGCCTGAGAAAAGTCTCTTCTGTGGGTCTTCATTCAGGATACCTTTGTGATGTGGACACTGTTCCCAACCATGTCCCTTGCAAACATACAAAGTTGTGTTTCACAGAGCTGTCTATTTTAATGCTAAAATGCTCTTTGGTGAAAGCAGTCTTAGGATAGCCATCTGCAAAAGAATGAAGTTGGACCCTTACCTCACACCATATAAAAAAATTAACTCAAAATGGATCAAAGACCTAAAAGTAAGAGCTAACACTAGAAAACTCTTAGAAGGGATTTCCCTGGTGGTCCAGTGGTTAAGACTCTGCGCTTCCACTGCAGGGGGCACGGGTCCGATCCCTTGTCGTGGAACTAAGATCCTGCATGCCATGCGGCACGGCCAAAAAAAAAAAAAAACTCTTTGACGAAAATGTAACAGTAAATCTTGGTGACCTTGGATTTGACAATGGATTCTATATGACATCGAAAGCACAAACAATAACAACAACAGATAAATGGGACTCCGTCAACATTGAAATGTTTTGTGCTTCAAAGGACACAACAAAGGATGAAAAGACCATCCGTAGAGTGGGAGAAAATATTTGCAAATGTAAGGAACTTCTTTCTAGAATTTATTAAAAAGACTTCTGCAACTCAATATTAAAAAGACAACCCAATTTAAATAATGTGCAAAGGATCGAAATAGACATACAAATGGCCAATAGCTCATGAATAGTTGCTCAGCATCATTAGTCATCAGGGAAATGCATATTGAAACCACACAGTGAGACAATAATTCACTCTGAGTAGGATGGCTGCAATAAAAAAAAATCAGATAATAACAAGTGTTAGGATGTGGAGAAATCAGAGCCTCATAGACTACTGGGGAGAAGATACGGTTACTGTGGAAAACAGTCTGCAGTTTCTCAAAAATCTAAACATAATGATTATTTGCAATTCCACTCTTAGGCATATACCCAAGAGAAATGAAAACATATGTCCACATGAAAACCTGTACGTGAATGTCCGTAGATGTACATAATATCCAAAAGGTGGAGACACCCGAATGTCCATCAACTGATAAACAGATAAATAAAATGTGGGACACCCATACAATGGAATGTTCTTCAGCCATAAAGAGGAATGAAGTACAGATACAAACTACAACATGGATGAAGCTTGAAAATATTATGCTAAGTGGTGAAAGAAGTGAGTCAAAAAAGACCACGTATTATATAATTCCACTTATATGAACTATGCAGAACAGACATATCTGTAGAGACAGAAAGCAGATTAAGGGACTTCTCTGATGGCGCAGTGGATGAGACTCAGAGCTCCCAGTGCAGGGGCCCTGGGTTCGAGCCCTGGTGAGGGAACTAGATCCCACATGCATGCAGCTAAGAGTTTGCATGCCCCAACTAAGGAGCTGGTGAGCCACAACTAAGGAGCCCACGTGCTGCAACTAAGACCTGGGGCAACTAAATAATAAATTAAAAAAAAAAAGCAGATGAGTGTTTGCTTAGAACTGGGGGAGAGAGAGACTAGGAAGAGGTTAGAATTGAAGGGTGGTTTTAAATTTGTTTTGGTTTTAGGTGATTAAAATATTCTAAAGTGGATTGCATTGATGAATGCACAGCTCTGTAAGCACTCTGAAAACCAAAACGACTGAATTGTCCACTTTAAGTGAGTGAACATTTATATCTCAATAAAGATGTTTGCAAAAAAAAAAAAAAAAACAATCCTAGGAGAGTTTGAAACACAGCAGTCAAGTGAGGCCCTCTGATGGTCTGGCCCGGTCCCAGACAAGTCGAGAATATCTAGCAAAAGACAAGTTGTATATCTTTCTGGAAATCATCTATTAATATCATTTCTCATAAGTGGGCTCTGATAAGAAAGGGGTACCAGAGAGTTCAAGCTACGCTTTCTGGCAGGATCCTAAAATGCAATTATTTTTTGATGATTAAGGATAAATTCAGATACTTTGGCAATCCAAACTAGAATTCTTTCACAGGGCCTGAAAGTTTAGATATATTCAATTGCGAATGCTTTGAGGTCTTTTGATGACAGCACTGCTCAGTACTGAAGACAGGTTTGAGTCAACAGTCAGAATAACTGTTCACAATGCAGAATGAACCTTAACCATTAAGCTAGACGTGGTCTCAAGTACCACAATGGACTAAAATGTTATAAATTTAAAAAACAGTTGTATCTGTTCTAGTTTTCTTAAAGTTTTTAAGTAAAAAAAGCTACAGAAACTAAAAACAAAAATTCTTTATGAAGACAGGCGTTCAAGGAGACTGTCTGACATTAACTCTGTGTAAGTCGTCATTATCTGCAGGGGCTTCATGTTATTTTGTGTAATGTGTGGAGTCCAAACGTCATTATAGTTGCTCTGTCAAAAATAACTACAATATAAAGGGGGGGAAGGCCAAAGGTCGTCTTGTTCTAGGTACCACAACCTTAGGTAAGTCTTCTCCTTGACTCACCCTTCTGGTTGGAAGTGGCTCAGGAGAGGTGACCAGGAGATGGGCAAGACCGTCTCACCCGTTCAGAGAGCCCACGTCTGCAGCTGTCAGCACTGCCCTTACGTGGAACCTGGCCTCCATTCTCGCGTGCCGGCCTGCTCTGGGTGCTGTCTCCAGGGTCACGCTGGAGGAGACCACTCCGGCCCACCTCTGTCACCTCGAAGCTCCACCTCTCGGCCAGTGTATCTGGCAGACAATCCTGGTCTCGGGTTTGGCCCCCACCCGCCCCCGCCAAATCAATTATTTTTAAGGCTTCTAAAAGCAAGCAAATACAACCTGATTGCCTACTGCTTGCAGAAGATGTGTAAAGTGAGTGGATAATAATAATGCATTTAAGGTTTCAAAATGAGTTGTTTTCAAAGTGATTTTTCTGCCACGTGAAGGAGAGTCGCATTAGCATATAATGCCAGCAGAGGCTCCGAACTGCACGTCCAGGTGGGGCGGCACATAGACCCCGCCACTGCTAGTCATCACGAGGGCCGTTGAATCTCCCTGGGCCTGATTTCCTCATCTGTAAGGTAAAAAGGCAGGATTATTTTATAGTCACTAGGAGAAGGTATTTAAGGCATTTTCTAGCTTTAACATTTATAACTATCTTAACTGATCTTAATCAACAGATATAGGGAGAAATCAGAATTGTGATGGAATGCGGAATTTTGTCTCCAGGAAAGAGAGTGGGCTTTCCACTGCAAAGAAGGGCTGAGAAGGATTTGATGCCTACTTTGGATGTCAGAGCTTCAGCGAAAAGTTCACCTTAGGACCCTGACCCTAACCCTGGGGATACAGCTCCTAACAGGGGGAGGAACCCACCCCCGACTGAGTAGGAGTCTTTATATGGATAAGTGCTCTCTCCCAGCCCCTGCCTAAGGCTACAGCTGTCCACAGCTCCTGCAGGGTTCTGCTGATAGAACAAAGCACCTGCTGACTCTCTCATATTTCAGGCCAGATTCCACCTCATAAATGGCTCATGAATATTTATTGAGCAACTACTATGTACTAGACCCTAAGACTATAGCAGGGGCCAGATTGACATGCTTAGGAGAGATGGGCAAAAAAATAATAAACAAATGGATACTTATACTAATAATCCATATGTTAAGAACTCCTACAGGAGTGAGCAGGTTGTCTGAGGGACACAGGGGCGGAGAATCATGTGTGTGGGATGGGGACCGACCTAGAGAGTCAGCTCAGGAGATGACACGGAACCTGAGGCCCGAGGGCTGGAGGAGGCTGGCCCTGAGAGGATGAGGCAGCAGGAATTGGACACAGAGTCCCCAGTGTGGAGACGCTCGGGGTGTTCCGGACCCATAGAACAGGGAGCGGAGTGAGTGGGGCCCGCAGGAGGCTGAGAGAGAGCCTGGAAATACGGCCAGGAGTCTGGACTTGACTCAGCAATGACAGCCACTGAAGGGTTTCAGAGGAGAGGGGCAGGGCCAGACTGTGGGTTTTTTAAAAAATTAATTAATTAATTTGGGGCTGCGTAGCGTTTTAGTTGCGGCACGTGGGATCTTTCGTTGCGGCACTTGGGCTTCTCTCTAGTTGGAGCGCGAGAGCTCAGTTGCTCTGCAGCATGTGGGGTCTTAGTTCCCTGACCAGGGATCAAACTCGCTTCCTCTGCATTGGAAGGTGGATTCTTAACCACTGGACCACGAGGGAAGTCTCAGGACCACGGGTTTTAAGATTACGCTGGAGGTCGTGTGGGAAAGAGACAGTGGGGTGGGGGTGGGGGGGAATGGAGGGAAGGAGAGTCATTCAGAGCTGGTCATAAGCAGTGAGACAGAGGTTCGATTCCCTGTTTCCTCAAAGAGCTAGCCAGCGGCACCATCTCATTCATTAGCGTATCTTTCTTTGAACCACCTTAGTTTATATCTACACCCACCCCCCATATATTGATCTGTTTCTGGGTTCTATTTTGTCCATCTGTCGTGTATCCATCCCCGTGCCAAACTGTTTCAACTGCTATTCCTTTATAGCAGCGGTCCCCAACCTTTTTGGCACCAGGGACCAGTTTCGTGGGAAACAATTTTTCCAGGGATGGGGGGCGGGGGCGTGGGCATGGTTCAGGTTGTATTGCATTTACACCTATTTACGTAGCATTTACATTGTATTAGGTATTACAGGTAATCTCGAGATGATTTAAAGTATACGGAAGTGTGTGTGCCGGGACTTCCTTCACGGCGCAGTGGTTACGAATCCACCTGCCAATGCAGGGGACATGGTTTCTATCTCTGGTCCAGGAAGATCCCACATGTCGCGGAGCCACTAAGCCCTTGTGCCACAACTACTGAGCCTGTGAACCACAACTACTGAAGCCCGCATGCTGCAACTACTGAAGCCCGCGTGCCTAGAGCCTGTGCTCCACAACAAGAGAAGCTAACGCAATGAGAAGTCTGCGCCTGTTAGGAACCGGGCCGCACAGAAGGAGGTGAGTGGCAGGTGAGCGAGCCAAGCTAAATCTGCCGCTCCCCGTCGCTAGCATTACTGCCTGAACCATACCATGACGAACAGTAGCCCCTGTTCTCTGCAACCAGAGAAAGCCCGTGCACAACAATGAAGACACAATGCAGCCAGAAAAAAAAAAAAAAGGGTGTGTGAAGTATCTGCAGACTTGTATCCAAGGTGGGTCCTGAACCAATCCCCCTCAGGTACCCAGGGATGACTACAACGAAAGTTCTTTGACACACTTTGCCTAAGAGTTCAAATAAGCCTAAAACTTAGGACCTAGCAGCGTGCCGTGGGAAGGCATCCCTGATCCTGGGCTGAATCCTTCAATCATTCATTAATTCTCTTGTTCATAATGTCCTACTGTGTGCTAGGAACTGCGTGGCGTGGGAGCAGATGAGCAAACCTCAGAAGTCCTCGTCTTTGCTGTCTAGCAGACTCTACGGGAAAGCAAAGAAGTAAATAAAAAAGGAATGATATGGCTGAGTAATATTCCATTGTATACATGTGCCACATCTTCTTTATCTATTCATCCAATGATGGACACTTAGGTTGTTTCCAACTCCTGGCTATTGTAAATAGAGCTGCAATGAACATTTTGGTACATGACTCTTTTTGAATTATGGTTTTCTCAGGGTAGATGCCCAGTAGTGGGATTGCTGGGTCATATGGTAGTTCTATTTGTAGTTTTTTAAGGAACCTCCATACTCTTCTCCATAGTGGCTGTACCAATTCACATTCCCACCAGCAGTGCAAGAGGGTTCCCTTTTCTAGATTTTTTGATGATGGCCATTCTGACTGGTGTGAGATGATACCTCATTGTAGTTTTGATTTGTATTTCTCTAATGATTAGTGATGTTGAGCATCCTTTCATGTGTCTGTTGGCAGTCTGTATATCTTCTTTGGAGAAATGTCTATTTAGGTCTTCTGCCCATTTTTGGATTGGGTTGTTTGGTTTTTTGTTATTGAGTTGCATGAGCTGCTTGTAAATTTTGGAGATTAATCCTTTGTCAGTTGCTTCATTTGCAAATATTTTCTCCCATTCTGAGGGTTGTCTTTTGGTCTTGTTTATGGTTTCCTTTGCTGTGCAAAAGCTTTGAAGTTTCATTAGGTCCCATTTGTTTATTTTTGTTTTGATTTCCATTTCTCCAGGAGGTGGGTCAAAAAGGATCTTGCTGTGATTTATGTCATAAAGTGTTCTGCCTATGTTTTCCTCTAAGAGTTTGATAGTTTCTGGCTTTACATTGAGGTTTTTAATCCATTTTGAGCTTATTTTTGTGTATGAGTCTGTCATACAGAGTGAAGTAAGTCAGAAATAAAAAGACAAATACCATATGCTAACACACATATATGGAATCTAAGGGGGAAAAAAATGTCATGAAGAACCTAGGGGTAAGACAGGAATAAAGACACAGACCTACTAGAGAATGGACTCGAGGATATGGGCAGGGGGAAGGGTAAGGTGTGACAAAGTGAGAGAGTGGCATGGACATATATACACTACCAAAGGTGATATCGATAGCTAGTGGGAAGCAGCCGCTTAGCACAGGGAGGTCAGCTTGGTGCTTTGTGACCACCTAGAGGGGTGGGATAGGGAGGGTGGGAGGGAGGGAGATGCAAGAGGGAAGAGATATGGGAAGATATGTATATGTATAACTGATTCACTTTGTTATAAAGCAGAAACTAACACTCCATTGTAAAGCAATTATACTCCAATAAAGATGTAAAAAAAAAAAAAAAGAATGATAGAGAATTACAACGCTTTGCTCTGGAAATCTGAATGCAGTAAACTGTTGACAGAAAGAAAAGAGCAGTTAATCCTAGCTGGAGGGGGGGGGTGTTGGGAATACGAGGTAACACTTGACCTGAGCTTGACATTTGTATCAACTACTGAGATTGGGGAAGAAGGTATGCTTATCACATTTACAGAAAATACAAAACTTGGAGAGACATGTCAGGTGACAAACTCAGGAATTAGAAAAAAATTGTGATAGTAATACTTTTAGGAATTTATATAAAGGAGACAATTGCACAAGTACAGAAAGACTGTTTATCATGACTCTGTGTATAAGAGTGTAATTTGGAAACTTGTTCATTAAATTTGGCTTCACGAATGCAACAGACTACTACATAACCATTAAAATTAATGTTGTAGTTGTGTATTTATTCCCTGAAAAGGTATAGATGGTGAGAGAAAATAGCATGTTTCAAAACAGAATATAGTGTAGTCCTATGTTAAAAAAATGTTCATTCATATCAATATGCATGGAGTTTCCTCTTTTTTTTGGCCGTGCTGCATGGCTTGTGGGATCTCAGTTCTCTGACCAGTGATTGAACCTGGGCCATGGCAGTGAAAGGGCCAAGTCCTAACCACTAGACCACCAGGAAACTCCCAGAGTTTCCTTTTTTTAAAAATTTTTTTATTTTTTAAATTTTTGGCTGTGTTGGGTCTTCGTTGCTGCACACGGGCTTTCTCTAATTGCGGCGAGCGGAGGCTACTCTTCGTTGCGGTGCGCAGGCTTCTCATTGCGATGGCTTCTCCTGTTGCAGAGCACAGGCTCTAGAGCGCAGGCTCAGTAGTTGTGGCCCACGGGCTTAGTTGCTCCGCGGCATGTGGGATCTTCCAGGACCAGGGATCAAACCCGTGTCCCCTGTATTGGCAGGTGGATTCTTAACCACTGTGCTACCAGGGAAGTCCCCAGAGATTCCTTTTTTAACTAACAAAAGTGAGATTATACAGTTTGGTAACATTCATTTTTATGTATTATGCCACAGACCTCTTTCTATACTTAAAAATGACAAAACATAATTATCCATGCAACTGTAAACTTACTAATAATTGATGTTTGTTTTGTTTGATACCATTATAAAAATAAATTTGTATGCTTTTAAAAATGTAATCACTCCTAGGGAAAAGAATTTGGGGTGATTTTTTCCTTTCCTCTTTGTACTTTTACCATCTGATTTTTTTTTTTTACAATGAACAAATATTTTTTAAAAAACAATAAAGCACTTTTAAAATCATAAACAGCTGCTCTACCTACCAAAACAAAGAAGATGAAACTCTGATTTCATCTGCTAAAATTCTAATGCAATTTTAGGTGACATTAACAGAATTATAGCATGCCGACCTTGGATGTGAGCTTGTCCAGCCCCTCATGGATATAGTTTCACTTCTGCACTGCAGTCAGAGACCTTACAATCCAGGGGGTGTTCGGCCAGAGGACAGAGGTCAGAGACACTGTCACAGATCAGTATTGAGAAAACTCCCGACAATTAGCCTGGAAAAGAGATGATGCAAGAGGGCACGTGCCTGATGTCCTCAAGTATTTCACGAGCTGTTCATGGAAAGCAGGATGGAGTCCTTCTGTGTTGCCCCAAAGAGCAAAACTAGGGCAAAGGAGTGGGCTTCACACAGAGGCAGAGTTCAGCCCAATATCACGCTGTGAATCAGAGCTGGCTACCCACAAAGCAGTAAGTGTAGTAAGTTTCCCACTGCTCTAAGTGTTCAAGGCGGGTAAGTGATCGCTTACAAGGAAGTTACAGCGCTGGGGAATTGTCCCAGATGACAGCCAAGCTCCCTTCTAATTTTAAGATTATATATTTTTCCCCCGTAAAGATGCATCCTCAGTGACCCCATATTCTGTTCACTTCTGACTACATCTCCGTTTTATCAGTTATTTTAAACTATGATTTCATAGGGGAGGGATAAATTAGGAGCTTGGGATTAATAAACACACACTACTATATGTAAGATAGATAACCAACAAGGACCTACTATATAGCACAGGGAACTCTAGTCAATAACCGGTAATAACCTATATGCGAAAAGAATCTGAAAAAAAATGAATATATGTATATGTATAACCGAGTCACTATTCTGTACACCTGAAACTAACACAACATTGTAAATCAACTATACACCAATAAAATTTAAAAAAAAAAACTACTACAATCTCATAATCCTTAGCTGGAGTAGCCTATGTCCCACATTTAGGAGCTCATGCCAAAGAAACCGAGAAATATATCTTGCTTAACAATCTCATGTCTTCCCACTTACAGTATTTGTCTCAATGAAGGAAAGTTTCGTTAATAATAGACACACAGTACTGCCTGAAATTGGCAATGACAATTCAATTCCCTTCCCCTGACGACCCATTAGAATCACTCAGCAGGTCTCCTATTGATTGTAGCACCCTCTCTTGGCCAGGATACTTTTCTGTGAACCACTCGTGTCTACACGAGTGTCTACACGTGTCTACAGTTACAATAAGGTTAATATGTTATTAATAAGATTACTGTAACACAGCTACTTAAAGATGGCCATTTTGACAAAGTATTCAGTACAAGAGACATTCTAACCCCTTAAGGCCATCCCTGAACCTTAATTCTTTTTTTTTTTAATTAAAAAAAAATTTTTAACATCTTTATTGGAGTATAGTTGCTTTACAATGTTGTGTTAGTTTCTGCTATATAACAAAGTGAATCAGCTATATGTATACATATATCCCCATATCCCCTCCCTCTTGCATCTCCCTCCCACCCTCCCTATCCCACCCCTCTAGGTGGTCGCAAAGCACCGAGCTGATCTCCCTGTGCTATGCAGCTGCTTCCCACTAGCTAGCTATTTTACATTTGGCAGTGTATATATGTCCATGCCACTCTCTCACTTCGTCCCAACTTACCATTCCCCCTCCCCATGTCCTCAGGTCCATTCTCTACATATGTGTCTTTATTGCTGTCCTGTCCCTAGGAACCTTGTTAGCATACGGTATATGTTTTTCTCTTTCCGACTTACTTCACTCTGTACGACAGACTCCAGGTCCAACCACCTCATTACAAATAACTCAATTTTGTTTCTTTTTATGGCTGAGTAATATTCCATTGTGTATATGTGCCACATCTTCTTTATCCATTCATCTGTTGATGGGCATTTAGGTTGCTTCCGTGTCCTGGCTACTGTAAATAGTGCTGCAATGAATATTGTGGTACATGACTCTTTTTGAGTTATGGTTTTCTCAGGGTATATGCCCAGTAGTGGGATTGCTGGGTCGTATGGTAGTTCCATTTTTAGTTTTTTAAGGAACCTCCATACTGTTCTCCATAGTGGCTGTATCAATTTACATTTCCCACCAACAGTGCAAGAGGGTTCCCTTTTCACCACACCCTCTCCAGCATTTATTGTTTCTAGATTTTTTGATGATGGCCATTCTGACTGGTGTGAGATGATCTCTCATTGTAGTTTTGATTTGCATTTCTCTAATGATTAGTGATGTTGAGCATTCTGTCATGTGTTTGTTGGCAGTCTGTATATCTTCTTTGGAGAAATGTCTACTTAGGTCTTCTGCCCATTTTTGGATTGGGTTGTTCGTTTTTTTGTTGTTGAGCTGCATGACCTGCTTGTATATTTTGGAGATTAATCCTTTGTCAGTTTCTTCATTTGCAAATCTTTTCTCCCATTCTCAGTGTTGTCTTTTCACCTTGTTTATGGTTTCCTTTGCTGTGCAAAGCTTTTAAGTTTCATTAGGTCCCATTTGTTTTTGTTTTTATTTCCATTTCTCTAGGAGAATGAGTTTGGGAGTGTTCCTCCCTCTGCTGTATTTTGGAAGAGTTTGAGAAGGATAGGGGTTAGCTCTTCTCTAAATGTTTGATAGAATTTGCCTGTGAAGCCATCTTGTCCAGGGCTTTTGTTTGTTGGAAGATTTTTAATCACAGTTTCAATTTCAGTGCTTATGATTGCTCTGTTCCTATTTTCTATTTCTTCTTGGTCCTGAACCTTAATTCTAACGTGTACTCATCTTTTGTCCCATCCCTGAGTCTGGCCTCATCACAAAACCTTACCCAACCCCTTATTCTTATTTTGTGACAGTCCGAGCTCCTCCTAACTCTCTCCCATTGAGAAAAGGGTGTAGTTCTTCAGGAAACTAAACTCAGAAGGTAGTAGGTGGGAAAATAATCTCTCTTCTCTCTCTGGGTCCCTTTTCTTACATACAAAAATCTGAAAGGCAAGGTGTCAAATGAAGAAGGAGTAAAGGAAGATGCTAAAATAGTGCTCCCATGTGAGGGCAAGCCATTGGCTAGGATGGGATACAGTCTACAAATTCCTGATGGGAAGATCATTTTTCAAGCAAGATTATTTATTGCTTGTTCTTAATCTCTGTTTGTTTCCTTTCTATTATATTCCATAATGAGAAAACATTTACTTGGTCTTGCTTAGAAGTTTTATTTCCAGTGGAGGATCATAACTGATTCACTTATTGATTTGTTGATTTCTTTAATCATTCACTCACTGATCCATCATACACTGACTGAACATTGGGTTCAGTAGCAGGAACATGAGACAGAACAAGATGCAGACCTGCCTCCCAGATGCCCACACTGCAAACTGGGTGGGATCTCCATCCTTGATGCCCTTGAAACTTTAAGGTCAAACTCGGGACAGTAATGCTGTGATCTCTACTAGCAATTCTCTTCCAAAGGCCAATCTTAAAGAAGTGGGTTTTTATGAAGACGGCAGCTCTCTGGGAAACTCCTATTCATCCTTTGAAACTTATGTAAGACACTTAGGTGCCTGGGATCTTATCTAGTACATGTTCCCTGGTTTGTCCTGTTGCTATAGGATAACGAATAATCAATCCCCTGGGTGCTTTGTTGTTTATCTTTCCTTCTCCTCTTCCAGACAGTTAACCCCTCAAGGAGGGACTGGATTTTCGCATTACTGCACCCTGGCACCTGGGAGCGAGCTGGGAACATAGTTGGCCTGTGATGAACATCTCCAGAAGTGGTGCTGGAGCTGCCTCTCTGCTCAGATATCTCTCCGCAAACTGTCTAGATACCATGTGCTCAGACTTGCTGAGTAGCAAGAGAAGAGAAACTTAGAGGAAACTTTTCTACATTAAGGGACAGTTATTTTCATTTTCTTAAAGCAGTGTTGTCTCTCTTCCATTCCCAGCTCCCACATAGGATTTCTTCTTTATGGGAACAGCTGACCGTAAATCAGTCATTTCTGCCCACGTCTGTCCTTTGTCCAGAGCACTGCAGAGTGGAATCCCTGTGTTTAGGGAGCCCGTCCTCTGCACCTCATTTACTGTCCTGAGCTAGAAAAAGGAGTCATTATCATGAAGTCTGTTATTCCAGGTAACCTATACTGATGCTGCTGAGGTTTTATAAACTGAAAATGAGAGCTCGTGTTCAGTTGCAGAGGGAGATACTCACGGGATGAGGCAGAAATTGGGACATAGTGTCACTGGGTCTTGCTCTCTCCTCCCTGGGTACAGTTCCCTACACGTTGAACACGTGCTCTACTCTTTAAAAAGTACCACAGTGGTTAATAGAAGCACAGTGCCCATCATTCTTCCATCTAATTCCGTGAGAAGGGAAATGCACTTCGACCTGGGTTTGAATTCCTGGCTCTGTTGCCTACTTACCTATGAACTTGGGCAAGTTGGTCGACTTCTCTGAGCCTCTTTGCTTTTCTATAAAAGGGTTATTTGGGGGAAAAAATGTGATTAAGTACATAACGTGTCTAGCAGACACCATAGGCACTGGATATACGCTAGGTCCTCTTCTGTTTTTCTCAGCTCCTGGGAGATACTGAAATGATCACTGTATAAAACCAAACCAGGACTTCCCCGGCGGTCCAGTGGTTAGGACTCCACGCTTTCACTGCTAAGAGCTTGGGTTTGATCCCTGGTCCAGGAACTAAATTTTGGCTTCCAAATTCCTGAATACTTCACCCCAGGAGCTGTGGTCACATTCAGAACAACCTGCGTTACACCTGGATTGGGGTCCCAGTACCCGACTGTGGGCGCCAGGACCAGACACTGTGTTTCTTCGGGTCAACAGAGGCCGTTTTCCCTCTAAGTAAGTTCCTCGCTCAGCTGACTTTGCAACGTTGATTCAACTTTTGCCATGTACGTTGACAAGTGCCATTCAGATTACAAATCACAATCTTGTCAAAATCATATTCTGTATTCCTTCAAACTCAAATACTGAAATTTATGCGTTATCATTTTTGGTAGAAACTCAAGTTCTCTGTAGATCTGCTTATGTTATGTTTCTCAGCAAGTAATATTGTGAAAGTTCATGTTTGTCTAATAAAGGTTCCTTGTTTCAAAATCAGTTTATTAGCCTGTTTCCTTATAAATGTTTTTTTAAGTTCATTCTTGATGGTTTTTCCCTAAATTTTTCCAAGCTATTAAAGGGAGGCTGACTAATACATTATGTACAATGTAGACAAAACTCTGAAAGGAAAACAATTTAACTGAAATTTAATGACAATGCAAATGTGTTTGTGGTATGTTATTATGTGATACAGCAGTTATTATATGAAAAAAGCAGAAAGTACAGAATGAGCTCCCCTTCCTTTTTAAATAGAATGTATGTACATATTTAGGTATGAAAAAAGACTAGAAAGGTACGTACCAAACAGATACCAGTGGTTATCCCTAGGTTGTAAAATTACAAATTACTCAAGTTTTTTTTTTTTCTAATTTTTAATTTATGAATCACCTGACAGGTAGCCTAAAATGGGCGTGTGTCCCTTGTTCAACAGAGGGTGAAAAAAAACCCAGTTATTTAAAAAAATATATTTAAGATATGTTCTAATTTAGTATAAAATATATTTATATTATTAATATATATTTTATCATATAAGATATAATGTAAAATATAATATTGAAAATATTTTTAAAAATCTGACTTTTAAAATAATAAGCTGGATGGACGATGATGTTAATGTTATTTATATGCAAAGAGCTCTTACAAATCAGAAGACTCAATTGCCTCAGTAGAAATATTTATAAAGGGTCTGAACAAATAGTTCATAAAAGAAGAAATTTCAATGTCCAACACAGGTATAAAAAAACTAGACCTTATTCTTTTTTAATATATTTTATATTTAACCACATATATACCTTTTCCAGTGTTCTTTTTTAAAAAGTTTTATTTATTTATTTAGGCTGTGCCGGTTCTTAGTTGTGGCATGAGGGTTCTTCACTGCAGCATGAGGGATCTTTAGTGGTGGCATGCGGGATCTTTTTTTTTTAGTTGTGGCATGCAGACTCTTAGTTGCAGCATGCAGACTCTTAGTAGTGGCATGTGGGTATCTTTAGTGGCGGCATGTGGGATCTAGTTTCCCGACCAGAGACGGAACCTGGGCCCCCTGCATTGGGAGCGTGGAGTCTTACTCACTGCACCACCAGGAAAGTCCCCAGACCTCATTCTGAATCAAAGAAATTGGAATTAAAGACAACAAACTTCATCAAATTTTCATTAACTGTTTAATGCTGCTGCGGAGGAGTAAGATAGTAACAAGAGTTATCACAGATTGAGTACTTGCCTACAGGCAGGCACTGAACGAAGCCCAGAAGCTTAAGGAAGCTGTACGTGATGACTTTGAAGCCAAACCGGACCCTGTCGACTAGAAACCCCAGGCCACGGATTCGTTGGAACATTAAGACTCCTGAAAAATATTGTCAAGTTGCTTTCCAGGAGTTTGCATCAAAGCAAACCCTCTCGCCAACCTGTCAGATCCTGCCTTCTAGGAATTTACCTCCCGTCAAAGAAAATCATCAGAATGCAAACAAAAATAAATACAGAAGCATGCAAAAGCGAAACGTGTAAGTTAGAGAAATAGTGAAATAAACGATATTATATCCTATTTTGCTGTCCTTAAACATGGCTATTTTGAGGAATTTTTGACGACCTAGCAAAATGCTCATGATTTAGTATTTTAAGCCAATAAAACACTCCAGCCAGATAACCATTTGGAGAAGCCCACAGTTGATAAGCCCCCAATCCCAGGTACAGAGCTTCCAGACAACTTTTTTTGTGTCCTACTCTTAAATATATATAAGAGAAAACTTAAAAAAAAAAAGACAACTGCAAATTGTATAATTAATATCACCGGTATCCATGAAATGAGACTAAGATACTGTTAAAGAAAACATTCAGGGAACAAAACAGAGTTTTTGAAAATTAAAATAATATGGCATGGCAAATTAAAAATTCAATAAAAGGTAAGAAGATGAAGTTGAGAAAATACCCCAGAAAGCAGAATAAAAAGATAAAAAGATGGAATGTGAGAAGAAAAATGAAAATTAATGATTCTATCCAAGATACCCAACATTTAAATAATAGAGTGTTTAAAGTGGAGTGGGGGAGAGAGAAATTAGGGGAAAGACAGGAAATGATCAAAGAAATAATTTAAGATATTTCCCAGACGTGAAAGATAAGTGTTTTCAGACTGGAAGGGCCTCCAGGTCCCAGCTCAGTGAGTGAGACTTTACCCATACCACGAACATCATCAATACCTGAAACTAATATAATATTGTAAGTCAACTATACCTCAATAAAAATAAATAAAATAAAGTTTAGGGACTTCCCTGGTGGTCCAGTGGTTGGGACTTCGTCTTCCAATGCAGGGAGTGCGGGTTCGATCCCTGGTCGGGGAGCTAGGATCCCACATGCCTTGAAGCCAAAAAACAAAACAAAACAAAATGATACAAAACCAAAACATGAAACAGAAGCAATATTGTAACAAATTCAATAAAGGCTTAAAAAATGGTCCACATCAAAAAAATCGTAAAAAGTAAAAAAATTAAGTTAGAAAAATTTATAAATAGAAAGAATATCAGTCAACACTGGGAATAATGAGGAACAAGCTTTCAGATAGAACAAAGTAGTTTTCACAAAAAGGCTCAAGAATAAGAATGGTATCCAGCTCTTAACAGCAGCCCTAGAAACTGGAAGATAACTGATAAAGGCCTTCAAACTTCTGAGGGAAAATCATTTCCAAACTAGAATTCAGAACTAGCCACTGAGCATGAGGGAAAAACAGACATTTTCAGACGTGCGTGGTAACAGCTTTGCTTCCCGTTCACCCTTTCTCAGGAAACTACTGAAGGATGTGCTCCACCAAAAAAAAGGAGTCAACCCAGAGAGAGGAAAGCGAGGGTCACTGAGTAGAGTGGGGCTAAGGAGAGCCAGGTTCACATTTTCCACTGTGGAATGAAAACTGGAAACTAGGAAGTAGTAATATAAGCATGTTAGTTAGACATATTAAGTATGAAAATAATCAGCTAAAAGAGTGAAAATTGGTTGCCCCTGGGGAATGGAAAACTGGAGGTGGAGGTCAATGTTTTTTATTACAGGTCTTGGAGAACCATTTGACTGTATAAACGCTGTGCATGTATAACTTTGAAAAGAGTAAACCCTCAATTAAAAAATTCATGTGGGGGCTTCCCTGGTGGCACAGTGGTTAAGAATCCGCCTGCCAATGCAGGGGACACGGGTTCGAGCCCTGGTCCGGGAAGATCCCACATGCCACAGAGCAACTAAGCCCGTGAGCCACAACTACTGAGCCTGCGCTCTAGAGCCCGCGAGCCACAACTACTGAGCCTGTGCGCCTAGAGCCTGTGCTCTGCAACAGAAGAAGCCATCGCAATGAGAAGCCCACGCACCTCAACGAAGCGTAGCCCCCGCTCGCCACAGCTAGAGAAAGCCTGCGCTCAGGAACAAAGACCCCACGCAGCCAAAAATAAATAAATAAATTTATTTTTTAAAAAAAATTCACGTAGATAATATCATTACTCGCTGAAGGGAGCCATGCTAATACGATTTGAATATATTGCTTTCTGATGATCTAACTTCATACAGAAATAGCACTCAGAGAATCTAGGAATAGTTGACAGATATCCTAGGCCCCGTCTCACAACCATCAGTTGTCCCAGAGGTCTTCGGCAAGCGTTGGGCTGCAGTCAATGGATGCTTGAAACCCCATCAAGAGCCTGAAGGGCCAGTATTCTGTGCTGTCAGTGGAAGGGCTGCCAAGGGGCTCAGAAGCCAAAAACAGAAGGCCGAGCTGTCCTCCTCTGGCCACACCAAGCTCTGCGTCCTCCCGTGGGCTGTGTGTCGACACGTTTGTACATGGGTGTGAGAGGCGGAGTACATGCAGGTATGCTCCTGGATATTTTCAGAGCTCTCTAGAAGCCCAGAATCTTGCTGCAGCAGCGCAGAAGCCATTATTTCAGCCTGGAGAACTCTGGCCTGAAGAAGGGAACCTACTAGAGCTCTCAAGACGTCACACAGAGGCGTCCCGAGGATCTGAGTGTCACTGACAAAATGATTTTACAGCTGCTTTCATGTTAAAGTCATTCTACTGGATGCAACACTCTCACGGTCTATATATTTGATGCCAACTTGCCGCTTCCTACTCTCCTGTCAATGGGATCAGCTGCTTTTGAGGTCAGCGCCCACGTGAGAGCGAGCTCTCCAGGCCATTGGCTGAGCGGTTGGAGCTCCCTCAGTGCATAGAATAACTGTTATTTCATTTAACTAGAGAGTAAAAGAATGAGGAACCTACAACGAAGCCTTATTTTATACTCTTTAGGAGTGAAGGTGCTTGGGCCTGATGTCAGCAGTAATATTACATGAACAAATTTTGAAAAAAGAATGCCTACTAGTCCAGGATTTGGGGACAATTGAGTTACTGTTTACAGAGCCAAGAACTGGAAGTCTGGTCACGCCACAGAGATACATGCTATCCTCAGCTACCCAGGGTGACACAAAACGGAATGTCAGCTGTCGTGGACTCACTGCTCTGGAAATCTGCTTCATCTTCTGACGAGATTTTAGGTTGAGTCCAAAAATTTGTTAACTACAAACTTCAAGATATTTGGCAGAAATAGTAGATTTAGTCAGCTTCACCTTTTAAAGATGGGTTAGATGAGGTTTTGAATCCAGCTTAGGAATTTGTGATTATACGCTATCTTCTGTAAGAAATTCACCCATGGGCTTCCCTGGTGGCACAGTGGTTTAAGAATCCGCCTGCCAATGCAGGAGACATGGGCTCGAGCCCTGATCCGGGAAGATCCCACATGCCGTGGAGCAACTAAGCTCGTGCGCCACAAATACTGAGCCTGTGCTCTAGAGTCCGTGAGCCACAACTACTGAACCCGTTACACCTAGAGCCCATGCTGCCAACAAGAGAAGCCACCACAATGAGAAGCCCGCGCACCACAACAAAGAGTAGCCCCCACTCGCCACAACTAGAGAAAGCCTGCGTGCAGCAACGAAGACCCAATGCAACCAAAAATAAATAAATTAAAAAAAAAGAAATTCACCCATTAATTTTTGCTCTACTTTACAAAGTAGGCGAAGATGAAAACTGTAAGTGTGAAAGAAAGAGAAGCAAATGTGAATAAGCCATTCTATTTGTTAAGTGGAAGAATGCTACAGCAGAAAAATGCCAACTAGGAGCCACGAAATCTAGGTTCTGTCTTCACTGTGCTACTTTGTTTTGTAACATTGGGAAAATGACTTATTTTTTAATCTTTAGAATGGGAACTAGTGAGGCCAAAATCAGATCATGCTTCATAAAAGTAATTTACAAAGTATAAGGTACTATGCAAATGTCTACAAGGAATAAATTAAATATCAGGAAGTGGAAAAGGGAACTTGCACGGGCGAGCCTCGGGAGCTCTGGCTCCTATAAATACAATGACCAGGGTTAGATTTAAGGGGGAATTTCCAAACATTTTGGACTTGTGCCATCTTATTGTTGATTTTTAAAATTTCATACTTATTCCTCCTTTCAAAAAGGTTTTTGGGGGGACATACATATAAGAACACCACCGAATTTTACACCAACTGGTATACGTGTAATAGAGGAGCCCTTGAATTTGATGAGACGGTCTGGAGACTAGAAATCTGAAAGTTGAATATTTGGGCAACAGAAGCATTCAGCAACACATGCTCACAGTATGAGCTCCACAGTATTTGTTCAGGGAATGTAGGTCCTGATGAAGTTCTACCTGAAGGGTACGTCAGGCCAGTTTAGCACCTTGGCCTGAGAAACTACTGAACTATATACTCTAAGTTCAAATGGTACGTGTTCCAAGAACCATAGTTGGCTTTTGGAAGAAGATGCAACTCGATTCAACATGCCAATATTTTGAGGTTTTCTTTGTTTTTAGAGTTTTTCAACAGACCATGGTAATCGCTCAGTGAATTTGTTTGCCTGGAACAATTTACCTGAATTCCACAGAAGAGGCTACTACAGCCTTTTCTGGGTTTGTAGCAACAACTTATCTCTCCCATGTTCTGTTTCCAGACGGCAAAACAGCACGATGCCCCTGTTGGCCTTAGACTGTCCATGCCATGTCATTATCTTCCAGACACAACAGGAAGTGTGGAGGTCGTCCTTAGCTCTGATCTTCTGGGATGTTCTAGGAAACTTAACAGGTCGTCAGTTTCTGCTAAAATGTTAAGCTACTTTTGCAAAACTCTCCCGCAAGTGTGTAGCGCCATCTTTTTAAAATGCAAGTGGAAGTCTACATTTATGACAGCTAGAGATCACAAGTAATTAGTGGAGCAGCAACCCTGGATATTTTAGATTTATTAGGTTTGTATGTCCATGGGGTCTTTTTTTATATTATTTGGATTGGCGGTTCTGACTACAAAAGAAACACAAACCCACTGGAGAAATAAGAGAAAGAAAAAAATGCATGAAAAGGACATTTCCTTAAATGTTGCCACGTAGTAGCAACATTTAGGTGTATTTTTGTCCACTTTTTTCTATGCATATTATTGTATCATTGTGATTATATTGGGATACAAATTTGTATGCAGATTTTTGTCATTTAACAGCCTAGAATGTTTATTGCCCCATACTATTAAAAACCCTTTTAAGGGAATTCCCTGGCGGTCGGTGGTTAGGACTCGGCACTTTCACTGCCAAGGGCCCGGGTTCAATCCCTGGTGGAGGAATGAAGATCTGGCAAGCCTTGTGACCAGAAAAAAAAAAATGAAAAGAAAAGAAATCTTTTAAAATCCATTTTTAGAAAATATATTTCTGATAATAAGAGAAGTAGAAAAATTTGAAAAATATATAGTAGTATATGGAAAATAAAAATTACCCATAATCCTACAACTCAAAGTAATCATCATTAATACTTTGCCATATTTCCTTCTTTTCTCTTTAAATGCATTTTCTTTTCCATAGCTGAGATAATACATTTTTTTTTCTTTTTTTTGCGGTATGTGGGAGTCTCACTGTTGTGGCCTCTCCTGTTGCGGAGCACAGGCTCCGGACGCGCAGGCTCAGCGGCCATGGCTCACGGGCCCAGCCGCTCCGCGGCATGTGGCATCTTCCCAGACCGGGGCACGAACCCATGTCCCCTGCATCGGCAGGCGGACTCTCAACCACTGTGCCACCAGGGAAACCCTGAGATAATACATTTTTTATCCTGTTTTTCTTCACTCATGTATCTTAAATACTTTCCCACATTATTAAAAACTTTTCATAAAAAATATTTTTAATGTCTTAAAATGTTCTATCATATCAATATACTTGCTTGTCATATCTGTATGTCATATATTATCAATATATTTCCTTAAACATTCCTCTCTTTAGTCAAGGCTTTTTCTAACAGGTTAAATCTTTCCTTGAGTAATCCAGGAGTCGAGTTTTATGTTCATTTTCAATAAAGAATCAAATAGCTTGGGAAATTCACACCAAAGCTACGAAAGAGAAAACGGGTCATTATAAACACGAAGTCAAGAGGTAGTCATTCTTAACCACAGGGACCGCGCTGGGCTTTGAATATTTGCTGAATGTACATTTGTTTCTAATCTTTTCTAAAGAGGGCTTGAGATGGTTTATAGAGAGACTCAGAAATTAGGACAAAGGTGCTAACGGCAGGCCATCTTGAGCATCCAGTGGCCAGAGCAAGTTAATCGTAAGAGTCACAGTTTCCTTACAATGAAAACCAAGTTCAGCTCAGCAGGGCAGCTTTACCTGGTATCGAGACCTAAGAGAATTCTTTATAAAAGAGTGCAAGCTGCGGGCGTGGTGTTAAGGGGGGCTGTATATGAGTCTAGGAGCCAGGGGACCTGAATTCCAGTTTTGGATTGGCCACTTACCAGCAGTGCAAGCTGGGTAAGCCACTAAGTCACTCTTACAGCCTCTATTTCTGTCATTTAGTGGTCATTTGAAGTACCCCGCTATGTTCCACTAAGATTACAAAAGCAAATAAGAAGTTTGTGTCCGAAGGAGCACAGATCCTGATGGTTTGAAAACTCGGCAGAAAGGTTGTAATAAAGTTAGAAACAAATCTGTGCATGTTCCATCTGACACCGGTGACTTTTAGGTTAATCCAGACACCAAACAGCACCTCCTGTAAAATTCCATTATGTTTGTCAAAAATCAATGTCTTGAATTAGGAAATATTAAAATTTTAATAGGATTGAAGTGACTAAAGTATCAGTGAAGCCACCATAGCTGGGGGATGGTAATTGTATTACATAGAAAATAGAATATGCACAGAATAGGAAGGTCTGTGGTATTCTCACTCACTTTCGTAATTATAATGTGGGTTGTTTTGCAAAATCTGGTCCAGCAGAGAGTTGTTTTTTAAATTGTACACTTTGTCGGAAAACCAACCCTCTCTTTCTTTTTTTCCCTACATCCACTCATGTACCTTTCTGGCAAAACAGTCTGGTTAAGCCCCTTTCAGTCTCCGCCCAATGACCCTACTGTCCACATTATTATCACAAATCCCCCTTTGCTGTTCCACCTTCAAGTTTAAAATATTCACGTTTCTTTGACACTGATGTTTCTTTGGTTTCTTGTATCTAGTCAATCAAACTTCACAACTTTATTTTCCGAACATGTTCAGATTTTTCATTCACCTCTGTTCTCACTGCTTGCCTTCATTCTGGTAAACTCTCACTTGGGATTTTCCAATATCTTCCTCATGTGGTTCTCTGCTTCCTTTCCTCCGCTCCCCCTTCTAATTATTCTTATGTACCTTTACATTATTATAGCCTCTACGGTGATTTACTTCTTAGAATTCCTTTAATAACTCTGCCATTTTCCAGAGTAAATAACTATTTTGGACTTAACGGAAAACTACAAAGATTCTAATCAGGATTTTCCATCCAAGCAGGTTTTTTCACATAATCTTTGTCTCTTGGGCAGGAGATGTCTCATTGGTCGCTATGATATTCTCTCCTCTTTTAAGACTCATAATCCCAATTCACCAGGGATCCTTTAATATTTAACTTTGCATTCTTTTAATTCCATAATCCACATGTATTCGCCTTTCTGCAGTTTTTTAAAATGCTCGATAAACTTATTTAGGATTCAAATCAACATTTCAAAGCAGACTTAACTCACTGGAAACATTATTAACGCAGAACACCGAATTGGTCAGATTCAAAGCAATATTATTTCTTCTGTTCATTGATAGGAGTTCATTATTTATTTTGCATTTATTAATTTTTTCAATTTATGTGTGTCTGTATTTCTTATATACAGACTTATTTGTTTTGCTCTCCCACTAGGTTGTGAGTCCTGGGGACAGTGACCACGTCTGCAGTAAACACTTTCCGGGGGAGCCGACATTCCTGTCTTATCCCTCCCCCATGGCTCTATCCCAGTAGTCCGAATGGAAGAGACCACCTTCTCTTACGATCTTGTTTTTCTGGTCACAGGACTGATTAAGGGGTAAGACTGTAAACCAGTGTGAACCAGTCACAACTGTCCACTCCTCAGACCACCGTGATTGGTCCACTGAGGGACATGTGACTCAAATGGAGCAGAATCCTATCTCAGGACTTCAGAGAGAAAAGCCATTTTTGCTGTTGTCTATAGAGCCACGAGAATGAGAGCCTGGACCTATGGGGCACAACATCTCCCACCAGAGGAGAAGGATCTGGGAGGATGGTCGAGAAACAGGCAGAGAAGGCTTTACATCCCTCTTTTTGCCATTCTGAGATTTAATTATTCAACTATTTATTCCATTCTGATAGCTACCCCAGTATCCTTTCAATAAATCTCCTCTCATTTTATGTGTCTCATCTGGTTTGAGTTGGGTTTCTGTCATTTGCAACCAAAAGGGTCCTGACTCATATAATATTTAAACTATATTTTGAAGTCCTTGTAGCATAGAGCTGTAAAGTGCTAACCCTCATATAATGCAAGCCTTAGAGCATATCTAGCCAGTCATCTTAACTTCAAAAAAGCTTTAGAAGAAAACTTTTGTTGCCAAAATTCTTTACATTCTGTCCTGAAATTCTTCCTAATTTGTTTACTCCCTACAGCCTTTTGGTTACACCACCTGAAAATCGTTGCAAGACAGAATTCATTCGGTCTTCAAATAAGGCAAACTCCAACCTCCCTAAAGTCAAACGGACTCTTATATTTGCTGATTATCCCTTAAAACACGAACTACTGTGTATAAAATAAGGTACAAGGATGTATTTTACAGCACAGGGAATATACCAATATTTTACAATAACTATAAACGGAGTATATCTATAAAATTTTGAATCACTATGTTGTACACCTAAAACGAATATATTGTAAATCAACTATACCTAAAAAAAACCCAGTGATTTGTTTATTGTACATAACAAACATGTACACAATGCTTATTTTGAGCCAGGTGTGTGCTAAAAATGTAGCTCATTTGACTCTCCCAACAAATCTCCAAGGTAGGTACTATTATTATCGCCATATATAATGAGGTAATTGAAGCACAGAGAGGGGGAGTCATTTGCTCTAGGTCACAGAGCTAGTGCACGGTGGAGCTGGAATGAATTCTTAAAGTTTATGATGCATCAGAACAAATGGGATATGCGTTAACCATGCAGATTCCTGAGACCCACTTATTCAGAACCAGAGCAAGAAAAGGTGAGGCTACTCTTTAGATTTTTTTACATCGACCCCAAAATTCTGATCTCTCCTCTGCAAGCTTTAGCGATCTCAAATTTGGTGGAGGATACATTTCATCTTCTTTGATTTTTGTAATAGAATGAGATTCTGCCACACGTGGATCTGTTATTTCAATTATACTGAACTTGCTTCAATAAATAGGACCGAATATATGCCCTTCAGGTATTCACTAGACACCTTAGTCTTGTGCCCCTCCAGCTCATTGCAAAGGAATAGTGGAAACAGGTATTTGAGACAGACTTGAGCAAAGGACAGGCTTACTATTCCACACTTTAGCATTTCTTACTCTACCATGCAAGCAAAATACATTCACCACAAACCCACAAGCTTGGACTTCGCTGGTCTGCTTCTCTGTGGAAATACTTGCAATCTCCCCCTCGGTTAACGACGTGCCATTCAATGGTCAACTTAACTGCAGTCTGTATTCGTGCCACCCCCATCCCCACCCCCATGCGTCTACAGCCACTGTTTCTGAGGTCAACAGCAGCTACGTGGAGAGGACACATGTAGAGGTGAAGGGGTGTTCTCCGGAGCCAGTCCAGCTCAGTTCAAAGCTTGCTTCTGCCACTGGGACTTTGCTGAGCCCCCCAGCCCTGTGCTACTCAGTGTTCTTATCTGTAAAATGGGGATAATCATGGTACCCGCATCATAGGGTAACCGTGAGGAGTGAGAGGGTAATGCTCGTCAGGTGATGAGAACAGCACACGTAGTCCGCATCCAATAAATGCTCTTCACCAGAGTATGAGTTCCGTCAAGGGCAAGTTCAAGGTTTTGTTCATGACTATGCCCTCAGTGCCTGACATACAGTAGGGACACAAATATTAAGTGGAATGAGTAATAACTCCCAAGTCCAGGGGCGTTTTGGGGCCTCTTATTCGATCTTACTGTGACGATTGATCAAGCACTCAACAGCAGTTACCTCATGCCAGGATCTGTTGTAAGCACTTTACAAACACTCTTAACCCATTTAATTCCTGTAACAATCCGATGAAACAGGTACAAGGATTGTGTGCCTTTTACACAAGATGAAGGTGAGGGACAGAGATGTTTAATACTTTGCCCGACCTCACACAGCTAGTAAGTGGCAGGGCTAGGACTGGAACCCTTTAACCTATGTTTGCTGTTAATCGTTTTTCCTTCTTGAAACTCGCTTCCTTGCTTCCATGAAAACGCCCTCTTTTAACCTGACTCCTTCATTGATTCTTTTCTTTTTCTTTTCTTAAAAAATTTTATTGAAGGGCTTCCCTGGTGGCACAGTGGTTGAGAGTCCGCCTGCCGATGCAGGGGACACGGGTTCGCGCCCCGGTCCGGGAAGATCCCACATGCCACGGAGCGGCTGGGCCCGAGAGCCATGGCCGCTGAGCCTGCGCATCCGGAGCCTGTGCTCCGTAACAGGAGAGGCCACAGCAGTAAGAGGCCCGCGTACCGCAAAAAAAGAAAAAAAAAAAAATTTATTGAAGTATAGTTGATTTACAATGTTGTGTTTAACTTCTGCCGTACAGCAAAGTGACTCAGTTATGCATATATGCATGTTCTTTTCCATTGTGGTTTATCGCAGGATATTGAATACAGTTCCCTGTGCCAAACAGCAGGACCTTGTTGTTTATCGCTGGTTCTTTTCTTTCTGCTCATCTCTAGAGCAGAGATGACATTTCCCAGAACCCTGTCCAAAGCCATCACCTCCATTTACATGCTAACATATTTACCTAGTTGATGGTTTCAGTTTCCATCTGTACTCTGATGACCCCCGAATCCATATCTCTATCCCAGGTATCCTTCCTAAAGGCTCAAACTTCTGTGTCCAATCACTCACCAGACCACACTCGCATTCAACATATATAAGATAATAAATTTGGGCTTCCCTGGTGGCACAGAGGTTAAGAATCTGCCTGCCAATGCTAGAGGATACGGGTTTGAGCCCTGGTCCGGGAAGATCCCACATGCCACGGAGCAACTAAGCCCGTGCGCCGTAACTACTGAGCCTGCGCTCTAGAGCCCGTGCGCCACAACTACTGAAGCCCACGCGTCACAACTACTGAAGGCCGCATGCCTAGAGCCCGTGCTCCGCAACACGAGAAGCCACCGCAATGAGAAGCCCGCGCACCGCAACGAGGAGTAGCCCCCGCTCGCCGCAACTAGAGAAAGCCCGCTATCTTAGGAAATGGTGAGCCCCCGCCCCATCCCCAGAGCCAGAAATCCAAGAATCATCTGTAACTCAGCTCGCCCCTGTACCCTCCATGTGCAGTCAGCATCCATGTCCGTTTGATGGTACCTCCTAAGCATCTCTGAGTCCTCATAACCATTTCCTTTGTCTTGGTTCTCTTTCCCTGGTTTCTCTTACCTCCTAACTGGTTGCCCTGCCTGTACCCTGTGCTGCTTCAACCCATCTCCCTTATTGCTGCTAGTGTTACTTGAAAACAAAACAAAACAGAAAACTCATGACATCACTTTCCTGATTCACAATCTTTAAGGATCCCCCTTTCCTAGAGAAGAGAGAAGAGTGGCTGAATTCCTTGGCATGACTTACAGCTGGTCATGTCCACTGTCTGGTTTTCATCAGTTTCCCCTCTCACTTGAAAACCGCTTGGTCTAGCAACTGTGAACTGAGGCAGGTCCCCTGGAGAGCTCTATGCTCTCGCCAAGCTGGGCTTTTCCTTCTCTCACCCAGACTCTCTTCCAGCCATCTCCCTGATCACCCTTCCTACTCCTTCAAAAACCAGATCTTGAGAGATATGGGAACATATGTATATGTATAACTGATTCACTGTGTTATAGAGCAGAAACTAACACACCATTGTAAAGCAATTATACTCCAATAAAGATGTCAAAAAAAAAAAAAAGAACCAGATCTTGAGAACAGTATCAAATCAAATGCATAACACAAAAGAGGCCATTCCTTAATAGATGCTAGCTCCCCTTCCACACACGATCCACCCTCTTTCCCTGGCAAAACAAAGTATTTGTTCTACTGTTTAAACTGCTTACGTTTCTTTTAGTCCATTAACCACAATGAATATACATTTACTGTAAAAATATAAACCCATTTTAACATAACTTCACTTTAAATAAACACACTTACATGTTGTTGGTTCAAATTTACTGTCATCTTTATATTAAAATAATAGGAATCTTAAAAAAACAAACCCTCACAGTCTTAACCTCAAATCAATATTTTATTTGTTCATCTTATATTTAGATCCTTATCCAGGTGCAGATTCTGTTTGCTATATTTATGGCAATATGCTCTGTAGAATTTTACATTTCACCTCTTCTGTTGACCAAGTCATGCCTGTTTTTCTAGTTAGTTTCTGTCCCCCCTGTTTCTGACTTGCGTCTTCTCCGTCCATCCTTCCCCTTAGGAAACCAGTGACAAAGGTTTGGTGTGAATCTTTCCACCCTTTTCTCCTGTTGAATCAGTTATATTTGGGGAGGAGGAAAGGAAGGTTTTGCCGTCCTTTTGGCAAAAATGAGACTATATAATGCACGGGTCTGTTCCTCTTCCTTTTCTCATTTAACAATGCATGGGACTCTCTCCAGGCTAATAAACATAGCTCTAGCTCACTCCTTCGGCTGCCTAATATCCTAGGGGCTAAAGATACCACAATTTATTCAGCTATTCCTAGCTTGAAGGGCCTGCAGTTGTTTCCAGGTCTTTGCCACCTTACCCAGTGCTGTCAGGAGCAACCCGGAGCACACATGCCAATGTCCACTGATGCTTTGTTTCTATGGGATTTTGCCCCCCAAACGGGAATTGTTTATAGCAGGTAGGTTGGAGCGTGATTTATAAATAAATAAAAGCACACAGCTTAGGGCCATACATTCAAAGAAGTTCAGTAGATGCTGATAATGATAAGGATGTTTGACTATGCGGTTACCTAGCAGCCTTTTGATGGGAAAAGATATGTTTCCCGGCAACTAGCAAGTATACATCATTGAATGAGAATTTGGTAGGAAAGTACAAAAGACAGAGCCTGGCACATAGCAACTGAGAATCTCTGTTGTGAAGCCAATTTCCTGCCGCACTCGCCAGGCCCTCTTAGACTGGCAGAGGAGCAGGGTTATTACTGGATACCGAGTCCCTGACCTTGAGCTAATCAAACTGCAAAATGCTTTCGACAAACCTCAGCTTTCAAAGATCTTACCAATTGCATTATCTTGCTGCTGGTGACTTAAGTTATGAAAGGGTCTATTGAAGGCAGTGTGTGTGTGAAAAAGCATCGTGTGAGGAGTGAGAACATATGTCCTTGGCTTCGCCAACCTGTCAGCATCGTGGCACTTTGAGCAAACCTCCAAATGCCCATATCTAAAATAAAGCTAATAATACGCCCGTCGCCTACTTGGCAGTATTGTAGTGAGGAACGAACGGAATTATGTAAATGAAAGTGCTTTGAGGGGGCTATACATATATTAGCATTGTTAATCTTATTCAGATTCTTGAGTAGGTAATGTACTGTGTATGGTGGCATCTTTCCTGTTCTTTGTATCGCCAGGAAAGAACATATTAGCACTTAAAAGAAGATTATTTTGTTGCAGTCATGACGTGTCCCATGAAAACTCAAGGCCAATCAATATAAAAATAACAGATTAGATGTTGGCCCTTGAATCCTTCCGCAGATACTGTTCCATGGACTTCTGTAACAATGAAAGTATTTACAAAGCTGCCTCAGTTTTGAACGTTTCATAGATAAATGAGAATAAAGAAATAGAGGAGATTCCCGCCCCCTTCCCTTAAGTTTCTGTTTTTAACTCCTGTACAGTGTTAAATGCAACACCCTGGTGTTCTTTCCCTAGTCCTGGCTCTTGCCCATGAAACACACACATGTTACAGGAATCCAGCCACCCTTGGGAGATTCCTGCCCAATAAGTGTTAATTTTACCGGGACTAAAATATTGAGAAATTGGTACCTCTATAGATAGATACTCCAAATATATGATGGACGGGTATGTCTATGGATGGAATCGCAGAAACTTCCTAACAGACGTGGGGGTCATTCATTGCAGAGATGTGGCATACTTCAATATTCACTCTTCGGTAGGACAGAATGTTGGTATAAGGAGTTCCAGAAACCTCAGTGCCGGTTGAAGTTTGGCGGTTGGTTCCTTCCAGCTGTTCTTAAAGGTATTCTCTGCAGGGATTAAGAAGTGGCTCATAGTTATGGCTTAAGATTTTTATGTTTCGCTGTTTCTGATTTCATTTTTCTCGTTGGGAAATACAGGAAATGGGATGTGTATCCGGTAGTGAAGGGTTTATGAAGTTCTGCAGAGTTAGGTCTAAACTATCACAACTGTCAACAGCTGGTAGCATCAGTGGGGAAAATGGCATCATGTGTGAAGCATGCAATTAAATTAATTAATTATTCCTAATGTTTGACCTTTCAACTGGTTGTGGTGGTATCAGGTGGATAGCCCCGGAGAAAGAAAGGCAGACGTTCCTTGGAGTGACTTGGAGTTTCAGACCCTTTCGGGGTCTTGGGAAGTCATCCTTTGGGGGTTTGCTCAATCATGCTCTTCAGTGCTTCTGTTGAAGAAAAAGGAGAAAGAGAAGAAACTTTTGAGACTGAAGCTGCCGTTACTTAAAATCCCTTTTCAGTCTACATCCCTTTTTTAACGGGAGATTTTTGTTGTTGATCATTTTACATTACTTTAAGGATTAAGTGTATTAAAATTTAAAATGTGTAACAAGAACACAGAAGTGCAGTAAATACAAATATTCTCCTCACTTTACCAAGACATGGGGAAAAATGTGAATTTTTTTTTTTTTTTTTTTTTACTGTTTTCTCTTGGAGAAAATTGAGTTTCCAGGATAGATAAATTATAGGAGTGATTATACACATTATAGAATGGCTCTTTGATTTTTTCAAAGCATCATATAGATTCATGCAAACAGCTGAATTTTTAACGTACAGAAATCACAGTGCATGTTGTTCAATACTCAGGAAACCGTATTTATCAAGAACTCATCTATTACTGTAAACAATATTGAGTTTAGGAAAAGTGTACTGATTTCTGCAACTTACTTGTGAAATGCACCAAAAAGGAAGATGGGTTGATGGGTGATAGAGGAATGGACAGATTGATAAATAGGCAATTAAGCAAATATAATAAAGTGTTAATGTTAAATTCTAAAAAAAAACCTCATCTATTGCACAAAGCAAAATAGTCCTATCTCACAAATAGAATTAAAGTTTGAATGACTTAATTTTATATGTATATAACACAATACGAAATAAGAATTGGCAATTACTAAGGGAAGGACGACTGTCAATTATCTTCTAGTCTTTTTCATAAATCAGAGAAAGAAGTATATATTTTTTTCTTGAATGATCTAGAATATGGGCAAACAGCCTAGAAAATGAGTATTATCTAAGCCGCTTGAATTCACTCTGCACTCTGTAGATCTTGACAAAGGCAACCTGAAAGATGGGATTGCATGTCGATACCGAGCTTTGGAAAATCATATATACACAATGAAAAACTCTGTCATTAAATTTTTAAGTTTATGACCCACATGGAAATTTTTGATTGTGCAAAACTATGTCTTTCTTACTAATACAAATACATGTACTACAATAGTTTTAGTTTCTGAAATTATATATAGGAGTATTGAAAACTAAAAAGATTAATTGCAAAAAACGTACCATACTATTGTAAAATGTTGATAATAGGGGAATCTGGGTGCAGATATATGCAAACCCTCAGTACTATCTTCTCAACTTTTCTGTAAATCTAAAGTTGTTCTTAAAATATAAAGTCTGGGGCTTCCCTGGTGGCGCAGTGGTTGAGAGTCCGCCTGCCGATCGATGCAGGGGACACGGGTTTGTGTCCCGGTCCGGGAAGATCCCACATGCCGTGGAGCGGCTGGGCCCTGAGCCATGGCCGCTGAGCCTGACGCCTCCGGAGCCTGTGCTCTGCAACAGGAAAAATAAAGTCTGTTAAAAAAGAAACTAACAAGAACAAAACTCATTTCTGTTTTATTCAGTTTCCTTGTTCTAGGATGTTTTCCATAATCTGTAATGTGTAAGGATTCAGAGGTAAAACAAATATTTAAATTTTCCTGTAATATTTTCCTTTTGAAAATGCCATACTACTTAACTATTTGAATCATATCCAGATTTTAGTCCAGACCCCTACTTAATATTTGGTTTATTAGTACCTAACAAGACTAGTACAATATAGATTTTTCTTTCCTCTGTAAGACAAAAACACATGGGAAATTTCTTGTTCCCTATTATCTCTACTAAGTTTAAATCGTTACAGTTTTATTTATTTTAAAAATTTAAGATTTTAGATTTAAGAGAGAGATTTAATTTATATACTGCAATTAAGTATTTTTCTAATGCTAAGAACTAGTAAATAGCAGATATTTGGAATTTTATTATACATAGCAAACAATAACAATGCGTGCAGTCTCACAACAGCTGATGATGTGAAAGTTTCTTAACTTGAACTGGCATTTTAAATATTATTTAAAAACGATTCACACTTATTACCCTTTAAGGTTTATCCTTTTAGCTCTTTTATACTCTAATATTAAAGATTTTTTTCTACCCTGTTGAAGACTGTAACAAATTTTTCCTACTTGCTGTAGTCTAAAGAAGTGAATAGCACAAGGACTATAAGTGATGTGCTGGTATGTTATCTTATAAATGCTCAAGGTACAGCTTCTGACATTGAAGAATAGATAAATAAATTGACCTTGATGAAGTGTGTCTTCTTTTGTCTGTTCCCAGGAAAGTTGATTTCAGGTATTCCTGCTGCTGAAATGATTAGCGTTAACAGCTTTTTCCCTCCATTTTCTTTTACAGGGTCTCTTCATCTTCCTGATATATGGGGTGTACAACACAGAGGTAAGTCTGCTTGGAGTATCTCAAGGCTGACAGAGTGAATGAGAGAAATGACAGGTTTCTTATCTTGATAACTGAGGAACAAAGTTGGCTTTTCATATGAGTGTCCTGCTGCCCTTCATGCTTGGACTAGCTTATATGCATCCCAGCTTACCATTAAACACTGCCACCCTGAGCAAAGGGACAGCCTCATTTCTCATAGGCGTTGACTAATATTTTACAACTGCCTTAAGTTTTTCAGTTTTCAGTCTTTTAACACTGAAATATACTTGACGGTATTAGAGTTTCACAGTTTAAGTGGCAGAATACTTCTATGTAGTTGCATGGAGTTAGAAAAATACTAATATTTCTTGTCTCAAAATACTCATTACATAGTCATTACAAGTTTTTGAGCAGGCTCAGAGGGGCCTGTAAGGATTAGTTGATAATCTTTATGATTCCAGTTGCAAAATTTCTCAGAGAAGTCATTTATTACTTAACTATGATAAGTTATTTGGCTAGAAATATTGTGAGACAATTGACTTGTAATTTCATCATGAAAACGTACCATGGAAAGAAATTATTGTCATGGTGCTGGTTCTTTTATGAAAAATAATCCTGTGCTTTACACACACTCTTGGTTAGGAGAGTTGCTGGTTTAGATTTTCGCTTAACATGAAAGTGGGTGCCTTGTGTGTACATTAGGCACGGAATAAATATTTGTTTGATTTTTGTTGCTCTTTGATTTCAAGATTTTACTTTGTAAGTTTCCTTAAGAGAACAATTAGTGATTTTGCCTGCGTTTCTCAGTATTCTGTACTGGGGAGGGCAGAGTGGATCTGAGTAGCACTCTTAGAAGGGCCTGGCAGTCGATTTTTCATAAATAACATAGAGGGCCAGGCAGCAATACAACAGGGCCAGCGGACTCTTAGACAGACTGAGAAGGCCTGTGGGCATTTAAAGAACATCTGATGATGATAAAGTATGCGTGTGGGCGTGTTTTACAGGGCTGCCGCCCTGGATTACACGCGGCTTCCTCTTTCAGTAGCCTTCAGGTAGGTTGGCAGTAAGACAACCTTTTTTTTGCAACGGTACCTCTGCTGCGGTTTCAAAGCAGGCCCCTCCCACAAATGCAGAGGAAAAGCGCCCATTATTAAAGTGTGTGCCAGACAAGGAGGGGTACCGGAAGCAACCTGTCCCAGTAGATGCTGAGCACTGGAGATTCAGGGCACACAGGCAGAACCCACAGCGCCCCAAGCCTCCCCCCTCCGGGGCTGGGTTCGGCTGCAACACCCGGCCTACAAGCCGCAAAGCCGAGGGGGCCGGGCCGGCCGGGCCCGTCCCCCCGCCCACTCCGCAGCCCCGCAGCATCCCCCTCCCTCCGGCCTTTCTCCGCCGCCGCCGCGCAGCAGCCCGCCCCGGGTCCCGCCCCCCGACGCCCGGCGTGCGGCCCACCAATCGCGTCCGGCCGCCCGGGGCCTCCCCTCCCGGGGGCTCCCTCCGCCCAACCACCCGAGTGATTGACAGGCGGCCGGGCGGAAGCCGCGGCGCAGGCGCGCTGGCCGGCGCAGCGGCCCTCGGGCCGGGTCGCCGAGCTCCCGGCAGGCCCCGCGCCGCGGCTGCGCAGTGCCGCGCAGGCTTTTAATTCCATTGTGGAGAGGACGGCGTTATTTTTATTAACCGGAGGCGGCGGCGGCGGCGGCGGCGGCGGCGGCGGGACCCGTAAGTGCGGGGCGCGGGCGGCGTCGGGCGGGCGGGCACGGGCCGGGGGCGCGGGCCGGGGGCGGGTGGGGGCGCCGCGGCCGGCGGCCGGCCCACTCCTCCTTCCTCTCCTCAGCCAGGCCTGCTCCGGGGCATGAAAGTCGGCAGCGCGTTCCTGAGCGGCGGCGGCGGCGGCGCGGGCAGCGGCGGGCGGGCGGAGATGGAGCCCAGCTTCCCGCCGGGCATGGTGATGTTCAACCACCGGCTGCCCCCGGTCGCCAGCTTCGCGCGGCCGGCGGGCGCGGCCGCCCCTCCCCCGCAGTGCGTGCTGGCCGCCGCCCCGGCCGCGGCCCCGGCCGCCGAGCCCCCCCCGGCGCCCGCCCCGGACGTGACTTTCAAGAAGGAGCCGGCGGCGCCCGGCGCGGCCTTCCCGGCGCAGAGGACCTCCTGGGGCTTCCTGCAGTCGCTGGTCAGCATCAAGCAGGAGAAGCCGGCAGACTCCGAGGAGCCGCCGGGCGCCCCCCATCCTCACTACGGGGGGCTGTTCGCGGGGGCAGACGAGCGGGCGCCGGGGCTGGGCGCTGGGGACGCGGGAGGCCCGGGCGTCATCCAGGACCTGAGCGTCCTGCACCCGCCGCCGCCGCCCGCCCCCCACCCCCGCGACGTGCTGCTCGGCCGGACTGACGACCCCCGCGGCCCCGAGGAGCCCAAGCCGGACGCGAGCGTCAAGAAGGCCAAGAGGCCAAAGCCAGAATCTCAGGGAATCAAAGCCAAGAGGAAGCCGGGCGCATCTTCCAAGCCGTCGCTGGCGGGAGACGGAGAAGGCGCCGTCCTGTCCCCAAGCCAGAAACCTCACATCTGCGACCACTGCAGCGCCGCTTTCCGCAGCTCCTACCACCTGCGGAGGCACGTCCTCATCCACACCGGAGAGCGGCCCTTCCAGTGCAGCCAGTGCAGCATGGGCTTCATCCAGAAGTACCTGCTGCAGAGGCACGAGAAGATCCACAGCCGGGAGAAGCCCTTCGGGTGCGATCAGTGCAGCATGAAGTTCATCCAGAAGTACCATATGGAGAGACACAAGCGGACGCACAGTGGAGAAAAGCCATACAAATGTGACACTTGCCAGCAGTATTTCTCAAGGACTGATAGACTGTTGAAGCACAGGCGCACGTGCGGCGAAGCCCTGGCGAAGGGGGCGCCCAGTGCAGAGCCTGGGTCATCCAGCAACCATAGCACCGTGGGTAACCTGGCTGTGTTGTCTCAGGGAAGTACAAGTTCTTCAAGGAGAAAAGCGAAGTCGAGAAGCATAGCTGTTGAAAACAAGGAGCCCAAGACTGGGAAAGCAAATGAATCCCATATGTCAAACAGCATAAACATGCAGAGTTACTCAGTAGAAATGCCTGCTGTGTCTTCCAGTGGGGGCATCATCGGCACTGGCATAGAGGAACTCCAGAAGAGGGTGCCAAAATTGATCTTTAAGAAAGGAAGCCGGAAGAGCATGGATAAAAACTACCTGAACTTTGTGTCACCGTTACCAGACATAGTTGGACAGAAGTCCTTGTCTGGGAAACCGAGTGGCTCCCTTGGCATCGTGTCAAACAGTAGCGTGGAGACCATTAGTCTTCTCCAAAGTACAAGTGGCAAACAAGGTCAAATAAGCAGTAATTATGACGATGCCATGCAGTTCTCAAAGAAAAGAAGATACCTACCCACCGCCAGCAGCAACAGTGCCTTTTCCGTGAACGTGGGACACATGGTCTCCCAGCAGTCCGTCATTCAGTCGGCGGGCGTCGGTGTTTTGGACAGTGAGGCCCCGTTGTCCCTTATTGACTCCTCGGCCCTGAACGCGGAAATTAAGTCTTGTCACGACAAGTCGGGAATTCCTGACGAGGTTTTACAAAGTATTTTGGATCAGTACTCCAACAAGTCAGAGAGCCAGAAGGAAGATCCTTTCAACATAACAGAACCACGAGTGGATCTGCACGCCTCAGGAGAACACTCAGAACTGGTTCAAGAAGAAAATTTGAGCCCGGGCACCCAGACTGCTTCAAGTGACAAGGCGAGCATGTTGCAAGAATACTCCAAATACCTCCAACAGGCTTTCGAGAAATCCACGAATGCAGGTTTTACTCTGGGACACGGTTTCCAATTTGTCAGTCTGTCTTCACCTCTCCACAACCACACTTTATTTCCAGAAAAACAGATATACACTACATCTCCTTTGGAGTGTGGTTTCGGCCAGTCTGTTACCTCAGTGTTGCCATCTTCATTGCCAAAGCCTCCTTTTGGGATGTTGTTTGGGTCTCAGCCGGGTCTTTATTTGTCTGCTTTGGATGCCACACATCAGCAGTTGACACCTTCCCAGGAGCTGGATGACCTGATAGATTCTCAGAAGAATCTAGAGACTTCATCAGCCTTCCAGTCCTCATCTCAGAAACTGACTAGCCAGAAGGAACAACAGAAAAACTTAGAGTCCTCAACGAGCTTTCAGATCCCATCTCAGGAGTTAGCCGGCCAGATGGATCCTCAGAAGGACGTAGAGCCCAGAACAACGTACCAGATTGAGAACTTCGCACAGGCGTTCGGTTCTCAGTTCAAGTCGGGCAGCAGGGTGCCAATGACCTTTATCACGAACTCTAATGGGGAAGTGGACCATAGAGCGAGGACTTCAGTGTCCGATTTCTCAGGGTATACAAGCATGATGTCTGATGTGAGTGAGCCATGTAGTACCAGAGGAAAGACCCCCACCAGCCAGAGTTACAGGTAAGGTCCCAAGCGTGACCAGGCTGGAGGTCTTCTAATGTAATTTTGTTTTATTTTGAGAACACTGCCATTGGAATGTTTCTACACGATCCTATTAAGAATAATGTAATGCCCTTTCAATGCAACTTTTCATATTTAGTTTATTTTGTTAGTGTGATTTTAGCTCTGTTTGTATTATGATTTTTAATCAAAATCAATAGATTAAAATAGTTTGACATTCGAAGTGACAATGTTTAGCAATCAAATTTACATGTATAGATCGTCAGGGAATAGCCCAAAAGTTTTAAATGCAAAAAAAAACAAACAAAAAAAACCCACAAAAAAACCATACAAAAAAAACAAAAGAAAACAAAAAAAACACACAAAAACAAAAAAACAAAAAAAAAAACTTTGTTGCTAGGATTAAGGTTATTCTAATTGCTTTACTCTCAGGAAAGTGTAATAACGCATGGGAATTCTGTACGTTATCACTGTAATGGAATATCCAATTTACAGATAGTATGATAATACATTTCATTACTTAAGTAAGGGATCGAAAACATTTCAAATTGCTCTATCTGGGCTGATACGATACACGTGTCATCATTTAAGTAAGGGATCGAAAACATTTCAAATTGCTGTCTCCATCTGGGCTGATCCAAAATTCTGAGATGTTGGCTACCTATATTTTGTTGCAGCTTTTAAATGTACTCTGAACTTCCAAACCACATTCATTCCAGCCTGGTAGAACAAATATTCTTGAATCTTTGATCAAAGCCTGGAATGATAGCTTTAATAATAGGAAGAGAAAAAAAAAAAAGGCACCCTCTCCTTATCCCAACTGTAACAAGGCTGTGTGACTCCCATCAAGAGTTGATGGGAACAGTGTTGAAGCCCAAGTGGTTGGTTGGTTGCAGTATTAGAACCCAAGTTGGAATTACATAATTCTTTGAAATTTGGGGTGTGTGTTATTTATTATACATGGCCTAAAAACACTGTTCTCCGTCTCTGTTACTACATGTCACCCACACTTCCGGGGGTATTTTGTGTTATTTTTGTTCTTAACCTGTCCTCTCAGAGCTCTGGGCCTTCCTTGTTCCCTCTCCTCTCTATCTGGACAGTTTCAATTTTAGAATGATTCACATTCCAATAGGTAATTTGTTATGCATTTCCTATGCCTTCCGGCATCCAAACAGTAGAATAAACATCCACCCTCCCCCTTTTTAAAAACAGAACCCACACAGATGTCCATGTATAATAAAGCCCCACACGCTCAGAGCTGTGGATATTAATAAGGTGGTAATTCCAACTGGTGACAAAGCCGATGGGAGGGGGAAGAGTGGCTTATTTAGAAATGACATCAGAACCTCTTTGTGAAATTGCAGCCTGTGTAATGTACATTTTAAAAGGGTGCGTTAGTCAGTATTGTACAGGGGTCTTGTAAAGTCATCCAAACTTGCTATGAACGCTAATTTGCCATTTGAAGCCACTGGTAGACAGTGGCTCTGCTCTAAACCACTTTTTAGCAATTGTATTTTTTTCCTGATTATATTTTTAATGTACTTTGATGTTTATGCTGATGAGTTTTTTATGTACTTTTGGTGATGTTTCAGTCTTATGTACTCTTCTGACGTCAGAAAAGTACCACTGGTTGTTTGCAGTCTTATTGTGTAATCAGCCTACCACAGGCTTCCATGTATAATAAAGTAATTAATATTGTGCAAGTGTAAAACACTTCTGTTATGAAAGCAGTGTTTGGAAAATGAGAAATTATTTAAAATGGTTACAACATACTAGTTAATTTCCTTTCCCCACTTTCCTCCCTTAAGTCTGCTTTACCAGCTAAAGGGTCACTTATTGTCATTGCAAGGACCTTAGAAAATGTGTTTAATCCTCTTAAATACACTCAGTACTAAAAAGTATGTATTTCTTATTTTGCTAAGTGCGGTAAGTTCTGTTGGGTACAGAGTACAAGCTGTAATCGAAGGATGGAGAGGACCTTTACCACTGTATCTCTTGAGCTGTATGATTTTTCTCCAGTGTTTTGTTTTATACAGGTTTTGAATTTCTTTAACTTTTATTGTGTGTACTGAATACTGCATATGTACTATTCTGATTGTTTGCTCTAGTTTACTACCAATAAAAGACCTGTTAATCACAAAATTGAAGAAAGGAGATATCACTTAATATCCAGTCACATTTTTCACATTTTTCTGTTAACTACATTTCATAAAATATTCATGTCAGTGGTATAACCTGCAGTTTAGGGACTGGAATGTGTGTGTGTGTGCGCGCACGCGTGCGTGTGTGTTTTAAGTGTTTCGTGTTTCTAGGTTTATTATATTTGAAAATTGGTTGAATATTTTCTTCAGTTTGAGGCACACTATCTGGAAAAATAGGAATTTAACAGTGTGGAAATGAGAACGTGTTTTATTGAAATGGGGTTAGCCATCCTAAATATTATTCCAGAGAGATTATTTATTGAGGTTTCATTTTAAATCAGATTCCAGTTTCTTTTGGTTCTAGGTGCATCCTTTTTGACTCCAAAAGGTTGTAACAAAATAACAGTATGACAAATGAAAGTGGTCCTGAGCATTCTTAGTGGGGGAAAAAAAAGTATTGCTTAGTCTAAGTTTAACAGTGTTTCAAAAGGATGTAATTATAGATATTAGAAGAAGAGAGCCAAGACATGGAATACTTAAGGTGCAGACAAGGTGTTTGAAACTTAGTGAATATGTTAAGTTTTAAAGATAAAGGGGAAAAATTGTAGGTCTGTGTAAAATCTATGAGAAAATTGTGCTTTGAAATTTAGTGACTACAAACGTTGAAAAATCAATAAAAATATCAAAGGGTGGAATAGGTCGAGGCTTTGCCTTTTTGGTATATGATACTATGTACAGAAGTGATAAATTATTTGTGTTCAGCATAAACATGGATTTCTCTGTAGAGACGTATCTACTCGTGGTCCCATATGATTAGGAAAAGTAAATTTGTTTTCTCTTTGCCAAGATTATTCCCTAGATATAGTCATTTTCTTGAACAAGCATGCTAAGCAGAATCTCACTGATTTTGCATTGAAATCCAACTCTTGATACCTCTGCACATGTTCTAGGTTAAAGCTAACATTAATTTTGTTTACTGACCCCCACCCTTTTTTTTTTCTTTGTGTGGAATGTATATATCTGAATATGATAATTTTAAAATTAAGGTTTTTACTTCTAAGGTATTAGGGTATGAGGTAGGAAACTAGGCTTTGAATTTCTATTTTGCTGCTGTAAATTGAAGATAAGGGCTACCATAATTTAGCAGTTGCCTGTTAGTAATTTGGGAGGTAATCTCATTCAATAATGAAAACAAAAAATGAGAAAAAAACTCTGTAGGATTTTTAATGTTTTTTTAAAAGTTGCAGACAGTTTACAAATATTTCTACCTCAGATTTAGTTTTCTGTATTACACTCATCAGATGAGAGGGGCGTAACTTTCTGTACATCCTTGGTATCTCTCATTTTGTAGTTACCTGTCATTAGTAGCATTTAAGCCTGAACTGGGTGACAGTGTGAGCAATATGGCCTCGTGAGGACACACACAGTTCTTAGCTTCCAAATTCATAAGTTCTTGGAAAATGTCCCTCAGAAAAGAATTAGCTTCCGAACTTGTTATATTTTTAGAGTGAACTGCATCTGAAGACTATCGTTTTCAGAGTTTTGTGGTCTGTGTGTGTTCTGTGACACATAATGACAGGATTTCGGTTTTGAAGTGCGATGTAAGTAGTGCTCTGGCACCATCCGTGCGTTATGTTGTACAAGATTACCCGGTAATGGTCCACAAATGCTAAGCGTCCCTCCTGGTGTTTAGGAGGCAAGGTCTGGGGTGGTTTGCCAATCTGCTTGTACCTTCTGTGAGATGATAAAGAGTTTCTGATGGATTTTGAGCAACAATCTTGTGTTCCACTTGTTACGTTTTTTATGTCCTTAATAATTTATTAATTAAAATGAACATTAGCGTGAGGACAGCATCTGGTAATTCTGTTGTCTTACCCTTGATCAAAAAAACCTAACAAAAGAAAATCGTCTGTGAGATCACTGTTAGTTTTAAAAGAGACTATTACCGTAAAGAGGGCATGCACTTTTAAAATGATTTCTGCTTTGTTTGTACCTGTTTTGCTTTTTTAAAAAAGTCATGACAGTATGTGAGTGTAACTTAAGTAGATTCTATTTAAATTCTTCACGAACTTTTGGGCGCACTCTAGGGAAGAGCTGCCTCGCCTTTTTAGGGTCATGAACTCTTTGGGCAGCTGGTGATGGAATGGTTGTCTCCCCATCCCCATACATTAGCAGAAATATATTTGCACATGAAAATTTAGAAGCCCACGTATATGTTTGCAAGAACCAGCCCCCCCCCCCCGCAACCTGATAACAAAATTCCTAACCTATGGACCCCAGGCTGAGAATACTTGCTTTGGAAGGCTGCCTAAACATTGAACTTTTTATTGTACAGATAACTTAGAAAGTCAATACCTAAACTTAAAAAGCATGAAATATTAATTTTTAATATTGAAATTTCTTGATCTGCTATTTAATTAGCATTTATGGCATACGTTCCGGTTACATAAAGCCTAGAGTTTTATGATAAGCTGGTCAAATAATGAATAGAATTTATAATTCTTGGCAGTTCCTCATCTGATAAGTACCATCGAGATGCTAGACTTGACAATAGTTCGCTCTTTTCCATCAACAAAGAAATGTGTTAACAGCGCATAATAACTACAGTCAACTACTGTGGTTCTTCAGTTGCACGGAAGTAGCTTCCCCCATAAGTGTATGGGCCAGAATGAAAAGCCACAGCCTTTTTGTCAAGAAGGAATAATTGTGAGTTCTTAATAACATGAAGCGTATACCTCAGGTAACCTGAGTAACTAGCTGGGTTGAAATACACTGTGCAAGATAAGCCTTGTAAATAAAGCATGTTTTGTGTTGAAATAGGTATCTCTTGGGAAAGGTAGATAAATAGCCAGAGAAAAATGTAATGATTTGGACCTTATACTCCAAAGGAGAAAATTTGCTCCCTGTTTTGGAATGGTGGGCAGAGGTGGTGTGTTGAGGGAGAGGGGTGGGGATATCTTAGAATGGAGAAGAAAAGGAATAGGTTTTGAAGAAAAATAGGGAATATAAAACTTAGTCCAATATTGGCAGGGGTCCTGGAGAGTTTAAATGATCAGAAGGGTAAAGGAGATCTGTGATTGAAAAACTCAGTTCTTATGTTGTCATTCTTTCAGTTCAGACTTCCTTTGGTTCTTTGGTTTGGTATGAACTTTAGGACTATTGTGGAACAATTAATAAATAACTCTTAACAGACAACTGTGGTGAACTTCTGTTTACATTCCCAACCTAGGAAAAAGATGGCTAATCTTTGTGTTTATATGTTATATCTTTAGTAACTCAATCACACAGCTTCCGTTGGTTGGTGAGCATTTTAAATAACTCTCATAAAAACGATTCGAGTCAAAGTTATTGTTTTATGTGATTAAGTGAATATGCACAGAATTTAGGAATTAAAACAAAAGCTCTGAATCTATGTGCCCAACCTACCAAAAAAAAAAATGAAATTAACAAGTACAGTGTATAAAGGCATACTTGATTATGACAAAGGAAAAGTGTGATTGTAAAAAGTTGGAAACTCCCTAATTATTTTTTAAGGTTTGCATTGCAAAATTTTAACTTGTGACTGGCTCATCTGTTCTTTCTAGTTTAAAAATCTTGGTTTATAAGCATTGTCTATTGGAAAGTTAAAAGTTTTAGTTGGGAGCTAAAGTTTTAATCTTGATTTTTGGGATGCAGATTTTTAAGTCTGAAAGTGACGTTTTAGATTGTTTTTTTTTTTTTTTTTAAAGAGTGGATTGCAAAATTGAATGACAAGATTAGCAATATAACTGTTTTATGTTTCGTTGTGCATAAACTGGGCTCTTCCTACAAGGGAGCCAAGTACAGACATGTGAAAGAGAGCTTCCTCTTTTTGAGAGGATAATGGGTATCCTTGTGGGTGTCTGTGGTAGACGGCCGTGACCCTGAGAGTGGGGACTGGAAAAATCCTTTCTCACCGAGCCGTCTCTTACTTCATGGCCCAAACAACAAAAGTGCCTGCAAGTGATCACATTAAAAAACTTGATCTTGTACCACTTTCCACTTTTGCTATAAGTAGACCTTCAGTGAACGTCTGAAAATCGGGTTAATGTTAAGGGTTGTGTTGTTTGTAAGGTAAGTTACTGTGAAATTTTATTCCTCTCGATTTGGGAGACAGTCCCATAGAAGTTACAAACGTTTAGTTTTTATGTTTGTCTGTTTTTTAATGAACTCCACTAAGGTATCATAAGTGTTTCTATACTCAGTCACATTTGGAATAGTAAGCTGTGTATTTTTCTTCTAGGTGTTCATGTTGGTAATTTAGTTGCTCTCTTAAAGGTTTAGTCTAGAAAATCTGAAACCATTAATTACACTCTAACATTTTACATTGCTTAATATTTAGTAAGGAAAAAAATTAGGTTATGACTAGATTTAACATAGTTTGTTCCAGATTTATTTGAATATAAAAAACCTATAAACGTTGAACATAGTGTAACTTGTTCAAAGTATTAGAACTGTTGTGACAGATTTGTCTTTGAAAGCGAAGGAAGGACTGTTGTGTAAAGGAAAGAGGGAAAAGGGATCTAAGGAGATTAATATTTGTGGGTGTGTTCACTCTGGTCATGTCATTAAAGGGCCTTAAAGGTCTGAATGAGATCCGTTTGGAAGACTGGCAATGGTGGTAAACTGATGTGGGTTCCTTTGGGTTACTGCTGGTGAAACACAGGAGTGTATTATGAAGACAAAATTAAAATATGATTTGGGGAATTTTCTAGAGAAGACTGGTAGAATGAGCAAAAAATTACAGCTTTTCACTCTGTTCATTCTGATTTTATTAAACCTCTAAAACAAATTGTTATTTGGCAAGAAGAGCAGAGGAATATTAATGAAGGCTACAAGAGTATTTTTTGCTGATGATGCTAGTGTAAATGACCTATAAAAGGAAGGGCAGGTTGTATACGTGTTTTATTATTTAACAAGAAATGATCACTCGGGATTATATTCAGTCATCCACCCAACTGAACCGGTATTCCATCTGGAGCTAAGATACAAAAACATTTTGAACAGTCTGAAGGTACTGTTCGTTAAAAATGTTCAGTACTGAAATATCAGTTGGAATTTTGGCAACTGAATGTGAGAACAGAAATTAAAAATATTTGTAGAATTGCCTTCCATGATTCAGTGATTTTGTTTATAAGCCAGGTGTAAATAATTATTTAGATGATCAAATTTATTCTCACTACTTCCCTCCGCCCACGTACTTGCTTTGTAACAAAATATTCAGAACACAAGTTACTGGGGCTGAATATATTTCTAAGAAAAAAGAATTATGTTTTCTGATGAAATACTAGCAAGAACAGATGGTGGGGGCATTGCTCAGCAATAAACAAGATAAATGTGTTTTTAGAGCTATTAAGATTCTGCAGAGAAGGGAAAAAGTTTAGCCTGTCAATGGGAAGCAACCACTGCCTGAACGCAACTTGACCTGGGTTTGAAAAAACCCATTTCTGGTCAATGTGCCTAGAAAATTGAGCTTCACGGGACAGATCCTATTTTTGAAATTCGTTGTTCGCATACTGTTTCAAGAAGACCCACTGCAGACCTTTCAGGGCCCTTCAGGTGTTGGGTGGTACCAGTTCAGGCTTACAGTAAAATGGGAGTCAGAGATCTTTTTTCGAAGAAACTGAAAGTTTTCGCTTGGTAAAATTACAGTGCATTTCTAGAAATGTCTGTTGGAAGGTGAAAATTAAACATTTTGAAGACATTGAGTAACATGTGAAATGATCGCTCTTTTAAAAATGATCACTATAGGGTATTTGATCACAGCAAAGAAATCAAAAACTTAGTCTACACTTTGGAAATGGGTGTCCAAAATTCTGTGATTCTTTTCTGCCATGTTTTGGATGAACCTGTTAGGTTAGCTGAAGCTTATTCACTTATTAATTTATAAATAATCTAAGTTTTAGTCACTTCTTTCTCTTTTATAAATACAGCATCACTTGATTTTACATTAGGAATAGATTTTTAAAAAGGCGTTTTGATAATTGCACTTTCCTGATTTAAAGTTGCCTTTTGTAATCAAACTAAGTCGAGCATTTTACTGTTACCAGCAGCTCTCGTGAGCAGACATACTTTTGTAAGTTGGAAACGGTGATGACCAATGCTCTTCATCTTGGTCCCAATGACATTGTCATCCGCAACGAAACTGGAGGGAGAGCTGCCTGCTCTTGAACTTGGAGTGTCCCCTCCTCCATTCAGCTACTGGCAATCTCATAATTTGCAGCTGCTTGTAGTCTGCTGGCTACTAAATTCAGAGGTGATGTGTATGTGTTGCATTAAGTATTCAGTAATGTTGAAGCAGAATGACTGTGGAAAAGAAAGCTTTTGCTAATCCGTTACTGAGATCAGATAAGTTCGTCATCGGTATTTTGTATTTATTATTTATAGGGTAATCAGGAATTAAGCTTAATATTTTTAAATATTAAACATCTCAGTGTATTACTTCCCAAGCAAGACCAAAATGTATATGAACAATCATTGCATTATGGACAAAATGCTATATAAATCTGAGATTATTTAGTACTGGGGTTTGCAGACTCCCCAGCCTTCGCAGCAGTGCAGAGGGACATGGCGTGTATTTTTCACTGGCAAATAACTCTTCTAATTAGTCTTCCTCAGCCCTGATTCTCGTCTTGGGGCAAAGTTGTTTTAGATCCTGACCAAGAGTGCCCGTCAGAAGCAGCAGCAGAGCCTCCAGGGATGATATGGTTGGAGAAGTGCTGTCCTAAAACTTTGACCAAGGCTCCCACACTTCTTCCTTGGCTTTCCTTTGATGAGAAAATCAAAATCCATCTGATTCCCACAGGTCCTTAATTCGAATTTCTCTTGTTTAGTTTTTTTTCTCTCTCTACTTTTTTAAAAAAAATTGAGATCTAATTGACATGTAACATTGTGTTAGCTTTTGATGTACAACACAATGATTTGATATACATGTGTATATATTGCAAAATGATCACCACGATGAGTTTACTTCTTATACATCCCTCACCACACATCGTTACAGTCACTAGTTTTTAAAAATCAGTCCACCAAGCAAATACCTGGGTGCCAGGCTCTGTTCTGGGTGGTAGAGGTGAAAAGAGGACAAATTAAGTGCCCTGAAGTTCTAGAGGGGGAGGTGGGGGAAGAAATACACCATAGGTTGTGGGGTAGAGAACTGCTGGGAAGAATGAAGGGACCAGAAAGTGAGAGTGAGGTGCGTGCTCTTCGGAGGGAAGGCCCGGAAGGGGTGACGTTGGAACCAGTTCCCCAGGGAGGCGGGAGATGAGCCTGGGGAAGAGACCTAGGGTGCTGCTGTTGAGCCACGAGTATAAAAAAGGATCACGGTGGGGAGCGCACTGGTGTGCCAGTCCACAGGTCCCCTGTGTGCCAGAGGTGGGAGTGTTTTCACGTCACCGGTGACGAACAGAGCCCCGGGGGAAGGTTACACCTTTGGCAGAAGCGGTGAAACCCCTTGTGGGTCTAAGTCTTGTGGGTTTGTTTTGCTTTTAACTCTAATAGCCTACTATGTCAGATGTTAACGTCTGGGCTCCACAGTGAATAGAAGTAAAGTTACTTCCAGTTCCTGGACCTGAATTGCCTCATCTGTGAAGCAGTGTATGCTGCACCCACCCCAGGGGCTGGGGCTTGTGACCGTCTTTAACCTGCCAGGTAGCACACGTGCTCTGTCACACCGGAGGAAAGATGGAAAAAGTGGTTCTCAGCCGGGAGCAGTTTCGCCCTCCAGGGGACGATGGGTAATTTCTGGTGACAGTTGTTCTGGTGGTCACAGCTCGGAACCAGGCTGTCTGCCACTGGCGTCTAATGGGGAGAGACCAGGGATGTTGCTAGACAGCCCCCTACAACAAAGGATTACCCAGCACAGAACATGTGCCCCGTGCTGTCAGGAGGAAGCTGATCCAAATGGCGCCACTGTTGGGGTGATTCGGGAACAGATGGTGGGAGCTTCCGGAATACCTCGATGACCTGACCAATCGCTATATAAGAGATGAGTCCAGGGCTTAGTGTGATTAAAGATGGGGTGATTTTTGGGAAGAAGCTTTCCTAAAAAACCTCCTTGGGCCTACCTGATTCAATGATTTAATTTTTTTAAATTAATTTATTTTATTTTATTTATTTTTGGCTGAGCTGGGTCTTTGTTGCTGCGCGTGGGCTTTCTCTAGGTGCGGCGAGTGGGCGCCACTCCTCGTTGTGGTGCGCGGGCTTCTCACTGCGGTGGCCTCTCCCGTTGCAGAGCACGGGCTCTAGGCACGTGGGCTTCAGTAGTTGTGGCACGCAGGCTCGGTAGTTGTGACTGGTGGGCTCCAGAGCTCAGGCTCAGTAGTTGTGGCGCACGGGCTCAGTTGCTCTGCGGCATGTGGGATCCTCCCGGACCAGGGCTCGAACCTGTGTCTCCCGTGTTGGCAGGCGGATTCCTTTTTTTAAATTTTTTTATTTTTGCGGTATGCGGACCTCTCACTGTTGTGGCCTCTCCCGTTGCGGAGCACAGGCTCTGGACGCGCAGGCTCAGTGGCCATGGCTCACGGGCCCAGCCGCTCCGCGGCATGTGGGATCTTCCCGGACCGGGGCACGAACCCCTGTCCCCTGCATCGGCAGGCATACTCTCAACCATTGCGCCACCAGGGAAGCCCGGCAGGTGGATTCTTAACCACTGCGCCACCAGGGAAGCCCCAATGATTTAATTTTTAAGCTGGTTTTATTTTATTTTTTCTCTCTTTTTTATTTTGGCCACGCCGCTTGGCATGCGGGATCTTAGTTTCCCAACCAGGGGTAGAACCCATGCCCCCTGCAGTGGAAGCACGGAGTCTTAACCACTGGACTGCCAGGGAAGTCCCTAAGCTTGTTTAAAGCCAACTACCCTTTTATTTCTGATCATTGTTTTATCTGACAGTGATATTAGTTAATTGAAGGAACTTACTGCTTCTTAAACTTTAAATTAAAATCACCGTTGGAGAGCTTCCCTGGTGGTGCAGTGGTTAAGAATCTGCCTGCCAATGCAGGGGACACGGGTTCGAGCCCTGGTCCAGGAAGATCCCACATGCTGCGGAGCAACTAAGCCCATGTGCCGCAACTACTGAGCCTGTGCTCTAGAGCCCGCGAGCCACAACTACTGAGCCATCGTGCTGCAACTACTGAAGCCTACGTGCCTAGAGCCCGTGCTCCGCAACAAGAGAAGCCACTGCAATGAGAAGCCCGTGCACCGCAACGAAGAGTAACCCCCTCTCGCCGCAACTAGAGAAAGCCTGCACGCAGCAACAAAGACCCAACTCAGCCAAAAATAAATTAAAAAATAAATTTATATAAAAAAGAATGAATGAGAATATTAGAGGCATCTGGAGATTTGACTGAAAGCGCTAATGATTCTGGTATATTCTAGATAGTTTCTGGCTCACTGTGATGGTAGATTTAGGATTATTATGTGGTATTTAGAGTTTGAGATCAGCCTAATTTCTTTAATGAGAATAAATCTATTTGCAGTTAACTAAAATTCCTTATATTAACTTCTTATTTATATATTTTTATTTTTTTAATTTTTTAAAAATTAATTTTTGGCTGCGTTGGGTCTTCGTTGCTGTGCACAGGCTTTCTCTAGTTGTGGTGAGCGGGGGCTACTCTTTGTTGCAGGGTGCGGGCTTCTCATTGCAGTGGCTTCTCTTGTTGCGGAGCATGGGCTCTAGGCACGCGGGCTCAGTAATTGTGGCTCATGGGCTCTAGAGCGCAGGCTCAGTAGTTGTGGCGCATAGGCTTAGTTGCTCCACGGCATGTGGGATCTTCCCGGACCAGGGCTCAAACCCGTGTCCCCTGGGTTGGCAGGCGGATTCTTAACCACTGCGCCACCAGGGAAGCCCTCATGTTTATATTTAAAACATCAAAACAGTGAAGGAAGAGATACCTAATCTCTCTTTTATTCCAAGACTCTCTTTTCTTTAACAAAGTAATCTCCCTTAAAGACAAGTCTTATGTTGTATGTGTTATCTGATAATGCCTTTGTGTGGCCTCCAGCTGGGGCTGAGGAATTGAGTAGCAGTTACTGCTTCAGATCAGCGGCAGCCACGGATGCAGATGGAGGAGGGAGGAGGCCGGTTATCTCGGTAGGAGAAGCGGTTTACACGTGACCTGGAACGCTGGACCATAGGTCAGAATGTCTGTTTTTGGAGCTGCATAAACCTGAGGGAGCCTGATTGTCATGTGCCCTGTCATGGTGGGATCGTATGTGCTAACACCCCAAGCACACGTCCTGAAGAACCCTGTTCATGCAGCTCCACTGGCTTTTGTGGTGGTTGGGTGTTATCATTTATTGAACATCTACTTTGTGCGAAATCTGGCATACTTTGCCTCATTTAATTCTCCTGACAAGCCTGGAAGGCAGGATAATAATAATCTCATTTTACAGGTGAACAGATCGGGCTAGGACCCTTCCACCAGAGAAGCACCAGGAATGGCAGACCAGGAATGCGAGCGTAGCTCAGCTCAGACCCCTTCCACCTTCCACAGAGCTCAACGCCCAGCCTGGCGCTGAGTTTCAGGATAACGAACAGAAAGAGCTCAAGCCCAGGGATCCAGAGACTTGAGTTCTCAAAGCAGCTCCTGGCTCCAGGGCTTCTGACCTACTGTTAAACTGTTCTAGATTACTTCTTCCCATAAATATAAAAATAGGTGCCTGCCTGGGTCTCAGGAGTGCTGTGACTGTCGTAGCGGGGACAGGAAAGTGCTCTGTGACAGGTAGGGCCTGTGGCCTTACTTAGAGGACGTTGACTGGCAGAACTGGGCTGGCTGGATGTATAGGAGTGAAGGGTTTCTATTTTTACCCATTCTTTTTTACAGACTGTCCATGTCCTATTTGTGATTCTGCAGTTAGGTGGTGTTGCTGCTGTGCTCAGCTATTGGTTTGCAGTTTTCAGTGTGTATAGTGTATCGTGCTAATATTTGCAGTTTGTACACCAGAAAAGGTTTTTTGAGGAAAGCAAATTTTATAACATGAAAAAGTAAATTGTCTTCTGTCTCTGTGATGTTCAGATTATTTTTGTAGTTTCCATTGGCGTGATGAATATAAAGGAAATTTAGTATAAGTATCACCACCTTCCTCATTTTGTTTCCCCAAAATGTAACAATTTATAGAAACACTTGACTCTTCTTGTTATCCTGTCACAGCATTCTTACTTAATAAATATGAATAAGTAGATAAAAGGAAATATAATTTGCTTAGAAATGGGAATTGTATAATGAGATCAGGGTTGTGTTTTTTAAATTTATTCATTTATTTTATTATTTTTGGCTGCGTTGGGTCTTCGTTGCTGCACATGGGCTTTCTCTAGTTTTGGTGAGTGGGGGCTACTCTTTGTTGCGGTGCACGGGCTTCTCATCGCCGTGGCTTCTCTTGTTGCGGAGCACAGGCTCTAGGCACGTGGGCTTCAGTAGTTGTGGCACGTGGGCTCGGTAGTTGTGTCTCGTGGGCTCTAGAGCGCCGGCTTAGTAGTTGTGGCGCACGGGCTTAGTTGCTCTGTGGCATGTGGAATCTTCCAGGACCAGGGCTCAAACCCGTGTCACCTGCACTGGCAGGCGGATTCTTAACCACTGCGCCACCAGGGAAGTCCTGAGGGTTGTTTATATACCATGCAGTTTGATTTGTTTTGTTTTCAGAATAACTAATTTAGAGAAAAAAATAGAAAATGATATATTCAAGAGTAAAAACTCTAGTGTTTATACAGATTAACTATTTTTTGAATTATAGTCTATTGAGGAATCTTTTCTGAAGCTGTTTAATTTAGAACTTGTTTAGAGGATGAACTGAGAAATTGAAGATAATTTGAGAATAGTTTGAAATTTTTAAAAAACAAAAATGTCACGTGGTTTTCTACTGCATGTGTTTATAATCTGATGACTGGTTTTTCTGGGACTTCTCACTATGTAGCCAGTTAGCCCGTTTAATCTGTCCCCAGAAATAGGTAGAAAGGAAAACAACATTTGTTTTGTATCTGGGATCTCACTTCAGTATTCTAAGTAGGTGGATGTCAAGCATAAAACACCTAATTTGGGAGAATATAGACACTTCTAAATGCAAACCGGTATTTTGTTATTATCTCATTAAGAGGCAGCTCATTTTACGGATTTAACTTGACTAGTACACTTTGGGATTTTTAGCAAAGCAAATTGCTTGAGATACCCGTATAAGATGAATAATAGTATCGTAGTTATGTGTAACAGATTTGCTTCACTGTTGAGACTTCACATTAATCAGTCTTTTGTAGCAGATTTAATGCCATCAGCTTTTAAAAAGGTGATTTTCGGTGTTAGCTTTTTAAATAAAAATTTGCCAAAAAAGAATAAATACATGAGCATTTCTAACAGTCCAAGTGTCAGATATTCTGTGCTATTGAATAGATCCTAACATCAGCCATGTATGTTGCAGATTTATGCCACTGGTCGCAGGGGAGGTCAAAAGAGTGGATCAGTGTAAACTCAATCCCTGCTGGTGGTAAGCCAGTTTTATATCACTTTCCTAGTGGGACGGTGTTTCCTTTGCATACAAACAATAACAAACTAGGTACGTTTAGCGTAAGCTGTAATGTAATGATTTCAGTTTTCAACTCAAAAGTCACTCCACTTTTAGTATTTCAGTTTTAAAGTTATGGTATCGCTCCGTAACAGTATTACTGCGTGCCAGGCGCTACTAGCTGCTGACGGTGAAGCTCAGAACGAGACGTGGTCCTTCGTCTTGACCTTCGTTAAGGTCTAGTGGCAGAGAAGGGCCGACGCAAGGGGTCATGAGAGGGACGTGGGCGTCCTGCAGGTCCTGTAGTTGGGAACTCACCCCAGGGGCGGGGTCTTGGGACGGGAGGGCTGAGGAGCTGGGCAGACCTGAGGATGGCCGTGACCGCAGAGCAGGTGGTGCCCCTGGACAGGCAGCAGGACGGGGCCGCAGTGGGCAGGGAGCGTCGGACGCAGGGGGCGGGACGGGGGTGGGGTGGTGGGAGGAAGGACGCTGGGGGCTGGAGAGCAGCGGGGGTGGGGTGACATGAAGAGGAGGTACCTGAAAGTCCAGCGGGCTTTAGTCCCGAGGCTGAGCAGTCCCGGGCCTCAGCGGTGTGGGCGCAGCTGTGGGGATGGGCCGGACTGGTGCAGAGGGGCCGTGGGAACACGAGGGGCGAGGGGATGGGTGGCAGGCCACTTGGGTCTGGAAGGTTTCCAGAAAGGTGGCAGGACTGGGCAAGGAGGGGAGCCGTCTCCAAAGCGTTCCTCTTAGGACCTGGGACGTGGCTAAGAGATGTCCACCAAGGGACGTGCCCTGAGGCCCAAGAGAGTCTTACAGGAAGGGAGAGCTTTCAGGAAGTGTTGAGACGGTGCTCCTGAATTCTCCCCATTTCAGCAGGTGGACGGATTCCCCTGAGTATATTCTCTGTCAGCCCCCTGACCCGGTTTGAGCCCCCCAGGCCTCTCGATGAGACTCTGAACTTCCTTACTCTCCTCCCTTTGTCATTTTTGCCCCTGCACAATCCGTTTCCTCTGGATAAAATCCAAACTTCCAGCGAGACCCCGCCCAGCCACGTGGCAGTCACCTTTCTCAGATTCTGTCCCACGGGCTTGCCCCTCTTGTCCCTGCAGGAGGCGGGCGTAGGGCGGGGCCGGACCCCGAACTGGTCACTCCATCACAGCCTCATGGTGCTGGACGCGGCTGGGCCCTTGGAAGGTGCTCACTGAATATTTGTTAAGTGAGTGAAGAGCAGCCTCCTCTTGAGAGGCTGTGGGGAGACAGGTGGAAGTGAACAGCAGGTTGGGGTAGGAGAGTTTAATCTGGGATGTGAGTTGCCGAGGTTACAAAGGCAGGCTTTGAAGAGAGCAGTCTGGCGAGGAGAGTGGGAGTGCAGAGAGCTTGGCGTTTGTGGTGTAACAGGCTGTGTAATCACGGTGTCACAGGGAAACTCGGTGTCAACAAATGGACCAGGACTCAGTGTGGCCAAGCTGCCAACACTTCACTTGGCTTCAGGCAACTCAAAACTTCTGCAGGTTTAGGGCTTGGATTAGGGCATGACTATGGAATCCTGCCCCACGTTAGTTTTTCATACTTTCCAGGAATACTTGATTTGGGGATTTAATTTTGATTGGGAGTGGGGAAGAACAGTTTGTTGTTGGTTTCATTGTTTCTCCACAGCATTAGAAGAGAAGCTTTCAAACTTTGCCTGTGACCCCACAGTCAAAAATGCATTTTAGGGACTTCTCTGGTAGTCCAGTGGTTAGGACATGGCGCTTCCAATGCCAGGGAGGCGCAGTTTCCATCCCTGGTTGGGGAACGCCGATCCCCGCATGCCGCGTGGTGTGGCCAAAAAAAATAAAATAAAAAATTTTTAAAAAATGCATTTTACATCACCTATGATACAAATCGTGTAATAGATACAAAGTTTTCACATAAAATATCTTTGTTGGGACTTCCCTGGTGGTGCAGTGGTTAAAACTCCACGCTCCCGTTGCAGGGGCCCTGGGTTCAATCCCCAGTCAGGGTTCTAGATCCCACATGCATGCTGCAACTAAGAGTTCGCATGCCACAACTAAGGAGCCCGCCTGCTGCAACTAAGACCCAGCACAACCAAATAAATAAATAAACAGTCTCATTCTTAAAAAAATAATAATAATAACAGTAATACTAAAAAAAAAAAATCTTTGTTATTGCCCTCTGATATATTTCATTTGATTTCATCTTTTAAAAAGTGCTGGAAGGGACCCACTAAAAACCAACCTATAACTTGAAAAAAACACTTCTAGAAAGTGAAGAGTGTCCCTTCCCCTGAATGATGGAGTAGCTTACACGTCTGTCTTGGTTTTGTCCCCTTCGGGGGAATGAGGGAGAGAGATGGAAAGGGAGGAGAATGGGCTTCTGTTTGTGACTCTAGGTTTTACATCAATATTTAGGTCAGGTTCTGAGTATTTCTGAATGAATAAACAAATAACTCGGAAGGCCCCATCCCATCCCCTTTTCCTTGCTCTATTTCCAAATGTCTGTTGCACAGGCAATGAAATGGAGAACAAGTGACTAATTCTTTTCCTTTTATCCACCTTCTGTCACTCTTAATTGTTTTTATTCGAGGGAAAAATCTTTTATTGCCAAACGTGCCATAGGTATGCCTTAATTGCAAAGTTACTATGCTGTTAAAAGCTCATATAGGGCTTCCCTGGTGGCGCAGTGGTTGAGAGTCCGCCTGCCGATGCAGCGGATACGGGTTCGTGCCCCGGTCCGGGAAGATCCCATGCCGCGGAGCGGCTGGGCCCGTGAGCCATGGCCGCTGAACCTGTGCGTCCGGAGCCTGTGCTCCGCAACGGGAGAGGCCACAGCAGTGAGAGGCCCGCATACCAAAAAAAAAAAACACAAAAAAACAATAAAGGAAAAAGCTCATATAAATCATCCTAAAGAAAGGCAAATTTTAAACGCTTTCATGAAGCCTCCAGAAATTATGGGACAACATTTAGAAGCAAACATATTTTAAGTTACAGCCCTTTAGGTGAACAAAGTCCGTTAAAAGTATGAGCCAAGATGCTGAAGATAAAACTCCAGAAGGTAAAGAGGACTTGGTAGCATTTTTACTTTATTGAAAGAAAAAAAGTTCAATGACTGCATATATTTTTATGTTTCTTTTGTTTTTTTCCTAATTATCAAGATGTTCATCATGATGTTTATTGCTAAGAAGCTAGAAGATACAAAAAAAAAGAAAAAGCATTCAACACTTAGAAAACCATGTAATTAACATTTAGTCATATTTCCTTTCAGTTTTCCCTATGCACGTATCATTTTTGTCCTTTTTATGATATTTCTGTGTAATTTTAAAAATCTAGTTTGTTACTTCCCTGTTACTGGTTGTTGGTAATTTTTCACTGTAGTGATGATGAAATATATGAAGCTCTGAATGCCTTTGTGTATAATTCTTTGTACCTCTCTCTGATAATTTTACTACGATTAAGTCTGTAAGTAGAATATAGGTTAAAGAGTTTGAAGATTCTCAAGGCTTTGATACTGCTAAATTCACTGCCAGAAATGTGTGCATGTGTGCTCACTCAGCTACAGTGTATGAAAGTGCCCAGATGATGCCCACTCTTTTTATTTATTTATTTTTGGTCGCATTGGGTCTTCGTTGCTGCACGCGGGCTTTCTCTAGTTGTGGCGAGCGGGGGCTACTCTTCGTTGTGGTGTGCGGCCTTCTCATTGTGGCGGCCTCTCTTGTTGCGGAGCACGGGCTCCAGGTGCGTGGGCTTCAGTAGTTGTGGCACGCGGGCTCAGTAGTTGTGGCGCACGGGCTCAGTAGTTGTGGCACTGAGGCTCTAGAGCAAGGCTCAGTAGTTGTGGTGCACAGGCTTAGTTGCTCCGCGGCATATGGGATCTTCCGGGACCAAGGCTCAAACCCGTGTCCCTGCATTGGCAGGCGATTCTTAACCACTGCGCCACCAGGGAAACCCCATAACGCCCACTCTTGCCAACTCCAGGTAGTTCTAAGAAATGGTACCATTTAGATAGAGGGGAAATGCAGTCGTTTTACTTTGCATTTTTGTGATTATTTCAAAGGTTGTTTTCTTAATGTTTATTGGCCGTTTTTCTTTTGTTAATGGATATTGCCTATGTTTTGATTTAATACATCACGTAAGTTAAATACACTGTTAATGTAACCTCCCTTTGAAATGGACTAAACTTTCCTATACTGCCAGTTGGTAGTTTAAGTACAGCGTTGCTGGAGGGCAGGTTATGTCAAAAACCTTAAAATATTCATAGAGCATTTGAGCTCCCAGTTACAATTCTAGGGGTGTTTTCTATGGGAATATTGTGGATGTGTACCAAGATGAGCAATGATGTACATTCCAGCACTGTTTATAAGTGAAAAATGGAAGCATTCTAGATGTCCAGACAAGCTGACGAACCCATTCTGTTTCTAGAGTGCCATCATTAAAGGTGATTTTATGGGGAGTTCCCTGGCAGTCCAGTGGTTAGAACTCGGCACTTTCACTGCTGTGGCCCAGGTTCAGTCCCTGGCGTGGCACGACCAAAACAAATAAGGGAATTTATAAGAATGGAAAGATGCTCAATATTGATTCAGTGTAAAAAAAAAAGCTGTAAGATATAGTATGCCTCCTATTTTCTTTTTATAAGAATAAATGCATGGGGAAAAGTCTAGAATGGTTAACAACGTGTTATGTCAGGGTGATGGGATTGTGGGTGGTTTTTTCCCTAAGTCTTTGCTTATCTGTGTATTCTAATTTGTCTACAGTGGTACACATATGTGTGAAAATTAAAGCTCTGCAAATGACAAAAACGAGGTGGCCTAAATTTCATAAAGTGTCAGTGTTATCCAAAACAAAAAGCACACTTGACACAGAGTTATAGAGTATATTGATACATGGTTGCTTTAGTTGGAATATTATTATGTGTTTTAAAATAAGCTAATGCAAAGTGTCTTTAAACTTACTCTCATCATTTAATTGAAATACTATTTGCTCCATCTTGAATTAATGTGAAATATAAATTCACCTTCATGATTTTCGGTCGATCTTTGTTAAAATGCTAATATGACAACTTCTGGCCCTACTCTGACTTGCGTTGTCAGCTGGCCGAGATGCTGCCTTTCCCGTGCAGAGAAGACACCTTAATCCAGCGTCCTTAGGATGTGTTCAGAGTTTTTCTAAAGTCTAGAATGGTTCTAGGATGGTTCTGTGTTTGGCAAATAAATCCTATACCTTTTGAAGCAAAATGAATTATAAAGAGAGACTGAACCGGGTTTTCTCTCTCTCTCTCTTTTTTTTTTTTTTTTTACAATTTCTTTTAAACTTTTTTTTTCTTTTAAACTTTTAATTTTATATTGGGGTATGGTTGATTAACAATGTTGTGAGGACTTCCCTGGCAGTGCAGTGGTTAAGAATCCTCCTGCCAATTCAGGGGACACGGGTTCAAGCCCTGGCCCAGAAGATCCCACATGCCGCGGAGCAACTAAACCCGTGTGCCACAACTACTGAGCCTGTGCTCTAGAGCCCAAGAGCCACAACTACTGAGCCCATGTGCCACAACTACTGAAGCCCAAGCGCCTAGAGCTGGTGCTCCGCAACAAGAGAAGCCACCGCAATGAGAAGCCCACACACTGCAATGAAGAGTAGCCCCCGCTCACCACAACTAGAGAAAGCCCGCATGCAGCAACGAAGACCCAATGCAGCCAAAAAGAAAAAAAGAAAAAAAAAAAAAAAAGCAACAATGTTGTGATAGTTGGAGGTGTACAGCAAAGTAATTGAGTTATACATATACATGTTTCTATTCTTTTTCAAATTCTTTTCCCATTTAGGTTGCTACATGATATTGAGCGGGTTTCTCTTTAACCACATAAATATTAAGGACTGTGACGGAAACTCATTCTAGTTGTTTATAACCTGTGTCTTTAACAGAGGTGATCTGTTACATTCTTTAACACTCCCGGCTGTGCTCTTGTCCTCCGTGGTGAGGAGTTTCGCTCTAGTTTTTGTCATCACTGGAGCTGCGGCATCCCATTTCTTTTCCCCTTGCGCAGCTATTAGCATCGGCTAGTTACCAAGAGCCACGTGGGTAGCGCGAATGTGGAGACTGCAGCGTGGCTGGAGACAGGAGGCCCCAAACCTGGTGATGAGTGACTGGGCAGGGTTGTCCATGGAGTTGAGAAAAGTGTGGGGTCTGCTTACGTCCTGAGGAATGCTTCGGTAGGAACCGTTCTAGGAAATCTCAGTGCACTATTGTAAAGACGGCTTGTGCTGAACTCCACTACCGACCAAATTCTAGTAACTAGAAGTCACAAACAAATTGTAAGGCAGTTGAATAAAGCTTTTTGTTTGTTGTGTAGCCTCTTCTTTGTTGGGCTTTCTTTTCCGCTGTCCCTTAGTTCTGATTCCCTGGTGACCCTGCAGAGCTGCACATGGTAAGGTTTGCAGAAGGGGTCCTGCTGTTTCCCTCGGGATGTGTGGTTTGGTCTTTTTTTTTTATATATTTATTGTTTGGTTGCGCCGGGTCTTAGTTGCGGCAGGCGGGCTCCTTGGTTGTGGCATGCGTACTCTTAGTTGCGACACGCGTGTGGGATCTAGATCCCTGGCTAGGGCTCGAACCTGGGCCCCCTGCATTGGGAGCACGGAGTCTTATCCACTGCGCCACCAGGGAAGACCCTGGTTTGGTCTTTTCATTCTGTGATTCCCTCCCTCCATCTCCTTGAAAGAGGGCTAGTTCTGATAGGCGCCATGGCTGTTTCTCACTTTTTTCTTCCTATTAAATTTGTATAATATCCTCATATAGAGATTGGTCCTTTAGGGAACAGAAAAATATAAGACGTTTAGCAGAGTGTGGCCATGTGTCAGGGTACTGGGCTGTGCGGGACACACCTTAGCAAGTTGAGTGTGGCTAGAATGGCTGGACCTCAGAGAGGGGTTAGGATCTGAACCTGACCTTCCCTGAGAGGCTCACCTCTTCTGTTACCTTCCTTCCGTGATACGGATTCTGACCAAGAGATCTGTCAAATAACAGGTAGGTCAGTAAGTTCAGATTCCCTGAGTGGAAAAGAAAGAATTTTGCCCAACTTAAACGTATGTAGTGAGTTCAGGCTTTGTTCAGTGTTCTTAGCATTGATGCAGCAGAGCCGGTGGACAAGTGGTGCGTAGTGCCTGCCTAGCACTGTTCGAGATCCTGGGGGTACAGTGATGAACAGAACAGGTAATGTCCCGGCCATCAGGGTGGATAGCCAACATCTTTTAGCTGTTTTCTGAACAGAACGTGTATTTATTTGTTAATTCATTTATTTATTTATGGCCTCACTGCATGGCTTAGGGGATCTTAGTACCCCGCCCAGGGATTGAACCCGGGCACTGGCAGTGAAAGCACTGAGTCTTAACCACTGGACCACCAGGGAATTCCCTTCTAGAATGAGTATTTAGATAGTTTTATGCATAATTACTCCAAAATGGTGCTAAGGAAACCTAAGATGTTTTGGGGACACATCTCTTAAGCTGTCTCAGGAGACAGTGACTTCCCATAAACTCCTGGGCTGGATGGACCATTTCCTCGTATGACTTCTTTCCTGTTTCTCCACTGCTTTTCTTGACATAAACAAAAACCATAGTATTTTCATATTCATTCTGCGTTTCGCGGAACACCCAGATTACTCATGCTTCTTTCTGAGAACAGAGTGAAATCTGGGTTGAAATGTATGTAAGCAAGATGAGAGATGTTCATATTCTTTGACTTGGTAACCCCGGTCCAAGCATTTTTTTTAGAATCTAGTCAGATGTATCTGTGGTGTCATTTTTGATGGTCTCCCCTACACAAGAGATATGTCCCACAGAAGGAGCATTAAAAAAAAAAATGATGGAATTTTATCAGGTGGAATCTTTACCACTGAAAATTATAAATGTGAAATGTCTGGCAACATGGAAATAAATAAAGCAAAAAGGACAAAACCCCAAATAGCATGTATACTGTGAATGCAATGTAAGATTATGTTCGCGTATGGATCAGAAATGATGTACCTGGTTTGGTGCAATGGCAGTATTATGCCATCCATACTTTTTTTCTTCTTTTATACTGATTTTCCATTAATGTTGCTCTATCTCCATTAATGTGGCAGTGCAAAAGTAAAACAGAGCCAGATGAGTTCATACACCTATGCGATGCCTGATTTAGGAATAATTATGGTAGGCAAAAATCTTATCTATTATATCAAACCCAGTGTATGGAGAAGTGATGAAAGCAAAAGAAACAGCTGAAAGTGAATGTTCAATCTTCTTCATTTTTAGCTAGACTTTGAACTACCGTGGTGATACCATGAAACATCAGTGGGTGTCGTGTCTGAATGTACCGCGAGGAGGTTGAGCTGGTGTGCGTTCATCTAGGTTGTTGGGTCCCACGTTCGACGAATTGTGTGGATCGTATCAATACACCCTTTTATCCCCAAGATGACTCAAAGTAGACTCAGACCATGAGCCTAGGACACCCAAGGAACCTGACCATATTGTAAAATCAATCAATAATTCAGGGAACGCAAAGTGAATGCGCTGCAATGAGTGACGCTAGAATTGAACGAGCAGTAAAGTTAGAGACAGGTCTAGATCCAGTTTCATACCTCTGATCAGAAAAGGTCCCATTAAGTAATGTCTTTTCCTGAGAATCCAGATGTAATGAAAAACTAGAGTATCCTAGAGGTACTAGGTTAGGGCAAAATGAAGAAATTTGGGGTCTCTACAGATTCACTGTGGAGTTAGTGAATTGAGTATTTTTACTATACCGGTGATAATTAAGAAACGTGACGGGACATTTATAGTTGCTTGTTAGGTTGAATAGACTTGCAGGTGATGCTATAGCTGGAATCCTGCAGGTGTTAATATGTCAGTTAAAAAAATGTACTCTTAGCAACGTAGGCCATACCTTAAATTTGAGAGCAGTTTGAACTTTGAACTGTTAAGATCTTTCTTAAACTCTATCTGCAATGGGGAGGCTTGGATCCTTCATCCACGGAGAATAAAGTCAATTACTCAGAAAGCCTTTTACCAAATCTTACTTCAGAACAACAGAATTCTGTATTGTCCTATAGCGGCCTAGCGTAAGCAGTCTGAGACCATGTTTACAGCGCTCTTCCTGTGGTCACTGATAAGGTATTTACCTTGCCCTTGGATCTAGTATTCTTTTAGTCCTTCATTCATTCTTAAGAATTTGACTATCTACCACGTACCAGGCACTGTGTCAGGTTCTGGAAGACACTGATAAGCTAGGACAGTGCAGGTTCTGCTCTCCTGGGAGTAGCATTCTAGTGCGAGTAACAGATGGAGAAGAGAAAACAAGATAACTGGATTTTGATAAGTGCTGCGCAGAAGGACCTGGGACCCCGAGCCAGGGTGGGGTGTGGATGGGGCTGCTTTAGACGGGACTCTAGAAAGTGAAGATGCATCTTGGGCGGTGGGTGTCTCATCCTAACAGTCCCAGCCTCTGAGCCCATTAGTGTGCAAAACTGAAATGGTGAATTAGGGGTGGAGGAGATTAAGGTGGGGTGGGGTTGAGGTGAGGTGCTCCAAACCTGCTAGGCAATTTGACCAAGCATCTCGTGGAACTCGAACATGACTGAGTCTACTGAGACAGCCTTTTTTGCCCCAGTTTGGTTCAAATGTAGCCTCTGTACCTAAATTTCAGCACCCAATTTTTAAATACAGTATATATGTAGCCAACATCCATTTTTGGATAGAGCCTCTCCTCTGACTTGTGAAGGGAAGTACGCGCGCCTCTATAACCTCACGTTACAAACTGTGTTTCTATTTTGATGAGCTCTGTTTCTTTATTTGTGCATTTATGCATTTGTTATTCAGCACGTATTTATTTGAGAACCTACTAGGTCCTGGAGATACTGAAGTGAACAAATAAATAGCCTCTCGTTATGACACTTGATTCCTTTTCTTTTTCTTTCTGACTTTATACTAATATTCTGTGAATGTCACTGCTTCATGTCATATTTGGAAGGCAATCTTTATGTGACGTAAATAGATGCAGTTTACAATATGCTCTGCCGCTCTTAACCCTTAAACATATTTAGGGAATTCCCTGGTGGTCCAGTGGTTAGGACTCCGAGCTTCCACTGCAGGGGGCCTGGGTTTGATCCCTGGTCAGGGAGCTAAGATCCCACATGCGTGGCGTGGCTAAAAAAAACAAACAAACATTATTTGTATTGTCGGTGATTGTGTTCTTTGGGACGTGGGTAATTTAACTTTTATTAAGGTGATTTTGGTATGCTAGATACTCTTTTGGCCATCAGAGCGTTCTTCTTTGTTTGGGAGCATATAACCAGTTGTCCCTGACGGATTATGCGGTCCTGACATATCTGGAGGGAAGATCCAACTCCAAACACTGCGAGATAAATCATTTCCACATTCCTGCTTAAGTGGCCATTTTAGTGTGAGAAGCACATTTTCTGTTGAGCACCAGAGCCAGTGTCTCCTTGACCCAAGGTCACAGCAGTTTTTGAGCAACAGAGGCACAACGGTTTAGGAAAAGCTCCACAGATAAGAACAAATCCTGTAGAGTTTAAAATTTTCCCTTTGAAGACCTATGGACAAAAGCATTCATTTGAAACACTGTAAGTCACATATATCAGTAATGACAATGGGGACTGTTTTCATTTCTTCTTGTTTACAGACACACCACGATGACTGTGTCTGAGTTTACTAAGCATTAGCTGAGCAAAAGCTCTGCTTCCCTAGGCAGATTCCTGAGTTCTTAGGAACATTTTGATCTCAAAACAATGAGACAAAACTGTAGAATTCAGTAGATTTCCCCCCATACACTTAATGCTTTTTATAACAGATCCACTCTGTGTCTCCTTTCACGTGTAAACATCAAGGACCAGTATCTGTATGAACGGCTGTGTAGGCGGGGGGCCTCCCCTGCACCGTCTGTGGGGATGATTAACCCCTTTTGGAAGCAGCCCCCGGCGCCAGGGGCAGCCCCCCGTCCCCTCCGTCTACCCGAGGAGAGCTGTAGCTGTGTCCAGGAGGGTGCTGCTCCTCTCAGGGGGTGGACCCACAGCTTTTCACAAGCCATGTCCTCTCTGGAAGCAGGAGGGGCCTGGGATACAGATTCTCCGACCAAGGGCATGAGTCAGGGGTCTTCCAGAGGTGGAGCCACGTGCCTGTATGATCTCACTGTGTCTGACAGTAATGCCGACCCTGGCATCGTCCCCATACCGCGACACTCTTCTTAATTCCTCTTAACGGCTGTGTAGTATTTCACTAGGACGGTGTACCGTACGTAATTAACATATTTCCTATCATCGGGCATTTAGGTTGCTTCCGATTTCGTCGTGCACATCTTTTTTGCTTTTGCGTCATCTCTGAAGATCGGTTTCCAGCAATAGGATTACTGTGTCAAAGGGAACTGACATCTTTATGACTCTTGGGCCACACTGTTAAATTGCTTTACAAAAGGTTTGACCTTTTTCTTTGCGCAACTTTAAAGGTGAATCATCAGCCGTGAGCCAGTGCTTAGATTCTGGGGCAGTTAATTATTATTCCCACATTAGGCAGAGAGAGATGCGTGCACGTCCGAATTTCTTCTAATTGCTTTCATTACACAGAGCTGACCTGTTGAGAAAAATGTTCTGGCTGCAGGACATTCCAAACAACAGAGCCATCACTTTTGGAAAGTTTGGATCAATCCCAATTTTGTAATCGGTTCCCAGAGTCGTTCCTATTTCTCTTGGCAGGGGTCACCTGTCGCTGTGGTCAAAGGCAGCTGAGTGGTTGAAGTCCCGGGGTGAGTGGGTCAAGGTGCCTATTTTAGCATTAGGTTGGCAGCCTGGGGCCAGGTGTCTGGGTATTTTGAGGGAAGTAGTTTTGAAAAGTAATTTTCAATTCATAACTGCGAATAGCATCAAAGAGTCATATGCAGCCCTTCCGTGGAACTTCTCTCTCTCTCTTTGTCTCCCTCTCTCTCTCTCTCCCTCCCCCCTATACCAGTTGGAGTGGAATCATTAGGTTTCAGTGAAAACACATGGATTGCACGGAAGTCAAGATGCCTGCGTGCATCACAGCGCCTGTGTTTTGCAGCAAACTGCTTGACCTGGGTTTCCGCCTCTGACAAGCGAGCATGTTGGAAACATGTGGAAACATCCAAAGTCCTTAAGAATTTTTAGGATTTCTGTCCAGTGGGTGACACCAGTCGTGTCTGCATTTCTGTAGCCAAAGATGTAATTTCCCCATTCACTGGTGCTGCCGTCAGGCAACAGCAGAGAAGAACAGGACGTGAGACATAAACCTGTGTTTACAGTTTTCCATTTCCATTTCCGAGGCTTCACGGCCTATAGCATTAGGACTAATAGAGAAAACTGCTTTAACTCCCTGTGGCTTGAATATACTTAGGTCATCCCTGCTCCGCATTAATATGTTAAACATAAAACCCAGGGAGAAAGAAAAAAAAAGAGCATTCACTCCTGTCCAGCGGGTTGACGGGAAGTTGACCCAGTCTGTGGGACTGGTCCGGAATTTACTGGCCATGACTTTGTTTGCTGACTGCAAACATTTTTAGCATAAAAAATAGCAATCTCAGCAGCAACATCTTCAGAAATGAAGACCGATCATATTTTATTTAGCATAGCATTTTGAAAATCTAAAGGCAATTTGATAAGAGAGACTTGGGCCATTTAGGGGAGGGATAAAGGGTGAAAGTGGGTTCGCTCAGGATTCACTTCCTGTTAGCAATACTGAATTATTTTTCATTTGGTCTATTATGAAAGTAATTATGCTCATTTCCTCCTAAGAAGGCATAGAGTAAGAAGAGAGGTTTCAGCATGAGGCTGTGTGGTCACTGGCACACGTTTGTCTCTGTAGCTGCCCGCAGAAGGATTTTCTGTTGATTATGGAAACGCCACCTGGAGAGGCAAGGTGAGGCTTACGTCTGCTGAACCTGAGCAGCCTACCTCACCTCTCTGGTTCTGCTTGTTGTGTGGATTAGAACCGATGCAGTTAAAGCACCCAGCTGCCCTCTTGCATATATATATAGTATAGTGAAGATACTATATTTAGAGAGGAACCCAGTTCTCAGCTCTCCCCAGGGAATAGCTGCAGGAGGGTGGCCTAAAGGACGGAGACAGTTGGAAGTAGTTTTTAGCACCCTAAAGCCATCCACGTTCTTTCCTCAAATTCAGCTTTTTTTTTTTTTTTTTTTTTTGAGTGTCAGGCACTGTTTCAGGTAATAGGAATACTGCTGTGAACAAAACAGACAGAGGCCCTGCCCTGCTGGGGGAGAGAGACAATAAACAAGTAAACAAACATGATTTATTTATCAGATGGAGATAAGATCTCTAAAGAAAAGGCATGGAGACAGGGAGTGGAAGGGCGCAGGGTGGGTTTGGGGCAGGGCCTTCAGGTCAAATAAGGTTGGATCTGATCCTCTCACGGGAAGACACCGGGGCCTGTCCTGCAGGAAGTGCGGGGGCTCTGAACTGGCGACGAGAATATTGGGGGAAGACGTCCCAGAGAGAGAAGAGCGTGAGCAAAGGCCCTGAGGCAACTGCAGCAGGAGCAGTGTCCTTGGTACCGTCACCTGCACAGGCCAGTGTTGTTTGTGGCTGGAGCAGACCAGGAGGAGAATGGGTGGGGACTGACCAGGGAGGGTGTGGGGTGGCCAGGCCTCAGAGAGCCCCTAGGTTAAGATAAGGACATTCTTTGGCTTTTATTTTGAGTCAGAAGGGAAGCCTTGGAGACTTTGAGCAGAGGTGTGGCGCGTTGCCTGATTTCAAGGGGGCTTTTATGGTGTGATGTAGTCAGGGAAGGGGGACCAGGTGGAAGGGGGAGATCACACAGAGCTGTGTTCTCCAATATGGTAGCCACAGGTGACTATTTTAATGAAAGTTAATTAAGTTTGTTTTCAATTAAAAATTTAGGGACTTCTCTGGTGGTCCTTTGGTGAAGACTCCATGCTCCCGCTGCAGGGGGGCCGGGGTTCGATCGTGGGTCGGGGAACTAAGATCCCGCATGCCGCACAGAGGGACCAAAAAAAAAAAAAAAAATTAATATCCTCAGGAATTCCCCAGTGGTCCAGTGGTTAGGACTTAGCGAGGGCGTGGGTTCAGTCCCTGATCGGGGAACTAATATCCTGCAAGCCGTGCAGCTCGGGCACCCCCCCACCCCCCAAAGTTATATCCTCAATTGTAACACCCACGTTCCCGGGGCTCCCTTCCCACACGTAGCATCGCTGGTGGCTACTGCGTTGACAGTGGGCTATAGATCATTTCCATGACCACAGAAGGTTCTATTGGACAGTGCCGAGAGAGTCTTACAGGCCTTTGTAGGACTTTGGGTTTGCTCTGGGTAAATGGAAAGGTTTACCCACTGGAAGGTGTCAAGCAGAGGATGAACACGCTCAAGTTACGATCACTGGGGCCGCCGTGTTGAGAATAGACTGGAACAGGGCAGGGGTGAAAGCTGGGGGCTGTTAATCGTCTGGATGAGACACGATTGAGTCTTGGATGAGATGGTCCTGCTGGTGATGATGAGAAATGGTTGGTTCGAATATATTTTGAAGGCAGAACCAATAGGCTTTTAGGATGGAATCGATGTGTGATTTGAGATGAGGTGCCGTGGGTGATGGTGCGGACAGAAAGCGCAGCCCAGGCGGAGGGGTTCCCAGGCATCTTGAACCAGGAGGTAAGGCAGGGCCGTGGCTGGAAGGAGGTCTGCGAGCCCTCCCCACTGGAAGAGGTGAGGGTCAAGACAGTTGTGTTGGAAGTTTAAGGACGGTGGTGACTGAGCTGAAGGGAGAAACAGAATACAGGTGCTGGGCAGTGCTGGGGCCCATTTGAACTTGGTGGCCATGAACCCCCTTCCTTTGGAGGTTCTCCAGCAGAGTTTGAACTGCTCACCTGCAGGTAAAGGGAAAGGAGATGCCCGCCTGCCTCCAGGGCTGATGGCTTCCTGGATGGATTTGCAGGAAACACAAAGGGGAAGGGAGTTTACGGGGTTGGCAAGAAGGATGTGATAACAGATTGCGGAATCTGAACTGAGGAAGGAGGAAAGTGAAAGAAGCAGGGGGCTGGTGAATGGGGAGAACGTAGACCGGGGGCTCCATCATTCCTGAGAACAGGTGGCGCTGGAGGTCAGGCAGGTTGGAAGGAGAGATGCTTATCAAAGAGCCGGATGTCCAACCCAGTGGTGGTGATGGGTCGGGCCTTTGAAATCTAGGCAGATACATCTTCATCGCAGGCTGACTTGCCAAGTCCTGGAATCCATATACGAGACTCTCCCAAAGTCCTAGGATCCTACCTAAGCAGGTTTGGTAACCAAAATCCAAAGAGCATGGGATCGGGAGCCCAGAGACCTACCCCAAGTTTCCCAGCCCGGCGCAAACTGGCTGCATAACTAAGGGCCTTGAGGAAATGAACTTTCATGTCCCTCCCGTCTCTAATCTGTGACTCTGTGGCCTCATCATGATTGTAGTCTTTTCCCAAACACTGACCTTCAACATGGACCCTGAGGCATTTGCCTGTTAAAATGTGCTGTTTTGCAAATATTTATCTGCCAACACCTCTCAGATGAGTAAACTCTTGGAAAGCTGCCTTCCGGGTCACATGACCACGCGGTCATCTGAGGGGGCGTGACGGGAATGGTATACCAGCAGCATCTGGGTTAAATGTCCTTCAGGTCCTGGGATGGCTGGGTCTTTACCTGATTTCTCTGACTGCTTCCACCTAACACGGATTTTTCTTTTCAACCTTGTTCCCGCTCTATAGGAGCGCTCCTTCAGCAGAAAGGACAGAGGCTGTTCCTCTCAGAATCAGATGCGATACTGTGACCTGTGAGCTCCTATAGGAGCATCTGAACATCTCACTGATATTTATTGAGGGGGGATTCCAGGAAGGCAGAGCTGGGCCCTGCCGCCTCCCCCTCCCCCCTCTGCCCCTCCATCACGCTTCCTTCTCTGAGGCAGATTTAGCTAAAATAACCGCTTTGTTTGCACGTTTCCTCCTTTGAGTTTTCTAGGGTCATTAGAATGATCTAACTGCCTTACCTGTTATTTGAATGGGGTGAGCCTCTGGAGGGCCAGGAAACAAAAGAAGGGCGTTAAAATGCAAATAGACCGCTCTGGGTTCCAGTCCCCGGCTGCAAAATAAAGCCAAGCCTGACATCAACGTCCCCACAGAGGTCTGTGGAAAAGACTCTAGAAAAAATCTCACAAGATGTATTTCTTTTCACGCGCTGGAGTCCCAAGGTAGGTAAGAAAAACAAAAACAAAATCAAAACAAACAAAGGATTTCATACTTGGAATTTGCTCAGTGCCAGTTGAATAGCTAATTGTTTCTTGTTTTCATTCCCTCCCCCCCTTTTTTTCTGCCTGAATAGATAATCCTTACAAAACATCTATTCATTCTACAAGTGAAAATTTCAGGAATACTCGATACTGACCTTGGTGAGACTAATGGACCGAGGTTGAGTGATGGATCTGTGTGTGTTGTGGCTGACGTGCATTTTGGTGCTTTGCACGCCAGTTTGAGAATATTTTAGCAAAAGGAAAGGAAGATTTGTGGTGTTTTAATGAATGAATACGATGAAGGCTTGAACTTGTAGGTAAAATTATAAGACATTATTTTTATAGCTTATTTTTGATTGTTTTCGTTGCTTCAAGAAAGGACCTGCTATAATGAACAATGGCTCCCTTTTCTATGTCGATGTTACCACTCACTGCTATGGAAACAATTATTTTTTAAGGGACATAAAATGAGGAGGTACTACAGCCTAGCAAAAAGTATACACTTTATCAGATCCTTAAATAAACTTGGGCTTTTATTTGATTTCTGCTATGATCGAGCTCTGCGACTTAGGGTAAGTTATTTAGCTCCCTTTTTTTTTAACTTATAAAACTCGAATGAGAAATATGTGATAGTGAAAAAAATTTGTAAAAGTGTTTTAAAATCCCATGAAAAGGGCACAGTCAGAAACCACAGCGGGTTGTTGTTGTTTTTTTTTTTAAGTGAAAACACCCGATCTTGTCGGTAAACCTCAATTTTAGTATGTTAGTTTATTTTTTTAAGCCATCATTTAATTTCAGGTGCTTTATGGACTCTTCAATTCATTAATGGAAAGAAATGCCATTTACACAGGATGGCTACATAGAAACTTTATTCTGGTAAAATAATCCCTTAAGTCCTTTTATACGCAGCCCCTAACTGTTGGCTTTATAAGGTCAGTCCCAGCTGACCAGCCTCCAGGCTGTGAGGAGCTCATCACGTCCAAGATAGCACCGACTCCAGCAAAGGCACAACATGGAGAGTTCTAACAGTACCCCTGATTTGAATGTGACCCAGTCTGAACAGAGGACTCTAAAAAAAACTCACCAGCAATGTTACATGAATTGAGGAGATTGTTAGGTTGTATCGGTGAAGTTTAGTTACGCCTTATTAAAAAGCAAAGGTTGAACGGTGGAATCCCTTCCATTCAGGTGTTCTTAAATGATTAAGGACTCCAACCTGCAGTCCAGCTCTTATTTCTGACTGCTGACACCTTTTCAAGGAGAAAGTTTTGGAAACTAACATTCCAGTCCCCGAGGCCTCCAAGAAGCCTAGTCCCGTGAAGGCGTAGATTCTATGGGGTTAGCGGAAGCCAGCGGCTTTAGGAACTGGGAATGCCAGGCTCCAGGCTCCTGTGTTCCAATATTGACTCTGCCCGTGAGTCATCCTGACCACTGTCTTGTGTGTCCCTCTTTACAGAAGAGCTGAGACTATTGACTTTTTCAGGGGTTGCAAAACACATTACAAAAGGGTAGAAAGTCACTATGCAAACGTGTAAATATGAAAAATTGGAGGGGGCACCCTTGAATAAAGATAAATGCATTCTGGGGGCTTCCCTGGTGGCACAGTGGTTGAGAATCTGCCTGCCAATGCAGGGGACACGGGTTCGAGCCCTGGTCTGGGAGGATCCCACATGCCGCGGAGCAACTGGGCCCGTGAGCCACAGCTACTGAGCCTGCGCGTCTGGAGCCTGTGCTCCGGAACAAGAGAGGCCGCGATAGTGAGAGGCCCGCGCACCGCGATGAAGAGTGGCCCCCGCTTGCCGCAACTAGAGAAAGCCCTCGCACAGAAACGAAGACCCAAAACAGCAAAAATAAATAAATTAATTAATAAACTCCTACCCCCAACATAAAAAAAAAAAGATAAATGCATTCTTTGGATAAGTGGAAGTTTATCTTTATGAAAGACTAAGGAGTTTGGTTTCAAAAAGAGTTTTATGTTTGAAATTTTTTGTTTAAACAGTGTGAATTTGGGTCCTTATTTGCTCTAGTAATTGTGTTGTTTACTGAAAGGAGACCGTTGCCAAGTTGCCTTACTAGAATAGTTAATTGATTAGCAGAGATCAGACCCCCAGGCGTTTTAGAAAAGTACATTAAAATTTAGGAACCTGACTTTCCAAGAGGGAGACTAACATTGGCTGAGTAAAGCCAAGGTCCTTGGGTTTCTCTAGGGACCTTACAGAATTGTCTGTGTGTGTGTGTGTGTGTGTGTGTGTGTGTGTGTGTGTGTGTGTGTGTGAGAGAGAGAGAGAGAGAGAGAGAGAGAGAGTTAAGGAAAGCGATGCAGGCAACCATTTTATTTCTCACTTTCCCTGGACAACTGTTAGTACAGCTTGGGTTTTTGAATTCTGACTTCTTGTTGGGCATCACCTGGATATCTCATTAATAGAGCAAACCTTTCTAATATGGAGCTCAATGTTTCTTAGTTCTTTTAATGGTGCAGCCAGCCTCTCATCATTAAAAAAAGTATAATATTTAACTCCTCTTCTTTCAGCCTTCTTTCTACTCTCCTAATCCAGCTACTCCTGAAATCCTTTTAGTTTTTCCATCTGTGTCCAACATCGCTCTTCTTATTCCCAGTAGAAACTGTACTATATTCCCATCATCAATAACTAACAACCGTTATCTTTTTTGTTACATTTGTTTCAGTTCTTTAAGTGAATGAAGTGTTGGAGATAAGGTCAAGTTCCCTTTAAATACTAATCCCATTCCCTCCTCTGTCCTCACCTCACGGAGCCCATGTTCAGTTTGATACGTGCTTTTAAAATATCTTATATATATTTACCTGTACTCATAATTAGTACGTTGCGTTGTTTCATGAGTGTATATATATATTTATATACATGGGTCCATACCCACCTATTGTTCTATGATTTGCTTACTTTCACTGAACATTGTTTTTGAGATCTATCTCTATATATACACATATATTGTACGTACACACTTGTTTTTAATTGCCATCTGGTATTTCGTGATATGCATAATATCACATTTTATTAATTATTTCATTAGTGGATATGCAGATTGTTAAAATTTTTTCACTAATATAAATAATGGTTGGGACTTCGCTGGTGGTCCAGTGGTTAGGACTCCGAGTTTCCAATGCAAGGGGCACGGGTTCAATTCCCGGTCGGGGAACTAACATCCCGCATGCTGTGTGGCACTGCCCAAAAAAAAAAAAAAAGTAATAATAATAATGCTTGTATTACTTTTCCCTAAGTCAGATATAGGGAATAGTTTCCTTAGACTTGATGTTTACATCTAGAATTGCTACCTTGTGAGTATTCCCAATTTCACTTTTAAGAGATAGTACCAAATCAATGTTCAGCTCTTTCCCCAATGTTCTCCAATGCTGGTCGAATTATTTTTATTTATTAGAACAAAGTTTTTTTCTTGTAATGAGAACTTTCAAGATCTAATCTCATAGTGACTTTCAAACATGCAGGACAGTACTGTCAATGCTGTGCTGTACGTGGCATCCCCGGCAGACTTCTTAATTGTTGCTGATTTTAGGGGGGGACGTGGTTTTCTCTTGGGTTTTCTAGCTTCACTTCCATCCACTCTATTCCAAGGTGCTCCTGGTCAAACTCTGCCGGGGGCCCTGCCCTCCTTCCAGGTCCAAGGGCAGCCAGGCCCCTGGGCAGCTGCTCCAGAGCAAGCCGCTCACCACGTTCCCAGACTCAGCTTTTCCTTTTCTACCTCTGCAACTTGATCATGCTCTTCTGCGTTTCTTTATTGATTCAATAAATATTTATTGAGTTCGTTGCTTCCTGCCAGGGGCTGGGGGTATAACGGCGAACAAGAAAGACAATATTTAGGCTGTGATGGAGCAGAGGGTGGGGAGGGGCAGAAAAGAAACCAGTAAAGATACGAACAAGATAACTTTTCATAGTTTTAAGTGCGTGAAGAAAGCAAAATGGAGGAAGGTCAGTGTGATTTTGTATGGTGTGTGTGTTGGGGGCCTGCTGTCGGGGGTCGCGGCCATACCCACCCAGGTGGGAGCCTTAGAAGGGCAGGTACTCAGGGAGGCGCTGTTCCTCCTAAGATGTGGCGTGGGCCTCACTCACGGGCCCAGGTGCACGGAAGCCCAGGGCTGCCCTTGGGGCTGGGTGCCTGGACGGGCTAGGAGCGTGGCAGCTGCCAGGAGAGGCAGCGCCCTCTCGAGCGGTGATCCAACCCTCTGCATAGCCATCCCTAAGTGTGCTGGCCCAGAGGATCCTTCTGGACGTCCACAGCCCAGGATGGTGCCTCTCATGGCACTTTGCAAACTGCTTTGGGACCTTGGTGTCCGTTCTTCCCAAGAGCTAATGTGTGCTTTCGTTTTGCTGTTTTGTGTCTACCTAGAATGAGTAGGTAGAGGGGGAAGAGGTACAGTGCAGAGGAAGCCTGTCCTTTCTGATTTTCTGTTGGAGTCAACTTTGTGTCTTTTCTTTTCCTTTTTGGCCGCATCACGCGGCATGTGGGATTTCTGTTCCCTGACCAGGGATGGAACCTGCGGCCCCTGCAGTGGAAGTGCAGAGTCTTAACCACTGGACCACCAGGGCAGTCCCTGGAATCACTTTGGAATGAACTGAGTTTCGGTGAAACCAACTTTCCTTTGGTGGGTCCAAGCTGACGTTCAAATAAAGTGATAAATAAAAGAAATTTAATTTTCCTTAATAATCGGTAAGACCAGTTGTAGGTCTCAACGGGACTTTTCCCACGCCACCCAGGGTTGTTCTCAGAATAACAATGAGTGATTTATACTTAACAGTAATCAACAATCTTGTTTTCGATGCTGTGTCCACTCTGAGGTTTAGCCCGTGATGAAGAAGTGATGGTGTGTTAACTGTAGTGGGGACCTTTCTCCAGCATCACCAGCTATGAACATAACGTTGTGTAGAGAGAATGAAATACATTTTCCTACGAGTTACGTCCCTTTATCTTCAGGACTATCTTTGAGTTGTGTGTTAGATTTCTCTTACAGATGAAAAAACTGAGCTTCACAGAGGTCGTTACTTGTCCCCAGGTTACAGAATTAGTGAACAAGTAAGCCTGCCTTTAAATTTGGGGCTTCTGACCCAACTGGCTCTGTGAAGTGGCCACGCTTTAAATACTAACATAGCAAACACCAACCACTACTATTTCTAGACACAGCCTTTGTGCTCTTGACCACTAAGATACACTGCGGGTCGCTTCTTCCTTCTCGAGCTCTCCTTTTCTCTGACCGTTTGTCAGACGGTGAGAGACAATTTGTGCAGAAGGTGAGAGCACGGGCTCTGTCTGGAGCTCGACTGCCTGGGTCAAGGTCTTCCGTACCAGCTCACTGGCTGTGTGGGCGGGTAACTCATCACGTCTGTGGTTGGGTTTCCTTATTTTTAAGGTGGGGATAATAACAGTAGCGACGTCCTTGGGCTCTTATAAGGATTAAAGGGGATAATACACGAAAGGCCTAGAGGGAGCCTTGAATCTGGGGAGCTCTCAGGCGATGTTTGTGTATCTCAGGTCTCAGCTCACACATCCAGGCCTCTCCTGGTGCAGGAGCCTCCCCCGGGCACCGGACACCCCTGCCCTCCGCCTGCGCCCCGCCTTCCTGCCGCTTGGAGGTCCCCCCACCCCTGCACCTGGGGCTCGTCCGCTCCTTCGGGCCTTGGGCTCCAGGGCGGCACCTGGCTTGCAGCTGGCCCTCAGTGCGTGCTTGTGGAGTGGCTTTCTGTTTGCTGTGTTGGTTTCCCGTCCATAGGCCCTAGGAAATCCCGGTCCCTGAAACTCCATTCCCAAAGCTCCAGATATGACCCCGAATGCCTCGTGAGTCTCCTCTTCTAGCCCTGACCCCTCTTTCCCCCTGTCTTTCCAGCTAACCATTAATAAAGCAAAATCCTGTAGGCCTCCCCGGCTCAGCCTGTTCTAAACCAAGCCCCCCTGCCCCGCCCCACCCCGCCTTCTGTTTCAGGCCATCCCCAGCCTGGCTGACCACGTGGGTCTGCACCCACCCGTGGAGAAGCCTGGGAGAAAACCTGGACTCTTCCCTCCTCCGTCAGCCACGCAGGCGTGCCCGGGATGCAGGCTGGAGGCCTGGAGCCAGCTTTTGGCCGGCCTCCTGACTCCAGAGCTCACGCCCTGACCTCAGCCATTCTTCTCCAGCGTCAGGGTCACGACCCCCAGTTTGGCCCCAGTAGTCGCAACAAACTTCCACCTGGTGTCTCAGACCCTGTGCCTCTCACGCGGCCCCTTCTTCTCCACCCTGTGACAAGTCTTCAGTATCTTTCTGAAATACAACTTTAGTCCTTTGACTCCGCTCTTAGAAACCATGGTTGGTTCCCTTTGCATCTTTTAGTCCAAACTCCGCACGTCGCGTGAAGCCCCTCGTCGGTCTTTTCCTTCTCTCCCCTCTCCTGCCCGGCTGCACCTCTGCCCCCAGGTCTCCTGCTAGACCAGGTGAAGGGGCGGGCGCAGCACAGGCCACGCGGGGCCTAGAGCACCCTCCCTCCCCTTTGCCTACTGACATCTTTTCGTCCTTCCACATTCAGCTCGCAAGCCACATCCTCTGCGAAGCCTTTCAAAGAGGGCTCCCAGCAGCCCGTCTCACCAAGGCGCCGGGGGCCCATCATCTGGGGGAGCCCGTTTCTCAATCAGAAGGGCAGTTCCCACAGCCCCCGGAGACAGAAGGTTGGACCAGGCCCAGGAGAACCACAGGAGATCGTTCCCTTTCGCCCCTCTCCGCCCCGTGAAGGGGCCCGGAAGGCCCTTCCCAGGCAGGGACTTGTCGGCCTTCTCCGGGTCTGCCCAGGCTGGCCCGATGCCCAACGCAACCAGTGTTTGCCAAATGTATAAGGCTGACACCAGGCCAGAGAGCCTAAGATTTGAATGGATCCAACTCTCAGGTGTAAATTCCTCCAAACAACCAACCAACCAACAGACCAGTAGAAGCCCTTGGTTGAAATCTTGGCTTTATCCCTAGAACAATTTGCTTCTCTTAGGCTCCACTTCCTCGTCTGTAAAATGGGGATAACTGGAACCGCCTCCAGGGGTGGCTGAGAAGATTATAGGGCGAATGGAAGGATATTAGCCAGCGTGGGGCCTGGCTAAGGAGTCTTTGTTTCAGACAAAGATGTGTGTAGCTCATCACTCTAAACAGGACCTGGGAGACAAGATCATGTCCTAAAATAACTTTTTAAAGTGAGAATTTCATTGGGAATTTTAAAAGTTAAGACAGTTAAGAATGTCACTCATATTTCCAACAGCTTTCCCCTAAGAAGGTGCGTTCAACTACGTCTTAAAGTACTCTTTGACTTTTCACCGTACAATTAGCAGTTGGGCTGGGGGTGGCGGGTGTGATCCACCACTTGTTTTGCTGCACTTTTGTGTTTTATCAGCTCTGTTTGATCGCAGACCCGGCCGGCCATAGGGGTCACTTGGGCCAGTGTTTTAGAGATTCCTGGGCCCTACCCCACACCTACTGAATCACAACAGGGAGCCGGAAGGGGACCGTAAATCTATATTTATAAAAATCTCCTCTGTGGTTTTGATCATCTGCAAGGTTTGGGAACCGCTAACACACAGACCACTAGAAAAGCCTAGGGTTCAATATTCTTGGCTTTATCGTCTGTGTAATTAAAAAAACCCCACAAAACTAGTTTATTTGCCTTTTCGTAAACAAGATTCGATCTCTCCAGGCCTGTTTTATCTTAACTGTTTATCCTGCTGGTGGAAAAAACTGGCTCCACTTCAACAATAGGAGAAGGAAAGGTGCAAACCTCACCGTCTTCCCAACATTTTTAACACCAGGGGGCTATTTCCCCCGTGTCCTACTGGGGCAATTTAAATGCTAATGCAGTTAAGTCCAACAATCGTTTTAGCAATCAGATTAGAATTGTTTTTTATGAAAATCTTATTTCTCTTTTCTCCGTTCTATATTTATTTTATTCGATTCTATTTTTTTTTTGCTAGAGAGGCGTATGTTTCGATTCTTTGACATTTCAAACCTTAAATTAAAAAACAAAAGATCCCACCCTGATATCTTCTCAGCAGTATTTGCAAGAGGACAGGAAGGGATCCACCCTGTAAACCTGAGGTCTGCAGTTTGAATGTGCTGAGTCGCCTGGTCTTTGCTGAGTCAAATGCTTTGCACCCAGGGAAAGTACTGCAGACAAACTGTGAGCTGGTATGTGGCTAATTTAAAAGCCAGTAAGAAAACTGGAAAGGGCTATTGCATCGATACAGAGTAACTTAGTATTAACTTTAAAACTTGTCTTTGGAGATTTCTAACAGCCTGGTAAGTGCTCTTTCTGACTGGTAATGTGTTGCTGAAATTCTTTAAATACTTCTTCCCGTTCTTAGAAAGGGAAAACAAATATACATGGTATAGCAGTTGTCTCGTGTGGTTTAGAGAACAGGAGAAAATTCTTCTTGGCCATTATTCTGAAGTTTTGCATAATTAAGCTTCTTGAATTAGTTTGAAATAAGTAATAACAAACAAACAAAATATAGTAGTGAACCAGATATTGATAGTTGATATCTAACTGTAGTTGAGCTTTTCGGAAGTCTGTTTTCCTATTTTGATCATGCAGTTGGAGAGCCCGTGAGCAGGTATGACTACAACTGTACCAACAGCGGAAGTGGCAGGAAGCTGCCGTTTCCTTCGAACCAGAAGGAAAGTTTATAGAACTCCTGATGGGAACGTGGACTACAGATGGAGATAAAAATCGGAATAATTTGTATTTGTAAGTGCTATTTTATTTTCACACTCTAAAGGTGGTTCCTTTAAAGTTAGTATCTGGGACTAAAGAGAGTGCACACATTCCAGGAAGTCAGAAATGTCTGTTCACCGGTATTAACCAACACCCTGAAGTCATTTCACAAGGTGGAAATTTACTGTGGGGCCAGTTTACGTGGTCATCCTCCAGCGTGTTTGCGTCACGAGTGGGGAGCGGCCTCTGGGCTCTGCATGGCTGAGCCCTGGTGACCGGTGTCCCTGAACCCATCTGTGAAGTGACACAGGCGCTGCCCTGTGTGCCTGCTTCTTACGCTGGCCACGGTGCCAGGTGCGTCCACTGCCTTCTCCATCCCGGCCTCAGTCACCTACAGAGGTGCAACTTGTACATTTTTTTCCTGTTTTTTTTTTGGCCGCACCCTGTGGCATGCGGGATCTCAGTTCCCCAACCAGGGATCGAACTCTTGCCCCCTGCATTGGGAGCTTGGAGTCTTAACCACTGGACCACGAGGGAAGTCCCGAGCAACTTGTACTTTTAATACCTTCAAACTGAGTGTACGAAAACTCAGAGACTAAATCATACCCACTCAGAGACTAAATCTACCATCTCGCCGTGGTAGAGTGAGAGTTTGCACCCAGGCAGGACCCTAAGCCCTGATGTCCCCGTGGAGAGCGCCTCTAGCTCGTAAACGTGACTACTCACCGGCCAGTAACGTTAAACTATGGGAAGAACGTCCTCAGTGGGTTGGAATCCTTGCTTTCTCTCAGTGAGCAATTTAGGGGGAAACGGCAGAAGAGCTGCAAATAACAACCCAGGAGGCCGGAGGGGCTCAGAGAAAGATTCTAACTTAGTGAGTTTTCTGCTCAGAGCTAGTGTGTAATTCACAGGGCTGAAGACGTGAACTGGATTGAAAATCTGCTGTGTTTTTTTGCCAGCTTAGGTTGATGGCCATAATACAATGACTTGGCAGTAAGAGAACAAACAAACAAAAACCCTAGGCTACCTGCCTTTCATTTGACTCCGTCTGGAACCGGAGGCAGGCAGACGATATTGCCGCAGGCAGGGCAAGGACGCGGAGTGCCGGCGGTCAGCCGGGCCTGACCCGGTGCAGACGGGCGTCAGGCAGACACGGCTCTGAGTCTCAGTGGTTAGGAGCCTGGTGAGCTGGGACAGTTGATTTGACGCCTGTGAAATCTGGATGGTTTCTTCACAGGTCCTAGCGTGGGCTGGAGGAGACGCGCAGCAAGGTGGATGTTCTCCTCTCACATCCTCAGAGGCCCAGGTATGACCAGTCCTGAGACAGAGCATCCCGGGAGACCCTTGGAGGGGAGGGATGCTCTGAGGCGGGCGCCTGCATCTGAGTCCGTGGTCAGCTCAGGGCGGAGCTCCTTGAGCAGATGAGATGTAAGCAAAGAGCTGAAGTCGTGGAGAGATTTACCCGTGCGGGGGTCTCGGTGGGAGAGGTTTCCAGGCAGAGGAAACAGCTGAGGCAAAACAGGAAATTGTCTACTGGCAAGATTTAAGGAGAACAAGGGACGCAGTGTGGCTGGAACAGAGTGAGTGAGGCGGAGAGTAGTAGAGGGGGAGGTCAGAGAGGCCAGGCGGTCAGACTGTTCCCTCTCCAGGACGGTTACTACGAGGGCAACACGGAGTCTCTGCTGGGCTTTGAGCTGAGGAGGTGATGAGGTTTTCAAAAGATCACTCTGCTGGCTTGTGTTGAGAATCAAGCCTGAAGCAGGGAGGCCCGTTAGGAGAGGAGCCAGGGCAGTAATCCTGGCAGGAGAGGGGGAGGGATCTGACCGGGGCTCGTGACAGCAGAGGGGGTGAGAAGTGATCAGGTCCTGGGTATGTGTTGAAGGTAGAGCCAGCGGGATTTCTCAGGGGCTAGACATGGGATGTTTCAGGCATGAGCGTCTGTGGGGATGGAGTGTGCCAGCACGTGGAATGGGGAAGGAGATGTAGATGCAGGTCTGGGGGGAGACCAGGACTTCGTCTGTGTCCACGTTGAGATGTCCCCTGGGCATCCAGGGGGGAAGGGAGGGGTCTGTCTGGTGACACACATTTGGAAATTATCAACATATAAATGTTTAAAGCCTGGAGACTTAACAGAGACTGCTAAGGGGGTGTGGATAGAGAAGAGAAGGGGTCAAAGGGCTGGGCTTTGGGGCACGCCAACCCTGAGAGTCCTGGAAGAAGAGTGGGGTCAGCAGAGGAGACTTGAGACGGGGCTCCCAGGGAGCTTGCGGGCAAGAGGAGGGGGGGAGACTGGACGTGAGGCTGGAGAACAGGCGTCCCCAACTTGCAGTGGATGTGGACGCTCCATGTAAGACTTTGGTTGTTTCTTTCAAGGTGATGGCAGCTGGGTGTACTGAGACCTTGCTCTCATTTGCCATGTGCGGGGTACTTCGCTAAGCACATGACGTACCTTTAATCACTTAATCTTTATACATGCCCTGTAAGAAAGGGAGTGTCCTTATCTTCTGTAGTTGAGGGAACTGGCTCTGAGGGGTCAGAGATGTCACTCAAGGTTATCTTCCAGTAACTGCTGGTAACTGTCCAGGTGGTCCTATTCCAGGGTCCCTCCTTTTAACCACTAGCCTGTCTTCTCCTGGGTCTGGCCCTTCTCAGCCAGGGGTCAGAGGGTCAGAAGCTGAGGCTTGCATCCTTTGCCTGGCGACACCTGGCTTCACTCTGTCCCCCAGAGGAGGTACTTTACAGGCAGAGGAGATGGTGTCTAGCAGGACGGTGGCTTGATGGGATTTGCTTTGATGCACTGGTGCCGGTGGCAGCAGCGTGGGGAGAGGCGATGAGGGTGCTTGGGAGCTGGGGAGGGAGATAGATTTGGGGCAGGTCAGCTCAGCTCTTGAGGGTCCTGAGGGCTGACGGAGCCGTGCAGCAGTGGGTGAAGGAAATGGGGTCGGCGGTGCGGGCGAGGGAAGCAATTCCAGATGTTCATCACCCACGTATAGACCCTCTTCTGATGGATCCCCTGAGAACGAGTCCGTCTCCCACTTTGCAGGAAAAGGGCACATCTCTTTGCCTGGCGTGTTCTGGGGCGTGTGTAAAAAAAAAAAAAAACCCTGGGCTTCAGACAAAGGGGTGATGCATGAGGGCCTGGAGGCGCTTGCTTGCAAGTCAGGTGGTTTGGGCTGCTTGCTTTTACCACGTCGTGGGGACTGAAATGTAATTTTGTGTGTGTGTGTGGCTGCACCGCGCCGCCTGTGGGATCCTATTTCCCTGACCAGGGATCGAACCCGTGGCCCCTGAAGTGGAAGCACAGAGTCTTACCACTGGACTGCCAGGGAATTCCCTAAATGTGATTTTTGAGTAGAGATGACAAAGTGATTCTGGGGCTGTGACTTACACAGATTTCAAAGATATGACTAACACTGCTCTGAGTAGAATACTTCATTATTTCACTTATTATTATTATTTTGGCCGCACCATGTGGCTTGCGGGATCTTAGTTTCCCAACCAGGGAGTGAACCGGAGCCCCGGCGGTGAAAGTGCAGTGTCCTAACCACTGGACCGCCAGGGAATTCCTGCTTCCCTTACTTATTTGAAAAGAGTTTCTCAGGGATCGCATCTCTAAAAAGAAAAGCAGTGATGCCTGGTTATGCCAAAATGTTTCATTGTAATAATGAGGCATCCACAGACCCATGAGCTAATCATTGGAAAATAAACCCAGTTCCTCTCATTAAGAGATGTATTTCCAATAAGATCTTATCTTTTATGTTTAATAATTGTCAAAGTTTGCAATATACTTATGATGATTTGATTAATTGGAATTTACTGCTGCTCAATCCAGAAGAATTTTGTGTGTGTACTTAATGAATTATGGTCACAGAAACTTTTTATTTATTTATTTTTAAAATATTTATTTATTTATTTATGGCTGCATTGAGTCTTCGTTGCTGCGCGCAGGCTTTCTCTAGTTGCGGCGAGCGGGGGCTACTCTTCGTTGTGGTGCACGGGCTTCTCATCGTGGTGGCTTCTCTTGTTGCGGAGCACGGGCTCTAGGCGCACGGGCTTCAGTAGTTGTGGCGCGTGGGCTCAGTAGTCGTAGCGCTCGTAAATTTTAGTTTTGACTTGTGTACACAGTTTGCGGATGAGATCCATGAAAAGGTTATCGATAAAAGATGCTGAAACATAAAAATAAATTTGGTTTAAAATCTGTAACACAAAACCTTGGAGAAGAATGTCTAAAGCGGCATTATTCATAATAGCCAAAACTTAGAAACAAGCCAAATGTCCACCAGCTGATGAATGACTAAACAAAATGTGGTCTGTCTGTCTAGTAGAATATTATTGGAAAATAAAAAGGAATAAGAATGGATCATGCTACAACAAGGATGAGTCTTGGAAACATTATGCTACATGAAAGAAGCCAGTCACAAAAGACCACATATTGTGTAATCGGATGTGTATGAAATGTCCAGAGTAAGCAAACCTATAGACAGAAAATAGATTAGTGGTTGCTCAGGACTGTGGCAGGGACCGGGGGATGGGGAGTGACTGCCGGTGGGGACGGGATTTCTTTGGGGGTAATGAAAGTGTTTTAAAAGTGACTGTGATGATAGATGCACAAGTCTGTGATTATGCTAACAACCATGCAATTGTACACTTCAAATGGATAATTGTATAATATGTGACTTACCTGTCAATAAAACTGTTAAAAAAATCTGTGGGGTAAGTGGAGTGGAAATGGAAGTTAAAACAGGAAAAAAGAATGATGTACCATTTCTAGCTTTACTAAAAAGATTTGTGCGTGTGCAAAACACAATTAACAAGATGCTTTGCAGCCATTGAAACTTGGGTTAAAACAATGTGATGCCAAATGTAGACATCGTCTAGGGGCGTGCAGTTTGTATTTTAGGGGATTCACGATCGAAAGAGCTTGAAGCCCAATGGATTAGATCTCCTAAAGACAATGGCTAGATTGAGTGAGACCAAAGACTGAAGAAGGAGAATTAGAAACACCAGCCTTGGGAATTCCCTGGCGGTCCAGCTGTTAGGACTCGGTGCTTTCACTACTGGAGCCAGGGTTCAATCCCTGTTGGGGAACTAAGATCCCACAAACGACGCATGCAGGAGAAACTAAGAGGGGGGAGGAGGGTGAGGGGGGCAGTTTCCAGGTGGAGGGGGTGGGTGTCAGACATCCCTTGGGATTATTCCGGCCAAAGATGCAAAGCCATCCTCGGGGACCGGTTGGCAATGATGAGGTCATCGACCTGGCACCATCCGTTTTAATAAACTAGTTGCAGTCCAGTGCAGAGCTGGTGGCTGGAAGCAGAGTTTAGGGAGGTCAGAGGAGGTAGAAAGATGGAGGAAATGAAGACCTCGACCTCGGACCTCGCTCTTCAGAAGTTGGAACAGATAACGGGGCAGAAATTTGGTAACTGGGGAGAAGTGGGGTAAAGGTAGTTGCTACTACTCTAAGGATGCAATCAATTTGAGCATGTTTGCAGATGGAAGGTGAGAAGCTGGTGAGAGAGAGTGAAGTGGAGGAGAGACGTTCATCCCCGCAATGTGCAGGGCGTCCTGCAGGTCAGCCAGGCGGAGAGGACGCCTCCCGTGACCGCAGAGCTCCCAGCAGCTGGGGCGCCATGGCGCTAAGGGAGCCCCGTGGGAATCTCCCTGTTCTCCGCTACTTCAGACACCCCACTCCCCAAACGGCCTATCTCCACACAGCCCACGTTCAGTGGGCGGGTGTTTAGGCTACGACAGGATGCGGATGGGGCGCGAGGAGTGATACGCTTGCTCGGCAGTCTTGAATTGGACTGCGGGTAAGAGCTGTTCCTCAGTATCTTGGGTTGGAGGGAACAGAAGTGCTCAAGTGAACACTTCTACTCACTTAGCTCATTTGAATGATGCTGGAAGTTAGAAGCGGATCCGCCTCCAGTGCTAAAGGCAATGGTCCAAGGGTGGAGGCATGGGAGCTGCCCTCGTCCGAGCCCGCCCCCCATCCCCCAACCCTCTGGCCACATGAATCATGGTCCAGTGTGCAGCCCGAGACTAGGCGTCCTGTGAAGACACACAGGGCCCCCCGCGGTGCGGTTTTGTCCCTCCAGTTCACTTGACCCCCTTGCAGCATTTTTACACTCTTAGAAAATGCTCTCGACAATAACTGCCCCAACAAGAGAGAAGAAAGGAGGTGTTTGTTTAGGAACAGGAAGAGAGAGGTGCGGTCGGGATGAGGCATCTCGCTTTAGTATCCGCGGCAGCGCGAGGAAAGAGACCGAGCAAAGGGAATCTCTTGTCACTCACGTGTCTGGAGCCGCACGGCCCGTTTGAAGGTCACCTTGCACGTGGCAAGATCATGGCAAGGGAACTGATGTCCTCCCCGTATGGCCCCTGAATCTTCTCTATTCTCTTTCCATGGTTTTGTGTTAACGCTCGGAGAATTGAAGACTGTGTTGTAAGGTGGCCAGGGAACGATGTGGTTCCAGGTAGACGTATTTGAAGCCCCTTGGCAGTCCGTGAACAGTCTTCCAGGCTCTACTTGGGTGTCAGCATGCTAGTAGTAATGGTAACAATTATTAGCAGGAGAAATTATTTATCTTTGTTTTTTTAAAATATTTATTTATTTATTTATTTGCATCGGGTCTTAGTTGAGGCACGTGGGACCTTTAGTTGCGGCGTGTGGGCTTCTCTCCAGTTGTGGCGTGTGGGCTCTAGGGCCCACCGGCTTAGTTGCCCTGCGGCATGTGGGATCTTAAGTTTCCCTACCAGGGATTGAACCTGCGTCCCCTGCATTTGGAAGGCAGATTCTTAACCACTGGACCACCAGGGAAGTCCCTTATCTTTGTTTTTGAATTGATACTTAGTATTGTCATTGTTATTGTTACAGTGTTTTGTAGCTGGATATTAAGTTCCCTCTGTGTGTTAGGAGCCTTGAGAACACGAAGATAAATGGTACACGGCCTCTCTAAACAGCAGTTCTTATCCAGGCGGCCATGGATCCTTGTCCTTGGTTGGAATTCAGGGACTTTGTGAACTTGGATGGCGAAAAGATTACATGTTCAGTAACCTCCAGCTGTGATGTCGTAGTTCCTTCAGAGATGAATGGTGATGGAAAATCACAGTAGTATCAGCTGTCCCTGTGACTGTCACCGGGAAATTACACGTATTTTCCTGTCGCGTTAGAGCTGTTTGCAGTTCTCTTGAAATAGTGTTCATACATATCACTACTTTGAAATAATGGTAGTTATTTGACCTACCACTAGACCTTGGCATTGAATAAAAAGGCACAGATGTTATGTATTACATCAGATATGTATTTTCATGTTTTGATAACCAGTTCGTAATCAACTTTCTGCATATGCCTGTGTATTTTACCTGATTCTTTTTTTTTTTTCTTTTTTTGGCCGAACCGTGCAATTTGTGGGATGTCAGTTCCCTGACCAGGGATTGAACCCAGGCCCTTGGCAGTGAGAGTGACGAGTCCTAACCACTCGAGCACCAGGGAACTCCCTTTACTTGATTCTGAAGAGGTTTCACAAGGCTGCCGAAGGAAACCAGGGCACAGAAAAGGTTAAGAACCCCTTTAGGTGTACAGTCTGGGGCGGCGGCTAGGGGGACCAGAAGCCTGAACAGATAAAGTCGTAAGAAGTGGTGAGTGGCGGTGAGAAAAATACCCAGGAGCCACGGGGACCCGAGGAGGAACTGTGCTCAGCCTCAGGGGCCCCTTCTGGAGAGCTCTGAGCTGCACCTGGAAGGAGGAGTGAAGAGGAGAGAGACACAGGAAGTCGTTTCCAGGGAGGGAGCAGATTGTGTGCAGGGGCTCTGGAGAAGCGAGGAGTACTGGGGCTAAGTGCTGAGTACTGTGCTGAGTCCCGGAGGCTACGGAATGACTCAGAGACAGCCGAGGGGGTCGGTAAGCTCACTTTTTAAAACTAATTAATTAATTTTTGGCTGCTTTGGGTCTTCGTTGCGGTGCATGGGCTTCTCATCGCAGTGGCTTCTCTTGTTGCGGAGCACGGGCTCTAGACGCGCGGGCTTCAGTAGTTGTGGCTCGCGGGCTCAGTCGTTGTGGCATGTGGGCTCCAGAACGCAGGCTCAGTAGTCGTGGCTCACAAGCTTAGTTGCTCCGCGGCACGTGGGATCTTCCCGGACCAGGGCTCGAACCCGTGTCCCCTGCATTGGCAGGCGGATTCTTAACCATGGCTCCACCAGAGAAGTCCTAAGCTCATTTTTAGAACCATTTTTAATGGGGCAGGGTGGACAGCGTTCACTTTTCTTGGAGAAATTCAATGGCATAATAAAATTTTTCAGAACAGCATCACTGACGTGTAATTCACGTGCAATCAATGCACATATGTGGTAAGTTGTGACGTAGGTATCCACCGTGAAAACATCACAGTCAAGGTAAGGAATGCCTCCATCATGCCTCCCCCCCCAGAGTGTCCTGCAGCCCCTCCAGCCTCCCATCCCCAGCACTTGCTCATCCACTTGTGTCATGGAGACCTGTCTGCTTTTCTAGAGTTTTATGTGATGGACTCATAACCCACATCCTCTTTCTGGCCTGGCTTCTTGCACTCTGTGTAACACGTTTGAGATTCAGCCAGGCTGTTATAAATCACCAGTTCATTCCTTCTTGCCGCCGAGTAATTTGTGTACTTTAAAAAAGGGAAAAACCAGGGCTTCCCTGGTGGCACAGTTGTTGGGAGTCTGCCTGCCGATGAAGGGGACACGGGTTCGTGCCCCAGTCCGGGAAGATCCCACATGGCGCGGCTGGGTCCGTGAGCCATGGCCGCTGAGCCTGAGCGTCCGGAGCCTGTGCTCTGCAGCGGGAGAGGCCACAGCGGTGAGAGGCCCGCAAACAAACAAACAAACAAACAAAAAACCCAAAGCCTGGTTTTCATAACAAAATGTAAAAAGGGAGCAAGTTTCCTAATCCTTATCAAATGGGAACGTGGGTTTAAGATTATTGAGAAACGCTGCGTTGGAGTGTGGCCAGAGTGCACTTCAGCCCTGGGTTCTCTTACCACCGTTGCTAAATTTGAGCACATTTGGAAATATTTTAGACCTGCAAGCAGGCAGCCCCGCAGGACGTGGAAACAAGCACTCAGCTGTCTCTGCAACCACAGGCTCTCTGATGAGAGGATTAATGAAGAAACTGCCTGATGGAGTGTCTAAGAAGCATTCCGTGTGTCTTCTGCTGTCCTCACAACCTCCTCATTTGGTAGATAAGGGGCAAGAGCTATTATCCATGTTGCACAAATAGGAAATGAGGTTCAGGGAGCGTGTGAGGATTGTTACTCAAGACAGAAGCGAGTTAGGGGCTGACTGGGCTGCCTGCTCCCCAGTCCCAGCCTTGCTGGAGGCTTGGCTGATGTTGGAAAGAAAAGTGCAATCATTTCACTTTCACTTTTGTCCGTGTTGGAGCTGTGATAGGATCTTTATACTGGAGGAGCTAAGGTTTTCTTCTCCCCCTTTCTTCTTAAAACTTTCCCCTTTCCACTGGGTTAGGGCCGGCATGTGTCGAGGATTCCACAGCCCAGTGCCTGTGTGGAGCGAGGCTCTTTTCCAAACATCAGGGGGATGCCGCGCTGGGTAAATCCTGGAGGTTTCCCTGGAGTGAGTAGGACGGAAGGACCAAATGAGAATCAAACGGTGTGTCTTACCCTCTTCTGGGTCATGGAAGATTTGAGAATCTGGTGAAATCGTGGGTCCTCTTTCCCAGAAAAATGCACAGACATGCACGCACATGATTTTGCAATGATTTCAGTGTTTAGACTCCTGAGAGCTGGTCTGTAGGAATGACCTCGGGGTGAGTAGTTTTGGTCTGAAGCGAAATAGTCATGCCTTCAGGGAAACACAAAGCCGTAGTCACTGATGAGACAGCGATTACAGATAAAGGCTGGGTGGGACTGGTGGGTTGGGTAGTGTTTGGATACACAGTCCTCTCTATCAAATAGGACTAATACCCACCCCCATCCCCCAACTAATACCCGATTGGGGTGGGGCGTTAGTCTCTGGGAGGCACGATTCCAGGCAGAGGGGGATGTCTGGGGGTGGGGGTGGGGGACAGTGGAAGTAGGAAAGCTCCAGGGAGCCGACATGCCCAGTTTGACTGGAGGAAGACTATGGAATTGTCAGAAGCAACAATAGAAAAGGAGGGAGAGGTCATATTGTGGGTGAACTTGAAAGCAAGGTGAGTACTCCTCCCTGCCCCCCCCCCCGACTCCCCGTAAAATATTCTGTAATTCCTTTTATTTATTTAACGTCTTCATTGGAGTATAATTGCTTTACCATGTCTTTTATTTATTTATTTATTTTTCAGGTGGAGGTTTGGGGTGTGTATAGGTGCATAATACATATTTATTGTCACAAATTAAGGATGTTGACAAAAATCAGAAATTCTCGTATACTATAATCTGATCCCTATTAATAGCTGACGTACTTTGTTCTAGTCAGCGAACATTCTTATCCCTCTCCCAGCTCCGAGCCGCCACCCCAGACAGAAAATAAATCCTGTGAATTTACCACAATTTAGATTACTCGTCTGTTGGTGTTCTTCACGTTTATTTAAGGCTCAACATTATATCCAAGGATTTTTCTTTCTTTTTTTTTTTTTTTTGTGGTACGCGGGCCTCTCGCTGCTGTGGCCTCTCCCGTTGCGTAGCACAGGCTCTGGACGCGCAGGCTCAGCGGCCATGGCTCACGGGCCCAGCCGCTCCGCGGCACGTGGGATCCTTCCGGACCGGGGCACCAACCCGTGTCCCCTGCATGGGCAGGCGGACTCTCAACCACTGCACCACCAGGGAAGCCCCCAGATATTTCTTAATTTTTAAAACATTTACTATTTCTTAGGATAGATGCTTAGAGGGGGAATTATTGGGTCAGTGTATATAAACTTCTGTAGAAGCCTGAGTCAGTAGCTTTCTGGAGGGTTGGCTACCTGCTATCGGATTTTGTTCTGTTTATTTTGCTTATTTACTTTTTTCCTCTTGGTGTCCTGTGTCTGCTTCTTAGCCCATTTCTTAGATACTGGAGCCCCCCCAGCCCCCCGCCGCTCCTGGGCCTTTACACTGATCCATTCTCCTCCTGATTTTCCTTGATGATCAGGCAGCCTGTGTTGAGTGCCTGTCATGCACCAACCATTGTGTTTAACAATATTACACATAATTTTCAACACACCCCTGTTGCATAAGGATTCGTATCTTCCTTTCACAGATGCGGACTCAAAGCCGAAAGCTGCTTTCCCAAGGGGACGTCTCTGGGTCCGTCTCCCCAGGTCTGCAACTGTAGCTTCCCTCTCTCTACCCAGCTCCAGGACAGCCATCGCGTCATCAGCACAAATTCCACTTGGGGTTTCCATGGACACCAAACTGAGTCTGTCCACACTCGCCTAACAACTCTGACCACCAGCCTGCCCCCATGACATCACTGAGCCCATAGGTCACCCTTGATGATGTCTTTACTCTCCTGATTCACCCCACCCGGCTTTGTGCCTAAGTCTGGTGTTGGTCTCCATCCTCCAGCCTCGAGGGGATACCCCTATCTGAAGGCATTCCCCGCCTGGTCTGTCAGTGTGGGATCCCGGCTAGGTCTCTCTGCTTCTCTGTCCTGTAAACTCCCACCCCAGTTTCTCGGCTAACTCTGGGGTGTCAGGACCGGGAGGTCTTAGTCTCTTCTCTTCCCCACTCTCCCCACCACCTCCAGTGATGACCAGATTGTATTCTCATCTGATTCCTATTTGCTTTCCCATTTCCCCGAGTAAGGATTTTGAGGGCGGAGGCTGACCCACTCAATAGTCTTCGTGTTCCTGTGAACTTGACAGGTGGTTGGGAATCACGGTGTTGTCCCCGAGCTTCCGTGTGCTCAGTAGGATAGCTGCTCTGTCTGCCACGCGGAGCAAGTGGGCTTGAGACTTTGTATCTCTGACGTTATAAGAATGTACCGCGTTAAGTCCGTGAGTTAGAATTCGTTTCAATATAGTGTTCTGAATTGTTAAACTGTTGCCCCATTGTAATCAGATAGCTTTTGCTAGGAACACAATCTCTCCCCCTTTTCCCCAGTTTAGTGGCTTCAAACAACCGAGTCTCTAGCTTGTGATTCTGAGGTCAAACTGTTCTGGTCTGGGCAACTCAGCTGATTTCTTCTGGGCGGGCGGCTGATCTAGAGCCAGCAGTGGGTTAGATGGTGGCCAGATAACCCAGGTGGGCCCTGCTGAGGTGCCTGGCAATAGGCATGTGTCTCTCCTCCAGCAGGCTAGCTTGGGCTCATTCACATGGTGGTGTTAGGGCCCCAGGTGCAGTAACCACCCGCCCCCAGGAGTGGAGGGGATTAAAGCCACTGCTTGCATCACATTTGCTTCAAAAGTCACAGGACCAACAGAGATGCTAAGGGATGGGGAAAGAGACTCTGCCTTTTGATGGGAAGGACCTTGCTATGATTGCAAGAATATGGATGTAGGGAAAAGAATTTGTGGTCGTTTTTACAAACTACCTCACTGGTAATGGAATTCCGCAGTATCTGATAGATATTAGGCACTTACCAGAAATCTGGATTTTTGGATAAATTATTGGCCACTTATACACATGTATACGTATTATATTTATTTTGCAAATAGGGTCAAAGCACGCGTAGAAAAAACTGAACTTCTCTTTCCAGGTCATCTTATTTTTGGATCTTTGATATTAGTGTTATGCAGAGCTCAGCTACTGCAGAGCTGTTAATAAAATGTCAACATCAGTACCTCAAATGCATTTTTTGGAAAAGGGAGTTCTTGAAGAATACTGAATTCAATGTAGAACTGAATTAGTTAAAACAGATGACCAAAGCCTAGTATTATTGGGCTGTCGCCTGGGGTGCATAAAAAGCTACAGAGGTTTGGTTTGCATTTTAAGAATACCTCATGCACGAAGCCTTTCCATATCTTCATGCTTCATTGTCACTTCTAAGGAAAACATCTACCGACTAGAATTACTTCATTTTTCTGAAGTTGTTTGCTTTTCATTGGTGGGGTTACAATTCAAGCTGCCTAACTTGATTTTACAGATAAGCAGCTGGATTTGGATGACAAAGCAGTGGCTGAAATAAGGAGTCAGGTGGACGGTGTTTATCATTTTTGCATGCGAGTGTCCAGCTATCCCACTAACGCTGACACATCAGCCTGTATGACATGAAGATGAATCAGGCAAAGCTCCCACCTCCAGGAGCTCGGTTGGTGTCGGGGACGGAGAGTCTTGAGGACGGTCCTGGAAACACGCACTGATGAAGTTTTGCAGGTTATGCAGTGGAGCCTCGGGTTTTTTTTTTTAAATCCCTTCCCCCGTTCCTCCCTCCCTCCCCTCCCCCTCCCCTCCCCTCCCCTCCCCCTCCCCTCCCCTCCCCTCCCTCCCTTCTCCCCTTCCCCCCTCCCTCCTTCCTTTGGAACCTAGATTTTTAACATGGGTTCTTTTTTTAAAAAAATAAGTTTATTTATTTATTTTATTTATTTTTGGCTGCGTTGGGTATTCGTTGCTGCACGCGGGCTTTCTCTAGTTGCAGTGAGCGGGGGCTACTCTTCGTTGTGGTGCATGGGCTTCTCATTGCAGTGGCTTCTCTAGTTGCAGAGCACAGGCTCTAGGCACACGGGCTTCAGTAGTTGTGGCACACACACACAGGCTCAGTAGTTGTGGCTCGCAGGCTCTAGAGCGCAGGCTCAGTAGTTGTGGCACACGGGCTTAGTTGCTCCGCGGCATGTGGGATCTTCCCAGAACAGGACTTGAACCTGTGTCCCCTGCATTGGCAGGCGGATTCTTAACCACTGCGCCACCAGGGAAATCCTTAACATTGGTTCTTCATTCAGGAATGACACAGCAAGCAAGCAACACTGGTACTTTTAACCAGGACATATGCCCAGGTGCTTCCCTGAAGATTCTCACTCCTTAGGTCTTAGGTGGGGCCCAGACATTTGTATTTTGAAAAAGCACACGTGATCTGAGAGGTACCCCTGCTTTATAAAATGTTAGTGTGCATGTAGGTACAATAATGTGTTTTAGTTAACTTGGGATGGCAGGAGTTGCTGCCTCTTTCACTTCTTAGGCTAGACGGGTGTGGTCAATGATTAGACATCATAATTACAAAAGCAATGCCTACTCTAGAAAATGTAGACAATACAGAAGATCAACTAGAAGCAAAGAAAATACCGACAATCTTCCCCGCCCAGAGGTGACTGCTATTAATATTTTCATGAAAATCCTTTCACTTTTTTCTGGAAAACACACCACAAATGATGATACTCTTGTATGAACTGCTTTTTTCATTTAATATATCTGATCATATTTTCAAGTTATTAACTAATCTTCCATGTTTTTTTAAAATAAATTTATTTATTTTATTTATTTATTTTTGGCTGCATTGGGTCTTCGTTGCTGCACGCGGGCTTTCTCTAGTTGCGGTGAGCGGGGGCTACTGTTGGTTGCAGTGAGTGGGCTTCTCACCGCGGTGGCTTCTCTTGTTGCGGAGCATGGGCTCTAGGCACGTAGGCTTCAGTAGTTATGGTGTGTGGGCTCAGTAGTTGTGGTACGCGGGCTCTAGAGTGCAGGCTCAGTAGTTGTGGCGCACGGGCTTCATTGCTCCGCGGGATGTGAGATCTTCCGGACCAGGGATCGAACCCGTGTCCCCTGCAGTGGCAGGCAGATTCTTAACCACTGCGCCACCAGGGAAGCCCTTCCATGTTTTTTTAAACAGCTCAAGAGTATCTATTGTACATGCTTTATATTATTTCAGTAATATCCTATTCCTGGTGCAGGGATGTTGTTCTTTAGGAGTTGATTGTCTAGTACAAGAACACACGTGATAAAGTATAACACAATTTAGGAATCACTATAAAGAGTGCCTTGTTTAAGGGGACTTCCCTGGCGGTCCAGTGGTTAAGACTCTGCCCTTCCAATGCAGGGGACGTGGTTCAATTCCTGGTCGGGGAACTAAGATCCCACATGCTGCGAGTTGTGTCCAAAAAAACCCCAAAAAACCTTGTTTAACACAATCAAGTGAGCTTGGCAAACATTGGCTCATCCAGGTTTATTCCGTGTCACTTCCTGGTGGACCTGCATTTCATAATTAATAACCACTAATACTAACACCATTTACTGAATTTCAGTTACTTAGCAGGTACTGTGCCGGGCACTTTATATAAATTATCTAAAGTTTACAAGCATGATGCAAGATAAGTTTATTTTAAAAATAAATTTTATTGAGACATAATTCACGTCCATTGTAATTCACCCTTTGAAGGTGTACAAGGCAGCGGTTTCTAGTATATTCACAGGATTTTGCAACCATCACCACAGTCAATTTGAGAACACTTTTATTACCCTACCAAGGAACTCTGTACCCACCCGTCAGCAGCCTGTCTCCGTTTCTTCACAACTCACCCAACCCGAGGCAACCACTCGTGCCCGTTCTGAACATTTCATATACATGGGATCATCCAGGATGTGGTCTTTTGTGACTGACATCTTTCGCATAACGCAATCTGAAGGTTCGTCCGTGTCATAGCAAGTATCAGTACCCCATACTTTTCATGGCCAAATAATATTCAATGGCACGTATATAGCACATTTTATTTATCCATTCATCAGTGGATGGACATCTGAGTTGTTTCCACTTTAGGGCTCTTATAAATGATGCTTCTGTGAACATCTGTGTCCAGGTTTCTGTGTGGATGTGTGTTTTCACGTCTCTTGGATGGATCCCCAGGAAAGGAATTGCTGGGTCATACGTTAACTCTCTTCTTTTGAGGAACTCCCAGACTATTTTCCGAAGTGGCCACACTGTTTTACATTCCCATCAGCTGTCTAAGAATTCTGATTTGTTCACATCCTCGCCAACACTTGTCAGTATATGTCATTCTGATTATCGCCAAAGATAGGTTCTGCTATCCCTACTTTTCCACGGAAGGTACCCAGGGCCTAAGCAGTTGCTAGACCATAGACAGGTACCTGGTACCCTCAGACCCCAGAGCTCGTCTGCCTGCAACCCACAGCTCTCTGACTCCACTTATCTTGTAATAATGGAAAGAGGAAAACATGGAAATTCATTTTTTTCTCAGATAGTTCAGTATTTTTTTCTCCTGAATTAGTTGGCAATTGAATACTTTGTATGATGGATTTTTGTAAATGACTGATATTCCTTCTATTAAATGTATGTGTCTGATTTAATTCTACTACCTCTTACAACAAGATTTATGTCCAGGTTTGTATAGAGTACAGGCGATCAAGTGTGGTAAGGCAACCACGGAAATGTCCCTCAATTTTAGAATTTCTTAACTGTGAAATGGTAATTCTTAGTCCGAAAAAAGTGGATAAACAGACAGAAACTCAAGTGGGGGTGTTTGTTCTGGGGCTCACGTCGTGACAGCTCTCAGATTTTTCTTTACATCTTTAAACATTTACATGCAGACACATTAGCCCAGCCCCAGACCAAGTAAGTTGGAATCTTCACCGTTGGCTCTGGGGTGTCTGCATTTCCAGAAGCTCCCAGGGTGATTCTGAGGCTCAGCTAAGGTTGAGAACCAGTGGTTTATATGCACAAAATGATTTGCAGAACTGCAATATTTTTGAGAAAAGTGACTGGCGGGCCCGGCCGGGCACATCCGGTGTGAACGTTCTCTGTGTTTCTGTTGCCGAGGGTGGGAAGGGTACTGGGGGTGGGGGGTATCGGGGTGGCTTTGGCAGCTGGGAGAGGGTAGCGTGGGTAAAGGGGATCGAGTAAAGCAGCCTCTGTTTTCAAGTCATGGTGAAGCTCCCTGATAAGGAAATGGTATTCATGTGCTGTGACATCATGCCTCCCCCAACGTGTTACTTTTTTCTTTTTTCTCTTATTTTGCAACAGAATACAGCCATGGTTTCATGTCTTCTAGCTTTGCGTGCATTACGTAGTGTATAGGCCAGGCCAGAAGCAGTCTCCCTTTTGTGTACCTACACCATGTCATTTTGTGCACAGAACAGAACTTAGAGCACACCTAGCGCGACTCTATCATTACGAACGTGAAGAAACCAAGGCCTGGAACGCTAAGGTTCCGGGTCTCGCGCAGCAAGGCAAGGACTAGAAATGGCCGTCCTTGGCTAGAGGCTCTTCTGTCTCCACCATAGTTTGTGGTCAGCCCACTGCTATATACGCAGACCCTTTCAACCCATTTTCTCTTTTTATTACATGAAGCTCAGGCTTCCATCATTCAGATGTTTTTTCAAAAATTCTCTTTTTAGTTTGTTTCTGATATTTAAGAATGGCCCTGGGGTCATTTTTCTGATACCCTTCATGATCCCTCCCCCCGCCCCCAGTTTTATTGAGATATAATTAACATATAACATTGTATTAGCTTAAGTTGTACCCCACTTGTTGTGAAAAATTTCAAATCTAGAGAAAAGTTGAACAAATAATACCATGAACGTCAGTATTCTTTTTATCTAGACTGAGCAATTGTTAACATTTTGGCACATTACCTTTCTTTTCTTTTTTTTGTAATTAATTTTTAGTGGAGTAGAGTTGATTTACAATGTTGTGTTAGTTTCTGCTGTACAGCAAAGTGAATCAGTTATACATATACATATATCCACTCTTTTTTTAGATTCTTTTCCCATATAGGTCATTACACAGTACTGAGTAGAGTTCCCTGTGCTGTCTCTGAATCTCTCTTTTCTAAACCATTTGAAAGTAAGATGCAGACATCATGACACTTACATTTTAGTAACTCCTAAAAATAAGCATAATTTTCCACATAACCATAATATAATCATCCCATGAAAGAATCTAACATTGATACAATACTACGATGGAGTATACAGTCTATATTCATTTCCTCCAGTTTTCCTGTTAATGCTCTTCATGGCTTAAAAAAAAAAATCCAGGGCTTCCCCGGTGGCGCAGTGGTTGAGAGTCCGCCTGCCGATGCAGGGGACGCGGGTTCGTGCCCCGGTCCGGGAAGATCCCACATGCCGCGGAGCAGCTAGGCCCGTGAGCCATGGCCGCTGAGCCTGCGCGTCCAGAGCCTGTGCTCCGCAATGGGAGAGGCCACAGCAGTGAGAGGCCCGCGTACCACGAAAAAAAAAAAAAAATCCAGGATGTAACTGAAGTTTAGGCATTGCATCTGTTTGCCATGTTTAGTCTCCTTTAATCAAGAACACCCCACCCCTGCCTTTATTTTGGACCTCGGATATTGTCAGTTTTGAAAAATCCAGATCAGTTATTCTGCAGAATATGCCTTGATCTGGCTGCGGCCAGGTCCTCGTGGGTAGAGTCGGGGACAGTTGACATCCTACACGGGTGTTGTGGGTCCTCTCTGAGCAACACGTCAGGTGATGTCAGTGCAAGACCTGGTCACCTGGCCCAGAGGTGCCCACCAGGCTTCTTCGCCAGCCAGGTAGCGGTCTCCTTCGTAACTAATAAGTAATCCGTTGGATGATTTGTAGAGTTTGTGTGATTATCCTTTCTTCCGGGGACCTTTCACCCCGTGGCTTTAACATCTAAGCTGATCCTTGCCCAGGTCAGTTGTTCCAGGGGTGGTTTTCCAATAGATCTACATTTATTTGTTGGTGGCCTGTGACTGTATAACCAAGTAAAGATAATTCAGGAATTATCTGAACCTGGGACTGTTACCTTATTTGGAAAAAGGGTCTTTGCTGATATAATTAAGTCAAGGGCCTTGAGATGAGGAGATTATTCAGGTGGGCCTGAAATCCAAGGACCAGTGTCCTTGGCAGAGGGAGATTTGAGACAGAGGAGAAGACACAGAGGAAGAGGTAGTGTGGCCACCAAGGGGGAAGAACTTTGTCACCTCTAGTTCCTCACCTTCCTGGCTCTTGTGTTTCCTAAAGCAGGGGCTGGCGACTACAGCTCAGGGGTCGGATCCACCGTCACCTGTTTTTATGGAGGTTGTGAACTGAAAGTGGTGTTTACATTTTTAAACGGTTGGAAAAAATTAAAAGAAGAATTCGTGACATGCGCAAATGAGGCACACTTCCCATTTCTGCGTCCAGACAAGGCTTTATGGGAGGACAGCCACACGCACACGTACACGTTGTCTCTGGCTGCTTTCCTGCAACATTGCAGACTCGACTCGTTGCAGGGAGCCCGTTTGGACAGCCAAGTCTAGAATATTCACTCTCTGGCTCTTTACAGAAAAAGTCTGCCCACCCCTGTCCTCCAGGATGGACAGAAGTTGCTTGGACATAAGCCTCTCTGCTTCCTTACCCTCAGCTATTCATGTGCGCATTTGACTCCACTTCACTCAAACATTTATTTATTCAGCAAATATTTATTGAGCATCTACTTCTTCCACCAAATAGGTCAAGGGGCTCAGCCCTGACTGTCCCCCTAAGCTGGTGGAAGAGTGTCCAGAGCGTTGGGGACAAGGGGCCCCAGTGGCTCAACGGTCCCCTCAGCCCCACAACTCTCTGTCAAAGGGGGTGGTCGCTGTCGATAGGAAGAAGGCTCGTGCATCCATGGGGTTGACCCTACACCTCGGGCAGGATTGGCCCTGAAGCAGGTGGGCAGGCTCTGCTCCTGAGATGAGGATTTTCTAACCCTTCTCAGTTTGGGCTCACCTGTCACTGGGCGAGGCTCAGCAGCCCTGCTCTCTGCCTGTGCCTCTCTGTCTCCACCTGGGGTTGTAAATACATCTGAAGGAGCCGCAGAGGCCCCTTTTTCCTCTTCCGCCATGGTTTCCACTTCCTGTCCCCTGTCCCAGCTGTTAAAACTACATTAGCTAAGGAGGAGCTTGGAGGAACAAGAAATTATAGCAGTCAGCTAGGTGCCCAGGACAAGCATCCTTGCTTTTACAGGCACCGCCGTTTTTAATCTTTTCATTAAAATCTTTTCTTTAAATGGTAGGTACTTTTATTGTGCTCCTGTTTTCCAGGTGACAAAACTGAGGCTCAGAGAGGTGAAGGAATTGGCCCAAGGGAACATGACTGTGAAGCAGGGAGCCTGGAATTTGAACACAGGCGGTTTGATCTCATGGGGACAGGCCGAGCACGTGGGCATATCCTGTGACCTGAAAGCTGTGTGGGTAGGAACTGTGGCTCTTTTTTCTGTAATGGCATTTTTGGCCACGCCCTCAGGTACGTGCCAAGGAGAAAATTGGTCGCTCAGGCTGACCATCATCTACCAAAGGGACTTGAAAGTCCTAGCAGGCCAGAAACTGGATGAAGGATGGAAGGACTGACAGACGTGCTTTCTGCTGGGGTGGGGTTGTCATCACTTTGTAAAATTAAGACATCGCGACAACCCAGGATGTTTCTCCACTCGAACCCTGATTGTCCAGAATATCAGGGGACCATACCTTTAGCAGAACCGACCAGCCCAGCAATGCCTGAGGTGTCTGTGGAATGTTAATCACATTTCCAGAAAAGGGGGAGTGGTCAGATAAGGATGGGGAATGTGGAGGCCGGCAAAGCCAGGCAGGATTCTTGACAGAGACGCCCGTGACCCTCAGGCAGGGACAGGGGATGCTGTACACAGCGGTGACCAGACTCAGCCACGTCCCTGCCCACCTCAGGGGACAGGACAGGTGCTCCTGGGTAATGCTGCCTCGGGCCTCGTTCTTTCCATTTTAGTTTAAGCCCCAAACAGGGAGGAGGGATAAATTGGGAATTTAGGATTAACAGATCCACACCACTAAATGTAAAACAGATAAACAAGGACCTACTGTATAGCACAGGGAACTATAGTCAATATCTTGCAATAACATCATGGAAAAGAATCTGAAAAAGAATATATATAAAACTGAATCACTTTGCGATACACCTGAAACATTGTCCATCAACTATACTTCATTTAAAACAAACAAACGAATATAGGCCAGCCCTAGAAGGTTTTAGAAGAAAAATGAAATATTCTTTAATTTTAAGAATTAGTAAAAGAAGATAATTTTATTTATTTTTTATTGAAGTATAGTTGATTGACAATGTTAAGTTCTGCTGTACAGCAAAGTGACTCGGTTCTACACATATATACGTGCTTCTTTAATAATTTGTTTTTTTGAGTTTTTATTTTTATCTATTTATTTTTATTTTAACTTTTATTAATAATTTATTTTTTAAGATTAAATAAAACTATAGTATTCAGAAAAGAACAACAACAAAAAGAAGTCCCAAACACTTGAGCGACTTACAGAAAAGTCTGCGTCTCGGGTCAGTTCGCTGCTATTTCTAGGCTGGGAGGGGATGAGGGTAACACCATGTTTTCTGGCTCTGTAAACACTTTGTTAGGAAAGTTTTGTAGAAATTAATAATCAGACACGATATTAATAATACAGAATTAGCTTGGAGTTTCCCGAGAATTTTTCGGTTACAGTTACAGTGATGTCTCAGTAAAAATGAAAGTAAACTGGATCATATAAACCTTTCTCAAGTGTCAATGTTTTCTGTATTTTAGCTTGTCCAATCCGCTACATAGTGCTGAAAGTATCAGGACCCCAGAATATAAAGCATGCTTTGATTCAAATGATAGATTCAAAATACACACTTGTGCAACTCGATGTGGGAATTGCAGCACCTGCACTGTGGCACACTCAACATGGGAATATGTGGAATTTTCTTGTCGTTTTCAGGAAATAAGGTGTCATTGTTAGGACGGTTTCCTGTGGTAAAAAAATTCTCTAATTTGGTTTTAAAATAGCAGTCTTAGCTGTTGTTTTTGACTCAGAAATCCATAGGAAATCTAAAATTGTATCTTTTTTTTTTCTTTTTATGTGTGTGCCTGTGTGTGTGTGGAAGAATTTTCCGTATTTTCCACAGACAAGAAATGAGCAGGTTCTATTCCTGGTAGCGAACCATGCGATGATGTTTGTATTTTCTACACGCACGTGTGCAGATGCCCTGGCATTAGAAGGAGGGAAACTCTATGTTGATTTTGGTGACGGGTTACAGGTACAGAAGCCATCCTTCTTATTCTGTGAGCCCCAGTCCTGAGAGCTGGTCAGCCCAGCATGTTTAAGGTTATAATCTGTGGCCGTCAAACGGTTTTTTAACTTGAAGCTTCTCTGGCTTGGACCTCAGGACAAGCTTGCACTTAAAAACAGAGCTAACCATTTCTGGTTTGCTCGAGCCATGCCTTATTCTTTTAAGGAAGAGGTAGTCTGTCCTTAGTTTCTTTACATAAAGTGTCAGGAAAATAAATACTTTGCAAAAGTCTTTGCAGTGTCATTAGAGAAGTTAAATACTGAAGATTCAAAACCTAATCAGAGCGTTCTTAAAAAAAGAAGAAAAAAAAAAGGCCAACCGGGGAGGAAGCACTGCTGTTTGTGGGACGGAGAGTGAGAGACTGCCGCTCTGGGGGAGGGGAGGCTGATGCTTTTTGCGGGGGTGGGGGGTGGGGGGGTGGGGGGTGGGCGGGGGAGGGCGAGAGGGAGAGGGGGGCAGGGGACGGAGTGGGGAGTTGATGCCAAGCTCTCTCAGAGCTGTGGGCACCAGACCAGGTATTCAGGACCTCACAACCCCGTGGTCTTCTCTTCCCCTTTTTTTTTTTTTTTAAAATTGTGGTACAGTATATATGACACAATTCACCAATTTAACCATTTTAAAGTGTTCCAATTCAGTGGCATCTAGCACGTTCACCATGTCGTGCGACCATCACCATGATCTAATTCCAGAGCATTTCCACCGCGGCAGGAGACCCGCCCCGTTAAGTCCTTCCCCATCTCTCCCTGCCCCGCGCCCGCCTTCCATCTGTGGATTCGGATTCGCCTCTTCTGGGCATTTCCCACAAGCGGAATCATGCAATATGCGGCTTTTGATCTGGCTTCTTTCACACAGCGTGTGTTTCCTAGGTTCACCCCTGTTGTAGTGTGTGTCAGTACTTCATGCCTTTTTATGGCTCAATGATATTCAATTGTATGGATGGACCACATTCCATTCATCCATTCGCCCGTTGAGGACATCTGGGTTGTTTCCACCTTTTGTCTGTTGTAAATAATGCTGCTATGAACGTCCACGTGCAAGTTATTATTTGAAAGCCTGTTTTTAATTCTTTCAGGTACACACCTAGAAGTGGAATTGCTGGATCATGTGGTAGTTCTATGTTTAACTTATTGAGAAACCACCAAACTGTCTTTTCTCTTGCCTTTTAATAGCTTATTTTTTTAAAAAGTTTTATTTATTTATTTGGTTGTGCTGGGTCTTAGTTGTGGCAAGCGGGCTTCTTAGTTGCAGCTCACCAGCTCCTTTCTTGCGGCACGTGGGCTCCTTAGTTGTGGCGTGTGAACTCTTAGTTGTGGCATGCATGTGGGATCTAGTTCCCTGACCAGGGAACGAACCTGGGACCCCTGCATTGGCAGCGTGGAGTCTTAACCATTGCGCCACCAGGGAAGTCCTTCTCTTGCTTTTTAAATGCCCCTCTTAAAATAAAAATTTACCACACGATTGATATTACAAAATAAATTACAGGATGTGTTAAAGAATGGTTATATTTCTAGACTGAATATTAAAAGTCTAAGAGGTTTCTTTGGGGCCAAAATGCACTCAGAATAGTTTGCTAAATGAACAAGCAAACACAAACCACTTATATTTATTTACTTCCTTCCAGAGTTGGCTTTTTCCTACAATATTCAGCCTTTTGCAAAATCCAGCATCTCTTAAGAGGATGGTTATAAATCGATTATACTGTCACTGTCCACTTTGGTTTTATACTTTCTGGGTCAGACGGCAGCCCTCTAATCTCTTTCGTGATTTGGGTGAATACAGAGTAATCCCAGGGCAGGTCTGAGTTAGCACTCATCTTCCAGTTTATGTTGACTCTGCTTAAATGTCACGGTTCCCCAGGGCAGGTAGATGGGAAATAACATGATTACAGATAATACTGCTGATCTCCCAGCATCACATTGGCCGGTGACTTCCTGGTGTGGAAGTGGACATAGCGGAAGATTGGGGCGTGTGCCTGCCTGGGACATAGTGAGCTCACAGGAGGGGGCTGGCCCATTCCTGTAGGGGCAGCTCCCACCCCCCAGCTCCTCCCTGGTCCAGCGTCTCCAGCTCCCTAGATTTTGGGAAATAGTTCGAGGGCGCTTCTCCACGAGGGGTCTGCTCTCGCCCAAAGCACTCAATAATCAATATGGCGCAGGCATCAGCCAGTCGGCACAGAGCATGTGGGCCAGGGAAGGATGCAGAAGGTTCTGGAAGCCCCCCAGGGCTCAGACTCCATGCACTAGTTGCTGGAACATGGGCTGGTCTCAGGGTCCTAGGGTTCAGATGAAGAGGAGTGGCCCTGGGAGGGCGTGTTAGGGTGTTGACTATTTACCAACTGACATACAAGTATTTTAATATTTTAACAGCTAGCGTGGCTGTCCTGCCAGGCTTGGAGGATTTATCACTAGAAACTATGCTGATACTGCCCTGCCCCAACCAGCCGTCACCAGGAATCTTCAGGACCACGAGTCTGCTGTCTTACCCACTGTCTTTCCACAGGAAGTAGTTACCCGTTTTCCTACTGGGGAGGGCGTTATTTTGCCTACTTACCTGAGGCTCTGACTGTGATGCCCATCCTACCCAGATCAGTCCAGGAGGGTCACTACCATGACTGGTGATTCCTTGTACTTGCAGGAATTCCCTACTCCATGTTTTATCACAGCCTATTTTTTAAAATTTTATTTATTTATTTATATTTTTGGCTGCCTTGGGTCTTCATTGCTGCATGCGGGCTTTCTCTAGTTGTGGCGAGCGGGGGCTACTCTTCATGGCGGTGCACGGGCTTCTCACTGCAGTGGCTTCTCTTGTGGAGCACGGGCTCTAGGAGTGCAGGCTTCAGTAGTTGTGGCTCGCGGGCTCAGTAGTTGTGGCACACGGGCTTAGTTGCTCTGCGGCATGTGGGCTCTTCCGGGACCAGGGCTCGAACCTGTGTCCCCTGCATTGGTAGGCAGATTCCTAACCACTGCACCACCAGGGAAGCCCCCCAGCTTCTTTTTTATTTACAACGTCTTTTCATACCTTCCTCCCTGCACACAGGATCACGTGTTCTCCCCAAAATATGCCCTGTCAGTCATCACCTCTATCTCACCATTGCCTCCATGTCATCGTTGGTTAAAATCCTTTCATACTGGCTGAGTATTCTTTCAGGGTCATAGGCTGTCCTCCTTTGGAAGCTGGGGAGAGGGTGGGTGACCCGAGCTGTGCAGTCAGCCTTTTTCAGGGTTGATGTGGACCCCTGGAGAGGGACTCTGAGACCATCGACTCCAAGGCTGCCTGGCCATTCATTCCAGGACTTGGAAAAACATACCTGAGGAACAACTTCGCACAGGAGGTGAAGGGTGGGAAGATGTGCCCTGGGGTGCCGGCTGAGCCTTGGCCTCAGCCTGGTCTTCTCCACCACTGGAGATGGTCAAGTCCCTTTTTTGCTTCAATTATTTTGAATTAGATTTTTGTCACTTACGAGAAGGAGGTGGCATGTCTTTCAAGGCACAGGTCACGCACCAGCTCAGGTCATCACCTGCCTCCTTCCCCCCTGGTTCTTTGTTTGCACTGGCACTGCGCTGGGATGGGCAGTTTGTGTACGAGCTTCATCCTGCAAGAGTCAGGGCCCCTGCAGGCCGGGTCCTGGAGGGTCAAGGCCAGGCTGCATGGGTGGTGAGGCTCTGTGTACCGCTCGTTCTTTGGTGACGTTGAGCGAGGGGTAGGGTGCTGGGCTCAGGTGACTCCAGAGGGCTCCAGAAAGCTCCAGAAGAAAAAGAAATCAGCCCCTGGGTGGCTGAGAGCATTTGCATTTACAGCCAAAGGGGAGCCAGGGGAGAGGGAGGGACCAGCAAGAGGGCTGGGGTGAGGAGTGTGGAGAGTTACTCAGAGACACAAATGGGAGAAAAGAGAATGGATTCAGATATGGTGACATTTTAACACGGAGAGGAAGGAATACACACGTCATGATTTTAATCTCTGCAAAGCAGCAAATCATCAATTTACCAGATGTGTTTTAATCTAAGACTGTTTTCCTTAAAACTGCCTTGAGGGTCAAACAGCCACGTCTTTATTTTCCCTCTAAGAGGAGGTCGCCTCTCACCAACTCCTAAGGGGTTTCCTTGCCCGTGTTCTCTTCCCACCCCAACTGACGCTCTGTCCGGTGTCCAGGACCCGAAAGTGCCAGTCCTACCTTGTCACCTCTTTTCTTGTTCCCCTGCACAAGCTTCCCAGAGGTTCCAGAGTGAAATCTCTAGTCCTCAGCTTGGCACACAAGGCCTTATGTCCTGTCCCAGCCCAGTACCTAGGGGGCTACGTGGCAGGTAGGCCCGGCCCACCTGTCCAGACCATCTTCCACCACTGCTCACCTGCTCTCCCCCCGCCCACCCCTCATCCCTACCTCACGCTTCACACCTGCGCAGCACTGATACTTGGTATTTTCTGACAAAACTTGTGCTCTTCTTTCTCTCTAAATCTTTCTACATATTTTTGTTTGTTTGTTTGTTTTGGTCATGCAGCATGCGGGATCTTAGTTCCCCGACCAGGGATCAAACCCGCAACCCCTGCAGTGCAAGCACAGAGTCCTAGCCACTGGACCGCCGGAGAAGCCCTCGATCTTTTTATATATTGTTCCTGTTTAATTCAATGACACTGATTGAGCAGGAAAGAGGGGTCAACTCCTGCCCTTCTTCTCTGGGGAGATTTTCTGGGACCCTTTAGAGAGAGCTAAGAAGCATTGATTACATAGTAAGGATCAGATATGAATATAAATTAATTTTTTAAAAGATTTTTTTGATGTGGACCTTTTTTTAAAATAAATTTATTTATTTATTTGTTTTTGGCTGCATTGGTCTTCGTTGCTGTGCGTGGGCTTTCTCTAGTTGTGGCGAGCAGGGGCTACTCTTCGTTGTGCTGCGCGGGCTTCTCATTGCGGTGGCTTCTCTTGTTGTGGAGCACAGGCTCTAGGTGTGCAGGCTTCAATAGTTGCGGCTCGCGGGTTCAGTAGTTGTGGCTCGCGGACTGTAGAGCACAGGCTCAGTAGTTGTGACGCATGGGCTTAGCTGCTCCGCAGCATGTGGGATCTTCCCGGACCAGGGCTCGAACCCGTGTCCCCTGCATTGGCAGGCGGATTCTTAACCACTGTGCCACCAGGGAAGCCCCAATGTGGACAATTTTTAAAGTCTTTATTGAAGTTGTTACAATATTGCTTCTGTTTTTTGATTTTTTTTTTTGGCCACAAGGCATGTGGGATCTTAGCTCCCCGACCAGGGATCGAACCCGCACCCCCTGCACTGGAAGGGCAGAGTCTTAACCACTGGACCGCCAGAGGAGTGCCAAATATAACTTAATTTACAAGTGCAAATCGACCTCTGCAGTTTCCCTGCCATAGGACCTCGGAGTGTGAGCTGGCTCTCGTCTAGTGGTCAGCTCTGAAGTAGTTTGCATACTCTTTTTCACAGATCGGCCCTCACTGTTTCCATATGCGTTATTGTATAGGATTGTATCTATCCGAATAGTGTTTTGTGTGTTATGGACCATGCATGGGACTTTCCACGGAGTCATTCTGAGTATATTTCAGTTTCACCGTCTCGCTGACTTTAGACCTTCCACCTTCTTCAGATTAAGTTAAGGGATGAGGTGGAATTGCGTATATTATACTCGAAAACTCTTGAGAAGGCGGTGGGTTGGAGGGTGACATCCAAGTCCAACAATCACACCTTTTGCTCCAGAGTTTGAGATGAACCTGGGAAGAAGCCGTGGCTTGCATTTGGAACCAGGCAGGAGTGTCTGGAAACATGAGACTCACGCTCCAGAGACATTCAGGGAAAGACATGCCGAGGGAACCAGAGTCACGGGTGCTTGTTTTGTGGAACATCTTTTGGGCTATTTATACTGTTTTCTCTTTTTTTGGCAGCGCCTTGGGCCCTGCAGGATCTTAGTTCCCTGACCAGGGATTGAACCCAGAGCCCCGGCAGCGAAAGCACCGAGTCCTAACCACTGGACCGTCAGGGAAGTCCCCTCTATCGTTTTCCTTTCCTCTTATAAAAAGGACTGGCAGAAGAATCTAGTCGGGCTGTGTCTGAGGGATGACAGTTCATAGGTCAAGGGGAATGTGTGTCCAGAGTGAGAGCCGGAGACCTAAGCGTGCCCAGGTGGACGCGGCTGCTTACGGGTCAGGAGGAGGAGAGTCCGGGAGGGAATCTGAAAGGGGCCGAGCCAAGGAAAATAGTGTCAGGGAAAAGAGAGTGGCGAAAAGGGCCCGATACCGTAGACAGAGGCCTCCCCGTCGTAGTGAAATCGGATGAGGCTGCAGGGCGTCCTCCGAGTTACCGTCTCCAGGGTGGACTTCTGCCGGCGTGCACTGCGGGTAGAGGCCAGACTGCAGGGAGGGGGCCTGGGGAGGCGAGACTCCCTTTTTCAATAATGTAGAGAGTTGGGAGAATGTGGAAGGTTGCTAGAAGGAGAGTGAGGGCTAAAAGAACGCTTTATTGTTTAATTAAAAACAGTTTTCTTTTGGAGTGTAGTTGATTTACAAGGTTGTGTTAGTTTCAGGTGTACGGCACAGTGATTCAAGTATACCTATACATATAGTCATTCTTTTTCAGATTCTTTTCTCGTATAGGTTATCACAGAATACTGAGTAGAGTTCCCTGTGCTGGACAGTAGGTCCTCGTTGGTTATCTATCTTATACATAGTAGTGTGTGTATGAAAAGAATGCTTTGAAACTAAACAGAAGGAGAATTCTGCAGCCCATGTTTAGGCGGGAGAGGCGGTTGAAAAGGAGAGATTAGGAACGCAAGTGCCTGCTGAAGGGATGCTTCATGGAAAAAGGCCCCGGGGAATTCAGGAGCGGATGCTCTGAGGCCAGATACAGGACCTCACCGTGGGCAGAGGAGGGGCAGGCGGAGGCAAGCCCGTAGTGTGTCTTCCACGTGTCCTCACGGTGCAGTGGTGCCTGGCCCACAGAGGGTGAGGTCTTGGGGGACAGGTGGGGAGATGCAGGTAGAGCCCCGAGAGCTGAGAGTTCTGGCTCTGTCTGTGTTCATAGGCAAGGAGGCAAGACCATGTACTGAAGATGCAGGAGGGAGGGGTGGGGGCTTGGAGAGGGAGCTGCAGGTGGGGTGGCAGGGGGACCCCTGAGGGAGGCGGGAGAGGAGGATGGAGAAGCAGCCGCGCTGCACGGAAAGCCCTCCGAGGTTGGGGACCAGGAAAGCAGAGGCTACATCCATGGGATGGGGTGCAGGGGCGCGTCTGCTCCAGGTGCAGCTGCCAGGGTGGGAAGACTTGGCCGCCCAGGGTGAGGGATCCAGGTGGCAAGAGGGTGGGGCTCCTCTCAGTTTCCAGCATTGGTTTTCCAGTCCCCCATGGGAAAGCTCAGCTCCTGCGCGGTCCTTAGACAAGAAGGGCAGAGTGCAGCCCTCTGGCCTCACCCCCAGGGGATGTGCACCGTGCAGGTAGTGACCGTGTGCTAACCCTGGCAGGCAGACATTGAACTCATAATAATAAAATCAGCATTATCGCTATTTTGTTGATCTATTCTATAAAACGCACTGTACTAATTCCATGTCAAAAATACTACTTCTGTAGAAGTTCCATAGAATCGGTCTCTTTTTTTCTTTTCTTCTTTTTGGCCGAGACACGCGGCTTGCAGGATTTCAGTTCCCCAACCAGGGACTGAACCCGTGCCCTTGGCAGTGAAAGCTTGGAGTCGTAACTACTGGACCACCAGGGAATTCCCAAGCTGGTCTCATTAATTGTAGTTATTACATTCCTGTTTGAAGATGCTCGGGTAACGCCAGCTCTTTGCGGGTTGTTATCCCTAGAGATTTGCTGTTCATTTAATGGACTTCGAGCATGCCTGAGCACCAGCTCCGGAGCTGGTCCTCTGGATTTGAATACTGACCTTACCCTCCGTGCCTGACGTGCTTGGACCAGTTACCACGCCTCCGAGTTACGAGGTTAAGTGCACTAACGCGTGTGACGTGACGGCACAACCCCTCAGACCTGGTCAGCTCTCAGTCAAGGTCATGAGCACATCCACGGCCGACAAACATTCTACTATGTACCACGTAGTTTAGACATATTGCCTGATTTCATACAATGGACTAGACACTCCCTTCGTTTTGTCGTCGAGGAAGCTGGGGTTCAGAGGACAGAGTTTGCCTTGTCGGCCGAGGGAAGGGCAGAAGGGTTTATGCTCCCAGTTGCCTGGCTTGACTCCATGCACCTGGCTGCCTGGTCTGTACCGTCGCTGTGTCCCCAGAGCCCAGGACGCTCTGGCGCATAGGCGAGGCTGTGAACGCTAGTCTCCTGACCCTGCCGGTTCCTTTGTTTGCTGGGCGCTGCAGCATTTGGCTTGCGTGGTACCACACCCCTCTCATCAGTACTAACCTTCTTGTTGTTAAGCCTTTGTTTGTGTGTTGCCAATCTCCACCCTCCGGGGCTGGATGGATGTATTCACACATGCAGCAACGGAGGTCCAGCCTGTTAGAATCCAGGTAGCACTTTCCAGAAAGATTGCTCTGAACATCCAAGGATGAAGCGTCCTGACTTTCTTTGCTTTTAAAGATTCAGGTACCAAATACACCCTTGGCTGGCTCATCCTCTTCTGCTATTGAAGTAGAGTTGATTTACAACGTTGTGTTAGTTTCTGGTGTACAGCAAAGGGATTCACTTATACACATACCTACATTCTTTTTCATATTCCTTGCCATTATGGTTTATCACAGGATATTCAATATAGTTCCCTGTGCTCTACAGTAGGACCTTTTGTCCATCCATGCTGTAGGTAGTAGTTTGCACTTGCTGACCCCAACCTCCCGGTCTTTCCCTCCTCCAACCTCCCTCCTCCTTGGCAACCGCAAGTCTGTTCTCTATGTCTCTGAGTCTGTTTCTGCTTTGATCCTTCTTAACTAGGATCAAATGTATGAAAGTGTTTTCACGTTGGCAGCTCACCTGGAAGTGAACATGCGGCCCGCTTCCAGGACTGTTGCTACTTTCGTTTTTGGAGGCTCGTAGCTCAGAGGACAGAGCACAGGATGTGGGTTTGAGACCCTGAGCTTCCCGGGCCTCTGCTGCCTCACTTATAAAGCTGGAGCGATGCTCTCCCCAAGGTCACGAGAGACGACCCGTCATAAGGGCATTATCATTGCAGAGGACCATGAAAATAAAAGGGTGCATCTGGAGCGTTTATTAGCAAAAAGCAGGGGTTGGAGCAGAGCCCAAGGTGCCAATTCTAACACAGAGTTTCAAAAGAATATGCCCGAGATTCTACTTTTGTTATCTCTGAGTGATGAGCTTACGGGTAATTTCGTCTCCTCGGTTTTGCCTATCTGCATCTCCTAGTTCTGCTACTATGAACGTTTTTTTTTTAACTTAGTTGAGTCATTAAAAAACAAGTCATTAAAGATATCCAAGAAGGAGGTTGTACTTACACTTTGATATTTAGTTGATACTTGAGGACCATTACTGTAAATATCTGATACTATACAATAGATGTAGCTAGGTGATGGTATAACTAATATAAAATAACAGGATGGTTTCCATTGATTTTTTTTTGTTTTTGTTAAGGGTTGTGGTTTTCCTGCCACAGTCTGATAGGTGGTTTGGTGCCTCATCCGGCCTGGCTTCTCGTGTGTGGCTTGTTCATCAGGCCTACGAGAAGCGAAGGTCCCCTGGGCTCTACCCACTCGACTCCCAAGTTTGTATCCAGACGATTATAGTGAAACGATTTTGCAAGTTCACTGTAAGCATGGATAACCATGATACACTACAACAGAGTCACAGAAATTCCATGTCGTCTGTGACTTTTGGTCTTAACATTTCTGGGAAATTCTTCATGTTCTCCCGGACCTGGCCTTCTCAATTTATTTCTCAAAAGATGTCCCTCTGAAGAAGAATAGTGCACACTCGTTGTTATTTCTGCTTCTTTCAAATTGCTCATTATTCAAAGTCGCCATGTTCCAATATGGCGTTGCTCCTGCCTTTAGGATGGTCCGGCTACTCTTCAAATTCTGTGGGTCTGGGTCACCTGGCAGTTAAGGTTGACAGGGATGAGCCCCAGCCAAGGTCCCCTGGGGTCCCAGGCTCGGCCCACGTTCTTTCCGCTCACCCCACATTGGTCATGAATGTTTCTATTGAACTCAATGGTCTCGAAATGGGTTTGTCCATGTACTCCTCTAAAAATAATTTTGAAAAATTGTGTTCTCTCTTGCATCATTCCTAGTGAACATTTAACATTTTTCGTCATAAGTTTAAATACTAAATTTTGAAAACGTGTAATAAATGTTAGGTCCCTTGTTTAAGGATTCTCAACCAGAGACCCTTTTGCCTCCCAGGGACGCATTTGGGCAACATCTGGAGGCATTTGTGGTGGTCACAACTCTGTGTGTGTGTGCGTGTGTGCACGCGTGTGCGCGTATGTGGGCATGCGTGCGTACGTGTGTGCGTGTGCACGTGTGTGTGCATGTGTGCGTGCGTGCGTGTGTGCGTCTGTAGATCAGGGACGCTGCTCAACATCCTATAATGCAATGCGCAAGAAAGAATTATCAGGGCAAAATGTCGATGGTGCTGAGGTTTGGGAAACTTTGATTTGAATGTACCCTAAGGAATATGAATATCATGGTGCTTTTCAGCGGCATCCACTCAAAAAACATCATCATCTTCTATAACATTGTTCTTTTTTCTCCCTGAAATTGTATTTCCAATCTTACTCCCCACAGAATTTTATCCTGACGAAATATCTTTATGTTTGAAAGCCTTACTAGTTACCATGTAATTCTCTGCTACAAAATTCTGCATGAAAATTGAATTTGTTTTCAATTCCTACAACTGTGAGGTGCTAAAGGTTAACACTTTCCTCCCATATTGAGGTAGCATTAGAAATCGATCAAATACCGTAAGTGTATATTACAACATTCGATAGATAGAGTTTTATTTATTTTTAAAGTTTATTTGTTTTATGTATTTATTTTTGGCTGCATTGGGTCTTTGTTGCTGCGCGTGGGCTTTCTCTAGTTGTGGCGAGCGGGGGTTACTCTTCGTTGCGGTGCGCGGGCTTCTCATTGCGGTGGCTTCTCTTGTTGCGGAGCACGGGTTCTAGGCGTGCAGGCTTCAGTAGTTGTGGCTCTCGGGCTTAGTTGCTCCACGGCATGTGGGATCTTCCCGGACCGGGGCTTGAACCCCTGTCCCCTGCATTGGCAGGTGGATTCTTAACCACTGAGCCACCAGAGAAGTCCTGATAGATGAGTTTTAAACACAGAAACCTCTTGGTTGAAATTCATTTCTTCACAGGATAAATTGTGGAGGGATCTTCAGGGACCTGGTCGATAGTCTTTGGTGACTTGGAGATTTTCACCTTGGGGGCCGGGTAAGACTCCGGGGGTGGAGAGGGTGCCTTTGAAGTAAGGTTGGAGAATTGCAGTTGTGAATGGGGTAGAAAATTAGAATGTGTACGATGTTTACTCAGGTAGACCAATTTTAGCAAAGAAAACATACTGACACTGAGGATTTCGAAATGGATTTTCTCAGAACTATCCATGCCCACACCCCCCCCCGGAAAGTCTTCATGTTATTTGTATATTGGCTGGATTTAACTCAGTCGAGGTCTCCGAGTAACTTAGCAACTCTCTTCTTTTAATGATTCAGACTGTTTCTGCACACAGCTAAAGCATGTTAAAGAGACCTAAGCCAGTGTGTATTATAAATACTTTATAAGACCAGCAAGTGGAATTTCTCACAGGGAGCATCATTATAGCAGAGGTGGTCTAGCGCCGTAGTTGACTGTACTAGTTCCTGAATCAGACACAACATTTGTTCTATTCTCCATCATTACCAGCTGTGCAACCTGGGGGCAGATTTTTACCAGTTCTGCTCCACAGCTTTCTCACCTGTAAAGTGGGACTAAAAATAGATTTCTCATTGGGTCGTGAGATTTAAATGAGGTCATGCATGCAAAGCACTCAGTGCATGCCCCATATATGCTAAGTACTGGGTAAATATTGTCACCTTTAGATATTACAGTGTTTGCCTCCAGGAAAGAGCTCTCTAAAGGAGATGGGATCATCATTTCAGCCTTATTTCTTCGATCGTGACCCTTCTGTGCACAAGTTACCGTACTGCCCACACTGATTTTATGGCCAGCTGTAGACCTTTGAGATTCCAATTGACCGTGGGGCTCTGGAGCCGCCCACAGCAGCAGGGTGCTCTCATTTTCCCATCAGCCTCTCAAGGACAAATGTAAACCCTCTAAGAACGCCTACCGGAGGGTGGCCCTCTGAATGCCTGAAGTCGTTTTTAATATTCTCAGAACACTGTCTAGGAGCTGTGTCAGGTGGATGGACAACATTCAGAGTCTCCTATGGGGTCATGTACACAAAACCCATGTAAAGGCACGGCTCCCAGTAACAATACAGGCACCTTAATCCTCGTATCGACAACTGTTCTATTGGGTTACACAGTTTTCATCTCAGAGGAATGGTCTCGACATTAAACTGTCCAAACAGTATTTATATCTGTGGCTGCCCTGCAAGATCACTTAACCCCGCACAGCCGTTTAAAAGTAGTTAATGACAGAAGCGGCCTGACTTGCCCCAATGAATGATGGCCCAAGTTCGACCTGGGCTGTCACGGTTTTATGGAGGAAGACGGTTTGTCCATCGTCGGCTTCAAGCACAGCAGGTGATTTGAAATGAAATGAGACGGTTTCTACAAGCAGATTGATGTGGGAATCTTGCCTGCTCTTCCCTTTGACCCTTGACAAGTTGCCACTGCAAAGATTGTGACTTTAAAAAATGATTGGGCGCAAATGCATTTAGGTAGATGATTTACTGGGCGCTGAAGCAGGGACGGTGCCTGTGGAGTGATGCTGGGTGGGGAGGTAATTGTTAACTTTAACAACTCATGTTTTACGTTTCTGTATCTTATTAATTGTCCTGCCAGGAGAATCTGCTAGTGACCCTTGATCAAGTCATCTATATTCTTGGTAAGAGATCAGGGACCCAGCTGCCTGGTCAGACACCAGGTAACCAACATCAAGATGAAGAGACTCAGGACTTCCCTGGTGGCACAGTGGTTGGGAATCCGTCTGCCAATGCAGGGGACATGGGTTCGAGCCCTGGTTCGGGAAGATCCCACATGCCACGGGGGCAACTAAGCCTGTGCGCCACAGCTACTGAGGCTACGCTCTAGAGCCCACGAGCCACAACTACTGAGCCCGCGTGCCACAACTACTGAAGCCTGTGCGGCTAGAGCCTGTGCTCCGCAACAAGAGAAGCCACCGTAATGAGAAGCCCGCAGACCAAAACGAAGATTAGCCCCTGCTTGCCGCAACTAAAGAAAACCCGCGCGCAGCAACGAAGACCCAATGCAGCCAAAAATAAATAAAATAAAATAAATTTATTAAAAAAACATGAAGAGGCTCTGTCTCTTATTTATGTCATAAATACTCTTACTTATGATAAACTTATCAAAAGGCACTGATTCAGTTGGTCATTTTGGTAGAAAACCCACAGCTTGCATAGGAGGACAAGAAATTGTGTTCACTTTCATGGATTCCCTTTTTTCTTTTTGGTAAATGTGGTTAATCAAATACGGGGGGAACACTGTGATTAGAAGGACGATAGATTCAATTTTTTCATCATCGAAGAGTTACCAGAGATACCAGGGGAAAAAAGAAAATCCTGCATTATCAAAACTTTTTTTCTAATCCTTTGTAATCACATTTATTTTCACAGCAGGTGTTATGTAATACTTGATGTGTATGTAAAATATTATGTAATATTTTAATATGTAATAATTAAGAAAATATTTTTCACATTATTTTGACTGTATTCTTCTGACGCAGTTTTTTCTCTTAGAAGCAAAGTTCTGTCATGAATAAATGTTATCTTACATCGAATTTAAAAATCAACCGTTTTCCAAAACAAGAATAAAAATGACAGTCAGGAAGACGATTTTTTAAAAGCGGTTATCTCAGCTCACGATTATGTAATATTTACACCTAGATTATTTTAAATGAACCTGGCAATAGAACTGTTGATCAATTAATGTTGGGATTTGCATCGAAGTAGCCACACTCTTGAACGTTTGCCATAGAACCTGGGCCTTTCGTTGCAGCTGTTGTGTTTCTGTCTATTCTAACCACTTTGTTTGAAATATAATTTTGAAGATGCTAGTAAAAAGTATAACAAATTCCTTACTGGTCTCCGTTTAAATTATTTACTACCCTTTGGGGCCATATCTTCATTGAACTATGTTTAAAGTATTTTGCTGGAATGTTTCTTTATGTTGTCCATCGGGTTTAATAGACGTGCCGTTTAATAAGTTCGCTACCTGTAAGGATAGACTATTTGACCTCCGTGCCCTACCACTGGTAGACGTAGTATAAGATTGCTTTGTGAAATAAAGCTGTCGGTAACATCAACAAAATAAAAAATGATCGTATTCCAATACTCTCCGCTGAGTACTATGACAGCACTGAAATATGGAACAAAATTGAAAGTAGATTAGTTTTGGGTCTTAAGTCATGTTTTGACAAGAAATAAGAGAGGAGAACATATCTTTGAACTTTTAGTTTTAAAGTTTTTTAATGAAAATAAGGTTCCTTCTTTCTTTATCACACCATGGCTGTATAACCTGAAAACAAGCCATTCTCTTATTGTGAGGGATATAAATACTGTTCTGTCTTTACATTAAATACCAGAAAGGAAGCTCACACAGGGCGAGATGGCTTGACACTTGTAAGTGAAGGAGTGTCATGCTAATAAAAGGGCTTATTGAAGAGGATGGAAGCTTGGTTCATTAATAAGCTACGTACTTTTAGGGTACGTAAGGCACGTAAATGCTGTGGACAAGCAGGCCGCGCTTGCTGTAGTTTCTGTTCACCTTCTGGAATGGTTCGCATCTGAAGAGGAAGAATAAATATTTCCGGGGTGGGGAGAAAGCCTGGCTGGTGATTGCTTTTGACCTGGAGGAATTTGAAAATTGAGGCGACTTGCAGATTGTGAAATGGTTCCTTTCACCTCCGTGGTTATTTATTAATCGGGTGAAATCACTGCCGATCTGTGGCGTTGACGGTCAGCAGAGGCTGTGGGCTGAGGACCCTGACCCTCCCCTCCAGGGATTTGTAAACATTCTGTGTCACCAAAGGTGGAGCTCTTGAAAATGCAGCGCCCACTTGCCCTTCGTTTCGTACACAGGGTGATTACCAAGGGGGCAGGTTAAGCAGCGCCCCCGTTCATCTCAGAATGAACTTTTCTCTTTTCACATCTTTCCCTTTAAAACCAAGGATGCAGAGTCTCTGCACACATCCCGGCTGCCCTGCCGGCTCTCCAAGCTCAGCGGCCTTCCCTCTGCGCAGTCAGGGCAGGGCTCATGTCTGCGAACCTTCTCACTACGGCTTCTTAAAAAAAAGTCCAAATGGACTTTTTTCCCCATAATAAATGCGAATTACATGGTAGCATCGGGCTAACACTGGTCAGACTCTCATGGGATTCTGTAGTTAGTTATGAAAAAAGCAATCCTCTTGTCCTAATCTTAAATTGTCCATAGTCAGGGGTTTTAAAAGTAAGTTGAAAAAGTAAAGACTCTATGGGCTAAAAGTTCTGAAAAGAGTTTTCACGAGGGTTCCAACAATCTCTCCTGAGGTATTTTAAGGCTGTTACAGAGAAAAAAAATTTTTAAATTTTAGATGAATATGAAATATAGCTATGCGTCTTAGTTGAGGTGGATGCCAAGTCTTGTGGAGGGTCCCGTAATACCAACCCTTAATTTGTTCCATTACGTGGCTTTAACCTTGACTTTGCTAAATATTTGTAAACAGGACAGTGAATTACTGTGGTCGTTATGCTGGTGTCATTTGTCATCACTGGTCCGGGCTTGATTCCCGAGGGTGGAAGGTTGTTGAGTGATAACTATATAGTCACCAATGAACAAGACCAAGTTTACATGTGTTTTATTCATGTTTTTTCTGTCAAATGTCAAAATCCAAGAGGATCTCTGAGCATCCTGGAAAGGGTCAGTAAGTGTGCTCAGATTCCCAGAGGGCTGGGAACAGTCACACCTGGTCATACCACGTCCCTAGTGGGTGGAGGTCACCTAGAAGAGAACAAAGCTGGGAAAGAGGGTGTCTGTGTGAGGTACCCAGAGGTGAGGTCAATTTTAGCATTCTAGAAGATAAGTGAGAAGGGAAATATGGATAGAAAATTAATGGTAGCGAATGAAATAGTACCATTTGCAGAGACATGGATAGACCTAGAGACTGTCATAAAGAGTGAAGTAAGTCAGAAAGAGAAAAACAAATACATAATATCGCTTATATGTGGAATCTAGAAAAATGGTACGGATGAACTTATTTGCAAAGCGGAAACAGAGACACAGACATAGAAAACAAACTTATGGTTCCCAAGGGAGAAAAGGGGGGATGGGGTGAATTGGGAGATTGGGATTGACATATATACACTGATGATACTCTATATAAAAGAGATAACTAATGAGAACCTGCTGTTTAGCACAGGGAACTCTACTCAATGCCCTGTGGTGACCTAAATGGGAAGGAAATCTAAAAAAGAGGGGATATATTTATACGTATGACTGATTCACTTTGCTGTACAGCAGAAACTATCACAACATTGTAAAGCAACTATACTCCAATAAAAATGAATTAAAAAAAGAACATTAACAGTAGCTGTAGTGTATGACAGGAAAGGGATGTGGACGTCATTCCATGGTGAAGAGCTCCCTATTCAGGCAGATGAGGGGACAGTTTTCACAGGGCACCCATCCTGCTTTATGAAAAGCATGCACTTGTGTGTCAGCCCAGGGTTCAGGTATTAATTCTGCCAGCTGATATCTGTGGTACCTTTAGCATAAGAGGTGAATCTTCTGAGCATCGAGTCTTCAATCTGTCGAATGAAGATGAGACCACAGCGGCTGTGCTCACTGTGAATTAGATGAGGTAACTGCCCCAGAGGGCCCAGATTGGGGGCTGACACCTGCCCACTGCCCCCAGAACACCGTGGCCTCCCCTCCTTCTTCCCAGTTCTGCAGTAAGGATGCCAACCGCTTCTTCCCCTCGGATTTCTTGAGCCCGATGGGGTCCATCCCATTCTTGTGAAGAAACGTGTTCTAGAAGTTTCTTCACCTTCCATAAACCAAAAGTTCTTATTCCAATTCCATTTAACTCTGCTTGCTTAAGAAGTCCAGACTAAACCCTTAATGTCGTTGAATTTTAGAGATGACCTGTGTGGTAGCTTTGTAATCAAGCTGGAGTTAGCATTGTTTTAAAAATCATGGGCTGAAACAGATAACCAACAAGGACCTACTGTATAGCACAGGGAACTCTGCTCAATACTCTGTAATAAGCTAAATGGGTAGAGACTTTGAAAAAGGATAGATACATGTACACGTATAACTGAATCACTGTGCTGTACGCCTGAAACTTACACGATATTGTAAATCAACTATACTTCAATAAAAAAAAGCTTTTTAAGAAATGGGCCACAGGGCTTCCCTGGAGGCGCAGTGGTTGAGAGTCCACCTGCCGATGCAGGGGACACGGGTTCGTGCCCCGGTCCGGGAAGATCCCACATGCCGCGGAGCGGCTGGGCCCGTGAGCCATGGCCGCTGGGCCTGCACGTCCGGAGCCTGTGCTCCGCCAACGGGAGAGGCCACAACAGTGAGAGGCCCACGTACCGCAAAAAAAAAAAAAAAAAATAGGCCAGAGGGCTTCCCTGGTGGTGCAGTGGTTGAGCGTCTGCCTGCCGATGCAGAGGACACGGGTTCAAGCCCTGGTCTGGGAAGATCCCACATGCCGCGGAGCAGCTAAGCCCGTGCGCCACAACTACTGAGCCCACGTACTGCAACTACTGAAACCCGTGCGCCTAGAGCCCGCGCTCCACAATGAGAGAAACCACCGCAATGAGCAGCCTGTGCACCGCAACGCAGGGTAGTCCTTCCTCGCCGCAACTAGAGAAAGCCCGCACTCAGCAACGAAGACCCAACGCGGCCAAAATAAATAAATAAAATAAATTAATAAATAAAATACCTTATTAAAAACAAAACGAAAAGTAAAATGGGTTGGAAAGAGCAGGAGAGCTGCGGAGGCTGTTCTGAGTACCTGTCCGGAGGGGTCCCCTGCAGGGCATGAGTGACAAGAGTGAGTCCCGCCACCAACGATGGGACCGGTGGCGCCTGGGGTCGTGTTAATTCAGCTCTAGCCTATGGGACACTTGCTGAGCCAGGACTTACTTCTGAAGTGTCATCCAGACACGATTAACCTCTTCACGACCTGCAAGTGCAGAACCAGCAAGCGAGTTTAAAATTCTAGTAAGGAGAGGCAATGTAAAAGTGGAAAAAAATTTTTTAAATGGTGAACAAGGACATGTGCTGTACTTGGTCAAGGGACGGGTCCTCAGCTGGGTCATAAATTCAATTTGCTACAAGGGTCAGGATAAGAACTCCAGGGATTTAACATCATAATTATTTTTTTGGGGGGAGGGCAGCACTGCACGGGTTGTGGCATCTTAGTTCCCCAACGAGGGATCAAACCCAGGCCCCCAGCAGTGAAAGCTCGGAGTCCTAACCACTGGGAAGCCGGGGAATTCCCCATAATGGTTTTAGAGGTCTTTAGTTTTTTTAAGAATCTTCTTTATCACTGTTAAAGTCAGAGGTAAAAACAACAATAATAATAATTATTATTATTTAATGATATATATACATGCTCCCTATGTGTCCGGCACAATTCAACGTGATCTGTACCTATTAACTTATCTAAACTTCATAACACTCCCATAAGGTAAGAATGATCATTTCTCCTATTTTATAGATGTGGAAAATGTGTTCGTGCCGTAGGTGGCAGAAATGGATTTCAAAACTGGGAAGTCTGGCAGCAGAGTCCATGACTCTTATAGTGCCTGGCATGAGGCACTGTTTTGTGATTCAGTCACTCATTCATTCACTCAATCATTCGTGATCTACTATACGCTGGTTACTGAAGACATTGGGGACTAGAGAGGGGACCACAAGAAGACATTGCCTTCACAAAGCGGAGAGATGGGGGAGATAGATATTAATCATAATAATATTAGTAATCATAAAATCGCAATATTGGGTAAATGTACAAGGTGCTAAGAAACTCACAGTCGGAGACTCTGACTTAGTAAGGGAAAACTTCCTTGAGCAAATGGAGCTTGAGCTGCGGATCTGAACGATGAGTACAGTTATCCAGGCAACTGGGGGCGGAACTAGTGCCTCGAAGCCCCTGTGATGCATGGGCTGGAAGGTGGAAGTTGAGTTCGGAGTCCTTGTTATCAACACTTTTAGGGATGCAGAGAATATAGTCAAACGAAAATATCTTTGGATGGAATTTCGCAAGAACCGCTGCCATGTTCCACATCTATTGTTCTCTTGTAAAACTGAGCTTTTCCTGACCGTGTTCATTTCACTCCTTGTAGAGTACCATGTTATGTTTATGAACAAATGCATTTAAAATCATCTTTTGGAACAAAATCATTATTCAAGAGAGGACTGCTCTAGTATGAGTATAATTGCTTCTAAAATGTCTGCTTGTAGACAGACTTGTATAAACCATCATTAATTCTTTGTATAACTAATATATAAAATGCAGAGTTTCCATTAATGGAAAAGGAACCTCAAGCATCACACTGATAATATCAATAATATGCATTTGTAATTACATACGGTAGATAACTGTAAAAGCTACATTTTATTACATTAATAAAACTCCTGAAGCAGCCCAGCTCCAGGCAGAGGCAATATTATTAGGGCTCATGGCTTCATCAGCTAAGAGTCTGTCAAATCGCTGTTAGCTGTAGCCAACACGCAGCACGTTGGGAAAACGTTTCCCCCCATAAAATAATGATTTATTTTTCAAGATAAAATACTGGATGTTGATGGAATTACACACTACCTGAGAGCTATGGGCATAACAAAGCAGAGATAAAAATCAAACTCAATGGAAACAAAAAGCAGATTGGGAGAACTTGTCCTTCAGGCAGACGGAGCAATCAGGTTCTGTCTCTGAGGATGTTAAAAATAGCTTCCTTCCTCAGTAAACAGCAGGTAGGAGGGGGATCTCATAAAGAGAATGTTAATTTCACAGAGGCAATGTGTATAGAGTCCCAAATGTTCCTGGGTCAATACCTTGGTCACACTGACGGGTAAAATGACCAGGGTGCTGGACTGTCTGGGCCAGTCGATAGCTCTTTAGGTGTCTGCCCATCGCCCATTAGGGAGGAAGACCGGGTGGATTAGTTCCAGCAGCTTCTCAGTTGCTCTAAGGACGCCTCCCCGTCCCTACGTAGAAATGGGAGGCAGTGGCTTCATTTCCGTCTGGACCAGGGAGGCTTCCAGATCAGGAAAGAGCTGGGATATGTTCAAAACAATGTAGAGGCGGCTGAGGATTCTGTGCTACCTGGACTGCAAAGGTGTTGGTAGAAACAGACGACACTGCTGTAAACTAAGCCAAGGAAGCGACTACAGGCTACAGGGCTTCCCCGGTGGCGCAGTGGTTAGGAATCTGCCTGCCAATGCAGGGGACATGGGTTCCAGCCCTGGTCCGGGAAGATCCCACATGCCGCGGCGAACGAAGCCCGAGAACTACAACGACTGAGCCCACGTGCCACAACTATTGAGCTGCGTGCCTAGAGCCTGTGCTCCACAACAAGAGAAGCCACCGCAATGAGAAGCCCGTGCACTACAACGAAGAGTAGCCCCCGCTCGCCACAACTAGAAAAAGACGGTGCGCAGCAATGAAGACCCAACGCACCCACCCCACCAAAAAAAAAAAAAGAGACTACAAGCTCCAGATCGTCATCTGACCCAAATTCAGCTCTGGGAGGATTTGAGGGGTTAACCAGGGAGGTGTCAAAGCATAATGTTTCTGTTGGAAATACCACCCTGAACTCCCAATGAGCTTTCCCATTGATGAACTTTGAAATGAAATCCAAACATTCTCGGCTGCAGGGAAAAGTTGATGGAGAGGTTTTTTTTTTCTTTCAATACACAGCCAGCTTTGAACTAAAAATCAAAGTTCCTTTCTGAATGTCACATTCTAATCATCTTCCCAGAACTCTCACTTTCTTCCATTTTACAGAGTTTTATGATAGAGCACAAAAAATGAGATTGATCTGCTGCATGTGTGGTCTACACAGGGGTACGTGGACGGGCTTCAGAGTCAGAAATTTTGTGTGCGTGTGTTTTTCTTCCAGGAAGAGGGTCCAGGGTTTTCCTAATGTTCTCTCCAGAGGGTCTGTGAGCTCCCCTCCCCACATGTAAAAAGTATGAATACCACACAGACACAGCATGTGACACAGGTCTACGGTCCTCTACCTGGGATGTCTTTCCTTATAAGGCTCAGAGGTGGCAGCATAGACACCAGCATGCAGCTGCCCCATTTTCCTGACCTGAGAGAACTCTCAAGGGTAAACATAACGAGAGGAGATCCCATCAGTAACCTTGCTTTGGCTTAGATAGATCGTGGATATGGGGCCCATCAAACCTCCCTAAAATAGCCCTGGAGGAGGAGAACAAGACTGAAGGAGCGGTCCTGGACTTGAAGGTCACGAAAATTGAAAGACGATAGTTGGGTGTCCTTTTCTTAGGGCGCTGAGCACCATGCCAGGAAGGCACAGAGCTCAATCATTGCTTGAATCAAAAGCACTTACATAGTATAAAATCGAATATAATTTCCCAAGGTATGACTAATACTTGATTTTTCTACAAAGTATCATTATTTAAAGACTATATAAGCTGCCTTAAGAAATTACTTCTTCCGAACAGAAAAAGACGTTAGTTTCTTTGAATCACCACTGAAAGATCTCTTTCGGTTCTTCCACTCCTTGGAGAATTAAAAATAACGGAAAAAGGGGAAGTTGTCTTACACATGTAGATTCAGAGGATTTTAATTTTGCTAATTAAGTATCACTTTCATTTTCTGTGAAAGTATGAGAAATAGGGATCCTCGCTTGCAGGTTCTTAACCAGATGCACACTGGATAACTTTTTCTACTTTAAACACATCTAGCCAATATAAGCGCTTTAAGTAGCAAACACTGGGTCTTCCTATGGCTGAGTACGATGAAATTTCTCAAGATAAACTCATGTGTTTAATGGTCTATGTAATGTGATGCCTGTATTTCTTAGTGATGAAAATAAGCCTGTGCTTATGTCTTAGAAAGCAACCATTCAGTGGGCTTTAGATGAAATATATTTTGTCTATCATTTTCTTTCCTTTTAAAAGTTTCCATAAAATTAATAATTATTAGGTGACAGAAAGCAAATGTGCACAGTTTCAGGCTGTTCTACGTGGGAGAGGATGATGGATAGGAAGGGCTTGGTGGCATCTGACAAATGTCATCAGACATAACGCAAATTTTGTGGGTGGACTAAAATATGAGAAGTATCTGCCCGCCTGTTTTGGTTCATTTTTCACAGTTCAGTTTAAACTGTGAGACTCTCTTGAAATAGAAAATAATCTCCTGGGTAAAACAGGAACAAAGTGTTTACAGTGTAAGTCCAGGTTCTCTCTGATAATTAGTAACTTTAGAAGGCCTATTAGTTGATCAATTAAGTAACCAATTGATTAGTATTTATGGAGCATCTATTTTTTGCTTAGTGTTTCTGCTAAGTGTTGAGAGGAACATGAGACACATTTAACGCATAATTGCTTAGTTATATTCATGTTACCTTTTGTGCCTTAATGTGTGTGTGTGTGGTGGGGGGTTTAGAGTGGAGGAGAAAGGGTCCTAGTGGGAGCCATGGATGGGAAGGGGTATCTAAAAGCAATCTGTTAAGTGTTTTAATGTAAACACTTCTCTCTCACTTTCTGAAGAATCTCTGATGCAAAAGGACTAAATGCAGCTCCCTTCATCTGGCTGCCCCTCACTTCCTATGAGGCCAGGTGCTTGAGACACCTGGAGTTCCTTTTATAAAATGTTTTCATTCGGTCAAAGTTGGTCCAGATGGGCCAAGGTTTGAGCAGCCCTTAGGCTGCTAGTTTGACTTTTCTCGTTCTCAAGGGTGATGTTTGCATGTTTTTTTCCTCTGCCTTAAGGGAAAGAAGGTGTCAAAAAGACTTGAAAACCATGCAGACCTCCTGGGAGCACACAGCCTGTTGGGGTGCAGGGTTGTCTTTTGGGACAAAGGTGGGACTCAAGCACTAGAGCAGCTTAGGACGGGGGGCCCTTCTCCTGAGCATTGCATTCACTTCCAAGAACACTGTAGGAGTCTATATAAAGGGGATGAGTTTTAAATACTCCAGGTGAGATGGGGGCTGAGGAAGTCTGACTCAACAAAGATGAAATCTACTACACTTTGGGTTGTAGTTCCCGCAGGAGAAAAAAGATATTTCTGGAAACTTCTTATTCTGTGTAGTTTCAGGGTTTTGATACAGTGTCTGTTTATATAGTTTATATATATACATTTAGTTTATAGTTTATATATATATTCTCCCAGTTTTATTGGGATGTAATTGACACACAGCACTGTATAAGTTTAAGGTGTGCAGCATAATGATTTGACTCAATACATCACGAAAATATTACCACAGTACGTTTAGTGAACATCCATCATCACATATAGATACAAAATTAAAGAAATAGAAAAAAAATTTATTTTTTTGTGATGAGATCTCTTAGGATTTACTCTCAACCACTTTCATTTATAACGTACAGCAGTGTTAACTACATTTATCATAGTGTACATTACATGCCTAGTACTTATTTATCTTATAACTGGAAGTTTGTACCTTTCTTTTTTTTCGGTAGGAATATAAGAAATTTTTTATTCCTTTTTTTTTTCACTGGCCTTTTTCTTTCAAATGATCTATAATAAATCAGATTACTTTCATAATAATTGATATATTTTTAAATGTTCTGTTTCCTCCAAATTCCAGAGATCTTTTAATTTATTATTTTAAAAAGTGTATTTATTTATTTTAAATTTTATTTATTTATTTATTCTTGGCTGCGTTGGGTCTTTGTTCCGCTCACGGGCTTTCTCTAGTTGCGGAGAGTGGGGGCTACTCTTTGTTGTGGTGCACGGGCTTCTCATTGCAGTGGCTTCTCGTTGCGGAGCACAGGCTCTACGCGCACAGGCTTCAGTAGTTGTGGCACGTGGGCTCAGTAGTTGTGGCTCTCGGGCTTTGTTGCTCCACGGCATGTGGGATCTTCCTGGACCAGGGCTCAAACCTGTGTCCCCTGCATTGGCAGGTGGCTTCTTAACCACTGCACCATCAGGGAAGTCCCTATTCATTTATTTTTAATTGAAGTAGAGTTGATATATAATGTTATGTTAGTTTCAGGTGTACAACAAAGTATAACTATACATACATATCTATTTTTTTCAGATTCTTTTATCGCTTATTACAAAATTTTGAGATAGTTCCCTGTACTATATGGTAGGTCCTTCTTGTGGAAGTTTGTACCTTTTGACCCCCTTCATCCAATCCCCCTTTTCCCACCCCCTGCCTCTGGTAACCACAAATCTGATCTCTTTTTCTGTGAGTTTGTCTGTGTGTTTGTCTTTGAAGTGTAATTGACCTACAACACTATGTGAGTTCCTGTTGCAAACATAGTGATTCAATATTTCTATACTTTCAAATCGATCACCATGATAAATCTAGTTACTATCTGTCACTGTACAAAGATATTACATAGTTCTTGACTCTGTTCCCCACCCTGTACATTTCATCCCTGTGACTCATTTATTTTGCAGCTGGGAGTTTGTACCTCTTAATCTCCCTCCCCTATTTCTCTCCTCTCCCTGCTCCCCTCCACTCTGGCGACCACTTGTTTGTTCTCTGTATCTGTAACTCTGTTTCTGTTTTGTTATGTTTATTTGTTCTGTTTTTAAGATCCCACATATAAGTGAAATCATACAGTATTTGTCTTTGTCTGATGTATTTCGCTTAGCATAATACCCTCTAGGTCCATCTATGTTGCTGCAAATGGCAATTTCATTCCTTTTTTTTTTTTTTTTTTTGCGGTACGCGGGCCTCTCACCGTTGTGGCCTCTCCCTTTGCGGAGCACAGGCTCCGGATGCGCAGGCTCAGTGGCCATGGCTCACGGGCCCAGCCGCTCCGCGTCACGTGGGATCCTCCCGGACCGGGGCATGAATCCGTGTCCCCTGCATCAGCAGGCGGACTCTCAACCACTGCGCCACCAGGGAAGCCCTTCATTCCTTTTTATGGCTGAGTAATATTCCAGCGTGTGTGTGTGTGTGTGTGTGTACATATATCTATCTCACATCTTCTTTATCCATTCATCTATTGATTGTTCACCTAGATATTTAAAGCATTCTTTTTTTAACTCAGTGGATTTACAAAATTCACAGAAAATGGCAGTTAGGGTCTGCTTCCTCTTCATTCTCTGAAAAAAATTCTTATGCTGCATCTTGACTTACCCCAGTTTTAGGTGACCTATTCTGTATGTTAGATGGTTTAAATCACTAATTGCCAACATGTAATCCTAGAAATAAAAGTTCCACAGCATGTAAATGAGTCTTGTTCGGATACAGGTTCCACATGCCAATTTGAGAAATGCTGGGCTACACCAAGTTCTGCAGGTGTCTTGACTGAGAGCCGTAATGTGATCTGTAAACATCCCAAGGGGGCGAAGGAGCCGGGTTTCCCAGGTGCGCTGGCCAGTTTTCTTTCCACCGATGATCTTGCAGGACTGGCGTCCGAAGAACGCGTTTATGGAAACACACGTTTATGGATTTGTTCACGTTTGAAAAGACTTTATCAGAGGAAAAGTGAGAAAGGTCTACAGAAGAGTGGACCTAGGAAAGGCAAAACTGTAAAGGGGCTTAATTTGCAGGTGATGGGCGTGAGAGGGTGCATCATTTTGGTAAACCTCTTTTAATTATATATTTTATCTTTCGTTCACCCCAAAATAACCTAAAACCAAAAAGGCAACAGGTCGGTCTAAGGTAGTGAATGAACATAGTCTAAGAAAATGCATTTTACAACAATTTTTAGAAAGTGCCTTTAGGATTACAAATTGGTGAAAATATGAAGAGGCATCTAAAATAACACACATTCTCAGGCACCGTTTAAAATAAGGATCTCATTAAGATTCATGTTCTGAAAACGCTGCATTTCTAAAGTAAGCTTGGTGGCCTTTTATGTATAATTTAACAACGGAAATCATAACAAAAATAATGTATGGATAGGACGAGTTTATCCTCTTGAATGAACAAATTAGGTCATCGTCAAGCAATTTTATTTAATGGGAATCCCCGTGAGGTGCTTACTTAGAGAGAAATGGCCCTTCTCCTGGTAGAAAAGACTGCTGGAAAGGACGTTCCCCTCGGTTTCACCCAGCAATGGGAGCGTGCAGGGAAACTGGCAGCGTGCTCATCCCCGACGTGGAGCAGGTGCGCGTGTGGGGACCAAGGCCCACCGACACGTCCCCACCCCGCAGCCTGGGAGGGGCCGGACTGTTGGAAGGAAGGCCACTTCCCCCTTGCTCCCTGCTCTGAGGCTCCAGCCGGAGGGGTCTGGGGGTCTCCAGCGGGCCTCTGCGTTGGGGGCGTATTAATAGAAGTCCATACGGGACCATCGATTAACAAATAAAACCGAACTAAGAACACCAAGTGTCTCCAAAATATAAGAATTTTAACCGATGAGGGTCACAGTACAAAGGACACTGAAGTTCTAACCCAGACCCCCCGCGGGCGAGGGGCGTCTGCCCGGGCAGAAGGTGCTGGGAACCCCCTGGGGACCCACTCAAGCCCCTTTCTCTGCTCCGAGCCCGGGAGGCCGGGTGGACTCGCTGGTGGACTCTACCTTGAACCTCCTCTGGAGCAGGCACAACCTTTCTAACAGGTGCCATGGTCAGGATGGTCATTCTTGGAAGGTGTAAATGAAAATCGCCCTCAAAATAGCGTTGCCGCCGCGGCTGTGTACCTCGCGGCTCTTCGCTGTGTGAATGCAATTCTCGGCGAGGGAGGCTCGGAGAAGCCTGTGCTCATTTTCGGTTTTCCTTTGGCGCAAGCTCCCCCCCACCCCGCCCCGTCCCCCGGGGAGCCCCGCGGCCCCGCGCGCCGGCCGGCCCTGCGCTCCGGGCTCGCTCCCCGCAACGCTGGCTGGGCTGCGGGCGGGGGCGCGCGGGGCTGTGGGCGGGGCCGGCGGGGCCGGGAGCGCGCGGAGCTGGCGCGGGCGCGGGGCCGGGAGCGCGCGGGGCTGTGGGCAGGGCTGCGGGCGGGGGAGCGGGGCGGGCGGGAGCGCGCGGACTGCGCGGGTGTCGTCGAACATCGTCGGCTTTAACCTCCGGCGGGGAAGCGGTTTCCCCCCAGGCAGCTGTGGCCGCAGCGCGACGGCTGAGGCCTGGGGGCGCCCGCAGGGGACTCGCCGGGCGGCGACGTGGGGAACCGGCCCAGGACGGCCGCGGGGCGTCGGGCGACAGGAGCCCGGCTGCTCGCAGCGTCCGCGGCGACCTGCTGTGTGTCCGGTGCTGCGGGCTGTCACTCTGGTGGGAATCCTTCGTGGGGACAGTGTGGGGCGGGGAGGGGGGCGGCCAGCGCAGAGGACGGGGCTTCTCGGCTCCCCTCGGCGATCCTTACCCCGCGCCTTGCAGGCGTCCGCGCCCCTCGCAGGAAACCCTGGTCAATGCTGACCACGTGTGTGCGAGGGAGGCCCTGGACTCGGAGTGGAGGGCCGACCCTGACGACCGCCGCCCCGACTCTCTTCCCGTGCGCCCCCCCACCCCGTGGGCAGGGGTGTCGCCGCGGGGAGGTGGCGGCGGGGCGCCAGGCCCCGGTTGTGTGGCGCGGCCGCCGGGTCGTGGCTGTCGGGGTCCCGGAGCGGGTTCCGCGCGCGCGTGGCTGTGAGCGGCTCGACCCGGGGCGGGGGCAAGGCCAGCTCTCCCGGGGGGGCGGGGCGCGCTCGCGGGGGCCGCATGGGCGCCGCGGGCGGGATGCCGAGGAGGGTCGGCAGCGCGCGGGCCGGGGTCAAGGTCACTGGCCGGCCTGGGTTTCCCCGCGGGCGCAGCGCCACCTCCCCAGCGGTTCCAGCTCGCTGTTCCGAGGGCGCTGCCGACCGTCCCCACGACGCCCTCACGCCGGGCTCCACCGCGCCTCTCCTCGTGGGTCCTGATACTGTCCTGTGTGTCCCCGCCTCCCTGACCCCGGCACTCACTCTCCGCCCAGTGCCTGCCTGAGCCCGCTGCTGCGTGTGTGTGTGTGTGTGTGTGTGTGTGTGTGTGTGTTGCTGTGCATGTGCGTATAATGTGTGTGCCGTGTTGGTGTGTGTGTTGCTGTGTGTGTATGATCTGTGTGGTGTGTGTGTTGCAGTGAGTGTGCATATGATGTGTGTGGTGTGTTGGTGTGTGTGTGGATGATGTGTGTGGTGTGTTGCTGTGCATGTGCATATAATGTGTGTGGCATGTTGGTGTGTGTGTTGCTGTGTGTGTATGATCTGTGGTGTGTGTTGCAGTGAGTGTGCGTATGATGTGTGTGGTGTGCGTGTGGCTGTGTGTGTATGATCTGCGGGGTGTGTGTGTTGCAGTGAGTGTGCGTATGATGTGTGTGGCTGTGCGTGTGTGTATGGTGTCTGTTTGGGGGAGCGCGGTGGGGCCTGAGGGGGGCTTGGCCGCGTGGACTCCCTCCCTGGGGCGTGGGTCTGAGAACGCCGCCAAGGGGAGAAGGGCCGTTGCCTGGGCCGAACTGTGGCTAGGAAGGGGGTCTGGGAACCAGGCTGGAAGCCTGGGCTGGGGCTGGGGACTAAGGGCTGGGGACTGGGCCAGGTGAGTGGTGAGTAGGGGGCACCTGGGAGAGGGCACGTCTCCCGGCGTCGGATGAGCAGTTTCCTTCATGTTTTGTTAAGATGGCCAGAGCTGGAAGGTAAGGAGGTTGGGGGGCCTCGGCTCTGGGTGGTGAATGACACGCTGGGGTGAGAATGGGGTGCACCTGGATCCCTGGGCTGCCTTCCTACCTGGGGCTGTGGCCACCGTCCTGGGGTGGAGGTGAAGGAGTGAAGGGGGAGAAAGGGAGGGGAGGCTTGCGTTTTCATTGCTTCTGGTCTTCCTGGGCCCTGGGACCTATTTTCTCATAGAAACCTTATTCTAATAAATGTGTCTGGGTTCCAAAGTGGACTCCTAAAACCTGTTTAACGCACAGTGTTTTGCATCATGTCATAGTACATAAAGCCTATTAATCCGCAGTGTGTCACGCATACCACGGTACCATTGGTATGAAAATTACTAAGACCGTGTCTTCGAATTTAATGTCTGTGGAAAAATTCATTGCAAATTCCAAGTAATCAGCTAGGAACATCATGGCCAGCTGGGGACTTTCTGATGTGAAATGGTTACACCGTGTGTCCAGGGCACGTTTCCCTGGAGAATACCTGTCCTATTACAAATGACCAGATATCACTGGAGTTGGCAAATGAGAAAAGTAATTTCTTTGCTGTAGCTCATATGTTATGTTCTTTAACATTTAAAAGACAGCAAACGTTGTTCTTCTATCACACTTGCAGATAATCCAGTTTGATCCTTATAAGTGAGAGGAAAATACACTTCCCTGGCAGCATTTGTCGTCAGTATCAGTTCTTGATCGTCGGCCTTTTAAACTGGCCCCGGGATTGTCTTCCTGTCCTGGGGTTTTAGAATCAACGGTTACTATTGGTTATGAGGGGTTGCTCTTAGACACTTGTCTGGATGAAAACCGCAGAGACCTCAGTCATGGAGTATTTAAAAAGCGAAACCTCTTACGATATGTTGTTAGTTATTGTTGCGTTTGTGGCTGTCATCATAGTCAGCAGTAGCAGCACACCTAAGATTTATTAAATGCTTAATGTGTGCCCAGCACCACACTTTGAGAACCTCTTCCTTAGAACACCTGTTAATATTTTGCAGCAAAAACTGGTTTTTGCCAAATAATGTTTGGTAGAACTGCATTGGCCATCATCCACAATTGTTGGTCCGTCAACCAACACAGAGCACCTACACGTACCAGATCCTGTGCTAGACGCTGGGGAATCCGCTCTGATGAAAACGAATCCCTGTCATCGTAGAATTTCAAGGTGGAAAGACACATAGTTAAGCTGGTAATTAGGTCAGTCATCCCAGGTATACAAAGGGCTATGCAGGCATAGCGCAGAAGGCGGTGGGGATGTGTCACAGGGGGTCTGTCCTTGGGGAGAGTGCTCGTGGGTGTGAGGGGTGAATACAGACAGAGTGGACAAGGCGGAGAAGCAGGGGTAGCTGACGGAGGAAGCAGAGGGTGTGGAGGCTGGAGGTGGGGAGAGCTTGGTGTGTGAAGAACCGAGAGGGGTGGGATGGGATCGGGGGTGAGAAGTTGACTAAGAAGCTGCTGAGGGGTGAGGCAAGGAGGTGATAGAAGTCAGGTCATTCGGGGTCTTGGAGCCTCCCCGGAGGAGTTAGGTCTTTAAGCCCAGAGTGATCAGGTTTGCACGGTATGATCAGACTTGTATTGAAAAACCTGTCGCTTTGGCAGTGGTGTAGAGAAGAGGCTGGAGGGGCGAGAGGAAGGGGGCGAGCTGGGGGGTCTGCTGAGTCCACGTGAGCTATGCGGGGACCCGGACTAGGGCGGTGACGTTGGGATCCGAAGGAGCTACGAGTTAAGGTAGACCCTGTTAATTACAATGGATTGTGATAAGGCTTTAGAGTTGGCCTTTTTCTTTTTCTTTCTTTGAGGCCCCAAAGATAACAGTGCATCTAATAATCAGTGGCTCTTCTGTTAGGTGAAATCCAGTGGGTAGGAAACACAGCCTGGGGGTCTTGGTGTCCCAGAGGTCAAGGAGCTGAGAGGAGCCGGTTGAATGGCGGGGTGAGGGCGAGCGAAGCAAAGGTTCTGCGGGCACAGTTTTATTCTTAAGCTTTTAAAAAAATAGATGGCAAAATCCAAGTTAGAAAATCATTAGTTAATCTCTACCAGGAGTTGAGTTGCCAATTTTAAAGATCGTGATGTAGGATATCTCAGTTTTAGTCATCGGTGTTAATTATAGGTTAATTGTTGATATTAAACGGTATCTGTTAATTTTGTTAACTCCTGTTTTATTAATTGTTGATATAGACTCGACCTCTCAGTCCACACAGCTTTCCCTTTAGGGTAGTTTATTCATATTTCCTGCTGCCGTTAGCATTCTTTCCTATCAGTTTTACTCCCTGTCTCTTGAGGACACAATAACTTTAGCCTGTACATGACTGACCACCAATCTGTGTTGGGGTCTTTATGGCGCAGATGCTCTGGAATGTCCAATCGTTCACTGCCTCTTCGCAAAGCGACCAAATTCAATAGAATATTTGTCAGGGAAAAGGAGTCATTGCTGGTAAGTATTGAGCAGATTTAGTTGTCTTCCAGTTTACCAGCTTGGAGGGTACTTTTAGCTCAAGAGCTACCCGCTTGTAGGCAATGGTGGTAGTAACCTGAACAGGAGGTGGAAACGTTCTGGGGGTCCCGCCCTGGACCTGCCTGCGGGGACCTTGCCCACCGATGTGGTTTTTCTTCTCCATCCTCCACGTAAACCGACAATGGTTTAGATGTGCTACACGGTACTCTGACCGAACGGTTCTAATTTAGTGGTTAGATGTTAATTTTCTAGTATTGTTGTTTTGAAGATGATCGTATTTATTGACTTTTATTTAAACAATTTCTCAATGTTTTCCTTTGTTGTGGAATTGATTGTACAACAGCCCTGGGAGATTAACTGGTAACTCCTATGGGCCTCTGCGAAGGTAGGTTCTTAGGATCCGTGACTTACGTTCTGGGGGGCCCTTAGACGGTTCCCTTGCATCGTCATTTGCTTTTGGGAATTGGAACTCTGTAATTGCCGCTGAGTGATGCCCAGACTTGTCGTGCTCGGGAGGTGAAGCGATCTGTGTGAAGACGGCAAAGGGAGCTAAACTTGGAGGGGATCACATGGAAAGGATTCGTTTGTCTCACTTGTCTGGAAATAACAGCGAGCGGTGCCCGACGTCAAGAACCCGGGTCTACAGTTGCAGCTCTCTGGCTGCTGGAGTGGAGAAACCAGACATTTTAAAAAGTGAAACAGTATGAGCTCCTGACAGTGCTAAAGCCATGGAATGTGCCTCCTTTGGTACGGCTCTTTTGCCCACAGCTATCAACAATAATTTAGCAAATCTTGCCTTGGTTTATATGTGCACCAATATATGTTATTAAGGGGAATAACCAAGATTAGTTTATTTAGAATGCAAGGAGTCATTTTATGAGTCAGATGATAATGTTTACCTCATGAAACAAAACAGAGGCTGGTTCGTTCCTATATGCACGGGAGGGATTACCACATTGCCTGTCACTCTTTTCGTCTAGAGCCTTAAAACAATATTACTGCACCAGCAATTTTCATGTGCTGTGATAGGCAGGATGTTTAGGGAATAAGCCCTCCTGTGATTTCTGCTGTGGCAGAAGGATCTAGAAGAACGAGAGCTATTGGCCTGGGTTACATCATCAAGCTTTCTGATGGTGAACATTAATAATAATTATAAACATCTTAGATTGTTGTTGGATAATTTAAGAATACGCAAGTACTGGAATACTGAGTCTGTATCTTCACTGTTTCTTGACAATACTCATCTCATGGTTGGTGATTCATGTTTATTATTAACTAGGTAATAAAAAATTAAAAGCATTTTATAATAATGAAAAAATTATTTTTAATGAATATGTAAAAGGGGCCGATGTTTTCACTAGACAGAGAATTATGACTCCGTGTGGTGTACTGGTGGGAAAAAAATAGTCCCCGGTCAGATGAAGCTAGGCTGCCACGGGTTCTATTTTATTTCTGTTGAAGGCTTCTCGGTACCATCATCAAAATGACCTCTCCTTAACCCTGGTCTGGACTCTGGTTCCATCGATCAAAGAACAGCTGTGGATAAAGAAAGGCTTTGCTGGAGCTGGGAGGCATATGTGAGGGTCTTCCTGCAAAAGGGGCTGAGGTCCCTGTTTAAAGCCTGGAAAGGGGCAAGGGGGGGATCAGCTACAAATGGGGTGGCTCTAAGTGATGTGGAAAAGGTGACCCCTGTGGGCACACACGGCCCTCAGGGCCGCTTTGGAGGATGGGCTCTGACGTTGCCCCAGTAGGGACCGTGAGCCCTTCCTGCGGCTCCTGGCAGGTGACACGACTGGTCACAGAGAACTCGGTCCACCGTCCTCCTGCACAGCTGTGCTTGGCGGCGTTACACACAGGTAATTTCGCGTGCATGAACTGTCTCACACTCAGGGCTCACTGAGAGCGGGGCGGGGTGAGGGATGCAGAAGGGCTGTTGGAAGCCTCTCATTTTTCTTGGTGAACGCGCACATGGCGGCTGCAGTGGAACTGAAAGGACAAAGCTTAGAACAACAATGCGAAATAATGCAAAAGTTTCGCATAATTAAAATGCCTTTTCCAAGCAATTGGGTGGAATCCAAATGTCCACTCAGCGCTTGAAATCACATACTTGACATTGGTGTGTAAAGTTGTTTTATTTTTAAAGAGCCGTTTCTAGGTGTGAATTGTGGGGAATTCCGTTGATTGTCTTATATCTGGTTATTTATTTATTTATTTATTTTTGGCCGCGTTGGGTCTTCGTTGCTGCCTGCGGGCTTTATCTAGTTGTGGCATATGGGCTCAGTAGTTGTGGCTCGCGGGCCTAGTTGCTCCACGGCATGTGGGATCTTCCCGGACCAGGGCTCGAAGCCGTGTCCCCTGCATTGGCAGGCGGATGCTTAACCACTGCGCCACCAGGGAAGTTCCTGTAAAGTTGTTTTAAAGCAAACACCTAGCGTGGTCTAATGCATGCACTTTGCCATCAGAATTAAACTTCACATCTCTTAACCTGACATTGAAGTCCCTGTTTACTTTGGCGTCAGTGACCTTCCTACCCATTTCCTCTGCTACTCCTTCTTCATGGGGTGTGGCCATGCTCTCACCTGAATGCCCAGCTTCAGGGTCTCTAAACCCTACGGTTTATGTCCAAACAGCACTCCGTACCCATCTGTTCAATTCCCTTGCATCCTAAATGGCCCAGTCTGAGTACTGCTTTCTTTACGAAGCCTTCGACCGACTGTGATTTCCCTCCTCTGAATTTCGGTCCTAGTTTCTTCTAATTCTTTTGGTGCACATAATATACTCTCTTGTAGTTATGTGTGTTTTTTCTTTTTTAATGCTCATGTAGGACAGTGATTTTCTTCTTATTCATCTTTCTGTCCCCCACCCAGTGCCGTGTTTTTTAATTAGGAAGATGAACAATGCATGTGGTTTGAATAAGGGAATGAATAAATGAATTCATTCATTGGATTTATTTAGTTAGGATTTGGACTTGGAACATACGTAGTTTCCTTCTCTCTTGGGAAAGTAATATGTTTTCAGTTCCACTATCACATTAAAAATTTATGCTTTTAGGGACCTCCTTGGTGGTGCCGTGTTAGGACTCCGTGCTCCCAATGCAGGGGGCTCGGGTTCGACCCCTGGTCAGGGAACTAGATCCTGCATGCATGCCGCAACTAAGAGTTCACATGCCGCAACTAAGAGTTCACATGCCACAACTAAGGAACCCGAGAGCCACAACTAAGGAGCCTGCCTGCCACAACTAGGACCCTGCGCAACCAAATAAATACGTAAATAAAATAAATATTTTTTAAAAATAAATATTTATTTTAAAGTCTTTACTGAATTTGTTACAATATTTCTTCTGTTTTTTTATGTTTGGTTTTTTGGCCGCAAGCCATGTGGGATCTTAGCTCCCCGACAAGGGATTGAACCCGCACCCCCTGCATTGGAAGGCAAAGTCTTAACCACTGGACCGCCAGGGAAGTCCCCCCCCAAATTTACGTTTTTATTTATTTTTTATTTTATTTATTATTATTATTATTTTTTGGTACGCGGGCCTCTTACTATTGTGGCCTCTCCCGTTGCGGAGCACAGGCTCCGGACGCGCAGGCTCAGCGGCCATGGCTCACGGGCCCAGCCGCTCCGCGGCATGTGGGACCTTCCGGGACCGGGGCACGAACCCGCGTCCCCTGCATCAGCAGGCGGACTCTCAACCACTGCGCCACCAGGGAAGCCCCTATGTTTGTAAATGTATATGAAATCGTATATTGAAAATCACATATTTACTTTGTTAAATAAAATAAAGGACTGAGAAATGACGTGGTACGATGAAAGGCGTTTCTAATTTTACGTTGGCCGTTCGGTGACTGCCGTCAAGCTACGCTAACTGAAAAGAGAATCTCTGGACAGGTTAGCAAATCTTTCATTTCTTTCTTTTCTTAAAAAAAAAAAATATTGTTGCCAGTGGGCTATTCTTGGAGTTTCTAGAATGTCCGGGCACTTCTGATACTGTCGGAACCGTAGGAGCAGCTTCGGAGAGCCTGCGGTCTGCCTCGAACTCTTCCAGAGAAGGTCAGAGAGAGCCGGGGAGGTGGCAGGACCTGAGTACCACCGGAAACTTGAGGCCTGGGGGGCCTGGCGGACAGGTGCCCGCCGCTCGGGACAGGGGGCACAGGCCGTGGCAAGCGAGGGCGAAGGGTAAGTTCACGGCCAGGCTCTTCTTCCTCGCTGTCATCAGTGGTACCCGAATCCGGGCCCAGGGCATCGGCCTTGCTCCGAGAGATGTGCCCCTAACACGGCAGAAACGTTTGCTTCTAATCTTGAACCTGGAGAGTCTTCCTCCCTCACCCGCCTTCTGCTCTGTATCTGAAACCATCTGGCGTGGAGGTGGGGATCCCCGACCTCCTGTCCTGGGCACCCCCGTGGCCCCAGTCCACAGCGCAGTCTGCACCCGTCTCTGTAGGTGACCCACCTGAAGGTGCTGAAAGAGCGTCAGGTGAGAAGGTCCTCAGTTTCCCTTTCTTTTACTTCCACAGCCGAGTCTGTCTTCATCCATCTCTGTTTCCCCCCGTTGCTGAGGACGCAGCGGCCCTGGACTCTCCCAGACACACGGCTCCATCCTGCGGCGTGGGAGTCGGCTTTTCACGGCGCTCACAAGCAACCCACGGCCCTAGCGCTCACACCGCAGCCTGGTTTCTCTTCCAGGGTCCCGGGGCGGGGGTGGGGGCAGGTCCGGTTGAGGTGTGTGCCGAGGCTCGCCTTGGAGGCCCTGGCGCACGAGGCACCTGCTCCCCGGCCAGAGCGAAAGAGGGACGCGGGACCCTCCAGGCCCCTCAGGCCTCTGCTAGGGGCCGGCATGTCGTCCTTTTCTGCCGCATTCCACCGGTCAAACCAAACCGCGTCCTGAAATCAGTGGCGCAGGAAAAGAGACCCCGCGTCTGGGGGTTCCTGCTGAGCAACGGGGCCGCTGGCCGCCCGCCTCCTCTGAAACCCCGGCCCCCGTCCCGTTTCTCCTCACCCCGCCGCCCCCCTCTCCATCCTTCACTGGCTCTCACACCCTACGAACAAGTGAAACGTCCCTTGTCCTCGAGGAGAGACTCGTTTCTCTTCGTTCTCGCTTCCCCCCGGCTCTTCCTCGCCGAGTTCCTGCCCTGCATCTCCCCGCACTTGTCCTCAGCCACCGCTGCCCTGCAGCCCCAGGGCACCTCCTCAGCTCACTGCGACCTTCCACGCCAGGACCCCGTGGAGATAAGTCCATAGACCCCCAATTCCCAGTCCAGAGCCTTCTCGTCGGGCTTCATTTCGTTGTAGCGCTCTGTCTGGTTTATCGCTCTGCCTTGGAATCCCCTTCTCTTGGAGTCCCCAAAACCAGCCCTGCCCTGGCTCTTCTCCTGGCAGCTCCTCCTCTGTCTTCTTCCCACACCCTTCGTTCGTTCACGCTCTCATCTGGCCAATATTTATACCGCCCTTGTTGGTGCCGCACAGGGAGATACCGTGCATCCCTGCCTGTGCACCCATCAGGACCCCAGGACTGCGGCACAGCATGAGCAGGGCTGTGACCGGGGTGCTGTGAAGAGCCTGCCTCAGATGGGGGGCTAGCAGACCTTCGCCATAATCGGGTGTCATCTGAGCTGCAGGCTCGGAGACCGGGGCGGCGTTCCAGGAAGAGCGGATGGTCCAGAAGCTGCCCCCTCCACCCTGAAAGTCCCCCCAGCGTTTTGGCCCGACCTCTCACTCTGCAAATCTTTTCCTCCTTGGCCGTCTCAGCCCAGCACGCTCTCCTGGACGGGGTTCCTCAGTGCCCACTGCTTATACAGCTGAGTGGCCAGGGGCACTTCAGACTCAACCCTAAATTCACTTTCTGAGCATTAGCCTTGCCCTACCTTACCTCCCGAGTCCATTATCACCTCCCTGCAAAGGGAGATGCCTCCTTCTGCCCCAGCTGCCGTATGTTCACCTACCAGCGCGGTTAATGCAAAGCACAGCCAGCCAGTTCTACTTCCAAACTCTCTCAGATCTTTGCACTTTCTCAGACTTATTGCTGGTCTCCAGTTTGGCCTCCTTCACTCTTGTAACCCTTTCTCGTCTTTTTCACCCACAGATCAGGTTAAAAACTCCTGTGACGTACACCAGTGTTCACAGCTGCTTTGTTCCTAGTGTCCGTCCACGGGTGACTGGATAAAGAAATCGTGGTGTATCCATACAAGGGAATATCCTTTGGCCACAAAAAGGGATGAAACACTGACACCTGCTACAGAGTGAACCTAGAAGACGCCGTGTCACGTGAGAGAAGCCAGACAGCAAAGTCCACGTGCTGTGTGGCTCCATCATGTGGCACGTCCAGACCAGGCAAATCCCTAGAGACAGAGCGCAGATTGGTGGTGCCAGAGGCTGGGCGGGAAGAAACGGGGACACTGCTTAACAGGTGTGGATTTATGTGGGGGATGATGGACATGGTTTGCAACTAGACGGAGGGGATGGTTGCACAGCACGGGGACCGTCCTGAACGCCACGGCATTGTTCACTTGGAAATAGTTCATTTCATCTTATGTGAATGTCACCTCAGTTGAAAAAGTAAAATAACCTTGCGATGACTCTTAAAGAAGGCCCACCTTGGGCCTGGCGTCCTACCCGCCTTGGCCTGCCTCTCCGACGTGCCACCTAGGTCCAGCCTCCCCTCTTCTTTACCACCCCCTAGTGGCCACCATCCAACCTCCAGGCACCTTCTCGTTGCCAAGGCTTGTTCTTTGTTTGTTTGTTTTGTTTTGTTTTTTGCTGTACGCGTGCCTCTCACTGTTGTGGCCTCTCCCGTTGCGGAGCACAGGCTCCGGACGCGCAGGCTCAGCGGCCATGGCTCACGGGCCCAGCCGCTCCGCGGCATGTGGGATCTTCCCGGACCGGGAAGCCCCGAGCGGGGGCTGCTCTTCGCTGTGGTGCACGGGCTTCTCATTGCAGTGGCTTCTCTTGTTACAGAGCACGGGCTGCAGGCACGTGGGCTTCAGTAGTTGTGGCCCGCGGGCTCTAGAGCGCAGACTCCGTAGTTGTGGTGCGCGGGCTTAGTTGCTCCACGGCATGTGGGATCTTCCCAGACCAGGGCTCGAACCCGTGTCCCCTGCATCGGCAGGCAGATTCTTAACCACGGCGGCACCAGGGAAGCCCAACCAAGGCTTTTTAAAGTCATTTTGTCTGAATTCTCTCCCCTTACACACCCCCCACTTTTTTTGTGGGAAAATTGGAAGACGGCTGAACCCAGGGGAATAGGGGGAACCCAGAATTTCTGGAGTAAAAAAGACCTGGATTCAATTTCTTGTTCTACTGCTTACCTGTGACTTTGCCTACAAGTTAGTTAACCTCTTTGCACCTCGTTTTCCTAACCCTATAGCACATTTCAAATACACAACGTCTATAATCACGGCTGTGAAGGGTAGATGAAACATTACACGCCGATCTGCCAGAAGAGTACTGGCCCCCAGTAACCCCATGACGAACGTTGGCCAGGAGGGTGTCTGTTAGTTTCCGGTCGTCCTTCGAGGCCCCGGCCAGATGCCCTCTCTCGCGTGAGCCCCTCCACCTCACCTCCCCAGGCAGAATCAATTCCATATTTAGCTTTGCCGCACAGCTTGCGTCCGCCTGCATCGCACAGTTTGTCACGCTTGTCTTTTTCCATGGGGGCCCGTGAGCTGTTTAGGTTGGAGATTCGCTGCCGTTTGTCAGATGCTTGGCATTTCCTGTGCCCCCCTCCCTCGAGGGCTCCCCTGTTTCCACTCCCTGCTCAGGAACCGGAGCTGCACGGCTTGCCTGCTCAGGGGTGGAACCTCGGCTCCCCTGCGGCGTCCTGTGCCTTTGGGCCCGTGTGTCACAGGGGTGATGGTACTGCACAGCGTTCTGAGCCCATGAGGTCCTAGGTCTCAGTTCACTTTAAAAATCTCAGTGATCTCGGGGCCTCTGTTCTGACTTTGGATCCCGGGGTAGGAGACGGTTTAAACCCTTAGCCTTCCTTTCTTTACCATCTTGTAGTGTGACCAAGTCATCTTCTCCTTCTGGGCTTTTCCGTGTCCATGGTCTGGATCCTGCTGACACTGCTGTGATGGTTTCTAGGGTCCTTACGCACACTGACCACAGCACGTGGCCGGCTCAGACCCATGTGTTGGGGAAGAGAAAGCCCAGTGCTGGACAAGAGACCGGTGACCGTCGTGACAGTCGCAGGACCCTAGCAGGAGTCCCCTTGTGTCCGGAGCATTCATTCTACGCTCCTCCTTACTCAGCATTGTCCTAATGTTTCGGGCCTGTGTCACACGGCTCCCCGAGGCCTTCTCCTCGCTACTTAGGCCTGCTTAGCTAACTAGGCCTAGCTAACTAGCTAACTAGGCCAGCCTCTTGCCTGACGCAGGAAAACTCTGAATTCAACCCCTAATCATGTTCCTGTTACCTCTGGCACCTTCCCACAAAAGCTCGATAAATCTGTTACACTTTCAGAGCTTCTTGGAACATTAATTTTTTTTTTATTGAATCTATTTATTTATTTATGGCTGCCTCGGGTCTTCGTTGCTGCGCGCGGGCTTTCTCTAGTTGCGGCGAGCAGGGACTACTCTTTGTTGCGGTGCGCGGACTTCTCATTGCGGTGGCTTCCCTTGTTGCGGAGCACAGGCTCTAGGCGTGTGGGCTTCAGTAGTTGTGGCACACAGGCTTCAGTAGTTGTGGCTCGCGGGCTCTAGAGCGCAGGCTCAGTAGCTGTGGCGCACGGGCTTAGTTGCTCCGCGGCATGTGGGATTTTCCCGGACCAGGGCTCGAACCCGTGTCCCCTGCATTGGCAGGCGGATTCTTAACCACTGCGCCACCAGGGAAGTCCGGAACATTCATTTAAACCCATTAACTTTTGTTGGGAAGAATATCCGTTTTCAGTGTTCTCCGAATCCTTGGATGAGACTGTTGGTTGAAGACGCGATACTTTAAATGCCTCCTTACGCCGCTTATGAGCCCTTTTCTGAAAAGTGAGAAGTTCGTGTGGGTTGAAACTCAGTAGGAGGAAGGGCAGAGGCTCTGGAGCAGGTGGGTGTGGCTCCTCAGCCTGGGCAGGTGGGTGTGGCTTTTAAGCCTGGGCAGGTGGGTGTGGCTCCTAAGCCTGGGCAGGTGGGTGTGGCTCCTAAGCCTGGGCAGGGGGGTGTGGCTTCTAAGCCTGGGCAGGTGGGTGTGGCTTCTAAGCCTGGGCAGGGGGGTGTGGCTCCTAAGCCTGGGCAGGTGGGTGTGGCTCCTAAGCCTGGGCAGGTGGGTGTGGCTTCTAAGCCTGGGCAGGTGGGTGTGGCTCCTAAGCCTGGGCAGGGGGGTGTGGCTTCTAAGCCTGGGCAGGTGGGTGTGGCTCCTAAGCCTGGGCAGATGGGTGTGGCTCGGAACCCCCCACCTGACCTCAGCGCGAGAAACGCACTCAACTAACCTCCAGACCTCAGCTTCCTCATCTGATCAGCGGGTAAAATGCTACTTCTAAGGCTTGTGTCGAGCACAAAATAAGATTTTTCTAAAGTTCAGGCACACGGTAGATTCTCAACAAATGTGAGCCCCCCTCTGCAATCTCCCCTTTCTCTCTGTACCCTGCGTCTGAACAATTTTCCAAAATCAAATTTGTTGAGAGTTTGAAAAAGCTTGAAGTAGTATTTTTTTCTGTTCGGCGCTCTATTTTCAAGCACATTAACCATTCAGCAGTATTTTGAAAGAACTGTATGTTCTTCCTTGTGTTGCTGTGATGCTAAATCAGCTCAGGGGGTGATGGGCAGAGAAGCGGGGCTCACTACGGGATATCGTGCACCTCGTAGCATCAGCAGATCAGGCCTGCAAATTACAACATCGGTAGCTCTCAAAGACATGGTGCACGGTGGAGAAAGTAAGGGGTAGAATGTGGTATATAACTTAATACCATCATATCAGTGAAAAATACGTGTGGGTCCTAGGAATCTATCCCACAGCAATACAAGCACCTGTATGTATGGGTTCACGTACCCAGATATTTACTGCAGCTTTGTTTGTGGTGATAAAACACTGAGCACAGCCCACACGCCCATCTGTAAGGGAATGGCTGAGTGAATAGTTGAACATTTGTACCAAGAAATATTATGCAATGATTAAAAAGAATGCACGAGAGATGCTTCTACTAACCGAGAAGGATGACCATGAAATAAGCCTAAGTGAGAAAAGCAGGCGGCAGAGATAAGGCTTACGAATCCAATCTCATTAAACCAGACCTCACGTGCGTGCACACGTGCACACATACACACACGTCTTTATATATCCACTAGTTGAAGGGAGTGAATGATCTGGAGAAGTTGTGGAGATGGGCCCTGCCCATGCTGTTAACAGTGGTCACCTGCTGGGGGTGCAGAGAGATAAGAAAAAAAGACTATCAAAGACCAGGAAGAAAACCCCTTGATAGGAATGTTCCATAGAAAATGAGAACACAAAGATTCCATCTCTGCTCTCGCTTAAAATGTGCAGACGAGGAGAGACAAACACGGACCAGATTGTAACATGAACAGGAGAAACGCTGGGTAAGAGGATTCTGAGCAAAAAGAACACGTGGACACAAACAGCAACGTCTCAGTACCCAAGGGAACGAAATCGACCTTCAACACCTTAGCTGGCTGCTGTGGGTGGGAGAGAGGAGGGTGAGAGTGAGTCGGGGATCAAAAGGGGATTTAAAGAAATTAAAGGGCGGGCGTGTGTGTGGACCAGTGATGATGGTGTGCCATGAAATGAGGCATCTCAGGGACTCAACAGTCTGCACTGAAGGTTAAAAACGCAGATAAGGACTGTCTCCTGGAGATGTTTATGGGAAGAACAGTGTAATGGAACCTACATGGGGCACGACAGGCCCTGGGCCTGGGGAACAACTTCTCCACTGAGCATAATCTGAGGGTGACTGTGGTCGTAATCCGAGGGTGACCGTGGTCATAATCTGAGGGTGACTGTGGTGAGACAAATCCCCCAGAGACATAGTAACTAAAATTCAGGAAGGGTCTGGGTAAGACCTACTAAGTGTGGCTACTATTCCTGACATGGGAACTCCCAGACCTGATGTGGAGGGGCTCAGACTAGCGTTCCTTTCTTGTAATTACCATGGGAGATGGAACAGTTAGACCCTCAGTGCACTTGCTCCTGTAAACCTCCCAGGGGATCTCTCTGGGGAGAACATTGGCAATTAATTAGTTCCCTTAAATAGTGGCTTTGAACTTTCAGAATTAAAATTAATCAATGGTCTAAAAGAATGCCTTCTCATTTTTATGGCACTGAGACTTTTGCTAGGATTACTCTAATTGTTCTCCCCCCTTATGTCCCAGGCTGGCATCTTTTTAGCAGCTGACCACACTTCTCTTTTGAGCTCCGAACTCTGCCCCAGTGGATGAGTAATTTCATGCAGGTAAAGTCTCCAGAAACAGCACCCTGCCTGCGTCTGATGTCTGAGCTAATGGTCTCAGGCCTACTGATGCCCAGAGCTGAGGTCCCCACTTTTTTTTTTTTTTTTTTTGCCACACTGCATGACTTGTAGGATCTTATTTCCCTGACCAAGGATCGAACCCGTGTCCCCTGCAGTGGACGCACGGAGTCCTAACCACTGGACCACCAGGGAATTCCCTGCAGTCCCCTCCTTGTCAGCCGCCCCACAGGTGTGTTGCCCTCTCTCTAGGTACAAGGAGGTCGTGTGTATAAGCTGGGTTTGCAGGCCTGATCTGGGAACCCAGAGGAGTGGGTCCTGACGTGAGGTCCTGGTGTCGGCCGTGCTGGCCGTGAGCCCTGCTGTTGCTGAAGGGCCGCGTTAACACAGTTGCCATCCGTCTGCTGGCTCGCGTCCTTTACGATGTCACTCGTTACAGTTAACGAGTTGTTAGCATTTCCGTTAGGGATTTTTTTTAAGGGTTTATAACCTGGTAATAACAATCATTTGTTTTAGCCCGAAACTCTAGGAACAGGCGAATAGCCCAGCAATTACTTTTGCTCATCGCTGCTGGGATGAGGAGTTGTTTCTACCCATGTTCGTAGCAAATGAAAAAAAAGAAACATGTCTAGAAACTAAAAATTCTTTTTTTTTTTTTTTTTTGCTGTACGCGGGCCTCTCACTACTGTGGCCTCTCGCGTTGCGGAGCACAGGCTCCGGACGTGCAGGCTCAGCGGCCATGGCTCACGGGCCCAGCCGCTCCACAGCATGTGGGATCTTCCCGGACCGGGGCACGAACCCGTGTCCCCTGCATCGGCAGGCGGACTCTCAACCACTGCGCCACCAGGGAAGCCCCTGGAGGTTATTTTAACTCATATTCTCCATCATTTTTCCTTGCTCTCAGGGTCAAGTCTAGACTCATCATGGCCCTTAGGGCTCTCCATGCCTGACCCCTGATGAAAATGCACCCTCTCTTCATTCATTCAGGAACTCGACACACATTTATTGAATACGACCATGTTTTAGACATTGGAAACAAAATAGACAGACGTCTTTGTTCTTGTGGGTCTTACAATCTAGTGAGCAAACACAGAAAACAAAGTAAAGTGTAAATGAATTATACGTTCATGTGAAATTATATAAAAGCGTAGATATTAACATTCTTGGCCATAAGTAGGTGATAACTGCCACGTGGAAAGAAAAATAGACCAGGGTGAGAGGGCTAAGGGGTTCTTAGGTGGAGGGCTGGTTTGCCATTTTAAGAAGGTCACTAGGGTAGGCCTCTGAGTGGGAGACAGTTAAATAAACACTTGAAGCTGCAAGGGCGTGAGCCCCGTGGGTATCTGGGTGAGAGCCTGTGCAAAGGCCCTGAGGTGGGAGTCTGTCCATTCAAAAAGGAGGAGGAGGTGTGAGGTCAGAGCAGTTGTGGGAGGGGAGGTCGCGTCCCGCGGCATCTTATAGGCCACGTAAAGACTCTGAGTGAAGTATGGAGTAGAGGAGGGTCATGATGCGACTTGGCACCTACACAGCCTCACTCTGTGCCTGTGTTAAGGATGCAGTGTAAGGGGGCAGGGGTGGAAGCAGAGTAATCTGTCTGTTAGAAGGTTATTGTGAGACTCCAGGCAAAAGACAGTGGTGCTTTGGGTCAGATGGCCAGCCAAGGAGGTGTGATGGGGGAGGGTGCCCTGGTGCTAAATCACAGCTCTAAAGTCCCTTTTCTTTGCAAAGTTGCGGTTCTAACCGATGCTTAACATGGCACACCTCTCGTTACAACTCCTAGAAGAAAATACATTTCTATTTCTCTGAATGATTAATACAGGATTTCTTACACATCCGGGTGTAATTACCTGTTAGCCAGAACCTCTCTAGCCAAAGGCCCCCCTCTACGAAAATGTTAGTTTCAAGGACGTCAGTCTGTCAGTCTTGTGAATGCAGCGGTGGTGCTGGGAGTTGGAAGCGGGGATGGGGGAGTCCGGGAGGGTTGATCATAACTCATGGGATTTGTAATTAAACTCTCTTGTTATTAAAGCAGAAATTCGTAAAGACTCCTGCCTGTGTGGGACTGGGAGTTATTTACCACAGGAATTCAGCCTGCTTTGCTATAAAAATGTTGTTACATTATTGCGTTCAGGAGATCCAGACACTGATTCTTAAATATCTGTAGCTCCAGATGGGCAGACATCACGTTGACATTCTTTCTAATGTCAGACTTACGGAGACTTCTGTGCGCGCGCATGTGTGTGTGACTAACGTCTTACCCTTTCTCTGTTGAATCTTGCCTTTTTTAGGCACCAAGTAGATGTCTCAGACTCACAAGAGCAGTTAGTAGGGGAGCAGAGTGAGTACACAAGCGTGACTTACCCTTTGCTATGTCCAGGGCGCATCTCTAGGAGAAGCTAGCCCCCCAGTGAAGGCAGCAGCCATCAGTTAAATAAACAAGCATTTCTGTGACGGCAGCCTCAGCGGGGGTGCACCCACCACGTTAGTCTCTACTGAGGGACTTTGCTGACGGAACCATAGTTGAGAATTATCCAGTGAGTTTTTCCTTCCACGTGGGGCCAGTTACCACTTGGCACATGTGAAACAAACACATATTAAAATATATTAACCTACGTCTGTTTTAAATAGAACATGTTAAATGGCGGCCAGTGTCATTATTACTTATACTTTTGCCATAGATTTTCCACCATCACTTTTTTCTTCCCCCTCAGCTTGCAGGATCTTAGTTCCCTGGGCAGGATCTTAGCTCCCCGGGCAGGATCTTAGCTCCCCGACCAGGGATTGAACCCCTGTCCTCGGCAGTGAAAGCACAGAGTCCTAACCACTGGACCGCCAGGGAATTCCCTCTACCATCACTTTAAATGGAGCTTTGAATATGGTTGGACTCAAGTCTACCATCTTTGTTTTGTATCTGCCCCCAATGATTCTTTGTTCTTTTCCTCCTCCTTTCCTGCCTTTTTTTTTGGTCAATTGAATAGTTTTTAGTATTCCATTTTATCTCCTCTATTGACTTTTAACTATACCTTTTGTGTGTGTGTGTGTGTGTGTGTGTGTGTGTGTGTGTGTGTGTGGTTGCGTTAGAGATTACAATACACATCTTTAACTTATCCTAGTCTACCTTCAAATAACATTATATTACCTCGCTACCATCACTTTAGTTAATTTTTCATATGATGCGAGGGAAAAATCAATGCTGTACCTATTATATTTATGTGAAGATTAGCTGTGTTCAGATTTGCATTTTAAAATCAATGTGGATGTACAGGCCCCCTCTGCCTAATCACGGAATTGATCACGTAGTTCACAGACGTTGCCGGCTTACCTGAGGATTTTATTTCTTCAGAGACAAATAACTCTTTTGGTTTTCTCTTTTGAAATAACGGATGTAAATTAAGAAAACAAAAGGAAACATTTAGCAGAAATCTTTCTTGAAAGGGAAGTTGAAGGGGGGCTGCAGTGCAGGCCGTGGTGTAATGGCCTTTCTTCACAGTGAAGGTGACAGGAGTTTTTACCTCTCAGGCATGGGTACCATTTTATTGAGGTTTGAGTTGACTAACTCATCGTCTGAGAAAGTGAATGGATTTGAGGGGCTCAGTTTGGGGGTGAGTGCCCTTTGCCTATGACAAAACCCCTTGCCATGGTCTCCGTGCCTTTCTTGCCTTCCTGTGTGACATGTGTGCCACATCCCATTTCACACCTCTGTGTCTATCCCAGAAGTCAATGTCTTGTGGACCAGGGACGAGGGGCCGCTGCTGGCACAGGGACACGCATGTGCTAACTGCTCAGTACAGCTGAGGAACCAAATACTGACCTAATGGATCCGCTATGTCTATGCAGACTGGCCAACTAGTTTTCTTGGCTACCAAAGGAGCAACTTAAAAAATAATTTCAGTGCCTTTACAAATAGTATGGTGAAACATTGCCCCTGCTTATAAAATTATTGGTTTGACCTTCAAGGCTTGAATCCTGCAAAATTCCATCTGTTATTATTTTACAATGTATAGGAGTTCATGTTACTTATCACTGTTTGTGCATTTAATTTTCAAAGTGACATTTTAGTGGCGTGTCATACCTTATAGCAGGTGATGCATGAGTGGTTATTTTAGCTGATTAGCAAAATTAATAGGTAGAAAGAACTGTGTTTATGATGATTGTGAAAGGAAAGGAGAGCATGCTTTATTATTCAGAAACACTCTCCAAAATACTTTTACCCAATGAACATACACATACATGATCAGCTAATGCTCATCGTATAACTATTTTGCTTTTTCTTAAATAGTTCTTTTAAAATTAATTTATTTATTTGGTTGCGTGGGGTCTTAGTTGCGGCAGTCGGGCTCCTTAGTTGTGGCATGCATGTGGGATCTAGTTCCCTGACCAGGGATTGAACCCAGGCCCCCTGCATTGGGGGCGCAGAATCTTATCCACTGAACCACCAGGGAAGTCCCTAACTATTTTGCTTTTAACTGGTTACCCGGAATAGTTGCTTTCCAGGTTCTTATCAGGAACTATAATTGCAAACTCACTGCCATTAATATCTTTCTAAAGCTCTGCAGAGAGAAACAATATTTATGGAGGAGTGCCTGAAGTCTTTGCTGTCTATCCACTTTTTAGATGTCATCAGCAGTAACCTGTGGTCTCCCAGACCCCTGGGGGAATGTGGAGCGACTGCAAGGTTGCCTGGAAATCCTCCAATGAAAGTATGATTATTTCTGTCATTGTTATCGGTCAGGACACCACACTGACATTGAATAGTTTGTTGAAGGGAATAGAGCCTTTTCCAACATCCAGGTCTTTACTCAGAAGAAGAAAATCGTGTGATAAATGAAGTCACTAATGGGATATGGGGCTGGAGTCTCCAGGCTCTGAACTTAACCACCGTGTTTCATGCTCCACTTTGGTATCACAGGATCCGGCTTTGGAAAAGACCCAAGGGCTGGCGTAGGTCACTTTTGTTCATCTGTGCTGTGGGTACCAGGCAGCTGGTAACACGGGGAGGGGCGTTTCCCTAGGGAGGTGTACTTGCTGGGACGCTAAACTGTTCTTTGTAGCCGACAACCTTTGTAGCTGCTTTAAATATCTGTTTTTTACAATATCAATAAAGAAAAGAATTTTTTAAAATTTCCCCTTTGAAATGGAACAGCGAGAGTAGCAGCCTGCACGGCTCGGGTCTGTCAAGATGCCCGGTGACTGGGGTGATCAGACCAGCTCTCGCTACCCTGTCCGTCACCCGGAGCTGAACTGCGGTAGTTAGCACAGTGCTTTGTTTGTAGTCACGTTTTGCTTGGTCTATGCCTGCAGTGGACCGTGCATTCACAGAGGGAAGCATAAGAAGCATTGAATTTGAAAAAAAAGAAGTTCATGTGAAGCCTCCGAATTATAGTAATTCTGCCAATTTACCTAAAGTTGCTCTTCATCAGATCTGTAAGTTGCATTCGTCTGATCTGAATTCTAATACAGCATCAAGATGCCTCTGGTTTTCAAAAGCCAGGGGCAAGAGAGGGAAATAGAATGATGATGATATCCAATTTAGTTCTTCATTTATAGAGCGTTACAACTACCCATGGGGGCGATAGGAAAGTCTTTGCAAATGGTAACGGGAAACCTTCTTTTTTACCTTGTCATCTAGAAATAAAACAGATGATAAAAATAACATTTTTAGTGTAAAGTGTGTTTCAAACATCTGGTCCTGAAGACAGTTTTTAATCTATATTAGATGCAGTTAAATTAATTAACTATATTTAATGTACATTTCATCCCCAAAGCAAATATAAAATGGAGGTTTAAAATTTGTCATCAAATCATGTTTCTTGATACAAATACTTTAAAGTACATTAAGCATGATACTTATTAATGGGAAAATGTCAAATTTTATAGTTATGTAATGCACATCGTTACATATGATTTTTTTTTTGGTTTTTTTTTTGTTTTTTTTTTTTTTGCGGTGCGCGGGCCTCTCACTGTTGTGGCCTCTCCCGTTGCGGAGCACAGGCTCGGGACGCGCAGGCTCAGCGGCCATGGCTCACGGGCCCAGCCGCTCCGCGGCATGTGGGATCTTCCCAGACCGGGGCACGAACCCGTGTCCCCTGCATCGGCAGGCGGACTCTCAACCACTGCGCCACCAGGGAAGCCCTACATGTGATATTTAAATACTCTTTAATAATTCCCAACTACAATAAAATATCTTTTCTTTCTCGAAATCATTCCTCAATCATATACCTCACACAAATGACACAATTAAAAAATTCCAGAGGGAATGTGTGAGACCGTGAAATGGGTTTGAACGTCAAGGAAGGTTAGGAAATATTAATGTAGATTACATTTTAGGAAAACAAGAAGAAAAGTAAGAGCAAGTAATGGAACGATCTGTATTATTTTATAAACGACAAACAAAATAAATTCTCCTTACATGCAGTCTTTCTCTACATATAAATGTACATGTACAAAGTATTAAAAGGTCTAAAAGGATTCACCCCAAACTCTTAACAGCGATTCTCTCTGAGGAGGCGAACAACTTCAGGCTAGGTGGGGAGAGAGAAATCAGGTATGTGTTTATGTACTATGTTTTACTTGTGTAATAATAATAATAATAGTAATAATGGAAAGCAAAAAGTTAAGGGGTGGCCACGGCCAAGAACGTGTCTCTTAGATCTTGTGCTGCAGAATGTAACTGCCCCCTGACCCCGGCTGCCACCCTGACGTCCCTCATGGTGTGCTGTCTAGGCCACACTCCAGGGGCTACTCCCAGCCAGTGCTGGAGTGGGGGGTAGGGAGGGGGAACTCAGGCAGGCCTGTTCCTGGGAAGTAGGGGGGGGCCCTCGGATGGGAGAGTTTGGCGTGAGGACTCCCTGTTGTCCTTGGCAAAACTAAAAAAACTGCTCTGCAATTTATGACCTCCCTCCCTCCTTCCCTCCTTCCCTCCCTCCCTCCCTCCCTCCCTTCCCTCCCTCCTTCCCTCCCTCCTCCCTCCATCCTTCCCTCCCTCCCTTCCTTCCTTCCCTCCCTCCCTCCCTCCCTCCCTCCCTCCTTCCCAACCCCAAGATCGACATCTCACTCTGACAGCAGGGCCAGCCTTTTCCAGGCCCCCCACATCTTCCCTCACTGGTTTCTCCCACTCACCTTGCACTCTAATCCCATCTTAGCATCCACTTTTCAGAGGACCCTGACTAACATAAAGGCTTAAGAAAGAACGTTAATGACAGACGAAGCCCAACACCGTCCTGTTCGAGCGCTAGAGATCGCTGCTCTACTGGTGGTGCGGGGATACTGGTGGTGCTAGGATACTGGCAGTGCTTCTATACTGGTGATACTGGTATACTGGCGGTGCCGCTATACTGGCGGTGGCCAGCATGGGGAGATGCATTTCACACCAAGCTCTCTCATGGCAGCTTTCACAATACATGTAAGTTAAATGTATTATATTTATAATATAGGCACATGAGATTGATTTATTTGTTTTCAGTCAATTGAGGTACTTAACATAAATATGATAAATTAAATTTACAAATGCAATTTAAATTTTTTGAAGAAGTTTAATGTCCTAAGTTAGTGAAAAGTAAGAAATATCAATCAATACCCTTAAAGGTGATGTGACTACTTGTAGTTTTATAAATAAAATAATAAGATATGAAGTCGTTTTAAAATTTAAGGAAAAAATAGGCTTTTGAACTTGAAAACAATGAGAAGTAAGTATTGATTAGGAAAATAAAAAGTAATTTTCAACCCAATTGAATGTTCTTTTCTACATACTAAAGTTATCTTCAAGAGTACCTCAGGGACTTCGCTGGTGGTGCACTGGTTAAGAATCTGCCTACCAGTGCAGGGGACACTGGTTCGAGCGCTGGTCTGGAAGATCCCACATGCCGTGAAGCAGCTGGGCCCATGCACCACAACTACCGAGCCTGCGCTCTAGAGCCTGCGAGCCACAACTACTGAGCCCGTGAGCCGCAACTACTGAAGTCCGCACGCCTAGAGCCTGTGCTCCGCAACAAGAGAAGACACCGCAAGGAGAAGCCCGCGCACCGCAACGGAAGGTAGCCCCCGCTCGCTGCAGCTAGAGAAAGCCCGCGTGCAGCAACAAAGACCCAATGCAGCCAAAATAAATAAATAAATAAAGTAAATAAAATAAAATGAAATAAAAAAGAGTACCTCAAAGTTCACGTTTAGTAACGAGTAAGGCAGGGTGTTCATGCGGGTGGTGGGCAGTGATGTGCTGGTAAATACTTAACAACCGGTTCTCTGGGGGAGGGGGGATATGCCAGTATATATTTACACAAGATTATTATAATTTTACTGATATAAAAGGTGTGTGTAACTATGGGAACACTATTTCACGCTTGTCTTGATTTGAGACAACCGTAGTGCTTTCAGAAAAGAGCCAGCCACGAGTCAGAAGAGGCACAGGCTAAAGGGATTCTGGCAAAGGTCACACATGCGCCACCTGCCTCTTGTGTCCAATTCCCCCGGATTCAGCAAATATTTACTGAGAACTTCATAAGCAAGATGTGGTCGGTGCTGAGATAAAGTGTACACAGTCATCCCTGGGAGCCCAGGGGAGGCTCCGTAGGCTTAGCTTGAAGGCAACTCTGAGGACTTCCTGGATGTGGGGAAATCTGAACTTTGAAGGATGCGTAGAAGTTGGGGATAAAGTGCCTATTACCGACAATAGACCGAGTTGATAATAGTTTTCAAAAAAGTTTCAACAGTATTTGTTTTTTTTGTTGCTGTTTTGTTTTGTTTTTTCCCAGTACGAGGGCCTCTCACCGCTGTGGCCTCTCCCGTTGTGGAGCACAGGCTCCGGACGCGCAGGCTCAGCGGCCATGGCTCACGGGCCCAGCGGCTCCGCGGCATGTGGGATCTTCCCGGACCGGGGCACGAACCCGCGTCCCCTGCATCGGCAGGCGGACTCCCAACCATTGCGCCACCAGGGAAGCCCAACAGTATTTGTTTTGAAAGAAAATCCTCTGGAATTAGAGTCAGCAGCTGTTGAGAAGTAGACAAGAGAGGATTCCAGCAAAACTAGGGGAAACCATGTCTTCTGAGTATATACAGATATATAGTGGGTAGTGGGTCGGAGACATGGTCCTTGCCTGCATGGGTGTAAGGGGACTCGAGCAAGACGGAATAACAGCAGAAGTGGGATGCCTGTTGTGATGGTGTATGACACCATCCACCATCTTTGGGGTCACGCAGCAGCCGTGGGCCCCCTTGTCTCAGGAAGTGATGTTTAAACCTAAGTGACGCTTAGCAATTAGCCAAAAAGGGAAGGGTAAGAGTTTCTCAGGAAGAGGGTACAACAGGAACGAAGGCCTAGAGAGGAGAGTATGACATTTTATTAAAAACAAAAAAGTCTCTAGCAGCTGGAGCCAAGGGAGAGGATGGCTGGGAGGTGAGGCTGGAGATGTAGATGGGGGGGCCAGTAGAGAAGGTTCTGGAACACCACTGACAGGAGACTGGATTCTAACCAGAGGCAATTGGAAGCCTTTGAAGAGTTTTCAGCGGGGAGGGGACATGATCAGATTTACATTTTCAAATAATCACCGTGGCCGCAGGCAGGAGGATTGATTGGATAGTTGCTGTGCAGTCATGTGAAACAAAAAACCCCAAACAAACCGCAAAACAGCCCTTTTCATTTGACTTGAGCGACTCTGAAACCATCATAAAGAAAATTTCAACACATGCTGACTTAGGAAATACTCACAATTCTATTCCTTCAACGAGACTTAATGTCTTTTATTTTGCATTCTGTTTCTCCTTGCATATTCATGGCTTAGTCCCCGTGGCAGCGTGGGGCTGCCTTGGCGTTCATTAACCGCGGCCAAGTAAACCCCAGCTGTTACCCACCCCGGAGCATGGGAGCTGCTGCCCACGGAGGAGCATCTCCACTGTAAATCCGTTTCCAGTGGTGGCTCTTATTGGTGACTTAGAACCTGGGCTCATATCTGATACCATTGTTTGTTTTCTCCGCTCGGCGGGGCTTCATAACTGCAAGTCCCCTCAAGCTGGGTGACACTGGCGTCTCGTGTCACCTGAGGTTCGGTTGCTCCGAGCGTGGCCGCCTGCGATAGTTTAAATCATTCCTGGCAAACATTCGTTCCCCTCCTCTCCTGCCAGGGACAGACTCTCCTCCTCTGTGTCGTCGATTTTGGACTTGGCCACGTGACTTGCTTTGGTCAAAGGACCTGCAATTGACGTCCTGTAAGCTGGGGCCTTAGATGTGCTTGCGTGCCGGCCAGACAGGGGCCTGAACCCCCGCTGAGGGGTGCACGCTCCAGGGGCCGTGGTCTGGGGAGGGTGAGAGATGCAGGAGCCGGCCTGTCCCCAGCCATCACCCGCCTGGCCTCTGCCTGTAGGAGAGTCACTGTGCTGAGCCCAGCCTGGATCCCTCAAAGCAGGAAACATGTTGTCATAAAGGCCCTGAGTCTGCGTGGTTTGTCCCGCAGCACAATTGATGGCGAGAGCTGACTGAATCAACGGCCCCCCGGTGGTTCTTTCCCAGAGCTCCTCTGACTGTATTTTCTATGTACCACAGAGTCTTATATGAAGACTATATTTTGCATGAGTTTAGCCATTTTGAAAGTATAGTACTATGTGTTTGTGCTAAACCTTAGTTAGGGCCCGGGGCTTTAAAGTCTAATGGGGAAGATGGGCTTCAATAACCACGTAGGTAAATTGCATGATTACAAACAGATAGAATCCCTTGAACTCGGCTCTGTGAGGGCATAACCAAGGGAATCTGCCTTAGACAGTGGAGTCTGCAGCTCTGCCGTGGAATCCGTGGACCTGAGATTTAAGGATGACAGATAATGATACGACCACCACTAACACCAGTCATACCCCTAGATCACGCGTGCTGCTGGAGGTTGCTCTAAGGGCTTCACCGACACTGACCTGCGTGGTCCTCATGACTCCTCTCTCATTGACGACTAACCCAGCAAAGAGCTGGTGGTGGCTGAGGCCACGGGCTGAGGGAGCAGCAGAGGAAGGGCCTTGGATGGGGTGCCCTCGGGGAGCCGAAAGGCATTCATCCAGGGTCGCAGGAGGGTGGAGATGACCCGAGGCTGGGTGGGTCAGCTGGAGCGTATTTACGCTGCGAACACCGGGAAGCCGTCAAAGGGCCTTAAGTAGGACGTGGAATGGGTGATCCCACCAGGTTACGTTCAGCACAGAGAGTTCAGGCTGGTGCGCAAATGGTTGGAAGGTCCCAAAGGAGGATGAAGGGAAATCAGTAAGGGGTAAGGGGGGTCTTGCAATAAACCAGGCCTGAAATCATGGTGACTTAGGCTGGGGCGATGGGTGTGGAGGTGTAGAGAAGCGGACATGCTGAGCTGTGTTAGGGGAGAAAATCTGCAGAGCTTAATGATTGGATAGAGACCTTTAGTATTATTTATTAGCTTCTCGGTTGAGTATCAACATTTTTTTTTTTTTTTTTTTTTTTTGCTGTACGCGGGCCTCTCACTGTTGTGGCCTCTCCCATTGCGGAGCACAGGCTCCGGACGTGCAGGCTCAGCGGCCATGGCTCACGGGCCCAGCCGCTCCGCGGCATGTGGGATCTTCCTGGACCGGGGCACGAACCTGTATCCCCTGCATCGGCAGGCGGACTCTCAACCACTGCGCCACCAGGGAAGCCCCGAGTATCAACATTTTACGGGTAACTACGCAGCCCCCCGGTGGGTTTCCCAGTGGAGGCCCAGAGCTTAGAGGGAAGAGTAGTTTTCTGGTTCAGTGACCCTCTTTGAAGGTTGGGGAGGAGACCCCAGCCAGTTAGCCTGTGCATTGAAGGCAGTGAACGAGTCACTGCCTGCATAGACTACGTTCTGTGTTTGCACCTGTGTCGTCATTTGGAACCGGACAACTGTGAGGGCATAACAGTCCACAACGTGGGCATTGAAAGCTCCACCTGTTTCTGAAATATTATCATTTTAGATTTCCATGAGGGGCTCAGCGGCTCCCACGGAGAATATCAAATGAGCCAGGAAGATGCCTTCAGGGCTGCAAGCCTCCCGACGTGATTGGGGATGAATTTTACGTTGCTTTTCCAAAGTTTAGGAGGGTATTAGGCCCTTCCCTGGGAACTAAGGGTCTGCTCACTTAATGTTCTCCAGTCTTAGAAGCTGTTTCTACCTACATGTGTATTAAATCTATAATGAATGCAATTTGAAGGGAGTTTATATTCTGTTTCCCTCTTGCATTTAAAGGAAATCTGATTTTGGCTTTAAATGTCTTTGGAGACATATTAGAATATTTTAGGTGATTAATAGGTTAGGAATAGTTTGCTTCTGGTGGGTTTTGCCTCAGCATTTTATTTTTATTTATTTTATTGAAGTTTCAGGTGTACAATATAGGGATTCAATATTTTTATAGATTCCATTTAAAGTTATTACAAAATAGTGACTATATTTCCCTGTGCTGTACCATACATCCTTCTTGCTTATTTATTTTTTACATGGTAGTTTGTATCTCTTAACCCCTAACCCCTATTTGCCCCTCCCCGCTTCCCTCTCCCCACTGGTCACCACTAGTTTGTTCTCTACATCTGTTTTGTTATATGCATTCGTTTGTTTTATTTTTTAGGTTCCACAATTAAGCGATAACATATAGTATTTGTCCTTCTCTGGATGACTTACTTCATTAAGCACAACACCCTCTATGTCTATCCGTGTTGTTGTAAATGGCAGGACCTCGTTCTTTTTCATGGCTGAGTAGTATTCCATTGTACCCAGACACTACATCTTCTTAGTCTGTTCATGTGGTGTTGGGCACTTGGGTTGCTTCCATGTCTTGGCTATTGTAAGTAATGCTCTATGAACCCTGGGATGCACGAATCTTTTCAAGTTAGTGTTTTTGTTTTCTTCAGATAATAACCTAGGAATTGAATTGCTGGATCATACGATGGCTCGATTTTGAGTTTTTTGAGGAACCTCCATACTGTTTTCCACAGTGGCTGCACCAGTTTACATCCCCACCAACAGCGTACGAGGGTTCCCTTTCTTCACACCTTATCCAATGTTTGTTATTTGTAGACTTTTAATGATGGCCATTCTGACAGGTGTGAGGTGACATCTCATTGCGGTTTTGCTTTGTATTTCTCTGATGGTTATTGATATTGAGTATTTTTTCATGTACCTGTTGGCCATCTGTATGCCTTCTTTGGAAAAATGTCTATTCAGGTCTCTGCCCGTTTTTTAATTGGGTTGTTTGCTTTTTTGCTGTTGAGTTGTGTGAACTGTATTGGATATTAACCCCTTGTCCGTCATAGCATTTGCAAATATTTTCTCCCATTCAGTAGGACGTCTTTTCATTTGGTTGATGGTTTTCTTTACTGTGCAAAAGTCTTTAAGTTTAATTAGGTCCCATTTGTTTATTTTTGGTTTATTTCTTTTGCCTTAGGAGACAGACCCAAAAAAGATTGCTGTGATTTACGTGAGTGTTCTGTCTATGCTGAGTATTTTAAATACTGAATTTTCAAATAGAATTATTATTATTATTATTTTTTTTTTTTTGCGGTACTCGGACCTCTCACTGTTGTGGCCTCTCCCGTTGCGGAGCACAGGCTCCGGATGCGCAGGCTCAGCGGCCATGGCTCACGGGCCCAGCCGCTCCGCGGTACGTGGGATCCTCCCGGACTGGGGCACGAACCCGTGTCCCCTGCATCGGCAGGCGGACTCTCAACCACTGCGCCTCCAGGGAAGCCCCAAATAGAATTATTTGATTGTAGTTTGGAGATACAAATACCATTTAATGTAATACCTTTAATACAAACCTTTCTAAGATGAAAAATGGGACTGTACCTAATATATAAGGTGTTTTTTTTATCAGAAATATAGTTTTACTATTAAAATAGTTTACTATTAAAACATGAGGTACAAACTTCCAGTTATAATGTAAATAAATCTTGGGGATGTAATGTACAGATGGTGACTATAGTTAATAATACTGTACTGTAGGGCTTCCCTGGTGGCGCAGTGGTTGTGGGTCCGCCTGCCGATGCAGGGGACACAGGTTCGTGTCCCGGCCCGGGAAGATCCCACATGCCGCGGAGCGGCTGGGCCCGTGAGCCATGGCCTCTGAGCCTGCGCGTCCAGAGCCTGTGCTCTGCAACGGGAGAGGCCACAGCAGTGAGAGGCCCGCGTACCGCAAAATAAATAAATAAATAAATAAAGTAATTTTTTCTGTAAATCACATGTTGAAACAATAGTATTTTGAATTAACTAAAATATTTGAGTACAATTTCATGCATTTCTCTTTACCTTTTTTAACGTGGCTACAAGAAGATGTAAGTTTTGTATGTGGCTGGTGCGTTTCTGCTGGGCAGTGCTACTCTGGAACTCAAGGTGGTACCATGGATGAAATGACATTTATTTGTACGTCTCTCTATCAATGGTGGGACAGAATTACCTCCTGGCAATGGGGCGGAAATCGGTCTGACACTTTGACCAGGTCCTGAACTTGATTCTACCGGACCGTCCAGTTTGAGTCAGACACTGTCTTTACACAATGGGGAATTTTTTTTGCTGAATCTGTGACATGAGTGGGAGACAAACATATAATAAACTAAGAAACACATTTCACAATGCAGGTAACAAGGGATGTCAAGCTCACTTTTCTCCCAGGAGAAATTTCGTTGGTGAATTTAAATCTCCACGTTCCTTGATATTTAGGAGAGTTTGTATTTAGGGCAGTTTCCATACTTGGGTCTGAGATTGATCAGACCTCTTTGGGGAAATCTCAAAATTCTGGGTGTAAAAAGCCTCTCTTTGTTGAAAAGGAAAAGAGGCTCAAGACATTTTTATAAACGCTGATGTGAAGTAAGCACAAATTATATGCAAATGGAATTCCTCTGGGCGTGTAATATCGGCTCCGGAGTTAAAAAAGCTTTGTAATATCACTCCTTTAATTGGTACTTGTGAGGGTCACGTTGAGGTGCTTGTGAATAAGAGCACAGCTGGTGGGACTTCCCTGGTGGCGCAGTGGTTAAGAATCCGCCTGCCAATGGAGGGGACACGGGTTTGAGCCCTGGTCCAGGAAGATCCCACAAGCCTGCGCTCTAGAGCCCACGAGCCACAACTACTGAAGCCCGTGGGCCTAGAGCCTGTACTCCGCAACAAGAGGAGCCGCTGCCATGAGAAGCCCGCTCGCCACAACTAGAGAACTCTGCCCACAGCCACGAAGACCCAACACAGCCAAAAATAAATAAATAAATAAATTTGTTAAAAAAAAAAAAAAAGAGCACAGTTGGTGTGAACTTATACAGGGTTCAGGCTCCTGGTAAGTCTTGTGACCAAACAATCTTGGAGTCCAGTACACAGGCCAGCGCCTCTGACATTGATCTCGCCTGGACGAGGCCTCCTGACTCACGGGGCAGGTCTTCAGGTGCCTTGTGTGGTGACTGCTGAGGCCCCACTGATCGCTCATCTTGGGGTAAACACAGCAGGTAGAAGGACAGGTGTGGGGCAAACCAGAGACAGAAAGAACAAAACGTTCCCTGTACCTTGGTTAAGAAAATTCTCACAGCTTAGAGCCTGCCAAGACATTTCTTGGGATGGGAAACTCACGGCTGAATTCTAGAAATTAATATTTATTTTCTTGCCCTGTAAAATATTACATTTGTCATAATAAAATTTAAGAAATCATTTTGTACATAATGACTTTTTTACAATTGACGGAAGCAGTTATTCATATTTTAAATCCGAGAGAAAAAGACAGAAATGTGGGCCTGAAAGTTACAAATTAAGTAGAGATTTCCAGTCTCCTAACTGTCATGATGGAATGATGAAATCACAGTAACAAGAAAAATCAAATGATGGAAAACAGTCTGACAAGGGCGGCAGCATGCCCAAATGCTTTGTATTAGCTTCCCTCAGCGTTCTCATAAGTTGTCACAATGTTTCCTTTATACTCAGTGCCTTAAAAAATAAACTTGGTGCGTGGAACTTGCCTGGTGGCACAGTGGATAGGAATCTGCCTGCCAGTGCAGGGGACATGGGTTCGATCCCTGGTCTGGAAGATCCCACATGCCGCGGAGCGACTAAGCCCGTGTGCCACAACTACTGAGCCTGCGTTCTAGAGCCCATGAGCCACAACTACTGAGCCCACGTGCTGCAACTACTGAAGCTCGGATGCCTAGAGCCCATGCTCTGCAACAAGAGAAGCCATCGCGACGAAGTGTAGCCCCCGCTCGCCGCAAGTAGAAAAAGCCCGCGCCCAGCAACGAAGACCCAAAGCAGCCAATAAATAAATAACTTAATTAATTAAAAGGAAGAAATCTTAAAAAAATAAACTTGGTGCAATTCTGAAGGATTTTGCCGAGCAACTTTTGCATTTGCCATCATGCCAAAGACGCAAGGGTGTAGCATCCTTGGACATCTGTCATGGCGTTTACCTCAGGGCAGCAGAATGGCCCGTGCAGTGTTTGCTCCTGGAGTTTTTTGGTCGACTCTGGGGACACCAAGTGTCACTCTGACTCCAGTAAGTAATGCCAGTGGCACGGGTAGATGGATCTGACAGGCCGGAGGACTAACAACTTCTCAGGCGCCTTTCTCCAATGAAGGCTATCCATCAGCGCTCGGAATCTGCTGGAGCCGCAGAGGGTGACAAGGGAATAACATCCCTTTCTCTTCCATCGACAGGGGTAATAACTCCTCACTCCCTGGGGACAGATTGTAAAAGCCAATAGCCAGGAGCTGTGAAGCAGGGAGGGTGGAAGAATTGAAAATTAAAGAGGGAGTGGAAATTTGGTGTAAGGCTTTCGTGAGATGGAAGAAACCACCAAACGTCAGTCTTTTAATTGCCTTGTTGACACGAGCCTTTGCAAATGTTCATTTTGATTGCTTAATTATTTTAAGCAGATTATTAAGATCGTGTGCATTTTATAAATGTGGGTTTATGCTTCATGTCTGTGTTTCAGTAGTGAATGTTTCAATAGGCTGAGACTTAATATCTGGGTGTTTTTGAAGTCACTGTTGAAAAGTCTTTTTTGACAATGGATTTAAAAATATCGCCATGAAGAAAGATGCAAGAGCACATCAGACTGCTTAAAATGCTTAACCTGATGTCTTTATTTCCTGTTGCATATCTGCGTATTTATGGCAGCGGAATTTGACAGGGTTCCGTGTATGCACATCACATACAATATTTTTCCACGGCTAAGAATTTCTGTTTTCGAGCAACCTTCAAAAGGACGTAAATGCCGTGGGGACGTTCGTCTTCTTATGACAACTGATGATGAACAGAGAGTTCTTAAGGTCTGTAGTTTTCACGAGAGCTTTGCGTTCACGGTACCACACGAATCAGTGAGTTTGGGGGCCCCAGTGTTGCTTTGCCTTAAATGTAGCCCGAAGAAAGTTTTCACGTTTTAGAAAATCATGCCGTTGGCAAACAGATGCCTTTGAACGCCGCCTGCTTTATAGGAAATGTGCTTCCTTAGCTTTTAAACGAGAACTGGTGTTCAGTTAAATCTCCTGCGGACTCAGTTCACTGAAGGTGACAGCAGTCCTCACTCGGGCTCAATGAGAGGAGACACGACAGTAAATTTTTCCGGCGGCGACAGGAGATCTTGTTATAGGAGTCAGAGCAGGGGTCAGGGCAGAGCCTGTTGACGACTGAGGAAAAGAGAAATAAATTCATTCTGCTTCAGGCACTTTGTCAAGTGCCAGTAGCTTACCATTGAGAACTAGTCACCCGTCCCAGTCTTACGGCCCTAGAGGTCACCCCTCAGATATAAATCACAGCCCCGCATGGGTGCAGCCACCCACTGCCACTCGGGGATGAAATAAAAAAGAGGAATGCGGCTTTCGGAAGGGAAAGGGCTGCGAATACCCCACCACGTGTTGCTGTTTAATGCGATCTGCGGCTCGATATTGATCTCCCGAATCAAGTCATTAAAATGTGCAGTTGTTGTTTATTGGAATGAAGCAATTAAATGGTTCAGTTATGCCAGACCTTACCTTTTCTGATGAAAACTATTGATTTCTTGCCACAGCTTTATAAGCGACAATGTTTTTGATTACTCTTGACAAACCTCCTTGGAGTGTTAATTAAAATGGTACCAGATGAGCAGGTGTGGGAGATCATTAGATCGGCCGGATCACACCGCCACACTTTCTATTCTGCAGCCTTGCATAATGAATAGGGCACAAGAGGGGGGAAACAATATCTTCATCAGCAGAATTAGCATCTTCACTTTTTAAAAAACTGGGGGACATTACATTTCATCGTATAGATGCTTGGGAATCATTGGCTCACTCCTACCGCTACGTTGGATCAAAATTTACTTTTCAGGTTTTGCTTTAATTTTCCCAACATCTAATGAGTCGCTGGTTTTGTTTCCGAGGTAGCAAATATTTAAACACATATTTATACAGATAACTGAGGAATCAAATAAGGCTCTTCCAGTGCTTATGCAGATAAGTCATGAATATTAATTTGATTCCACTTAACACATTCAAAATCCCCTCAGTAAAGTATCTTCAACAGGATTCTAAGAAATATTTTACTACTTGTTTTGGGGACCTGCATGAAATGTGATTATTTAGGACCACGCTCTTTTGAAGACTACATTCTGTTGAGTTATAATCCCACTTTCTCTGTAGCTGTTGTAAGAGTGTTGCATTTTAAAAATTAAAAATACTCAGTGATGATTTATAAAATCAGAGGAAAATAATATTCATGTTTTTGAGAAACGAATGATCTTTACATTCGTGATATTTGTTACGAAACTTGATTTAATGATTACTTCGTTAATACAGGCATTGAGATGAACTTCAGTTTTGCAGAACACACAGAATTTAAGTACATGAAATTAGATTTAAAATCCTCTGTGATCTGGTGTCTGTGGATAGCAAGGCAGTTTGCATTTCTAAGATTCAAGGGCCCTGAAAAGAACTTTGAGAGGTCATCTAATCCAATCCCCTGTTGCCAAAGTAGCTGTTTAAAAATGCACAATTTTTCATTAGTCTGGAATTTTAAAAAGGATTAATGAATTTATAAATGTATAATTTACAATGTTTTGATCATGTATATCTAACTGGAGCTAACAGGCTTCGAAATGATAAGTTTTTAATTTTTAAATCTCAACTTCTCTTAGTAAAATATTTTATAGTTTACGAAGTGTTTTTCCATTTACATTCCTTCATTTGATCAACAAGCAAGCTTTATACCTTAAAGAAAGGTTTTATAATTTTTTTTTTTTTTTTGCGTTACGCGGGCCTCTCACTGTTGCGGCCTCTACCGTTGCGGAGCACAGGCTCCGGACGCGCAGGCTCAGCGGCCATGGCTCACGGGCCCAGCCGCTCCGCGGCATGTGGGATCTTCCCGGACCGGGGCACGAACCCGTGTCCCCTGCATCGGCAGGCGGACTCTCGACCACTGCGCCACCAGGGAAGCCCTATAAGTTTTAAAAATATACTTCTGGCTCAGTTTATTCAGCTGCCAATAATATTTATAAGTTCTAATAATTTGAAGCTATGTTGTAGTTTCACAGCCTCTGTCATGAGCAGCTTCTGGAAAGCATAAGGGAAGCCTACACTGTTACTTGTGTTTTGTAGGAAGTTCAGATAAAAGCTTCAGTATAGTCTGTTTAGTACTAAAATCTAACTCACTATTTCTAAGTCCCATAAATAGTCATTGTACTCTATCAACCACGTAAGCAAAATATTATAAATAAAAAACATAGAATAGTTTTGGCAGGATCTTAGAATTCGAGTGTTCGAATGCTTGCTTGTATTCTGCATAAAAACGTAGTCATCTCAAACAAAGAAACCATCTATTTTGCTCATGTGTTTTCAGTTAAGGCTGGTTCATCTGCTGGACCAGGGGCTGAGGCTCCACCTTCAAGGCGGCTCATTCAGATGGACGGCAAATTGGTGCTGGTTGCCAGCTAGGAACTCAGCCAGGTCTGTGGGCCGGGAGCCTCCCCAGGTGGGCCGCCCCGAGGGTTACCTTCCAGCTTGATGGCCAGGTTCCAAGACCGAGTGTCCCAAGAGAACAAGGCAAAGTACACGACATGTAAAAACTCTAGCCTCAGAAGTCCCAGCATCACTTCTGCCATACTCTTGGTTGAAGCAGGCATAAAGGTCTACTCAGCTTCGAGGAGAGGGGAGTATCAAGGTCAGGTTTCAGAAGAGCTTGTGGAATGAGAGATACTGAGGCCATCTTTGGGTGACACGATTTGTCACAGAAGCCATTTGTCCAATCCCTTTGCATAACACATATTATTTTGGGTGTGATTTAATTTGAGAGAGGTAGAAGTGAATGGAAAATCAAACAAGATTCTAATAATTCAACTATAGTTATTCTTTAAACAGCATACTTTAAGCTGTGTTTTGTTTCAGAAAGAAGGGCATAAAGACAGGTCATTCTTTTAAAATTATTATTATTATTATTATTATTATTTTGTGGTATGCGGGCCTCTCACTGTTGTGGCCTCTCCCGTTGCGGAGCACAGGCTCCGGATGCGCAGGCTCAGCGGCCATGGCTCACGGACCCAGCCGCTCCGCGGCATGTGGTATCTTCCCGGACCAGGGCACGAACTCGTATCCCCTGCATCGGCAGGCGGACTCTCAACCACTGCGCCACCAGGGAAGCCCTAAATTTTTATTATTTTTTATTTTATTGAAGTATCGTTGATTTACAATGTTGTGCTAATTTCGAGACAGGTCATTCCTAATGAGATAATGAGTGTGAAAGCACTTTGAAATCTGTAATCTATAATGTAAGATTCAATGGGAAATTAAAACTGTGAATTAAAAAAAATTAACAATTGTTTAGTCAACATCTACTTCACCATCCTTTCAAAATCAGTTAGGTTCTGATGAAAAGAAGCCACGCTGTTTCCAAAAATCCTAACTCTTTTGTCAGTTTTTGTTGTATGTTGTTACATTAGAAACTCATCTGCTGTGGCAATCACATTTGATGTTTGCTGACAGTCGATGACTGCATTGTAGCGTTATGTATCTGGGATCATTAAGAGTTATCTCATTTATTCAGTGAATACTTGTGCTTCTATCCTGTGCCAGCCACTGTTCTAGGCCCTTCGAAAATGATTCTCAGAGTGGTACTCTCAAGGTACACAGTAATGTACGTATAAATTTTCTTTAACGGTTGTAACACATTTCTCTGTGCTCCTTTCTTCTGAACTACTGTGTAGGGTTTCTTTGTTTAATTTGTAATCGTGAAAAGAATTAGGAGACAAGGGCAATTTTTAGAAGGCCGTTGGAAGGTTTATTTTGCTCTTGGTATATAGTTAATCCATAGTGTAACTTAGAATGTTTGATATAAATTATTCCAAAGAACATAGAGCTCTCTCTCAAAAAAATAACTTCTTTACCTGTTTATTAATGTATTTTTAAAAAACGGTATTTGTGGGTCCTTATTTGCCCATGTAACAACTTTACATAATCAAATTTTCAGTACCGATTTTCTAATAATAATGGTAATTTTTCAGCCTTTTGTTGGAATACATTACATTGTATTGTACATGACATCTTTACATGCACTGTCTCTTTAATCCTCAGAAGAACTGTATGATGGTGCATTATACCCATTTCACAGATTAGTCTATCTGGTTCTCACCATTTCTTCTTTTCCTGCAGGCTTCTCCGGACTTGTAGCATGCCCCCCAAGATAAATAAGGGCAACACAGCAATTGTGGTCCTTGTAAGAACCACGTGTTGTCTGAATCATGTATCCAGGGTTACATAAATCATAGAATTCACTTACGCATAGAAGTTCTGCCCCTTATGTCTACTGTCCATCGAGATTTGGCAATGCTCCAAACACAGGGGGGTATCAGCATGTTTCCCAGGTGAACAATCTGAGATCAAGTCATTACATATCCATCATCTAGTTTCTCCGTCTTGTACAGTAAAATGAAATTCCACTTATTAAACCGTTTTTAAACTGACATAGTAAAAAGAAAAAAAACAAAAACAAAAAAAACAGAGCAGTGTTTTAATCTCGAGCACTCCCGGCTCCGGGGCCCACATCCCCCAGTTTCACACAGGCGGCAGCGCCAGCAGTGGGCGCGACAGAAGGGCATGTGAGCATCTCACAGATGTTCCAATAAGGCCAGCAGGCTGGGGAGTGAGTAGGGAAGACTTCTAAGCCCTTCCTTTGCTCTGCGGCTCTCCAGCTGTGCTTGTGTAAATTTTATGCTCGGTCGCGAGCTTAGTTCCCCCGCTCTTTTTGTCGTGGCGTTTCTCACTTGTGCAGTTTCAGGGCCAAGAGGAGAAGCCGCTTCGGGTTAGAAGGGGCACCTACGTGCGCACAGTTGCACATCCCGTGCTGGCTTGTGCAGGCGGAACAGGCTGTGCTTTGAAGGGACGACCTCTCCTCTTTGGATCATCAGCGGTTTTGTGTTTATCGGCGAGGTTTCCTTGGTGGCGCTGTAATGGCTTGTTCCTCAGACGTACTGCATGTGAGACAAGCAGAGCCCGCATCCTTCTAGGGTCTCTTTATTCTTTCCTCCATATTGAAAATCGTTCCCGTCAGCCTGAGCTCTCCAAGCTGCCTGGAAGAACTTTGGCATCGTTTTCCTAACCTTTTAAACAGTAAAAGCAAACCTCTCCTTTGATAAAAAAAAAAGGGCCGGAGGACTTTGGCACGGAGCCATGAAGGATGCAGGCGACTCGGCTGCGAGCTGACAGAATAGTCCACAAAACCCTGAAAGTTCTCTCTCAGGGTCCCAGAGCGGGCGAGGCACTTTGCTTGTACTTAACATACATCAACTGTCACCCAGAGGCAGTCGGCGTTCAGCCGAACACAATGGAACATCCAGATGGTCTAAACAAAGCCGACAAATGTTCACTGCTATTAAAAGCTGTTTACATCAACTTCCAGGATGTCATGCAGTGAAGTTTATGTTGTGTCACCACCGAGGTGCTTAGCCCTGTCCGCAGCCAGGACCGGCCTTTTACACAGTCCTGTTGCTGGCGTCCCTGCACTCTAGCGGAGGGGAATGGGACAGTAACGTAGGAGATGGAATAATGGTAACTAGACCTTCCGCTGCAGACGTCCTGAGTGGCTTGGCCCCAATTCTGTTGTTGTTTTTTGGCTGCGCTGCGAGGTTTGCGAGATTTCAGTTCCCCGACCAGGGATTGAGCCGGGACTGTGGCAGTGAAAGCCCCGAGTCCTAACCATTAGGCCACCAGGGAACTCCCCCTAATTCTGTTTTATTGCCCGTGGATTGCAGCCTCGGCCCTGGACCCGATGAACGCACGGCGGACCCTCGGCTACAGTGGGTGGGCGTCAGGGGTAGACGGACGGAGCCCCCGCTATCTGCCTCTGCAGACAGGGGTCTCCTCAGCCACTCGCTGGGGATGTCTACGCTGTAAAGGGTTCTGTCCTCTTCCTCCGAGACGCTCTGCTATCAGGCCCTGTCTGCATGAGGGACAGACCTACATTCTTCTGTCTGCTTCCCTCGACCTCCTCATAGCACCTCCCTTACAAATTCCAGATGCGCTGCCGATGCTGTTCAGGATGTGTTGTACTGTGCTGTTCATAGCAATACCGTTGGGGAAGATGTCCAGCTAGTTCCTCGTTAAAGAAGAATCTGGAAAAACTGTCCCCGTACTCAGATTTTTAATCAGTACCAATTCCTCTCATTGTAACATACTTGAAAAATGAGTAAATACGAAAAGCATACTGTATATTAATTTGCCCTGAAATTCAAACTATTACAAGAACAGAAAGACCCTCAACAGAATAATTTGAATAATTATTTTCTATATAAATAGATAATTTAAACCAATTTGTATCATATTGGCTTAAATTTTATGCATTTAAAAAATAGACATTTGGACTTCCCTGGTGGTCCAGCGGTTAAGACTCCACGCTCCCAATGCAGGGGGCCCGGGTTCGATCCCTGGTCAGGGAACTAGATCCTGAACGCCGCAACTAAGGATCCCGCAAGCTGCAACGAAGATCCTGCGTGCCGCAACTAAGACCCAGCACAGCCAAATAAATAAACATTAAAAAAAAAAAGGCATTATTTGTTGTATTATTTCTAAGTTACCATGTTTCAAGTTTTCTGATGTATTTTTCAAGATGGGTGAGCTCATAAATGATTAAAGTAAAATGTTTAAGAAAATATGATTTGTTGGCCCATTTTCTCCAGAAACAACATTTAAGTTAAGGTCAAGATGGGTATGGAACAATGTCATGTGACGTGATAGAGAACTGAATTTTACTGATGGTATGTAACGTCCTCAAAGCAAGATTGATGTGAGGCTGTTAGGGAGACAGTAAAGACAGCTCCCCTCTATTGCTTGGGAACATTCTCATCTTCACAATTGTCCTGGAGAATCAGATCATTTCAATAGATTTGATAAGGAATAGGTTTTGATCTCCTATATTTTTATAGGTTATAGACCTTCTTTACATTATCACATGAAATTGAAAGCTTTAAGCTCCCAGGTTTAAGATGAAAGAAAAAGGTATTGTCCATAAAAATTTAATCTAGAACAGTATATTTCCTGTATGTCATGCTACTAAAGCAGAAACACGGAGACCCTCCCTACAGGCTTTTAAGAGTTTGAAATTTTTCGCTGATGATAATTTTGTCAAATGATATTTCAGGAAGGCAGCGTGGGAGCAGCGGACACGATATGCACCTTTATAATTTGGATTAGGGAGATCATCTTATTGGCTCTTGGTGTGTGTGGTATTTTCATAGATGTCTCAGAGTGATTGGATTTTTTAAAAAAAATATGGATGGCACAAAAAAGAAAAAAAAAGAAAATGTAACAAAGCCAGAGCACGGGCTTGTGCCCACTTTGGGTGACCCACGCTGAGCTGCCTGTCCTTCCAACCGTGGGCTGCTCCGTTTCCTGTTTTCCACACCCAGGAGCCTGCTTCAGTGGGGCAGGCTTTTCCACACACCCCAGGAGATCGCTTCCTTAAAGTGGCTCGTTATTTATCATTGAAGTAAGCCATCGGAATTTCGTTAATTTCTGTTTGACTTAGCTCATGCAAAATGCATAATGTTAACTTATAACTATTACCCAGAGTAATAAAAGTGACCTTTGCAAAACAAACCTGATCAGGGAGTTTAGGAAACAGCGAAGATGGAGGTCAAGTTGATTCCCTTCCAAGCCTTTGGATCTATAACCTGACATGAACAACAGTCAAAGCCTGTCTAGTTATTGGAAGAAGTTCTTTTATTTGTCTTGACTAACGTGGTCAAAATTTAGAAATCTCTTTAGCTCCAGCCAAATATCGAGTGAGCTGAAGTTCACCCTGTGTGGTCCTCATTCTATCTGCCTCCGTCTACCTATCTGTATCCAGGTTCTCCACCATTTTTGCCTGTCTCTTAGCAACACTTGGAGAGATTATGACAACCTAGTTTACACTCAAGTATAAATGACAGTTTGCTGAGTAGTCGACCTTTTCTAGGGCTATTTGTACTTTAAAATAAGATAAAATTCTAAGCTAAGAAAATAAAAATTTGAAATTTTAGGCTTCAGTTAACTTGGTAGGAGGGGTATTTTGGGTGCATGACGAAACTTCTCAGCACCCCTGTAATCAATATCAACTAAAAATTTGTTTCTTTAAACCCAGATCTGTGCTGTACTCTCTTGTATTTATTAGATGGTGTGGTATGCTTTTTAAAAAAAATTTGAATTCACATACAGTCCAAGTTTACTCTTATGTAGTGAGAAGTTACACACTTGAGATGTCTATGTTTCCCCCCACCCAAAATCATCTGATGACCTTATTTCTTAATTTTATCTCAACAGAAAGGAAGCCTTATTTTCATTTCCTTATTTCTCCTAAAATATACCATCCTTTCAAACATTTTTGAATTTCATGAAATCATTTTTATGAACGTTACATTCTTTTAAAAATTTTATTGACTTTTTAAAAAGTTCCTATTTTTAAACAAAAACTTAAATGCTGTCCCAGTTTCCAGTTTTCCCCTGTTCACCTACCCCTATAAGTTGGCCATAGGTGTCCTGGGCATCAAATGTCACTCAAGTATTTGGGAGATGAAAGTATAAAATGTGTAAAGTAAATGGTGATAGGCTTTTATCGAAAAGCTGATAAAATGAACCTTCCGATTGAAGATTGTTGCTTTGATTCTATAACATTTGCAATATTTATTTGTAGCTTCTGCCTTAATTATTACACTAAGAGGAATATTTTTGCTTTGTAGTAATTGATGGGAAAATGTTTCAACACATTGCACTCTGATTTATAAAAAAGCACAAGATTAAAGTTGGAAAGATTGGATTAATCTGACACTAGGTTTCCTGATAACATATCTGATATAAGGTGTGATACCAGTAAACATGCAGTAAAAAGTCAAGGGATTTTATCCCAGTATAATTTCAAAAGAAATACCAAAGACTTAGTGGCTTTGCAAAGAATTAAAAGTACAGCAATTATTTATCTGATTAAGTCTGAAATATATCCAGGTCTAGATATAAGATTCTACGGGATTGAAAAGCTTGTAGCTGGAATATTATTGCACTTGGTTGTTGATTTTACTGGGCTTTGGGAATGTAGTTAATAACGAAGGTCTTGTGATCTGTAAGGAGTCTTCTTGTTCTAACATAGTATGATTTGGCTACTTTCTCAAATTACTTCCCCCTCATCTTTAGATGCACACAGTCTTTTCCCAAATGTCCTTATTGTACCATGGTTTCCTATTATCAACGGCTTGGAACTGTTTATATTTAGAGTACTGGCCGATATTGCTTACCTACGTTCCCTTGTTTTTTTTCCTTAAAGAAAATGTTCATGAACTGTCTTATTGCTGTGTTATATGGCTAATTGATTAAAAGGCAGCAAAATTTCAGCATCTCAGCAAGTACTCCACAATCAGCCATATTTATAAACATAGCTTCATAGAAATAGGCCATGATATTCCGTTGGCCATACAATGACTAAACACTTACATCCTTGGAGAATTGCGCTCACGTTCGATGATGCATCAGCACACGTTTTATCTATCACCAAAAGAGCATCCCGTTTAAAGCTTTTCCCCATGGTAATCAAGGTTAAAATCAGAGAAAAATTATATTCCCTCCAGAGACTACATCAAGATGAGTTGAATAGTTTTAGTGGACTAGCCTACTGGGTCAAGTTCTTTCCATGATATCATCTTGACTAAATTTGACTTTCCCATTTCACTGCCAAGATGTTTGTTGACTTTTTTCTTGAAAAAAATCTTGACTTCTAATACCTTTTGCCTGAAGGCAGGAGTATACTGTTTCTTTTATTATTATATGTTATCTTTCTTCAATTGCTTGTTATAAAGATTGCTATAAGATTTGTTCAGTGCAAGATTGGTTCAGTGCACACAGTTTCAACAGAGTTTTAGTAACTTAGTAATGTGTTTGAAGCTGTAAAATAATTTTAGTATTCACAGGTCAATTCTTAAGAATGGCCAGGCCTCCTAATCTTGTTTCTAATACAAGGCACTCCTGTCCTTTGGACAGCTGCAAGTATAATGAATTCATTCAGTCCACAGATATTTATTTAGATCTCCTCTATGTCATTCGCTGTTGACACGGTGGAGTAGGTCACCGTCCAGAGAGCCTAGTGTTTAGTAGGGGAGACAACCAACATTCAGCTTACAGTGTGAAAAGCAAGATATAGGGGCTGGCTTTTAATACCTTGGGGTGTTGGGGAGAAAGCGAACCTGGGCTGAGTCGGAATAGGAGTTAGTCATCTGAACGTGCTCATGATGGAATAAAAGTTCCCGGTGGAGGGAACGGACTGTAGAAAGCGTGCAGGTTAGAGGGCAACTTCAGGAACTAACCACAACGCATGTGGGCGAGGAGGGTTCAGGGTCCACCCAGGGGCTTTGACGTGAAGGCTCTTTAGGCAAAATGGGAGGCCCTGGATGATTTTAGGTGATCAAGTGACATGATAAGAAAGGACAGTTTGATGGTTAAGGGCTGTACTAGGTGGGTTCAAATCCCATCCCTGTCACTTAATTTTTTTAAGTTTTAATTTTAATTTCAGACTATACTACAAAGCTACAGTAATCAAGACAATATGGTATTGGCACAAAAACAGAAACATAGATCAATGGAACAAGATAGAAATCGCAGAGGTAAACCCACACACCTATGGTCAACTAATCTATTGCAAAGGAGGCAAGGATATGCAATGGAGAAAAGACAGTTTCTTCAATAAGTCGTGCTGGGAAAACTGGACAGCTACATGTAAAAGAATGAAATCAGAACACTCCCTAACACCATACACAAAAATAAACTCAAAATGTATTAGAGACCTAAATGTAAGACCAGGCACTATAAAACTCTTAGAGGAAAACATAGGAAGAAGACTCTTTGACATAAATCACAGCAAGATCTTTTTTGATCCACCTCCCAGAGGAATGGAAATAAAAACAAAAATAAACAAATGGGACCTAATGAAATTTAAAAGCTTTTGCACAGCAAAGGAAACCATAAAGAAGATGAAAAGACAACACTCAGAATGGGAGAAAATATTTGCAAATGAATCAACGGACAAAGGATTAATCTCCAAAATATATAAACAGCTCATGCAGCTCAATATTAAAAAAACAAATAACCCAATCCAAAAATGGGCAGAAGACCGAAATAGACATTTCTCCAAAGAAGACATACAGAAGGCCAAGAAGCACATGAAAAGCTGCTCAACGTCACTAATTATTAGAGAAATGCAAATCAAAACTACAATGAGGTATCACCTCACCAGTTAGAATGGGCATCATCAGAAAATCTACAAACAACAAATGCTGGAGAGGGTGTAGAGAAAAGGGAACCCTCTTGCACTGTTGGTGGGAATGTAAATGGATACAGCCACTATGGAGAACAGTATGGAAGTTCCCTAAAAAACTAAAAATAGAATTACCATATGACCTTGCAATCCCACTACTGGGTATGTACCCAGAGAAAACCACAATTCAAAAAGACACATGCACCCCAATGTTCATTGCAGCATTATTTACAATAGCCAGGTCATGGAGGCAACCTAAATGCCCATCGACAGATGAATGGATAAAGAAGATGTTGTACATATATACAATGGAATATTACTCAGCCATAAAAGGAACAAAATTGGATCATTTGTTGAGACGTGGATGGATCTAGAGACTGTCATACAGAGTGAAGTTAGTCAGAAGGAGAAAAACAAATATCGTATATTAATGCATATATGTGGAACCTAGAACAATGGTACAGATGAACCAGTTTGCAGGGCAGAAATTGAGACACAGATGTAGAGAACAAATGTATGGACACCAAGGGGGGAAAACCGTGAGGGAGGTGGTGGTGGTGGGATGAATTGGGAGATTGGGATTGACATGTATTGACTGATGTGTATAAAATTGATGACTAATAAGAACCTGCTGTATAAAAAAAAATGTAATCAAATGTATTCTATTGGAAAGAAGCAAAAATAGACCATATTTACTGTCTAAATTATGTAATAATTTAATGATATTTAGCATCTATTGCAAATGTGTTCATTATTGCAGATTGTATTTGCTTTATTGTATTGCTTTTTTGAAGTATAGTTGATTTACAATGTTTCAAGTGTACAGCAAAGTGATTCACTTATCCATATCTATCTATTCTTTTTCAGATTCTTTTCCATTATAGGTTATTACAAGATATTGACTATAGTTCCCTGTGCTGTACTGTAGGTCCTTGTTGTTTATCTGTTTTATATATAGTAGTGTGTATCTGTTAGTCCCAAGTTCCTAATTTATCCCCCCACAACATCCTTGTCACTTTAAATGCCTCTCTCTGGGAACTCACCTGACTCAAGACGGTATTCTGAGGATCGAATGAGGTGATACATGTGAAATGCTTTAATAGTTCTTAGCACTTGTGCTCAGTACATGCTGTTGTTATCGTCCTAACTCTGGAGTGGCTGATGAGGCCCTGGGGCCAGGTAACTAACTACCCTTTTGTATTAATCCAGGGGATAAATGATGAACTAAGGCGTGGAGGTGGGGAGAAAGAGGTATAAATTATGGGGGATTTAGAAGGTAAAGCAACAGGATCTGGTGATCCACTGGACAGGGTGGGGGTAGGGGAAGGACCTACTGGAAGAGGGGGGAGGGGTCGGGGGTCCCCAGGATTCTAGCTGGGGTATTTGGGTGGATAGTGGTATTAATCAAGGGAGAGAGAGAATGGAATGGTGGGGGGCAGTGGGTTCTGTCACCTGTGAAGTGCTGGAGGTGAGCCAGTTAGCATCCAGACATCTGGGCAGGAGCTCAGGAAGAAGGTGCTTGCCGGAGATGTCCATCTGAGCTTATGGGTGTTGATGAAAGCCACGTGCCTCAGTCAGAATACTTTGGGCTGCAAGGAACTGCAGAAATCCAACTCAAACTGACTCAAAAATGAGATTTTTAGCTCAGAAGAATGAAAGAGCCCAGAGGTAGGCTGGCGGTCAGGCTTGTTTCATCTGGGGCTGTAGCCTTATTTCTCTGCCTGGGGCTACTGTGCCCTGGTGGCCAAGGGCTCCATTGGCTCCACCAGCCTCATTCACGGACACATTTGACAACGTCCCAAAGAGGAGATGTCGGGTCTGAAGTGTGTCTCTTGGAAGAACGAGGTACAGAAGCTTTCCCAGAGCTCTCGGTCCGCCCACCTGAACAGTCTGGGCACAGGTGGGGTCAGTGGTCTAGACAGGCGGGAGATGGGGATTTGAGTGGGAATCAGTATTCTGCCAGCAGAAGGCCCACGGTGGAGAACCAAGCAGGCTCACTCTCCCTGAGGAGCACATGAACTTCCCGAAGGAACTGAAGGAGAACAAAGCAGGTCTGGGACGAAATCCTGGGGAAAGCCAGACCTCAGGAAGGTGAAGAGAAAGAAGGGTCTTGGGTTGTTTTGAAACACATTTTTCTTTTTTTTTCTCATAAAGTTTAAAAAACTTTTTGGCCACGGTGCGTGGCCTGTAGGATCTTAGTTCCCCAACCAGGGATCGAACCCGTGCCCCCTGCAGTGGAAGCCCAGAGTCTTAACCACTGGGCCTCCAGGGAAGTCCTGTGGGTGGACTTTTTTTTTTAACATCTTTATTGGAGTATAATTGCCTGACAATGGTGTGTTAGTTTCTGCTTTATAACAAAGTGAGTCAGCTATACATATACATATGTCCCCATATCTCCTCCCTCTTGCGTCTCCCTCCCACCCTCCCTATCCCACCTCTCTAGGTGGTCACTAGCTGCTTTTTTTCACTGCAGACGTTTCTCACTCAGAAGACTTGAGAGAAACCACTGGCCAAAGAAGGATGGAGTATGGGTTTCACACTCTCTTGTGATTTGTTAAATTTTCAATCTCCACAAACCAAACTCAAGTCACTGGGTCCTAGGCTTCAAGAGAGATGCATTTTTTAAGGGGCCTGTGAACCCATAGCTCTGACAAACCCAAAACCCTGTGGCCTTGCACATATGGGGTGCTCAGGAAATGGCGGCCAAGCCCGGGGCTGAGGGGGAGGTCGGGCCCCCATCACGGAGTGTCTGGACCTCATGCTGGAGGTGACTGATGGAGACCCAGAAGGGCTTCAGGGCAGGGAGCGTGTGCTCAGGACCGGAAGCCGGGGGAGGTCATTAGGAGTCAGAGTTTATCATGGATTTATGTGGCCTAGACGGGAGAACGAGAGCACAGTTGGGAAGCTACTTGTGAGAGTCTAGGAGAGAGATTGGAGGGCTACCGTGTTGGATGTAAAGACAAAGTTGGGATTGAGGGGTGGGTAGGGGGCAAAGGTACAGATTCAAGGCGTATTTAGGAGGTAAGGTGATTCTAGGTTGGTTGTCAGGTTTCTGATCCGAGTGACCGGGTGACCGGTGGTGAGATAGCTGTAGGACATGAGGACCGTGGGATCCGGCTTGTCCAGGAGGGTCGGGTGTGTCCCCTACGAGGCACCCAGACGGCAGCCGAGGGGAGGTGTCCTGTAGGTGGCTGGACGGACAGATCCAGGGCTCCGGGGAGAGCGCCTAGCCAAGCACTCCGCGTGGTACGTTCTATACAGTGCATCGGGGCGGGGTGACAAGCCTGCCCGCTGACGCTGGTTCCTTCCCCAGTTCTTGACTTGGGCTAGAATTTGCCTCTTGACAGTGTCTGGAACGTGTTCTGCTACAGGTTTGGGGGGTCAAAACCTTTGGGGAGTCAGCAGAGGAAGAGGAGGGATTGCGGTGCTGCTTGGTGAAGTGGTGACAGACAATCTGACAGTTCTTTAAAAACGTGAACCCGAGGAAAGCCCCACAGGGCAGGTGGTGGGGTTCTGGGCGCCTCACCACTGCGTCCCGCCCCCCGCCCAGCACGGCTTCTTTCCCTTCTCGGCAAAGCTCTGAGGGCTCGTCGGCTCCCCGGGTCCTCTGTGGCCCAGAGACGGATGCATTATTCCGGGGAAGAGCGATGAGATGAGAAAAACAACAAAAGAGACAAATGATTAAAGACGTACTCTTCCGCTTACCTTTTCAGACTCATTTTCACAAGGTGGCATTTCTTGAAATGCCGTATTTTAGAAAAATATGAGTGTTTCCTATTTATGGCGCCCTGGCCTGTGAGATGAAAACTTCTTGCAGTTCCAATCTCTCTCAACAGATTTGGGGGTAAATAGGCTTCACTCACCCCTGACAACGGCATGAGGAACAGTGCCTCCGTAGGATGGAACTCCATTGATTTTTCATAAAAGTTTAATAAGATGCTACAGGTCAAAAGCTTTGCAAAGTTTGCTATAAATTTTAGTGAGGAACGGAACAAGATGTAATTGAATGAGAAAATGGAAATGAAACTTGTTCCAGTGCAGTGGCGTGGCTGACCCTCAAGAGCAAAGCTCAGGCCTGATCGCTGATGACTTAGTACACCTGTTACCCATCAGTCACTTACTCTGAATGTCACATACATTGATCAGGTACATGCTAGGGGTACCGATTACATAGGACGATCAGTATGCTTTGCATCCGACTTAATTTCCAGGTTTTGCTTTCTGGTTATATGTTGTCTAATACCATAATAAAGGCTAGTGTCAATTCTCTTCCTTTAAAACCAGCTGCACTATTTCCAGTACCTGTAATTTATGTTGTATTGATTTACTTTAAATTTTCTAAACGGATGCAAATTTATTTCATTTTGACATAAGATACTCTCTCTTCCTAAATAGGGCTCTGCTTTTCACATTCATAATGTATCTTACTTAAAGATTTTTAGAGTCTGTTTTCTTGCAGTTGCATTAGAAATGATAGCAATCCGTGCATTCCTTCTTTCTTATTATTAAAAAGTGATCATCTCTTTAAAGACCTTTGGATAATGTCTGTCATCGATTTAAATTTTCCTCCCCAACACAGCACATTCTACCTAATCAATCTGTTGATGATCGATTTAACATCACGAAATATCACACGCGCACACGAATGATATTTCTTACAACTGTGTTTCTGTGGAGATACGGGAAAGATCGACTTGTTAGGCTCCCTTCGCTGTACTACTTTCTCAGTGGACACATAAACTTTCTCTCTCCCTTGTTGGTGAAATTTAGGACAGAGTTAAATGGATGCTTTTAGAATTTCTCTGCTAGGCAAAGAGCAGCTAGTTCGCGTTCTGGTTTAAGAGACCCGAGCCTGATTGAGACTGGGAGGTTAAGATGATGCAGGCAAAAACGTTTTCAAAAAGCAGCCTTATAATTTAGGATTCCAGTAAATTACTAGGAAGTTGTGCAACTGCTATTTAACAGACGTGGACTAATTATAGCCCCAGAGTGGTGAGTCTTATCCTGCGGATATACAATATAATTCCTTTTAGAGAAGCAGAGACATGTTGTTAATACCAGGCCATATTAGCTTATATCCCCCCAATTCCAAAGGGGTTTCTTTAAAAGGGTACATATGACAAAGAACCAGCAGGTAGCAATCTGAGCTTTGCATGTTCAACTATTCTTTGGTGGCTCTTTTGTAAATGGAGGCACATAACTCAAAATTCTGAGTCACAATCCTCTACTCTGCAACGATTGCTTCTCTATAACAACCGCTTTTGTTTATTAATGACAATAATAATTACCATAGCCCAAAATGATTGAACCTTTCCTCTTTGCTAAGTGGTTTATATGCCCTAGCTCATTTAGCCCTGCCAATAACCCTGAGAGAGCATTATTCCATTATCTTATAACAGATGGAAAATGGTAGCTCAGAGAGGTTAAGGAACTTGCCCAAGGTTACACAGTAAATAAGTGGGGCAGCCTGGATTCAAAGCCAGCTTAGCCTGTGCAGTATTGCTCATCTCAGTTGGGGATGGCTAACTGGGCCATTCCTAGTTCTGGGGCTCCGTGTGACTGAATTTTCCTGTGCCTTGAAGGTCTCGAGGGTATTGGATGCTCCTGGAGGAAAGAGGCTGTTGGCCCTTGAGCTCCAAAAGGAATGTGTTTTGTAGTTTGACTACAGATTGTCCTGAGAGCTGGGGTTTCACACCCATGAATCTCTGGGGCTGCTCCAGGTCTTGGAACCTAGAGATGCTCCTGGGATCCCTCACGTCTCCCTAGTGGGAAGCACATTTATCCAGATCTTGGGTCTATGCCTTGTAACATCTAGGAAATGCCTAGGGGTGCCAATATCTGAACCTGTTGGTTGATTTGAGACATCCTGGTAAGACTCAAATCCCTATGGGTCTTCAAAGAACTCAACTTCTTCTCTGTAGCTCTTCTTGTCAAGAGCTTCGCCTATTCTAGGCATTGGGCCTCCGGGTACCTGAGATTCCTTCACACCAACCTGGGCAGGCTTTCCGGCCTTTACATACGGGAAAGAGAGCCTTTCCCCGAGGAGGGCGCCCCTTCCACCAGGTCAGCTGCTCACAGGCACTGAGGGTCACCGACTCCCTCCTTTCCGAGTGTCTTGCCTGTGTTCACACCAGGTGACTCGGATACAAACACAAAATGATGGCTTTACTATCAATAATCAGTATGTAAATCTAGTGGTTTTTCTAGCTGATTTAGAAGCATTTTCTGAATATTTTATGATAATTTTCGACTTAGGTGGAAGAACTTTTAAATCTTTTAATCACTCATTCGCTCATTCGTCATCTGCTATGTGCAGTGAAGTTTCAGGCTCAGGGATGTGGCTGTGAATCAGGCAGACGAGGGCTCCACCCTCACGGGCTTACACTCTGATGGTGGTAGAGTGACAAGATACGCAAATACAGAAATGCAATATCAGGGTAGGAAGAGGATTGTGCAGAGAACTCTAGCAGGCGAAAGGATATCAGGGGCTAGGTGGCTCATTTAGACCCAACGTCCACGGGAGGCGTCTCTGAGGAGATGGTGTGAAGACAGCATCCACCACATGAAGATCTGGAGGATGGAATTTTAGAGAGGAAAGAGCAGAGCCCGTTCAAGGAAGAGAGACAGGGCAGCTGGTGAGAGAGAGCTGGGTTCAACCCACACTCTGCTTTTTGTGCAGAAACGTAGCCTCGCTGCTCTTTGTACAGCCCCCAAACAGTTAGTTTAGGCAGTTAGAGGTCACGTTCACCGACCCTTTCTCCAAAGATGCCGTGAGTACATCCACCAGGGTCAAGCCCGATTAGGCGCTGTCGGTGCACAGTGATGAGACAGGTGGAGTCCTGTCCCCAGGAACCTCAGTCTCGGGAGGATGCTTGAGGATACAGATGTGTCGGATGTGTGCCACGCTGTGTGATAAACCTCTGTGATGACATGGAGAAAAGCATCTGTCCTGGGAAAGGGAGTCTTCCTGGGGGAAGGGAAGCCTGATGTGAGACTTGGGTACAAGCAGTGTTTGGCGGGGGAAGGGATGGAAGGAGGATTCCACGTGCAGGGACTTACCTAAGTGAGGGTCAGGGGTCACAGGAGAACAAGCTTGTTTGGGGACGGCAGTGCGGTGTGAACACAGCAAACAGTGAGGGGGGCAGTGTTCCCAAGATGTGCAAACTGTGCACGATAGAGCAACGCACGAATGCATTTTTAAAACTTGAGGTATCAATATTCTCTGATAGCCTATAAGAGAAAAGAATCTAAAAAAGAGTGAATATATGTATATGTATAACTGAATCACCTTGCTGTACAGCTGAAAGTAACACGACATCTTAAATCACCAATGAAATTAAAACTTTAAAAAAAATTTAAAAATTGAGGTATAGTTGACATATAACATCCTATTCGTTTCAGGCGGACATAATGATTCCCTATTTGTATATATCGTGAAACGACCGCTACAGAAAGTCTGATTAATATCTGTCATATTATGCGCCTATACCCAAATGCACACATGCATATTTAAACTTCAGAAACAAGAGAATACTATTATGAAAGGTGAAATTCATAAGAAGGAAAGAACTGTAAAGTATCTATAGCTTGCAGAGCGAAACCTTTACCCCGGGGAAGTTCTTGTGTCCAAATGACAGTCTTGTGAGTTCAAATTCTCCTTGTTATGGAACCTCAGATTCAGAAATGAGAGCCTTTGGTTTCTCGCTTGATTCTGGCCTTTACTTTTGCAGCACGCCCCAGGTAGAACATGTGTCACTTGTTTTCCGTAAATGATACAAGCACTTTTATAAACAAGTTATCTTGGTAACAAAGGATGTAACACCAGCAGGAAGGAAGGTCAGAAGAGCCTAGAGTTACTGGGGAAACGTATAATGCCTGGCCACGTTTTTTTCCTGGGGAGAAGTGTTTGGCCTCAGGAGGGTGTCACGTGGGCCTGATGGGGAGATTGCGGAAGTGCTGTGTGTATCTGCCCAACACACACGATCGCTGGAAAGTGAAGAAGGAAAGGAGTCTGTTCATTGTCCGTGAAGCAGAAATGTTACATCCTGATCCTGACGGGAAGCTCCGCTTTGTGTTTTTCTTGCTGAACGGTGGAGTGCGTTTGAATACTCTAGAGGAAGAAGGGGATGCACTCGGTGTGGCTCATGGAATTAGATTTAGTGAAACCAATTCACTGGGCTGTCTTGCTGGATTGGTAAACCATGAGATATATGTATTTGTTTATTTTTAATTTATTTTTTTATTGAACTAACATGTGTTTATAGTGTTATATGTTTCATGTGTAAAACATTATAGGTCCACTTCTGTTTACCCTACAACATGCTCACCACCCAAACTTTAGCTTCCATCCATCACCATACAGTCGGTCCCCTCTACCCGTTGCACCCTCCCACCCCCGCCCGTTCCCCCATTCCCCTCTAGTAACCGCTACTCTGTACTCTGTATCTACGTGATAAACCATGGTATTTAGTCTTCTATTAATATAAAGCATATTTTAATTGAGTAGCTGGCAGATCCTTTTCCAAGGTGTCATCTCATAAGGACACGTTTTACAAATGTGAAAGATGGATACTGTGCAGCGAATGTGCCTTTCTCTTATCTTGAAAATTCAGTTGATTCCCAAGAGCTCTCTGGCTGGTTTGCGGGAAAAATTAGAAGAATTAGAAAACGTTTTATTTGGATGAGTGTAAGCAACTTTTGTTTACTTGAAGCAATTAAAGACGAGACTCCTGGGAATTCCCTGGCGGTCCAGGGGTTAGGACTCCCTGCTTTCACTGCCGAGGGTGCAGGTTCGATGCCTGGTCAGGAAACTAAGATCCCACAAACGGTGTGGCATGGCCAAAAAAAAAAAAGGACAAGAATCCTCAGGAAACCACATAATAATATCTGTTTCTTAATAAGAATCCTGAGATAGCCATAACTTTCTAATTTTCTTCGAAGAATCTAGACAAAAATTACCCAATACTTTGTAGTGTTTACACGTGTGTATGTTCCAAACTATTCTTCAGGGTAGAAAACTGCAGATTGCATATATCTCTCTCCCCCATATAACTATATCATCATATATTTAACTGTCCATAAAAATGACACTGTGGCAATCCAGCTTAAAACCTTAGAAAGAAGTGATTACTGCATAATGGTGAAAAGGGCACAAACGTTTTACTTTGCACCCTGATTAAGGGACTCGCAACAGAACTTCCTTCCTCTTTGCAAATAACTCACATAGTCAGGTTATCCATGAGGCAGGACGAAGGCAAATATACAGAAAGGCATTAGGAATATCTTCGGTCTTTACAAGAGATCGTATCACACTGTCTGTTTCCCGCCTTTATTAGCACCCTGCGTTAGACAGCTGCTCTGAGAGAGGTGCCTATTTCTCTGGCCCTCCCCTTCCCACCACTCCCAACCCCACCCACAGCAAGTCTGTCGGTCCTCGAAGGGCGCTCTTTCTGAACTTGAACTTACTGGGCGTATCTTAGAAAGGGCGAGAGATAATACAAAGCACCACTGGGTAAAAATAGTCAGCCTTGGGGGGAATCACCAAAGTCTGCGGGAAGTCAGGAAGGCTTCCTGGAGGAGACGGGACTTGAGCTTGGCTTTTAAAGGGGGAGTGGGACTCAGGCCAAGTGCAGAAGTTGGGGAGGATGGTCATTCTGGGCAGAGAAAAGCTTCCACTCCTATTTGAGCCGCCTAGAATGTAATAATGAATGAATGCCTCCAAAAATGGTCCAGGATGGGATTGACATGTACACACTGCTATATTTAAAATAAATAACCAGCAAAGAAAAAGAAATAAGACAAAAAGTTTGTCATGCTGGAAACAACAATGGTCTAGGAATCGCAGGCACCCTTGGCATTTCGTGTGCCTCGTTTGTAAAACCAGGGTCTGGACTCCAGTCTCTGAGGCCCCTCGTAGCTCTGTGGCTAATTGTGGTTTGTAAGCTTCTAGGCTCCCTTTCTCTGGTTGCCTTCAAGAGCAAAGCACAAAAACATCCGGGAGCTTCTTTCTTCAGCCCAAGCCCATCACAAATCTCCCATTTCTGAGTCGAGGATCTTTGCCACTCTTCCCTTTTCTGGTGTGAATCTTCCTGTCTCTGCTCCGGACGTTTTCTTTCTCTATCTGCTGATTGAGACTAAACTGATCACTGAGGTCCTGGCAGGAAGCGTAGGTGCTGAATCATCATTTCTCCCTCATCCGTCCTCACGCAGCTGGTTCCCCTGCAGCCTCCAGCCCAGATGAAGAGAGAGGAGGGGAGAGACTTCAATTCCCATGTCAGGCATTTGGAATGCGAACAGGCTTTCCTGCCCCGAGAGGGGTTCAGAGACATCTGGGGTGAAAGACTCCTGCCCCCCTGGGAAAAGGGCGAGACACCCACACCCAGAGATCGGGATGCTATGGGATGCTTCTGAATCTCACAACACGCCAAGTGCAGAGAGTATAAAAGTCTACTTGAGAAATTTCAGAAATAGACTCCCGCCTCTGCGCAGGGCTGGGTGACCCCTCTCTAAATGACACCGATTCTGAAGTTTCTCAAGAATTGAATTTGAAAAGTCGATCCAAGGGCCTGTGGCTATCAGAATATCAGCGTCTTCTTAAGCAAGCCTGCTTTGGGGTCAGCTTCTGGCCCTAATGTCTCATTCTCCCTCTTTGTGTGTGTGTGTGTGTGTGTGTGTGGTGTGTATATGTGAGCGTGCACGTGTGTGCTTGTATGTATGTGCACATGCTAAGTGCCTGTTTGCTCTTGAGACCATTCCCAAGGGACCGGAACTCGTGTCACACAGCTGAGATGTGCAGCGAGGCTCTGGATTAAAAGATTTCCCTGTTAGCCATGGAGTTATTACCGCAATGGGTGCAATTACACGATTCTCACTTCTTTGCCAATTCTCGTTGTGCTAAAAATAGCAACGGCTCCGGGCTGCCGGGTGGAAGATTTGAGATTCAGATTTAAATCCCTCTGACATGTTGGAAATCTCTAGGGAGAGCCTACACTCAGGTGTATCCTGAGTGCCCACACTCAGGTGACAACGATGAGGGGAGGAAGAAGAGATGCAGGCGTTTCCCACGTCGCGTTGTATAAAGCAGACTTGCCCATAAGTTGACCGAAGGGCACTTCCGCCCCGACATAGCCTAGGATCCTTCGGAAAGTTGGGTAGAAGATGCTTGAACTTCCATTAGTGAAACGACTGCTCTACAGACGTGCAGTTGTGACACTGAACTGAAGATCCCTGGAAAACTTAGAGAAGCGTACCCTCAGCAGTGATATTATTTTTCTGAGACTTGCATCTGGTATTTAGAAGTGAACTTAGGAGCAGGGTATAGAGTAAACAGTGAAAGAAAGACAACCAAGAAAACATCTTGATACTTATCAGGTGAACTTGCATCCTCCTATATCCTTGGAACACGTATTTTATTGTGGAAACTGAAAAAACAATCGTATTTATTGAGAATAAGTTTTAAAAATACAAAACTTATCTTGATCTTTCTAGCTGTTGCTATGGTTTTGAGTAATATATCATTAGCAGCCCGGCACTGCAATGATGTATTAAAGCCATACATCATAACAATGCCGTGGCTTTGATGATATATTAATGTAATTCGTGGTTAAGGCGCCATTGGCCCCATGATGTATGACTCGAAGCACCACCAACTGGTTAGGTCAACACACAGGGACCTGTGTGTTAGGGACAGGAGAATGGCAAACGATTCTGGACCGAAATACAATTGAACTTCTCAGAGATGTCTCGCCCACAAGTCAGCTCTGTGAGATTGGCTGGGCATCAAAGGCTAGCCCGGGAAGGGTGGGTCTGTGCAGCAGGTGACGGGCAGGGAGACGGCTGCTCTGACCCCGTTAGAACCTGTGCCCAGGGCCAAATTGTCACGAGGTTGGGGAGGAACACGCCTCTGCTTTGCCCAGCACCAGCCATTATCTCAAGTCACCCCTGCTGAGACGCCATTGGACGTTACGCACCTGATTCCAGAGATCAGGAACCCGAGCTTCCTAGCAGGGAAGTGAGGGGAAGTGCTCGGGAGTGACAGAGCTGGGACTGGAGCCCGTGTCTGTCTGTCTCTAGAGCCGGGGGGACGGGCTCCTTCTGATTTCGTGCCCCCAGCTTAGGGGACTGATGTGTTCCTCTCTTAAAAGGGAAAATGGAGAACGAGTGGTCTTCTCATCTTACTCCCCACTTTCCTCCCTCTCCGCCTCCTGGGTATACGATATCAAGAGGAGGCATTGGAAGGAGCAGGTCTGGGCAAGCTTAGGCAGTGTTACAGGCCTCTGGCAGCTGTCTTAGCTCCTCAGGGTCCTGACAAAGGCCTGACCTGTGGTTGAGGGAGGGGGCCCCTGGGGGGCGGCTCAGCTGGGGACCAGAAGCTCGACTTTGACCCTTATGTCTACCGATCATCCTCTTCCCCGGATTCCAGGCTTCCACTCCTGCTCCGGCGACAAATCCATCCTTCACACGGCAGCCAGAGACGTTATTTAAAACTGCAAATCCCACCATGTAGCCATTTCACTTCATTCCCTTCGAGGCTCTGCACTGCACTTAGAGTAGAATCCAACTCCTTACCCTGGTCCCCAAAGCCCCGACCCTTGGTGGGGCTGTGCTGGCCTTCCCCCCGCTCCTCGAACGGGCTCGCTGCTGCCTGAGGGCTTTCACACGGATTGCTGACTTTGACCAGCTTGGAATGGCTACGTCTAAGGTCTCAGCTTAGACGCCACCTTCTCAGAGAGGCTGTGGCAGATCACCTGGGCACTCTTTCCCGCCCTTCCCTGCCATGCCTGTCTTATGACTCCCTGATAATTGATTGTTTATTGATCTGTTTCTTGTCTTCCTCCTGGAAACCCTAGTGGCAAAAGCCTAGACCTGGTCTCTCGTGTTCTTGCCTGTGTCCCAGGGCTTAAGACAGAGCCGGGCGCACGGGGCGGCTCACTAACAATGACTAAAACTAAAGACGATGTGTCGATTGATTGACTGACTGACGGTGGAGACAACTACAGTGCACGAGAAGATTCAAAAACGAGCTGTCGCAGAGCTAAAGGAAAAAGAGTCCGTAACAAGGGACAGGGCTGGCCTGAGAGAGACAGCTGACATTTCCACGTGCAATAAGAGATGGCCCTTTCCGCAGGAACTGGAAGGCGGAGCTGGATTAGGATTGGGTCGAGTCTACATGACAGTGCAGGTGCGTACATGGTCGTGTGGGATCACACTGACATTCGTGCAACACTTGAAAAAGTGAGAAATTATAATCACAACCCCTTTCACACTTCCTCGTGTTGGCTGATGTTGGAGAACATGCGGGTGTTTCGTATTCATAATGATCACAGACATTTGTATTTGTACTTTTACATATTTTTCGTAAGCAAGTTCCCCGAAATTGTATTCGCTTCAGGTCCCCCAAACCTAGGTTCACCCCTGGTTGAAAGCATGTTTTGGAAAAACGAGAATGGGAAAAAGAGTGTGGTTGTAGAGTGGTGTCCTGATCAGCCTTGATCAGGGGTCCCCAAACCCTGGGCTGCGGACCGGTACTGGTCCGCGGCCTGTTAGGAACTGGGCCGCACGGCGGGAGGTGAGTGGTGGTGAGGCAGCAAAGCTTCACCTGCCCTCCCCATCGCTCCCCATTGCTCACATTACTGCCTGAACCATGCCCCCCACCCCCATCCTCTGTCCGTGGAAAAATTGTCTTCCAAGAAACTGGCCCCTGGTGCCAAAAAGGTTGGGGACTGCTGGTCTAGATGATGGAAAACTAATTAGCGTCCAGTAATCCTTTCACTTTACAATGGGGAGGAATTGTGTCTTACAATTTATTATAACTATCTCTTGTCAGACAAAGAGCTCAGAGCCTGGGGAAAAAAGGGAAGTTTCTGGAACTTTCTTCCTTTTTTACAACTCATCTGTTTCTTGCCTTATTTTCTTGGGGTCTTGGAAAGCAATGGACTATTTAATTTTGGATAAATTAACTCACATTAAGATGTTATTCATTTAGTGTGTTATTTGCAGTTAGAGGGCTTCTCAAGAGATGACAGAGAATGAGGGAATTTAGGACAACATGGTAGAAGGTATGAGAGGCACGAAGCGTTTAGATAGCCCTCAAATCAAGGACCTAAATGCCCTTTATTAAGTTAAATAAACCGATTTGTTGAGTGTCTTCCAAGTGCGAATTTTGGGGAGTTAAACGGCAACTCAAATCAGAAGCCGTGTCCTTTAAAATTACGTTTATAGGAGTTATACTTCAATTTCCAAATTTAGTACTAAATGGGCATGTTTTATGTGTCATTCACTACTGTTAGAAAATGTCGAGAGTTTGACTTTATTATAAAACAATGCAGGGGGCTTCCCTGGTGGCGCAGTGGTTGAGAGTCCGCCTGCCGATGCAGGGGACACGGGTTCGTGCCCCGGTCCGGGAAGATCCCACATACCGCGGAGCGGCTGGGCCCGTGAGCCATGGCCGCTGAGCCTGCGCGTCCGGAGCCTGTGCTCCACAACGGGAGAGGCCGCAAGAGTGAGAGGCCTGCGTACCGCAAAAAACAAACAAACAAACAAACAAACAAACAAAAAAACCAAAACAATGCAGGGTTACAATATTTTAGTATGCTTTAAAAAAACTTATCTGGCTTTAATTAATAATGAATATTAATTGTCTATAATTAACATACACAATTAGAATTCACATTGGCAAATTAAATAGATAAGTATTATTTGTGTTTATTGAAAGACCTATTTAGGACTTCAGAGATTGTAGTAGGGAAGACATTTCATGGTGCCTGAGGAGATAAAGCATTAACTCATGAAAAATAGCAAAAGAATTGTATCTCTTGGTTGGTTGCTAAGTGAACTGTATAGAAAATAGATACTAGGGTAGTTTTTTTTTAATTTAATTTTTATTTTATATTGGGGTATAGTTGGTTTACAGTGTTGTGTTAGTTTCAGGCGTACAGCATAGTGACTCAGTTATACATACACATATATCTATTCTTTTTCAGATTCTTTTCCCATATAGGTTATTACAGAGTATTGAGTTCTCTGTGCTATACAGTAGGTCCTTCTTGATTATTTTATATATAGTAGTGTGTATATGTTAATCCCAAACTCCAAATTTATCCCTCCCCTCCTGTAAACATAAGTTTGTTTTCAAAGTCTGTGAGTCTATTTCTGTTTCGTAAATAAGTTCATTTGTATCATCTTTTTAGATTCCACATATAAGCGATATCATATGGTGTTTGTCTTTCTCTGTCTGACTTACTTCACTTAGTATGATAATCTCTAGATCCATCCATGTTGCTGCAAATGGCATCATTTCATTCTCTTTTATGGCTGAGGAATAAAGGAGGAAGGGAACCTGCAGGGCAGAAGGGCCGGGAGGCTTTATGGAAGCGATGGGATTTGAACTCTGTCTTTCAAGGCGAAAGAGGAGTAACCAATCAATTCAAGAAGTTGTTAATCGCCTATTATTCTATATGCTTATATTTTATCTCACATCAGACTAGGTAAATACAAAATGATTTCTGCATTCAAGATACCTTCAACCTAATAGGGATATTACTAAAAAGAATGGAAGTTTCCAGGGGGCTGGAATAGTAAGAGCTGCAGTGCAAGGGGGCCGTCACTGAGCCTGTTTGCCTAGAAGGGGCGATTTCGTGAGTACTATAGGAGGATCCCAGGTAGCGGATGGCTAAGCAGCTTCCAGATTCTTTTTTTTCCTGTAGCCAATGAGGAATCATTTAAATACTATGAACATATAGTTCTTTTGTGCTCTCACCACCTCTGCCCATCATGCTAAGCACACGCATTCTTTGGAGGAGAATAACACGATTGAGTCCTGGGCTGCCTGGTCCCAAGCCCCATGTTTTCAGGTGAGTGTGATTGTACAGGTGCAAGTGGGACAGGGTGGACGGAGGACAGAACTGACGGCAGAGGGATCAGGGAGGCGGAGTCAAGACAGTACGTGTAGGTAGGAAATCGGGAAAAGCAGACCTCTGAACTAAGGAGCATTTTAATCACCCGAAACAGAATCAAGATGCATTGCTATGGGTAAAGAAGCTGTGGTACATATACAGAAATGGAATGTTCCTCAGCCATAAAAAAGAATGAAATGATGCCATTTGCAGCAACATGGTCAGACCTAGAGATGATCATACTAAGTGAAGTAAGTCAGAGAAAGACCAATACTGTATGATAGCACTTATATGTGGAATCTAAAAAATAATGCGAATGAATTTATTTACAAAACAGAAATAGACTCACAGACGTAGAAAACAAACTTATGGTTACCAAAGGGGCAAGGAAGGGAGGGATACATTTGGGATTAGCAGATTGAAAAAAAAGATGAATTGTCAACAGCTCTTCCTCGCAGGCCAGCGTTTCATCATTACCCCCGGGTCACAATGGTTTTTTCCAGCTATTATTAGTCATATAGGACCAGAACCCCTGGGGCTGTCACCAGGACCAGGAGAGGCCTTGCTTAAATGTCATGGAGTCATAAGAACAGCTGAGTAAAACATGCCAGTGGTATTTTTCTTCTAGGACCTTCCAATTCTCTCAATTTTGTACCTGCCTTTGAGTTTATTGAGACCAAAAAGTCTAACAGTGAAACACGAAGCCGGCAGCCTCCGGGGTCCCCAGGAGCCCTGCGTGTCTTGACAGCCAGACGCAGTCAGGGGCGCTGCTACAAGCTGTGGCTGCCACGGGGTCACAGCCGGTCGCTCACCCTGCGCGCAGAGTGGCAGGAGGAGGGGTCGGGACTACCAGATGCCTCTTCGCCAGTTCCTTTGATCCGAGCTTGCAGGGGGCCTCGTGGAGACTGACCCTCTCTGCTGCAGGCCTCGTCGGGTGGCTCTGAGTCTGCGGTAGGTGCGGCAGGGGACCACGGAGCCGGCCCCTGGCAGGGCCCCCAAATCTCCCAAGAGTTACAGCTGGCTGGAGGAGTGTGGGAGATAGCGCAGGTGCGGCGTGAGGGGGCAGCAAGGTGGCCCTGATCTTGATGAGTCAGCACGGTGAGCAGTGTGTCCTGAGCTCCTGGCCATTAAGGAGAGCTGTGCCCGGAAGGACGGAACTGGGAACGTTTTCCAGGGGTCTGTGAAGTTTCCCTCGTGGTCATGTTTCTGGGATAGCTGTGTTTACACCTGCGTGTGAAATTTACCTTGAATGATAGGTAGTGAACGTGTTGCTTCTGATGCAGTGGGAGAATTTCCATGTCACGTACAGCAGGTTCCTGGACCGGAAGAGGCTGGTCAGTGGGCGTTGAGCCAGAATTCGTATGCCTGGCCCCAAATTCGTCGTGTGTCTAAAAGAAGATATTGAACAGCTATTAGAACTAGGAAAACAAATGGAACCTTGAGAGGATATGTTATTTCCTTTTTTTTTTTTTTTAGGTAAATTGTAAAAGTGAATTTTATGTTTATTTTTTTAATTGGAGTATAATTGCTTTACAATGTTGTGTTAGTTTCTGCTGTACAATGAAGTGAATCAGCTGTCTGTATACGATATGTCATTTTCATGTTTCAATTTCTAAAACTCAAGGTTGAGAAAGTTTTTTATGAATTCGTTATCCATCTAGATAGAAATCAAGAACGAGAGAAGTATGAGAAAAAAAATAATAAATGGGACTGACCAATTAGAAGACTTCTTCCATCCTTAGAACGCTCACGCCATTATTGTGATTTATAAATGTAAAAAAAACCCCAAGCATGAGAGAAACAGATTTCAGGAGGGTTTCGCGTGGCTCAGCTGGTGAGGGCTGAACTTGATCGTTTAGATTTTGCAAACACGGCTGCATAGTCAAGGGTTGGGGCTTAGGAATCTGTGGTTCAAACTCTTCTATCTCATAGTCTTAACCCCTGAAAAGACCCAAAATGTAAGAAAATATGGACACAAAATCCTACTTATGGCTTACACAGAGGCACTGCTGGAATCCTGAAAACTAGAGCCAACACCTCACGCAGCAGAATTTCCTCTGAGCTTCTCCTCCTGTCTAGGGCTGGGGTGGGGGGATAGGAAATCGTAGGCAGAGGGACAAAAAATATTTCTACATGCTGCTGCTTGGGGGTCCACCGTGCCGGGCGAGGGCTTGAAAAGGCAGAGTATGGCCCTGCCAGCTGCTGGAGGAAGTCCTAAGGTGCGTATGCTTGTTGGGGCTCTTGGTTGAAACTCACAGGAGCCCAACTCAAAGCAGCTCAAGAAAGAATGAGACTTTATCAACTCAGGCCAAGCCTAAGAGAACAGAAAAGCAATGGAAAAGGCTTCTGCCTGCCTTGTCCACGAGCTCTGGGTTCACAGGGAGCTGACTCTCATCACAGAAGTTCTGCTTTCCTCTGTTGTGTTTGATTTTCAGGCAAATTTCTACACAGGTGGTGTCCGCAACGGCCACTGCAGTTACAGTTAGTTCCAGTCGCTCTGAGCGCAGAGGGACAGAGGGCACCTCTGTCCAGGAGCTCCAGGACGAGGATGAGGGTGCTCTCACGGGCCGTGTGGGGTCAGTGTCCGTCCTTGAAGCGATCGTGACCGTTCTGTGGTGCTGTGGCCAGGCCAGAGTCAAGGCTTACCCTTGGAACTGTAGGTGAAAGTCCAGCTCCCCAACCAGAAACATTCGATGGAGGGTGGAAGGAGCCTGGTGTCCAGAAGGAAAATAGGTCTCGTTACAAAGAGAAGGGGAAAGGGATGCCGGACAGGTGAAGAGAACAGGTGTGTGCCAGTGTGCTCGCGGCCGAGGAGCCTGTCATCTCCGCACCTACAGCTGATGTCCTGACTGGCCCCTGAGCACACCCCTGCCCCCCCATCAGACAACAACCCCCGGGCATCTGCTCCCCCATCAGACTGGCCCCCTGGCACTACATCCCCCGGCATCAGGCTACACACTGCTGTTCTGTGACATTCTTTCCCTACTATTTCCTAAGGCTGTTTCTTGTTTTAAGTAGTTCTTTATATATATAAACGTAAACAGTCACAGTAAAAAAATTCAAATAGAAAGTTATTATAAAATTCTCTAACCACCAGCCCCCAGTCCCTAAGGTGACCAAAATGGTAGAGGTCTGGAAAACGTCTCCATATATGCAAGTATCTACCATCTATCTATCCTTTTATGTTTTTTATTAACAAATTGTTTCATATTATGTATATTGCTCTCCAACTTGCTTTTTCACTTAGTGATATTCGCAGCATCTTTTCCTGTTGGCGCACAAAGTTTCATTTAGTAGCTGCATAATATCCCGTTAAATGGAGGCACTGTAATTTACTTAACCATTTTCCTATTCATGGACGTTCATGTTCTATTCATGGTTGTATTTCACACAATTCCGTCATGATCATTGCTGTACACATAGTGTACTTTTCCAAGTATATCTGTAAGCTAATTCCCTAGAAGTGAACTTGTTCAAAGGCTATATGCGTTTTAACTTTGCGTAGATGTTAATAAGTTGACCTCCGAGAAGTCTGCATCAATTTCCATTCATACCCAGAGCACTTGAGAGTGTGTTTCCCGACACCCAGTCACCACTGGGGATCTAAATGTTTCATTTTAGTTAATCTGACCGGCAAAAAGGGTATATCCTTGTTTTTATTTGCAACTTAAAATTAGAAATGAAGTTGAGCATCTTTTAATATGTTTAGCCGTTCTCTATTTAACTTCTGTGAACTTAAATTCTGTTCTTCCTACCCTCATTAAGACGTTAACGGTTGCATTACTTCTGTTTTCCCCTTGAGAATTCATTTCTTCCTGGTTGTGGAATATGATATGTGTAGATTTATCACCCATTGAATCCCAGGATGTTAGAGCTGAAGAAACTCTTGAGCTGATGCCATGATCCATTTTCATTTCCAGATAAACAAACTGAGGTCTAGGGAAGCAAACAATTGTCTAAGATCTAAGACTGGGTCAGAATCACAACATGCGCTGTCTGAGATGTTACCTGGGTCTTTTATTCTGCTGTTGATGACAACGAGATGTCTATCTTGGACATTTAAACCACTCATTTTAATCTATGAGCATCCCAAAGAGTTTCTTTTGACTATTACCACAAACCAATGAGCCAGCTTCCCCATCCAGTGTTTCACGTAATGGTGTATTTTATCACAGTCCAGCGGTCCTGCAGGCTGGATGTCTGCGTGTTAAACTCCCCTGAGCGTAGCAGTAAAACGCCCTGCATGTCAGGGGCTGTAGCTCAGGGAGAGAGAGCTTCTAATGCTCGGTCAACACCAATGCAGGACAAATCAAGTGAGAAAAATCAATAGTCTCACTCCTGCCATTACTTACGGTTTTCACGGATTGTTTAATATAATGAAATCGCTACAGGAAAAAAAAAAGTCTAAAACTCCATATTATATTCTCATCTTCATAGAGCTACCCCGAATTCCTCATGAAATTATCCTCATTTAATTTCAGTCTTGAAATTGGAATTTTATCTTCCTTACATTCCTTAGGGGACCCTTAGATAATTACTAAAATCTGAGTTTATCATTAGGGGAATTTAAAAATGAGAATTGACCTGTCACAGACTTTAATCCAAGACACCCTAAGTACATAGATGCTAGACTTCACTGTTTCCACTATATCACCTTGTTTTTTTCCCCCTACTAAGGGAAGACTTTTTATCATTTAGATACATCTAGGTCTTCTTTTCTTAAACTAAGATCTTTTTAAAAAATTAAAGAACTCATAAGTATGTTATAAAGTTATTGATATAATTTTCCAATTGATAGAAAAAACATAAGATTTTGAGGAAAATAATTGAACAAAACAAAAATAATTGGCCATGTAATGCTTAAGTTGCATGTTACCAAGTAATCCACATTAGAAAGCAAAATAAAAGTGAGGTTCAAATATGGAAGAAAAAGTGTATATTTGGATTTTAAATACCGTAATTAATTGAAAATGCTTAATATGTGATCTCAGATTTTTTTCTTTTCCAGCCAAATGTGTACAGCTCAACTGCAGCTCAGCTGGGGACCTGTGCTGAGGGGCTGAGGGGTCTAAAGGCACTATTTCTGTTTTCTGAGTGAGTTGTTTTATTTTTTTCCCCTTTTCATTTCCAGGTTCTGGTCAGCTAGTTATTGGAACGCTGAACATTCTGTCCTGATACTTGAAAGTTCTTGACTTCTGTGTGGGCCAAGAGAGGCATAATGGGTACAGGGAAATTCTCCCAGCCCTGTTTTACTGACCTTCTCTCCAAGTACCTTCTTAAGAAATTGTGTTTAAATCAATGGAATTGTACCCTTGGTTTCAGCTAAATGCAATTGGGAACTAGTGTATTAATACTAATAAAAATGTTCTTGCTTTCAGAAGCTGACTTTCTGTGAAAGTCATGGCAAAAGTCAGATATTTTGTATACATATTCAAGGGAACGGATTTCTAATGAAAAAGCAGAAGCAGGGTTGGATGAGGCAAGGGGACAGCAGCCCTCTCCTAGGATTCTTTCTGGACAGAGCAGCAGAGACGAAAGAGCTGGCCTGGGAACGGCAGTAATGAAGGATGCTTCCACCTAAGGAAGTACTTAAGAAAAGATTGTAGAAATGTTCCTCTTAGCTGTCCGCCCCCCCAACAAAACCCAACACCCAGTGGCCAGGCTTATGGGAATACTGACAATTGAAACCTAACACTGACTGAAGACAATGGAGATACCCACAAATATCAGAAGCTCTGAACCTCAGATAATGAACAGTGGTAGATTCAGAGGGGAATTATTTACTGTCAGGTAAGTCAAGATAGAAGAGCTGTTTAGGTAGGAGGTCGGGGGAGCCTAAAAGGGGCTAATGGATGTGTGCTCCTCTCACTTCGACAAGCCTTTTTTTCCATCATTAAAGATGGAAGTACAGCAGAAGACTATCACTATTTAACTGGAAGTGTACACAAAAGTTTGTTCTAAAAAGATTTTTTAAAATTAATTAATTGGCTGCATTGTGTCTCCATTGTTGTGCTCTGGCTTTCTCTAGTTGCAGCGAGCGGGGGCTACTCTTCTTTGTGGTGCACAGACTTCTCATTGTGGTGGCTTCTCTTGTTGTGCAGCATGGGCTGTAGGTGCATGGACTTCAGTAGTTGTGGCACGTGGGCTCAGTAGTTGGGGTGCACGGGCTTAGTTGCTCTGCGGCATGTGGGATCTTCCCGGACCAGGGCTTGAACCCGTGTCCCCTGCATTGGCCAGCGGATTCTTAACCACTGCACCATCAGGGAAGCCCTAAAAATATTTTTTGATCAATAATTACCCATTTAAAAAGTGCACCATTGACAGAGATTGGTTCAAGATGGCAGAGTAGAAGGACGTGCGCTCCCTCCCTCTTGAGAAAGCACCAGAATCACAACTAACAGCTGAACAGTCATTGACAGGAAGACACTGGAACTCACCAAAAAAGTTACCCCACATCCAAAGACAATGGAGAAGCCACAAGGAGGGGCGCAATCACAATAAAATCAAATCCCATAACCACTGGGTGGGTGACTCACAGACTGGAGAACACTTATACCACAGAAGTCCACCCACTGGAGTGAAGGTTCTGAGCCCCACGTCAGGCTTCCCAACCTGGGGGTCCGGCAACAGGAGGAGGAATTCCCATAGAATCAGACTTTGAAGGCTAGCAGGATTTGATTGCAGGACTTTGGCAGGATTGGGGGAAACAGAGACTACACTCTTGGAGGGCACACACAAAGTAGTGTGCACATCAAGACCCGGGGGGAGGAGCAGTGACCCCATAGGAGACTGAGCCAGACCTACCTGCTAGTGTTGGAGGGTCTCCTGCAGAGGCAGGGGGTGGTTGTGGCTCATCAGGGGGAAAAAGACACCGGCAGCAGAAGTTCTGGGAAGTACTTCTTGGTGTGAGCCCTCCTGGAGTCCGCCATTAGCCCCACTAAAGGGCCTGTAGTTGCTGGGTTGCCTCAGGCCAAACAACCAGCAGGGAGGGAACCCAGCCCCACCCATCAGAAGACAAGTAGGTTAAAGTTTTACTGAGCTCCGCCCACCAGAGCAACACCCAGCTCTACCCACCACCAGTCCCTCCCATCAGGAAACTTGCACAGGCCTCTTAGATAGCCTCATCCACCAGAGGGCAGATAGCAGAAGCAAGAAGAACTATAATCCTGTAGCCTGTGGAACGAAAACCACATTCACAGAAAGACAGACAAAATGAAAAGGCAGAGGACTACATACCAGATGAAGGAACAAGATAAAACCCCAGAAAAACAGCTAAATGAAGTGGAGATAGGAAACCTTCCAGAAAAAGAATTCAGAATAATGATAGTGAAGATGACCCAGGACCTCAGAAAAAGAATGGAGGCAAAGATCAAGAAGTTGCAAGAAATGTTTAACAAAGATCTAGAAGAATTAAAGAATAAACACTTAGAAAAATTAAAGGACAAACAGAGATGAACAATACAATAACTGAAATGAAAAATGCACCAGAAAGAATCAATAACAGAATAACTGAGGCAGAAGAATGGATAAGTGACCTGGAAGACAGAATGGTGGAATTCACTGCTGCGGAAAAGAATAAAGAAAAAAGAATGAAAAGAAATGAAGACAGCCTAAGAGACCTCTTGGAAAACATTAAATGCATCAACATTTGCATTATAGGGGTCCCAGAAGGAGAAGAGAGAGAGAAAGACTCGAGAAAATATTTGAAGAGATTATATTCGAAAATTTCCCTAACATGGGAAAGGAAATAGCCACCCAAGTCCAGGAAGCACAGAGAGTGTGAGGCAGGATAAACCCAAGGAGAAACACACCGAGACACATAGTAATCAAAGAGACAAGAATTAAAGACAAAGAAAAATTATTAAAAGCAACAAGGGAAAAATGACAAATAGCATACAAGGGAACTCCCATAAGGTTAATAGCTGATTTCTCAGCAGAAACACTACAAGCCAGAAGGGAGTGGTGCTATATATTTAAAGTAATGAAAGGGAAGAACCTGCAACCAAGATTACTTTACCTGGCAAGGATCTCATTCAGATTCAATGGAGAAATCAAAAGGTTTACCGACAAGCAAAAGCTAAGAGAACTCAGCACGACCAAGCCAGCTCTACAACAGATGCTAAAGGAACTTCTCTCGGTGGGAAACACAAGAGAAGAAAAGGACCTACCAAAACAAACCCAAAACAATTAAGAAAATGGTAATAGGAACATACATATCGATAATTACCTTAAACATGAATGGATTAGATGCTCCAACCAAAAGACAGAGGTTTACTGAATGGATACAAAAAGAAGACCCATATATATGCTGTCTACAAGAGACCTACTTCAGACTTAGGGACACATACAGAATGAAAGTGAGGGGATGGAAAAAGATATTCCATGCAAATGGAAATCAAAAGAAAGCTAGAGTAGCAATACTCATATCAGATAAAATCACTTTAAAATAAAGTATGTTACAAGAGACAAGGAAGGACACTACATAATAATCAAGGGATCAATCCAAGAAGAAGACATAACAATTATAAATATATATGCACCCAACACAGGAGCATCTCAATACATAAGGCAAATGCTAACAGCTATAAGAGAGGAAATTGACAGTAACACAAAAATAGTGGGGAACTTTAACACCTCACTTACACCAAAAGACAGATCATCCAGACAGAAAATTAATAAGGAAACACAAGCTTTAAATGACACAATAGACCAGATAGATTTAATTGATATTTATAGGACATTCCATCCAAAAACAGCAGATTATACTTTCTTCTCAAGTGCACACGGAACAGTCTCCAGGAGAGATCATATCTTTGGTCACAAATCAAGGCTTGGTAAATTGAAGAAAGTTGAAATCATACAAGCATCTTTTCTGACCACTACGCTATGAGATTAGAAATAAATTCCAGGGAAAAAACGTAAAAAACACAAACATATCGAGGCTAAACAGTACCCTACTAAATAACCAAGAGATCACTGAAGAAATCTAAGAGGAAATCAAAAAATACCTAGAGACAAATGACAATGAAACCAGGATGATCCAAAACCTATGGGATGCAGCAAAGCAGTTCTAAGAGGGAAGTTTATAGCAATACAATCCTACCTCAAGAAACAAGAAAAATCTCAAATAAACAATCTAACCTTACACCTAAAGGAACTAGAGAAAGAAGAATAAACAAAACCCAAAGTCAGTAGAAGGAAAGAAATCATAAAGATCAGAGCAGAAATAAATGAAATAGAGACAAAGAAAACAACAGCAAAGATCAATAAAAAAAAAGCTGGCTCTTTAAGAAGATAAACAAAATTGATAAACCTTTAGCCAGATTCATCAAGAAAAAGAGGGAGAGAGCTCAAATCAATAAAATTAGAAATGAAAAAGGAGAAGTTACAACGGACACCGCAGAAATACAAAGCATCATAAGAGATTACTACAAACAACTCTATTCCAATAAAATGGACAACCTGGAAGAAATGGACAAATTCTTAGAATGGTATAACCTTCCAAGGCTGAACTAGGAAGAAACAGAAAATATGAACAGACCAATCACAAGTAATGAAATTGAAACTGTGATTAAAAATCTTCCAACAAACAAAAGTCTAGGACCAGATGGCTTCACAGGTAAATTCCTTTTTTAAAAATTAATTAATTAATTATTTATTTTTGGCTCAGATCCCAGACCAGGGATTGAACCTGTGTCCCCTGCATTGGCAGGCAGATTCTTAACCACTGCACCACCAGGGAAGTCCTTTCACAGGTGAATTCTATCAAACATTTAGAGAAGAGCTGACACCCCTTCTTCTCAAACTCTTCCCAAAAATTGCAGAGGAAGGAACACTCCCAAACTCATTCTACGAGGCCACCATCACCCTGATACCAAAACCAGACAAAGATACTACAAAAAAAGAAAATTACAGACCAATATCACCAATGAATATAGATGCAAAAATCCTCAACAAAATACGAGTAAACAGAATCCAACAACACATTAAAAGGATCACACACCATGATCAAGTGGGATTTATCCTAGGGATGCAAGCATTCTTCAATATATGCAAATCAATCAATGTGATACACCATATTAACAAACTGAAGAATAAAAACCATATGATCGGGCTTCCCTGGTGGCACAGTGGTTGAGAGTCTGCCTGCCGATGCAGGGGACACGGGTTCGTGCCCCGGTCTGGGAAGATCCCACATGCCGTGGGGCGGCTGGGCCCATGAGCCATGGCTGCTGAGCCTGCGTGTCCAGAGCCTGTGCTCCATAACAGAAGAGGCCACAACAGTGAGAGGCCCATGTACCGCAAAAATAAATCAATAAAAATAAATAAATAAACCCATATGATCATCTCAGTTGATGCAGAAAAAGCTTTTGCCAAATTTCAACACCAATTTATGATAAAAACTCTCCAGAAAGTGGGCATAGAGGGAACCTACCTCAACATAATAAAAGCCATATATGACAAACCCACAGCAAACATCATTCTCAATGGTGAAAAACTGAAAGCATTTCCTGTAAGATCAGGAACAAGACAAGGATGTCCATTCTCACCACTATTATTCAATATAGTTTTGGAAGTCCTAGCCATGGCAATCAGAGAAGAAAAAGAAATAAAAGGAATACAAATTGGAAAAGAAGTAAAACTGTCACTATTTGCTGATGACAAGATACTATACATAGATAATCCTAAAGATGCCACTGGAAAACTACTAGAGCTCATCAATGATTTTGGTAATTTACATGATACAAAATTAACACACAGAAATCTCTTGCATTCTTATACACTAACGACAAAAAATCTGAAAGAGATATTAAGGAAAAACTCCAATTCACCATAGCAACAAAAAGAAGAAAATATCTAGGAATAAACTTACCTAAGGAAGTAAAAGACCTGTACTCAGAAAACTATAAGACACTGATGAAAGAAATCAAAGATGACACAAACAGATGGAGAGATATACCATGTTCTTGGATTGGAAGGATCAATATTGTGAAAATGACTATTCTACCCAAAGCAATCTACAGATGCAATGCAATCCCTATCAAATTACCAATGGCATTTTTTACAGAACTAGAACAAAAAATCTTTAAATTTGTATGAAGACACAAAAGACCTCAAATAGCCAAAGCAATCTTGAGAGAAATAAAAAGGAGCTGGTGGAATCAGTCTCCCTGACTTCAGACTATACTGCAGAGCTACAGTAATCACAACAATATGGTACTGGCACAAAAACAGAAATATAGATCAATGGAACAGGATACAAAGCCCAGAGATAAACCCACACACCTATAGTCAACTAATCTATGACAAATGAGGCAAGGATATACAATGGAGAAAAGATAGTCTCTTCAATAAGTGGTGCTGGGAAAACTGGACAGCTACATGTAAAAGAATGAAATTAGAACACTCCCTAACACCATACACAAAAATAAACTCAAAATGGCTTAAAGACCTAAATGTAAGACCAGGCACTATAAAACTCTCAGAGGAAAACATAGGAAGAACACTCTTTCACGTAAATCAGAGCAAGATCTTTTTTGCCGCATCTCCTAGAGTAATGGAAACAAAACCAAAAATAAACAAATGGTACCTAATGAAACTTAAAAGCTTTTGCACAGCAAAGGAAACTATAAACAAGATGAAAAGACAACCCTCATAATGGGAGAAAATATTTGCAAACGAATCAACGGACAAAGGGTTAATCTCCAAAAACATATAAACAGCTCATGCATCTCAATATTTAAAAAAAAAAACGAACCCAGTTAATAAATGGGCAGAAGACCTAAAGAGACATTTCTCCAAAGAAGACATGCAGATGGCCAAGAGGCACATGAAAAGCTGCTCAACATCACTAATTATTAGAGAAATGCACATCAAAACTGCAGTGAGGTATCACCTCACACCAGTTAGAATGGGCATCATCAGAAAATCTACAAACAACAAAATGCTGGAGAGAGTGTGGAGAAAAGGGAACCCTCTTGCTCTCTCGGTGGGAATGTAAATTGATACAGCCACTATGGAGAACAGTATGGAGGTTCTTTAAAAAACTAAAAATAGAACTACCATATGACCCAGCAATCCCACTACTGGGCATATACCCAGAGAAAAACATAATTCAAAAAGACACATGCACCCCAATGCTCACTGCAGCACTGTTTACAGTAGCCAGGACATGGAAGCAACCTAAATGCCGATCGACAGATGAATGGATAAGGAAGATGTGGTACATACATATAATGGAATACTACTCAGCCATAAAAAGGAATGAAATTGGGTTATTTGTAGAGACATGGTTGGGCCTAGAGACTGTCATACAGAGTGAAGGAAGTCAGAAAGAGAAAAACAAATATCGTGTATTAACATGTATATGTGGAATCTAGAAAAATGGTACCGATGAACCGGTTTGCAGGGCAGAAATAGAGACACAGATGTGGAGAACAAACGTATGGACACCAAGGGGGGAAAGCTGGGGGTGGGGTGGGCGTGGTGGGATGAATTGGGAGGTTGGGATTGACATGTATACACTAATATGTATAAAATAGATAACTAAAAAGAACCTGTTGTATAAAAAAATAAATAAAATAAAATTCAAAAAAAAAAAAGTGCAGCATGGTAAAGTAAAAAAAATCAGTGTGCTGCTGTGTGTTGCAAAGTGGAGATGGTGAGATCAGCCAGGCTGGGACTGACCAGTGGATGGCTCTGTGCAGCCCCAATCAGCATGGTGCGCACTGGTGGGAACGGTCAGGGACGGATCAAACAGGACAGTCAACAGTGATTTTGCATATTGTGTTTCTGATTTCAAAACTTATGCTCTTGACCACATGACTCTGTCTGTGTGCATGCGTGTGTGTCTGTGTGCACGTGTGTGTGTGTGTGTGTGTGTGTGAAGCTACTTTCAACTTTCACAGGAAGTTGAAAGAAGGGGAGTTTGTACACACCTTTCATCATCAAGAGAGTTAAAGAGGTTACATGTGAGAAGAGCCTTGAAGATGGATAGGCATTTAAAAAATTCTAAATTCTAATTATTGGTATAAAACAGTATTTATTTCTTATAAAAATAATACATGCTCTCTGCAGAAAAAGTAGAGAATTCAATAATAAAAAGAAAGAAAGAAGGAAAAAAAAACCCACCCAGGGTTGTGCTACCAAGAGAGATGTCCTTTTAGCAACTCGGTGTATATCTTCTTTTTTTAATTGAGGCATAGTTGATTTACAAGGTAGCAACTTGGTGTATATCTTCTAAAACCTAATTTCCTTTTTCTAGGTAGACTGGTGGGTAGATGGATGGAGAAAGAGAGAAGAATAAGCATGTTTATTGGGGGGTACTAATGTATTGTTTTCACTTGTTGATTTTGTTTTTTTAGTCAATGTTATCTTAAGGAAGTAGGTCACAGATTTTGATGGGTGGAGAGGGCAGAGGTATCTTAGGCAGAGGAAAGCTTTAACAGGACCATGGCTCCAGAAAGGATTGTAGGGTGTGATTCAAGAGTAGATGTGCGATTTGAGGTGGTGTTTGGGCTGAGGGGAAGTTTAGAGCCAGATTGGTAACACATTAGACTATCAGACTAAAGAGTCGGGAGTTTATTTGGTAGAAAAGGTGAAACCGTTAAACTATTTTTGAATTTTCTAAAGCTTTGCTTTAGAAAGGTTAATTTAGGAATCAGAAACTGGATGGAGAGGAATACGACGAGATTAGAGAGTTAAGAGCTTGTTAGAGGACTGTACTCCAGGTGAGAGGAACCAGGGACAAAAATGAGGTGGGGACAGCAGGCAGAGAAACGAAGAGCTCCACAGAAGAGGAAGAATTAATAGAGTAACTGGGCATCTGACTCGTGTGTGTGGCGGGGAAGGGAAAAATCAAAGATGGATGAGGGCTACAAGTGATGGGCCATAAACAGTCCTGGGGAGGCTGAAGGAAGAGCTAACCCAGGAGTAAGATGATTAGATGTTGACTCTGGGGAATCAGTGAGACACCCAAGGTGGGGGGCGTCTGTTGGGCCATCAGAGATGTGAGTGTATGTTGAAACAGCACACGACTCTCAGTTACTCATAAGAAGCTTCTGGAAGCCAAAGGTGGGCACCCTATTAAAACCTTTAGTCTGCATCTTCCATTTGTGTTGAGCTCCCTAAGAGGCTGCCTCTTGCAGAGGGTCAGTGCCGTCCACACAGTCCGCTTGCCCCTAGTGAGCGTTGGTCATGCTTCCCTGAGCTCTGCATCCACACATGGTTCTGGACCATAAATGCTGGATCATCATTTCATTCTGAGATCCTTTTCTTGGTTGATTAATTTTGATCTTCTTGAAAATAGTGGAGTGGCTGTGTCCCAAGCGTGTATCTAACTGAGAAGGAAATGGCGTGTTTTCACCAAAAAGGGAGTTAGAAGAGTCACTCTGTCTGCTTTGAGAGCCGGGTGGTCCACATGTGGGGATGTTCAGGTCCACCTCTTCCTCCTCCTACTGTAACACACCTCAGCTGTTTATAGAGATGGTGTGAATCTTACCCAAGTCATTAAAAAGGTTTCATACTCTGAACCCGAGGCTCAGGGAACCATGTGAGATTTGAGAATGTATTGGTGCCAAGCCAGAAGATTATGTTAACTCTTTGAAGCCCTTTGAATCTGAATGAGCAGATGCCAGGCTGTAAAGTGGTTCCATGGGATCTTGGAGAGATGATTCTCAAGGCCTTGTTCTCAGGGATGGTGGCTGTGTGCAGTCCAGCTCAGGTTGGAGCCATGAGTCTAGAGACCAGACTTAGACCTTCTACCGCTTCCTAAGACCCAGGCTTAGATCCCAAAGCTTGCTTGATTCTGTCCATTTCTAATTTCCTCATCGCCACTACTCTCTGATTCAACTCCATCCTCTTGACTATCCCAACAGCTTCACTGGCCTCATCCCAGTCAGCCCCTCCTCCACGCTGCCACCGGCATGGTCTTTCTAAAACGCTCCGAATATGACACTTACCTACGTAAAAACCTTTCAACACCTGCCCTGTTTATAGAGGTGAAAGCAAATTCCTCAGCTTACCGGAGCAAACCCTTGCACGCCCTGTCCTTAGTTACCTTTGCAGTCCTCTGCCACTGCCCACACTTGGGACTTCCACACTTTAACATGTACCCATTTCTCTGTTGGTAACGCCTTCTTCTTGGCCAGTCCATCTTCGTTCTCCAAAGACCAGTGTGTACGTCACTTCTGTGAATTATTCTGCTTCCTCGTTCCCTCGCTCTCTGCATGTTGGCTCAAAAACTGCCTCTCTCATCTGTGTCCCATTAGCTCTCTGTTCTCTTTATCATAAAGCACACTGTGGTGTGGTAGATGGTTAACTATTTACACGTCTTTTTCTCTGGCTGGGATATGGTTCCCCAAGGGCAGGACTGTATTATATGTGTCTCTTCACCTTCTCAGGAAACATAAAATAAGTGTTGTTAAAAAAAAATGGGGGGAGGGGTGTATTCTAAACCATAGCCTGATCCAACCTCAATCTTTAGCTTGGGGTTTGTTATTTATAAGGAAAATTGAATGGAAAGCGTAAGAGTTCTAACTGTTTAGCAGCAAACACACATATTTATCGCTCTCATCTTTTTATAATAAAACTGAGATTTTGTAGAATATTTAGAAAAGGGAATGTAATCGAATTTCCTTTTTCTCAACTTGCTAAGTCCAAAGCTTCCCCCTACCATTCCTTTTAACTTTATTCTTCAAAATATTATAAAATGTATCGGTATGCTTGCATATCTTATAAAACACAGTGTAGCAAAAGTGATTTCGTCTTTTCTCAGGGATTGAGAATGTTAGTGACATATGTCAAGAGCCTTTGAAATGTTTCTATATCTTGCTCTGGTAATCTCTAAAATCTAAGGAATCGACAGTAAATATAGGGAAAAGGTTTTTGCGGAAAAATGCCCTGTTTGAGCTGAGATCTCGTGGCCATCCTGGAGGTGTGCCCCACGGCTCTCGCTTCGAGAGAAAGGCTGCCGAGAGGAGGGTGGGTGGTCAGCACACAGCCTCCAGCCGCTGGCCCTTCGGACGCAGCGTCACGTACACCCAGGGTTGCTTTCACCCCAGATGGCCACGACGTCCTCAGAGCTACACTGGGGTATAAGGCTCTTCTTCTTTTTTTTTTTTTTTTAAATTGAAGTATAGTTATTTTACAATGTTGTGTTAGTTTCTGCTGTACAGTAAAGTGATTCAGTTATACATATATACATTCTTTTTCATATTCTTTTCCATTATGGTTTATTACAGGATATTGAATGTAGTTCCCTGTGCTATACAGTAGGACCTTGTTATTTATCCATTCTCTAAAAGTTTGCATCTGCTAACTCCAAACTCCCAATCCATCCCTCTCCTGCCCCTCCCCCACCTCCTTGACAACCACAAGTCTGTTCTCTATGTCTGCAAGTCTGTTTCGTAGATAGGTTCATTTGTGTCACAGTTTAGATCCCACATTTAAGTGAGATCATATGATATTTGTCTTTCTCTTTCCGGCTTGCTTCACTCAGTATGACAATCTCTAGGTCCATCCATGTTGCTGCAAATGGCATTATTTCATTCTTTTTTATGGCTGAGTAATATTCCATTGTCTATATGTACCACATCTTCTTTACCCATTCATCTGTTGATGGACATTTAGGTTGCTTCCATGTCTTGGCTATTGTGAACAGTGCTACTATGAACATTGGGGTGCGTGTATCTTTTTGAATTATAGTTTTGTCTGGATATATGCCCAGGAATGGGATTGCTGGATCATATGGTAATTCTATTTTTAGTTTTTTAAGGAACCTGCATACTGTTCTCTATAGTGTCTGAACCAGTTTACATTCCCACCCACAGCGTAGGAGGGTTCACTTTTCCCTTTTTGGTTTGAGGATCTTCTTGTCCAACCCTTTCTTCCTCTGTCTTTTCACAAGTGTCAGAACTTTCTTTTACTCTGAAGGCTCCCTGCCCCTTCTCCCTTTATCCTTCACAGGAGTTTCCTTGGCAAATCTCCTGCACTTTTGTTTCCATCTCGGTCCCTGCTTCCCAGAGGGTCTGACCTCACTGAGCTGTAGAATGAGTAGGAGGGGTGCTTGGGGCAGAGGGGCAGAAGGGGCACATAATGTGAAATGAACTGGGAGGGGAGGCAGTGCTACACGTTCAAGGAAGGGTTTTGTGTGTTTGTTTACTTAATCCTCAAATCTTTATCTGTGCAACGATTTTTTAAAAATAAATTTATTTATTTATTATTGGCTGTGTTGGGTCTTCATCGCTGCATGTGGGCTTTCTCTAGTTGCTGCGAGTGGGGGCCCCTCTTTTTTGGGGTGTGTGGGCTTCTCATTGTGGTGGCTTCTCTTGCTGCAGAACATGGGCTCTAGGCACGTGGGCTTCAGTAGTTGTGGTGCACGGGCTCAGTAGTTGTGGCTCGTGGGCTCTTGGCGCACGGACTTCAGTAGTTGCGGCACGTGGGCTTCGTTGCTCCGCCGCATATGGGATCTTCCCGGACCAGGGATCGAACCCGTGTCCCCTGCATTGGCAGGTGGATTCTTAACCACTGCGCCACCAAGGACGTCCCTGTGCAAAGATTTTACTCAGAGAGGATGATCAAATCTGCATCTGAAAAGATTATTCTGGCACCATGGTAACAAGGGGGCCGGTTCAGGAGGCTACTCCAATAACCTAAATGAGAGTTAGGGGTGGTCTGAGCTAGGGTGGTGATGAGATGAAGACAGAGGTGTATTTGAGGGATATTTAAGAAATAAGGAGACAAAGAAGAGGGAGGCATAGAAGCTACTGCGTTTGGGCTCATGTAACTCAACGGACGGATGAGCCACACGTTGAACCTGGGACCCTTGCAGAACTGAGCGTAGAGGGAAGATCGAAGCCATCGGATTCGCATGGACTGGATGTGAGATGCTGAGGAAGACAGTCAAGTGAACATTTGAGATTAGGGCCGGGACAGGTGAGAAAAATGTGTGCATGGGTGTGAGTGGTGCTGTGGGCGGGGATGCAGAAACTGGCAACCCCGGGACCAGAGTCTCTTCAGTGAAGGACGGGAGTGGCTGGGCTGTCAGTGGGGGACGGCAGCCCCCCTGCAAGGGGCGTGGGGCCGAGCTGGAGGATGGGTCATTTATGGTTTGACAGAAGCACAGATGAGCTATGAAGTGGAGGGGCAGGGGGACGTCCATCCTTTCTGCCAACACGGGTGTGCCTGGAAGTGTGGGAACCACACACACACACACACAACCACATATGCGTGCACGCGCACACACACACACACACACACATCAATACATTTATTTTAAGGGAGCCAGCAAGCCTGAAGTTAGTAGGGCAGGCTGGCATCTCAGGCAGGAGTTGATGTTAGAGCCTTGAGGCAGAATTTCTTCTTTTTCTGAGAAACCTCAGTTTTTGCTCTTTTAGGGCCTTTCAACTGATGGGATGAAGCCCACCCACATTTACTGAACATTTTCTCTTTACCTAAAACCAATGCTTGTAGCATGAACCCCATCTACAAAATAACTTCCCAGCAACACCTAGATCAGTGTTTGACTCAGTGACTGGGCTGTGTGGCCAAGGCAGGCTGACACATAAAACTACCCTCACAGGGACTGGGGATGTGGGAGGAGTGGGTCATGGCACCTCGAGGTTGCAACGCAGACCCGTGGGGGGAGGGAAGTACCTGCTGTGTTTGAAGACTCGGGGAGGGGGCTGGGTATGGACTGGCTACTCCAGAAGGCCTGGTGGCAGGTGTGAGATCGGTGGAGCCGCCAGGATGAAAGGGGCTGTACCAGAGGCTCCCGCGGCTCTGCAGGGACAAGTGTGACCAGCTCCGCTCCATCTTCACCCCTGCGGGTGAGCCCGGAGCCAGCCTGGCTCCTCTGGGATCCGGTCCGCCTTTGGGGAGCCTCCTCTGGAGGTAGGGAAGCAGCACGTCGGAGATGGGGGGGCGGTCACGTGATGCCCTGTCCCCGCCTCCGCCACGCCCACCTTGCTGGTCGCGCCGTTAGGCTGCACTCTTGTAACTCCGCGTTACTTATTTCCTGGAGCAGATGGCTGTGTCTTCCAGTGGCTTTCTAAGTTGTTTATTAACTATTGCCAGCTATGCTCTGACTCGGAAAGGACGCGTCTTTCGGGGGTGTGAGAGCAGGAGCTTCCACCTGTGGGAAAACAGGAGTAAAATCTGCCCATATTTTTGGTGGAATGAATATGTTTGGACTTACCTGGTGGTCCAGTGGGTGAGACTCTGTGCTCCCAATGCAGGGGGCCCGGGTTCCATCCCTGGTCGGGGAGCTAGATCCCACAGGCCGCAACTAAGAGTCCGCACGCCGCAACTAAAGATCCCACATGCCGCAATGAAGATTCCGTGTGCCGCAACTAAGACCCGGCGCAGCCAAAACGCATAAATAAATAATAAATGGAAAGAAAAGAATATGTGTATACTTTGCAAGCACCAACTTGCTTGGAAAGAGTGGCCATTTGCCCTGTCACAAGTGTCACGGAGCCATGGAGAAGACATAGAAAAGCACTCCCCCGGAGCGATCTGTGCCTTCAGTTTTCCGCTCTGTAAAACGGGTGGAGAATAACTCCTGCCTGGATTTTTCCAGATGGTTATAAGAAGCGGATCTAGTCAACGGATAAAATTAATTCCCGAGGAGAGCTGTTGTTATTGCTGTAAGTGTGGCTACTTTTATTCTTATTCTCCTCATTTGCATAGACTGTAAATGCAATTTGGAATTTTAATGTGGCCTCAACACCAGGGAAAACGGTACATGTGGGACCCTGCTGGGTCTTTCCCAGTAAAAATTGCTTATCATTGATCTGCTCATGTCTGATTTCTTAATCAGCATGATGTTTAGTTAGACTCTCTCTCCTTGTGTGAGTCTCACCCTGCTGGGTTAAACCCCAGTGTGGCCAGGCTTTTTGACGGGAGGACCACACTGTGGTTTCTGAAGAAGCCTCCGGCCTCCTTGTCCTGAGGCTGCTTTGATGCTGCAGACAAATTGCCTCAGGGTATCCACAGCTTACCTGGCTTCTTTCCTCTGTTTATGAGGTGGGATTTGTCTCTCTTTCTCTTCCTGTGTGGGAGACAGATCTCAGTCTTGGAAATCAGAATTATTCACCCTCCTATACATACGTGCATCAGGCTGAAATTTCACAGGAATCCAAGTTATAACCAAGGCGCTAATGCGGTTTCATGGGGCACAGTTGTTCAGAGCTGCTGTTCAGAGCTCAGCGCTGATGGCAAACCCGGCGTGGCCGTGGCCGTGGCCGTGGCCGCACTCACTCACACGCAGGGTAGCCACAGAGCAGAACGAAGGCAGGAGAAGAAGCTGGTGGTTGACGTCACTCTGGTTTTAATTTATCCATTTGGAAGTTGTGACTCTTAGATTATTTTGAATTTTACCCTCAGCCTTAGCGAGCAGATTAAAGTGTTTATCCTTCTTTAGAATAAACTTTTTTTATTCTATTTTATTTATTTTATTATGACTATCTTGCAGATCATTGCTGTGTTAATTATATCCCATCGCCTTTACTGTGTATACTACTCACGATATCAAGTACACATAAACGGATTAAAAATGTGTGCATTCCATGTCCCAATAGAAAGAAGCTGCCTGGGTGTCAGTGATGCTCAGAGCACGTGCCCCGTCCTCCCCCGCATCCCATGGTCTCTTCAAGATGCGGAGCCGAGTCTCCCCGCACAGTCTCCGCGAACACTCTTCAGCCCTTCTGGTTCCTTGGCCTGCCCTCCATCCTCCCTGTCTCCCTCCCCTGGGCACTCGAGTCCCATCACGCCGAACAACTTGCAAGTACACAGGGACTTAGGAGCTACCAGGGCTGTACCAGGGGGTCTCCACCAGCAACGTCGCTCCCCGCTGTGTCCTCTTCCTTATCTGTGTTTCAGGTGACCACTCACGGGTCTCATCACCCCCTTGTCCTGCCCCATTCACTCTTCCTCTGGCCTCCACAGAGCCTGGCCATCGGGGCACCCAGGGCAGCTGTCACTGCTTATTCAGGTGGTTTCTCCCTCATCAGACTGAGCGAGCCCTCACACCAGGGACCGGCTTCCACCTCTGAACCCCAGCATCTAATACACTTCCTGGCCCTTAGAGGGCACTCAGTAAATATTTCTTGAATAAGCGCTTTGTACCTGTTTCCTAAACTGGTTCTACAAAAGGCCATCTCCTAGTCAGTTTACTCTTAGCCTAGTTTCTTAGCTTGTAGGTCTTTGCTCCTTGAACTGTGGTCCAAGGACCAGGGTCACCTGGGAACTTGTTAGAAATGCAGAGTGTCAGCCCCTCCCCAGAACCACTAATCAAAATCTGCATTTTCATAAGATCTCCAGGTGATTGTGTGACCCTTCACACTGCTTGCGATAGCTGAAAGTAAAGCGATCGCGTTTCTTTAAAAATAATTCTGTAATTCAGATTTTTAAACCCTTTTTTGAAATACAATTGGATTATTCTAAGCTAATTTGTAAAAAAAACTTTTTCCTAAAACCCTAGTATGCTAATTTCAGGAGTGATTTTTAATACAAAATAAAATTTCATTTACCTTTGATGTTATTGCAGATACAGGAAATTTCTTTTTTCATTTCTTTTTCTTTAACATCTTTACTGGAGTATAATTGCTTTACAATGGTGTGTTAGTTTCTGCTTCATAACAAAGTGAATCAGCTATGCATATACACATATCCCCGTATCTCCTCCCTCCTGCGTCTCCCTCCCATATTTTTAAATTTCTTTTAGAATTTTTATTTTATATTGGAGTATAGTTGATGTACAATGTGTTAGTTTCAGGTGTACAGCGAAGTGATTCAGTTACACATACACATCTATCTATTCTTTTTCAGATTAGTTTCCCATTTAGGAAATTTCTGCTTGTCAAAAGGACCCCACGGATGAGTGAAGTGTAGCTAACAAGCTATGCGTTTCTTCCTAGGAGGGGTTTTGGGCGGCCCTCTGGCTGGAAGAGGGGCCAATTTGTCTTGAAGTTGCATCTGTGTGACAACCCACCATGGCTTGGATTACATGTGACCAAGTTCACATTCGATTTTTCTAGAGAGGCATTTGTCCACATTTCATATAGGGCTGAGGAAATGTCAGTTGTCCATTACAGGGAATGGGTTAACTTCCTTGCCTCCTTTTCTGTGAACGTCCACAGCCAACCCATCAGCAGACCCTGCAGGCATCACCTTTGGAAGGTGCCCAGACCGCCCGCTGCGCCCTACATATCCCTCTGTCTCCCTTATCCTAGAACCCTCGTTATCGCAGCAGCCCCCAACTGTCCCCCCCCTTCTCTCCCACCACCCAGCCCCTGGTCTCCACCCAGTGCCGGATCGCGCCCCTCCGCCCACCGCCTCCGGGGGCTTCCCCTCCTGCCTCCCCCTGGCGGACCCTGCGTCCTCGCCCAGCCCTGCACCCTGCACCCTCTCGGGCTTTCTCCCCTCTGGCTTCCCAGCTCCCTTGTGCGCCACCCCTCCACACATGCCTGCGATGCTCCCGCCTCAGGGCAGGACACCCTTCCCGCCCTGGAAACCGGTCCAGACGGCTTGTTCCTTCTGTCCAAGGCGGCAGAGCCCTTCCCAGCCCGTGTCTCCTGCCCCCTGCTGCCCCTTTCCATCTCCTGATGCGGTTTGATTTCATCTTGGCAACTGTCACCATCGCCCGATATGTACAGGTTTATGACCCTGCGTACTTTTGTCTCTTCCCACTATAGTTCAAACTCCATCAGTAGAATGTGTGTCCTGTTGTCCCCTGTGTCACCCTAGTGCCCAGAAGAGCCTGGCACAGAGCAATTGCTTCATCGGTATCGGGTGACTGGAGGGCTGAATGCAGTATGAAGGGCAGGCTCTGAGGGCGTCCCTGGTAAGGATTATGGGGGCCACGGCTCAAGTCCACTGTCGTTAATAAGATGTCACCTACAACGGACTGAACCCCAGACTTGCTAGTGAGCTGCCGTACTGTCGGATTAGAGATTTCTTTCCTCATCTGTGTTGGCGTAATTCTCGGAACGCCACAGTTAGCAGCCACGGAGGAGACAGAGCAGGAAGTTCTTAAATAATCACTACTGTTTATTCTCTATTAGGGTTACATCCTCTTTATTTATTCCCCTTCCCTCCCAATTTCCCTTCCCTTAAAATAATTATTGATTGATTGATTGATTTTTTGCGGTACGCGGGCCTCTCACTGCTGTGGCCTCTCCCGTTGCGGAGCACAGGCTCCGGACGCGCAGGCTCAGCGGCCATGGCCCACGGGCCCAGCCGCTCCGTGGCATGGGATCTTCCCGGACCGGGGCATGAACCTGTGTCCCCTGCATCGGCAGGCGGACTCTCAACCACTGCGCCACCAGGGAAGCCCCAAAGTCATATATTTCTAGACTGTGAGTCCTGGCGGGCAGGAACGGTGTCTAACGCGTATATTAGGCATAAAGGAATATCTTCTGAATAAGGAAACATATATACATACATAAACCCTAAGACAAGCCCAGCGGCCATTTTATATTGGATGTAACTAGTCAGAGGTACAATGCTTGAGGCGTGGCCCTTCCGTGGCTCGAGGATTTGGGGCTCTGGAACTTGACGGTGAGGAATGTGTGGCCAAGGAAGACTTTATATCATCACTTCTAAGACCTACGTTTTCCCAACGAAACGTATTCCAAGTCAGGGTATGTCTTACAATGCCAGAAGCATGTTTCCTTTTCAGTGGTGTGTACAATCATGGCATTATCTCACAACTGACATGAAATGAATTGATCTTAGATTTGAAGAAATAAGGTCTTTCTCACTTGGATTTTCAGATCAAAGAGTGGCCAAACAAAACATTCATCTAAGTAAGAACTCTGTTGTCTATGATACTGCAAGGACTGATGAAGCTCAGAGCATCTGTATCTTAGGTGCTAAAGGTACGGATTGCTTTAACTTTCAAACAATATGAACATTCATGGTGAGTCAACTGACAATGAAAAGTCAAGCAGGTTTTCATGTTTGGACCATAATGGCTTTAAGAATTATTTTCTAAGTCATATCTCCTCTATCCTAGATAATCAAGAATCTATTGACATAGGGCTTCCCTGGTGGCGCAGTGGTTAAGAATCTGCCTGCCAATGCAGGGGATACGGGTTCAAGCCCTGGTCCGGGAAGATCTCACATGCTGTGGAGCAACTAGGCCCGTGAGCCACAACTACTGAGCCTGCGCGTCTGGAGCCTGTGCTCCGCAACAAGAGAGGCCGCGATAGTGAGAGGCCCGCGCACCGCGATGAAGAGTGGCCCCCGCTCGCCGCAACTAGAGAAAGCCCTCGCACAGAAACGAAGACCCAACACAGCCATAAATAAATAAATAAATAAATATTTTTTAAAAAGAAAAAACTTCAAGAAAAAATAAAAAGAATCTATTGACATAGAAATTATCGGTGAAAGTACAATTTTAGATTATTAGGTTCTCTTTGAAAGCAGTTATAAGAAAGGTGAAGAGGCAGATTTTCATACAAATCAGGATCTTTCAAGGTGAAAGATCTGTTCACACTGCTTTTCAAATTATCTGTGTTTTCAAATATATGTTAAATTCCCAGAAAAGCCATTAAATATTCGATTCAATCCAAGAAGCATTTATCAAGCACCTATTCTGGGTAGGTGTGGAGTTGCGAGCAGCTCAGGCTGGGAACAGGAATGGGTCCCTGGCAGAGGGTCTGACCACTCACAGCTTCCTGGTGGAAGACACAGGGTGCGTTCAGCAGACTTTAATTCCTTTTTAATTCTTTAGCCCCATGTGATGGCACAGTACCCAACTGGGACATGCGTCTTTTGGGCTGGGAGGTTGTATTTTGCAGGCAATTCGTCAGAAAGGAAGTAGGGAGGGAGGAAGGGAAGGACAGGTCGTCGCCTTTGGGCATCTGGACCTGGACCGGGACCACCGCTGTCTTGAGCTCCTGACCACAGATGGGTAAACAGCCTATTCACATTCCTCTGATCAAGAAAAGTACGGGACCGAAATTGCCCACACAAGATGTAGAGCAAGGTCCAGCGAGCTGGGGACAAGGTCTTAGCCTGTGTGGGGAGCACAGTTACCCGATTTAAAGGTAGTTGGTGACACAGCGGGAAGGTGTGGCAGGCAGGGAGATGAACCCCTTCCCCGCTACCCTTCCCCCCACTTCCCTCCATCTCTGGGAGCCTGACGCTTTCTCTGGGGTGTCCCCAGATACACAAGTGGCAGGTGTGCAGCCCCATGTTTGCAAAGCCACTGCCATCGACACTTCTAACCAGGGGCTGAAGGGAGCCGGGACCCCCTTGTAGGCACCGAGGGGGTGACAGGAGCGACTTTCCATTCCTGCCCTCCTGAGAGACAGAAGGGAGGTCCCAGGCTTTCATTCGGCTCGGAGGGCTCGGAAGCAAACATAGATGATTAGCGACAAGTGTTTCACCAATGGATTACAAAACAAGCAGGCTTCGGGTTTCCCTATTCCTCCTAATGATCACGAATTGTGTTCACAATATAAAAACACTCGTGGCCCCGAGGTCCCCCGCAGTCCCCTCCCGTCCCCAAATCTGCTAGGTGGCTCTGTTGCACATCAGATTGTATTTGGGAAAGTTTCCCGCAGAGCTTGAAAAACAGGAACTTGGCACCTCTGTGGGTCGTAAATCAGAGCTGGATGGAAACCCCCTGCTTTGGACGCTCAGTGCCATGGAAGCTCTTACTGCCCTGCATGAAAATAAACGCAGGAAGTTCTGAGGGTGCTTCAGCGGAGCTAAAATAATTACACATGGGTAAGATCATTTGATGTCATTCCTTATTTGGCCACAGTTTTTCACAGAATGAGGTCATACAGTGACAGTTTTAATATCAGGAGAACAATGACACTTCTCATTGTTACCTGGCTGATCCCAGATTACAGGCTTTGTCTTTTGCAGGGGGGCGGCCACATCCCGTCTGCCCCCCACCCCCCTTTCATCCCTCTACGTTCTGAACTCGTCCTTCTGTCCTTCTGGGCTCTCATGTCTGTGACTCTCCCTTGGCACCTGGTTCCTACTTCTTGTTCCTCAGTACTCACCCGAGTTTCAGCCCTTCACGCCTTTGTGGACAGCACCCACATCTAAATATTGCACCTTCCACCAGCTTCTCTTTGGCCAGTAACATTCTAGGCACCAATGTAGCTGGAGAAGGTGGCTGCATTTTAGGGTTGAAAACAACCCAGCTCCTCGTTTGAGTTCCTTTACATTAAAACAAAACAAAGCAAAAGTGAACAAAGAGAAAATGAGCTTTTTCTCAAAAGCTGAAACCGCGGAGGCAGTGCTGTTACTTTTGGGCTTTGTTATGCCACAGTGGTTTTTACAGATGTGAGATTATCACATGACCGGGGTGTGTGTTCTTGCCTTTTCTTGAGATGTATATAGATCTCAACTGAAGCTGGGCAAAGGGAGGGTTCGTCCCAAACAGTCAGGCAGCATGATGATGAAACAAGAAAAGCAGCTGCGGAGCGTAGCATCCACCTCTTCCTGTGTTGTTTTGCAGTTTCTGTACTGATCCGAGTGAAACACACGGCTCCGTGGGGAAATGGAGGTGGGTTAGCGTCCCGGCCTTGCCACCCAGCGGCTGGGCAACCTTAGGAAACCGCAGTGATTCAGCCGCGGTTTCCTCATCTGTGATGCGACAGGGATAAATAATGCCCACCTCCGAGGCTTGTGAGAATCAAAGGAGATGATCTGATTAAATGACGGCTCAGAATGGCGCAGGGCACAATTATGGTTCTCCGTCCTCGTCCTTTTCTCATCAGTGACACTGGGAGTGGGTGCGTGGGTGGGTGTAGGAGATGTGAGGCCTCCCCTGGGTACTTGCACACTTTCTTCTCCTTTAAGGGAGGTAGGAGGCTGGGTGAGCACCGGCTGGGCATCGCCCCGGGAACTTGGCCGCAATCCAGGCCACACAATAGTTGTAGGAACATTTGACACTGGAATAACACAAGGCCACACGGCAGGAACAGAGGGGAAGTAAAAACTGCTACGGCCACACCAGGGGCAGCGCGACACGTGTTTCCACGCTTATTTATAGAAGCCGCTCCACCTCAGTGGCAGAGAGCTTTTGACAGTCTTAATTTATTTCTGGGGAAAATCCTTGGGACAAGATCTTTTTCTTTTCTTTTTTTTACGTAGTGAGTACTTTAGTAAGTGGGTCGATGGCAAAGGTAGGTGAGCCGAAATGACAGGCACAAAATGTCTTTTCTTCGTAAACATTATTGCCTTGGATTCGTAGATAGGATGTTATGAAGAGTGAATGCAGATACGATGTTTCTTGAATGACTTTGTGATTAAATAAATAGGGAAACTACTAGTCGGACTGAAGTATGAGAAAATTAGGGGAGCTCTTAAAGTTACAACACGGTCAGGACCAACATTTGGGTGGTGATGATGGTGATACTTCCTGTCGAGAAGGTGTACAAATAAAGGTTTACAGCCCCCGATTCTTGTGTATGTAAGACTCAAAGAATTTGTATGTTGTGGATGTCGCCGAGGTCCCGGGCAATCGACACCTGTTTTAGACGCCAGTGGTTATAACCGATCACTCCCACGCTTGTTGGGACAAAGAATGTTTTTGTGTTTTGGGTGCCACTATTTAAAAAACTGTCTGTCACCGTTGCTTCTTTTGAGTCCTGAAGAAAAGGCTCAGTAATGAACACAGGTCCTGCAGGATGCCCGGTCTGTGCCTGCAGGGGGTTCAAAGCACGGGGTTTAGAATCAAACAGAATCATGTGAACCCTGCCCTACTACTTACTGACTATAAGACCCGGGCAAGTTACTTAACTTCGGTAAATGTCAGTCTCCTTGTCGTAAGATGGGGTTGGCTCGAGGATTCAATAGTATCATTTTTGTATATTACGGGAAATGCTAAGCTTTTGAAACAAAGAGACTCCAAAATACAGTGGCCTAAATAAGAGCAGTTAATTTCTCTCTCACCTGAGTCCACACCTTGGGTCCAGGCAGGGAAGGAGGTAAGAGCCAAAGTCCAAGGAAAGTGGCAAGTCTCTGACGCTGGAAAAGGGTGAGAAGTGGGATGATCGTTTCCGCCCACGTTCCACCACCATTGGCGCATCTTTGGCACATGATCACACCAGCTGCAAAGAAAGCTGGGAAATGTAGTCTTTCACTGGGGAGCCATGTGTCCAGGAAACCAGGAAGGATGGATTTTGGGGAGACAACTACCAAGTCTGTCACAGTATGTAGCTCACAATGCCTAGCACATAATAAATGCTTAAAGAGAGATGCTGTTATTTTCTTGAATCATTTCTAATATGTGTTCTTTGGATGCATTTCCTCAATGAGATCATTTCCTGGAATGTAGTAGACGCTCAGTATTTTTCAGGTGAGAAATACTGGATTAGTAAGCAAACTGTTTTTCTTTCAGTTAAGACGTTGCTGTGGATGGCGTGGGTTTCTCCAGTGCAACCTCTTTCCTTTTCTCTTTTTTTTTTTAATAAATTTATTTATTTTTGGCTGCGTTGGGTCTTCGTTGCTGCGCGCGGGCTTTCTCTAGTTGTAGCGAGTGGGGGCTACTCTTCGTTGCAGTGCACGGGCTTCTCATTGCGGTGGCTTCTCTTGTTGCAGAGCAGGGGCTCTAGGCACGCGGGCTTCAGTAGCTGTGGCACGTGGGCTCAGTAGTTGTGGTGCATGGGCTTCGTTGCTCCGCTGCATGTGGGATCTTCCCGGACCAGGGCTCTAACCCGTGTCCTCTGCATTGGCAGGTGGATTCTTAACCACTGCGCCACCAGGGAAGCCCCCAGTGCAACCTCTTTCATTTGCTCTCTGTTGTCAGCTGGCAGGGCGCGCTCTGAGGAAGGGCTGGGAAAGCAACCTTCCTGGGTCACCTCATCTGACCTCAGGGCATTGTGGCCCACAGAGGAGGTGTATGTGGGGAACCAGCACCTCCACCACCACAAGTTGCCTCTACTCTATGGCAGATGCTGGAGAAGCAGTTTTGAATGAATGAATAGAATTTTTCAAAAAGTCACCCTTGGAAGGATGCCTCCTGTCTCCCCTTGGCTTTGTCTCAGAGACGTGGTCCTGGGGACAGTCTCAGCCCAGTGTCCCAGGGAGGCTGGGCTGGGGTCCACAAGACCTCTTGGGGCACCCAGGGTCCGCCCCATTCTGGCCTCAGCTCAGGAGGGGAGCGTGAAGGGCCCAGCAATCACCAGTCTACTGGCTTCTTGACCGTTTAGTGTCAAACTCACATCAGGGATACTCAGCGATTAGTCTAATTACACCCCTTCTGCCTCTTCCCCTCTTTCCTAGCAACAATTAAATATGCGACGTTTCACAGACTAGTTCTAAGCTTTTCTACAAACAAAACCACCATCACAGCCTGATCTCAGTCACTGAATTATTAATTCCTCACTTAACATAAAACAAATGCCTATGTGAAACAGTTAAAGTACTGCAGGAATATTTATTTTGAGTGACTAAACCATACACTTCCTGTTCAGCCTTAAGGAAAATTGGTCTTTATTATTCCAGGGAAATGTCAAGATCACTGAGTGTCGTAGCATTTTGACCTGTGTTATGGAGAACAAACTCTCCACATGGTTCTCATAAAAATATACATCAGAGATGGCTTCAAACCGAACGTCAAACTTAGTTAAAGGTACAAACCTCTTCAAAGTTTCTGTGAATATCGAATATAACAATCAAATGCACATCAGCGAGAACCTTTTTTTTTTTTTTCTTCCCCCCCTCAGGGGCTGCTTCATGCTGATGGATTCAACAACTTTGTGAGAGTTAGAAATTCCAAGTTATGTGAGTGAGGTGTCTGCTCTTCAGAATCACCTCTGCTGGCTGTCGGGCTGGGCTTCAGAAAGACTCCCCCTCCACCAATTTTTTAACAAATGTATATAACCACTTATAAAAACATTAAAAAAAATTATGTTCTATGTCTTCCTTGACCTGTGTGATGATTACCTGGGTGTATACATATGTAAAAGTTTATCAAACTGTACACGTTTCTATATGTGAAGTTAGTTTCCAACTAAGTATGAATATATACATATTTTTTCATATGTCAGCAAGAATTTTTTTTTTAAAGTTCTTCCTAGTAAGAGGTTGACAAGGGAGATGTGTTTTGTGGGCCACTATTTAGTTGACTAAAAATCTTAACTCTGCAATCTACTAGACTCTAGGTATGGCATTTTGGATCTGATTCCTCGGTATCCTTTGTTGGGACCATAAGAAGAATCAGTGTCTGCCTGGCAAAGGCATGACACCTACTGCTGGTCTTGGCAGGGGGATCTCACATAACGTGTGGCCATAAATAAATAAATAGCTAAATAAATAAATAGAGAAGGCTAATGTCTAGAACAAAAAGATGTTAAATTTTAGGGTTAAACTCCAAAAAAATTTAAAGGCTTTTATCAATAATATCATTGATAACACTGATATCAAATATCAATAACTTAGTACCTGATGCCTGATTTTCCTTTCCTTTTGAAGCAAACCCCTCGTTTCGCGACAGCATATTGTCACGTTTAAGGCCGTGGGTCTTAGAGCCACACTTCCCACTGACTAGTGTATCACTTTGAACAAGAAGCTGTAAGAGCTGGATGATACCTCGTGGAGCTGATCTGAGGATTAAGTGAGTTAACGAAACACCTGGCCACGTGACTAGGGCACAGTGAGCTCTACAAAGACAGATATCGTAAGAGATTTCTGCCAACAATTGTAACAGTTAATGATACAAATTGCTTTGTTTCATGTATGGAGAGGTGATGCACAGATTGAGTTCAATGCTTCAAGTATCCAACTAAGGACAGTGGACCACCTGAGAAAGCATCTAGAGAAGGAAAAGTATCTCTTCGTGTGGAATTCTTTGGACTCCATTCCTAGTCGAGGATCTCAGTTACGTAGAAGCTTTAGAACCCAACAGAATGAGGACACCATAAAAACTTCTAAAAATGATCAGGCTGGGCATATCAACATTTATTGAAATACTGAAAAAAAAATTCCATTTTGTTGAGAAATTCCTGGCAAGAACCAACAGGACAATTTGATTTCACTGATACAGTAAGTAATGTCAACAAGGAACCAACTTCACACTCTAAACATTGCATGGGTTCAGATCCAAGGGAGCAGCAGAAGATCTGTAAGACAAATATTCAGACATGACAGACTTTCTGTTTATAAACATAGACTAACGATAATAAACCAGGCCAAGCCCCAAACCTTCATATTTGAGCCTGCTTTTACTAATAAATCCTGTAGTTGATGAAGCAGTTGCTAAGTCAATGTCTGGTTGTAAGCCACTTAACGATGAACACTAGAGAAAATCCGCTCGCGCGCTTCGCATGGGCCACGGACGCCAAGCGGCTGGCATTCTAAAACCTGGACTTTTGGCATCAATGTATTTGTTTTTTACAATTTTTTTTGCAATGTTAAGGACCCTCCGAATAACCATGCCCCAAATCTCGAAATTGCTTCCACCCATGTTCCGTACCCATTGATGGAACCATTTCATTAACTGTTGACACTCTTCCCCTCCAACCTGGTTTTTAACTGGGGAGAGCAAAGATGCCGCTGTTTTATTTACTGCTTTGGGTATGGACTCTATTTTCCCATTGTCCTCTGAGCCACGGAGATGACACGGGTGACCGAGCTTTGCACGCGGGGCTGTGGACGCCCGGCTTAGCTGATGGGTACCCTTCGCATGGACGCGTATTAGAGGTGATTAATAAAAATAATAAAATAATCCTCTTTGTACACACGGAAGTGATAACTAATATCTTTGGTATACAACTTACAACACTTGGAAAGAAAAACCAGGTAAGACTCCACCCTTGTTAAATTTACTTGAAAACAGAGGAGGTTACAAGTCACATAATTTACAATAGATATTAAATAAACTACAGTAAGAATTATGAAGATTTACAGACATTTAATCAAGTGAATGATTTTAATTCATCAAGTCCCCTCTCTGTCTCTGAACTATGTTCCGCTAACTTGACATGCTACAATGAACACATATATTTGGTTTCTTCAGTCTTGGCTATCTCAGACAAAGGCGAAACCAAGGAACAATAAATTAGCATCATAATTGTCTACAGTTGAAACTATGATATACAATATAAATAAACTATTCAAAAGCCAGAAACATTTATGAAAAAATTAAGGGACTAGGAGATAACGTTCATTTTTTTTTTACAGTTTCTACAAGTGATTGTGCCGCCGATAATCTCAAAAAAAAATTAAAGTCTAAATGAGATTCCCGTTTTTGATTTTAGTGTCTCACGACATATAATAACTAAGTACTGTTAAAAATAATTACCAATCAGAAAAATAACATTAAGGTAATTACTGCTTTAGCTCTTTTGTCATATCACACGTTCCCCCCTCCCCCTAGAGGACCTAAAGAATGTAAACACTCTATTTTATTTGACTTTAAAGTATTAATACTTTATTTTAAACAAATGTTGATCCACATCTGCACAGCTACCTTTGAGAATTGTGAAGTAAGGCAAGACTACTGGATCTGTGGCATCGCCTGTGAATAATACTGACAGCATCGTTTGGAGAGTTTGTTTCGCAATTCTCTGTCCTCCAATTTGTTCAACAGCAGACTTTTAGACTTAGAAAGGTCAGTATCACTCTCTTCCCTTCCCTTTTGGGGAAGATCTGAATCACTTTACTATCTTTCCAGGCCATACGTAAAGATCACCGTTTCCTATCTGCGCTTAGGGGATGATCGATTGCAACGAGTCAATTTATCTGCGCATCCCTTCCTTTATTTCGCGTGGCTTAACATGCTTCCGTTTTGTTTTAAACTAGTTAGAACTGTGACTACTTGACATCCCAGCAAAATACATTTCATGGTGTATTTTTTAATGAGCTACAAACCTGGATGGTTAAAAAGGCTGATGTAGTCTAACAAGCCTTTCTGCTGGAAATTTTTATGAAATCCTACAATGCGAGAGCTAAAGCTTTCGAAGTTTGTACTCGTTGCCCTTAATATTAATTAATGCTTTAGGTAAGATCAGAAGAGGGATACTGCCTGCTTTTTTTCTTTTTTTTAACATGAACACATGACAAAACAAACCAGAACATAGTCAAAATGGCAAGCTAACATATTCATAGACTGTTCTTATTAGCTGTTTGCAGGTCTAAGACACAGACATTGAAGATTAGGCTTTTCATCATTTGGTGGAGCTACTAGTGGGTGTGGCTGAGCGCTAGTCCTTAGTACAGATTCCTTGATCACGGGACAGAAGGTGCTGCGTCCTGGAAAGGAAGAGGGAAGGGGCTATGATCGGTGCAGCTGACGAACTCTTGAGAACGGTTTCAGTTCCGCTTTACCACGGAGGAATTCTGGAAGCTCAAATCCCCCGCTGCAAAAGCCTAATGGCTAACACAGATCGGTTCCTAGATTCCTTCACAGCGGAGATCAGTTTCACTATACAAGAACGGTTCTGTCCATTTTCATCCTGATGTTGTGTTGGGATCCACCCGTGAGTCCAATTCACTCCGTTCCAACGTCTTTTATGCGGAATTCTTTGGGGATGTGACGCCTTTGGTTCACAGTCTGCAGTACAAATACCCTGATCCATCACTTATTGGCTATGAAGTATTTATTATGCTTTATTAAATTCAATATCTTTAAACCAAGTGTTTCATTCGTGTTGCTTGGAGCCATTCAGAGTATTTTATTTTATTTTTTTCCCTTTCTTCCTGTTCTTCTTTCCCCCCACCAATCTGTGTTTTGGAAGCCGCGCTCCTAGGGGCTGTAACTAAGCCCGTTTTGCATGCAACATTTCAATCAGCAGGTTGTTGTAGGGGACGTCCCCGTTCAGGTGCTTGTAGTAGAGGTATTCCTCGGCCTGCACGCTCATGGCCCGGATCTCAGGTAGTCGGAGTAGCAGCTGCCCGAATTTCTCTGTTTGCTGCGGGTAGTTGCACATCGTATAGTCCAGCAGGGCAGCGTTAACTTGCTCCTGGACACCTTCGACCAGCTGGAAGTTCTCCAGGTTTTTGACATCTGGATTTAAAAAAAAAAAACAAAAAACCCCACAATAATTCGATGATGTTTTAATTCCTGTTCACCCCAGCAGCGTGTTCAGTTAAAGGAGGTATTTTCCTCCTGACATAAAGCAGACTTGCTACAATGCTCGATATTCAGTCAGCCCCACTCACCAAGCTTCCCGGGAAAACGGTCACAAAAGAGCTTTAGAAGAATGTCTTGTTGAAATTCTGCCTACACCTCCAAATCAATTAGACACCAATGGATTCTGAGCAAGGTCAATTCTTTTCATATCTCACAAAAGGAAAGGTTTAAGGATTCCTAAAGCAGAGAGATCATAATATATTGCCAGCAAATGAGTCCCTCTAGGAAGACCTATCTTAACCCAGTATATGACACAATTCATAGAATTCTGTATTAATTTTTCTGACCCAAGGTGAAATCTGTGTCCAGGGTATGATGTAGTTAATTCTAATAAAAAGTGACAGGGTTCTTGTTTCTGTTTGACATTTTCTAAATGATTCTGAAAGCCTTTGACTTGTCTAGCCTATGCTAATGAACCATCTGTACACTCCAGTGACTGCCAGAGGAACAGTCGCTGCTGGGAACTCTCTAAAATATATGTCTCGCTGACTAATGATCTTTATCAAATGAAAGCCTTGTCCTTTAGGCAGAATTCAAGCCAGGATGGCCGGCACCCTCTAACCTGAATGTGGTTTCTAAAGTCTGACACTTCACTTTTTTTTTTCCTTCTGGACATGAGTCGCTCACACAGAGGAGACGGACGCAGGCAATCCACCCAGCCTAACTCCTGGAGATGCTCTGCCTTATAGGTCCTCATAAATGCTGGATAGGGGGAAACAGAGTCAAAAGACAGACCGACACACACACAGACAGTGAGCAAGGGAAAACGGTGGTGGTGGAATTTCTCTTGTGGAGTTCATTTATGTTAACTGTACAACTTTTACACAATGTGTATATAGAAGCCTCTGGAAGAAAGGCATGGATGTGTGTGTGTTTACAGACATCCATGCTAAGAAGGTACACAGATGCATCCACCCCTCCCCCCGCTTTATTTTCTAACTGGAGAAAAATAAATAAGAACGATTCTATAGAAAACCACATAATACTATGACTAAAAGGTTAAGTGTGCTAAACTCAGTTAAGAGTTCCCAAAATAACTCTTATCCAATATTTTCGGCTCTCTGTGTTGTTAACCTTAGCCTGTGTGTATGTGCGGGTCCACTTTGGTATCTCTAAATGCTGTTACAATAGGCTGCCTTACATTTGCTGTTGAAATGTGTCCAGGATGATTTCAGTGTTTACATTTTGAGCCGTAACTTTGCATGACACATGCTTCCCCCTTTCCGTCTCCAAATCTCTGGCCCAAATTAAAAACAGTGGGGAATTAGGACCGACATAGTGTGAGCATTCGGGATCACATCTATGTCAAAGTACGACGGGAGAATCAGAAATATCTGATTATTTATTAATGAGATGTACAAACAGACAAATGCTACGCTACGAGCTCACGCCTTCCCGTGGCATTGAAACTGACATTTAAATTGTTACCCACTGGACAGTGTACCCAGGTGGTACTTGACAGTTAATAAAGCAGTTTCCATCTATCTCATCTAAAATGTCTTAAAAGTTATTTTAAGTTATTTCAAATACTTAGAAATATTAGTTATATTTGGTTCAAAATTACAAAATGTAAACTGGAAGTACCTTGACTACGCTATACCTGGCCAGATGACGGAAAAATGCCATGCTCTTATACTTTCAGACGCTCACCCTCTGCTTACAGACATCAGTCCTTCCTAAAGCTTCCCAGCAGAGAACGGGTAATGCAAAAACAGTTCATCTGAATTCTGACCAACTTCTTAGCGTTGTTTCCCTTTACCCTCCACTCAACCTAAAGAAAACATTTAAACTTAAACATGAAACGTAAGGAAAAATTGTTTTCTCTTTTATTTACCATTAAGAAGTTGGAAAAAAAAAAAAAACCCCAAACAAGCAACTTCCGTTGTTACAGTGATTTTAACACAGTCATAGGAAAACAATCGAAACGGAGCACACTATTTTATGCTACAATGAAAGATAGTCTCACAGCAAGAAAAGCTAGCAATAGTCACAGAAGTTTATAGGGGAGGAATTTGCACGGAATGAAATGCAAGATAAACGAATAATAGTCTTTTCAGAAAGTTGTTTTTGAGACCTTCTTTTTTTGATAAATGTATTTTTTGAGAATGAGGTTCAACCTTCTGTGATAAACTATGGGATTCTGTTAAGAAAAACAAAAACAAAAACAGACAACTGCTAACAAACATAAAACAAAGGATGGATCACAAGTTCTGGTTTATTCACTTACTATTAGTACATATAATCATTAAAATCTTCAGATCAGCATTTGCTGGATAATTTCTGTGAATACTGGTCCAAACCGCCACCTTTCCCCCCAAAGTTTAAAAATACATGCAATTTTCCTTCTGAAAGAAAAGACTGTTTTTAATGTGTTTACCATTAAACACAAAAAAAGTTATGCTGCTAGCTGCCCCAAAGGCACTTACTAACTGAATGTCTATTTTGTTTTCCATGTCTGTAAAGGCAATTTGTAATTTAGTGGCAATGATTCTGATATGTAAGCTACAGGGTCCAAAAAAGAAAGAAAGAGGGATTTCCCCGGTGGTGCAGTGGTTAAGACTCCGCCCTTCCACGGTAGGGGGCGTGGGTTCAATCCCTGGTCGGGGGCTAAGATCCCAGAAGCCACATGGCACGGGCCCCCAGAAAAAGGAAGGAAAGAAAGAAAAAGATTTTGATTGAATTACTCTCATTCACCGACCAAGAAGTTCCTGGATCATTGCTCTGGCTTATCTCTTTCAGCTCCTGTCTCTCTCACTGCATCTTGCCCTCCTTTATTAATCGTCCATTTCCCTATGTACACTGCCAGCATCTTCGGGTGACATGTTATATATTATATGTTTTAGTCAAGGCTTCCCCAGGGATTTCTCCAATTAATGTTTGCTTTATATTAGTGGTGTATTTGTCCAAGGTTGATTGGTTATAAAATGACCTATTACATTAGCTGTTATGTATCTTACAGCTGTTACGTATCTTATAAGTCTATCTCCTCTCTTTTTCTAATTTGAGAGCAGCTTTCAAAAAGTGATTTATACAATAGACCTCTCCCTGAAATATTTTAAATGTAATAGTGTGTTCTGTTCAAAGAATCCTGTGGTGAATTCTTTTGTGAGCCCCTGGGTTCCTGAGTGTCTTTCATTTTCGGTCTGACAGGCAGACCTTGGTTTTTCCACTACGGGGAATGTAAATTGGTGTGGCCACTGTGGAAAACAGGATGGAGATTTCTCAAAAAACTAAAACTAGAACTATACTGCATGACCCAGAAATTCCACTCCTGGGTATATAGCTGAAAAAAGTGAAAACAATAATTTGAAAAGATACATACACCTCAATGTTCATAGCACATTATTTACAATGGCCAAAATATGGAAGCAACCTAAGCGCCCATCAATAGATGAATGGATAAAGAAAATGTGGTACATATATACAATGGAATATTACTCAGCCATAAAAAAGAATAAAATTCTGCTATTTGCAACAACGTGGATGGACGTGAAGGGTATTATGCTAAGTGAAACATGTCAGGCAGAGAAAGACAAATACTGTAATGATATCACTTATATGTGGAATCTAAAAACTACAACAAACTAGTGAATATTAATATAACAAAAAAGAAACAGACTCACAGATACAGAGAACAAACTAGTGGTTTACTAGTGGGGAGAGGGAAGGGGGAGGGGCAGGATCGGGGCTGGGAATTAAGAGGTACAAACTCCTACGTACAAAATAAATAAGCTACAAGGATACATCGTACAACAGAAGGAATATAGCCAATATCTTATAATAACTATAAATGGAATATAACCTTTAAAAATTGTGAATTAAGGGCTTCCCTGGTGGCGCAGTGGTTGAGAGTCCGCCTGCCGATGCAGGGGACACGGGTTCATGCCCCGGTCCGGGAAGATCCCACATGCCGCGGAGCGGCTGGGCCCGTGAGCCATGGCCGCTGAGCCTGCGCGTCCGGAGCCTGTGCTCCGCAACGGGAGAGGCCACAACAGTGAGAGGCCCGCGTAACGCAAAAACAAAACAAAAACAAACAACAACCAAAAAAATTGTGAATTAAAAAAAAAAAAAAAAGCCAATGGAGAAGTTCCAAAACACAGATGCCACCACCTCTCGGAAGCCTTGGAATTTTCTCTTTCACGTAGCTCACTTGTATGTACTTTTTAGGAAGAGTCCAGAAATTTAAATGTGCTCCCACAATGCTCATAGAATTCCTTTTGATGCTACTCAATGCCCTTTCCTGAAAAACTAAACATAAAATACATTGAAAACCTTCACCATTTCTTCTGGGGTGCTCCCCTACCAACCAAGCCCTCCTCTAATGAATGGGTGCTGGCACGCTTGGGAGTCTTAGCTCATCCCTACCAGGAGTCCATAACACAGGAAATTCGTGAATGAACTATTTCCACCCAGTTCTTCTGTGGTGCTTCATCCCAAAGTCTCCCGCGTTCGGCACACTGCGTTTTTCTTTGACGTTTATGTAAACGTCATCTTAATACAATTTAGAAACGCAAGTTAATGAACCCTATCATTACAGATTCTGAGTTGGAAACAGTACGTAAACAGACAGAGGCATCCAACCCTTTCTCCAGCGCCTTTAAATTTTGATGACTGGCAAAATCATTTTGAGCTTCTCCTCTAAGTATCAATCTCTTATCATCCATTCTACTTTATTCACTCAGGGACTAATTACCAACTTTTTATGTGAGGCAGCATTATGATAAGCTCACAGTGGGGTACTCAGATTTTTTTTCCATCCTTAGTGGAAAGTAAACCCTTAGGTCTTCTTGAATATATTACAGCTGGCTTTTCAGTCATTACGTGGCATTCAGGCTCTTTCTGAAGATGAAGATACTGATTTCTATCTCCCTGGTACCTGCCATGCGGCACAGGCTGTAAATCCTCCCGGTCAGCACACTCTTTTCAGAGATTGGTCCTTTGCTGAGCAAGGAGGCTGGGGGGCCGGGAGACTCAAATGGCCCAATAATATAATTATCTTTGTTCACTTTCCACATGTGGGGAAAAAAATCTCATCCTGTCCTTTCAAAGATACAAAAGTGGGGAAAAGAGGTACCATTCTGCACCCGGAGGACACTTCTTTCCCCTGGGGCTTTTGGAGGGGTGACATCTGTAAACTGGCTCACAATTTGTCCTCAGAAGACCCTTTCCTTTGATAGGACAGCAAAGAAGAAAGGAAATGAATTTTCTATAAGGAATTCATTTTAAAATTATTTTTAAAGGGCTATATTTAAATAATTTGTATAAATCATTTTTCTTTTTTTTTTTTTTTTGCAGTACGCGGGCCTCTCACTCTTGTGGCCTCTCCCGTTGCGGAGCACAGGCTCTGGACGCGCAGGCTCAGCAGCCATGGCTCACGGTCCCAGCCGCTCCGCGGCATGTGGGATCTTCCCGGACCGGGGCACGAACCCGTGTCCCCTGCATCGGCACGCGGACTCTCAACCACTGCGCCACCAGGGAAGCCCTGTATAAATAAGTTTGTAGGAACTTCCGGATAGCAACATGCTGGCTCTTTTCATATGAACCAAGTTCGCTTAATAGTGAGGGCTCTTTAGGGGTCGGAGATGGGCAGACAGGACACTTTTAGTGCAGATGCCTGAGATTAGATTCTACTCTGCTTCCAGTAAAACTTAAACTCAAGATTTTAAATTAATTACTGGTAAGTCCTTTACATAAATGTGTGTGTGTGTACATGTGTGCACACGTGTATGATTATGAGCCAAGAGCTGTTTTTAGCGACCAGAACATACAATTCAATGTCTTCATATATAAATTACTAACAAGAAAATGCAACTCTTTGACAGGAACTGTGTGTAAAAATGTGGACATACAGCATACGTATTATTTCTGTATGTAGAAAGAAGCCCTTCCAACTGGTTGGTGCTTCCTAAGTTACAAAACATGCTACTCTGCTTCACTTATTCTTTCATACCTTATGTATACACCGTCTATGAATTCATTCATTCATTCGTTCATTCATTCATTCAAAGAGCCCTGTGCCAGGTGTGGAAGATAGAGGAATAAAAGACACAATCTCTGTGTCCAGTGCTTCAGAGACAAGAAGTGGGTGCCCTTGACACACACAGGATGGGCACCTAACCCAGAGCCTGGGGGCAAGAAGGGTTCTTGGGGGAAGTGACACCTGAGAGGTTTTGAGAAACGGGTGAGCTGAGCAACACGGGGAGGAAAAGGTGGCAGGAGACGGCGACCCCCACACCAAGCCTCTGTGACAGGAAACGGGGTCCTTGGAGCCCCGCAAAGCGGCTTACCTTCCATGGAGGAGAGCAGGGTGTGAAGTAAGGATGGACCCTAAGGTTTAGGACTGTGAAGGGCGAGAGTCTGCATTTTGTTCTGGAAGCCGTGCAGAGGCATTGCAACATCTTAAGAAGGAAGGATGCGGTCAGCTCTCTGAGTCAGAAAGAGCAGGTGTGTGGAGAGGCTCTCGCAGGAATACAGGTGACAAGCGCGGTGGCCATGGGGGTGGGGATGGACTCGAAAGGCAGCAAGATGGGTGACTCAACAGAGCTTGCTGGCCCTGGATTAATCGCGAGCAAAGGTCCTGGATGACACCAGGCAGGTGGTGGCCATCCCTCCAGCAGGAGTTGGAGCAGATTGGAGGGGCAGCCGTGGTTGAGTTTAAGGAGCATGTGGGACATTCCCTAGGGAGGTAGGGGAGACGGCTGGAGATACAGGTCTAGACGCAGCAGACAGGCAGGCCTGGTGTCCAGATCTGGGAGCCGTCAGCGGACAGGTGATGGATGAAACCCCCGGAGTCGGTGGGATCGTGTGGACAGAGAAGGGGTCAGTGGTGGGATTCTGGACACAGCCAACTCACCAAGGATTCTTTCTTGAGAAGGCATTACAGGTGTTATGACATTTAGACTCAGAGAGATTAAACAGCTTTTCCATGATCTCTAAGGTAAGGACACACCCAAAGAATGGGGGAGCGGCTGACATTTAGCAAGTGCTTGTCAACGTGCACAGGATTCTTTTTACGTATCTCATTTAATACTGTTAGAATCTTACAGGGAAGGTATGATTCTCATTTTCCAGGGAAAGAAACAGGCTCAGAGGGGTTCAGTGAGTCACACATGTCCTGAGCTGGAATTGGTGTCTCCCTCGAAACCCCTGGGCTCTGCCCCACGAGATCACAGAGGTGGGACCTGAGCCCCGAAGGGCTCGGGACATCTCAGTCCCAGAGCTTTCTCCCCACGTCACAGCCCACAAGTTCCTGCCACCTGCGGGGGTTGGAGAAAGGGGTGTGCTGGTTGGTCCGATAGTTCAGTTTCTAAAGGGTCTCATAATCCCTGAATGAAATTTTCAGAGAATTTGAATGAAATAACATACTCCTGACACTTACATTGACGTATTACACACCGTAATCGTCTTAATGCCACAGATCATGGTTAAAAATAGTCACAGCTGACACTGAGTAGAGTCCAGCGTCATAGGCGCCCTCCAGGGGGCCTTTTCTGGGCACGCCCGAGCCCAGCCCTTGCCACCGGGGCTGTGGAGGTGCTGGGACTACGAAGTAACTTTCTCCATTCTAACCTGCTTTATATTTAGAAAAGAGGGTTTCATCAATTTAAAAAGTCTGAAAGCCACTTGATTTTTGACAGGAATGGTGGTCTAATCTAGTTTCAAGCAAGTCGCTCAGTCCCCTCTGAGCCAGTTTTTCCATCTGCAAAATGGGGAAATAATTCTTAGGATCGCTGAAGAGTAAAATGATACCTTAAATATGAATAAACTTTAAAAAGTGTACAAGCATTGTATACTCACGGGGCCTTATGTTTCTTATAATTTTACTGATAAAATTTGGAGATTTTGTTTGCTTCCAATACACACCTGGAAGGTAACCTTTCTACACAGCAATGTGATCGTTTTCCTGCCATAAAGTTGCATGGACAAAACAGAATCTCTGATGTTGCAGTTTTCCAAAATTAATGGAAGGTAGAGGGATTACTTGCAAGTTTATCCTATCCTCAATCACAAACAGTATTCAGGAAAACATGGCCAAGGCTTAAGTTTCAGTTAAAGATATTCCACCATGTTTTCTTAATTTTGAAGCCCAATTTCCCCAAACACATATGACACTCTGGACAAAAGGCTACTAATGCAGTGCCTCACATGGTTGCTGAAAAGTACAGGCTCAGGAAATACCATTGCATAAAGAATGTCACCCGCAGTGGGCCTGCCCTTTTGTCAGTTTTGCGTTCATAATATGTCACCCCCAAGGGGCAGTGGTTTTTCTCCCAAAGGAGAAGAACATTCCTCACTAATCAAATGTCGTGATTTCTAGTCCTGATTCTGTCTCCAACTGTGAGATCACGAGCATGTCACTCTTTGGGGCCTCAAGTTTCCTGGCCTGTGAAGGGCAAGGGCTGGACTTGACGATCTCTTGTCACCCAGCTCTGAGTCTACAACTGCGTGATTATGAGCCCAAATTTTGGAAGGAAGGTGCTGGATTGGTGTCGCCAACAAACAAGTAGGGACAAGCATCGCCCTGCACCCACCCCATCACCTGCGTTTTCACTCAACAGTCCGGATAGGACTTCAATTCTTCAAGATGGTTTTTGGCCTGAATTACAAATTATTTCAAACTGTTTAGTATGCAGCCATGATTTGACACACCGTGCCACAGGTAAATGGTACCTGAATTCATTTACGTCCTAGCAGCGCCCCCCTTTACAAGGATGGGTGTAGCTCTTGCATGGACTTGAGGACGAAGCTTGCAGAAGTTGCAAAGCTGCCTCTGGGTGCTGACACGGGTCAGGCACCCTTTCCGGAAGTCTACAGATTATAGATTGGATACAAACGGCGTCACTTAAATGCGTCGAACAAAACACTGTTCCGTGAGTTTACAGACATGTCCTTCTCAGGATAAGTCGGACATCCTTGCCCCAGTCTAACCCTGAGACCACATCTCTGCCGGGCTCCTCTCCGGACACAGCAGTCCTCTTGCTTGTTTCTGCCTCAGGACCTCACACTTGCTGTTCCTGCATTCGGGATGGTTCTTCCCGATCGTGTGGGGCTCTCTCCCTCACGTCACCCGAAACTCCGCTCACACATCAGCCCCTTGGAGAAGCCTCTGTGGAGAACCATGTCTAAAACAGCGCTGCCCCACTATCTGATCACTCTGGCTCCTGACTCTGCCTTAAAAATATATGCCACGTGTGCAAGACCTATGCGTGCCCTGTGTCTGTTCACAGACACACAGTTCACGGTAGCCAAAAGGTGGAAGCCACCCAAGTGCCCATTACTGGGTAAAGAGATAAACAAAATGTGGTCGCTACATACAATGGAATAGTGAGCAGCCTTGAGAAGGAGGGACGTTCTGATACAACGTGGACAACAAGGCTGACGTCGTGGATGAACCTTTAGGACATTATGCCAGGTGAAATACGCCAGTCACAACAAGACACACACTGTATGATTTCACTTATCTAAGGTACCCAGAGCAGTCAAATTCATGGAGACAGAAGCAGAAGGGCGCCTGCCAGGGCCTGGGGGGAGCGGGAAATGGGGGTAGTTTAATGGGTACAGAGTTTCAGTTTTGCAAAATGGAAAGAGTTTGGGAGATTGGTTGGACAACAACGTCAATGGACTTAATACCTCTGAACTGTATCCTTAAAAGCGGCGAAGGCGAGAAATTTTATGTTCTGTAGAGAACAGACTGGTGGTTGCCAGGGGGGAGGGGGTTGGGGGAGGGGTGGAGCGGGAGGTTGGGGTCAGCACATTGTAAGCTATTATATACAGGATGGATAAACAACAAGGTCCTACCATAGCACAGGGAACTACAGTCAGTGTCCTGGGATAAACCATAATGGACAAGAGTATGAAAAAGAATGTGTATATACATATAACTGTGTCGCTTTGCTGTACAGCAGAAACTAACACATCGTAGATCGACTATACTTCGATTAAAAAAAAAAGAAATTTTATGTTCAATTAAACATTGAATAATGTACTGTACGTGTAGGTTATTAAACATAATGTAACAGACACCTGAGAATCCACTGCTCTGCAGAACCAGATGGCCACCGACACCCTCCAGGTTACCTGTGTATTCCTTCCATGGACCAATTCCTGATGCTGTAGAGTGACCTCTATTCATTTTGTGTTTCCTCTTCCCTCACATCCCTAAACTGTACGTTCTTACTGATGCTTGACTGACTTTACAGTATACGGTTATTTGTCTAATTGTTATACTTGCCTGCCATCCTCACAAGAAGGAAAGCTGTGGGACTTCTCTGGTGGTCCAGTGGGAAAGAACAGTCCACCTTGCAATGCAGGGGACGCAGGTTCGATCCCTGGTCAGGGAACTAAGATCCCACATGCTGCGGGGTAACTAAGCCCACGTGCCACAACTACTGAGCACACGAGCCACAACTACTGAGCTCGTGTGTCTCAACTAGAGCCCGCATGCCACAACTACAGAGCCCACTTGCCCTGGAGCCTGCCCGCCACAACTAGAGAAGAGAAAACCCACGCGCCGCAACTAGAGAGAAGCCCGTGCGCTGCAGCGAAGGGCCCTCGTGCCTCAACGAAGATCCCGCGTGCTGCAACTAAAATCCGACGCAGCCAAATAAATAAATAAAAATGAAGAAGGAAAGCTGTGAAGGTCGGGACTTGGTCTAATTTGCAGCTGAGCCCCAGCATCTAGGCCAGTGCACAGCACAGAGAAAACCCTCACTAAATATGTGAGGGATGAATGAAAGAACACACTTCTTGGTTAAATACTGCTTGGCCCTAAACCAAAATCTTTCTTTCCTTTTTCTTCTTCTTTTTTCTGGGGGCCTTTGACATGCCGTTATGCTTCCATATCAAATTCACGGCAGACTTTGTTTCCTGCAGAACTGTTTCATAATCGTAAACAAAAAGCACCAACTCCACCCTGTGCTGTGCTTTCTAAGGACACTGTCTCAGTGGGGATCCTGGCTGGGTGCTTTGCCCGCAGCGCCAAGGCAGCCGGCGTTTCTTGCCTCCTTTGCACCTTCTGCGTGTAGAACGTTTATTTCCTCCGCTGCGCCGTCCCCCCTCCCCGCGCACTCAAGGCCCCAGGCTCAAGGCTGCAGTTCTGCAGATCCAACCACTTCCTGGACACCCTGCCTGAATGGCTAGCGGGCATCACAAACCTGGCTGTGTAACACCACACGCTCCATTCCCTGGTTTCTGGGAGCCTGTCCCAGCTCCTAACTTTCCTGCACCGATTTTCAGACCAATGTCCCCCAGCCTTGGCACCGACATTCCGGCCTCCAGGAAGCCTCCCCCAAGCCCATCTCCGTTTGCCCATCACAGGGGGCGCTGGATGTCACCTGATTACCTGTCAACTGTGAAGACAGGGATCTCGACCTTGGGAACGGTCACCCCTCCCCAGGCCTAGCACGGTGCCTGGACCAAGTCGAACCCCCTTCACGCTTGTTAAACGAGAATACATTTTCACATTAATTTACACACAACCATCTTCGCCTTGTTTGTGTCTGGAAGGCCTTCCTGAACCTACAGTCCCTGTTACCTGCCTCTCCTCCTAGACAGCATCCTCGTGGAAGCCCAGATGCCCAATATAGATCCTAGGAAACTTGCTACTTTGAATTTAGGTCCCATGAATATGAACCATATGCAGAGTAACTCCCTAGGAAGGACTGAACACCTTGCACGAGCCCAAGTCCCAGCTACTAGACCCTTAGGCAGTTTCAGAGTTCCTCACTTGGTTACATTCATAACCAATTTCAGCTATAACAGTAGAACACATTTTCTATCATTCCTCTCTAAACAATGAGGAATTTTTGACTCAAAATACTTTCACAATTCGATACAAAATTGAAGAAACTGAGTTCAATGTGTAGGAGAAGGAAGACCATCTGGTTTGTTTGATGTTGTGAAGTGGTAGGTAATCTGAAGATGTTGAGAAAAGTCTGTCTGGGGGCTGTGTGCTACGTCAGGGACCAGCCGCTGACATACGACATTCATTATTTTCCTTCTCTCTATACATTTGCAATTTGTTTTGCAGAATTCCGAGGGATACAAATGAGGAAGGCAGGCTATCCTACAGGGGTTTTAAGATCAAGAATCGAAACAGATTGTGAGTTTTATCAACCTCTACATGCCACTTGATACTGAAAGCCACATAAAAATGCATGGAGAATGAAAGGGAAAAAAAAAAAAGGTCTCTGGCTGGGAATTGATGGAATATTTTGAACCAGGGAACAGAATTTAAAGGGGCACAGGATGAGACAATTTCCCGGTTTCCCCCTAAATTTCAAATAAAGCTGTCTGTCAAACAGACTTAATATGAAGGGCAAATACATACAATGTTTTGATAAAATAGGTAGCATTTCGAGTTGCAGCTGCCCTGGCCGGCCGGCCTTGGGAGCCTGGGTCCTTATCTTGTTATAAAGACCATCTGTCCCCTCCGAATAGGCAATGTCCACATGCATAAAAAGCTGTCCTTCTTCAGAGAAAAGCTCCGCACCACACTCTCGTCGTCACGTTCTAAAACAGTTTTTGAATCGTACGTTTGCATTTTTGATTTCCACTCAGGAAAAGTCTGCCGTCTTGGCCAAGCCATCTTATTCTCTTCGAATAAGGTATGGGTTTCAGTTTGTTCGTAGGCAAGTCAGGCCTATGAATAAACCAACGTTATCATATGAAAGAGAATTAAACAGGCAGATGCAAGTGGGGATATATTAAGCCAAACTTAAGCTCCAGTTGTTGAATTTAGCCTGGCCTCCATGTCTGGTTTGCCTCAGGATAAATTCAGCTTTCCAGCTAATCGAATGAGGAAAACTGCCTCAGGTATGATAAAATTTACAAGAGAGGCTGTCCAACCGTTCTTGTTAAAAATATTAGCTTAAAGGCATTCTTATCGTCTTTGGGATGAAGACCGTATTTGCATTCAATGATTGATTTCCAACTTTTACGAACTTGGATCCCATATTAGCTGAGCCAGTTAAAATATTATTCTGTGGCAGAGTGAGTGACAAACAGTCCAACTCAGTCCGACGTACTCAGCTTTGGTTCGTGTTGTACAACTTTCCTACGGACTCTGGGAGAGATTATTTCTAAGAGAAAAAAGAAAGGGTAACATTTGAGAATATAAATGTACATTTAGTAAACGAGGTATTGTATTTGCAATACACAGTGGACTTCAAACATTTTTCCACGTTAGAGCCATAGTCCGGAAGACAGAAGATGTACTCTTCTAGCTATTTCTACCCATACAATCAACACTCCTTCATAATTCAGCATTTGAAAGAAATCCTTTTTTTTTTTTTTTCCCTGCAGTACGCGGGCCTGTCACTGTTGTGGCCTCTCCCATTGCGGAGCACAGGCTCCGGACGCGCAGGCTCAGCGGCCATGGCTCACGGGCCCAGCCGCGCCGCGGCATGTGGGATCTTCCCGGACCGGGGCACGAACCCGCGTCCCCTGCATCAGCAGGCGGACTCTCAACCACTGCGCAACCAGGGAAGCCCAGAAATCCTTTTCTTTAAAGGGCTCTTGTTAGTCCACAGGCAGCAGCGCAACTGCATTGCCAGGGGCGGCTTGTTCTACACACAAGGCTGGTTCCAGCCCGTTTTCTCTGTCTTCCAGGCCTGGGAGGTGGCGAGGGATGGAAAGGGCCAGGGATGAGAAGGGCCGAGGGTCCGGGGGAGCGGGGGAGAAGAGGGAGAAGTTTCCTTCCAACTAAAGAGCGGGTGGAAATGTCAAAAAAAAAAAGGCATTCGACAATCTCCCCCAAATAACCAGTTTATACTGTATCGCTTGTATTACTCAGACCTCAGGGCCTGTAGCAGATTGGGCAGGAACCTCAAGGAATCTTCTCTGGTACCAAGGCCACCAGACGGTAGGACTGTCTGGTGCCAGAAAGACATAGATGTGTCTCCACCATCCAGCTGTGCTCCCGACCCGATTCCCTGGGTGATAGGGCCCCGGGGATATCACTGCTGTGACTTGGCTCTCTTACTTCCCCCGCCCAGTGGCAGCTGTGATTAGATATGAAAGAATCAAACACAACACCCGGTGCACCACTTCTCATCCCACTCATTTCAACAGAAACCAAGACGTGAATGTAACACACGCATCATTTGAAACAGTAAGTCTTGGTTATTTTAAAAGAAGGAAACATATTACAGTTAAGTCGATACAAGAATGTGTAACAAGTTAAGGAATTTGGCCTCCCAAACGGCAAGAAATAGACTATGGGAAACTCCAGCACTGTCTGTGGTTGGTGCACGAATTAACACCCAGCTACTTGAGCTCTATGCAAGTTGCGTTTTATTTTTGATCCGAAGTTTAAAGAATGCCTTTCTGAGTCACAGTGTGAATATCTAACTCCGGGGAAATCAACTCTATCTGAAACCAGCAGCAGAATCATAAATTCAAGGAATTAAAAGTACTGTTTATGTGTCATCTATTTTAAAATCCATTTTTTAACTGTTAAAGGCCTTTTGTAAGGGATTTTATGAAATATAGGCTTAGCGTGTCTTACAATTTCTGAGAATGAAACATGTGTTTAGTTCTTTGAACTTTTATCAAAGCCTTTTCATCTATTTTATCTCTCCTCCCCCAACACTCCTGGCACCAGCCTTCTGAGAAAGACACACCATGGATGAATGATAGGATTGGGTGGAAAACCTGTCAGAATTGGGAAGTTTTTTGTTTTTTTTTTTTTAACATCTTTATTGGGGTATAATTGCTTTACAATGGTGTGTTAGTTTCTGCTTTATAACAAAGTGAATCAGTCATACATAAACATATCTTCCCATATGAATTGGGAAGTTTTTAATGCTGCATCTGATGTTCCCAATCTTCTTTTCATTGTACCCCACTGTGATTAACTCTATTATTTTGGAAAAAGCATTGGGGTGAGATCACTAAAATTGCATTTCTTTAATTACATGTGAATTCGGCTTTCTGTTGCCAAGTTGAATTAGTGCGGTTTCTTATACATCGCACGTTCTGTTTCCACTTGTACTAAAAAGTAACATCACAATCAGGAAAATGCTTGCAACTTCAGGCCCATACGAGAGCTGTTATTTGTATACGTCTGTTCTAAACATCCAAGGTTTTTTTGTTTGGCTTCTTCTTTTAGTTTGTAGTGTTAAAATAAAACTACTCTTTAAGAGCTTGATACACTTGTTACTTATCGTTCCATCATTTTCCTCAGCTTATTAAAATTCCACTCAATAAGATCAGAGGTTGAACGAAGGGGGAAAAAAAATCAAGACTTACTTTGCATCATTTGACTGTAAAAAGAAAAGAGAGGTCTTTGGGGTGAGAACTAAGGGGGAAGGGAAACTGATTACCTAACAAGATCATTGAAGCCAAATACTTGTCAATTTTTTGGACATAAGTGAATAATTCATCCAACTGCTTAGGGATATATATTTGTAGGTGAAAGACAGAAACTCCATCACCGATTTGTTTTGTATTTGTGTAACGATGTGGCAGAGAAAGTAACAGGAAAGATGAGACAGAACTTTTAAGAGCTTGAAACATTTTGCAAAGGAAGCTCTCCACACCCCACCTGCCTGCCTCGATGTGTCTGTGGGTTTTGCTAAGACAGGGATAGCGCTGATAATACAATACCTTATATTTGATCATATTTGTTCTGGAAAATATTGTGCTCAGTTCTAAGCCTGCAGAGCAAGGGAACGATGAATAGGTGGTGACCCTACCTTTCCACACCCAGGTATCATGAACTTAAGAGTCGGCAGAGGTTGGCGCTCTTGGGGCTGTATTATGGCCACGCTTGACTATTTAGGGTAATTATTGATCCTTGCGTTTCCCCCGCTGGGAAAAGGGAAAAGAGGTGATTTTAAATCTCTGAACCTCTCACTGGCCAGCTGACCTTGGAACGAGGAACAGGTTCCAAGCCTCAGTTTCCTCATCTTTTAAATGTATTTTAACAGTCATTCCCACGAGGCAGGACGGTGCCCAGGCCGTAGAGTATCTTTAGTCATTTCATCCAGTGATATTTCCTTGGTGAGAAGTATCTCCAGCGCAGAGAAGGTTCTTCCTGACCCGAGGCATCCCCCAGAGCGGCTCTGGTAAGGGTCAGGTTCAGCGGTGGAGATGCTGAGCTGCCGACCTGCTCACTGTGCTAATTCCCACAGTCAGGGCGTCGCTCCCGTGGCCCCAAGGAGGAGCCCTGCGTGGTGTCTGCCGTGTCTCATGGACATTTCCTTAAGTATTCAGTACATGAGACAAAACACCAGATACTCTTCCCCTGTGCCTCGTGGGGGCCCAGTGACTGGACCCACATCGAGTTCAAGGGCAGCTCCACACCACTCAGCGCCTCCGAGGTACAGCTGGTATTCATAACAGCTCTCATCTTGTGAAGCAGAGGATTGAAATAGCTGTTTAAGATTTGATTTTTGGATAATCTCCCGATTATCTGTTGTCCTTCAGCCTTCATTAACAGAGAAAATCGGGGATAATTTTTAAAATTCCAGAGTGACATTAGATCACAAACAGCAATCTGGGGGCTGATCTGACTGTGACCAAAGGCAACAATGACTCCAGAACCGGTGAGATTCTTCCAAGAGTGAACTGTGCTGTGGTTATTCTTTGGTTGTGAAGAAATAAGGAAGCTTCCCTTTCCTAAACTTTAAAGAAACACTTCTTCAAAGCATTAAACACATCTCAAAACAAACAAACAAACAAAAGATTCTTGAGATGCTGTCTTTCTCCCAGTCTATTGTGTAATAGTGAAAAAAGCAAAATCTTTTTCTGAGCTTTATTTTAAACTCTATGAATATGACATCTGTGGATAGAGATGTCTCTTTTTAAAAAGATATACAACTTAGATTGTATGAGGTGACCAGACCAACTGTTTACCGTCACTATTTCAAAGAAAACAAATCCCTCATCATCTAATCAAGAACAGTTCTTATTTCTCCGATTAAAACAAAAGTCATGGTGGAAAGGAAATCAGTTGGATGAATGGAAATACATATTATCCTGTAAGAGCCATCTGAGCATTTTCAGCTTGTAAGGTATGGACCTTGTATATTTATGGTGAATGGCCTATTAACTAATAATATCACCAAGAAACATTTCTGAGGTCTCTATCTATGCTCCCATTATCTCACTTAAAGCTAAGACAACCCAGTAGGTTGACGCTATTGTTGTTGTTCTTATTTTTCCACTTTGGTGCTGGCTGGTGGCAGAACTGGGAACTGGATTAGAATCCGGGTCCATTGGATTTTCCAGTTTTGCCCTCCGTGCCTTTAATCATGCCCTGCATTCGTTACCGGGAGACAAGGTCTTTGGTGGGAGTGGAGGTGAGGGAGAAAAAGTTCCTTCCACCCTCCTGAAGTACGGTTGAATGTTGGTCCCAGAGTTGCAGCATGGATATTGCTAAAGCCCCGTCTACAAAGGGGGTCCCCCTGGGAGGCTGGAAGTGCAGAACTGATGTGTCAGTGAAATGAAATCTTTTGAAACTTCTGAAAGAGCTTTCCAGCCGCTCAGGCAGATGCCAGAAGAGTGGAGATGTGAGACTGGAGTCAACAGAAACCAGGCATCAGTGAAAAAACAAGGCAGCTTCCTGAGCACAGGTCCATCACTGTCTCTGGTAAGACGCTTCCAGAACGTTTGGTTGGGGTTCCCATAATCCCTTTATGATCACTTCCGAGTGGTGGGTTGCTGTGGGACCACCAGGAGAGGGTTCCCTTTGTCTCTTGAGTGTCACTCATTGTTCTGTGGACACTCATGGGGCCTGTGACCATTGCGATCAGTTGAACCAATGAAAGGTCAGCAGGTATCTCCCCTGTGGATGGACTAGAGGCGGTGAAGAGAGGTGCGTGGCCTCTGCCTTGGGACAAGCCTGTCCCTTCCCAAATATGTCAAGTGTGAGGACGGCCACTGGCGAGGGGGGAGTCTAGCTCAGGAAATCACACCATCTGTGAGGCCGGTCCTAGAACATTCCTGCACAAGCACTCCTGACCACGCTCACATGTTTGGCTTCTGGACGCTGAGACAGATTGCAAGGGTCCTACACTGAGGAGCTGGAAGAAGCAGGGCAGATGGGGACCCCTGTGATGGGAAGACCTCGTAATGGGGTGCAAATGGAAAAAATACTTGTGAAACATATAAAAATATCCAAATTATTTTTCTTAACCAATTTGCATAAAGGATGCACCAATTTAAGAATTCAACTGGATCACAGGATAATATTTATGCCAGTGCAATTCCAGAGAACTTTTTTCTTTTGCGGTACGCGGGCCTCTCACTGTTGTGGCCTCTCCCGTTGCGGAGCACAGGCTCCGGACGCGCAGGCTCAGCGGCCATGGCTCACGGGCCCAGCCGCTCCGCGGCATGTGGGATCTTCCCGGACCAGGTCACGAACCCGTGTCCCCTGCATCGGCAGGCGGACTCTCAACCACTGCACCCCCAGGGAAGCCCCCAGAGTACTTTTTTTGATATATGAACTTCCTTTATTTTTTCTTGATTAGGAAGAAAATTCAAATCGTATATGATTAGGGAATGAAATAAGTATAATCGTCCCTCTGCTTTAGTGTATATTTGGTTTTCTACTACTAACTGATCCATCCTCCCTCCCTCCCTTCCCTCCTTTTTCTTTCCCTCCTCTCTCGTCCTCACCTTGTTTATTTTCTCATACATTATCACCTCATTTTTACTGCATTCTCAATTCTTGCTTAAAATGTATTCTCTTTCACTGCACCTATTTTAAAAAAATTCAACACCCACCGCACATGTGGATGTCGGACCAGCAACGTCTCTGGCGGGGAGCCAGATGAGTTGATGGCTAATCTGCTGTCGTTCTGGATTTCCCCATTAATCTGACCCTACAGGGCTGAGGAAGCTGGGCTGGGAAGCCCCTCCCAGGCCCAATATCCTGCTCCGGGGTTTCCTGCCAGGGCCTATGCCTTCTGTCTGCGGCCGCCAGCAGCTCAGGGGCAGCCCCAGCATGTTTGGTGTTAGGGTTCATTCAGCGTGTCATGGAAAGGGTTCTTTTTAACTACGCGAAATACAGTACGTGGGAAGAGTGCATTTTGGCCACCAGACGACGGAATTATTAAAACAGAGCACGGATGTGACATGGAGAAAAGTGTTAGCTAAGTTCACAGGGTTTTGTAATGATGCCTGGTTGAAAACCGTCCACATGATATTCCATTTGACTGAGATCTCCAATTACAGTCAGGACAACCACCTCTAAAGCAGGTTAACAAACATACTGCACATAACTAACACGCAAAACCAAGAAAATAGCAAAAGAAATAAATGAGAGCAATAATATAAATAGAGATTGGCCGTGTATGAATTATCTGTACAGGTTTAATTGTTGGGGACATTGGCAAATAAAAAGGGTAACTTCGTGGATGTCACAGCCACCCGACTAGCCAGGGAAAGGAGCATCTATCTCTGAGGCCATCGTGCAGAAGGGGAGAGCCTGTCCGTTCTGTTGTCAGAATTTCAAAGGGAAAATTAAAACATTCTCACACAAAATCTGGTAGCATATAAACACAGAAGGAAAAAAAAAAAACCAAAAAACCCAGAAGTTGGGAATAATATGAAAGAAAATGGAATATTTGAAAACTTCATCATTGAGATATTCCTCCCTCCCTTCCCTGCCCCCCACTCCCAAACAAACAAACCCAGAGAAGTCAAACCACTTGTTCAGATTCATCCTTAAATGCTCCTTTGGGGAGGTTGATCTCCTGCTCAAGGTTTTTGCTTGTTGTTTGTTTAATGTTGAGTGACACTTCCAAAAGATATTTTTGTAGTTCCTTAAGACTCTTATACAAATGAAAAAATTATCCAGGTGCAAGTTTCTACCTTCTCGATAAATATATTATCTCTAAAGATAATTTTTATAATGGGGGTTTGGAGTTGGAGCATAGTAGTGAAATACGAAAAACCATTATACGGCAAGTCCTCCACATACAAACAAGTTCTGTTCTGAGAGCACGTTCGGAAGTCCGATTTGTCTGTAAGTCCAACAAAGTTAGCTTAGGTTCCCAACTAACACAGCTGGCTATATACTGCTGCTTTTACGTTTGCTTCTGGACATTCTAGGCTTGGAATAAAGATACCGTACTACTGCACTCTATACAGTACTGTACAGTAAAGTACACAAAAGCACAACCACTTGTAGAGGATGCACGCACGTGACAATGTACGCCAGACACGTGAACTAACTTACGTGACTGGACATGCGAACACACGTTCTCACCTTTGAAAGCTCACAACTTGAAGGTTCGTGTGCAGGGGACTTACCGTATAGATCATTATTATCGGAAAGTAGTGAATGTGTGTGTGTCTGTGTGTGTGTGCACATTTCATTGTACATATATTTTGAGTTTGGGAATTTAGTAGGACTTATGATTGCACACAGCTCAGATGTGAGACTTCTTAGGAACTGCTTTGTAGATCTCCTCTTTCTTTTACCCAAATTGATGCCGAAATGCTAGAGAAGAGCTGAGGCTTTGCCCGTCTCCCAGGCATGGACTGGTAGCCAAGATGTTCTCAAGGCAAATAAAGGTACTTGTTGCTCTGAAGTCCCAAGTCTCCCCCCACTCCCCAGTGTGCTCTGTAAGAGAGTTCAACTCATCCACGTGTCTGTCGGGCTTCCCGAGCTGATTAGACTCTGGCGATATCACTTTACAGGGACACGGTTTGCATCGTCCTCGGCCAGGTGGATGTGTAACTCTTGTACCTTTCACCTCAGCAGTGCTCACTTCCTGCTCAGAGAGTCAGTCTGGGGACACAGTAACCTGGAACGTCCTCCCGCTGCCCAGAGGACCTGAAGGGGACAGTTGCAAAACAGAACCCACAGGAGCAGCATCTTTATGTCCATCTGGGCAACAGCCCGCTTTTGTTTTGAAAGATGCTTAAGCTCTCCGTGCCTTCTGAGTGGCTTTCCCGGGCTCTCTCTACTCTTCTGTTTCAAATACAGCAGCATTTCTAAAATTCCCTACAACGGATGTGCCGAATCCCACCATTTTCCATTCAGCCTGGAAGAAACGGGTCACGTGGGCGCACCTTCCGCGGCTGGTACGCTGGGTCTCGCCGCGGCTCTTCGCTTGATGTACACGGTAATGAAAGCTCGCTATTGATTTTTCTGTAGCTGCTTGTAACTATTATAGTTGATACATCAATAGAAAAGGAAAGCACAATGTTTCACGGGAGGCAGAAAATCAGAGAGTACATGATGCTCTGACAGTAAATCACGGCATAATCTTAGGAATTGATAGATTGTTCCTGCTAACTCGAAACCCATGGCTTTCCTGAAAAAGACCGTCCTATAATCGCCCAATACGTTCTAACAGACTAACTGCACAGGAAGGTGCTAAACGACACCAGGCCGTGTTTCATCTTCTCAAGAGGCCCTTCTTCCTCTGCAGGGCGAGTGAGTGGGGGTCACTTCAGCTGGGTGGTGCGCCGTCAGGAGGACCATTTTCCTTTCCCCCCTCCTCTTTCTAGAGCTGAAATGTCATAACCTTTGGGACACCATTAAACGCACCAACATTTGCATTATAGGGGTCCCAGAAGGAGAAGAGAGAGAGGAAGGGTCTGATAAAATATTTGAAGAGATTATAGTTGAAAACTTCCCTAACATGGGAAAGGAAACACTCACTCAAGTCCAGGAAGCGCAGAGAGTCCCATACAGCAGAAACCCAAGGAGGAACACGCTGAGACACATATTAATCAAACAAACAAAAATTAAAGACAAAGAAAAAATATTAAAAGCAACAAGGGAAAAGCAACAAATAACATACAAGGGAATCCCCATAAGGTTATCAGCTGATTTTTCAGCAGAAACTCTCTATATAGGCCAGAAGGGAATGGCACAATGTATTTTAAGTGAGGAAAGGGAAAAACCTACAGCCAAGATTACTCTACCCAGCAAGGCTCTCATTCAGATTCGACAGAGAAATCAAAAGCTTTACAGACAAGCAAAAGCTAAGAGAATTCAGCACCACCAAACCAGCTTTACAACAAATGCTAAAGGAACTTCTCTAGGTGGAAAAGAGCTGAAATGTCAGAGACCCTAAGAAAGCTAAGAGAGTAGGTCATTTCTGAGGGCAGCAAACGACAGAGAGAAAATCACTAAGTACCACTATCTTCTTAACACCCAACAGTGTGAGAGCTGGGCACTGGTAATAAGAGTATTTTAGTTATTGGGTCAGAAAAGGTGCCTAAGCTGAAAGGACCTAAACTGTGGCAGTTTCTGCCTTCAAAAGGTACATGGGACTTCCTTGGTGGTGCAGTGGCTAAGAATCCACCTGCCAATGCAGGAGACACGAGTTCGAGCCCTGGTCCAGGAAGATCCCACATGCCACGGAGCAACTAAGCTTGTGAGCCACGACTACTGAGCCTGCGAGCCACAACTACTGAGCCCACGTGCCACAACTACTGAAGCCCGCATGCCACAACTAGTGAAGCCCGCACACCTAGAGGCTGTGCTCCACAATGAGAGGCCACTGCAAAGAAAAGTCCACACACTGCCAACTAGAGAAAGTCCGTGGGCACAACAACGAAGACATAACGCAGCCAAAAATAAATTAATTAATTAATAAAAATTTAAAACCACAAAAAGGTACATGGTATCCTGTGACTCATGGTGATGCTCTTATGTCATTAGAATCATGCTCAAAAAACGTTTGGGGCATCAACAATGCCTGCATTCTGTCTTTATCGAACCTTAAAAAAATCTTAATTACTAAGACCCCTATATTAACGTGCTATCTTACGACTTTTCTTTCCTCTTTGTCTCCAACCTCCCACCAGCTTCACTGAACATTATCCCACATTTAAATACACAGAGTTAACTCTACAACAATTACACCTATTCTGTACTCTTCCTGTTTAAGCCATTTTACGAGCATCTTGTAATTAGTCCATTAATTACTGGATCTCTGAGCACTGTTTGAAGCTCTCCACATTACATTATTAATGATTTAACAAGGAGCCATATATATATATATTTTTTTGCCGTACGCGGGCCTCTCACTGTTGTGGCCTCTCCTGTTGCAGAGCACAGGCTCCGGAGCGCAGGCTCAGCGGCCATGGCTCACGGGCCCAGCCGCTCCGCGGCATGTGGGATCTTCCCGGACCGGGGCACGAATCCGTGTCCCCTGCATCGGCAGGCGGACTCCCAACCACTGCACCTCCAGGGAAGCCCGGGAGCCATATTTTTAAGTGGTGCCGACTTACTGCTATAAACGCAGAGGCATGAAATATAAATGACACTAACATCCAGGATTGTTTTTGCCTCTCCATCAGATTGATGCTATAAAAACAAGCTAGTGATGGATAAACTGGTTTACTTATTAATTCTTTGAACGAGTAGCACACTTTCACATTAGCCCCACTAAGTATGTACCAAGGATGACAAAATACGGGTTAGGTTCTTAGCTTTTGCATTTGATTTTGGTCCCCTTTTATGTGTCTTTCTGGGGATAGAATGAATTGGGATAGAAAGAAAGAAAGCGTATGAGAGAGTCCTGCTTCAAATTGCTTGACATGTTTTTAATCAATGAATGTTTCATCCCTCCATCCAGCCATCCATTCATCCTTCCATCCCTCCATCCATCCCTCCACCCATTCCAGGCTGCTTGAACACCTACTATTTGCCTTCCATCCATTCATCCTTCCATCCCTCCACCCATTCCAGGCTGCTTGAACACCTACTATTTGCCTTCCATCCATTCATCCTTCCATCCCTCCACCCATTCCAGGCTGCTTGAACACCTACTATTTGCCTTCCATCCATTCATCCTTCCATCCCTCCATCCATCCCTCCACCCATTCCAGGCTGCTTGAACACCTATTATTTGCCAAGACTGGGGACTTCAGCAAGTGGTGCAAACCTTAGTACAAACAGATCATTGCAATTACTATGTGGAAGTCAGTAGGAAAATGTCGTGGGGAGTCAAGCAAGGATCTTGGAAGAAGATGGGCCCTAGGGGACGGACAGGAGTCGACAGGTGGAAGCAGAAGCTAAGTCACACAGACGGGGACCATCTCCTGCACGGTCGGCGCTGCACTATGCACCCTTGGGATGTAAAGCACCGCGGGACGGGCTCCCTACAGGTGAGGAGCTCATGGTGCGTGTGCTCCCAGCTCTGTGATGCACACACATGGCTGGCACATGGGGCTTTCTGAGTTTGCACCACGTCCTTGCTACAGTCAGCCTCAGGTGCCAGGGCCCTCTGCCCACAAGCCCCTCCCTGCTAGAAAGGCCCCTCCTCCCTAATCTTATCCCCTCGAGTGCGCTCGCAGTGTGTTGAGGGGGATACGGGTGGATGTGAAAACACAGCTGAGGTGGCTGGGAAACAGCAGTGACTCAGTGGCTGATGGACTGACCTGACAGATCAGGATCAGAAGCAAGGAGGCTCTTGGCCTCAGCACCGGAAGTGTAATCCCTAGAGCGGGGTGTAGCCGTTGCCACGCAGGGTGGGAAGCAGCCTTGGTCGCACACCAGTTACCCAAACCCACTGTCATCGGTCGTGGTCACCCTTTTGAATACAGGGTGTGAATTTACAGCTCTAAGAAGTACGAACAAATAGACCCTGTCTACCAGCGTGCTGTGTACCAAGGATTGAACCAAGAGCTGGACACAAAACGATGAAGGAATCATCTCCACCCTTATGAGGCCAGAACATGCCCACAGGGTCCCCTTCACCTTTCCTTGTGCCTGGAGATCCATTTTTATTTTATTTTTATAGATAATTTGTTCAGCTAATGAAATGCATAAAAGGAAAGAGAAAATCACTCATGTAGAAATGGTAATTTTAATACATTTGAAGCTTATCAGGGAGGTTTTTATTTCAAAACTTGTTTTTTGCTCAGACTTAGTCTATGTATATCTTATTTTTTGCTTTTTTAAAATTTTACTTTTTTATTGAAGTATAGTTGATTTACAACGTGTTAGTTTCAGGTGTGTACGTATCTTATTTTTGATTCAGACCTCTTCCCTTCTGTATCAGTGTTTTCTCACTTTTTTCACTGTATTGTACTGTTTTCTCTCCCCATTTTCTAAAGTTTTTTTTTTTACGAACATGTGGTTATTAACTAATAATTACCAAACGTCTACTTTTTATAACCGATGAAAAACATAATACTGCCAGTCAGACACCCTACTCAGCATGAGATAACTCTTGGTATACTGACTCGCTATCATTAAGTAAAAACGAAAGAAATGTTGTGTTATTTAGCCTCGGCGATCTTCTTGTAGGTAAATGTACAATTTCTAAATGGAGGCTTAGAAGTACTGAAAATTCCTGGGGTGGTTTGGGTGTTCTGGGAGCCATGATTCTCAGAGATGGACAGGATGGGCATTGCTGCGTGCTTCTCCTGACAACAGGCACAGGACAGTTCTTTAATAAATCATTCTCATTTGATGTTATTTAATATTTAAGATATTTTTATTAGTAGAAAATTAGATCTTAACTGTATCATAAGTTGCCTTAGATGTGCTCCAGTACCCAGAGATAAAGGATGACAGAAGGTTTCCGTGGTGCCTACAGATGGCCATTCCCACAGGCTGTTAAAATCACGGCTGTATTGTGTTAACACAAACAAGCAAACCCCACTGTCCTGTGTCTTCCTCCACAGAAGATTTCCTACGGTAGCCTCGGCTAAGCAATCCACAGCAACGGGATCCACTGAGGGAGACAGAACGCAAACCTACGCTTTTTCCGTATCTATATGTGGAGGGCTGTAGACGGCTCACATTCCCCTCAAAGAATTCTCCACATAACACTGCAGACCTCGTAGATGCAGTTCCTCGACTAAATTAGCAACTCAAGACATACTGTCAATACATAGCAACCTTATTAATATTTAGAAATCTTGTATTTGGATTTCGTAGTCTTTAATATTTGGTCATCTTATAATTTTAATTTTATCTGTAGTTTTATTTCGCTTTTCCAATCTTTTTGTTTTGGCCGCATTGTGCGGCACGTGGGATCTTAGTTCCTGGACCAGGGATCGAACCTGTGCCCCCTGCAGTGGCAGTGTGGAGTCTTAAACTGGACCGCCAGGCAAGTCTCCAGTTTTATTTTGTTTTTTATCACAGTGAGAGGTTATAGGTGTATAACTCTATATATGTCCATTTTTGAAGAAGACAGTCATATTTGGTAATATTTAGTAAAGTTTACAATCATTTATCCAGTATATTTGTCCCAAATATTTATTTATTTTGAAATCTCAGATCTCCATCTGTATGGTAAACAGCATTCTTCTAGTACGTGAATTCTTCTTTGATGCTCAGGCCCTTCTTAGGGTCTCTTTCTTCACTTGTGGCATCAAGGCACCCAAGAACCTGCGAGGTGAGGACCTGGTGTGGTCAGACCTTCTAATTTTTCAGAAGGAACCTGACAGCCACATTTTATGTTGGTTCTCTTACTTAAAAAGTTGGATCATCTTCTTAAAAAAAAAAAAGGTCCAAATTTTACTAATGGGCCACCAGTTTAAGACATTGCCTAGGTTAATATTTTTCAGACCAGGGTTAGTGGACCATCTGCTTCAGACTTGCCTGAGAAGTTGTTAAGACACTGACATCACTCTGGAAGTTCTGATCCGGTAGTTCTGGGCATACTAACCTATGCCCGAAGTGGTTCTAATGAGCAACAAAATTCAGCAATTACTGTTAAGGCCTAGACTGCTTGAGGGGGTTACATGCACACTCCCAGGCCCTGTCCTTGGGGTTTCCTGTTTAGTAGGTCTGAGAAACCCGTGCTTTTCATAAGGACCCTGCGATGCTGACACAAGGAGTCCACAGACAGTGGCCCAAGGGGCTCACGTCTGAACAACAGCGATTACAAACAAACAGCAATTACACGAGTCCCGGGTATGGACACGTGTGAAACAGAGTGGGGCGTGGGGCGTGGGCCTGGGGTGAGCCGGGCTGGACGGTACCTTCCTCACCACGTGCTCGCTGATCCTACGGAACGTACTCAAGCTCAGTTTTCCTGTCTGTAGAATGAGCATGTTTCACACTAGATCATAATTGTTGAAAGCATTACATGACATACCAACGTCTTGGGTAGCTCATGGCACATAGGAGTTTCTTAATAAATATTACTTGAATTACCATCTTCAGTGTAAGACTATTTTTAAAAAAATTTTATTGAAGTAGAGTTGATTTACAGTGTTGTGTTCATTTCCGCTGCACAGCAAAGTGATTCAGTTATACGTATATATAATTTATCTATGTATGGTCGGACAGTATAAGACTATTTTAAGTCATTGAGCCTGGGTACCATGTTTTATAATGCTATTTCAGATTACTGCAAATGCTACAGTAGAGACTGAAAAACACATTGATTAGTAGGAGACAGACATTTTTTCCCAAAGAGGAGGGTTGGGAAAGTCTGTCTCTCAGTGAGGGAGGAGAGGGTTTGTCTGAGCTTGAAAGACTGAGGGGACCTATAAATGGTATTTCAAGAAGTTGAGCAGAACAAGATAGTAAGATGCCCCACAGGGTCTAGGAACATCCAATTGTCTGGTTTGCTGGGAAACACGTGAGGAGGGAATAGAAAAGAGTGGGACGTAAACTGGGAAAGGCAGACTGGAGTCCCACTCCACAGGGCTTTACTACGCAATCCCGGCTGGACGTGTTATTCTGTGTGTGTGCGTGGCGGTAGCGGTGTAGGGATCGAAGGATGCCGGGATCTTTGGAAAGAGAAGGGACCTGCTGGACTTCAGTTCAGAGTGCCCGCGAGTTCACATTTGGACGCACCCTTCCTGCTTCAAACTCATCAACAACAGAAAAATATTCAGGGAGAGAAAAACGACACAGCTAGGCTCAAACACAATACCAATATCTCTGTCAGCAACAGGACAGAAATGCAGGGCAGTGGCCAAGGCTGAAAACGGTAGCTGGAGTCCAGCTTCTGGAGGGTGGTGAGGGCTGAAGTGCTGTGGTCAGGCCCAGAGGTCAGGGTGTGGCATGGGGCCAGGTGAGGGACTCCAAAAAAGAGAGACAGAGAAAGAAGAGAAACTAACTATTCCTGCTTTACTGCCTGAGCGGCGTATTCTGGAAAGCTGTGGGACTAGGAAAGGTAGCGGGGAAAACCTATCCCTGGGTGAACTGAGGCAGCTCATCCCCTGTCTCTGTGCCTGGATCTGACCCGCCTTCAGTGTTGCCACAGTACAGAGGCCCGATCACCGTTGTAAAACCTGGCTCCAAACTCGGGCTCTTGAAACTCTAGATGGAAGGAAATGGGGAAATGCCGAGTAAAGACCAGCACAAAGTGGGATAGAGACCAAGAGCCAGAGAAGAGAAAGAGGCAGAAACAATAACCACCAAAACTCTCACTCGAGACCAGTCTGCAAATCATACCGTGAAAAACCAAGAAGACACATATCGCTAAGGATGAAGCCAACAACAACAATGAAAACATCAATTCACTCCAGGAAGAACCGTTTCTGTGGAAGATCTGGATGAGAGTTTTAAAATTAGTTTGCATAGAGTGTTCAAGAGGTAAATAAAGGGATACTATTCATTAAAAAAATATGAAACCAACTGGCAAAAATTAAACACTAGTAGACACATACGAAAAATTCTTTAGAAATCTTTAAAATCAAAAATAATTATTCAAATAAAAATTAATTGATGGGATACTTGCTAGACTAGATATGGTTGAAGAGATAATGAAATGTTATTAATGCAAAAAAGCAGCACATTGAGACAGTGGGGGGAAAAGGCATGAAAAAGAGAGACATAGGGACTTCCCTGGTGGCACAGTGGTTAAGAATCCGCCTGCCAATGCAGGGGACACGGATTTGATCCCTGGTCTGGGAAGATCCCACATGCTGCAGAGCAATTAAGCCCGTGTGCCACAACTACTGAGCCTGTGCTCTAGAGCCTGTGAGCCACAACTACTGAGCCCATGTGCCACAACTCCTGAAGCCTGCACGCTTACAGGCCGTGCTCCGCAACAAGAGAAACCACCGCAACGAGAAGCCCGCGTACCACAACGAAGAGTAGCCCCTGCACGCCGCAACTAGAGAAAGCCCGCGTGCGGCAACGAAGACCCAACACAACCAAGATAAATAAATAAATAAAATAAATAAGTTTTTTAAAAAAGAGAGAGAGACATAAAAGATAGAGTAATAGGAGTTAACAGAGAGATTTACAAAGAAGTAACATGTGAAAAGAGAATAATTTTCTTTCATCCAGTATCCTCTAGCTGGATACTGTACAAGTCGCTCCTCGGTATCTACAGGGATTGGTTCCATGCGCCCCACCCTCCGCCACGGATACCAAAATCCACAGATGCTCAAGTCCCATAATTGGCCCTCCACATCCACAGTTCTGCATCCACAGGTCCAACCAGCTGTGTATCATGCAGTACTGTATGTATTTATGGAAACAAATCCACGTGTATGTAAACCCACGTGGTTCAATCCCACGTTGTTCAAGGGTCAACTGTACTTAGACATCTTGGGGTGTAAGTGTAAGATGTCAGCAATAAAGAGAAAACCTTAAAAGTTCCCAGGGAGAAAAGGCAGCAGACCTCCAATAGCCTTCTCCAGGGTTGAGAGATCTTGCCAACCTAAAGTTTTATATCCAACTAAACTATTCAAATGAGGCAAAATCTGAAACATTTTCATGCCTACAAAGACTAGGATGGTTTACCAGTAAACAGATCGAACTCCTGTATCACGATTGTGCTAGCGGTTATATCAATCTGCACATGTGATACAATTGCAGGGACCACACACAAACGGGTGTTTAGCTGGTGGAATAAGCGAACTGAATAACTGAATAAGCTCTACTTGGTCTGCACCAATGTCATTTCCTGGTTTCTACACTGAGTGTAGTTATGCAAGATACTGGCATTGGGTAAAGCAGATGTAGGGTATGTGGAATGCAGCATCCCGTAAAGCTATAATGTTCTCAAAATTAAATTTCAAAAGAGATGACAGACTGGATGGAAACAAAACATCAAAGTCTTACAACATGCTGCTTACAAGTTAGCCACCTAAACCCCAGTAACACAAGAAATCCTACCAAATCAACGGAACAGTCGACAGTAAAGAGATGGGGAAGAATATGTCAAGATTAATTTGTAAAAGCTAATAAAACACTCAACATCAGACAAAGCTGATTTTAAGACGAAAGCATTAAAAAAACGAGGAACATACTGTAATATAAGAAATAACCCACCAAGAAGATACAACAAAGGTAACAAGAATAATATAAACAAATAGAACTTGGCACCTAACGGACCTGTATTTTTTTTTAGTACCTGTGCCACATTTAGATAAATTAACTAATATCAAATTATAAAGGACGTCCTAACATATTTCAGTGAATCAACAACAACATGCATAACCTCATCACGCAATCAGTTAGAATCCAAAAATGAAAAGCTAGTCAAAATGTACCCCTTTCTTTGGAAATTTCAAAACCCACTATTAAATAAATCACGGATTAAAAAAAACAGATCAGAATGGAGATCATGAAACACTTATAGCTCATAGGATTGTCCAGGTTGTGCACCACCCTAAGGGACACACTGACATAGACAATGGTGAGAACTGCGCCCCCTAGAGGTCGGCAGAGTCACCGCTGAGGCAGGTCTGCATGTCCCAGAAAAGCTTGCCCCATCAGACCTGCTGCAGATTCAGCTATGGCCATGTCAAGCAGCAACTTTCTAACACTGAGTGCACTCATGCAGAATAACTGAAAGGCACGGCTGAAAACAGATTCACAGAATATTCAACTCAAGAAGCTAGAATGAGAAGAACAAACCTGAAACCCCACGTGGCAGTCCTGAGTCCCAGTAAAGAAAAGAAGACAAAATAAAAGAAAAACTAGATCCCTACCTCATACTATACGCAAAAATTAATTCTGGGTGTATTCAAAGATCTAAATGTGAAAATCAAGGTCTTAATATATTTGGAAAAATGCTAAAGGAGAAAGAATTTTATGACCTCAGAGGTAGGGAAGGATTTCTTAAAAGAAGCTACAAAAAGCAAAAACCTTGTAGGAAAATATGAATGAACGTGGCTACTTCTGTGAAAGAAAAGATACATTAAAAGAGTGAAAGGAAAAGCCAAACTTATCTATGTATCTATGCATTTGTGTATGTATCTATATCTATATCTACATCTATATCTAAGAGTGCCCTTCAAATCAGTAAGGAAAGGCATACATCCCAATAGGCAAAGGACACGAACAGGTACCTTCAGAGAGACATGTAAAAAGATTCCTAATCTCACTTGTAATCAGAACGACAGAAATTCAATCATAGTGTTGATGACGTGGAGAAATGGGAACTCTCAGTTTCTGTGGCTGGGAATGCAATTTGGTCCAGACGTTCTGAGGAACAATGTGGCAGTTTCTAGAACTGAAAAGGATTCCCAGCCGTATACGTCCAGGAAGACATGTAGAAAACTGTTCCCTTAGCGTGGTTTGTAAGAAATAGCCACCACCTGGAGAATGAATCAATAGATTGTGGTACATTAAATAACGAAATCTACGGCCCAGTGAAAATGATGATCCAGGCTCTGGATTTATTAAGGACTCCTGATCTGCAAGAATCAAAATAGGAATCTGGGAAACAACATGGAGTGAAAAGGGAAAATGAAGATGTTTCTTCATCCTGAAAGCCTCAATTCTTTTGAAAGATAAGTTTCTGCAGCTACCCCCTTGAGTGAGGAAGTTTCTTGAAGTTATAAATAGAAACGATACTGTTACAGTATTCATGCCACCAATCCTTTTTGATATGGGCTCTTCTGGACAAATGCCAGAACATGTGGCTATCCAATCTGCCCTGTAATTTCTTGCGGCAAGCAATAACGACAACTTTTTTTTTTTAATTTTAAAAGAGATGGATAATTACTAAAACTCTATCCTGACTATGAGTATGAGGAATGTACTAAAGATTTTTATGATGAAGACTTTAATTTCGGTTATTCTTAAAATACTTTAAAACCTGCACACATTCGTCTTTTCATCTCTATTTCCTACTCTCCCACGCTACTCAGCTCAGTCCTTTGACTCTGAAGCTAGCCATGGTAGGAAAGGGAGAATCTGTTATGATCCAGGCTTAGAATATCTGATAAATTATAAGATTCTGTTTACCTTAAAGATTTGGAGGATAGGGATTTGGACACCAGATGCTTCTTCATATCAGAAAGAAAAGTCTGCGTAGAATCAGCAAGTCAGCATGTACCCTAAGTGCCCTGAAATTTCAGCAGTGCTTCTGACTTTGCATTGAGAAAACTCGCCATCCCATTCCTAAAACTGGTCAGTAGAAAGCAGCCCTGGGTGAAACCCCACGTGGCAGTCTTGAGCGGGTTGTTGGGGAGAGGGCTTGCTAGCCACGAAGATGGTAGGGCGGGTACTCCACCCTTTTTGTCGCAAGAAAGATGTGGAAGGATCAGATATCCTCCAGATTCCCGACTGGTCTATTTAGACAGGGTTATCACTATCCTAAATGACATCGGTATAGTGCCTTACGGTTTCCACACTTAATCACTGAGCACGCTCGCTAAGTGAGTATTTTTTCTAACATGAAGTATATTTTCCAGGCTAAGTGCTAGAAACGCAGAAGGAAAAGAGGCCTGGCGTTCTATGCGCGGCATACAACACAATGACAACATACTGTGGTAGGTGGAGATTTCTGAAAGAAGCAACAGGAATTCAGAGGAAGAACTGTGGATCTGTCCGTGAAGTGAGAGAAAGAAGACTTGGCAGAGAAGGTGATTTTGATCCGAGATGTGAAGGGTGACCCACACACAAATACCCGACACCCCCTGATGTCCGTGTTTTACAGTCGAGGGAGCAGAAGCTCCAGGGGGACTCACATCGTGAGGGATGCTGCAGCCATCAGCTGGGGCTCCCCCCCACCCCTGCCCCAACCCATCCTGCTTCCAGGTGGGAGAACCCAGGACTCTGAACCAAAAATATTTTAAAACATGCGCAAGTTCATGTTTTCATTTTTCCCACTCCACTGAGTGTCTTGAGTTCGAAGCCAGCAATACTCGGGGTGGGGGGGTATCTGATAATATTAGAATCACTATTAGTAATTGTTATTAATAAAGCATCCTATTATTTTAAAATATGGTCATTAAAGAACAAAGTTAATTTCTCTCAAAGGTTTTAGTTCTCAAATTTCAACACTTCCCTTGGAAGGAAGAAGTTACCCAGGATTTTCATTCCAAAAGAAATAGCTTTCTTTCTCAAAGTGAAATCTTCCATTTTGTATACTGGAAGCTGTGATTTCTATTTAGCCATTAGAATTAGAGATTAAGTGTTAATAAGTTTGAAAGAAGAATTTACAACCTTTTTAGGTAAAGTTAACTACAGAACACTGATAATTCTAGAAAATGGGAGGGAAACACTGAAGAATTTCCTGGGGAAAACATTCTCCAGGGAGCAGGTGGCAACCCAGCTATTCCACATTGCTACAATGTCATCATTACCGGGGCCCCAGCAGCCTACAAAGGGGACCGGCTGTTTACTGTGTGACTTTGGTCTGATTTGGGATGTACGGTAGGTGAACCAAAAGGAACTGGCTTCAGCTCGCTTCCTCTGACATATTTCAAAATATCAAAGGTGATAATGGTGCCTTGGGTTAGCAGATCAAAGATTTCAAACTATGTCTCGGTGCTGAATTAAGAGAGCAGTTTCCGCTGTCACACGGAAGATCTTTTTCATAGAATCTGTACACCAGAGGTTATATTCGGGGAAGAGGAATTTCCCAATAAGGGGCCTTCACTTATATGACTTTTGCTGAATGTCAATAGAGAGGCTTTGGATAATAATGATTGGTACCATGGGCCAGGTGTTGTGCTAAGTTCATAATAATGACTGCATTTAACCCCCACAATAGTGCTTTTAGGGAGAACGTTACTATTTCGATTTTACCGATGGGGAAACAGGAGAGCTAAGGTGCCTAGGTATCTGGATTCAAGCCTGCAGCCTTTCCCACCTTGGCAGTAATAAACTGGTTATGAACGCCTCCCCCTTCCCCTCTTCCAACGTCAGGACCCAAATCCTAAGACTTCCTTCCCAGTGGGTGTAGATGGAGAACAACAGGTCTGGGATTAGAAAACCTAGCTGGGGTCATAGGCTCTCAGACTCTGAGCTGTGTGGCCTTGGGTACGTCAGCCACAGTCTCTGAACCTAGCCACGTTCTAAAATGCCTCTAACTTGTTATGTTATATGTAAATAGTACTTTCTAAATAAAAAAGTTCTACACGGTAGTAGCAAGCATTGGAGGGAAGAGGGAGGGGGAGTTGTTTAATGCGGCGGTCCCCGACCTTTTTGGCACCAGGGACGGGTTTCGTGGAAGACAATTTCTCCACGGATGCGGCGGGGTGGGTAGTTGGTGGTCCAGGCGGTAATGTGAGCGATGGGAAGGGCAGGTTAAGCTTCACTCGCTCGCGGCCGCTCACCTCCTGCTGTGTGTGTGGCCCGGTTCCTAAGAGGTTTGGTCCTCAGCCCAGGGGTTGAGGACCCTTGGTTCAATGGGAACAGAGTTTCAATTTAGGAAATGAAAGATATTCTAGAGACGGACGGCGGTGATGGTTACAAAACAACGCGAATGTACTTCATGCCGCTGAACCGAACACTCAAAAATGGTTCAAATGGTAGGTTTCATGTTACGTCTATTTTACCACAATTTAAAAAAAATTTAAAATGAGAAAAAAAAATCTGTACCTTAAAAAAAATCCTGCAGAGATGATAGTGATACTAATATAATCGCTATTTTCTCTTAGGACAAAGAGTAGAGAGAAAGGGTTATTTCAGGTGTGCTATCGGTGCTTATATGTCACGGAGACAGGACAAAACTACAGACACCTTGAATGTGCTCATTCCCCTCTAGGGACTAGGCAGAACTGTCCAATTTGAGGTCAGTGTTGCCACTCTGGCCACACTCCTGCCTTTATGGATGGCTCCCCCACCCCCCACCCCACGGCCCCCGACCCCGGGGCAAAGCTGGGGGAATCTAAGTGTGATGAATGTGCCGGGTGCCTTCTTCCAAAGCCGGGACACCCAGGACCTGGCATGCGCTGCAGAGCCCCCCAGAATGTAATAAAAGGCAACGAGCATTCCTTGCTTTCCTGAGAAATTACTTGTGTGCAACACAATGCTGACATTTTTAGATTTAGTGAAGAAATTTGGCCAAGAAATATCTTGATCTAATTTTGAAATAATGCAACAGCGGTAATTCAGTCAGTATTGAAATCCACGGCTGTGCTCTTTTCCTGTGTGTGGAGTCCAAAACTTTCAGTTCAGACCTTGACCCTGTGGGACTACGCACGAGTCACTTGACCTCTGTTCAGCTCAATTTCCTCATCCAGGAGGGAGAAGTGGTTGGACTTGGAAACAGTGCGGGTTCTTTTCAGGGCTTGGGCCGAAGTTTCTGTGAAAAGTCCAGGTAGCTCAGGGTGTGGGGTGTGTGGGAGCAGTCCCGGAGGGGGCCCCCCAGCCGGCTTCCCAATTCCTCCTGCCTCTGATGGAGGTCAGATTCGGGCCATGGGAAGGTTGAGAAAGGCCTTTTCATTGACAAGACAGGACTGGTGAGACGGGCATGTGTGTGGCATATGCAGTGATTCAGAGGGAGGGAGAAAAAGGGAAGGAAGGAAGGAAGGAAGGAAGGAGGGAAGGAAGGAGGGAAGGAGGGAGGGAGGGAAGGAAGGAAGGAAGGAAGGAGGGAAGGGGGTGGCTGGGCAGCCACGACCAGTGCATCAGGCAGTGCAGTCCTGCATGTGCCTTTTCTGGAAGGGTGTCTGCAGCGTCCGGGTGAAGTTCTGTACCACGTGGGGCGCTTCCTTCTCTTTGGAAAGACTGTGCTGCCCGCTCAGATACCACCGAGTGCAATGGTTTTGCATATAGTAGGCACTCAGTATGTTTTGTCATTGAATGCTTCAAAGCAATGAAAGGCCTTTATCTTTTATATTTGCTCTTGGTTCCTGGCTTGAATTGGTCTGTCTTAACCAAATATTACCCAGAACTCAAGACTGGATTTTATCAGTCAACTAGAAAGAAGGCATACGAATGACTTGGCCGTGAGTCACGGATTGGCTCCATTCTAGAATGACCCTGAGGCCTGGGGGGTCCGGAGCTAACTCGTATGCAGGACCTGAACTGACCACGTTAACCAGCTAACCTCTTCTGAGTCAAGGCTAGGACAGCCGCTTTACGTTATTATTATTCTTTTTTCTTTTTTCTTTTTGCGGTACGCGGGCCTCTCACTGCTGTGGCCTCTCCCGTTGCGGAGCACAGGCTCCGGACGCGCAGGCCCAGCGGCCATGGCTCACGGGCCCAGTTGCCCCGCGGCATGTGGGATCTTCCCGGACCAGGGCACGAACCCGCGTCCCCTGCATCGGCAGGTGGACTCTCAACCACTGCACCACCAGGGCAGCCCCCGCTTTACTTTTTGCTTTTGGCCGCGTGGCATGTGGGATCTTAGTTCCCTGACCAGGGATTGAACCTGCGCCCCCTGCATCAGAAGGGCAGAGTCTTAACCACTGGACCACTAGAGAAGTCCCTAAGACAGCCACTTTATTCTGGGATTTTAACAGAGCAGCTGGCAGTACTGAGGCAGGAAAAACATCAGGTAGTACATTTAGCATTCTCATTCACTCTCCTCGTAGGTTATTCCCAGTTTTCTAGGCCAATACAGCTCTGAAAAATCATCTCACTAAATAGCAGTAGTTAGCAAAATGACGATATTAGTATGAACAACTGAAAAATAATAAATATCTTCAGGTATAAGCTATTCAGAAATATGCCTAAATAAATGCTATTTGGGCAATTATATTCTTGTGCCAGCAGATAACAAATGATAATCACTTCTTCCATGGCTGTAAATACGTATCGATTCACTTCAAACTTAGAACTCCAAAATGAATGATATCTGGTCATTGCTAAACTGCTTTGCTCACTGAAAGAAAAAAAAAAATCCACACAACACCTATTACACTGCATTTAATTAAGACAAGCATTAACTTTATGTGCCATTATTTGCTTCTGTGAAATCTCTATGGTGTAAATATTGAACGGCGGTATCCCTTGAATGCTAATCAATCCTTTCTGAATTTCAAATGATTACATAAATTTTAGGAAATGCTTATCTGCCAGCATTACCCTCTGCTACATATATATCAGCCAGGCATTAATATGGAGATCAGTGTGGTTATTTGACAAGTGTCTAGTGAGTGGTTTTCTAAATTAGAGTATCATATACGGAAAGGGAAAAACCGAGATTGAATGCTAATTCTAAGAAGAACCCAGGGAGCTCTCTTTCGCTTATCTGTTTCATGAGGAACAATTTAACCAATGCACCTGGGTAAAGATGTGAGGGGAATGTATCCATCACTAGACTTTGCAGGCCAGTTGGTGACAGCGTGTGTGCGTGTGTGCGTGCACGTGTGAGGGTTTGCACGGTGAAGTATAGAAAGGCTACAATAGAGCAAATCTTGTGACCAGCCTCAGGAAGGACAATTACCACATCACGGGAAGGTTGGTTTTTGCTGTTTTCATCTTTTATGCAGATACTTTGTAAGCAGCGTTTTATGACACGCGGACGGTTGTGCTTGTTTCAGAATGGAATTAATACAGTATTCAGATATACATGGTGATGCACAAATACAAATGTTTGCTAGCGTTCCAGCCTCAGAAGCTTTTCCAGCGCTTCTGGAGGGAGGCTGTGAGCTGAGGATGGGAATGGGCCCTCAAACGCGTCCTGGCTTGGCCGTGGATTTGCTCCACAGCGGTCCATACACTTTTCTGATTGACAAAGTGATCAGTTCATTTTGCTTTAGACACTGCAAACATAGTGTTTAATCACTGTGATCCAATCTGTCTGTTGGATTTGGAAACCTCTTTCATGAACTGGATTTAACATTGCAAAAAAGCAAAGGGGCATTCCAGTTTCCCTTTGCTCCTGTTTTCTTAGATTTGTGTTTTCTTCCCCCCACTGCCCCCGTCCACCACCCCTTCCAACTCAACAGGGGCACACAGTTCGATGGCAAAAAAACCCTCAGACCCAGCAAGTTGCTGGACCTCTTCTGGAGAGGTGGGCAAAACCAGCAGCCTCTTCCGTAACCCCTGGCACTCCCTTCTCCAAAAGCGCTCGTCGCTATTTCCAGGCTAGTCTAGAGGTGCCGGGGGACGGAGCACGGTGTCTCTACTGTGTCCACGTGTGCACCCCTGCCAGGGATGCCCAGCTAGGGGAGGGCGGCTAGGGGAGGGCGGGACGCCCGGGCACAGCCAGGGCAGAACAACCAGACAACCCCACAACTCGCCAATCGTCAGGGGAGACTGAGAAAACTGCTTCCTCCCCCCAGGAGGCGGGGACTTACACTGATGCTGTGCTGACCTCTGGACTGGGATTGGCAATTGGAATGCAGTTTAGCAAAGAGGTTACACCCTCCTCTGCCGCCCTCCTCAGGGCTGCAAACACCCAGGGGCAAGGGAGGAAGCGGGTGTGCAAGGTGGGTGATGTCTTCTCTTATTATAGGAGAGCACGCGCCATCTGTGCTGGTAGCTTCAAGGTGGCCTTTCTCATCCAGCAGCAAAAGAACCGAGTCCGCCCTTAAGGGGGCCAGGATTGAACTGCTATGGTCTCCAGGCCGGTAACACAGGAGCCTTTTGTGTGCGTACTTAAGGACGGAATGTTTGCTATTCCTGCAAGCCCTGTGGCCTCTGGTTAATGAGATGTGAGGGCAATAGCTGCTCTGCAATTCTTGGCCCGTTAGAAAGCCTTCACGTTTCAACTGAAATCTACAGGTATAAGTAATCTGGTCCTGACAGTGATGAGAGTTCCCTTATGTGACAGAAATTCTAAGCTCTGCACAGAGGCCCTGACTACATGCGGGTCACCTCCCTACTGGCATTTTGCTTGGCCTTCTGCTCTGTGGGGAGCTCTTTTAATGCGTCTTGGCCACGTTCTGACCTTGAAAGCCAGGAGGAGAAATGACATATGTAGGAAAAGAAAACAAAGATAGACCTATATTTAAAGCCCCAAGCAGAAGAATTACTGGACAAAATTCAAACAAGAAAAAAATACCTATCCTATCAAAAACTAAGCCCTTTGGAAAACCAATGACTGAAAATACATTTCCTTAACCCCAAAGACTACGAACTTACCATCCACATTCTCCAGCTAGAAAACACGGTGCACTTTTATTTACTATTAACAATGTCAACATCATATTGCAAGAGTCAGGGTGGACCCTTTAGCAAAGCGGAAGGTTGTACCTGAAGATAGAATTTACTAATTCTTCCCCTCCCCACCAAGGAGCTGCATGCCCTGAACCTCCCAGACACCTATGGTTCCTCTTTTTTCTATCTTAGGGTTTTTAATGCCGAAGACCACCAAAAGGGGAAGCAGACAATGACCGTGAAGTTATTTACTTTGGCTAATTTTCTCCTTTGAACATCAGAGTTCAAATAGATAGAAAGTAGACATACAAGTAATGAAAGCTTATGGTCATGCCGCTTTCCTAACGCATAGTGAGTGGTCCAAAGAAAACGACGAACCTAAGAGGCGACAACAAAATCACAAGGAGGGACCCTCCGAGAGGGAGGTACCAAGACTCTAAGGCAAATGCTTTCAACAAGCTTGCTGAAATCCTGAACCCAGAGTTCATACAGACATACAAACACACACATGCAAACAACTCAAATTTAGAAACCAAGGGAAGTAAAAAGCTTCACAATTATTTAGTATATTCAGTAAAAATTGGAAATTCATGTAAAGCAGTTCCCTGCTTTTACCCAGCAGAGGCTGGTTTTCTTTTTGGTCCATATTCCTCAGATGATGGTCCCAATTCCCTACATCATTCTGTCTGTATAGATGCTGCCTTAGGATGTAGGGAGCTTTTTAAAAATATTGATTGATGAGCTCATATGTCCCTGAAGAGGACAGTGTGCTGTAGCAGAGAAAACACGGACTGGAATTTGGGGTTGTTAGTTCCAGACCTGGCTCTGAGCCTAAAATGTTGGGGGTAAATCACCTAGTTTTTTTATTTCAAATGCAAAATGGAAGGGAGAGAGTAAATGATTTACCCGCTTGAAGTATTTTATTATTAACACTACAGAAGAAAAGCCTTCCTGCTCCCTCCTTCTGCAGCTCACTTTGATATCTGACCTGCTGAGTGTCACAATTCCAACAGAATCTAAATACCGATCATCGGTCCTTAATTCCATTAATTATTTTATTCCCAAAGGGGAAGATTCTGTTTAGTCTCTACTTTCCTTATAAGAATTCCCTTCACAATGTGAACACATATCCTTATTTTCTAAAATTAAAAGATGTCAAATTGTCTAATACGTTTTATAGGATCTATTTTCTAATCTCCCTTTCTTCAAATTTTGTGCATTCTTTTAAACTAATTTTTCCAGTTCCCATTACTTTTTTTTTTTAACCTAGAAGTTGGAAGGAAAAGCTTTCTTTCACTTATGAATGCAATAAATACTTCTTAAAAACCTACTATGTGTCAGAGGGTAGGCCAGGAGCAGAATGCAAACTGGTAATAGAAATAATGTAATTTTGCAACATGGATGGACCTAGAGATTATCCTACTAAGTGAAGTTAAATCAGACAGAGAAAGACAAATATCATATGATATCACTTATATGTGGAATCTAAAAAAAAATGATACAAATGAACTTACTTAAAAAACAGAAAAAGACTCACGGACAGAGAAAACAAACTTATGGCTAACAACGGGGAAAGGGGTGGGGAGGGATAAATTAGGAGTTTGGGATTAACATATAAGCACTACTATATATAAAATAGGTAACCAGGAAGGACCTACTGTATAGCACAGGGAACTATACTCAATATCTTGTAATAACCTATAATGGACAAAAATCTAAAAAAGAATACATACACACACACACACACACGAAACTGAATCACTTTGCTGTATACCTGAAACACTGTCAACCAACTATACTTCAATTAAAAAAAAAAGAAAACAGCTGTTAGAGAGTTCTTTGGAAAAACTAGTCTCCGAAACTAATCTGCACTTGGATAGGACTTTGCAGTTTAACCACTTCCCATTACAGATCACAGCTACTTTGGTAAAGGCTTTGCTTTGAGTTTAAAACTAAGTAAATCTAACCGAATCACTCCGCTGTACACCTGAAACTAACACAACCCTGGAAATCAACTAACTATATTCCAATATAAAATAAACATTAAATAAAGTATCTGCTTAAAAAAAAAACTAAGGGCTTCCCTGGTGGCGCAGTGGTTGAGAGTCCGCCTGCCGATGCAGGGGACGCGGGTTCGTGCCCCGGTCCGGGAAGATCCCACATGCCGCGGAGCGGCTGGGCCCGTGAGCCATGGCCGCTGAGCCTGCGCGTCCGGAGCCTGTGCTCCACGACGGGAGAGGCCACAGCAGTGAGAGGTCCGCGTACGGCAAAAAAAAAAAAAAAAAAAAACTAAGTAACTCTACTGATGCCTCTATTTTATCAGCAACATTTCCTACGTCCCTCCGGTGTACTGAGCAATGTGCTAGAAATCTGGGATGTAGAGAAACATAAAGGACAATTTCTAACCCCAATCTACGTTTTACGCTGGGGAAATCCTCTCAAAGAGAATCAACAATCTCTTTAACTCAGCTGAGTATGAAAAAGTGCTTTCAGAAATACTGGCTGACCAGAGAAGAGAATAACTCACCACGAGTCAAGGGCACTCATCAGGGGAAACAGGATGCAATAGGCCTCTACTTTCTCCTGCCACCTGGGATCGAACAAGAGTCCGGCAGCGTCTAGCCACGGAGCCTCAAGGCTGAGAAAATCCCAAGCCGGAGTAACCTCTTAGCCGGCACATTCTGGTCACTTGCTGCCCTGAGCACTTAGGCCACACGCGTATTCCTGATGGGCTTGACCATGGAATGACATCATTCAGGAAGCTGCAGTTAAAGACCAGGTGACTGCTTCCCAGCTCTGCATTTGTTTTCAGGAGATACAGTGAATGGGAATTCTACTGGTCTTTGGAATGCATGCAATATTGACAGTATTTGGGGATCACCCACACACCTCTTCCTCTATGAGATTTATTTCTGCCCTGGTTGGTGACAGCATAGTTCATCAGTCACTTTGATTCCTTTTTAAAAGGTGGGAGTACAAACCAATAAATAAACAAAAATTTTATTTTGGCCTCTCTTGGGTCATCAATATTAACTGGCCAACTTAGAATTATCTCCACGGATGCAAAGTATCTCACAGTTAGGTGAGAAGAAGGGTCAGGGGGAGGGGGGAGTAATAGGATTTTAAGAAAACATTCCAACCAACAAAGACTGGGCCTCCAGAGTCTGCTATATCACACACAGAGGAATATCCTGGGAGATGGGCATTTTTCACTTTTTTCCCTTTTTTTTCAACCAGCTTACCCAATTGATGTCTGCTCACGGATACTATTTGAGGAGGAAAAAAATCAGGCAGCAGAGTGGAAGAATTTTGGTCAACTGTACTTTTTACTTTAGTCCTGTCATTAAGCTTTTCATGAAATCAGGACCCAGCTTCAGTGAAGGATGAATTTTGGAAGGAAGGTGGTTGGACCTCAACTAATCAGCTGCCGTTCCTATAGAGTTTCCTGTTCTGGTTGAAGCACCCAGGACCCTGAGACGCATCCCAGCTGTTTCCTCCGAACCCCATCACATCCCACGGTCTGCACCCTGTAACGTGTCCACACCCCATCTCACTCCTGTCTCCAAGGGCGTTAAAGCCACTCGGAACACAGTTTCTAGTCCCTTTCCCACACGACTACCAGGAAGGCAAATCAACTTCAGCGACGCACTTCATCCCCCTTTAAAGAATCCTGCCGTCTGGCTAGATTTTTTGCAGGATGAAGACCGTGGTACCCAGTTTTGGTCACAGCCGTATCTCGGTGGCTGTTCACAGGAAGTGCTCAGTAACTGCGGAGTGTCTGTCACCTGCCTCTCCAGCACATCTGCCGTTTCCCTCAAGCCATACTGGTCTCCCAAGAGTCCCGAGACCTTGAACTCATCTTGACCTCTTGCCTCCGTGCTTTTGCCCCAGGCATCCATGAGGCTTAGGAGACTGTACCTGCACGCACTCACACCTACTGTCTCACCACGTCCATCAGGAAACCCTGCTTCACCTTTCACCAAGAGCACACGGTCTCTCCCCACACAGCCCCTGGCCTTGGATCAGTCCACAGAAGCCTCGTTTTCCTCCAGGATCCCAGAGGCTCAAGGCTGGGCTGGGATCAGAACACAGCAGGTTTCAGACTCAGGGGCACAGGCTCAGCTCTCGAGGGAGGTCCTGGTATGATTTCACTCCCATCACAGGTAAAACAGGCTTTTGGAGGCTGGCCTGGGTACCCAAAGGTTAATTATCCACATCCCTCAATGAAGTCCTTGTCCCCCAAAGATTGATTATTCATTGTTTCTATGGGGGAGAAAAGCTTTCCATTCACAAATTGGAAACTACCTGAACTTTACTGCCAGTTACTTTATTCTTGCTTCTTTAAAAATAAACTCTTTGGGCTTCCCTGGTGGCGAAGTGGTTGAGAGTCCGCCTGCCGATGCAGGGGACACGGGTTCGTGCCCCGGTCCGGGAAGATCCCACATGCTGCGGAGCGGCTGGGCCCGTGAGCCATGGCCGCTGGGCCTGCGCGTCCCGAGCCTGTGCTCCGCAACGGTAGAGGCCGCAACAGTGAGAGGCCCGCGTACCGCGAAAAAATAATAATAAAAAATAAACTCTTGGCCAAACCTGATTTACCTCTGATCGATCGGAAAGCCATGCTGTCCTTTCCTCCTTAAACAACAAACAGACATAGTTTTAAGGGACATTCAACTCGTTATTCCCTGGTGCCCAGGATCCTGAAACAGTTAACACCCTTATTAAACCAGAGAGTTCTGTGTGGTTGAGGTTCTGGTAAACACACGACCCAACTGTTCAGGAAGATGATCTGTGAGGTTCGAGTGCTCAGAGCACTTCAGGAACACCCCAACCCCATCCTGACTACCCATCCCTAGTGTTTGGCAGAGATATAATAATTTTGAAAAATAATGAAGGAACGATAAAAGGGATGAAAGCTAAACACGGCTGATGGTTAATCGCTACATCTTCCAACGTCATGCAGTTCTTCAACTAATTTAAAATACCACTGAAGTGAGGTGAATCTCTTTAAATATTTTATCAACAAGACGCTGTAAGATTTCTTACACACACATTACCACACTTTTCATTTAATTACTGATCAAACGTACGAGTTGAAAAGACGAAGATCTTGCCATAAACCAGAATAATTTGTGAGATGACAGCAAGCAGGCCTATGCTATCTTCCTCTTGATTTTTTAAAAAACTGTTCTTGAGTAAAACACGTAGACTTAGTTAAATAGAACTTTCCTATTTCTTGTGGTTAATACAGAAACCATACAGGACCCAGTGCTGGCATGGTAAACCTTTGAACACTACATCTATGAAATTCTGTTGTCTTTTTAAATTTTCAGTAACATTTCTTTTTGCTATATTTATCACATTTTCCAAAATATGAAAATGTTCCTTTCCTTTTAAATGTTGACTACATGTGAAAAATTAACTCTGGTCCTATTACTTCAAACTATCCCTTTATTAGCAACAGTTGTGCAGTGCTGTCAAGAGGCATTTTAAAATGAAAGTACCAAATTTGGAGTGTAGACACATCTGTTTTACTTTGCAGTATGTTTTATTGTTTTATTTCTAAGGATATGAATTCACAACTATCTTATAACTGAAGACTAAAGAAAAAACATATGTTGGTAAATCTGATTTCTGCATTTTTTTCATTCAGGGGGAGTTGCCCCCCTCAGCTGTCTGCCAATAAGTAATAAACGGACTTGGCAAAAAGTTTATTTAAGTTGGCTTTATTAAGCCAACAAAATACAGAAATCAAGTATGGGACAGGCAGAAAACTCTGTTCCTTTGAAGTCGACAAAAATCCATCTCCTTAATCCTTTTTTTATTCCAAGCAGTGGTGATTTTTCTCAACTGACTCACTGGGAGCCTTGATTTAGCTAATCTGTCTTGCTTAGTTATCTTTCTTCTCCAAAGCTTTCCTAAAGAAGCATCCTTTCCCCCTGACAACCGTCATCTTTTATGCTTGCAGAGTGGTGCACCTGGTTATAAACATTCTCTAGTTAATCCTGATAGAGATTTAGGAAACAGGTTTTTAATGAGCAACCATATTTTACAAGAACAAAAACAGCAGTAGCTTGCACGCTGAAACAAAGGGTGCAGAGAAACGACCAACAGCAGAAAGGTGGCCAAAATGTGACACCTTGCGTCTTTCCTCACCCTCTGTCGTGGCGTCACCCACTCATCATACCCATCAGGGAAGAACACTCAGGACTCCAGTCACAACTCCTTCCCCGTACACCACACCACCCACTACAGGGCTACGACTCGGCCAGGAACACACACAGGAAAACATAACTGAGCTGGAAGATTTCACGATTAGAAAAGAAGGTCATTATCTTGCAAGAACAAAAACACGGATGGACCTCAAGACACTTGAAGGTCAGTATCATTTAGTCATTTTTATGAGGAAAGGATTCCTTACCTAAACTAAAGAGCACCAAGAATTTCAGACACACGAACTCTCGTTGGTCAAACTGTAGAGAACGAAGCTTTGCCACCAGCTCCTGTGCGTGACTCATGAGGTTGTTGAGTGTGGCCCCCGCTTGTGAGGCTATGATGGAATAGTCCACCTGCAACACAGGATCAGTTTAGGGGGTTTTCAGAACCGGAAATTCTATATTTATTTATTATTTACGTTAAAATGGATATATGTCTATACACATATATTAAAAATATGTATACATGTATATTTCCCTTGAGACTTTTAAGCACTGTGGGTAAAATCAGGTTGCAGTATAGAGTCATAACACAGGGGACTTTCCCCACGAAAACAGTTTGAGACACATTCTATTATTATAAACTGTATCATAACCATCCTGATCCATCTAATCATTTTGATAAGCCTTGTAGGAAGCAGGTCTTGACTGCCTCAATGGTACACGCAGATACCTTTATCTTTTTTCCTACTGCGAAGTGGCGTCATCACCTAAGATGAAAATTGTTAGCTCATGAGTAAGTTTAGAGAAAAATATACTGTCCATAAGAAGTGAATCCAGGGTGGCATTCTATAGGCACATGAAGTTGATTAACGAGGCAAGTGAAGGCAGAGATATGTTTCTTAATGTTTATTAAGAGACTTCATTTTAAAGTAATCACTGCTCAAGACTGCATGCTTACGGAGGATGATGCTCAAGACTGCATGCTTACGGAGGATGATGCTCAAGACTGCATGCTTACGGAGGATGATGCTCAAGACTGCATGCTTACGGAGGATGATGCTCAAGACTGCATGCTTACGGAGGATGATGCTCAAGACTGCATGCTTACGGAGGATGATGCTCAAGACTGCATGCTTACGGAGGATGATGCTCAAGACTGCATGCTTACGGAGGATGATGCTCAAGACTGCATGCTTACGGAGGATGATGCTCAAGACTGCATGCTTACGGAGGATGATGCTCAAGACTGCATGCTTACGGAGGATGATGCTCAAGACTGCATGCTTACGGAGGATGAGAGAATCACATTTAGATCACTCTTTGATTTGCTGTTTCCTCAAAAGCTACAAAGACTAGCTACTTGCCTATGATTGTCAATACATTTCTCTCTAATGACAGCAGTGATCTTATTTATGAGAAGAATAATTTCTTGATTCAGACAACAAAAAGGGTGTATTTCCCTCTTCATTGAAACAAACAAACAAAAAAAGGGGCTGCCATGCATCCGTCTCAGATTATTCACGGGGACACTGAAAGTTCAATTTACAATAATAAGTTAAAATGTAGGGGTGGCTATCAATGGCAGAACTGGCTCTGCGGCTGCAATTACAGCATAATGGGAAAGCCCAGTTGGTACCTGACGCTCCCATCCTTTTTTTTTTTTTTTTTTTCTTTTACTGGCGAGCTCTCAGGCAACCAGATACTCTTTTAGGTGCATTTAATATTTGCAGCGGCAGCAAATTTGTCTGGGAGGCGAGCCCTCATCTGCCACTCACCCGGAGCAGACTGTATTAAATTTTTATATTTATTGACATTTCATTACCATAATTGACTGCACTTGCTTCTCTAGGAGAAGGCACAGGGCTGCCTCCTAAGCAGGAGAATGAGTCCCTTGAGGAGAATTTGCAATTAAAAACAAGGAAGGATGGATTTTTTTTTTATTGTGTAAATATGATGAGTTGAATTTTCAGCTTTAACTTGAGAATACTGAGTGTACAGAAACATTTTTTTGAGAGTGAGAAAAATTATGAGTCAGTGGAAAGACGGCCCCCCCAGAGGTGTCAATCAGTTTATAGAGCATCAACTGCACGTGAAAAAGCTCCAGTCTGTACGTGTCCTGGGGAGGCCCCCGCATCACCACCGCACTGTCCTACTCGCCTGGTCCAGGTGCCCGCATCTCCCCACTAAATTCAAACATCAACTGTCCTAAGTGCGCCTGTGGTTTCTGTTGCAGATTGTGTGAAAGGAAGGGCCAGCACACAGGCAGCCTGAACCATGAGCCGGAAGCAGAGGATGTCACGGACCACGTGAGGGTCACCTGCCTGGCACTCCCAGGGATGTCCCAACCATCACTGTACCAGCTCTCTTACAGGAGAACTTTCTACTCCAAGGATGTTCTTCTTACTTAACAGAGGTGGCTGAGCTCTGAGTCCCTTAGAAACCGTACACGGTCTAACTACTCCACATGATAGTAATATAAATCCTATAGGGGCAACTGGGGTAGAATTGGGAATGGCAGACAGGGCCAGAGGTAGAGGAAACCTGGGACAAGACAGGAGAGGGTGTGGGCCGGTGAAGCCACTGACGAAGCAAGAGCCTTGGGTAGTCACAAGAAGGGTCCATCTTTCATGCCCCCATCTCTCAGTGAGGCACTTGAGATGGATAACAGTAAGGTGACACCCACTTCCATTGTTATCAAGAAATGAGAGTAGTTGGGACAACACTGCCAACTTAAGCTTGGAATCAATTGCTGAGAGCATCGTTGGTGTAGCTTAGAATGTACATAACATTTTTTTTTTTTTTTTTTTTTTTTTTTGGCTGCAGCGTGTGGCACGCGGGATCTCAGTTCCCGGACCAGGGATCAAACCTGCACCCCCTGTCGTGGAAGCGTGGAGTCCTAACCACTGGACCGCCAGGTAAGTCCATGTACGTAACACATTTTCATAAAAATCACTAGTGGATCCCTAAACCAGGAAGGTGTACTACTAAAATAAGCCAGAAATATGTTGGTATTAATTGATTTTTTATTATTAACATGGGGTTCATTCAATTTTGCTATGTCTGTGGTTCTAACAGGTAGGCAGTAAGTTCAAATACTAGACCTTCACAGTTGCAAATGTAGTACATTGTAACTGAAAGGACTCTAAATTATTAATTTTTTAAAAAATATGGGTTAATTAAAATTTGCTATGTGTGTAACTTGAACAGGTACGAAATAAGTTCAACTATTAGAACTGCATACTTGGAAAATAACACGCTCTAATGGAAAGGGACTGAAATGGTTTCACAGGATTCTGTACTTAGTGAGGAGGACTTCAGGAAATCAATTGTGACGCCAACAACTTCATTGCTATACATTTATTTACACGCTAATTTGAAAGCCCAAACATGCTTATGAAATGGGGGCTCTGATGACATTTCTTTCAAGGATAATTTATCAAATTGCGTGGCTCTGAAGGAGGGGCAGTGATCTATTCCTGAAACAGCGCCCAGATCGGCAACTTCCTGACATTTTATTACAAACATAATTATATTTTCATTGTTGAATGCGGAGTTTGCCCTCATTTCAGGAGCAGCTGGCCTTGTCTTTCATGTACTTAGTAAAATTAATTTATTGCTCTCTTACGTGGAATCTTTGTGCCACTCAATTCAACAGAGATATTGAAGAAATACTATAAGCAGATATCCCCTTCGGATAAATTTCGCTCATCATGAAGGTAGCAACAGTTGTAGCTAAATTGCTTTTAGTTCTAATAGCTGCAATTTTTGATGACTTGTATGTTGTAAGATGCCTGTCTTTTTAATACGATACACAATAATAGAAGGTAATGAATAAGGTGCCAGGAGTCCTTTCCCTTAGGAAAATCTTACAGCGGCTGTTAATTAGCTACAATATGCAAATACTGAATCGTGATTGCACACCAACATCCTCCACTGTTGTTTTATATGTACACATACAGCCATATGTTTTGTGTGCGTGTATTTTTAAAATACTGGATAGAAACGAATTCTCGTCATAGTGATAAAATGCTCAATATTTGGAATTGATTTGGCAGTGCTTAACGTCACTGATAATCATGACTTCCTTTTGGCTCAACGAGGTTATTTAATGTACACTTACAGAAGCCAGACTGAAAGACAGAACTAACATAGCTAACTTAAGGGTTAAGTAAGAAATTCCGTGGTGTTGGCAAAACGCAAAGTCGCAATAATTGATAGTAAGGACCAGAAATGCCATCTACTCCTTGACTGTTCTTGGTTTGGAAAACCAGAGAAAGAAATGCACTTTCTCTACTTTTTACATGGTAATTACCTTTTACCCAGGGGCAGCACTTAAGGCAAAATGAAACACGGAATAAGGAGCATCTCGAAAGAGCAGGAACGGAAGTGCTCTGTGAAATAATGACACAAACCCATTTGATTTCTGGAACTCAGAGGATGAAATCAAATTAATTTGTGGGCTGAGTCTTGTTCTTCTAATGCAGCTCCCAGTCGGGTTTCGGAGGGAGGGGGTTGGGAGTCAGACCCGTGATTCAAACTCTGAAAATGGGTACACTTCTCCCAAAGACCTGAGCCACGGGATGAAAAGACTCAACAAAAATTCCCGAGATCAGGAAGTAAGCCCACTGAGACTTGATTCTGGAAAGCCTCTCTCATGAATAGTGCAGAAAGCACAGACCAGACAGTGATGAGACCGATCCAATCCGCAAAAACTCCGAAAGAATGCTTTCCTTGAATTTGCTTGGGAACATGTGGTTTATTTATAATTCAGCAAATGATGTGGAGACAGCCTTTCATTTTCAGATATGCACTGCTGGGGTTTCACAGCACATAAACATTTATGGCCGATGTAGAAGATCACAGTGCCCGAGTCCCGAGTCCCGAAGCACCGTTCAACGCATGCCTGGAACAGCCCAATGGAGTAAACAGATCTCTGCCTTCCTTGCATCCATTTTAATAACACACCAGTTATAAAACGGGGGCTAAGAAATGGGAGGGACAGGGCTTCCCTGGTGGCGCAGTGGTTGAGAGTCCGCCTGCCGATGCAGGGGACGCGGGTTCGTGCCCCGGTCCGGGAAGATCCCCGATGCCGCAGAGCGGCTGGGCCCGTGAGCCATGGCCACTGAGCCTGCGCGTCCGGAGCCTGTGCTCCGCAACGGGAGAGGCCACAGCGGTGAGAGGCCCGCGTACCGCAAAAAAAAAAAAGAAATGGGAGGGACAGGCCAAAATCCTGTAAAGTTGGAATTAGGCCCATTAAGTAGACTTTCTCTTCCCCCAGGTGCCCAGAAGGTCAAACGTCTCTCTTCCTTCAAACCTTTGCTCAAATCTCACCTTCTCAATAAGGCTCAACCAACCAGTCCTATTAACACTGCAACCCAAGGGTCACTCAGCAACACAACCACAGATGTACGTTGATTCTCCTTTACACAACAGTTCCTTTTTAAAAAAAATTCAATAGCACTTTGACCTCTAACATTTATTAGGATTATTGATTATTGTCAGTTTCTCCTGTGACAGTGTTAAGCTCCGTAATGGCTGGACCCTGTAGGATGTTCAGTAAATATTTGTTGACTGAACAAATACCTATTCAGAAAGGAGCACAGGACCTCGCTGTCATTTCCTCTTTCCACCTTCCTTTTCAATAATGACTGGTTCTTACTAACTAACACTAACACTCCCTTCCCTTCTCACTTGCTTGCCATTAGGCCAAATATTTAGATGATTGATCTATGAATCGGTCTCTTCCACCAACATGATTCCAAAATAGCGAGGATTCCACCATTTCTGAGGTTTTTTTTTAAAAGGCAGACAAACAAGTGTGGCAGATTCATGCAGAAGCTTGAGGAAAAAACCCTAGGTACTAACCATTAATTTTGATTTAGCAATTGTTCTGACCCTTCAAAGCACAACTTTCAATCCCAGAAGCCTGGAAGCGGCAGGCTGTGATCACGCCAGCTTTTACAAGTTTCACCGTAATCACCCAAGCAGGAACGGAGCACACCAAGTCAGCTTTTCTAAATTATTTGCAGCCAATGTCCCTTTCAAAGCACAAAAGTGCTCCTGACCTACTTAAATTCCTGCCATCTTGAACGTGCTTAATAAAAAGACACTTTTTTTTTTTGGTGTCTACACTCACCTGTTGCCCAGTAACCAGAAAGATGGAGCCTTCCTTTCCGTGAACCACTTGTCGGTAAATGTGGTCGAGAATTAAGAGCTCACTCCAGCAGTTCTGAAGCAGCTTCATTTGGTCATCAACCTGTAAAAGAAATAGAAAAAAATGACACTGTAACTCAGTATTTTTTTTTTTTTTGCATGATTTTTTACCTGGGAACCCACTATAAGCAAGGAAGGACCACCAAAGCACAGATGCTCAGAATTTCCATCCTTCCTCCTGAAAATCATTCTTTTCATTTGGACAAATACTTTTTAGGCCACATATAAATACTTCAACTAAATATTTATAATCAATGAGCTGCTAGGAAAAGGTACTCTATTAGATGGGTCTATCATTAGATCTATTAGCATTTGCTTGTGGGAGGTCCAGGCGCCTCAGACGGTCCTCAGTGGACCCCATTAGAATGACCCCAAATAGAGTTTCCCTGGTGGCGCAGTGGTTGGGAGTCCGCCTACCGATGCAGGGGACGCGGGTTCGTGCCCCAGTCCGGGAGGATCCCACGTGCCGCGGAGCAGCTGGGCCCGTGAGCCATGGCCGCTGGGCCTGCGCGTCCGGAGCCTGTGCTTCCGCAACGGGAGAGGCCACAGCAGTGAGAGGCCCCCCAAAAATAAAAAGAATGACCCCAAATAGCCCAGGCTTGTGTAGAGGTTAATACATTGAGCCCAAGCTGAAATAGGATATGGATATTAGCAACTGTGAGGATTTATACGAGAGGCAATCGGCAGGACAGCCCAAATGACTTGAATTTAGAGGCACACGGCCGTTGTTTGTCATCAGTGTTCACCCAAAGTCCAAGCTGTGTTAGACTTGGACTAGAACAATCACCACGCTTGGTCTCGATGTCCACCTGCACTTGCTTTATGATTTCGACAATTTTCCCACAAACCCCCTACACTTCAGTTTCCACATCTGAAAAATGGGCCGAGCACAGTACCCCCCTTACAGGATGGCAGTGGGGAGTAAAATGAAGAGGGCTGCATCACGGTGAGTATTTTATCCACATGGTGTCGCCCCCCCCCCCCCGCCAGGGGACCGCATTCTTTAATGACAGTAACATACCCATTTCAGGTACAGGCCACGTATCCACGGTCAAACGTGGAGGGCATATTGGTCCATTTCCATGGCTATTTCTGACAGTTTCTTTTCATTTCGTAATACGTACCAGCCAAAGATCTTGGCGTGACCCAATACATCACACATTGATACCAACAACACCTGACATTTAGATGTCAGGTAACAGTTTTGAAGAGTTTTGCATATTGTTTTAGATTTAATTCAGAGAACCTGCCTGTGGAGTTAGCAGAACCAGCATCATTTTCTTCAATTTACATTATGAGAAAATATGGTCTCAGAGACCTATTAACTGGTACACCTAGAGGATTCTCTTTCTCTCTCTCAAGCTCTAGGATGTCTCCAAATTACATGGAGAGGTGACAGACTCACAGACATAAGAAACAAACTTATGGTTACCAAAAGGGAAGCAGAGAGTTGTGGGGATAAATTAGGAGTACGGGACTAACAAATATACACTAAATAAAATAGACAGGCAACAAGGATTTACTGTAATAACACAGGGAACAATCAATATTCAGTATCTTGTAATAACCTATAATGGAAAGTAATCTGAAAAAAATATATATATATAACTGAATTACTTTGCTGTATACCTGAAACTAACACAATGTTGTAAATCAACTATACCCATATTTTTTAAAAAAAGAAAAAGAGGTGTTAGAATTTTCTAAACTGAATTAACTTAACCCACTTATAACAAATTCATCTTTAAGCAGATATTTAATGAGATTCTGGACGGTTGGGTGATTCTTAGGAAGTTTCCACTCATATATTACCAGTGATAGGAGCTTAGGGATGACTATTTCCATGAGTCTAGAAAACAAGACAGTACTGAACTTAGACTAAAGCAAGGGTTCGAGGTACAGTTGTGCACTTTCCAGCTCTGAGAGCTTGGCCAAGCCATTTAGTTCTCTAAGCCTCATCTTCCCACCTAAAAATACAAGAGATAGTTTTTGTCTTGAGGATGGAATGAATAAAGTGTGAAACAATACACTAATGAAGAAACAATGCCAAACACAAGGCTCCCAGTTGGAAGACCATATTGATCCTGTTGAGAAGGAAAAAAGGTAACTGCAGAGATTGAAGCTACAGTCAGGCTCTGTGATCAGGAAAAGACATCCCCAAACATCTCCGTCAGAAAGGATTTGTTCTGACCAAAAGAATTTCACTCATTAAGTGAATAGATGTTCAGAGCCATTTAATGTTGAGTCTAAGTGCTGGGTCTGGGGTATAATGGTGAACAAGGTAGAAGCAGTCCGTACCTTGTGGAAATTACTCTCCTAGGGGAGAACGCTCACCAACACAGGTGAGTGGGTTGGTGACAGAGGGAGCTAGCTCATCCTTCTTCAGAGGAAAAGCTCCAGTGTTGTGTGTCCACGTCGGGCTGTGGCAGCAGCTGAAGGAGACCCACCTTGCTGCTCTCTGCACACAGCTCACACTAGAAGCTGCAGCTACATGTCCGAACAACATCAGTGTCCTCACGCCCAGCAGTTTTCAGGGACCGTCCCTCTCAGATGCTCGGGGCAACTTCAGAACCAACTGCACTTGGTTCTACTGGGATTACTACACTTCATTGCAGCTCATACCCTATCAGCGTCTTATTTCAAGTTTATCAGTCCACGGCGGCAATTCAGTTCCCCTGCATTTTCTTCTGTGATGCGAAGCTTTAGTTGTTAATTTAGCGCTCTTTCCAGGGAAGCTGAAAATAGTACACCTTGAGATCGTTTCCCCGGAAACAGTTATCATACCCAAAGGTTGCCAAGAATTGGGGAATAACCTCGAAGCGTGTTTCAAGACGTCTGCACGCGACTCCAGCTTAAGAACCTATTTACACGGCAGGAAGATTTATGATTCCCATCTTGCAGGTGGAAACATGAAAAAGCTAAGAGATGATCTTCTGGCCGTGTATGACAGGAGAAAAGGTGGGGTGACCATTAAAAGCAGCTTGTCTCCTGGAGCCATCACACTGAGGGGCTTTTCCTCCTCATGTGCATGTGGTGGTCCTTGTCCTTGGTATATAACACGAGAGGAATACTTATGGCAACAGTTTGCCAGCATCAAAGCCTGTTCAAGTTGTAAGATAAGAAACCTCACTCTCCCTGGCCTTCTTTTCTTTTGTGATCAGGATACACTTCCAAATAAGGATACATTTGTGTGTCACGCTCAGAAAAAGAGTGGAGTGTATCATTTTCAGACCTTATTCCTGTGTGTGTGTGTGTGTGTGTGTGTGTGTGTGTGTGTGTGTGTGTGAAGATGGACTGGCTTTGAAAATCTGTATTTCCTGGGTCCTCTGCTGCTTCCGAAGTTGCAGGAATAGATGAAATTGAGCATGTCTGTTTCCCATAACTAGCCCTTCATTTTTGGTTTTGTATTTTGTGCCGTTCATGTCATCATTTCTTCTGTTTCCACCGAGTACTGTTAAGTGCTTGTTTATCTATCTCACTCCATGAGGCCAGGGCAGCCTGGAAGCCGCAGCTCCCGGGGCGGGGGGGCGTCCAGTGCAGCCCCAGCTTGTGAAATAAATGAAGGAACACATGACTGACCGTGGTGCCATCACTCCTGCAAGTGTCTGCTTTTGGCCGGTGTCTCTGGTACATGGACAACAACAGCAAAAGTGACTCCTTCAGGGCTCGTGGAGGGAAGGGTCGTCTTCACCCGGTGATGAACACATGGGTGACCCTCCCCACACAGGCCGGCAGGTCTGGACCCACCGCTGGCCCTCGGTAAAGACTTCTCGACTGATTGTAATTTTAACACCCCTCTCGGGTAATTGATTCCTTGTTTTAAGGCTCTCTGAGGAGGTTTTCCAGGCTGACATTCCATTTCAATATTTCCATAATTGATTATGTGATATTTTATGTTATCTTGAAATGGGAGAGTATGCAGTTTCACGGGGCTTTGGGTGACATAGTTTTTATGCAGCTCTATGAATGAAAGGACAAGGCAAATATGATGACCGACTTGTTCCTTATCTCCAGATAAGAGACGTTGGCAATTCTGAAGATAATTTCTCTTTAGGAAGGAGTGTTATAGGTGATATGGTGGAGGGGGTGGGGAGAAGAGGAGAAAAATAATCTACTACTTTTGAGTAAATTTCCGGGGATGAATGCTGTCAACAAACAACTTCAGGTGGCATTTGGGGAGCCCAGACAGGGGACTGAGGGAGTGTAATCTCCATGACATATCAAAACCTCTCACTAGTTGGTAATACCCCCTCGTACAATCCTGCGTTATCAGCTGTAATAAAAAGAAGGGCTTATCTCAGAACCCTAGTCACTCATCAGAAAAGACTCACGCTGGTATTACAGATGAGCGTGTGAGGGAACACAGGCCTCATATTGTTGCGAACACACCTTCCCACAACCCCGGACGTTAATCATTAGAAAGCTGTGCTTTCTCGTAAGAGGAGTGAATTTGGCAAACAATTAGAAGAAGAAAAATGTGCAGATCTTTCTCAAGCCCAGGTTGAACTTATCAGACCCTTTTTGTGGCCCCCTCAAATTTACCTCTGCACAGTCTGGCCACTGAACGGTTATTCCACTTTCCCTCTTGCAGGGGCATTTATTTGAAAATCGACATCGTGAATCACTGTGGTTAAGCTTTAAGAAAGATATGTTTAGCAAAACATTCAACTGACATGGGTTGGTAATTTAAAGTGGACACGAATCCATTCCTAATTTCGGATCATTAAATCTGGTGTGTGCCAGGCCTTGTGCTAGAAAGTTGGGGGAAAACAGAGGTGGCCAGGACACAATCCCTGCCTTTAAGAAAGGCACACTCCGGGCTTCCCTGGTGGCGCAGTGGTTGACAGTCCGCCTGCTGATGCAGGGGACGCCGGTTCGTGCCCCGGTCCGGGAGGATCCCACGTGCCGCGGAGCGGCTGGGTCCGTGAGCCATGGCCGTTGAGCCTGCGCGTCCGGAGCCTGTGCTCCGAAACGGTGGAGGCCACAACAGTGAGAGGCCCGCGTACCGCAAAAAAATAAATAAATAAAAATAAAATAAAGTAAGAGAAAGGCACACTCCAAGGAGAGGAGACAGGAGTGTACATCCATTATAAAAACCCCATGTGCACTAGAAGCTGGGGGTCACTTTACCCTGGTTCGTTTCTTGGGGAGACTTCCAGGGGGTCACAGAAGCTTCTGAGAAGGGTACGTTTAAGCAGGTCTTAATGTCGTAGAACCACTTAATAAACTTTTTTTTTTCTCAGTAGCTCCTGTGAAAACAATGCTTGGAACAAAGTATTTTAAAAAAACGTGAAGATTCTTCAGAACCATTACAAATAACATCCAGCTATTATTTTCTGGACAAAAGGAAACAAATCCTTGCAGGTGGACCTCCACTTCCTTATACTTTCTTTTGTGACAATGATGACATTTATAAAGGTACAGTCAGAAGCAGGGAGAGAAAAATCAAAACCCAGACGAATCAGCATCGACAGACACACAACTGCTTGACTCCTTTACTGGCTTTATAAACAACACTGATGATTATCTGCAACCTCTGTAATAAACTGCTACAAAGTCCAAGAAAAAATGATTTCACACTAACAATGATTAAACAAGCACTAGGAACAATACTGTACAAGGGAAATAACAGCCTCACTCCCCTGTCAATTGTTGCAAAACCCAACAGATTTATGAGCAGTTCTTCCCCGCTCAGAGACAACTGAAGTGATTCCTGTGTATTTATTTGTTAATTGCGGGCTGTGGGTTCCAGAGTACAAAGACCTGCCTGGCAACACTTAGCCAGGGACTCAGCTCTTCTCACCCCTTCTCTGTTTCTCCAGTGGACCAACAAAGGATTTTTTTCTCCCTCTGGGATCGACACTCTCTTCCAGGTGAGGGAAGCAGGAGGCAGAGAGGTCTAACTGCAGGGTACCTGCGCTGTGTTTCCACTCCCACCAACTCCCTCCCATCTAGGTCACGACCAAGAGTCCATGGAAATTAGGACCCCGTGAGTCCACGGTCTTCTCCATCTAGTTGTAATTCATCACATACACCGTCACTAGAACGATCTATTTCGGTCAGGCTACTCCTCTGGACACAAACCTCATCCACATTCCCTAGATTTCGCTCCGAAGACCTCTCCCAAAGCAAACCTCCCTGACCAGTGTGTGGGGGTCAGACACCGATCAGTGTGCCCACTGGCCCATCATCCAGGAACTGAGGGGGTCGAGTGGCTGCCCTACAGCTGACAGCCTCGACCTCCGGGGACATGGGCCACCTCCACACCATCAGGGGTAAAGTGGTTGGGAAGTGAACACGGGAGCTGTCAGCTGAGGAAGGAGATAGAAGATAAAACAGACCAGCCCTCAATCTACTTCTTGAACATCTCAATCCAGGGGTAGCAGAGGTGTCAGGGGCACGAGACCTCAGGGAGCCCTAAGGGGACCACCCTGAAGCCAGGGTCCAAGAGCAGGTGCCCTGGACCATGATGAGTCAGTAGAACAGGCTCAAAACATCCTCCGGGGGCTTCCCTGGTGGCACAGTGGTTGAGAGTCCGCCTGCCGGTGCAGGGGACACGGGTTCGTGCCCCGGTCTGGGAAGATCCCACATGCCGTGGAGCGGCTGGGCCCGTGAGCCATGGCCTCTGAGTCTATGCGTCTGGAGCCTGTGCTCCGCGACGGGAGAGGCCACAATGGTGAGAGGCCTGTGTACCGCAAAAAAAAAAAAAAAAAAAAATCCTCGGTTAGGAAGCGAGGGAATCATGTGATTTGTGTTGGAGGCTTTCCATCAACAATCACTAAATTTCTTTTGAAGACGAAAGAATGTTTATCCAGAACATTCAGTTGCCTGGTACGCCTTATTTCCCAGGGATGCTGAATTCAACTTTCTTTTATTTAAAGATGGGCTAATGCCAGATATTCAATGGCAACGTTTTTCATTTACATACATGTGAAGCTATTCCATCAGTGAGAGACACCTTTGAGGTCTGGAAGAAGAAGACTGCATAGTGTATGTAAACGTGAGATATCACTATTGAGATCTATGTCATCACCACACAACATGATGTAATTTAACCAATTTCTGTCAAACAGAATTGTAGCTACATTCTCAGAATTTGTCAAAGTGAAGGATAACTTTTGCCCGGATTTTCCCCTTCCGCTTATCCACATTTCAAACAGCTTCTTAGTGAAATATGAATTAATTATAAATTAACAGTATGTTCATCGTACTTGTGGGGTCAATTAAGAGTTTGCACCCAGTAGTACTGGTAGTGTCTTCTGTTCAGGTTTCTATGTCCGGCCACATAGAATTTACGTGATCTGACTAAGTTGAGCGCTAAGAGGTAAAGAGACCATTCTTCCTTGTGGTCTAAGGAACAGATCACATTCTGCTGTTTCAATGTCAAATCATGTTCATTCTTTTACACAGTTGTCCAGTTTTCCCAGCACCCATTATTGAAGAGACTGTCTTTTCTCCATTGTATATTCTTGCCTCCTTTGTCGAAGATTAATCAACCATAAGTACATGGGTTTATTTCTGGGTTTCTATCCTGTTCCATTGATCTATGTGCCTGCTTTTGTGTGAGTACCGTACTGTTTTGATTACTGTAGCTTTGTAGTATAGTCTGAAGCCAGGGAGCCTGATTCCTCCAGCTCCATTTTTCTTTCTCAAGATTGCTTTGGCTATTTGGGGTCTTTGTGTTTCCATACAAATTTTAAATATTTTGTGTATAGCACAAGGAACTCTACTCAACAGTCTGTAATAACCTAAATGGGAAAAGAATCTGAAAAAGAATATAGATATAGACATGTATAACTGAATCACTCTGCTCTACACCTGAAACTAACACAACATTGTAAATCAACTATACCCCAATATAAAATAAAAATTAAATTTAAAAATAATAATAAAATAAAATGCAACAGCCCTAAAATTTTTTTGGAGCAGTATGTACGTACGAATAATAAAAGATGAAATGACAGAAATGAGAAAATGGAGATAAAGGGAAAATAGAGATAGGAAAATAAGTCGAAGCCAAGAATAGCATCGGTTCCCAAAACAAGCTCGATATGGGCTGCTCCAGTGGCTGGCAAAGGGCCACAGTTTGGGTCCTCGTCACCAGAGCACCACTGCTAACACGATTTGTGGACACATGCCGTTCGAAGCAGCTTCTCCTAGTACTGGACCCCGAGAGAAACTTCACGTGTGTTTTCACAGGAGGGTTCTAGATGGCACATAAACCAGGCCCTGACGACACCCCCTCCATAGCCAACACTGAGCTTCGCAGCAAACGCTCCTGTAAAGCTGATCACAGTGTTAAGAGAAGCCAAGATAATCTGGTCCTAGAACACAATTTTCTGATGGTCTGTTTTCCAAAGATAAGCTGAGACACTCCAGAAATGGAGAAAAGGTATACATTTTAGGCCCCTTCATGTATAGCCTAGTTCAGGACCATTAGACACTACAAAGGAAACATACGGGCTTTACAGCTCAGAAACCTGGGTTTCTACCTCGACAGCCTCACCATGTAACTTTAGGCAAAGAGTTCAAACTCCTTAAACCTCAGCTGCTCTCCCAAGCCATTGTTTTTGTTAACCGGGATAAACACAAGTGTGCCCAGCTGGGTGGCTGGTACATAGCAGACACCCTATTAATGGTAAGGAAACCTGAATCTAAATAAACAAAGAAAGGCCAAATATAAGAGGTGCTGAATGAAGTACAGAGGAAAGAGATTTCAGGTGATGGCAAAGGTTGCCGAACAAGAAAATAAATAGTTTAGGGCAGATTAATGTGAAATATTTTCCAGTGCTTTCTCCTAGTAGGTATTGTTCCATTTATGACCACTGCCTGTTTCCTGTCCTCTAGTTTAGAAATCTCCTCTGTATAATTAAGGCAATGTTCCTCACATGTCTGACCAGGCGGATCTTCCAGCCATGAGGACAAAGCCCTTTAAGCCTGGTTGGAATGTCCAGAAAGCATCTGTGAATATGACTGTCGTTTTCGGAATAGGGTAGCGAGGTTAAGATTATAATCTTCATTTTCCAGACACTGCCTTAAAGACAATAATGACACCAGCCACAGAATTCCAGGTATGCAACAGCTTATTGTCTGGACAACAGTGATTAAGGCATAAATTAGGGAAGGTTTTGGCAGCCCTACATGCCATGAAATGGACCCACGGCTGGAGCCCTTGGGACACCAGATGGAGAAGAAAGGAAGATGCATGAGCTGTGACTCCCTTAAGGTCTGAATGCAGCTATCTCCTTGGTAGACTGCATTTCAAAGCCAGAAGAAAAAAAAAAAAAGTTTTCAAGAGGCTAAAATGTCCTTGGGTCCTTTTTGGCTGGCTGCTTCAATCAGGCTTTTGGCCAAAGAAAGGAGGAAAGAACCCAAGTGGCCTAAATATCACTCACCAAAACTACAACCCACATTAGGGCAGAGGCAAAGGAGAGGCCCCTCAGGACTGTTCAGTGATGGGAATTCTCTGGGTACAAAGGCTCCTGGGAGAATCCCTCCACCCGGTTCCCCAGTGACACAGGAGGACATGCTCCCGTCACAGGATTCAACTTCCCCCTTCAGGTCGCAGTGCTGAGGATACATGAACCTGTGCCTTCAGAGGTGCCCAGAAATATGTTCACAGAAGTGGTGGCAACTAAAGAGAAAACTCCAGGAGTCGAAAGTGCAGGATGATTATTTCTAGGTAAACCAAACCATTTTCGCTTTGCCTAATTAATGTCTGCTTGGTCGGTGCTGAAAGGACCCAGTAACCACCTTTAGTTCAAAGACTTCATTTTACAGAGGAGGACATTCCGGTCAGGTGGGCTGTGGTGTAGAGCAGGTTAGTCGGGGGCCAGAAATGGGGTGGGAATCCAGGTGTTCTGAATCCTAGCCCAGAGCTCTGTCACTAAGCCTTTTTCATACAGGAATAAAGAACAATCTTTCTCTCTAAAATTTTTTTTAAAAGGTGACGTTGGGCTTCCCTGGTGGCACGGTGGTTGAGAGTCCGCCTGCCGATGCAGGGGACGTGGGTTCGTGCCCCGGTCCGGGAAGATCCCACATGCCGCGGAGCGGCTGGGCCCGTGAGCCATGGCCGCTGAGCCTGCGCGTCCGGAGCCTGTGCTCCGCAACGGGAGAGGCCACAACAGTGAGAGGCCCGCGTACCGCAAAACAAAAACAAAAACAAAAGGTAACATTGCCTCAATTTATTTCCTGCAAGGAAATATATTAATGGTAATTTAATATCTCTATTTCAAATGTGAAGAAGGTTGACTTGAGAAATAAAGTCCTTTGGAAATATACAACAAATATGGTTACCCAACGATAGAAGCTTGGACTTTTTTAACTGGACATAAAATCTAGATAGATGCTCTTTCCTATTTTGGGGGAAAGATTATGAAGGTAACTTGAATGGAGGGTGAGCTAAGACCTGGCATTTACTTAATCCCAAGGGGATCTGTTTTGTGCCCCAACTGAAATGGGCATAACGTTCTTCTGGGTAAACTTAGAATCAAGATGGAAAAAGGGCCTAGAGAAAAGAAAAAGAAAAAGGAGTATCCTCTCTTCCTATTTTTGAAAACTCACAAATTATGATTTGATATTACTGACTACATTTTTCTCTCAAGATACTTAGGCAAATATTAACTTAATTTGATCCTGGGGCCTTTTTCCTAAGAGCCCACATATAACCTCATAGGATGTGTCCATTCGGTCATGACAGAAAGAGTGGCACCTGGCCAGCCATCTGTGGGGACCACCTTTCCCCAGCTGTGTCCCTGGAGCAGCATCTGGGGTCACCTCCCTCAAACCTCTCGGCCCTGTACCTCCATAGCCATGCACCTGGTTTCCTAGTGCCCCTTGGGTCATCGCTGAAGGGCCAGGTAGCCCCTGCCTGGACTGGCCCTGGTCCCAGAAGACCCAGAGGCAAACTGAGTTGTCACATAACTCCTGGTTGCCGGCACCCTTTCGTAGAGCTCAGCAGGGAGGGATACAGCAGGGGTCCCCAACCCCCATTAGGAACTGGGCCGCCCAGCAGGTGAGTGATGGATGAGTGAGCAAAGCTTCATCTGCCGCTCCCCTTCACTTGCATCACCACCTGAAGCATCCCCCAGCCCCCGTCTGTGGAAAAACTGTCCTCCACGAATCCGGTCCCTGTTGCCAAAAAGGTTGGGGACCGCTGGGACACAGGACTCCTCAACCCCACTACAGGGCCCAGAGTGAAACATGAACCATGTCAGCAACGTGGAAACACTATTTTCCAATATTGCATCGGCACTCATTTCAAATCATGTTTTAGTTCCTCAGTTCTGGCCAGTTAAAAGGGGAAAGAAAACATCCTACAAAGCTGCAAGGTAGCGATATCTGGAATCAAAATCACACGAGCTAGGTTTTTATCGACACCAGCCCTAGCTCTTTGCAGCTGTGTGACGAGGCTGGGCCTTACAATACATTGCCCGTTACTTGTTTCATGCTCTTTCTATTCCAGGTTCAGAGAGAACCGTGTGGGCTCTGCTGCTGCCTTGCCCCATTGAAATCTTCCCCATGAGGCCAGTATCCTATAGATCAGTCCCAAGTCAATCCCTTTATGCCTTCCGGTACTTCTAGGTCGTGTTTCCTTTATTCACTCTAAGTAAACTGCACAACTACAGGGTTTATATCTGACTATAATGATGAAAGATCATTGTATTATTATCTATATTATATATTATAGCAAATCAAGATCTAAGAGAATTATGCATAGCAGAGCTACCCTGATACACAGAAGTTCCTGCAAAGACGGCTGAGAAGTGAAAGGCAGACATTGAATTCCATTCTCCCAATTATTCTCATTGTAAAATGGGAGAACTACCCTTGGGATTGAAGGAACCCCTCTAAGCCGGGGGCAGGTTAAGCATCTTCAAGAAAGAAGAGGGAATGAGAGAACTGTGTCCTTTTCCACTGCCTCTGGGTTTCACACAATAGAAGTAATACTCAGTTTAAGTGATTAATTTTGCTTGCATTTTATTCTAAGTATGGATCACACAGAAAGTGGGCATACTATTAATAGGAACGAATTATTGACATTTTCTGCATGCAACCTGGTTCTTCGAGGGAAAGCATTCCTCAGAGAAAGAAGAGCCGTGTGGTTCTGGTTTTAGAGGCACATCCTTGTTCACACATCCCACATTCCTGAGTATTCCATGACAGTCTGTGTCTGCAGAGTGACCTGGCTGGCTTTATTTTTGGTGTAGGCTGGTCAATTCACATCCACCAGGAAGGTAGTTCAGCCAACTCATGAAGTCGATTAATTTTTTAAATTGGACTGATCAACAGTTTCTAGATTGTGTGGACGGATACAGGCCTAGAGATGAGTTATGACTACCCATCAATCACGCAATACTTCTGCTGTCACACAGCTGATCATACAATTAGCACGTGATTGCATTTGCGTGTTAAGAAAGCAGCATTGTGGTGTGAGCGGGGTTCTGATCGTTGCAATAAAAATGCAGCAACAGGAGCACAAGTCTTTAGAATTAGTCTGTCACATGTCCTGTCTTAATGATGTTGGCCATTGCACACGAGTTAGAAAGAAAAGGCCTTTCAGGTCCAACATGCAGTACTTTTCCTATTATTTCTTTATGACCAATTAGGACTTTTCCCTGCCCCCCAAAAAATAGTTTAAAAATCTTTCTTGACTGTGATTCAGACCCTAGAAGATACCAAATAATCATAACTCACTCCTAGGCTAGAGGGCCTAAAAAAATCCACCAATGCAGGACCTAGCCAGGCCGCAAGTTGAGCTGAATGGTGCAGCCGTGTCCCGTCCCAGTTCCCTGGGGCCCAAGTCAACGTGCTCTCAACTACTCGCTGCTGCTTCTCCAGCAGCCTCTGGAAAAGGAGCTCAGACACAGCAGATTGTCCCTTACTGTGACCTCCTGCCTTCAGAAAGGTGGCGGACGGGGGGACCTAAGAGGTAGAGCCTAAGATGTGGAATCTTACAAAGGTCTAGACAGGCAACTTTTCCTGTGAAAACTACTTTCAATGGGAAAAATAACTTCAAAGTGGTATTTTACAGATGCCAATGTCAGAAATCCCCATTCGGAGAATGAGGTGTTAATTCCAGGTTGCAAAAATGGAGTCTAGGAGGAGCCTATGGCGTCTCTAAAGAGATCGCTCACTACCGTGCACGGCACTGTGCTGGGGCTGGGAGGGGTCAAGGCTTAGCAGGAAACACTTCTCAAAGGGTCTGTCACCACATGGGATGGAAATAAGGAGGGCTGGGGGCTGCGGTTTGCCCAAGAGCCCTTGGAAACTATGCCTGAGAGTTAGAAGGGCTCTGAGTGTGCCCCTGTCCAGCTTGAATCTGGAATCTACACTTTTTTTTTTTTTTTTTCTGATGGGAAATGTTGGCTTGTTTCCACCTCACCTCTAGAATTCCCATGGCCCATTACTTCCAGGAAGAAGTACACAAAGGTCACGTAAATGTTTTACGAGCTGGATTCACCCAGACACTGCTTCCTCAGTGCTCCGGCAATTAAAGGATGACTATACAGGAATGGCAGGGACTTTTGACAAAAAAGGAACACGGGAGTGACTCCTGGGCCCTAAAGACCACACCGAGCAGGTATCGTTTAATTAAGAAATGAGCTGTGGCTGAGTAATATTCCATTGTATATATGTGCCACCAGTAAAGATGTTAAAAAAATTAACATTAAAAAAAAAGACGTTAAAAAAAATTAAAATTAAAAAAAAAGAAAGAAAGAAATGAGCTGTGTTTTGGTAACATCCATGTTATACTTGAAAGCAAGCCATCTGCCTATATTCAAATACATTTAATCCCTACGTCGAACAGACATGATTTATAGAAACTACAGAAGAAAAACAATACTCCTCAGAGTAGAAAAGCAACCTATGTGTTTTAAAATCTTTTTTTTCTGAGTAACTGATGAACCGAAAGGAGGACCTAAACGAGGGTGTTAAAACAGCCACCTTTTGCCCTGGGTGGCAACCCTGCTGGAATCTTCAGCTCGCAGAGACCTCCATCCACACGTGAGCCCATCCGTGCAAGGAGGGGAGCGCCCATGAGCTCAGATCGATACGATGACGTATGGAGATGGATCTCGTCCCGGACTGAGCACTTTAACAAGCTCGTCTCCGTGACCTTTGCCCAGTGGCACAAATTAGACTCCACCACAAACCACATTCTCCAGTGCGGCCCTTCCGTCTTTGCTTGCTTGCACACTGCAGGCAGACCTCAAAGATGACTATGAGAAATGACAGTGCATCTTCTCTACAGACTAGGTCTTGAAGAATTTGTACGGTCTGTCTGAAATTATGGGCAAGATAGCATAAGTGCCTGCTTTACAGCATATTCTCTTAAGAAGCACCCTTTTCTTCTTCTTCTTTTAAAGCTAAAGGTGCTGGATGTCTCTCTAAGCAGGAAGCCTCATGACAACTTCACTTCATCCTCCCTTAAGAGCTCAGGAGATGTAGCCGTGCTCACCCCCTGTGCTTCTCAAACTTCAAGGCACCTTCAGTTAACTGGGACCTTGTTAAAATGCATGTTCTGATGCAGCAGCTTCTGGGACTGGGGTCCTGCACATCTAACAAGCTGACCAGTGAGGCCGGCACTGATGGAATCACCACCCCTTGAATAAAAAGTTCTAGAAAATTCCAGCAAAAAGATGGGTATCTCCCCTCCACATGTGCATGTGTGTGCACACACGGCCTCACACATACACTCGCACACCATCGTTTTGGGCCCAGGAATATGGCACGAGAAAATACACAGAGATGGTAAAGGGTGAGAGCCTGGGAATCGGACAGGCCAGATGCAAAGCCAGACTCCACCCATGGCTGCCAGAGGAGGGTGACATTGGGTAAAGGACTTCACTCCTTGAGCCTTACTTTAGTCCAGCTTCCATCAAATTCTTTTTTGATTTTATTTTACTGGATTATAGTTGATTTATAATGTTGTGTTAGTGTTTCAGTTATACATATGCATGTATCTATTCTTTTTCAGATTCTTTTCTCATGTAGGTTATCACAGAATGTCGAGTAGAGTTCCCTGTGCTGTACAGCAGGTCCTTGTTGGTTATCTATTTTATGTATAGTAGTGTGTGTATTTAATCCCAGCTCCTGATTTATCCTCCTGCCCCAGCTCCCATCAAATTCTAATTAACACTGACACCCTGAATTTGGGAGGAGAGTTCACTGAGCTAGCGCATGCCTGGAATTTGGGCAAGGCTTGGGCTCAATAAATAATATTTGCCCTGTCTAGAGGCCACCCCTGTGCTTCCACAAAAGTCTGCCTCAGTCCGTCACCCTCAGCTCAACGGTTACTACCAGCCAAGAGTTCAACCCAAACAAAAACCAAAGCAACAACTCCAGGCTTTTGTTGGGACGTGGTCCCTCCAGTAACTTCGTTCCCTGTCCCCGGGGCTGACCAGACAGAAACTGTAGCTGCTGCGCGAACCCGGAGGATCTTGACCTCAGAACGATGAGGGCCATGGTACCCAGCTGTCCCTTTACCGGCCACTCCCAGTCAAGGCGCAGGCGGCACCGGGTGAGTGAGTGAGTGCGTGCACGCTGGTGCCTGTTTGTCAGTGACCTCCACAAACATCCGTCTGCCCCCATGGTTGCCCCGGCCTTGCTGGCATCCCTGCCCTGGCCCTGGAGAGCGACTTCTCGACCGCTGACAGCCAGAAGGGCTTTGTTCCCCTGGGTGTCTCCACTGACTTGCTGGTGTGAAAATTCTGGTTTGGGAACTGCATAGCTGGCATCAAGCTTTAATCCCTATGAGAGAGTGAATACCCACAGGAGCGATATTTAAACCACTGGTCTTACAAGCGCGGTCAGAGGGTCCAAGAGGTGAAAACTGTCTTCCCATGTGTGCTCAGATGCTATTTGCCCTTTGACCCTCTGCCTCTCAGGACGTGCAGAGGCCCCAGGATGAAATGACATCACTCTTGTGGCAGATGGAACGTGTGCTGGTGAATTCCTGTGCTTTAACCATTTCTCAGTTTTAACTCCTAAGACGTTAATAGTGAGAGTTAAAACTCACATGAACTAAAGGTCTTGGGGTCCTCAGTCATTTTCAAGAGTGCAAAGGGTCTTGCAATCGAAAAGTCTGAGACCGCTGCTTTAAATCAGTATCAATCATTTTCATATTAACATGGGTGAATTTCTGACAAGTTAACAATTCTGTGCAGTGAGTTCAAAACCCTGCTAGGGTTTGTGGGAGGATCCTCCACAGTGACAAAGAAGGGGTGGGGACGAATTGGAGAGATAGACATAAGTAAATACCACCGGAGGAAAGAGGGTAAGATGATCAACACATGTCCCAGATTTTGTCAGACAGCCCCAATTCCAGAGAGTTCCGTGGGTACATTTACACTTGTCACATCAATGGCTTCGAGTTTGGTGGTGGTGTTGGTGGTGGAATATATGGACATATTAGCTAAAAAATAACAAGCAAAATACTATAGTCATATAGGGAGGAGGGAAATTAATTCCAGGTCAAGCCACTGAGGAAGGTTCCTGGAATTGGGGTTTAGCTCAGCCACGTCTGATAAATGCTGTGAAGGGGTCTCATTGCGAGCCAAGCATAGCAGTGGGAAGGCTGCAAAGGTGGGAAACACTTGGGTGTGTCTAGACCGGGGAGGGAGATGGAAAGGTGGAGATGCTGACATGCCTGCTGAGTGGTTGTTAACTTTTTCTGCACATGCAGCTCACAGCTGAGAGCAGTGTGATGAAATCAGAAAACCCAGGATAACCGCTGGAAGGAATGTGCTCTCTGAGAGTCAGGGAAGGAAAAATTGGGGGCGACTAAAGGAGACCTCTGAGCGGTGACATTGGTGACTGAGCAACTGTGTTCTGCAAGCAGTGCCCACGCTCCTGTGGAGTCTGGAAGAGAAGGTTTACGGGCAGAACGTGTAGTGTGAGAAGGGAAGGAACCAATAACGGATCTTAGAGGAAAATATTGTTTGGGGGCTGGGTAGAGGGAGGGGAGCCAGGGAGGGAATAATCAAGAGTTGGTGCCCTGGAACCTCAGGGATGCAAAACGGAGAGGAGACGAGGCCGGAGAAGATGTGGTTAAGGTTACCGGGAATGTCTTGAGATTCGTGAGCCGTCTCCACTGAGAAGTGTGGGTACAGCCCCCGTGCTGGTCCAGCTCTAGACCTCCCGGCTGTGGAAACACCGGCAGCAGAGCCAAGGGCGCAGGTACCGTGATGGGAAAAGGCAGGATGATGACAGACAGACAGGAGGCCGGATCAGGGAGGTGGGCTTTGTTTTTTTTAGGAGTGGAGACTTGCACATCCCTGTGGACTGAGGGGACCCAGTGGGGGCGGAAGACTGAGCAGAGCTGACATGGAATGAAAAAGCTGACAGAAGATGTGCTCTCGGAAAGTGGGATGAAGAGAACAGTGGGAAAGTGAGAAGAGAAGGGACCCTCAGACTTCAAGACAGGAAGAGGGGACATGGAGCTGAAAGCACACATGTGAGCCTTTCTGGAGGAGAGGTTTTGAGAAAGAGAGAGAGAGAGAGAGAGAGAGAGAGAGTGTGTGTGTGTGTGTGTGTGTGTGTGTGTGTGTGTTGATGGGCGGGCGTGTGCATTTGTGGAGTATACCTGTGGCTAAAACATGGCAGGTAGGTCAGAGCTAAAAGAAATCACCTGAACAAAGCCCTCAGCTTCTTCAGAAACTACAATTTGCCTGCCCTTTGCTTCTTTGTCCCAGTTTTGTTTTTTGGGTTTTTTTTTTTTTTTCGCATTACGCGGGCCTCTCACTGTTGTGGCCCCTCCCGTTGCGGAGCACAGGCTCCGGACGCGCAGGCTCAGCGGCCATGGCTCACGGGCCCAGCCGCTCCGCGGCATGTGGGATCTTCCCGGACCGGGGCACGAACCCACATCCCCTGCATCGGCAGGCGGACTCTCAACCACTGCCCCACCAGGGAAACCCCTTTGTCCCAGTTTTAACCCAGGTCAGGGTTGTAGAGAAAAAAAGGGACTCCCGTGTGTTGAGATTTACCTCTCCTCGGGGGATCTCTATTATTGCACTCATCATATCGTAATGCAATTATCTGAGGGTTGTTTTTTTTTTTAATTTCTAAAGAAGTTTCCGGAACTCATTCTCTCCCTACCTTCATACCCTTCCATTAATAACAGACATAATTATTTGGCATAAATAAGCCTGTCTGACATACTAATAAAAGGAAGCACAAAGTCACTTAGCAACAGTGAGTGAATCATATTGGACTCTTGTAGTTCTTTTCCTTCCCTTCAGCCTGAGTGCACCAGCATTTGTCTCCTGACCACGGAGTTCGATAAACTGATGGTCTCACAGCCATCCTCCCCTCCCTCCATCCTTCAGTGGGGACGAGGGACTGAGCAGGTCTTCCATCAGACCCAAGAGAAACGGGAGAGAGCGATACAGACTTAAGAGAATTGTCTCGTAAAATTCTGCTCAATACACAGCAGATACCAAATGCATACAAATAAAAACATCTGCTGGTTTGAACAATAAACTGTGTTGGTCTTTACCAGGTATCTCTCTATTCTAGAATTTCAGAAATGTAATTCTTGTTGGGGAACAGTGTTCTAGCCCCTCCCCCCAGCCCCCAAGCAGCAGTGGTGTTGATGTTTTACACACACGAGCCCTCCTCTTTGAAGATGGAGACAATTTCATCTCGCACGGCGCGCTCTGCAAATATTATTTTATTTAATTTAAAAATACCACGTCAGTAGTACATGATCCCCATTATATAGACAAGGACACTAAAGTTAAGTCCGTTTCCTAAGAGCATATGACCAGAAAGCGGCAGAGCTAGGATCTGAGGCAAGTCTGACTCCAAAGCCCATGTAATCTCCGCATCAGGAGGCCTCTGCTGTGATCAGAGGGAAGTAACAAGTTACCCAGCGCCCTGCACCAAGCCCAGGTACTTGTATCAAATACAGCACCAGACTGTCAAGCATCAATTAAGGAAAGAAGAAATTGACATTTCCTGATCATAGACTACCAGGAACTTGATCTGTGTGAAGTCCTGTAATCCTCCATTATGCCTGTGAAAGAAGTAACCTTGTGTTCTGCAGAGGGGAGCCTGACTCTTACACAACATAGGGAGACCCAAGACTGGGAGAGGGGACACGTCCAGCTCTGACCACTACCCTCTCCATTCTCAAGAGGTGCAGATCCAGGGTAACTCATGCTGGAACCTCCTTGGGGCAGAGCCCGGATGTTTCTGCTGCCCGTGACTTTCAAGTCATTTGACCTGGTACAAAACTGCTTACAATATGACCCGACGACAGAATTCTTAATACATTGTTACCAAACCGAACTTGGGTCCGCTTGCCCACCATGCAGCAAAACCAATCTACTGACACCAGGTTGTGGTAAAGGAAAGTACAGCGTTTACTGCAAGATGCCAAGTAAAGAAAACGGGCATCTCGTGCTCAGAAGACCTGAAGAACTCCTGAATGGCTTTCAGGGAACAATTTTTATTTATTTATTTTTTATTTTTATTTTTTTTTGTGGTGTGTGGGCCTCCCACTGTTGTGGCCTCTCCCGTTGCGGGGCACAGGCTCCGGACGCGCAGGCTCAGCGGCCATGGCTCACGGGCCCAGCCGCTCCACGGCATGTGGGATCTTCCCGGACCAGAGCACGAACCCGTATCCCCTGCATCGGCAGGCGGACTCTCAACCACTGCGCCACCAGGGAAGCCCAAGGAACAATTTTTAAAGGTAACATTTAGGGTGAGGGCTGCAGGGTGTGCATCTTTCTTCTGATTGGTTGGTGCTGAGGTAATGGGGTGATGTTTGGGGAATTTTAATCATACTCTGTTTCATTGCTCAACTATTTTGTTTCCTGACTGCTTTTGCTTTGTTTCTGCATCTCCTGACTTCCCTAATCAGTAACTGCTTGAGTCTGCTCTTTGGAACTCAGGAAAGGCCCAGGAGGCTACAGCCTTTTTCTGCAAACGTGAAACGGGGGACGCAGAGGGGCTTTTGTACCCAGGAGGGCACCAAAGGTTCCTGCTCGGTTTCAGTATTAGATTTTAGCACTGTCCAACCCAGCTTTATTTTGTAGCTAGAAAACATGATTCTCTTTTGGTAAGTATGTTCGCTTTCCTGTTACATTTTGTACTTATGGGTATAGTACACTTTAGTACTGCATTTTGTGATGCCAAAAATGTTTACTGTGCTTATATTATCAAATCGATGAATTAGAGAAGGCACTCCAAAAGGATTAATGCATTTTTAATGAAACTGTGTAACTCATTACTCTCTAAGAATAATGGCAGCTCTGTGGAGGTTACAAATGAAAGTCTACAAATGGGTATCATTTAGCTGTCACATGGAAAAAAACTTTCTAGAGATTCCATCAGGCTTTAAAATCATTGTTTATTTGTATGATTTCCACCTTCTCTGATTAGTTCACCTAAAAAAGTTACCTTTAATTTATGACAAAAAAATTATTCTCCTTAACCATTACTGTTCCTTTTTACCTTGACTCTGAGCTTCAGAAAGGAACACTAACTATTAAAATAAACTTTGGGGGCTTCCCTGGTGGCGCAGTGGTTGAGAGTCCGCCTGCCCGATGTAGGGGACATGGGTTCGTGCTCCGGTCCGGGAAGATCCCACATGCCGCGGAGTGGCTGGGCCCGTGAGCCATGGCCGCTGGGCCTGCGCGTCCGGAGCCTGTGCTCCGCAATGGGAGAGGCTGCAACAGTGAGAGGCCCGCATACCGCCAAAAAAAAGAGGCTGTACAGGAATCCATAGAATCTATAAAAATTGCTATCATCTCACCATTTGAATTGATTTAAAAATCATGTATGCTCACATATTTAAATTACTTTTAAAGTTGATAAGAAAATTTAAAGGAAACCTCAAATAAGATTTGCATTGAGAATAATTTGGATAACAAAGAGAATATTTGTTACTCAAGAAGAGGCAGCTGGAATTAATGCCTTAGGATGAAATGAATTGATTTTATTTCAGAAATACAGTGAGTTGAACTACGGTACACGTTTCTTTAAAAATTCCTTCTTACTCTGCCCTACCCTATTAGTAGGTAAATCTAAATGGTTTATGGAACATCAAAATATAATGACAATAAGGTGACAATACTGTTTTATGTTGTTGATAGTCTGATATCTGTAACCCATTGTCTTGTTTAAAGTTACCATTAGAAATCTAAGTTCTGAAAAAGATCTTAACTGGTAGAAAAATTGTGACTTTTTACCTTTAAATGAAAAAAATGCTATATGAAAAATCAGAATTTCTAGACTGGGGACTTCCCCGGTGGTTCAGTGGTAAAGAATCCGCCTTCCAATGTGAGGGACGCGGGTTCGATCCCTGGTTGATCGGGGAACTAAGATCTCACATGCTGCGGGGCAACTAAGCCTGTGCGCCGCAAGTATGGAGCTCGCGTGCCACAAGTATGGAGCTCGTGCACCTCAACTAGAGAGAGAAAACCCGCACGCCGAAACTAAGAGCCGACGCAGCCAAAAATAAATAAAATAAACTAAATAAATAATAAATAAATCTTAAAAAAAAAAGAAAAGAATTTCTAGACTGAAAAACTCAGAGACATTTGGTCTGAGTTTAGTTTCTTAGAGCTTATGTTAGATGGGCCATCCTAATTCCAGAAAAAAATATAAATTCTTTTCAGGTAGCTTGCATACATTTTTAGATGAAAAACTGATTAATAAATGTAAAAGCTTTGGAGATTCACAGCAAGTGTTTTGGGGTTCTTTGTTGAAAAGCTGACAACTAATTATAAAAACCTGACTGGACTAATCAATTACTCAGATCAACATTAGGTGCCTATTATAGACATAAACATGGGAATTATATCTCCCTTAAGTAATGTACTAAAATCAGGAGTCTAAAACATTCTAATATGAAATGTGAAGGTATAAGCAGTCTAATTATTAAAAGTCCTTCCAAATAATGAGTTGACTTTTATGTGAACATTAGACACATAAAAGACATTTTTTTGTTTCAGTTTGATTCCTGATTTTGTCATTAGCTTTATATTTTTACAATGACAAATGTCAGTCAAATAATTAACTAATACAAAGTACCCTGGTGCAAGACATCTCATGTGATGGTCTCATAACGACCACAAAAAATCATTTTTTGTTCTTCAAGGAAATTCCAGAATTGTATACATGAATATGATTATGATTTCTAGAATGTAAACATGCTGATCTTTAGAAAAGTGCATCTGTGATATCCAAGTCTTTTTTCAGCATCTTTCCCCTAATTCAGAGATATCCTTAGACTAACGATAACAAAAATGTCCTCCTACAAACAAGCTTTCGGGGAGCAGTTGCCTGTCAAATATATACTGTTCCTTCCCTCCAGTGAGAACTCTCTCTCTGTGGCATTGAGGAAAAAAGCAAGCTCTTAAACAGATTCAAACCGGAGGAAAACCAGAAATAGAGGCAACCAGACACCTGCTGACAAACAGTGACAAATCCCACTGACACCGCAGTGACCCCCAGTTAGTCAAGATTTAATTAAGGGCATAATTAAGTCAGTGGAACAGAACACTAATGAGTGTTTTTTTTAATACGGGTAATTATACGTAAAAATACAAAGTGTGATGGAGACTTAAATATATCATTAAAATGAACAGTATAGAATAACAAACAGAGGGCAAAGTGTGCGTCTTCTATTGCTGTGGAAAAAAAGAAAAAGTTGAATCTGTCTCAGGCTGAGTAATACTCTAGCAAGTTTATGTTGGCTTCATGCTGGGAACATTTGTTATTCTAATTTTGCAACAATAAGCAACTATGGGTATTGAGATCCTGTTTTCAATGCAGATTCCATTGGCTTTGAAGCCTTTCTGTGGTTAGCATTTTGTCCAACTGCAAATGAGCAATTAAGAGACTGCAAGTGTTTGGCTTCCTCTGGCTTCCCTTCTGGAAGAGTCCATCTGAGCGGGAGACCTGACAGATGCAGAAGACTGGGGCTCCTCACTAATTCAGAGTGAGCCCCCATTATGTGAGAGCCTGCGACTTGATCATTGCTTTAGGCACGGACATCACCCACAGGATGATGGTCTACTGATGGGGAAATACTGCGGAGGAAGGGTGAATAGGGCAGAAATAAAGTTGGTAACTCTCCCAACGTGAAAATGAGGCGTTTAGGTCACAAGCAAAAAAAGTCTAAAACCACATTATATTCTGTGACTGAAAAGCATCCTGATGTGGTTTGGGAGATGCCCTTCTGCTGGGATTCTTTTATCTACCGTGTTCCCCGACTGGGGGCCTCATCTATCCACGCAACAAGTGGAAAAGCAGATTCCACTCACCATCCAACTGTCTCTTTACTTAGTGACTCTGAAGCTTTTCCTTTAAAAAATTCAGGCCATCTTCCTCCTGCAGGTACTAAACAGGTCCCCCAGTCTGGTCTAACCTGCGCTTTTGCAATATTCCAGAGGAAAAGAAACGAACATCTCTATAAGCCTATTATTAGCAGGGCCAGTGGTCAGACACTGCATCTTTCTACTGAGGGCTGGGTTTGATGTTGCCTGAATAAGGATTGGGACAAGGGTACCTTGTAAAGTATATGTGAATTATTTATAAATTGTGGCACAGCTGTGTCTCTCACTCAAAAATTAAATTCCTACTGGTACTTATATATTATCAGACGGTTTGCCCAGTATTAACTTCTTATAAATCCCCGTGTATCTAGGATGATAATGAATTTGCCTTTGACAAAGCTATTCAGTGTAATAAAAATGTCCACAAACAGAACTTTAACACTTCATACAGTGGTGTGAGTATTCAGCAAACACAAGGGCAGTGGGGACACAAAAGAAGTGGGAAGAAAACTCACCTTGGGTTTAGATAGTGAGTTTACAGAACTCATTTCTCCTGAATGCTTGCCATAAAAATAAGCATTCTCTCTCTGACGAGGCTAGTGTAACAGTCATCAGGAATTATAGAGTCAAAGATTTTATATGTACACACAACCCCAGCCAGAGTTAATAATTAAGTTCAGGAGACTTCTAAGTTAAGGCATATTAGAATTCCTAATATTTTGGTGATCATTAAATCTATGAACACTCGGAGGCAGAGATAAGTCCCTTTTGCAGCTTTAGAATCTGGAGTACACCTTCTAAGAGGCCACACAAGGTTCATGCAAGACACTCGTTCCATTAATCTGATATCCAGTTCCATTCACTTGTACCATTGGAGCCATTAGACATATTTTTTGGTGGCGTCGACCAGTGGCTCTCGTTAGGCAAATCCGTCATCGGTCTGTGTGTCAAGCATCTTTCTGCAAAGGTCTTGTTCTCTCCCTTCCCCAAATCACTTCAAACTTTCTGAGCACAATAATAAAACAGACTAAGCCCTTTATTCAAAGCTTAGGGGGAGTGCAAAACTGAAAGTCCAAAGCTGTTTGGCGGCATCTGTCTTTTCATGCGAGCAACTTTTGAAACTCTAATGACCGAATAGCCCCCTGGGTCCACCTTACACGACCCACACACACGTCCGATACCCACCATCCCTTCCACCCTCATTTTTTTGGGCAAGGCCGCCCTTATCAAGTACTGTATGAATGAACAGAAGTCTCTTTCATCCCCCACTCGCCTCATGGCTCAAAAGGAACTACTAAAATAGCAACAGAAATCCAGCCGCAGCCTGGTAGGCGGCTTGCACACGTCCCATTCTTGTTCCTCAGGCCCGGGAGAGGTTGGAGAGCTCAGCAAAATTTTTATGTATGGGAGCAGACCCAAGGAAAACTCACACGCCATAACCAATTGTGGACAGGGGGTCATCTATCAGCAGACAAATGCAGGAACTCCAGAATGTCTCTCCCCAAATGAAATAATATATCTTTGAAAGCCAATGCCCGTTTTAGGCCCGAGGCCCATATATCAAGCCTGAGCGGCTTGTGGAATCGCTCCAAGGCCATTAACCTTCCACCTGTTTCCCCTTGTCCTTCAGGATGAGACCCTGCCCTTGATATTACTCCCTTCCCCTGTTCATCTTCCGACAGAGTGTAAATGTAAAGCAGCAGGCCTGTGAAATAATTCAAAGGCAATGGACCAGGGGCACGGTTACAAATCTCTGCCACTGGCACTGTGACTTATGCAGGCAGCTTGTCACACATGAGCCAGGTGACCTCTGTGACATAACAGAGAAAAATATCGCCGGAGATCAAAGATGGGATTCGAGCGCTCTAAGGAACTCCGCTCCCACAGAGTGAGAGGGTTTTCTGGTACCCAAGGATGTCCCTAATACCGATCCCATTTGTTCCAGTGAAACAGGAAAAGTAAGGCCGGGGCGCGCTCGTTGAAATCATTTCTGTCAAGTGGTATCGGGGCTCTCCTGTAACATCAGGATTCGATTTCTGTTTTCTGGACAGTGCCTTTGACTTGCTGTGAATGCCAGAAGTAGGCAACATGAATCTATCAAATTGACCTTAAGACAGAGAAGGTAATAGAATTCGAAAAAGATAAAAGTGCACGCACGAAGAATGTGTCCACTTAACTTAAAAGCTATAGTTATGATGGTAAACACAAAGTTTTACTGAAAATTATAAATTTGCTGGAGGAAAGAAATGGGTTAGTAAATTTTCTGAGGCTCACACTACTCATTAAAAGGAATCGTACACGTTTAGTTACGTATGTATCATGTGTAAAAAAAAAAAAGATAGTATCAAATGAGATCACCTACGTGAAAGTACTTTTGAAAGTGCAGGGAATTCCCTGGCAGTCCGGTGGTTAGGACTCCAATCTTTTACTGCTGAGAGCATGGGTTCAATCCCTGGCCTGGGAACTAAGATCCCACAAGCCACGCAGCATGACAAAAAATAAATTAAAAAGCCAAAAAAGTCCAAACCTTTCTCCAAATGACATTAGAATTTAGGAAAATGTCGAATTACCCTTAGGTGGCTTAAAAACACAGAGATGTTTGCTGGAAGGAAATAAGCAGTTTAGATATTCTTTTTTTTTTTTTTTTTTTTTTTTTTTTTTTTGCGGTACGCGGGCCTCTCACCACTGTGGCCTCTCCCGTTGCGGAGCACAGGCTCCGGACGCGCAGGCCCAGCGGCCATGGCTCACGGGCCCAGCCGCTCTGCGGCATGTGGGATCTTCCCGGACCGGGGCACGAACCCGCGTCCCCTGCATCGGCAGGCGGACTCTCAACCACTGTACCACCAGGGAAGCCCAGCAGTTTAGATATTCTTAAAACTGAATTAGAATTAATTCCTACTTAGTATTTATCACTTGAATTATGATTTTCTCCAGTCACTTTGTGCATTTGAATATTCTGTGTTGGGTACAGAAAATGAACAAGGCTGGAAACAGTCCTCCCTAGGCCCCTTGTCTCTTTGGTAGGAGCATTTAATTTTGAATTTTTCATACATTAAAAACAACAACAACATTCTTGATCCACTGATTGGGAGCTGCAAGCAGAACTCGGTTCATTCATTTCCTGCTCTAAAGCGAGGCCTCAGCTGGGAGGTGTGACACCCTTTTCACCCCCTCCTCTAGCTGTGTACACACAGGATCTCTTCCCAGTGTCATACATATTGGTCTTCAGTTGGCCAAGTAACGTGACTTTCCATTCTTCAAGCAGGTTGACACCAATGTCAAATGTCTACCATGTGGAAACGTTAGAAAATAAAAATAATTAACTTAAAGAAATAATTAGAAAGTTCTGCTGCTGAAGTCTTGAGCCATTTTTAAATGCCTGCCTTAATAGTCACAGAAACACGAAGCTACCCAGCCACAGGGTTCTTAACCAGGGGCTGCCCCTGGGCTCCAGGGGGTCTGTGAAGCCCCAGCACAGCATGCGAACTCCTGTTTATGCATTTTTCTGGGAAGAGTCATAATAGCTTTCATCAGATACTCAAAGGTGTTTGGGATCCAAAGAAGGTGAACAGTGATTGACAGAAACTAGAATTCGAAGCCCCGAAGTTTTTACCACCAAAGTAGAATCCAGAACTGTGAGAACTTGAAAGGCCCCTAAAGGTCACTCAGCCTGACCTGTCGACTTGCAGATGCGACATAATAGGCTGACGAAGGCAGCCACGTGGCCACGATTTTATAATAAAATCCTAGTTAGTGAAATGAGACCTCCGGACTCTTGCTTCCTAACCTAGGACTCCTCCCTTACACGTGATCCCAATCTTTCCATTGACTGTTGTTTAAAAGTCAGATTTGGGGGCTTTCCTGGTGGCGCAGTGGTTGAGAGTCCACATGCCGATGCAGGGGACGCGGGTTCGTGCCCCGGTCCGGGAAGATCCCACATGCCGTGGAGCGGCTGAGCCCGTGAGCCATGGCCGCTGAGCCTGCGCGTCCGGAGCCTGTGCTCCGCAACAGGAGAGGCCACAACAGTGAGAGGCCCGCGTACCGCAAAAAAAACAAAACAAAAAATAAAAATCAGATTTTGTTTCATGTCCCTTAAAATAATTTCTCTGTGATACAGAAGCCTAATTATGATACCTATGTATTTTAAAAAGCATAGAACATTTTATAATTATGGCCTTAGGCATCTGCTGTTATGAATAAACATTAAAAGACTTTCCTTTGCGGATTAGAGTTTGTTTTGACAAAAACGGCAGTAGAATGATGGATACGATGCCTTGAATTCTTGTTAGGTTTCCTTCCTGAAATAGATGGGGTGTGTGTGTGTGTGTATGTGTGTGTGTGTGTGTGTGTGTGTGTGTGTGTGTCGTAGGACAGGGTGGGCCTAAGTTTTAAGTAGCTTTGTTGTACCTATTTCATTGTAAGCACAGTTTAAGCTTCTCTATAAATTAATATTTAATTTGCACAGATAAATCCATTGTCTCTTACGGTAAGCATGGATGCGCCTTTGGAATATTCATGAAAATTTCAAATTACAAAGATCATGTAATGCTACCTATTACCAATAAATATGTTTCTACTTAATGTTTATTTTGAATTCTCTCTGCTTCCAAATTATGAACAAAAGTACAAAGCAAGGCATGCCATTCCGTTACCTGAATCCTCAGACTAAAGGAAGGCATTGAATACTTCCAGTAAACCACCTAAAATAGTCGCTCTTTTTAAAAGGAAATGCTGGACCCCCAAAATGGAAAAGATCTGCTAATAATAAGCTATCCTAAATTTTTTAATCCAGTAATGGTCTATGATTTTAAAACAAATAAAAATATGGTTAGCCTGCAGCCAAAAAAAAAAAAAAAAAGAAAAGAAAAGAAAAAAGAATTCCTGGGCATGAATCACTGCTTACATTCTTTTCCATCCACAAACAATTTCGTTTGGGAAAGTTGCCACATAGTATCGACAGTGACAACAAATGGCATTGTCCCGTGAACATCTGTTTCCGACTCCTACACTGATACTGCAGGCTGAGGACTCAGGACCTGGTTGGTGTTCACAAGTTACCACAGAGGAACTGGAAGTCACTGGTACGTTGAGGTTTTATTATTGGAACACAGGAAAACTTTATCATCGTGCTGGGAAGTTCTGTATCTTTTGAAATATTGGAACCGGGGTTATGTTAGCACATTAAACCATGCGGAAGACTACTTCTGAAGAAAAGGGAGGAAAAACATGGTTTCTTGTCTATTATGTCCTTGGGTTGACGTTCCCACTCAATCTTCATATAACTTCCTCACCCACCCTCAACTGCAAACCGTTTTGTCTGCTAAGGTTGTGATTGAGTTTAGTTTCTTGGAAAAAATTGAGAGAACCGAGAAACCAAAGAAATTCTAAGGCGAACATGGTAAATAAACACCATTGTTTCTTAACAAAAAAATCAAATGAAACCAGAAGAGCTTTTATATACACTTTGGTATTTTTTTTTCCTAAATTCAAACTACCATGCTTACACTTTTTAGAAACCTGGCAACACAGGGCTCATAAAGGCTCCTGACTAGAGAATCCTCACCTCAGTCCAAGCTGTTAGAAGAAGGAAGGCGAAAAGCTTCCGGGAGAAAAGCCAGTGTGCATAGAACACAGGGAGGGGGGGACACAGGATGCAGACGTGGGGCTTGTGCCTTTGAACTTGAACCTGGCTGTACCAGCGATGGTTTATGCTAACCTATCAATAGCCGTGCAAGGGCACAGGAGAGATTTCTCCTCTGTTTTACACCTTTTCTCTGTTTCACGTCTACTTTTAAACAAAAACCATAACGGGAGTAAAAGTGATTCACAATGGTAATTCTAAATGGTAACTCATTGTCTGCTCAAATTATTTGCATACTCCAAATTAATTTGCATATTGCTGAAGCAAAGAGGCTTCCCTGTTTTTTCGGGGTCAAACACTGATTCACTTATATGCATGGAGGTGCTGAGGGGAAATGCAATCAATGCCTGAATTCCATGTATTTTTTAAAATGTTTCATTCTATCTACAAAAGAGTGCATATATGTATGTGTATAACTGATTCACTTTGCTGTTCAGCAGAAAGTAACACAACATTGTAAATCAACTCTACTCCAGTAAAAAATTAATTTAAAAAAATGTTTCCCTCTAAAAAGACGTGTTGGAACGTATTCTGTAAGATACTGTTTGCCCTGTCTGACACTGCACATAATAGGCACTCAAAAAATACTTGTTGAATAAATCACTAAATCACAGAGGCAGCTATCCAACTGAGGATAAGAAAATAATAAATTTCTACTGGAGAGAGATAAATCTCATACTTCATTTGCCTAAGAAAGATAACCTTTTTCACCAGAAAACACACAGTTTGTGCATAAGTAATTTATGTTTAAAAATAATAATCTACTAATACTAAATACCTCAAAGTCAAAACTTCATATCCTGAAAATCACCACAAATATAACCGTTTTAAAAATAATTCCTATCATTACCACATATGGAAAAATATAGCTGTATTTGCGGAAGTTATCTTTTCTTCTTTTGATTCTGGGTCATACTGAACAAAAACAAAGTACTAGACATCTGTTTTTCTGTCACTTAACTACAGTTTTATAATCAGTTCTCAAATAATTGCACTCATCACTAGTTACAAAAAAAAAAAAACGTAGCAGACAATGTATAATACTATTCATGCATGTGAATCCTTTGTTATAAAAAATAAGATAAAATAGAAATGTTTTATGTGTCATATGGGACAGTAGTAGCCTATGTTTATATTGTCTTTTATGTTTTTCAACTCACCTTTATCATGCCATTGGATCCTCACCAGAGCCTTGTAAGATAACCAAGCACAGCCATTTTCATCCCTTTTTATAATGAGGCATCCTTCAAGATGGAGTTGATTCAGATGGCCCCATTTCTACAAAGTTTTCCTGGGTGCCCTTTCCTTAGATAGAGTACAGTTCTGCCCTGTGTTCTTGCATAGGGATCATCTCTATGATACATTCTTTGTAAACTCCAGGTCTGCCCTCCCAGCCACAAATGGCCTGTGAGCAGGAACCAGGTACTTTTTTGTTGTTGTTGTTGTTGCGGTACGTGGGCCTCTCACTGTTGTGGCCTCTCCCGTTGCAGAGCACAGGCTCCGCGGCTATGGCTCACGGGCCCAGCCACTCCGCGGCATGTGGGATCTTCCCGGACCGGGGCACGAACCCGCGTCCCCTGCATCAGCAGGTGGACTCTCAACCACTGTGCCACCAGGGAAGCCCAGAACCAGGTACTTTTATTTACCTTGTAACCCCACTGCTTAGCGTTGGGCCTGGCGGCTCAATACATGTTTGCTACATGCGTCAATCAGGAAACTGGCACAGGGACACATCTGTAAGTGCTTTGACCCAGAGCTCACTGGTGGCTCAGGTGATGCTGAGACCTGACTCTCGGTCCAGGGCTGTCCACTGCCCCTTCCAACTTCAGCCACATCGACTAATCCTCTAGAGATATAATCTGATAATAACCAAAGAAGTTAACAAAAAGGCAAGCCCTCAGTGCCGATTTTAGTAAGGAGGTCAAGATAAAATTCTTCATCACACCTTTTGTCACCCAGAGGAAATATTAGCCGGCCAACTTTACAAACATGCCAGTGAAAAGAATTTCCTTGGCAAACAGATAGCATGGAAATGTCCTCTTTAAAAATCAATTAACCCCCTAAATTCTTGAGCTCGCTAGAAATATTTCCTATGCCGTGGAATACAAGGCTCTCGGAGAAGCTCTTCCCCTTTCTATTTCTGGATTCTTCTTTTGTTCATCCGTGCTAATAATAGTAGCAGACTTGGGGGGTTATTTATAGCAGTGTGAGTCTGTGAACACTTTATTCATTTATATTTCCCGTGTTTATTGTTACCTTACCATTCTGGTAATTAAAAGTGTCCCTCCAAGATTTTATTTAGTAACAAATCACCTGTAAATAGCATTTCTTTTAATATATGAAAGTCTATATTTAGACTCAATAAAATATTTTACTCCCATTTCCTATTAACTAAAAACAGATTTCAATGGTGGGGTGTGGGAGGGGTATACAACTGTGTGTTCTTTCCAAATTTTATATGAATTATTATTATTTGACCTTTAGATGTTTTGATTAAAAGAATCTCACTTTAGGTGGCAGCACATGTATCCTCAAGTCACTCAAATTTTGTCTTTTGATATTGAAGCAAAGTTGCTATTATAACTAACCCACAAGGAGTTTGTTAATCAACAGACTATCATTTAAAAACATATCTGACGGCTATATAATATGGTTAAAAATATAATATTAAAAAATGCCTTGGGACTTCCCTGGTGGCACAGTGGTTAAGAATCCACCTGCCAATGCAGGGGACACGGGTTCGAACCCTGGTCCGGGAAGATCCCACATGCCGCGGGGCAGCTAAGCCCGTGCGCCACAACTACTGACCCTGTGCTCTAGAGCCCGCGAGCCACAACTACTGAGCCCATGCGCTACAACTAACTGAAGCCTGCGCGCCTAGAGCCCATGCTCTGCAACAAGAGAAGCCACTGCAGTGAGAAGCCCGCACAGCGCAACGAAGAGTAGCCCCCGCTAACCACAGCTAGAGAAAGCCTGCGCGCAGCAAGGAAGACCCAACACAGCCCCCACAAAAAAGCCTCATTTTCTCCCTGCCCTTGCCCCCCAAACTGCTTGCTCGAATACAGTCTCTGTAAATGGTCCCACCTAGGGATTCCCTTTGTAGCTAATGGGTATTCTGGTATAAGAAGTATCTAAAATCAGGAAGATCAATTTTGCGAGATTTACTTCTGCTGTTTCTTTACCTTGATTTTTTTTTAATTTTATTTTATATTGGAGCATAGTTCGATTAACAATGTTGTGTTAGTTTTAGGTGTACAGCAAAGTGATTCAGTTATACACATACATGTATCTATTCTTTTTCAAATTCTTTTCCCATCTATTACCTTGATTTTGGATGAGTTAGAGCCTATCTGTTTACAAGTATTTCCTTGTGAAGACAGTCATAGCAAAGAGAAATCAATTTCTCCCTCATATCAGACAAGAGACAAGCACATTCTGTCAACCTGAAGCAGCGTCCCACGTCCCTGGATTCCTTCATAACACAACACAGACTGTTTTAATCACAAAATCAAATGCAAGATAGCCTGTGTACATCCGTTTTTAAATTGATCAACTTTTAAGACCTGCAGAAAAAAATATCTGCTAAATATTATGATTGGCTCTGTCTGGGAGGAGTGAGATGCTGAGTAACCCAGGTGTACCGGCCCCTGCGGTCTTCCTGAATATCAGCTCTGCTTTGCATCACAGCTTTAAATCCACTAGAATGGAGACAAGTGTATTTTTTTAAATTGAAAATAGTCTATTTCTCAAAAACTAAATATAGAACTACCATATGACCCAGAATTTCCACTCCTGGATATACATCCGAAAAAAAAACCCAACTAATCTGAAAAGATACATGCACCCCAATGTTCATAGCAGCATTATTTACAACAGCCAAGGCACAAAAACAACCTAAGTGCTCATCAACAGATAATGGATAAAGAAGATGTGGTACACATATACAATGGAATATTGCTCAGCCATAAAAAAGAATGAAATTTTGCCATTTGCGGCAACGTGGATGGACTTGGAGGGCATTACACTAAGTGAGATAAGTCAGAGAAAAATAAACAAACACTGTATGATATCACTTATATATGGAGTCTGAAAAATATGACAAACTAGTGAATAAAACAAAAAAGAAGCAGACTCACAGATACAGAGAACAAACTAGTGGTTACCAGTTTGATGGGGGGTGGGGCAATATAGGGGTGAAGAGGGTTATTCTGCGATTATATGAAATCACGTGTGTGAAGCTTCTGAAAACTGTAAAGCACTATAGAATTTAATGAATCTTGCATACAATAAATAAGTGAACTAGTATTACAAGAAAGGGCTTCCCTGGTGGCGCAGTGGTTGAGAGTCCGCCTGCCGAGGCAGGGGACACGGGTTCGTGCCCCGGTCCAGGAAGATCCCACATGCCGCGGAGCGGCTGGGCCCGTGAGCCATGGCCGCTGAGCCTGCGCGTCCGGAGCCTGTGCTCCGCAACGGGAGAGGACGTAGCAGTGAGAGGCCCCCGTACAGCAAAAAAAAAAAAAAAAAAAAAAAAAAAATTACAAGAAAAAAAGAAGATAGTCTATTTAGAGAAATAATCAGCAGTTAAGTAGAGGATAAGCTCTCTTTTAATATATATATATATTTTACTTCTCTGCTCTAAAACTGATTGAACTAAGAGTCAGGAAAAGTGGGAGCAATTAATAAACATTTATTTAACCAATTCTCAACGTGAGATAATTTAACAACTGGATTTGCCCGACCCTCAAATGGAACGGAATAGATTTGGGGCAGCTCTGCTGTTTCAAGTGCCCTTTCAATGTGTTTTTACCTAGTGTTCTATTTTGATAAAGTTAAAGCTAAACAAATACTCCTTACCTCAGAAACCTTTGTAAAGATATTACACCTTTGCAGCAAAGTGTTTTCAGATCTAAGCTAATCATTGATTTAGTGGGGTTTTTCCTTCCTCCTGAAGTGAAGCGGGTCAGGGCTCAAAGCTGTGGAAAAACCTACTGCAAAAGCATGTGAAATACTATTTTGTGGATATAAGCACCGTGATGTAGCCACTATTTTGTGGATATAACACTGTAAAAGCGTGTTCTGTGTGGCACATTTGATTTAGAAATCAAAGAACGTTAATCTAAATGGCTCTATATATAATGTGACTGGTCTCTAATTTCTCACTAGGTAGTCATCTGGGTAAATAATTCCTAACCAAAGAATAAAATGGCTCAAAAAAAAAAATCTCATAAAAGGACAGGAATCTGGAAAAGTGGGTAGTCTGTTCTCATTTCAAAAGATAAATTCCTTTTAATAAGGACCTACTGTATAGCACAGGGGACTCTACTCAATACTCTGTAATGGCTTATATGGGAAAAGAATCTTAAAAAGAATGGATATAGGTATATGTATAACTGATTCCCTTTGATGTACAGCATAAACTAACACAACATTGTAAATGAACTATACTCCAATAAAAATTTTCAAAAATAAATTCATTTTCACTCTTTTGTTCCAAAGGATGTCAACGCGTTTCTCCTCTGCCCTACAAATTCTTCCAGAATTCTCTCAATTAATGACCGTTGCCACGACTCATGTTTATACGTCACGAGGTAGGGTATGCTCCCACGAAGAGTCAGCAACCTGAATCAGCTCTAATCCAGATTCATTGATACATTCCATTTTTAGAAGAGATTTTCTATTAAACGTTATTATGCAGGAACAGTCCATGAAACCTCTGACTATTTTATTTAAAGGAGATTCTTGACTTGCAGTTTATTTAGAAATAAAAACCACAAGACGCTCCAAAATATGACTTGGCTCACAGAATTTGCTAGACTGTCTTTCTTCTCTACCTTAACTACTCCTCAAAAGTCCATAGTTAATGCACAAAGGGACCCTGTTACCCGTCCATTCAACGAATACATACTCCTTTGGTCCCCTGTACAATAAATAAATGAATTTATTTCAGTTTTATTGATGTATTTAGTTGACATATGAAATTGTAAGATATTTAAAGTGTACATTGTGATGATTTGATTATACATCTACTTTTAAAAAAAATTTTATTGAGTATAGTTGATTTACAATGCTGTGTTAATTTCTGCTGTACAGCAAAGTGAATCAGTTATACATATACACACATCCACTCTTTTTTAGATTCTTTTCCCATATAAGTCACTACAGAGTATCGAGTAGAGTTCCCTGTGCTATACAGTAGGTCCTTATTAGTTACCTATTTTATATATAGTAGTGTGTGTATGTCAGTCCCAATGTCCCAGTTTATCCCTCCCTGCTACATTTTGAAAGGATTCCCCCCATCTAGTTAATTAACACATCTACCACCTCATTTATTTATTTTTGTTTGGGCAAGAAACTTAAGTTCTTCTGCACACTTTATATAGTCATACCACCTCACAAATGAAAAACACTTGAGAAATTCAGTTCATGTTTTTAGCCATACTAGAAGCGAGTAAAATTCACTTTTTAAAAACCTCTCAAAACCTTTAAACTTTATTTTGAATGTTGAGCTCTCGAGACTAAACTCTTCATCAAAACATTCTGCAAGGTCCCATTTGAAAGCCGACAAGTCCAGCTTAGAGGTAACCACTCGTGGATGCATGCACAGTACTGAGACCCAGACAGAGACTCTATTTTCCAATGTTCTTTCTAACGAATCCCTTCAGAGTTCTGGTCTTTTTACTCAGATGTGTAAGTCAAGACTGGGTAAATAAAATCAAACAGGAAATGTATGATCAGGTAATAGTTTACAATGTGATTCTAAGAGGAAGGAAAAAACTGAAATTTTCCAATCTGAGGAGCCCCCAACCTTTATATCCTCTTTCATCGCACCATGGGAAACCCCTAACGTTTCTCATGAGATCACTGTGGCATCTGCATGTACACGAAGTACTACTGTTATCGGAGAGTCTGAATTCTCTATGAATCCTTCATCAAAACTGAAATAGAACTTAACAGCACTTTCTGCATAAACTGGTTGGATATGTGTATGAGACATTTCTTAGGGCAAGGAGAGTGGGGTCGGATAGGATGAGGTGTCACAGCGGCCAGTCAGTGAGCCGAGGCGAGGAGAAGGTGGACCACCCAGAGAGCATCTAACGATGCTGTAGTTATGTCTTCAGTCTACAGGCAGGACTATCTCTTGTCCCATGACCAATGAGGAATTATTTTTAGAAAGAAAACTCGGTGAAGGTGTCTGGGCTTCATATCTGTGTTATTCAATCTGGGTGGTCTACACTTAAATCCTATTGGACCACCATGCAGATTCTTTATCCCCACCTTCCTCCTAGCCCCAGTGATAACCTATGCAAGAAATTCCTTAGCAGACAGCAAATCAGAGGCACTTACACCTGAAACGAATGAGCTTAAGCTTCAGGAACCTTCCCATGTATGAGCGCTCTCCAGGCTCTTGAGGGAATCCAAGCAATTCTATGCACAAGGACTAAAGTTTGTAAAATGTGCAAAAGAGAAGATATTTTTGTTTTTGTTTTCATCGAGTGCTTCCTAAATTGTTTAAGTTTCAGGGTCCACAAAGCTGAGGTCAGTCTGTGTTGCAAGTGACCACTGACTTGGGCTAATAAGTGAGTGGGTAAGAAGGTGTTTCAACTGCAAAGATACTGGACAAAATAGTATCAGGGTTTTTTCAGTGCCTAGAAGTAAATTAAGTAAGGTGCTCAACAGTGGGAAACAAAGTCCTTTCGGAGTTGATAAAACACTCATTGCTGCTGGCAGGGTTATTGATTCTGGTATGTCTGGCATATTCATGCCCATCTATAATTTTGTAGGAAAATCCCTGGATTTGTCCAAACACCAACCACTGCTCTGCGCTGGGGTGAGAGAAGCTTTGGAAAGACTATAGCTTAGATTATCTCTGATTTCTACTACAGAAAAGAAAGTGAAAGCTGTTAGAAAAGCAACAAAGATAATGAAAGGATTGGAGATAAAGTTTAGAAAGAATGTTTAAAATAACTAGCAATTTTCTCCTCATAAAAAGGACTGTGGAGGAAAACAAACTGGGTCCATGTCAAGGTGGTGACTCAAACTTTGGGGTCAAATTCTAGAGAATCCATATTGAAGTAAGAAAAATCCTTTTAGAGGTTCGATGGTCCAAATCTGGTTTACGTTCTTGGAAGGGGAAAGTCACGTGGGATCAAGCAGTGAACGTCCTCAGCCACTAATTTCCCTGAGGTGCCACTCTGATTGAATTTGCATCCTGGTCAGTTTGTGTCGGCAGAGGGGTCCAGTCTTAACCAGACTCCTGTGTCTTGATTACTGAAATCAGCTTGAATCCCTTAATGACAATATCTGTAGGTTTTCACGGAGCTGCAACTCAACAAGCTGTAACTCAGTAACAGGTTAGAATCAAGCCAAGGGTACCCTCCTGTCTTGACTTTATGACAGAGGGGGTGACACTTCTGCAGAAGGAAGGGTTTAAGTTGCAAATCAAAGAGCATACGGACTGCTGCTAAACTCTGAAGTAGACTGCAGGCGAGTGTGGAGAATCCTGGCCTCTAAGAAGAGCTTGGACTCTTATCTGCACGGGGTGGTTTAGTTGTGTTCTCCAGAATAATCCGTGGTTCCCAAAGCAGGCATCTAAGGACCAGCCCTGGCCTCTGCGTCTATCTGTCCCAGGAGCATTTTAGGAAGTTGGCAGCCCCTGCTCCCAGAGATGCTGGTTCCCCTTCCTTCTCAACAAACGGCTCTCAACGGCTCAAGCCAAAAACCCAAGTTGTGCTTGTCTCATCTTTTTCTCCCAAAGCCCCTTTGAGCAAAATTGTGTCGGCTTTACCTCAACCTGTGTCCTGAGTCCATCCACTTCTCCCCATTCCCACCGTCATGCCCTGTCTAAGCCGCTGGGCTGCTGAATCTCCTACGCCCTTTCTTGCTTCCTCCTGACCCATTTCCCACCTACAGCCAGAGCAACATTTCCTATAATGAAATTCGATGAAGACACTCCATTGCCTAAAATCCTAAGAGTTCCTATCCCAAACAGGAGAAAATCCAAGCCCTACGTGGGCTGCACGTTGCCAACTCTTTGACTTACGCACTTTGGCCTTCCTCATGTTTCTCGAAAATACCAAGCTGGTTTCCACCTCAGGGCTTTTGCACTTGCTGTTCCTGTGCCTGGACGGCTACATCTCTAGATTTAGCAAGGCTGGTTCTTTCCTGCTGTTTAGGTTTCAGTTCAAGCGTCCACCCTTCACGTCTGTCTTCTCTGCAGCCCTCTAACTGCTCCCTCTCTTCCTATCTACACTCCTCACTCATTTATTCTAACTGTTCACAGGATCTTTCTTGTCAGTTTATCATCTGCTTCCCTCCCACTACAAAGCGAGTGTCCATAAAAACGGTACCCAGCTGGTCTTGTTCACAACAGCATCCTCTGGTTTAGAGGAGGGCTTGGCACTTAGTGGGTATTTAATTAACATGTATTGAATGAATAAATGAACGAATGATTCGAACAAATAATTTGAAAAGCTGGTATGTGATAGCTCTAGATCCCCCGGGCTAGATAGCACCCTCCCCCCAATAACGCGAATATAAACTGATTTGGTGCCACTAAATCCATGACTATGAAATAAACAGCAATAGATAAGTGTAAGGTTAGAAAGAAAAACCCTTCTGGTCAAAACACAAGTTATACTGAAGAAATTTTCAAATGTCACATCTGTTTAAATTAAACATGAAACAAAGACCAAGACCTCAAATATATCCATGTCACCAATTAACTGGAATTCACCTAGAAGGAAAAGGTCTATTGGAAAGAATAGCAGAAATAAACTATACAGAAAAGAGATCAACTATATGCCTTCTTTACAACAACAACAAGGTTTTAAGTGATACACAAAAAGAAATCATTGGAATGTATTTCAGCTAAATGCTGGGAAACGAGGGAAAACCACACCAAAGCTGAACTCAAAAAAGGAAACAGGGCTTCCCTGGTGGCGCAGTGGTTAAGAATCCGCCTGCCAATGCAGGGGACATGGGTTTGATCCCTGGTCCCAGAAGATCCCACATGCCGCGGAGCAACTAAGCCCGAGCGTCACACCTACTGAGCCTGCGCTCTAGAGCCCGCGAGCCACAACTACTGAGCCCGTGTGCCACAACTACTGAAGCCCGCGCACCTAGAGCCGGTGCTCCGCAAGAAGAGAAGACACCACAGTGAAAAGCCTGTGCACCACAACTAGAGAAAGCCCATGCGCAGCAACGAAGACCCAGCGCAGCCAAAAATAAATAAATAAACAAAACAAAAAAGGAAACAGTAGGCATATATGTCCAACAGTCCCTGTGGTACATTTCCAATCCCTCTGGGTCACCCCTTCTCAACTTCCCATGGTAGCTTCCCTTTGCCTTGAATAAAATCCTTACTTAAGAGCCCACGTGAGTGACCTTGGTCCCCTGTCCAGCCACCTCCCATGTACATGCTCACCTTCCCACCGCAGGAATTATGCACTGGTCCCCAAAGTACAGTGCACAGGCCTTACGTTTTTGCACCAGCCGTTCTCTGCTGGGGACGCCTCCCTGACTCCCCTCACTTCCAGCTGCTCATCTGGTTGGCATCTCCCACTCATCCTCCAAGACTTCTCCCTCCCCTGCCCCAGGCTGGGTAGGCGCCCCCCAAGAGCTTACCCTACTTTCTGGACACACCTCAATCTCTCAGTTTTCGTCATTATTGGACTACTGCCATGTTTCTCAGAGGTCGGCTTGCTGTCTATGAGAAGTCAATCGTCTTTTCCAGTTCCAGTACATTTCACACATCAGTGGAAGCACAGTCAGCTGCACAAGCTCTCAGAGTCAGGGTTGGCTGTGGTGTTTGGTGCTGCATTGACTTTAATTGAGAAAAGTGCCCAGGAGGATGTAACTTGTGTCCGGCCAGGCCCACTTGTCTCGTCTGCCATAATGTAGCAAGGGGACCGACACACAGTAGGAACTCATTACAGATTTGATGAACGAGGGGGTGAACAAGTGAATTCATAAATGAATAAAAGCTGAAATCTGTCCTGATCCTAGGTCACAACTCATCATTTATGCCAGAAGTGTTTTACAGGTAGCTTGAGAGTGGGATTCAACCCTAAAGAAAAAAAAATGCTACATCCTGGTGAGTGAAATGCAGGTGTAATATGTTTTGATTCTTTTCAAAAGCCAACCCTCAGCTGGACCCATCCGAATACATGACTGGAATGAAGTTATGTTTTCAAGATTGTGACATGTCATTGATAAAACCATAAAAGGAATTCTCAATGGTCAAATAAAACTCCTTTGAAAACATTCATAACCACAAACCCCAATACATGAGTGCAAACTATTAATGCTTTTAAAGCAAGTTAGACCCCACAAAAGTGAGGGCTACCGTTTGTACTGCAAATATCTGGCATGATTTAAACCTAATATAAACAGTAATACTACTGTCCCCAAGCATCTTCCCTCCTTAATTTACTTGCCGCACAGATCCAGAGTTTTTTTTTTCTCCAAAACTGGAGCAAGAATCAATTAAAATGTATAATAATGTGTTAACTAGCTAATACAGCAATTAACATTAAGGGGCATTTCAAGCTCTCAGTTTTTAGCAACAGAACTGTTCTTTCTTCCCTCTGTAAGGTTCATAATTGAAGAGAGATGCCTTTCATCAGCTCCACGAGTTACATTTCCTGCTTTGATAACTGTACAAGGAAAATGTAAGGTACTTCAAGCTCCCCAATTATATTTGATTAGCTAGTCAAAATAATATAACAGCTTTCATCACTCGAAGGAAAACTTTTGAAGAATTCTGTTGCCAACACTTCTGCACAAACACTAATCTATGTCATTATTTTACAAGGGGAAATGTAATATTTAGTAGGTTTCTTTTTTTTTTTAATTAGGCAATAAGCCAAGCCTCTTATCCATCACGACTACAGATCCAAAAAGCACAACCATGCTGCTGGGATGTGTGTGGTAAAGGAGGATTTGTGGTGATGTTAGACGAGGCAAGATACAGTGGTCAAAATAAAACAGGTCTTAGAATGAGCCAACATTTCAGGGAACACATCTGAAAACAGGATATGTACTCAAAACTCTGTGATATATACACACAAGATCTGCCCGGGGGAACCACGTGGGACCCAAAACCTATATGTGAGTGGAATTATTTTTTACCAAATGAATGTGAGTGTGTCTGTATCAATCACGTCAGGAACACTGCTTAAGAAGACATTGAAATCCTGAGAATCTTCCAATTACCAATTAGCAATTTGACGTCGCTTCAAAGTGAAGACAGAATGTTATCTCTGCTGCCTTACCCCCATCCCTCCCAACCCGTCCTCCTCCACACCTTGGGTGTATCCATTCAACACGGATCTGGTACCTTCTGTGTTTCACCCCCCCCCTAAAAAATATGTTTTTAATTTAAATGAAATAATTATCCTGCTCTCACAGGTAAAGTATTCTGTAAACAGGGTACTTAGAAATGTGACAGTCAATTCACCGGAGGTGGTCCCGCCGTAGACTTCAAAACTCAACTCTGTGAGCCACTGGATGAAAGGCCAGCTATCTCCGCGCTCCCCAAATGAAAGACAAGAGGCACCCACCTGGGGTTACCTTCTGCCTTTGCAACGCTCTTATTGTGCAATAAAAGACAGACTTTAGACCTATTGGCCAATGAGTCCACTTGTCATGTAAAGAAAAAGCATTCTTACGGAATTAGAAGTCGGATCAAGGTTGGTTGTAAAGTTAATCCCAAATGTTGTGTAATCCTGGTGACACTTCTAAATATTCGAGCTAACGTGGTGTTCTTTCAGTTTCTGGAGAGAAATGAACAGCAGCACGGCCCAGAGGTCCTGCACACTTCAGATCTGTGCAATTTCACCTCCAAGTGTTTGGCTGGCCCTTCAGAGGACGCTGTACGTGAAGAACTCACACACTTGGTCCTGGGAGGTTGGAAACATGGCATTTGAAAATGATTTCCAGGGAGGAAGTTCAAAGGGAGGGACGCCTTGGCACCTTTGTGGGACTGTGTGGAGATGTCGCTACACAACGTACATAGGTAGCGGGGCCTTGCCACGCACTGCTGCTGAGAAACAAGGAGAATTTCGAAGCTGTCTTTGCACGGGCGTTACAGGGTACCCCCAACAGAAGACCCCGCTGCGTGGGGTCCCCTCACCCAGAGACAGGGCCACATAGACGTTCCATCTACGTGGAACGTCCTTGAGTGCAGCCCACTCCTAGGGTCTGTGTACTCAACTGTTTCCCATCCTCAGACCTACGGGGCTCGGGTGCTCTCCTGGTCCACCACATTCCACCTGCAGGGAAAACGCAGATGCAGCCGAGGACAGGGGTCCCAGGGACCACGATGCTGTACAAAGCAATGCCTGCAGGTGCCTCTAGGAAGCTGAGGCATCCCGAGGGAAGGAGGAGAAGCCATGTGAGTGAGAAGAGAAAGGGAGTCTGGGCAGATTGAAAAGGAGAGATGGAGGTGAAGGAAAATGGAGAAAATCAGGAAAATGATACAGAAGGTCCGATGGTCTCCAGAGAAGCTGGCTGGGGACCCATGAACAGGCGGCCTGAGCTTCGCCTGGTGCACGGAAAAGGCACAAGTGCAGAGAGAATTAGGTTTTAAGCATCAGTCATTTAAGAAAGACCCAGCTGCTGGCAGAGGTGATGCCGTGTACGTCTCTGTTCTCGAGTGTGGGTGATATTCTTGGGTTAGACATTAATGTCTTTAACGTGAACAATAGCACAAATGCCCAATTTCCATGCAGCCATTCTGCAAATGGATGTGGAGCCCTCAAAGACTTGTGTGATCGACTTCCCAAGTCGTCGAAGAATAAGTAGGAGTACAGTCATCCTTCACTTACCCTGGAAAATAGGAAGACCTGTTTTACCTCACAGGTTCAGAGGGCAAAGTCCTTCAAATTGTGTTAAGGAGTGTCACACACGAGTCATGTTTTCGGCTTTGTCACCCACAACCTGACTCTGTATAACAGCAGACACCGTGGGCAGACAGGGTCCTGGGGCTCAGGGACTCAGGGAGCTCTCCCTCCCCCACACTGAGGAATGAACGTCTCGGACTTTCTGTAAGATCTGTGAGCAGTTCGTGTGCCCTGCTGGGCAGACGCAGGTCTTGGAGTGAGCAGGGACCCTCGTTGTTCTCAGCAAACAAGTGTGTACCTGCTTCTAAGCAGACAGACTGATGCACCTGCCTCTACTGATCACGCGGTAGGAAGCGGTGCTGGGCACTGGCGGTGGGGCGGCGGGGACAGCCTGCCCAGTGTCCCCAAGTCGAGAAGACCACACCCCTGCTGCACCCAATGGCCTGGTTCTGCGGCCCCCCCAGTTACGGCCCCTTTTACAGATGAAGGTTTAGAAGCTCCAGAGTCTGCCACCAATGGCAAACTCATCTTCTCCAATGCAAACGGTTCCGGATTCCAGCCCTACAAGGTGGCCCTCCAATTAAAAAAAGAAAGAAAGAATTTACATGTTCTTGGGCCAATTTAAGAAACTGCTCTCTGTAGTTTAAGAGTCATAGAGGTCCTTTAAGACCTATTGTAAAGCGGTACTGAGATGGGCATAGTTTACAAAAGACCGCCATATACATTTTTTGTTTCGATGACATTGTTACCACTTATTAGCCATGGGACTTGGGGCAAATCGGTGAAAATCTTTAGGTCTTGGTAGCCTACTCTGTACACTGGGAGCAAACATGCCCGTTGCCCAGGGATTAATTAGTATTAAGTGAGATACAGTACTGGTAAAGCACTTAACAACGGTCTGACTCACAGTAAAAACAATAAATGGCGGGTATTATTCTCACCTATTATCCAAACTCTGCAGTCGAGGAAAAATGGAAGTATTTTCTGTTAACCTTGAGTCTTCCCTAAACCCTCGCCTATTAATGGAGCTCCAACCTCCGGGGCAGGTTACCTGCTGAGGTGTTTTTTCCCCACGTCTTTGTCTCTTTCTCCATCTTTCTCATTCCAGATCCCCACCCATCCCCCAACCGATTCAAGTGCCTCGGTTAATTTTGCTGGTACTAACAGATTATTTGACTAAAAAACTTGGTTGTTTAAAAACCAAGTTAGCTTTTTTTTTTTAATTGAGCTGCATGAGGGACTTATAAATTTTGGAGATTAATCCTTTGTCAGTTGCTTCATTTGCAAATATTTTCTCCCATTCTGAGGGTTGTCTTTTGGTCTTGCTTATGGTTTCCTTTGCTGTGCAAAAGCTTTGACGTTTCATTAGGTCCCATTTGTTTATTTTTGTTTTTATTTCCACTTCTCTAGGAGGTGGCAAATACCGTATGCTAACACATATATATGGAATTTAAGAAAAAAAAATGTCATGAAGAACCTAGGGGTAAGACAGGAATAAAGACACTGACCTACTGGAGAACGGACTTGAGGATATGGGGAGGGGGAAGGGTGAGCTGTGACAAAGCGAGAGAGAGGCATGGACATATATACACTACCAAACGTAAGGTAGATAGCTAGTGGGAAGCAGCCGCATAGCACAGGGAGATCAGCTCGGTGCTTTGTGACCACCTAGAGGGGTGGGATAGGGAGGGTGGGAGGGAGGGAGACGCAAGAGGGAAGAGATACGGGAAGGTATGTATATGTATAACTGATTCACTTTGTTATAAAGCAGAAACTAACACACCATTGTAAAGCAATTATACTCCAATAAAGGTGTAATAAAAAAATTAGGTCTTTAGAAGCATTTATTCTAATATGTAATTTTAAATGATTTTCTGTGCAGAATAGAGATTGACCGTAAGATTAATGGGTGAGCTAATAATAAATTGGAAAACCTTAATTTAAAGAAAAAAAAAATCAAGTTAGCAAAAGTACAGTGAGGTAACACCTAACACCGGTCAGAATGGCCATCACTAAAAAGCCTACAATGATAAATGCTGGAGAGGGTGTGGAGAAAAGGGAACCCTCCTGCACTGTTGGTGGGAATGTAAATTGATACAGTCACTATGGAGAACAGTATGGAGGTTCCTTAAGGAACTAAAAATAGAGTTTCCTACAATCCCACTCCCAGGCATATATTCAAACAAAACTCTAATTCAAAAGGATGTACGCACCCCAGTGTTCATAGCAGCAATGTTTACAATAGCCGAGACATGGAAACAACCTAAATGTCCATCAACAGATGAATGGATAAAGAAGACGTGGTGTGTATGTATGTGTATGTATGTAATATATATATATACACACACACACATATGTATATGTGTATATATGGTGGAATACTACTCAGTCATAAAAAAGAATGAAATAATACCTTTGCAGCAACATGGATGGACCTAGAGATTATCATACTAAGTGGAGTAAATCAGACAGAGAAAGACAAATGCCATATGATATCACTTATCTGTGGAATCTAAAATATGACACAAATGAACTTATCTATGAAACAGAAACAGACTCACAGACATAGAGAACAGACTTGTGGTTGCCAAGGGGGAGGGGGTTTGGGGGAAGGGTGGATTTGGAGTTTGGGATTAGCAGATGCAAACTATTATATATAGAATGGATAAACAACAAGGTCCTACTGTATAGCACAGGGAACTATAGTCAATATCCTGTGATAAACCATAATGGAAAAGAATATGGAAGTGAATATATATAACTGAGTCACTTTGCTGTACAGCAGAAATTAACACATTGTAAATCAACTATACTTGAATAAAATAAATTTTAAAAAATTAAAAAATAAAAACCTAGTTAACAAACTTTTATTAATCAATTAACTCCGTGTCTCTTTGGGCCCGTAAGGGAGGGATGGACGTGTCCTCTGGAAGGACCACGTTATGTGACAGCAGTGGTCCAGGGCTTTCCCTCTCCCTCTCCAAGACCAAAGGAGACCTTGTCCTGTCCTCATTTCCCGGAGCTGCCCTAAGGAGTGGACCAGAAAAGGGCCAGAGGCACCCAGTCCTAGAGCAGGCAAAGAGTGAGCACCCAGTAAAAGGGACCTCTCTTCCCTTCACCACCTGACCTTGAGCAGAGCAAGGAAGATGCCCATTTTCTTCCTACCCTCATTGTTCATTTCAGATGCCTGACAATGGCCCAGCCAGTTAAACACGGGTTCCTTGGGTACGGCTGGCTATTCCCATGCTCCCCACGATGCTGGTAGATAACAAATAGATTAACAGGGGGCTTCCCTGGTGGCGCAGTGGTTAAGAATCCACCTGCCAGTGCAGGGGACACAGGTTCAAGCCCTGGTCTGTGAAGATCCCACATGCCGCAGAGCAACTAAGGCCGTCCGCTACAGCTACTGAGCCTGCACTCTAGAGCCCGCGAGCCACAACTACTGAGCCCGCGTGCCACAACTACTGAAGCCTGCACACCTAGAGCCCATGCTCTGCAACAAGAGAAGCCACCGCAATGAGAAGCCCGTGCACCGCAACGAAGAGTAGCCCCCGCTCGCCGCAATTAGAGAAAGCCCGCGTGCGGCAACGAAGACCCAACACAGTCAAAGATCAAAAGGAACAGGAAGCATATCGGGCGTGTGAACAAGCAAACCCGGTATGAAGCCATCGTCATTGCTTCAACCAAATCTCCTGGCCTCCCAGGGAGGAAACGACTAGCGCCTGGCTACGCTGAAACCAAGCTTCGAGAAGTTAAGAGTCTAAACCGAGTCTGCAGTTTGCAGATGCATCCTCTCTAAATAAAGCAAATGTAATACTTTAAAAAGGAACACAGAAGGTGGAGAAGCCACGTCTCCGCAGTCAGGGGGCCATTTCCACCAAAGAACAACACCTACAGCACAAACAGGTATTGATGGGACAGTGACCAAGAAGACTTTAAAGTCTTAAGAATGGATTTCTCCATCAGTAACCGACATGGGTGCCGTAAGACCCATGCCTGTACAAGCAAGGGAGGCTACAATCATATACATTCATCCTCAGCACCATCAACCAGCCCAGAGGCTTCTGTGCCAGGTCTGCCTGGAGGGCATCACAGAGGCAGACGTCTGATGCCTGAAGAGCCCCGAGTCATGGAATCAGAACATGGAATGTTCCCTCCAACTTCAAAGGCAGAAGAAAACTTCCCAGCCCCAGTGGAAGAAAAGCCAGTTTTCTCATTTCCTTGTAAACCTACGAAGGGTCCGTTTCTTTTCTTCTGATCTCTTTTTGATGAGTAGGTTGAATGGTCATAGATATTTTAATTTGCCTTCAGATAGAAACACTTCTCCCCTCTTGATGGGAAATCACTTCAATGCTCATCATTTGCTTCCAGGAGGAACTACTTTGCATCCAAAGAAATGAAAACACAGGTAAGTAAAGTGACAAACTATAACTCTGGGTATGTGACCCTGAACCCCAAAGCTCAGGGGGAATCAAAGGGGAGCAGGACGGCGGGTGAATGTGGGAAAACATGATGCACGCACTGCCCCCAACACACACACACACACACTCACACACACACACACACACACACACACACACACTCACACACACACAAGAAGGGTTAAGCAAGTCCATTAAACATGGCTTAAAATTGGGGCAAATCCATAAAAAGGAATGAAATTGGGTCATTTGTAGGGATGTGGATGGACCTAGAGTCTGTCAGAGTGAAGTAAGTCAGAAAGAGAAAAACAAATATTGTATATTAACACATATATGTGGAATCTAGAAAAATGGTACAGATGAACCTATTTGCACGGCAGGAATAGAGATGCAGATGTAGAGAAGGGACATGTGGACACGGGGCGGGGGGAAGGGGAGGGTGGGACGAATTGGGAGATTAGGATTGACATAAATACACTACCATGTGTAAACTAGATAGCTAGCGGGAACCTGCTATATAGAACAGGGAGTTCAGCTCAGTGCTCTGTGATGACCTACATGGGTGGGACGGGGCGGGGCGGGGGGGAGGGGGCGAGGTCCAAGAGGGAAGGGATATAGGTTTACATAGAGCTGATTCACTTCGTTGCACAGCAGAAACTAACACAACATTGTAAAGCAACTGTACTCCAATAAAAAGAAAAAAAAAAATTGGGGCAAATCCAGCGAAATCTCAAACCGCAGACCTACATGGGTTGGGAGAAGTGAACTAAGGCTTGGGAAAAGTGATCTAGGGTGTTAAAAATAAATAAATAAAACTCTGCTCAAAAAGCTTCCGCACCAGAGCAGAGAGAAAAGACTTGCTCCCACCCCCAGTCTCCTCACTTTCGAGAAAACTGGCTTCGGCTCGGCTGAATTGCTTTGGCACCAACTCCCTGAGCCTCTGAGCCCTATTTTCCACAGGAACACTAGTTATGTGTTTCACTCAGGATTAATTTAGAATTTTTTTTTTTTACTCCTCCATGTATCAGAATCATTCACGGAGGGGAAGTTCTTCTATACCCATTCCCAGAATCCTCTGAAGACATCTGGTCTCATTAGAAGATCAAATAGATCCTCCAGATTCATTAGTTGTTCAACAAAGTGGGAATTATTTTCTCACTGCTCTTGTGTTTATGAGATACTCAAGACGCAGATGAGAGAAAAATAACGGAAAGAAAAAAGCACAATCTTCTTGACTCACAAAGACAGTGCTTTCTATGATATGGCGGGGCGGGGGGGGGGAAGGGGGGATTCTGGAATTCGCTCTTAATTTCCAAAAACACAAGGAAAAGTCAAAAGTATAGGCCACTGTAAGACAGATGGGGTTTAAAGATTTGAAGGGAGGGACTTCCCTGGTGACGCAGTGGTTAAGAATCCGCCTGCCAATACAGGGGACACGGGTTCGATCCCTGGTCCAGGAAGATCCCACATGCCACGGAGCAATTAAGCCCGTGAGCCACAACTACTGAGGCTGCGCTCTAGAGCCCGCGTGCCACAACTACTGAGGCTGCGCTCTAGAGCCCGCGTGCCACAACTACTGAAGCCCGCGCACCTAGAGCCCGTGCTCCGCAACAAGAGAAGCCATCGCAATGAGAAGCCCGCGCTCCGCAACGAAGAGCGGCCCCCGCTCACCTCAACTAGAGAAAGCCCGCGTGCAGCAATGAAGACCCAACGCAGCCAAAAAAAAGAAAAAAGGATTTGAAGGTACAGCGAATGTATGATACTACCCCCAAAATATCGTCATACTTCAGTAATTCGTGGCCCATCTATCAACTGGTTGCAATCCTACATTCTCTTCTTTCCTATTTTTGCAAACATACATAAAAAGGAGCTCTTGCTGTTACACCCAGCATCAAGCAGGACCCGGGACATAACTTCCTTTAGCCATTTTCCTGCTGAGCAGAACTGCACGTGGTTGCCGCACCCGATTCTCCCCCAAGAAGGGCTGTGAGCAGAGGGAAAGGCACTCGGAGAGCTTTGGACACTCCTCCAGGGCTCAGAAGTGCCAGCTGGTAGATGCACTTCACTGAATGATGCCCCAGTGGCCTGCGAGAATTATAGTAGCTTTCTAAAGTGACTCACTCACTCCCAGGGGGTCGTCTGGGCTCAGAGAAAATCTATCTCCCTGATTATTTAGTGATTTAGTAATTGGGTGGTAGTGATGGACTTCTGATAACGTGGAGATTTGCTTTAGCTTCACTTGCAAAGGCGTGTATTTCTGGAGTCAAAGGTTACACGGCTTCTTTGTGTGTGTGCATTGCGGGGTGGGGGGCAGGACTGCGGAGAAGCACAGCTTCTTGGAAGCTGAATCTACCAGTCCCAGTTCTGCCCTTCGGTAGCTGTATAATCTGGTACAAGCCACAGGCCCCCTGCCTCGGCTTCTTTGTATGTAAATGGAGGGGGGAGAATCAAACGACCCCCACCGTCTCTTCCAGATCTGGAAAATCTGTGGTTTCTAGGCAAGGAGTATCACTGGACACACAAGTGCTGTTTGGAAATCTACTAGTTTCAGGGTGTTAATTTCAGCTTTTCCATGCCATGATTATGGATAGAGACCAGGATTGTTCCTTCCTTACAGGTATAGAGAAAAACGAAACCGCTCACTTACATGTATGCTCTATCTGTTTCCCTGCTTGTCATCCAGCTCTGAGATTGCACGCTTTCTATGAGTATATTGCTTTTTTTTTTTCTTTTTTTGCTGTTCATGTGCTATGTCTCAAGATACGTGTTTGGGAGTTATACTTTCCTCTTTCCCGTTCCAATATTTTGAATGGGAACCAGAATATCTCTTTTTGCACCTTGTAACTAAGTAGAAAAACAAAACAACCCACCAAATTTCCTCTGGCCCTTCTGATCCCTTAAATAGTAAACAAATGGAATCTGTATTCCCTCTTCTTATGCACGGAGAGAGTCTAACTTGTCCTGGGAGAGTGTGCAAGGGGTCATTTGCAAAATTGCCTTATTATCCTATTACTCTCCGGGAGCAAATATGTGCCTTTTCATCTTGGGGTTGTAGAGGTATAAGCAATCTGATCTGCCCTATAAGTGTATCGCTTGATGGGTAATTTGCAGTGAAGTTAACAAGAAAAAGACAAATGTGTGAAGGGGAGCATTCATCTTCCCACACGATATTTTAAAATCACAAGTTAAAAAAAAAAAAAAAAATCACAAGTTTTGCAGGAAGGTAGGCAGGGACCGGGCTGCAGGTTTCGGGGATGTCTTGGAGGCCAGGCCGGGAGGGAGAGGTCTTGTCGGAGTCATTCTTAGTGGTGGCAGGTAGACAACGCCCAGCAGAAGGTCCATGACACCTTTCCAGGAGCAGCGTTTCTTGGACTGCTGGTCATGCCTCATTAGTGGGTCGTGAAATCAATTTAGTGGGTCATGACCAGAAATTTTTTAAAAGCATGAAATAAATTAGACTAAAGCAGAACAGAACAGAAAATATCAGAGTGCATGGCATGGACAAAATCATGTACTGTCTAGTGGAACTCTGGCTCAGTTGTACGCGTGTGTGCGTTGTGTGTGTGTGTGTGATGTGTTTGGTACACCAGGTTTCAGGGTAGAATATATTTCTTACTGCAGGTCTTAGTTCAGAAGTTTGAAACCCTCTGCCCTGGAGAAACACACGGCAACACACGTCTCCATGCTGGCTTCAAACGCCTTGGTCTGGTTTCCACAAAGTAAATTTATAAACAAAGGAAAAGGAATTCTTCTGAAGCAAATGGTCACCTCACAGCTCCATATTTAAATGACCCCTAAGTTATTCTGAAATTCGACTTCTCTTTCTCTGGAAAATACTTAAACAGAATCAGTGTAAGCCCAAGGCAAACGGTGAAGTGGGTCCCGTTTGTCTTTTTCTCCTGGGAGCACCTCCCACCCCTTACAGGTGTCACCCCCAGCGTTTATATCTGTTCCCTCTTTAAAGCATATTCTCATGAAAGACTGATAAATGCCTTAAACAACAGTATAAATGACTGATATTGCTTTAATATGTCCCGTTCTCAAAAGTGTTTACATTTTAGCCAAATATGAACTCTCATGCCCTAGAAAGGAATCTCATACAATTTAATTACAGGGAAAAGAAAAGAGAAATTTGGAGAGTTTTTTCCTAGCACTCTTAAAGTCCTACCTGGGGGGCTCTATATTCACTTGATAACCTTCCTTTCTTTTTTCACATGTAACTAATACACATGATTTCTTTCCCCACGCTTTTGTGAAACAAACTTCAACAGTCTTTTCTTTTGAATAGATATTTATGAAATTGTCTTTTATCATAAAATCTCTGAGAGCAAATATTTTGTCTTATTCTCCTTTGCATCCATCTTACACCAACTAACCGCCCGACAAATTTGAGGTCCTCAACTGGTAGCAGTTAATGACTATTATACAATTTTACTTTCTGCCACACATGTGGTAATATTGTTTTCCAATGTCAAACTAATCAGAGTACAAGTGCACGTTTTTTTCCTGAATATAAGAGTAATACCTCCACACACTTGTCATAAAACAATAAGAGCAATTTTAAAATAGCACCGATTTATTGAGTATATAATATAGGCTGGGTTCCCAGGACTAGAGGCTTTGCCCATATAGTCTCATTTATTACTCTAAAAACCTCAATACACGTATTGCTATTCCCATCATACCCTCCATCACCCGCCAAACACCACACCTACAACTTTACCTACAAGAAAACTAAGGCTCAGAGATTGAGGACCTGCCCACAAAGACAGTTACTAAGTAGCAAAGATCTAACGCAAACTGGTTTCCTCTGACCTGGAAGGCTGTGCTTTCCCCACTTGTACATTTCCTAACATTTCGGCTGTATGTAAAATTATCATTTTCATTTTCATTTTCCAATTTCTTACCTGTTCTCTTAAGGGACAAAGTCGTGAACCTAAGAGCACCAGGAAGCTTTGGTTTGGTTTGGTTTTTAATGATAAACAACGCCCTGACTATCCCAGGGTGGTTCCACACTCAGAGGGTTTGGCCTGACAGCTAACAGTGCATTCTGCTTGCCCCCCCCCCCCGAGTGATCCCCACCATTAGCTGTCTGTACGCGCGGCATGGAGGCCTAGAGGGTAGGGCTGGACCGGTCAGCATCCTAACAGCAGGCTGGGGGTAGCCTAGTAACTTACTCGGGTCCACTCAGATTAATTTTTTTGTTGCAGATCACAGTGCCAGGTGAAGACGGCCACGGAAAGCGCCGTTTTCCATTTGCACGTGGCTTCCACATTCCCCAGCCCATCCGCGCACACACAACTTTAAACAGAAACCTTTAAATTAAAAGTCTGCTTCGTACTGTCCTTCTCTCAGAGATTTTTAAATCTCCTCCCAAAGTCCTAGGTGTCTGAAGCAGCCACAGGAAGAGGAAGAAATTGATTTTGTGACAGACTAGAAATCAAACCCAGGATTCAGTTTTGTTTTCAACGCAGAGAACGAAATCACTGACCACCAAACACAGTTTGGTACTCTCAGATCCCAAACTTCCCTATAACTTTCCCATATTAATTCGGTCTTCAGTTTCAGGAAATAAAATAATTATGTAGTTAAACAGAGATCCTTAGACAAACAAGGGCTGTGTTTACAATGTACCAATCCATTAAAATCAACGACAGACATTGATTATGAGTAGCAAGGCCCAGCCAGGCAGGCTAGCACTTGCCATGGGCCCTTTCCCCAGCCGACAGCAGTAAACATCCTATTGGAATCTGCTCCGAAAACAAAGGCTCTACCAACCTAATGTCAAGGTAAACAGGTAGTAAATACCTACTTGCTAACTACTAACCAGTGGTACCACTTGCATTCTTTAGCGTCTAAACACAACTAAATGTTGGCCTTGTTTCCTTCTAACTTGGCACCATTATAACAGAGCTCTTTACTTGGTCATCTTTTAAAAGCTTACTAGGTTCTGTTTCACACTGGCTTCAGTTCTTTAGCCATAAACCATCTGAGGTTAAAGGGAGTAAGTAGAGACATTCTCCTCCTCAGAAAAAACAAACCAACCAACTTTCCCCTATTTGACATGAAATGCCATGCCCCCAGATGAAGAGCTACAGAGAAGAAAAGCCCCATAAAGTTAAGTTGCAAATACTTCTGAAGTCAAGGTCGAAAACATCATCTTACAAAGAAGAAAAGTAAGGAGGGCGTGTTTTCCGCACCAAGACCCTATTAAGCAGGGACAGAGCCGGGTCTCCCAGAAGGGGCGCTCTAAGCTCCGCGGGCTGGCACGTACCTTGAGCTCCCGGAAGAAGACGCTACTCCGGGCCCACTCCACGATGGAGAAGAGGGTCTGATCTGCCATCTTGCACATGAGCCCGAACGTACTCAGCCTCTCGTGTTTGCTGCGGTTCGCCTGCTCCTGCTGCAAATAGGCCATGATCTTGGCCTGGACCTGGGGCTCAGCGGGCTCACTCTTCAGCAGTTCCAGGATCAGGTGGGGCATGCTGGCGGGGGAGCTGCTCTGGTAACCGTCCATGTAGGAGTAGCCCATGATGGACTCCGGGGAGCTGGTGTAGGGGTCTGGGTACTCAGACTTGATGGCCCGGCTGGGAAAGTGGCTGTAGGGCTGGTACCCTTGCAGGCTGCCGGGAGGTGGCATCGTCATGCTGATGGGGGACGTTACAAAGGGACTGCGGTCGTAGTCTGTAGGAGGCAAGGCAGCGTGGTTCAGAGGTAGGCCTTTGGAGACAGAATGGATGTTCTGAATTGCAGAGGAGATGCTCAGCTCGGAGGGCATGGCTTGGATCACCTGAGACATGGCTTCTAGCTTAAGTCCATTGGCTCGGATGAGGGCTTTTTTCTGCTGCTTCAGGGCCCTGTCCCTCTTGTACATGGGCCCAAACTTATTCCTCCCTCCACGCATGCGGTCCGCCCTTACCGCTGTTGGGGTGGGGGAAGAAAAAAAGAAAGTAAGGGTAAAAATAAGATGTAAATTATTAGCATTCTCCAGATCTCCAGATAGTCAGAAAGGCTGAAAATGGACCGGAAGTGGTCTGTGTGTGGTTGTTTTCACTACAATAGCCCACCAAGATTCCAAAAAAAAGCCATGTCCTCTTTATTTGTGAATTCTTTCCTCCAAGTGTGTTTGTCATCAAAAAAATATTTCGGGGGGCTTCCCCGGTGGCGCAGTGGTTGAGAGTCCGCCTGCCGATGCAGGGGACATGGGTTCGTGTCCCCGTCCGGGAAGATCCCACATGCCGCGGAGCGGCTGGGCCCGTGAGCCATGGCCGCTGAGCCTGCGCATCCGGAGCCCGTGCTCTGCAATGGGAGAGGCCACAACAGTGAGAGGCCCACGTACCGCAAAAAAAAAATAATAATAATAAAAAATTTCAGATATGTAGGGACATATTAACCCTTTGGTGACTGCAGAGATTTCCTAATTTTTGCTACACACAGGAGATGCTTCATGTTGCTAAAGAAGAGGCTCAGGTCCTATCATGCCAGTGACGCTGTGATTCTCTTTATGGAAACCCAATCTGCTAAAAGGGAAAAAAAAAAATCAAAGGAGCCACTTCTGGATTAAATTGTGACTACTTTTCCTTAGAACATCTTCCTCTCTCAAAGTCTTTTGGTTAATTTGCTGCAAAAGTGTTAGGTACATGCTCTTCTTGGAAAATCATCCTCACCTGGACTTGACGGGCACCCATCAGGTAGCCACCGGTTATTGTTTTCCATTTAAGCAGAATTGGACATAATTAAAGCAAGTTCATTTCAGAAGCTGTCAAAACGGTCCACCGTCACGATGCTATGTGGCGTCTGGGGCCACGTCTAGTAATTTACTTACCGGGACTCTCCTAGCTCATGGTGGCCAGTGGCAATTAGATAGGACCCAGCAACCTCTGACAGCTTGTGACATGTTGAAATTGCTGGAGGTTAAGTTTTTGAGCTTTTTATCTTAGGATTAGTGTAGCATTAAAAATTTATTGTGAATGCTAGGTATCCAGAACACTGCACAAGATGATAAAGAGTTTTTCAACTGGATGATAATTTATTGAATGTTTAATTGTTTCATATCACTGTGAACAAAGCAGGAGCATGCATTGCAAGTGACTTACTGTTAAGAAAACACACTTTTTAAGGTAAAGAAATGTAACCTTTTCCCTTTGTTAAAAAAAAAGCAATCAAATGACACCATATGCAATCACAACATTTAATGTTTAACATTTTATCTTCTGAGTCTCATACTATAGTAAGCATCTAGCACATTGTTTTGCTGTTTGGAAAATAATACAGGGCTTGGTAATGAAGAAATTAACAAGAATCAGTTACTTCTTTTTCTCAGCCTCCTCTTAAAAGCAACACTGACTTAACAGTCCCCCTGATAACCCAAGTGGCTACTTCTATTGCTATCAGCAATTCAGCAGACTTATCTGAAAATTTTTGAGTACTGCCATCAAGTCTGAGTGCCACAACAGAAAAGCCCCAAACACGGCTAGTCTGTGCCTCATTGATCAAATAAAATGCACTCCTGTATCTGGCACACCTCAGGGATCTGTATCGCTTCTTATTACTTTATTTACAATATATTTAATCTCTGGGAAGTCAGTAGGTCAGAGGCTGCAAAACAGCAACACACCGTAATAGTTCATGAACTACAAATTATTTACAGAAGTCACATATTAAACATTACTTCCTGCCAACCTGTACATCGTAAGTGCAGGTTCTACTTTTTCAACATAAACTTTAACATGGCTTTTGAGGAACCATTCTCTTGTTTTCGTCAAACCAATGCTACCGATGTAACGGTTCATTATTTTTCATGTTTCCTGCTTCTCAAAAAAATTTTTTTTACTTTGCAGACTCAGTCATCATCTTAAAAAGAAAAAAGAAACGTGCTTTCCCACACAATCAAAAATGATACTCTACATGAGAAAATCTTTTTATAATTAAAGGCTTTAACTCTTGTTCAAGAATCATGAAACTAATAGTAACAATTATGACAAGCATACCTGTTTAAAAAGATTAAAATCAAACTTTTTTACTGGGGCATCCTGATTTGAAAACTTAAAGGATTTTAAAAAATATTTTGGCAAATTATTTTTACCTGTTCTCAGCTGAATCATGTTAGTCTTGCTTTCATCTAACCTGACCTTTCATCTAACCTATGAAATGCATCTGCTCCTCTAACTAAGAAAAGAGGTGAGAAGGCGACACTCTGGTATTGGAAGTTTTTTTCCTAGTAAATTTCACCAGCATTTAAATGAGACTCGGACCATTCTGCTGACAAAACATCAAAAGATCTTATTGTCAATAGTGTTAAAAGACTAGGAAAATACTGTTACCATGTTATAAGTACAATGTTGTTTTAAATCCTATGTCCTTGGAGAGTTTTAACAGGCAGTGGTCTTTAGAAAAAACTTACCTTCTAGCTTCATTCCAACACTTAGACATTTTTGAAATCGACAGTAAGGACAGCGCTTTCTCTGTGTCTTGTCAATTTGGCAGTTCTGGTTTTCTATACACGTGTACCTTTTATTATTTTGGACTGTTCGCTTAAAAAAGCCCTATAAGAGAAAATAGTGAGACATATTATTAAGCTAACACCCGTCTCTTCCATTGTTTCATTTTAAGGAAATCACCAGTAAATCTTTTCATTGCACCGTTTGAGCCCTTATGTGGTTCTGTGGTTTGTTTTACATTTGAACAAGATCAACCCTCCCAAACCAGGCTATGGTAGAGACTTTCCTGGCATCCAAGTTGTATTTCAAGAATCGCATCAAATCTTGGGGACCTTTAGCTCCACACCATCTTATCTCAACATTCAGGGAAAAATACATACATATGAACCAGTGATTTTTTGAAGAAAATCTGTTTTCCTATTAACCCTCATATTCCAGATAAGGCACTTATAGAGAGAGTGGCATTGTTTTTAAGTAGCCTGATACAATTTCAGTGGCAAACTACTGTATAATAGCAATGGAAAAATGGAATAGCAAAACAGCTCAGATTTTTTACAAATGTCAGCACTAGATAGTTAAAAGCAAAAGGATTTAGAGAATAAAATGGGAAAATGTTCATAATTCCATGGGAATACATTCAAGTTGGGGAACTGTGTAAAGACAAAGGTGAAACTCATGAGGGAAAAAAGCATATATAGCAGAGAGCTGAATTTTAGCAGAGTGTATGCCTTCCTTATATTTCACTCACAAGAATTAATCAAAAATAAAATTTGTAGCTTTGTAACATAATAACAGCTTGGATGGTATATTCTGTTTGTCCTACTAGCCACAAAGTGAAACCATCTTACTTTGTTATAAGGAAAGAAGGGATTTTCTTGGCAGTGGTTTAAGTAATTGTACTGAGTTTTCTACTTTTAAAAATGTTGAAAAATAGGGGGTATCAAATTTACTGGGAATATATAAAAAAGGTCTGAGATAAATCCTTAACGTACAGTTGACATCGTTAGTAATAATACAGTACATCTTACATATTAAAATTTCTTGCATTTAAATAGGTCATATAATATATTTATGAAAACTACTCTTATTATAAACTTAAGATCTGGTTTCTAATTCTTTATGATATAGATTTCAAAAAAGTCTTAAAGGTTATTTTTGGAATAAATCAGGATGAAATCATGCAGTTGGGAATTTAGACTTTTATATGTCTGTGGGTAAAAAATGTTTGGATGTGTAGCACAGAACACCCTGAAGTTAAAATGTATTGGGGAAATACTTTGTCATGTTCGCTCTCAAGAACAACGATGCTTTAAATATATATAAGTCAAGCAAAATCAATACTTTGGACCGTTAGAAATAGAAGTCTTTCTACAGCTCTATCACCTTCCTACCATAAACTATTTTAAAGCCATGAGACTGGCAAAGTTTTCTAAACAGCATAAATCTCTTTGCCTTTTGAATTAAATTGGACACATATTGCTAAGAATCATCTCACTAAGACTCACTCATTCCCTCTCTCATTTTTAATTGGGTCCAAAAAAGACAGCCTATAGTTAGCTTTAAGAAGTAATCCAATGGTTTATTTTGGGTTTGAGCATTATATTTCTCAGAAAGCAACGTAGAAGGCAAACCTTGCAGCTTTCACAGGTGAGGAGCCCATAATGGTACCCAGACACTTTATCTCCACAAACGGGACAGAGTTCCTCAAGATCTTCATCATAGGAGTAATTCACCATTTTAAACTGAGACACTGAAACAAGAGAAATGCATGCACACATCCAATTAATTTACTAGGTAGGTTTTAATCCTGCAATAAAAACCATTTTGGTGACTGGTGGGCAAACATCACCAGGTAAAATAGAAAATAAAAATGTTTTACCCAGATGTACTGCAGAGAGCTATTTTCATACAGTGGAAGTAAAACATATTTTGGCATGCGCTTTGCATTATTTTAATTTAAAAATAATTCTAATATCTTGCGTTAAAAATTCTTAAGCTGACCACTGTTGAACACGAGTCCCCCTAACTCTGCAAAGCAACAGATCAGAATAGAAACACGAATTGCATAAAGTAACAACTTCGAATTTCTTTTAAACCTCCTTGAGGTTAAGTTCCAAAATGTCACCTTTGCCTAAGGGAGAGAAAGGAGCACACGGCATTATCCTCCCACTGGAATGAGTTTGCTTAAAGTCCACCGAACTATAAGGGTGTTTAGGGAAAGCAACACCAATATGCAAACAGTTGGCGGGGGAACGGATGCCCCAGAAACCTTCTCAGCAGCCCCATTTTAACCACAGCCTGCTGCTCCCAGCGTTCAGATCTGTTAGATTAATCCAAACATTCAGTTACGTAGTGATAGGGCTTTCCCCTCCACACTTTTCAAAAATCTCCTGTAAAAATAAAAAGGCAAAAGGCAGGACGCCCGGACCAAAAAAAAAAGAAGAAGAAGAAAGAAGAAGAAAAAGAAGGAACGGAAAAGATACACACGAGGGTTTGGTTTCCTCGCAAAGTACTGAAGTCATTTAATGAACTTCACATGTTTCCGATCATCACCGCAAAATATAAACACCTCGAGTTCGCCCTGTTAAACAGAAATCAGGCCGCGGCTCTGAGCGGCTCCCTGCAGGGATCGGGTAACCGGCCTTCCTTCCGACGCAGCACCGCGAAGGCGTCTTCACAGCTTCAAGATGGATAAACTGCATAGCGGAGGCAGTGGCCAGGAGACCCCAGATAATACCTGATCCGGTCCCTCCCGGAGACTCGGTCCTCGCCGATCGAGCCTCGCAGCGCGCGCCGCAGGGGACGGATGGCGAGGGCAGGTCCGCGCCGCCCGGCCGCTGCCCGCAGCCTCCGGCACCTCCGGTGAAACCCCGGGCGCATTCGCCTCTCGCCCCTTGCTCAACTTTCGGTTACACACAGGCGCACAAACGCCCCAGTCAAGTTTGTTTTAAGTTAATCAGTGGCATTTGCAGGGGGCGGGGCGGGGCGGGAGGGGGTGGATGGGGAACCGAGGGCCGGGCAGAAGCTTCCTCTGATTTGTTTACCAAATAGGAAAGGGAGAAATAGCCCCCCAGCCCACCCCCAAAGTACTCGGCCGCTCTATCACCATAGTGGCCTCCTTGCCAATGATTACTGATTTTTTTTTTCTCTTTAAAATAAAGTTCTATTTTCTTTACGGATCCTAGGGGCCTCCGGAAAGGGCCGTCGGGGTGAGGGTCCCTGCAGCGCTTCTCGGCTGAGCCGCGACCAGCAGAGTGGGGCCGGCTCTCTCCCAGGGACTCAGAGCCCTGGGCTGGGGCATAAACCTAGGTGAGTTAGCCGGAGTTTGGGCGGGTGGGGGCGGGGGGGCTGTCCCGGGAAGAGATGTTCCAGTCGAGGCAGACGTGTGGGCTCCGAGAAACAGAAATAAAGAGAAGCAGAACGCAGTCCTCCCGGCGGTGCCCTGAGAGGGCCGCGCTCGCGTTTGGGGAACCTGGGGGTTTGGCCGAGGCTGAGAGTTCCAGAAGTTTGTTAATAGCCCCATCCCTCCTAAAGCTCGTGACTATTGTCTTGAGGCACGTTTTAGGGACGGAAAAAGGTGTGCTTTACCAAGTGTGTTCTCTTCTCCCTCCCCCTTTCCCCAACAAAGTAAACTTTAACTTCGCCTCTGAGAGGCTCGGAGAGGCAACCGTTTCCAGGGGACCCGGTGCGTGCCTCGGGGATCCGACACCCAAAAGACCGGGGCTGGGGGTGGGACCCTCTTGTAAAATTCAAAGGCAGAGGCCGTGTGGGGAGACCGACGGTGCGGTGCGAGACCGGGGCACCTTTCAGAGGCGCCCAGGTGCTGTTAACCCAAGAGAGCGTTTGGAGCACGGAGTGCATCCGAGCAAATAAGTCCCGGTCTTGAGAAAGTAGAGGGAGCGGTGGGGCCTTGGACAGCGAAGGCCTCAGAAGCACGCGGACAAGTTCCCCGAACTGTCCCGGGACCCGGTAGCGGGTCCTCTTTCTGCCCCCCGGCCCCCCGCCCCGCGGGTCGGACGGCGGTGCGTCCCCGGCCGAGACCAAAGCGAGCCCGGTCCTGGGGTGCCTGTCCGCCGGGGCTCCCCTCCGGCGGCAGGCCGCGTGGCCTGGATGGAGGAAGCCTCGCCCGGGCGCTGCCCACCCGCTTTCGACCCCGGGGCTGAGCCAGCGGCCGGAGGCTTCCCGGAGCCCTAGGCACCAGGGAAAGCCAGCTTTCTGCTCTGGGGCAGTAGGTCGGGTCGAGAACGCCCCTCTCGAATTCTACAAAGAAAATATTGCAATGGCATCTCCCTCCCACCTGCCCCCAAACCCAGATTCTTGCCTCCCTGGCTTCCTGTTCCAGCTTCTCCCTCCGCTGCTTTTCCCGAGGCACCCAGAAACGCGCGCGGTAAGGAGAAGCAGAAACTTCCCCTTGACCCAAAAATCTCGCCGGCCCCAAAGACGCCCAAAGGATAGTCCTTCGCGGCAGCTGGCGGCGGAGGGTCTCGGAGGCAGCTCCCCGGCGCCGCTTCCCCCGACCCCCCTTCGCGGAATCCCAGGTGCCAGAGGGAAAGCCTCTTTGGGCCAACCGGGTCCCCTCGGCAGCCAACCTACAAGTTGGACTCTAGGGCCTTGGGCCCAGGGGACGTCCACGGCCCTCCCTGGAGGCTGAGCGAGACCCCAGGATCCGCGACTGGTATCCGACCCCACCAGCAGGACGCACGCCTTCCCGCCGCCCCGTCTTCTCAAAGCAGCGGGGCGACCTCAGGCTCCGGGCCCAGCGCCGCCTCTCCCGCACAGCCGCGTGCACCAGCCCTGAACTCTGCTCTCAACGCCTCCCCGGCCCTTTCAAGTTCGTTCAAGGGGATGGCAGGAAGCGTTCCGGGATCACAGGCCCGCCGGCCCGCACATCCTGCGCGCTGGCAGGGGCGAGGATGGAAGGGCACCGGTGACTTTTCCTAGCATTGTTCCCTCCCCGGCCCCGAGCAACTGCGATAAACTTCTGAAGGGCTCAATACGGCCAGATCTAGAGTCGCTTATTTTGGAATGCGGCGAAAATACAGCCTACGGGATTTGCTTGCTTTTTTTTTTTTTTGCTGTTGTTATTAGCAATCAAAAGCTGGGAAATGAAAAAGGACTTCCAGTTTCCCAGGTCTCAGACAGAAGAGCTTGAGGCTAAACCGCCGCCCCCGCCCAACACTCACTCCGCAGCGCCCGACCAGAGGACGGGCTGGGAATAACTGGTTCTCTCCAGTTCTGCCTACAGTTTTATGAAGTTGTTCAAATACGAGCCGGCTCCCTGGGTGCGCCTGGGCTGTGGGGCGCCCGTGCGTCCTAACACCGCTAAGCCCGCTCTCCCCGAGGCTCCATCTCTCCCTGCAGTTGACTTTCCCAGGCAGTGTTCTTCCACCGCTGAAGAGCACTGGTTCAAGTTCCCGCCGATTCCAACGACTGGGAACCTGCTCGGGTTTCCCGCGAGACATTCCGTTCCTTAGAATGATCTTTAGAATAATAAGATCTTTGGCCTGAAGCTGACCCGCTCTTGTAGCCAGAGCTCGAAGCCTCTCTTTTCTTAATTAGAAGTGGCCAATTAGGCATTGCTTGGAAAATCCCCGCCCCGCATTGTTCAAGAGCCATAAACTTTTATGCCTGCCCCTGGGGAAGGGGCCCGACGCCCGCGCGCAGCCCCGCAGCCCCGCGGCGACCAGCGCTCGGCGGCCACACAAGCGCCCGCGCGGGGCAGGCGGCTGCAGCCCGCGGGCCGAGCCCGGGGCGCTGGAGCCGCGGGAGCCAAGCGCCGCGAGCGCCTCCTTACCTTGCATGTTTTCCGGCATCTGCCCCTGTTCCCCATGCGACCGAGCCAGTCCCAGAGCTTCCGTCTCCACTTTGGGCAGCATGACAAGGCGGCCGCGGGCGGGGTAGAGGGTCCGTGCCGGTCCGGAAGCCCAGCACCTGGACGCCGGCAGCACAGCTTCAACTCCACCGGGAAGAAGGAGGGGGCGACCGGGTGGCTGCTTCCTCGCCCGCCGTCAGGAGCGCGCCTCTGCCGCTTCCGGGGCTGCCGTCAGGACCCCCGAGCCCCGTCCAGGCTCGCGGCTCCCGAGCCGCCCCGGAACCGCGAGGAGGAGGCACCGGACTGCAGGCTTAGACCGCGTCCGGGCGCCCCGGTCCGGCTCGGCAAGGGCGCAGCTGCCCGGGGCGCGAACGCGCGTACGGCCGAACTCCGGGCGCGCAGCGGAGGCGGCGGCCGACCTGCTGCCGCCGCGGCGGTGCCGCTGCTCCCGGACGGCTCGGCTCTGGCAACCCGCACCCCGCCCTCCGCCGCCCAGCGCTCCGGATCCGCAGGGTCTCTCGCGCGCGCTTTCTCTGGCCTCACTCTCCTCTCCCTCCTCGCCTTTCCTCTCCTCTCCGCCCCTTCCCCGTCTCTGCTTCCCTCCCGCTCGCTGTCAGGCTTGGAGTTAGGAAGTTCCAGCCTCCCTCTGTCGCTTCGTCTACTCCTCTCCAGCCCGGGGAGGCGAGGCTGGGAAGGACAAGGGGAGGAAGAGGAGGAGAAGGGAGGCGAGTAGGGCTGGGTAGGGGCAAGAGGGGATGAGGGGTGATGACAGTGAATGGGGACGCGGGCTCCGGACTAGGGTCGGACACCAGGCGCCAGCCAATGAGGACGAGGCGCAGGCTCCAGTCCCCTCGCCTGCCCCAACCTCTTCACCCCGCCTCGCCCCCTCCTACCCCACCCAGGCCCGGGGCGGGGGATGCGCACGCGGCGGGTCTTAACAGCGGGTGAGAGGCGACCTCTGTCTGAGCGCGGCGGCCAAGGAGAAGCTCGGGCGGAGATGTCCGCGCGCAGAGGGGAAGCCAGAGGGACGCGAGTGGGAGTTGGGGGTGAGGGGGCGCCCCCCGTGTGCGCCGGGTGAGGGGCTGCAGGAGGAGTTAAACACATTTAAACAACCCAGAAATGAAAAGAAGAGCTGGCCTGCTCTCGAGGGTCTCCCGGCCTCGTTCCCCTCGGCACTCAGTCCGCGGGCCCCCGGGAGTGGCGGAGCGTCACGGTTCACCTGCTTACCGAGGGGGCAGCCGTGTCGCCGGGAATCTGAACGGCTATCCCCGTTTCCCCATTCTTACCCAGTTCCTCCTCTCGCTTCTAAACACCACCCCGCCTCCCCGAGCCCAAGATTATCTTGGCGGCAGACTTCCTAAATTTTGGTGAACTGGGTTTCCATATAGAATGCAAAGCGCAGCCTGGGCTTTCTTTTTCATTTTGCTGCCTCTTGGGTGGGACGATCCACATCCCAGAGGCCCCGCACTTTAAAAAAGTTTTAAAGAACCATCTGTTAGGCAAGCTATTCCTCCACCCGCCCAGCCCCATCTTCAAAGTTTTCAGATCTCATCCCAACAAGATGAAAACATTTTTTTTTCCAGCCTCCTGACTGCATGTGAAATGCCTCATATTCAGTGTCTGCTGTGAGACCGGGTAAAGATCAGAGTCCATCCACAAGGGGGTGAATTTGAATCTCAAAGGCTCTGAATTTATTCTACTTGAATGGTATAGAGATCACACAGTCAAACTGGCCAGTCCAGTATTTGATGACTTGAAAAATCCTCCCATCACTGCCACGCATAATCTACACTTTTACACGAAATGGGTCGTTCATCGCCTCCCCGCGCCTGGCGATTCAGATAGTTGCCTCTCGAAACTGATTTGTCATTTTTGCTGTTTAACATGCAGTATGCAGAATTTAAGTTATTTAAATCTCAGTTTTAGTAGCATCTGCAGGTTTCATGAAAATGTTTAAACTTGGTGGGAGGGCTGCCCATTAGTTTGTAGAGGGGAGCGGGCTGAAGTTGCCAAAACTAGTGACCCTTAAGATGCTCAGATTTTGGTGACAGTCCGTCCATTTGCAGGATTTCCTATAGTTATTTGAAGTATCACTGTGAATTAAATTCAGAAAGGGGATAAAGTCTCAGGGCTCAAATCAGTGCTCGCTGCACTTTCCTTATAGATGCAGGTGAACTTCGAGCATCAGTTTATTACACAGCCTTAATTTAAGAGCACCCTCATCCCACAACAGCCAAACAGCGTATGGGGGTACTTTTGCAACGCCTTCCCAACACCAGGCTGGAGCTCTGTGGGAGGGAAGGCCCTCTGGTTGCTGGGACGGGAGGACGAGGTTAGGAGAGCTGAAAGAAGTAGACAGAGGGTCTGACAGCACCAGGGACTTGCAGTGTGGCCTGAATCTTTGCCGGGGACTTGGGGCTGAGCCTGACCTGGCTGGAGGCAAACTTTGTGATCGTGTTCAGGGCCCAGCCTCAGCCCCAGAAGGGGCCTGTTTAGGCCACACCTGACACCTCTTCCGACTAGGCCAGCCTGCCCTCCCATCACACCCCCAGAGACCTGGAGTGACGGTGACAAAGGGCCAGCTGGTATCCATTTGTCTCCTCACAAAAGCACGCGGCGATGGCGGGAGAATAGGGGCTGGGGTCAAGGTTTTAAGAGAATCCACAGTTGAAGCTCTAGTCCAGGCTGACGGCTCTGCTTAGTCAGCTGCGAGCCCAACGGGCACCGAAAGCGCAGGAGGTCTCAAGCCGAGAGAAAACTTCCCTTTCTGAGAACCAAAGGAACCCCGAGGCCCCAGTGCTCCGGGCCTCCAGCTCCAGAAACGGAGGAGCTCCCGAGGGCCCCAGACCTTTCCAGGTCCCCTCGGGAGACGTCGAAACCCCGTCTTCGGTGGACAGGGCGGGAAATCTCCCGCGGGAGAGACCCGAGAGTACAGTCACCTTTACCCCGGGCGCTCTGCTTGGGGTTTAGGGGAGCAGACGCAGAGGCAAGGGGGGCAGGGGGGGCTTCCGACCTCGCGCTCCTTCCCGCCCTCCAAGTGCACCCTTCCCCCATCCTCCCCCCTAGCACTTACTCTGGTCCTTTGCCCCTTCAATTCCGCTGGGCTGGGGGTCCCCACTGGAGCCCAAGACCCGTTTGCCCCGTGACCTGGGATGGGCCTGGGCTTCTCCCAGAGCACCCTGGCGTAAGGAGCGCTGGGGGAGGAGGTGCCCGAGCCCGCCCGCGGTGCCGGCTCGGTTACCTGGGGATGGTTCCAGGTGGCAGAGGCCTCCGCGCGAGGCGGGAGGGCGAAGCGGACGCCAGGAGGGGAGGCACCTGAGATGAGGATGGGGGACTGGGCCTGTGCGGTCTAAACGTCTCGGCTCGCGGTGGTCTGCGTTCTCGGAGAGATACACCCACTGCCTTGGAATGATAAAGCCCCGGCAGGCGGGCCGACGCCTCCCACCCTCCTCCGGGGAAGTCTCACCGACTGCCTCTTAGTGGGAGCGCACTTAGGAATCCACCCCGGCTGCGAGGCATTTAACCAACCGGTGGGGACGCGAGGCCGGGCGAGACCGCTCCGGCTTTAGCCGCCCCGCGCGTTCTGAACTCGCTCCCCCGCTCCCCTGCCAACTCCTGGCAAACTTCGCTCCCCTTTCCCCCCGCTTCCCCCGCGCCTCCACCTCCTTTCCTACGGGGCTGGTCTCCAGGCTCGTCCTTCCCGGTTCTGACTGTGTCTTCGAGCGTTGATTGACGGTTGCAATTACAAAGGATGATGCCTCGGGGAGGCTCCCGCAGCCTTGATGAGCCCGAGAAGCGCAGTCCCGGCATATTTTATCCAGACTCAGCGCCACGGGGCCGTGCGCCCCGTCCACCCGCGGGCAGGAGCGGAGGGGGGTCTCGCGCTCCCCGCCCGCGAGGATGCGACTGCCTTGCTCTCCCGCCGCCGCCTTCCCGTGGCTCCGCGCCGCGTTCCCGAGCGCGCGTCGGGCACAGCCTGCCCCTGACCTGACCTGAGAAGTGTCGGGCGGCCCCGCGCGCTTCCCGCGTGCAGTCTGCAAAGGCGTAAGAGGTCATGATTTTCAGGACTGGTTCAAGTTTCCTGGGCTCGGCAGACACGTGTCCCCGGAAGAACAGCGTGGAAGACCTACGTCTCCCGCCCGCCTGGGGGGGAGAAGCCTGCCACGACCCAGCACGACCCGCCCAACCCCGCACGAAACTTGCAAATCTACATCCTTGGAAACAATGTCTAACACCTCCTCCATTCCTACTTTTTGGTGCTTTCGAGAAACCAGAATACTTTTCTCGTAGCACGTGCCTACTCTTTAGCCGCAGAAGAAACCTAGATTTTTTTTTTTTCTTTTCCCCTCCGAAAGTCTCCACAACCAGGCCGGGATAGCCCGAGGGGAAAGAGAAACAAGTTTATCAGTCTACTGAAGCTCGGGTTCTGCCTAAGTTCTCCGCCCCTCCCACTCGAAAAGCCCATCAGAAGCCACTTTTGCTTTCCTCTGAAAATTAAGTTCAGCTAGAACTCCAGAGTTCCGCTGCTGAGCTGGAGCCGGGAAGGGGGGTGGTGCTGGGCTACCCACCCCCCCGCTTCTAGGCGCTCCACCCCCGCGTTCGAAGCACTTTTTTATTTTTTTAAAGAGAGGTTAAATTTTAGTGCAGACATATAAATTAACAAAGAGCATCGAATTGGCCGAAGCTTTCAGAGAATAAACTGGAATAGGTGAGAAGTCTTGTCATGTTAAAAAAAAAAAAAAATCCCTTTCTGCTGCCCGAGTAAACAGCCTGTAGTCCAGGAGGAAAAACTGCGGCCAGTCTAGCTAGATCTTCTACCCCTAGAAAGACTGCCTGGTAGGGGGTGGCCAGCCAATGGTGACTGACTCACAGTCACTATGGGAGTATCTTAGTATATCAGGGCCCCCTCTTTACCAGCGAGGAAAACGCAAGGTGCCGCATTTATCTGGGTAATCAAGACTCCTCCACCCTCTCCAAACAAACTCGCATCCTTTCCCTGAAGGACAGGTGAGGTTTTTGGAGACTTTGGCCTGTATTGTGGGAATCTACAGCTCTCGGTAATAAGGCTTCCCAGTAGAAGTTTTTAGACTTAATTTTCTTTGGGGCGGGTTGCCCCTGCCCAGGGGTCTAGGCGCGTCCCACCTTGGTCGAGCCGGTGCCCTTCGAGGTGAATGGGGAGATCCGGTCTGGAGAAAGGAGCCGGCTGGGAAATAACCTTGGGTAGGTGGTCCAATCTAATCTAGCTCTTCCTCTCTGTAATTGAAATGGAGATGTGAGTCAGCTCCAGCTCAACACTGGAGAGTCCACTCTCGGAACCATCCCTGTCCATTCTCGGGACAAACCAGAACACTGAGCGACGTCCTCGAGGACGACGCTGGCGCCTGCAGGCCCCCAAGCGCTGGGTGAAACCTGCTGAACTCTCACACGGCGACTCCACCCCCCATGGTCCCTCCCGCGCCTCAACCTGGACCGGGAACTCAGATCTGAGCACTAGGTGATGCTAGGCTGACATCCCATTGAATCTGGCCAGACTGGAAGCTTCATGAGGGAAAGAACGACGTGCCGCTTAGCTTCCGAATGGGGCCCCGGCTGTGGCCGCGCGGGGTTGGACATCGGGAGCCTCCGGCCTTAGGGAAGCCCCCGCGCAGGGTGTTCTGGTTCTTAAGATCCAAGAGTGCCGGACCCGCAGAACTGCGGCCGTCGAGCAATTCAGGTCCCTCTTGGACAATAGAGAAAGAGTGGGTTTGGAAAGGCGGCACTCGGGGTGGTCTCGTCCCCCTGGGACTTGCCGCGCGGGCGTAGGGAGAGTGTTAGGGGCCCCGAGATGCCGCGGATCGCGCTTTTCGGAGGGTGTCGGCTCCTTTTCCGACTTGCAGACAACTTTCGTGGTTAAGAGAGGGTGGCCAGCGTGCGCCGAGCCTTGGGGAAGAATTCTTTCGCTTTCCCCCAGGGTTTCTCGTCTGGACACTGTGGGGCCTCGCTTCGGGGACCTGGTGGCGGGTTCCGAGCAGTTTTCTTTCCAATCCTATAGACACCGCTGGAGACGGCGGAGCTTTGGGGCCCTGAGGCTACGGACGTCCAGAGCCAAGGCTCAGCAGCATTAACTGTGGAAAACGTTAGCGCCGGGCGTGGGACCAGCATCTCCCTGCAGGAGACACACCCGGCTTTGTCAAAAGTGCTTAAAAAGGGCGGGGGAGGAGGTGCTTAAACTATCTCTTTCCCTATGCCCTCCCCCCAGGAGACCTTTGCTCGTTTCTTAGGAGTAAAAAGTCCTCTCTAAACGCACTCATTTGGGGTGATTTCCCTGCCGTCCTCATATCACTGACTCTATAACAAGTGGATGCTGTGAATTTCCTCTCAATTTCCTTTTCATCCACTCAGGAGCCTCGCGAGTTGCTACCAGAAGCCACAGAACTGCAAGCTCAACGTCAAACTCCAGAGATCCTTTCAGGAAATTCCAGAGTCAGAGACCAGAAGTGCCTCCCTGCCCCCACCACCCCCCGCCCCCCATCTCTGCTCAGCTCTCAGGGCTCCAGATAGTTCCACCCCACCCATACGCCACGCCCCAGCCCACCCTTCCAAATTCTTCGGGGTTTCCACTGCGGATTGAAGAGGGAGATAAAGAGCATTTGACAAATGTCTTACTTAAGTCCAAAATGCCTTTCGGAAGAAAGTCTGAGTAGACAAACATTGTTTGTAATCATAATTGCTTTATATCAACAAGAGCAAAAAGATACTACCTCGAGGAAAAAGCATGGATTTCAGAGTCACATCCATGATTTCCATTTACAGCCCCACTCTCTGACAAACTGAGTGACCTTGGGTAAATCACTTGACCTTTCTGAGTCCATTTTTTTCTTCAGTAAAGTAAGGCTAACAAAGAAAACTTTTTTTTAAACAAAATAAACTTTATACACAGGTGATCGTGTCAGAAGAGCAGCCCACCGCACTGTTATTCATATCAGTTCTTTTATCTTTTTCTCTTTCTCCCTATTTTCCCCCAAACCATCCTCTGTAAGGAAAACAACTAGGAAGGGAATCGCTTGCCATTCTAAGGACCATTAAAAATGGATCCTTCCAGTGGGAGGTTCTTGCCAACGCCACCATCTTGCAGTGTTTGACACAGTCCTCAGGACTCAACCACATTACCCGCAGACATTCAGCTTATTTGAGGTTTAAAAGTAAAATGTATCTTTTCTTACTTGTCAGCCACACAAAAGCACACAGGCAGCCTTTATTGATCGGTCTGGTCAATTTCAGTCCACCTGTTTCCCCAGGCTCAATCTCTCATACACCCGTCACATTTCAGCTCTTCCCCAGGCCCTTCCCAGACACAATGGCCCCCCCAAACTCCTGAAGTTCCTTGAAGCCGAGTGGGTTTCTCAGAGAAGTTGTTCCAGCAGGGTGAAGAATGAAGACATACCCTCAAATAAGTAGCTTTATCCTGAGGTAGGTTCTGGACTTGGGGAGTAAGACATCTGACTCTTGCCCTGCATAAGGCATCCCTGGAGGTGTTTGGGGAGGTTGGAAAACTGGTGGGAGACTGTCCCAGAGCCCCTCCCTCTCTAGCTCAGCTCAAGTTCAAGGCTGAATCCAAGATAACCCTAGACATTGTGTCTGCGTGGAGGGGTCAAGTAAAGAAAAAAAGCATTCCCAAGCCTCTGTTCTGGCTTCATCCATACACCTCTCTTGGTTTATTAAAAGAGGCATTAAAGAAATTCTTTAAGTCCCATCACAATTGAGGATCCAGGCCAGCAAAGAGAATCTGAGATGCATTGTTTCGGAAGTAGGCAGGACCCCGGAAGGAGACAAGGCTCCGAGGCTCAGCTTCCTGGAGGGAACTGGGTGCATAAGCCCAGCAGCAAGAATCAGACCGTGGGCTTGGGTAACTGGTGTTCTAAACAGCACTGCAAATAAAGCTGGCTAGAGGTTATGGTGACGTAACAGGCTTTCTCACTTTCCACTGTGTGACGTTGACTTCCAGAGATCTTAAGGGCACAGAGCTTCCTGGAGGTTATCACTGGAATCAAATCAGACTCCGAAAGTGCTAAGCGGACCAGATAGCAACGTTTATATCACAGTCTCAAGACAGCATTTGCACTGTGTATTACGTACCGCTAACCACACAGACAGAACCTCCTGTGGTCAGGATGCAACATTATATGGACTGTATAATATTCTTCAAAAATGCACTTAATTCGAAGAATGACATAAATTTAATACAAATCAAACATAACGTTGAGCACATTGCAAGAGGGTCAATAAATACTCGTGACATGACATGTTTCCTACCACACAGGTTTGGCTCTTTTGCTGACATAGACAGGGACTTTATTGTCTCTCTCAAAGTAGTACTGCGTATCATTCAGTAAAATCACCCCATTTGTGAGAAAGAAAAAAGCCTAAGCCAGAAACCGAGAATCTGGACAGCATCCCAGAGCTAGTTAACTTTAGGGGAACGATCTGGTTGTAACCCAAGTCTCCTGCTCTTACACCGCACAGATTATCTTGCAGGTAGGCAGAAGGAACAATGGCATCTTATTTTCACTTTTCTATATGAGCACGGACGTCTATATGCAATTTTCATGGAACCACCGGTGTGCATAAAAGAAAAATGTCATGCCATGTCTCTAGGACCCATAGAGACAGCTTTTTAGATAAACAGAGGCACGTTTCCCAGAAAAACACAAATGAGCTGATGTAGAATTCAAACCCTGACTGAGCTGTACGTACACTGGGCTTAGTTTTGGGAACCTCTCCCCACTCCATCCCAACATGCAACTTGCCATCAAAGCCACCGGGACCTCAGACCCTCTGAGCTGCACCCGTGGGTTCTCCTCACTGGGCCTGCCCGGGGCGGTCAGACCCCCATCCAAGAGGCAACTGGCTTTCAGGGACCCACTGGAGGACCTGATGGCTCCACTGTCCCTCCGGGTGATGGTATAGCCAAGAACCCCGGGAATGGCCCCCAGCACCCCCGGGAGGCTACGTTGTGGAACAGACGGACCCTCAGTGCCAGCAGCCGCCTCCGGGTAACCAAGATGTTCAAAATAGGGACACCTCACAACCAACCGTGGGGCTGCAATAGCCGGGGACGGGGGAGAGAGTGTGCCTGGGCCGGGAGGGGGCGGTGGCTGCGAATGAGATCCGGAAAGAGGGGTTTTTTAACCGGAAAATTCACTGTTATTTTGTCACCCTAGGATCTGGCGCCCGGAAGTGCCCGCACAGGTTTCGGGTGTCGGGGGCGGGCTCGCGGAGGCCCTGCGCTTCTCCTTCGGGGCCTTCTTGAGGCTCAGCCTCTAGCGATCCCTCCGGGGCTAGACGGACGCCCAGCCGGCTGCCGGCGTTCCGGACCCGGCGGACCCCAAACTTAAAGGTGGTCCAGCTTCACGCCCGGGACGGACCCGGCGCGTCGGATGAAAAATGCGCTTCTTCCGCTGTAGCCGAGGCAACGCGAAAGTGGCTTCTCCACCGTCTCCCCCGCACTCCTTCACCCCGGGTCTGCGCCGCGCCGTGGGGGTCCTCGTGTGTGGTCTCGGGAATGCCCTCGCCCTGAATTCGCATCGGCGGCGGGTGAGTCTCCGAGCGCGCCCTCGCCGCGCGCCCCCGCCTCCACGGCCCGAGCGCGCCTCTCCCCGCGCGCCCCCGCATCCCCGGCCCGAGCGCGCCCTCGCCGCGCGCCGCCGACGCCAGCAGCGCGGTGGCCCAGCGCGGCCGCTGCCTGTAGGGACCCTTCGCCCATGCGCCCAGGCGGCTGCGCCCCGGGCAAAGATTTGAAATCGCTCTGTGTTCTCTTCCAGCTCCTTCTGTGCCCGTATTTTCTTTTTATCAACAGAGCAATTGCTTCTCTGTTGCACTCTGCCTGCCTTCCCGGTGTTTTCTTTTTCGTAAGTACAGAACATTTTTTTTTTGGTAACCATTTCCTCAACTGATATACTTTAGGGTGTAGTTGGCCCATAAAAAAAGCAATCACTGCGTTCGGTGGAGTCAGCTGGTTATCAAGGGAGAGAGAGGAAAAGCCGAAGCCTTGATTTTCCTTCTTGTTCCAGCGGCGCTGGAAGTCAGCGCCGATGACAGGCCTCTGCGAATTACAGGGAAATTCCGGTTCGAAAGTCTAAGAAAGGGCTACAAGAAAGGGCTTAGGTCCTTCAAAAACTAGTGGGAAGGAAGAAGGGCAGGATTTCCAACAGACTAATAATTACAGACCCCTGGGAATTACTTCCCTTTAGTCCTTTACTTTCAGGATTAATTAAAGGTATTCTTGCTGTAACGTTAACGTTTGTGACTCGCCATTATTTTTTAAAAATGAAAATAAACTTTGTTTACTTATTCTGTTTATGAAAAGAAGACATGCTCATTATTTTGCAAAACACTCACCCTTAACTTCTAATCCTTAACTAATGACGGTATTTTTTTGCTTGTTTTTATTTTTGGCTCAAAAAACAGAAGTTTTCTATGATATCTGCAATGAATGAGACATACTGTGATGTGGCTTGAAACTCCACAGACACGCGAAAGCACTTGTTGAAGTTTGATCAATGGTGACTCCATATGGCTAACTTGTTTCAAGGTGTTCAAATCTTAGTTTATTATTTCTCATTTAAAATTATCAGAAAATATTAGGGATGAAGGTGAGATATTGTACATTTTGTTTTCTGGCCGTTTTAGGCTAATAGGATGACGTGCAAAAACAGAGGATATAATGAATACTTGAAGTATTCGTTTGCCTTTTTTGAACTTCAAGAAAGATATATGTGTGATATATATGTGGACTTATGTGCTTTTAATAAACACAATTGGAAAAGCAGTGACTTCTAATAGTAAATCCATCAATGAGAGTAAATTACATGTATTAGTGTAGTAGCAGGATAATAAATAGATGATAAAAAGAGCAACTCCTACTTACCAATAGGTGTAAGTCCGTGCTTTAGAGATTCTTGTAAATCCCCAGTATCCGAATTAGAAGACATTGTTAATGAAATTATAGGCAGTCCTTTGGCTTAAAGCAGAAATCATTGAGCATAAGAAAAAGTGCAGCTTGTCAAATTTTGTAGCCTTGGGGAGGACACATCAGACTACAGTAACCCTTAGTGAAAGTTAAGAAAAAGCAAAAAACAAAAAAAATCCAAGAATCCAGAAAGTTACAAGCAAGTATTTCCCTGGACTCTGTACTTTTTCCAGCATTAGTGACCTGCTGTAAACAATGTATCCAGTTTCATGATGGTTTCTAATCAGAGGAATGGAAACTTTCGATAGGCTTGGACTAATCACATGACTCTATGCAGGTTGATAAGAGGACCCTGTTATAAAGTGACAGCAAAAGAGATAAGAACTTTCGGCAGATAATGGCAAACAAATGATTAACTCAGAAATGGAGAGGGGCAGTGCAGCTCAGAGAGTGGAAAGTTGTAAAACTGAGGGGTCAGAAGATCATACTTAGTGGATAAAACTCCAAACCAGCTTAAATCCACTAACTAAACTTAGGCTTGTGACATACCCCCTTGATGTCATCACCTCTTTGCATAGAGGAGGACAGACGTAGCTCTTCTGACCTCTGTAAATATATTTTAGATGATAACGTTGGCAGACATTCATTCTTTAAGTGATGACTAGGGATATGATTGACACTTTGAAGCACTAGTAGCATTACCGAGCTTGTGCTCATTTATTTATTCATGTTTTGTCAACCAGCTTTTTTATCATGCCTGTTCATTAGCTGAGGAGTTAACCTTAGCTTGTTTGTACATTGGTCAGTTGATTAAAAGGGCAGCCTATCTCTTTACCCCAATAAAGTAAAACTTATACTTTGAGGTTGATGCTGGCAAAATGATGAATGTGTAATATGTTTTCCATAATTTAAAAATTATCATTCTTTCCTTGAATCCATGGAAAAAATCTGGATTACTCCTGACCATGAAAGAACTATTACTCAAATGACCAAGGGTAGTTTTAGGCTCTTGTGAAATATCCCTGTTGTTCTTTAAAGTAATAAAGTCTGGATTCTTAGAGCAATGTATGTCTTTTCCTATGTTGTGGAACAACAGTTAGTTATTTTCTTGTATGTTTTGATTTTGCTAATGGAGCAAACTTTTTTTTTTTAATTTTTTATTGGCCTGAGATCCTATTTGGAAAACCCAGAATGTTTATGTATAGCATTTTTTCCCATCAAAATTTTAATTTTTTTGGATTAGGTTTGACTGTGTATAATAGAAAAAGCAGAATGCCAGTGGTTTAAATAAGACATTTACTTATCTCTTGTAAAAGAAATTCACAGGTAGTGATGGTACAGTGGCCCTACAAGGTTGTCCAGGACCTGGTTCTTTCCGTTTTACTCTCCTCTGTCTCTTGTCCTCATGTTCCAAAATGACTGCTAGAGGGCAGCCATCACTACCAGGAAGCAGTACAGAGGAAGGGAGAAAACACATATTCCTTTTCTAGGACATTTCCTGAAAGTGCCATGTAAACACTTTGCTTACAGCTCACTAGGCAGAAATTTGACACATACCCACACTTAGCTGCAAGGGAGGCTGGGGAGTGAAGTATATAGCTGGGCAAGTGAATGTATATTTCGAACTAACAAGGATTGGGTAATTATAATCATCCATGTCGGTTCTTTGTTGTTAGTTCTTTAAACAGTCAAGCAATAATGTGGCATAATACCAGAAATGTACATAGGTAGATATTAGAGGACCTATGACCCTGAAAAGCAGCTATTCTCTTAAAAATTATAAGGCTCTAAAAGCTTTTTGCTTATGTGAATTATATCTATTAGTATTTATTTTATTCGACATTAAAATTGAGAAAGTAAAAAAATTATTATTTTAAAAATTTTTATTGGAGTATAGTTGATTTACAATGTTGTGTTAGTTTCATGTGTACAGCAAAATGAATCAGTTTTATATATATATATCCATTCTAAAGTATTATTTATAAATATATTAATTTGTAGTTATTAAAGTATATTAATATAAATAACACATTGAAAATTGAAAATAGCTGTTTTCCAAAACAAAATAATCCATAAAAAGTGACATTTTCAGAAGTCTTTTTAATGTCTAGCTTGATAGAAAGCTGGATTCTCACATCTCCTTCTGCATTCAGTCTTTAGTGATATGTTGTTTTGGCTGAAGTATATAAAAAACATGGGACTTCCCTGGTGGCGCAGTGGTTAAGAATCCACCTGCCAATGCAGGGGACACGGGTTTGAGCCCTGGTCCGGGAAGATCCCACATGCCGTGAAGAAACTAAGCCCGTGCACCACAACTACTGAGCCTGCATTCTAGAGCCCGTGAGCCACAACTACTGAGCCCGTGTGTCACAACTACCGAGCCTGTGCTCTAGAGCCCGTGCTCTGCAACAAGAGAAGCCACCGCAATGAGAAGCCAAACATAAATAAAATTATAAAATAATAATAATAAAAACATGGTCTTCAGAATATGAAGGCAGAAGAAAAGAGCAGTATTACAAGCTTTTTCAGATAATTATGGATCTTTTTCTTTGATTCTACACCCAAATTCCGCAAGTGATATCTTCTTCGTAGTTGAAATGTGGAATCTTTAACCAAATCTGTGAACATTTTGTCCTCTATTGCACTAAAATTCATTGACCTTTTTTACACTTCAAATGCACCTTCTCCTGTGCATGATTTTATTACATCTTACACTGGTGATTTGGAAAAATATATGTTCATCAAATTTGGCAAATGTTCCAAATGTGTACAAATATCAAAACTTATACTCACTAATATCACCACTGATCTCATCAGAAGTCTTTAAATACTAGGAAGCTGTTCAACTCTCAGTGGAATATACAGATTTTCTAAAATCCAAATGTTCACTTGAAAGTCTGAGCTTTTTGTTTGTTTGTTTTTTGTTATTTTTGCGTTACGCGGGCCTCTCACTGTTGTGGCCTCTCCCGTTGCGGAGCACAGGCTCCGGACGCGCAGGCTCAGCGGCCATGGCTCACGGGCCCAGCCGCTCCGCGGCACGTGGGATCTTCCCGGACCGGGGCATGAACGCGTGTCCCCTGCATCAGCAGGCGGACTCTCAACCACTGCACCACCAGGGAAGCCCGAAAGTCTGAGTTTTATCAGTGAAAAAAGTACTATCACTTTTTTCCTTGAAGTAATAGGTTTACTTCGTATTCAAGAAATGTCTCCAAAATACCTATGTCTAAATAACCATAGTCTGTCAGCCATTCTCAAAATGTAAAAATAACATTTCATTAAAAAAGCTGCCACGTTCTTCAAGAGTAACATGGTTTTTTAAAATTGAAGTAGAGTTGATGTACAATGTCGTGTTAATTTCTGCTGTACAGCAAAGTGACTCGGTTACATGTGTACATATATATGTATATATGTTCTTTCTTATATTCTTTTCCATTATGATTTATCCCAGGGCATTGAATATAGTTCCCTGTGCTCTACAGTAGGACCTTGTTGTCCATCCTTTCTATAAGAGTAGTGTGTTAATAATTTTTTACCAGCCAACTCATATATGGAATATACGATTGTTCTGGTCAGAGAATACAATGTTTGGAATTTTTTATAAAACAAAATGGTCTGTTGGGACTTCCTTGGTGGTCCAGTGGTTGGGACTTCGCGCTTTCACTGCCGAGCACGAGGGTTCAATCCCTGGTCGGGGAATTAGGATCCTGCAAGCTGCGTCCTAATTGCATTTTCATGAAATTGGGGGTATGGAAGAGATCTGAATGGAATTAAAATAGATAATATCTTCTTCTGTTAAATATTATGAGCCATATTCCCCCCCCAAAAGTTTGAAAAGAAAGCACATTGGGATTTCTTCTGTGAACAGAAACTTTTCCTGGTCTCCTCAACCTCCGCATCCTAACCAGGGCTGCCTGTTCCGAACAGGTTGTGGAAAGATTTTTGGAACTTGGAAGAGCTGGATGCTCACCGTAGGGACCTGAGATTCAGGTTGTTTTTATGACTTTTCTTGTCTTTGAGATAAATGTCAAGATTATTTCAAAATATAATTCTCTACACCTCAGGGTTGCTCCTTTAGGGGAGTAAAGTTAGGAAACTCAACACCATGTGATCCAGCAATCCCACTCCTGGGCATGTATCCGGAAGAAACTATAATTCAAAAAGATGCACGCACCCCAGAGTTCATAGCAGCACTCTTCACAATAGCCAGGACATGGAAGCAACCTAAATGCTCATCGACAGATGAATGGATAAAGAAGATGCGGTGGGGCTTCCCTGGTGGCGCAGTGGTTGAGAATCTGCCTGCTAATGCAGGGGACACGGGTTCGAGCCCTGGTCTGGGAGGATCCCACATGCCGTGGAGCAACTAGGTCCGTGAGCCACAACTACTGAGCCTGCGCGTCTGGAGCCTGTGCTCCGCAATAAGAGAGGCCGCGATAGTAAGAGGCCCGCGCACCGCGATGAAGAGTGGCTTCCGCTTGCCACAACTAGAGAAAGTCCTCGCACAGAAACGAAGACCCAACACAGCCATAAATTAATTAATTAATTAATTAATAAACTCCTACCCCCAACATCTTGTAAAAAAAAAAAAAAAGATGTGGTACATATATATAATGAAATAGTCCTTAGCCATAAAAAAGAATGAAATAACGCCATTTGCAGCAACATGGATGGACCTAGAGTTGATCATACTAAGTGAAGTAAGTCAGACAAAGACAAATACTATATGATATCATTTATATGTGGAATCTAAAACATGATGCAAACAAACTTATCTATGACAGAAACAGACTCACAGACATAGAGAACAGACTTGAACACATTATAACCTAATTAGATCAGTTGTTTAAATCAAAATGTTAATAAGGCTAAAGTCCAAGTTTTAAAGTTTTATAAATGGAAAAATTCTTTGCAGGATCAGATGGACACCTAGTACTGCTAGCTAACACTCACAGACTTGGGCCTTAGTTAGGAAGGGATCAGTACACTACACTGCTGTGCAGTTGATAAAAACAAAGTGACCTTTTCTGAAAATTTTGCTTGGATAGGGATACTGGGTAAGTTGGAATATAAATTTATGACACTAGCTAATTTTCATGTTAAAATTGAAATTTTATTTTATTCTTTTAGGTTTCTGGAAGAGAATCTTTCTCAATCAGTGACTAAAGCCCATGTATCAATTATTTTCAAACCTTTATGTGCTTTTAAACAATATTAACATTGATGCTTCTTATTTTAACTTAATTTTTATTTTATATTATAGTCGATTTACAATGTTGTGTTAGTTTCAGGTGTACAGCAAAGTGATTCAGTTATACATATACCTACATCTATTCTTTTTCAGGTTCTTTCCCCATATAAGTTATTACAAGAATATTGAGTAGAGTTCCCTGTGCTATACGGTAGGTTCTTGTTGATTATTTATTTTATGTATAGTAGTGTGGATGCTTTTTTTAAACCAAGTAAATGGGGTGCGTATGTATGTGTACGGATCATTTATAACTGAATATGTGGACGTTGGTTGTAACATAATTTCACACGTCATATACTGTAATAGATTAAGCAGTCATTGTCTGAAGAGACATTATAGAATTCATTATCCCCCCTTTTTTTCTTTGTTGTTTACTCTGATTACTGTTATGTTTTCATTTCTCCTCTTGCTTCATGTTATTTTGGTTGAAATGTTGGAATACTGCATCAGAAAGATATGGTTGGAATACTGCATCGGAAAGATAAAAGTGCTATATGGGAAGACCAGTTAGAAGAGAAATGAGAATAAAGGAAGACCTCTCACCTCCTCTCTCTCTGCCGCATTTTAGCTGTGTTGCTGGCTCCCAGCCCTGCTGGACGTACACTCTCCTCTGTGTCTGGTTTGGGTGGCGTGGGGCCTGGGTGACTCCTGGAAATCAGGGTGAGAATTGGCAGTGGCCATGCCTGTGGTCCAGAGGTGGCATTTGATAAACATGCCGTTGTTTTCTCTGAGCTTTAAGCTCTTGTGTACACTCTACTTTGCATGAATACATTAGGTATTATTTACTTAGATTACTTTTTTTTCTTTTAAATATATCATGGATTTCAAAATATGATTCTTATTGAAACCAATGATTTCTTCTCTAATTTTCAGATAGAAACCCAGAAGGAGCATATATTTTTGCAGGCATATTTTACACCTGTAACTGCTTTGGAAGATGTAGGTCTTCTTTCACACGTGCCTGAGTGTCGGACACACATTTGTTAAGGCTTTACATATTATTCAACCCATCAAATAGTCTTGCCCATCAGATCCTCCCAACACGCTGGCTGTTCACCTAATTGTCTTTACCTGAAAAACCATGCAGTTGTGGTTGGTGAATGCAGCCTATCTGAGCAGGAGAGCACATTATAAGATCATGGTCGCCATGAAGGTAGTAGTTAAGCATCTGGGATTTGGGGTCAGAAAATTCACAATTGCCATACTCGCTTTGTTCCCTACTCAGGGGCAAAGCAATGCTTGACCTCTTTGAGCATTAGAGTCTTCAAGTAAAAATGACAAAAATTATGGAATCCGATAGTGTTTGTTGTGAGAAGTAAATGAGCTCATATATAGAAAGTGCCCAATACATACATATTTTGATGTCATTAAAAACCAGTATGGACCGTGTGACTTGGTTTCTTGGGTGAGAGACTCATCTTCTATAATGGAATTTTGGAAAACATATGCAAGTTTCTTCGTTTGTATTTTGTTTTTGACACCAGTTCTTAGTTTAGTCACATACTACTTGACACCCTGTAGAAGACCTCCCATGATTTATAGTTTAATAGTATTATGTAGTGCTTTGCTTTCTCTTCCTTTTTTGTGTATGGCTAATAAAACGTGGAACAATAAAAAAGATTGGATTTCATTCTTCGTTACATGCGTTTGATTAGACAGAATTACTTACAAAATATACAAAAAATGTTAAAGGATGATAGCATTACTGGGTTCCTAATAACTCCCACCAGAACCTTTAAAACATACTATTTGCTATTTGTCACTCTTATTCACGTTCCTGTAGAACTTACTGGCATGTGGAGGAAACGTTGCATTAATGAGTTACTTTGGTCTTTTGAAGCTTATCTAGGGGGCTAATTGAATAGAAATAGATACTCAGTACTTTGTGAGAAATGAACATATTTTTGTGAAAGAAAGGCTGGAATAACATTCACATGTGATATGAATAACAGGTGCTCGGAACTCAGCCCCACAGATGGTTAATGAACAATTTAGGTTCCAACCGGGTTGGGGGAAAAGCACAAAAGAAATTACAACCTCAATTTTTAGTAATTATTTTTCCCAATCAAGGCAGTCTAACCACTTCCTTTTGGTGAATGTGGGCATTTAATCACCTTCATTACCCCACCGAACTCAGATACCACCACAGAGCACACTTACAGTGACTCACATGTACAAGGATACGTGTTTATAATGATAAAACATTATTTGCTAACTGATTTCAGAAAGGATTTGTAAATGATTGACAGATAACTAATGACTCCTAGGCATCTTTGCCAAAATCCAGAAAGCGTTCGGTAATGTCATCTGAGCCCGTACTGCGTGAGGATGTTGAAGTTCAGTTAATGAATTACAGTCACTCTAAACTTCCTGAATACACTCTTCCAAGGCGTTATGACATATCTCTTAGGAATGGATATTCTTGTGAAGTCGGATTTCTGGTCAGCACCGTGCATAAGCATATACCAGAAAGACCCTGTGGGTATGTTTATACTTGGACTTATTAAGAAAAAGCACCCGAAATGACTCATCATTCAAATGGACTGATTGCAGCAGATATTGGGGAGTTTACAGAGGACTTAGAAGAAGAACCAGTTAGTTTTTGCCAAACCATGGCTTACTGGGGCGTTTTTGCTGATACCCTTTACTAACAATGCCATTTGTTACTGATTTCATTGAAGACCTGGGCTAGCACTGGCACTGAATAAATAAATAATCAGCTTCTTTAACAACCCCCAAGCCCCAAATTATATAAGATGATGGGGTGGCAGATCTGGAAAAATAATGACTATGTAAAGATTTCTTTTCATTCTTTTTAATAGCTGTGAGAAATGTGGCACCTGGCAGGAAAGATAAGTTACTTTTACACAGTACTATTATGGCCAGGTAAATATTACTCACTTTTTATAGCACTAATAATTAAACAGAGCCTTAGTCAATCTTTCAGCAATTGAAATATTTAAGACTTTATTCTTCTGTAGGCTTGTGTTGAGTTCCCCACGTTTATCACAATCTGTGATTTGACTTACGGTTCATATCTTTATTTAGAGTAAATGAAATAAACTCAGTGCCATTTTGTTTCCATTTAAGGCCTTTTAAAACATTTAGGCAAATAACTAAATTATCTAAACTGTTTTTAAAAGAGAGATCTGTAGAGCATCCAAAGTGATTTCCCTAGGAGTTACATAGTAATTCTTTTCTAAAAATCATGGAGCCACAAAATATATCTCAGACGTGCTTAATTCATGCAACTGAAGGTTATGTATTACCTGACATTATCTCGTAGACCACATGAATAAAACACTTTTTCAAGTAATAAGTGTTCCTCTAGAATGGAATATTTTATATGGTTAAATCTTATA